>NC_141689.1:891156146-893556146 GCF_964263255.1 Lissotriton vulgaris | reverse complement strand
ACAGCGGGGAGGCTGGCAAAGTTAAAGGGTTTAAAGGTGTGGAGTAAAGTCAACCAAGGCCCCTGAGGTAATATGAATTTTTATGGTCAATTGTGTCCCCTATCGTAGACCCCAACGGCTCCATGTACGTGCTTCAAGTACATGTATGTTCCCTCCACTTCCAGCTATGAAGACGCAAATACATTTGCGTCCAACGTTAACATGTCCTCTTTCAGATCCACCATGAATGGGTCGGATATTCAGTTCCTAAGTGTGCCTTGCCAACGTCTTTACATGGTGAACTTTCATGTTCCACTAGCTCTGGTGAGTTAGGCCCTGATTCCTGCCATCGAACCCTTTCTGCCTTCTGTCTCTGAAAGCTGCAGTCTGCTGTTTCCTGACCTTTGACTTACTCCCTGCGCGGCGAGCGGTGCCTGGCTCGACCTGCTTGCCTGCCAAGACTGTATTCAGCCTTCAAGTTATCTGCTCCGCTCCTCGAAAATACATTCCTGTCTAGTAGTTTAGGAAAACATCTTTCCCAGCTGCAGAGCAAAGGGCCCGGCTTCTCTGTCTCCGTGCAAGTAATTCCCTGCTCCTGTTACCATGGTAGGCCCATGGCCCCCTTGCTTTACACGTAGACACGTAGTCACATATACACGCACTAGCAGTCAGTATAGAATAGCCTCTGCCCGAGAGACCTTTCCTTCTAGATAATACAGTTCCTCAAACACAAGATATTAGATATGATTTGGGATTAGGTTGTTCTGACACCCCAGACTTCTGTCTCCTCATGTAGGGCTGAATGTCAAGTCCCCTTCACCCTCCAGTTTCACGTCAATCACACGTCATGCTGCTGCGCGCGCATCCATGCCATGTATTTCTGCTGACACTGCAAGATTCCCCTATGAATCCACCCACTTGTGACACCTCTATGTGACGTGTCTAGCACACACCTCCGTGTACGCCCTCATGCACGCCTTCTGTTACGTACATGTGTTCTTATCTCGTTTCTCTCAGCTGTTACGCCTTCTGCATCTATCACCATTGTAATGCATTGACTATATATATGATGTTCTGTTAATAAAGCATGGTACATGTCCATGTCCATTCCCTTCCTGAGCCCTTGTGGTGATGGAGCATGCTACCTGGTTCGAACCAATTCCTTTTTAAGGAATAAAACCTTCATAAAACTCAGATGCCACGGACTCTGCCTCTTATTTTTGACTGAGTTATTCTTATTGAACTTTACCGCATAAATTAAGTATAGGTAATTTAAATTTGCCACATAATTGGCGCCCGAATAGGGACCCCTCCCCCACCTTACGCGCCGGCGGTGCGTTGCAGGCCCGGTCCCCTGCCACAGCCGGTCGGACAACTACGCGTACCCGCAGGATTTCCTGTATCTCCCTCAGGCCAACGGAGGTGACTGAGGCTGCGATCGACACCCAGACGAGGCGGTGAGGAGTGCGGAGGATCCCGACCAGAGCCTAGCTGAGAGAGCAAAGTCCGAGGTATTCAGAGGCCCACCAGTTCCGAAGTTCCGAAGTACCTACGTCACGAGTCGAGTCGAGTCCAGTCCGGTCCAGTCCAGTGTCGAGTTTCCGAGGCCTTCCGTTTCCGTGCTTCCCGGTGAGTACCGTTGCTGGGGACGCATCTAGACGGGTGCATAAATTGGTGCCCGGTCAAGACGGGTTTGGGTACGCAGACCCGGTCTGCACTGTTTAGCGGTGTATCTGTACTGTTTAGCAGTATATCGAGTATGTAGGTAGCTAGTTTTATTCTAGTTATTGTTGTTCGTTTTTCAAAATGTTTAAATGTGTTTTAATGTCGTGGTATGAGTGATTGTTCGATCTACATTATCGTGTTTATTGTGTTAGGTGTGTCCAAGCTCCGAGTAAGTATCAAGTACCAAGTAGTACGGCTGAAACATGCCGCTGTTTTCCAAACTGAAACAGATAGGAACTAGAAAAGGGATACTAGAGGAAGCTGTTCCCATTCCACCCAGGGACACTCCAGGGTATTTTATGTACCACAAACACGGCTTAGATGCTGTATTATATCTCGACTTGTGGGTGGATTACACCAAAGATCTAGCAGAGAATCGGAGATGGCCTGCTACAGGGACATGGGATGCCGAGTGCATCATGAGAGTAGAAGAAGCATTGTGGAAAAAGAAAGCCAGACAGTCACAGAAAGATGCCATTGAATTATGGCATAAAGAATCACACAGACGTACAGAGAAAGAATTCAGAAAAGCAGAAAAACATAGAGAGGATTCAGACAAAGCCCGAGAAAACGTATTAGTTGAAGAAGGCATACGAGTAAAAGCAGAACAAGTAGACCGACAACGAAACACTCTTATGAATGGTATGTATCCTCTTCTGGCCGAGGGTTTACCTAAGGCCACTCCGGAAATACCGAAGGATCTGCCCCCTCCATTGGTTCTGACTAAATTACGTCACAAGACCACAAAAGATATTTTCCTTTCTTCCTATTTAGACGATGTAGCTCCCGAATACACAAATGTTCCGCCTGCACGCATACCACCCCCTGACCGCTATCCCCAACGACAGGACACTCCTCCACCACTTCCTGCAAACCCCATTAACCCTATTAATTCGCAAAATCCTTTCCGGCCTGACACGGCCCTACCGACAGATCATGCTCAAGCCTCCGCTTCAGGAGGTGCATCAGGAGGTTTCCAGACCCCGCCACCAGTACATCGATTAGATGTTAGAGAACTAGCAATGCAACGTACTCCGAAACCGATTACCAGTGAAAAAGCGAAAGAACTTATCACATATTGTAGATATGACACAATACCAGGCAAAGATGGTTACATGTTATTAGCCTCAATACGTATAAGACGTGCTGCCGACTTTTTAGTTCTGTTTCCAGGAATAAAAGCTAATCTAGACAGGATATATCAGTTCGTCCAGACGGGGGAGGGTCCGGAATGTGTTCACGAAGCCATGGCGCATCAGAAAGTCGACATTCAGAGCCTAATACTAAGATTCCTCATAAACTGTTTCATAAGAGAACGAGACAGGCCTGGTGTAAATCAAGAAGAGATGAAGGTACTAACTGCATGGAGCCAGAATATTTCAGACGGAAAACATGATAAACAAAATTGTATAGAGGCCATGTACAGAAAGATTCGTAAAGAAATAGTAGTATTCCATGCAAAAGCGAGAGCTGAAAGGGAAGCAGAATCTGATGCAAATAAATCCTCAGAGGAGGAACCAGAGGAAGAGACAGAAGATAGAGGAACAATAGCCTATGTAGGGAGGGGTAGACCCTTTAATAAACCGATACGTCCAGAAAGTAAGAGACTTTTTCACACTGCTATGTCAAATCCGAAGACTCCTGAACATCTATTCCAGGCTACTGACAGAATACTTCAAGAACGAATGGGGTACCATGTACTCAATTCCATGGACGAACAAGAACTAGCCAGGTCAGCCGTACAATGGGCTGACAATTCTGATAAATATAGTAATGACACATTAGCACAGACCTTTTTAAATCTTTCCCCAGACGAACAGCGACTAGCTGGTATGTACATGATACAGCACCTCCTTATATTGTATAAAAGCCAACATTCTGATCCGGGGCCCCTACCGGATATACTAATAGAGCTACTCATGAATAAATGGAGAGGTCTAGGTACCGACTTAATTAAAGTAATTCTAGAACATCGACACAAGTATAGTGCTTTCCTGAATCCAGAGTTTGTTCCAGCTCCACCCGTAGAAAGAAAAATGTATTACATAGACAGACAGAATCCCTTGCGAGAAGTGCATCCAGTTAGGAATGATGATAATACCTTTAGACGTGTGTTTGTGTACACGCCCATAACAAAGATGGAACTATTAGAAATGAAGAAACTAGTGCCTAGTCACGACAAAGACCCTGCAGGTTTTCACCGTGAAATAAAAGACATGTTACTCATGGGTGATTATACCTATCCCGACATTATGAAAATATTAAAAGTATTACTGCCTGCCGGTATTTACGAGAAACTGAAAGAAAAAGAATGGGAGGTGGGAGAGCAAAAGATTGATTGGGCTGCATTAGAGAACGAAGAAAATACTCGAACCCCAGGCCTAGGGCTCGGGGACAAAACTAAAGCATTACCAGGATTGTTAGTACAGGTTTTGCCACGTTTGTTAGCAACAAAAAAGGAGGACTGGGATGCAATCTCAGCCTGCAAACAGAAACCCGATGAAGACACTAGTGATTTTTATTCCCGATTTGAGAAATGTTTTGGTATTAATAGTGGCCTGAAACCAAGTAGTGAGTCATATCCACATCTTTTTGTATCCAAATTGGTCGAAAATTCCCTGCCCCAGGTTAAGAACCGAGTACTGAAAGTCGAGAGCACATGGCAAGCAAACACGCCTTCACAAATGTTACAAATGTTACAGTATCACCAGAATAGAATTAGGGAAGAACATAAGCACGAACAAAGACGTATGAAAGACACGAAAATGAAAATGCTAGTTGCCCAGTCAGTTCCAGCTGACGGTAATAAAAAGGGTATGACACAGTCCAATAATTCAGCAGCTCCTGTTAAAGGGACATGCAACTATTGTAAGCAGCCAGGTCACTATATAAACGATTGTGCAGTATTGAAACACAATATAGCTACAGGTAAAACTAAAGAAAGACCGCGTCCTCCTAGACAGGACCAGGCCCAACAACAAGTATCACAGAATATCCAGCCTATGCAAGCTTCACAACAGACAGTGCAGACCGTAGCGGTACCACAGCCACAGCCCATTGCCGCTACACAACATGCAACGCAACAGATGTACCAGTATGCACAAACAGATTATCCCGATTACCAGCGATACACATGAAACAGCCTAGAGAGGGAAGTTGGCTTGCCTCTTATTGAGGTTCCTGTAGATCAAGAAGGTCCTTACGTACATAGCCAAGTATTGGGGAAAGATAGAAAGTTTTTGATTGATACAGGGGCAAGCAGGACAACTATAAGTCATGACGAGGTTCCAGGGGCACCCCTCTCAGGCTCCCAGAATGTTTCCCTTGGATTTTCAGGCAAACCTATTGTGAATGAAGTATCGAAACCAGTACCTCTTTTAGTTGGTCCGTTGTCTCGCACTACCGATTTGTTATTGATGAAATCATGTCCAGAAAACTTGTTAGGTATCAAGACACTGAAAGCTCTAGGAGCTGTTATTTGCTGTTCTCCGGAAGGAGTAAGATTGTTCCTACGTGACTTTAAGGGTCACTATGTGTTGAGAGATGTTGATCCCAGATTACAGAATGTTCCTGCACATTTATGGGCACAAGGCCCCACTGATGTAGGTTGTATGCACATTACACCATATCGAGTCACACTCAGGCCAGGAGTAGTACTACCACGAATCCGACAATACAAGTTACCCCCAGATGCTGTAGCGGCTTTACTGAAAATCATTGACAAGCTCATTGCACAAGGAGTGGTTGTTGAAACCGACTCGAATCTATGTAATTCCCCTATCATTCCGATTCTTAAACGTACTGATCCAAATGCACCCCCAGTTTATCGATTAGTCATCGATTTGCGCGAATTGAATAAATGCATTGTACCACAGTATCCCGTGGTTCCAGACATCTCATCTCTATTGACTGCCATTGATTCCGAAGCAACGTTCTTTACTGTAATTGATCTGAAGAACGCCTTCTTTAGTGTCCCAATTGATCCAGAAAGCCAATACCTTTTCGGATTCTGTTTAAATGGTCGAAGCTTCAAATTTGCACGCGCACCTCAAGGATTCACAGAAAGCCCCAGCATCTATAGTCAAGCACTGAAAAGACAACTAGACAGTATACACATGCCTGACAACACTGCCCTGTTACAGTATGTCGATGATCTACTGATCACCGCCCGCAGCGAACCTGAATGTGAGCAAGCGTCACTGACGGTTTTGCATTTCCTGGCTGACAAGGGACACAAGGTGTCCCCTTCGAAGCTGCAATTCTGTGTTCAGCAAGTGGTTTACCTTGGGCACTTGCTGTCCAAAGGGGGGAGACAGCTAACACCTGACCGCATTCAGTTAATTGTAAACATGTCACAGCCCAAGACACAAAAGGAGGTACGAGCCTTTATAGGCCTCACTTCTTACTGTAGACAATGGATCCCTCAGTATGCATTTCTAGCGAAACCACTCATACAGTTGACAACCCAGGAGGCAGCGACATCGACTGCCCTCCATTGGACTCAGGAACATACACAAGCCTTTGACGACTTAAAGAAAGCCTTATGTCAAGCACCAGTTTTAGCGACACCATGTTACAGTAAGCCTTTTACACTTTTTGTTACAGAACGTGAAGGTACTGCATTGTCAGTACTCACTCAGGAACAAGCAGGTTCACACAAACCGTGTGCTTATTTTTCTAGCACATTAGATCCAGTAGCCCAGGCGTTGCCTGCGTGCTTGAAATCTGTGGCAGCAACAGCTCTAGCAATCAGACAAAGCGATTCCATAGTGTTAGGACACCAATTGACAGTACAAGTTCCACACTCCGTGGAAGTTCTTTTAAACCGAACACAGACCCAGCACTTGACGATAGCACGACTGACAGGTTATGAATTGACATTGTTTCAGCCACACATAGAAATCAGACGTTGCAACACATTGAACCCTGCTACACTTTTGCCATTAAGTGAGACAGACCCATTGGCACATGATTGTATTGAAGTCATTACTATCACGACGAAACCCAGACAAGACTTGACAGACACCGCATTACCAGATCCAGACCTGACACTTTATGTGGATGGTTCATGCATGAGAACAAGCACAGGAGAATTAGTGGCCGCCTACGCAGTCACGACAGAAACTGAAGTCATAGAAACGAATTGTATTAACACCCTGTCGGCTCAAGCAGCAGAGCTCATCGCTCTGACTCAAGCCTGTATTCAAGCCAAGAACAAAAGAGTTAACATATACACAGATTCACGTTATGCATTCGGAGTTGTACACGACTTCGGAGTGCTCTGGCGAGAGAGAGGTTTTCTGACTTCTCACGGTGCCAAGATTCAGCACGGTCCCCTCATTCAAACTCTGTAAGATGCAATACATCTGCCTACAGCAATATCCATCATGAAGTGTAAGGCACATACGAAAGTCACAGATACAATTTCCCAGGGGAACGACCTGGCAGACCGAACAGCAAAGCATACAGCTCAGACTCAGACTCACGCAACTGATCTGACAAAGAAAATAGTCCAGACACCGACACATTGTATGACAGTTAAGGATCCCGCCCTAGATGTAATTGATATACAGACACATGCTACACCAGACGAAATCAAGAAATGGATTGAACTAGGAGGGGTCCAGACAGAACAGGGATGGATGACGAAGGGAAAATCTACATGGTTTCTCCCTGACTCTATGGTTCAAGTAATCATTAACACAGTACACAGTCCTGCACATTTAGGAGAAAGAGCCATGTTAGACAGTATTCAAAACCTCTGGTTCAATAAACATTTACGAGCAGCAGCCAAACAGAAAGTGCGTACTTGCATGATCTGTTGTCAGTTCAACCCAGGTAAAAGCATTTCCGTAGAGCAAGGTGGATTTCATCCTCCCGATCACCCTTTTGAAGTCCTCCAGATGGATTATATCCAGATGGAACGTTGTCGAGGATTCAAATATGTTCTCGTAGTTGTATGTGCACTCTCCCGTTGGACAGAAGCATATCCAGTCCCAGATTACACTGCTCCGACCACTGCCAAGCAGCTGGTTCGTGAATTCTTCCCCAGATATGGTTTGCCCCGCATCGTATATTCAGATAACGGTCAGCCATTCTCGTCCGAGCTTATGAAGCAGGTATCTCTCCTGCTCGGCTATCAATGGAAGTTCCACTGTGTCCGACACCCCGAGACAGCAGGTCTCGTGGAACGTCATAATCAGACTCTGAAAATTCGTCTTGCCAAGATCTGTAGAGAGAAAGGCGTCGACTGGATAGTAGCTTTACCAGTTGCGCTCTTTTTTATGAGAATGGTCGCACACTCAAGAACAGGGCTATCCCCGTACGAGGTGGTCTTTGGTAGGCCACCGAATATGTGGGGGACGCCTTTGCCGAGAAAAATAACCGATGTTGATTGTAACATGCTGACAGATTACCTTGCTTCCTTGATGTCTGCACTACAATCATGTCGTTCACAGGTTGCTGCAGCCTTTCCCGACAACACCGAGGTGAAGCCACATGAAGTTGTTCCGGGGGACCTCGTATTCATAAGGAACTTTGACAGGAGAAGTCCGCTGGAGCCCCGTTGGCAAGCGCCGAAGCTAGTACTTTTGACTACAAGGACCGCGATAAAAGTGGAGGGCCGCAAGGGCTGGCTTCACTCGAGTCATGTAAAGAAATACCATGGACTGCCGCCAGATTTGAACTCTCAGCCCTGCCCTCCTCCACAGACTGACTCAAAACTTCCCCTGGTCGAGAAAACTTCTTCCCAAGAATATAAATTAAAATTGAGGTCTAGCAAGTCAGACAGTTTAATTGTTTAAGTCCTCCCCTAGGTGAATCGGTTAGACAAGTCTCTGACATGTATCCCCTAGACCCCAATAGAGAGAGAGTTAGACAGAAACAGCTCAAGAAACATGAATATTGTAAATCACTTCGCAGCCACTGTATTGTGACACTATTGAGTATGTTTTTTCTGAGTCTTTTGATTATTGCTGCAAGTATACTGTTGCATATATATTATCCTATTTTCAAGCGTGCACATTCTTCCTTCAATATCACTGCCGAGCACTCTTTCAGTGAACTGCCCCCGCATGAGTTATCTTACCGACTTGCGCTGCGCAACAACACATTCATTAGTATGTTACATCATTCCCATCAGACCAGCAATGCTACCAATTGTTGGATATGTGGCCGACTCCCTCCCTATCAGAAATACAAAGGAGTTCTGCCCCTCTTTCCGTACCCGTTCACACACAATGGTTCCTGTGGTGCATGGTTTAGTTTGATTAATTCCTTAGATTCAGATTCCATAGTTTACCAGGGCAACTGGGTATGGGGAAATCTGAACACCGTTTTGCATAAAGTATGTTTCCCTGACAAGGAGGGTCTTCCCAAAAGGACAGGGACTGATCTAGAAAATGAAGTATATGGATTAGGCAACTTTACACTTAACCTCATGATTCTGAATGTTGAATCCGAAACTGCACCAGTCTTGCCCGCTATGTCCGTATTACCAGTCAAAGGTGAATTATGTGTCAGAAAGAATGGTTCAGTACACCTGGGTCATAGTAAATGTACTACTGTGATCGAATTCAGTGATAAAGGCAAGTCTACATTTAAAGCTTCCCGTCATTCCTACTTCATTTGTGGTCATACCGCATATATACGCTTACCTCTAGATTGGGATGGTACCTGTTACATTGTATTCCTTCTGCCACCTGTTTTCCTAGCCCCTCCTGATTATCATAGGGACTCCCATCTAGTACACAATAGACCCCAGAGAGATCTCCCTATTGTCGACTATACTGAAACGGCATGGGAACAATATACAGACTTCAATAAAGGTTTCTTTTCCTACTTAGGTGCTGTCTTTAATAGTAAACTGATACGAAAATTAACCAGAACCCTCGAAGCAGTAGTGAATGAAACTACTTCCGCCCTAGATAACTTAACAGAGGAGCAGTCTGCTATGCGGATTGTTGTTCTTCAAAATCGTCTTGTCCTTGACGTCATCCTGGCCGATAGGGGCGGAGCTTGTAGAGTCATCGGATCGAGCTGCTGTGTTTTCATTCCAGAAAACGCGCCATCAGTATATAGAGCCATAACCCGTCTTCATAAGATTGCAAGTCAAATACACCAGAATCCAGGCACCTGGACTTGGTCCGGTTGGTTCTGGAGCGTTTTGTCAGCCTGGGGATGGAAGGTCCTATCCTTCCTAGGTATTGCCCTTCTCATAGTATTCAGTTGCTGTCTATGTCTACAATGTGGGCCAGCGATTTGCGGCTTGTGCGCCGCATCATGTATTCCTCATTCAAGTCCACGTTCAAAACACCGTAAGAAGAAAGAAGAGCAAATGATGTTACATGAACAGATTGATAGATTAATGAGGATTGATATCTCATGAAGGGTCCGTAGGGGACAAGGAGGGAATGAGGTAATATGAATTTTTATGGTCAATTGTGTCCCCTATCGTAGACCCCAACGGCTCCATGTACGTGCTTCAAGTACATGTATGTTCCCTCCACTTCCAGCTATGAAGACGCAAATACATTTGCGTCCAACGTTAACATGTCCTCTTTCAGATCCACCATGAATGGGTCGGATATTCAGTTCCTAAGTGTGCCTTGCCAACGTCTTTACATGGTGCACTTTCATGTTCCACTAGCTCTGGTGAGTTAGGCCCTGATTCCTGCCATCGAACTCTTTCTGCCTTCTGTCTCTGAAAGCTGCAGTCTGCTGTTTCCTGACCCTTGACTTACTCCCTGCGCGGCGAGCGGTGCCTGGCTCGACCTGCTTGCCTGCCAAGACTGTATTCAGCCTTCAAGTTATCTGCTCCGCTCCTCGAAAATACATTCCTGTCTAGTAGTTTAGGAAAACATCCTTCCCAGCTGCAGAGCAAAGGGCCCGGCTTCTCTGTCTCCGTGCAAGTAATTCCCTGCTCCTGTTACCATGGTAGGCCCATGGCCCCCTTGCTTTACACGTAGACACGTAGTCACATATACACGCACTAGCAGTCAGTATAGAATAGCCTCTGCCCGAGAGACCTTTCCTTCTAGATAATACAGTTCCTCAAACACAACATATTAGATATGATTTGGGATTAGGTTGTTCTGACACCCCAGACTTCTGTCTCCTCATGTAGGGCTAAATGTCAAGTCCCCTTCACCCTCCAGTTTCACGTCAATCACACGTCATGCTGCTGCGCGCGCATCCATGCCATGTATTTCTGCTGACACTGTAAGATTCCCCTATGAATCCACCCACTTGTGACACCTCTATGTGACGTGTCTAGCACACACCTCCGTGTACGCCCTCATGCATGCCTTCTGTTACGTACATGTGTTCTTATCTCGTTTCTCTCAGCTGTTACGCCTTCTGCATCTATCACCATTGTAATGCATTGACTATATATATGATGTTCTGTTAATAAAGCATGGTACATGTCCATGTCCATTCCCTTCCTGAGCCCTTGTGGTGATGGAGCATGCTACCTGGTTCGAACCAATTCCTTTTTAAGGAATAAAACCTTCATAAAACTCAGATGCCACGGACTCTGCCTCTTATTTTTGACTGAGTTATTCTTATTGAACTTTACCGCATAAATTAAGTATAGGTAATTTAAATTTACCACACCCCCCCTGCCCTGTTCATGAATGAACAGAGTATCCTGCAAACAAAAAGGAATACACCCACATCACAACAGACTTTTGCACAGAATGTAGGGGAGAGATGATTTTAAAGTGGGATATGATATACATAGGGTTGCCACATTTTCAGATGGAAATGGGGACGAGGCTGGTTAGCCTCCTTCCCCCGCAGCGCAGCACGTGTGATGCGCAGCTGCCGCTGCGAGGGTGAAAGAATGTGGAAGTGAAGCAGGACCAGCGGAGCCCACCCTCGGGCTGCCTGCAGCGTCCCCCGCCGCACAGCGTGTGCGGTGTGAGGCTGCGGCGTTGGGGTGTTAAGAACCGTAGAAAGTATTCTAGAGAAGAGAGTCTGTAGCGGGTGATGAAACGGCGTGAATGCGAAGAGTGGCAGGGAGCTGGAAAGTGAAAGCGGAGCCCATCCGCATGACCAGCGCGCCTTGCCGGGCGTAATGGCAGCCACATCAACTTTCAAATAAAGCAGCGCCAGCGGAGCCCACCCGCGGCCTGCAGCAGCGTTGTCTGTACCCCCGCCGCGCAGCGTGTATGCCCTGAGGCTGCGGCGGCGGGGTGAATAAACTGGTGCGCCCGCAGTGTGCAGTGAGCTGCCGGGCGAGAGAACGACTGAGCGGAGCTCACCCGCGGTACATGCTGCCCCGCCCGTAGGAACATGGCCCCCAGCCCCCTCTGCCCGCGCGCGGAGGGAATGAGGCTGCCGCGGGCGGGGAGCGATGAAAAGTAAAAGGAGGCGGGCGGCAACTGGAAAAGGCACCACTCAGCCAGAGGATATTTGAAGGGAGCGCAAGTGGCATGAGAGCAATCGGGCTGTCCCAGCAGCGGTAAAGTGCCATCAAGGTCAGGCACACAGCATGAGTAAAGCTGTCCTGGTCGACCGGAGTACTGCGAGTGGTGCAAATTGTGGCAGCAAGAAAGCGCCCAGCTTGTGTGTACACTAGTCAGACACTAAGCCAACTCTAGAAGGAAAGCCAAATGAAAGCACTCACTGGGAGGTGAAGAGGTGGCCTCCGGCTCCGGACGCCTGTGAACAACAGTTAACTCCAGCTCCTGTGCAAGCCAGAGGGAAGCAGGCCCTGCATGTAGGAACAAAACGGAAGAAAGTGAAAATACATGGCCCGTTGAGTGAGGAAACTGCTCAAGACAGGGATCTGGAATGGAGTAGAGGTAGCACGGCCATCTAGTGGCTGGAGGGAGCAATTACAGGCAAAGGAAGGATCCCAAGGAATAGGAATAAGCCTTGGACGAACCAACAGAAAGTATTCTAGAGAAGAAAGCCTGCAGCGGCCAGAAATGCGCAAGGAGGCTGTGCCAGAAGCACAGAAGAAAGGAACAGTGTTGTCTACAAGCCAACCCTGAAGGAAGGTCAAGGGGACAGGCGGTAGAGGACTGGCACAGCAACGCGACGCAGCAACGCAAACTTGGCGCAGCAACGCCACACAGCACCAAAGGAGTAAGAGGAGGATCTAAAGTGTGACACAGCCAGGAGCTGCGCAAGTGACAAGACAGTGGCAGTGGTCAAGTGCAAGAAAGCACCAGGAGTGCCCAAAGTGCTCAAAGAAGAGAGCGAGGAACGAAGGTCAGCACTGCAACGCCAGAAGCGCAGGTACTCTCCAGAAAGCGCAAGGAAGACGCCAGGAGACAGCGCAGGAACGCGACAGGAGTGCAAGAACTCCACACCCGCACGACAGGACCGCGCAGCACTGCGCCGGAACGTGCCAGGAGAGCCAGGAATCAGGAGCGCCAGAGTGACGCTACACAGCGACGCGCCAATGCCAAAAACGGCGTGACGGGGAATAGCGACCACGAAGAAGATAGCACAGCATGACGACTCATGCTGAAGGTGAAAGCCGACCACCCAGTCTGGTCGCCAAGGAAAGAAAAGAAGCAACTGAGAAGATAGCGACAACCGGTCCAGTCACTAGAAGAGAAGACCAGTGTCTGAGAGCCATGCCCAGACCTGAGAGAAACAGGTGGAGTGCACGCTACCTGGAGAAGACTGGCTGGAAAGACCAAGGCAGTACAGTGACCGGATCACGTCGCAAGAAGGAACAGAGGAGAAGAAGGGCGCGACGAACTTCAACCCCATAATTAATGCAAGCGACGGAAAGATGAAGTGAAGGTCGCGACGCTAACCCTGGGAAATGAGTGACAAGAATACAGTGTCCTAGGACTAGGACAAAACCAGGAAGACACATGCAGAGTGCGCGCGCTGCATGGGGAGGCCTGGCCAGAGAATATGAAGAAAAAGGGGACCAGGGTACGTCGAGAGAAGAGGAGAAGAAGAAAGATCGGAGTGGCACGCCGCCACCGAGGAAAGGAAGAAAGGAGAAGTCATAGTGGCACGCAGCCACCTCAAGAAGAAGGAAGAAAAAACAGAGTGGCCACCGCCACTAAGAAGAAAAGAAGGGAGAAATCGGAATGGCACGCTGCCACTGCAAAAGAAACTGCCCCTGCGGAAAGAAGCAAGGTAACAGGCACTAGAACACCTGAGGACAAAGGAAGACAAGCCTGGCAAGAGCACCGGCAGCGCAGAACAAGGACTACCACCTACGAGCCATCCATCCACATGGCGATCGCAGAAGAGAGCAAGCTAGACTGTTGCCGACATCTACTTCTGGGGTTTGAGCGGAAGATTGGATGGCGAGACTACTCAGGCCTCCGTAAGTTGAGGACCTGACCTACCTCGCACCAGCCCATGGCAAACCAGAATCAGAGGCCTCGAGGGACTCTAGTGGCAGCAAGTCCCGCACGGGAGACAGGTCTACAGATGCACGTCTGCAGGACCCAAGGGGATGAAAGCCTCGCGAGCAATGAGAAGAGTCGACAACTCAACCTTCAGGTGGAACTAGGACACGATGGTGAGGTTCGTGGAGCGCCCTGCTCACGGCCCGAAGGCTATGGTGGAGCAACACGACCGAAAACACCAGTCAAGTGGAAGCCTGGCAAACAGGTCCTCTCAGACATCTAGTGAGAGAAGAATACCGACGAGAGGGGCATCCTAGTGAGAGGGATGTGTGCACCTACTCTTTTTCACCTGCCAAGAGTCAACACTAAAGCCTGCCCGGAAAACATCACGAAGCCAGAAGAGAGAACAAAACCAGAAGACTGTTGACACCTGTGTCATCCAGTTATCTCTCATCACCAACGGAGCGAAGCAAAGGCAGGGCTGAGAACAGCAGACCGACAGCACAGACAAAGAAAGAACCCGCCGAACAACTGCGAACCGTGCCACCGAGAACTGTTAACCCAGAATACAAGAACTATACTGCCTGCGGTTTGCAAGCAGCCAAAGAGACTCATTTTGAAAGTGCAAGTCCAATATTATTTTCTGTGTTTTCTTGACCCCACAGGTTCTTGGACTTTTTTTGTTTGGTTTGATTTTTTAACCAATTTGGGGAGGGATGTAATGCCCAGCATAAGTCAGCATTCTAGTGCTGAGCCTGTATCTACACTTAACACCCACCCACCACTGATGTCACTGGTCAGGTGACACAGCATTAATAAAAGATGCCAAGCGCACATGCTCTGGGCCAGTTGCACCATACCTCCAGAGTGTCTAGTGTCTGCGTATGTCTGCTTGCCAGCATGAGGGCCTAGGGCCCATCATCAGACTTTACAACTCACATCTCAACTTTTTTGCTCTGTCAATTTCATTTTATTTTATAATGTCATAAAACAAAAAGGACAGGGGTTTAAAATGAAAACAATGTAGCGAGTGTTAGTGAAAGTATAGTAGTCTTGAGGAGTTCGCAATGCACACTCGGATATTATAGACAATAATAAGACATCATCTGGAGCACAGCTAATGTAAAGCTGCAATTATTGCATTGACCAACTGATGTATTGAAGTCATAAAGTCAGGTCATCAAAAATGTTTAGAGACAAATATTGAACAGCAAAGAGCTAGACTCTGTTAGCTTTATTAATAATTTAGGAATTGTGTATGTTGCTTGGTAATAATTTTGATGTAATATATGCAGGGCAACTGAAATTCTGCAGCAGGGGAGAGCCAAATTATGCAGTAAGGTTGAGTAAATTATGTGGCATAATGCTGCACATTTTGTGATAGCATTACTATATTAGTTTGTAATTTTGACACTTTTTAACACTGTCTAAACATTGGTTGCATTTCATTAATACCAGTTTAAAACCCAAATACAGAAATAAGCAACAGAATGGTGACCAGTCACCATTTGCAAAGGTCCTTCCACTGCGTGGCAACATGTTGCTGCGTTATTAGTAACTTTTGAACGTTTAAGCTGAAAACATTTTTTTTTTCTGTTAACATCTGCAGATTGTGAGGCAGATGATAGTTTGTGACAAATGCAGCAAATATTCAACTCTGCGTAAAAAAACACAGCCATACAGTTGCATACCTCCAGTGGCTCTGGATATATACCTGTATTACCTTCTTGATCTTCGTATTTCGAACAAGAATAACTATGAGCTTTTGTTAAGTTCCAAGGTTTTTTTACCTGCAGTTACTTCAAAATACCCGCTGTTTTGGTAACAGACTGGCCATGTGACAATCCGATGAGAAATTACAGCATGGAGTAAAACATGGATGAAAGTGTGACAGAGCTACTGTGCAAAAGTAACAGGCTATAGGAGTGAGGGAGGGAGCAGGGGGAAAGGTGAGTGTATGAGGGAAATAATCAGTGAGAAAAAGTAACGCTCAGCAAGAAAGAGGAAGGGTGGACATTCATGGAAGAAGGTAAGAGACACGGGAGAGCTGAGAGTTGAAGATTAGGGCATGGAGGTAAGGGGTGCAACTGCAACTGTGGATACTGCTGACATATTGAACCGATATTGCTCACTATAAAGCATACTCATGCAGCTCTGGTAGCAAAGATTGACACTCTAGTGCTTGATGTAGGATTAACTCGGGTCAGAAGAATCTGGCAGTTTTAGTATCAGAAGCCAAAGCAAAACTGACACAAGATCAGAGTGCTCAGGAAGCACTTTGACAACGTGCAAGACAGAATCTCATTCCTTGAGTATTGGGCCGAAAATGAGGAAGGAAAAGGTATTAGGACCAACATTCAGATAGGGGGCCTCACCGAACAAACAAAGAGCTTTAGCACAGAATGTTTTTTGGATGGGTTACTAAGTATAACAATTGCAACCTATTACCTGACAAAATTCTTCTCAGTTGAACAGGCACAGGCCCATATTATAACTACTGCTATCCAAAGGGCCAGCCAGAGCTATAATAATGTAATCTGCTGCAACTACAGAGTTTGCTCAACTTTGTTTCACTTGCCACAGGAGAGCTAACTGTTATACTACAGACAAAGCGTCATAATCTTGCAGTGTGCTAGGCAAGATGACCCCTGCAAAAAGCACAGTTGATGGACAGAATGCAGAACAATGTCATACATTCACCCCAGTACAGAGATATGGGCATAAATCCATCGTTTTATTGCACTCCACACCACCCCAGTTCAGACATGGCCATATGCAAACCAGTCTAACAATGTGCCTCATGGGAACAGTCCAGCCCGAACTGCCAAGTCATGCCTTCCCTGGACCGGAACGGTACAAAAGGGGGTGGTGATGGACAGAGCATCTGAATCAATCAAACAATCACACCCAGTCAAAAGATCTGGGTTTAATCCATCACCGTTCTTTAGCCCACTCTGCCACCCCAGTTCAGACATGGCTATATGCAAATCAGTCTGACCCTGTGCCTCATGGGAACAGTCCAGCCCGAACTGCCAAGCCATGTCTTCCCTGGACCAGAAACAAGCTTCCAAGGACCGGTTTCAGGCATTCCAGCCGTCTTCAGCCCGGCTTGCTTGAATCCAGTGGCAAAGTGAGCAAGGGACTCACGTCTAAGCATACCCTGCCACACTATGGCGGCCAAAAGCGGTACAAAAGGGGGTGGTGATGGACGGAGCATCTGAATCAATCAAATACTCACCCCCAGTCAAAAGATCTGGGTTTAATCCATCACCGTTCTTTAGCCCACTCTGCCACCCCAGTTCAGACATGGCTATATGCAAATCAGTCTGACCCTGTGCCTCATGGGAACAGTCAAGCCCGAACTGCCAAGCCATGTCTTCCCTGGACCGGAAACCAGCATCCGAGGACCGGTTTCTGGCATTCCAGCCGTCTTCAGCCCGGCTTGCTTGAATCCAGTGGCAAAGTGAGCAAGGGACTCACGTCGGAGCATACCCTGCCACACTTATGGCGGCCAAAAGCGGTACAAAAGGGGGTGGTGATGGACGGAGCATCTAAATCAATCAAACACTCACACCCAGTCAAAAGACCTGGGTTTAATCCATCACCGTTCTTTAGCCCAATCTGCCACCCCAGTTCAGACATGGCTATATGCAAATCAGTCTGACCCTGTGCCTCATGGGAACAGTCCAGCCCGAACTGCCAAGCCATGTCTTCCCTGGACCGGAAACAAGCTTCCGAGGACCGGTTTCTGGCATTCCGGTCGTCTTCAGCCCAGCTTGCTTGAATCCAGTGGCAAAGCGAGCAAGGGACTCACGTCTGAGCATACCCTGCCAAACTTATGGTGGCCAAAAGCGGTACAAAAGGGGGTGGTGATGGACGGAGCATCTGAATCAATCAAACACTCACACCCAGTCAAAAGATCTGGGTTTAATCCATCACCGTTCTTTAGCCCACTCTGCCACCCCAGTTCAGACATGGCTATATGCAAATCAGTCTGACCCTGTGCCTCATGGGAACAGTCCAGCCCTAACTTCCAAGCCATGACTTCCCTAGACCAGAAACAAGCTTCCGAGGACCGGTTTCTGGCATTCCAGCCTTCTTCAGCCCGGCTTGCTTGAATCCAGTGGCAAAGTGAGCAAGGGACTCACGTCTGAGCATACCCTGCCACACTTATGGTGGCCAAAAGCGGTACAAAAGGGGGTGGTGATGGACAGAGCATCTGAATCAATCAAACGCTAACACCCAGTCAAAAGATCTGGGTTTAATCCATCACCGTTCTTTAGCCCACTCTGCCACCCCAGTTCAGACATGGCTATATGCAAATCAGTCTGACCCTGTGCCTCATGGGAACAATCCAGCCCGAACTGCCAAGCCATGTCTTCCCTGGACCGGAAACCAGCGTCCGAGGACCGGTTTCTGGCATTCCAGCCGTCTTCAGCCCGGCTTGCTTGAATCCAGTGGCAAAGTGAGCAAGGGACTCACGTCTGAGCATACCCTGCCACACTTATGGCGGCCAAAAGCGGTACAAAAGGGGGTGATGATGGACGGAGCATCTGAATCAATCAAACACTCACACCCAGTCAAAAGATCTGGGTTTAATCCATCACCGTTCTTTAGCCCACTCTGCCACCCCAGTTCAGACATGGCTATATGCAAATCAGTCTGACCCTGTGCCTCATGGGAACAGTCCAGCCCTAACTGCCAAGCCATGTCTTCCCTGGACCAGAAATAAGCTTCCGAGGACCGGTTTCTGGCATTCCGGCCGTCTTCAGCCTGGCTTGCTTGAATCCAGTGGCAAAGCGAGCAAGGGACTCAGGTCTGAGCATACCCTGCCACACTTATGGTGGCCAAAAGCGGTACAAAAGGGGGTGGGGATGGACGGAGCATCTGAATCAATCAAACACTCATACCCAGTCAAAAGATCTGGGTTTAATCCATCACCGTTCTTTAGCCCACTCTGCCACCCCAGTTCAGACATGGCTATATGCAAATCAGTCTGACCCTGTGCCTCATGGGAACAGTCCAGCCCTAACTGCCAAGCCATGTCTTCCCTGGACCAGAAACAAGCTTCCGAGGACCGGTTTCTGGCATTCCAGCCTTCTTCAGCCCGGCTTGCTTGAATCCAGTGGCAAAGTGAGCAAGGGACTCACGTCTGAGCATACCCTGCCACACTTATGGCGGCAAAAAGCTGTACAAAAGGGGGTGGTGATGGACGGAGCATCTGAAACAATCAAACACTCACACCCAGTCAAAAGATCTGGGTTTAATCCATCACCGTTCTTTAGCCCACTCTGCCACCCCAGTTCAGACATGGCTATATGCAAATCAGTCTGATCCTGTGCCTCATGGGAACAGTCCAGTCCGAACTACCAAGCCATGTCTTCCCTGGAACGGAAACGAGCTTCCGAGGACCGGTTTCTGGCATTCCAGCCGTCTGGGCCTAAATCCATCACCACCTCCTTTTTTACCGCTTTTGGCCGCCATAAGTGTGGCAGGGTATGCTCAGACGTGAGTCCCTTGCTCACTTTGCCACTGGATTCAAGCAAGCTGGGCTGAAGACGGCTGGAATGCCAGAAACCGGTCCTTGGAAGCTTGTTCCCGGTCCAGGGAAGGCATGGCTTGGCTGTTCGGGCTGGACATTTCCCATGAGGCACAGGGTCAGACTGATTTGCATATGGCCATGTCTGAACTGGGGTGGCAGAGTGGGCTAAAGAATGGTGATGGAGTAAACCCAGATCTTTTGACTGGGTGTGAGTGTTTGATTGAT
The DNA here is from genome assembly GCF_964263255.1 of Lissotriton vulgaris. Classification (NCBI taxonomy): domain Eukaryota; kingdom Metazoa; phylum Chordata; class Amphibia; order Caudata; family Salamandridae; genus Lissotriton; species Lissotriton vulgaris. The sequence goes on along the minus strand of NC_141689.1, from coordinate 893,536,346 downwards.
TCAGATGCTCCGTCCATCACCACCCCCTTTTATTCCCTGGACCGGAAACAAGCTTCCGAGGACCGGTTTCTGGCATTCCAGCCGTCTTCAGCCCGGCTTGCTTGAATCCAGTGGTGTGGAGTGCATGGGACTCACGTCTGAGCATACCCATCCCACTCGGGGTGACAAATGCAAAAACCACAGTTGATGGACAGAATGCAGAACAATGTCATACATTCACCCCAGTACAGAGATCAGGACCTAAATCCATCACCACCCACTTTTGTACCGCTTTTGGCCACCATAAGTGTGGCAGGGTATGCTCAGACGTGAGTCCCTTGCTCACTTTGCCACTGGATTCAAGCAAGCCAGGCTGAAGACGGCTGGAATGCCAGAAACCGGTCCTCGGAAGCTTGTTTCCAGTCCAGGGAAGACATGGCTTGGCAGTTCGGGCTGGACTGTTCCCATGAGGCACAAGGTCAGACTGATTTGCATATAACCATGTCTGAACTGGGGTGACAGAGTGGGCTAAAGAACGGATATGGATTAAACCCAGATCTTTTGACTCGGTGTGAGTGTTTGATTGATTCAGATGCTCCGTCCATCACCACCCCCTTTTGTACCGCTTTTGGCCGCCATAAGTGTGGCAGGGTATGCTCAGACGTGAGTCCCTTGCTCACTTTGCCACTGGATTCAAGCAAGCCGGGCTGAAGACGGCTGGAATGTCAGAAACCGGTCCTCGGAAGATTGTTTCCGGTCCAGGGAAGACATGGCTTGGCAGTTCGGGCTGGACTGTTCCCATGAGGCACAGGGTCAGACTGATTTGCATATAGCCATGTCTGAACTGGGGTGGCAAAGTGGGCTAAAGAACGGTGATGGATTTGACCCAGATCTTTTGACTGGGTGTGAGTGTTTGATTGATTCAAATGCTCCGTCCATCACCACCCCCCCTTTGTACCGCTTTTGGCCGCCATAAGTGTGGCAGGGTATGCTCAGACGTGAGTCCCTTGCTCACTTTGCCACTGGATTCAAGCAAGCCGGGCTGAAGACGGCTGGAATGCCAGAAACTGGTCCTCGGAAGCTTGTTTCCGGTCCAGGGAAGGCATGGCTTGGCTTTTCAGGCTGGACTGTTCCCATGAGGCACAGGGTCAGACTGATTTGCATATGGCCATGTCTGAACTGGGGTGGCAGAGTGGGCTAAATAATGGTGATGGAGTAAACCTAGATCTTTTGACTGGGTGTGAGTGTTTGATTGATTCAGATGCTCTGTCCATCACCACCCCCTTTTTTCCCTGGACCGGAAACAAGCTTCCGAGGACCGGTTTCTGGCATTCCAGCCGTCTTCAGCCCGGCTTGCTTGAATCCAGTGGTGTGGAGTGCATGGGACTCACGTCTGAGCATACCCATCCCACTCGGGGTGACAAATGCAAAAACCACAGTTGATGGACAGATTGCAGAACAATGTCATACATTCACCCCAGTACAGAGATCTGGATCTAAATCCATCACCACCCCCTTTTGTACCGCTTTTGGCCGCCATAAGTGTGGCAGGGTATGCTCAGACGTGAGTCCCTTGCTCACTTTGCCACTGGATTCAAGCAAGCCGGGCTGAAGACGGCTGGAATGCCAGAAACCGGTCCTCGCAAGCTTGTTTCTGGTCCAGGGAAGACATGGCTTGGCAGTTCGGGCTGGACTGTTCCCATGAGGCACAGGGTCAGACTGATTTGCATATAGCCATGTCTGAACTGGGGTGGCAGAGTGGGCTAAAGAATGGTGATGGATTAGACCCAGATCTTTTGACTAGGTGTGAGTATTTGATTGATTCAGATGCTCCGTCCATCACCACCCCCTTTTGTACCGCTTTTGGCCGCCATAAGTGTGGCAGGGTATGCTCAGACGTGAGTCCCTTGCTCACTTTGCCACTGGATTCAAGCAAGCCGGGCTGAAGACGTCTGGAATGCCAGAAACCGGTCCTCGCAAGCTTGTTTCTGGTCCAGGGAAGACATGGCTTGGCAGTTCGGGCTGGACTGTTCCCATGAGGCACAGGGTCAGACTGATTTGCATATAGCCATGTCTGAACTGGGGTGGCAGAGTGGGCTAAAGAATGGTGATGGATTAGACCCAGATCTTTTGACTAGGTGTGAGTATTTGATTGATTCAGATGCTCCGTCCATCACCATCCCCTTTTGTACCGCTTTTGGCCGCCATAAGTGTGGCAGGGTATGCTCAGACGTGAGTCCCTTGCTCACTTTGCCACTGGATTCAAGCAAGCCGGGCTGAAGACGGCTGGAATGCCAGAAACCGGTCCTCGGAAGCTTGTTTCCGGTCCAGGGAAGACATGGCTTGGCAGTTCGGGCTGGACTGTTCCCATGAGGCACAGGGTCAGACTGATTTGCATATAGCCATGTCTGAACTGGGGTGTTAGAGTGGGCTAAAGAACGGTGATGGATTAAACCCAGATCTTTTGACTGGGTGTGAGTGTTTGATTGATTCAGATAATCCGTCCATCACCACCCCCTTTTGTACCGCTTTTGGCCGCAATAAGTGTGGCAGGGTATGCTCAGACGTGAGTCCCTTGCTCACTTTGCCACTGGATTCAAGCAAGCCGGGCTGAAGACGGCTGGAATGCCAGAAACCGGTCCTCGGAAGCTTCTTTACGGTCCAGGGAAGACATGGCTTGGCAGTTTGGGCTGGACTGTTCCCATGAGGCACAGGGTCAGACTGATTCGCATATAGCCATGTCTGAACTGGGGTGGCAGAGTGGGCTAAAGAACGGTGATGGATTAAACCCAGATCTTTTGACTGGATGTTAGTGTTTGATTGATTCAGATGCTCCGTCCATCACCACCCCCTTTTGTAAGGCAAGATGACCCCAGCACTGCCAAAAAGCGGGCAGGCAGGGCAATTTTCTTCATGTTCTGCTCCTTGAAGAGGCCATGCAATGCGCTATAAGTGAGACTTTCGGCATGGGGGCAGCATTTTTCACAGAGTGAAGGGTTAACTGTAATCATAGTCATGCTATGAAACAGACCATGACCATGCTGTGACAAAAGCCTGGCTTCAAGTTGACAGGTTGTGGTAGGCAAGCATGCCCAGGCAGGTGTATTGAGCCTCCTATATGAGACCTTTATTGGTATAGATTCAGCATCATTATGGTACATTAAACAATATGCAAGAGAGGTTTCTGCACAGTTTGCATCCAGAACAATTATTTCTCGGTGCCTTAAAATATAATAATCCTGAAAAAGGAGCCACAGTGAAGGAAAGCAATTGCACAGGGTCAAACAGTTTAGACATTATAGATAGCCAGGTTATTTGGGTCAGGGCTCCACCATAGCTCCAGACTAGCCTGGATGGCCCATACACAATTGATGATACACAAGTACTGATTTTTGCAGATTACACTCCAATGGTGCAACAACAGAGGAGAGCATATCTGGAAGTTAAGAAACAAGTCCCTGAATTACACCTCAAGTACATGTTTTCATTCTAAGCGGGCCTGAAAGACTTGTACAATGGGAAATTCGCATCTATACTGATACATCTGCAGTATGGAAATGGGCTGAAGCTCTGACAAACTCTGGAAGCCCTATTTATTGGTCATCCCAGAACTGATTGAAATCCCGACCGCAATGTAGGAGAAAAACACAAAAGGTTGACAGACCATCCGCTACTCTACACAAGCTGAGAGGGCTGCTGCAGCAGTGGAGGCACTCCATGCATCACTGGGCTTATCACCAGTGGACTAGGAGACAGCACATTGGTGATTAGTGGCAACACAAATGACCCAGAAACTTTCCTGAATATGGGACTCGTGGCTGAAGCTCAGTACATCTGCAAAATAAGAAGGCCCACTGGCTGCTCTTAGTTAAACTGGACTGGGTTATATTGCCTTTTAGCATTCACTCATGGAAACTTCAGGTGGCTGTGCTGTGAGATGCAACATTTTGGGGGCTGTGAGGGATGCCAATGTGGACTATTGTAGGGAAAGTGGAGGTACATTAGGGAGAGTGCTGACTGAATAATAAGTGTTAAAGCTAATGATTCGGGTAGTGTGTATCAGCACAGTAATTGGGGCACGAGTGCTGCTAGAGAGGGAAGTATGCGAGAGAGAGACTGCCATGCATGCTCCTCTGAGGGATACTGGGGTTGACATTTAGAGCAATGAAAGATTACTAGCATGTAGGGAAAGGTACAAGATGATCTAACATAGATTGAACCCCATTTGCTTATTCACAGCAAAGCAACTCTTAGAGGGTGATAGATCAGGCCGGTTGTTAGCAAGCTTTCTTACCTCGGAGGTGCTCCAAAGTCCAGTGGCGATGCTGTGAGGAGATAACCCGGGGTGTGTACTATGCACAGGCCAACATCAATTACATTTTTGTTAATTACTAGATCTCCTTGGATGTGCTTCCATGTGAGATATAGGGCGCATTTACTGAAGATTTAAGGACATCAGGCTCTTCCCATTTCATCAGAAGATCAAAGATCAAAGACTTGCTCTGGAGGCACCCCTGGTTGAAACTACTCAAGCTATAGAAGTGAAATCTAATGGCCAGAACCCAGGGTCTGATAGCCTGCCAAACAAATGTTCCTCAACATACAAAATACTGATGGCTCCTCAGCTCTTGGATGTCTATAACCAGGCTCAAACTTTAATCATGCTTCCGCAAATGACAGAGATTCTAGTTGTGATTTTGCAATTTGTCTGTGATAGTTTGCATAGGACTTTGAAGCAACCACTCTCTTTGATTAATATACAGTATAAAATCCTGAGGAAGGTGCTAGCAAATAGATTAATGCCTTTGCTCTCTGTCTCATGATCAAAATGGATTCATTTTGGACAGTTAAACGTGAACTCTAAGAGAGTGGTTTACTCGATGGCAGCCCTCCTAGATGTTTGCCAGCAGTGGCATCCTTGCCCTTTTCAAAATAATACAATTGAATTTTCTTCATCAAAACTATCTCACCCCAAGGAAGCTTAGAAAGATATGGAGATTAAAGATTAATCTTTAAGACATGAGGGTCTAAAGACAGATTTGATCATCATCTGTCTTTAGGAGTGCTGGAATCTAATAGACTAGAAACATGACTCAAACAACAGTAAAAGTAGTGGGTGAAAGAATAGACTGTACTTGGAGGGTGAGCATGATGGTGTTGATGCCTAGAGCCAAAAGAAGGAAGACTATTCAGGTGTGCAGATTTGACCATAGTGGCAGCAACATGTAGTGTAGCTATCCCATGAAGAGCAACAATAGCACTTAACAAAAAAAACTGTTTGAGGAAGACAAAGAAATGGGTGGAAGCAGAATGTACAACAGTGAGAAACTCAGTTATACACATTTATGGAACAGATAGGTGGAAGCAATAATGTTGTAAACTGAAAGGTTTTCGGATTATAGGCCACCCTCAATGACCGGCCCTCCCAACTGCATAAAAGACTATACTGGTATGTGGTAAACAATTAAATATAGACTTTATAAGAGGCAGAAGATAATCAAGGGGTGGACACACACTACTCACCGGAACAGCAGATACACCGTTGAGTTTGATAGACTCATGACCAGTGAGAGACCCAGTTTACTTGGGGTCCAAATCAGTATCCTATGGTATTGCATAGTTGTGATCACCCATTAAAAACAGGTTAAAGCTGACCCCAACACTGTTTTTTTGCATTGTTTACTGAGGAATACATCTTATTGTCTGCACTTATAGAAGTATTGGCTATGTCACATAAAGAGTACATTTTAAAATAACAATGTATGTCCTTTAAGGTGATATTCATATGCACTGTAATAACATGATTGTTTTAAACTTTATAAAATGTTTATTAAAATACCAATTATTTGGAGCAATATAGCATTGAAGACAATGCCCTGGAGTGTCTTACCTTTTTTTCTAGGGCATAAACATTCCACATCCCCCTATTTTAGCCGTGTTCGAGACCTCTCACTTGCAGATTCCCACAGGGCTTTTCTCTGAGTCCTACATTGTTTACTCTTTACCTTATTAAGTTCCCTTTATTTATACAACCCTTTAGTTTCTCTGTGATGTCCTACTAAGATGATATCAAAGGATCATTTTCTTCAGCAATGATCTGGGGTCTGCCAAGAGAAATTATGATTTAGCTTTTTCACAGTTGCCCCCTGGATCAAGTCAAATCAAAACTCAATAGTGTCAACACAGAGGGCTTCATCTTTAGGGAACCTTCCCTGAATAGATATGGTCTTCACTTTGGTGGGGGAGCTAGACCCAACGCCCACTCCAGGTTGACTCAGCAAAAAATCCCAGATTCATTTTCAACAACTTTTTCTCATTCGCTCAACAGATTGGGCACATTTTCTTCTTGCATTAACAGCATTCTCATGCTATGCAAAACCATCTCTTCTTGCAATCATAGTACTGCTATCAATTCAACTATTTTCTCACAACCAGATAATGGAAGTCTATCTTGGGCTTCCTGCTTTCAAATCATTCAAAACCCTCCTGCAAGCCTCATCTGAGGCCTGCCCCCTTTCTTCACAATCTCTTCTCACTCAATGTTATACTGTCTATTGCCTTTGAACATGAAACAATGTGACTTCAAAGTGTTGTTCCTAGATCTTGGCACACTCCATAAAGCAGATTCTCTGCTTCTTCACCATTGTATCACTCTAAATATTCTTTCCAAAATCCTATGCTTTACAGTAGTCAACTGCCTGCATTCCTAACATTAGGCAGTACCTCTTGGATGCTGATGCTGCTCCTTTCTGGCATCAAAGCATTGGAACTCTCTGGCTCCCGAGCTCCAGAGACTCCAGTCCTCCATAAAAAAAGTGCCTTTTCCATAGTAATGAAGTCTCCACCTCTCCTTCATTTACTGCTCAGCCCCAGGCTGGTTGGTTAGGAAAACAGTGCACTTTACATATTATTTTTCATCATTCATTTCATTCAGCAGAATAAAAAAAATATAGAAGTGTGCTTAAACTGCACTATTTGCCACAATTTTTCGAACCACTCTGGGAGGTGGGACGATGGAGGAACCCAAATATCTTCTAAAAGTATTTTGAATGGCTAATGGATTGAAGCCAATACAATTGACCTCAGGTGTTTTACAGTGCATCATAAGTCATTAATTGTTGGCAAAACTGTAATTATAAAAAAATGTCATGTGAGAGTAGGTAAACTCATTAAATGTGTACTAAAATACAACATTTCATATTTGTTCTACTAGAATTCCTTGGAAGGAAAGTCCTAAACTTCCTGCAAAACTTGTTAAATACTATTATGAATACATTAATGATAGAGCCCAGCGTGCTTTGAATTGAGCTGTGATGTATCAGCAAAAAAATAAACCCTATGCGTTATACCTACCACCACAATGACAGGATGACCCACCAGCAATTTTAAGTCTGACTCTGAATTTGGCTCCACCTCCAGCATTTGAAGTGTTAGCCCCACCCGAAATTTGGGTCTAGTTGCGCCCCTGGCTCGCACACCACAAAATATGGTCAAAAACAAACCACAGTACTTCATTCCAAATGGTAAAAGACCGAGCTGGTGGTTGTGCCAATGCTTTTTTATTGGCTGCAGGCGAACACATCTATCATTAAACATGCACGCTCCAGGCCGTCAATTTTGGAATCAGTTTTCATTAAAGAAATCTCGTTTTCAAAGATGGCCACTGATGCTGTGTATGCACTGTGATGCATGGCAAAAAATGTTGATGTACCCAATGTAACATGGAAGATGGCCCTGTTGAACTAGTAAATTAAAGGTTAAGATAAAGTTAAATAAAAGTGTTCATGCATTGAAAAAAAAGCAAATGGTTCAGGGGCAATTAAATATTATAAAATACGTATTTTTTTTAAAACATATTTAAAACGGGAAACAAAATGGGGAGCATCAGGGATCGGGGTGGAGTGGAAAGAGAGCGCCCATGAGTGGGGGCACAGGAATAAGCATGGGAGAAAAAAGGAAAGGTATGCAGATGGAGCATGGAATCCAAAATGAAAATATAGTCCCATCAAAGTCAGCAGTGGAAGGATACAAAGTACCATTCTGATTTCTTTCTGCTTGAACAGAAAAGTCTAACGTGCTTTCGCCGAACTCAAGGTTTTGTTTGTCTATTAATGCTAGTTGGACGCAAGAGTCATTGAAAATGTACAGTTTGTGTTTTAGAAGCTCAGTTTCAAAGCGGTGTCAGTCTTGGAAAGAAGTCGGAAGCATATGTTCGGCAAAAGAAATGTTCGTTATTGTGCATAACAATTTGAATAAAACCACTCTGCTTTGTGTTGCCAACGTGATAGACGTGGACTGTTCTGACCTGCAGTGTGTTAGCTTGTCATGTTCACCTGTTAGTAGCTATTTTATGTATAATATCTTTTGCAGGACATGGGGCAAGGTAGCCAAGTTGCAGGTCATAGATTTGAGTTGGATCACTTATGGCAGTCCTATTCGTAGATTATTTTTAAATTGTTGCAGGAGATTTTAATTGCGAATTTGAGTCTCTGAGCACGTCCTTGAGGTCCTTAATGGTGAGGAGGATCATGTGTGGTCACTTCCCGGTCTCAGACTTCCCTCTGTTAAGAAATGGACCGCTGGCTGTTGTGTTACAACTAAATGCTTTTACACTCAGCAATTCTCTCCGGGCCTATAATGAAAGATCCAAAGAGGGGAGACAAACGTTTAACCATTTATACTGTTCTAGTCTCATTGACTATATCCTGTTGGATATTAGATTGTGGCTATCTATAATTGATATGTCCGTGACAATTAACACTGGAGGCTATTGGCACTTCTCTATCGAAGACCTCCAAGAAATTATTTGACAGAAGACTTATTCCTACCAATAACCATTGTAGGCGTAAATGGAGCTCTCTGGTGTCATCTAAGATAGTTTTGAGTAAGGTATATGAGGTAGCGTCCATGGGTCTTGATGTGGTGCTGGTTGAGAGGATGCCTCTGGTACAAACATATTCCTTGTTGATACTTAGCTCTTAGTAGAAACCAGGGCTATCCCTAAAAGGAAGAAAGAGGTCTCCAGGTAATCTAAATCTTGCAGAATTGCCAGGCATTCCCTCGCTAGAGCCATAAATACGGAATAGAATTGTGATCCAGGGTATCTTATTGTGAATGATTCTTAACACCAAGAGAGCTTGGGAGTGTGCAGAATGGGATTCAATGCTGTATACCATTAAAAGGTAAAGTCTACAGCCCCTTTTGGCATATCTTTCAGGGCAGGACTGGCCAAAGCCGGCACTGGGCATTTCCCCGATGTGACGCCAGGGTGGGGGCTGGTTTGGGCCCCTGGGGGCCGTTTTTGTTACAGGGCCATTTTTGCAGCTTAGCTGCACTATCTGCCCCTGTAACAAAATCGGCCGAAACCGTCCCTTGCAAACAGCACGGCCTCACCCCCAACCCCCACTTTGCCAGGGCTGGTTTTTGTTCCCAGTCCAGCCCTGATATCCTTGATAGTGCTGACTCTGACAACCATGCTCAATGGCTAATAATATTTCTGCTGATGACTAAGTTGATAATTTTTCTATGTTATTTTTTGGGGCGGTTGGACTGCAACATCCTCAGGATGTGCCCTCTCTGGATAGACAAGTAAAGAATGGGATTTTGAAGCTGGTAGTGCTGCCATATTAGTCTCCCATTCCAAACCCAAGGTTCCAAATGTCTGTTTTATATCCAGTGCAGAGATCAGAAAAGCTTTAGATTGGATTACTCCTAATAAAGCTCCAGGGTTGGATAAGGTTTCTGGAGACCTCTTCAATGCACATAGGGAGGTATGATTCTCCCTACTTCTCTCTGTTCTTTAATTATATAATGACCGGCACCCCAATGTCCCCTACTTGGGCAGGGCAAGAGATCGTCCCAAATTTTAAGAAAGGTTCTAGGTCTTTACCCTTAAATTATAGGCCCACTAGCCTCACTGATAGCTCACAAAAATTATTCAGCCTGATAATTTTGGATAGGTTGCTGAGTGGATAACTGATTCTGGTGTGCTGACCCCATTATAAGCCTTCTTCAAGGATGGCCTACTGGAAGTATGTTACCCTGGGGAGGTAGACTTTATTTGAATTTTGTGGACCTTTGGTCTGCTTTTGACCTTATGCCTAGGGAGTCCCTGTGGAGTGTGCTGGCAGAAATGGGGGTCCCACCATACCTCTTGAGTGTCATTGTTAGGTTACACAGTAATAAATATGCCCAGGTCAGGTGCAGAGTCCAGGGTGAATCCCATCTCGCTCCTTCTTTTTCCTGCCAAAGTCATCGAGAAGATCGTCAACAGACAGCTTGCCGCCTTCCTCGAGACGAACGGCTCCCTCGACCCCTCGCAGTCCGGTTTACGAGCCAACCACAACACCGAGACCGCCCTCATCTCAGCCACCGACGACATCCGAGCCCTGCTCGACAACGGAGAAACAGCGGCACTCATCCTCCTGGACCTTTCTGCAGCATTCGACACTGTCTGCCACCACACCCTAGTCCAACGCCTCAGCAACACCAGCATTGAAAAGAAGGCACTGGAGTGGATCATCTCGTTCCTCGCCGGAAGAACACAGAGAGTCTGCCTCCCCCCGTTATGTTCCGAGGCCGCAGAAGTCATCTGCGGCGTCCCGCAAGGATCGTCACTCAGCCCCACCCTCTTCAACATCTACATGAGACTCCTTGCTGCCATCGCACGCCAACACAACCTCAACATCATCTCCTATGCCGACGACACCCAGCTGATCCTCTCCCTCACCAGAGACCCCCGACACCGCCAGAACCAGCCTACACGAAGGGATGAAAGACGTCGCCGAATGGATGAAGAACAGCCGCCTGAAACTGAACTCAGACAAGACGGAAGTCCTCATCCTGGGACCATCGCCCTCCGCATGGGACAACTCCTGGTGGCCCCCAGCCCTGGGCACCGCTCCCAAGCCAACAGACCACGCACGCAACCTGGGCTTCATCCTGGACTCCTCCCTCTCGATGACCAGACAAGTCAACGCCGTCTCCTCATCATGCTTTCACACCCTTCGCATGCTTCGCAAGATCTTCCGATGGATCCGGACCGAAACCAGGAAGACGGTCACCCAGGCCCTCGTCACCAGCAGTCTGGACTATGGAAACACCCTCTACGCCGGGACCACAGCCAAGCTACAGAAAAGACTCCAACGAATCCAGAACGCCTACGCCCGACTCATCCTGGACATACCCCGACGCAGCCACATCTCCAGCCACCTGAGGGACCTGCACTGGCTCCCCGTCAACAAGAGGATCACGTTCAGGCTCCTCACCCACGCACACAAGTCTCTCCACGACCTGGGCCCCAAGTACCTCAACGACCGCCTGACCTTCTACACGCCCACCCGCCAGCTACGATCTACTAGCCTCGCCCTCGCCGCCGTACCACGCATCCGAAGAGCCACCGCCGGAGGCCGGTCCTTCTCCTACCTGGCGGCCAAGACATGGAACTCCCTGCCCATTCCACCTTCGGCTGACCCAGGAACACCTCGCCTTCAGGAGACAACTCAAGACCTGGCTGTTCGAGCAGTAGCGGACCCCCTCCCCCAAAGCGCCTTGAGACCCTTCCGGGTGAGTAGTGCGCTATACAAGTATTATGATTGATTGATTGATTGATTGAATTGACAGCCGCTATTCCAGTTAAATGGGGCATGAGGCATGGGTGTGTGTTGGCTCCAACTCTTTTGCTTCTTTATATTAATGACCTGGTGTTACAGCTAGAGAAATGTGAGAACGATGCCCAACTCTTGTTGGTTGAGTATGATAAATCAAAATCTCCAATAGGGATGCAGAAACTTTTGGATCGGTTTGGGTCTTTCTGCAAACAGAGGGACCTAGAGAACAACCTTGGCAAAACCAGGTACTTGGTATTCGATCCATGTCCTTCAACCCATTCTAATCAGGCTCTTGATGGTGTACTGCTGGAGAGAGTCCAGGTGTTGGATTACCTTGGGTTCACGGTCACAGAGCTCTTTAATTGGTCCCCCCATGTTCAGAATTGCAGGCTCGAATTAGAACAATATTTCGAGGGCATTGTGAGGTCTCAACGGGAATTTCTTTTTTGCGCAATATCACCAGCTCTTGAAATATATACTTGCCAAGCCCTGGGGGTTACCTTACATGGCGGGGGAACTCTGGGGCAATAATGACGCTAGATCCCTGGGCATTGTTGAAAAACAGTTAATGCGCAACCTTAATAATCTCCCTCTCAGTACCTCGTGTTACCCTTACTATGACCTTAGATCTATTGTCAACCTAGTGGGTCTCAAACCACTTTTATACTGGCGGAGGCTTTAGATGGTTCCTGAGCTTTTACAGTATTGAAGTAACCGTGAGGATGTCTTGAGGCAGCCTACGGCCCATAAGATCTCCTGGCTTCAGACTATTAGGCTACTACTGCATGAAATCGGGTTTGAGAATATATGGGCTATCCCTGCAGAAGCCATCAGGGTATACAAAGTAATGGTAAAGGGCACCTACTGGCATTACATTGATGGCTAAATGCTCAACCTTGCAAATAAATCCTGTTTGTAAAGCACACACATATCACCCCCTCAAGTTTTTTAAGGTACTGAGGGCCGTATGGGAGATTAAGTGAACTATTGCCCAGAGTCTCATGATGCTGAGCTGAGCTGCCACCGGTGCCCGGGATCGAACCGTAAACTGGCACTCCAGAGTCAGTCGCTCTGGCCTCTGCGCCGCACCTCTGCAAAGGCAGACATTCTAAGAGCCTCCTTTCTGGGGACACTTTATATTAAATTTTGTATGAACATTTTGCCACTCCACTCCAATGACAGCAAAAGGGAAGAGTCACTCCAGTGAACTTGTCCCCTTTGCTGTCAGGCAGATGAACCAGCTGGGGGTTGATCAGACGCAGAAATGTCGAGCCCGGCAGTGACTGATTGTTGGTACCTATGTTTATCTCCGTGTTCCTGCCTGTGGTCTTCTGGGAGGCTCCCATCTGGTAGCAGCATGATCTAGCGCACTTCAAAGGTGGAATGGTGTACCCATGCCCTAATGAATTTGCCAAAAAGGGAAGTGGCAATGAAAGAATGTCGGTTGTTCAGCTTATAATGGTCTAAACATGATATGGTTTTTAATCATGAGTGCGGGCCTTTCAAATTTAAAGATGGATACAGTGTGCCCTTTCGTAACTCATTTTTAACTCTTCAGTGCCTGTGAGGAAGAAGTTCTCCTCCATTTACGGGGATCCATAAAGAGTATTTTAGATGTGTACCACACACTATTAGTAGTTATTAGGTGTGCAATATTCTTCCAAATTTGTTTTGGGCATTGGTTCTATTCCCTTTTGTAGGAAAGTGCCAATGATGAGGGAGTGAGCAAGATGGCGAGAACCTGCCAATCACTCCTTGGATGCTGCTTACATGAGGCACTTCCTATATATACACACTTTTTAGGTTGAGCGTAACAGCGCTTGAGCTATCGCTTCTTTGGTTGAGCGTAACAGCGCTTGCGCTGTCGCTTAGCGACCTATTGTTCATGGTTTGTTGGGTTAAACTCCACCCACTGGTTACCCTTGCCTTTTATTAGTCTGTGCCACTGTCCTTAAAAAATCATTGCTTTCTACTGGGCTATTGTTCCTCCTTTCCCTCCTTTCTGTTTCTGCTTTCTAGCTATGCAGCACCGGCCAAGTACCATCTCCCTACAATGTCAGTGTTAAAGTATTCCTCTGAGGACTTTTCGTGGGTCAAGTTAGGTATCTGCACAATGTGCGGCGCTTGTGCTTTTGCTTGCAATAGAGCCGCATCCTTTTGCATGTGCTATTTTTTGTTAGAGCAATGTGCTTTTCACAAGCACTACTGTCTAATTTGTTAATTCGATACATTTTTTTATTTTGCTTTTTTGTACCCGTGCTGCGAGTCTTGCCACTCCTCAGAACAGCTTCTCTGTCTTATTCTCTGCTGTCAGTACTCCGTGAAGCCCCATGGTGCCTGGGTTCAAACTTTACCCCAGATGCATCAAGCCCATATTCTGCGAATTCTAAATTGCGAGAAATAACGTATCACAATTTAGAATTCGCAGAATGGGATGCATCAAGAAAAGCGAGTTAAAAAAGCGAATCGCAATCGGCCGCAATAGCCGATTGCGATTTTCACCAAATCGCATAAAAATCGCAGAATTGCCCGTTTTCCATGTAGAAATTGCAAACTCACCAATACCGAAATCGCAAATTGCGATCTCGCTAATTGCGAGATCGCAAAAACGGGAAGTCACATTTCGAGCACAATGATGACATCACAACCAGGAAGTAGGCAGTTCCCTCCCTCATTCAGAATACAGAGCCTGAGAGTGGAAGAAGCACAGCCCAGAGCTCCACAAAGGACTACCTGCAGCACCACAACAGGACACAGAGAACAACTTAAAATGTCCCAGGAAGCAGCAGGGAGCAGTGCACCAGGCAGAAAGATAATTTTAAAATTTTCTGAGCAGGAATTGGAGTACCTCATTGAGGGAGTGTCAAAGGACCATGACAGGCTGTTTGGAAAGGAGCCCCGGAGGGTGCCTGAGGCCGACAAGAGGCGCATTTGGCTGCGCATCTGCGCAAAGGTAAACTCAGTCGGAGTGACCCAGAGCTCCATCGATGATCTCAAAAAGATCTTAGAGGGCGTGCCAAAGAACGCATCTCTGAGAGGCTGGGGGAGCGACTTGCCACTGGAGGAGGAGATCCCACAGTTGTACCCAACACTCCACTCGAAGACCTGGTGGAGAACACCCTCAATCCTGCAGCCTGCGTGGGGGTCACCCGGCTGGACTCCTCCCGACCCACCCAACAATCCCAAGGTAAGTGCAATGCGACTGCGACCCCGTCCCCTAACAATGCCCAAGACTCCAGAGCTAGCCATTTGATAACCCCAGTAATGCAGGCCATGCACACCTGAAATGCCCTATTGCATTGTGGGACCTGTAGTGTGACCACAATTCCCGGATAGCCACACATAGCAAGACCTGTCAAGTGAAAGTTATTCCTAAAGCCAGTCAGGGAATGCAAGCCTGCATGCATGTAGCAACATCCCATGTGCAAGATACATATCATTAATCATGCACCCATTTACATCACAGGTGCCTCTGAACAACCCAACACCGGCAGCGAGGCCCTCCACATAGAGGAGAACCCTGAGGACACAGAGAGAGAGGGCCATCCTGCCCCACGACCCAGACCATCACAACCAGCAGCAGCAGTACCACCACCTCCCCATGTGGACAGGGCCACCCCTGCAGCCACAGGAGCCCAGCAACCACCCCATGTTACACCCATGGTAGTGGTATAGGCCACAACACCACCACCCAGGAAGCAGACACGGCGCACAGTCACTGTGTGATCTCAGTCCAGTGGACGAATGAGGCAGCAGCGCAACTCTCAACACGCGCAGGCAGGTCCGGGATCCTGGGCTGGCCATAGAACGCCGAATGCTTGCAGTCCACCAGAAGCAAGCAGGGCACTTGGCAGCCATCCACCTGCTGCTCAATAAGACTGCGCAAAATGTGAGCCAGCTCACAGAAAGCATGCAGGTCATGACCGCAGCTGTCCATGAGAACAGCCAGATTCTGGTGTCCCAGCAGGATATCACCCCCCGCCGCCACCGCCAGCTGCTGACCCGCCTGTCAGCATACACAAGATCCAACCATCTCATAGAAAATGCCACCTCCCAACTTTCGCGCTGCTCTCTTGCGATGCAGATACAGATGGTCCAATGCTGCCAGGACGTCGCCAGGGCCCTTGAACAAGTCACCACAGCTGTGCAGAGTCTGCAGGCGTCTGGCCATGGCCAAGCAAGTGGGAGGGATAATGCCAGTGAGGGCACTTCTAGTCACAGCAGCCTATCCTTGCCGCTGGTAACCGAACGCCGCCACAGCACCAGGCCCACTGCAGCATCATGGGCCAATAGTGTCGTGGAGGACGTGGAAAGGCGACAAGGTGCGTCTGGCCGGAGGCACCAGTGACTCAATGTACTCTACCAGCAGGGCCATGATGATTACACAAGCACGCCCTCTTCTCTAACATGGGGCTGTATGAGGGAATACTGTTCTCATGTAATTTGTAAAAAAGTGAAAGAGACATTATTGTGAAAATAACAATAATAATTTATAGTCACAAGTAAATCCGACTCATGTCATTATTACATTCGTCATGCATGAGTGCAGTGTTGTGTGACGGGAATGGGTGCACTAGAAACAGTTCATTGTGATTTGGTTGCGGCGCCTGTGTCCTTCAGCAGGGTTCTCCCCGCGTGCATGATGCACATGTGCAGGTGGGCGGTTGTCCTCTTCCGACTCACTGCCAGAGATCTCCACAGGTATCCTCCACTTGGTAGCAATATTGTGGAGTATTGCACACACGGCCACGATGCAGCAGCAGACCTCAGGCTGGTATTTGAGGGCCCCACCAGTCTTGTGTAGGATGCGGAATCTGCTCTTTAATTAAATGTCCGCTCAATGCAATTTCTAGTGCGAATGTGTGCAGCATTGTAACGCCGTTGCTGTGGTGTGGCAGGGTTGAGGTATGGGGTGAAGAGGTACTCACGGAGGCCGTAGGCGCTGTCACCTGAATGAAAGGAGCAGAGGGTGAGTGCCTGTAATGCGCAGCTACATGGTCTTGATGTACTGTTTATTGGCATGTGTACTTACCTAGAAGGTGTCCTTCACCAAAGTCTCCCCTGGCCAGGCGTGTGTGCATACCGCTGTGCCGGAATATGAAGGAATCATGCGTGCTCCCCCGGGTATTGTACCACTATGTCGGTGATGATTGTCTTTGAGTTGCAGACCATCTGGATGTTCAGTGAGTGGTAGGACTTGTGGTTCCAGTACATGTATTCTGTCTCAGCGGGAGGGCAGATGTGGATGTGGGTACAGTCAATGCATCCAATTACATGGGAGAATTGCGCTATGTTGTAAAATTGTAGCTTGGTTTGATTCAAGTACTGTTGGGTGGTTGGGAATGTTATATAATGGTGTAGCCGGGTCAGCATGGCCTCCAGGAAACTCCTTAGGCAGCGGGACAGTGTGCTCTGCGAGATTCCTCCTGCATATGCAACTATCCCCTGGAAGCTTCCGGAGGCCAGGAGGTGCAGGCTGCACAAGACCTGGACATGGGTAGGCACGGCATTGGTCCTCCTCGTTGGGTGTTGCATCAGGGGGGTCAAGGTCCCGGATCAGCTTGGTAATCATTGCCCCATTCAGCCTGTACTTTGAGTAGATTTCCTCCTCAGTCTGGCCCAGGAGTGTGATCCGCTGGCGGAAAATTTGCTCCTGGATCCGGCGCCTGTTCCTTGCTGGAGCCTGGAGCCTTCCCTGCCTTACCACCATGCAGAGTCCTGGCATTGTGAATGTCCTCATGCTCCTACTGTGTCTCCTTAAGTGTGTTTGTTCAGCCCCGCACCTGTAGCTAGTTAGAATATCTTTTATTTTATTTACTTTATGGTTACCACCTGGTTTGAGTTCTCCTTAAATTGTGCCTCGCAAATAGCGATTTTGAGCTTTTTCGCTAATTGCAATTTTTCATGCATTTGATTTGCGATTATTTTGCGATTTCGCAAATGAAATCGCAGAATCATTGGGAAATCGCTATTTCAGAATCCCAAAGGGGGTTACACCTTGATTCTGCGATTTTATTTGCAAAGCCGCAAAATAAATTTTGCGAATTCGCAATTTGGTTACTTTTCTTTTCATGAATTGCGGTTCGTGGAATTGCGTTCGCAATTGCTGTTTCGCAGCTATTGCAATCGCAATTTGTGTTGATGAATCTACCTGTAAGTCTCCTATGCAACATCATACATGGAACTGAATTCTGCCACTCGCTATTTTCTGAAAACTACGGACAAACCGGAAAAGCCACAGGAATTTACTTCTAGGTCACTGTGTTGTTGCGAACAACTTCAGTGAGTACATGGAATGAGCTAGCTTCTGATGGTTATCGTGGAAATACTGAAGTGCAGCACAATGTGGCGAACTACACCAGCTTTGGTTGAAAGGGAAAGCATCCTAGCACAAGCGCACATAGCAGACGACCACTGCGCCACCAAACGGAAACTTCTAAGCATTGAGAGGCTGTCCCTGTTGTTGTTACCTCACGGAAATAAAAAGGGTACTGTGTTCTCGGCGTAGTATCCTTTCCCTAGCAGGCGCTTTAATTACCTGTGAAAGTTGATGAATTTGCAAGTGTATTAAAGACACATTTTCACACTATCGTCAGATATGTCGATCTCGCGCCCCACCTTATCCTTACTCTGTCGTCAGAAATAATGCCTGTTACTTAACTATTTAGGTCACTCATTTTCAGAGTCGACAGGCTTTACCCATTTTGGGGTGAGACTGATGATCTGTCTTATTTCTTGTAATTATTACTTATTCAGTTGAAAAAAGACAAAAGAATAATTTCCCTTTTCCTGGTTATGGAGGATAGATCAGACTGTAGGAACAGTTCTACTACCGTATAACCTGTTTGAGGTATGGTTTAATATGAGGCACCCCACATGGAAACAAATTTACAAATTAGACTGGAAGATGTAAATAAATGATACAAGTTTCACAGTATTTCCACAGGATTTCAACAGGATTTTGTATCAAAAAAAGCAAGAGGTCAAAAAATCATATACTAGAATTAATATTGATTAAAATTATCACATTTATTGTAATTGTATTAACAAAAGATTCATACATTCATTAACATTTGATAAAAGCAAATCATTACATTCAATTTGTTAAAACATGAGAAAATGATACATTTGATTAAAAAAGAAAAAGCACAATAACTGTCGACGCGGCGTTTCGATGAACTTGCTTGAACACCTTCTTCAGGACAATGCTTTTGGTACGGTTAAAAACAATCTATATAAAAAATACTTTCATACCAATTATTACTTACTCGCCATAGAACGTCCCTAATCTTTGGTATAGTTATTATTCACACGCTCCCGACCCACATACCCCCACCCACCCATTACCGAATAAAGTCAATTTTTAGCTATAATGGCTTTCTGACATTATGCCGAGAACATGTACGTTCAGTTTTGATGGAAGAAGGGGCATGGCTTGCAGTGAAGCTGTTTAAACAATTGATTGCTAGTAATTGTTGCTGACTGTACCATCACAAGGCTAGGTCAAATGATCACGGGGGCTCCAGGAGGAATAGTGCAACCATAACAATGGCTTACGCGAAGCAATCGGTATTGTACAGTATTAACCGATGCATAACAATTCAGAGTTTTTGTAATTGAAGGATTGCCTGCTGACACTGCTTGGGACAGTAGAGAGAGGATGTCATGCTGGGGGGCAAGATGTGGAAGGAGGAACAGCTGACAGGACCATTAGTCAAAAGGCATGTAAACGCTGTATTTATGCGCCATTACCAGCTGAGTTTAACAAACTCATAGACATGCCTCACAGTTCACCATCTACTACAAATCTTGTCCCCAAATTAATGTAATGGTTTATCTCGTTAGTCTCTCATCATATTACTGAAAATCATCCCCAGGTTTGCTCTGTGTGTCTGTCCCAGTGTGTTTCAAAATGTCACTTTCAAACTTTTCCCGAAATTATCCCAGTCATATATTGCCAACACAGTATGCTGTGAGAAGTCTCGAATCGTGATTTGTTAGTGTGGACTACTTTAGTTTTATTACACAAACCTATCTTGTTTCCCCTCTTCCATCCATCTAGTGAATATTCTCATATACAGCAGCTGAACTCCTTTGAGTGAGATTTCAAGGTCCAGTGTTGGTCCTGATTTTTGTAAAACGTTCTCAATTTGTGAAGAAAAATCAAATGGCCATATCGCCAGACTCCGTAAAGGAATAGATGCCATTAATAAAGCCAACATCAATAAAACTGGATATTGAACAATTTTGTGTGTGTGTGTGTGTATGTATGCGTGTGTGTCTGTGTATACTCAATTTTTCAGTAAATATATTTTGAATCCCTACTTAACTGATGCAGCTTTCCATTTGAATAAATGTACGCGAATGAACTGGCTGATACATACAGCTGTCATTAAAAATGCCATGAACCAGAAACAATGTTTGTGTACAGGGCATATAAAATGGTTGTTACCCACCAGCGGCCAAACTCTGTTAACTTTCTGGATCTGGTGTACAGTACATTATGCGATTTCCTTTAAAGGTTTCCCCCTAGTCTAAACTACTTTCCTCCGCCCACAGACACTTTTAACAAACGTTTGCAATGCAATAGGTCTCGCATTTGCCAAAGTTTGAGCTATTGGCATTGTAAAAGACAATGCCTTTTATTTATGTTTTGAAAACCTGCAAGCAGTGCTTATAGTCCTTGCCTATGAGAAGCAATCCTTTGCAGCAAAAGAGTCGCAGGTACTGCTAGCCTTGCTTCTAGTAAGCAACAACTATAAGTACAAAGTGTTTACGCACTGCTTACAGGTTTTCAAAACACATAAATAAAAGGCATTGCCGTTTTCAATGCCAATAGCTTAAACTCTTGCTAATTCGAGACCTATTGCATGCAAATGCTTGTTTTTCATTACACTTGTAGGATTCACCACAATGCATTGGACCTGCTTTAATCTTTTTAAAGAAAACACACATATGGGCTTGTTCATACGTAGGCCCTAGAACCTCTCCTGCTCAAAAAAAAGGGGGGAGACCCACTTGGCTTGAAGTGTGAAGGGCTTTATGTCTATGGTATTGATGCTGAGTATAGGACCCCCTTGATGCCTGTTTTGCCTCTAAGGCTCCTATTTGTTGAATAATAGGAGAAATCAGCTGAACATGTGCTCTTCTGTACAACCTATTCTGGTTACAGAAGGAAGTGGATCCTTCCTGCATGCCGCACCCTGGGCCTTAGGGGTTATAGAGCCATCCTAATCCTAGTTCTGGACCCCAGCCTGTATCTGTTTATTTTATTGTAAATATTGTATTTTAGTCTCTGTTCTCCATTCTCTGGATGTATTTGATGAATTGTATTCTATCAATTATTAACTCTCATTGTATTTTATTGTTTTTATGTCTTCTGTATATTATGATATCTTTCATGTGGTTTTATGGATGTGTAGCCGAATAAGGATTATTTGATTGATTGAACTTGTGTGGTCTAGTATTTAGCTCATTGTTTGTGACATCTGGACATTTGGCTTGAAATCCCAGCTTTCCCACTTGATTATTTTGTGATCCCCTGCAAATCTTTTTTATCTTTGTGGAACTCTGGTATATCTGGTGTCACTATTGGGTGTGTTAAAAAGTGTGTGTCTGCAATAAACTGGAAATTGTCATTTTGGGGTAAAAAAAAAAGAAAATATTAAGCTCTGGCCGGCAGCGATATCCGGACAGAAGATTCGATTCATAGACTGTAGCAAGAGTATACAAATCAGAATGTAAAAACTACTTCTTGTCGCGTGAACAGAGGGAGCCATTTTTCAGCATCATCTTTGAGTTGTTGGAAAGCAGCCTTTGACTGTTAGCGGATAGACCATGCGGGGACACTGCGAATTCAGGCCACTGTGACAAAGAAAATGGTAGCTTTGCAATCTGCTCTTGGCTGCTGTCAACAATCAGTCCCATCATCTTTGTCTCGTCTCGGAGTAGAATCTGCTGCTAGCTGGACTGATATTGGTCCCCTTCTGGCTGATTGGGGCTATGCGTGTCATGCTGGGTGGGGGTGAGGCAGGGTGGGCCAGTGGAGACCAAGGGGATTGACTCTCGGTACTGAGCAGGAGGATAAGGAGTGAGGCTGTGGATGGGAAATAGTTTTAAATAGTAAGCAGAATTTGGAGGGATGGGACACAATAAGCGAGCGGGCAGGGGAAGTGGGAAGCAACATGCAGCACGAGCACTGGTGTAGGCGAATGGGGAAACAGCACAGGGGATTACAGCACACAAACACATGTACTATCAATAAAAGAAAAAAATGAGTTCCTGAATCCAAACAAGGTCACCAATGTAATGATAAAAGTCAAGCAGTCTGAACACCGTGAAGCCAAAATCCTCCAGGGTGGGACCATTGAACCAATACATGAATAGGGATAAAAGCCATCAAATACGAAGCAGATAAATGAGATGGACAAGAAAAGCCTTCTAGTCATGAGCAAGAGATTGACCCAAAGCCCAATCTATATATACTGGAAACAATAAGTCTGGCAGACAGCTAAAGCTGTCTGAAATCGAAACCTACAGATGTTTCAGCTCTTTTTTGCCAATTGTTGGCCCTACAAATAGCTCTAGCCTCAAGGGACTGCTACTGACATTATTGCAGGTTTTAAAAATTTTTGTTGAACATAACCTCAGCCATAGCTGTCTATATATGATGTTAGATAAAATAATCTGTGTGTGGATAAAGGTTTATTAAATCAACCGAGAAATTCATAATTTGAACTTGATCCCCTATGTGTAATCAGGTTAATTTCTTGCACTCTGAAAAGGGTTATGAGTTGACCATGGATGCAAATTGCTCTAAGGATCTTACAAGGTTTGAAACCTCCACAACTCAGCAAGTGTTGGCAAAGTCAAATAGATTTCACCTTTGGGACCTGTTGGCTTTACCAATGGTCTTTAGCCACGCTGCCAAACATCACTAATGCTGTGCAGCCTGGCTAAAGATCTAAAGAACTAAAAAAGAACAAAAACAACGTTTAACTTGGCCAGCCACATCACTGTAAAATTACTTGACTTCTTTCTTACTTTTTTAAATTACTGATCCTTGTTGGATCTGTAACTAAAAAGAGAAAAATGCAAGAAGATTTTTTTAAGCCGATGAGCATTATGGGATAGCAGAAGCAACGCATCTGGGTGTGGGTGGGGGGCAAAAGCACCATGGAGGACAGAGGCAGAAGTAACACAAGGGCGCGGGACAGCAGTGAAATGGAGTATATGGGTGGGGTAAGCCACCAGTTCTAGTTGTCATCTATCAAACAAGTTCTGCATCTGCCGGGTTTCAATGGAGTGCGTGTAGATAGTCTTAGAAGTTCATGAGTTCAGATTTATTTTGAAAATAATTTCATTCAATTTGCACCTTATTTCCACCCACACCCATAGAGGTAAGGACCTGATGCCCAAACAGTAATCAGTGTCAAACAAGTAGCAACTTAAACTCAGGCAGAAGCATCTGCATATTTTCGTTTTCCTTATAGAGCACTTACAGCCATATAATTACCAGTTGTTTGCTTTGGCTGTCTTATCTGTGACTTACACAACCTCTGTAAAGAGATTATTAGATAAATCAAGCTGTTCGCAGAATTTGTCGTCTGATGCTTCCTGGAGTTTCAAGGCAGTTTTGACTTATATGCACATAAATTGGTTTGAATGTCCTTTTTGTAAAGCATTTTGTGGCATTTTGTTCTTTAGCTTTGACTGCTAGTTGGGTTCAGCGAGTGTTGTCTATATATTGCACAGCAGTTTAATAGCCTGAGTGCACGTGGGTGTTACAATGTGTTTCAGGAAAAGTGACAATTAGAAGATAAAGAACCAGGGGTCGGAATCTGCAATATGGCTTATTAACATTTACTGAGTAATAGGTTACTGAATCATTAAATTCGTTTAGAAATGCATTTCCAAACTATGGGGGGGTTATGATGGCGGACGGACCTGCCTCCGTCCGCCACCACAGAGGTGGAGGGACCGTCCGCGGGGGCAGCGGCGGTCCCTCCGTGCAAATTAGGATGTGACCGTCACCCTGGCGGTCACATCCTGTATTTGTAACATTGCGGAGGGTGCTGCTTAAAGCAGCACCCGCCGCAATGTTAAAACTGCATGCAGTGCATTTGCATGCACAAAGCGGCAGGCACCGTGCGGTGCCTGACGCTATGTGCAAGCAAATCCAGGGGGGTACCATAGGTACCCCCCATGTGCACCCCCACCCCCCCTTCACCCTGGGGGCCCGCAACGGGCCCCCAATGAAAAGACCGTATGCCTTTTCGTGGCGGCATTTGCGCCGCTGAAAGGCATGTCCCAAGGCTAATCCTAATATGTCTGGCGGTGTCTGACAGACACCGCCACCATATTAGAGCTTTTCCGCCGCGGGACGCGGCGGAAAAGCTGCAGACGGTCTTCCCGACCCCCCTGCCATCCTAATCTGGCGGGGGGTCTTTTCTGACACCGCAGCGGTGAATCCACATCCTCCGGGCCGGCGGTGGCTTCCACCGGCCCGGAGGATGCGGATTCACCGCAATCCTAATCGGCCCCATAATTTGGAAGGGATATGTTTAGGGTATCTCATCTCAATAGCAATTTGTATTAAATTGTATCACTGTTTTGTGACCGAAATCTGGTTGCCAAACATTAAAAAATTACAGATTGCCAGACTTACAGATCCCCTTTGAGAATGTAAAAAAGGGGTGTTTGGAAGTGGCCAGGGGTTCAGGGGAATATTGAAAACGCTTAAACAAGTTTTCTTAAAAGGTATTTTTGTTTTCTTAAATGCAGACCTGTTTTGTTTGAAGAAAACAAGCTAGATTTAAAAATAGATGTGTACTTTATTGAAGTTACATGGTTTATGCTTGACCCCAAAAGGCCACCATTCCTGTGATGGCATCTAATCTTAGTAGGTTGAAATCTGCGACCTACCTCATGAATATTAATTAGGTAAATCAGACTGTGACCCACTGCTATTTAGAGTTTTGTGAACCAACCTAGTAGTATAAAGGTCGGTCAGCAAAATTCCACACTGGTCGCAAAAATACACATTGTAAATTGCAACCAGTATTTTGCAAGCAGTGCTTAGCATACCTGGCTCTAGATCATTGCTATGGATGTCTGTGCCGGTGGGCCTCATAAAAAACTATTGATCTACTGTTTCTACACTTTTACAGTGAAGATGAGGATCACTTCAATAGAGATCCCTATGTCTGCATTCTACATTGTGTCCACTTCATTCTCATCCCACATCTTTTTCCTCCCTGCAGCTGCAGGATAATTCTGCAACTTTGTCTTTGTCTAAGGGAACAGTTATTCTGGTTTTATTTTTATTTTTTTCATTTCAAAGAATTTTATTATTATGAAAAAGCAAATGAAGATATACAATACAAGTGTCAGTGATACAATTGATATAGTATAAAACAATCAAAATACAGTAGGCAAGCATGTGTTGTAAAAGAGACATCTGTAGTCGATGTAGCCTGCCAGAAATAAATAAATAAATTAAAGTATGGTAAAAACAATTATCATATATCAGAAAGATGAATCAAGAGTATCACTATCAGGTAGAGTACCCACGGAAAAGAAAGGAAGGGAAAGAAGAGAGGAGAGAGAAGAAAAGAGAGAAAAGAAGAAAAGAAAGAGAAAGATAGAAAAAGCAAGAAAAGAAAGAGAGAGGAGGATTTCCACCGGACCATCCCAACAGAAAAAACACCATTCAACCAGACATATCAAAGAGGTATTGTGCAACCAACCCTTTGGAAGATAAATCCATGTAGGCATCCAAAGCATCCCAAACACCACTAGCAATAGACGGAGAGAGATGGGCATGATCAACCGATGTATGAGCACTGCGTAAAAAGGAAACCCAAGCCCACCAAGTATGATAAGAGATTAAAGAAAATGACTTCCACTCCATTAAAATTACTTTAACTGCAACAGTCAATAAAAGATCTAACAGCTGTAAGTCCATGGAATCTAAGGGAAGAGGGACTGGGGATGCTAGAGGGCCTAATAAGATTAATGGAAAAGATAGTTGAAACTGAATACCAAAAATGAGTGTGAGGTGTTTGTGAATGAGATCCCAAAAGGGTTGAAAGAGAGAACAGTCAAAGAACATATGAGGAAAATCACCTGGTAATAAGCCACAACTCCAACAAAGATTGTCCTCTTTGAGATTCAACGCGTGTAAGCGAGTAGGAGTCCAATGGAGAAGGTTAACGGAGAAAAATTTAGATTGCATTAACGATGGGGCGATTTTATTACGAAGAGAAAATTTACCAATCATCTGCCAGGTGTCTGAAGAAATAGGGTCCTTAACACTCTGGTCAAAATGGTGTAACCACTTCTGCTGAGCTACAGTATGGGTAGGTATTGAAGTAGATTGTAAAAATGTATAAATTTTAGAAGCTACGTGGCCAGTCCTGATCCATAAATGAAAGAGAGTAATCGTAGGGGAAGTAGGATGAAGGCGCACCTTAGCCAGCGCCACTTTGATCTTGAGAAAGGTATAAAAATCTAAATTAGATAAAGAAAACTGTTGAGCTAAAGAGGAAAACGGTAATGGAGCATTATTGGAATCATAGAGATGATGAACAAGCGAGATCCCTTTAGAAGCCCAATAAGACATTAAAGAAGAAGAAATAGTAAGTTTAATTTTAGAATTCCACCAAATAGATGACCACCTAGATTTGTGTAATGGAGTCGCCACCCTCTTGTCCACCATTCTTACCGCAGCAATAGTATCTAATATAATAGAGCGGGAAAAAGGAATGAACAGGGTAGACGCAGTTAAAAAAGAAGCAGTCGGCAAAGGAGAGGCCAGTTGTTGTTCTATTAGCAACCAAGATGGAACATGAAAAGGAGGGGATAAAAACCAGAGAGCACCTTGAGAAGCTAGAAAGGCAGTCTGATATTTTTCCCAATCGGGGAAATTACAACCTCCCTTATCACAAGGTTGTCGTAAGAATTTATAAGCAATTCTAGCCCTTTTATTATTCCATAAAAATTTAGAAGTAAGAACATCAATGTCATGAAAGAAGGAAGCAGATAACTTCACTGGGAGCATGGAAGAGACAAAATTAATAATAGGCGTTATCATCATTTTAAGAGTCTGAAGGCGACCCCACCATGAAATGTGTTTCGGAGACCAGGCGTCCAGCAAACGCCGTACTTTAAGCATAGTCTGATTTTCATTGTAAGCAACTGTATCATACAAGGTGGAACAAAAGTAAATACCCAGATACTTCAATTGCTTAGACTGCCATTTAAAGCCAGCAGAGCCCATATGTGTAGAAAAACAATAAGCATTCAGTGGGAACATCTCAGTCTTGTCCTTATTTACGGTGTATCCTGAGACCTTTGAAAAAAGAGAGATGATATCAGAAATAGCAGGAATGGCCAAAGCAATATCATCCGAGAAAATAAGGACATCATCCGCGTAAGCCGCAGTTTTAATCCGGTGAGGGCCAAAAGAAAAACCCTTAATATCTGGATGCATGGCAATTAGTCTAAGGAGAGGATCAATGGATAATAAAAACAAAAGAGGAGATAAAGGGCATCCCTGTCTAGTGCCCTGGCGAAGATTAGAAAAAGACGACGTGGCGCCATTGACTCTTATGTTGGCTTGGGGTTGTGAATAGAGGGACATGACCATGTGAATAAAGGAATCACCAAGATTATGTGCACATAATACAGCACGTAGAAAGGGCCAGGAGACCTTATCGAAGGCCTTTTCTGCATCAAGAGCCAAAGCAGCGGCCGGGAGCTTGGAGCGTTTAGCTGAACCGAGAATATGACAAAAGGTTCTGATATTATCTCGCGCAAGACGACCCTTTACAAACCCCGTTTGAGATGGATGTACCAATTTAGGAATGAAGGATTCTAAATGCTTAGCTAGGATTTTAGCAAAGATCTTAGCTTCCATGTTCAGAAGGGAAATAGGACGGAAGTTTTTGGGGTCAGAGTGATCTTTCCCCTCTTTTGGAATCACTACAATGGTGGCATCAGCAGCAGAACCAGAAACAGAACCATCCTTAATAAAGGCATCAAAAACAGATTGAAGCTTGGGAACAAGCAAAGGAAGAAAGGTTTTGTAAAACAAAATAGGGTAACCATCAGGCCCTGGAGCTTTTCCAGAACGAGTGGCTTTAATTGAAGCAACAATTTCGTCAGAGGTAATTGGTCCATTTAAAGAGTTACTATCCTCCACAGAAATAGATTTTACTGGGACAGATTTTAAGAACTCTTGACATTGCTCAAAAGAGGATTGATTAGAAGGAGTATATAGGTTATTATAAAAACCACGAAAAACTTCCAGAATTTCCTCAGTTTGAAATTTTTTTGTGCCAAGGTGATCAGTAATAGAAGAAATCCGAGAAGAGTTATAAGAGGATTCCTGAAATTTTAAGGTGGCCGCAAGAATCTTACCAGCTCGGTTTTTTAACAATAGCCTTTTGGATTTCTGAGCCTGAACCCCAATATGGGCTCTCTTGGTGACTATGGTGTTATATGTATATTTTAATTGCTTAATTGACTGTAGGCAGGATTTATCTTTTGAATGTCGAAAGAGAGCTTCTAAATTTTTAATCTCAGTTGCCAAGTCGGTAAGTTCCTTTTTGATAGCAAAATTCCTTTTCGACATACACTTAATAACCTGACCACGGAAAGTACACTTAAACGAATCCCAGAGGACAATTGGGGAAGTAACTGAGCCTTCATTTTCAAGAAAAAAAGTATCAATTTCATTGGATAATTCACAAATTTGGGAATCATCATGTAAAATTTCAGTATTTAATCTCCAGGAGCGAGGTCTTGTCTTAGGAGCAAAGGACAGCAACGTAAAAGTAACCGCAGCATGATCAGAAATCAGAATAGGGTGAATAAGCGGCGAGGAAGAAGAAGGAACCAAAGAGGAGTGCACCAATAAATAGTCAATACGCGAAAAGGTAGAGTGAGGGGAAGAAAAGAAAGAAAAATCACTACCAGTGGGATTATGTAGACGCCATAGATCTTCAAGATGAGATATAAAAAACATATTAATTAATTGTTTATGCGATTTAGGAGGGCGAAACTGAAAAGCTGAATTCCTATCTAAAATGGGATCCATTGGTAAAGTGAAATCCCCACCAACAATAAGATTACCCGAGTGAGGTGTGTCGTTCAATTTTTTGGTAACTGCTTTCAAAAAAGACGGGTCATCTTTGTTCGGGGCGTAAATATTCATAACATAAAGATTAGCATTGCCATCAGACAGCTTAGTTAATAGCCAGCGTCCCTCAGTATCATGTTCAGAAGAGATTATGGACAAGCCCGACTTTTTAGAGATTAAAGTGATAACCCCATTTCTTTTACCAGATGCATCGGAGCAGACAACATCTGATACCCGCTCTTTCTTTAGGAAGAGTGCCTCTCTGGTAGATACCTTCGTTTCCTGAAAAATAACTAGATCCGAGGAAAGAGATTTGCAATAATCCAAGAGTTTGGACCTCTTGGCTGGATGATTTAAACCCTTAACATTAAGGGACAACACATTCAGGCCCGACATAACCTTGCAGAGAAAAGCAAATATAATACATGAATGAGAGAAAGAAAACAAACAGCACCAATACAAGCAGCCAACCACAAAGCCATAAGACCAAAAAGGTAGAAACCTATGAGGAAATCCAAAGAAAGAAAAGAAAGAAGAGAGAAAGAAAGAGAAGAAGGTGAAAGTGAGAGAAGATAGAGACAGATAGTCAAGGAGAGGCAAGAGAAGAAGGGAAAAGAAATTAACGAGAAAGGTCTGAAAAAGACCAAATTCATACTAGCGGGAACGTGGGAAGACGAGCAAGGGGACCATCATGAGGTATAATAACAATCAGCTTGAACAACCCCAATGTAACATATAACTTGGTATGAGTAAACAGGAAAAGGAAGACATTTGAAATCTAGATTGATAGTACAAGGAATATTATCATAAGAACAATTCAACCGGTAAGATTATAGAAAAAACATGCATATATCAAATACTACATAGGAGGAAAGAGAGAGC
Organism: Lissotriton vulgaris; assembly: GCF_964263255.1. NCBI lineage: Eukaryota > Metazoa > Chordata > Amphibia > Caudata > Salamandridae > Lissotriton > Lissotriton vulgaris. The sequence goes on along the minus strand of NC_141689.1, from coordinate 893,506,733 downwards.
ACTATGAAACAGTGAATGAAACCAAAGGAAGAAAGACATCAAATAAGTGTGAAACATGCCAATAAATGAAGTGGAAGTAGAAAACGAGAAGAAGTAACTAACTAGGAAATAGGTAAAAACTAAAATGTATCAAACCAGTAGCTGACCCTAAAGAGTATAGGCAATATTTTAGAAGAACAAATGGTAGTGAGCTAATTAATTTAAGCCAAAAAACCCAAGGAGACTGAGAAGCTAATAAGCTATTAGAAGTGACATGTACACCAAAAAGCAAAAAAAACCAATGATTATATTCAAAATTAGTGTGTAGTTTATTTAAATATTCTTTCTTCAATTTTTTTGATGAGAATCTTATTTATAAAAGATACATATAAGTATTTAAAACATCACTGACATACATGTTATGATTTCAAGAAATTATTGACATATATTCAAAAGCATATGAAAAAACAATAAGAATTTGAACACACACAAAAAAAAAAAAAAACACAGTACAAATGACTAAGATGGTAGAAAGGGCTAGTGGAGTAAGCAAAGCGGTGGGTGGAGACTCTACGCGCGTTTCGGCATTTTCCTTCTTCAGGAGTCCGTCATTTGCTTTAGGACAGAAACATAACAAAAGACAGAAGGTATACTCTTATTTAAAGGAAATTCTCTTGCTTGTTCATCACAAAGGTAAGGTAGATATCTGTACCTGGCTTGCTACTCTTCTTAGTATTTTTGTTGTTATTTTAGAGCTGAAAGTTCCATTTGTAGAGGTATTAGAGGATTGACCGTAGATATATACCACTTATTAGTTATAAATCTTGCCTTCGTGAATGACTGAATTTAGAAAACGATGATATTCCAGGGGTGAAGTAGTTCTGATCGCCGAGCTTGTGTATTGGACGAGTATTGGGCGGTAGCTGACTGATAAATGTTAACCACTTAAACAGTATAGTGGCAATTCGATAACATATAGTTTCCTCTGATTGTCATTTTGATTACCCAAAAAGAAAGCGGGCGTTTAGATGCATCAGAATACTGCACACGCCTCGTGCCAAGGAAATATCTGCAAAAGGCCGAGCGTATGGCTACATCAGTGGTTCTGGATGTCCTATGTCATCGCGTTTTTTTTTTTTTTTCCTTGACGCGATGACATAGGACATCCAGAACCCCCGATGTAGCCATACGCTCGGCCTTTTGCAGATATTTCCTTGGCACGAGGCGTGTGCAGTATTCTGATGCATCTAAACGCCCGCTTTCTTTTTGGGTAATCAAAATGACAATCAGAGGAAACTATATGTTATCGAATTGCCACTATACTGTTTAAGTGGTTAACATTTATCAGTCAGCTACCGCCCAATACTCGTCCAATACACAAGCTCGGCGATCAGAACTACTTCACCCCTGGAATATCATCGTTTTCTAAATTCAGTCATTCACGAAGGCAACATTTATAACTAATAAGTGGTATATATCTACGGTCAATCCTCTAATACCTCTACAAATGGAACTTTCAGCTCTAAAATAACAACAAAAATACTAAGAAGAGTAGCAAGCCAGGTACAGATATCTACCTTACCTTTGTGATGAACAAGCAAGAGAATTTCCTTTAAATAAGAGTATACCTTCTGTCTTTTGTTATGTTTCTGTCCTAAAGCAAATGACGGACTCCTGAAGAAGGCAAATGCCGAAACGCGCGTAGAGTCTCCACCCACCGCTTTGCTTACTCCACTAGCCCTTTCTACCATCTTAGTCATTTGTACTGTGTTTGTTTTTTTTTTTTTTGTGTGTTCAAATTCTTATTGTTTTTTCATATGCTTTTGAATATATGTCAATAATTTCTTGAAATCATAACATGTATGTCAGTGATGCTTTAAATACTTATATGTATCTTTCATAAATAAGATTCTCATAAAAAAAATTGAAGAAAAAATATTTAAATAAACTACACACTAATTTTGAATATAATCATTGGGTTTTTTTGCTTTTTGGTGTACATGTCACTTCTAATAGCTTATTAGCTTCTCAGTCTCCTTGGGTTTTTTGGCTTAAATTAATTAGCTCACTACCATTTGTTCTTCTAAAATATTGGCTTTTTCTACTCCCTACCGGTAGTGAATGCATCAGCTAGTAGGGGTCCCCCCTTTTTTCCAAAATAACCTAAAGAGTATAGGACCATTATATGAGTAAAATTACAGAAATAGCTTAAATAGATACTAAAACTGATTAAACTAGGCAAGAGCAAACCTCAAATGCATCAGAAAGAGAAAAAAAAGAATAATAAGACACAAAACTATCCAAGAAGACTATAAAATACAATATAAATACAATAAATTAGCCCTAGTAGAGGAAGATATTAAATAGTTGTTAAGCAGAACAATCAATGAAACAGCAATGTAAATATGTATCAAAACTAAGTATACAGTAAATATTCAAAGGCACGTGTAAGCAATTAATTACTATTCATAAGATATAGAAACTTTGCTATATTTAATCTAATGGAAAAAGGAAGGAACATCGAAAAAATATCAATTGCATATATGATACCTAGACAAGAAAGTAATAAAGTGTAATATAGATAGAATAACTTAAATCTAGTAGATAAAAGCATCTAATAATGGTAAACCACATTAATCAATGTAGCAACAATTAAGTAAGCATATAAATAAATAACACAGACAATAACTGTAACATGGTGAGAACAGCTTAACACTACCTATAGAGAATAGATAATAAAAATCTGCGAAGAAGTCTTGTACCCAAACAATAAACAATACAAGAAACATGCAAGCAAATAATCAATTAAGATCTACAGGCACAACGACAATACCAAACGGAACAGCCAATGAACAAAAAAACAAGTGAAACAAAAAATTGACTTTGCAGAAAACGATAGGAAACGTAAGGACGGGGATAGAAAAAAGACTAACTTTCACATACGGATGATAGAATCATAAAGTGTACCATAAAGTGAAAAAAGCCAAAAGAGGAACCTAGTATGGACATAGACTCTACAAATAGAACAAAAAACAGGTAGACGCGAAAAAGCTAGCCGGAATAAGGGCGCCCGGAAACAAAACACTACTACAAAATTGAAAAAGGGAACATAAAGAGATATGACCAATATAGCAATCAATGACATCATAAAGAAGGAAAGAAGAACAAACCATGGGAAAGAAGAATAAACACCACCAAATCGAAAAGACCATAGCAAGAATAAGGACAACCGAAATGAAAAGAAAAAGGCACTACTACAATAATGATAAAGAGACAACAATTAGAAAGACCTAATGTGCCCAACAACGACATCATAGAGATGGAAAGGAGACCACACCAGGGAAAGAGAAAAAACACTACCAAAAAGTTAACTTACATCACCACTCACAAAAACACCATAGACGCACCAGCAACAATGGACCACGCAGGTCTAAAAAAGACAAGCTCAATAGACCTGGAAAAGAGAGAAAAAACATTGAAGGCATAGGAATCACATCAAGTGCCAGAAGCACCAGGAAGAAGCAAAGCCTCCATTTGAAGTTCCATCTGTAGCTCCATCTGATTGTCTAAAAAAGAGGCCAAATCAGCAGGTTCATCGAAGATTCTGGAGCGACCTTTGAAGGTAATGCGAAATTTTGAAGGGCCAGAGAAGGAAAAGGGGATATTCATCTCTGATAGACGCTTCCGGAGATTAAGAAAGCCTTTCCTCCTTATCACTGTGTCTCTGGCAAAGTCTTGAGAAATTAAGATGCGGTGACCTTCCCAGGAGACAGCTTTAACCTTCCGCATATGAGCCAAAATTTGTTCCGTGTGTTGATGACGCAGCAGTTTAAAAATGATCGCCCTAGGTTGTGTAGCAGATTTAGAACGAAAGGTGGGGACACGATGTGCCCGTTCCAGCTCAAAGTCTCTTTGAAAAGAAATTTGTAGGGTAGAAGGCAACCATTGGTATAAGAAGTCAATCATAGACGGTGCTCCTTTCTCGGCTTCTTCAGGAAGGCCAAAAATGCGCAGGTTAGATCTGCGGTTACGGTCCTCCTGCTCAGTGAGATCCCTCCGCAATGCGGCCATTGAGCGCTCTAACTGCAAAAGAGATCGAGATTGCTTGTGCATATTATCCTCTGCGCCACTGATACATGTCTCCGTGGCAGAGACACGAAGGGAGAGAGCCTTAAGATCATTTCTGATGGCTGATACCTCCACTTGTAGTAAATCTGTGTTAGTTTTGGTAGACTGCGCAATATCATGTACATCATTGAGACGCGTCAGAATAGTCTCCAAAGTGGAATTGGTATCTTTTTTAGAAGATTCAGGTGTAGGAGATACTTGTTTGAGCCTCTTAAGAGAGGCTTTGGACTCTTTTGCGTCTTTTGCAGCTGGTGACAAGCCCATATTTGCAGCCATAGAGCTCCCAAAACAAAGGTAGAAGAAGCAACCACTTCAGAAAAATGAGGGAAAACAAAACGCCAGAGGATATTGGCGTACTCAGAAGGCAAAAAAGGAAATGAGCCAGTAGAACACACAGATCAAGGGGATCAGCCATCTTAGCGAAGGTGGTGGCGGGTTTTTTTAACCTGTATGCGGCACAAAGCAGTTATGCTTAAAGCTGTTCTACTGGTTTGTACCCAAGTTCAGTTTCATGTACCAATTCTGCTAATGATCATTTTTGTTTCTGAGCTGGTGGCAGCTGCAGGGTGGTGTGTTGGCTCCCTAACAATAACCTTTTATCCATTTTATTATCAAATGGGGAATATTGAGGATGGCTTGGCTTATCAAGATGATAGTCCAATTTTTCCTCACTCTATAAACTAACACAAAAGAAGGTTGGAAGAGGTATTATTAGATTTAAAGCATAGAGGTATGAAGTTGAGTACTTAGGTCACCAAATTTGCTGCAGGTCTTAAAGGCAGTCAAGAAACCAGGTAACAAAGATCAATTGAGGTTCTTTCTGGGACTCTGTGAGGTTTATGTGCCATTTGTTTGCAATTCTGCCATAATCATGGTGCCATTAAAGCCTTTTTTTGGAAATGGGTGTTAGCTTTACCAGTTTAGAAGAAAGAGCGAGAAAAGCAGTTGTTGAACTGTGAGAGCAATTATTAATTATTCATCCCTTACAGCCTACTCTCATGATGTCCAAATATTTTGAAGGATGATGATAGTTGTTTGGGACCTGAGCAGTATTTAGCCAAATTGTGTTGGGGAAAGAGTACACCATTGCTGTTACATCTAGACCCTTTACCAATGCTGAGTCAATAGACTCCCCTATGGAAAAAGACTCACTAATTTGTTCTTGGAGAATAGATTATTTTAAAAAGTATCTGTAGGGTAGAAGTTTCCGCATCAGAATGGTTCAAAAACATTAATAGCAAGTTGTTGAATGGTAATGGAACAGGAAAAACTTTTTCAAGGTCCATCTAAGATGTTGTACAACCTATATGAATACAATGTTAAGGTGTAGAATAGTCTGGGTTCAACTATTGTGAGAGCAGACTGATTATCTCAATTCGCAATGAGTAGGAAAGTTGAATCGAAGAGCCAGATTGTAGAAGAATATGCTGCGACGACTGTCAAGGACTCTTTAGGAGCATGAGTGCTCATCATCATGGAAAGTGAGTGCTTTGATGCTTTGAGTCAGGATGACATTTTAGCAGAGGTAAAGGATTTCATGTATGCAGACTGAATTAGCAGGAGTTTTGGAAAGTTAGGAATACAATTACTGTTGAGGAAGAATTTGTTATGAGAGGATTTGTTATGATTATTATATTCCGCCCCTTGTGTTACACATTAAGATTACTGAAATTGCATATATGTAACACTTAGGGGAGACATCTGCCAAAAGAAAGGTAGACAGATTTATTAGCGGTCAAATATTTGTCACGATTCCCCTGTCCCGCCTATTACTTTCTATGGAAGCATGCAAAATGCCCATCAGTGATGTACACTCTGCACATAACTGTTTCTTTCCCATCTGAAAAAACCCACCCCTTTCCCGTGCACCAGCACCTCTTTATGTATGTGTGTCTTGGTAAAATGGTATAAATACGTTTTATTAAAGAGTGATAGCTATAACTAATGTTGCCGTATTATGTTGTGTTTAGTTTCATGGTGATCTTGGATCAGGCATTTCCGTGATTTATTTGTGGTATTTTGCTTGGTTTCGACTTTGCTAACAGAGAGCTTTCACACGCGATGAGCCGAAAGCAAAATAGACGCGTGTGCGTTTGATTTTAACATCTGCCGTCTGAAAGCAGAAAGCCTTCCGCTCGCGCTGCACGCGGAAGGCTGAAGACTGTTGAAACGTACAAGCGCACGTTGTCTGTGGGTGCGGACGGTATTTAAACCGCACCCACACCTAGGAAACTCGCTTTGCCTCTGAAGTTTCAAGAGGACAACGTCGCGAGCTTCATCTGCAGGTTCCTGGTTTCAGCGCTACACGGAGGACTTCGTGGGAATTATTTCCTAAGCCTTTGGAACAGCTTATCCTGCGCAAGGACTGGAGAACTTGGCAAGCAGCTCAGGAATCCTGACAATCTACAAGAGAACATTAAAGCTAAGTGTTTGGATATTCTCAAGGCGCCCAACGCAAGAAAGAAAGCTATTTTAAAAAATAGGATTTGACTATTATTAGTGTCTTTTGGGGAACTATTTTGAATGCAGAGATTGCTTTAGAACCTGATTAGTGATTTATTGTGTGCACATTTCTGTTTCCTGTTTTGAAGCTATTCACAAGAAATTCATTGTGAATCACAGATTATGTTTTAAGACTATTAAGGATACGTACTTGTCTAGGAATATTCACAAGAAAGTCATTGTGAATTGTTTATGCTAGAGTTGTTGCTTTTCTTGGTGTATTTCATTCTCTTAGGTAAAATACACTAGAGCTCATCAGAAAACACCATTTAATTCAGAAAGGAAGAGTTTATCAAGTAAGTGTTAGGTAACAGAGAGGGGAGAGAGAACAAGGAGAAAGGAGAACAATAATGAAAGACTGGATTGTTAATATTTTATTTATTTAATTCACAGACTTCTAATCTGAAAAGCTACAAGTCATCCTAAAAGGACAACTCCCAAGACTACGACCCTGACAAGACAAAGAAATACTGGACGGTGGACAGAACCGGACTGATCGCAGGTAGGAATCAGCTTAGTGTGAACTAGCTCTTACATAGGGTAAAGGGTGGACTAACTTGTAGTAGGAATACTATAAGAATAGAGTGGATAGTGAGCTTTATTGTTCTTGTTAATCCGCAGGTCGACAGTCAAAGGCATAACACTCCAGTCAACGTCCAGTACCGGCCCTCCTCCCGAAAGTTCTAGTTAATGCTTAGCTGTAAGTTTAGTCAGCAAGTTTTAGTTAGAGTTTTCTGGGAAGTTGGTCCCTTGCGTCTCTGCGAAAATCTCTACGCTGTCTACAAGGAATCCCAGTCATTACTTAAGGAAAGAGACAGCGTACTTAGGTCTTGACAGAAGGCAAAGCCCAAGAAGAATATTTTGCCCAGACGCAATGGACCAGGTTTCCTTACAGGAAATAGCAGCAGTACTAAAGGACATAAGGGATGAGAATGTTTCTTTAAGAAACGACATGACTGCGTTACAAGCAGCCATTCAGCAGAGTTCAGTTAGTGTGCAGACTTCATCCTCAGACTCAGGGGGGGACTCAGATTCAGGTAGTTACCCCAATACCAACACCCTTAGCTCCACCAGAACGTTTTTATGGGGACTGTAACAAGTTTTCCATATTCTTGCAACAATGTCATCTACATTTCTTAGCCAAGAAATCAGCCTTTCCGGATGACTCCTCCAAGGTAGCTTTTATGTTATCATATTTTGGAGGTGATGCTGCTCTTTGGTCCATCCCTTTAGTTGAAAGAGATGATGCAATTCTGTATAATTTCAGAAACTTTGAACGGGCTCTAAAGAAGATTTTTGCAAAACATATGTTTGTGCAGTCTGCAGACAATGAGTTATTAAGTTTAAAACAAGGGTCTTCAGATCTCCTTCACTACATCTCTCAATTTAATCGTTTGGTACTAGAGGCTAATTGGCCTTACGATAAAAGAATTTCTATTTTTTATAGAGGTCTTCGGGAAGATCTGAAAGATATGGTAACACAAATCTTAGAACCTCCGGATGATATCAGTGAGTTTATCGATCTTGTGATAAAGTTGAACCATCGTCTTAGTGAGAGAAAGGGCGAAAAAGGGAAGAGTGACCATAAAATCCTATTTGTGAAGGATAGAAATTCATCATCAGGTAAGGAGGTTGGCCCTAAAACAGATCATGTGGAACCTATGCAAATAGGAACAGTTCGAGGTCCGCTCTCAAAAGATGAAAAGGAAAAGAGACGAAAATTAAATCAATGTCTTTACTGTGGTAAGACTGGTCACTTTGTAAGAGACTGTCCTACCAAACCTAATAAGTTTAAGTCAAAATCCTCGGATCTTGCTCTAACTCAGGAATCGTCGGAAAACTAGAAAACTCGATGAAAGAAGAGGTCGGTTCATCGAGTGTAATTTCCAATTTGGCCTCTACTGCTCCACCTTTGGGATGTAAGCATTTTGGTATTCTAGTCGAATTAAGAAGTCAATCGCCTTCCTCTCAATCTAGAAAGGTAGAAGCTGTAATAGACTCAGGAGCTACGGGAAACTTTATAGACACTCAGTTTTTCTCCCAGTTAGGCTTTGAATCTATTCTAAAAGATCATCCAGAGATTGTTAGAGCAGTAGATGGTAAGGAGTTAACTTCGGGACCTATTAGCCGACAATCTGAAATCCTTGAAATGGACTGTTCGCCTATTCACCGTGAAAAGATACAATTTGATATCATAGACGCCCCTCAGTTCAAGATGCTTCTGGGAATTCCTTGGTTGCTCAAGCACAACCCAAGTATAGATTGGGTGTCTCAGACTATAACCTTTCAGTCAACTCATTGTATTAACAGATGTTTTCTTCTTGAAAGATCAGGAGACATTATTCAAGGGTTTAACTTTCCTTCCGATTCATCTAGAGTTTTAGCAATAGAAGGCGTCTCATCTGTTTACTCAGATCTTCAAGACGTTTTTGACAAAAAAAAGGCAAACACTCTCCCTCCACATAGAGACTTTGACTGTAGGATTGATCTTGTCCCAGGGGCCACTCTGCCATGTAGCCGAATTTATGCTTTAACGGAAAGAGAGAATGTCCATCTTAGAGAGTACTTGGATGAGTATTTGGCAAATGGCTTTATTCGTCATTCCAAGTCTCCTGTCTCATCAGCTCTCTTTTTCATTCCGAAAAAGGGAGGTGAGTTGCGCACGTGCATAGATTATAGAGCCCTGAACAACGTGACAGTAAAAAACCGGTATCCTTTGCCCTTGATTCCCACTTTGCTAGACCAAGTCAAAAAGGCCACCATTTATACAAAATTGGACTTGCGGGGAGCTTACCATTTGGTACGAGTCCGAAAGGGTGACGAATGGAAAACAGCTTTTCGTACAAAATTTGGACTCTTTGAATACCAAGTCATGCCCTTTGGTCTTTGCAATGCTCCTGCAGCCTTCCAATTTTTTATAAATGAAGTTCTGCATTAATTTATTGATGTATGTTGTGTTGTTTATATAGATGACATTCTTATCTTTTCAAATTCTGAAGAAGAGCATGTGCATCAGGTCCGAGCTATTCTTAAGAAACTGCTTTCTAATTCTTTGTATGTCAAGTTGGAAAAGAGTTTGTTTCACACTTCAAAGGTGGAGTTCTTGGGATACGTCATCAGTCCTAAGGGGATAGAAATGGACCCAAAGAAGGTGGAAGCGGTAGAATCTTGGCCCAGTCCATCCTCTGTAAAACAAGTTCAAAGTTTCTTGGGGTTCGCAAATTTCTACCGTCGGAGCAATCAAGATTTTTCTAAGACAATCACTCCTATCACAAGGTTGTTGAGAAAAGGTGTAAAATTTGTATGGACAGATCTACCTGAAGAAGCTTTTCAAAAACTAAAAAAGAAATTTATTACAGCTCCAATTCTTTCTCATCCAGATCCCAGCCAGCCTTTTATAGTAGAAGCGGACGCTTCCCAATTTGCAGTAGGAGTGTTACAATTTGTGCGGGATGCGGCGCAGAAGATAGGGGCAAAAGGCGAGCTCGTGGCAACTGAGGTTTTAATGCAGCGAAAAGTTGGTCTGTACAGCTTTTACGGTTAGGGTATTTCCTAGGTGACCGGCTTCTGCTCCGTCGGCGGTGGACGACCTTTTCCTTCTTCCGGGTCACGTCCGGCCTTCGGGGTGGGGTCTCTTCTTCCTCGGAGTCCGTCCCGACTATTGGAGTAGCTCTCCAGCAATCACCCAGAGAGAGAAAAGGAAAAGAAAAGTGTCAGGGGTAGGTTCCAAACAACGATCTGTGCAGGGGGGGAAGTGAGGGGACCACCTGTGCTCCTGTTAACGAGTGATCGGAGGGTTTAAGTGTGCCAAAAGGATACCGTGGTCGTTAAACGTCCCGGGGTGTTGTACCTAGCGTACGCTGACCTCCTACCCAGCCCCTTAATCGGTCACGTACCTGGAGAAGCCACGCACCTCCCCTGGGTGAGTGGCTGGGCGGCTCGTGGGAACGGTGGCCTCCTGGCTTTCCTCCGTCCGTGGCAGGCGCCGAATCTGCTCTCGTCTCCTCTCCTGTCGTCCGGCTCCCTTCCTTCGCTCTCGCTGACCGGCTCTCGGCGTTTCTACTGGCGTCTCCCGCTCTCTCCTCCTGTGGTCCGATCCTCCGATCTGTAACTTCCTCCTCTCGAATCTCCGTCCTCCGCACACTCTCTCCTTCCGTCCTCCAGGTGAACAAGCACACCTGCGACTCGTCGGGTTCTCCTTTTGAGGGGCAGGTCGGATAGGTCGGCTCCTCCCACTCGGCGTTTTCTCCAGAGTTAAAGGGCCATTCCATGGCGTTCGACTCCGTCCAGCTTGCACCCGGGTCCTGTGATTTAGAAAGAGAGAGGGTAGGGGGGGAACAAGCGTTAGGTCTGACCTCCCCTCGGTCGTCCTCTGTGCGCGAAAGGGAGACCAGCACCGGGAGGCTCTGAGTCCTGCATGCCCTCCGATGCCCTTTTGTACACCCCGTTACACACCTCCCCCCTAGGACGCTCCCGATCGGGGAGTGGATGGCGAGACAGGTAGTCCGCATTAATGTTCTCAGTTCCTTTCTTATGGTGTACGGTAAATGAATATGGCTGGAGCGCCAGGAACCAGCGCATGACCCTGGCGTTGTTGGACTTATTACGTGACATCCACAAGAGGGGAGCGTGGTCAGTGTACAGGTGGAACGGGCGACCCTCGAGATAGTATGCTAGTTTTTCAATAGCCCACCGCACGGCCAAACACTCCTTTTCGATGGTGGCATATTTTAACTCCCTGGGAAAGAGTTTGCGGCTGACGTATACCACTGGGTGTTCCAGCCCGTCTTTGCCTATCTGGGACAATACGGCTCCTATGCCGTACTCTGAGGCATCTGTGTGAAGAAGAAACGGGACTGAGAAATCTGGTGATGTGAGCACAGGGGTGGTGGTTATGATGCGCTTCAAATGGTTGAAGGCATCGGCCATACATTCCGTGGGTTTGATGGGGGCGTTGGATCTCCCTGGCTGGCGTAGGGCATCCATAAGGGGTGCCGCAATGTCCGCAAAGAGTGGGATGAACCTCCTATAATAACCTACCAACCCTAGGAAGGCCCTCATTTCTTTTCGGGTGGAGGGGAAAGGGGTGTCCACTATAGCCCTGACTTTCTCTATCTGCGGTTCTATCATGCCATGTCCCAAGACATAACCTAGGTACTTCACCTTCTGGTAGGCTAGCCTGGATTTCTTGGCGTTTACTCGGAGTCCCGCTTTCTCCAGTTCTTGAAACACCTGATGGATATGCTGTAAATGTTCCTCCCAGGTTTTGCTGTGTATGACGATGTCGTCTAAATAGGCCGATGCCATGGAAGAAACGGGGGCAAGAACGGTGTTCATGAGTCTTTGGAAGGTGGCCGGTGCCCCGTGGAGCCCGAACGGGAGGACGGTGAACTCGTAATGCCCTTCGTGCGTGCTGAAGGCGGTCTTCTTCTTGTCCTCCTCCCGTAAGGGCACCTGCCAATATCCTTTGGTAAGGTCGAGTGTCGTTATGTACCGGGCTTCCCCAAGGCGTTCTATGAGCTCGTCCACGCGAGGGATCGGGTACGCATCGAATTCCGGTATCTCATTGAGGGCTCGGAAGTCCATACAAAAGCGCCGACTACCGTCCGGCTTGGGAATCATGACGATAGGACTGGACCATTGGCTGGTTGACGGCCTTATCACCCCTAGCTCCAACATGTCTTGCACTTCTTTCTTTATGGCTGTTCGCCTGGCTTCAGGAACTCGGTAGGGTTTGATATTAATGACCTTTTCAGGCGGGGTATTTATGCGATGTTCGGCCAGGTTGGTTAGTCCGGGCTGGTCGGAGAACAATCCCTCATGTCGGTGGAGTACTGTCTGTATATCCTTCTTTTGATCTTGAGTCAACTCATCATTGATATTCAGCTGGTCTTGAGTGGAAGTAGATGGATCAATACTAGTCAGGATTTGCACATCGGCGGGAGGGGCTCCTAACCATTTCTTTAGAGTGTTTATATGGTAGGTTTGCGTTTTTCTGGGTCCGATCTGTAGGCAATAGGTGGTTTTACCAATGGTTTTGACAACTCGGAAGGGTCCAGTCCAACTGGCACGAAATTTCTGAGTGGAGGAGGGTAACAATATGAGGGCCCATTCACCTACCCTCAACTGTCTCCATTTCTTGCCTTTATCGTAGAGTTGTTTCTGTCTTTGCTGACTGGTCCCCATGTTTGCATAGGCCAGGTCTCTGAGTTTTCCTAATTTGGATTTGAGGCTCTGGGCATAATCCAGAGTGGCTGAGGTTTCTTCGGGTACCTCGTTCTCCCAGGCTTCTTTTGTCATCTCCATCAGAGAGCGGGGTTGTCGACCGTATAGGAGCTCAAAGGACGAAACTCCGAGACTGCTTTGGCGTTGCCCTCTTATGACATATAGAGCCAAGGGAAGGATTTGGTCCCATTCAGTCCCATTGACCTCCATCATTTTCCTCAATGTTGTCTTTAGGGTGCGGTTATAGCGCTCCACTAGGCCATCCGTCTGCGGGTGGTATACGGAAGTCCTGATTTGGTGCACATCTAGACACTTGCATACTTCCTTCATCAGACGGGAGACGAAGGGGGTCCCCTGATCCGTCAGTAGCTCTTTTGGGAACCTCACACGGCTAAATAGCTCGATCATTCTGTCAGCGACTTGTTTCGTGGTGGTAGCCGTGAGGGGGAAGGCCTCCGGGAACCTGGTGGCGTAATCCACCAACACCAACACATACTGGTGTCCTTTTCGGGTTTTTGGTAACGGGCCGATGATGTCCATACCGACTCTTTCAAAAGGTTTTCCGATAATGGGGAGGGGCTGGAGAGGCACAGCCGGAGGTCTTGTCATGTTCTTTGTCTGGCATATACTGCATTCCTGGCAATAACGCTGTGCGTCCTTATATATACCGGGCCAGTAAAAAAAACGTAATATAAGTTGGGTGGTCTTTTCGCTCCCGGTGTGCCCAGCCACTAGATGGGTGTGGGCGAAAAATAGAATTTGTTCTCTGTATGAGACAGGCACCAGTAGCTGTTCAGGTTCGCCTTCCTTAGCCTGTCGGTACAGTAGCTCCTTGGCAATGAGAAATCGGGGGTATCGGGGATGAGGATCGTCCATCTCCCTGTGGGCCTGCTCCCAGGCGTTCAAGAGTGTAGTGTCGTTTATCTGGGCGAATTTGAAGCTCCGGTCCATTACCCAGGGTTCAGGAGTTAGAAGGGCTGGTTTCGGGGTTTGTGAGCTGTTTTCTCCTGTTCCTAGACTCTGCCTGAACCAGTGAAGGAATCGGGGATTGTCAGTGCCTATTATCAAGGGCTCCGGGAGGGTATGGAGGACACCTACTCTTACTAGCTGATGGGGGCCTCCTTTGGAGGCTATGGGTATCTGAGCAAGCGGGTAGGTTCTAACATCCCCGTGTACGCATCTTATGGCCACGGTTTGAGGACCGAGGTATTGTGACCTGAGAACATGTTGGGCCTGAATAACAGACTGCCGGCACCCTGAGTCTAATAGAGCCTGAATGGCTGCTCCGTTCACCTGTACACTCACCCGATAGGTGCTCCCCATCTCGGCTGAGTATAGCACTGTCCGAGGCAAGTATCCCACCTCCATAGGTTCTTCTTGGGATTTCTTGGTGGGGCAAAACCTGGCGATGTGGCCCCAGTTCCCACAATCAAAGCATTGCGGACCAGAGCTGGACGGAATCTCCGGCTTCCAGCTACGTGGTTTCGGAGGGTCACTGGGCCGCGGGACGGGGCGTCTCTCTTGTTTCATTGGCGGCTTCGGTGGCGCTCATGTTCCCACCCCGAGGAGCGGGGTTGTGCTCTAGAGAACGTGGTGGCCATCTCTACGGCTTCCGCAGTGGTCAGGTTGTGATGTTGGCGGAGCCACCGTTGCGTAGCATAGGGAAGGGCTTCAAGGAATTGTTCGAGATATATACGGTCCATGATCTCGGTCTTAGTGCTGGTGGTAGGGGTCAGCCATTTATCGGCGGCCATCTTCAGTCTCACGAATAGGGTTTTAGGGGTCTCTCCTGGGGTGCCCCTTTCTTTCCGAAACCTTATTCTATAGGCCTCGGTGTCCAGTCCTAGGTGATCGAGAATGTTTTTCTTGACATCTTGGTAGGAAGTATCCCCGTTGGGGTTGGCGACCTGGTAGGCGGCTTGCGCCTCACCAGATAAGAGGGGCGCTAAGAAGAAGGGCCACTTGCTTATGGGCCACCCACAGGCCCTCGCGGCCCTTTCAAAATTCAGCAAGAAAGCATCAGGGTCGTCTCCTGCATGGTATTTCTGCAGGGCCACTGCAGAGGAGCCGTGGGGGATAGTTCTTTCTCCTCTGGATCCCCCGGTGTGACTGGGATCCACCCAGGCTTGTTGGGTTTCCTCTCTGGCTGCGAGGGCTTTCTTTAGGATCTCACGGTCAGCCTGGGCCGAGGTCAACTGCTGTTCTGCCACCCAGCCAAGTTTCTCCTGTCCTTTAACGAGCTCTTGCAGAATGGTCTCCATCTCAGTATCGAGATTTACGTTGCCCGCATTCTCCACCACTGTTACAATTTGTGCGGGATGCGGCGCAGAAGATAGGGGCAAAAGGCGAGCTCGTGGCAACTGAGGTTTTATTGCAGCGAAAAGTTGGTCTGTACAGCTTTT
The DNA here is from genome assembly GCF_964263255.1 of Lissotriton vulgaris. NCBI lineage: Eukaryota > Metazoa > Chordata > Amphibia > Caudata > Salamandridae > Lissotriton > Lissotriton vulgaris. Next base: position 893,491,497 of record NC_141689.1, on the reverse strand, counting down.
ACGGTTAGGGTATTTCCTAGGTGACCGGCTTCTGCTCCGTCGGCGGTGGACGACCTTTTCCTTCTTCCGGGTCACGTCCGGCCTTCGGGGTGGGGTCTCTTCTTCCTCGGAGTCCGTCCCGACTATTGGAGTAGCTCTCCAGCAATCACCCAGAGAGAGAAAAGGAAAAGAAAAGTGTCAGGGGTAGGTTCCAAACAACGATCTGTGCAGGGGGGGAAGTGAGGGGACCACCTGTGCTCCTGTTAACGAGTGATCGGAGGGTTTAAGTGTGCCAAAAGGATACCGTGGTCATTAAACGTCCCGGGGTGTTGTACCTAGCGTACGCTGACCTCCTACCCAGCCCCTTAATCGGTCACGTACCTGGAGAAGCCACGCACCTCCCCTGGGTGAGTGGCTGGGCGGCTCGTGGGAACGGTGGCCTCCTGGCTTTCCTCCGTCCGTGGCAGGCGCCGAATCTGCTCTCGTCTCCTCTCCTGTCGTCCGGCTCCCTTCCTTCGCTCTCGCTGACCGGCTCTCGGCGTTTCTACTGGCGTCTCCCGCTCTCTCCTCCTGTGGTCCGATCCTCCGATCTGTAACTTCCTCCTCTCGAATCTCCGTCCTCCGCACACTCTCTCCTTCCGTCCTCCAGGTGAACAAGCACACCTGCGACTCGTCGGGTTCTCCTTTTGAGGGGCAGGTCGGATAGGTCGGCTCCTCCCACTCGGCGTTTTCTCCAGAGTTAAAGGGCCATTCCATGGGGTTCGACTCCGTCCAGCTTGCACCCGGGTCCTGTGATTTAGAAAGAGAGAGGGGAGGGGGGGGAACAAGCGTTAGGTCTGACCTCCCCTCGGTCGTCCTCTGTGCGCGAGGGAGACCAGCACCGGGAGGCTCTGAGTCCTGCATGCCCTCCGATGCCCTTTTGTACACCCCGTTACAAGGAGGTATTTGTAGACACAGGACAAATGCACCCAATTGCATATTTCTCTAGAAAATTATCTGAAGCAGAATTGAATTATGCAATTGCAGATAAAGAACTTCTGGCTATAAAGGCAGCATTTGAAGAATGGCGCCATTATTTGCTGGGAGCTAGACATCCAGTGACAATATATACGGATCATAGAAACCTTCAAGCCTTGAAATCTGTAAAAGCTCTATCTGCTAGACAGTTGAGATGGTCTATGTTCTTTAATTATTATAATTTTGTTATTACCTATCGACCAGGTAAAGAAAATTTGAAAGCAGATGCATTGTCTAGAATGGGAGAAGTTTTTATTGATGCTCCGTCTGAGGTAAAACCTGTAATACCTATATCACGATTTCAAGCAAGCATAACTGTTAGTGATGTTATTTCAGACATTAAGAAAGAATTGGCAAAGAAAGATTTCAAGGTTTGGAAAGAATCACACCCTTTTTTACAGGAAAGAGATGATTTGATCTTTATGCAGAACCTCATTTTTGTACCCACTGACACGCTAAAGGAAAGGATCCTACACTTTCATCATGACACAGCATTATCAGCTCACCCGAGTAAGATTAAGACCTATGATTTAATCAAAAGAACCTTCTGGTGGCCCTCTATGTTTAAGGATGTGCAACTTTTTGTTGAAACTTGTGGTGTTTGTATTCAGAATAAACCTTCTCATCAAAATCCAAGTGGTTTGTTAAACCCTCTACCTTTACTTTACCACCTCAACCATGGCACACAATTTCTTTAGATTTTATTGTTGAATTACCCATCACTAAAAAGGGGTTTACCACCATTCTAACTATTGTGGATCAGTTTTCACGCATGGCTCATTTTGTCCCGCTTAAGAAGCTACCAACTAGCATGGAATTGGCACACTTGATAATGGAAAATGTAGTCCGTCTGCATGGGATCCCCTCAGTGGTAATTTCGGACAGGGGGTCCCAGTTTATTTCACGAGTTTGGCAAAACTTGAGGTCTCTTCTGAATATGGATATACGTTTATCCTCTAGCTATCATCCTCAAACTGATGGTCTTACGGAACGCACCAATCAAACTATAGAGCAATTCATTCGCTGTATGCTAACTAATGTAGGTGAGGAATGGTCAACACTCCTAAGTCAACTGGAGTTTGCCTATAACAATGTTGATCATTCCTCCCTTGGTATGTCACCTTTTTTTTGTAATCTAGGTTATCACCCTAATTCTTTTCCTAAAGAGATAAAAGAACTAAATCATGTACCAGCTATTTCTGAGTATGTTTCCAAATTATCTTCCATTCAAGAGCAAGCAGCTTTCAATTTGGCCAAAGCGAAAGAAGATCAAAAAAGGTTTGCTGACAAACATAGATCTGAACCTCCACTTTATTCACCTGGGGATAAAGTTTGGTTAAGCACTAAGAATTTGAGATTAAAAGGGAATCGTAAATTTAATCCTAGGTACATAGGTCCTTTTCCCATAGAGAAAATCATAAATCCAGTTTGTGTGAGATTGACCTTACCTGCCAAATATCAGATCCATCCAGTGTTCCATGTATCGTTAATCAAACCTTTTCATGCCCAGACTCGATTTATCCAACCCCCCTCCTCCATTGATATTGAGGGAAGTCCAGAATTCGAAGTAAAAACGATTTTAGATTCCAAGAGATCTAGGGGAAAACTACTTTACCTAATTGATTGGAAGGGTTACGGCCCGGAGGAAAGGTCTTGGGAACCTTTGGAACATTTAAAGAATGCTCCCAAATTAATAAAGAGGTTCCATACCCAACATCCTGAGAAACCTAAACCCATTGCACCGGTCTTAGGGGGGATCTTGAGGAGGGAGTACTGTCACGATTCCCCTGTCCCGCCTATTACTTTCTATGGAAGCATGCAAAATGCCCATCAGTGATGTACACTCTGCACATAACTGTTTCTTTCCCATCTGAAAAAACCCACCCCTTTCCCATGCACCAGCACCTCTTTATGTATGTGTGTCTTGGTAAAATGGTATAAATACGTTTTATTAAAGAGTGATAGCTATAACTAATGTTGCCGTATTATGTTGTGTTTAGTTTCATGGTGATCTTGGATCAGGCATTTCCGTGATTTATTTGTGGTATTTTGCTTGGCTTCGACTTTGCTAACAGAGAGCTTTCACACGCGATGAGCCGAAAGCAAAATAGACGCGTGTGCGTTTGATTTTAACATCTGCCGTCTGAAAGCAGAAAGCCTTCCGCTCGCGCTGCACGCGGAAGGCTGAAGACTGTTGAAACGTGCAAGCGCACGTTGTCTGTGGGTGCGGACGGTATTTAAACCGCACCCACACCTAGGAAACTCGCTTTGCCTCTGAAGTTTCAAGAGGACAACGTCGCGAGCTTCATCTGCAGGTTCCTGGTTTCAGCGCTACACGGAGGACTTCGTGGGAATTATTTCCTAAGCCTTTGGAACAGCTTATCCTGCGCAAGGACTGGAGAACTTGGCAAGCAGCTCAGGAATCCTGACAATCTACAAGAGAACATTAAAGCTAAGTGTTTGGATATTCTCAAGGCGCCCAACGCAAGAAAGAAAGCTATTTTAAAAAATAGGATTTGACTATTATTAGTGTCTTTTGGGGAACTATTTTGAATGCAGAGATTGCTTTAGAACCTGATTAGTGATTTATTGTGTGCACATTTCTGTTTCCTGTTTTGAAGCTATTCACAAGAAATTCATTGTGAATCACAGATTATGTTTTAAGACTATTAAGGATACGTACTTGTCTAGGAATATTCACAAGAAAGTCATTGTGAATTGTTTATGCTAGAGTTGTTGCTTTTCTTGGTGTATTTCATTCTCTTAGGTAAAATACACTAGAGCTCATCAGAAAACACCATTTAATTCAGAAAGGAAGAGTTTATCAAGTAAGTGTTAGGTAACAGAGAGGGGAGAGAGAACAAGGAGAAAGGAGAACAATAATGAAAGACTGGATTGTTAATATTTTATTTATTTAATTCACAGACTTCTAATCTGAAAAGCTACAAGTCATCCTAAAAGGACAACTCCCAAGACTACGACCCTGACAAGACAAAGAAATACTGGACGGTGGACAGAACCGGACTGATCGCAGGTAGGAATCAGCTTAGTGTGAACTAGCTCTTACATAGGGTAAAGGGTGGACTAACTTGTAGTAGGAATACTATAAGAATAGAGTGGATAGTGAGCTTTATTGTTCTTGTTAATCCGCAGGTCGACAGTCAAAGGCATAACACTCCAGTCAACGTCCAGTACCGGCCCTCCTCCCGAAAGTTCTAGTTAATGCTTAGCTGTAAGTTTAGTCAGCAAGTTTTAGTTAGAGTTTTCTGGGAAGTTGGTCCCTTGCGTCTCTGCGAAAATCTCTACGCTGTCTACAAGGAATCCCAGTCATTACTTAAGGTAAGAGACAGCGTACTTAGGTCTTGACAATATTGATGACCAGGTTTCAAATTCTGTTAAACTTTGCAAGTATCATATGGGTACAAAGAAGGATTGGAAGCAGTTGAAGTGTCAATATAGTGGTTCAGAATTTTATGATGCCCCATTGACTGGTTATTGATAGATGGGCCACAGAGAAAAGGTTGTATGATGCATTCACAAATTCAGCGTCTTAACTGCGTGGTGTGAATAACAACCGTGTCTTAACCACACATTCCTTTACCACACATGCCTTTACCACAAATGTTTGTGATAAAGACAAATATGGTACAGGGGCATGCATGGCTAAGGTCCGCACCTCCCTCCCCATCACCCTAAGGTACAATCTCCCCCCAGCCTCTCTCCCGCCCTGAAGTGCAAATACCCCTACCCCGTCCCAACCCCAATGCAGTGCCCTCCCCCTGCCCTGATGCCTAAAACCCTGTCCCTTAACCTGACCCTGCCCAGCCCAGACCCAGCCCTAAAATCTGCCCGCCCGCCCCTAAGCTAAAAAAACTACCCCGACTACCCATTCCACTCCACCTGACCTGAGGCCTAATACCCTAACCCCTACTTAAAAAACAACCCTTACCCTCCCCAGCCCTAAAAACGACTCCAATCCCAGCCCTAAAAACAAACTACCCCTGACTCCCCCAGTCCTGAAAATTTGCCCCACCCCAACCCTGAAAACTAGCCCCACCCCAGCCCTGAAAACTAGCCCCACCCCCAGCCCTGAAAACGAGCCCCAAACCCCCTAGCCCTGAAAACTATCCTCATCTCCCAGCCCTGAAGACTAGCCCCAAACTCACAGCCCAGAAGACTACCCTGACTCAGTCCCCACCTGGGAAAACTACCCCAGCCCACAAAAGTACCCCGATCCTTCCCCGCCCAGAAAACTACCCAACCCCCGAGACTTCAAAACTATTCCCTGACCCACCCTCAAAGCTATCCGACCCACCCCAGCCCACAAAACAACACTGACCCACCCACCAGCCCACCAAACATTCCCAACCCATCCCCAGCCCACAAAAGTACCCAGACACACCCCAACCCCCACTTACCTCAGCACAGATCTCTTCCTGCTTCCTGCTTCCGTCCAATGCAGCCTGTAGCCCACAAAAGATTCCTGACCCTCCCCATCCCACAAAACATCCCAGACCCATCGCCCAGCCCACAAAACAACATCGGCCCCCAGCCCACAAAAGTAGACCAAACCACAAAACAACATGACCCAGCCCAGCCCACAAAACAACCGTGACCCACCCCAGCCCACAAAACATTCCCGACCCACCCCCAGCCCACAAAAAATTCACGACCCACCCCCAGCCCACAGAAGTACCCCGACCCTCCCTCCAGACCCCACTTACCTCACCTCTCCCTGTTTCCATATGTCTGTTATGCAGCTAGACCTCGCATATGCCTTAACCACACACATGAGTGGTTAAGGCATAAGCGTGGTTAAGGCACAAGCGTGGTAGGGCTTGTGGAGTTGGAACACTCGTGGTTTAGACGGCGGTGTTCCGACTGTTTACAAGAGGAAAGCTTATGCCATGCTGTTGATTAATATTTTCTTTAATGTGTGAAGATAAAGTGGATAAGGAACTCAAACAGAGAAGGTGTGTTAGACTTTCTCTGGGAATGTTTTCATGGAAGGGTTTACCAGTCTCGGTCAAATCTGATAACTGTGTGCAATATATATTTATCTACATTTTTAAGTTTTTAGAGATTAAACATACACAAACACAATTATATGCATGTAATATGAATGGGCCAGTGGAGAGGATCAATAAAATGTTGGAAGAGGGAGTGCAGCTGGCTTCAAATGTGGTTTAAAGTTTGAGCAGCATATTAGTAACTTGGGGTAGTCGTATCACAATACACCCGATTCTACAACAAGGATACACTGTTTTAGGCACTTAAATAAAACCTAGGACCGTGTTAACTCCAGGCTGGTTGGTGGGAACCTCCAAACCTTTGTTGTATAGAGATATGTATGAGGAATCTAGACATAATGTGGTGTAGAAACAACATTTCATTTGAGAAACTCAGTTCTAAAGTGTTGCATGGTGTTTCAAATAAACCATTGGGGATTTGGTGAAGATAACAAATCTACATTGTGTTGAGAAGGGGGGGTCAATATTTAAGAGAGTTTTTAAAGTTGTGAGAATTGGAAAAAGTTTAGTTCAACTTAACATTGGTTCCTGCTGGAGGTTGCAGAGAACAGGCAAATACAGAGGTGACTCTAGGGAAGAAGACATGGAACACATTCTGAACACTCCTGGGATTTAGTGATGACATTTGCCCCTTCCATGCAAAGGCAGACTCAGCAGAGGTGAATGCTGGAACATTAAAGTCTCACAAATCCAGTCAAGCTACCTGAGACATTCCTCTGTGAAGGTTTACAAGAGTGGTTAACTTTCAAAATAAATTTGAGGTCTATATTGGTCTATATTGTGGAGTAATCACTGTCCCTTCTTGCTGTTCCCTTTTTGTTGTAAAAATAGAGGGATGGGTTCTTCTTTTTTAGTAGGGTGGAGTCGTGCCTTAATGAGTTGCTGTGCATAGCTGGCCTTGTGCTGGACTTGTGGCTGTTTTCCTGGTTTGTGCTCAAGTTGAGTTCTACCTTCTGTTTCCATATGTGTAAACAAAACACCCAGGCAAATTACCAGTACCTGCTAGCACATTAAAGGTGGCATATGCCACACACGTTTTAATAATAGTCAACTACTGTTTTTACACACGGAATACATTTTATTTCCTCATATAAAACATGATATTTGATAAAATCGACTGTTTCCACCAGTGATCAGTTTTGTTCTTAAGATGATGTTTGCTTTACGATGGTGCATAGGATTCCTACCAATAAATGTAATCCAATAAATTTCTAATGCACCTCCCTTGTCATTACACCTACCACTAGGAAATTGAACATTCTGGTTCTATGTGAATTTATGGGGATTGAACCTAATTTTAGAAAGCAGGCATTTTGTAAGAGGCTTGCTGCTTTGGTGTTTGTGTGGTGTCATCCGAGTTTTATAGTTGTTGTTGCTTCTTCCAAAAAAAGCTAAAAATATAAAATGGGACTTGAGTTGATCCACCTCGCTGGAGTTATCGTGTCATTTTGAATACCACATTCAGTTTTCAGTATATAGGTCTGTGTCGACTCATTGGGCTACATGTGTTAAAAGAAAAAATTTACCCAGATCTACTGTTATTCTGGTAGCAACAAGTAGTCTCTATTCACAACCAGTCTTTTGTGACCAAAAATGTATTTTGCGTACTAGCCTATGTACTAGTAGAACAGTTTACAAAATCAGGTTTTGGAGGGGGGTGTAGTCCGGGCTACCTAATTAAAATGACTTTAGTTGGTCGAAAATTGTGATACACTCTAAGTGGCCACAATTCCAGACATGTTAACCTGCAAGGGCCAACAGACCACCATTCTTGTGATTTTTGTTCAAAAGAAACAGCTATAAACAAACTGTTTAAAAAAAAGGTTATTTTTAAACCTTTCTGTGAGTTTTTGCAGTGGTCCCCTAGACTACTGTCTGCTTCCTCTAAAACGTGGACCCAACTCACAAAGAAGAAGAGGTCCAAGAGGGACCCCTTTCCCTTTTGGGGATGAGATACCACCTCAACTAGGGAGTCAGTGATTTTTCAGTGGTCATTGATACATCTGATACTGATTTCGTATTTGGAAGTAACACCCAAAACACACCCTTTCCAAATAACTAATTGATTTCCATTTGCAAACCCATTTGAGAAGTCAGTTAAACTGGACCTACTGCTTCAATGGGTGTGGTATATGGCCAAAACCCTTTTTTGCAGTCGCAAGCTACAAATCAGAGCGTTTGCAACAGCAAAAACATTTTGTTATCCTAGCCCTTTGTTGCTTGCATGTGTAAGAACATCAAACATACTGCTCAACAGTGAGGAAACCGAGCAAACTCCACATAATTTTGGGTGTGTGCCAGATCATATTGTTGAGGACTGCATTTAACTACAATTTGCAATTGTCATGTATTCAATATGTCCCAAAGTATCAGGATTCTGTGGGTGAATAGCTTAAGCCACCTTTCCTGGGGGGTATTGCACATACAGACAAAACATGGCAATGGTGATTAATGACATTAAGCTTACCCCACAAGGAAACAGAAAGGGGACAATTACAGCTTTGGGTACCAAGTCAGACATTGTTCCTTTTTCTTGTTGGGGATGTCTCCAGAAAGGAGAGTTGGGGAAGGCTGAGTTCCTCTGGGTCATAGTGATGACACTTCAAAATATTTCTGCAAACCTTTCTGTAGCTATGAAAATGATGTCACTGCGTTGTGTCATCTGGTTATTTTGTGCAGGTTTGTCAGGAGCTGTCTGGTCTCAGGCGTCCTGTTCCATCGTCTGGAACAGGATTTAAACGTTTAGTGCATTTCTTGTAGGAGTGAGTGGTCTCTTTTGAGTTGATCCCTTATCACGCTTTTGTATCTCCCTAAATCTACAATGTTGCCAGTTTTTCTGCCAGAGAACTACAATTATCCTCACTCCCTTAAAGGAAGTTCAAAAGACGCGACACAGGAACAAGCCCTTGCGTGGCTTACTGTTCCTGGATTGTGACCACGCCCCCTCCCTTTTTCTTTTTACTACTGTTGCTTCGGAGAAACTTTGTATCGGTGTGATCCTCAAAGGTGTCTGGTAGTGTTCTATTCTCTGAAGACACCTATTGCAGAGAACCTTGAAACCCTAAGACACAGAGCGCTCTGAGGTCTCTTCCAGCTGTGTCGGGGCAGCACTTTCCCAGCTACCAGCTTCCCACTAAGAAGAACGCGGCAACTCTGTTTTTACGCAGACAAATAACAGGCTCATAAATTCCTTCTCAGCTTACGGAGTCCTGCATCATTGATCATTGGATTCCCCTGTGTGTATTGGCATCTGGATTTTGCACGCGTTGTATTTTCCACTTCCTGCTTCCGACGCGAAGACCCTCAATTCCACTATTACGTGTCTGTAATAACTCAGCTTATAAATTCTCACAGACATTATCGCAATACGAGTCCCATGTAAGACGGAGTTTTAACAGTGGTATGTGAACTCATAACCTGCATTCTCCAGGGCCTTTATTTTTTTGTTCTTTGTTTTGGACTGCCTTGACTTTAACAATTCCATGGTCATGAGGAATTCAATCCTGAATCTACAGCACTTTAAGAGGAGTGATGTTAACTCCTAGTTTCTCCACTTCCTGGAAGGAATGAGAGATTTATAATGTGGTAAGTGGATCCTCACTAATACATGCTTTGCACTAGAACAACAGTAATATTATACTGAGTAGGTGTATTGGGAATGTACTAATATGATGTCTGGTTCTCTCCTTGCAGTTACCAACTCCTTATGTTCTTCATTCTGATGTCACCTGTCTCTTCTGGCTGGGAAGAAGCGGTCTGGTCACTCCTTGAATATTTCTCCACCTCTCTCCGAGGAGAGTGATTTATGAGTGGTAATTCTAACTCGTCGTGGAGCTATTCTCGGGGAGCGTGGAGGACTACTCTTCGTTCTTGTGGATTCGGGCAAGAACCAGGTTAGTGGTTGTTCTGTAGTGACAGGAGCATGACATGTACATTCAGGATCTTCAGGAACAATTTATGTTGCTGTGCCATTCAGAAATAATTTGAGAGGAGGTGTGGTTAGGGGCTCACTCTAGAAGAGGTACAGTGTCAAAGGTCTACATCTCCTTATAAGGACTGTGCGTCGAATGAGCGTCTGCCAATGGAGTCAATGAACATTGTGGTGAACTCTGAGAGCACACACAAAAAATAGCTGAGGTGACTAAAGTTGTGTTATCATTATGGCATTTTGTATCTTGATTATGACAGAGATTGCCCAGGAGTGAACGAAGAAAGGTCAGTTTGTGAGCTGTTGTATGGGAAAGAAGAAGGGATGGAAATAATAGCTGAAATTGAGTTTTCGGAGCTTGTTACAGAGATTATGGATAAAATGGCTCTCATAGTATAGAGAAACCATGGCCACCATGTGCATTTGAATTTTGACTAGGCAGGGACAAAAGTAAAAATGTTAGTGTGCTCTACTGCTTTGCGCACCATGATGCCAATGAGTACTGCTCAGGAGATCTTTGGTTTAGGAAAAGTGAAGCTCTCTTGCACTAAGATTCTGCCAGGAGGTAATGGACACAGGTTTGATTTTACCCATGCAATGGGAGTTAGAGTTGGGGCTATCAAAATAGAATAACATGGTAGAGCATCTTTGTTACTAATAAAGTGGAGCTCCTCTGGGAGCCAGGAGGTTAGTGTGTACTTAATCCAAGATGTAAATATTGAAAAGCAGATGTTATAGTAAAGTGAAAAACTTTTATTGAAGTAACCCGTTTCCCCCAGGTTTGGAATGAGAAGTTGTATTTTAGAGGGTACTACCATAGTATTGAGGTGAAAAAATCAGCCAAGTTGCTGCCCTGCCAAAGCTGGTAAAGACCAGTTCCCGAAAAGCCTTTTATTCCACCGGCATTTACCAGGAGGCTTGACGCCTTGGATGCTGGTTTTGAAAGCCCAGAGCAACTCCTGGTACCTCAGTCACTTTCTCCAGCTCCCCAAGGAGGCTTTAAGAGAGAGAGAAAGAGGGAGGGAGAGTGAAGATAGAGTAAATCAACCACAGAAGAAAAAGATAGAAATGATGGAGGGGTGGAGGGGTGGATGGATAGATGGATGGATGGATGGATGGATGGATGGATGGATGGATGGATGGATGGATGGATGGATGGATGGATGGATGGATGGATGGATGGATGGATGGATGGATGCATTGTATGAGGAGAGGAAGTGAGGGGGAATGGTTGAAGCCTTTTTGCCAGGCCTGCATTGGTTCCCCAGTACGGCCCTGCAACCATGTTCCACATCTCTGCAATTGGTACAGTCTTTCATAGAATTTTAGGATTACAGGGACTAGCAAGTAGAGTGGGTTTTCTGTAAAATAGCAGCACTGATGAGCAGTGTTTAAATTGTTGCAGCCCTGATGTAATGGGCGAGGGTTCCACCTCTTGTATTCCCATTATTCAAGGTGGTCCTCCATCCATGTGTTGTTCTGCCTTATCTCTTCTACAGACTTCACTATGAGAACACTAATTAACAAATTAAATATGTATCTGATATCAATTAATAAATACCAATATGTATTCTATATTCGCTATAATTAAATAGCATAAAAAAGCATATTAAATACAAATGTAGATACAATTGAAGTAAAAAAGTACAATAAAATATATTAACAAGACATTAATATTCCATTAAAAAAGGTTTTCCATAAAATACTCCCAGAGGTAATATAAAATAAGGGGACAGGTACAGGTATTAGCATAATTAACAATCAAGTCAATCTTCAGTCGTGATGTTGAGATCCCCTGCTCCTCAAAGAGGACCAAAAAAATGATGCTAGATACAAAAACACGTTAAAGGGTCAATTAGGATTTGCATCGAATATAAAGCTGGGCGACATTGTCTGAAGTTGTGTTTGCGAATAAGCAGGAGGATATATTTTTTCCTTTGCACCTGGTAAAAGTTGCAAAAGAATATATAATGCAGGTCTGTTTGAGGGGATGTGCCATCACAGGGACAAGCTGGAAGATCATCTATAGTATGAGTGTTAGTGGGGTAACCTAGCATCAGCGGGATATAGTTTTATCTGAATCTCACTAGGATGTATCAGTGTTGGGAATTTGTGACAAAATTTAAATAGGAGTATATATCTGTTGGTAACATGGGGGCCCTCTGATATAGCCTCACCGTAGGCTTATTGGAGCTAGCCTCCATTCTTTCTCTTGCAATTTTAGAAAACAAAATTCCTTTTATTTTTAACTTAGATATTGTCACTCAGCTATATGGATTATCAAATAACTCCCGCAATCCCATGGATCTCAAGGTGTCCCTGATATATTGCAGCCATGTGAGCTTGTGTGCTTGATCAAGTTTCAGGCAATCATTCAGGATGTTCTGGGTAAGGTTAACTGTCTCCCTTCTCCAAACTAAATGCCACAACAAGATCAGTGCTAACCAGACGTAATCGGTGATGTATGCTATGCCCAGCTCAGTGTGGCAGTTGTAGTTAGAGCAGTTTCAGGGAAGGGCTACTAGCCTCTCAAGAAAGCTGTCCTCCCTTCGGTGGAGGGGAGCAATATCCACTATTCCCCATACTCCAGCCCCATATGTGGCAACGGAGACAGATTTGGCCAGATACACCTTTTGTATTGCCTCTATCAGTTTGGAATCTAATTTCTTTGTGAACCTAAAGATGGCCATAATACTTTTTTCCAGCTGGAGGGCTCGGTTGGCTACCATGTTGGATCATGTGTTTTTTCTATAAAATGGGATCCCTATATAGGGGAAAGTATCTACCACCTCCATCTTATTCCCATCTATATAAAATTTTGGGAGTAACGGAACAAGGGCAGAATTCAATAAGAGAATATCTTTTGTGGACGCAGACAGAGTGGCTTCCACTCCATTAGTATAAATAGAGAACAGGAATGGTGCAAGGACACACCCCTGCCTGACCCCACGCTGAATAGAGAACTGTTTCGTACATTCCCCGTTCCTGTCATACCCATACACATGCCCTCGCTTGTGAATACATCTGTTTTATAAATGTTATTATGGTGTCATCTATTCCCATGCCTTCCAAGGCTGACCATTACTTGCAGTGAGAGACACAGTCAAAGGCGGTTGATAGGTACATGAATGCCATATAAACCTGACCCTTCTTAGCCAGCATATATTTTGAAATAATCAGGCTCATATTGAGACATTGGTCCAATGTCCCTTTCCCTTTTTAAAGCCATACTGCGAAGGTATTAATATGTCCCTTTCCCAGGCCCAGTCCTCCAAACTATTCAGTCCTTCAATCCATTCAGTAATAGGCAACCCATCAGCTTTGCTCTACCGTTCAATTAGGATGTTGGTCTGTAGTTTAGGGGCAGGGCCTTGTCACCTTTTTTTATAGATGAGGATTATTACTGACTTTTTCCAAGAAAGTGGGGGTCCTGTCTTGGCTATGATGTTCAGAACATTAGTCAATACTGGTGCCCAAAGAGCTTGATTATCTAGGAAAAAATCTATAGCAACTTCATCCGGGGCCTTGTTAGTGTTACATTGCTCTCACCAAGTCAAAGACCATATTGTCCACTTCTTCAACTTGTGGGGTACCAGCTTGAGGCACCATCCCCTCATCTAACACCCCAAAAATTCTCAAAAAGCGGGCCACCTAGGCCTCCTCGCTTACATGTAATGCTAAATTGAGGTTGCTTTCGTCTTTGAGGAATGGTGCATTGATTTTACTCCAAAAATTCCTGTTGTCTTTAGAGATTGGTGCCTGGTATAATTTTTCCCATGCCTCCTCCTTTAGGCCTCTTAATCCAGCTTGCCTGGTTTCTTGTATTGACAGTGCAGGTTCCTCACTAAGGCCTTATCTCTCAGGATAATGCTGAGTGCTGTATGCTCATTGCACCATCAGGATTCAGGCAAACCGGGCTGAAGACGGCTGTAATGCCAGAAACCGGTCCCCGGGAGCTTGTTTCCTTCCCAGTGTAAGAATTGGCTTTTGTAGTTTGGTTTGCCCTGTTCCCATCATGCACTGGGACAGGAACAGACTAATTTGCATACAGCCAGGTTCTGAAACTGGGATGGTGCAGTGAGCTAAAAAACGGTGTTGGATCTAGCCCTGATCTCTTGACTGGGTGAGAGCTTTCTGCTTAATTCAGAGACTCTGTCCCTCACCACCCCTTGTTGTAAATATTTTTGTCCACCCTAAGCGTGGAAGGGTATACTCAGACATGAGTCCCTTGCTCATTGCACCATTAGGATTCAAGCAAACCGGGCTGAAGATGGCTGTAATGCCAGAAACCGGTCCCCGGGAGCTTGTTTCCTTCCCAGTGTAAGAATTGGCTTTTGTAGTTTGGTTTGCCCTGTTCCCATCATGCACTGGGACAGGAACAGACTAATTTGCATACAGCCAGGTTCTGAAACTGGGATGGTGCAGTGAGCTAAAAAACGGTGTTGGATCTAGCCCTGATCTCTTGACTGGGTGAGAGCTTTCTGCTTAATTCAGAGACTCTGTCCCTCACCACCCCTTGTTGTAAATATTTTTGTCCACCCTAAGCGTGGAAGGGTATACTCAGACATGAGTCCCTTGCTCATTGCACCATCAGGATTCAAGCAAACCGGGCTGAAGACGGCTGTAATGCCAGAAACCGGTCCCCGGGAGCTTGTTTCCTTCCCAGTGTAAGAATTGGCTTTTGTAGTTTGGTTTGCCCTGTTCCCATCATGCACTGGGACAGGAACAGACTAATTTGCATACAGCCAGGTTCTGAAACTGGGATGGTGCAGTGAGCTAAAAAACGGTGTTGGATCTAGCCCTGATCTCTTGACTGGGTGAGAGCTTTCTGCTTAATTCAGAGACTCTGTCCCTCACTGTCAGGTTCCTGCATCACCGCGCCTACCTAAACATCAGGAACTACATCTCCCATGATCCTTGTAGGGGGGAAGTATAAGGGTGGTGTCTGCAGGAAACTCTTTGCACGTAATTCTGAGTCCTTTGTTTGTGTTTCCAGTGTGGTTGGGAGGACCGGCGTTCTTCGAGCTGCTGCCGCCGTGGGGATGTGGGAGCTCTGATCCTGCTCCGCTTCAGCCTAAGGTTCTGTTTCACTGGATCCGGAAAGGAGCCCTGGTCTCGGGCGCCTAACGGCATCATAGAATCCGACACCGTTGTTTCCCAGAGGAGCGCACCGTTTTGGTGCGTGTCAATTTCAAAACCCGGCTCCTCGGGGTTTTTGGTTTCCCGGAGCTTTGCGGCGGCTGCTGCAAGCTACCGTGGAAGGCTTTCGTTGCTTTGGCATATCTTGTCCTGACTTGCCCGGAGTATAGTGGTGAGCCCCACTACATGCTGCCGGCTAGAATATTCATTGTGTCTTGCATCGTCCGGAGTAGAGTGGTGTGCTTCGCTACCTACTGCCGGCTAGAGAGTTGTTATTTCATTTTCTTCAATCAGCGGAACGTAGTGGCGGTCACAACCACACGTTGCCGTTGTATTGTGTTAAGACTTTGTTTACTGATGTGTACACCAACGGATAAACCCTTAGATGACTAAAGAATATTCAAAGTATTTCTTGGGGACAGAACCTTGCTTGATAGAGTGACGACGTGTGGTATTTACTGCAAACTCTTTTAAGATTTATTTGAACTATAAACTTGTGATTAACTCAAAGAATTATTTAGAGGAACAAGTTTCTAGACCAGGGAGGGATCATTACCTAAGGTTCATTCTCCACATAAAATGGTGTGTATTCTCAAAGGGTGTACAGTTTCTAGAGCATATACCTGTGTAGGAAATGTGGTGTTAACAATTGTCTTTCCTTTCAGGAAGCTGGACTGTTAATCCTTTAGACTTGCTGGCGGACTGTGTACAGCCTCTTAAGGTATTCAGCGGTCTATAGAGTGTAATTGAGAATAGTCAAAATATTGGCAGGTGTTATAAAACTTTTGTTCTGTCATTTCAGATCCCTTGTCCCTGCTGACCCCTACCCGTCCCCGGTCTCTTTTCATTATTTATCCCTCGCCTGATGGTTCGAACCCCCTGTGTACATATTCAGGGGGTTGGTAACGTCAGGAGGTGGACCCCTTTGTTCATCGATCGGATCCCGTGGAGCAGGCCCTGACAGAATTACGTGCCCAAGATTTATGCTCCACCTGATACGGTTGTTGAACAAACATGGCTACCCTAGAGGAAGTGCTACAAGCATTGGTGATAGTTCAACAAGAGTTGGTAGCTTCTAGAGCAGAGGCTACCGCCTCCAGGGCAGAAGCTACAGCATTAAGGGAAAGAGTGGATAGGCTTGTTGGCAATCCCTTTGATGCTGCTACACTTAATCCTCGCATACAAGTAACGGTGCCTCCCCCTATACCGTTGGCAAGCCCTGAGAGATACTCGGGGGATTCGTCTAAGACGCAGATATTTCTTACACAGATCATGATGCATTTTTCTTGCAAACCCGCGTCTTTTCCCAACCACCATTCAAGAGTAGCGTTCGCCATCTCTTACATGATAGGGGATGCAGCAAGTTGGGCGGTCCCACTGGTAAGGAGAGATGATGCTATTCTTTCAGACTGGGGGGCCTTCAGAACCGAGTTTGAGAGGGTGTTTGATAGAAGGGCCACTACATTCAGGGCTGACAGGGAATTGATGGAGTTAAGACAGGGACGTAATGAATTGATTACCTATTTAACTTCCTTTAATAGATTGGTGGCCGAGTCCTCCTGGCCCGAAGAGAAACAGATGTCCATCTATTATCAAGGGTTGCGGGATGGGATGAAAGATGTTATAGCGCAAATAGACCCCCAACCTACTACCTGCGCTGGTATGATTAACCTGTCCTTGCGACTCGATGGCAGAATGTCCGAGAGGTCTGGTGACAGGAGAAAATGGGACAGAGGATCCTCTAGGCCAGAGTACTTCAGTAAGAAGGGGCCGTCATCCATAGGGGAAAGCCATGAACCTATGGAGATAGGAGCAGTGAGAGCACCCTTAACCAGAGAGGAAAAGGAAACCCGTAGAACCCAGGGGCTGTGCGTGTATTGCGGGAGAAAAGGTCATTACGTGAGAGAATGTCCCTCCAAGCCAAAAAATACAGGGAGTTGGGTCAAGAAAAGGTTAGCAGTATCCAGCACCGAGTCATATGACAAAGATACGGAAGGAAGGGATGACCAGACACCTTTAAAGCTACCTTCGTTGGTTTGTGAGGTTCTTCAGGATTCAGTGTCCCACATCGTGTTGTCCATGTGTTTGGAAAGCCATTTAGTGGGCCACCAAGTATTGGTAATGATTGACTCTGGGGCCACGGGCAATTTCATAGACAGCGGACTGGTCACATCTTTAAACCTAAATCGCATTTCCAGGGCGCACCCAGAGGAAGTATGGGCTGTAGATGGGAAACCCTTAAAATCAGGAATGATCACTGAACAGACAGAAGAAGTGTTGTTAGTGGTAGAATTACCAGAAGGGGAACATCGAGATAAGTTAACCCTCAACATAATTGAGGCTCCGCAATATGAGGTGATTTTGGGTATGCCCTGGCTTTCCTATCATAACCCTGATATTGACTGGAAAGAGAAAAAATTGAGGTTCCTTTCACCGGGGTGTCAGGAACACATGTCAGCACGTCCTGTTACTCAGGCTAGAGAGTTGTCTACTCCTTTTCAGGTGGCGACGGCGGCAGAAAAGGAAGTATCATTACCATGTGCATACCAGTCGTTTGCGGATGTATTCAGCGAACAGCTGGCTAATGAACTACCACCTCATCGTACATATGATTGTTGCATTGACATGGTTGAAGGTGCCCTGATGCCCACATGTCGGGTGTATGCGTTATCTGTGCCTGAAACCAAGCACCTCAAAGAGTATCTAACACATTATCAAGCTATTGGCTTTATCCGCCCTTCCAAGTCCCCGGCAGCCTCTCCCTTATTTTTCATAGCAAAAGCTAATGGTGAATTGAGGGCTTGTATGGATTACAGAATGCTGAACAAAAACACTGTCCGTAACAGGTACCCTCTCCCCCTCATTCCGGTGCTACTAGATCAAGTATGGAAGGCATGCATTTATACTAAGTTAGATCTTCGGGGGGCATATCACCTTGTGAGGATGAGGGAGGGTGATGAATGGAAGACGGCCTTCAAAACATGCTACGGGTTGTTTGAATATACTGTTATGCCGTTTGGACTATGTAACGCCCCCGCCGCCTTCCAGTACTTCCTGAATGATGTCCTGAGAGATCTGGTAGACATCAGTGTGGTGGTTTACATTGATGATATTCTGATTTATTCTTGTAATGAAGGGATTCACCACGACCATGTGATACAGGTTTTACAGAGACTGAGAGAGAACAATCTGTTCTGTAAACTTAGTAAATGTGAGTTTGGAGTAACTACTGTGGAGTTCCTGGGAGTCATGCTATGTCCAGATGGTTTCAAATGGCGGAAAGGAAGGTGCAAGCAGTACAGTCCTGGCCCACGCCTAAAACAGTGAAAGAAGTTCAATGTTTCCTGGGTTTTGCGAACTATTACAGGAGGTTTATCGATGGATTTTCGCGCCTTGCTGCACCTCTTTCTCGGCTACTCAGAAAAGGGGTGGTGTACGATTGGTCGCAGGAAGCGGAGTATGCTTTCAATCTTCTCAAAAGGGCGTTTGTAACTGCACCCATATTGGCACATCCACAACCTGAGTTGCCGTATGTTGTAGAGGCAGACGCCTCGGATGAGGCAGTAGGGGCTATATTGTCTCAGAGGCATGTACAAACAGGCCAACTCCACCCGGTAGCATATCTTTCCAAAAAACTGAGCCAAGCGGAGAAAAACTACACCATAGCAGAAAAAGAACTCCTTGCTATTAAAAAGGCTTTCCAGGAATGGAGACAGTACCTTTGGGGGGCATTACATCCTGTGACTGTGTTCTCAGACCACCGTAATCTGCAATACATGAGAACGGCTAGGCATCTGTCACAGAGACAGATGCGGTGGATGATATTTTTTGCGGAGTACAATTTTCTGATAACATTCCGTCCAGGCGTTGAAAACAAGAAAGCTGATACTTTGTCACGCTTGGGCGACTCCTTAGAGGTAAAGATCGATCCTCCAATGGATGCCATCATTGAACCTAGCAAGGTAATCTGTGTGCTTAATGCTGATATCTTCCTAGAGACAATCAAGGGACAAAAGACCGAGGCAGCCTGGAGGTCATGGAGTAGCAAAGACACCAGACGATCCCTTATCCGGGGTTTGCCTTTTGTGGAAAATAAACTGTTCTTGCCTTCCCGGGAAAGTAGAAAAAAGGCCTTTGAGTGGTGTCATTCTTCACCAATGTCGGGTCATCAAGGCATAAAGAAATCGGTGCTTTTGGTCCAAAGACAGTTCTGGTGGGATACCTTGTCCCGAGACGTAACAGAGTGGGTGGGTCAGTGTGAGGAGTGTGCTCGTGCAAAGACGATGCAGTGCCAGAGTAAGGGGAAACTTATGCCTCTGCCCACTCCAAAGAAACCATGGCAGAGTATTAGTTTGGACTTCATCACTGGGTTGCCTTCTGATCATGGCCATACAGCTGTCCTGGTGGTCGTGGACAGCCTTACCAAGATGGGACATTTTATACCGTGTCGGAACCTCCCCACGGCAGGTCAAACAGCGCAGCTGCTGTTGTCTAATGTTTTTCGCTTTCATGGAATCCCTGAAATCATCATTTCAGACAGGGGTCCACAGTTCATCGCGAGCTTTTGGAAATCCTGGTGTTTGGCGTTGAAGATCAAAGCCTCTTTGTCAACCAGTTTCCACCCACAGACGGATGGTCAGACCGAACGGCTCAATCAGACGTTGAAAAAATATCTACGTTGTTATGCGGCTGAGGCTCAGGATTCATGGGTGTCCTTGTTGTGGCTAGCGGAATTCGCCTATAATAATGCATGGCATAGTTCATTGGGGGTGTCCCCCTTCAATGCCAACTATGGATTCGATGCCCGGGCATTACCAATTTCCATTCCTGGTGAAGTGGGTAATCAACCTTCGGTGTTGGGTTCGGTTCGACGTCTGCACGCAATCCAAAAGAAAGTGACCGGACATTTGGTTCAAGCCAAACAGGAGTACAAGAAATGGGCAGATAAGCACAGAGGTGTGGGACCTGTGTATCAGGCGGGGGACAAGGTGTGGTTATCCACCAAAAACATCAGGTTTAAGCTCCGTTCGGTGTTCCATCCTAAATTCATTGGCCCGTATGTGGTGTTGAAACAGGTTAACCCTGTGGCATATAAACTGAAACTTCCTGCCTCTCTTCGTATCCACCCGGTATTTCACTGCAGTTTGTTGAAACCGGCTTTGGCTGCCCGACGGAGAGCTCCCCCTCCGGTGTTGTGTGACGATGGGCTGGAGTACGTGGTGCGATGCATAAAAGACTCCAAACGTCGCAGAGGCTCCTTGTGGTACCTGGTGGCCTGGAAGGGCTACTCGGCTGAGGACGACTCCTGGGAGCCATCTGTGAACGTACATGCTGCCGTAGCTGTCAGAGCTTTCCATCGGAGGTTTCCTGCCAAGCCTGGGCCTAGGAGGCGCTAGGAGAGAGGGCATACTGTCAGGTTCCTGCATCACCGCGCCTACCTAAACATCAGGAACTACATCTCCCATGATCCTTGTAGGGGGGAAGTATAAGGGTGGTGTCTGCAGGAAACTCTTTGCACGTAATTCTGAGTCCTTTGTTTGTGTTTCCAGTGTGGTTGGGAGGACCGGCGTTCTTCGAGCTGCTGCCGCCGTGGGGATGTGGGAGCTCTGATCCTGCTCCGCTTCAGCCTAAGGTACTGTTTCACTGGATCCGGAAAGGAGCCCTGGTCTCGGGCGCCTAACGGCATCATAGAATCCGACACCGTTGTTTCCCAGAGGAGCGCACCGTTTTGGTGCGTGTCAATTTCAAAACCCGGCTCCTCTGGGTTTTTGGTTTCCCGGAGCTTTGCGGCGGCTGCTGCAAGCTACCGTGGAAGGCTTTCGTTGCTTTGGCATATCTTGTCCTGACTTGCCCGGAGTATAGTGGTGAGCCCCACTACATGCTGCCGGCTAGAATATTCATTGTGTCTTGCATCGTCCGGAGTAGAGTGGTGTGCTTCGCTACCTACTGCCGGCTAGAGAGTTGTTATTTCATTTTCTTCAGCGGAACGTAGTGGCGGTCACAACCACACGTTGCCGTTGTATTGCGTTAAGACTTTGTTTACTGATGTGTACACCAACGGATAAACCCTTAGATGACTAAAGAATATTCAAAGTATTTCTTGGGGACAGAACCTTGCTTGATAGAGTGACGACGTGTGGTATTTACTGCAAACTCTTTTAAGATTTATTTGAACTATAAACTTGTGATTAACTCAAAGAATTATTTAGAGGAACAAGTTTCTAGACCAGGGAGGGATCATTACCTAAGGTTCATTCTCCACATAAAATGGTGTGTATTCTCAAAGGGTGTACAGTTTCTAGAGCATATACCTGTGTAGGAAATGTGGTGTTAACAATTGTCTTTCCTTTCAGGAAGCTGGACTGTTAATCCTTTAGACTTGCTGGCGGACTGTGTACAGCCTCTTAAGGTATTCAGCGGTCTATAGAGTGTAATTGAGAATAGTCAAAATATTGGCAGGTGTTATAAAACTTTTGTTCTGTCATTTCAGATCCCTTGTCCCTGCTGACCCCTACCCGTCCCCGGTCTCTTTTCATTCTTTATCCCTCGCCTGATGGTTCGAACCCCCTGTGTACATATTCAGGGGGTTGGTAACGTCAGGAGGTGGACCCCTTTGTTCATCGATCGGATCCCGTGGAGCAGGCCCTGACACTCACCACCCCTTGTTGTAAATATTTTTGTCCACCCTAAGCGTGGAAGGGTATACTCAGACATGAGTCCCTTGCTCATTGCACCATCAGGATTCAAGCAAACCGGGCTGAAGACGGCTGTAATGCCAGAAACCGGTCCCCGGGAGCTTGTTTCCTTCCCAGTGTAAGAATTGGCTTTTGTAGTTTGGTTTGCCCTGTTCCCATCATGCACTGGGACAGGAACAGACTAATTTGCATACAGCCAGGTTCTGAAACTGGGATGGTGCAGTGAGCTAAAAAACGGTGTTGGATCTAGCCCTGATCTCTTGACTGGGTGAGAGCTTTCTGCTTAATTCAGAGACTCAGTCCCTCACCACCCCTTGTTGTAAATATTTTTGTCCACCCTAAGCGTGGAAGGGTATACTCAGACATGAGTCCCTTGCTCATTGCACCATCAGGATTCAAGCAAACCGGGCTGAAGACGGCTGTAATGCCAGAAACCGGTCCCCGGGAGCTTGTTTCCTTCCCAGTGTAAGAATTGGCTTTTGTAGTTTGGTTTGCCCTGTTCCCATCATGCACTGGGACAGGAACAGACTAATTTGCATACAGCCAGGTTCTGAAACTGGGATGGTGCAGTGAGCTAAAAAACGGTGTTGGATCTAGCCCTGATCTCTTGACTGGGTGAGAGCTTTCTGCTTAATTCAGAGACTCTGTCCCTCACCACCCCTTGTTGTAAATATAGAGTGCTGTATGAAGGTTTCTCAGTCCCTTTGAGCATACCCTCTCAAACCAATGCACTGTTTCCAATCTATTGGGGGGATCGGGGCAGAGCAAATTTCTTCTGATTCCCCCCAAGATCCCTTCAAATGCTAATAATATATCTCGGATGTCTGATTTTAGTTTTAAACTGGTCAATATCTCCGTCTGCTTTTTACCAATGGTGCTTTGGACAAATTTCACTGTGTCAATCTTATCCCACTTCAGCACAATGTCATTCCTATTGCTATCATTGGCTTGGGTACTGTAATAGCTGGGTGCTTATGCCCATTTCCCCAACTCCTTT
The DNA here is from genome assembly GCF_964263255.1 of Lissotriton vulgaris. Lineage (NCBI taxonomy): Eukaryota > Metazoa > Chordata > Amphibia > Caudata > Salamandridae > Lissotriton > Lissotriton vulgaris. The sequence goes on along the minus strand of NC_141689.1, from coordinate 893,468,712 downwards.
GACATTCGATAGCCGCGTGTTCGCTAAAGGCTAAGAATTTGGCTTCTACATTTGTAAATTGCCTTGAAAAGGCTTCAGAGGTAACAATAACATTAATAGTGGAACCGTTAAACAGGGACACAAATGTGTGCATTAATAGGCCTGTATGTGGGTCAAGAGTATTAATTATTTCTAGATTCCTAGTTATAAACAATCTATTGAGGATGTTGCCGTAGTATGGTTGTGGGAAAAGGGCGGGATAGTCTATCCCTCTCCATCAGACATTCCACAAACATATTTTCGCAGCTTATTCCAGTAGTGGGCATTAAAGTCTCCCAGCCATAATATATTAAGGCAGTTATGATGTCATTCCACTGTTGCTAACACAGTTGGCCTTAAATGTGCATGACAAATACATATCAATGCATTTCTTTTTCTGTAGAATGGAAAAATATTGTGATTTAGGTGAATCCTTCCTGGCTTGCTGGTAACTGCCTGGTTTGCTGTTGTGTCTTTCCTTTGCTGCATGTTTAGAGAGAAGTGCAAATGTTCTCATATTGTTAAATGTTATGTTGTGATTCCTTTATAGCCTGAAGTACGCGTAAGGAAATGTGCATAGAAATGAATTGATTAAATATATTTCAAAGTTGTTATTTTCCATTTCAAGTTACATGAATATAATGAATATCTGCATAGAAAATATGTGTTTAGTGTATTCGTATTTTAAAAAGAACTGAAAGCACTGGGAAATGTTTTTATTTTTATGCAACATCATTGATGTTGGTTCCTGTTGCTGAGAGAATGTAAAATATTAAATGAGGTACAATTAATTTTAGTTCTATCTACTTGAATTGTTCCTATTGTTAAAAACCCTCAAAGACTCAGATTTATTAGCAGGAAGCACTCTTTGGTTTTGTCTTGCTGAGCACTCTGTTGCTCTGTCTAATGATTTGGTTATTTATTACGTTCTTTTGATTTGCCTGCATATTGTTTCTTTAGGCACATCATGTGCTGTGAGCACACTGTTTGACTGATAGGTACTATTTTTGCTAGTTACAGTACTACTTTAATGTTAAATATATAAATAGGCTTCAGATAGCGCAAAATGCAGCATCCAGGCTGTTGTCGGGCACTCCCAAATTCGTTTCAGTAAAAAAAGAGCTAACCAGGCTACACTCACTTCCGGTGGAGCAAAGGGTTCGCTTTAAGGCCTTATGTATGGCTTTTAAGGCTCTTAATGGTATAGGCCCAGACCACCTGAAGAATAAGTTCAAGTGGTATGCTTCAGTTAGGACCCTTCGATCGACGGGAGCAAAAAAGGTCCTAACCCCCATTGTTAAGAAGACCACTTGGGGTGGCAGGAGTTTTATTGTATGTACATCTAAGTCTTGGAATGATCTGCCACTCCATCTGAGGAATGCCCCGGATCTCCTTCTTTTCAAGAAGGGGCTGAAGACATGGCTGTTTACCCAATGATCTCTCCCCTCTATGGCTAGGCAGTATATAGCGCCAGGACACCCCAGGGTAACCGCTGCGCTCAACAAATTTAATTAACATAACTTATTTACTGAATAAAACGAAGACTTTGAAAAGGCCAAATGAGTGCCTCTGGAGAAATTAATCATGGCGGTGTTTTTAACTCAATGTTGCCTCCCACGCATCCTGCATATCGACCCTTTTTGGTAGAAACAGGAGTGTTGACAACTATGTTTAGTCCTTATACTCCCATTAGGTGCCACCCACCAATGTGCGCAATTACGGTTTGCGTATTCCTAACTTTTCTCGACTCTTTTGTGCCCATTTCTGCCTCTGCTCTTGTGTTTCGAATCTGCTACATTAGCCTGTGTGTACCTAAGCTTTCACAATACCCACCATGTATGCTTTGATTCCCTGCTGTCCACTGTACTGCTGCCATCTGTGTTCTAGCCATCTCCATTGACCTTCTCATTGTAAACACTCAAGTACTCAGAGCTAAGGGTGTTACAGGGTTTCACTCCGAAAATGTCTTACCTTGAAGAGGTCAAATTCCCACTTCTCAAAACTTCCTCCTTGCTCCCAGGATCAGTAAAGAGTATTGGAACACTTTGGGGTAGATTTACAAGCCTCTAGCACCACTTTTGCATCACTTTTCCCATGTTATAATTGACGCAAAAGTGGCTCAAGGGCCTTGTAAATCTGCCCCTTTATTTGTTAATCTTGGAGCCAAGCACAGCCAACGTGCCACCTTATTAAACCTTGCCCTCTTGTTGGAGGCCAGTACCTCTAGCAGAAAGGAACAGTGTGCGTCACTTGTGTACTGCTTGTATGTTCTCAACAATCACTAATTCCTCTATAAATCCACCTATTTGCTCATTTATCTTATCATTCATTCATCCACCTATGCATGTATTTATTCACTGGTTTATTAATTAGTTTAATTAATTAAGTAGTTCTATAAGGTTCTGGTATTATGCTAGTACAACATTCTCAATACACAGCATTTGTCTCTCTCTGACAACTTTGCAAATGTAGATTCTGATGAAAGTGCATTAATTTGTTGCTAGTCGCTATCAGATCATTTTATAAACATTTTATAAACCACACTGGTGGCTTGGTTTAAGCTGGAAAACAAACATGGTTCCAGCAAGCACACTGTTCTGGTGTGTAAAACCCACAACTTACTCACTCATTAGTGATGTGACAGATCTAACACTTTGTAGCTCATTTGCCCATCTTCTGGGAGTACTGATCACCTTTGCGTTGTACTAAGAAATATCAATAACTAGAGCGAAATATGTCTTGCATTTGTGCCTATTAAGGGTCACACAGAAGTGATGGAGTGATTTGCACACACCTTGATACTTAAACAACAGGCAACACCATCTAAGCTTTTCCTCAGACCTCTCAAATTTGACTGTGATTTAGAGACCTAGGCGCAAGTTTGTATTTTGTGTTCTTAATTACATCGGTGCAAATCTCCATTTGTTTATGGTCACTGAGTACACAACGCGGTCTATTTGCATTCCCAGGTGGCACATTTCCATGCTGAACACATTCACGAGGCTAGAGAGGGAAACATCCAGGGGATGATTCAAATCATCTGCTCAGAAGCGAAGTCAAATTTGTCTGCTTCTTGACTTCAGGAGCTTAGAATTGCTGTCAACATCACTGTGCAAGTTCAAGGTTGCAAACCCAGACACCTACCATGTTTAAAAACAAATGAAGCGAGGATCTAATGGCGAAAAACATTTTCAATGTACACATCGTTTCCAAAAAGTGAACATAATGGATCTGTTTCGAAATGCAGACAGTACACTCACAGGTGCAGCTTTTCAGAAATCCAAGCTTCGGAAATTCTGCAGTATAAATCTTTTTTTTAAAAAAAACAAATGTATCTTTTCCTACTTATTTTTCAAAGCCTGCAAAGTTTTTGCAGTAGCTTGGTGCAGTTAATAGTGAATGGGAGGGAAAACACTATTCAGGCTTGTTGCATCAATTTAGCAGAATGAAAACTTTTAGACTCTTAGACTCTTTAGAATCCACTCTCCAAACCTTGCAAAAAGCCCAGAATGCCGCAGCCCGACTACTTACGAATACTCCAGCCAGAACATCAGCCAAGCCTGCACTGAGGAAGCTGCATTGGCTCCCAATTAGGGAAAGGGTAACTTTTAAGGCCCTTTGTCTAGCCCACAAGGTACTGCACAACGCAGGCCCCCCAATCCTCAACAACTGGATCACACCCTACAGACCCACGAGAGCGCTTCGATCTGAACATGGAAACTTCATTATGATCCCCAGAGTGAAAAAGGCCCGCGCAGGTGGCCGCCGTTTCTCAGTCAATACTGGAAAAAAATGGAACGCGCTCCCCCCGAGCCTCAGAGCGGAACCTAATCTCCTACGGTTCAGGAAGTCCCTTAAAACCTTACTCTTCCCTTGAGTCGTCGTCATCCTCGACCATCATCCCTTAGGAGCACGAGGTTTAGCGCTGGGATACCCGTTGGGTGACTACGCGCTCTAGAAAAAACCTAAAATAAAAATAAATAAATAGACTGCTCTCGAACTACAAACCAAAGATCTAAGCCCGAGACTTCAAATGAAACATTCAATTAAAAATATGGCTCACCACACTTAATATTATGGACATGTACAAAGTGATGGCAGAAAAGGACCCCTTGTCCAGCCTGCCTGTCGCTATCTATGCAAAATACCTGCACCGGGGTCTTTGAAAAGTATCTGCACCAGGGTCTATGTAGCCCCCACATTGACCTGGGCCTCTTTTGCACGCACTGACCCTAGTCACGGAAATATTTTTGAGTATATAAAGTAGCACTCAGGTAGTACTACAGCTTTACATACTCCAAGATACACAAATCATCCAAAGATCTCCACGTAAGCCTTCCTCTTATATCACCTGTCACAAGTGCAGGAAAACTCCACATGCAGAGGTCTCCATTTTAGTAGCAAATGTGAGAGGAGCAGGAGAGAGTGTAGGAAAATTAGGAAAATCTTCTACTAAATGTGTGCTGTTAACAGGAAAACAAGGAGGTTTTTAGAGAGGGACATACAAAAACTGAAACACACCAAAAACAGTAAGACTATTGCTGTTCACCAAAGTTACCTCATCTACTGTCAGATCTGAGTCTGACAAAACAGACTCAGATCTTCTCCACCCAACCATAGGAATACGTCACACACCACATATTGGCAAGTACTGATACTGCAAGCCATTTCCATTGAAATCAATGAAGGCACGGAATAACACTAACACCACACAAGGAAATATAGGAAAGCCAAGACAGGTACAGTAGAGCACACATGCATGCATGAGCCATTATTGAAAGCATCTTTGGTAACCTCAACTTACACTTCAGATGTCTTCTTCACATGAAGGAGTGCTTCAGCACCCCAGAGGTTGTGTGCAAAAAAATCGTAGCCAGTTCCTAGTTCCACAACATCGCCATGAGACAGGGCTCATTCTAGAACCTACCCCTGGACTAGCGCCCATCCAGGTTTCCAGTGTGGGACACAGAATGAACGTCACGGTCTAGAGATGCATGAACAATTAGTGACCTCGTTGCTCACCTGGTCTGCTAGTTTTGTTGCAGTGGATGGACAGTGTCTAATCCGGTCCTTAGAACATTATGCCCAACCCTCCACTCTCATCTTGAGACCTTCCAGGCAGCAGGAAGGAGGTAAGTTGTACATTATTACATTTTTAAATCACTTTACATGTGGTTTGAAAGTTTTATATTGCCGTATGAAATATTTTTTATATTGTTGTACATTTTATTTTAATTACGAACTTAATATTTGTGGTGTATGTTGCAGGCAAAAGCTCCTTTCCTTTAAATTATTATATTTTGATAATACATTTACCTCACTCTTGACATTTAGATATCTTTTACACAACGACAAACTTTCTTTTGTTGACTGCACAGCTCACATTTATTCTAGGTGATGTACTTCTAAACACGTATCTTCACAGTTATTTTTTGTTAAATTTATTTCTAGAGCACACGTATACCTGGAGGTATCTGTCGCTAGCTCTACAGAAACCTAGTACAAGAGCGTCACTGGGACTTTAATTGGCATGTTTGTAAAGCTTTCCTGAACAGGAGCAGGTTATTCATAGGCCTGATATACAAGGGCAAAGTATTCCCTGTGTTACAGTGTTACATATGGTTTAAAATAGTTTTTTGCCTTATGTATTAAATTGGCATTCTTAGGTAATGTAGATAAAATATACTATTGCACATGACAATCATGGCATGTTCACAAAAAACACATGCAGGCTATTACAACAAATAAATGTTGAGCTTTAATGCATGCTTATCTTCCCTTGTGACAACGGAAATTGATGTGATGATGCCGGTATCTTGCTACATTCAGGCATACCATATGATGTGGTGATATATCTGTTTCTCAATTATACATAAATAAATTATTTTTTGATTTTTGAAAAAAGTTTGTGATCCTTTTCTATCTATGTTAATTATAGTGAAAGCTTGAATTTAGAAGCTGTCAAGGCGAAGATCTCCTTATGTGACATATTTAGTGTGATTTTATTGAATGTTTAAGTTTGATTTACACAAAAAGAGGATATATTTCCTTGTGAATGCGCTTTTTCTTAATTTCCTTTTTCACAGGCAGCCACGGAGCAAACGGTGAACAGCGGGACCAGGGGAAAAGTGGAAAGAGGACCTCGGTCGCATGGTGGGCCCAGGAGAAAAATACCAGCACCAACACAGTGGAGGAGGAGCACCCACCAGCAGGTAGGGTGCACTCACCTGGAAAGTCATTTGATCCCAAGCCAAGGGGCCCGAAACAGAGTTCAGGGAGACCACTGAGGCGGTGATCATTCTGGAAACCACTTGACAGGAGGAATCAGGCAATAAGGCTGTTCCTGGCCAACAAGAAACATCTCTGTGGTGTTCCATAATCAAGCATCACTGTTATCCAGAGGCCCTCAGCACAATAGGGTCACCTGGGCCAGTGCTGTCCCTCTTCCTTGTGCAACTGCTCACCCAGTTGTGCAGCTGCTGCGGGTAAGATTTGCCACTGACCAGGCTGAGCTCTCATGTGCCTTTGCACCCATACCCCAGAGTATGTGACTCGACTGTCTTCTGAAAAAGAACTGCAAGTAAGTGCTGGTCTGAAAGCGCTCTCTCAGGGCTTGCACAGGGTGGTAGCAGAGGTGAAAACATGCCAAGAGGTGCATGCTGACTAATCAATCAATCAATCAATCAATTGTAAAGCGCACTACATACCCGTGAGGGTCTCAAGGCGCTGGGGAGGGGGGGGGGCGCTACTGATCAAACAGCCAGGTCTTGAGTGGTTGTTCGCGAGTGAGAGGTCGGCGGAGCGTAGTTGGCGGTTGGGGATGTAGAAGGAGAGCCGTCTGTTGAGGTAGGCTGGGCCAGTCTTGTGGAGTGCCTTGTGTGGGTGGGAGAGGAGCTTGAGGCAAATCCTATTGTTGACCGGGAGTCAGTGCAGGTTTCGCAGGTGGGTGGTGATGTGGCCGTGGCGTGGTACATCGAGGATCAGTCGTGCCGAGGCGATTTGGATGCGTTGTAGTTGTTTGATGAGCTTGGTCAGGGCTCCCGCATAGAGGGCGTTTCCGCAGTCGAGTCTGCTGCTGACGAGGGCCTGGGTGGCTGTCTTTCTTGTATCTGTTGGGATCCATCTGTAGATCTTGCGGAGCATGCGGAGAGTGTTGCAGCAGGAGGAGGAAGATCCAGACCCAGTGGCACACGTAGGAGTTCGCCGTTAAGAGATCAGATACGTTGTTAAACGTAATGAGGCGGCAATCTGAAGATGACACTATCGAGATGTTAAATTTCTGAACCGGCAATCCAACTAAGATTAGAAGACCTTAAAGATTCACTGCAGGTCAAAACCGTTGCAACTTTGCGAGCGGATTACCACAATAGAAGCACTTTTACCAACCTGACAGCAGGACCGGTAGACAGCCACGCATCTTTAGAGATAAACATCACCCAAGGAAGAAAGAACCGGGTCCCAGTCACTCTGGTACAAGTTGAGAGATACACCTAATGGAAGCCTCAACTTTGCATTAAATAAGCCACTGTCAATGTAGTAAAGAACAAGGCAGATTTCCTGAGGAAGGCGAATGGCCGAAACGCGTTGAAGGAATTAATTCTGCATCTATAAATTAAGTCATAATCTGTGATGATATTTTAAAAAAAAAATTCTATGTGAAATCACTGTAATGTATTATATGTAATAATGTCTTTTGTACCAAAAAAATAACAAAAAAGTGTGTATATATGTGTAAATAAGAGAAATAGAAAGTTGGAGAAAAAAATAACTAATAACAAATATCAAATACAAATAAATAATACATATCAGATATCAATGGGTGGAAAATGATTTACTAAAACATGCATGTCTAGGTTACTCATGAATTACCAGTACACATAACCCGGTGTGCTCACTCTTTTTTCCAAAAAGCAGCAGGAGGAGGAGACAGCGTTGACTTGCTTGGTATTTGAGAGCATTGAGTCGAGGATGATTCCCAGGTTGCGTGCGTATTCGGTGGGTGTCGGGGCTGCCCCCAGTGCCGTCGGCCACCAGGAGTCGTCTCAGACTGAAGGGTTGGAGCCGAGGATGAGGACCACCGTCTTGTCCGAGTTCAGCTTCAGATGGCTGGCCTTCATCCAGTCGGCGACGGCCTTCATTCCTTCGTGGAGGTTAGCTTTGGCGGTGAAGGGGTCCTTGGAGAGGGAGAGGATCAACTGAATGTCATAGGCGCAGGAGATTATGTTGAGGTCGTGCTGTCGGGCTACGTGTGCGAGCGGGGCCATGTAAATGTTGAACAGCGTAGGGCTGAGGGAGGATCCCTGGGGTTCGCCGCAGATGATCTCGGAGGCTTTGGAATGGAATGGGGGGAGGCGGATGCTCTGGGTTCTGCCGGAGAAGAAGGAAGTGGTCCAATCCAGAGCCATGTCTCGGATCTCTGCGGCGTGGAGGCGTGCACGTAGTGTGCCGTGGCAGATGGTGTCGAAGGTGACAGAGAGGTCTAGGAGGATGAGTGCTGCGGTCTCGCAGTTGTCCAGCAGCATCCTTATGTCATCGGTGGCGGCGATGAGGGCAGTCTCGGTGCTGTGGTTGTTGCGGAACCCTGACTGGGAAGGGTCCTGGATTCTGTTTTCTTCAAGGTATCGGGTTAGCTGTCTGTTGACGGTTTACGCGATGACCTTGGCCGGGAAGGGGAGCAGAGAGATGGGCCGGAAGTTCTTGAGTTCTCTTGGGTCTGCCTTAGGTCTTTTGAGTAGGGCATTGATCTCGGCGTGTTTCCAGATCTCTGGGAAGGTCGCGGTCTCGAGGGAGAGATTGATGACGTTGCGCAGGTGGGGTGCGATGGAGCTGCTTGCTCTGTTGAAGAGGTGGTGCGGGAATGGGTCTGACGGAGCGCCGGAGTGGATTGAGCGCATGGTCTTGATGCTGTCATCGATGCTCACGCGGGCCCAGGCTAGCAGGGGGTCGTGGTTGATGGTGTACGGAGGGTCTGTTGTGTTGCTGTCTGTTGGGGCTGTCTTGGTGTTGAAGCTGTCTTGGATGTCTGCCATATTGCTGTGGAAGAAGGTGGCGAGGGAGTCGCACAGAGCTTGCGACGGCGGGATGTCATTTGTGTTGGAGCTGGGGTTGGAGAGTTCCTTCACGATGTTGAAGAGCTCCTTGCTATTGTGTGCGTTGTTGTCGAGGCGGTCTTTGAAGGAGGTCCTCTTGGCCATCCTGATGAGGTGGTGGTGGTTGCAGATGGACTCCTTGTGTGCTGCGTGGCTGTCGGGAGTTTGTTCACTGTGCCATTTCTTCTCTAGTTTCCGGCAGGCTTGCTTGGAGGCTATGAGTTCTGGAGTGAACCAGCTGGCCCTCTTGCTGGTGTCTCTGTGAGGGGGTTTCTTCAGCGAGGGTGTTGGTGCAGTCCTCGATCCAGCGTCTGAGGCTGTGGGCAGCGTCCTCGGTGTTGGAGCGTGGGTGGGCTGAGAGCAAGATTTCTGTGTAGTTGGTCTTCGGGGATTTTGCTCCAACAGCGGTGGGGGATCTGCTGGGTGCGGTGGTGTGTGGTGGGTTTCTGGAAGGCGAAGTGGATGCAGCGGTGGTCGGTCCAGAGGAGTTTGGTGGTGTGGCTGATGGAGACGTACCGGCTTGAGGAGAAGACGGGGTCGAGCGTGTGGCCGGCGGAGTGGGTGGGCGTTGTGACGAGTTGCTTCAGTCCGAGGTTGGCGAGGTTATCGGTCGGGGTTGTGGAGTTGTTGTCGTTGTTGTTCACAGAGAGCTCTGCTGCCTCCTGTCCTCCTCAACTGCTGCCATTTTCATGTGTCCAAAGACTTCCCTAATGGTGTCATTGTGCTCCCTGGTATGCTATCCAGTGCCTGGCTGGTGGTGGCAATCATTTCGCCATCGTAACGAGACGTGGACGGTGCTGCAGCCAGCAGCACCGTCCGCAATGGTAAAAGGCCAGGATGTGCCCTCCAGTATAGCGGGTGCATCCTAATTGCACTGGTGGGACAGCCGCAAGTCTGGCGGGCGGTCCCATCACTGTTATGATGGCTGGCGTACTGATTTCCGCCCGCCATCATAATGCGCCTCTTGGTGTCTCTTTTGAGATGTAATTCTAGGTGAAACTAACAATCTCTTCCTCTCTTGTGCCTCAACCTGCAGACATGGCAGCTTGGAGGTAAAGTGGGGTTTCTTCCTATATTGGGCACAGTGTTGACACCAAGGGCTGTTGGATCACTAAATCTGTGATTATTAAAACATGGCAACATAAATTATAAATGTACTCAAATAGTGTCAATGCATATTAAGTTGTCTGTTATACACATGGCATAAAGAAGAATATAAAGATCTCTGTGGGCAAGATGCAGGACCATTTTATTTTGCACCTCGCAATTTGCGACTAATTGCGAGGCACAAATTGCGAGCCGCAAAATAAAATTTACAAAAGTGTGTTTAACACTGTTAGCAATTCCCAATGGGGTCGCAAATTGCGAGGCTCATTAATATCAATGAGCCTCTCACAATTTGCGAGCCCATACAAATTAGAGTGGGTGAAAAGGGGCACATAAATATACTTAACAATAAGTAGAATAAAATATACGGATCTATTTAGCGATATCAGAGTAAGAATAAATGCATAAGAGCAGCCATTACGTAACACATGCCAAACAAGTGGTTTATTTTAATCTAAGAAAAATATATGACATATAATGACACTTATGGAAAAAGAAATATGATTATACATATTGAAAATGATATTGCTTAAAACTTACCAGTTACTGTCAGTGATCTGATATCTGTAGCCTGTCCACAAGCCGACACATGGGTTGGGGCAGAACAGTAGATGGTGATAGCTGGCAGATAATACAGGAATTTCAAAATGTAATATGATAAGATATGAATGAGCGCATTAAGGGCAGCATTTACTGCAAGTTGACGCAGTGTGGCGCCGCAAGCCATTTTGCTGCGCCAAGCTGCAATATTTTAAAAGCACAGGGATGCATTGCATCAACAACAATTCAACACATCTGGGTGCTTTCCCCTGCACTGGTGCACAATAAGCCGCCATGCACCAGCTCAGGTACCCTTGCATCATGTTGCAAGGGTGCCAGCGTTGTGGGGATGATTGTTTTTGAGCAGGAAGGAACCCCTTCCTGCACAAAAACAATCATTGATGGCATTTTCCTCTTTTTATGCAAGCTGCAGAGTATTAAAAATAAAATAAAAATATTAAGATAATTATAATCATTATAAATAACCCTGGGTGGAGGTGGCATAGTGCCACTATGCGGAGTTCCATGGAGTTGGGAAAAAACTCAGTGGAACTCCGCACCCAGCCTACACCCCCCCACTAAAAAATATAAGTTTAAAAAAAACCACTTACGATGTAGGGGTTTGCGGGAGAGAGACCATGGCGCGGAGGAGAAGGTATGCCTGGAGACGCCACAGTAGAGGTAAGTGCCTTTTTTCTTTTTTAATTTTCTTTAAAATATTTTTTATTAGGAGGGAGACGGTTTATGTCGGGGCGAGCTAGCTAACTCCGCTCTGCGACAGAGTCGGAGTTTTGCCTAAACTCCGGGTTCTCAGCAGAGCGCAGAGTAGGCAAAACTCTGCACACTCCGCTGGCAGAGCGGAGCTCTCTGCACACCCCTAATTATAAAATCTATAATGGGATTGAGCTGTAAACTGTTTGCGGAATGTGGTGGGGGCCCATTGAGGTTTACATATTTCGCAGACATTCATTGAACTTGAGGAGTTAGGGGGCTCCTGGAGGGTTGGGGACCCCTTTGCACTGCGGGGACTTCAGGGGCCTGTATTACAACCTTGTTAAGAAGTACAAGAAAAGTGGCTCTCGTGGGAGGGGAGTGTGTCATATTTGTGGAATATAAATACAGTAGTTAAAGAGTGAGGATTAGTTTCAGAAATTGGATTACTGGTTGAGCACTAACCACAAATTTTCTCAGGGTGAAGTCACACACAAACCCTGAATTAGCCTGTGCTCAACCCCAGGTAGCTTGGCACAGAGCAGTCAGGCTAAACTCAGAGGCAATGTGTAAGGTATTTGCAGAACACTTTAAACAGGAACACAGTGAAAACACACCACAAAAGGAACACCCAACAGGTTTAGAAAAATATAGTACTTTGTTATAAATCAAACAAGAACAAAATGACAACAATCATGTTTAGTAAAGGATAGGTGAAAAGCACCAACTGTGGTCATCTGAGGATGTGTTGCACAGTCAGGGTGATGCATCGCTTATGAGGATCTGCGATGTGGAGTCCAGCATCGTCATAGAGGCTGCCATCGGTGAGGGATGTGAAGGCTTGCACCGAGGATGTGTCGCAGAGTGGCGATTCTGATGCTGCAACGGGCTGCGATGCGAAGCAGATCTTTTTGATGGTTCCGATGCACACAGTAGCGGCGATGCATGATGTCTGCTCGGTTTGCACTGCGTAGCAGAGGAGATGCGTCAGCTCTGCTGGTTCCACAGAGGCTGGCAGAGCACTTTAGGCCCACTTCCAAGAGTCCAGGACTAGGGTGGCAGGGTAGACTCACAGATGGCAGAGTCCAGGTACACGTGCAAAATTGTTGGAAGCCTAATGTGTCTCTGATGCTTCAGATCAGCAGCCAGCCACGTAGCCCTTGGAGTCACTCTGGAGTTCTGAGTTCAAGAGATGCAGATCAAGTCCATCTCACACAGACAAAAGGGCAGCAGGCTGCATAGAAAGGCAGCAATTCAGCAGGCCAGCAGTCTGGCACAGTGGCAGTCCAACAGCAGCACAGCATTCTTTCTCACTGGCAGAGTATCCACATGTACAGAAGTATACTGAAGAGGCGGGGTCTAAGGTCCACTGTTTATACCGAGTTGTGCCTTTAAAGCGGGGAGAAGCTTCTAGAGGCATGACTTTGAAATGCACTGGTCTCCTGCCTTCCTGGCCCTGGCTCCACACTAATTACAGGGGGTATACAGTCTTTTGTGTGGAGGCAGGAAACAGCCTATTCAAGTGTATGTGTGGGCTAGGCTCAGCTCCTCCCTCCCATTCTGCCAATGATTGCCCAGCCAGGCACACTCAAGCTCTCTATTGTGTGTGACTATCCAGTAGGAATACACAAAGCCCAATTCTCAACTACACCCAGTCAGGTGATCCAGATGGCTAAGGCTGAGGCAGGAAAATGGCAACTTTTTAATGGTGCGAACAAAGCAAACACAAGGAGATGATAGACAGAGCAATGAAACTTTTCAGACATTTACCCCCAGTCCAAATCTGGGTTGAAACCATCATTGTTCTTTTGTTCACCTCGCCACCTCAGTTCAGACCCGGCTATATGCAAATCAGTCTTGCCTCTGTGCCTCATGTGAACAGTTCAGCCTAAACTGCCAAGCCAGGTCATCCCTGAACTGGAAACAAGCATCCTGGGACTGGTTTGGGGGTAACACCCCTCATCAGCCAGGATAACTTTAGTCCAGTGGTATAGTGAGCAAGGGTCCACGTCTGAGCATACCCTGCCAACTAAGGGCGAGCAAAGCAAACACACGGAGATGATGGACGGAGCACTGAAACGTTTAAGACATTCACCCCCAGTCACAGATCTGGGTCAAATTCATCATCATTTTTTTGTCACTTTGTCTCCTCAGTTCAGACACAGCTATATGCAAATCAGTCTTGACCCTGTGCCTCATGGGAACAGTCCAGCCCGAAATGCCAAGCCAGGTCATCCCTAAACTGGAAACAAGCATCCTGGGACTGGTTTCGGGGTAACACCCCTCATCAGCCAGGCTAGCTTGAATCCAGTGGCAAAGTGAGCAAGGGACCCACATCTGGGCATAACCTGCCATCTTAGGGCAAACAAAGCAAACACAAGGAGATGATAGACGGAGCACTGAAACTTTTCAGACACTCACACCAAGTCACAGGTCTGGGTTGAATTCCTCATCGTTCTTTAGCTCACTTCGCCACCACAGTTCAGACCCAGCTATATGCAAATCAGTCTTTTATTTAAATACATCTTTATATTGAATGAAACCATAAAAACCAATGCAATAAAGAAACTCAAATGCAAAGAAGAGCCGTTGTCAAGATGGTCAGATCATGTAAAGTAAATAGCGACTATACATAATAAATAGAATAAAAGGAAAGGTCACTGACAATATTTCGGTCATATATTGACATCAAACCTTAAAGTGTCTCTTTGTCAACATTAAAAGGGGAATCATCATCAAAGGGGGTAAACAAAAGAACCTCTGCTTTCGTTCCAGGGGCCCCATATTTTAGTCCATTTACCTGGGCATCTTCTACTCTCATATACCAACCTTTTAGCCTGCATGCACCAGTCCATGTCCTCCACCAAGTTCCTTGTGCCGGGGCACGACTCCCCCTTTCCATGTCCTGGATATGTTGCGTTTTGCTACGATACAGCACAGCGAAACCCATGCTTGTTCAGTGTGAGAGAGGTCAGTGGCGTCCCAAATGTTTAAAATACAGAGGCGAGGAGAGATTTCTATAGATTTCTGACATACTCAGGACATGGTGGACAAAACCTTACTCCAATACTGTCGAAGGATGGGGCAGTCCCACCACTGGTGCAGGAAGGTGCCCTGGGAACCACAGCCTTTGGGACAGAGCAGGGAGCCCAAAAGACCCATTTTAACAAGTGCCGTAATTGTGTAATAGGCCCTGTGATGTATTTTAAGCTGTATAAGCTTGAAGTGAGAATGGATAGCCACCTCTAGGGGAGAAGCCAGGGCCTCCCTCCAAACTTCGCCAGGTAAATCCCCCACGTCATCACTCCATTTCATGCGTAATGTATCAAGGGTTTCCGGTGAATCATTAAGTATTTTACGGTAGGTCAAAGAGACGGCCTTATCCGGGAGATAATCGTCTAGAAGCCTATCCTCCAGAGGTGACAAAACGGGCAGATCGGAACCCTTGGGAATTGCCTTACATAATGCACTACGTGCCTGAAGATATCGAAACGTTTTCCCCCATTGTAGTTGGTATTTGGCTTCTAACTCACAAAACGGAACCACCGCACCCTTCGCCCACATGTCTCCTACTGCGGAGAGACCAATCAGATCCCATTTTTCAAACCCTGGTTGACTTGAGAGCATACCCAGTTGGCACGATTCCAGTAACGGAGTAACCTGCGTAATTTTACATTTCCAACCCAGCGCAGCAGTTGCCGCATGCCAGATCGAAACTGTGGTAGAGGTCGGAGTATAGTTGGGAAGGTGCTTGGAACCTCCATACAATGCCAGCAAGTAATTGCCCATCATCATATTAAGTCTGTCCATCCTGTATGCTGGGTCTGTAAGCGGACGGTGGGCCCAGTGATTAAGGACCACCAATTGTGAGGCCCAGTAATCAGTTTTAATCACAGGGAGAGCAATACCCATATCATACCAACTTTGTGTAAGTTTGGTCAAGGCAATTCGGGGTGTGCCACCATTCCATAGTAGTGAGCGGACCTCGGAATCAATTGTCTGAAAGTAGTGGGTCGTAACCGGATAGGGCGTATTCTATAGGTCATAGAGGAAACGGGGAAGTGCCATCATTTTAAAGAGGGCAGCTCTACCATATGCAAATCAGTCTTGACCCTGTGCCTCATGGGAACAGTCCAGCCCCAAATGGCAAGCCAGGACATCTGTGAACCAGAAACAAGCATCCTGGGACCAGTTTCAAGGTAACACCCCTCATCAGCCAGGCTAGCTTGAATCCACTGGCAAAGTGAGCAAGGGACCCACATCTTAACATACCCTGCCTATTTAGAGCAAGGGAAGCAAACACAAGGAGACGATGAACAGAGCACTGAAACTTTTCACTCACTCACCCCCAGTCATAGATTTGGGTTGAATCCATCATCGTTCTTTAACCCCTTCCAGGCTCATGACGAGCTGGGCTCGTCATGGTGTAGCCTCCTCAAACACTGATGACGAGCCCAGCTCGTCATGAACAATGGGTTTTTAAAAATATCAGCATGGGTGCAGAATTCCACTAGCACGCATGTGGTTAACTCACTTCGCTACCTCAGTTCAGACCCAGCTATATACAAATCAGTTTTGACCCTGTGCCTCATGGGAACAGTCCAGCCCGAACTGCCAAGCCAGGTCATCCCTGAACCGTAAAAAAGCATTCTGGGACCAGTTTTGGGGTAACACCCCTCATCAGCCAGGCTAGCTTGTATCCAGTGGCAAAGTGAGCAAGGGACCCACGTCCTGGCCTGCACTGCCAACTTGGGGTGAACAAAGCAATCACAAGGAGATGATGAACGGAGCACTGAAACTTTCCAGACATTCACCCCCAGTCACAGATCTGGGTGGAATCCATCAATTCTCTGTTGCTCACTTGGCCACCTCAGATCAGACCCACCTATATGCAAATCAGTTGTGACCCTGTCACTCATACGAACAGTTCACCCGAACTGCCAAGCCTGGTCAACCCTGAACCAGAAACAAGCATCCTGGGACCAGTTTCAGGGTAACACCCCTCATCAGCCAGGCTAGCTTGAATCCAGTGGCAAATTGAGCAAGAAACCCACGTCTGGGCATACCCTGCCAACTTAGGGTGAACAAAACAAACACAAGATGATGGACAGAGCACTGAAACTTTTCAGACACTCACCCCCAGTCACAGTTCTGGGTTGAATCCATCATAGTTCTTTAGCTCACTTCGTGAACTCAGATCAAACTCAGCTATATGCAAATCAGTATTGACCCTGTGCCTCATGGGAACAGCCCAGCCCGTACTGCCATACCAGGTCATCCCTGACCCAGAAACAAGTATCCTGGGACAGGTTTCAGGGTAACACCCCTCATCAGCCAGGGCAGCTTGAATCAAGTGCTAAAGTGAGCAAGGGACCCATGTTTGGACATCCAATTCCAGCGATGGATTTAGGCCCAGATCTCTGTTCTGCATTCTGTCCATCAATTGTTGTTCTTGCATTTGTCAACCTGAGTGGGATGTGTATGCCCAGACGTGGGTCCCGTGCGCTCCATGCCACTGGAGTCAAGCTATCCTGGCTGATGAGGGGTGAAACCCCGAAACCGATCCTAGGATGCTTGTTTCCAGTCCAGGGAGTACCTGGCCTAGCAGTTCAGGCTGGGCTGTTCTAATTAGGCGCAGGGTATAGACTGATTTGCATAGGCCTGGGTTCTAACTGGAATGGCAAGGGGATCAAAAAACCAATGTATTTATGCCTAGATCTCTGTACTTGGGTGAATGTATGACATTGTTCTGCATTCTATCCATCAATTGTTGTTTTTGCAACTTTCTTATATTGGCATTTTCAAAATTGTAATTTTAAATCTGACCACAGTAAGTTAGCATTTTTCATTACAATTCCGAAGGCCACCAAACATGAACTGGTTACCTGCTCCATTTCAGAAATTACAATGTATTAAATGTAATAAGTTAATACCAATGCTATCCTACTGAAGAGGTAGGCCGTGCAGTAGCAAAAAACAAATGGCATAGTTTTTCACAAGGGGGGGTGGCATAGCTGCATGGCGGATTAGACGACTCTCGCTTAAGCTCCTCGAGGCGGCCTGTGTTTTTGCATAATCCTGCATGATCCTTTTCTTGAAACAGCAATCTTGGCAATCGGAATCGGCACAGACCTGAGTCCACGTATCCTGTGGCTTCGGGAGCCACTGATTGCGACGAACTACTCAGCAGCGGCATCGGAGACAGAAGAGGGGGGACGCCATTTTAGATTTCCTGATCCAGGCGGAAGCGGCGCCCAGGAGGCTCGAGATTTGACCAGGGTCTTAGGGCCCGATGTAGACCTAGTGGCACCAAAGGAGCGAAACGGAGGACTTTCCCAGACCCCCCAGTGGTGCAAAGTCAACATTAGCGCCAGAGCAGATGACTCCAGAGCAACAACGAGATCTGCTTGGATAGCTGTTCGACTCCAGAGGGGTGGCAGCTGCCGGGTGGAAGGAGGGCCACTTTGGGGAGCATCCTCAGGATAGTGAGTCCAACGGCACCGACGCAGGTGATCCTGGGGCCCTTGGGAGCAGAGAGACCTGACTGCACTGTAAGGGGAGGGTACTTTGGAGAGACAAACCTTGAGGGGCCCTGATGGAGGACGACAGAGTCACGTGTGGACTATGATGAAACAGGCATAATAGTGCCTCAAGCCCGAGTCCCCTGCGAGAATGCTTGCTGGCAAGACCAGAGGATGCGAATATTGGAGGGAATGAGACATACTGGGGAGCTGTGATCTGCCTGGCAGCAAGCTTACCAGGAACGCTGACCGGACCCTGTATGGTGCATCGGGTGCTTTGAAGACTGAGACCTACAGGCAATACTCTGCTGGCCTTTCTCGAGGACCCGCACCCCAGATTCGGCAAAGCGGCATCAGGAGGAATCTTGCGGTGTCATGGGCGGGTTAATCGGGACTCCCGAATGGTCTTCACGGCCTACTCAGTGCGCAGTTAGGGAAAAGTGAATCTGAGGGTCATATAAGGGGCCTCCGGCAGCGGTGAGAGGGACTATCACAAGGTGGTGGTGTCCAGGTTTATACCTGATTACCGTGAGGTGGTCAGTGAGTGGGGTGCAGTAACTGACTGGTGGCTCACTCTCATCAAGATATGAGGTAACCTGGGGGCAGTCCCTTCAGTCCAGGGTAACAAAGAGACTTTAACCTGCATATGGAAGAGGCCTGCAAGGTGATCATTATGGGGAATGATAAACCCCTTAAGTCTCAGTCAAATAAAATGTCTAATTATGCGCAACCATTGGAACAAAGGGACGGGGGGTTGCCAGGGATCAGGAGCCTCCAGGGAGATCTGACGAGAGTCCCGCCAAGCTGGTGGATGTTATTCAAGCCATCCAGACAACTAGAGATGATATGGTCAATAGGATCGACTCTGTGGCCATGGTTGTCAATCTATTGCGAGCTGATCTGAGGAAGGTATCATATAGAGTGACCCACATGGAAAAAGATGTGAGCACATTGCAATCCGAGATTAATTCCCTTAGCTCCACGGCCGTGGACTTGAAAAGTCAAGTACTAAAATGATGGATTTAGGCCCAGATCTCTGTACTGGGGTGAATGTATGACATTGTTCTGCATTCTGTCCATCAATTGTTGTTTTTGCATTTGTCACCCCGAGTGGGATGGGTATGCTCAGACGTGAGTCCCATGCTCTCCACACCACTGGAGTAAAGCTATCCTGGCTGAAGACGGCTGATAGCCAGAAACCGGTGCTAGGATGCTTGATTCCGGTCCAGTAAAGACATGGCTTGGCAGTTCCGGCTGGACTGGTCCCATGAGGCACAGGGTCAAGGCTGATTTGCATATGGCCATGTCTGAACTGGGGTGGTGTGGAGTGCAAAAAAACGATGGATTTAGGCCCAGATCTCTGTACTGGGGTGAATGTATGACATTGTTCTGCATTCTGTCCATCACTTGTTGTTTTTGCATTTGTCACCCCGAGTGGGATGTGTATGCTCAGACATGAGTCCCATGCTCTCCACACCACTGGAGTCAAGCTATCCTGGCTGAAGACGGCTGATAGCCAGAAACCGGTCCTAGGATGCTTGATTCCGGTCCAGTAAAGACATGACTTGGCAGTTTGGGCTTGGACTGGTCCCATTAGGCACAGGGTCAAGGCTGATTTGCATATGGCCATGTCTGAACTGGGGTGGTGTGGAGTGCAAAAAAACGATGGATTTAGGCCCAGATCTCTGTACTGGGGTGAATGTATGACATTGTTCTGCATTCTGTCCATCAATTGTTGTTTTTGCCCTAATGAGGCAGTCCCAGTACTTATAGATTAGCTGGACAGGTTTGGCATATGGTCTGGCCTATGTCTTAATCCTGGAAAATCCAAATTGTTTCCCATGGGGACCCTAGTGGGGAAACTTGTGAACGACTTACCTAAGGTGGGGATGAGATGGGTAATGGAGGGGTCCGATATCTAGGGATCACATTGACGCACACTAGCACGACAGGCCTAATGGTCAACATAGGGAAGAGGATAGACAGGATTAGGGGATCTGTTGCCTTCTGGAAGCGACTCCCGTTATCCATAATGGAGAGAGTAGCCTTGACTAAAAGGGTTGTGTTATGTTATGTTATGTTATGTTAGGAGGTTCTTTTAAAGCGCACTGACACCGTGAGTTTCCTGGCGCTGATTGGGATTCAGTGAGATAGCAGAAAGAGATTAACCAGATTGGGGGAAGAGCCAAGTTTTGAGAGATTTGCGGAAAAGGATGAGTGAGTTGACAGATTTGAGAGAGAGGGGAAAAGAGTTCCAAAGTGTAGGAGCAAGATGTGAGAAACTCCGACCTCGAACCCTCGCGAGTTTGAAGGAGGGGGTGGCAAGGAGATGAAGATGGGAGGATCTAAGATTGCGAGGGGGGCAGTATGGAGTGATAAGGGATTTCAGGAACCTAGGGGAAGGGCCGGTCAGGGATTTGAATACTATGCAGCCAATCTTAAAGGCTGCCCTGAGATTGACTGGGAGCCAATGCAGTTTGGCAAGGAGAGGCTTGGCCGACTGCCATTTTGGAGTCCTGAAGACCAGTCGCGCTGCTTGGTTCTGAGCGATCTGCAGCCTGTAGAGCAAGGTTTTGGGCAGACCATGATATAAGGAATTTGAGAAGTCCAAGCGGGAGAGGACCAAGGCCAGGATGACTTGGAGCAAAACTTCGGGGGACAGGAGATAAGCGACCTTCCTGATCCTGCGGAGCTGGTGCATACAGGAGGAGACCACCGCCCCCACCTGGGCTTTGAGTGAGAGTTCGGAGTCGATGATAACTCCCAGGCTCTTTTCGGATGTCACAGGGGCGGGGGGAGGGCCAAGCCCTGTGGGCCAGAAGTGAGGACCCCAATGGATGGAGCTCTTGCCTGGAAGAAGGAGCTCCGTCTTTCCAGGGTTCAATTTGAGCTGGTTTTGGCTCATCCAGAGGAGAATGTGAGACATGACAGCGTGAAAGTTGGAGACAGCGGAGGGGGTAGAGAGAGGGAAGATGAGTTGTAGACGGTGACGTCCCACTGCCTCAGAGAAAGAAGGAGGGGGCGAAGATAAAGATTGAAAAGAAGGGGGGACAAAGAGGCACCTTGGGGGACACCACAGGAGGAAGGTACTTTGGGTCCACGAAAGGTGTCCAAACTGACCGACTGAGACCTGCCGGACAGAAAGGAATGGACCCAGGCCAGCGCCGGACCCTGGAGGCCGGCTTGTTCGACACGGCGGATGAGAATGTTGTGATCCACCGTGTCGAACGCAGCCAACAGATCTAGCAATACCAGGGCCTGGGGGGTGCCCTTGTCAGCATTGCCTCTCAGAGTGTCGAGCACGGCCAAGATGACTGCCTCCGTGGAGTGGCCGGGTCTGAAGCCGGCCTGATTGGCCTCCAGGAAGTTCGAGCTTTCGACGAACTGTGAGAGGCTGGCAGTGACATGGGCTTCCAGAATTTTGGAAAGGTAGGGGAGAGGGAAATGGGTCGGTAGTTAGCTGGGACCGAAGGATCAGCCCCAGGCTTCTTCAGAAGAGGCACAAGAACGGCCTCCTTGAAAGAGCCAGGCACCGTACCCGAGGAAAGAGAGGAATTCAGCAGAGGGAGGATACATTCGGGGAGGGTCAAGCAGATGTTTCGTAAAATGGAGGGGGGACAGCAGTCATCCGGGGAACCAGACTTGACCCGGGTGACTAGTTTCGCTAGGGTGGCGGAGTCAAGGGTAGGGAAGTGTGAGAGTGAGGAAGTATTGTAGGGGACAGGAGTGGTATCAGCGACAGGAAGGGAGGCAGTGATGGAGTCCTTGATCATAACAATTTTGTCCACAAAAAAAGAACTGAGGGCGTTACAAGATTCCTGAGTGGGGGCCTGGGTGGGAAGAGTCCTGGTGTCAGTGGTGAGTTCCCCAATGACTTTAAAGATCTCCTTTGATTTAATAGGTGCGGAGAGGATTCTTTCAGTGATGTGTGCAGATTTGGCCGCAATGATAGCTTTCTTGTATTTATTACGCGCGGCCAGGTAGATGTCCCTACTCGTGGTACAATAGTCTCTTCTCCACCTGCGATCGAGTTGGCGAAGTTCAAGGTGTTGCTGTTTTAAGCTAGAATTGTACCACTTGTGGGAATGACTGTACCGGGACCGAGGGAATTTAGTTAGAGGGGCCAGGGTATCGAAGGCCGATACCAGCCAGTGGGAAATGTCATTGGCCAGCTCGCCAGTGCTGAGGTCATGCGTGAGGGGAGGACGCGATTTTGAAAGGAGGTCAAGAAAGCCCTGGGTGTCTACAGCCCTCCATTTTCACGCCATGCCGCCCTCTGAGGGAGGAACCCTGATATGGCCAGTGATGGTGAGGGTGGCCTCGACCAAAAAGTGGTCGGACCAGATGCAGGGAGTGATCACCGGGTGAGAAAGCTTGACCCCGTGGGTCCAGATGTGATCAAGAATGTGACCTCCGGTATGTGTGGGGGCGTCTATATGTTTTTTTTAAGTTGAGGGACGATAAGGCCTCGAAGAGCTCAGTGGCCTGGGGGCCAGCATCCTTATGCTGGAACCAATAATTAAAGTCTCCGAAGATGGCCACACGGGTGGAAGAAGTGGTGAGGTTGGCCAGCTGTTCAGCAAAGGAGGAAGGAAAGAGGGGCATGGGGTGGGGGGGACGATATAGCACCACGAGCGTGACAGCACCCTCTTTCGTGCCCAAGTTAATCACAAGATTATCGACTGCTGGGAGAGCAAGCGAGGAGGTGGAAATGAGTTGTAAATTTTTCCGGATTACTGCTGCCACGCCCCCTCCATGACGGCCGCCTGGTCGATTGGCGTTCAGCATGTAGTAGTCAGAGGGCAGCGCCGCCAGAATGTCTGGGAGCGAGTCCTCCGATAACCATGTCTCCGAGAGTAGGAGTACATCGGGGCTCTCGGCAGTCAGTAGAAGGAAGATGTCAGTCTGATGCCTGATGAGGGAACGGGTATTGAGGTAGGATATGCGGATGCGTGACTCGGGAATAGCAGGTATGTCTGGCCCCAATAGAGGGGGGAACTTCCTGCGATTCCCAAAGAGGAAATGCGGGCCCAGATGGTAGGGTGAAGGGGGCAGGAGGGGGACTGCAGTGCTTTAAGTGCCGCAGCGGTGTACAATATGGGAGCGACAGCGTCCCTGGCCCTTGCGCCCGTCTGGGCACGGACGGGCACAGACGGGCGGGACTTAGGCACGATGACGGCGCGCCCGCTGCGCCCGTCCGCTGCGCTCCCTGAAAGGGGGGACCTTTTATGGGGCCGAGGGCGGGAGGGGCCGAGCGCTGCACCGCTCGCCTACTCCCTCACCCAAGATGGCGGCTCACCAGGTCACGACCCAGGCAGCACCTAGCTCGGCTGCAGTGGGCGGGGCCGGGAGGCGGAGCAGGGTGTCAGCTTGTGGGAGTGCAGCGCGACCGGACGGGTCCCAGCGCGCACTCAGGAAATCGGGAGCGAGTTTTGACGAGGCGGCGCAAGATAGAATGAAGCGGCTCCAGGGAGACCTGCACAACAAAAGGGGGTTAGTGTTGCAGTTAAAATACAGCACACAGAGACAGCGCGAGTAAGCGCGCGGTAGGGCTGCAAGGCTGTGTAATCCAGAGCACAATGAAAACATGCGGTGCTCCCAGGTTCCGGTAATCGTCTGGTTCACCCACAGACGCCCAATCTTGTTACCGAGATGTTTGTATACGGATCACTGAAATAATATCGAGCCCATTAATATCGACTTGCAAAAATATTGATGAGAAAATATCGAGGGACAAAATATCGAGTTTCTATCTTTATACAGGTAAGTACAAAAATATCGACTCTAAAATATCGACTGTAAATAATATAGACTGTCAAAATATCGTTTTTTTATATGTCTTTAAATTAAGTTAAAACTAATATAATAATAATAAATATATTTAATATAAACTTAGTTAAAATGATTAAGTAAATGTAATATTAATAAATAATTAATGTAAGTTACAAAAAAATATAAAAAAAATAATAAATATATATATATATATAAATACATATTATTAACTAAACATATATAATATTTTTACCGTAGCATAGCAAAATGGTTAAAATTTATTGTAACAACTATAGTGAATTCAACAGTAGAAAAACGCTGGATAGCGTAGGGGTAAAAATTACTATTCCCACTCCAGTGGGTGCAACAGTAGGGAAAACATTGGATAGCGTAGGGGTAAAAATTACTATTCCCACTCCAGTGGGTGCAACAGTAGGGAAAGCGTTGAATAGCGTAGGGGTAAAAATTATTATTCCCACTCCAGTGGGTGCAACAGTAGGGAAAGCGCTGGATAGCGTAGGGGTAAAAATTACTATTCCCACTCCAGTGGGTGCAACAGTAGGGAAAGCGTTGGATAGCGTAGGGGTTAAAATTACTATTCCCACTCCAGTGGGTGCAACAGTAGAGAAAGCGCTGGATAGCATAGGGGTAAAAATTACTATTCCCACTCCAGTGAGTGTAACAGTAGGGAAAGCGCTGGATAGGGTAGAGGTAAAAATTACTATTCCCACTCCAAAGAGTGCAACAGTAGGGAAAACATTGGATAGCGGAGGGGTTAAAATTACTATTCCCACTCCAGTGAGTGTAACAGTAGGGAAAGCGCTGGATAGCGTAGAGGTAAAGATTACTATTCCCACTCCAAAGAGTGCAACAGTAGGGAAAACATTGGATAGCGGAGGGATTAAAATTACGATTCCCACTCCAGTGGGTGCAACAGTAGGGAAAGCGTTGGATAGCGTAGGGGTAAAAATTACTATTCCCACTCCAGTGGGTGCAACAGTAGGGAAAGCGTTGGATAGCGTAGGGGTTAAAATTACTATTCCCACTCCAGTAGGTGCAACAGTAGGGAAAACATTGGATAGCGTAAGGGTTAAAATTACTATTCCCACTCCAGTGGGTGCAACAGTAGGGAAAGCGTTGGATAGCGTAGGGGTAAAAATTACTATTCCCACTCCAGTGGGTGCAACAGTAGGGAAAGCGTTGGATAGCGTAGGGGTTAAAATTACTATTCCCACTCCAGTGGGTGCAACAGTAGAGAAAGCGCTGGATAGCGTAGGGGTAAAAATTACTATTCCCACTCCAGTGAGTGTAACAGTAGGGAAAGCGCTGGATAGCGTAGAGGTAAAAATTACTATTCCCACTCCAGTAGGTGCAACAGTAAGGAAAACATTGGATAGCGTAGGGGTTAAAATTACTATTCCCACTCCAGTGGGTGCAACAGTAGAGAAAGCGCTGGATAGCGTAGGGGTTAAAATGACTATTAATTAACAATTAACTATTTTAATTAATTTACATAATTAATTAATTATTATTAAATTACTTCCCACCCTATCCCCCTATAAACTCACAACCCACTACAGAAAATAATTTACTAAATATTAATTATTTATCAATTAAATATTTATAATTAATTACCAATTATATTTTAATTAATTACCAATTAATAATTATTTAACAATTATTATTAATTAACATAATTAATTAATTATTATTAAATTACTTCCCACCCTATCCCCCTATAAACCCACAACTCGCTACAGAAAATAATTTACTAAATATTAATTATTTATCAATTAAATATTTATAATTAATTACCAATTATATTTAAATTAATTACCTATTAATAATGAATTAACAATTATTATTAATTTACATAATTAATTAATTATAATAAAATTACTTCCCACCCTATTCCCCTATAAACCCACAACCCACTACAGTAAATAATTTACAAAAAAATAATTAATAAATAATTATTATTTGTTACCAATTATATTTTAATTATTTACCAATTAATAATTAATTAACAATTATTATTAATTTACATAATTAATTAATTATAATTAAATTACTTCCCACCCTATTCCCCTATAAACCCACAACCCGCTACAGATTTATATTACACAATTATTAAAAATGATTAATAACTACATTATTTTCGATTTTATTTTGTCTATATTCTATCTAGTCGATATTATGTCTAGTCTATATTTTTGATTCGATATTTTGGCTATTAATATCGATATTACTCGATATTTTTGTAGTCTATATTATGTCTGGTCGATATTTTGGCTAGTCTATATTTTTTACTCGATATTTTGTCCAAACGATATTTTGGAATCGATATTATGTCTGTTTACCGTTTGTATACCTTACAGAACTCCTTAAATTTGATCCAACAGCGGTTCTTCTCCCAGCTCGATAGTCTGATCATAGAAGTATTATGGGATCCAAATGGAAAAGGATTAAATTGAGCACCCTGCAGAGATGATGGGGGATCTGGAGGTCCCTCGTTTAAACCTTTATTACATGGCCGCACATTTGCAACATGCGGTCCACTTGTTCGACGAGCAGGACAATTGGGAGAAGCGTTTATTGGCTGGCACCCATCGTGACCTGTCTCTTCCGGAACTTTTTATGACGGGATCGAGAGTACCAACATCTTTCCCTTATATTATACATCATGTGGCCTCAATATGGGAGATGGTGATACGGACAGTAGTTCACAAAGCTCCATATGCTCCCGAGACTCCACTGTAGGCGGTGACACCCTTCAAGCGGATAGAGCAAGTAATGAATGTTTACAAGTGGAAGGAGGGTGTCTACCTCCTAATAGGGGACACATATACTGCGGAGGGGTTCATAACCAGCGAGATAGCAAATGGGCTGGGGACATTATCTGCAGTATGCTAAAATCTCAGCTGTAGCAAGAGAGATCTGGCCATATTTCCCACAAGAGCCGCAGGTCACAGCAGTGTTGCAGGTGATAATCACGCTAGCAGGGGGGGGAGACTGGTCTCACACATTTATAGAGCACTACGGAAGGATGACCTCACTGCTCCCCTTCCCCTACAGACAAAATGGGAGGATGCAATAGGCGAGCCACTAACGGAGATGCAATGGGGGAGGGTGCATGAAGTGGGCCACAAATAAGTTCCAACACACGCTTTAAATTAATCCAATACAGTGAGGTGCACCAGGCATATCTCGCACCTCGCACCCTGCATAAGATATACCTGAAACAAGCAGATACGTGTCCCAGGTGTAGAGGACTTGACGCACACCTTGTCCACATAATATGGGACTGTCCCAAACTTGCACCCTATTGGGGTTAGGTCATAGACACTTTGCAGACAACTACGGGATGGGTCATATCTGTAACCATTAATCCAGTGGTTTTGGGAATATTGCCCATGCCCAAAAATAAGAAACTTACTAGAAAGTTTGTGGAGCTTGGGCTCGTGCTAGTAAAGCAGCGGATAGAGATTCACTGGCTAAGTCCAGATCCACCCCAACACGGAAGATGGATTGAAGACATGATAGAGTGGGCCATTGCAGAGTCAGTGAGGATGAAAAGGCTGAAAAAAGACGAGTAACTTGAGGATGACAAAAGGGCCTGGCACTTAATGATTGCAGACCTGTCTAAAGAGAAGGATCCACCAGAGACAGAAGAGACTCCCTCCCAATCCACTCAGGATGGATTGGGACCGTTGCCGACGCAAGAGGCCCAAAATGCAATAATGGAAAATATGGATAGTTGAAGTTCAGGATTGGATAGATGACCCTCGATCCCGTAGTGAACCTGGCTACCCATGACATGGGGGGGTGGGGGAATAGGGAGCAGGAGGTGGGTATGTTTATTTGTTGGCTTGTTTGTTTACAGTTGATTATCAAATTTGAGGTGGACTAAAAAGTACTATTCACACAGAAATTCTGCAGGGTGCTATTGTATAGAAACACCAAAAATAGGGGTAACATTCTATGTTGTACAAATATATAATCAGTTTGATGGGAATCAAGCACACTGTATCCATGGTATTATGCTGATCTAGGAAAGTGTTGTGGTTTCACAAATGTCAATAACCAGGACATGTAAAACTAGAAAGTACACATCCTACCTTTTGAAATAAATTGGGCCCTGCCCTCTGGGCTGTCCAGTGATCAACATATGGGTGACATACATATTAAAAAGGAAGGTTTGAACATGGCAAAGGTATAATTTTTCCAAGTCGAAATGGCAGCTTAAAACTGCACACACGCACTACAATGGCAGGCCTGGGACATGTTTTAAGGGTTACTTAAGTAGGTGTAACAATCAGCGCTGCAAGCCCCCTAGAAGCATTTCATTTACAGGCCCTGGTCACAGATAGTGCCACTTTATTAGGGACTTACAGAGTAAGTTAAATATGCCTATTGGTTATAAGTGAATCTACCATGTTTGAGGGAGAGAGCACAAGCACTTTAGCACTGGATAGCAGTGGTAAAGTGTTCAGTCTTAAAAGCCAACAAAACAAGTTAGGAAAACAAGAGGGAGAAGGCAAAAAAGTTTTGGGATCACCATGCAGGAAGGGCCAAGTCCAGCAACTGGTTTCCCACCTGGCCTGCCATTGGAATTCTCCAGAATTTTACAGAACTCCCTTGTTGAGTACGTTCAGTTGGATCTCTGTAAAAACTACAGGGCTGAGGTTTACTACCCCAAAGTGCTCCTGCTGTTGCTTGGGCATGGTTCCTGTTCTGGTGCTTCTTGTTGTTGGCTTTTCCACTGCACTCTTGGTGCCCTTCATATCCCTCTTCCTGGATTCCGGCCTCTTCCTATATTTTGTGTTTATTCTGTGGTATGTGTTGCAGAAAACTCTCTGGAAACCAAGAAACAAGACAGGTTTGAGCATTAGGCCTCAAGAGTGTGCATGTTGTGTGTGCACAAATAAGGGCAGGGACACCAAAGAGACAGTCCTGACAAAGGACCCAGACCCAATTGGACTCACAGCGAGGGCCGAAAAACGTTGGCACCAAGACGAGGGTACAATTGAATGATTGGTTTTCAATAGAACCCTCTACTTTCACGTTTTTATTCATACCCCAGGTACCCTCCTAATAAAGTAAAACCTTTGGGTATACTTGTCCTGGTACCTGTTTATCCAGTTTGCTTTATCTAAGAACTCCCATTTCCATCTATGGTTGAGTCCGCCGTGGTAGCACCATTTTACCAGGGTGTGGGTAGGCGCAGATGATGAAGCATGTCACAATAAGTAAGCGAGGCGTCTACTCCAATATCTTTGGATACCCCCTCACAAGTAAGAACTAAGCAGAGATAACACCTGACATCCTGATAAGAGTAGGGAACAGTCAGTAGTCCCTTAAAAATCTCGGAGTAATCAGTTGACTGAGTGTGTGTGAAGCTTCACAGTGGGAGAGTGCAACTGATTTCATTATCTCTCGATCATCGTTAGTAATTATATAGGCCATATAGCAAGTCAGTGTACATGGTGGAGAGGACACTTTCATCGAAGAAGGTTAGACAGTGACAGGATCTGGGCCACTTTCAGGAAGAGCCTTTGCCATTTACATCCTGGAAAGAGTCTCCTTCTTCCCCCTCATCTCATCCTGTCATTTATTTTCTAAATCCCTGCATTGTGTGTACCTCCATCCTCTCTGCATTAACAGAGCCAATTGTCTTCTGCCACATTGCCCCCTTCTCTGCTCTACTGAGGGGTGTGGATGAAACCATGTAGTTCCATTTAATAATCAACAACAAAGGTTACTAGGAGGTCTGTTTCCTCCATAGTGAAGGTCCACTTCTTCTTTGAGTTGGCCTGGTTGCATTCTGTAAGCTGGAACTGCAGAATATGAGGCCAGGTGTGGCCGGACAGGTATTAGCGGTGACGAGTGGGGCGGCGAAGCGGTAGGGTGGGATGGGAGAAGTCGACAAGTGAATCCACTTACCTAGCGCTCGCCACATCGCCGTCTCAGCGATGCGGCAAGTCCCAGTTGAGTGGTTTTATATATTTATTTTCCATATCCTGTCATCTGTCTACTTCCCCTCACCCACCCTGCCATTCCCCACTGCTCTTACCTGTACCAGCTGCGCCTGTTTGAGGCTGTGAATGTCACGCAGTCCAAGGAGGAAAGAGAAAAGCCTTTGCTGTGGGATGGCTACATTAATGTGAGTCGGTGTGTGCATGTGCGTGAGACTGAGATCAGGTGAATGTTGATTTCCTATAACCTTCCATTCTGAGTTTTCCACAGTGGCGATGGAGATTTATGTCTTTGCTGCTGAGATATCTACCGGTAGGCATAGATCAAAATACAGTCCTTAAAATTACTAATGTTAACTGTATGGTTGTAATTTCTGTACCACTATTTACACTCAGAATTGGTAAATACTGTCTTGTTGCACATCTCCACCCAATCATAGATGAAAATCTACATGTGCGGAGATCTCCAAACTTTAATCCTTATTTGAGTCAGACTTGATGTATTATTATTTTGTTATCTTCCCATTGCCAATGTACTGAGGCCACTCATTCCCTTTTCACTCTTCTCCAAGTCTACCAAAGTGGTCCGTGCTGTGATTGGTCAGTTGGTGTGCTTTCAAGTTGGGATTGGTTAGTGACGTCAAGGTGCCGCACTGTGATAGATCACTGATTTGTGAATGCCGCATTGGGATTTGAGAACAGCATTTTGATTAAGTGATTTTTGACAGGTTAGAGAGTAAGCGGGCAAAAAAGCAGGGAAAGAAAAAGGAAACAAGCAGATACCCCCACCATCACCTCCAGATGACAGTGAGGCTTTTGCTTCCCCTATGAGGGAAATACTCGGTGGAGAGTATGTTCATGTACCATCGAGTAGAGGTGATCTTGCAACATTTATGAACAACTTTCCAAAATTCAGAGAGAATCCTGCACAGTGGTATATACAAGTTGACAATTTTGTGAAATTTCAAAGGTTTTGTGGACAGACTTGAATACTTAATTTGATACTGTGGTGCCTAGTGATCTGTGGGCTGAAGGCAAGATAGCTGTACAATGGCCACATTCTGAACCTCCAAGAAATGCGTGTACTCATGCACTTTCACTTGTGGTAATGACAAAATTTGATGAGGTGATTACCTTTTGGAAAGGAAAAGTTCCAGCA
This sequence comes from Lissotriton vulgaris, assembly GCF_964263255.1. Lineage (NCBI taxonomy): Eukaryota > Metazoa > Chordata > Amphibia > Caudata > Salamandridae > Lissotriton > Lissotriton vulgaris. Next base: position 893,437,820 of record NC_141689.1, on the reverse strand, counting down.
GGGGACATTGATTGGCTAAAGATTAAGAGAACCAGATAAGAAGCTAAAGAATCAGTGCAGGATTATTCTGAATGACTTGTAGGTGTTTAAACAACACAGTGGCGAAGAAAATCCCCAAAAAGGGAGAAATGGGGAGTTTTGTGTCACATATCGTTCTTGGGTTGAGACTAGAGATCAGCATGCACATACAACAGAATGTGATTTGTTGCAGACAAACCCTTTAGGTGAGATCCTGAGGTATGTAAAATACTGTAGTGATGCGCCGAAAATTAAGCAGCAGATACTTAAGGAGAAGTTTATGCTTGAACAGACATATCTGGCTCAAAAGGGGTTTCAGAACCAATAGCATGGCGGAAATCTTGATAGAATAGAAGGCGCTGGTTTTCAAGCTGGAAGTCAAATGGCACAAGGTGGAGTTGCTGTTTCAAAGGGTAGAGGTCGGACTGTTTCTGTTGGTCCAAATTCAGGAATAGAGATTGCAATATCAAAGAAAACAATTCCTTATCATTATTGTAACAGGCTCGGGCATTTGATGAGCGAGTGTAGACAGCATCCAAATCGAGTGAGTGGTGAGGTCAAATACAGGGGAGTAATTTAAGCATAGATGCAAAATGTTTCAGTTCAAGTACCTGCACAAACAATACAGATGCCAGGACAATCACAAAGTCCCATGATAAAGTCCCACAAGCTCTGATGGACCCACAGAGTATGGGAAATATCAGATTCAATGTGAATCAGGTGCCAAGAGCAAATTCAAATCCATTCCAAAATCAGAACCCATTTAAACAGTTTCTTATATTGTAAAATGAGAGCTTCAACTCTGACAATTCCCAACGACAGTGCTGAGGGAGGAGCGGGTGATTGCGTACTTGGTGCAGTCTTAGAGGTAGACCAAAGTGGACCACTTGTAGAAGGAGAGGTTAATGGCCACCAAGTGTCATTCCTTATCGACACAGGTTACACCTGTTCCACTGTTAGAGCAGCAGAAGTCCCAGACCAACCCCTCTCAGGAAAGAAGAAACAAGTAGTAGGTCTCTCAAATAAGCAAATTACAAATCCTGTTTCAAAAAAAGTACCTGTAAAAATAGGTTTATTCTAAGAAGACCATCAGATTGTGATATGTTATTCAACTCCTGTAAATCTATCAGGAAGGGATCTATTGTGCAAGTCAAATTGCACCATTTGTTGCACATCTGATAGTATTGAATTTCAAATTCATGATGAGGATGTTGAATTTAAAAAGGCCAGACAAGAAACAGCTGTTGGTTTATGTAATGTGAGAAAGGTGGAGGACTTGCCTCCCAATTTGAGCGAGGCAGTGAAGACAGAAGTTAAGGATTTTTCAGGGAAAGACATTGAACTAATCAAAGCTGTAGAACCAGTCCAATTCAAAATAAAATCAAATACAGTGTTCCCAATAATACCTCCATTTAATTTAACACCAGAGATGGTGACTAGAATAACACCAGCGATTGAAAGTGTGTGAAAAATAGAGATTTCATGGAAATTGTCAGAAGTTCTTGCAATTGTCCCATTATGAGTTTACAGAAATGTAAATTCCCTGGGCATTTATTTAGATCACCCATTGTCAAATACACTGTTAAAGCACATGAACAAGAACTTAACCTGCTTAATAAGACCATTAGAAATTAAATTCATATTAACATTAGAGGAAAGGAGAACTCACATTTTCTGAACTAAAAATAAAGAAGAAGACGTTCTAAGAAATATTTGGAAGAAAGAAGAAGACGAATAGAAAGAAAATGGTTTATCCAAAATAAAAATGAGATTGTAGACAAAAAGGGAAATTATGTGTTTACAAAAGGCGAAACCAGGCTAGAAAAAGACATATTGGGATTAGTAACTGTGAACACACTTTGGATGTTTTGGGAGGACACGTCCATATATTAACAGGGAAAGAGGTAGTTATTCCTGGAGTTCATTTAGTGTGTGAACAAGATGCTTACAGCCTGATTCATGAAGCAAAATTGCGCCCGCAATAGCTGCGAAAATGCTATCGCGGGCGCAATTCCGAAAATCGGAATTCAACATCAAAAATGCGAATTCGCAAACACAGATTTGCGAAATCGCAAAAATAATCCCAGAATGCCGGCAGGATACCAATTGCGATTCGGAAATAGCGAGAAAGCACGGATTCTGCGAAAATAATTGCGAAATCGCACATTACTCGCAATCGGTATTCATGAAAAATCGCTATTAGCAAAAAAGCCAAAAATCGCATTTTGCGAGGCGCAATTTAAGGAGAACCCAAAGCAGGTGGTAACCATCAAACCCATAGGAAACATTGTTTTGAAAAACCGTTGGCCAATCAGTAAATGGTGCAGGCCTGACCAAACATACTTAAGGCGAAGCAGCAACAGCAGAAGGAGTCTCACAATGCCAGGAATGTACATGGTGGTCAGGCGGCGAAGGCTACAGCGAGCAGCAAGGAGGAGACGCAGAATCCAGGAGAGGATATTCCGCCAGCGGGTCACCCTGCTGGGCCAGACCAGAGAGCAAATATACGCAAAGTACCGGCTGAATGGGGCTATGATCATCAAGCTTATACAGGACCTTGACCCCCTGATGCAGCACCCAACAAGGCGGACCAATCCCGTCCCAACACATGTCCAGGTATTGTGTAGCCTGCACCTCCTGGCCTCTGGGAGCTTCCAGGGGATAGTTGCGGTAGCTGGGGGGATATCCCAGCCCACCATGTCCCGCTGCCTACATAGTTTCCTTGACGCAATGCTGACCCAGCTACACCACCACATCAAATTTCCCACCAGCCAACAGGAATTGGATGAGACCAAGCTACAATTCTACAATGTTGCCCGTTTCCCACACGTGATAGGATGCATTGACTGTACCCACGTCCACATTTGCCCACCTGCTGCAACGGAGTACATGTACCGCAATCGCAAGTCCTACCACTCCCTCAACATCCAGATGGTCTGCAATGCAAAGACATACATCACGGACATAGTGGCACAGTATCCGGGGAGTACACATGACTCATTCATATTCCGGCACAGCGGCCTCCACACACGACTGGTCAGGGGAGACTTCGGGGAAGGACACCTACTTGGTAAGTACACTTTGCCCTCAATGACACATTGCGAATGACTAGCTGCGCTGCACAGGCACTCACCCTCTGCTCCTCTCATTCAGGTGACAGTGGCTACGCCCTGCGTGAATACCTCCTCACCCCATACCTCAACCCTGCTACACCACAGCAACGGCGTTACAACGTATCACACATACGCACAAGGAATTGCATAGAGAGAACATTTGGCCTACTGAAGAGCAGATTCCGCATACTTCACAAGACAGGTGGGGCCATGTACTACAGTCCTGAAGTGTGCTGCCGCATTGTGGCTGTGTGTGCTATCCTACACAACATTGCTACCAAGCGCTGGATACCTGTCGACATCTCTGGCAGTGAATCGGAAGGGGACGACCGGCCACCTGCACATGCGCGCCATGCACGCGGGGAGAACCCAGCTGAAGGCCACAGACGCCGCAACCACATCACAATGAACAGTTTCTAGTGCACCCTCTACCCTCACCCCACAAATCACAAATGCATGCAAAATGTAATAATGACACAACGCCAATGTGTGCTGCAAAATTAAATATTATTGTTTCATTCACAATAATGGTACCACTTTAAATGTTGTCATTGCTAACAGTATTTCAGCATACTGCTGTGTGAAAGGACAGGGCAGGCTTATACTCAGCCTGTGCCTGAAATAGTCATATGAAGTCAAGTGCGCCTCCTGCGCGTACCACCCAAGCGCCTCTGCGGCTCATCCTCATCCAAGGCATGTGTACCTGCAGTGGGCCTGGTGCTGCGCCTGAGTGACCCTACTTGTGAGGCAGAGTGGTTGCTCATGCTCGATGTCCCCTCACTGACATCATCACCCCCAACAGTGGCAGGTAGAGCAGGAGGGTGTAGTGCTGTCACGGCAGTGGTCAGGTGCTCAAGGACCCTGGCCACATCCTCGCAGCACTGGATGAGCTGCTGCTGCTGCGCAAGGGACCGCCACGATAACTGTGATGTGTCATTGCCTATAACATAATTGGACCTGGTGTAGGCCGTCAGCCGGGTCAATAGCTGACGGTGGCGCTGGCGTGCTGCGTTGCGCTGAGATGTAATTGCTGCAGTGTTGGCCTCCATGGCTGCAGTCATGCACGCCATTCCCTCCCCCACACCTGCCATGGCTGCCGTCATGCGGTCCATCCGGTCCCCCACTCCGGCCACATTGCGCCCAATGTTGTACAGCTGTAGCTGTATGGCACCTTGCCGGCGTGCCTGCAGCTGATGTATACGGAGCATGCGTCTTTCCACGCTCATTCTCGCCAGCCGCTGTCCATTCCCCCTCCTGCTGATAGCTGCATTGGTCTGCAGGCGAGACCTGCCACGCCTGCTCTGCTGGCCTGACACAGTGGGTGGCCGCTGTGTTGCCGCTGTCGCGGGCCCCGATGTAGAAGCACCAGCTGCTGGTGGTGTCACAGCAGGCGTTGCTGGTGCGGCAGGGGCTGGAGGCACACTGGTAGTGGGCCTGGCTGCGGCAGTAGTAGTTGCGGCTGAGGCTGGGGGCACACTAGTTGTGGGCCTGGCTGCGGCAGTAGTAGTTGCGGCTGAGGCTGGGGGCACACTAGTTGTGGGCATGGCTGCGGCAGTAGTTGTAGCGCCAGACGCAGGAGGCACACTGCTGGTGGACCTGGCTGCTGGTGTTGTTGCTGCGGCAGGGGCTGGTGGCTGTGTATGTGGCGGCACCTCCTCCTCATCCTGGGCCTCCTCATCTATTTGCAGCCTCTCGCTGTCGCTGCTGTCTGCGCCACCTGTGAGGGTAAGTGGACGTTCATTAGTTGCATGTATCTGTCACACGTGCAGTTGCTACATGCATGCTGGGTGACATTCCCTGACTGGCTATGGCTTTGCGTACTTTGGAACCTGTCTGGCTGCATTGTGGTACTTCTACATTGTGACCACACTACATGTCCCACAATGCTTCAGGGCATTACCTGATGTGCAACAATGGCATGACTATGGAACATTATGGGAGGCTATATGGTCATGGACATTCATAGGGGACAGGGTCGCAGTCGCATGCCACTTACCTTGGATGTCTTGGGTGGGGCGGGATGAGTCCAGACGAGTCACTCCAACACACGCCTCCCTCTCCAGCGTGTCTTCTACTTGGTCCTACAAGGCTGTGTTTGGAGGGACTGTAGGTCCTCCCCCTCCAGTGCCCAATGCCTCTCCAAGCCGCTCAGCCACCTTCTCTTTGGCACGACCTCGGAGGTCGTACCAGCGTTTTTTGAGTTCGTCCAGTGACCTATCAGCCACACCCACAGAGTTCACCGTGGACGCTATACCCTGCCAGATCCTGCGTTTTTCCTGCTCCGGCACCCTCCTAGAGTCCTTCCCAAACAGTTTGGAGTGGTTGGCCGCCACCCCTTCTATTAAATGCTCCAGCTCCTGCTCGGAAAATTTTAACTTTCTCTTCCGCCCTGTGGTGTTGATGGGCCCAGGAACTTCATCCTCAGACATTGCAGCACTGTAGTTTCAGAGTTGAAATCCAAACAGAATTGCAGGAGCTCTCCCAGTTGCTGACTCGAGGTCTGCCTCACTGTGGTGAATGGGGGTGGGAACTGGCTGCTTCCTGGTTGTGATGTCATCACTGTGCTCGAAATGCGACTTCCCGTTTTCCCGATCTCGCGATTTTGCGATCTCGCAATTAGCGATATCGCTATTTGCGATATCGCTATTTGCGATATCGCAATCCCGACACGGATGTAGCCGGAAATAGCGATTTTTCTGCGATTATCGATAATCGCAAACGGCTTTTGCGGCCGCGTGCGATTCGCTTTTTTTTATCGCTAAACATCATGAATTCCGTTCTGCGATTCTCAATAGCGATTCGCAATTTTTCGCTAATTGAGAATCGCAGATTCCGGTTTTCATGAATCAGGGTGTTAATTGCTTATTCCTGGTTGCCAGCTGATTGGGAGGGTGTATATTATCTAGCCTTGCTATTTCCTAAAATGATCATGTAGATCAGGGGTCTCCAAACCAGTCCTGGAGGGCCGGATCCATGCCAGATTTTTAAAATTACTACATGTATCTCAATGGCGATATCCCAAAAATCTGGAATGGATCCGGCCCTCCAGGACCGGTTTGGAGACCCCTGATGTAGATAGTATAGATACCTTAATAGCGACACCACCCCATAGACACCTATGCAATACAAATAATGGTACACGATTAGAGAGATATATTTTTGGAGTAGTTTTCAATTATGAAAAAAGACTGTCAAAATTAGTAGATCCATTAACTAAAAGTTTATCTGGTGCTTTACTAATAGTTAACAGAAAATTAGTGGCTATTGGATCAATAGTTTTGCAAGAACAATTAGTTTAAATATTTAGTTTGCAGAGAAAGGTGGAGTCTGCAAGATGCTGAAAGCTCACCATTGTTGCTTTAATATTCCAGATGAGAGTAGAAAGATAGAAGAATTTGTAAAGAACATTTCTAATCTGAAACCTGAATTAGAACCCTTAGAGACCACTAGTGTATTAAGGAGCTTAAGCAAAGGAGCTTTAACCATCGGCAATTGGTCCACAACAGTAGGATGAGGACTTTTCAGAGTCATATTAAGGCCTATGCTAATAACTGGTGTTTACTTGATACGTTTATACATTTTATTTAGAGGATTTAGATGCTATTGTGGCAAAAAAGGTAATAGAGAAAGTACCTAAAATCAGAAAACAATTATAAGTAGAGGCGAGAAAGAATAGGAAGCATAAAAAGTTGAAAAAAGATGAAACCCTAAAGAATAAAAAGAACAAATCAACTGAAAATGAGAGTGCACTCTAAAGTTTAATTTGTGGAAAAATTATTATGGTTTATGGACCATCAGAGGAGGGAAGTTGCTGCAGAAAAATGTATCTGCTATTGAAATTACATTTATTGATATGCACAAGTTTACATTTAATATAATACATGCAAAAATGAAAAAGTTGTGGTAGGTAACTGTACTTAAGTATTATAGGCCTGCACTGAAATAAAGTGCCAAACTAAGGGGCCGAATAGGATTGCGGTTAATCCGCATCTCCGGGCCGGCGGAAGCCACCGCCTGCCCGGAGGATGCGGATTAACCGCTGCGGACTGAAAAAAGCCCCCCCCCCCCGCCAGATTAGGATGGCTGGGGGATCTTTTTTCCAAACCGCCGCTTTTCCACACGGTCGCCTTCCGACCGCGGCAGAAAAGCTCTGACATGGCTGGCGGTGTCTATCAGACACCGCCAGCCATATTAGGATGTCAGCGGTCCTATGCCTTTCCATGGCGACATTTCCGCTGTGGAAAGGCATACAGACAGTGAAGGGGTGCACATGGGGGGTACCTATGGTACCCCCCTGCCTTTGCGTGCACGAAGCGGCAGGCACCACGCTGTGCATGCAAAGGAAATCATGCGCTTTTAACCTTGCGGCGGGTGCTGCTTGAAGCAGCATCCGCCGCAATGTTAAAAATACAGGATGTGACCGCCAGGGTGGCAGTCACATCCTAATTAGCACAGAGGGACCGCCGCTGCCCCTGCAGACGGTCCCTCCTCCTCTGGGGTAGCGGACGGACGCAGGTCCGTCCGCCATCCTAATAGGCCCCTAAGTTAGCTAACTTCTGTTGCCATGTTAACTGGAAAATAATGCATTAACGCAGAAAGGGCTGTTTTTCACATTGAATAAATGTTGGTGCAAGATGTCTTTCTTCTTTTCTGCAGAAGTTGCAACTTCAGAATCCTATTGTTAGCTAGTGAATAGACCCGTGTTTTGTATTAGACAACTAATAGTGAGGTACTCTCAAGAGGAGATGAAAATGACAGGAAGAATGATTGATGTGAGGAAGTTTTGGACTACTTGAAAATAACTTTGTAACCTTCCTAGGACTAATATCTGATAGTCTATTATGCTCTGATGAGAGCATGGGGAGTGAACCTGTTCCCAGGAGTCTGCTGATATTCTGTTGGTAGAGGAAGAAGCCAAAAAACAATAATGTTGCAACGTAGAATTTGTGTTTTTATAATAGTGGTTGTTCCCATAGTAGTTTAGACAGCGCAGTGTGTCCCCAGGAAGCAGATGTTACAAATTTCTTCCCCAACTCTCTGACTGGAGACTCACCTTTAGAGATTCTGATACCTTTCTTCATGTGAGGCTGCTTCCTTATATTATTTCTTGAATTGTGTGCTGTTAGTTTGAGCTGAGACTACTTTCCAGGTATAATGTAAAAGCTTTATGCTTATGCATTGATCTTTTCCCTTGCTCACTTTGCCACTGGATTCAAGCAAGCCGGGCTGAAGAAGGCTGGAATGCCAGAAACTGGTCCTCGGTAGCTTGTTTCCGGTCCAGGGAAGGCATGGCTTGGCAGTTCGGGCTGGACTGTTCCCATGATTATAGAGAACAAAGGTACTTAGCTCATTTAGAATCAATACAATAAAGTATAGGAACACAATGGAATACTATACACTGCGGTTTCCTAACCCAGCCGGGTAAGGAATTTATTTCCAACAAACAATGTCAAATATACAATGTAGAACAATAGCGTGACACAAGCCTGTGCCGTACTAAAAAAGGAAAAGGAAGAATAAGAGTAGAGTGAAAGGGGTGCTTTTCAGGCAAAGGAAGAGAGCAAAGCAGGGTACTGTAAAGAAATTAAAGAGTACTGACAGTATCGCCTGGAATGGAGCATACACAATTTCATAAACAATATTGTGAGTGTAACCCCACTCGTGGGTGTCGACGTTTCGATCCCTATTGCTCAATTAATTACATGGGATCATCATCAGGACTTAGAGATACACAAGACATGCCTGAAAGTAAAAAAGCCTCTGTTTTCGAGGTAAGAAGCCTCTCATGTGAGGTTTCCTGCACTTCTAGGTATCAAGCGCGGTGGTTATCGGCGCCAGGCTGGGACCATGGGAACAAAGAATTTGAGGGAGGTCTTTAATGGGATCCAGTTGAGAATTTTATAATAAACGTACAGCTCGATTCCGTTTTTGTTTTCGTGTAAATCCGCACTTTCAAAATTGAAGGAGCGGGAAACGGGATATGCAGTATCGGCATCAATGGCCGTTCAAACAGTCCACCGACGATGAGGTGCTTCGGTGCAAGTCAAGATATCGACTCGCCTCTGCTGCGGATACACGGTCGATGCCGGTTCCCTGCTGTGGGTAGGGAGGGGGAGTAGTTTTATTCGGCTGGCTGATCACATGGTTGTCACTATGGGCGCCATCTTAGGAAGGTGAGAACCCAGTGATGGGTTGAGCAGCGATAGCGGCCATCTTGGAACGGGTATGAAAGTGAAAGAAATCCCATTCTATTGTGCCATTAACCAAGGTGAACATATGGGTGTAAGGGTGCGTGAACATATTTAACAGTGACAGTATGCTCATGACAGTGAAAGGTGACTTAGTGACACAATGAACCATATTAATATTTTATTTTGTTTGGCCCCAAGTGTCCATTTCTGTTTTGTCTTTAAAAGCTTCTTAGTTCTTTTAAGTAACTTGCATTCATGTGGGGAACTCATCTTATAGAGTCCAGTTTAATGACTTGTTCATAGAACCGCCTCTCTTTCCGGGGTCAAGTTATTTAGTCCAATCAGAGTAGTGTCGTCCAGTCCTCACTCCGATTAAGACCTGTATGAATGGTGTTGAATTGTATGATGGATTTCAATTCTTCCCGGTTTAGGAGTTGCTGCAGGTTACCACCTCTCTGTGGCAGTTTGACTGACTTCAGGATGGTCCATTTCAGGTCATCTGCCGTATGTTTCATGTTGGCATAATGGTCCACCAGAGGGGCATTGGGAGTCCCACATCTTATGCGACTCCGATGTTGGCTTATCCTTGTCTTTACTTTTTGCGTTGTTTGCCCAACATACATCCGAGGGCAGGGGCATAAAACCGCATAAATTACATTGCAACTATTGCAGTTAGTGAAGTCTTTCATGTGGATTGTGACATTATTGTGAGTGAAAGTGCGCCCCTCAAGTGTTAGATCACACACAATACATTGTCCACATTTAACATGCCCTCTCAATGGCGGTAGACCCCAGTTGGACTCAATTGTGTTATTTGGAGGAGGTGCTGGAAGAGCAGCCCGAACAAGATGGTCTTTTATATTTTTACTTTTTTTGAATGCAAACAAAGGTTTGTCAAAAATAAGCTGACCTGAACTTAAGGTTGGCCAATGTCGCAAAATTGTTTTTCGGATTTTATTTGAAATTGGAGAGAAGGTTGTGACACAAGCTATCCTCTCAGACCTCTGCCTAGTCTTGGGTTCAAGTAGGACCTCCCGAGGGCAGTACCAAGCTCTTTTCGAAGCGTTTCTTACCAATCTATTCGGATACCCTCGTGTTTTGAGCTTTGAACATAAGATACTGGCCTCCCTAAAATAGTCAGATTTCGACGAACAATTACGTCTAATCCGGAGGAACTGTGAATAAGGTAGTGAGTCTTTGAGGGCTTTAGGATGATTACTGTCGTATCTGAGTAAGGTATTACCTTCAGTCGGTTTCCTATAGAGGCGAGTGAGTAACTCACCTCCCTCATGGTAGATTGTTAAATCCAGAAATGGTATCTCGGTTTTATGATGGGAAAGGGTAAACTGCAGATTGTCGCAGTTATTGTTCAGCCAATGTAAAAAGGAATCTAGAATATTTTCATCTGAATTCCAAATCAAGAAGATGTCATCTATATAACGACGCCAGATACCAATACTGGTTCTGAAAGGATTGGTGTCTGCAAGGATTGTGCCCATCTCCAGAGCATCCATATACAGAATGGCCAGATGGGGAGCAAAAATAGCTCCCATTGAGGTGCCTTTGATCTGCTGGAAGTACACCCCGTTGAAAACAAAATAGTTCTTCGTGATACATAGTTCAAGTAATTGTAGTATGAACAGTGTTGGTACTCTGTGTGGTCGTGGTCTGGAGTCAAGGATTTTCTCAATGACTAGTAGAGCCGCTCTCTGGGGTATGTTGGTGTAGAGCGACTCTACATCCAGCGTGCACAATGTTTGGTTATTAGGGTTAAAAGATTGATGTTCTACAAGATTGATCATTTCCATGCTGTCACAAACATAACAACATGTGGAGGGCACAAAGTCCTTAATGAAATAATCCACATATGATCCCAATGGTTCCAAAATTGAACCGCAGGCCGATACTATCGGTCGGCCTGGCGGGTTTTCACTGTTCTTATGAACTTTTGGGAGGGTGTAAATGACTGGGAGTCGTGGATATTTAACATTGAGGAAATTATATTCCTTCTTGCTAAGAAAACCCTCGTCTCTGGCATCTGTGGTGATTTTTCTAATCAGGGTTTGGATCTCAGTTGTAGGATTGCGACCCAGTCTCAGGTAGTGTTCCCTGTTGCTCAATTGGCGGTTGATTTCATCTTTGTATGTGTCAATATTTTGCAAGACGATACCACCGCCCTTGTCAGCACTTTTAATAATTACATCCGTATTAGATTTAAGGGAATCTATTGCCTCTTTTTCAGTTTTGGGAATATTGTAAGGGATGAATAACCTCTTCTTTTCCAATATCTCGAGATCTTTGAGAATGAGTTTCTCAAAAGTGATGATCTCTGCCGGGATCATACTAGCTGTTGGTAAGAATGTGGAGGGTGGGCAGAAAGGCGTGTTACGGATAGGTTCTGGCGAGGGGTGCAATTGAAAAAATGCTCTCAGTCGAATCAGTCTAAAGAATCTGAGCAACTCTGTTTGCAATTCCATATAGTTTGGGCGTACCATGGGGACAAAAGAAAGTCCTTTCTTCAAGAGTTCTAACTCTGAATGCTCTAAAATGTGCTTCGATAGATTGAATATTGGTAATGTTTCAGTCATATTTTGTGTTGTGGGCACTACCACTGATAAAAGTTGTTGCGGGTCTTCCGCTCTCCCGGAGCGTTGAACCATCTCTTGGGTTTCTTGGCCCTCCCTCTCTGTGGGGTGCCCGGCTGACCTCTGGATAAAAAATTACCCCGTGCTCCTGCGCCCCCTCTTCTTGGGTTACTACCTCCCTCTCCTGGGTCTGAATTATCAGATGAGTCCTCTGAGGTATCTGAGAACCCAACTATGTTCTGTCGCTTATTATAGCGGCCCCAGGGTCTATTTTGGGGATTGAAGTAGGGTCGGTTGGTATAAAAATCTTTATTCAGATATGGGTAAGTGGTCTCTGCACTGTAATTCTTGATGTCCTTTTTAATTTTATTGGATTTCTTATTCTGTTCAATGCGATAATAATCGGCCACTGTCTTATCTACTTGTTCTAGCAATTTTTTGCATTCAGCTGTAGGGTCGGAGTCGTCAATTTGTTTGAAGAGGTCAGAAATTTCTATCTCCAGTGCATTCAATGTCTCTGTCGCGATGTCAATACCTAGTGCTAACCACTGTCTCGAGCATGTGGTGCCAATATGACTGAAGTTTGTAATGTATTTAGGATTGTCCGTGAATATGCCTGGGATATTACGCACCTGTAAGCCAAGTGGAATTACTCCTGATTTAAGATAGTCAGTTAGCATTAGCACCATCAATTGCAATCTAACTTGTTTTTTCTTAAGTTTTTCTAATTGTTCAGGTAAACTAGACAATACAGCCGATGGGGCATCTGGGGTTTCTGATAATAGTGAAGGTAAGGTGCATAGATGTTTAATGTGAACTACAGTGTACAAAGGGGCATCGTCTGACATCTCCTAAGGCTAAAGAGAAGAGAATATTTTAGAAAATATAGCAGTGTGCGTACAGCCGCACTAGGGAGGTCACCCTCGGCAACGAGGTATTGTGAGTTTACAACAAACCCTGCAATCCTGGTGATTGCGCTCAAGTGTTTTTTAGAAACAAGGGGAACCCATATGATAGCTAAGGACCATGGGTATAACTACGTTATAGAGAACAAAGGTACTTAGCTCATTTAGAATCAATACAATAAAGTATAGGAACACAATGGAATACTATACACTGCGGTTTCCTAACCCAGCCGGTAAGGAATTTATTTCCAACAAACAATGTCAAATATACAATGTAGAACAATAGCGTGACACAAGCCTGTGCCGTACTAAAAAAGGAAAAGGAAGAATAAGAGTAGAGTGAAAGGGGTGCTTTTCAGGCAAAGGAAGAGAGCAAAGCAGGGTACTGTAAACAAATTAAAGAGTACTGACAGTATCGCCTGGAATGGAGCATACACAATTTCATAAACAATATTGTGAGTGTAACCCCACTCGTGGGTGTCGACGTTTCGATCCCTATTGCTCAATTAATTACATGGGATCATCATCAGGACTTAGAGATACACAAGACATGCCTGAAAGTAAAAAAGCCTCTGTTTTCGAGGTAAGAAGCCTCTCATGTGAGGTTTCCTGCACTTCTAGGTATCAAGCGCGGTGGTTATCGGCGCCAGGCTGGGACCATGGGAACAAAGAATGTGAGGGAGGTCTTTAATGGGATCCAGTTGAGAATTTTATAATACACGTACAGCTCGATTCCGTTTTTGTTTGCGTGTAAATCCGCACTTTCAAAATTGAAGGACTGTTCCCATGAGGCACAGGGTCCGACTGATTTGCATATGGCCATTTCTGAACTGGGGTGGCAGAGTAGGCTAAAGAACGGTGATGGATTAAACCCAGATCAGTTGACTGGGGGCGAGTGCTTGTATTGTCAACGCTCCGTCCATCATTTCCTTTGGTTTTTCTTTGTTCGCCATAAGTTGGCAGGGTATGCTCAGACGTGAGTCCCTTGCTCACTTTGCCACTGGATTCAAGCAAGCCGGGCTGAAGAAGGCTGGAATGCCAGAAACCAGTCCTCGGTAGCTTGTTTCCGGTCCAGGTAAGGCATGGCTTGGCAGTTCGGGCTGGACTGTTCCCATGAGGCACAGGGTCAGACTGATTTGCATATTGCCATGTCTGAACTGGGGTGGCAGAGTGGGCTAAAAAACGGTGATGGATTAAACCCAGATCAGTTGACTGGGGGTGAGTGCTTGTATTGTCAACGCTCCGTCCATCATTTCCTTTGGTTTTTCTTTGATCTTTTTCTCGGCAGAACTCTTTATGGGTTTCTGAACTGACACATTTCTCTTCATCCAAATTCTATTTAGAATAGGGAGCTTGCTTTATGTAATAATCTTCTTGTGTTATTACTATATTGACTGTTATCTTGACAAACATGTTATTCTTATTCGATTTTATGATCAAACATCCATTGACGGATAGTATTAACTTTTAATGCTGAAAACAAAAGATTACTATCTTATAAATAAGTTGGTGTAACTTAAAAGATTTGAAAATAAAACCATTTAACTCACACTAAGTCTTTATTGACTCAATATAAATATTTAAGGATGTACGATTTATGTAGATGATTGCTGCTCATTTCTCTTTGTCTACCACAAAAGGTCCATACGACCATTGGAGGGGTGGGTAATTCAATGATTACACCAGAAGAATGAAATACAGGAAACCCCATTCCAAAACAGTCCTTCTTGCACTAGAAGCATCGCACTGCTTTGAAAGGAAACAATGTACCCCCTGAACCACCAAACATGCCAGGCTTCTTAAATAAAAATTACTCAACCCTCAATCATACGACACTCTTTGTACCCCAAACATTCTCCTTGCACTGCGAAGACACCCCTCCCTCACAGCTCAGCCACCTTGCTACTCGATAGCCATGAAAAACAAATTCAAGGATGTGTTATACATGCACTAGTATTGTTGTAAATGACAAGCAAGTCAAACATTAACTGAACGCTTCAAAATCATTGTTTTGTATTGTTGTAATTAGACAATAGAAATTATATTAAATGATATATAATAAGCTAATAATAAATTAGTCAGAATAAATATGTACACAGGAAACAATGTTTACTGAAAACACATTATTATTAAACTCAACCAAGAAATAACAGGTGGCATGAAGATGAGATGGATGTTCTTTGTGTTCAGAAAACACAATATCTACTGGCAGAAGGCATCTTGAGTTCTTTATGACTTCAAAGCGTTAACATTTACTCTATGTTTGGGGGCTGGAGGCAGGGATATTCACATGTCTAATGTTAAATCATCCCTCACTTTTTAGCTGCATCGCTTTATTTCTAGAACTCTTTACCTATTTTTTTAAATATGTAGAACAACAAGTACCAGGGTGCAAAGTGATGCTAGCTAGAAAGAAATAACTCACTTGGAGTATGATGGCTCTGAAGCTTTCCATCCAGATAGAAAAGGATTGGTTAGTGTTGCATATTCCATTGATCTAGCCATGCCCTAAAATACATAGCCAGATTCACAATAATATTTTCAGCATTAGACATACGTTTATGGCCAAAAATGGCTAGATTGGCACCTTCTATGTATTCAACAATCCATTTACTCTGTAATTCTATGCCACATCTGTATAGATTACGCTGGCATAACTCCCCGACAAAAGGTGTGCAGTATACATAACAAGGGATGGTTAGTCTTGTGAATTTGCTAAATTTCACAGTCTTGTGAGTTTGCGAGCATTTACACACTCGTCTTTAACACTTCCCCACCTGAAAATAGTTTGTTCTGTAAACAGCTGGGGTAAATCCCTTTCGAAGATAGGAAGGGAATGCAAGCATCTCTAAATTTCACATGGATTCAGTAGAAGGGGTTTCTCTATGTTTCCCCATGTTATAAATTAGGTTCCTTGTTGCTTGAGGTATGCACCCAGGTCCCACACTAAAAGGTAATCTTTGCTCACCCTCTTGTTGCTTGTCACAGAGCAGTCAGGCTTATCTAAAGAGGCAATGCATACAAGTGTTTGTGCACCACACACACACAGTAACACAATGAATAAATCACAAAGAGACTCCACACTCCTACCTCGCAGCAAAAGCCTGGAGCACCCTGCCTCTTTACTGCACACTATCACCATCACTGCCTCAATTCAGGAAGGACCCTAAGACCTGGCTCTTCAACTGAATCACAGCGGCTCCGGTGGGCAAGCTGTTCCCCCCAAGTGCCTTGAGACCCTTATAGGTGAGTTGGCGAGCTTTACAAGTAACCTGATTGATTGATTGACACAGGTTTATCAAAATAGATTATTATGTTGCAAACAAAACAAGCCCAAAATGAAGTTGGGATATAGAGGTTTACAGGAATATATGCAGTAAAGCACTTAGAAGCAAGTAGCGCTAGAAAAGTTACTTTAGGTTGCGCTAGACCGAGGCAAAGTCAAAGTTTGGGCTAATCGCGATGAGCTCCATCCGGCCACAGGTCCCTACAGGCCCGGTGAATAAAGTACCTTTCCTGATATGTGGCGATCTTCTCCACGCACTGAAGGCGATGTGCCAGTTCCAAAGATGGTTGTCAGAGTCCAGAGGTGTCGAGCAATGCACCAGATTCTGCCACGCAGTCGAGGGGTAGCGTCAATTTCACCAAGCAGCAGTGGCTGCAATTGGGTGTCCGATGTATAAATCACTGAAGGTAAAGTGCTTGTTCAATGCAACGTGCCGAGTTTACTCCCCCAACCGGGTCAATGCACCCGTTCTGTTACACACAGACAGGAGATACATCAAAATCTGTGTTGTAAGTATCTGAGCCACTTCCAGTGAGCCAGGAACAGGAGCAGGGGTAGAGACTTTGATATCACTGAGTCTCAAGCAAAAGGAGGCAAGTCAACAAGCTCTTGAAGATCACTTGGAGGGAAGGCAGAGTTCAGCTCTCCTTCAGCAGTCAGAGAGCAGCAGGCAGCAGGGCAACAAAAGATAAAAGCAGCCCTTCCAAGTTTGAAGTCAAAAAGATGAGTCCTTCAAGTAGTACAGCAGTCCTCTGACAGAGGTTAAGTTCAAGATCCAGCGACCCAGTACCCAAATCAAAATGCCTTTGATATGGGGGGGTGACTTCAAAGCAGCCCTCTGAAGTGCCAAGGATCTCTTTCAAGCCAGTCCTTTCTGCCAGGCTATCTGTGCAGGGTAATCAGTCCTTTGTGTGGGGACAGGACACACCTATCGTTCCTGTGTTGTGGTTATCTAGAGGAAATGCACAAAAAGTAGCTTTCACCCAGCCCAGATGTGTATTGGAGGTCACTATCAGGCACACACACTAGTAAGTGAAGAAAATGGCCACTTTTTTAAAAGTGGCATTTCCAAAACAGTCATATTACATTTAACTACACCAATAAGGACGATTTATCATTACCATTCTAAACATATAAACCATGAAAAGGCTACTCCTCACAGGTCAAGAATTACAGCTTAAAAGTGTATTCAGGAATTCGCAATGCAAGCTTATAAGAGGAGGAGTCCACCTCACAGTAGTGAAAAACAAAATAGGCTGTTTATCACTACCAGGGCATGCAAAACATATAGATACATGTCCTACCTTTTACTTACATAGCACCCGGCCTACCTTGGGGGCGACACATATGCAATAAAAGGTGAGTTTAAGGCTCGGCAAGTAGTTTTAAATGCCAAGACAAATTGGCAGTAAACTGCATACACAGGCACTGCAGTGGCAGGCCTGAGTCAGGTTTGAACAACTACGGCTGTGGATGGCGCAATCAAGGCTGAAGCCCACAAGCAACATTTGAAGTGAAGGCCCTGGGTACATGGTGTACCACTTTCCAAGAAAATTACCAGGACAACAAATATGACAGTCAGGTATATACCAATGTCATCATGGCTTGGGGAGAAGCACATGCACTTTAGCACTAGTTAGCAGTGGTATAGTGCTCAGAGTCCTATGGCCAACAAAAAGAATCAGCAAAAACAGGAGGTAAAAGGCAAAATGTCTAGGGAAAGACCATTCTAAGGATGCCAGGTCTAACACTCCATAAAGCAGAATGAAAGTAAAATTGGATATTGACATTAACTTCCTCCAAAGCGCAAATGTATTCTGCATACAATTCACCATTGTTGCAATACTAACATAAAAAATAACAACATTCTCTGTAGCATGTCTGGAAAGTTAAGCCTGTCCCAGCTTTTCTAAAAGTTTTACTGTTAATGTGGATGAATACAAAAAAACTGCAGAGGGAAATCACCAAATGTACTTTTGCACTTTGTTGGGTGAATCACTCACCTTAAGTTGAGAACCAATTTCAACTGATTGATCACTCTTGTCAATCCTTCTCCCTAAAGCTCTATGTGAGTTCTTTGCACCCGACACTTAAGGCCTTGCCGAATCACTGCACGTGATCTCTGCTAATGAGGAAATCATCACTCTAAAACCAAGTAATCAGTTACACATTTAACAAAGAAATGAGGCCCTAAAAATCTTTCGTGTGGATACAACTGCATATAATGAGCCGGTACCACAATGTTAGCCCAGGTACCCCCGAAATTGTGAAACAAACATCAATATTTCTAAAATAGGTACAGACATTGAGATGCAGCAGAGCATCCGAATAGAAATGGGCCTGCAAAGTGTAATACAGCCTGGTGCTCATGGCAAAACTAGCGTATGCCTTTAGAATGTGTAGAAATTGGGTTATTTGTTGCTCTGGGTGGAAGCCCCACTCAAATAATAAACACAGTACGTGTCGGGGTGAACCACAAAAGTCACAAAATAAACCTGTGCCTAACCTTACACAACCAAATGCAGTCAGGTTTCACTTAGAGGCAATGTGTGAAGCATATATGCTCAACTCAAACAGTAATAAAGTAAAAATACTATTACACCTAATGTCAATAATCCAATTAGTAAAACCGGAGAAATTCGTTTTTAAAGTTTAGATGAAAAAAGCTCTATGAAGCGCCACTCACAGTCCTCTGGTTGTGCTGAAATGTGCTAAAGTCATAAGTTTAGGCAGACCACAATGCAGTGCACGTCTTTTAGAGGAACCAAGATCATCTCCCTGGAGAGTTACATTCTCAAGTCAGCGTGAGGAGCTGCCATTCGCATTGGCCACGAGGAGGGCGTTATTGGCTCAAGTAAGCGGGTTGGACGTCGTGGATGTTGCTGTATTGATGAGAAGAGTTGGTCATCAATGGAGTTTCGCATTTTCAGCTGACGGGGGCTGTTGCTGTCTGTGCAAAATGCAGATCTCATTGGAGCTTCCAGTTGGAGGACTTTGCAGACAGGCGCTATCAGCACAAACTGCAGGTTCCCCCTGTTACATCACTGTTGAGACAGGGTATAGAGAGTTGGCATTCATGCCTGTACACTGGAGCTTAACCTCTGCTAATAAATTTTTAAATTGAAATATAATAGATCTTTACCCGATTATCGACCTGTCCCTGCTTATACCTTGACTATCCCCACGGCAACCACAATTGACCTTCCTCTCGTACTGCTTTATTTTTTAACGTAATACTGGTACATCTCCCAATCAAGATATCAAGTACTGGAATTGATAAATGTCTGCTCAAGGGAGTTCTCCCTCTGCTCATATAGAATGTAAATATTCCCCAAAACTTACCAGTTTCTTTTTTTCCTCCACCCGACCACACCCTTGGGTTCCTGATCGAAATGTATGACTTGAACACGACAACTGTAAATATACCACTTCCTCACTTACTTTGCAATGCCTCGCTGTTTTTTCACTTTTTCTTTACATGAATGCCAACTCTCTTTACCTTGTCTCTAAACCTCTATCTGAATTTGAGGGCCCCTCGGATTGTATTGATGAATGTTGCACTATCATGCAATATGTCAACATTCGAGAATTGCATACCAAGCTTGATGTATTATATATATGCTTATGTACTTCACAACTTTTAATACCACCTGTGTAACCGTATGTTGTTACACACCAACATAACCTTGCCTTACTATTGAGTGCCCACTATTGCTGATTGAGATTTATATTGCTATTTATACTGCATAATGATATGTTTTCAGTAATGATCCTCTCTTAACCGTTCTCCGCTCCGGTTACAATTTTCCGAACTCATGTACCTTTTTCAACTAAATACTCTGTTATTTTCTTTCATTCTCCTTTCCCCCCTCCCTTTTCCCACTACTCTACTATCTATATTCTCTTATCTCCCCTATCTCCCCTCACCCTCCTTGGCTCTCTTTATTATATTTTCTTGGTGCTTCTTGGCCTCCTTTCCTCTGCCCATCACACTGTTTTTACTTTTTCCTCTCCCTGTCTGCTATTTGGACACACTACACACCCCTCTTTCCGCTCTGTCTAAAAATATGTGTGCACAGCCCTGAAGAAGCCCCAGACCAGATGGCCGTGTAAGGGGTGAAACATGTGTTGGCTGTCAGTTTTGCTCTCTAAACTCACTCTCACAGATAGAATGATAATACTATCATAAACACGCTACAAAATGAACTAAGGTCTGATTGAAATTTTCTACTAGAAAAAAAGATAAACTAATCTTGCCCTTAAAACCTTGCTGAACCTTATCTACATTAGTAGGTTAGGGGTTTCCACCTGTCAAGGGCAAGCATCAGTATAAGAATTTTCGCACAATACTCGGCAAGTAGGGGATCGGGACCTTTCACCCCCTAAATTGCAACAGATCTTTATAAAAACACTGAACCAAGACTGCTCACCACACCTGCAGAAAAAAATTAAAAATATAAAAATACAACTCTCAATCCATGGCATTTTGCCAAGACCACAGAGCACAACGCTCAACCAGAATCGAAGAAACTTTCTCTACTAACCCTGTTACTAACAGAAAAACAACAAGCAAATCAAACCCCACATCAGCAAGAAGCACTTTTCAGGCGCTAGAACGCGCAGTAAAAAGAGAAACCACTAAGTGGTGGGAGCCAAGTCACTCAAAAAATACCTTGAGGCGGACAGAATACCACATGGACTAAGAATTTTGATCTTTCCCCCATAGGGCACCCCCAACCCCCAATACATTGGAAGATGGGAATAGAATCTCAAAGAATGCTCAAATAATATGTTCCGACAGCTAATTGATCACCAAATTTGCGCCACTGTACGCATGTATTTTCATAAGCCATTTGGAAAAGTTCTGGCTGTGCGATCAAGACTTTGCTGAGTTCACCTCTCACATAATATTATGGCGACGATACATCGACGACATCCTCTGTATCTGGCAAGGGGACGCCAAACTACTTCAAAGATTCTTGGAAAGTTGGATAAAAATCCCTGGGAAATAAAAATAACACACACATATTCCAAAAAAGAGATCAACTTTCTGGATGTCTCTCTATTTGTTAAGGATAATAACTTACATAGTAAACTCTTCAGAAAAGAACAGCATAAAATTCTATATTAAGAGCAGACAGCTGTCATCCACGCCACAATGTAAGAAACATCCCAAAGGGGGAATTCTTGAGAACGCGCAGAAACTGCAGCGAAGACGAGGTATTTCATGAAAAAGACAAGAAATCATAACAAGACTGAGTCAAAGGGGATACGACCGCAACACACTTGCCAACACCCTAACTTCAGTGACTCAAATGGAACGGAAACAAATGTTCCAACCAAAACACTAACGTGAGAGCAACAACATGATATGTTTCATCACAGACTACCATAATGGACACCATCAAATAAAACTAACTCTGAAACATCACTGGCATCTTCTACAACAAACACCAAGCCCAATTGATCGCCTAAAATACTATCCGAAAATGCCATTCAGAAAAGCACCCAACCTAAAAACCCTTCTGTGCAAATCTTATTTGGGGACAAAAGGAAATCGGTGACAACATTTCTAGACAGACCACCAGGCTTCCATACCTGTAAAAACTGCAACATCTGCAAATTGAGTAGAAGTAAAACTACACAGGTACCACTGACACAAGGAAAATCATTTACCATCAAAGAATGGATTGACTGCAACAGCAAAGTCACCGACTACGCCATCATCTTCCCCTGTAACCTTCCATACATTGGGAGCACGATACGACCATTACGCACCCACATTCAAGAACACTACCGCAACATACACAAGCATGAGAGCGGTCACCCACTCACAGAACATTTCCATGAGAAGCATCCACACAAGAAAGACTTCATCTTCTTTGGCCTAGAAATTGTTCACCCAGCCGAAAGAGGGGGAGATCGTGAACTTAAACTCAGGAGACGAGAAAGCAAACTTATCTTAAAATTCAAAACAGTGACCCTGGGACTAAACAAAGATGCAGAAATGTGTGTATGGCTTGGAGATGACTAAGTTCAAAATATCATAGAATGATACAGGACTTAAAGAAACATGTACTATTTATTACCACCTAACATATGTATCACCTAACCTAGTTAGCTATCAGTGTCTGCCCATTGACCCTGTAACCAAACCTAACTGCCCAGACATTAGCTTTTCCAATCTATGCCTCCACCTCAGTCAGCCTATGTCCCGACTTGCCGACTATGATAAACTTCACCACCATCTGAATCAGCATGGCAAACCTTGTTGCAGGCATCCAGCCCTCAGTACAACACCCCCTCTTAGCACTAATGTTTTACGAGCTAAGTATCACAGGGCCTAATTACATCCAAACATCCTCCCATCCCCACCTATTGCAATTCACCTGTCCCCCCTAAATAGGCCCGTATCTAAACGCTGTACTGATTAGCACCATCAATCTATCTAGGGCTTGACCCAGAAACAATCATCTCTTTCTATAACTGTCCCCAGTCATATCACAATAATGCTTTACCCCGATATTGAAGGGAACTATGACCAACATCCTCTACTAGGTTCAGAGCTTGATCCCCTTAAAATCCTTATGCCAGAACAACTGCTACTTTATCTAGCAGCAGTTTCAATACCGCACTAACCACACTCCTGCATGCGGCAACTCAACAGAGAAACCACTATTAGTTTTACTTTGAACACTCCGTTCCAAAATGGTGCCCAGATTAGCAACAAAATAGTCACAACCTGTCCGGGGCATGACCCGGATATTCTTTTATAATCTTACTTAAAATGGCTTCCAAAATCCTTGTTAAAAAATGTACGAGACCAAAGAACGGTGACACCACCACCGCGGCATTCAAGCCTGTTAATTTGAGGTAAGCTGCCGCTACCCCGCCAGCCCGCCCCCCCCCTTTTGACACTGGTCCTACCATGGCAACCTCTAACCTTTCCCCTCTCCCCCCTAGCACCTAAAAGGACCCTAATGACCCAGACGACCTACTTACTTCATTAACCAAAAATACGGTAAGCAGCCAATTCCTACTATACTTTGGCACGCTTTTTTTTTCACGCACGCCATATGCATGATTGCTGTATCTCAACATAAGTTCCTCGTAAGCACCATAATGACCCGCACTGCTAGCTTTTAAACTTCACGGTACTCTCTTGAAGACTTGCCACACTGCCACGCCTGTAACCTCAGTTCCCCGATCACGGTGACACTTCCTTCCGTAACCCTTCAGGCCAGTGCAGTGATTGCTAACCTTGGTTTATGTCCTGATTTTTCTTATGGCGCCCGACACATGGGCAAGTGTATCGCACTCATTTTTAAATCACAAATCCGGTAGCCGTACATTGCTTGATCTTGGTTTTAGCACTAGCTATGTGTAATGCCTGTACACTGGAGCTCATCCTCTGCTAATAAAAATTTAAATGTAAATATAATAGATCTTTACCGGATTATCAACCTGTCACTGCATATACCTTGACTATCCCCATGGCAACCACAATTGACCTTCCTCTCGTTCTGCTTTATTTTTTAACGTAGTATTTGTGCATCTCCCAATCAATATATCAAGTACTGGAATTGATAAATGTCTGCTCAACTGAGTTCTCCCTCTGCTTATATAGAATGTAAATATTCCCCTAAACTCACCAGTTTCTTTTTTCCTCCACCCGACCACACACCCGGTTCCTGATCAAAACTTATGACTTGAACGTGACAACTGTAAATAAACCACTGCCTCACATACTTTGCAATGCCTCGTTGTTTTTTCACTGGTTCTTTACATGAAGGCCAACTCTCTATACCTTGTCTCTAATCCTCTATCTGAATCCAGGGATCCCCGGATTGTATTGATGAATGTTGCACTATCATACAATATGTCAACAATTGAGAATTGCATACCATATGCTTGATGTATTATATATATGCTTATGTACTTCACAACTTTTAATACCACCTGTGTCCCGTATGTTGCTACACACGAACATAACATTGCCTTACTATTGAGTGCCCACTATTGCTGATTGAGATTTATATTGCTATTTATACTGCATAATGATATGTTTTCGGTAATGATCCTCTCTTAACCATTCTCCGATCCGGTTACAATTTTCCGTACTCATGTACCTTTTTCGACTAAATACTGTCTGTTATTTTCTTTCATTCTCCCTTCCCCCCTCCCTTTTCCCACTACTCTACTATCTATATTCTCTTATCTCCCCTCTCTCCACTCACCATTCTTGGCTCTCTTTATTATATCTTCTTGGTGCTTCTTGGCCTCCTTTCCTCTGCCCATCACACCGTTTTTACTTTTGCCTCTCTCTGTTTGCTACGGTGACACACGACACACCCCTCTCTCCGCTCTGTCTAAAAATATGTGTGCACAGCCCTGAAGAACCCCCAAGCCGGATGGCCATGTAAGGGGTGAAACACGTGTTGGCTGTCAGTTTTGCTCTCTAAACTCACTCTCACGGATAGAGGGACAATACTATCATAAACACGCTACAAAATGAACTATGGTCTGATTGGAATTTTCTCCTAGAAAAAAAGATAAACTAATCTTGCCCTTACAACCTTGCTGAACCTTATCTACATTAGGGGGTTAGGGGTTTCACCCTGTCAAGGGAAAGCATCAGTACAAGAATTTTGCTCAATACTCGTCCAGTAGGGATTTGGGACCTTTCACCCCTTAAATCGCAACACTGCAAAGGTTTCCCTTTCTATTGTAATTCACTGCTGTTCCACAGCAGGTAGACATCTGCTGAGAAAGGCTATTGGTTGAGCCAAGCCCTCATAATGTAGCTGTGGGAGCACAGCCCCAATGCCATGCACTGAGGTATCGGTTTGCACTATGAACTCCTTGGAGAAGTCAGCCGCTTTGAGCATTGGTGCTATGCACATGGCTGTCTTCAAGGTACCAAATACTTTCTGACATACCTCTATTTAGAAGGCCTTCTTCTTGAAAGTCAGCTCTGTCAATCTGGCAACAACAGTGCATATCCCTTTAGAAACCTGCTGTATTAACTGATGAGGCTTAAGAAAGCTCTCACCTCAATCTTGGGGGTTTCGCAAGCCAGGATGATGTGCATTTTGGGCCGGAAGGCCTGCACATTTTCCCCACTGACATGGTGGCTCAAGTGCACAACAGACCCTGCCCAATTTGGTTACTAATGGCCTTGTTAGTCAGGCCTGCACTCTGCAGAGCCTGAAGCACTGCTCCGATGTGATGCAGATAGTCATCCCAGCCACAACTGAAGACCCCAATGTTGCCTAAGTAGGCAGCACTGAAGCCATCCAAACAAAATAGAACCCAGGTGCCCAACCTTTGGAAAATGGCAGAGACATTCCTAAACCCAACGGCACCACTCAAAATTGGAAGTGGCCCTCAGGGGTGTAAAATGCATACATCTCTTTGCCCCAGTCAGGTAAAGCAATCTGCCGGCCCGGATGTCAAATCAAATGCACTCAGGAACTTGGCAGTTCCCAAATGGTCAATGAGCTTGTTAGCTCGGGAAATGGGGTGTGCATCTGTCTTGGTGATTGAGTTAAACACTCTGTAATCCACAGAGGAGTGGAATTCCAGTATGGTGCCCGTTAAGGCATTCTTTAGTATCAGAAATATTGGACTGCACCAAGGGCTTTTGAAGAGATCAGTCACCTCTACGTCCACATTTTGGACAACTTAGCCTCAATACTGGCTTTCACTATGTCAAAATTAAACATTGATTCTGACAGGGATCTGCCCCCTGTGTCAATATCATGGGTACACCAAGTGATGTGCCCTGGGGTCAGGGAGAAAAGAGATGGAAACTGCCCTAACAAGTGGCAACAGTCCCTCTGTTGCTCTGTGGTCAGGGTAGGGCAACTTCGTCCAGAGCTCTTTAGAAGACAAAAGGTTGGGGAAGGACTCGCTTTCCTCCTCCACACCATCATCTGTCACCAGGAATATTGTTCTTCGGACCACTCAAAGTGAGGTTTGAGGTGGCTTACATGCAGGACCCTTAAGAGGTTCCTATATGCTTTGAGGTCCACAAGGTAGGGGACCTACCCCTTTTGCTCTTTCACCTCACAAGTTCCGATCCACTGTGCTTTAAGGCAGAGACTCCACGGGCTCCATTACCCACACCTTTTGTCCAGGTGTTCTACCATAGTGGCCTTCTGGTTGTACCAGTGCTTCATCATTGCCTAGCTGTCTCCAAATTCTCAGTCACTTCCTTCCACAAGTACTTCATCTGAGATAGGAGTCCCAGCAAGTAGCTCACTACATCCTGGGGGAGTTTCTTGAGAGCTTGCTCCCATCCCTCCTTGACAAGACTGAGAGGTTCATGCACAAGTTGGCCAAACAGAAGTTCAAAAGGAAGTGAACCTCATTCTCATCTGAGGCACTTCACTCCAACAAAAGAGAAGGCATGGAATGAGGATGTCCCTCTCATGCCTGTGGGTTCTGATAAACGCAAAAAGACAGATGATGGACGGAATGCTGAACAAATAAAACATTCACCCTCAGTCACAGATCTGAGTTAAAATCATAGTTTCTTTTCTCACCAAACCAATCCAGTTTGGACACAGCCATATGCAAATTAGTCTTGACCCTTCATGGGAACAGTTCAACCTGAACTGCCACAGCAGGTCCTCCCTGGACCGGAAACAATCATCCTGGGCAGAGTTTCGGAGTATCACTCCTCATCAGCAGGCTAGCTTGAATCCAGTGGCATAGCGAGCATGGGACCCACGTGTGGGCATACCCTTCCCACTTAGGGTGGCAAATGCAAAAAGAAAAAATGATGGACTGGCTGCTGTACCAATCAAACACTCACCCCCAGTCACAGATCTGGGTTAAATCCGTAGTTTGTTTGCTCACCACCCCATTCCAGTTTCAACCCAGCCATATGAAAATCAGCCTTGACCCTGCTCCCCATGGGAACAGTCCAATCTGAACTGCCAGGCAGGTCCTCCATGGACCAGAAACAACCATCCTGGGACCAGTTTCAGGGCATCACCCCTCATCAGCCAGGCTAGCTTGAATCTGCAGGCATAGTGAGCATGTGACCCAAGTCTGGGCAAACCCTTCTCTCTATTTGGTTGACAAATTCAAAAAAGAACAAATTTATTTATTTTATTTATTTATTTTTTGCTATTTTTAAAGCGCACAAATACCCCTAAGGGTGTCTCGGCGCTAGTGATCAGAGAACTCCTTACTCTTTGAGGGTAGTTAGGCAGAGGAGAAAAGCCATGTCTTCAGGCTCTTTCGGAATTTGATGAGGGTTGGGGCAGTTTTGATATGCAGTGGGAGGGTATTCCATAACTTGGCAGTAGCTGTAGTAAAGCATCTGTCTCCCCAAGTGGCTTTTTTTGTTCGAGGGACAGACAGCATGCAAGTGGTAGAGGATCGAAGAGTTCTGCGATGCTCCAGAGGATGAAGAGCTGTTTTTAGGAACTTAGGCCCTGGACAATTAAGGGTCTTGTAAGCTATACAAAGAGCCTTGAATTTTATTCGTTTCCTGATTGGGAGCCAGTGGAGTTCTTTGAGGCGGTGAGATACTGATGTGAATTTGGGAATTGAAAGTAAAATCCTTGCAGCCGCGTTTTGAACGGTCTGGAATTTGTTAAGGACTCCTTCCTGCGCATTAAGAAGCAGAGAGTTGCAGTAGTCCGTTTTAGAGAACACAAGAGTACTAATGAGAGTTTTGCCAGCTGACTGAGGTAGATATGGGAGAAGTTTCTTGATTTTTTTGAGTATAAAAAATGCAGATGAAGTCACGGCAATGATGAATGGAATGCTGAACCAATCAAACATAGGGAAATCAAAGGGGGAGGAAGAGGTGGTGCTGTGTGGCACCGAGGTGGGCACGTCCTCCTCTTGCGAAAGTAACAGTAATCAGAAAGTTCCACCTCGAAGAGGGTCAGTGTGTATCCTGTTGTTAATGGAATTCACACAATGTGTTAAAATACCCCTCACACACCAAAAAGGCCCTTGGTGTCATGCTTCATCATCGGGGTCTTCCCGCCCGGCTGCCGGACGGGGCAGTGCTGCGACAAGCGACTACGCTGGAGCACCTTTTAAATGTGGGTGCTATGTGAGTGAATTTGAGTGAGTGTCAGTGGGGTCAGGGGTGATGAAAAAGTGATGTTTAAAAAATACCTGGCCTAGTGATAAAAAAAACTATTTAATAAACACTGGCTGGTATTATTAAAAAAAGGTGGTGTCGGAAAGATTAAGCGAGTTTTGTACATACACTTTATTGTGGAGAAACATTAGTGAGTGACAGGGGGATCTGACCCCGGTCCTGATGAAGGGGCATGGCGCCCCGAAACATGTTGACCCGCACAGGAAAGTAAGCCCATTAACTCGCTTAATCTTTCCGACACCACCTTTTTTTAATAATACCAGCCAGTGTTTATTAAATAGTTTTTTCTATCACTAGGCCAGGTATTTTTTAAACATCACTTTTTCATCACCCCTGACCCCACTGACACTCACTCAAATTCACTCACATAGCACCCACATTTAAAAGGTGCTCCAGCGTAGTCGCTTGTCGCAGCACGGCCCCGTCCGGCAGCCGGGCGGGAAGACCCCGATGATGAAGATGACACCAAGGGCCCTTTTGGTGTGTGAGGGGTATTTTAACACATTGTGTGTATTCCATTAACAACAGGATACACACTGACCCTCTTCGAGGTGGACCTTTCTGATTACTGAAGCAATCGAACATTCACCCCCAGTCACAGATCTGGGTTAAATCCATTGCCTTTTCGCTTACCACGCCATTCCAGTTTATACCCAGCTATATGCAAATCAGTCTTGCCCCTGCCCCCATGGGATCAGTCAAGCCTGAACTGCCAGGCCAAGTCCGCACTGGAACAGGAACAAGCTTTCTGGGACCAGTTTCAGGGTATCACCCCTCAACAGCCAGGTTAGCTTGAATCCTCTTATCTTCATAGACGTCCCTAAGTTCTGGGAGGGGTTCAGTCACATTGCCAATAATTGCTCCAGGCACTGGATGGTGCTTAGAGAAGAGACGGCAATTAAGTACATTAAAAAACTCACCCAATAAATCGCCGGCCTTATGAAGGAAATTTTAGAGGACAGTGCTCTCTCAAAAGCTAGGAATGCCTTAGAGCGTGTCAAAAAAACATTGGCTGACTTGAACACAATAACTTTGAACAGAAAGCTAGACAAATTATCGAAAGATATAGGGAACTACGATAAGAAACTAACTTATCCATACTTGGCTGACGAGTATTACCAGCAGGACAGCCAAGGTTTCCTCTCAAACAGAAACAGGGAGGGACTCAGGAGGGTCTAAACCTTTTCTGATTCATCAGTAGGGAGTGGCTCTGATTCAGATTCGTAAAGACAGTCCACTAGCCGGCAGGGTAACCAGGGCCCACATTTTTTAGGGGAAGGTTACCGCCAGTCCAACAGGGGTGGAGGCGCAGCACAGAACTGGGAACGGGCAAGGGCTTCGAAGAAGGGCAGGAATACACAGCAGGCAACCTCACGGGTCCACTTTTACCAATCAGAAACGCATGGGGAGATCTCAACACGCAGACAGACCTACAGATGGTGAGAAGACACACTCCAGCCATGATCTCTAGTAATAACCAGGGGGTGAGAGAACATGCGTCCCCTACCGACACTGTTTCCCCCACTTTGAGTTCCCACACTGTTTCCCCCACTGTGAGTGACACACTGGCACCAATCATTGGCACACACCAAAACATTAATACCAATGAAACATCAAGCTTGCCCTGGGACGTGCATCATGCTGACAATCTGTCCAATAACAACTGCATGGATCCAATAATCAGCCTATCAGATTATTCCTTGTTGACAGCTGAAAGTGTGGTTCTTTCGAAAGGATTAACATTCGTACCCACAACAACACCAGATTCCTATAAAGTCAAACTCGAGTTGCAGAGGTTCTTTCGGAAAATTAGACTGAAGTATTAATTTAGTAAAAATACCTATAATCCTACACCAGCAGCAACAACTTTCAGACCTCCATCCACCTTCACACCGGGAGCATACCTGATGAGTGAGAAAATATTGGAATACGAGAAAATCGTTCTCCAAGAAACCATGCAAATACTAGACAACAGAAAATACATAAAACACAGCATCAGTAAGGAAGAGAGATTGGCACTACGCTCTTTAAGAACCAACGACTGGATCGTGATAAAGGCAGCGGACATGGGTGGTGCGGTAGTCCTACAGAACACTGCTGACTATATGGAAGAAATAGAGCTACAATTGGGTGTCTCGAACAGCTTCTGTCGTACACCCAAGGACCCTACTGCTGAGCTAAAGTCCTTGATAGAGAAACTGACCAAGGAAGGATTGGCGGAGGGATTCCGGAGCCAACCAGAATGTGACTTGTTAAACAAGAAAGAACCTAGGATCCCTACAATATACACATTACCCAAGGTGCACATCATACAACTGCTGGAGGGACAACTATATGATACTCAGACTGGCAACTACTACTGGTAACTCTTTATGTCTCTTTACTTTATACGTCTTTCTCCCAAGGCAAGGCACTACATGTGGTGAGCTTCAAGCTGCACCCGCGGCAATGTTAAAAATGCACGCATTTCATTTGCATGCAGAAAGAGGCAGGCACCGCGCGGTGCCTGCCGCTTTCTGCATGCAAATGCAGGGGGGTACCATAGGTACCCGCCATGTGCACCCCCACCCCCCTTCACCTAGGGGGCCCGCAACGGGCCCCCGCAGTGAAGATCCGTATGCTTTTCCACGGCGGAAAACCCGCCGTGGAAAAGCACTTTTTAAAGCCCATCCTGATATGGCGGACGGTGTCTGAGAGACACCGTCACCATATCAGAGCTTTTCCGCCGCGGTTGTAAGCCGACCGCGGCGGAAAAGCTGCGGACGGAAACCAGGACCCACCAGCCATCCTAATGTGGCGGTGGGTCCTTGGTCAGTCCGCTGCGGTTTTTCCGCATCCTCTGGGCCGGCGGTGGCTTCCGCCGGCCCAGAGGATGCGGAAAAACCGCAATCATAATCGGCCCCTTAATACTGAAACAGCAGGATTTGTTCTTTCTCTTTTTTATTTGTTATTCGTTTGTCGATATGCTAAAAACATCATCATTTCAATTCTAAAACTTACATTCATCACATTTATTTTAAAAAAACATATTTAATTTCACATGAAATTATTAAAAATACAAACACATATAATGACCAAAACTAAAAAAGATTTGTCAAGTACAAACGCATATGATGACCAGGTTTAAAAAGGAATTGTCGACGCGGCGTTTCGGTGTTCAAAAATGGTTGCACCTTCTTCAGGACAAAAATTCTTCAACATTTATCTAGACAAAGAAACAATGCATTACTGAACAGTATCATGGCACTCCTCTCTTTTTCTTTTGTGAGACTACTCATGTTCACTTATCTCATCACTGAATGTGCCCAATATCCCCACATTATTCCTCATATTTGGTAACTTGCCAAGATCTTACTTCCTGTTTATTGACTTTATTATTACATCATTAATACATGTCTACTCTAAAGTAGACAAAATATTATATTCATACCTGATTCTTATCATCAGATTTTTTCTTCACCAGGTTTCATCAATTGCTGGTCTGTTGACTTCTAAGTACACTTTTTCATTGGGACTAAGGATTTGAGGGGAAAGACTTAAATTAATATCTCCCTTCTTGTCAAATCTAGAGCTAGTCTTAATCTGAACTTCAACCTTATGTCTTACCTGGGTAATCTCCCAAGTAAATCACTCAAGCGTATGCCACCAGTGGAAGGTTGGGTGTAGCTTGAATTTATTTCTTGTCTTTTGTTCTTATTTCTTGCCAGTAGTTCCAGATTTAAGCAGTTAACGGGACAATTTATATAAATATTCAGTATCAATGTCTATTGTCCCTATCTTCTATTTTGAACACAGGTCTCTCTTACCTCTTTGTTTTAAAATTGTATTTTGGAAGGCGCTGTATTTAATAGGGTTTCTTTTCCTTAACCTCAGCCTCTGCCTATAATGAAAAGATTTATGTCAAGTAAATTACATCTTTATCTTCCTCTTTAATAGACCTCAGTTTTTTGTTATTGTCCCCAGGTATCCTTCTAACCTGGGGATTTCACATTAGGACTCTTTCTCTCAGAAATTATTTGGGGCTTTTCTCATTGATGTTTGATGGCTCTCCAAAAATCTATGGGAAACATAATATCAACCATAGGTCAGTGGTCCCCTGTTTTATTTAATTCTCTAAGGAGCCTAAGGTCTATAAGTTCACTTACTTGTATTCACGAGGGTCCTGCTGGAGCTGGAGTGTCCTTCCTCCTGGCTTCTCTGTTTTCTAATGATTTCAAAGAAAGGAAAAACCTCCCTTTTATCTTGCTGTTAATTGGCAATCATCGCCCTTGATTGCTAATTGAGGGGTTTTTCCGCATAGTTTGTTATCTCTAATGTGGTGGCCATCTTTAAAGTTCTTCTACACTCTTATATCCCTTATGAATCACTTCTATTACCCATTCTTTAAAGTTAGTAATCCTACTTATTACATGACAAAAATGGTTATTATATATTTTCTCTATGCTGGGCATATATCGGAAAGTTTCTCATCTTTGGAACTACTGGCAAGAAATAAGAACAAAAGACAAGAAATAAATTCAAGCTACGCCCAACCTTCCACTGGTAGCAGACACTTGAGTGATTTACTTGGGAGATTACCCAGGTAAGAGATATGGTTGAAGTTCAGATTAAGACTAGCCTTAGATTTGACAAGAAGGGAGATATTAATTTAAGTCTTTCCCCTCAAATCCTTAGTCCCAATGAAAAAGTGGACTTAGAAGTCAACAGACCAGCAATTGATGAAACCTGGTGAAGAAAAAATCTGATGATAAAAATCAGGTATGCATATAATAATTTGTCTACTTTAGAGTAGACATGTAGTCATGATGTAATAATAGAGTCAATAAACAGGGAGTAAATTCTTGGCAAGTTACCAAATATGAGGAATAATGTGGAGATATTGGCACATTCAGTGACGAGATAAGTGAACATGAGTAGAAAAAAAGAGGAGTGCCGTGATACTGTTCAGTAATGCATTGTTTCTTTGTCTAGATAAATGTTTAAGAATTATTGTCCTGAAGAAGGTGCAACCATTTTTGAACACCGAAACGCCGCGTTGACAATTCCTTTTTAAACCTGGTCATCATATGCTTTTGTACTTGACAATTCTTTTTTAGTTTTGGTCATTATATGTGTTTGTATTTTTAATAATTTCATGTGAAATTAAATATGTTTTTTTTAAATAAATGTGATGAATGTAAATTTTAGAATTGAAATGATGATGTTTTTAACATATCGACAAATGAACAACAAATAAAAAAGAGAAAGAACAAATCCTGCTGTTTCAGTATTAAGTATAAACCCCAATGTTTGATTTAGTAGTTTTGCGAATTTGGTAATTTGTGAAAGTTTCTTACTCCATTGTTGAAATTGAGCTATAAAGTAATCTCCTTCCTTTCATTAGTAAATTGGAAAAGGATCCTTTTGCTTTTATAACTTACATACCCATTCCTTTTCCAGGAAAAGGGTACCTCCCATGATACTTTAGCAATTTTGAGCACAGTTTGTTAACTGGGGAGTAGTCACTTCTAGCCTCTAATAGAGAAGACGTTATTAAACGTACCAGTCCCAATTGATAATGGACACATTTAAAATCTTTGGTTTTTCAGAAGACCATTTTAATAAAATCGTAAATGGCCTAGCAAAAACAATTAATACCATCACTATCCCTGATAATAATGAAGAACAGTGGAGAGAATTATGGAACCTAAAGAAAAAAGTAATTAGAATCGAGCTTCATGCCGACTTCTTAGTCCAGTATTGTAGAAAAGGAATGATCCCAAAAGGTTTACAGGTTAAAAATGAACCTGGATTATTTGTTAAAAATGAGAAATTCATAGAACTGTGGACATATATTGCAAATAGATGCAGTAGGGACTGGTTACTTTTAATAATAGAAACAGCCCATGCAACACTGATCGTTGAAAAAAGAGAGATTGATGAGATGGAAAAGAAGTTAAAAGAGAATCCATCCCTTGAAGATGCTAAACGTAAATTGGAAGAAATTCAAGGTGATCTTGATGGATATAAAGACTGTCTGGTGAACAAAAAAAGTAATAAATCTAGACAAGACATGAGTATGCATGAACCAGAAATAATTTATCCATATCTTTAAAAAGATTTTTTCAAGAAACAAAGAGAAGAATGGGGCCACAGAAATAATTGGCAACCAAATAAGCGAAATAGTGTTAGAAAAGGAGTGACATTCTCGGATACATCACACACAAGCACCGATTCAGAAACAGAGACCGGGCAGGAAAACCAATCGATAAAAGAAAGAGAGACGCAATCAAATGGCAATAGAGAGAGTCTTTCTTTTTTAGATCGACGCAAATCAAACTCAAACCAGAACCCAAATGCAAGAGGGCGGGGGAGGGGGAGAGGATTCTACCCACAGAACCAGGGCCAACAACGTCCCTATATGAGGACACGGAGCCAAAAACACTGGGACTAAATATTACTGATGCAGTAATCAATCTGTTAAATAGAAACCTGACCCAGGACGAAATTTGTGTATTAAAAAAGGTACTAGGATTTGCAATAGCTGGACCCCCAGATAAGTTTAATCTAGAAAGGGACCTCCACGTTTTTTTCCGAAGAATAAGGCTACATAAATTTTTTGAAGGAAAAGAGAGAACACCTAGTGACAATAAATCAGGTTTACGCCCCAGATCATTGTGGACCCCAACTGGGCCAATGATTAGTAAAGATGTAGAGACCTTCGAGAGAGTAGTGGAAAAAGGGTTGGAGGATATTTTAAGCAAAAAAACTTGGACCCAAAATAATCTGACCCCCAGAGAGAAAACAGCATTAAAAGATTTAGAACAATGTAAAGAAATTACAATCAAACCAGGCAACAAAGGTGGCAGCATTGTCGTCATGGAAACAACAGATTACGAAAAAAGAATTCTAACTTTATTGTCCAACCGCAAACATTACTAAGTCTCGAGTAGGCAGGAATGGACAACCCTGGGGAGTAACATTGGTAATATTTTACTACTAGCTAAGGAAGAGTAGATAATCAACCAAGAAGAGTATTGCTATCTGAGAAATGAAACTCCCACAATCCCGGCAATATATGGATTGCCAAAGGTGCACAAAAATATACAGGACCCCCCATGCAGCCCATTGTGTCCAGCTTGAATTCATTAACAGAGCCACTAAGCCAGTATGTGGATAAATTTATTCAACCCATTGTATCCCAACAACGGGCATATATTAAAGATACCACAGACATGATCAGCAAAATAGAGAACACACCTTTTAACTCTGAAAAAGAATGTTTAGTGACTTTAGATATAGAGGTGCTCTACTCAAATATCCCCCAAGATGATACCATAACAATGATAAGAAATCTACTCACAAAAGGAGAATATCTTTCAGCACACTCTACTTTCCTGGTGGAATGTGTAGAAATTATCCTTAAAAATAATATTTTTCTATTCAAAGAACAATTTTTTATAAACAGATAAAGGGAACGAGCATGGGGGCCACATGTGCCCCCAGTCTAGCCGGCCTCTATGTGGCAGCATTTGAGGAAAAGCACGTCTTCAATCCAACGGCCCCTTTTTTTGAAAATGTGAAAAAGTGGTCACGTTTCATTGACAACGTTTCTTTATCTGGCAAGGGAATGAAGAAGAGTTGCAAAGTTTGTTAGAATGGATCAATTTAGGAGATGACAACCTTAAGTTTACATCATCCTATAATAATGATACATGTGTTTTTTGTTTTGGACTTTAAGATTAGGAACGTAGAGGGAAGTCTGACAGTAGAATTGTTCACAAAACCGACTGATCACAACACCATGTTGCACTATAAAAGCCACCACCCGGCATGCCGGCATGCCAAAAAAACAATATCCCTTTCGGCTAGTTCTTAAGTGTAAGAAGAAATTGCACAAGCAGACAGGAATATGGGAAACACGCTAAAACCCTGACCAATATATTTTTAGAGAGGGGCTATCCTAAATTAATGATAAAAAAGGCATATAAGCGGGCCAAATATTACAACAGAGAGAGTCTATTTGAACCTAAAGGCCCTAAAGAATAATCTGTGAGACCAATAGTATGTGTGACGTATTTTCCAATATCTCAAATAAAATAACAAATTTAGTCAATAGAAGTTGGAAACTACTAAACACCACTGACACAGTCCCGCTACCAAAACCTATTTTTGCATTCAGAAGGAACAAGACAATAAGAAACTGCCTTGTGCACACTTACCCCAATGATAACAGTAGAAATCAAATAAGAACGATTAATGGAGTGAGTCCAACAGGAAATTTTCCTTGCGGAAACTGTAAAAATTGTCATCAAATATTGAAGGGCCAATCAGTGGTATATAACAACATAACACACTATCAAAGAAATCTGGTAAATTGCAGGACACAAAATGTAATTTACATGATAAAGTGCCTATGCGATAAAGCATATATAGGCAAAACCTCAAGGGAAATGAGACTGAGGCTAAATGAGCATAAATCTGCTTTACGGACCAAACAACAGAATGCACCTCTAGTAACCCATTGGGAAGAGAAAAGACATAATATTGAAGATCTGAAATGGTTCATTCTAGAGGTTGTAAGTTTGAACAGCAGAGGAGGTGACTTATCTACGAAACGTAAAAAGCGAGAGCAATATTACATGTCTAAGTTTGACACGTACAGAAGTGGTTTCAATAATAAGGAGGAATGGGAAAGGATCCTGTAGAGGTGAGAGGCAAAAAATAAAAAACTTATTGAAATTTAGACTGGTTGTAGCAATAAGTGATTAAACAGATGTAACACTTTAGAAAAACAAATAGGATGTTGAACAGTCCAGACCCCAAATAGATTTCAATTTTTTTTAGCATATAAGTATAAATTAAACTATATGTAAAACAAAGAGAATATAATAGATTTTAATAAGGAATATAGTGATGAGAAGTTGGAAACAGCAAATGCAGAACTGATGAGAGAATGAGGAAATAAGTTCGATCAGTAAATGAGGTTATAATCTGAATCACAATGATGCTTGATAAATATTCATAAACGTAACTAAACCATATAGGTAATATTCTGAATTACAATGACGCTTTATTAACAACAAAGATCTATAACCCTGAATACTTCCCAAACCAAAATGGTAACCACGCATGCGCAAAATAGTCCCGGAGAGATGCGAACAAGAAATGCAAGCTAGAAACAGGCCGGGCAGGTCTAACCAATTTAAAATGGCACCCGCGCATGGGCAGACAGGCCGCTATACGGTAAAGAAAAATCTGAAAACATTGGGTATTTTGAATAAAGAGCTTTACTATGGCGCAATTAAGTGATTAATGAAAATAATAAAATCCGCGCATGCGCAGAAAAACATGCATAAACAAAAGCATCAGTTTTAGATACGAACAAAATAAAGGACGAAATAAAAGGCATACGAGGCGATAGTAAATACACAACACATACATAGGAAACACAATAGTGAAGAGGGTTCCCGATGTTTTTGAGAATATATCGAATCAAAGATGAGAAACTTTCCGATATATGCCCAGCATAGAGAAAATATATAATAACCATTTTTGTCATGTAATAAGTAGGATTACTAACTTTAAAGAATGGGTAATAGAAGTGATTCATAAGGGATATAAGAGTGTAGAAGAACTTTAAAGATGGCCACCACATTAGAGATAACAAACTAAGCGGAAAAAACCCTCAATTAGCAATCAAGGGCGATGATTGTCAATTAACAGCAAGATAATAGGGAGGTTTTTCCTTCCTTTGAAATCATTAGAAAACAGAGAAGCCAGGAGGAAGGACGCTCCAGCAGGACCCTCGAGAATACAAGTAAGTGAACCTATAGACCTTAGGCTCCTTAGAGAATTAAATAAAACAGGGGACCACTGACCTATGGTTGATATTATGTTTCCCATAGATTTTTGGAGAGCCATCAAACATCAATGAGAAGAGCCCCAAATAATTTCTGAGAGAAAGAGTCCTAATGTGAAATCCCAAGGTGAGAAGGATACCTGGGGACAATAACAAAAAACTGAGGTGTATTAAAGAGGAAGATAAAGATGTAATTTACTTGACATAAATCTTTTCATTATAGGCTGAGGCTGAGGTTAAGGAAAAGAAACCCTATTAAATACAGCGCCTTCCAAAATACAATTTTAAAACAGAGGTAAGAGAGACATGTGTTCAAAATAGAAGATAGGGACAATAGACATGGATACTGAATATTTATATAAATTGTCCTGTACAGCTTAAATCTAGAACTACTGGCAAGAAATAAGAACAAAAGACAAGAAATAAATTCAAGCTACGCCCAACCTTTCACTGGTGGCAGACGCTGGAGTGATTTACTTGGGAGATTACCCAGGTAAGAGATAAAGTTGAAGTTCAGATTAAGACTAGCCTTAGATTTGACAAGAAGGGAGATATTAATTTAAGTCTTTCCCCTCAAATCCTTAGTCCCAATGAAAAAGTGGACTTAGAAGTCAAACGACCAGCAATTGATGAAACCTGGTGAAGAAAAAATCTGATGATAAGAATCAGGTATGAATATAATAATTTGTCTACTTTAGAGTAGACATGTAGTCATGATGTAATAATAGAGTGGGGGGCGTGGCTTGGGCGCCGATGGCGATGGTCGCCTGAGAGCTCGGCTCCGGGACTGAGCCCGGTATTATCCTGTAAATCGGAGGCTGCGGGGCACCCCAGACCCCGCATTCTGCTGAGCGGACCGACGAAGACCTGCCGGGGCCCCTGATGGGGCTCGGACGAGAGTTGCTCCGGAGTTAAACCGAAGTTTGCGGAGTTGCGGAGTGCGACCCAACATGGCGCCCGGACTTCTTTGTCCCCCTGGTCGGACCCACTGACTTGGAGGAGCGTCGCGAGCAGCGCCTGGCTCCCGACTTTGCCGTCCCCGGCTGGTCTGTGCACTGGCTGTCTACTGGATCGGACTTTTCACAACGAGTTTGCACTCGGTTGGGTGACCGGGCGGATGCCCACGTTATAGAGGACCCCGGGAGCGGACGCCCTGTGATCCAGGCGGTGGCCCGACTCACGACTCCGCACCTAGCTACGTCTTCCCGGCCAGTCCACTTCCATGGGAGGTGCGACAATTTGGCGCCACAAATCGCCCGGTGGAGTTGGTGACCCTCGCCCTGGGTCTCTAGCGGGTGAGCGGGCCTGCCCGACTCGGCGACGGTTGTCTCCGCCCCCTCATCGGTGCCCTCGGACGCCGTGGCGGTGGCGTGAGCCGAAGCGGAGAAGTCTCCACAGGCCCTGGAGAAGGAGGTCTCCCACACTCGATTTGAGGACCAGTAACCGGGAGGGTCGTGGTCGACATCAGCACCCGGAGACGCCTACTCCGGGACCTTCACGGAGTGCCCCCGGCGACATGGAGAAACCTAGAGGAGCCAAGGGGACTACCCCGACCGCCTCGGACTCGGAAGCCCAGGACAAAGAGGAGCATGGGGACCCAAAGAGTTCTGGTGGCGCGTCGATGCAACAACAGTTCGACCGCGTCCTGGAGGCGATAACGACCACGAGATCGGCCCTCCAACAGGACATTGCCCAGGTGGCGACGAGCCTGGGCCTCCTCAGAGCGGACCACGGCAAACTTTCGGACCGGGTCAAGGAAGTGGAGAGCTCGGTGAAAACCTTGGAGCCGGCGCAGCGAACCTTGGCTGCGACGATGAAGGATGCCCTATCCCGAATTGCGACCCTGGAGCAAAGGGCGGAGGATGCGGAAGGCCGCAACAGGAGAAACAACATTCGTGTAGTGGGCCTCCCGGAAAAGATCGAGGATGGCAACATGGTAACATACTTGGAGACCTGGCTCCGTGACACGGTGGCC
The DNA here is from genome assembly GCF_964263255.1 of Lissotriton vulgaris. Taxonomy (NCBI): domain Eukaryota; kingdom Metazoa; phylum Chordata; class Amphibia; order Caudata; family Salamandridae; genus Lissotriton; species Lissotriton vulgaris. The sequence goes on along the minus strand of NC_141689.1, from coordinate 893,397,776 downwards.
CCGGAGGGGCTATCCTCCTTCTACACTCTGGAGCGTGCCCACAGAGTCCCGGCACGGCCACCGCAACAGGGACGCACCCCGAGGCCGGTGGTGGCGCGCTTATTGCACTTTCGGGACAGGGACTTAATCCTCAATGCCGCCAGACATAATGGTCCATTCAAAGTAGCGAACAGTCAGGTGAACATCTTTCCGGACTACACCTACGAGACTCAACGCAAGCGTTTCTCCTTCCTGGCGGTCAAGCGCGAGCTCAGGAGTGAGGGCATCCAGTACTCGCTCCTCTACCCTGCAAGGCTCCGCATCATAGTCGATGACAAAACTCAGTTCTTCGACACCCCGGAGGATGTCTGTGCCTGGCTCGAACTTTACAGGACAGGAAAAGATGGCTTCGGCTCCTCGTCCCAACAGGCAGATGAGCCGGAACAGAGACGGCGATCCAGGAGGATCAGGAATCGCCGCGGCCGCACGGGAGGGCCCTCAACTGCAGAGACGTCGTCGGAGCGGAGGGGAGTGTTGGAAGTACTGTCGGAGTTGTCGGGTGCACGGGACGAAGCCGTTGAGGAGGAAGGAAACCTGGGTGAAGAGGAGGCACCATCGGACTCGGAGGACTCAGTGACTGATAGTGCCCACACACCGGTGATCACACCGAAATCGGTGGAGGACCTGTTGGATGGACAAGGGTAACGGGGTGTGCTGCCTTATTTTGGGAGGGGGCCCGGCAGGGGGGAGGCGGTTGCCGTCCATTGCTGCTGACAGACAGGGAGGGAGGGGTGGGGTGCCCCTGTTTCTGCCCCGAGAGGTTTTGGCACTGTTTAGGGCTTGTTATAGTCCTGGTGGCCTGAGCGTCGAGGGCCCACTTCCTCCGCCCGGCCCGCACCTGGCCCTTAAGGCCTTCCTACGGTGGCGACCGTGGGATTAGTAGGGGTGATTGGGTTGATGGAAGGCGAGGTTTGGATGGGATCTAGATGGTGCAGTTTGGGTCCTGTTCTGGGGTGGGTGGGTGAGGGTTTGGTTCGTTCTTGGGTTGTTTGGTTTTGGTTGGGGAAAATGGCCGCCATCAGTGCTGGGAGGAATGTTGTCTTTTCTTTGTTGGGACCCGGATGGGGAGACTGTGCAAGAACAATATGGGACAATGGCTGATGTTGCTAACTTGAAATGTGTCACTTGGAACGTAAGGGGGCTTCATACTATGTCCAGGCGCCACAAGGTCCACGCTTATTTGGTGCGTAGGGGAGTGCAAATGGCGCTGCTGCAGGAAACTCATCTGAACAAGGCGGAAGGGGCGGCGCTACAGCGTAGATGGCGGGGGCAGGTCTTTACCACGTCGTACTCCGCTTATGCCAGAGGGGCGCTGATATGGATCAGGGCAGGGGTCCCCTTTCAAGTCACGAGAACAGTGATAGATCCAGAGGGGCGTTACGTGGCCATCTCGGGCACTCTAGGAGGGAGGGACTTGAACGTTTGCTGTGTGTATGCTCCTAATATGGACCAGACTGCCTTCCTTTCCAGGCTATCGGGCTCGTTGGCCCACTTTCTCTCCGGGCCCCTTCTGCTTGGAGGAGACTTCAATTCTGTAGTGGACGTGGATATTGACCGCTCGCATCCACCACTTCCAGATTCTCCGGTTCGTCGCACGGCTAAGGGTCGTCAGGATTGGCAGACCCGCTGGGGTTTGACGGACATCTGGAGGGCGCATCACCCCGCATCTAGGGACTATTCATATTTCTCGAGCCTTCATGAGTTGCATGTCAGACTAGATGGCTTTCTTGGGTCGCCCGAACTTGTTTCGGCAGCGGTCCGATCTGAGTACTTGTCCAGGACCATTTCGGACCATAACCCCCTCCTGCTGGACCTTCGTTGGTTCCCCGGGACGCCGGCGGTGCCCACCTGGAAGCTGCAGCCCGAGATCCTTGAGGACAGTGTCTTCAGGGCTGACCTGGGGGACAGGATATTGGAATATTTTGCATCCAACGGCGGCACCGCGAGTACTAGAGCGTTAGAGTGGGACGCTTTTAAGGTAGTGGTGAGGGGTTACTGTATTTCTAGGAAGGTGGGCATGAGGCGCGTTATCTTAGCTGATTTAGATGCAGCGGATCGGAGACTCCGCGAGCTTGAACTTCGCCGCCCGGGACACCCGGAAATGCAAATACGAACGGCGGAGGCGAGGGAGAAGGTGGCGGCAGAGGTCGAACGGCTCCGCTGTTTTGACTATAAGGCCTATACGGTCCGATCCATCGCAGAGGGAGACAGATCGAGCGCATTATTGGCGTGGTTGGCCAACCCTACGCGCCAGTCCCAATTGACGACAAGTATGCGTGAGGCAGACGGAACCGAGGTACACACCCAACCGGAGATTCTTAGCTGCTTCCGGCATTATTACGAATGTTTGTACCGTAGTCGCTCCGCACGAGACCCTGACCGACTTGATGCTTATCTACGTCCGCTGGAGCTCCGCACAGTGGAGCAGGAAGTGGCGAAAGCCCTGGGATCCGACATTGAATTGGGGGAGATCCGCGGGGCCATTAAACGGATGGCGAGAAACAAGACCCCGGGCCTGGATGGCCTGCCTGTGGAGTTTTATGCAGGTTACGCTGACCTCCTAGCCCCTCGATTATTGGTGGTCTACAGGGAGGCGAAGAGGCTGGGGCGACTCCCAAGCTCGATGTGTGAGGCGCTGGTGGTTCCTCTCCTCAAACCGGGCCGAGACTCGTCCGACCCGGGGTCTTACCGTCCCCTATCGATGTTGACGGTGGACTATAAAATACTGAGCAGCATCTTGGCCTCGAGGCTGCTGGGACACATGAGTTCCCTGGTGCATGAAGACCAAGCCGGTTTCATCCCACGGCGGAACACGACTATGAATATTCGCAGGTTGTTCCGTTTGTTAGGGGAACCATTCGTGGATGCCCCGTCCCCGGTCGTCCTGTCGGTGGACCTAGAGAAGGCTTTTGATAGCCTGGAGTGGGACTACCTCTGCACGGTGCTGCGGAGATTCGGCCTTGGGGAGGGCTTTGTCAGGTGGACCGCGGTTCTCTATGCCTCTGCTTCGGCCAGGGTCCGGGCGGGACCACTGATTTCCTCGCGGTATCCGGTAGAACGAGGCACGCGGCAAGGGTGTTCATTGTCCCCACTTCTCTTTGCGCTGGCGGTGGAACCACTCGCGCTGCACCTTCGGTCGGGAGCCCACTACACGGGCTTGTGGACGCCTGCGGGCCCGCATTATGTTTCGCTGTATGCGGACGACCTGTTGCTCTTCCTGGAGGACCCGCTCGACGCTTTACGTGGGGCGGCGGTGGCGCTCACAGAGTTCGGGGAGGTCTCGGGCCTCCGAGTGAATTGGTCCAAGACCTGTCTTTTTCCGGTACGCAGGGGTACTCCCGCCCCTGCCCTAAGTAGGGAGATTAGGTGGGAACCCGACTGCTTTAAGTACCTTGGGGTGTTTGTTTACCACGACCAACCCGACCTCCTCGATGGGAACATTGCCCGTAGCGTTCGAGCACTCCGAGGCTGCATGGCCTTTTGGGCTACGCTGCCGCTTTCGGTGGCGGGACGGATCGCCCTGCTTAAAATGGTGGCGCTTCCCCGGCTATTATATTACTTCCGGACTCTACCGATCTGGATCCCACCGGCCACGTTTCGACTGTTACGCTCCATGGTGGTCGGATTCCTCTGGGGGACGGGCCGCCGGCGGGTGGCCCTCAAAACCCTGATGAGGCCGAAAGACGAGGGGGGGCTCGCGGTGCCGGACTTTGAAAAGTATTATCTGGCGGCGCAGCTCCAGACCTTCCCCCAGGAGATCGCCAGGGAATTCCGGGGCCCGGAAGACGGGAGGGGGACGGGCATGGCCAGGCATGTTCTCTCCTTTATAGCGCTGCGACAACGTTTGGCCCTGCGGGACTTGTCGATGGAGGAGCGGACTGTCCGCCTGTGTTGGAATCGAGCCCACGCCCGAGGCCAACTGAGGATACCATATGCGCCTGAAATACCGTTGGGGATGCTGACGGCCCTCCCCCATGGAGGGGATTGGTCACGCTTGGCGGCCTGGGAGGATGCTGGCTTACAGCTGGTTGGGGATCTGTACGAGGACGGAGCGCTCTTGTCCTTCCAGGATCTTATTGACCGCTTCGAGATCCCCCGTGGCGACTTCCTGCGACACTCGGCCATTGTGCGAGCGATCCAGGCACATTGGAAGAACGGGCAGGAGGAACCCCCCTTATCTCAGGTGTGCCAGTACGTGATGATGTCGGCGGGCACGGTGAAGGCGGTCACTTGCCTCTACGGCAGGTTGATTAACGAAGGGTTGGCTCCTCTCACCACTCTAAGAAACCGCTGGGAGGAGGACATTGGTAGGGAGATCCCGGAGACGACTTGGTCCCAGTTGGTGAGACGAGCCTGGAAGGGCACACGCAACGCCCGTTTTCAGTTGGTCCACTATTACGTTCTCCATAGAGGGTACCTGACCCCGGTGAAAATCAGGCGATATTTTGCCACGAATTCGGCGGCATGCCCTAGGTGCCCAGCTCAGGAAGCGGACCTCCTACATATGTTATGGGCCTGTCCAGGTCTGTCATCTTACTGGGAGGAAGTAGAAACGACCCTGGAGGAGGTGACGGGGAGATCCTTATCATTAGATGTGGCGGTGGGGCTCCTACACTGGTTCCCCCATACCCCCAGGAATAAAATTTCTAGTAAATTTGTCGACCTAGGGCTCCTCCTTGCTAAACGAGAGGTGACCAGGAACTGGAAGGCACGAGTTGGTCCGACAGGCAGCAGATGGCACAGTGAGCTTTTGAAGTGGGCGGCGGGGGAGAGCGCGCTGAGATATCAACTAGCTTGGAGGCAGCGTAATGAGAAGGCGCAGGAGGCCGCGTTGGAATGGGAAATGTTAGTGCAGGCCCTCAGGGATTATTGTGCCCCCAGCGACTCTGAAGGTGAAGAAGCGACTCGCCCCGAGTCCCGGTAAACGTTTGTACTGATGGTCCTATTGCTTTCCCCGTGGGTCCCATGGCAGATCCTGTGTCGGTAGCTCCCTGGCGCTGGTGGTGGAGGTGGGTGGGTTTTCTTTTAGTTAGTAGTCCTTTGCGGGTGGGGGTTTTCTTTTGGGTTTATAGGCTTGTTTAGAAAAGCAGATGACGGACAGTGAATCATCCGGACCAGCTCAAGCATCCTACTGATCCCCCATTGCATTTCGCCGCCCGACCCCAGGGTTGTGGGCCGGATGGCTGTGTACGGAACTTACGGGGGGGGGGCAGAGGGTCTTATTCTGTTGATATTGCTTATGATACAATGCTGGTCGATATTGTAACGATTTACTAATTCCTGCAATAAAAATATATTTAAAAAAAAAAAAAAAAAAATGATGTAATAATAGAGTCAATAAACAGGGAGGAAGATCTTGGCAAGTTACCAAATTTGAGGAATAATGTGGGGATATTGGGCACATTCAGTGACGAGATAAGTGAACATGAGTAGTCACGCAAAAGAAAAATAGAGGAGTGCCATGATACTGTTCAGTAATGCATTGTTTCTTTGTCTAGATAAATGTTTAAGAATTATTGTCCTGAAGAAGGTGCAACCATTTTTGAACACCGAAACGCCGCGTCGACAATTCCTTTTTAAACCTGGTCATCATATGTGTTTGTACATGACAATTCTTTTTTAGTTTTGGTCATTATATGTGTTTGTATTTTTAATAATTTCATGTGAAATTAAATATGTTTTTTTAAATAAATGTGATGAATGTAAATTTTAGAATTGAAATGATGATGTTTTTAACATATCGACAAATGAACAACAAATAAAAAAGAGAAAGAACAAATCCTGCTGTTTCAGTATTAAGTATGAACCCCAATGTTTGATTTAGTAGTTTTGTGAATTTGGTAATTTGTGAAAGTTTCTTACTCCATTGTTGAAATTGGGCTATAAAGTAATCTCCTTCCTTTCAATAGTAAATTGGAAAAGGATCCTTTTGCTTTTATAACTTATCTACCCATTCCTTTTCCAGAAAAAGGGTACCTCTCACGATACTTTAGTGATTACGAGGAAGAACACCTATATAGCCATGATAATCCATACATCAATCAGACTACAGTGTGGAAAAGCTATATAGACGACGTTATAATGATTTGGTCGGGCAATGAGAATGATTAGAAGGAATTCCAGAATTAGCTAATCAATAGAACAAGTGATATCCGGTTCTCCATGACCAGCAACAATGAGGCAATTGATTTCTTGGACCTGACGTTCCAAGTAGAAGGCCTCTTGTTTTGTGACCTGTATCGAAAACCTACTGAAAGAAACACATTGCCCAAGTACGAATCACACCATCCATGCAGTCTGAGAGACAATTTACCCTACTGTCAGTACCTCATACGGAGGAGGAACTGCACATGACGGATAGATTTCTTCAAAGAAACTGAAACCCTTACAATTCGCCTGAAAGAGAGAGGTTATCCAACAGGACTATTGGAACGTGCCAGCAAACGTGCTTGGTTCTGTCCTCATGACCAGCTACTGCAGTTGAAACATAAATCTACTAAGACAGATAACATAGTATGTGTGATAACATTCAACAGCAAAAGCAATGAGATAAAAAAAGGTTATGAAAAAGTATTGGAACCTGGTTGCGAGTGAACTCAATATCACAGAAGACCCAATCTTTGCTTTTGAAAGGGGCAGGAATATCAAAGATAATGTGGTGTTGGCATTGTAAGACCTGTCAGCCCTTTGGGTGGTCCATCCTAATTTGTTTCCCCTTTTTGTCTTCTCATTTGTTTTGTCCACTACATTTTTTATTGTGTTGGCTTTAAAACTCTGGGCGCACCATCATTACTAATTAATGGCGAGGCGCAGGTGCTCCTCTAAAATGGAGGATTGGTGCTCTGTCCTAAAATGGTGGCCTGTCAGAAATTACCTCAGAGACTTGGGCCATAAAGGGACATGAGAGGTTTTGGAACCTTCTGGTCCACTCTAGTCACTTGGGCCCAGGCTATATAAAGAGCGAGTGCAGGGCGGCCATTTTAGAAGAGAGTGGTCACCTAGGAGCTGGCTGGAGTACAGGCTGCTGAGTGTGTAAGTTGACGCACTGCAAGGTTTGACCGCCTCTTGGGGCTGCTGCCTTTCACAGTTGACGCTGCCACAACCTGCTCATCTGACCCCGCCAGTAACCAGCTCCTGGACCTGCTGTTCCTCTGTGCCTCCACAGGAGTGGAGGTTTCAGATTGACCGTGGGGTTCTTCCAGGTCAGATACCGAGGAGGACAGAGGATCGCTGAAAGGTGGTGAATGCTGTCGCCTACAGCTGGAGGTGAAGCCTGAGTAAAGTAACCCCCCCTCCTCGGAGCCCTCCTGTTGCGGCCTGGAGCGTTAGTCTGACAGAACTGCTCTCAAATATCCCCCGTTGCCCAGGGCCCTCCTAGCTGTAGGAGCGCATTAACTGATACCACCGACAGCTGTGATTTTCCCCCTTTGGTGATGCCAGACACTCGTTAACTCACCGCTGCAGCCCAGGGATTTCTCTTGTGTGCGAGGCCGTAGGAGTTGGGTGCCGGCCTCCGCTCCTGAAGCGAGTGCTGCTGGTGCAATCTGGTCAGCGCGGCGGCCCGGGCTGAGAGGGAAAGCCAGGCCGTGTTGTGAGGAAGCTGACTGAGGATCGGGAGAGACGCTGGGCTGGGTCGCCTAGACACCGAGGCCTCAGCCCAGCGCGTCACTCTCCCGCGTCAGTGCTCCGCCTCCGGCTTCTGCCGATCGACGCCGTTAGTCCCCATATCATCGAGGCATGAGGAAGTGTAAAGCTATAGCTCCCGACTACAAGTAATTGAAATAACACCGCGTGTTTCGTTTGGAATATTATTCTCCCAACTGTTCTGCAGAATTGATCCAAACAATCTATTTTGGGAAGATTCTTGCCCATTCAGTCTTTACGACCACCAGCTGGTGGCTAGTGATATATTTTGTGCAACTCGTCCTGAGGATGGTCCTATGGAATTAATTAACCGAAGAAGGACCGAAACGTTGACGCCCGACACCTTTTTGCTTTCATTGATACCATTTCTTATGTTTTCAAAGAATGTATTATCTTGAAAAATTCTTCTGTACATGGTGTTTTGTTCAATCCATGTAAATAGCATAAGGTGTTATATACTACTGAAATCAACAGACTGTAGTAGTATTTATGTTGCCAAACCCAAATTTTGATAAAATATCCGAACAAATCACATTGTTGATAGATAAACAACAGTAAAATACTGTATCTGCCTTGCCTCTAAAGAATGATTGATCACTTACAGTGACAGTATTAATTAATGAAGAGTGTTTAAACTATTCCTTTGAGGACAATTGTAAATCTGTTGTTAGTCTATCCCCGGCATTTAGAGCCTATTGGGAATTCCGGGTGAGGCGAGGTTGTGGCGGTGGGCCCCCCCTTTTCTCCCTTTGTGCGGGCAGCGGCCTCCTTCCATCGGCAATGAACCTCAGGTGAGAAGTGGAGGGAATCACACCCGCTGGGACCGATGTGAGGAGAGTTAGAAAGCGACCTCAGTTTGCGGGCTAACAAGAGTGTTTTCCCCACACGTCTGGAAGGCCTTACGAGGTGGAACCAGACTTGACGATCAGAAGCATAGAAAGCTACCAACAACTCTGGGAGGGAATTGAATGGGAGAGCCAGCCAACTATGGGTGGAAATAAGATCTTTCCATTCCAGTGGTGACTCTGCAAGGGCCTGAACCTGTGGTTAAACTGATCCTATTACTTCAGGGATCTGGACAATGTTCATTGTTGACCATTCATTTTCCTGCTGGATTGTAGTGCTAGCATTGGCCATTTAGTCTGCGCTCTCCAGCCCTTGTTAGGAACTGCAAATTCTACTGGCTCTCTCCCGGAGTGAATTTGTCTGAACTGCCTTCCCAGAATGGTACAAGAAAATGCTTTACTGAGATAATTCCAACCTCTGTTACTGTATGTTATTATGTCGAGTAAGAGGGTAATAAGTTGTGCCATTTCCCGGAACCTGCACGTATGCTAAGTGAATAGTTGGCGAAAAAGACTTAATGGTAAACGTATGTTATTTACTACCGTGGGGCTATTTATGAATTTATTTATTTATGTAATGGAAGATGCAAATAACCACCTAATGTTTAACCAATACCATTAGTCCCTCGCTTGGTTATAGTGTCCTACATACAGCACATTGACCTGATTACTGAATATTGCTTGATAATGCTCTGAACTAAGTGAAACAGATTTGTCTTTTCCTTATTTAAAGTTTATGCTGGGATTTTGCCTTGCTAAGAACCTGATTGATGAAATGTGTTGACAATTTCAAATATAAGGATTACATGAAGATAAAGCTTTACTATTTTTCTAAAGACTGTGTGGTGTCATTTTTGGAATGGAGGTACGCTGAGTTACTGAATTGAGTATGACGCAAGTACAACACAGAAGTATTGGAGTTAAGCCTTTACCCCTTGTGCCAAGCTACCCTAGGTGGACCGGAGACCCCGGGTCCAACATATTGGTGTTCAGTGGTGGGATAAGGGCTTGTGCTTGCGTCCACTTGACAGTGGCTTAGTGTGCACCACGCACCCTACACCTGAAATTTTGGAGTTTTCTCCTAGTTGGTCTCCCTGATTGGACGTTTTTGTTTTTTTTCAAATTCCTTTCTGGTGGTGGGTTGAAGTAGCCCTTATTTGACGCCTCTCTCTTGAGTAACCCAAATAAATGTCTGAGGGCCCGCCTGGTAAAATGGAGTTTGAGTTGGCTGAGTTAGAGACTTACACAGCGGCCCAACTTAGGGAATTTTGCCAGGAGAAAGGGGTGTTCCTCAAGCGTGGTGCAAAGAAAGTGGAACTCCAAACCAGCTTGAGAGCATGGGTGACAGCTCACCCAGGTGGGGAAAAGGCGGAAAAAGAGGGGGATCGTGACACCATCATAGAAGTGGACATGCTGTACCAAACCGAAGGGGGGAATCTGTTAACAGGTCCTGGGACACCTTCGAGGGCGGGCAGTAGTGTGTCTGGAAGGAGCCTGTCCTCAGCAGAACTAGCGGACAGGAGGGAGAAGAGACAATTAAAATTAGAATTAGCCCGATTGGAGAAGTAGCGGGAGGAAAGGAGGTTTCTCCATGAGCTTAGCTTAAGGGAGTTAGACCTCAAAGCCCTACAGATAGGGACCCCCAGCAATCCTATTGGTGGCAGCGTACCTAAGAACCTGATTGATGACATGTGTTGACAATTTCAAATATAAGGATTACATGAAGATTAAGCTTTACTATTTTTCTAAAGACGGTGTGGTGTCATTTTTGGAGTGGTGGTACGCTGAGTTACTGAATTGAGTGTGACGCAAGTACAACACAGAAGCTTTGGAGTTAAGCCTTTACCCCTTGTGCCAAGCTACCCTAGGTGGACCGGAGACCCCGGGTCCAACAAGCATACCTAGAACCTCTCAAACCACTGGATCTCAGGAGCCACCTGGGCCTACCACCGATAACTGGACATCACAAATGTGGCCATTGTAAAGTGTGCCCCCTAACTGATGAAGGATCCACTTTCACACATAACAACAGAACATACAAGCTGCCATATTTTTTAATTGCAATAGCGCCAACGTGATATACACCATACATTTCCCACGTGGTCTACTATATGTGGGCCAGATCACCCAAAAAGTAAAAGCAAGGACACTTCAGCATATGAGTAGGGTAAGGTGCAAAGAGCAAGCCCCCCCTAGTTGATCACTTTTGACTTTTTGACGCATTAATCAACCCCCAGACAGTATACGATAGTGGGTGAATGAGAAAATCTGTCCACACCCAAGAGGTGGATCCCTATCAATAGCTCTCAACCTCAAAGAATGTAGATGGATCCATTGTCTTAATACAGTAGTGGAGGGGCTCAATGAGCTGGAGGAGACCTCAAAACAAATGGGACAACTATAACAACTAGCGGTCTTGGGAAATATGTTCATTTGAAGAGCGACTGTAACATACTCTATGTATAATTTCCACATGGTCAAATCAGACATGTACAGCCTCTTTAAGTCTATAACTTAGATCTCACATGTGTAATTTTACATATATTTGCTTTTACATTTCCAACTGTGCCAGTCCTCTAAACAGAGCAATATGTGATATGAGTACCCGGCATGTAGACCAGTTCAGTATGGCCAAACCAGACATGTATTTTCAGGAAGTCTATGTAACCTGTATTTTATGCCTGCAATGTTACATGACACTGTGAGAAAGGCACTGATCCTCTACATCTACATGCTATATGAGTACCCACCATGTAAAAACAGACATGTATCTTCAGGAAGACTATGTAACCTGTACTTTATTCCTATAATGTTGCATGACACTGTTAGAAAGGCGCTGGTTCTCTTCTTCTGCAGAATTACATGTTGCATGAGCGTCTTGCCCAAACAACTGCGTAATTGACAGACATGGTCTCTGGTTAAAGCAGTAAGCTTAACTATATTGTTTTGCTTTTTCTCTAACAGTAAACTGTATGAGCACTTTCGAATTTAAATTGCATGTGCATTCACGACTTAGACTTTATTTGTATAACTGTGCATGTTTTAGGATTGTGCGTTCACTATCACTATAGGAACCATAATTCGATTATTCCCAAAATTGCAATGAGCCATACGTGGCTTACACGTTCCACGCATTCCATTTGTCCGAGCTAGCATCAAGCTGCTGCTCTCCTGAACGCTGCGTACACGAGCTCGCCCATTACATATTGATAGGTATATCCGCGGTCCGACGTGGAGGCTTGGTGTTGAGTCACAACGTTGAGTCACTGCCAAGACTAATGCATGTGTACGACACATAAGATCAGAGGTGCCAGCATATTAAATCAAGGTAAGCGAACCAGCAAGGATCCACAATCTGTTGTGTTCGTTGATATTCAAACGAGGGAGCTCACCCTAATCCTCCCTACCGGTTCTTTTTCCAGAGAACCGGTTTTGCATTCACGTGCTTCGAAGCTTGAGAATTCTCTCAAACCAAATCAAGGTGAGCGAACCAGCAGTGACTATGCAATTGTTGTTTTCATTGTTTGATATATTCAAACGAGGGAGCCTACTCTAATCCCGCTCCTGCCTTTTTCACAGAACCGCCTTGTATTCACGAGCTCCAGGGCACGAGCAATGTCTAATATTGGTCTCTGAATTATTGCATCGGATAATATCACGATTTTGGTGAGTCCCTGAACACTAAGACCTGCAGTAGTTATGCATGCCATAACTGATGGCGCGAGTGTGCTTCTGCAGACGATTTCGGATATTTACCGTTCCCATTAACAAACAGACTTTGGTGAGTCCCTGACAAGCACAGGGCATTACAAATGTACTTCTTGTAGACCGCCATGAATAGCATAGAACACAATACAAAAAATGTCCTCCCCTTTGTTTTTATAATTGCCACAATGGGGTTAAGAGAGCGCATAGCCTCATGTGCTTTTGATACTCAGCTGAGCATCTGTAGGTGAGTTTTTCTGCCACCACCCTGAGTTTTCTTATCAGAGAACCTTTATTACATAGACACGGAACACACCTGATTCATGCATTTCCTATTCACATGCTGTCAACCCTTCCCTTTCTCTGTCCTGATGAAGACCCGTATTGACTACTTAGTAATGCTGTTCTTGGATTGAAACGTTGACAACATTTTCTGGTCCAGATCAAGGCTTTGCGCACAATAACTAATTTGTTTAGGCAGCAACATCATTTGTTCCCATCCTGTCTGGCCTTTCATTTCCTCATTCCCTTGTACATATTTTAGTCACCTTGTACATACTATGCACCTACTTTATCACGGAGCACTATATATTACTCGGTCACAAATCACTTTACATTTCACCTTGTGTTTGACAGCTTTTACAATTGTTTGGGTATTTATAAATGACGCAAAGTATGTACAAGTACTACAATACCTACCATTTTTGTGTTCCTTCAATGCTTTGTGTGTGTTCGTTGTACTGAAGTGAAATGTGAACGTTTGAAAAATACCTGTCGGTAATTGAATTTCCACATAAGAAATAGCTTTTATACCCGACAGAACCACTGTTTTCTTTACATAGCTTGAATCCGGTGGCATAGTGAGCACAGGACCCACATCTAGGCATACCCTTCCCACTCGCATAAAGAACAGATGATGGACGGAATGCTGAACAAACCAAACACCCACTCCCAGTCACAGATCTGGGTTAAATCAATTGGTTTTTTTTCTCACCCCTGTTAGAATCAAAGAGAACTAGCTCTGCATTAGGTGCTCTAACGTATGTTTGTGTTGAGGGAAAACAAATTTTGTTTTTAGGAAGTCCCTCACTCACCAACCTAGTTGGTGACATGATTCATCATTGGGCCCCACCCAAGGCACTTAGTGCGCCTCAGGAGTGCTACGACGCCTGGATACAGCAGAGCGGGCATTGTGCCATGAGAGTGTAGTGAAAAAAAAAGAGAGAATGTTAAAAGGACTGTCCTAAGGGTCCTACAGGGCAGAAATTACTATTTTAATGGATGGCCCCCTGGCAGTGAATAGAAACGAGAGATGGATATTATGGGAGGTTTAAGGTAACTCCAATATCCTAGACGGTCAACATGTTTCAGCCATGCACCCTTTAATGGTATGGCTTTCTTCATGACCTATGTGTAGTGCAAAGTGAGTGGTCTAAAAATAATATTGTTTTTAAAGGTCAACTATGTGTCACCCACGCTAAGGTGTGATATGTGGTAGAAGAGGATTTCCTCTAACAACGTATTCTCAGAAAGTTTCTGGAAAAAGCCCCATGAGTTCCATGTGGAGGCCCGACCTGTAGTCACACTTTCATCAAGGTCTAGGACCCTGCTCGATACCTACTGCGACCGCCATGGAGCTCCGTCGTTATGCGCGTGTGGAGCCGGGTGGGTGCTTAAATACATAGCTGATTTCTCAGGTGCCGGTAAGCCTGTTAATTAGGAGCTGCCGGAGCCTGTTAAATTGGTTCCACGTGTGGGCTGCTGCTCTGCCGCTGGTTGATTCTATCTGCGGAGCGAACAAAGAGGAAAGACGCGCCTTGGCTCTTGTGTCGGGTGCTCGTGTATTTGAATAAAGTTATAGAAAAAACTCCTTCGACACAGCTTGTTTCAAGTGGAGGCATCATTTTAAAATGAGATATGTTATTTTTGTAAATAGCTGCGTTTATTTACATAACTGATTTTTGAGAACATATCGCAAAGAGAATAAAGACTCAGTATAGTGTGTATGGGGTATATAAACCCATTCTAGGTAAGATGGGGATGTTAAAAAATCTATTAGAGTTGGACAAAGATTAAATATGGTTATAATACCAAGGGGAAGCCTAACATTATGTAGGGGTCTATGGGTGCCTTGGCTGTGCAATTGATTATTGGTATGGTGGTCGCATTAATTCGTGTATACCCATCGGGATCAATGTATGCGTATATGTACGGAATTCCTATGGGGTCTATAGACACAATTTTCTCCAAGTGCTAGAATAATCAAATAAAGGTGATCATTAGAGCCTCCTTCTGCAGCCAGACAAAAAATATCTAAAGACGCAAGTGGAATAGGTCTCTGGGAGACTCAAATTGTCTATCAAATTGAACTCAACATATGTTTTTTTTCCTGGGAAATGTAAATTGGGCTACTTGTATGACATATTTTGTATACCATAAATGTATAAAGTATTAATTGAAAATTACTCAGAAGGGGTATTATAATAAACATAGATAATAAAGTGGCCAAATAAAATGCTTAAGTTCTAGGCTTTGGAAAACAGTTAAGGAAATTAGCAAATATACTGCACTTCACTTCCGCCTGAAACCTAATGTCCTCTGTGTCCCTTCTTCGTCCACCCCCGACATTTTCCTGAATCAAGTGCAGGATCGACCAATATAGTTCACCATTTCCACCAATCCTGTTGCATTGATTCAAAATTGCACTCCATTTTGCGCAGTCAAAAACAACAACCATCCTTTTTCCCTCAAAGAGGCAGTGGGGCTATTCCTGTAGACATAGAATTGAAGTCAAAAAGGTCAGCTATTGCTAAGACTTTTTCCTTCCCCTTTAAGAGTAGGGGTAATATACTCCTGTTAAAAGTAGGCGGTCAGTTTTTCAGATAAGTGGTTTCTCAATCCCTTCTAACAATATTGCCTTGCACTCTGCTTTTTTTTCTAAAGCAAGGTGAACTTTAGTTCCCTGAGAACCTTTCAATCTGCTAAAAAAAGGGAGAAATAGTGTCTTCCACCGATTGGATATCCGAGCACAATATTTCTGTTGCACTCGGAAAACAAGAGAAAACACCCTGTTCTCTTTCTGGGGGATTTGATTTCTTTAGTACTAAATTGTCATTTCAAAATGGAGATGAATGTCTATCTCGGAGACGCATTTGTTCCAGATGATCTGAAACACAATTTAAAGGTTGTGTCTAAAAGAGGAACATTTGCCGGTGCAAGTCTTTCAAGAGCTCAGAAAATGTACTGAGGCCCACTGGGCTGCTCAGATTTGCCTGCTGATTTGCCTTCATTCCAGACGTATTCAATATAATTTGGCTCACAAACCCACTCAAACCTTTTGTCCTGTTTCAGGACCAGTTAGGTTTGCATCTCGGTGTGTTTGTCAATTTTCATGTAATCCTTTCTTAATTTGTAATAGAATAAGGGGGAGTGCCCGAAGCTCTGGTTAGAAGTCAGTGCTTTTCACTATTAAATGTTTGTTCACTGAATACCAAGACTGCATAGTCTGGAATCCACCTCATGCCTCTTTAACCCACCATCAGACACTTCCTGACCCTTTATCTCAGTCTTGCAGGTTACTTCCTTCTGTCTGTTTACAATCTTTCTCTTCCTTTGTATTTCTGCTTTCTGTGTTTCCCCCTATTGCTGTCCGTAAATGTTTGATGAGGAAAACTAAGTACCACTCTTCAAAAATTAACAGCCTCACCCACAACTACCAGTTCGAGTCAAGCACTGCATTTACAGCCTGATTTATCATTGGGACGTTTTGCGAGTCTGAAATAGCGATTCATAAGGAATCGCTATTCCAGACTCGCAAAACGGGATTCATGTAGGAATAGCAATATTTTTTGCGATTCCTACTGATTCCTTATTTGCGATTAGCTAATTGCTAATCGCAAATAAGGAATAACTCCCCATTCATTCCTATGGGCCAAAAGGCCCATAGGAATGAATGGTGAGTATTCCTTATTTGCGATTAGCAATTAGCTAATAGCAATAAGATAGCGATTTTAAGGGTGCCAGGGGTGTCCAAAGGACACCCTGTAGCACCCCTTAAATGCAAATTGAAACAGGTGTTGGGCACACACATGTCCAAAGGACATGTGTGTGTGCAACATGCAACTTAGAAAAATGTTTTTAAAAGCATCTTTCTAAGTTTTCGCTATTTACCACGAGGTTTGACCTCGCGGTAAATAGCGGGCCGAAATTGCGAATTCGCAATTTTTAAATAGGTGATGAATTGCATTTAAGGAATCTCAAATAGAGATTCTTTAAATGTAATTCCTCGCTAAATTGCGAAATCGCTATTACCGATTTTTGCATTTGGGATGATGAATCCCAAATGCAAAAATAGCGCTCGCAAAGGGCCAGATTCTCAGAATCTGGCCCTTTGCAAGCCGATTTCGGCTTGATGAATCAGGCTGTTAGTACCCCGAAAGCAGAATGTTTTACAGGATGCGCTCCAAATGGTGGTGCATTTACTTCAGGGTTTAGATTTCTTCATCATTTGGGAAACAACCTCTATTCCCTATTTGAAACTCATAGATTTTCTGCTGTTTCTAGCAGATCTATCTCAGCAGATGCTTCCTTCACCCCAGACCAAGGATTCCATCATCCAAACATAGATCAGACTGTCCTCTCTCACACGTTTCTTTCCAACATCCAGACCCAATAATGGGTCTCCTGGCTTCTTCTGTTGCAGCAGTCATCCATCACTCATCTGTTATCAAGTCTTGCAAAGACTTAAGATATTTTACCTGCATGTGGACATCTTAAATAGGACTCATATCTTTAAATGCAGAGGCTCTGAGAGGCAATAATTTAATGGCAATTTGATGACAACCACCAAGGAGGTCCACAGACATTCCCAATGGTTTTGCATACTCAGTAGGCCTAGATAACTTTAGTTGCAAAAAATGATGCAATTAGTGTGTAAAGTGGTTGATAAGAATAATGTAAGACCTAATTTTTCCACGCATAGAAAGATTTAACGAGCAGTTATACCATACATTTATGAGTTATCTGCTTACGAAACATTCTCTGATTAAGGATTAGGAGATGAATGCAAATTTATAATTTGATATTCTTTGAGTAGCCTCGGAAATTTTCAGAATTTCCAGAACATTAAGAATTCTGGCCTCAGCTACAACTTATGTACGAATTGCTGATTTTTGTGTATGTGACCCAAGGCCTTGTAAATGTGCAGTTGGCTGCCATCAGCTCTATAATCAAAAGAATGCTGGAAGTTTATTACACCCTGCAAAATTAGATCATGGAGGCAAAAACGTTTGTCCTCATGGTCACAATTCAAAATTATATTAACTATAATGTTCCCTAAATACTCTCAGTGATTTTGAAATTCCTTCTGTAACTTCAACTGAGTTTTCAGAATCTATTTTCATGGATTTAAATAATAGCCGGTTGTGTTTATTGTGCATAGAACACATAAGTGAGACACCATACAAAGCAGAAGAAAGTGTGTGCCCATGGAACAGTGGGTAGTGAAGATTTACTGTCTTTCCATAAAGAAATAAGTCACTGTCGACGGTGCTTTGGTGAGCCACTCACTTGCCAAACAAAACAGCTTGCACAATTAAAATACACACCCTCCCAGCAGCGCCCATTCCAGCATCTGAGGTTGGAGTACAAACAAATAGTAATAGAAATAAATGTGATAAATTACTATGCATCATGTAAACCTCCTTTGAGGTTAAGGTCGTGGAGGGAGTCAGTATTTGTTATCTATATAGGCAGCCTGCTTTACATGAATTTTCAGAAGACATCCATAACATTATTCCTAATTGAGGGAAATTCCCAGTACAATCTCTGATATTAGTTATCTGCTGAACGGCGAAATATTTATCAGTCTAGGCATTTTGGAATTTGGCCATTAAAATCATACATTTCTTTTTCGATTTATTGTAAGTGTAGCTGGTATTTAAAAGAGATTGCTCACTGTCACTGGCATTCTTGATTATGTTTTCATGCTTAAATGTGAACCAGTACAAATAACAATTTAATGCAGTGTGTCTATTCAGCAAAAATCATCTCACTGCGTTACCCTAGCTGTGCCTTTAACTCGTGTTAACAAAACTGCTGCTAAGTGGCGCCCAGCAGAGAACAATGCATGGTCCCTGATGCATTCCAGAACATTGACAGGAGCTGGTTACCAATTATTTATTTATTTATTTATTTATTTTATTTTAAAGGTTTTATATAGCGCTGGCTAGACCCAGGGGTATCAGAGCGCTTTACAGGAGTGTGAGGAGGTACAGTATTGAGAACACTTGATAGAAAACATTGCAATAAGAACCATTATACCGAAGGAAGTGGATAAATACGAGTGCTATTCACAAAAGTACCAGATTAAGCTAAAGAGGGCAGTGAGTAATTAGACTTGGGTGGGGGGGGTGAAGGAGAGAAGAAAAGATAAAGGAGTGGGACAAAGAAAGTAGGAGTTAGGAGGACAGGAGAACAGTGGGAGGCTGTGAGTAAGGCTAGGTGTCAGCTGTAAAAATAGAGGCAGGGAGGGGGGATTAAGGGGGAGGGGAGAGAGTAGCATGAGGGAGGGGAGTTAGGAGGGAGAATGGGGAATTGAAGGTCAATGGAGGGGAGCCTGACGGGGGCACAGAGTGGGAGTCAGTGTCAGAGGTAGGTATTAAGGACCCCAATATTTGTTGAGGAGGTGCAGATTAAGGTCTTTTTAGGTCTCGCCTATGCAGCGCAAATGCGCTGCATAGGAGAGACCTAATGCCATCAGCACAGCTTTTTCAGCAAAGACGTGCACACGTTGCATTGCTTGCAATGCCAACTCGTGCAGGTCAAGAGATTTCCTTGCGGGTGCCCGCTGCACCATATGGTGGCACCTTATGGTTGCACGCTCCCGCAAGGACATCGCGCATGCCATCTCCCCTGCTGCCGAGGCGCGCGCTTGTTTTTCTTGCATGGCTCGCGAACACTTTCACTTTCGCGTCCGCTTTGCTCTAGAAACTTTGTCCAGACATGGCGGCACCATCCTTCTCATTATACCTTTGGGTGAGCGCCCTATGCTTCTTTCACCTTTGTCCAAGACTCTTGTGTTCCCTTCTCGCTAGCTGTTTTTATTTTATCACTCCTCGTGAGCCTTCTTCTTCCCCGATGCACAACCTTTTATTTTATTTGTGTACATGTTATTTTATTATTTTTCTTTTTACTTATTTTGTGTTGTTCCATTTCTGTGCAGAAGAGTCTGAAAGCTCTGCTGAGGGCATTATTCTAGGTACTTAGCATAGTTTCAACTTGGCGGCACTTTTCAACCTTCATAGAGTTCTCTCGGAGCGCGCCATGTTTTCCTTTCACGTATTTTAATACGGCGGCCACTGTTGCCCGAGCTCGATCGTTGGTGTGCTCACTATAGATATAGACATACCGGAAGTAGTTTGGCTCCCAACAGGCCGTTTCACGGAAACAGCCGTACAGTCGTGTTTCTCGGCCCCACCTCAGACTGCGTTTGTCTCCAGTGGAAGAAAGATTATGCCGAAGATGCCAAAACCAAATATAAGATAACGGTGGCTAAATACAAACAAATGATTGACGAAGCCAAGAAATCTTTTTTTAGTCAAAAAATTGAAACCGCAAAAAATTCACATAAACTTTTGTATGAGACTGCAAAACAACTAGCCGGTCAATCTCCTAACTTGACTCCACCTCCTTCGCAACTTCTTTGTGACACATTGGCCAAATTTTTCTTTAATAAAGTTAGTGACATATATGTTGCATTTGCCACCAAAACTAAAAACTTTTCCGAAAGTACTCTCAAAACACAGGCCGGTCCAATGCTCACTCAATTTGTCGAAATTTCAGAAGCTCAGGTAAGGGACATAATTAACATAACTAGATCAGGTTCAGCACTTGATCCCTGTCCTGTTAAAGTTCTAATGCCAGTCTTAGAGGAAATTACTCCGGCCATAACCTCCATATGCAACGCCATGTTTAAAACAGGTGTCTACCCCAACAGTTTAAAAAGAACCATCATAAAACCTCTGCTAAAGAAACCAAATTTGGACAAAACTGAACCCAAAAGCTACCGACCTATAGCCAACCTACCAGTCCTGGCCAAAATAGCTGAAAAAGCTATGAATAAACAACTATCAGCGTTTCTAGAACAACACCAGCTACTTGACGAAACTCAGTTTGGGTTCCGCCAGTGTCATGGGACTGAGACAGCTCTAATTAAAGCAGCTGATGATATCAGACTCATCCGTGACACTGGGGGTACAGCAGTTCTGATATTACTTGATCTGTCTGCAGCCTTCGACACGGTCGACCATACCACCTTGATTGACCGTGTCGAGGGCCTGGGGGTACAAGGGATGGCCAGTAAACTTTTGGCCTCCTTTCTAGCTGACAGAACTCAGGTGGTCACAACAGGACCATTTCAATCGTCCACTATGTCACTGCCATGTGGAGTACCTCAAGGCTCATCCCTAAGCCCGACACTTTTTAACATCTATGTGTCGGGCTTAGCCAATGTCATTCGGGCTTATGGGATGAGCCTCACGTCCTATGCTGATGACACCCAGCTGGTTCTAGCCATTAAGAACAATGGCCATAAAGTGGCAGGTGACCTTAGGGCTGGTATGACGGCAATAGGAAATTGGATGGCCTCTAATTGTTTAAAGTTAAATTCAGATAAAACAGAGGTAGTTATCTTTGGACAATTAACACCAGAATGGTCATCTAATTGGTGGCCTTCCTCTTTAGGCCCCCCTCCTGAGCCTGTTAGCAAAGTAAGGAATCTGGGAGTCATCTTCGATGACCGACTCACGTTCCATCCACATGCCAACCAGATTACCTCCTCAGCTTTTTACAAGCTGAAGCTAATTAAAAAAATCCTCCCTTTCCTCCCTGGTAAAGCCGGAAAAACTCTTGTTACATCCCTTGTGCTGTCCACCTTGGACTACTGCAACGCTCTGTTTCTCAGTGCACAGGAAGGAGTCTTGAATAAACTACAATCCATACAAAACTCTGCAGCGAGGCTTTTGGGAAATATCCCTAAATATCACTCTGCCTCGAAGACCATCAAAGAGCTGCATTGGTTATCCATCAGAAACAGGATAAAGTTCAAGACCCTGTGTATTGTGTATAAGGCGTTGCATAACCAAGGACCAGCACATCTTGTCCGTAATCTGACCCCTTATCGTCCGCTCAGAACACTACGGTCATCTTGCTCAGGAGATCTTGTTATACCCCGGACAAAAACGGTCTCATGGGGCGACAGAAGATTCCTGGTCTCAGCCCCCAAGTTATGGAACACTCTGCCACCAACGATTAAAGCCAGTTCATCTTTATGGTCCTTTCGGAAACAACTGAAGACCTGGCTCTTTAGTCAATAAATTATTCATTCTTCAGGGTAAACACTCAGACACTCAGCGCCGAGACGCCCTCGGGCCATTGTATGCGCTCTACAAATATCATAAATAAATAAATAAATAATAAGTACCATTTCCGTTACTGCCAACGTGACCTGTTTTCATGTGACTAGGACTCTGTCCCAGCTCGCTTGCCACAACACACCCTTGTTCTCACCTCTGGCCGTTCCTTGTTTTATCTTGCCTTGCACTTACCTGGGAGTAAATAATACCAACCCATTAACGCTTTAAAATGTTCAAGCATCACTTTTCATTCAATCTATGTCCATGGTAAATGTGCCAAGCACAATAATTCCTTTTTTGTTTCTCAATTTTCACTTTGAAAATATTCTAAACACAATCATTTTACATTTGAACGATATCCAACGATTTACAATAGGCACGCGTTCTTTTTCAAGTTTTTAGTTTTGTAATATTTATTCTGTTTGATACTTCAAAAGAGCAAACATACAGGTTGCTTCAGAGTACTATAAAATATAACATAAGGGGAGAACATATTTTGTTATGCATTTGTTCCACAATAATATAGGAATGCATAGCTTCTTAAAGCATTTTGTCATTCCTTAAATGGTGTTTCTTCATTGCCCAGCATGTTTAATTGTGTTATTTATTTCATGCGAGCATGGTGAGAGGATGTAGCCGAACAGCTAGGGCTGTCGACCTCAAATCTAGGGAACCGGGTTCGAGTCTCAGCAACAATGCTCAACATCCTGTGATTTTGGGCAAAACACCTAATCCCCCTGTGCCTAACAAAAACTGAATGTGTCCCTCTGTACTGAAACTGGTGTTCATGTAAAGCGCTCTACCTTAGGGTCAAGTTTGCACTATATAAAATTCAAGAAAGAAAACAAAAAGTAAACATAATTCTATATGCTTACATACACAAGTTATTCAGTCATTCACCCTCATAGCTCCCAAGTGGCCCTCTGATGTCTGTTATGCTTAGCCAGTCCCAACTTATTTGTCAACAGGACATTTTAATTCCATGTGTGTAATGGTAAACTGTGAACTACAATTCCCAGAAGGCAAGGTGATAATAAGTGCGACACAGAGTCACTCCCATGCCATGAGTGTATTCCCACAGGTCTTCTCTTGGAGTGGAGCTGAGTGCATTGCTGCTAGTTCCCTGTGCTGAAACATGTTAGCATGAGGGTGTCATTCATGGAGTAGTTTTCAGTTCTGCAGCACACTTATTTTAAAAGGAGTTTTCGGCTTTTTTTTGTAATACACTTCAGCCCGACGAAAACAATGTTGGAAACAGATATGTGCTGCATGGACAGATGTACGCATCTATTCGTTGTTGAGCAATTCAATGCTTTCTGATGTATAAGCATTGCTTGTTTTTTAATGCAGCTAGTGCATAGAATCTACACATTAGATGAGATTTGCATACATCAATTCAATAACAAAAACTTTGGAGCATACACTTGAAAAAAAGTAAAACTATAACTCCAACAAAACAGGGTACCCACCGGCAAAAGGTGTGAACTGGCTTGGTGTTACATATCGACAATTGAAGGGTCAGGGAGTCATGAAGGTCCAGCATACACACTCCCAATGCTATTAAAAAACGCTGAATGTGCTTTTCCTATTTACACTTCAGGTAAACACCTCTAGTGTACCCAGGTGAAATACAGGTCGGTGAAAATATTTACATTTCAGAGCGAGAGCTCACCCACCTACAAAGGTGGCATGCTTTATCATTGTGCAACTCCTCATTGGGCCGGCTTGGCGATACCCAATGGGCCCTTGAAAGGGGCCTTTTTTCCGGAGTTCTTTTACTTGTCTGGCAGTTAATGATCTTTCCTTGAAGGTAAAAGACTTTTTATGAATGTGTACAAAGACGTTACGGACAAAGTATGTTATTTGACTCACTGTTATTATCACCTTGCTCATAAACCAACAAATGTGTGGTGTTCCATGATCCCACGAATCCTAACAGGCTTGATCCTTAAGGGGAGTAGGCAAGATGTCATACTTTACTCTAACCATAAGTGCACTGCTTTGTGCACTTATGTTTGGTGTGATGGGTGTTTTACTATCTGTAATGGCTTTCACCTATGGCTACGGCAACACCAATGGGCAATTCTTAATGCGTGGGAATATGGATGGATGAAATATCATTCGCACACAAAAACAATCAATCAGTGACACTTATAAAGCGCGCTACATACCCGTAGGGTCTCAAGGCGCTGGGGGGGGGGGGAGCCGCTACTGCTCGAACAGCCAGGTCTTCAGCTTCTTCCTGAAGGAGAGGTGGTCTTGGGTCAGGTGCAGGTCGGTCGGGAGGGAGTTCCAGGTCTTGGCGGCCAGGTAGGAGAAGGACCTTCCTCCTGTAGTCGCTCTTCGGATGCGGGGGACGGCGGCGAGGGCGTGGTTGGCTGATCGGAGGTGGCGTTTGGGAGCGTAGAAGTTGACTTGGCTGTTGAGGTAGCTCGGGCCTTGGTCGTGTAGGGCTTTGTGTGCGTGGGTGAGGAGGCGGAAGGTGATTCTTTTGTTGACGGGGAGCCAGTGAAGGTCTCTCAGATGTCCGGAGATGTGGCTGGTTCGTGGGATGTCGAGGATGAGTCTGGCTGAGGCGTTCTGGATCCGCTGGAGTCTCTTCTGGAGCTTGGCGGTGGTACCGGCGTAGAGGGCGTTGCCGTAGTCCAGTCGGCTGGTGACGAGGGCCTGGGTGACGGTCTTCCTGGTCTCGGTGGGGATCCACCAGAAGATCTTCCGTAGCATGCGTAGGATGTTGAAGCATGCCGAGGAGACGTTGTTGACTTGCCTGGTCATGGAGAGGGAGGAGTCCAGGATGAAGCCCAGGTTGCGTGCATGGTCTGTCGGTTTGGGTGCGGTGCCCAGGGCGGGAGGCCACCAGGAGTCGTCCCAGGCGGAGGGAGAGGAGCCCAGGATGAGGACCTCCGTCTTGTCCGAGTTCAGTTTCAGGCGGCTGGTCGTCATCCACTCGGCTACCTCTTTCATCCCTTCGTGCAGGTTGGCTCTGGTGGCGGCGGGGTCGTTGGTCAGGGAGAGGATCAGCTGGGTGTCGTCGGCGTAGGAGATTATGCTGAGGTTGTGTTTGCGTACGATGGCCGCGAGGGGGCTCATGTAGACGTTGAAGAGGGTGGGGCTCAGAGATGATCCTTGGGGGACGCCGCAGATGACTTCGGAGGCCTCTGACTTGTACGGTGGTAGGCGGACTCTCTGTGTTCTTCCGTCGAGGAAGGAGACGATCCATTCCAGCGCCTTGTCCTGGATTCCGATGTTGCTGAGGCGCTGTACTAGGGTGCGGTGGCAGACCTTGTCGAATGCCGCGGAGAGGTCTAGGAGGATGAGGGCCGCTGTTTCTCCATTGTCCATCAGGGCTCGGATGTCATCGGTGGCGGCGATGAGGGCGGTCTCGGTGCTGTGGTTGGCTCAGAAGCCAGACTGTGAGGGGTCGAGGGATCCGTTCGTCTCGAGGAAAGCGGCCATCTGCTTGTTGACGGTCTTCTCGATGACTTTGGCTGGAAACGGGAGGAGCGAGATGGGGCGGTAATTCTTGAGGTCGGTGGGGTCCGCTGTTGGTTTCTTGAGTAGAGCGCTGAGTTTGGCGTGTTTCCAGCTCTCAGGGAAGATGGTGGTGTCGAAGGATGTGTTGATGATGTCTCGCAGGTGGGGTGCGATGACAGCGTCGGCCTTGTTGAAGACGTGGTGAGGGCAGGGGTCGGTCGGTGATCCGGAGTGGATGGAGTTCATCGTGCGGATGGTGTCTTCGGTGCTGATCGGGGTCCAGGCGTGGAGGGTGGTGGTGGGGGGTGGTTGCTCGGTCATGGTGTGCGTTGGTTGGTTGTTGAAGCTGTTGTGTATGTCCGCGATCTTGTTGTGGAAGTATGAAGCGAGGGAGTTGCAGAGGTCTTGCAATGGGGTGATGTCGTTGTTTCCTGCGCTGGGGTTGGAAAGCTCTTTCACGATGTTGAAGAGTTCCTTGCAGTTGTGTGCGTTGTTGTCCAACCGGTCCTTGAATGCTGTTTTCTTGGCGGCGCGGATCAGCTGGTGGTGTTTCCGGGTGGCACGTTTGAAGGAGGTCCTGTTGTCCGGTGTCGGTTCCCTTCTCCAGACTTTCTCGAGGGCTCGGCAGTTCTTCTTGGAGCTCTTGAGTTCGTCGGTGAACCATGGGGCTTTCTTGCTGCCGGGTCTGCTGGGCGGGGTCCTCAGTGGGGCGAGTTCGTCCGCGCAGTTGCTGATCCACTTCGTGAGGTTGTCGGCGGCCTGGCTGGGGTTCGCTGAGCTGGCAGGAGGGTGCTGGCTCAGGGAGGTGGCGAGCTGGTCTGCTGTGATCTTGTTCCAGCTTCTGCGGGCGGCCTGTTGCTGGTGTTGGTGGGTCGTCGTTTTCTTGAAGGTGAAGTGGACGCAGCTGTGGTCCGTCCATTGAAGCTCTGTGGCGTGGCTGAAGTCGATGTCCTTGCTGGATGAGAAGACAGCGTCGAGTGTGTGTCCGGCGAGGTGGGTGGGGGTGGACACCAGTTGCTTGAGTCCCAGGTTGGCGAGGTTGGCGAGCAGGGTGCTGGTGTTGCGGTCGTTGTTGTTCTCCAGATGGAAGTTGAGGTCTCCCAGGAGGATGTAGTCAGCGGAGGGGAGGGCATGCGGGCTGACAAAGTCGGCGATGTCCTCGCTGAATTGTGTGCGTGGTCCAGGGGGTCGGTAGATCAGGGTGCCTCTGAGGGTGGTGTTCGGGTTGGTGTGGATCTGGAAATGCAGGTGTTCGGCGGTGGTCAGGGTGTTGTCGGTGCTGGTCGTGAGACGGATGGTGCTCCTGTGGATGATGGCGATGCCTCCTCCCATCTGGTTGGCGTTTCGGTCCCTCCGGACGATCTTGTAGCCCTCTGGGATGGCGATGGCGATGTCGGGAGCTGAAGAGGCGTTCATCCAGGTCTCCGTGAGGAAGGCAACGTCTGGAGCTGTGGTGTCGAGGAGGTTCCAGAGTTCGATGGCGTGTCTGTGGACGGAGCGGGTGTTGAGCAGGATGCACTTGAGGTGGGTGCTGCTGGTGTTCGGCTTGGTGGGTGCTGGTGCGAGGCAGGTCCGGATGCAGGTGAACTTGCAGGCGTGGCAGCTGAAGGGTCCGTGGGTACGTCGTGGAGTGGCTTGATGGCATTCTGGGAGTCGGCCGGTGTTGAGAGCGGTGAGGGTGGCGGCGGAGTACGTCAGGCGGGTCGGTCGGGGTCCTCGTGGGCCAGGGGTCCTGGCACTGGGCGCGGTCCAGGCGCAGACGGGCGTAGACGGGCTTACCTTTGGCGCGCCTTCGGCGCACAATCGGCGCGCCCGCTGCGCGTGACCGCTGCGCGTTCGCACGGTCGCCATTTAAGGCGAAGTGCGCGGGTGGGCGGAGCAGCTGGGAGGCGGGAGCGGGGAGGGTACAGAATAGACAAGCATTTGCAATGCAATAGGTCTCTCATTTGCGAGCGTTTGAGATATTTTTATTGTAAATTACATTGCCTTTTATTTATGTTTTGGTTTTTGAAACATAAATAAAAGCCATTGTCATTTACAATGCCAATAGGTCAAACTCGCGTAAATGCGAAACCTATTGCATTGCAAATGCTTGTTTGAAGTTGAAGTAGTAAGGGTTACAGTGTAGGCAGGGAGTTCCAGATGGAAGGAGCATTTCCGGAGAAGGAGAGAGCTTGTATGCATTTCTTCTTTAGCAGAGGGGGCATAAGAATGAGGGCATTGGTGTTCCTCGTCGGTCTGGTGCAGCCCTCTTTGTGGAGTTTGTCTGAGAGGTCACGTGGGGTGTTTAGGTGAAGGGCTTTGTGCGTGATGCATGCAATCTTGTGGGTGGATCTGCCTTCAATGGGTAGCCATTTGAGTGTTTTAAGGGTGAGGGGGATGTGGTCGAAACGTTTGGAGTCCGAGATAAGTCTAGCAGCTAGGTTGAGCACAGATTTGAGTGGTGCAAGGTGGACTTTAGGTGTTCCAGCAAGGATAGCTATACCATAGTCGATACTCAACCGGACCAGAGATTGGACAACAGATTGAAAGTCGTCAGCCACGATGAAGGGTTTAATTTTCTTGAGATGATGGAGGGTGAAGAGTGCTCCTTTGGCTGAGGTGTTTATTTGGGGAGTAAAGGCAAGGCTGTTATCAATGGTGATGCCTTGAGATTAAACTGAGTTGGAAGTAGTGAGAGAGCAGTTGAGAGCATTAAGGTCAAATATCCAGTTTTGTATGGGAGTGGGTTGTTTTTAGGGGAGAAGAGAATGATTTCGTTTTTCACAGGGTTGAGTTTGAGATGATTGTGGTGGAACCATGATTGGATTTTGGTCGGGTGTCATTGAGGTGGAGGACATCAGAGTGGGATTTCATCTTATAGTAAAGTTGGGTGTCGTTGGCATAGACGTGGTAATTTATTCCTGCTTGTTTGAGAATGAGGGAAAGGGGTTTCATGAAGATGTTAAAGAAAGCAGGAGAGAGAATGGCTCCCTGGGGGACACCGAGGGAGATTGGAGTAGGGTTGGAAAGACAGTTATCGATTTTTATTTGTTGGGTTCTGTGTTGGAGAAAGGAGGTGAGCCAATTGAAGACAAGGCCATTGAGGCCAAAGCGAACTTTAAGAGTGTTGAGTAAGGCAGTGTGATTAACTGTATCTAAAGCAGTGGAAAGGTCTAGGTGAATGAGTAGGCAAGATTACTAATTATTAATTAGCATTGCTATGTCTCGATGTCAAACAATAAACAACAACATTGACATGTCCCTCCTGTCTTTGTGTATTTACTAATTCCTAAAGTGTTGAAAGGAGAACTATTTTAAATTTGAGGACCCAATGGCCGACTCTTCCATGTCTCCTGAGCCTTTGAGTGTCCTATTGTGAGAGGTTGGCCTGGCATATGCTGTCCACTATTCTAGTGGGCACCTTTCACCAGTCCAAACTACCCTTATTGATGGTAGGTTTAAAGACAACCTATATAGAAAGCTAACCTAGTGGTAGCTGTGGAAAGCAGCCTTCAGGCTAAGTCTTGAAGGAATGTAAAGCAGCTTGTTTTACCAGTCTATAATCTCATGAATGACCAAATGAAAGGAGAACTTCACCAGGTTTATGTATAAAATATATGTATTTATTCTAAACACATCCCTCTAGTCTCTTTATGAGGCTAGGGGCAAAAGTACATTCAGTAAACTTAATTAGCACACAGTAAATTAGCACAATATGCGTTGAGCCCTAGGGGCGTACCAAACCATATATTAAGAAAGTGGTATAAGACCATGCCTGACATAAATACAAGACCTAGAGCCTTGAAAACCACTGGGGCCACCAGGAACCACCCAAGGTAGTGACACAGGGGACCCACGGGGACGCGCGCAGTGACTAAACACAGCCGCAAAAATCACCATTAACTTCAATGGGGAAAGTCGCAGTTGAAAATTTAAAGATTAAGGACACTTAGAAGAGGACTTGGAGCAAACCCCTTCAGAACTAGGAGGTTCTAGAGTCAACACCCACGGGAGCACCGGAGTACTCAAGTTACCTCACCCATGGAAGCCGGGTACATAGTTATCTTTTCGTGTTGAGTTTCGTCATCGATTTCAATGGCAAACTGCTGCAAAGGGCTGCTGGGGACCAAGTGGAAAGTGTCCGGGTGGATCGAAGATGTGAAGAACCTGAAAGCAGAGGCAAAAGAATCTAGGTCACTCTCCAGTGACCAGGAAGGCGATGAGTAGATGCCCACCGATGTGGGGTGATTTCAGGTGAAGAAGGTGAAGCTTGACTCTTCAGCCACGAGGACCAGGAGGCATCAATGACAACCAGGATCTGGATTCAAGCTGTCCCACAAAGGATAGAGAGTGCTGCAGTGTCGGTTTACGGATTGGACCCAACAAGCCTTGGCAACAGCAACCCACGCAGAAAGCAGAGATTGGCTTCGGTGTAGCCCAGCAAGGTCTGATGGACTCACCCCTTGGTGGGGAGTCAGGGGTAATTTGGAGCAACCAGGGAAACCCAAAGGAAAGAAGAGTTACCTTTGTGGGGACCACCAATCAACGGACCAGGGATCGTGAAGGGGCCTCGAGCAGAAATGTTAGAAGGGGCTCACGGAACACTCGTAGAGTGTAGGCCCACAATCTTCAGTGCAGATGGTGCTTGGGGCTTGGACTACAAGTAACCAAATGCACAACTTTGGGAAAGCTCAGGAAGTAGATGCACTGCCAAATGTGCACGGTGTCCAGGGGTTCCGGTCCCACGTCACTCGTGAGGGCTGCTGGTCTCAGCTTTGCTGGGATCTTGTGTCGGCCTCTGAGAAGTCTGGAAGTCTGTGTCCTGAATCGCAAATACTTCGGGGTCCGGCGGGAGCCTCGGAAATGCAGACCGGCAAGATGCTTCTTTCGGGCCTCCTTGAGCAGGGGAGTCACTCCTTGACCCCAAGGGAGATTCTTCCATCTTCTAGTTGTATCGAATGTCGAAGTTCCAGGATATATGTTGCAGAGTTTTGTCCAGGTGTAATCTGAAGTCCTAAGGACTGAGGTCCCATACTTATACTAAGAAAGGGGGTTGGACATACTTTGGGGACCCACGTTTAGGAGAGTCTGGGAAGAGGAGTGGTTACACCCATTCCCTTTGTCCAGTTTCACACCTGAGCAGGGGCTGATTGCCCCTGCAACCGGTTTGAACTGGGATATGCACAGGGACACCAAGTTTGCCCCCAGCACTGTCTCAAAAGCATTCTTTGAACGCACCCACCCAGCCCCAATGTGACAGGAAACCTATTGTCCAGGCCTCCCCTGCTAGAGTTTCATCCAGCAGCAGGAGGTCAGACCCGTGTTTGTGGCTGTAGCATTCAATTTGTGATGCCAGGTCTCTTTTAAACTATTACCGGTTAGGTCAGTGTGTACATGTCTCTCCTTCTAAAAGGGGGGTAGGATTCCAAAGTGTTTGACACCAAACATGACATGTTTCCATGCAGCCATTCCAAAGTTAGCATTTACCGTGAGGTTATAATGCACTTAAGAGTATATGATCTGGCTGCATCACAGAACAACCTCAGAGAATAGGCTCCGAAAGCTGTAGAGGGGCCCAGCTTATGCATGGGCACCCTCTCGCACAAAAAGCAAGCAATCTGCCTTCAGGATTGATAAGGCCTGCCATAGGAGTGACTTATAGGTTTATATGTGTCAGTGATTAAAGGTTGACATAGGTAACCTATATCTTAGTAAGGGATGCATGCACCACCTTACGCAGGCTGCAGTAGCAGACCTGTGGTGCCATTTTTGAAGGCTTCCCATGGGTGGCACAATATGTGCTTCAGCCCCTGGTAGGCCTCTGGGGTACCTATGCCCCTAGTACCTGAGGTACCATACACTAGGGACTCATAAGGGTAACCCAATAACCAACTTGGAGTGTACCTAAAGTACATGCAATCATTTTTAGAGAGGAAGCAGCTAGGCTGGGGTCCTGGTTAGCAGGATCACAGCCAAACTTAGTCAAAAACCATCAAAACACCAGAAACAAAGTGGGGGCAACTATGTAGTCAGATTCCACCCTCCTACACCTAATATGTTTCCTCAATTACGATCTGAGTTTCCTGATAACCTCTTTAGTCGTTCTTTGGGTGGACATTTTCCCATCACACACATCTTTCTTCAGGCCCAAAGTATTCTTATGGTCTAACCCCTGTCCTCACATAGAGCTTTCCTCGGTCGTCCTTTGTGCGTCCTCAAGTCGGTCTAATTGTCCCATTAGTTCACATTTTCTCAACATCCAGACCCCTGATTTCAGTGTTTTGGCCCCCCGCAAACAAATATCCTTGTTCGGCCTCACTGCATTCTCACTTTCCCGCCCTCACCCTTCCTCTGCCCTTCATGGATTTGTTGTAACTATTAGTAACTCTTCTGTCGAACTGACAGAAGTTTAAGCAGGGCGTTTTTAGTGTTAAGGTGGGGAGAGGAGACATTCCTGGACAGGGACATGTACCTGTCCCCCCACCCCTTCGAATGTTTTGTTGTCTGCTGCATAGCCCTTAACTTTTCAAAGTTTTAAGGAGGATGATATCCTCTGGAATGGAGTTGGTGATCCTAGTTAGGCTAACGAATAAAATGATTTGAAATAAATGGATAATTAGGAAGGTTACAGCAGGAAAAGGGTCCTTTTCTATTACAAATTAGTGTAACGTTCGGGTCAGGTCAAGCATTTTACCTCGATCTTCATCAGTAAATGATGATCTTCCAAATTATCCCAACTGTCCAGTGGATTTTAGTGACTAAGACATTCTGGTCTGGTTTCCCATATGAGGTTTATTAATCAGTGTAGAATGCTGATTGGACCCCCAGAGGTGTTCTGACTTGCACTTTACCTTTATTTCCATGACCAAAGGCACCAGAGGTCAGAGGTGGCTTCATCACAAATCTATTGCTACAAGAGATGGTGAGGTGAGCGGTGACGTGGTATGACATTTGCTTTGTCATCCTTGACCCTGCTGTGTCTGCAGAGGTCTGTGTGTTAGCCAGATCAGGAAGGGCCTAGTATGTCCAGTCTGAGTCTTTCGTTTACTGTTGTCTTGCACGCCTTTGTCCATTTATGTAGAGTTAAAGCCAGTCTCCATTCGTCCTGAACACTGGCTTCTCCTTAGTGAGGAGCAACTGACCTGAAATCTCAAGGTCATAAGATATTTCCACTGTAAAGGACCAACACCACCTAGCGTAAACTGGAAGATAGGCTTGACTCTCCGCCATTGTTACTTTACTTCCCAGGACCAAGGCACTTCCCCTTTCGACTGCAAGGGCACTACTTACTACGCGTTATGCCGTTGCCCCTGTTTTTATCTTTTGTTTCAGGCTTTGATATTCGTGTTCTTTAGGATTGCAAACAGTAATATTAACAAATAGGTACTACATCACTCAAGACTGGTTTGGAATGCAAGGGGCAACACTGTCCATGTAGGGAGGGAGAGGGCAAGGGATCCCACTCCTGCCCTGCACGCAGAGGGATATGTAAGAATTTGGTTCATACATGCCCAGTTACTACATTTAATCCCACCCATCACAGGAAACCTCTGTCTGTCCAGAGTTAAGAGCAGTAGGTATTTCTAGAATGAAGGCAATCACAGAGAGAAATCTCAATTTTCACTCACCATTTACTCAATGAAAGTGTTATATAGCTTTGCGTGCCTCTTGGATTAAGTAGCATGCAGTAGGGATTTTCAGTTAGAAAACTAACCTGCATACATTTACTGAAATCTAAATATAGTGAATTTTAAGGTCGAGCTGTCTCTTCCTGTAGGCTGATCGCAGCTGTGTGTCCCAATAGCGACCATAGAAATAGTGTGCAACCACTGTGCCCTCGGCCTGGTTGCCCCCTCGCTCCCCGCCTGCTGCCTGCCTCTTACCTGCTGCCTGCCTGCCTGCTGCCGATCCAACCCGGCGCCCCAGCCGCCGCAGGGCCGCCCGCCTCGATCGCCGATCCAGCCCGGCGCCCCAGCCGCCGCAGGGCCGGATGCCTGGATTTTCGCGCCGGTTTTTGCCGCGACCCCGCCCCCCCGCCTGCCGATAGGTCCACGCCCTCCCCGTCTCCCGCCTGACCCGCCCTCCCGGCTCCCTTCTTAAGGGGACCCCGACCCCGGATTAGCAGCGACCACTGTGCCCTCGGCCTGGTTGCCCCCTCGCTCCCCGCCTGCTGCCTGCCTCTTACCTGCTGCCTGCCTGCCTGCTGCCGATCCAACCCGGCGCCCCAGCCGCCGCAGGGCCGCCCGCCTCGATCGCCGATCCAGCAAGGCGCCACAGCCGCCGCAGGGCCGGCCGCCTGGATTTTCACGCCGGTTTTTGCCGCGACCCCGCCCCCGCCTGCCGATAGGTCCACGCGCTCCCCGCCTCCCGCCTGACCCGCCCTCCCGGCTCCCTTCTTATGACGCCCCCTCAGCGACCGCGCAGCGGACGCGCGCAGCAGGAGCGCCGACTGAGCGCCGAAGGTGCGCCAAAGGTAAGCCCGTCTGCGCCCGTCCGGCCTGGACCGCGCCCAGTGCCAGGACCCCTGGCCCCCGCAGATCCCAGCCCACCCGCCGGACATACGACGCCGCCACCCTCATCGCACTCAACGACGGACGAGTCCCGGGATGCTACCGTGCCACCCCGAGACGCTCCCACGGACCCTTCTGCTGCACCGCCTGCAAGTTCACCTGCATCCGGACCTGCCTCGCACCAGCACCCGCCAAGACGAGCACCAGCAGCAACCACCTAAAGTGCATCCTGCTCAACACCCGCTCAGTCCACAGACACGCCATCGAACTCTGGAACCTCATCGACACCACAGCTCCTGACGTTGCCTTTCTCACGGAGACCTGGATGAACGCCTCTTCAGCGCCCGACATCGCCATCGCCATCCCAGAGGGCTACAAGATCACCTGGAGGGACCGCACCGCCAACCAGATGGGAGGAGGCATCGCCATCATCCACAGGGACACCATCCGCATCACGACTTACACCGACGACATCCTGACTACCGCCGAACACCTACACTTCCAGATCCACACCGACCCGAAGACCACCCTCAGAGGCACCCTGATCTACCGACCCCCGGGACCACGTACACAATTCAGCGAGGACATCGCCGACTTCGTCAGCCCGCATGCCCTCCCCTCCGCTGACTACATCCTCCTGGGGGACCTCAACTTCCACCTGGAGAACAACAACGACCGCAACACCACCACCCTGCTCGACAACCTCGCCAACCTCGGACTCAAGCAACTGGTGACCACCCCCACCCACCTCGCCGGACACACACTCGACGCCGTCTTCTCATCCAGCAAAGACATCACCTTCAGCCACGCCACAGGACTCCACTGGACGGACCACAGCTGCGTCCACTTCACCTTCAGAAGAACGACGATCCACCACCACCAGCAACAGGTCGCCCGCAGAAACTGGAGCAAGATCACAGTCGACCAGCTCGCCGCTTCCCTGAGCCAGCACCCTCCCGCCAGCTCAGCGAACCCCAGCCAGGCCGCCGACAACCTCACAAAGTGGATCAGCAACTGCGCGGACGAACTCGCCCCACTGAAGACCCCGCCCAGCAGACCCGGCAGCAAGAAGGCCCCATGGTTCACCGACGAACTCAAGAGCTCCAAGAAGAACTGCCGAGCCCTCGAGAAAGCCTGGAGAAGGGAGCCAACACCGGACAACATGACCACTCTCAAGCTTGCCACCCGGAAGCACCACCAGCTGATCCGCGACACCAAGAAAACTGCATTCAAGGACCGACTGGACAACAACGCACACAACTGCAAGGAACTCTTCAACATCGTGAAAGAGCTCTCCAACCCCAACGCCGGAAACAACGACATCACCCCATCGCAAGAACTCTGCAACTCCCTCGCCTCCTACTTCCACAACAAGATCGCGGACATACACAACAGCTTCAACACCCAACCGACGAACGCCACGTCCGACTCGACCGAACCACCGCCCCCCACCACCACCCTCCGCGCCTGGACTCCTATCAGCACCGAAGACACCGTCCGCATGATGAACTCCATCCACTCCGGATCTCCGACCGACCCCTGCCCTCACCAAGTCTTCAACAAGGCCGACGCTGTCATCGCACCCCACCTGCGGGACATCATCAACACCTCATTCGACACCGCCACCTTCCCTGAGAGCTGGAAGCACGCCAAACTCAGCGCTCTACTCAAGAAACCAACAGCGGACCCCTCCGAACTCAAGAATTACCGCCCCATCACGCTCCTCCCGTTTCCAGTAAAAGTCATCGAGAAGACCGTCAACAAGCAACTGGCCGCCTTCCTCGAGACGAACGGATCCCTTGACCCCTCACAGTCTGGCTTCCGAGCCAACCACAGCACCGAGACCGCCCTCATCGCTGCCACCGATGACATCCGAACCCTGATGGACAACGGAGAAACAGCGGCCCTCATCCTCCTAGACCTCTCCGCGGCCTTCGACACCGTCTGCCACCGCACCCTAGTGCAGCGCCTCTACAACGTCGGAATCCAGGAGAAGGCACTGGAATGGATCATCTCCTTCCTCGACGGAAGAACCCAGAGAGTCCGCCTACCACCGTACAAATCAAAGGCCACCGAAGTCATCTGCGGCGTACCCCAAGGATCCTCGCTGAGCCCAACCCTCTTCAACGTCTACATGAGCCCCCTCGCGGCCATCGCACGCCAACACAACCTGAACATCATCTCCTACGCCGACGATACCCAGCTGATCCTCTCCCTTACCAACGACCCCGCCGCCGCCAGAGCCAACCTTCACGAAGGAATGAAAGAGGTAGCCGAGTGGATGTCGACCAGCCGCCTGAAGCTGAACTCGGACAAGACGGAAGTCCTCATCCTGGGATCCTCGCCCTCCGCCTGGGACGACTCCTGGTGGCCCCCCGCCCTGGGAACCGCACCCAAACCGACAGACCACGCACGCAACCTGGGCTTCATGCTGGACTCCTCCCTCTCCATGACCAAGCAAGTCAACGCCGTCTCCTCGTCGTGCTTCAACATCCTGCGCATGCTATGGAAAATCTTCCGGTTGATCCCCACCGAGACCAGGAAGACTGTCACCCAGGCCCTCGTCACCAGCCGACTGGACTACGGCAACGCCCTCTACGCCGGAACCACCACCAAGCTCCAGAAGAGACTCCAACGGATCCAGAACGCCTCAGCCAGACTCATCCTCGACATCCCACGACACAGCCACATCTCCGAACACCTAAGAGACCAGCACTGGCTCCCGGTCAACAAGAGAATCACCTTCCGTCTCCTTACCCACGCACACAAAGCTCTCCACGATCAAGGCCCGAGCTACCTCAACAACCGCATCAACTTCTACGCTCCCAAACGACACCTCCGATCAGCCAGTCACGCCCTTGCCGCCGTCCCCCGCATCCGAAGAACGACAACAGGAGGAAGGTCCTTCTCCTACCTGGCCGCCAAGACCTGGAACTCCCTCCCGACCGACCTGCGCCTGACCCAAGACCACCTCGCCTTCAGGAAGAAGCTCAAGACCTGGCTGTTCCGGCAGTAGCAGCACCCCCCCCCCCCCCCCCCCTAGCGCCTTGAGACCCTCCGGGTAAGTAGAGCGCTCTATAAATGTCTATGATTGATTGATTGATTGCAATTAAAATATCATGCCAAGAACATCGACAATCAAAATATTGTGAGGCAAGTATATGTTGGTAAGTATTTGATGTAAATCAATTAAGAAACGTTTTAAAAGTGTATATTTGTAAGTATAGATGTTCTATTCACACTCATCTGTGTCCCTTAAAGATGTGTACATCGTCAAGTTACTTATAAGTGGAGGTAAATATAATAAAATGTAACTTACTATTCTATACTTTCCTTGTCAGTAAGTGTTTTTGTTACAGTATTGCGAGGGGCTGGGCAATAAAATTACCTTAACGATAATTGCATGTAGGTCATTTAGCTGACTCGTGACAGTGCTCTTTAAACTAACTTATCAGTGCAGCGCCTGCCTGCAAGGTCCCCCTGGAGTTCTTACCTGCTTTTATGCACTGTCAGGGGCTGGTCAGTGTAAGTAACCAAATGCAAATACCAATAAGGGAATAGAATTGCTGGACACTGCAGGGCATATGTACAAGGACTGGTGAAAACTACCACTAACTCTAGTTAGCGGCAGTTTTCTTATCGCTGTGTACCACTGAAAACAATCGCCTTGTTAGCGACATATGTACAGGACGTCGCTACATGGCGATAGATTCAGGGATCAGCGGTGAAAACAGCCCCTAACATTAGCGTGATGTCGATAGGAATTCCGGCGTTAGCTGACAAAAAACAACAAAAGGCACATTAACGGCAAAAAGCGCACGGTAGTCAGCCCAACGTGAGTTTTTTTTCCCTCTAATAGAAAAAATAGCCTATCAGTCGACCTCCTATAGGAAAATAGGCAAAAAAAACAATGAAATGCAGAATGGAGCAGCCGGGGCCAAGTGTAGCACACATCATCAACCCCCTCAAGCCGCCCAACATCCAGGATGACCAGAACGAGAGCCTGGAGCCTGGATGCCTCACTGGACCTGGGCCTGGAGACTGGATGTCTCGCTGGACCTGCGTCTGGATCCTGGAGTGGGATGCGGCGGAGCTGTGGAATCGATGACCCATGGCAGTAGACATTGAGGCGCGGTGATCAACCATAGCTGGTTGTGAAGTCTGGCCAGTCACATGGAGACACATCGCTGACCTGTGTAAGAAGATCTCCTTGCGCCCCTTGGAGCTGTGAATGGTAGAGGCGCTCCTGTGCACCAACATAGAGAGGTCTGCATCGCATACTACGATCCACTCCTACACCAGGGTGCACAGAGGGGATTATCAATGGTGGGTGGCACATCTCTGTATCACAGGCCGGTTGAGGTTGCGCTGCCCGGACACTGTGGAGGGTGAGGCCCCTGAGCTGCGCAAAACTTGTGTTGCGGGAGCGCTGCAAGTTCACACCTCAGGGGGCCCTGCTGCATCAACTGCATCAGGAGGTTCAACAGCGGACTTGGCAGCAACGGCTGTACCCAGGCGTGCGCAATCCCACCTGGATGAGGCTCCTGATGGCTTAGTCACAGATTTGGAGAGAGTTTACTGGATTGCGCCATGGTGTCAATGTTAAGGAGAAGGTGGGACATGTAGCTGAGGAGGCCCAGCAGTCAAGTCGCCCATGTCTAGCACCTGTAGATGATGCACCCCCCAGTGTCGGCTCATCCACTATGGCGGAAGAGCGTCGCCCCACTGCTTTCAAGAAGTGCAAGAAGAGGAACAATCATCACATGATCATAACTTCCTTCCTTTTCGTGCCTTGTTTCCTTTGCGGGCGGGAGGGTGGGTAGGGCTGCTCCACTCATCGATCAGGGCAGGGATGGAGTGGCATGCCCACTCAAGTGTGCAGTGACTGTTTGTTCGGCCCACTCAGGCTGCACAAAGCAGTCATGCGCACTGTCCTGTTCGCAATGCAGGCTGCATTACAGCCTGCATGGAGAATATGCCCACACCTCCAGCCCCTGGCTGAACGCCTTGTCCCGGCGTCAATGACCAATCCCAATGCCGCATTGCTGCGTTGTGATTGGCTTAGGAGATGGAGCCTGGCTGCCTACTTCCTGTTCCTTAAAGCAGACTCAGGAGAGCAGGAGCAACGAAGACAGCCTTGCTGCCTATTTCCTGTTCCTTGAGGCAGGCTCAGGAGAGCAGGAGCAACGAAGACACGGGACCCGACCTCAAAGTAAGATTTCTCTCATTTATATATTTACAACACTCGCTCACACACACCCCCCGCATCCATGCCCCATCCAGTGTTCTTTCCGGTGTTTCCCACCTCCCAGCTGTCCAGTCCCACCCGCAGCATTTCTCAATGGCGGCCACTGTGCGGCCATATGCAGTGGGCGAACCACTGGTGTGCCATAGGCATATATGGAGTTACGATGCATACCATTATATTGCATTCCATTACAATACATACTAATACTAGGCACATTGCAACAGTAGAAGAAGGTGTTGGATTGTGGAGATGTAAACATTACTATTACCACTTCAGTGAGTGCCACCCTAAAACTAACCCGTGCACCCCAAAGCAAATCCTGAACCCTAAAATTCATATGTGAGCCCTTAAGACACACCCTAAAAATCCTATTTGACCAAATGTATACCTCAATTTTAATATTTGATTCTAATGCACCCCCCAATTTTCATGATTGACCCCAAAACACACTTCAAATTTCAAATGTTACCCCATAATACACCCCAGGTTTCATCTCAGACACCCAAAACCCATACCCACCCTAAAAATGAAAAATGCCCCATTACTGACCTCACAAAGCGTAGTAATGGAATGCAATGTAAAGGCACCTTGTGGCCCCATGCAAATGAGGGAATCAGTTTGCCTCTGGGCCCGTGTCATATTATGGACACACACTGCACGCAACTGCAAGGGGATCTCTCTCCTCTCTTGAAAGTACAGGCAGGTTGCACTGTGAAGCTTTTGAACAGCTCCTCCGAATTTCACTTGATTGTGCTGCCCTGAGAGCAGCACGAGTTCATGGGTGCACAATGGCGCAGACAGGGAAAGTGCACCTTGTTCATAATACTGGTGTATCTGAAATACATTTATGTGAGAGTCTCATAATCTGTAATATATGTTACAACAGGATCGCAGACAAGTAAGACTTGATTACTGATGCGAGTATCATATTTGCGCACATAAATGTATGTGCTAGTCATGTGCGCATGAGTTAACGCCAATCTTGAATGCCATAGGATCTAGGACCGTCGTAGTGTATGTGATATATAAGGATTCAGGTCGTAACGAAAGCCAAGGACACCAGTAAGGCCAACATTAATGATTTGGTTTTACAATTCCCTTAGAATCCAAAAATACAAATCGTTTTGGGCCATCTACAGGAATTTTGAACGTCACATGTTGTATCCCAATGTAAAATGAGGCACGTTTACCTACCAACCTAATTACTCCCTAGAAAACTAGGGAGCCCATCGGTCTCCCTAATAATGTCGGATATGTGAAGCAAACCCAAACCCAATGATGAAGCATACCACCTAGGTTGGTGGTGAGGGTTTGTCTTCTATTTTGTTTTATGAAATCCATGTGATTCAAGAGGGTACCCACTAATATAGCTGTTATATATGGAAGTACTCTCACGTGCTGATTGTCTGGTTTTGATTTTTTGTCCTGCCTATTCTGCCTGTCTCTTCTCCAGTGGCCTCTGCTCCCTTCAGTGACATGCCACCACCTATCCCCGTTTCATGCCTCCAGGTCGTAGTTTGCTAAAGCTATTGGATGATGATTCCGTGTGCAAATGACTCCTTGAGATGTCAACTCTATTCTGCTGAAAACTTTTACTCAAATGATTAGAGCATAGTTAGGGCTAGGTGTTAAGCGGCGATATTTTTATCGCCGAGCTGCGGCGATTTTTATCGCTTAGGAACCTTGCTATTATCAAGGTTTATCTCCTAAGCGATAAAAATCGGCCGAAATGCATGAATATCGCTGAAAAGTCCGCGATATTCATGCATTACCGAGTTAATGCTCTTAGCCATGTTATCCACCTACCATTGGATAACATGGCTAAGAACTGCTCAGGGGCAGGTGTTAGCTTTTGGAGATATTCGTGCTTAGCGCAAATATCTCCAAATGTGGGTAATAGGAAATAGCGATGTTAGCGACTGTTTCCAATCGCTAACATCTTTGCACGCCCACTTTGCATGTCATTAGTGATAAATATCACTGACATGCAAAGCGGGCCCCAAGATGGTCTCTATCTCCTACTAGCTGTTGCTAACTGGTGTTAGCGACAGCTAGGTAATAGGGAGATAATTTTATCTCCGCTTTCTTGGCTTTTAAAGCCAAAAAAGCGGAGATAAACCCCCTTGATAATATGCCCCTATATTCCTTTGAAACCTTTAATCCTTATTGTTTGGTACTTGGCAAGAACACCAAAAGGATCTAAAAGCATATAGTTGCTATCTCCGTGTCTGTCCCAATAGCAAGGTAGAATTCTTAGGTGGCAAACAATAACAGTAGATAAGGAGATGGCATTAAGAAAATTGTTGCCATGGTTGCTGCAGCATAACTCCTATTATTCATACTAACACATAAACTGGCGATTGTGTGCTCCCTGTTTACTGTACATCTTCTTACCATTTACCAGAACTTTTGATGTAAACCCAAAGTTTGTATAATCTTATAAACGCCAGTAGAACTAAAGTTGTGTCTATATAGAGTATTTAAATTTGTTAGTAATTACCAAGATTACCAACTCGTAAGATTAAAATCTGAAGAATTCTCTCTTTCCATCATGCCATAGCCATCATGTTTCAGTATTTTGCATTGCTCACAAAGCTTCTTACTTCCTCATTACGATTTTTTTCCATTGGGAAATACATTCAGGATGAAATTATGCAGAAGGTTGTGGCTGAGCACCCAGAGAACAAGGGCTTATAACAACGTTGTCTCAATCTGTCACCAGGGTCACCTAGTGACAGGCTGACATGTTTGGCAAATAGCATGCTATAGTGGTTGCTAGCCTTCCCTACCAGCATGAGATTCGTAAGTCTTTGTTGCAGGAGTGAAAGAAGAAGCCTGAGATGATTGGTAGATTGCTTTGAAATGTGCCCCTGAAGAGGTTTGATGTTCAATTCCGTGACACCCTTAAAGTGGACTGCCTGCTTCCTGCTTTAAAGGGGTGCACAGCCATTGCATCTGAAGACAAAGCCCGATCAGCGCCAATTGAAACAAGGATTGAGATGGCAAGAACATGTTGCCTCGTCTTTTGCACAAAGCGCACATACGTATGCAATGTTTTCAGTACAATCCAGCCCAATCCCTTATGAAGGACTTTCAAAGTCTGCTTACCAAGGAGGGTAAGCCAAATCCTTCACTCACGGACAATATATCACTTTGTGGTTTATATTTTCATTGATGCCCTCGAGGAAACAGCTGTCTTCTCTTTCTCAGTAATATCTCCATCAGAGCGAGAGAGCCTGGCGCAAATCCTATGAACCCAGTGCTCACGCAGCCTATGTATTAAAGTTTGCCGCATATAAAAAAGCCATCCTGTTACGGAAGGCCGAATTTTATGAGGCTATGATTGCGGAGGCTGCTAATCCCCTGAAAGAGATCTTTAGGATCCTAAATGAGTTAAGGAAGGATAGGGTGCAAAAATCTACCTTTAGTCAAAAGGATTGCCACGATTTTCAATCCTTCTTCCTAGGAAAGATAAAGGATTTGATGACGGAAATCCATCACACCCCGATCCTTCCCTGCTCAATTGAGCCTCTCACCCTCCCCCAGGTTGGCTAATTACCTGACCACCTTGCCTTTACTCACCAAGGAGCTTCAGACCATCTTAGCTGGGCGAGTGAAATCGGGCTCTCCAACTGATCCCTATCCTCCCAAAATTTTTAAGATGGCATGGCTGGTTATTGAGGACAAGGTGCTCTCCCTCCTGAATCGCTCCTTGGAAACAGGGCTTGTTCCCTCCAATGTTAAGGAAGCCCTGGTGATTCCGCTCTTAAAGAACCCGGGTGCTGACGCTAAGAATTTAAAGAATTTTAGGCCAATCTCGCAGTTGCCTTTTTTAGCAAAAATACTAGAACAGCACGTCTTACAATCTCTTTCCCGCCACTTGGAATCGAACCATCTT
Organism: Lissotriton vulgaris; assembly: GCF_964263255.1. Classification (NCBI taxonomy): domain Eukaryota; kingdom Metazoa; phylum Chordata; class Amphibia; order Caudata; family Salamandridae; genus Lissotriton; species Lissotriton vulgaris. The sequence goes on along the minus strand of NC_141689.1, from coordinate 893,355,018 downwards.
CTCGAGTTTAATCAGGCTGGGTTCAGAGCTCATCACAGCACGGAATCGGTTCTGCTCTTCTTGCTACATGATTTGAGACTAAGGGCAGACAGAAAAGTGATGTGTGCTCTGGTATTACAGGACCTATCTGCGGCATTTGACACTGTTAATCATGGCCAATTACTTTTGCTGATAGCAGATCTAGGGATTCAGGGCACGGCTCTGGCCTGGCTGACCTCCTTCTTAGGGACCGCTCCCAGCGAGTCCAACTAGCAGATATGGTGTCCCATCCACCCACTCTGGCATGTGGAGTGCCTCAGGGATCCGCATTATCACCTCTGCTTTTCAATGCTTATTTGCAGCCCTTGATTGCAGCGCTGAACCAGATGGAGTGCAGGGTTTATAACTATGCTGACGACACTCAAATTCTGATTCAGATTGACCATTCATCTAGGGCTCACTTGAGAATGCAGGATATTCTCAAGTTTACCATCAACTGGATGTCGGTCAATTTGTTAAAAATAAATCCCGACAAAATGGAGGTTTTGGCAGTCACCACAGCCTCAAACCCCTGGAATGATCTGTTCTGGCCTTCAGAACTTGGGCCCTTTCCTGAACCTGCCGCGGCTGTAAAAAGCCTTGGCATCAAAATTGATGCCTTGCTATCTCTGACACAACAGGTGTCGGCTGTGGTCGGAACCAGTGTTGGTCTAATGCGACAGCTGCGGAAACTGTCCCCACTGTTGTCCTTTGCTACCCTTAGACTGGCGGTTTCAGCATTGATTCTGTCGCGGCTCGATAAAGGCAACTCTTTGTACTATGGTCTACCAAAAAAACTATTGGCCAGGGTGCAGGTTGTTATAAATGACGCGGTCAGATTAATTTTCAAAAAACCCAGACATGCACATCCCATGCCCTTACTGCGGGACCTACACTGGCTCCCGATCACACAGAGAATCAAATTTAAAAGCCTCTGTATTGCACATAAAGCTATTCATGGCTTAGCCCCCAGTTACATCAAGGACCGATTGATTAACTACACTTCGAGCAGGACGCTTCGGTCATCTGATGCATGCCGCTTGATTTGCCCCAGTTTAATCTCTCGTCCATGGGGGGAAGAGCTTTCTCGACCACAATTCCTCAAACATGGAACAGCCTTCCCGCAAACCTATGCAAGGAAACAAATCTCATTCCATTCAGAAAGAAACTGAAGACTTGGCTTTTCTTAGAGGCATGGGGTCCTCTCTGAGCAGGCTACTTTCTCACTTGGTGCCGGGCGTCCGCTGACAGCACTTAGAGACCTCTGGGTGATAAAGCGCTTTATAAATCTACATTAACATAACATAACATTAACATCTGCCTACCACCAGTTCTGGCTGTGGGTTTAGAAGGCTGACTCATCACAGCAGGTTATGTTGTTCAGTCTGTCTTCCCTGGGTCAGAGGTTGTTCAGTGCACAACGTAAGGAGCTGGTGAAGAGTAAAGAAGCAGGGAAAAAGAAAATGGATATTCCTTTTCTTCACAGGACCCTAGCTGGGTCCTCCAACAATGTTCATGTTATGTCGTCTATCTCAAACGCGTATTTCTTTGGGATTAGAGGCAGAGATCAAGTGCTCCCAGACTTTCTTTTCTGTCAATTTTCAGCAATTCTAAAAATTCCACCCTGGTCCCTATGTTTGCTCCAGGTATCTGACAAACCTTAGTGCAACAAGTGTAGAGACTCCTAGGAAACTGAGTTGTAGGGGTCCACTTCACCTGAATTATGGCAGTCCTTTACTACCCACCCAAGGGTGCACTACAGCCCATGGCATTCTTATCTGCATTTGGAGAATAGGTCGATTTCTTTCTTGTGCTCCCTGCAGAGGGATGTTTTGGACCAATGGGTCTTGGATGTGGTGACAATTGCATTGAATTCTCCCAGCTTCCTTAGGAAACCTTCACTTGTTTGACCCCTGAATGGACCAGGCCCATAAGTTCTAGACCTGTTCTAGAGTCACAATCCAAAGGTTCTTTTTAGCAGCATATAAGCATAGTAACCACAGACTACTGTGTAAGGTTGGTTAATTTATTACAAAGCCAAAAATAACTGAACATAAAGACACCTCAAAATGGGAGTGTAAAAATACATGGGAATCAGCACAAAGCCAAATCTGCGAATAAAGTAGAGGTGATGCCAAATGCACAAAACAATTAACTCAATAAATAGGATCCAGAGGATCGAAAAGTATGAGTCCAGATATCCATGCACCGAGGTTTGATGAAAATAAAAAATTAATCTATCCCTACACTAACGCTAAAATGGCATCTCTACTTAAGTGTTCTTGGGAAAAGGAACAAAAAGGTGTCAGCATGTGGAGTCTTCCTGAGAAGTCTCTCCACCATGGATGGGTCCGATAGCATAAAGCTTCCGAGACAGAGCTCGTTCTAAGATGCTCTCTCTCCGAAGGCAGAGAAGAAGTGGGTACTTTCCCTACTCTAACATCGTATTATTACAGGCGTCTTCCCAAGAGTCCTTGCAGGTCACGCCACTCACTCTGAACACAATCTCAAAGGTAAATTTCCAGGGGATAGCGGTGTTCCAGAATTGCAACATGTTGAACTTGATTCCCAAGCCTTCTCCTATGTGAAAACACAACAATTTCCCTTATCGGCTTCATCTTATGATGTATCTCCATCTCTCCTTGTCTGACTAATAAAACAAAGACATTATTCTAGCAAATAAGAGCGCTTCTTCCACCTGCAACACAAAAAGGGAGAAGGAACAAAATCTACATCATACATGAATTTAAACTGTTAATTCTAAAGCGAGAGCTTTCAGGGAAATTGCATTTCATGCCTATAAGATTCAGCTAACATTAAAAAATGGTATATGAGCTTTACGAAATTGCATAGGAAATAAGGCACTTTCAGTTAATATTCCTATCTACACCTTAAATGACACATTAATAAACAGACTTAATAAATGGATGATTGTCAGTTGCCAAACACAAGTTCTTCGTGTTAATTGTTTCTGCTAGTTACATTTACTTTTCTTAGTTAATTTTACATGTTACCATTCACTGGCCTATACACAGCATGTTTCAAGATCCTAGCACTTCATGTTAACAGGACAAAGGATTATATGGGGCGCACTCTACACATGATATTATAAGGCACCCCTACAAATAAAATGCAGTTTCCGCTACATCACCCCCATTCTGAGGAATCCTCAGAATTATTACACCTTTCTGAGGGACACCCCAAACTCTTGATGAAGGGTGCTATCATTACTGTGCCCAGGGTGGAGTGGGGAGCCTAGGTTTACTCTGTCCTCTATCTTGTAATGGGGGCATCTTGGGAGTTCCATCTGATTTTCTACTTTAAAATGTGAAAACGTTCGGCCAGTAGATCTTTTCAGGATTGATACACACAATAGATTAATGTGACGATTTGCCAAGGAAACGTTTGACTTCCATTGATATGCAAGAACTAACTTAAATGTGCACGTTCTGCCTGCACGTTAATTTTTCTACAAAGTGCAGTCCATAACTTAACTACTGTTATCAGTTTCAGATTCTATATGTGGGCCCCATTTGGCTCAGGGGGGTTTATAAAGTTCCTCGTAATCTTAATGGGCATTCTGTATGACAGTGGGTTTTAAGTCTTTCCTTGCCGCACACATTTGCTTGTATGAGCCACTTATTGGGAGCTGACAGTGTAGGCCCTGCAAGAGGTCTGCAGAGTTCTTAAGGGTTATGCCAGGACTACAAACGTAGTGACGTTGCACCTGCAACTTGCTCAGTAACTAGCACAATGGCAGTGATCCCTTATAATATGCTGGCCCATGCATAATGGTAATAATTCCTGGAACAATACTAGCTAAGGCACAATGTTACAAATGCCTGGCAACATGCTGGTTCGGGCACATTGCTAGCAATCCCTGGCATTACGCCAGCCATTCATTGTACAATAGTGGTAATTCCTGGTAAAATTCTGACCCTGGCAGAAATGGTTGTAATCACTGGTAACAAGCTGGTCCTGAAGCACTGGAGTTATGCCTGACAACATGCTGGCCCTGGTACAGTGATAGACCTTGGCATCATGTGTGCTCTGGTACAATACTTGTAATCCCATGCAACACTCTGACCCTTGAACAAACATAGTAATTTCAGTCAACAAGCTGGCCCTGTCACGACACGTGTAATCCTATGCAACTCACAGGCCTTGGTACAATGACAGTAATTCCTGGTAAAATGCTCGACCCGCTACTATGGTGGTAATCTCTGCCAACATGCCAACCTTGTCACAATACAGGTATCCCTCACAGCATGCCGGCCCTGGCTCAGTGGTGATGAAGCCTGGTAAAATGCCGGATTTATACAATGGTAGTAATCCCTGGCAGCATGGTGGCTCTTTCACAATGGTTGTAATACATTTTAAAATGATGGCCCTGCCACAATGAAAGTAATACCAGCCAAAATGCTCTTCTGGAAACAATGGTGGTAATTCCTGCTAAAAAGCTTGACTTGGCAAAATGCCAATAATTCCTGGCAACATGCTTGTCCTAGCACAATAGTGGTAATCCTAGATAACATTCTCTCACAATGGTGGTAATCCCTGGTAACATTCTGTTGATGGTAAAGTGGTGTAATACCTGGAAACTTGCTCATTGACTCACAATGGTGGTTATTCTTGGTAGAATGCTGGACCTGTATTTTCTGGTAAAAAGTAAGCCGTAGCACAATGGTCGTAATCCCTGGCAACATGCTGATCCTCGCAAAATGGTGGTTATTGCTGGTAAAAAAAAATGCCCTGGCACAGTGGTAGTAATCCCTGGTAGCATGTTGTTTCTGTTACAATGGTGGTAATTCCTCGTAAAATCGCTACTCCTAGCAACCGGATGGCCCTGGAATAATGGCAGCACAATAGAGGAAGCCCTTGACATATTGTGGACAGCTACCGTACTATGGTGCCAAGGAACAAATGTTAATCATTTTAACTAACATTAAGGAAGAAAGGCTCAGAGAAGAAAAGAACCGGTGCAAGTGAACATATGTAACAGGTATATTAGTATACATGATTAGCTGCCCTGTTCTAAACCAAAGACACATAATGTTGGCATTGCCTGGGTTTTGGGGAGAAGGCTGGGCAAGGAGGAACCTCTTGCCTTCGTAAATGCTTGTGTAATTCTCTGATGGATCACCCTGTCCTCTTGTGGTTCATCAACAGCATGGCGAATACTATACAAATAAAAGGGGGGGGGTCCCATCGTTCAGGACTCAGGTGGTGGCTGTCTGACACCTCCTCGGTTGGGAGGTGCGCAACATAAAAAAGGGTGTGATTTACCATTTGACGGATGGTACTCTCTCCCTCAGGGCGCCAGAGGACATTGCATCCCCATCTTGATGGACTACCATTCGTCACAGACATTCCTTTCCATGTACAAAATGTTTAGTGGATGCCCGCCATTGGTTACACAGCTGTCCACCAAACTTCTCAAATGCTTTTGTTTTTCTGAAACAAACTCCTCACCCTAGCGGTTTTCTCCAAGGGTGTGAGGTGATCATTTTTTTTTGTCCCTCACTGCCAGCTTTTTACTGGCGGTGACCGAAAAAAAAGATGGTACACCATCCTGCCTAAATAGGGCAGGAGGTGTAATATCCTTCTTTTGACAGCTCCTATTCCGTCGGCCCATTGGAGGACATTTTCCATCAAAGGAGTCTATGGCAGCCCCGTCGCTTGAAAGCTTATAGTATCCTTGAATGTAAATGAGGCAGGCGGACTGAGGATTTGTCACCCAGGGTACTTTGTTGTGCTTAAAATGGAGAACCCTGTTCACCAAACTGTAAATTGACCTTAGTTTGTTGTTTGTCAGCTATGGCCTGGGGTTGACAATGTTAGGGCTGACGATCCCTTCTCCACAGACCTTTCTCTCTCAGCAGCAGTTTCTTCAGGCACATTCTTCTCTGCATTAGCTTTCCCTGGGTAGACCTTTGTAATGTTCGAAAACCACCAAACAAAGCGTCTAAATTTTAAAGATTGCTAAGTTACCATAAATCTGGGGTCAAACGCTGTGTCCGGCGGGGTGTTGGTTGTGTAGGACCTGGCTTGCTGCCTAGCTCTGTGTCCAACCACCCCTGGGCAGTAAACCCCACCGCTGTGAATATCCAAATGCAGTGTGCAACAGTGGTTAGGCGTAAACCCTGGCCAACCCCCTCACAGGTAGCTAAGCCACCATGAGCGGCCAACCATCCCCAGATCCCTCACCACATTCATCCTTTTTTTAAAACTGTTTTTAGTCCTCCAAGACTACAGTGAGAGTCTTGCGGGACTACACAGTGGCCACACTGCTTCCCTCTGGATGTGACAACTCGAAAAAAGCAAACATTGGCATAGCCAATAAGTCTCGCCTTCAGGACCTTTTAAGTGTTTAGCCATGCAGTAGACGCATACACAGGAGGAAGGACACTGAAAAAACCATGCAAATATGCTAAAAAAAATGGAAATGCCATATTTAGAATGTTGAGGGGCTTTTGCGTTGTGCAGAGCCAGTGGGGCTGGTGTTGGGTAGTTCAGTTGCTCAGGACTTTGAAGTCTTTGGTGTATCTGCCTTTCTGGTTTGATTCTTCTGATTGCTTCCACTGAACTAGCTGAAGTATTCAGGCGACCGGCCTGCTTTGAACACTCTAATGTTTTCAAAGTAAACGCTTCGGACCCCCAGGACACTCAGTCAAGAGGATCAAGGGGGCGCCGAGAGGCAGGGGCTGGGACAGGCGGCAGCTCGCCTCGCGGCGGACCGCCAGCTCGATCCCAAGATCCAACTATGAGCTTTTTAACTGCAGCAACTTTAATATACGCTATTGGAGCTGGAATTACCGCAGATGCTGGCACCAGACTTGCCCTCCAATGGATCCTCGTTAAAGGATTTAAAGTGTACTCATTCCAATTACAGGGCGTCGAAAGAGTCCTGTATTGTTATTTTTCGTCACTACCTCCCCGAGTCGGGAGTAGGTAATTTGCGCGCCTGCTGCCTTCCTTGGAAGAGGTACCCGTTTCTCAGGCTCCCTCTCCGGAATCGAACCTTGATTCCCCGTTACCCGTGGTCACCATGGTAGGCACAGAAAGTACCATTGAAAGTTGATAGGGCAGACATCCGAATGTATCGTCGCTGTCAAGGGGACGTGAGATCGGCCCGAGGTTATCTAGAATCACTGAACTAATTAGATTAACACTTCTTGTAGCGCAAATGTGTGAGTGCTGACATGAAGCGAGGTAGCCACACAGGCAGAGTCAGTGTTGGTTAAAAAGTGAAGCTTGAATAAAGTGTCATATGTAACAAGGGGCCTTCAGACAGCTGCTTTTAAGCAATCTCACCTTCTCTGGGGCCAGTCTTGGTGCTATGGCCCTTGTCGCTATAGCCCTTTCATGTATCTGCTAACTGTTCCAGTCTCATGAGCAACACGTCCAGCAAGCTCGGACCTACACATCCCCGGGCATAAAAATACTGGAACGCGATATTCAATGAATCTACACATCAACTGATGTTATGTAAAAAACAAAAGCACTGTGCATAGTGCCAGTCCCCCAGTTTCCCTAGCAGTCAGTCAGTGGGCTAGAAGACTTGTTCCAGATATTCATTTGTACATTACATGGCTGTTCAAAAGAGACGCCAACTAAAAACTGAAGTGAAATCAGAACAACACCTTACTGCCCCCCGCACAAATAAGCAAATCATATAAAAACCAAAGTGTTCCTCAAACTCACTTGTTGCGGCTGCAGCACACACCGGATAACAAAACTTCACTCAAGGAATCCACACATTCACATTCTGCATGGCAGAATCGAAATGTACTCTGGAGGGCTTTGTCGAGGGGGCGGAGCCGGCAGGGGGAGAGTCACTGAACGGCAAGCCTGTGCTCTGGAGGGGCCATAATATATTTGTAATAAGGCTATGCATTGAATATATGGTCACAGGTTTAAATATTGGTAAAATAACATAAAGGTTGAATGTGCCTTCTGCAAAGCATTGCGCGTAACCTGAGGGCCACTACCTTGCGTTCTGCGTAAGATAGCTCAGTGGGCTAGCAGACTTGTTCCAGATATTCATTTGTACATTACATGTTCCAATTTCCAAACCTGGTAAAATACTTCAGAGGACCACAGCACAAAGTTGTAAACAGCCTCTAGTGCATGCAGTAGGCTGCGTTCACGCTTGATCAATAAAATGGGCTCCCATGAGTTGGGTAGCAATAACGTATTATCAACTTTCAAAACCAACTCAGTTTGAATTGTGTGCAGAATAAATGGTCATTATTAATTTAACTGCACACATAGAGTTACACACTTTGCTACACACTGAGCTCGAGAAAGTTAACCTCTCTCCTGGGTTATAAAGTGTTATAGAGTGTGTCTGTGTTTCTCCTGATGACCTGAGGAGTCTGGCAGTGGGGGGAGTGCGGGCGAGAGCACACACAGCATTTCCCTTGCGGGAGCAAGCAGGGGCACCATCTGTTTGCAAGTTAATTACAAACAGATGTCGCCAAAGCTCGCTCCCGCAAGTGAATCGCCAAACGTGCAATTGTTGCCATTGAAAGCAATGCAATGGTGCACGATTTTGGCCTAAAAAGCGAATCGAATCCATGAGGTCTCTTCTTTTCAGCGCATGCAAGCTGCGTGGACGAGGCCTAAAAGTCACTGTTTGAAGTTGGGAGGATTCCTAGGGGAAAGGTAGGGGTGCAGGGTATCCCTACCTTGCCCCTCATAACCTTTTTCATGTTATTTTTCAGGACCCAGGCACCGAGTCCCGGCATCCTGTAATGGCAGGTGCAACATTTTTCTCCATGTTGTGGCCACCAATCACATTCTTTGGTCCAATGGGAGTCTCACAAAACCGACCAATCAGAATAATTTGTTTTTTGTTTTTCAAAGGGGGATTCCCACACCAACATATATTGTTATTTGTTTAAACCTTAATTTATCTAAAACAGCTAAACAGATATGCCTCAAATCACATTTGCATGAGTTCTAGATAAATGCGTAGCTTTCTACTGAATTTGGTGTAATTCAGTTGAGCGTTCAGCTCTTTAAGGTTAACTAATTATTCCTATGGAAATTGCATAAGTAAAAAGTATTTTTTGGAACCCCTCCCACCTCGTTTTCTTGGGCCCCCTTGACAAATCACCCCGAAACTTTCTATGAAGAAGCTGAGGTGGGTGACCTTTTCTTTTTTGGAAAGTTTTGTGAAGCTTTGTCAAAAGGCATCAAAGTTATTAGCATAACCAAAACCGTTCTTCCTTAGAAAAATGTGACTAATGTGTTCCTTATACAGTGGCTAATGCTACTGAATAATCGATAGATAGGTAAATAGATAGATTAATAGATATAAACATTTATTTAAAAAGTTCACTTCTGACTGTATGTGTATATCTATGTATATAGATATGTAGATTGATCTACCAGTTGTAAATCTGTATTTATGTAAAGGAAAGATGTCCTTCTAAAGGGGCTACTGTCTTAAGAACGATTTTTAAAATACTTGTATGCGTCTTTGCTGTCATCTAGTGGTTAGTGTGCGCAATTACATTGCCGACAACGAGTTAAACTTGACCAAATAACGATGGAAAACTTGCATTCTTTCGGCAAAGATAATTTGCAATGTACTTCTGTGCATACTGCTCAAAATCTCCCGAGCAGGCTGGAGCCTACGTACAAGAAATGTATACAGAACTTTCTGTTAGAGCCAGATTTATAAGAGGTTTGACATATTATTCTGAGAGGCAAATAGCATCGACGATCAACATGCCTTTGTTTATAACTAGTGTACCTCAAAAATTAGCGTAGCATAAAATCTTACGTGCAGATCAGCTATGTGCTGTTTATCACTATTTTTGAAGCTGAATGGATGGTATCACTACCCACTTGAGCATAGCTGCCAAGTTTCCCAGGTCCATGCATGGACGTTATTTTTGGGTCGCTGGTGCGACCCCTGGTTTACCCCCAGTGGTGTAACAAGGTCGGTACGGGGGAGGGGCGGTCCACACGTGCACATGAGTTTTGGGGGTGGCGGCCTACCTCGAGCTCTTACCTGCCGTCTCAGGGGCGGCAATCGGCTGCACCCCAACCCCCCAACACCCGCTACTCAATGCCGCTGCAGTGGGGCAGCAAATGCAGAACCAACCCGGGCGGTCCAAGGTCTAGCTACGCCACAGTTTGTCCTTTGCTATCCCTGGCACTGCCTTTGAGACCCCTGGCTTCAGGGGTGGTGGAATTAGTTCCAGAAGCACAGGATCAACTCGTCCTTATGGGACGAGACATGGCGCCCAGCTTTCTTTGCTTTCTGTCAATCTTTTTATAATAGTGAATAATGTTACATAAATTCACTATTCAGGTTATAAAAATGGAGTACAAATAGCCGGAAAATAACTTTTCCTGGCAGCTGAGATAAGTAAAAAAATGTTTTTAAATGTATGTTATGTGCATGCTTGCGGGAGAGAGTGTGTGTATTGGCGATTGTGCGTGTATATGTAAGCAGAGAATGTGAATGTGTGTAAGCATGTGTGCTTGAGTGAAAGTGAAGGTCAAAGGGCATGTAATGTCCTGCTACCCATGGCATTTTGGTGAATTGACGTCCATGGGTCCATGCATCCATGCATAATGAGCATAATGAGCTGCTCAAGTCCAGATTTCTTTTTTTTTTTTTTTAATCTTCGACATGTAGTCTTGGTTTTTAGATAGAATAAACAAGACAACAAGTCCCCGAATTCACAGAAAATACTTGGCCTGGGGCAGCTTATCACGCATGGACTTAAGAAACTTGGCAGAGCAGCGTGAGGTTTCGCTTCCGTGAACCACGATCTCTCCCCATACTCAACATGTTTTGGGCCTACTCAACTTTAGGGGCAGAGATTCAATTCTCCAGTTTTTATGAGAGAAAAAATGACATAAACTACAATGGAGAATCTATCTAAATCTTTCCAGACTTCACTGTGGTGGTCCAAGAGGTACAACAAGAGTACCAGCCATTTAAAGAGAAGCCATATCAGGCCAGAATTACATACAGTATGTTAGCTGTTCTTAACCTTTTGACTTCTGTGGGCCCCCTGGTGAATCATTAGTTGAATCATAGACACCCCTGTGAGAAGTTGGCCTGGTATATAATGCTCACTAATTCTAGTGATCACTTTGTACCATGCCAAGCAACCCTTATGATGATCGGTTGTAAGTCAACCTTATAGACCAGTTATCCTAGTGGTAACGTGGACAAAGCAGTCTTAGGCTAAACTCTGAAAGGCATGTGAAGCCAGCTGTATTACCATACACAACCCCCTTGAATACCAAATGAAAGGACACCACACAGATATATATTGAAAATATATATATATATATATACTTATTAACTACAAATATCCCCTGAACTCTTTATGAGCACAGAAGCACAAGCGTTGAACAAAACACAGTTTAAAATACCCAAAAGTTGCACAATATGGATGAGCCTAGGGGCCACCTAAACCATATACTAAGAAAGTGGTATAAGAGATACCAATCGATAGGGAAACAGGCCTAGGGCCTTGGGAATCGCTGGAGCTGATCGGGACTAGCAGTGACTAAGTCGGGAAAGGCCAGCGGAACTCGGGTGCAGTGTTTAAAGTGCACGCACTCGCCAATGCAAAGTCTATGGTACGTAAAAGTTAGAAAGTTAGTTAGTTCGGAACCTTCCGAGTGACCTAGAAAGCTGAAACTTAAGACACAGGCCCTAGAGGTGTGTACCCGTGTGGGAACACTGGCGTTGCTGAGTTACCTCACCCACAGGAAGCGGGTGCATAGGGTCGAAGTAGTGTCGGGTTTCGTCACGCTGGTCGATGGTGCTTGGAGCTGAAGATGCTGCAGGCGGCTCGATCTGAAGAGTTCCGGTGGATCCAAGGATGGATCTGAAGATGTGAAGACCTGAAAGCAGAGGGGACAATGTTCAAAGTCACTAGCCAGTGACTACCGTGGAACCAGATTGGAACCAGGCGATGTCGGGTGCAAACAGGCTTTGAGGTATAGCTTCTCTCTGCATCCACGTAGACACCGGGAGTCAAGGATGTCCAGGAGTCGGTCACAAGCTGTCCCACGCAGTTTTCTCATTATTGGCGGTGTTGGCAACTTGATCGGAGCAAACAAGCCTTGGCTAATGCAAGCCACGCAGGAGCCAAAAAAGGCTTATCACTCGGACCAGCAAGGTCAGAGCGGGTGCTCCTTTTTACAGGAGTGAGGGCAAGTCTGGAGCAACCAGACCCACAGTGTAGTTCTTCGGTTTCGTCGCCAAGATGGCCGCTGACCACGTGGCTAGTGGCCGAGATGGCGCGTCGAGTGGCACAATGCAAAAGGGCCCCACTCAGATCTTGGAGATGCTGGGGGGCTGATCTTCGGTGCAAGGGCTGCTCGGTGGTGAGGGTTCTCAGTCCCCAAAGCACAACGTTGAGGGTGCCTCTGATGCTGCGCAGTCAGCTCTTCGGGTGTCTTCCAAGATGTCCGGTCCCATGTCTCTCGGTGCCTCCACGGGTCCCTTCTTTGCAGGGACTGTGGATCGGGCTGTGAGAAGTCTGGGAGTCTGGGTCTTGTCAGGCTCTGGGCTCGGGCTCCAGCGGGAGGCGGCGGCAAGCGGCGGCAAAGCAGACGTCGATTGGCTGGTTGGTGCCTGTGTTCACAGGGTGGCCACTCCTAGGCCACAAGGGAGATGCTCTTCAGTCTTCTGTGCAGCAGAATGTCGAAGTCCAGTCGTCTTCTTCGTTTAAAGTTGATTTCAGGATGATCTGCTGTGCAATGGCACTGCTCCCACTCTTATTCCCAATCTGAGGGGTGGATCACCTGCTAGGTCCCTCCTCTGGGTGGGACCAGGAAGGGGGGTGGTTACACCCCCTTTCCTTTGTCCAGCTCCTCGCCAGGCCTGGGTCTGGAAAGTCCCAGGACCGGTTTGGACTGGCTTATGCACGGGGACACCTTGTGTGCTCCGGGCATGTCTCAATCTATTCAGCCCTAACCTACCCAATACACAAAATCCTGTCTGGGGTGGTGCTCGCACCTCCCAAGGCAGGAAACCCTTTGTCCAAGCCTCCCTCGCTGGAAGGACTCCCAGCAGCAGGAGGTCAGACTTGTGTCTGTGGTGGCAGCATCCATTTTGTGATGCTGAGGCTCTGGTTAACTTTAACCGGGGTTAAGGCTACACACATGTCGTGTCCCTCTAGAAGGGTGGAATGCTATCCCCGTCAACAGAACTGTCGAGGGGATAGTATTCCAAATCGTATGACACCTTACTCGACATGTTTTGATAAAGCCAAACCAAAGTTAGCATATAACCGCGAGGATTATAATGCACTTAAGAGTATATGGTATGGCAATATCCCAGAACAGCTAAGGGAGTGGTTCCCGACAGCTGCAGACAGGCTCAGCTCATGCTAGAGCACCATCTCACATATTTCCAAGCACTCTGCCTCCAGGATTGAAGAGGCCTTCCATAGGAGTGGCTGATAGGAACATATGTGTCCAGTTTAGGGTTAGATATAGGGATACTATATCTAAGTAAGAGGTGATTACACCAACTTACCCCAGCTGAGTGATCAGCCAGTTGTGTCAAATATGGAGGCCAGGCATGGGGTGGCACAATACATGCTGCAGCCCCTGGTAGGCCTTGGAAACATCTATGCCCTGGGGACCTAGGGTACACTGTTCCAGGGGCCAATAAGGTGAACCAGTTCCAATTCGTAATGCACCTAAGGTACATGGAGTCCATTTTAAGGAGAGAGCAATCAGCCTGGGGCCCTGAATAGCAGGATCCCAGGCCAACTATGTCAAAAACCAGCTAAACACCAGGCAAAAAGTTTGGGGGTAACCATAGTCAGATATCCACCTTCCTACATAACCCCCCCCCATACAAAAGGAGATAAGGCTATCCTTGTCCAGGTAAGCCTATATTGCCTAAGTGGCCATATAAGGAAGTACCAGCTCTGGCTTGGTAACCCCCTGTCTCATGGTCCACTAAGCAATCCCTCACCCTAAGGGTATCTGAGGGTCTCCACCATAGGGAATCTCTACCTGTGGTGTGTCTTTGCAAAGTCAAAGGCTGGTGTTGAGATGGAGTACTGAAGTGAGATTCCTCTGTAGGACAGCTTCCTCCAATCACTCTCCACCATGTGTGCCTTTCTTTCTTTGACTGAGTTGCACTGTACTCTCAGGGTCAAACTCTGGCTACCTAAAGCTGGAGGCTGGGTCCCTCTGTTTGGCTTACTGGAGGGACAGTTCAGGTTTGGGCCCTTAGGGTCCCAGGTTTGGCTGTGCCCAACAGAATCCATCTGTGAGAGGTCCCTAGCTATTTTTAAGGGGGCTCCCTCAGAAGTTTTTAAAGTTTTCACCTCACTAGGATTGCTAGTTTTGGTGCCCCTAATCTGTTGATGGTGGTGCTTTATTTGACAGGGGGCCCCTTGGGTCTCACTGTCCTTCTTGTCCTCTGCAGCCCTGGGCTGAGTAAGGCAAGGTAGAGAGGGGCAGGTTACCTGCTCCAGACTGGGTCCCACCTGAGAAGGGTCCACTGCCATCAGAGGCTCTGTCAGGCCAGGCCTAACAACTTCTGGGACAGTTCCATCATCAGGGGTAAGATCAGTTCCCTGAGGAGGCTGATCCTTTCCTAAAGTCTGGTGGGAGGGAGATTTCTCTTCCTCCTCAATGCTCTCAGTTTGGGTGGAGTGATCCATCATTTCAGGCTTCACTACCCATGTATCAGTTTGAGTTTGGGCTGTGGCCATCACAGCCCCACCAACCTTTTCAGGAGGAGACTCAGTTTGGGTATGAGCTGTTATCATAACAGCTCTGCTAATCTTTTCAGGAGGGAAGTTAGCTAGAGATGGGGCTGAGATTTGCTCAGCCCTACCAACCTTTTCAGGAAGGACATCTTGGATTGGGGCTGTAACCATCACAGCCCCACTAACCTTTCCATGGAGATTTACCATTTTAGAATGGGTTTGTTGTTCAACCTCAGCCCAGGCTGAGATTTCCAAATCATTATCCAGTAGGCAATCTACAGGCAAGTTTGCTGACACTGTCACTCTCTTTGGGCCAGAGACACCTCCACAGCTAAGATTGACTACTGCCATGGGATGATTGGTTTTTGTGCCATCAATGTTTGTCACCTGATATCTGGCATCAGGTAAAAGTTACCTTGAGGGGACTAGACATTCAGCCACCATGGTGATGCTAGCCCCTGTGTCACTGAAGGCCTCAACTTTCAAGCCATTGATGAGGGGCTCCTGTCTATACTTGCTCAAAGTGTTTGGGCAAGCAGTGAAATTGGCAAACCCCATGCCAACCTCATAGACAAGAGTATCTGAGGTAGGGGACCTGGTTAGGCCAGAATCAACCTGAGCTCCAAAAGTAAACCCACCCAGATTCCTGGGCGTGCTCCCACTTCCTGGGGGATTACTGCTGACAGTAACAGGCGGGGTTGGAGCTGGCTTTGGAGGTATATTTTCTTTATTGCCATTTTTGGGACACCAGCTGTCTGTTTTGTAATGCCCAACCTGTTTACAGGTATGACAATAAGTTTTATTCTGGGTTGAAGAAGTGTCTTGGGACCCACCCCCATTCTTGGAGTTTTGGGGCCCTGGGGAAGTCTTTTCCTTACTTTTATCCCCACCCTTCTCTTGAGGCTTGGTAGTCTCTTTCTTTTGGTCACCACCCTGGTTCTTAGGCATGATCCTGGTTCTGACCCATTTGTCTGCCCTCCTACCCAATTCTTGTGGGGAGGTCAGATCAGAGTCAACCAGGTGCTGATGTAGGAGCTGATTTTGACAATTACTTAAGATTTGCTCTCTCATAATTAAATTATACAATCCTGTATAGTCAGTAACCTTACTTCCCAGCAACCAGCCCTCCAGAGCCTTAGTGGCACATTCAACAAATTCAGACCAGTCCTGAGTCTGTGTCTTCTGGGTGTCTCTGAACATTAACCTGTACTGTTCAGTGGTTAAGCCTAACCCATCAATCAGAGCACTCTTCAGGACCATGTAGTTTCTAGAATCCCCATCACTAACTGTGAGGAGTCTGTCTCTGCCTCTACCTTCAAAGGAGAGCCACAAGATTGCTGCCCACTGCTCCTGAGGGATCTGCTGTACCTTGAAGGCTCTCTCAAGTACAGTCATCCATTTGTGGATATCATCCCCAGCTTTGTAGGGGGGCACAATCTTACTCAGGTTTCTGT
The DNA here is from genome assembly GCF_964263255.1 of Lissotriton vulgaris. Classification (NCBI taxonomy): domain Eukaryota; kingdom Metazoa; phylum Chordata; class Amphibia; order Caudata; family Salamandridae; genus Lissotriton; species Lissotriton vulgaris. The sequence continues at coordinate 893,338,829 of NC_141689.1, read as the reverse complement.
TATCAAACGACCTGTCTTTATCCTTAAGGATAGTACTGCCACCAGTGAATCCTAATCCACTCTCTCTAGGCAGTCTTACTCTAGCAAGCTTCTCTTGGGCCAGGGCAACCTCTAATTCTTGTCTCTGGATCCTAAGCTCAGCCTCTCTCATTTTGGCCTCATGCTCCCTTCTCTGAGGGCTAGTCATCTCCCTTCTGGAGTGACTGTGAGAGCCTCTAGAAGCCTGGGAGGTATTGGATTCACCTGAGTGATTCCTCCTCCTCCTACGCTCCTGGTTAAGTCCACTTGGGTGTCTGGGCAAGGTCAGCCTTGCTTCAGTCCCAAATATACTTAAGTTAGCCTGGCTGGGCCTGTTGGCTGGCACCTGACTAAGTCTACCATCATCAGAATCACTGCTCCCCCCTTCTGTCTCCTCCCCTTCTTCCTCCTCCAAATCTATCTGAGGAGGTCCGGTGACTTGGTCATCCTCATCTACCTGGACTATGGGGACAGGGGCATCTGCACTATCATCTTCAGTGGGAGAGCCTCCTTCAGCATTCCCTGTGGGGTCTGCTTTAGAGGTCTTTAGAGCCTCAGACTGGTCTAAGAGTTCTCTAAGGTGGTCTGTAGTAGGGGATGGCCCTGTCTTCAGACCCCTTAAGACACAAAGCTGTCTTAGTTCCTTAAAGGAAAATATAGCAAATCCGGATGGTGCCTTTGGAGGGTCACTCTCAACAGAGACATTCCCAGTGGAACCCTCTGCTCCAGACATTGCTCTAGTGTGGTGGATATGTTGCAATCTACCTACACTGGTGTTTACCTACTAAACCTATCTAGTAGTTGTAGTCAGGGTGTGCTACTCCCTATCCTCTACAACAACTAAGTTCAGTAGAACTTATGTATACTAGTCTTGTTTTTATATGTACCTAACAGGTACCTGTATGATCTTTTAAATGATAATCTCAAAGATTGTAATGGTAAAACAACAGCAAGGTCAGATCCCAATCCGCTGCTCACCAATGTGAGAAGTTGGCCTGGTATATAATGCTCACTAATTCTAGTGATCACTTTGTACCATGCCAAACAACCCTTATGATGATCGGTTGTAAGCACAGACCAGGGAAGCTTCCTGACACACCTATCGGAAAAGTTGGCGCCCTGGCACGGGGTCCCCTGGGTACTGGGAGGTGACTACAACACAGTGCTAGATCCTGTACTGGACCGCTCGACCCCACCCAGGCCGGATGCTACATCTTTAGGGGCTACAAAGGCGTTCACCAGATGGGCGACACAGTGGGACCTCAAGGATGCATGGCGCGCGCACAACCCAGACACTAGGGTATACTCATATTACTCGGGGGCACACGCGCTACATGTCCGCCTAGATAGATTCATGGTGACAACGGAAATGCTGCCGCAAATCACTGAGTCACAATATCTCGGTCGGACACATTCAGACCACAACCCACACACGCTGGCAATAGCATGGGAGCGCCCGCACCCACCCATCCCCACGTGGCGGCTACAACCCGCCCTCCTACTCGACGCCCCCTTCAGAGACGCCCTACAGGCCCGAGTAGCGCAGTACTTCACCGACAACTCGGGCACGGCGTCCTCCCCGAGTGTGGAGTGGGACGCCTTCAAAGTGGTGATACGGGGTCACTGCTTGAGCACACAAGGGAGCATACAGAGGAAGCTGGAAGCTGACCTATGCAGGGTGGAGGCGGACCTGCTCCATTGGGAGCGGGAGGCGGTGTCCGGCGCGGGTGACCAACTACGGGAGGCTCGCGAGGAACATGCAGCACTACTGGAGAGACTGAGGCACGTCAACTTCGCGGCCCACTCTGCGCGGGTGCACCAGCACGGCGACAAACCGGGGAGATTACTGGCTTGGCTGGTCAAGCAGGAGTCCCGCACGGAACCGGTATCCGCTATCCGGACGGCTGAAGGGGAGATCGCGTACACACAAAGTAGGATACACCGGGCGTTTGTGGGGCACTACCAAGCCCTATACAAGTCACAGCTGAGGGTCACTGCGGCTACCATCGCAGATTTCCTTGCTGATATCCAGCTGCCTTCCCTGACAGACGCGCAGCAGGGAGACTTAGGGGGCCCATTTACCCAGGAGGAAATGCGAGAGGCCATCTTCGCGTTGTCCAACGGCAAGTCTCCTGGCCCCGACGGCCTGCCAGCCGAGTTCTTCAAGGCCTGCTCGGATGTACTGGTCCCGGAGATGCACAAACTATATACACATGCGATCGAAGACTCAGCGCTCCCGACCTCGCTTAATGAGGCGAACCTGGTTTCGCTGTTGAAGCCAGGCAGGGATGGCACGTGTATGGGGTCCTACAGGCCCTTAGCCATGTTGAACACGGACTACAAGGTATTCACCTCCCTGCTGGCCCGCCGCCTGACCCTGGAGGTCCCGGCGCTGGTGCATGCCGACCAAAACGGGTTCATGCCGGCGAGGAGCACTTCCCGCAACTTGCGACGCCTCTTCCGAATCCAGGAAGCGGCCACCACACACTGGCCGAGGTCGGGGTGCCTCGTCTTAGACCTAGAGAAGGCCTTCGACTCGGTGGAGTGGCCGTACCTGGGTGCGGTGCTAGACAAACTTGGCGTGGGGGAAGCCTTCATGGACATGGTCGGGCTGCTATACCAGAGACCCAACGTCCGCGTGCGGACGGGCAAGCTACTGTCGGAGACGGTGCGGGTACGCAGGGGCACCAGACAAGGCTGCCCCCTGTCGCCCCTTCTCTTCTCCCTGGCCATAGAACCCCTGGCAGCTCTACTGCGGGACAAGGGAGTGGAATGGGGGATCCCGCTGGCTGACGGGGTGCACACGGTCTCGCTATACGCGGACGACCTATTACTCTATGTGCGAGACCTCACCGCGGTGCCTGCAGCACTGTCGGACATTTTCCGGACCTTTGAGGAGGTGTCGGGCCTCAGGGTCAATTGGACCAAGTCCGGTGTATACGCCTTCAGCCCGGAGCTGGAGGAATGCGAGGTACACCTCGGTGGCGCCCGGCTTACCTGGTACCCGACTACGTTCAAGTACCTCGGGCTACAAATCTACAGAGACCCGCAGAATATACTGGAGGGCAACCTGGTGCGCGCCGTGTCCTCGCTGAGGGCCCAGATGAACTTCTGGAAGACCCTGCCATTGAATGTGCCTAGCCGGATTGCCCTGTCTAAAATGATTGCGCTACCGAGACTACTCTATCACTTTGCAAATGTCCCAATGTATGTCCCCACAAGGATCTTCCGCGAACTGGAGTCGATGCTCCGCGGCTTGATCTGGAACGCGGGGCGCCCGCGAGTGGCCTTGGCGAAGTTGTACTCCCCGACGGCGGAGGGAGGGCTGGCGGTCCCTAACATGGAATTGTACTACCTGGCAGCCCAGCTGCAGTGGGTCACATACTGGCTCAGCGACACGCACCTGGATGACACCGCCAACGCGGACTACCAATGGACACATCCGCAGGTGTGTGCACTGTTTCACCCGCTGACCAAAGGTCCTCGCCCTCTGCCCCTTCACATGGCCGTAGCCCGCAAATGCTTCCTTCGCTGCTTGAAGCTGACACAGCACGTCAGGCCATACGCCCCCGCCCTTCCCATACTGGGCACCCCCCGGAGGAATGGGACGGTGTCACTGCGCAACATGGAGCCCTGGTCTGCAGCCGGAGTAGAGACAATGGGAGACCTCTACACGGACGGGGGCTTGCTTCCTTTCGCGGAACTGTCAGCGAGCACAGGCCTACCGGCGGGGCAATTCTTGCTCCATGCGTCAGTGATGAGGACGTACACGGAGTCCTGGGGGGATATCCAGGAGGAGCCACCGCTCCATCACTTGATCCAATACCTACATGTTATGGGCAGAGGCTCGCACATTACGCACTGGCTGGCACAGGCGCTCCTCATACACACCCAGAGGACCACACAACCGATTAGGGACAAGTGGGCGGCCCACCGAGGGAGGGAATGGACAGACAAAGAATGGAAACTGGTCCTAGCCAGCCCTGTGAACGTCCCGCGTAACTCCCGCTTCTGTACTATTCAGCTGTACATACTACATCAGGCATATCTGTCACCTGACAGAATAAATAAATACTTCGCGACGGATACCGCAGCCTGTCCCAGGTGCGACCTGCGGGACGCCGACATCTTGCACATGCTTTGGAGCTGCCCGACCCTGTCCGCATACTGGGGGGAGGTGACATCGCTCCTGACACACAGCACAGGCCCGGGGCTACCTACCACGTGGGAGGCATGCGTTCTTGGGCTATACAAGAGGACTAAACAAAATAAAACACAGGCCCGGTTCTGGGACCTAGGCCTTATCACGGCCAAACGCCTGCTCACCAGACACTGGAAAAGAAGAGAACCACCAACCCCCGCACACTGGTACACATCCTTTATTAACTGGGCCAGAGCAGAGGGCACGGCGCTGCGCGGAGAGGAGATAGCAGGTCTGCGACAGTTCCCGATCGCACACGTCTGGGATGACATCCTGGGAGCCCTGCGGGGGGAGGGCGAGGCCAGGGGGCTCACGCAGAGACAACTGAGAGGGGTAGGCGCCCCGCGAGCGGCGACACCATAGATAGGACTGCCCGCTGCGCACCCCCCCCCCCCCCCCCAGATGGGCAACACCGACCCCCCGGAACACGGGCCGCGACCATAATTGGTCACACACACACACACTGGGGCTCTCCATCACACAATGGCCCGGCCACTGCACTTAGTACTATAGCCTAGACACAACCCCCACGAGTACACTCCCCCCCCCCTATTCCTGATGCCCCCTACACACCCCCACGTTAAACGCTTCGCACTCCTATTCTTACTAGCTGCGTATACACCCACCATCACACAGCGGCGGATAGGTGCCGCTACTTGAACCCTCGCCAGGGAACGCGGGAGCAGGTGACACCCGCAGTCAGTGCAAATAGGGAGACACATATGTCCGGCCACACACGCCGTGCACTGAACCGGCAGTTGGGGTGACATCACCGCTCACCGGGCCCGTACCCCACCAGCTTTACAGCTACCCATGCAAGCGAGCAATAGATCCCACATCCCACTGAAGCGCCACCAGCGCATACCTCGCAAGTAGCTGGGACGATGGTGCCGTGCGCGCCGTAGGTACGTGATGCGGCACTGGCACCACAGACACAATGGGACACACCGTAGTGAGCAGCCCTGTTTTTATGTTGAGGAGTTAATGGTTGAGTTATAGAAAAATGTAAAATGAGACGTCAATTACAGGAATGGTCGTGCAATAAATGTAAGAAATATGTACCAACTATCTGTGACAAAGCACACCAGACAACGAAAGAGACAATGCATAATGCCTTCCCCTGTACCCTATGCCCCAACAATGCACAGACTACTTGCAGCCGGCCCGCAGGGTTGTAGGCTTGGCTATATGTACTGCATTTTTTCTCGCAATAATAAACGTCTTAAAAAAAAAAATAAAAAAAAAATGATGATCGGTTGTAAGTCAACCTTATAGACCAGTTATCCTAGTGGTAACGTGGACAAAGCAGTCTTAGGCTAAACTCTGAAAGGCATGTGAAGCCAGCTGTATTACCATACACAACCCCCTTGAATACCAAATGAAAGGACACCACACAGATATATATTGAAAATATATATATATATATACTTATTAACTACAAATATCCCCTGAACTCTTTATGAGCACAGAAGCACAAGCGTTGAACAAAACACAGTTTAAAATACCCAAAAGTTGCACAATATGGATGAGCCTAGGGGCCACCTAAACCATATACTAAGAAAGTGGTATAAGAGATACCAATCGATAGGGAAACAGGCCTAGGGCCTTGGGAATCGCTGGAGCTGATCGGGACTAGCAGTGACTAAGTCGGGAAAGGCCAGCGGAACTCGGGTGCAGTGTTTAAAGTGCACGCACTCGCCAATGCAAAGTCTATGGTACGTAAAAGTTAGAAAGTTAGTTAGTTCGGAACCTTCCGAGTGACCTAGAAAGCTGAAACTTAAGACACAGGCCCTAGAGGTGTGTACCCGTGTGGGAACACTGGCGTTGCTGAGTTACCTCACCCACAGGAAGCGGGTGCATAGGGTCGAAGTAGTGTCGGGTTTCGTCACGCTGGTCGATGGTGCTTGGAGCTGAAGATGCTGCAGGCGGCTCGATCTGAAGAGTTCCGGTGGATCCAAGGATGGATCTGAAGATGTGAAGACCTGAAAGCAGAGGGGACAATGTTCAAAGTCACTAGCCAGTGACTACCGTGGAACCAGATTGGAACCAGGCGATGTCGGGTGCAAACAGGCTTTGAGGTATAGCTTCTCTCTGCATCCACGTAGACACCGGGAGTCAAGGATGTCCAGGAGTCGGTCACAAGCTGTCCCACGCAGTTTTCTCATTATTGGCGGTGTTGGCAACTTGATCGGAGCAAACAAGCCTTGGCTAATGCAAGCCACGCAGGAGCCAAAAAAGGCTTATCACTCGGACCAGCAAGGTCAGAGCGGGTGCTCCTTTTTACAGGAGTGAGGGCAAGTCTGGAGCAACCAGACCCACAGTGTAGTTCTTCGGTTTCGTCGCCAAGATGGCCGCTGACCACGTGGCTAGTGGCCAGGATGGCGCATCGAGTGGCACAATGCAAAAGGGCCCCACACAGATCGTGGAGATGCTGGGGGGCTGATTTTCAGTGCAAGGGCTGCTCTGTGGTGGGGGTTCTCAGTTCCCAAAGCACAACATTGAGGGTGCCTCTGATGCTGCGCAGTCAGCTCTTCGGGTGTCTTCCAAGATGTCCGGTCCCACGTCTCTCAGTGCCTCCACGGGTCCCTTCTTTGCAGGGACTGTGAATGGGGCTGTGAGAAGTCTGGGAATCTGGGTCTTGTCAGGCTCTGGGCTCGGGCTCCGGTGGGAGGTGGCGGCAAAGCAGACGTCGATTCGCTGGTTGGTGCCTGTGTTCACAGGGTGGCCACTCCTAGGCCACAAGGGAGATGCTCTTCAGTCTTCTGTGCAGCAGAATGTCGAAGTCCAGTCGTCTTCTTCATTTAAAGTTGATTTCAGGATGATCTGCTGTGCAATGGCACTGCTCCCACTCTTATTCCCAATCTGAGGGGTGGATCACCTGCTAGGTCCCTCCTCTGGGTGGGACCAGGAAGGGGGGCGGTTACACCCCCTTTCCTTTGTCCAGCTCCTCGCCAGGCCTGGGTCTGGAAAGTCCCAGGACTGGTTTGGACTGGCTTATGCACGGGGACACCTTGTGTGCTCCGGGCATGTCTCAATCTATTCAGCCCTGTCCTACCCAATACACAAAATCCTGTCTGGGGTGGTGCTCGCACCTCCCAAGGCAGGAAACCCTTTGTCCAAGCCTCCCTCGCTGGAAGGACTCCCAGCAGCAGGAGGTCAGACTTCTGTCTGTGGTGGCAGCATTCATTTTGTGATGCTGAGGCTCTGGTTAACTTTAACCGGGGTTAAGGCTACACACATGTCGTGTCCCTCTAGAAGGGTGGAATGCTATCCCCGTCGACAGAACTGTCGAGGGGATAGTATTCCAAATCATATGACACCTTACTCGACATGTTTTGATAAAGCCAAACCAAAGTTAGCATATAACCGCGAGGATTATAATGCACTTAAGCGTATATGGTATGGCAATATCCCGGAACAGCTAAGGGAGTGGTTCCTGACAGCTGCAGACAGGCTCAGCTCATGCTAGAGCACCATCTCACATATTTCCAAGCACTCTGCCTCCAGGATTGAAGAGGCCTTCCATAGGAGTAGCTGATAGGAACATATGTGTCCAGTTTAGGGTTAGATATAGGGATACTATATCTAAGTAAGAGGTGATTACACCAACTTACCCCAGCTGAGTGATCAGCCAGTTGTGTCAAATATGGAGGCCAGGCCAGGGGTGGCACAATACATGCTGCAGCCCCTGGTAGGCCTTGGAAACACCTATGCCCTGGGTACCTAGGGTACACTGTTACAGGGGCCAATAAGGTGACCAAGTTCCAATTCGTAATGCACCTAAGGTACATGGAGTCCATTGTAAGGAGAGATCAATCAGCCTGGGGCCCTGAATAGCAGGATCCCAGGCCAACTATGTAAAAAACCAGCTAAACACCAGGCAAAAAGTTTGGGGGTAACCATAGTCAGATATCCACCTTCCTACAACCCCCACTGAGTCATTGTTAGAAGTCAGGGATCCCCCAGTCTAAGCAATTTCTATGCAAACACCAAACAAATGATCAAAAGTAAAAATATTTTGTTTAATTCAAAATAACATAGAGAATTTTTTTTCACATTTTCAATGTTTTTTTTTTTTTTTTTTAAATATATTTTTATTGCAGGAATTAGTAAATCGTTACAGTATCGACCAGCTTTGTATCACAAACAATATCAACGGAACAAGACCCACTGGCCCCCCACCTTCAGACCCGAACACAGCCATCCGGCCCACAACCCTGGGGTCGGGCGGCGAATTGCAGAGGGGGATCAGTTGGATGTTTGAGCTGGTCCGGATGATTCACTGTCCGTCATCTGCTTTTCTAAACAAGCCTATAAACCCAAAAGAAAAGAAAACCCCCACCCATAAAGAACTACTAAGCAAAAGAAAACCCACCCAACCCTCCCACCAGCGCCAGGGAGCCATCTACACAGGATCTGCCTTGGGACCCACGGGGAAAGCAATAGGACCATCAGTTCAAACGTTTACCGGGACTCAGGGCGAGTCGCTTCTTCACTCTCAGAGTCGCTGGGGGCACAATAATCCCTGAGGGCCTGCACTAACGTTTCCCATTCCAACGCGGCCTCCTGCGCCTTCTCATTACGCTGCCTCCAAGCTAGTTGATATCTCAGCGCGCTCTCCCCCGCCGCCCATTTCAAAAGCTCATTGTGCCATCTGCTGCCTGTCGGACCAACCCGTGCCTTCCAGTTCCTGGTCACCTCTCGTTTAGCCAGGAGGAGCCCTAGGTCGATAAATTTACTAGTGATTTTATTTCTGGGGGTATGGGGGAACCAGTGCAGGAGCCCCACCGCCGCATCGAATGATAGGGTTCTCCCCGTCACCTCCTCCAGGGTCGTTTCCACTTCCCGCCAGTAAGATGACAGACTTGGACAGGCCCATAGCATGTGTAGGAGGTCCGCTTCCGGAGCCGGACACCTAGGGCATGCCGCCGAATTCGTGGCAAAATATCGCCTGATTTTCACCGGGGTGAGGTATGCTCTATGGAGAACGTAATAGTGTACCAGCTGAAAACGGGCGTTGCGTGTGCCCTTCCAGGCTCGTCTCACCAACTGGGACCAAGTCGTCTCCGGGATCTCCCTACCAATGTCCTCCTCCCAACGGTTTTTGAGAGTGGTGAGAGGAGCTAACCCTTCGTTAATCAACCTGCCGTAGAGGCAAGTGACCGCCTTCACCGTGCCCGCCGACATCATCACGTACTGGCACACCTGAGATAAGGGGGGTTCCTCCTGCCCGCTCTTCCAGTGTGCCTGGATCGCTCTCATAACGGCCGAGTGTAGCAGAAAGTCACCGCGGGGGATCTCGAAGCGGTCAAGAAGATCTTGGAAGGACAAGAGCGCTCCGTCCTCGTATAGATCCCCGACCAGCTGCAGGCCGGCATCCTCCCAGGCCGCCAAGCGTGACCAATCCCCTCCGTGGGGGAGGGCCGTCAACATCCCCAACGGTATTTCAGGTGCATACGGGATCCTCAGTTGGCCCCGGGCGTGGGCCCGGTTCCAACACAGGCGGATGGTCCGCTCCTCCATCGACAAGTCTCGAAGGGCCAATCGCTGGCGCAGCGCTATAAAGGATAGAACATGCCTGGCCATGCCTGTTCCCCTTCCGTCTTCCGGGCCCCGGAATTCCCTGGCGACCTCCTGGGTGAAGGTCTGGAGCTGCGCCGCCAGATAATACTTTTCAAAGTCCGGCACCGCGAGCCCCCCTTCGTCCTTTGGCCTCATCATGGTTTTGAGGGCCACCCGCCGGCGGCCCGATCCCCAGAGGAATCCGACCACCATGGAGCGTAACAGTCGAAACGTGGCCGGTGGGACCCAAATCGGTAGAGTCCGGAAATAGTATAATAACTGGGGAAGCGCCACCATTTTAAGCAGGGCGATCCGACCCGCCACCGAAAGCGGCAGCGTGGCCCAGAAGGCCATGCAGCCCCGGAGTGCCCGAATGCTGCGGGCCACGTTCCCATCTAGTAGGTCAGGGTGTTCGTGATAAACAAATACCCCGAGGTACTTAAAGCAGTCGGGTTCCCACCTAATCTCCCTACTTAGGGCAGGGGCAGGAGTACCCCTGCGTATCGGAAAAAGACAGGTCTTGGGCCAATTCACACGGAGACCCGAGACCTCCCCGAACTCTGTGAGCGCCGCCGCCGCTCCACGTAAAGCGTCGAGCGGGTCCTCCAGGAAAAGCAACAGGTCGTCCGCATATAGTGAAACATAATGCGGGCCCGCAGGCGTCCACAAGCCTGTATAATGGGCTCCCGATCGAAGGTGCAGCGCGAGTGGCTCCACCGCCAGCGCAAAGAGAAGTGGGGACAATGAACACCCCTGCCGCGTGCCTCGTTCCACCGGATACCGCGAGGAAATCAGTGGTCCCGCCCGGACCCTGGCCGATGCAGAGGTATATAAAACCGTGGTCCACCTGATAAAGCCCTCCCGAGGCCGAATCTCCGCAGCACAGCGCAGAGGTAGTCCCACTCCAGGCTATCAAAAGCCTTCTCTAAGTCCACCGACAGAACGACCGGGGACGGGGCATCCACAAGCGGTTCCCCTAGCAAACGGAACAACCTGCGGATATTCATGGTCGTGTTCCGCCGTGGGATGAAACCAGCTTGGTCTACATGCACCAGAGAACTCATGTGTCCCAGCAGCCTCGAGGCCAAGATGCTGCTCAGTATTTTATAGTCCACCGTCAGCATCGATAGGGGACGGTAGGACCCCGGGTCGGACGAGTCTCGGCCTGGTTTAAGGAGAGGAACCACCAACGCCTCACACATCGAGCTCGGGAGGCGCCCCAGCCTCATCGCCTCCCTGTAGACCACCAATAGTCGAGGGGCTAGGAGGTCAGCGTAAGCTGCATAAAACTCCACCGGCAGGCCATCAAGGCCCGGGGTCTTGTTTCTCGCCATCCGTTTAATGGCCCCGCGGATCTCCCCCAGCTCAATATCAGATCCCAGGGCTTTCGCCACTTCCTGCTCCACCGTGCGGAGCTCCAGTGGACGTAAATAATCCTCAAGCCGGTCAGGGTCTCGTGCGGAGCGACTACGGTATAAACATTCGTAATAATGCCGGAAGCAGCTAAGAATCTCCGGTTGGGTGTGTACCTCGGTGCCATCTGTCTGTCGCATACTTGTCGTCGATTGGGATTGGCGCGTAGGGTTTGCCAACCACGCCAACAACGCGCTCGATCTGTCTCCTTCTGCGATGGAGCGGACCGTGTAGGCCTTGTAGTCAAAACAGCGGAGCCGTTCGACCTCAGCCGCCACCTTTTCCCTCGCCTCCGCCGTTTGTATTTGCAATTCCGGGTGTCCGGGGCGCCGAAGTTCAAGCTCGCGGTGTTTCCGATCCGCTGCATCTAAGTCAGCTAGGATAACACGCCTCATGCCCACCTTCTTAGAAATACAGTAACCCCTCACCACCACCTTAAAAGCATCCCACTCTAACGCTCTGGTACTCGCGGTGCCGCCGTTGGATGCAAAGAATTCCAACACCTTGTCCCCCAGGTCCGCCCTGAAAGCACTGTCCTCAAGGGTCTCGGGTTGCAGCTTCCAGGTGGGCACCGCCGGCCTCCCGGGGAACCAGCGAAGGTCCAGCAGGAGGGGGTTATGGTCCGAAATGGTCCTGGATAAATACTCGGATCTGACCACCGCCGAGACCAGTTCGGGCGATCCAAGAAAGCCATCTAGTCTGACGTGTAACTCATGAAGGCTCGAGAAATACGAATAATCCCAAGCTGCGGGGTGATGTGCCCTCCAGATGTCCGTCAAACCCCAGCGAGTCTGCCAATCCTGACGACCCTTAGCTGTGCGACGAACCGGAGAGTCAGGAAGCGGTGGGTGCGAGCGATCAATGTCTACGTCCACTACGGAATTGAAGTCTCCGCCAAGCAGGAGGGGCCCGGAGAAGAAGTGGGCCAACGAGCCCGATAACCTGGAAAGGAAGGCAGTCTGGTCCATATTAGGAACGTACACACAGCAAACGTTCAAGTCCCTCCCTCCCAGAGTTCCCGAGATGGCCACATAACGCCCCTCTGGATCTATCACTGTTCTCGTGACCTGGAAGGGGACCCCCGCCCTGATCCATATTAGCGCCCCTCTGGCATAAGCGGAGTACGAGGTGGAGAAGACCTGCCCCCGCCATCTACGCTGTAGCGCCGCCCCTTCCGCCTTGTTCAGATGGGTTTCCTGCAGCAGCGCCATTTGCACTCCCCTACGCACTAAATAAGCGTGGACCTTGTGGCGCCTGGACATAGTATGAAGCCCCCTTACGTTCCAAGTGACACATTTCAAGTTAGCAACATCAGCCATTGTCCCATAACGTTCTCGCACAGTCTCCCCATCCGGGTCCCCACAAAGAAAAGACAACAGTCCTCCCAGCACTGATGGCGGCCATTTTCCCCAACCAAAACCAAACCACCCAAGAACAAACCAAACCCTCACCCACCCCCCCCAGAACAGGACCCAAACTATACCATCTAGATCCCATCCAAACCTCGCCTTCCATCAACCCAATAACCCCTACTAATCCCACGGTCGCCACCGTGGGAAGGCCTTAAGGGCCAGGTGCGGGCCGGGCGGAGGCAGTGGGCCTTCGACGCCTAGGCCACCAGGACTATAGCAAGCCCTAAACAGTGTCGCCAACCTCTCCCGGGGCAGAAACAGGGTCACCCCTCCCTCCCTCTTTGTCAGCAGCTCATGGACGGCAACCGCCTCCCCCCTGCCGGGCCCCCACCCAAAATAAGGCAGCACACCCCGTTACCCTTGTCCATCCAAGAGGTCCTCCACCGATTTCGGTGTGATCACCGGTGTATGGGCGCTATCAGTCACTGAATCCTCCGAGTCCGATGGTGCCACCTCTTCGCCCAGGGTTTCCTCCTCCTCGACGGCTTCGTCCCGTGCACCCGACAACTCCGACAACACTTCCAGCACCCCCCTCCGCTCCGACGACGTCTCTGCAGTGGAGGGCCCTCCCGTGCGGCCGCGGCGATTCCTGATCCTCCTGGATCGCCGTCTCTGTTCCGGCTCATCTGCCTGTTGGGATGAGGAGCCGAAGCCATCTTTCCCTGACCTGTAAAGCTCGAGCCAGGCACAGACATCCTCCGGGGCGTCGAAGAACTGAGTTTTGTCGTCGACTATAATGCGGAGCCTCGCAGGGTAGAGGAGCGAGTACTGGATGCCCTCGCTCCTGAGCTCGCGCTTGACCGCCAGGAAGGAGAAGCGCTTGCGTTGAGTCTCGTAGGTGTAATCCGGAAAGATGTTCACCTGACTGTTCGCTACTTTGAATGGACCATTATGCCTGGCGGCGTTGAGGATCAAATCCCTGTCCCGAAAATGCAGTAATCGCGCCACCACCGGCCTCGGGGTGCGACCTTGTTGCAGCGGCCGCGCCGGAACTCTGTGGGCACGCTCCAGAGTGTAGAAGGAGGATAGCCCCTCCGGGGCCACCGTGTCGCGGAGCCAGGTCTCCAAGTATGTCACCATGTCGCCATCCTCGATTTTTTCCGGGAGGCCCACTACACGAATGTTGTTCCGCCTGTTGCGGCCTTCCGCATCCTCCGCCCTCTGCTCCAGGGTCGCAATTCGGGACAGGGCGTCCTTCATCGTCGCAGCCAAGGTTCGCTGCGCCGGCTCCAAGGTTTTCACCGAGCCCTCCACTTCTTTGACCCGGTCCGAAAGTTTGCCATGGTCCGCCCTGAGGAGACCTAGGCTCGTCGCCACCTGGGCAATGTCCTGCTGGAGGGCCGATCTCGTGGTCGTTATCGCTTCCAGGACGCGGTCGAACTGCCGTTGCATCGACGCGCCACCAGAACTCTGTGGGTCCCCAAGCTCTTCTTTGTCCTGGGCTTCCGAGTCCGAGGCGGTCGGGGTAGGCCCCTTGGCACCTCTAGGTTTCCCCATGTCGCCGGGGGTACTCCGTGAAGGTCCCGGAGTAGGTGTCTCCGGGCGTAGACGTCGACCAAGACTCTCCCGGCTACTGGTCCTCAGATCGCGTATGGGAGACCTCCGTCTCCAAGGCCTGTGGAGACTTCTCCGCTTCGACTCACGCCACTGCCACGGCGTCCGAGGGCACCGATGAGGGGGCGGAGATAACCGTCGCCGTGCCGGGCAGGCCCGCTCACCCGTTAGAGATCCAGGGCGAGGGTTTCCAACTCCACCGGACGATGTGTAGCGCCAAGGTGTCGCGCCTCCCATGGAAGTGGGCTGGCCGGGAGGACGCAGCTAGGTGCGGAGTCGCGAGACGGGCCACCGCCTGGATCGCAGGGCGTCCGCTCCCGGGGTCCCTTACAACGTGGGCATCCGCCCGGCCATCCAACCGAGTGCAAACTCGTCGTGAGAAATCCGATCCAATAGACAGCCAGTGCAAAGAGCAGTCGGGAATGGCGAGGTCGGGCGCCTGTCGCTGCCTGCGACGCTCTTCCAAGTCAGTGGGTCCGACCAGGGGGACAAAGAAGTCCGGGCGCCATGTTGGGTCGCACTCCGCGACTCCGCAAACTTCGGTTGCACTCCGGAACAACCCCCGTCCGAGCCCCACCAAGGGTCCCGGCAGGTCTTCGTCGGTCCGCTCAATCGAATGCGGGGTCTGGGGTGCCCCGCAGCCTCCGATTTACAGGATAAATCCGGGCTCAGTCCCGGAGCCGAGCTCTCAGGCGACCATCGCCATCGGCGCCCAAGCCACGCCCCTTCACATTTTCAATGTTGCTTCTTTAATTGTATGTACTTTATTAATTTTAATTTACTAATTTTAATATTAATGAATTCGGTAAATCAACCACGGATCTCCCGAGTAGGCCTTGAGGACCTACAGATTCAATGTGCTATGGTATGCCCTGCTAGACTAAAGATGATGGTGAAAGGTAAACAACGTCTTCCAAACCCCACAGAAAGCTAGATCCTTTCAGCATAGCAATGATCTACAAACTGGCTGCATCAAGAATGTTGGAAGCCCATCTACATCAGCCCCAATTAGTGAGATTGAATGACACTGACTGAGGAAAACTGCCCCAGAAGTAGGTTAAGAGACCCTACAAATGACGGGATCAAGGAATGGTTCTTGACAAGTGGCTGTTGCTAGAACCCCCTGAACGGGCGGTCATGTTAGGTTCTTCCTTATTCGTCCTGTCTTTGCATGATGCCTATTCTGTGTTTACTTTTGCTAAAAGAAGAATGTATGGTGCTAATAAAAATCTTTAATTGATACCTTTACCAATATCTCCTGACCACCCCCTCAGTTGGAAGGCGAAGTAGTGCCATCACACATGGTGCGCCCCCATGTACACCGATGTTCCTGAAGTTATAGTGAATGTAAACTGTTTGAAGGATTGGATGTTGATACACAATGTGGGGTAAAGTTTGTGGGTGGATGGGTTTTAAATGGTGCTGGCAGTGTTGCTAAAGTGGGAGGTGTGGGTCACTGCGGTTCATTAATGACCTAAAAACAGCAACACAAGCTCTAGTTTTATCCAGACTAGATTAAGGTAATGCCACACTCACTGGAGCACATAGCCCCCATGAGAGACACCCTCAGTGCAGCAGCACAAATGGTCACAGGAGCTAAAAACATGACCACATCACCCCCACGCTACAAAACTTAAAGTGGCTCCCAATCGATGTGGTTTCAAAAAGGCCTGTCTTACCCATAAAGCTCTACACACTGGCAAACCAGACTACCTCACAGCCAAACTCACTAAAGCAGGTCAATCAAGAAATCTAAGAAGCTCCAATACGCTCCTTCTCATCCCCCCCAAAAGACAAAAACAAAAAACCCTCTCACCCTCTTTCTCAGGCAATGCCCCTAAAATCTGTAACTCTCTCCCAATTCATATCAAAACCAACCCCTCCTACACAAGTTTCAAGAGACTACAAAAATAATTTCTCCTCAACCGTCATCTAATACCCCCTGGAACAAAAGCCGCTCTATGCTACCTCAACTCCTCAACTGAACTCCTGCACTCTGACTGAATGGAAGCCTTCACATCATGATTCTGATTTGGATTCTATCTAGCATCTCTCATATTACTTATGTACTTCTAACTTATCAAAGACTCTGTTGCATATGTTGCTGTAAAGCGCTCTGATACCCCTTGGGTTGTGCCAGCGCTATATAAAATTCCTAAAACAAATAAATAAAGTGTTCAACAGGAGTCACGCGCACAGTGACATAGTCAGACATTGCCACATCACGGACAACAAACAAGGTGGTAGTGCTATACATCTCAAAATGCTAGATCTATAAGATCGCCCGACTGGTTCCTGAGTGTACAAAAGAGGTACAGTTCCTCATGTGGAACATTGGAGGATTGATTTATCCATGTAAAGTAAGGCAGGTGTTGCATAGCTTGATAAACAGTATGTTGAGGTAGCCATGGTACAACAAACTCACCTGACAAAAAATTACAGAAGCAACAGGAGAGAGCAAATGAGTGGCATTCCACTTTGCCTTTACTTACTCCTCATGCTCATGTGGAGCTAGAATCCTGGTTAAGATGAGGGTCCCTTTCCATCCATTAGACTCTGTCCAGGGCAGAGTTGTAGCTGTACAGGGCATCTTATGCAGGAGACTTGTAACGTTATTAAACATTCATGGGCCAAATGCAGATGACCCGTTTTGTTTCTCGCCAATTTGTGAAATGGGCTGCTTGCAGTGTCCTTACAGGAGATACTGTGGGGTGGCAACTCGAACATGATGCTAAAAGCCACTCTCAATAGGTGTAGAGCTGCAGGAGGCGCAGTGGGGCATCATTGGAGTAGCTGGGAGGGCTACTGGCATCTCATGACCTAGTAAACCTTTTGGAGAGTCAGACACCCCATGCAGCAGCGGCCGGCACTGATCGGGGGGAGGGGAGGTGGGTGGGTATGGTCGGGGCGAGGTTAAATAGAAAAAATTATTAAACCTACCTGCTTGCCGCGTCCTCCTTGCTGCTCCTCCTGGCCGTGTCTCTCCTCCTCCTCTTGCCGACAGGAACAGGGAGCAGCCTGTAAGCCCCCAGGCTTCCCTGAGCCAATCACAACACTGCAATGCAGCATTGTGAAGGGTCTGAGTACTGTGTCTCGGCGCTCAGACAGGGCATGGGTGCCTGGGCATGTTCTCCACCCAGGCTGTAATGCAGCCTGGGTAAAGAAGAGCAAAAGTGTGCATGACTGTTTTGGTAGGCCTGAGAGGGACAGCCAAACAGTCATTGTGCACTTAGGAGTGGGGCAAACCACTCCTCGGCTGCTCTGTCAGCCCCGCCCTGCCTCTCCTTGCAAAGCTTAGCTGCCGTGCACAAAAAATAAGAAAAGAAAATCAAAATAACGGAGTTATTATCATTTTATTTTTTCTTACAGTGCGGGGAAAAAACAGTGGGTGATGCTGCTCCGCCGCCTTAGCGGAGGAGCTGCCACTGTCCCACAAGGGCACCTCTACATCAACTGTAGATAACTCATTGTGTAGATTGGACATATAGCTAGCCAGCAAGGACCTTAATACACAAATTCAGCCTTTTAAACACCTATCTAAAGTACCCTCAGATCACATCCCTGATCTATTATGCCTGTGCTTCCCGAACACACTTCACCCTCCATTACTATGGGGACTACTGACAAGCACACTATCAGACTTTGACTTTCACAAAGAAAGTAGAGAAGAAATTGTTAATAGGAAGAGTGGAACATTAGACAGCACTGGTACTATGTGGGAATCTGTAATGATGAAATGTCCACAAGTGATGAAGTATTTAAGAGATGCTTTATTCCAAGTTGTATAGAGAGACCCCACCAGGAGCATCCAGCATGGTGCTCAGCCCAGCCAACTGTAAACTCTCAGGCAGAACACCAACATTCTGAAAGGTGCATCACATGAACATTCCAATAGAGGTAGAGAAGGATAGCATAGAGAATACCAAGAAACCACAGAATCCTTTGACGTCAAATGCAGCACACATAGAAAGAGAAACAAATGTGGAGAAATATAAGTATTGCTCCTTGCAGCGTCAATCCTACGCCTCCCTGGGAAAGCATAGGATTCTGACGCATTCCCAGCTTTACAAAACTTTGTTAATTTGGCAATGTGTCTGGCTCCATGGATGTTGCATGGGAACACCCACAGCAACACCCATGGAATGCCCCTTTCACGCAGAGTAATGCATGAAACAGGGCCATATTAACAAGGCCATGAAAAGTCAGCAGCAAGGACCAAATTATGTGTCAGCATTAACTAACTTATGCAGCAATAAAAAGCTAATTATTCGACGTAATGTAGCATATTTTGTGGTCATATTACTTCATTATTTTTACATATTCACAAATGTTAGCACTGTCTGGGCAAAGGTTTAATCTCATTAGTACCATATTAATGCCCAAAGATTGCAATTATAATTCTTGAGATCCTTTTCCTACCTGGCAGCCAAGACATGGAACTTCCTCCCCACCCATCTACGGCTGACCCAGGACCACCTCTCCTTCAGGAAACAACTCAAGACCTGGCTGTTCGAGCAGTAGCACCACCCCCCCCCCCCTCAGCGCCTTGAGACCCTCCGGGTGAGTAGCGCGCTATACAAATTTTTGTGATTGATTGGTTGATTGATTTGTGTTCATCATAATTGTGCTCTCATCATATTGTGTTGCTGCCACATAGGCATGAATTTGAAATGAAGAGTAGTGAGAGATCAGTTATTCTTGACTAATTCTAATGTATGGATGGATCGAAGAGTGTGCATGCCTTGTGTCTTATGTTTTAAGTGGGTTAGTATGAAATGAATGGTATTATCCTTAAGTGATTCAAGCAGTATTAGGGCTCAGACGTTCACCCTGTCACCCCCAAAGCAGCTTCCGTGGGATGGAAATGCTGCATTCATGACCTGGAGCTCCCACAATACATTTTGCTGAAGGCAACAATTATTTAGAATGAGAAGAGGGGAGAGACATGGAGGTTTGGTCCATTAAATAAAATCCTTTATAGAACCTGATGACAGAATATCACTTTTTATTAAAGAGTCAGTTTAGGTATTGCTTTGTTTTATGAATGGTTTCAAGTGCTGAGAAAATGTTTAAAAAACGTCATTATCATTTATATTCGAATATCATAAATAATTATGTAACAGTGCATTGGAGCTCACAAGGTTTATGAAAGTGCTATGGAAATGACAATATAATATAATGTAACTAATTCAGTCACAATTTGAAGGAAACTTGCATAACCTCCCCTTTATAGCATTAAAGAGTGTGACAATGTACTACTGCAGTGTATTTGTAAGTGGGGAGAGATATGATGATAGAGCCATTCTTTCCCGTTTGTCTGTCCCCACCAAGTCTGTAATTGACACCTTGCAAGTGGGCTGCAGTTTTGTGAATTCCAAAACCAATGTAAACTTACACACAAGTGTAAGTTAACCTTCATGAATCAAGCCCACAATATGCATCTCATTTTGTGACCATCTCATACACAAGGCTTATGTCACATGTGCCTCTTGAGGCTGCTGATGTCTATCAGTGTCATTAGCTGTTCGGTTTGTTTACACTCTAAACTCATTCCATCCATCAGCACTAATTCTTCCTGCATATTAGATAGCAAATGTTTAAAACAATTTATTGTGTTTTAAACTTCATGCTGCATTGATTGGATTCAGCAGCTGAACCTTACAGTCCCTGGAGAGCAAGCAATTCATGTAATATGTGGTAGGCTCCTGAACCCCACCCCACCCCCATCCTGTGCAGTGCTAAAGCAAATGGTTAACAGAGTTATATGTTGAAAATATGATTGCCTATGAGCATACACTTTGTAGCCATGAAGACTGGGAATAATAATCAGTTTCAAGGATGGCGTGAAGAGGTGAAGCAACTGAAATGCAGCCAGAATCAGTGGAATGGAGGACAGCAGGATAAATAAAAAGGTAGGGGGTGCAGCTGGCCTTCTGGTGACAAGGCTTTAATGTTTGATGGAGATAGCCACCTCACAAATATTTATAAGGGAGCATAGCCTGAGGGGCAGTCTGGAGCATAGACCAGGTTGAGGGTGGACCATGGCTGCAGGATAAATGGTGCCAAAGAAGACTGCAGGTCAGGTACAGCTGCAACCAAAATGTTGATGAGGGGCCCTCTACCCGATAGAAAGGTATTGCCCCGGTTCGAGAGCCGGGACGGATAGAATAAACAGCAGTATGTCCGGGGTGAATGAACTCCCAGTGCCGCATTAGTAACGTTAAGGAAATCATACCCGAATTAGTGTTTGGGCGTCGGCCAGAAGGTACGAACCGGAGTGTCTGCTGTAGCCAGCAGAGGTGGGATCCAGCGGTGTAGAGGCCTGGGGAGCATAGGGGATTGCATGGAAACGGGTCTTCTAGGTCAGAGCCTTTGGTGAAGGGATTTGGCAGGAGGCTGTAAGAAAAATCTCCCCTTTTGTCTGGGGTTGTTGTACATGGGTTTTGAATACGCGGGGATTTCATGACTTGACCCCCATTGATCGTGAGGGGTCCTTGTTGGGGTCAGATTGCAGAACGCTGCTACGCTTTGTAGTGCTGGCTGCTATGTTTAACCCCTTCCCTGGGCCGCGAATTCCAACGCGGCGTGGGGGCAGGGGGTGAGTGCGGCACTGCGGTGCTCATGACGGAACCACGCTATCATGAGTCACGGGCGGCATGTGCTCATGACGACATGGTTCCGTCATGAACCCGCCTGCTCATTAATTCGCCCGCACAGGCAGGGAATTAATGCTGCATGGGAGGAGCGGCAGCAGCATGACGGAACCACGCCGTCATGAGCACATGCTGCCAGTGGCTCATGACAGTGTGGTTCCGTCATGTGCACGCAAGGGGTAAAGCCATTTAATAAAAGCCAATACTGAAAGGGCCCAGCAAAGATTCTCACAAAGCAAGCGTTGTGTCCACGATTTGTCACACACAGGTGACACCAAAATCATTGTCTCCTACAGTTACGTGGACTTTCTTTTTCACAAGGTATCTCTATCTTCAGGCTTTACTATAGTTAATAGAGTAATAACCTACACGTAAATGTCTATTGACTTTTACCATATGCTTTTGATAATAAATGTCACATCTAGTGATGTTAGTATAACAATTCATAATAAACAGACCAGGCATATAGCCGTGATCATTGGCATGCCACAGCTGTATAGAGTACTAGCAGCCCGTCCCGACGTTGTCCGGGTATGAATTGCTGCCGGCCAGTAGTATATTGTTTTGTAGGATTTCGTTTTGATAGCATTTCTTATCTGTGTCAGGCCTGTGAAACACTCCGATTCACAGTGCACTGCTGATGCACTTAAGAGTGCGCGTTCAGTAGTGTGTGAACTCGAGTTTCCCTACTTTACTTTTCCTTGCAATATTATATAGCGCAAACTCGACAACATGGCATGAGCACAATTTACATTACAGAAGAACACATTCATTTGTGGTAGGCACAGGGAGACAAAGCAATTTGCCTGGAATCACAGGATGTTGAGCTGATGCCGAGATTCGAACGTAGCTCCCCAGCTCTAAAGTTCGCAATTCTAGAACTTGTGGCGGGAGGTGTGTCTAAAAGTGTATGTCAGTGCTGACCATCAATGAGAGAGACCTGTGCACTTTTCAAATGGGTGGTGAAAAAATATGAGTATGTTGCTGGAGATGTGGGCCGCCGTGCCACCAATGTACTTACCGCGGGAGGGTAAACACCCATTATTCCGCAACTTTCTTTCAGCATACCATCACTCCGCATACTTTCATTACGAAAGTACCATGACTCCGCAATGCCATTATAACACATGGCATTACATTTTATATGCTTTTACAACGCATACATTTACAACGAAATTCGTTGTAAATGAATGAATGGTAACAGCATGTTTTTTTTATGTTTGGATAAGGTAAGTATGGGTATAGGGGTATATGTTTTGGGGTACTGAGGTATATGTTTTGGGGTGTTTGGGTATTTTAAGGGTTCAGATATAGTTTTGGGTTTTGGGGTACAGGGTTATTTTTAGGGTTCAGGGCTAGGTTTGGGTTTTGGGGTACAGGGGTATTTTTAGGGTTCAGGGGTAGGTTTGGATTTTGGGGTACATGGGTATTTTAAGGGTTCAGGGCTAGGTTTGGGTTTTGGGGTACAGGGGTATTTTAGGGTTCAGGGGTATGTTTGGGTGTTGGGGTACAGTGGTATTTTTAGGGTTCAGGGGTAGGTTTGGGTTTTGAGGTACAGGGGTATTTATAGGGTTAAGGGCTAGGTTTGGGTTTTGGGGTACAGGGGTATTTTTAGGGTTTAGGGATAGGTTTGAGTTTTGGGGTACAGGGTATATTTATAGGGTTAAGATGGGTTAGTGTTTAAGGGTGTTGGGGTATTTAAGGAGTAAGGGTGGGTTATGATTATGGGGTGCAGGGGTATTTAAAGGGAGCAGGGTGGGGTTAGCACACGATATGAGACATGGCATGAAGGGTGGAACGTACCACACGCCCCCAGCGTTTGTCACGCACCCAGCACACGCCCACAGCACAACGCAGACACGCCCCCAAGGACTACTTTGCTGGCACGGTTCTTTTTCCTTTTAAATGTATATGGTGGGCGTCTGCATAGCCTATGTCCTTCTGCTGCAACTGCCCTTTCCAACGCTGTATTGGGTGTTGTGATTGGTGCTGTGGTTCCTGAGATTACCCGCCTCAAAGGTTTGGGCTCTCTCTTTATTATATTAGTATGGATGCACTATGGTGCAAGCCAAAAAGTGGAATAGGAAGCTTTAATGTAAGCTCCAACATTTTCCCAGTCAAGTCCTGGGAACAAACATCGGGTGGAGCTTCAACCCCTTTGGTAGTAGTACTCTTAAAGATCTTTTTGTTGGTGGTAGCAGAAGTTATCAAGCCAGACCTAATGAACGTTCTGTTGCCCGAGATGCAGCTTAACAGGGCCATCATGCTGTGCTTTTTAAGTCAAGCATTCAAGACCTCTTGTATATATACTTCAGTATATACTTATGTGTATGTACTTTGTGGGCTGTGGAGATCAGCCCTAGGACGTATCTGCTTCCGCGTAGGGACTTTTTTTTCTGTTTAGCTACCTCCATTTAGCTGTTTTAATAGAAAACGACCACTAGAGGTAAGTAATATACCAGAATTGCTTTCTGCTTGTTCAACTGGCTCTATTTAACTGTCTTGATGGAAAAGGACCAGTAACGGTCGGTAAAATACCAGAATTGCTTTCTGCTGAGGGGCTTTCTTTTTTTAAAATTTTCTAGCAATTGCCTCTATTTAACTTTCTTGATAGAAAACGACCAGCAGAGGCCCATTAAATACCAGATTCACTTTAGCATTCTCTAGTTTCCAGCCCATTGAAAATGTCTTCACGAGCACCCTTAGACAATAATATTTTTTTTAAATCTTGTATTTTCAGCGATATGACCACCGAAGACCCAGATTTCATATTAAAAACAGAGATTTGAATTATATCATTTCCCGCTGAAAGGCATTATTTCTTTCCATGTGTTCCCATACCTGGTGTGTCACACAGTTTGGTGCTTACTTTCCCTCCATGTTAAAGAACAGTAGATGTTTCAGCACCTAGGCTAATGTGCTGCACAGCTAAATACATATAAGGTCCCAAAGGCGAGACCGACTGCATTGCAAATGCATGTTTAACTGTAGTGATGTCCATTGTAAACACCTACCTGCCAAACAAAGAGTTCTTTCACACTAGTTATCCAGTTTCAGGTTTAGTACTATATAATCACAGCTACTAGAAGTGGGCAAGCCGCACTCTACCCTCATGCGCAGAGATAAAAAAAAGGTGCATTAACATTTGAGGTAAACAGGAGAGACACACAGATATCCATTTGGGAGTTGATGTGTACAAGATGAAAAAAACAATGCGTTGCTTAATCTCTGCATCCTTGCTTAACCAAATTGTGTGACCTTTCGGAGATATTTTCTTTTACCGTCCTACCTTTTTCTTTACTGTTGCATTTGAAAGCACCTTGAACTACGCGAGATCACAATACCAGTTGTACATAAACCTATTGTGTTTCATTTAATAAACGATAATGTTGCTCTATCTATAAGAATCTGGGCCACATTCAGGATTCACATGCACTCTGTCTTGCCTCTTCGTTCACTAGTGGCACTGTCACCACGGATGGGGGGGCATGAATGGTTCTATGTTCATGTTTTACAACGATCACTTTTAATAAGTACTCATCAGTGCAGTGCTATAATGTGACATATTAATGTCAACGCTTCCAAACATTAATGAAATGCATTTTCTTGAATTTTGAAGAGACTTTATGTGATGTTTATTTTTTATGATTTTCCTGACAAACATTTTAATTTGTTGGATCACCCACTTCCAACTAGTACTTAGCCAGTAGCTGGATACATAGTGGTGAAAGCATGCTTAACCAGTTGATGGGTTCAGCTATTTTTCCGCTGTTAATTGCAGTGGCTCCCTTTGCTGGGGCAGACGGCATAAAAGCTGAGCTCGAGTGCTGTTTTTCCAAATGCCATAAGATGGTGCTAGTATACAACGAGCGGTATATGATTC
Organism: Lissotriton vulgaris; assembly: GCF_964263255.1. NCBI lineage: Eukaryota > Metazoa > Chordata > Amphibia > Caudata > Salamandridae > Lissotriton > Lissotriton vulgaris. The sequence goes on along the minus strand of NC_141689.1, from coordinate 893,314,133 downwards.
TAAATATACGTGGGAGCAGATTTACAAGCCCCTATGCCACATTTGCCCCACCGTTGCGTCACGTTTGTGATGCAGCGGCGGCGCAAAGCCAGCGCCATGCTGCGGGGTATTTACAACGTGACGCATCTGAGAGATGCGTCATGTTGTAAAGCCCTGCGCCATATGTGGGCGTTCCGGCACGCGGGGGGCGTTCCGGCTCAGGAACGCCTCAGAAAAGTTTTCACTCAGTCACTTTTATGGCCATGCTGCGTCAAAACCCTGCGCCTGCTTGAAGCAGGTGTAAGGATTGACGCAGCATGTTAGGCATAGGGTCACCCCAAGCATTGCTTGAGCTGCATCGCACTTGCGACGCGACTCCAGCAATGAGCCGCCTTTCCACCGGGGGAGGCGACATGCATCTGCCCATCGGTGCGCCACGGTGCACCACATTGTAAATGCGGCGCATCAGTGGTTATTCCGCACGGGTGGTTTGGCGTGTCGCAATTGTTCTGGCGCATCCCTGCTAATTAGCAGAGATGCACCAGAAGTTGTAAATCTGCCCCTGAGAGTGGAAATATCCTGCTACCACAGGTTCACCATCGGGGGCACCGACGGGCAGAGCGGGGCCTCATACTCCCGAGCGGTCGCCGGGTGAGGTGAGGTCTTCACCCAAACAAAGCTGGGAAGAAGATGTTCTTCTCTCCTTCCAGTGGGCATTCAAATGTGAAGGTTCCTGGTAGATATGTACCTTTTTCTTAGTACATTCTTTGTTTTTTGACTTAACACATCATTTATAGTTGCAGTAGCCTTTCTGTCTATGGTCCTGAAGAAAGCCGGGGCAATGCCCCACAGGCTGAAACATGTCGACCGATCTGCACAACGCCATGGGGTAGTCTTACTACTCAGCGTGTTTTTAACCCTTGACACATGGATTGTGGTTTGAACATTTTACAACGTCTGTGTAGTCAATTTTATTTCATCACTGTCACCTGAGCACTGCACTTTAGTAAATACCACTTTATGATGGACATCACGGCTAGATTCTTGACATCCATTTCCACATCGGCACTACAAGGTCGGTTGTGATATGGAATAATCAGCAACATCCCACATGACGTAAATTCCACCATAAGGGTGGTCTGATGGGATTTATCTAGCCAGTGTTTTTCAACAGCATACGTTCATACATGCATTCACTATTGCACTTTCGCCAGTACAGCTACACACTTTTTCCAGACCTGGTCTGCTCTGTTGTGTGTTTGATACCACAGTAAGCAAAACAAACTTCCGAGATTTGAAGAGCAAAACACAAACCACTCACCCGCCTAATTAATGTAAAAAACCACCTCCCGCTAAAACCATAGTATCAAACAGATGTGTATGTCCAGCCGCAAGCAGAGCTTCAAACTTCATGCAAAAAACTGGGTCAGTCTGAACTGCAGTAAAAGAGAGGCCTAACTGGAACTCTGTACAGAGAGAAGATCCCCCGCTGGGGCCCCTGTCACATCCTGTAGTGGACTTTGGGTCCCACGTGAAAGAGAGTCTGGACAGACTCTGTCAATTGATCATGATCTGATCTTGCCATTAATTTGATTGATTGCCAGCCAGAGAGATGCAGACTGGCTAAGGAAGGGAATCTCTGTTTAATGTATTCTTAATCTGCAGCCCTGCTCCGCAACAGGTGTCCGACCTAGGTTGTGGGCTGTGCCTTAGTGTGGGTGACATTATACTGTTTACAAGAAAGTGTCACTCATAGTCGTTGAATGTCACGCAAAATTACACTGAAATTATAAAAATGTCACACATAAGCAATCTGAAACCTTGGCAGCTATGTGTATAAATATCAGATATGTAATCCCATTTGGATAGTGGCCTGATAAATAATCACTTCCTTTAGAGAAAAATATCATGGAAGGGAATTTGACACAAATACAATTTATCTAAGCAAGCTGAATATTAGTAAGCCAAGCCAAAGAGTATGCTTAATTGTGGTAATGTGTTATGTCTGTCTGTGTTTCCATGCTTTAACACATTGAAAACAGACCTATTGACTTTACCGACACTTTTTAAATTGTGCCAGCCAAGCTTATCTTTCCTTTATCAGACTAGGGGGCATATTCAGGAGGAGTTATTTCCGCGTTAGCTGCACTTTTCTGCTGCTAATGTGGCAATCATTTTATCGCCCTATTACCAAGCTGTCGCTACAGTTTTTAGGTGAAAACGTCCGTTATAAAGATTGATACTTCCGTTAGCGATAATTATATGCAGGAGAGGCGTTCCCATGCAAAAACGGCTGCAAAGCCCACTACTCCATATTCACAAGGGGATCCTTGAGGTTCTGAAGCCCAAAAAAACGGTGTCTAACTGCAGTTAGAGCCTGTTACTTAAGACCAGAAAATGTCTGGTCTTAAAAATGGGGATAACACTCTGGGTCTCATCTCAGCAGGTTTTGGTGCTGGACAGCGCTACAAGCAATGTTGCAGCGCTGCCCTGCGACAAAACTACAGTGCAGGAATGCACACCATCAATAAGATAGTGCGCATTCCTGGGCCCCAGTCATGAAAAGTGTTGCAGCACTGCAACAAGACAGCGTTGCAACACTACTCACAACGCCCTTCTTGCGCCAGCATGGATGCGCTATATTCACTGGACAGCGCTCCATGACGCAAGTAATGACAGATACGTCTGAAATCCTGATGTATCTGTCTGCTCTATGGCTTGTTGAGGTGACTTGCTGCTTTCATGTGATGTAGGGGACCTTCTCCAGGAGTGTGGTGTCCTGGTCACTGGGGTTGTCCAGCTGGAACTTGAGTTCACTGAGTAGGATGTTGTTGGTGGATAGGAGACCCTGGGGTGCAATGTGGTCTACAATGGTATTGGAGAATGGGGGGCCATGGCCAGGGAGGCCTGCACATGAGCGTGCCGCAGACGATGTGCTTGGGTTTGGTCCGGATCTGGGAGTTGAGGTGGTCCGTGGTTACCCTTGAGTCATTAGAGTGTGTCGTCAGTCGGAGTGTGCTTCTGTAGGTGATGGCAATGCCTCCTCCTTGATGGTCGGGGTGCTCCTTGCGGGTGATACTGCAGCCGTCAGTGATGGCGATGGCGATGTCCGATGCGCAGCAGAGGTTGGTCATGGCAGGCGAGGTGGCGTCCAGGGTTGATAGCCAAGAGGGTGCTGGCATCGTAGTGGTGGAGTGTCCAAGAGGAAGGCTCCTTGGTGCTGAGCGCAGTCCTGGAGCAGATGGACACAAACGGCGTAGCCTATGGGTTGTCTTTGGCACAGAATATGACCATTACAATGTAGGCAGTACATCGTTAACAACGCAACTTCAACAACGCAGGTGCCTTAACATTGTATTTGATTACAACGCATTGTGAGATCAGTAATGGGGTACTTTAACGTTTTCAGGTGGGTATGGGTGTTGGATGTAAAATATGAAAATTGGGTTGTGTTTTGGGGTAAAATATGGAAATTGGGGTGTGCATTTGGGTCAAATTTGATTTTGGGGTGTGTTATGGGGTAAAATATGAAAATTGGGGTGTGAATTTGGGTCAAATTTGATTTTTGGGTGTGTTATGGGAGCTCAAAAAGGAATTCCATGGTTCACGGTTGGGTTTGGGGTGCAAAGGTTAGTTCTGGGTTGCCCTCACTGAAGTGGGAATAGTGATATTATTGTCACCGCTATGCAACACCTACTCTAATGTTGCAATGTGCCTAGTATGTAGTGCTTTTATATAGGGCACAAATCACCGCCAAAGGGGTCTCAAGGCACTGTGCAAATACCGCAGTGGAACCCTTCCTGGCCTTTCCCTGTGAAATGCCGACTCCTGGGCACCCCCAAGGTAAAGTCAGGCGTCCTAGCGCTGTTGGGGCCGTTGTGGAGATTAAGTAAGCTATTGCCCAGAGTTGCAGAGTGGACCCATGATTAGAATAGGCACTGAGGCGAGAATTATCAGGTCCGGGGAAATTGTGCCCAAGACCCGCTGAGGCGGGAATTAAACCCTGGTCCGGGCCAGACCTCTGCATCAGGGTCTGCCACTCTAACCATTGAGCCACACTTCTCCACAGTATGCATTGGAATGAAATGCGATGTTATGGCATGCGTCGCAACCACGTATGTACCTTTGGCACATGAGTGATACGCCTGCTGTGCATGGGCGCACAGCGGCCGCCATTGAGAGGTGCTGGGGGGTCTGGCCAGCTGTGAGGTGCTAAACGCTGGAAAGAACACTGGATAGGGTGTGGATGTGGGATGAGTGTGTGAGCGGGGGTAGTAAATATTTTAATAAGGGAGGTCTTACCTCGAAGCCGGGTCCCTTGTCTTCGTTGCTCCTGCTCTACTGCGTCTGCTTTCAGGAACAGGTAGTAGGCAGGCAGGCTCCCTCCCCAGAGCCAATCACAATGCTGTGATGCGGCGGTGGGATTGGTAATTGGCAACGGGATAAGGCATGCAGCCAGGGGCTGGAGGGGTGAGCATGTTCTCCATGCAGGTGGTAATGCAGCCTGCATTACATACAGGGAAGTGTGTATGACTGCTTTGAGCGGCCGGAGTGGGCCAACCAAACAGTTACTGCGCACTTGAGTCAGCATGCCAATCCACCCATGCCTCACCTCGTGCTTGGAGCAGTCCTGCCCACCCTTCCACCTGCAATGGAAACATAGCACAGTTACATCAGTGAGTTATCATCATGTGATTATTTTTCCTCTTCTGCACTGCTTGAAAGCAGTGGGGCAACGCTCTTCTGCCATAGCGGATGAGCCGACACTCGGGTGCATCATCTACAAGTGCTAGGCCTGGGCAAATCGACCACCAGGCGTCCTGCGCTACGTGACCCACTTTCTCCTTACCTGGACATTGACACTGTGGGGCAATCCGCTGCAATCTCTCCAAATCTGTGACTCAGCCTGCAGGAGCCTCAGTCAGGTGGGATTTCACAAGCCTGGGTACAGCAGTCATCGCCAAGTCCGCTGGTGAACCTCCGGATGCAGTTGATGCAGCAGGGCCCCCTTTGGCGTGAAGTTGCAGCTCTACTGCCACACAAGTTCGGCGCAGCTCAGGGGCCTCAACCTCCACAGCTTCCGGCTAGCCCAACATCATCCGGCCTGTGATGCAGAGAGGCGGCACCCACCGTTGGTAATCCCCTCAGTGCATCCCGGGGTAGTGGTGGATCTTAGTATGCAATCTAGACCTCCCTTCTTTGGGGGGCAGGAGTGCCTCTACCATTAACAGCTCCAAGGGTCACAAGGCGGTCTTCTCATACAGGTCAGCAACGTGTCTCCATGCCACCTGCCAGGTACAGGTGATTGTCGCGCATCAATGTCTACCGCAACGGCTCCTCCTAATCCAACTCCAGGCTCCAAACGCAGGTCCAGCGAGGCATTCAGTCTCCAGACACAGGCCAAGCGAGGCATTTAGGCTCCAGACGCAGGTCCAGCGAGGCATTCAGGTTCCAGACGGAGGTCCAGCGAGGCATCCAGGCTCCAGACGCAGGTCCAGCGAAGAATCCTGGCTCTCATGCTGGTCATCCTGGAAGTTGGGTGGCTTTCAGGGGTTGTGGATGTGTGCTGCACGTTCCCAAGGCAGCGCCATTCTGCATTTTTTTGTTTTTTATGCCTATACTCACGTTGGGCTGGCTAATTTGACTTTTTTTGCCGCTAATGTGCCTATCCGTAGTTTTCCCACGCTAACGCCAGATTTCCTATCGCCTTCGCGCTGATGTTAACGGCAGTTTTCACCACCGTTCCCTGATACTATCACCATGTAGCGACGGCTTGCTAATATGCTGCTAACATAGCAATAGTTTTCAGGGTTAGGCGGCGATAAAAAAAACTGCTGCTAACTGGAGTTTGCAATAGGTATTGCCGGACCTTGTGAATATCCCACCCAGGTTTTTTTTAACTTCGAGTCATTTACATGCTCAATCAGCCCTTAGGAATTGGGGTAGATATTTGTCATACATTGTAAGTAAAATGCCTTTTTAAAATCGTCTTTAATTTTCTTTTGTGACAAAATATATTTCATTTATTGTTTTTGTACAGTGCTTACACAGCCTGGCGGCCTCTTCTTTGCTCTAATAAAAACAAAACGGCCACAAACCTCAGGGATACCTGGAGGCACTCTCATTGGATCCTTTATTTAATGTATCACTTACAAATCCATTTGACCTGATACCCCTTGACTGATACTCACCTGTTAAGATCTGCATATATAATATAACTGCATAAGCCTACATAATGTCTTAAGGCAATCCTTGCATTCCTTCGTGTTTTATAGTATGGTATGAGGATGGCATCATTAGTGTGTTTAATGTATCAACACATAAATTGTACACCACATATTTAATTGCAGATACTATAACCATCTCAAATTTAGTTTACATTTGGATTTTTATTAGAAAAGAGACCCATCCCATTATAGTGGATGTATGGTAGTGATGTATGGCAAGATTCGTAAAACACTTCGTACCAGACACATCTGTGAAACTCTTCAATTCACATGGGGTTCCTTGGCACCATTTTCTGTGACATCACTTCCTGTGGCATCATTTGATTTTGCTAATTGGCACGCCGCCCCAAAAATATCTATTTTGAGGTTTCCAGGAGAACGTGTCAGGTGCTTCAGCTGGTGGGTGCTATATACAATTACTATGTGAGTAGTTTATGCATGGTTCACTGGATTAGCAGAGTGCTATTACTCGAGGTTTTTTTTGCCAAGGGGCATGGAGAACCAATGTCATCTTTCCTCTATGTAGGTTTTCATGTTCCATTGGTCCGAACAAAAATTTGGTAAATCAAGCTCCATGTTTTTTTTTTTTAATTTCGCGCACTGTTGCTATTAAGGTGCATTAGTTTGAAGTGTTTTTTCCTGGGTTTAAAAATTACACTGAGGTTTAGTGTATGCAATATAAAAATTCAGCTTACAGCTCTTTCTGAAAACAAATGAAGAAACGTTTTTTAAATAGTGAAAAAAATTTTGACAAATGTGCAAAGCTAATAAGACAAGACACGAATTAAATGAAAAAATTGCACTAGGCAATAATACTTAGAGATGCTAGGCCTAATATGCTGAGATGCTGCCATATTAACATGAATAGAACAAAAAATTGTAAATTCAACATTTACACTAACCCTGGGCGTCGTACTCCGCTCCACCAGCGGAGTTTTCAGAGTTTTACCAACTCCGCGCTCCACTGGGAACGCAAAGTTGGGCAAAACTCCGCCTCTGTGGTGGAGTGGAGTACAAGGTCAGCCCCATCAAAAAAAATGTTAGAAAACACCACATACCTTGTCTTCAGCCTTCCCTCCTCCTCGCAGCGGTGTCTCCCTTCTTCCCGCGTCGTCCTCCTTGCATCCCTGTAGGTATTACGTCATGCGTGAACTGCATGAACACTGCGCATGCGCAGTTCACGGAAGACGTAATTCCTACATGGACGTGAGGAGGACGACACGGGAAGAAGGGAGATACCGCAGCGAGGAGGAGGAAATGCAGAAAACAAGGCAAGTGGTGTTTTTTAAAAAAAAATTATCCTGCTTTGTGGTCCTGGGGCGGAGCTCCGCGTAGACCCACAGAGTTTGTTTTTACTCTGTAGAAATACACGGAGCAGCACTACGCATACTAATTTTCACTTGATCTTGACCTTTTTTGACAGATGAAAAGACTTGCTATCTAGAGGGTTAGAAATGTAATTGTATACTTGGGAAAGTAGATTTGAATGGGAGAATGACTCATGTGAAACTTAGAAATTATAAAACTTAGTTGCAAACTTATAAGTTGCTGTCTGAGGAATACTGTATGCCTGTGAAAATATGGAGAGTTAACATGTTCCAATGGGAGCATTGGAATCTGATTGCTCAACTGAAGAGAGAAGAACCAACTTGGAGATTGAAACAATATTTTGTTTGCCTATAAGAGTGTGTGTTCATAGAGTAGGCTACACACCACACTTCCCCTAAGAGTACCACTTTTTTGCTCCATTCCACGCTGCTCTGAGACTCTACTGAGTTTCTGGAACCTCTCTTTATGGGAAGTTCTGCTTTTATCAATTATTGAATTAAGGAGCTGATTTTAATGCTAAAGCTGTATGCTTTAAGACTTCTGTCGATATCAGAACTCTTTATGGGCTACTGAGACACCATTTCACTTTTAGAATAGGGATTTATTTTTCCGTTATAGAACATGCTTCATGCATTTAATCAATCAATCAATTAATCAATCAATCATAGCATTTGTAAAGCGCACTACATACCTGTGAGGGTTTCAAGGCCCTAAGGGGGGGGGGGGGATGCTGCTACTGTTCGAAGAGCCAGGTCTTGAGGAGTCTCCTTAATTGCAATGTATTGATTACTCAATCAATCAATCAGCATTTGTAGAGCGTGGTACTGTCATCCCTGGGGATATCTGGGTGTTGGGTGCGAGTAGGCGAGGCCGGCAAAGGCAACAGTGGTGGGCAAGGCGGGGCGGTGTGAGGGGAAGTGAACAGACGACGGGATAGGGAAAGTAAAATAATTAAATAAATAAAAGCACTTACCAGGTAAGTGGTTTTATTAATGTTTTTATTTTACTTTCCCTAGCCCGTTGTCTGCCTACTTCCCCCCTCCCACCCAGCCCACCGCTGGTTCCTGTGCAGGCCGTGCCTGGCTCAGTCAAAAAGCCAGGTCTTGAGGGAACGGTGGGAAGAGGAAAGAAACAAGCAGAAAAAGGCAAAATAGAGGGCAGAAAAACAAGCAAGCAGAAAAGTCCAAACAGAGGGCAGAAACATGAGCAGAAAAAGGCAAAACAGAGGGCAAAAGAACAAGCCGAAAAAGGCAAAACAGAGCAGAAAAGGGTAAAACAGAGGGCAGAAAGGGCAAAACAGAGGGCAGAAAAACAAGCAGAAACGGCAAAACAGAGGGCAGACAAACAAGAAGAAAATGGCAAAACAGAGATCAGAAAAATGACCAGAAAAGGCAAAACAGAACTAGAAATGAGCAGTGGAGGCACAAAAAGAGGGCAGCAGATAGACAGGCAGTCGAAGGTAGCGGGCTGCGGGCAAGCTGGAGAGGATAACCTTTGCAGGGGGAGCTGGCAAGAGGATCATTACTAATTAATTAATTGACTTCTAATGATATTCTAAAGATTTGGGATTGGATAATTATACCTAGTAACCTAATAAAGATGAAGTTCTTAAAATATGAGTATTAAAACCCTTTAACTCATACTTAGTCTCATTATTATCTCACCTAGATAGAGATTGTGATTATTTAATATGATGTACAGCTCTTGATATTCTCTAAAACAATGGCAAAGATCCATTGGCCTCAGAGAGTAGGTTTTAGCTCTGATGATGGTAAACTGAAACTTTAACTGCAACAATTCCCACTCTAGCACAAACATATCATTGATCATTAAACTGCCCTTTATTCAGCGGCAGAGAAGTAAATACATAAATAATTTTACAAACAATTCACTGCTAGCTAATAATACAGAAAACATATTTCATACAAAAGAACCCTACAGACTCTGGATCAAGGAACCCAGATGTGAGCCTTACTTCCTCTTTTCCTCTTTTACTGACTCCTGACAAAAGACTGTAAAAATTGAATGGCCTTTTATTATTATTTATTTATTATTTAATGGTTTTGTTAAGCGCGTAGTAACTCAAAGAGCATCTTTTGTCTGCTTTTTACTTTTTTTTACGTTTTGCCTGAACGGTGTTTGAGGTGTGCTTGTGAAATCTATTGCATTAAAAAATATATATCTTAAAAGGGGCTTAGAGCCCGCCCGTTACTTACCTTTACTTACCATTAGCTGGCTCCCGAATGGCACCCACATCACTTTACTTGCCATTAGCTGGCTCCCACATCACTCTGCTTCCCTTGCTCCTTATAGGTCAGCACCTCCTCCTTGCCTCTGTCTTCCTCTTGAACTTCGAGTCTTCGTCTTGCTATGGAGCCGGGACCAAGTACTGCTTCTGGTGGCCATGTGTTATTCCTCTGACCCAGACTTTTGTAGGTACTCTTATTTTTTTTTAATGTCCGTCATCTTCACCCCGCCCCATCTCCTTGCGTTGCACTATCCATTGTCTTCCTAACCTCCTCCTATGTTGGTAGTTTGCCCACGCTCCTCCCTTGTCATTTTTAACCACCCACTTTTTTTCCTATGACTGCAGTCCATGTCCTCTTCTGTCATAGTCTGTTTTTCAGTACCCCAGCCCCCCCCCCTCCGGCTGTACATTTCTCACCACCACCAACCCCCCACCTCCCGCCGTGCTTTTTTGCCTGGTGCCCAGGAGTCACTGTGGAGATGGAAGGGGCTGTCCTTAGTGACTTTGCTGGCACAAGCCCCCGTTTCCATGCGCATTTCATCATGTTGCAACTCACAATTTCCCAATGCTACCTTCTCCATGACGATTCAGAAAAGGGGGTGGTGATGGACAGAGTATCTGAATTAAGCAGAACACTCGTACCCAGTTAACAGATCAGGGCTTGATCCATCACCGTGGTGCAGTGAGCTAAAAAACGGTGATGGATCAAACCCAGATCTTTTGACTGGGTAGGAGTGTTCTTCTTAATTCAGATACTCTGTCCATCAGCACTCCCCTTTTCTGAATCGTTTTGTCCACCACAAGCGTGGAAGGGTATGCTCAGATGTGAGTCCCTTGCTCACTGCACCATCAGGATTCAAGCAAGCCGGGCCGTAGACGGCTGTAATGCCAGAAACCGGTCCCCGGAAGCTTGTTTCCTTTCCAGTAAAAGAATTGGCTTGGTAGTTTGGTCTGCCCTGTTCCCATGATGCACTGGGCCAGGGACAGACTAATTTGCATGTAGCCAGGTTCTGTGCTGGGATGGTGCAGTGAGCTAAAAAACGGTGATGGATCAAACCCAGATCTGTTGACTGAATAGGAGTGTTCTGCTTAATTCAGATACTCTGTCCATCACCACCCTCCTTTTCTGAATCGTTTTGTCCACCACAAGCGTGGAAGGGTATGCTCAGATGTGAGTCCCTTGCTCACTGCACCATCAGGATTCAAGCAAGCCGGGCCGAAGATGGCTGTAATGCCAGAAACCGGTCCCCGAAAGCTTGTTTCCTTTCCAGTAAAAGAATTGGCTTGGTAGTTTGGTCTGCCCTGTTCGATTGATGCACTGGGCCAGGGACAGACTAATTTGGATGTAGCCAGGTTCTGAGCTGGGATGGTGCAGTGAGCTAAAAAACGGTGATGGATCAAACCCAGATCTGTTGACTGGGTAAGAGTGTTCTGCTTAATTCAGATACTCTGTCCATCACCACCCCCCTTTTCTGAATCGTTTTGTCCACCACAAGCGTGGAAGGGTATGCTCAGATGTGAGTCCCTTGCTCACTGCACCATCAGGATTCAAGCAAGCCGGGCCGAAGACGGCTGTAATGCCAGAAACCGGTCCCCGGAAGCTTGTTTCCTTTCCAGTAAAAGAATTGGCTTGGTAGTTTGGTTTGCCCTGTTCCCATGATGCACTGGGCCAGGGACAGATTAATTTGCATGTAGCCAGGTTCTGAGCTGGGATGGTGCAGTGAGCTAAAAAACGGTGATGGATCAAACCCAGATCTGTTGACTGGGTAGGAGTGTTCTGCTTAATTCATATACTCTGTCCATCACCACCCCCCTTTTCTGAATCGTTTTGTCCACCACAAGCGTGGAAGGGTATGCTCAGATGTGAGTCCCTTGCTCACTGCACCATCAGGATTCAAGCAAGCCGGGCCGAAGACGGCTGTAATGCCAGAAACCGGTCCCCGGAAGCTTGTTTCCTTTCCAGTAAAAGAATCGGCTTGGTATTTTGGTCTGCCCTGTTCCCATGATGCACTGGGCCAGGGACAGACTAATTTGCATGTAGCCAGGTTCTGAGCTGGGATGGTGTAGTGAGCTAAAAAACGGTGATGGATCAAACCCAGATCTGTTGACTGGGTAGGAGTGTTCTGCTTAATTCAGAGATACTCTGTCCATCACCACCCCCCTTTTCTGAACCTTCTCCATGACAGCGCTTCTATTTTCCTACATTTCCAGTGTATTATCAGCTTACACAAGCTGCTGTGCAACATGGCCTAAAGTTGAAAACAATAGTGCTATAACATTGTCAGCACTGACCATGTTGTCGCTTTTTTTTTTTACTTTAAGCCATGTTGTATAGCAGTTTGCGTCGATGTGCCACAATAAAAAAAATTGACAAAGCCAGTTAATATAGCATAGGCAAAACCTTTTGGCTTTGCCAATGCTTGTAAATATATGGAGGTATGTAAAACTCCAATAATCGAGAGCAAGAAGAAAAGTATGGGAAAGCTAATTAGTGATTATTGGCGGGCTATGGAGATTCCAGGTCATTGTACTACACATAAAAACTGTTTTTTATCATTAACGTCAATTCATCATAATGCCTGAGGCAGCGAAAGTTCCATCACATGCCATTTGACTTTAACCTTCACTCACACATACACTCACATTCAGTCATACTCTCTCACATACACACACTCTCAACAGCAAGCGTGCACACAACATACATTTAAAAATATTTTGCACTTACCTCTGCTGCCAGGGAAGAGCATTTTTCAGGCAATTGTACTCCATTCTTTAATGCACTAATAGTGAATAAAATATTGTCTATTAGTGCAATAAAAAAAGGAAACTGGAGCTCCAACCTACATGCATAAGGACGAGCTGCCTCTGTCTTCCTGACACTAGTTTTGCCACCTCTACAGCCAGGGGTCACAAAGGCAGTATCAGGGATTGCAGTGGTCACATCAGGGGGTCACAGCTGCAACCCATGGTGACCCCTTAAATGATGTCCTTGTGGTTTAATTAAAAAAAATATATATACATACACTAGGTTTGTTTTTTACCCTTTTACAGTCTAAGTAATTGCAAAGTCTTACACGTAAGTGGCACTATGTCAGAAAGTGGGAGGTTCACTAGGGAAGGGAGAGCCTTACAATCGTAATAAACACTCACTGGTTAGGTCTCAACACAATTTTCAGTAGAACAATGCTCAACCACTGCTAGTTGTGTCCTAAGTGGGCAGCAATTCCACAAAGAAATGTGTGCTAAGTTCGAGCAGTATGCACAACTTTCAAATCAATTTAGAAAAAGTAGAATAAGCAAAAAACTCAAAAACGATCTTAATAAAGTAAGAGGAATAGGAGATGTGAATTTTAAACTGTTAAGATAGAAAAGACCTAGAAAAAGTAAAGCACTGTTGTCAGTGCTCATCTTGTGATTGGCCAGGACCCAAGCTGAATTTCAGGCCGACCACAATGGAGGAGTAGAGGTTGAGTAGGCCAAGCAGGTCACAGAGATCAAAGTATTTTCTTGCCACTTAGTCCAGTCTTGGAAAACAGAGTCTTCCAGCAGATCATGGTTCTAGCCCAGCCAGGGAGAGTTCTTCAAACTTGAATACATCATCATTGAGCTCCCAGGGAAGCCATTAGATTTTTGATTTCTAAAATCCACTTGCGGGTCAAGATCATTCCATTACATTTTTCAAACTAAGTGAAAATAACTTTTACCCAATGCTCTAAGACTTTCCCAGGCATGGATAAAAAATAAGAATTGTATTTATAGTTAGGGCTGTTCATGGAAAACGTAGCTTTGCCTACACAGTGAAAACAGCTTATGGATAATTGTTGGCTGTGAGGGCATTCTATTCCCAATTGGTATGTCATATTTCGATATATTAAGCCCCTATCCCTGCAGGTTTACACAGCATGCTTCAGGGGTCACTACTCTAATATATAAGAATAGATATAAAATTGTTTCCTTCCCATGTGTTACTGCTTCTGTTTGAACTGCAGCAAAGCCCTAAAGCACAATGCTGCTGCTCCCTGCAACCATACAGTTTTCCTATATTTGTGGGTTCTGTAAATATACATTTCAGCTCAAATACAACAATTAACTTCCACACCATTGGTGCATTTCTTGTGACATTCGCTATGGCCTTACAGAATAAAAAATACAATTAGCTGAAATCAATATGCAGTCATTATTTTAGAGGAAAAGCACATGTATTGTGATTGTGATGCGTTGTAGCAGTGGTATAGCACTCAGTACTAAGCCAGCAAATCAGATAGGAAATCATGTGGTGACCACGACAAAAATGACGTCTTTTAAATAATAGATGTTATTATCGACCAAACAAAAAAAGCATAGATAATATTGTAAATTACAAAGTCATAATAATAAAGTTTACAACAGTGAGAGATGGAACAAGGAATCAAGTATCCTTCCATTTGCACTTATAGATAGACAGAAAAGTTGTTCTTCTAGAGTGTTGTGAGTCCTTACAAAATACAACATGAGCGCGATATGAAAGAAAACATTATTTTGTGAGGCAATTAATTGTTTAGGTGTTTACACTACTGCATTTATTTAGCCTTTGAACAATACTTTCACCCCGCAAAGTAATAAATAGCACCTTTAAGTTTTTTATGGAAACTGTAAGGGTAATGAGGAAGTACCATGGGAATCAGACCCAGAATTACAGAATCCCCTTATCATTCCTTGTTATTCAGAAGATTCTCAGGGTTCAACCCAAAATTCCCATTAATTGCCCCCCCCCCCCATAGTTAACAGGACTCTTGGCATTGTTTACTCCAAAGGAGTGGAAACAACATTCCCCCATCAGGGGACCTTGTAATGAGACCCTTTGTTGTGAGAGGAAGGCAACAGTCAAAGTTAAGAGACACTAACTAGAGAGATTGTCTACTTTTTTGTTAGTGTAGTTTCTGTACCTCTGCAGGAAAGGCATAGAGTCTTTTTAAATGAACTCTCACCCACAGCTATTCTATTGGCATTGTTTGTCCTTGAGTCCTCGCTCAAGTAGATACATCTAGGTGGGCTCAACCGCTCTCATGAAGGGAACACTTAATATTATATTTTATCTGGGATCTAAAAAGCTAGTTAAGAATGCCTAAGACAAAAGCCCTTACTAACACTCTTTATTTTGGATGCCCTTTGACAAAACTAAAAACAATATTGGATGTTATTGGAGTTGGCCAGAAAGCCTACATCTAGGTAAATGGTCTACATGTTTTAGTTGAAACTGAGCTGCCCCATGGGTCAACCCGGCTTTCTTCAGGGCTAGATAGAACCGTGTGTTTACTGGTACCTACTCCATGAGTCACTACTTGTGACAGTATTGTACTGATTAGGAACTAATGTACATTTGTCCAGTTGCTCATTCATGCCTTACAAACTGCTATGGTACTTTAAGATGGGAATGGTAGGCCAGTAGGTGTCAGATACCACAATTACTGAAAAAAGAGTGATTAACCTGTGATAGATAACCAGCCGGGTAGGAGAGATGCATGATGCTTGTCCTTCCACACCACTTGATGCTTAACCAAGCGAGTTGTACACAGCACTCATTCTGTAGGACCACCAAAGGGAATGGGACAAAATCAGAAAATAGCCAACCACTGACACAACGACAGCTTCCATGTATCAGTGTGCGAGTGCCTGAACAACAACATGAACAAATATTTATTTTTTTCAAAAAAATTAAAACCTTTACAGCCTTAGATTTACAATCATGTACATTGTCTCTCTCAATCTAGACTCAATATACCTAGTAATTCATATGAGAATCCTTTAAAACAGTTCTTTTTCTTCTGGTTGTTTCTTCACTAGATTTAAACTAGCCTCTGGATTTGGCACACATGGTTTTCTAACTATCTCTCTCTCATTAGCGCAGATTGAGCGATTTTCAGAATAGTAATTAAGTATCTTGTAAAGAAGCAAGTATCTTTAATTTTGTTCCCATTCTTTTACTGATTCTCAATTATGATTCCTTTGCCTCAAATTCTTGACATGCCTGTGAGCATGAAGGAGGTAAACACCAAATGCACTTAGCTTTCTCTTGTCTCTTATCTTTAAAAGATCACAGAGAACTCACTAAAGGAAGTGCAAGGTTCCCATAGGAAGATTTCCTGCATGCACAGGTAGTTAGTATTGTAATCGTACAGCATGTTTCATAGTCTGCATGGGGAGCTCAAGATAATGATCCTCTAAATGGCAGACAAGCATTCAGCGGTCATTAAGGGCAGAGCGGAGCACAGCAGGGTAGTTGGCAACCAGTGTTTGTATGGAAAGATGGATGTGAATTAAAGAAAGAATAAGTAAATATTTATATTTTTGTGACAAAATAGTGTCAGTCAGACAGACATTTTCTGCACTGCCTAGTTCTAAGTCTCCAAGGATCATATAAAAGGCAGCCTTATTTTCTTTCTTGTGTGTTGAGCTTGTGTTGCTCATCAATGGATAAAAATTGCAAAAAACACCACAACTCTCCCACAACGTCTATCAACAAATACCTTCACAGTATTGGTTCTGGGCGAAAGAGATCTGAGCCCCTTTCATTTTCTGAAATGGAACTCCAGAAAATGTGGAAATCTCTTTTGGAGGCTTAGAATTGCCAGCAGAGTAGAGAATTTCATCATCCCTCATCTTCTCCTTCCACAGAGAGGTCTAATTTTTCAGCATCTTCTCCAACTTCTGTTTCATTTTGGGCATCACCTGCATATGATGAGGAGAAGACTAATTTCAGAAAAGGATTGCATACTATTAAGGGGAAGTGTATTCAAAATTGGAATATCAAACTCCTAATTACTTATCATTCCTCCAACCTTCACCTACCAGCAGAGGAGTACCAGTACCAATTTCATAGACCTCCCCTTCCTAGAGCGCCAATCATACCTCCAATGATGAACGTTTTCAAAAGGCAATGGAGAGATCATGGTGCAGCCTCTACACCAAAATGTATGTACAAAGTAGAACCTGAACTCCCGCAAAGTTTCACAGTGGATCGTCTATTAGCCATTCTTACAGAAAAGGATTGTTTACTTTTAGAGGATGTGCATTTAGTAGATCTGTTCAGAACAAAGTAGACAATGCCTTTAAGAGGTCTCACACCAGACTCAGCCATGCAATTATATCAGAAATGTATGCAGTTTATACTTCCCAATCTCTGGTCAAGGACTTCCAGACACTATCCTCTTGTATTCAAGAAGGTGGACATTTCTCACAGCTCCTTGGGAGGATGGAGATCGAGGCAAATCAGATCTGATGTTAGACCCTCTAAGAGCCTCAGCCATGGCAGCTGCTGTGGCAGCTACCCATCATTTCTGCATTCAAGGAACCCTGCTTGTGTCAACTTGGAGGCAGACTAGGGCTCCTGACAATCAGCAAAGTCAGGAGGTTCCTGTTGGATATCAATTACAGCAGTTCTACCAGAGATGGGAGTATTTCATCTCAGACAGTTGTGTTCACTAACCAAATTACAGGGCTACTCTATGAAGGTGTCTCATCAACTCCCAGATCCACTTTGGAAAGACAGTATGGCTACTGCACAGTGACAGTTTCAAGTCTTTCCTTTCAGCCTCAAAACTTTCCTCAGAGGCTTTAGGGAAGTGCTGGTACCAGTATTCAGGATAATACATTCCCATGGAATTATAGTTCACCCTTATCTGGACGATGTCTGATTCAATCTCCAACTTAAGAACAAGCACTGAGGGATACACAAGTCATGATCCAGATGCCAGAGAGTTCTTCCTTGTAAATTGGGAAAAATCCCATTTGTCACCTTGTCAGAACTTAGAGTATATTGGAGCAGTAGTCAACACTGCCCTGAGATTCCAGAGGTCAGAATGAAGAAGTTCCAGTGTCGCCTAACGAAATTGCTAATACATTTGAGGATCGGGCCAGACAATGGTTACAAGTTCAGGAAGACATGATAATGGCTGATAATTGTTTTTTCAACACCTGTACATATTAGAGATTTCCTTGCTATGCAGATTGCGCATTATTTCTTTTTTATTTTTTATTTCCTCTAGGCAGGTATACTGATCATCATTCCTTGGGTACATCTGCATCTAGGAGACATTGTTCGGCATAGACTGGATCACTGGGCTCCTCACCACAATTGCTACAAAAGATGATTCTGGTGAACTAATCAATATGGGATCTCTTATCATGATGTATTTATTCAACACCTCTGACACAGGACACATGGTTGCCTTATCTCAATCCAGTAGTCATCTATACCAGGAGGATAAGTTGGGGGGCAGTAATGGACAATTATCTCCTTCAGAAGATTTAAACATTGTCCATGAGCAACAGATCCTCTAACTGAAGGGAACGTATGGCTGTCTAGAAGGCGGGTCAGGATTTTTAAAATGTTTTAGTGGGCAAAGCTTTGCTAATAAGAATAGCCAACAAGGTTGCCATGTCTGATCTAAACAACCAGTTTGGAACGGCTTTCTTTCCTTTGAATTAGTTGAGTCATCAGATTTGTCACTGGAGCAAGCATGATTTACTGACTCTAAAAATAGTTCATATCAAGGGAAGCCAGAATGCACATGCAGATCACTTGAGCAGGTATTTCCATGTTCCCAAGATTTTGTTCTGAATCCAATAATTTTCTATCAGACATGTCACAGATATTCATATTTCACTGAATGCGCTGCTCCGAGAGCATCACTTCTTCGCAGCTGACCTGGGGGCAGGGTATTCATTGTAATAGGGCACACTGTCCCAGTTTTGCCTGGCACACCATTTTAAAGGCGTGCCATGGTGCAAACAAAAACAGTGCACCATATAACTAATGAGGGCCCTGATCCTCATGAGGCATTGTGCATGAGGCCGGGTGAATGGAGCCACAGTTCACATGAGAAATCAAGGTGAGTTGCATATTTATGGACTGTGTCAATTCCTGAACTGAATCTGTTGGCAAGCTAGTTAACAAAGTAAACCCCAACAGAGATAGCATCGCTGTTCAAATGTAAACGTAAGCGTTAAAGCACCATTTGCAAGAGTGAAATTCAAAATTGTGGAACACAGCCTAGCCTTAAATAAATATATTTATTTTTAATATTAAATGTTGCTTTATATTATAGTTATGTTTTAAAATGTTTAAGTTTTACTTTTTTAAACTGTGTATTTATTGAAAAACTATATTTTTGTCTCATTTTAACGACATTAATGCAAACAATATTTTTAACTCGATATTTTTGTACTTATCTTTATACGTGTAGAAAAATGATATTTGTAAAAATTATATTTTTGACACGATATTTGTGTGCTCGATATTATGTCACTGATCCAGTTTGGATACTGTCATGCTGTCATATCACCTAGTTGGGTAGGCCTCAACCAATCTTGAAAATAGGCAAACAGCTACTAAAATGTGTTGGACCTAGCCCTCTCTACAGGGTCACCCCCAATCTTTTTGCCTTTTACCCTCCACCTTTTGCTGAATTTGTTTGTATTGGCCTTAGGACTCTGTTCAGCTTACCACTGCTAACTAGTGCTAAAGTGCTTTTGCTCTCCCTCTAAAATACAGTTAAATTAACTTATGCCCAATTGGCATATTTACTATACATTTAAGTCCCTTGTACAGTTATATACCATATACCCCAGGTCTGTAATTTAAATGCTACTGGTGATCCCATAGCACTCATTGTGCCACTCACTTAAGTAGCACCTTAAATCATGTCCCAGGTCTGCCAGTGCAGCCCGAGTGCAGTTCTAAACTGCATTGTCTACTTGTCATTTAAACCTCCTTGCCAAGCATTAAATTCTCCTTTTATTACATATGTCACCCCTAAGGTAGGCCCTAGGTACTCCATATAGCAGGATGCTGTGTAATTTAAAGGTTGGATATGTACTTTTAAGTTCTACACTCCTGGTAGTGAAAGCATCCGAAATAAATGTTTCACTACTGTGAGGACTGCTTTGCTGCCTGCAACCTACTTTGAACTCCCAGGGGCTAGCTCTACTGTTGAGCCCTACATCCTAATCTGCTTCCAGGACCACCAGAAGTGACTCCAAGAGACAGGTTGATGGCCTCTTGTCCAGAGCCACAGTGGCATAAAAGACTTCCACCATCTTGAACTCGCACCTGAACCCAGCCAGAGTAAGTCCTGAACCCCAAGAGTTGTCCCACCAGTCATGGACCCTTGGTTGTGGCGTTAAAGGTGCCCGGATGGCCAATTCCCAAATCCGAGAAATATTTTGGCCAAAAACCGGTCTGAGAACCCGAGGAGACCAGGATCAACTGCTTGCCTATCCGCTTGTAGTGCATAGCTGATCAGATTGACTTTGCTGCTTCTCCCAATATGTTCTTCTCCGCAGCAGCAGCAAAACCTTTTCAGCGGACCTTCACCAAAAGAGTATCTGGCCTTGTGGAACTGTTTTGGTGACAGCCCTCTACCTCGTCCCACTGGAGATTTCCTATGTAGAAATCTTCACCGCATCTTCGACCCAAAGCATTCTGATGAAGACACTCCTTCCTTGGACACCTCCTGCAGACTTGACCCACTGAACTTTACCTTCTCAGACACGTTTTGCCGGAATTTCTTCTACGTCCAAAGGTAAACACTGACCGGGCTCCTTTGTTTTCCTCTTCTGTGAGGCCTACACCTCTCATAGGATGTGATTGGGGATTGGGGATTCTTATTATATTTACTAAGCTGTAATTCCAAATTGGGAGCAGGTAGATGTCATATACCTATGAAATTGAAATTATAAAACTTCTTTAATGGTAAAGTCAGATGTTTCATTACAATTTTGAAAATGCCACTTTTAGAATGTTGGTATTTTCTTGCCCCTAGCCCCTTTTGCCTACAGTATCTCTTGGGTTACATGACTGGGTGTAGCTGACAGACTTTGTGAATTCCTCACACAATAGAGGGCCATGTGCTGGTGTCAGAATCTCACCTAGGTTGTCTGTGGGAGTGAGAGGAGGTCCCAATGCAAATGTCCCAACCTCCCTATCAACCAAGATGGACCAACAAAGTCAAGCTATCCTGGCTAATGATGGGTGATATCCCGAACCAGACATAGGATGCGTGTTTCTGGTCTGGATAGGACCTGGCCTGGCAGTTTGAGCTGGTCGGTTCCCATGGGGAGAAGGTCAAGACTGATTTGCATATGGCTGGATCCAAACTGGAATAGCATGGTGAGCAAACAAAGATGGATTTAGGCCCAGATCTCTGCACTGGGAGCAAGTGTTTGAGATTGTTCAGCATTCCATCCATTGATTGTTATTTATGCATTGCAAGCACTGCTGCACCGCCATGGCTCACTCTTCTGAGGGGGTAACATAAGCGCGCTGCAGATCACTGGACTGCCAACTAAAACTGTGCCGGCGCTGAAAAGGCAACAATCCCAGGCCCAGTCTCTCTGAGCCTCATTAAGGGCTCACCCAGTACACCAAACGCACTGCAGGCACCAGCCATGTTCATGGGCCAAAGTCTCGTCACTCACCGGTGATCCCCCGGCCGGTCCTCTCACCACTGCCCCTCAATGCACGCCAGGCACGGCCCAGTGAATACGGGTGCTGGCGGCTCTTGCATACCCAAGTTAGCGGGCACACAGAGAAGGGATCAGGCTCAGAGCCAGCACCGCAGCACACCTCTCCCTCTGGGCACCTCCGATGCGGCTCCAGCTGGGGGCTGTACACCTCGCCTGGCCCGCTCAAACTGCAGCTCGGTCCCCAATCACTTGTACAGCTGGAACACTGCCCAGACACCGCCTCGCCTCACCATCAGCAGCCTGGGGAGAATGGAAAGTACAAGGGGCTGCAGGTCAAGCAACACAATCACAGGTTGCCCCAGGGCATGTGGGAGGAGCTCAGGGAGCCCCCAGCTCCCATCACTGCCAGAGCAGGTTACAGGATGCAGCCATCTTAGTTACGCAAAGGTCGCTCCCTCGCTCCGCAGCTCCACAGCAACCAGTCTCCATGAGTGTCATGGGGCCCCAAAACTCAGCACAAAACAGTCCCCCTACATTACCGGGCACAGTGAGCCAGTCTTGGGGGATCAATGGCTCCCAGGGCAGCAGGATTTTTCAGGCCTCTGATCTGCTAAGTCTAGCTCGCCACGCCTCCGACACAGACTATTGTTGACTGTTTTTGAAAAAGCATTCAACAGCATTTGTTTCCTGTATATGTGAATAATATAGTCTTTTATATTTTGGACCCTTCCCAACAAAAGGCTTGGCCTTTTGGGTGGAAGCGGGCATGTTGGGTTTGTGCGTGGCCATGGAAAATTGACCTCTTTTTCCCCCTGAGTTATATAGGCTTTGGACCATATTTCTTATTTTTTTTTACATGCGACTGCCTTTGCCACAGGCTTGCAGCCTAGGTACAGCTAGAAGGAGGTCTTTCTCAGCCTTTCCCACTGGAGAAGACAGTAATACAAGAAAGTCCATACTCACAATTATTATTCGCTATTGCATTGGAACCCCTAGCCCTTGTTAATATACAGAACAACCACACAACTGGACTCAAATGGACAGCAGGAACTGATGACAAGATTTTGCTGTCTGAGGATTATGTTCTCGTTTATCTGAGCAATACTTTGAGCACATGTCCAGTGGGGTTGCAAATATTAACTGAATTCAGTGCTTACTCCAGCCTCAGTGCTAACTGGAACAAAAGTAGATGGATGCCCCTGGATCCAGAGAACACATGCAGGTCTTGGGTTGAGTAGACTGGCATCGTTGTTAACAAATGTAGTATTATATCTATAGGACCACACCTCACACTTGTTGGGGAGACAGCACAAACACATAACATTCTATCCCTCCTGGAGAATAAATGCAGAGACATGCAGTTCTACCCTCCCTGCAGCTGTCGAAGCTGATTAAACTTGCCTTCGTAAAGATAATTTCTCTCCTACGTCCTATATACACTGGAGATCTATAATTCCTTCCCTGAAAGTTCTCCCATACTCTAACAGTTACCCTCAGATCCTTCCATGTGGCAGAATTGTGAGCAATGGGAGGGGGGCCCCCCAAATCCAATTGTTCTATGATATAAATCCTGCAGAGAAACCTCATATGCCACAACGGTGGTGATGGAAGTGGGATGACTTCAATCCAGCAAAAATGGTGGAATGGCAGGATAACAGGTGAAACCATCCTTGGACTGGTACCATTTTATCTGAGGTGTTCAGACTTGAAAGCTTCAATGGGTGGGATAGGTTAAGAATCTCACTCCTGGGCAATGTGATGCCTGAAAGCGTTCTGAGATCCTTCGCCAAAATGCAATGCGAATTTGGACTATTATACTTAAAGTTCTACAGATATTTTCAGCTGTGTCATACTGTAGCCCCCTAGATGACTTGTCATGAAATAAACCCTTAGAGGCAAAACTGACTGTTACTCTCCTGCCTCAAAAACAGAAAATATTGTCTCTACATGAAATGCTAATTATCAATTCTACTGACACCTTCCACAGGCTCAGTGAAGTTTGGGAGAGTGACAAAGGCCTCCTGGAGGACTAAGAATAGACATTTGCACTTATTGTTCCTAGAATGGCAGCTATCTCAACCGGTATCAATTGATTCAGTTCAAATACGTCCAGCAAATCACCGTAGTTCTGGATAGACTATGTAATTTTCAGAGGGGCCCAGGACTGGAGTGTCTTAGATGCTGGGCAGAAGTTGGAGCTTTCTTTCACATAATAATTAGGTCATGCCCTATAATTAGACCCTTTTGAGAGGGAATAAATGGAACATTCTAAATCATGCTATAGCTCCCACTAGATTTGATACCTCACATTGCACTATTGAATATACCTGCTGATGAAGGATTCACCTGGGCGGAAAAGACTTATGTGAGATTGGGTCTCACATTGGGGTAATGAGATATCGCCCAGAATTCAAATAAACAGCTCCCCCAGGTCTAACTCAGTGACCACAAGGTATAGGCAGATATTGCCTCCTAAA
Source organism: Lissotriton vulgaris (assembly GCF_964263255.1). Taxonomy (NCBI): domain Eukaryota; kingdom Metazoa; phylum Chordata; class Amphibia; order Caudata; family Salamandridae; genus Lissotriton; species Lissotriton vulgaris. Next base: position 893,290,428 of record NC_141689.1, on the reverse strand, counting down.
ACTGCCTATTTATGAATCCAGAGGCTGCTCCGATAAGCATGGGAGGATATGGGGCAGTGGGAGGAACACCAAGATGAAGAGGGATACCCTTAAGAAGTTACTGAGCCCGGCATGAGGCCAAGGCAGAGATGGTGATTGCTATGTGTTTAGCTAATGCAACCATGGATGATGTGGATGGGAATACACAAGGGACCAAAACTTATATCCTGTAATCTAAAATGTATGCTTGAACTTTCTGATGCCTACAGTTCATAGATAATCTTGAAAATCCAATAAAGAAATGTATTTAAAAAAAGTTATTGTTACAATAGGTATACATTCAAAAAAGGTTGTTAAAATATGTTATAATTAAATAATACATGTTTTTTTCAATTTTTTTTAAATCAAATTATATATTTTTTATATATATATATAATTTATATATGGTTGGTTGATAGCTTTATTTCGTTATGCAAATATCATAAAAGCATTACAAAACAGTATATAAAAACAGCACATCGTAAAGGACTGTGCATTTAAAAACAAGGCAGATAAAAACTGGCAATTTAGTCAGAAATAAATTAATTAAAAGTGGATTAAATTGATATGGACAGTCTTTTTAAGCGGATCAACCATGCCCATTTTAAAAATTTGGATACAGCACAAACTATGGGAGAGGATGAATCTGTTAATAAAATCCGTAAGGCCACCGTATGCTGGCGAGTACCCAATTGTCTACATAGGGGTTTAAGCCAGTGGGATCTTGGGCGGGCGTAGTCAGGACATATATGTATATATACCTACTTCCATTATTTTCTATGGGAGGGTGTTGCAGTCCAAGTGGTTGACCATGATTGGTGTTAGAATTACTCAATCTTTGAGCTGGAGTAGTTTACTACTGTTTTGGGACCCTTTTTGGCTGTAGTAGGTTTAAAACTGCAGCTTTTGAATAGCAATAGGCTTACTTTTCTGTGGGTGGGTGCCTGCCTCGTTCTAAACCCCTCCCTAATCCTTCCTAAACCCCTTCTTCTCCACCCTAAATTCTTCCCATTCATAGTAAGCATGTCCAGTCTCCAGTCACGCCCCCAGTCCCTCCCACATTTAGGGGCTTATTACGATGTTGGGTGGAATCACTTTCGCCTGACACCTACTCGGTCATGCGAATAACCGACACCTGGTTGGTGGTCCAGACCGCCCCATTAGGATGCGACCGAACACTGTTCAGTCACTTTACTATAAATCACTATGGGAGCATGTATTACGTCCATAAACCATCTGCAATGTATTCTACCATAGTGAAATGAGAGGTGCGGTTCATTGCTGCACCCTGTGGCAGGCACCTCAAGGTCCAGAGATCCGGCTCAGCCTCCAACTGGAGACCGTGCACCAAAGGGGGCCCTGCTGAGGGCCCCCAAACACACTTTTTGATATGGTTTCCATGTCATAAATATCGGACAGACCAGCATGGAAACCATGTCATATCGTAATCTCAAGGGCAGAAAGGCCCGTCCTTGAGATTACTTGCCGGCTTCTGACTGATGGGCAGGCTCTCTGAGCCCTTTGGAAGACACCCGGAATGACAGACAGGTTTCCTTTCCGACCATCTCCAACATAATGAGGCGGTCGGAAAGGAAACCGAGCTGATAAGCGTGGCTCAAATCCACCCGAGTGACTTACCGCACTCACCTATAGTAACTCTGTAGAAAGTCAGCCGGACAGTGGAGAAGCATAAACAATAGTCTTTTATTAGGCCAAACACACTCATATGAGAGGGCCCTGTCCGACCTCACTCCTAGGAGTACGAATGAGAGGACTGACTCACATCATCACAGCAATACATTATAATGCAGTACAGTACATTGGGGTACGCCCCTTCTGGAAAATTACTGAAACCCAGACAGAGGAACAATGTCCTCATACAGAAGGCATCTGCACCTGCAAGGGATACATCGCTATCTTTTGCTCAAGGCCGCGGTGCTAAGCCTCAGCGTCTCTGGTGCATGAGAACAGTACTGATAAGAGACTTGTTAGTTTCGGCCACAGTTAGCCGAGAAACGAAAACTGCTGTCTTAGTCAAATTCTCTATTCCTACGGGAGGGGCATATGAGCGAGTGCGACTCGCAGGCTCAGGGAGATATACAAAATGGAGGCACACGGGCTAAGCTAAGGAACTAATATCATCACACATATAATTTGAATAATGGTGTAACAAGCAAGAGTAATACAAACACGTGTATATATACGCATTTCATCAGTTAGTCACATGATGCTAACTCACATATGGAAATAGGGATGGGTGAGGCATCGAAAAGTGAATTCTATCAGACCCTCCTTTTAGCATCATTGGCTAACTGCAGCCACGCATTTATTTGCCAAAAGGTAGCGCCTTCACAACCATTCTAAGGGCAGAGCATCATTCTTATTCAAAAACATCATCTTCAATGAACATCATCCAATGTGTATCAGGAAGTTCAGTAACGACGGAGGCAGTATATTGACCAGACACCTTCTTTTGTGGTCGCAAATTTGTAGCACACATTGAGCAACATGGGGGAAGGCAATATACACAGAGGCAACACGTCAGTAGTATGCTTACCACACCAACTAAACCCATCAATATTTTCCAACCCCAGGAAGAGAAAACACCCCAGAGCCACCCTTGTAATGACCATGTCCCGTTATCCTGATGAAGTTCAGTCGCTAATCTATGGAGCTTCTGTACTGCTAAGTTAACTGTCGGAGCTGAGTCTGGAATATACACGCAACAAGATGTTCCGATGACGCGACAGGCCCCGCCCCTATCAGCCAGGATGACATCAAGCACCATCCTATTCTGGATCGTAAATAATCTCATAGCCTGAATCTCAACAGACATGTTAGTTGCTATGTCAGCTTCAGTAAGTACTACCTTTTCCATGACCCTGGACAGTCGTCGAATGGCCCTACTGTTAAATATCGGACCCCAGAAAGGCAAAAGACCCTTAGAAAAATCAGTCCATTGTTGTAGGGAAGTGTCAGTCTGATCTACATCATCGACCTGGAGCTCCCTCCTTTTACGCTGTTCTGGTGAACTGGGAAACCTACGATGAGTCTTGTGATAGTCAGAAGGTGCCACATACACCGGTGGAATCATATAGGCTAGGTAGCATATCCCGCCCCACCCTTCAGGCAACAACAAGTACCCATTATCCCCACACACAAAATAAATGCTGGGGGGAGTAACTAAAGATGGACTAAGGGGTAAACGTATTGATGCCGTTATATTACAAGAACTATTGCCAACCTTAATGGGGCCCCTACCCTCTATACAAAAAAATGGTGACGGACCCACTACGGCCAAGGGTATTAAAGACTTAACACTACCATTTCCCTTTGGTGGGTGTCTGTAGGACAGGGAGGAATTCAGCTGTAAAAAACTGTCTCTAACTTTGTCAGTATCGTTTGGATTTAAAAACGGTCCCACCTTTTTCTCACATGTCTCTATAAATGTCTGATCAAAACGTCCATCAGTATACAACCGTCCAAGAGAAGAGGGGGGCATAGGGCGAACTCGCATTGTCATTGTCGAACCTCTATCTTGCATTCGTGGAGTCAGAAAATCTGGTTGTTGAAAATATTTGACGAGACCTATGAGTGTATACCATCCCACACAACTATTCACAGGTGTCAATGGAAGAGCTAGAAATCTATCCTTTTTGTAGGCAGCAGAAGGCAGAAGCCCACAAACCCAACAATCAGTCCTGTTCGTTGTTGCATGAGCATGGTGCAAAGTCTTTATAAAAACATTTTCTTTGTAATCTCGTCTAAGCATTTGTTCACCATAATCCACAGTAATAATGTTATGTTCAGGAACAGCAGTAGGGGTGGGTGCAAACACATGTACGGGATAGGCTTTATCCAAGAAAAACAATATACCAAGAGCCACTAGAAAAGCAATGATCACTATAAGAAGGAGTACTATTTTCCCCTCCGGGAAAGGGCCAACCAAGGGGAAGCAGGCAAAGATCTTCGAGAAGCCGCAAAGGGCTGCTCCTCATCAGGGATGGGGCGGCCAAAAGGGTGCATATTAAAAATTGCAAAAGTGTATATAAAAACAAGCATTGGAAATGCAATAGGTCTCGCATTAGGAAAGTTTGAGCTATTGGTATTGTAAATGACACTTTTTTTATTTATGTGTTGGTTTTGAAAGTAGCAAAAATAATAGCTTTGTCAGTTACAATGTCAATAGTTTTAACTTTTGCAAATGTGACACCTACAGCATTTGTAATGCAATGTGTGTTGTATTTACGTGACTTAGATGTATTGATATTACAAATAACAATGGCTTTTAATTTTGTAAATAATTAATACTTAAATAAAAGTTATTGTAATTTATAATGGCAATAGCTTAAACGTTTGTAAATAACTTTTGTGAAGATTATGTTCAGTGTATTTTATTGTGACGAAAATCCAAGAACATTGCATTTGCACCTAAACACACACAGAGCCACACACATATAGATGTGGTGGTGGTGGATCTGGGGGATATGGTGGTGGTGGATGTGGTGGTGGATGTGGTGGTGGTGGTGATGGTGGATGTCGGGGTGGATGTGGTGGTGGATGTGGTGGTGGTGGAGGTGGTGGATGTGGTGGATGTGATGGTGGTGGATGTGGCGGTGGATGTCATGGTGGATGTGGAGGTGATGGTGGATGTGGATGTGGTGGTGGATGTGGTGGTGATGGTGGATGTGGTGGTGATGGTGGATGTGGTGGTGATGGTGGATGTGGTGGTGATGGTGGGTGTGGTGGTGGATGCGGTGGATGTGGTGGTGGATGCGGTGGATGTGGTGGTGGATGCGGTGGTGGATGCGGTGGTGGTGGTGGTAGTGGTGGATGGGGTGGTGGTTGTAGTGGATGTGGTGGTGGTTGTAGTGGATGTGGTGGTGGATGTAGTGGTGGTGGGTGTGGTGGTGGTGGTGGTGGTGGATGCGGTGGTGGTGGATGTGGTGGATGTCATGGTGGATGTGGAGGTGATGATGGATGTGGTGGTGGTGGATGTGATAGTGGATGTGGTGGTGGTGGATGTGATGGTGGATGTGGTGGTGATGGTGGATGTGGTGGTGGATGCGGTGGTGGTGGATGCGGTGGATGTGGTGATGGTGGATGCGGTGGATGTGGTGATGGTGGATGCGGTGGATGTGGTGATGGTGGATGCGGTGGTGGATGCTGTGGTGGTGGTGGATGGGGTGGTGGTTGAGGTGGATGTGGTGGTGGATGTAGTGGTGGTGGGTGTGGATGCGGTGGTGGTGGATGCCAATGTGGTGGATGTGGTGGTGGTGGATGCCATGGTGGATGTGGAGGTGATGGTGGATGTGGTGGTGGTTGTGGAGGTTATGGTGGATTTGGTGGTGGTGGTGGATGTGATGGTGGATGTGGTGGTGATGTGGATGTGGTGGTGGATGCGATGGTGGTGGATGCGGTGATTGTGGTGGTGGATGCGGTGGTGGTGGATGTGGTGGTGGTGGATGGGTTGTTGTTTGTGGTGGATGTGGTGGTGGATGTAGTGGTGGATGGGGTGGTGGTTGTGGTGGATGTGGTGGTGGTGGATGTGATGGTGGATGTGGTGGTGATGGTGGATGTGGTGATGGTGGATGCGGTGGTGGTGGATGCAGTGGTGGTGGTGGATGGGGTGGTGGTTGTGGTGGATGTGGTGGCGGATGTAGTGGTGGTGGTGGATGCGGTGGTGGTGGATGCGGTGGTGGTGGATGCGGATGTGGTGGTGGTGGATGTCATGGTGGATGTGGAGGTGATGGTGGATGTGGAGGTGATGGTGGATGTGGTGGTGGTGGAGGTGATGGTGGACGTGGTGGTGGTGGTGGATGTGATGGTGGATGTGGTGGTGATGGTGGATGTGGTGGTGATGGTGGATGTGGTGGATGCGGTGGATGTGGTGGTGGATGCGGTGGTGGTGGTGGATGCGGTGGTGGATGGGGTGGTGGTTGTGGTGGATGTGGTGGTGGATGTAGTGGTGGATGGGGTAGTGCAATGCAGCCTTGGGTGGTGCTAGTAAGGCAGGTGTAGCAAGCAGCCCTGCTAAGTTTTTCAAAGTCCGCGCGTGACTCGGTGCTAGTCCAGGTATTTTCTTAGTATTCTAGGACTTGTAGTCTTGTTTAGCCATTGAAAAGCAATTACTACAAATCCCAGACTTCAAAGGAAAACCTTGTGTTGCTGTAACTGGTCACATATTGACCTGTGATACGTAGCAGCTTTGACCAAGTGGAACACAGGGCTGCAGCTACCATTGGTGTAGCGGGTGCAGTGGCACCAGGGCGCAGAGCCCATTTGAACCCTGATGTTTGTTGTAATTGCTACCCCAAAGCCAGTCAACTGCATTTTTCCTTGCTTTCACCAGGGTCTATGGCATCCTTGTTGTGCTACTTGTGGAACACAATTCAAATCAAGGGCTGCACGGTGTAGGAAGCTGACATTTGTTTCTCTGTATTCGTGAGTTCTAGTTGAGCATTTAATTCTGTGCTGTTATCAGTCTTTCTGTATCCAAAAGTTACTACTTTATTTTCCCTAATCTGCAAAGGTCAGCAGGCCGAATATGTAATGTAATAAAAAAATATATATAAAAAAATAGGGTTATAGGAGAATTCAGAAATTGGTCAGAGTGGTCTCCGTGGCAGCTAAGATGCAAAGCAGAGGAGTGGATTGTCAGGCGCTTTGGGTGATCACTGGAGGAGTACCAGCAGGTAGTGGTGGGGAGGGGCTGGCGCTCACCGCACAGAAGGGGATCTTGGTGTGGTATTGCCCCACAACAGGTGCAAAGGGTTTAACACAATTCGAGATGGGCGGTTGCGGTTTCTGCATTCAGTAACATTCCATTGATGAGTAGCCAAACTCGGGAATCCCCTGAACCGTCACCAGTTTCTTCAATATTTGAAATTGATTTGACTAAAACGCGTGGAGAGCTTAGGAAATAGTGGGCGGATAGTGAAAGCTATACTTTGCTGGAAAGATGTGGGAAGCGGTTTTGTGATGTGCGTCGTACAGCTGTATAAACCGTCAATGGTAACATTGCTGGCAGGTAGGTGCTCGGCTGGACACCTTCAAGTGGTCCTGCTTTTAGTTAACAACGTTGCATTCTGGGACTTGTAGTGTAAGTGGTGATGTCGTACAAATGGGCTTAAACATTCCAGCAGCCAAAAATATGTTATCTAAGAAGCCAGGAGAGGCTGAAAGTGTCAGACGGTACATGAGGACCCATGGCAGCTCTACTAGTAGCGTGTCCTGTTAAAGATAGTTTATCCAAAACTCACAAATATTTAATACCACAGTACTAGAGAGCAGCACCAGTCATTTTATGAAGATACTAGGACTTGTGTCTAACATGTAGTCTATTGTCGCATTTATATAGCGCTTCATCTCTTATGTGCGGCTATGAAGCATATTTTCAGACGTTTAGCATGTTAAATTTTGGGGGAGCTTGTAGTTGGCATAGTGTTTTGTTGATTGTGATCCTCTGTACAGAGTTTTTCGGTGTCTTGCATGATTGAACAGAGAGGTGCTCCTAGCTTCTTTTAAGGCACAACGCTTAACAGCGTGATGGGAGGAGGACGATGCGAGGGATATGAGCGCAAATTATAATTGTATTTACGACTGAAACGTAAAGGCGGCTACACAGTGCCAACCTAGCCAGAGGGGCAGTGGGTTCTGTGTGCCAAAAAAAGGTGGGTGGGTAGTTTGAGAAGGCCCAGTGATCGTTAGGGCAACCTGCTCGATGCAGATATGCTCTCAGATGAGTGAAATGATGCCAGACGAGCAGGGATGGAAGTTGGCTGCACAAGCAGGAGCCATGTACCTTTTTTAAAGGCAGGGGTTGCTGTTTACTGCTGTACAAATGCGCCTGATGGGCAAGGGAAGGAGGAATCGATGTTGGCAACATTAGTAGAAACTACGCAATCTTTAAAAGGCCACATTTCACCTACTCCAACTAGGTCGAAAGAGGATGACACTTTGAACAAGGGTTCTCACCCCAGGGCCCTCTCGTGCTCCCAAAGGTGAATGAACACTAGTCCGATAAGTCCTAGTCGCCTCAGACCCTAGCCAGAGTGGCGGGGCTGCAGGCCGTAAGGCGGATGAGAGAGCACAGTTAATCTACCCACAGGAGTGGTCTGCCCCCACTTTGCCACATTACCTTGAAGTCAGGAAGGCTCAAAGCCATGTTCCCTCAGCGGCTTTAGGAACTCTCACACTTGTGACTGATTCGGCCCAGCCCTAGAATCACTTCAGCGACCTGGAGCAGTTAGGAAATCTGGACCAGCTTACTATTATACACCCATCTGGTGATGCACACCCTACTCCTTGAGCTGGAAAGAAGCCCAGGCCACCTCGGCACTTGTTTTGTCTGTATAGTAACCAGCACAAGGTAACTAATAATACTGCTGTGATGGAAACATTAGCTTTCCTGGAGAATGGCTGCGTAAACCGGCTGCAAGGCAGCCTCTGCCCTTGTGTTCTGCAATCACAAAATAGAAAACAGGAACGATGGGGAAACTGACACTTGCTGTGTGTGATCTTGGGCAGATCGCCGTGACGAACCTGGGTCAGCTGTTGACGAACATTGGAATCATTAAGTGTTTGAGTTTTATCATTTTTCTTCCATGGCCAAATGAGTTGTGTCTCTAGAGTTCTGCGTCATACATTGAACCCGGGCAGAGGTCAATGCATTCGTGTCCGTTCCAGACAGAGGGGCAGAGATGCCCCCGCCTCCTCTGCCAGGCCAAGGGTGGCGGCGCTGCTCATTGCTGCATGTCTTGATTGCACCTCAGTGATTAAAAGGGCAGGAAGTCATCGCGCTTTATCTTTTGGCTGCTGACGCATCCTACACGGAAGAGAAACAAAGCACTGATTCAGTGGCGCGCACCCAGATCGGAAGTGATTCCGCGCTGGGCACAGTTTTGTCTTTTTTTTCTCCTTAAAACGGGCACCAGGAATAAGCACCAGGAATAATTTAATTAATCTGTCATATGGATGGGTTCGATTTTTCTTACAGAAGCAGGGGTTTGCCAAGAATTAGCCAGTTATTTACTTTCACCTAGCATCAAAAAAATTCACGCGTTTTTCAAACAGTCAACGTTTTCCTCCCACACTTACCTGTATGGTGGAATATTTTCTTGCAGCTGGCTGTGTTGTTTTGTCATTTTTTTTAATTAAACCGTATATACGCCATGCTTCCTATATTTTTTTTGCCACTTTGAAAATGAGGGTTGGTCATTCCGATGCGCTTGAGTGACATGAGTGACAAATTAGTGTACTCGCGCACAAAAAAAACGCATGTTTGCGCCATTCCCGCAAGTTATTCCATCAAGTAACAGAGACTGAAAAAGAGTTCAGCAAAAAGAATAGTTATTTGGAATTTATTGAGAGTGCGGTTCACAGGCACTGTGTTTTCGGGAAGCAAATTAACCCATTTTCTTGGCCCCCTCTAGTTCACGACGAGCTTAAGAGAGAGAGAGAGAGAGAAACAAGACGGAGGGCATTGCTGTGGGGAGGGGGGAGGAGAAATGCGACACAGCAGCACTTCACACGGCCGGCCGGCCGGCCGTGAAACTGAAAGCACGGCTGGCCGGCCGTGAAAGCCTTTGATGCTGCAGGGGGTGGAGCGGCACCAAGCTGGGCAACAGATGGCTGACAATTTGATGCTGTGCACGCGCATTTTAGGTCAATGCGCTTGCGCATTGACCTAAAAGCCACGGGCACAGCACCAAATCGCCCAGTTATTCGCCCAGTTAGTTAAACTCTGGTTAAAGCCCTATATCCTCGCAAGCTCGATGCGTGCGCATCGAATAGCGAGACCTAAAAATGGAAAAGATACTCTAAAAAAAAATAGTCCCAGACAGTCCTAAAACCGGCCAGAGGGGTTCTTCAACCCTAAAAAGGGATCTTCTCCCTGTGTCCTTCAAAGCCTCACAGGCAGGCTTTTACCGTCCATACCTTAATCCCACGTCGCTTGACACACAGCAATTTCAGCAATTGTAACAGAGGAGCACTTAATCTGGGCCCCACACCACTCTATAGTCTCATAGAACAGAATCTTCGGCTAAACACCAGGGCTCTTACAAGTCCATCCCTACCACTAAATCTTCTTTGTATAACAGAATCTCCACTAAGCCCTTCTTCCAGTGTTCAGTCCAGCGCACTTTTACCTTTTTCGGGGCCGCAGATTATAGCGAGTGCTCCCTCGCACTTCAGGGTCAGTGAACAACACAGGTGCATCCGTAGCATGAACTGGACTCTCTAATGCCTCTTCACTAGTAGCAACGGGAGTAACGGAGCTTGTTGAAGCACTTTGTTCTGCACGTGACTTTGCGTTTGTCTTTTCACCTTGCTCCTCTCCCCTCAGTGAAGCATCCGAGAAGGGAACATATCTGGGTAACTGCTCATGTTCCTCATCAGCAATGCCTTCTCTTACCCACTTGTCGTAGGGTAGCGGTAGCGGGACTTTCTTGACATGCGATGCGTGCGTCCACGCTTTTCTGCCCTCCACTCGAAGTGCGGTACGTGTGGTCAGTAGAACTTGTCTTGGCTCCGACCATCTGCGCTCCAGACAGGATTTCCGCTGATATCTTTTCACGAGAACCCAATCTCCAGGTAGAATGTAGTGTCCAGGCCCCTCTGGCAACGGCTTCAGGGTGTCTGCTACCTGCTGATGAATAGAACGAAGATCTTTAGTCAAAGCATACAAATAGTCTATAAACATTTGGGTCTGGGTACTCCCCAAACGTTGGCCGGGCGGCCAAACATCACCTCGTAAGGGGAGACACCCGTTTTGGAATTAACTGTCACTCTGGTAGAAAGCAAGGCTAAAGGAAGGGCATCTGGCCAACGGAGTCCCGTACTCTCCTGTATTTTGGCCATTTTTAATTTCAATGTTCCATTAAATCTTTCCACAAGTCCCGCGGCCTGAGGGTGTTGGGCCGCGTGGAACTTTTGGGAAATCTGTAAGCCCTTACATATCTGTTTCATCAATTCAGCATTGAAGGGTGTGCCATTATCACTCCAGATCACCCTAGGCAATCCAAAGCGGGAAAAATACTCTTTAATCAACATCTTAGCAGTAGAAATGGCTTTACAATCTTTAGTTGGAAATGCCTCCACCCATCTGCTAAAAGAGCATACAACCACCAGGACGTATTTGAGATTATTAACCCTTTCCATTTCGATATAATCCATCTGAATCACCTCAAAGGGGAAAGAGGGGGGTGCAAAATTTCCTACTGGGACAGGTGTTCCCTTTCCTGGATTGTGCCTCAAACATACCATACACTGTTGGACCAAGTGAGTCGCCACTTTAGAGATATTTTTATTGCTCCACACTGGGTCCAGCAGCTTACATATACCTTTGGCACTAATATGTGCCGGCCCATGAGCCATCGTCACCACTGAGAGGACATATGAGTTCGAAAGTAACCATTGTCTCTTATCGGTCACATCTGTCCAACATTCATCAGCGTCCAATCGACCCCCACCATCTTTCCATGTCCTCAATTTATCCTCAGTCGCTTTCTCTTGTATATTCTTTACACTCTGTACAATATCTGCAAACATGTTAACGTCTGGTACCCATCTAGCTGGGCCTGCCACAAACATCCGTGGTAGTTTTGTCCGAGCAGTCTCTTTTGCCGTTTGATCTGCAAAGGCATTGCCTCGTCCCACATCATCCACTATTGTCTTGTGCGCGCTACACTTTATCACAGCCAGTCGCTTGGGTAACGTCAGTGCTGTTAACAGTCGTAGTATCAGCGGACCATGCTGTATGCGTTGTCCATGTGAAGTCAAAAATCCCCGTTCTGCCCACAGTCGCCCATAATTATGAGCCACGCCAAAGGCGTATTGGCTGTCAGTATAAATGTTCACGTCCAGTCCCTCACTCAGTTCACATGCTCTCAGTAAAGCTATAATTTCTGCAGCCTGGGCCGAATTGTAAGGTATTCTAGATGTCTCCACTACTGTCTGTAATGTCGTTATCGCATATGCTGCCGTCGATGTACCATCTGTAAGCTTGAAACAAGACCCGTCTACATACAGTTCCCCATCCGGCTCATCTAAGGGCTTGTCCGTCAGATCCACCCTCCCTTTTGTCTCTTCCTCTGTCCGAAACAAACAGTCATGCATGTCATCGTCCTTTGCATCTGTCGGAATAGGTAGCAATGTGGCAGGGTTCAGTGTAGCACACCTTTTTATCGTCACATGGGGTGCAAAGAGGGTCATCTCATAGCCGGTAAGACGAGCACTAGTTAAATGCTGCGTCTGTGTTCTGTTTAGCAAAATGTCCACAGCATGCAGTACCATTACTGTGAGGTCTGAACCCAATACGAGCCCTGCCGATTGTCTTATAGAGACCGCAGCAGCCGCCGTGGCTCTCAGACAACTCGGCAGCGCTCTTGCTACATTATCGAGCATCGCAGAAAAGTAAGCACAGGGTCTCTGCTTCCCTCCGAAACATTGTGTTAAGACAGACAACGCGCAACCTTCCGCCTTGTGTACATAAAGCACAAAAGGCTTCTGGTAATCAGGTGTTCCCAGAACGGGTGCAGAACATAAAGCAGTTTTTAGTGACTCGAACGCTTCCTGGAATGCAGGGGTCCAGGGTAGGGGTTCGCGCACTTCTTTGGTAGTCAGATACAATAGGGGTTTTGTTAGTAATGCATAGTTAGGAATCCACTGGCGACAATACGATGTTATGCCCAAGAATGCGCGCACCTCTCGCTGCGTGTTAGGTACCTTCATGTTAGTTATCGCTTTTATGCGCTCTGGCGTCAGTCTCCTCCCCACTTTAGAAAGGAGGTGACCTAAGTAGGTAACTTCCGTTCGACAATATTGGAATTTTTGAAGGGACACCTTATGCCCCCTCTTGGCCAAATGATGCAGTAATTTTATCGTAGGATCCCGACAACCTTCCTCTTCATCCGATGCTATCAGGATATCATCCACGTACTGCAACATAACGTTGCCGGGTGGAAGTTCCAATTCGTCCAATTGCACCTTCAGTGCTTGACTATATATGCTCGGGCTTTCTGTGTAACCTTGGGGAATTCTCTTAAACCTAAAGCTTCGGCCAGCCAATGAGAATCCGAAGAGATAACGGCTGTCTTCATGTACTGGAATACTGAAGAAAGCATTCTTCAGATCCAAAACAGAAAAATACTTAGCAGATGGGGGAATCATTGTCAATATCGTAGTGATGTCTGACACCACCGGATATTGTGGCTCCACTACTTTATTCACATGGCGCAAATCAATCACAAACCTATAAACATCAGGAGTATTATCTGCAGCATCAGGCGACCGTCTTTTAAGGATCGGCAGTATGGGGCTGTTACATATGTTCGAGTCTGTCTCTTCCACCACTCCTGACTGGATCAAATCTTGTATTATTTGTAACAGGGCTTTCTCTCCCTCCCTTGGTATTCTATACTATGGTACCCTAGGTAATTTCGCTCCCACCTTAACTTTTATTGCTACTGGGGCAATATCCATCTTACCCACATCTGTATCATTGGTGGCCCACAAACTGTCGGGTATTCCTTTGAATTCGGGTGGTAGCGGATCATCTTTAGAGAAACATTGCAATGGACGAGCAACAGTCGGGCCTAGCGTGAGGTACACGCCGTCCGGAGAACAATAAATAGTGGCGTGCAACCTCTTCAATAAATCTAAACCCAGTAAATTTTCTCCACAATTTGATGTCAATAAAAATGGTGAATCAACAGTGAAAGGGCCAATCGTAAGTGTAAAGGGTTTGGAAATGGGGCTAATCACCGGGGTACCTGAAAAACCCACAGAGATATTGTTCTTGCCAGACAGAGCCGCCCCGGGGACCCGAGAATGAGCCACTGAACTTTTCATTGCACCCGTATCCACTAGAAATTTCTGCTGAGACCCCAATAAGTCCGCCTCGACATAGGGTCCCCTCTGATCAACTTCCACAGGCACTGGTCCATCGCTCTGTCCTACGCTGTCCTAGTTATGGGAGAATCCTGTCAAATCGTCCACAGAGTAGTCATCATTGTAATACTGACCACCGCCCCTTTGTAGCTGTTGCCTGTCTGCACCATGGTCAAAGTAATTTCCTCCTGGCCTCCCGCCCCCATCGGACCGTACATTCTGTCTCCCAGAGTCACTACTGCTTCTTCCTCGTCCTCGCCCTGAACCGGCATTCGACTGAAACAGAGGGCAATCCCTCCACCAATGCCCCTCCTGCTTACATTTTGCACACTGATTCGGTCCCAATCTTTCTCTACTGTCGCCTCTACCATAGCCGCCGCCTCCTCGTCCCGGAGCAGCACCTCTCCCTCGTCCCCTAGACACCTGCTGTAACAAAACCCTCGTCTTCAAATCCTTAGCCTTCTTTTCCTGTTTGTCCTTACTTTCTTTCTCTCTGTGTTCGTAATACTGAGCCATACTAAGAATACCGGAGGGAGAGGACGTCGTCCACGTACTCTCTGACGCTTGCAACCTTGCTGAGATCTCAGGCAATAAGTTCATGACAAACCTATTAACAAAGAGTCGCAACCCTCCATCCTGTGACACATCCTGCCCACTAAAGTCCATAAACGTCTCTTCAAACCTCGTAAAGAAGTCCGAGACTGCCTCATCCTTTTTCTGCTTACAAGCGGTCAACTTGTCCCAGTCTACCTTCTTCGGGGGAATGAGAGTGTGCATGTACTTTATTATTCGCCCCGGCAATGCCAGAATCTCAGCTTTCGGCTTTTCCCCTGGCTTACGTTCCTTATCCCAATCCTGCAACTCCTGCCACGTACCACCCAATTCTTCCAAATGATCCGTACCCTTCACCTGCCTCCATATATCGACTGGGACCAGAAGCCCAAAAAAAAGTTCAACATCAGCTAAAGTCATTACTGTGGAAGACGCGGCTTCCGTCAGCTCTTTATAATATGCAGTCGGGTTCTTTCTAGAATCCGGCAACTGGGCCTTTAAGGCCAGTACCTCACTTCTCTTCCATGGTGTATACACCCATTGCTCCTGGAAATGTGCATCTACCTTATTCCTGGTGACAGCCTTCGTGACCGGATCTACCATCTCGGGTATCTCGGGATGAAAGATAGGATGCACTTCACGCATTGGATGTATACCTGGAAAATGGGGCACACCTGCAGAGGGTAATTCATTTCTGTACTGTAGTATGGCACGTAGACTGCGCATCACCTCCTTCACCCCTGTGTTTGTTCTGTAGGCTCCACTTTGTATATCTCGTAAAGTCGCCGGAGCCACACCTCCATATCCCTGCTCCCATAGCGATATCAGGACATTTGACATGTGCCACAAAGCGTGCTGTTGCATCAAAGGCTCAAAATCTTTCATTGTGGACCAAATGTCCTCAAACGAATAAATGTTATTCCTAGCCCACTGGCACGCCTGGTTGGCCACTATACTTTTCTCATCCAAACCAACGGTAGAACGCGTAAGCAACTTCCGTACCTGTGAGAGCAGTCCGCTACCTGCGCCTCGACTCGGCTTTGACATCTCCTGACTAGGGGTAGTGCTAGCTGAAACAGTAGGGAGTGCCAAAGAAAATTGGGAGGGGGCGGGTGAACTGGCCGGGAGTATTTTTCAATTTTCAATTCAAGAATCTTTATTCGGTGATTAAAAAACACCATAAAAGCACACATACATATACATAGATAAAACGGCATTAAATATTAGTCAAGATCCTTGTGCATAAATAACAATAAAATACTAACATACAAGGCTGTAAATTTAAAACAGGGAGTCACAAGTCTTTTAATCCTCTCCCCTCGTCTTCCTTAGTCGGACCGCAACCTTGATAAAATTCATAACACAACACAAGGTTAGCGGGTCAGAAGCTTTTTGCAAGTAGATTAGTGCATCTCTGGCATGCTCCAGGTGGGCCTTTTTTAGGATGTCTACTAGGAATCTGCGCCTGGGCATTGAATAATAGGGACAGAGCAAAGTAAAATGAAGGGAGTCCTGCGGAGACCGATTGTCGCAGCCGCAGGGTCCCTTCTGCTCGATTGACATGGTAAAACCTGCTGGCGAGGCCAACATAAAAGGAAGTAGGCTCAGTCTGAAACGGCACATAAGAAATCTGTCCTGTGTATTGTGTACAAGATACAGGTAGGGCTCCATACCCTCCACACTCTTCACCAAATTATGAGCCCTTATTGACTTTTTTTCCCCTTCAGCCAAAGCACGGCATTGGGTTTTCCGCTCTAGGAAAATTTCCCCTACTTGTTTCTTGTGCTGTGCTGAAATGGTGGTGGGGTTCTTGAAGAGGTTTCCAAACCCTAGTTCCTCAAGAGTATTTCTCACATATTTGAGCCATGGGATGCGCATGCAGTGGGTCCTACCTAGGCAGTCCAGTAAGATTTTTCTACTTAGATGCGCGTCTGGATTTACCCAGATTTTTAGCCACGCCACAATTGGCCTAAGTTTTAACAAATCGACCAGATATGGCCTCCCTAGCTCCCTGTGAGCTATGAGTCCAGCAGTGCTGGGTGGTACCCTCAGGATAGATTTCAGATGTTTGTTCTCTTCCTGGTCAATTCTAGTGGTATTCACGAAGCCCCAAACTTCTGCCCCATAGCTTACTTTAGCGCATGTTATGGAGCCGTACAGGTTCATCACCTGTTCCGGACTCCATCTGCCCAACCTCCTGCCATATCCGGCTATTGCCCCGTTAGAGGCAATCATTTTGTTACAGCGCTCTTCCACCAAGGAGTTGAATTGAAGAGCACCATCAAAGGTTACTCCGAGATAGGAGAACGTTTTAACCACCTCTAAACAATGGGAGCCTATTGTGAAAGAAAATTTTGAGGAAGGTTTTTTGCCTGCCAGGAGCACGTAAGATTTGTTTAGGTTGACAGATAAGTCCAGATCGCTCATAAACTTGACGAACCCATCTATCAGAATCTGTAGGCTTCGTGGTGTACGCGCCAGCAAGACCGCGTCGTCTGCGTAAAGCAAGACAGGGATTTGCCGCGTCCCAACCCTTGGGGAATCTGCCTTTAAGCCCAAAAGAAACTGTTCCAAATTATTAATGTAAAGGGAGAACAAAAAAGGGGCAAGAATACAACCTTGTCTGACTCCACTTTTGCATGGAAAGGAGTCCGTCAAACCTCCCTCCCTGTTAAATCTAACTCTGGCCGTGGTGTCGCTATGCAGCTCTCTTAGTATGGTAATTAGGCCGCTCTCGATCCCCATCCCTGCCATCATGTCCCACAACTTCCCTCTGTTGACGTGATCGAATGCTGCTGCCAGGTCCATGAATCCCATATAAATGGGTTCCTTACTGGCCAGAGTATATTTGGCAGTCAGCATATATAGGTTCAGGCATTGGTCACTGGTGGACCTCCCTGACCTGAACCCGTATTGAGTGTCCGAGAAGATGTTGTTCTCTTCGGTCCACTCAGACAATCTGTTCAGGAGTGCCCTTCCCAGAAGTTTAGCCGAGACGTCAATCAGGGAAATAGGCCGATAACACTTGGGGTCGTCCTTGTTGCCCTTTTTAAAGATTGGCACAATGATCGCTTTAGACCATGATGGAGGGAGACCGCAGGTGATAGCAGTGTTTAGGACCCTGGTCATCAGTGGGGCCCAAAGATCTATATTACTAAGAAAAAGGTCAGGGGGAATTCCATCTGGGCCCGGGGCTTTATTCTTAGTTAGACTTTCCATCCCTGCCGTGATCTCCTTAAGGGTAAATACTACCGGGGGAGCCTGACTTGGGGTTACTGATGACTCTACGTGGGGACCCGATTCATGGTTATACAGGCTCCTAAAGTGTGTGACCCACTGCTCCGGGAGGATGTTAGCCCCTATCTCCGGAGAATCATTTTCTTGAAAGGTCGGTTTATTGATGATTCTCCAGAACCCCGCTAGGTCCCTTCTTTCCCCTGCCTCTCTCAGATCTGCCCAAGCTTCTGCCTGCAGGGTGAGTTTCCTCCTTTTGGTCTCTTTTTTATATTTTTCTCTGCATGCCCTGATTACTTGTGGATCTCGTGGTTTTGACTTAAGGGAGCATTTCAGTTCCCTCAGTGCCTTGGAACAGTTTTTATCAAACCACCGGGGATTGACCAGATTACGCGTAGGCGCACTGGACCTTAGTAGCCCGTCGATCAGGTTGGCAATATGGTTAAATGCTTCTAATAACCTTGGTCCCTGGACTTCCAGATCCAAACATTCATTTATGGCCAGCAGACCCTTATCACTCAGGTTTTTATAGAACTTTGCCCCATCTATTTTCGACCATTTCAGTCTCCTGCCTTGATCGGTGACCCTCTCCACAATTGAACGATGGGCATTGGAGCCAATACCCGCCCTATATGCGAGCATTAAAACAATCGGGTTATGGTCGCTGAAAGTGTTCCAGTCTATCCCTACACTAACTACTTTATTAACCAGGGATCTCGAGACCAGAATATAATCTATAATAGACGAACAGCCCCTGCCCTTGAAAGTTGGTGGGAGTGTACCATCCGACTGTGGGTCTACCATATTAATGGTGTGCTCTAGGTCGTACTTAAGCCGAAGCAACCTAAGAGCCGACCCAGTAGGCGAGTGAGAAAAATGCGGTCCCTTCTCAATTGGGCATTGCGCCCAATCTGTGTTCTTTTTGACCAGTGCCGGACAAAGGTGACAATTAAAATCCCCCACCACAAGCAGTCCACCAGACGGTCCCTTATTCTGGGATATGATTTCTTTTCCTAACCTTTGGTCGAGTTCAGTTAATACCGGGGTGTGACTATTTTCTAACTCGGTGTTATATATGTTAAAAACAGAGAAACGTAACCCCTTTCCCTGGAACCGAACCGCCTGTATCCCATATGAGAACCAGTCTGGAAAGGACCAGGTGCCTGGCAGGTCTAAATCTACATAGATGGACAAACCGCCCATTGCTCTCCCTGAGCGAGATTTTCGGGCGGGAACAAAAAAACACTTGTACCCCTGCAGATGGTAGTTATTCTCCACAGCCCATGTCTCCTGTACACATATAATGTGAAATGTTCTAATGAAGTCCACCCATTCCTTATTGTTAAATTTACCTGCTATACCCGCTATATTCCATGAGGTAAGTCTCACACCCTCTCCACTCCATTCAGCACCCCCCTGGGTCCTTGGTCTTCTTTCCCACATTGATCTTTGCATTCCCTGCCCATGTCCCCCTCCTGTCTTGTCTACAACTATTTCCTTTGGCACAACGCAGTTTGGTTCCCCCTCACCAGCCACCAGGGTTTGCTGAGCCTTGGATCTTTGCTCCTCCAGTCTTTCTACCGTACCTCCAATTTCTATACAGCCCTGGGGGGCATTGTCTGTCTGTCAATCGACCCCTTCAAGGCCATTTAGGCAATGGAACCGGTTATAGGAGAAAAAGGGTTGTTCAGGTCGGCCAAAAAACGGCCTAGAGTTAAAGGCCTGGTGACTCCCCCTCCTGCCAACCCTCTCCCAGTTGTCATGAGTTTGGGGTTGCTGAGATAGGACTGGGATGATGGGAAAAAAGAACGACACATGGAGGGTTTGGATGGTGGATTCCCTAGATCTGTTTTTCCCTTGACATATATGTGACACCGTTCCTGTGTCCCTAAAACTCACCAGTATGCAGTCCCCTTTAATGGATTTTTGTGTTCTTCCCACCCATGGTACCCTTCTTACCATTGTAATTTTGTTATTAAAATGTGTCGGGAGGGGTCTATTTATGTTTAACCACTTGATTACCCTACTTTTTAGGGCACAAAAGTCCTCCATTTCACCTTCCTCAAGCGGGGGGACACCTGCCATAACTACAGTAAAAGCATTGGTCTCTGGAGGTAAATTGGGTCTGCGTGGTCTCAGGGTGAGCTTCATTAAAGGGGTCGGGGTGCTCTTGTCTACCGGCTGTGCCGGGGGTACAGATCCTAAAGGAGGGTTGGGCATATTGGTGTTAGGGGGCTTAGCTGTTGCAGGTTTTGGCCTTGTGGGTTGTTGCGAGGGTGCCACATTCGCAGCTTGAAGAGGGACTGGATTGGCGACACTATTTGCCGACTGCTTAGGGGCTACAGTGGAGGGAGTGGACTCTGATTGCCTTCCCTGTCTGCCAGCTGGAGTTTTCAGACTGCCCAATGTGGCCTCTAAAATGGTTAGTCTGATCTCGATCTTTTTAATACTCTCGCTGATCGGTAGTAACAGGGACCTTAGCAAAAATTCTAGGTTTCCCAGCGGGACAACAGACAAGGGAATATGAGCAATACCAACTCCTGTGTCTTTTATCATAGTAGGAGCTGGATCCTCATGAGCAATGGGTTTAGGATGTAAATCGACCAATGGTTTCTCTACTAATGTGGGGGTTTTTAGAAACTTCCCAAAATCCGAATGTGGAACCTTGGGTTTGCTCTTTCCTTGAACTCCCCTCGATTTCCGCCTCCGTTTATTTGGAGGAGGTCCAAAGGCTACTTGTGTGTTAGTTGGCTTAGATTTAGTTTTCCTAATCTTCGAGGCTGGAGGGGCCGGAGGGGGTTGGGACACTAAATCAATGGTCACCCTTGGGGGGCTAGAACTAATTTCTGGGGCTATACTCAAGGCTTCAACTGGTGACATGTTAGTGCAATCCCTCAACAATAGTGGAACATCGTCAATTCGGGACAACTCCTCCCTTGGTAAAATAAGTTGGTCTCCGAGGGGCGTGTTTTTCATATTATCTATTGAGCGTCTCCGTTCTGCCCTTAACCTGGACAGATTACACTCTTTGTCCCCCTCCCCCACTGCCCTGGAGAAATAGTTCTCTAGAGTCCTATTCTTTGCTCCACCCGGTTTTAGTGGGGTGCTCTCCCTTGCAGGGGACGGCATATTGTTCACAATAAATTGAACTCGGCAGGCGGCTCCACCGAGTGTAAGAGGCCAGGGGTCGGAAGCACAATCCAAGAGGGTAGGCCCAGCCCGGCCACCTTCGGCCCCGGACTGCCGCAGACGGTCCCGCCCTTGTCCCGGGCTTCTCCAGGCGCCCTCCCGCGCGCTCCCGCGCCGCGGAAGAAGCTGCACCTGATGTAGGTGGAGGGTGCTTAGGGGGCGTGGCCAGCAGGGAGAGCGTCCAGGTGCAGGAAATGATGGCAGCACAGGGACTCCTGGGCAATGGAGTCCCTGATCCTCACCTGGCGCTCGCAGCCCTGCTCCCCGAAATTCAGGCAGCTCCCCTGTCAGGAATCAGCAACGATGCGCCCAGGCACACGGGCGAAGCGGGACCCGCAGAGCGGGTTCCGCGAGGTGCAGCAGCAGAACAAACAGCCCAACAGGAAGGACCTCGCAGGACAGAGCTCGCGCTCACAGGTCAGTCAATGTCTCCCAAAGAGCTAGAGACAGGCAGGCTCTTTTCAGTGGTGCTTAGGGGGCGTGGCCAGCAGGGAGAGCGTCCAGGTGCAGGAAATGATGGCAGCACAGGGACTCCTGGGCAATGGAGTCCCTGATCCTCACCTGGCGCTCGCAGCCCTGCTCCCCGAAATTCAGGCAGCTCCCCTGTCAGGAATCAGCAACGATGCGCCCAGGCACACGGGCGAAGCGGGACCCGCAGAGCGGGTTCCGCGAGGTGCAGCAGCAGAACAAACAGCCCAACAGGAAGGACCTCGCAGGACAGAGCTCGCGCTCACAGGTCAGTCAATGTCTCCCCGGGAGTAAAGAAACGAGGGGTGTCGAGGAGGAGGGTGGGGAGGCAGAAATCGCTGCGCTATGTTGGTGCGGGGCACTTGCCAGTGGACCCGGAACCCCACTAGTAGAGGCGGGAGCTGGTAGAGAGGGATACAATGACTGCGGGGCATAAGGAGGAGGGGGTCGAGTACTCAAAATGTCTTCCATCTCATCCTGTTCGTCCTCTCGTACTACGTAACTTTTATTTTCTTTCAACCTGCAAAGCCTATCTGCGTGCTCCAAACGTTGCTCATTCTCGTTCTTTGTGTATTCTCTTGCTTTCTGCGCCATTGTCTGTGCGGACTTTTTAAGAGCCGCCTTCTCTTCTCTCAACTTACGTTCCCTGACTTCCTTCTGCCATACTCTCAAAGAATCAAACATGCTTTGACGGCTACGTTTAGCAAACAATTTATCTTGCAAATAATCCAATTTAGCTGCCTCGAATGAACCCGTCAAAGGCCATTGTAAATCCACATTGTCAGCAGTATATCGATGCCATAAAGTGCCAAACAAGATGGGGGGCAATCCATGCTTGATATACATATCAAAGTTTGGAGTGCCCTCAAGGGGTGCAGGTTGGCTCTCAGCCAGTCTGGAATCTGATACACGACAACAACACCCAAAACATCGTAACTTACTGAAACACGGCATCTCTACTTTGATGTAAAATAAAACACTTCTTCACAAAATTCGTTACCGTGAATCGCTAGCTCGAGCTCGTTCACACACATGTAATATACATTAAGGAACCATACATACACATATACATCCTACACATATAAATCCTTCCAAACACGTGTTACCAATGGGACAAGGCCCGTCGACCAAGTCCTGGGGAACCTGGACCCTACCGCAGACCGAACAGTACACTAACTGTTCTGAGGGTGGAGAACACATACGCTCCCCGCGCGGCACTATGGATCACTGCGCACTGCGCACTTTACCACAGGAGACCCAGGACTCGCCTCCACTGAACCACCACTCTAGGAGTTCAGGGCAAGTTCCGGAGTCCACCCGTAATGAGCCACGCCTTCTCCACAGTACCACTCGGTCGGATTACTACAAACGATACATCCAAATATTCTCCCAACCTCGTCAAGTCTGTCAGAGCGCCTGCTCGCGCTCTGAGTTCCCCGGAGCACACTAGCCCCAGGAGCACACCGGCTCCTCAAATCACTGGAGACACCCTAGTCTCCCGCAACACTCCAGTTCCTCAAACAATCACAGGTGGACCACTCACCTTCCGTACGCGGTACCGACCTCTACCGTTCTCCACCTCCGGCTGCCAAGACCAACACGGTCAGCTCCGAGTTCCGCCTTCTGGACCCCGGCATAAGATCCGAACCGGGACCTCTCCCGATCAGCAGGGTGGGGCAGCGCTGCGAGAACCAAGCTCGGCATCAGATGGGTACCCGGGCTCACCGTGCCGACCAGCGGGTCCCCGGTCTTCTGCTACCCACTTACGGGTGAGAAAGATCTTTATCCCGGGGTCCCTATTCGGGCGCCATCTGATAAGCGTGGCTCAAATCCACCCGAGTGACTTACCGCACTCACCTATAGTAACTCTGTAGAAAGTCAGCCGGACAGTGGAGAAGAATAAACAATAGTCTTTTATTAGGCCAAACACACTCATATGAGAGGGCCCTGTCCGACCTCACTCCTAGGAGTGCGAACGAGAGGACTGACTCACATCATCACAGCAATACATTATAATACAGTACAGTACATTGGGGTACGCCCCTTCTGGAAAATTACTGAAACCCAGACAGAGGAACAATGTCCTCATACAGAAGGCATCTGCACCTGCAAGGGATACATCGCTATCTTTTTCTCAAGTCCGCGGAGCTAAGCCTCAGCGTCTCTGGTGCATGAGAACAGTACTGATAAGAGACTTGTTAGTTTCGGCCACAGTTAGCCGAGAAACGAAAACTGCTGTCTTAGTCAAATTCTCTATTCCTATGGGAGGGGCATATGAGCGAGTGCGACTCGCAGGCTCAGGAAGATATACAAAATGGAGGCACACGGGCTAAGCTAAGGAACTAATATCATCACACATATAATTTGAATAATGGTGTAACAAGCAAGAGTAATACAAACACGTGTATATATACGCATTTCATCAGTTAGTCACATGATGCTAACTCACATATGGAAATAGGGATGGGTGAGGCATCGAAAAGTGAATTCTATCAGAGCGGCCGATTACGATGCGGCCCTAAAGGCTCCGATCGCAGGGTTGTATCGTAATCAGCCCCTTAATACTAAGAATCCGGTTCGGAACTCGTCCTTCTCACCGTTTCGGAAAGCTTTCTGAAGACCGATTACAATGTTCGTAAAGTGTTCACACTTTCCGACTTGGTTCCGGATGGCATTCTGAGGAACCAAGTTGTTCGGAGCCGACTCCTACAGGTCTACGGAACGCGTTTCCAACCGGCCGATTACAATGTCAGATTTGGAAAGCCTTTCCAAATTGGTTCTTCTGGCTGAAATCGGCTGTTGGAATCTGACTTTGGGGGCCTGTTGCAGGCCCCCCTTCACCCGGGGCCTTCCGAATGGGGCTCGTGGGGGTACCCAAGCAACTCTCTTCCCAACCATGCACAGTGCGGCAGGCACCAAGGGGTGCCGCCACAGGATGCATGATTTTGCCCAACCATCCCTTTCTTCAATGGGGGCCTATGTATACGGTCGGAACATAGCCTCCCATTGAAGTTAATGGAAGTGAAGTCCGACCGAATCGTTTTTAGAAGCATCGTAATCGGTCGGTCAGACTACCCGGATCCTATTTAGCCTGAATGCTTCCTGACCGGCATTGTAATCAACCCTTAAGTAGTAAACTTAAATGTGTACGATCTCCCTGTAGAAGATATTTGAGAGTTGGAGATTTACGCTTGTAAGTTTGTAAATAGTATTTTGTAGTTAGTTAACTAGTACTATCATACTGCAGTCTGTGGATAGGCACCTTTGTGTTAGGCATTCCGGGCTTCCAATCCTTTCTTGGTCACTTTACTCAATACACCCACAGCACTGTCAAACATATTGTTTTCAGTTGCTTAATTACATAGGGCCTGGCTTTCAAAAAGGAAGAATTCTGCCCCTGCAGACTTTCTGACCATTGCTGAGTACAGATGTTTACCTTTATAATTCACAAACGTTTTCCGGGTGCTGGAAATCTGCAACGTTTACTGGTTTATGCAAAAGTGTACATGTAAATGTTTTTGCATGCGCACAAGTGATAACTTTTTGTATTTTTTTCTTCAGGAGAAATATATTTTAGCACGGAGAAACCACTTTCCATACACCCCTCTCCGCTTTTACCTTGCAAAGAGTGTCACCATGCAAATAGAGTTACTCCTGCTCTAGACAGGAGTAAGCTTCCGAACTCTTACAGTATAGTAAGGGGTCAAAGATGAGTTTGCTATTACAGACAAATATGTGTGTTTGAGGATGTTCACAAACCTTGCCATTCCAGAATAACATGATAATCAGAGCAACCTCCCCTTTGTTTAAAAATATGTCTGCTTGGGCATTTCGACTAGCAAAAGCAAACACTCCATGACCAGACCTGGTTCCGGACGTTCACTACAGAAGACCAGGTCATTTGGAACATCTACTGTGCACATTAAAAGCGCTTGTAGTTGGGTTCATGAACTTGTCTAGTAGGCCAAGTGCAAACCACTCTGATCTATGTTCCTTGCGGCCACCTAAAGAGTTAATGATTCTCAGAAATCGCAAGAAAGAGATTTAGAGAATTCTCACACAGAACTAATCAAAGCAAGAGCTGGTACAGTGGCCTGTGGCTGTCTGCTTTTGACTTTCCAAACATTCACTCTCTAGCTTGGATGATTACATGAAAAAAAGATGAAATGGCTGTTTCTCGGCTCATTTCTGAGAGACAGGCAGTACTTGCAGCTCCCTAATGGCACAGAATCAATTCACTGAGAGCCTGGACTATCTGTTCTTCAGTTTATTTACGTCGCCTGTATTAGGACAACGGGTCGATGGGGTAAAAGTTTATTCGTTTTTATCTGGAGCAAATCTAAGCTAAACGCTGAAATCAAATGGCACGGGTTACATCCTTAACAAAAACTACCGCATTTAAATACCTACCCCCGCTGTAGATAATGTGGTTCAGTGGTGCCCGCAAGGAAAATCAAAGAAACTTTGAAAATCACTGATGTCCAGGCATGGCTCGAGTCCTCTAAGGCTTCAGAATAATAATGGTGAAGGGACGAAAGCCCTTGAACTCTTAACACAGCTGCGCTCTCTTGTCTCTTTTTGCGTCTGGCGTTAGCCAATACTTTTTGATTTTGATAAAGTTATATATGCATAACATACTCACTTGCAGGGGCTTTCAACCAGCATCTTCCTCCATTGGTCTGTTTTTGTGTCATTCACAATTTTCAGCCACACACTACAGCATACACCAAGGGGCAATGGGTCAGCCCATCTCAGGCATTGGCTAACTTTACTGTGAGTGATTGCATTTGCTCTTTCACAAACAGCATATCCACACACAGTAGTTATCCACAGATCTAGGGACAAAATGTGCTTTGTAAGGCCAAAACATGTTTTTTTCTATTAGCACGTTTGTTTTTAGGTAACACTTACCAGACAATTCAAGCTGTCTGGTTGTGAAAGATCTATTGTGAACTTACTGTAGATTTACAACCCACCGATTGCTTACCATTGGTTGGGTTCAGGCCCGGACTGGCCGTTGTGGGCACCGGGCAATCCCCCGGCGTGCCGCAAGGGTGGGGGCCGGTTTTGGGCCCCTGGGGGCCGTTTTTATTACAGGGACGTTTTTGCAGTGTTGCTGCAAAAACGGCCCTGTGACAAAATCGGCCGAAAACCGGCCCTGGCAACGAGCGCAGTCGCACCCCCAAACCCCGCCAAGGGGGTGGGGGGGGTGTGGGGGGGGCGGCCGAGCACTTTGCCAGGGCCGGTTTTGGTTCTCAGTCCGGCCCTGGTTGGGTTTACTGTTATTTGTTTGCTTCTTATTCAATATCTTGCCTTACTCTTTTAGTTTTTGTCACTCCCCTTAAGCCTATTTACAATCCTTTTGATTGGTTGACTTGTATCCTTTCACTACTCACATTTACAGAACTACTTTTTTTTCATTTGGCGCTCCGTGATGTGTTTTTTAGCTCTCTTCCTTATGTACTGCTTCCACCCTCAAATACCCCCACCCTATGCTACATTGCTTCCCACCCCTCCCTGCTGTCTGTAAAAGTACAGCAGCAGGGTTATTTTTGCTAAGGTATGGCTGAAGAGCATTCCACTTATTGCCTTTTTTCACACAAAGGCTTTTATGGTGCTGGGGGAATAGTCATCTGCTGTACTTACCAAGATGACAGTAAATGCAGAAGGTGTAGTTAGCAGGATACTTCTCCTACAGGTATGGCCTATGATCCCCTAAAGGAAAGGGTACAAGGGAACAAGAGGAATGAGTGGGCTGTCTGTGTTTGTGTCCTTCCAAAAACCCAAACTTTACCACTAAAAAAGGCAAACGAGGTATAAGGCAGAGTCCAGACCTAGGGGATTACTGGTGTAACCGGGACCCTGAATTCCCTGGTTCTCTTTTTGTCAAAGAATATTTAGGGATTTCAAGTTCCCCATTATATGGGTAATCCCCTAGGTTTGGACTCTGTGTTGTGTCTTGTTTGCCTATTTAGTGGTAAAGATTTTTCCTGGAGACCCATAAATCTGCTCTCTCAGCTTCTGCAGGTAACAAAATGGCCGAACCACGTGGAATGTTAATTAGACCTTGGCAAGTATTTCTGTTTACATGTTGACACTTCCTTATTCTTTTTAAATTTTGTTCAGAGTTTCCTGATTGATAAGCACTTGAAAAATAAACCATGCATTTATAAAGGTTGAAAATATTGAATGTAATAAACAATTCTGAGGTGCCATAAAGGATATGTGTTTCCTTTCCACCAGTGTTTTGAAAAGTTTTCTTTTATTTTTTTAAACAATTCTTTACAAACATTGGCAAAGCTAACAACTCAGCACTCACATTGTAAAGGTGAGGCCTATACACATTGCCAATGTTTGCCTAAATTGGCAAGGACCCAGCAGTTCATCAAATATAAAGTTTTACAAAAACCATGCCAAAGCAAAACAAACACTGACAAAGCCAAAAGGCTGGGGTGCCAACGCCACAACTACTGGCTTTGCCAGTGCATGCTGTCTTTTCTGCCTGATGCTGTGTTTTCCCATGTGGACCTGAAGTCTTTGGACATGGTAGTAGTGTTCCACATTATTTTTGGTTGCTCCTCATCAAAGGCAGTCTTTTTTCGAACTCAGCGTGAGCTCAAACTGTTCCCCCACATAGAGTGCATATTGACTACTGCTCTTTTAATAGGTTATGGAGACGCTGCTGATTGGTGGCAGCACCTTCATTCTTTTAGGAAGATCTGGTAAACTACCTATATTTTACTGTGCACTCCTAGGCATCAGGCTCAGACAAGGATTTTTAAATTTTGAATATTGTTTTCAGGGATCCACATTGTTTAGTTTGCAAATAAAATAAAATCCATTCTTAGGTGCAATCCACTTATTCAATTAGGTTATAAAGTATTCCTTTATTTTCAATATCATGATCTCATATGTTAAAAGCAAAGCCCATCTCTGCACCATTGTTACTATATGCATTTTGCGCATAAAATGGGCAAATTAGCAGGAAGGGTGTATGTTTAACGAATTCCCTGACACAAAACCTAAACGGAATTTCTTTAAGAAGAACTTTAAAGTGTTTTCCTCTGTAAGTTATTATAACATCTTCTTCTTGTGAATTTTTCAAAATACAGAAACTCAACGGAGTTACTGTCTGTACTATCAGAGCACAAATTTAAAAAAGGACTAAATAATATTTTGCTCATTAGTAGTTCTCCTGTGTCAGGGCGGGAGTATACAATAGTGGGTGGGTTATTTATCACCTCCATGTCTTTCATAGAATTGAAACTTTCTGTTACAATAGCTAGGACATTTTTCACTCTATGTCAGAACCGGAAGTGAGGATTACGCTGGCTTAAAGCTTATCCACAACCAGCGAGGCCATAGTTAGGACTGGTTTGAAATAGAACTTTTTTAAGTTAGAGTCTGAAGTCCAGTCCTCTGCGGTGAGGACATCTTTTAAACTGGCTCCAAGAGAGAGCACCTTTGACACCATAGCCCCTCTGAAAAAGTGAGTCTGGAACAGTTTGACATCTATTCCAGCTTCTTGCATGACCCATCTAACCCATCTGGTGATGGTAGATTAAGAGACTGCCCGGAATAGTTTCCTCAGAGCTATCAAGCATTGACTCTCTCTGAGCTGGCGGGCTTGTGCTGTCATAGTCTCATAGCTCCTTATAAACCTTACAACACATGGTTTTGGGGAATCTGGAAAGGAAGGGTAAGTGACAACACAAGAATTACATTTTGTATCTCGTAAGATATGGAAAGTAACCCCGTCCAAGGTAAAAACTCTACCTGTTAAGTCCAATGTCCTTATGTCGGAGACTCGTCGACATGAGACCAGACTGAGAAGAGTGGTCAGTTTAGCCGAGAGATCCTTCTGCAAGAGTTATTTGTTGGATCACCTGGACAAGCACATGTTAAGGACTTTGATTACATCTCATAGGACGGAATATCTGGGTTCCAGTTAAAGAGATAAGCGTATGCCTCGCAACAGTTTCCACACCAGGGGATACTCACAAACTGGATGGTGACCGACCGATGAGTGGCCCACCAAAATTGCCTACCTGAAAGTGTGATAGATCTATATGCAAGTCCCTCAGACACCAGGTAGGGGAGGAAATTCAGAATGCAAACAATGTCTGTCACCACAGGATACAAATGTCACCAGCCCATCCATCTAGACCATGCCGATTTGTAACGATTGGTGGTGCTGTTGGGCCATGCTCTTGAGAGGAGAGATGCATTCTGTTGCAAAGGGGCCAGGACTTTCCAACATTCCCTGTAGTCCTCCGAGCAATAAGCAACAGAGATCCTTGAATGACCAGATGAAGGGTATTCTACTCCGGATCCTTGAGGAGATCCAGGAAAGGGGTAGATGGATTGGTGAATACCAAGAAAGCTCCTGTAGAACCGGACACCAGAGTTGCGATTTCCAAGTGGGAGTCACCAGGACGATGTCCACGGTCTGTCTCCTGACCTCAGCTGAGAGGTGCATGATAATCACAAATGGAGGGAAGGCGTATCCCTGTTCGGGTTGCCAGTCCTGAAGGAACGCTTTCATGGCCACTGTCTCCGGGTTCGAACGCCAACTGTAGTGCTGTGGGAGTTTGTGGTCCAAGCGAGAGGCAAAGAGATTCACAGAGACCTGGCCCCATCTGTTGTGAACGGTCTGAAACACAGAATGTTGCAAATGCCAGAGGCTCACGTCATGAAGGTGACGGGGGTGCCAATCTGATATCTGATTGGACACCGCTGGAAGATGCTCCACCATCACCAAGACTTGCTTTTCCAAGCTGTAAAAACAGAAACTGTGAGGAAGGTCAGAGAGATTCCTGGTGTGGATAACCTGAGATGATTTATGTAGTGCACCGCATCCTCATTGTCCACAATGTCCATCTTCATAAAGGATCCGCATTGCGCCTGGTCCTTGGTCCAACACCGGACTGCAAACAAGCCCGCCAGGAGTTTGAGGCATTTGATGTGCAAGGATTTTGCTGTGGAGAGGTCCCCTCAGCTTGCTTCCCATCCTGTGCAGCCTGCGTGGGACTCTATCACCGTCAGTGAACCAAAGATTGCCCTGCCATTCTATGCCTTCATATGAGCCAACCACCACTAAATCTCTTCCAAGCCTCCTCTGAGAGTGGAACCACTTGGGAATATGTGAAGCCTTGCCTGAAGTGAGAGGTCTTCAAGCGTTGGAGAGCCCCATAATGAAGGGGGCCTGGGAAAATGTCCTACATGGATGATGACAACAATTACACCACCTGCGCAATCTGTTTCATGGAGGTGGAGGGTCACACCATGAGACAACGCAGCTAGTGTTTCATCCTGGTCAATTTCTGGGGAGGGAGGCTGAGTTGGCCCATACCGAGTCCACCACAAAACCCAAGAACACCAGGGACAGAGAGGGAGTACGGACCTACTTGTCCTGATTGATAATAAAGCCTAGCAACTTGAGTAGAGAGACTTCTGTCTGAAGGTGTATAGACAGAGCCCGAGGACACTGATCCATGAAGAAGATTTTGTCCAGATAGATTATTAGACAGATTCTCCGAGCCCTTAGAAACTCTACCACAGGGTGCATTACTTTTGGTGAAGCACCACGGGCAGACGACAGACCAAAAGGGAGCATGGTGAATTTGAACATGTCCCCTGCCACTGAAACTGGAGGAAGCGGCAGTGAAGAGGTAAGATAGGGATGATCAAGTAGGCGTCCTTTAGATCGAGGCATACCATCCAATCGATGGGCTGGAGGAGATCCCTGAGTAGGTGGATACCTTCCATTTTGAAATGGTGGTACTCCAGTCACTCATTGAACTCCTTCAGATTCATTACAGGTGGCTGGCCCCCTTCTCGTTTGTGCACCACAAAGAGATTGCTTAAAAAAACTTTGAGTGCAGGATTGTACGCACTACCGCCCCAAGCTCCCTCACCTCTATGTCTGTCAGCTTTGCATGTGCAGAGGAGAAGACCAAAGGGATAGAAGGTCTCTTGCGGAAGGGGCAGATGTAAACTCTATGTGGAAGCTGTGTACTGTTTGAAGGACCCAGGCATCAGAGGTAAGGGACTCCCAATTGTGGACGAACCCCTGGAGCCTGCCCCCAGATGTTGCAGAGGAAACAGATGGAAACTCACCTTCATTGGTTCCCTTGTTGCTGCTGCCTCTGTGTCCTCTTGCACCCCTATGACGGGGTGACCTCTGCAGGGATAGAAGTTCTAGAATTTGGAAGCATCCTGGTACAGTTCTCTCCTATTGGTGTATCCTCTACTCGAGGCAGGGTGCTGTGCGCTGCAGAACAAACACCCCCTGCTTCGACTAGCCCCAGAGAAATCTGTGGTGTAAAGATGTCTTTGATGGATGCTTGGCCCTTGTCCAGTGAATTAAAGGTCTGCACAAACTTTCCAAGCTCCGGAATAAATGGGTCCCTGAACAACCCCTCCGGACAACATGGCCTTCCTTGAATGTGGCGAGCGCCCCCAATTTGGGGTCAATCTTAAGACAGTTTACGTTCCCCAGGAAGACAATGGCCCGCTGAGCCCAACTTTATTAGAACCTCAGGGGAAATCAGTGTACCAGACATCTTGGCATCCTCCCCCATATCAAGGATGCGGGTCAAGGGGCTTGCAATATCCAGAAGCTTGTCCTGGCATGCCCGCCAGGACCAGTCAATTTACTTCTTTGGGTCACGCGTGTACTTCCCTAGGAAGGTAGCCCGGTGTTCATCTATCTCAGGGGTGAGTGATACCTTGTTCTCCAGGCAGGGCCTCAGGCATTTCACTCTCATACGAATGTTGACCTTGTTATCCAGCAGCTTCTGAAGCTGCCCTGCGATGTAGGTCTAGACTTAGTCTGTAAGAGTCCACTTCGAGGAGCGGGGGTTCATCAAGGTGTCTGGTTCCAGCATGTCAGAGGAGACCTGGGGAGTACCCCTCGGTAATGTGCCTGGCTGTGGGTCACGAGGTGAAGGACACCATGGGTGAGAACCTAACTCTGGCTCTGCCTCCAAATCAGAAGTTGAATCTAAACCCTGGGGAAGGTCAGAGGGAAGACAAGGGTTCTAGCCCGAATAACCAAGGGGTTGGAGCCCTGAAGGACCAGGTTGTGGGGGCTCCAGTAGGGTGGACTGAGATTAGGCCATAAATACCTGTTTCAGCCTGTCAAAGGCAGCCAGGTCGATGCCTGGTTCTGTGTTCCTCCTGCGTTTAGGAGGTGGTGTGGGTGGTTCAGGCCTGCACTGAGGTAAAAGGGGTACAAGCCCCAGATATCTTTCCCTCCCAGGAACGGGTTTAAAGCAGCGCTCTGCATACTGCAGTAATTTCCCCACGCAAAAGCGCCGTAGAAATGGGGGCATCCATGACCTTACATCAGAGGTCTTCAAACTTTTGTAGGTTGAGCCCCCCAGCTGATTTTTTTAGATGTTGGGCCCCCCCACCACTTGACAGAAATGTCTGGACTCGACCGCCACGCGCACATTCCGGGCATATTCAGCGAATAACATTCAATACAATAAGAGTGGTTAGTAAACTGCAGGTTTGTGAGTAGATGGGTGTGGTGAAATGACAGAGGCTTATTACACAGCTCAAATGAATACATAATTCTTATTTATAAGCCTGCCTGTGTAATTTTAAAATAAACTTTCACAGACATTTTAAGGATTTTGGGGCCTGTGGGCCAAATGTATTTTTGAGGCCCCTGTTTGTACCAGCTTTGATTTTATGATCAAGTCTCTGCTCTTTCATGCCTTCTTTGGTCAAATACTAAATGTGTGTACATCGGATATTCAGGGATAGTGTTATGTGTTTTCAGTATGTGACACAACAGCAGTTCACTAATATTACTGTAAATAATCTGTCACCACCTTCTATTTCTCATATGTGAGGTCATGTATTGATCTAAAATAAACTTTTTATATGGAAGTCGCATGACGCATAAACACATTTTGTCTGTAAAATGTATGTAATAGACTTTTACACATTAAAAATGAATGGTTGAAAAACGATATTTACAACATTGTGTTTTAAAATGATTCAAAGTCATGTGGCAAGACTGTAGAATAGAGCTGGCACTTTCAGTCCCCCCCACCCAACCCCTTCATTTATTTATGCGTTTTTATATAGCGCAGACTTTACCCGAAGGGGTCAGAGCGCTTCACAATAGGAACAGAACTGATACATGAGAGAACATTACAAGTGAACAAATTACAAAAGCAAACGCTAAATTACATGAGGCAAAAGTGACAATCATGAGCAAACAAATACAAGAGAAAGTAAACGGAGCATTATGTCCCTGGAAACTTTGTCTCCGTTCTGGGAAGAGCTTACTCTCCCAGGAGGGGGTTAATTCACAGAGCTGACATGCTTCAGGTGCAGTGGGAGGCGAGGGGTCTCCTCTGCTAAAAACCAAAAGCGTGTCCCACTGCAGCTGAAGCTGTCAGCTCTCTGATTAACCCCCTCCTGGGAGAGTTAACATAACAAAAGAACGGGCACCTCCTGCGCTATCGATCTCCCCTCCCTCCCCCTTCCACATACCGGAGTCCGGAGTGCTTCAAGAAGACTTACACGGACAGACAGACGACTGCAGGGCAAAAAAGGTCAAATTGAAGTGGAGCGCGCGCCCCTCCTGGGAAGGTGTCGCGCCCCCCCAGTGGGGCGCGCCCCACAGATTGAAGAACACTGCCTTACATGAACTCATCTACGGCGAGGTAGGTAACACTATCCTCCTTCGCATATGTCTCCTCAACATCACTCATCTGATAAGGGAGGTAGGGAAAAGGCATAGGTAAGTAATAGTACAACTACTGGGATTCCTAGCTAATGTAAGAGGGTTATATAGAGAGTGGTATATCTCCCAGCCCAAGATTGAAGCCCAAGGGACCAACTACAGGGTACCAGGCCCAACGTACACCTCACACCCCTTGCCAACTATGGGGTAAATGGACTTACCTGGGCAGGTATCCTTAAGAGCAGTGAGTGCATAATGCACTGAGAAAATACACACCCGGTTAGGGTGTCACGTTCCAGGCAAACAGGGCTTTTGAACTATGCAGAAGCTGAGCACTCGGCTGGCCGCACTGTGATCTGAAACTGACAGCGAGGGCCGACTTGGGGCAGCAGGACTCATCCAACATGTGTAGCAGGAAGCTTCCTCTGGTGGTCGGAGGACCACGCCACACTGATACCCAGGTGCTGCAGCATGCTATGTGAGGAACCAAGCAGCTGCGGAGAAGCGACAAGCATTCCCGCTGACACGGTACAAAACTAGCAATAAATATAATAGAAGCAGTCAAGAAACCAACTGATAAACCAATGTTATGTGATTTACATTCCAAAATACAGTAATAATGAAGTAAAGAAACAGACCAAAGGCCAGAGCACTTAACTTGCCTGCTGGAGTAGCAAAGAAAGAGGAGGAGGCAACAGCAACAAGAGACTATGGAGATGTCATGGATTCAAATGATTGGACAGTGTTGAAGTTTGAACTAAGGTTCCTTCCTCAAGGCTTGTAGGAAATGAAGTCTGTTAGTGTTTTCCCTAATAAATACTGTTAACAAAAGTGTAATCCTTGCCTCCGTTCCTGATATAGAATCACTGGGCCATATAAAATGTGTTCCATTGCCACTATATGGTTTTCTGCTTACTTGCCAGTTTGATTAGCTGTTGCTTCTAAATCTGTGTTCCGAGTTTAGCCGTTATGGTCTGGGGTCCTCTACAAACTCTAATGGGTCTTTCTTTTATTTTTATTTGACGCTAACAGTTAAAAACTTGGGGAATTAGAGGAAAATGTATCAACCCACAAGTGGAGAGAGTTTTTCTTTTAGCTGACCACGAAAATAACACACTAAAATGCTGCATCTTGGCTTTCCAAGACCACATGCCTCTTCCTTTAGATCCCCGGTAAAGGGCTACAAACCCACTTGGAGAATCAGTAGTCACCCATAACTAGCGCTCACCACTTTCCACTGAGTGTGTGCTGTGTGGTTGTGCATTTTATAGTATGCTTGGAGATTATATGCTGCATGAATAGTATCCGCTGTGATGTCTCAATGTATGTCACATAAGATTGTGCTTAATTGAATGAGGTTTACTCCTGTGCTGGTTTCCCTGTCCTGGGGTCTATAACTCAAAGACCCCATAGTGGTTTCATCAACATTGGTTTCTAGACCGGGGTTTGGACCGCAATTCCGTAGATGGGTACATATCCTTTATGCGGTGCCGAGTGTTCGGATACGACTGGGAAGGAGCAGGTCGGCCAAATGGGTGCTGGAACGTGGCACCTGTCAAGAATGCCCCTATCAGCACTGTTATTTGCCCTAACCATAAAGCCTATGGTGATGAGAGTCAGGAGAGATCTTCTACCATGGGAGATACCAATAAGGAATGATATCCACCTAGTATCTCTTTATGCGGATGATGCGCTGTTTTATGTTACATCTCCCCACATAGCGTTTCCCAAACTTTTGCCACTCCTAGATGAGTTCGCTACCTGTTCTGGGCTATGACTTAATAGGCATAAATCATTAATCTTTCCACTAGCAGGACTGGTAGCGAAAAATTCAGAGGACCTACCGAGCCTCGGGTAGAGATAGAAAACCAGTCATTTCAGATATTTGGGCATGCCGGTGGCCTTCGGGGACACACAAGTCCTACACCTGAATATGAATAAGGTGATAGAATTCCTAAAGCGGTCTGTGGCTTTTTGGAATACGCTTCCATTGTCAATAATGGGGAGGATAGCAGTGGCCAAAATGGTGGTTTTGCCTCAGTGTCTCTATGCCCTACAAAATTCATTGTGTAACATACCCATGACGGTCTTCAGACAACTGAAATCACTGTTTGTTTCTCTATATTGGGCAGGGAAGCGCAATAGAGTGTTGTTGCAGGTCCTATCAAGGAAACCATTTTACAGGGAATTGAGTCTTTGGATTTTCGCCCCAGTACAATAAATGGTAGAAAACATGTCATATCAGGCCTGGAGAGAAGGTGGATGCCAGGTACTGGCAGATCTGTATATAAATTGTACCTTTGTCACCTTTGAACAAGCATGTGAGGAGTTTGGGCTGGGACATGGGCAACATCTGCAATATGCAGGCCTTACGGAAATGTTTAAAGCGACCTGGCCTGCATTTCCACAAGCCCCGGTAGTAACTGAAACGCTGGATATATTGCTCACATGTTGGAGTGGGTGACGTTTGGTGCCGTTACTGTACAGGGCCATGAGGGCAGACACAGCGACCCCTCCCCTAACGCACGTGCTGCATGGGATGAGGATGTGCACGCTCCCATGGCGGATAGGACATAGTTGGGACCCTGCTCCTTAAAACGTACAGTATCCTGCAACGCACGTCTAAAACTCATACATTTACATTTTTGCAGTGGGTATATATGACTCCAGCTAGGCTTCATCTTATTGACCCTAGTCACACTCATGAGTGGCCCAGATGTGGCGGGGTACGAGCAGGTTTCATGCATTTGGTTTGGGAGTGTGTGGAGGTGTATACATACTGGGAACATGTAGTTGAGAGAGTGTGTGTGGGTATTGGTATACCAACAGTTTGTCCCTTACATTGTCTGTTCGGACAGGTTCCATGACCCAAAAAGCAGAAAATGGTGAATAAATTGCTGCAGCTGACCATTGTGTTGGCCTGACGGAGGGTAGCCATAGTAAGGATGAGTAATCGAGCCTCAACAATAGAAAGCTAGTTGAGAGATGTGCAAGAGTGGTCTCTAGCAGAAGAGATACATATGAAAATGAGTAGAAAGGATGAAAAGTTAGAGGAATATGTTAGTGGTTGGAAAGAACTGTGTAGAGAACTACTCAATCCAGTGGATGGTGTGAACATGCATAGTGAAACTAACACCAATGACAGCGAAACAAATGGTGAATACAGCTGAAACTGCGCCGTTGTGGAACATGTTAATTGTGTAAGCATATGGACATAGTGATTGTATAACACAAAACGTTGATAACACCTATGTCACTGGCATCTATAGATGGATAATAAATGTACAGATTATATGCTGTGATTACATGTGCTCATCACCTCTGCAGTTGTTATAACATTGAACAAATAAAGTTTTTTTTAAGAACATTGGTTTCTAGACTGCAATACACATTCTGCCCAGAGGTTTGCCCTACAACAATTTATAACAAAATCAGTTTGCATACCTGTCAACTTATAAAATAATGCCACTGTGTGAGACGAAGCAGGGCCTTGTGCCAAGAGCTACCTAAGAGGCACTCTGCCCTTCATCAACCCCCCTTTCCTTTGCACCTAACCTAGAAAAATAAAAACAAAGGGTCATTGAGACTGTTGTCGATGTCCTGGCTTGTTTTCACACCGCTTAATGGACATCTGCTGCTTACAGCCTCAGAAAGTGAGCTGCAAATCCACTATTTATAGTGGTTTTCAGCCCGTTTTTCTTTGCCACAGTATGATTTCAACTCCCCATCAGGTGACTGTGTGAATGGAGCCGAAATCGTGTGACACACAGTGGCACTTTATAAGTTGGCAAGTCTGCGTTTGGGTGCCTAGGCAACCCATTAATTCATCTACCCAGCAGCAGTCCAGCAACAGTTAAGATGTCTAGCCAGTGACTTCCTCTTGCCCTTCTATTGCCCCCGCAGTCAGGCAGAGAACACCTGGACCCACGACCCAATAGTGAATAAGAAGCTTGACCTAATCGAGGGTGCATAATCCAACTTTGACTTTGAGGGAGTCATTATCTCCCCCTTTTTGAGCGTCAGACACACTTTACAGATGTGGTCAATTCACAGTGGAGCCCTGGGATAGGCTACACTAGGACTTGCCACCCAAGACTTATCACAAGACTTAACAGTCCCTTCTGAATGGGAACACAAGCAATCCCGAGAATCAGAAGACATAAAAATTCTGTTTTAAGAGTTTCACATACCAGGAAGAAGGGAAATATAGAAAGAAAATGGAAAACAAGAAAGCACAAGAAAACATAAGAACAGTTTGAAAAACTATTTAAAGAACTTTATCGCCTCAGTTCTTTCTTCTGTTTCCTTTATATGTTTATCAAAGCAAATTGCTAAGCCTGATAGACGTAAAATGGGACTAGTATATTCTGCTTTCTTCATCTGCCCTACCTTTCTGACATGAATATATACACTTGTGTAAGGAAGGGTGGTAACAGTACTCCGGCCAGAAAAAAAGGCATCCTCCTGTGTGTTCTGCAAACCCCTTCAGGAAGATGTGGGGCAGAGGAAGACAGCTTCAAATTGGAGAGTCAACATGAGGAATAGCCATTGGTGGTCCTGACAAAATCAATCGTGTTGTAGGGGAAGTACACTTTAGAACTACCTATCGGACACAATTTCACAAGTGTGTCATATGTCCAGGACCATCATTAAAACCATGGGGGTACTGCACAAGCCTGTTTTCTTAAATGCCCTCCCATGAAATGAAGAAACATCACAGAGTACGAGGGGCATTTTCTTCTATGCATGGCTTTGAAATGGAGCCTCACTTGTGGGTCTGCATCTGGGAATAAGAAATATGATGATAGTTCCGCCAGGCCACCTGCTGCCACAGCCTTTTTTGTACTCAAGTGTAGGAAAGTGGGTTTCTGTTGCAGTAACCCCCCCCCCCAACACACTTTTTGCCTGATAACAGATGCACTTTTCCTTGATGTGCCCTGAGTAGCTGCCAATCAGGTACCCAGGGCCTGTGTTCCTTCCCTAAAAACTGTACTAAAGCCTAAACCCAATTGGCATCTCTGGCCACATGTCAGCCCCTGGTAAATGGTACCCTGGGGACCCAGGGCATTGTGACCAGAGAAAGCCCCTAAGGGCTGCAGCACTTATTGTGCCACCCTTAGGGGCCCTGTACCCTGACACACTGCCTTTGCATGCTGAGTGTTTTGGTGCAGAACTAAATAGAGAGTCGGCATGGCACACATCCCTGTGTGTCATGCCCACTAACATACGGCTCTGGCATACCTCAGTCAACCCTCCAGCTGGGTACACTATGCCAGTGGTGTGGGTACAGGTGCATGAGCCCTGTGCCCCTATAGTGCCCAGGGCCATTCCTGGGCATTGTAAATGCAGTGAAGCCCATTAAGAGTATATGGTACTGGGAGGTTGTCATTACGAACTCCACAGCCCCATAATGGCTACACTGAAGACCGAGAAGTTTGGTATCAAACTCGTCAGCACATTAAACCCACACTGATACCAGTGTGGGATTTAATGTAAAATGCACGACAGAGGGCAACTTAGAGTTGCTCCCTGAACCTAACCTACAACCAGTGTCCTGGCTGAGAGGCTGCCTAGGCTGCCACACAGCAGACATGTTGCTGGACCCCTGGCTAGAGAGCCATCCACTCTCCGGTGCCTGCAACAATGCACATCCTGGGATGAGGTGCTAGGTCTCCTCCCCCAGGATGGGCAGGGGAAGCTTCAAAGGCATGTTGCATTTGTGAGCTTCTCCAGGCCACTTGCTGTACTCAACAACTGGCCCCCACCAGTTCTGCCCCCCAGCCTGGCGGGAAGACAGACGGGAAAAACAAAGGAAGGGAAGGGGGTGCGCCAGCCTCTGCCAACTCAACCCATCAGGTCGGGGAGGCGAGGTAAAGCACAACTCCGGGCTCTCGCCATTTTGAGAATGGGGAGCCCTACCCAATCAGACATAGGCTCCTGCCTCCCTCCCACAGGAGAGGATTAGGATAGGGGGTGTACTCACCCCAGGAGAGGGACCCATTGATCCCTGCCCTTGCCCTACCTGTAATGCCACTAAATTTAGTATTTAGGCGCAGCCTGAACCATCCTTCCTCAGATCCCGATTGTGAAACAAGAAGAAAGAAGACCTGCTGTGCAGCTGCTAACAAAAAGACAACACCAACTGACGTGGCCCCAGCCCTACAGGCCTATGGATCCTTGAACCTGCTCCTGCTAAAACCCTGGCGTCTTCAGCAGATAGCAACCTCGAAAACCCCGGAGGAACTGCCTGCCTTGCTCATCTATAGACTGGGACTCCCACGAGCAGTGGTTCTGCTCAAACAAGCAACACCCCTGGTGCCAGCCAGGTACCACGAATCCAGCACACTCTGCACCCGCTGAGCCCAGCCTGTGTCTGGGTGAACAAAGTTCACAAGGACGTCCCACTGGTGATTGTGACCTGAAATCCAGTGCCCAAGGACCCTCCTTTGACGCTTATGATGACACCTGCAGCCTCACAGCAAGGGACCCCTCCAACTGCGACCAGCTGAGGGTAAGATTTCCCAACGTCAAAAGACACCCCTGACCCTGGCGCCCCACGGCCCCCTGTGCCCAACTTCTGGGTGTCTGGGTATCCTCCAAGACCCCAACTTACCTCTCGAAGTGGTGGTCGCACCTGAAGAATCTCCGTCCCCGAGCCTGCAGCTTTTGTTCAACTTCCAGCTTTCCCATTATATAACATTGGGCACCCGAAGGCCCAAAACCCCCCTGCACCCAGCCGCCCGAGTGCCACTGGGAGTGCAGCACCTAGCCTACTCTCCTTCCCCACTTGCCCTGTGTAAGGGACCAGGATCTCAGCTCCCATAGCCGCGTGGTCTGCCTGCTAGCAGCCACCAACCGAAGGCCCCCTATCTCCATAGGATAACATTGGACCTACTCTCTCTGCACCTGGCTGCCCCTGTGCCACTGAAGGTGTAACAACTGTACTTACCTGACCCTGTGAGATCCCTGAGTCTTACCCCAGAACCTTAACTTTACCAGTCGAGTACTTACCCAAAGACCGATAACTTGATTTTCACCATAGGGTAACATTGGCTGGTTTTCACTTGGAAATTCTTGTAAGTGTCGAATTTTGCAACTTGAAAATATTCGTTAAAAATCGTCTGAGCAAAGAAAACAAAATTACTCACCTGCTATCAGGAGAGATCACAGTGCTTTATCTTCGAACCCAGCACTGAACCTAAAAAGTAATCACAACTGTAACTTACCGTTAACTTGATTTTCCTCCATAGGATTACATTGCTTGGTTCTCACCAAAATTTCTTCTAAGTGTCGATTTTTAAAACTTACAAATATTCCTTAAAAATCGCCCATGTAAAAAAACGATTTCTTTCAACTGTTTACCGGAAATGCACCAGAGCTGAATCCAGGATCCAGCCCTGAGTAAGAAAAATATTTGTAAAGTGATTTTATTGCATTTACTTAA
The DNA here is from genome assembly GCF_964263255.1 of Lissotriton vulgaris. Lineage (NCBI taxonomy): Eukaryota > Metazoa > Chordata > Amphibia > Caudata > Salamandridae > Lissotriton > Lissotriton vulgaris. The sequence goes on along the minus strand of NC_141689.1, from coordinate 893,248,924 downwards.
AACTTCCCATTGAGTTCAATGTTATTTTGTGTTTACCATGTGTTGCATATGACAACAACTGTAACTATTGCATTTAAAAGTCAACTGCTACTTGAAAGTATTCAATTGCAATATCCCATTCTGAGGAAGTATTTATAATACCTACTTGTAGTTCTAAAATAAACAACTATATATTTTTATATATAAAACCATTGGCCTAGATTTCAGTTCTTGAGTGTGTGAGACCATTTACTGACTGAGTGTGTACAATAAATGCTTTACACTGTCCTCTGATACTGACTTACTTCTCGACCAAGCTACCACTTTTGAGAGTAAGGTTATATCTAACTTTAGCCTCTGCCATACCTCTGGGGTCTGTGGACTCTGTGCTCACTGAACCTTACTTTGGTGCAGTATGTACAGAGCCACTTTCTTACATTAAGCAGCTCCAGCCTTGCAAGTAAGAGCAATTTTTTGCAACAGTATGTTCACCAATGGAGGACACTATAAATCTCCTGATCAGCTGTCACTGTTAGAGCAGAGAGGTGTCTGTACCATACAAGCAGTCTGGTAAACTCTAAATATTGGTTTTATGATCAGTGGATACTGTGCCATAGAGGGGATGGTCCTCTGTTCCCTTTTATCTCTATTATCCTAGCAGGTTGTTTGGTTTAAGTGGTTTATCCTTCTCTATGTTTTGTTTTTACTGATTTTGATTGTTGCTATCGGGCACTATTGGATATACCTCATATACTGAGTCACCTCCGTATGATTATGCCCATGAGTCCTCACTGCTCAAACAGAATCCCCATAAATTGGACCCTGACTACCCACTTCTTGAGCCCAGGGTACAGCTTATATTGTTTGATATTTGGGCCACTGAGCCATAGAACAGATTGTATACATGCCAACACCCCCCCCCCCTCCCCCCGCCCCTTGATTCAGGCGGGAGACTACCAATTTGATTTTAAGGCTAGTCTCCAGCCGCCCAATTCCTGCATGCAAAAACCCAATTCCTCGGCGGGCTTCGAGTCGACAGGGGCTGGTCTTGTGTGACTTGGATTATGGACTGCCAGTAACCTATTCCTGCAAGCAAGTGCACAACATTTTTGTCATGCTCGCTCTGCATGCCATGGCGATTTATTCTCTGTGCTCCTGACAGGTAACGGTAAAACGTACATTTCATTTCTGATATGCAGAAATGCAAATATGCGTTTGCATTTTGCAACTGTGTCGTAGCACACTTGCAAGTCCCACACAAGCCAATAGACCCGATGCAGGCCAGAACAATAGTTAATAGGAGAAATGCATTCTCCCGATTAATTATTTTTAATTTCCCACTTTCCTTTTCCAAATGCTGGCATGTATAAGAGTGTTATGGTTGAATTGTATATTAACCTATCTACACGGAAAACTAATACAAATGTATTTTCTTTAAAAGAGGGCATGGGCGTTATTTAGGGGTTGCCCCTTGCAACTCCTGTCACTTCCTTTGCAACCCCTTGCCCCAGCGGTTACAAAGGAAGAAACAGAGTAACCGGGCATTTTCTATGTTTCTCTCCTTTCCAAATAGTAGCTCCTGTCGGCTGCTGGGCACTGAGCACAGTTAAAACTGTTACCTGTTTCAACTTGTGTGAAAAAGTGAAGTGGTGCTCAGCAACACCCTTCCAGGGCTCAAGTCCTCAGTCACCACCAAGAGGAGTATGCTTGGCCTGCAGGCTCAGGGACAAAGCTTCCATTGGTACAGCAGCTGCAGTGGCAGAAGGGCAGAGAGGCCTATGGGGCCCACTGAACCCAGATTATTGTATTTCACAGGTCAAACAGCAGCTGGGGACCAATTTCCTTCCTTGCACTAGGGTCTATGACACCCTGACTGTGTCAATGTGCAGGTTCTAGGTTAAGTGAATTTCTATACTGACCACTCCTCCTTCCCAGTGTTGCTGGACCATAGCTTTCTTATTGTATTTGACATGCACTGTCCTGCAATGAAGCATTTTGGAACCTGCCAGCCATCACAATATTACAGTCCCAATAAATGATTTCATTGTGCGTTTTACACTTAATCAAGTGAGTAAGTAGAGTCGCACATAAGAAGAACGATTTTCACTATTTTTGTGCTTTTACAAATAAATAAAAATTGGAAACACATGGTTCTTTGTCTATATTTAAATGTAAAAAAAGTAAACCCAGAAAATTTGGAGCCTTGATTATAGATTAAACCATTTGGAACGGGAAATAACTGGGGAGATCCAAAATTGCCAAGCAGAATTCAGCACAGTATTTCCTATTCAACTGCATCTAACACACACCTTTAACACCTGTTCTGAGCAGCTGGCAAATGGATGTAGAGTCTTTTGATTGGGTTGGAGATATGGAAGGTGGTAGGATGGGTGGCAAATGAAAAGGAAGATGTTGGCTGATGTGAAGACTATTACATACCCTCCCCATGCCTTGTTCGAGGGTCAGGTGAGATCCGGGAAATGGGCCTGGTCTACAATGCAACCCTTTCCTAACGTGATGCTACTGGCTGGATTTGCCATCTGATAAAATGTGGTCTGTTGTTTCAGCATGTGGTAAATCCAGGTGCAGGAACAACCGCCTACTCATGATTGTGTGGAGCAAATTCCATAAAGGATTTCTGCTCCGTTCAATGTATAATCAGGTCCTTTGACTGACATTTTATCACTTGAGCTGTAAGAAGTTGTGAAGATGAGGCTCTGAAAACCTCATGGAATTTTTTTTAAAACCATGGCTGCTTCTTGAATAGAAAAGCTGTTAAGGTTTTTATTTTAAAAAATGAAAGGAGAAAGAAAAAGTGAATCTCTTCAATAGCGGGAGACATTCTTGTGGCCCTCTGAAACAGGGAGGATGCTTCAGCCGCTACACACTCAGCATGCATGTGTAAAATATTTATATAGGTGAAAACGTATGGCATAAGGCTTCCTAACACTAAAAAGAATGCCCCTGTTTGCCTGCAACTCAAAATCCCTCCCTAGGAGGCAGGACCTCTGGTGACAGGAAATACCCAATGAGCTGCTTCTTAGCAGTTCTTCTTTTGCCCACCTAAGATTTGATTTCATTTTTAGCACATAATTGATAATTGTTTCTACTCCACCCAAACTGGAATATTTTAATTTATTAGAATGGGCAACACATTTCTAAAACTATTTACTGTAAAAAATAGACATTCAGAAGCACAGTGCACAGACAAATTAATTAAAATGCTGATCCCACGCACAGGTATAAAAACATCTCCACAGCTTCCCCCAAAGGGCCAGGTTCTGCTGTTCAGTGGAGCCGGTATTGATGCACAAGCAAACTAGCTTTCAAAAGAAGCAGGAGTATGTTGCTTTAGACTAGTCTACTGAAGGGAGGCATGGAGGGCTGGAATGGCCCTTGATCCAGCACAAGCATACTTTTCTCTCTCTATAAATATGTTGGGTTTTACTGAATATATCTTTCTATCCTCATTTAATCTTCAAACCATACTGAGCCCTTTTACGATTGGTTGATCAATCACTTTACCACAGAGGCAATGAACCTCAGATGAATCTTTCTCCACTAATAGGAAGGGTGGAAATTAGGGTGACTAAACGCGCTGTTAGCTGTACAATAAGGATCATTTATTGACAGCTAGCTCACAAATTCGAAATCAATTTTAGACAACCAGTCTCAAGACCATACTGTAAATTAAAGAATAGCAACTGGCAATCCCAACCTCCTGAAGAAGTTAAGACAAGTCAGAAATGCACAAACTATAAAAGTGGTTGTTCAGTAAGGGCTTGTTGGTTCTTTTGCAATACATTTAAATCATCAATACCAATAAAAGACTAAGCAACAAGACTCAATAATTGATTCAGGCTAGGTTAAAATAGGTTTTATTGCATTAGAGATGCGGAATTCATGATAATCAGCAATTGCTTCAGCAGCTCAGTTAGAAGTATAATAGCTCTAATCGGAATGCCTAACATTTAAGCAGGTGTAAATTCAAAATAGCCACAGGTTTACAGAATCCATCTACCAAATAAGCAGAAGGAAAGTTTGTAGACTACTAGCTTAGGTCTAAAGAGTAGAAGAAGTTAGTTAGAACACTTAAAGGGGCAACTCCATTAGCAAAAGCTTAAGAAGAGTTCAGAAAAGTCTAGGCTAAATGCCATTGACTGCAGCAAAGACGGGGCAGTCCAAAGTTAACAAAAGTTCAGCATCCAAAAAGAGAATCTGAGTCTGCATTCAAAGGAAAGGAAAAAACTGTCTGCGGTGCCCCTCCTCTGGGGTTTCTTCTTTTATAAGTTCTTTAGTAAATTCCTAATGGCGTGTTATCACACAACCATCGAAAGACCATCACATAGCTAAGGTCACATCATGTTACCTAAAAGGTTTGAAACATTGAGCTGTTTTCCCATGCATGTCATGAGAGACAAACTTTAGAAAGTCCACATAGACCTATCTTTGCTAAAAAGAATTACAAAATTACAGTTCATGGTCAGTGTAGGCATTCCTTCCACAGGCTTATTTCACAGTTAACATTCAAAGGTACATCAAGGAACTGTTTTCTTCAGAAAAAAATAATTTACATTACTCATATAAGAACGATCCATTGTATTAAATTCAAGGGAAAAGGTCAATTTCAGTGAAAAGTAAGCATCTCAAAAGAAGGAAAGAAAGGCCTTAAGTTAGCATTACGTAAGAACAAAATAAGCTTTAACTCTATCTTATTTGAAATGAGTTTTATACTAATGTACCTAAAAATGTATCAACTTCACGAGCAGTATTACATGACACGTTTACTTGTTATTATAACCTACCAACACGCATTTTTTCGTATGAATCTCATACATTTTGTTTGAATGTTTTCATATTCTATAGCATTTCCAATAACTGTCAGTAAAATATCAAGTTCATATTTAATTTCTAACACATTAGCATCAATTTCTTATTAATGCACATTATGTAAGTTTCACTCTTTTTGTATTCTCCACGTGTAAACGTGTTGTGTATTTATAATTCTCAAAATCTCACTACATCACTCCCATGCTGCTGCGTATGTCTTTACATGAAAGGTATAGAGCTTTTCTGAAGTGGCGCCAATAAGCCATCTGCATAGACAGTAAATCTCAGGGCTGTATGCCAGCAGCAGAGTTTGTTTAACTTTCTCTCATGTCTGGAGAAGGAAATAAATTTCAACATGACAAGTCTTTGAAGGTTTCCTTACAAGTCCCACTGTAATCCTGATGAAACCAGGAACTGGCCTAAAGGTAACTCTACAGAGTCAGTGCATTTCACCTAAAATTACCGCCACTGATAACACCTGAAATGATCGGTTGAACTTTTGTAAAGAATGAGGAAAGGTAGGGGTAAGAGGGGAGTTGTTGAACAAGTGGCTTGACAGAGGAAATTGGAATATGGAAGGTTGATGCCACAGAATGTTTGAGGTATATATGATGTAAGGGGCTATGGGGGAGATATAGAAATGAGAAGATTAGACGGAGGGGGAAACTAAAGAGATAGTGATAATTAGTTGTGAAATATGGGGTTAAAATTGTAGGAGATTGAGCTGAGAGAATTCAAGACAAGCTGGTCTAAGGGAAATGGGGATGAGGTGATAATGAGAGAGGTGGAGTAGGGAGGAAAACTTGGAAAGATGTAGATGAACCTGAGACAGGAAGAGCGACATGTGAGCGAATCATGGAGATAAAGCTGGAGTTAAAAGGCAAATTCCGAACCCAAATAAGAGTGAAGAGCATGCAGAGAAACCTAGGAGAAAGAAGAAAAAGAACCTGTCAGATATGGTGGTGAGAGAATGAGAGGTAGATGTTATGGCAAAATATGAGAGCACTGGTAATAAGAGGTGGCAGTGGGAGGGAACAGGTGATGGAGCTGTGAGGTTAAGAGAGCGAGATGAATGTAACAGAATTTCAGAGATGTGGTGTTAAGGCGTAAACTGGGAAAGAGGAGAGCTCATCACAGAGATACGAAGAAAACTGTTAAATTGGTGAGTATGACATGAAAATGTGGAGGTCATAGGAAAATGGGAACGAAGGCAAAAAGATAGCAGTCATGTAGTTGAGAGGAATCCTGAGGCAGAGTTAGAGATGGTGAATTAAAGAGACATGGGAAGATACAATAAAGGTCTGAATGGTATCTCTATTTTATAAATGTTGTACTAATTTTAGATTTTATTTCTTTAGTGATATAATTACTGTGTCATCGCAAGGGTCTAAGGTCACTGGGAGCACCACTTCCGGGAAGACATCAACCATCATATGATTTCTCTTCTTGTGATGTTGGAAGTGAAAGGGCGTGTGCTGGGATTTATGCTGCCCCTGGTATTTTGTTGAATCAATGTTCATGACAGAGTGCCTGAGTTCTAAACACATTGGCACCCTGATGCTCAGCTAAACTTCTTTAAGAACCAGAAGTAGAACAAGAGTGCTTTGCTATCCGTTTAAAATGAAATAGTGCCTTAGTCCTTTGTCATGTATGGTAGTCCCCCCCACAAATACTACCTAATAACCACTGGCCAAATCAAACTCTCTTTGACCTTCTCCCTTGTCTGTCACAGAGCTAAGAATGAATGTAAATGGTTTTGCCCCCTTATTTTTAGTAATGTGCCAATTAAGACCTAAGTACAAAAATCACTTGCTTGCATTTTGTGCTTGCTCACTTTTAGGTTATAGTATCAGTAATTACAAAACCGAGAAATGCATTATGAGCGCACACACAATGGGTGCTAAAATGTTTTGTGCATTTTATTGCTTATTTTATTCTGCTGATGTAAAAACATGGCACAAACACTCAGTGCAATTGTATTTTTGTTGGGCGGTTTTACATCAAGTTTGTACTAGCAAATATATAGATCAGCCATTGTAACAAAATTTAACACAAAGCATTAAGAGGCCAATTGAGAAGTGGACTTTTTCTGTACAATTTATTTTGTTTTTATTTTTTTATTTTATTTGAAGTTTTATATAGCGAAAACATGACCCTTTAGGGTATAAGAGCGCTTTACATGGATAAATACATTGTGTACAGTATAGGCATAAGCAAAATACAAGGGTGGGGTTAGGAAATTGACTACAGTAGGGCAAAAGTCAGAGTTATATACAAACAGTACAGTACCAATATCAGTTAGCGACATGTCAGCAGTAAAACAAGGGGAACAAATGATACATGGAGAGTACCAAGCAATACATGAAATTGTGCACAGAAATATAGGTCATGAAAAGGCGGAATGTGCAATAAAGGAGAGTTATTAGAGGAATTTGCTAATTAGGAAGGTTTTTGCTTCCTTTTTGAAGAGCGACAAAGTAGGACTTCTGATGGAGGGAGGTAGCAAGTTCCAGATTCTTGGTGCGGCCCCAGAAAATGCTCAATTATATGTTTTTACATTGCGGAAGTGGGGTGGCTGGAGCACACAGTCTCTGGCGGACCAGTAGTTTCTGGTTCTCCCAGATATCACAATTTTCTGGGCGGGATACTTCCAGGTGTTCGTGTACAAAGCTTTGTGAATGATGCAGGCCAGCTTGAGCTGGATTCTGCCTTCAAGAGGAAGCCAGTTCAAGTCCTTCAGATGTGGTGAAATGTGTTCACATTTTTTGGAGCCAGATAAGAGTCTAGCTGCTGCGTTGAGGCAAGCTTTTATCTGGGAAGTCAAAGTCTTTGGTAGGCCAGATAGGGTAAAGCAGCCATATTCAATTCTGGAGATAACTAATGCCTGAACTGTGGTTTTTAGGTTGGCAGTATCAAGGAAGGGTTTTAGTTTTATCAAGTAGCTCAGATGGAACCTGGCAGTTTTGGCCATCGAGTTGATGATATTTGACATCCCAATGTGTGACCTGACCTTCACGTTCCTATAATTTGAGAGTAACTTTACAATAACTGTAATCATATGCACCGATAAAGACCTCCTCAGAATATTTTTGCATACTTCAGATTAACAGTGGTCAACAGTACACATCACTCACGTAGCAAAACAATACCAGAATCCTTTACCCGGACCTAAAAATCTGCTATCTAACCAAGGCATTCTGCACTCCAAAAACTAAGAAGGCAGACCAAAATGAGACAGGGTCTGAACATCAAATATAACTAGGCTGTGGGGTTTTAGGTTTAACCTATAATAAATGATAAAACCCCACTGAAAGAGAAATAGCCCTCACCAGTGTAAACATATAAACACTGAAAAAATATCTGCACACCACAAACTAAATGCCGTTCATAGAAAGGGAAAAGAGAGTGAAATAGTAATTTTATTTCTTCCTGAAGGGGCCAATACAATGTAACTTTGTTATACAAGCTAGCAGTAAGAAAGACTGGGCTAGCTGTATTCTGCTTGAGTTTTGTTGTTTAGGGACACTCCTAATACATCAGCCCCCAGTTTCTAGTGGCTTAGTATTGATGTTAGGTGAAATGCCAACGTCTCAGGCTTTAAACAATCAATGCAAGGCAAAGTATAGTGACAAGCATATGTAAAAAGAGCGCTATCACCAAGCATCTGGGAAAGTGATGAAAACATGACACCAGACTTTTGGAAAACATGGAATGCAGTGTCACTTTGAATGCTCTGCAAAAAAGGTTCTTTCCAAGTTCAACAAGGATTGGAATGATATTATTTGTATTTGCAGTGGTTCAGCTACGTTTATGAAAAAGTTGTGTGATGATGTGTCAAAATTGATACCTGAGCTCAAGCGATTCCCTGTAAGAGATCCTTGCCACTTGTTAGATGGTATGCTGAAAGCATCTCTACAATCTTCAGAGTTCATGAGAAATGCTATTGAGTTTTCAGTCCATTCTGGTGCACTGTTTTCTTATGCACAGGAATTAAAACGCAAATGTATCACTCCCTGCTTTGTGTGGCATCAAAGAAAGAGTCATCCCAACTGTGTCCCTTAGCTGATGCTACTCAGTCCAAGTGGCTATGAATGCTATATTATCCATGTGGCAACCAATTACAGAATTTTTGTTGAGTGATGGTGTCAAAGGCAAGAAATGTGAGGATCTTTGGTCGCATATTGATAGTGATGTGAAAAAAGTACACTCTACTGCATTCTTAGAGTTTTACAGGAAAACATTACTGCTGTAGTGGACATAATAAAAAAAACTAGAGTCTGAAAAAACCCTTGTCTGCCAAGTGTTCAGCATAATTGGTGTAGATGTGAAACATATCCTTGAGAGAAGGCTGGACGACACCTTTAGTGGCTTTGGCACTGAAACATGTTCCATGTTAGAGTGCTTGCCACTTGGGAAGCAAAGCAATATTGAAGGGCAATTCAGGAACGTTTAATTTACAATGTATGAGAAATGACTTGCAATGATGCATAGAAATGTCGCTTCACCACCAATGGTGTTTGAAGTCAATGAAACCTCACTGTGGTACAAGTTCTAGATCCCTTCAGTAAAGAGGAATGTCCTCCGTAGTTTCAAAAGTGCTGCTTCATTTTTGATCGCTTCAATAACTCTGAGGGCATAAGCGCCCAGCTCAATGCAAATGTTGCAGAACCTGCCCTGAGAATCACAATCTTCAAGTGCACCAGTATTGGCATGGAAAGCTATGTCAGTGGCCAGAGTTGGCGTTGCCCGTCTCAAGTGCCAATGTTGAGAGGGTCTTTTCACAGAAGTTTACATGGGAAAGAAAGAGCGAGTGCATATGACCAAAGACGCACTGAAAAAGTATTGTATGGTGTACTTCAATAAGTTTAATTTGCAAAAATCTATTTGGACCTCATATACACTATATGTATACTGTCTATATACCATGTGCTATCAGTGCAGAAAGCAAGCAATAATAAAAGCAAATGTTCCATAAACACTGGAAAAACACTTTCTCGTTGTTTTTAGTGGCGCAAAAATGTATAACCACTGATAACAACTGTTTTTTTAATGTACTGAAATCACTTGAAAATACTGAAAATACCCCACCAGAATTTACCAAAAATAGAAACATGAAAGCCTACATATAACCTAGCCCTTCAAATCTAGCTATGGCTATTATGAACCTGAAATATTACTTGACCTTCAATGATGCTGCATAGATCTTGGGACCTGCTATAGAGGGAAATGAGCACCTGTTCGTGGAATATATGTTTAATTCCCTTGAACCTGGGTGAGTAACGATGACACCAATGTAGATCGAGATACTGTAAGGAAATCTCTTTTAACTGTGGTCCTTGGGTTTTTATGAAGTTGTTCATTCATGTTTTAATAGCTTCTAGCCCGAGGAAGTTCCATATGAAAAATGTATCAGGAATGGAGTACTTGTAGAATCTGTGAAGGAGTAGGACAGTGAATTGGTTTGAACCCTGAAAATTAACACAGGGATAATTTGAACACAGACTTTTGGCCTGATATAGATTTCGGAGGATGGGTTACTCCGTCACAACCGTGAGGATATCCCTTCCGCCGAAATATAAATACATAATATCCTATGGGATTATATATTTTGGTGGATGGGATAGCCGTCACCATTGTGACAGAGTAATCCATCCGCCAAAATCTAAATCAGGCCCTTTCTGTAGGACATTTGTTACATACTGGACAGAACTTATTAAGAATTGGTGGTGTGGTTTTATACTTGTTCATAATTAATTCTGTTTGATTTATTCAGTTCTTGGATATTGATCAACCAAACATCTTTCCTAGCTAAGCACCCAGGAGAATGACTTTTTTGTGCACACAATATTGTCATATGTATTAGATTGTATGTCCTGTGAATGTGTGCCGTGGGTAAACTCGTGGGTTGCCTTTTTAGGTCTCGCCTGAGCCAGCGCATGCGTTGCTCTGGTGAGACATTTAGGAGTAGACTTTTCAGAGTGCTACCACGCTGGCGACAAGCTTGCGGTTACCCGTGCGAGCTCGCGCACCGGGCTCGAGCACAGCCGCCATCTGGCATTGAGCACAGGCGCCATCTAACGGGCACCCTTACAGCCTGTGATCACTTTTGCAGTCGCGTCACTTTCACGGGCGCGGGGCCAATGCACAACTCGCACTCAACAGTCCCCCTGGGGCACAAGCAGGTAGCCACTTCGGCCTGCTGCTCGCAAGCGTGCGCACCACTCGTTTTTTTGGCGCAAGAATATTTTTTTTAATGTAGATGATCAAAAACCATCAGCAGTTACACCAATAGCAATGCAGTGATTTAGCGCGTCATCGCGATCACTTTCGCTTTCACAGCGATCGAGATGACTTTCGCTTTTACGGCCGCGCGGCGTTACCTTTACTGCTGCGTGGCCAATGCTTGTTAAGTTATATTATCCTCACTATTTCCCTTTCCTGCTAAGGTCCTGAATTCTCTCTCTCTTAGGGACGTCTATTGTATTGGCACGCACAGCAGGGACACACTCTTTTTCCAAATAAACATATGTTTCTGGGATCATCGAAAAAAAGAGTGTCATTCACTAGAATCAGTATTTGCCAATGCTTACCGAACTCTTTGGCGGATACACGCCAGGCTCCCCACGACATCGAGGAGATCCAGGACTGTCAGATGGGCGTTCATGCAGAGAGAATACCAACAAGGCCTATCATGCCTACAACCCAATTAGCATTAGGGAACTGAACAATTGGAAAGACAAAAGAGGGCTGTACTTGACTATGAGAACTACAAAAAAATAAATTTGGGAAACTGAATTATACTTGGAGATCAAAGTCAAGTATATGATATGAACAGAAATACAGGAAAATGATATTAAAAATTGTACTGTATATGCACAGGAGAAAAATTTGAATAAATTACATTTCAATAACAATTATAAGGATCGTGTTTCACTGGTTATTGCAATTTTCTTGAATGCCCAAATTGAGTATGGACAATGATTATAAAGTGGTGTAGAAATTGGTGCCACTTCACAACAAATAGCAACATCAAATAGATCCTTTCAAGGTTGCCATCTGTTGGCTCATTAGATATCTAAATGTATGAACAAAAGCACACTATCATAATTAATAAATCACAAGCAAGAAACTTTAAACCTTTATATGATTAGTGCATTAAAACGAATTGGCAGACACAGGCAAAATGCCACAGATTAATAATGGGAACCAATACACAATAACACATATACGCAATCCAGCCACTGTTCTTCTCCTCAGTAGGAGAATCAAATGTCCATGGAATTACATGAGAAGACACGTCAAACACAATCAACAATGATAGGATACTCTGTTTACCAATGGACAGAATAGTCTCAACAATATCTGGGAGGTAGGCCTTTGCATGATAATGGACAGGAAAGCCACATTTGAATTGACTAGATTAGGTTGCTCTAAATGGAGCTGGAGTTGGTTGGTGGCAATGTTGGCACCATACACAATAACACAAATGTACAGTCCAGCCACTGTTGTTTTTCTCCATAAGAGAATCAAATGTCGATGGTATTAAATAGAGTAGATGAGTCAAGCACATCTAATAGTGATAAGACCCGTGTATGCGTACGTGAGCGGTCTGCACATGAAAAACTACTGTCACGTGCAACCTCTTTGATTTACACAGGTAACATGTCTGCGATCGTGTTAAACTGCAAATTTTACCTGTAAAATGACCCGATTTGACAGGTTTAAACCTTCCTTGTAATCATTAATAAGTCGCCCCTGAATAGGCCTTACTGCACATAATGGCACGGTGTATCGTTTTTAAAAGTAAGGCCGGTAAAAGGTAATGTTGAACATGTCCTTACCGTAAAATATACCCAAAAGCTATTCTCACTGTAGAAACACTACCTACTTCCATAGGGAGACACTGAATTACATTGTTACATTAAATACATGCTACATTTGGATCAGTCTTATAACAAAAGGGGGGAGAGAGAGAAGATGTGGATTCGTTCTCCCTGATCAGATTATCAAAAACAAAATGGAATCCACTAGTGGGTGACAGTGGTCCCTACAATGGTACCTACCACTACGCGGGAGCACTTATACACAGACTATATGTGGTGTGTGTAGGGTTGTGGTGATCAGTGAGTTGTGGGGTGTGAAGTGTAATAAGTGATGGTTACAAAGTACCTGGCTTGTGGGGTAGCTCGAAAAAGTTTTAATGGGCCCCCGAGCTGGTACTACAAAAAAAGGGTGTGCAGTGAGGTTATTAATGTATTGTAATGTATATTAACCTCATGTGTGCGTCGACATGTTTCGGAGTAAAAACTCCTTCTTCAGGTCGGGGTTGCACAAATCCCCCACCTTACTCACATATGCTATAAATATTCTGTATACTAGAGGAAAGTGAATGATAAGGCTATATTGTACCTAATTCACGTTTATATGGAGGTCTGTCTCGAATAGTGAAACTGCAAGAAAAGACCTGGAAAGAAAAAATTACATTTCAATCAGTATTCCAAAGGTAGTTGTACCACTCCTGGTTTAGTTACCATCACAAAGGGGTGGGAAGCTGGCATCTATACAAATATTGTCATACTATTAGTGATGGTGCCTCCTGGGAAAAAGAAAGACAGAGACATGACATACAGTACACAAAACATAAAACACACGCTTCTATAGTTATGATCTATAGTAGGTTCTGGTGACCTTTAAGTAGCGGTTCGGAGCCACCCTCTATTTCTTCAACAGGGTGCATATTGGCTCGATTGGTCCCCAATACACAATGAGGCTCATGAGGTACAACATGCAGTAAGAACAAGTATGTACAGGACTAAATATGCTATTAATCTACATTTCCCTACCAGTAGCACAAGATCACCAGAACCTACTGTAGATGATAACTATAGAAGCGTGTCTTTTCCGCCCCGGTCGCAAGGCGACCGCGGCGGAAAAGCGGTGGACGGTCTTTCCGTCCGCCGAGGTCCCCCCCGCCATACTAATATGGCGGGGGGAAATCACTAGTGGATGTCGGGCGGATTGCCACCGCCAGCATGGCGGGGGCAATCCGCCCGACATCATAATGGGCCCCTTAGTGCTCCCCACCATTGTAGGGACCACTGTCACCCACTAGTGGATTCCATTTAGTTTTTGAGAATTTGGATCAGTAGCAGCTAGAAATATAATTCAAGGACTCATTTTCATAGTTCTTCAAAATACAATTTAATGGTAAAATCAAGTTTTGCCTAACTATTAGGCAACAAGCACTTTTAAAAAGTTACTATCTTCCTGCCTACGGCCTATAAGTATTCAACTGTGACCCTCCTTGACAGGATGGTCTGGGTGCTGTGCCCAAGGACTAGTTACGGCTCAAAGGTCTCTTCCCTTTCAAAAGTGGATGAACCTGACACCAGGCATGTCTGCCTCCTTTGTCTCTCTACACAACACGGCTCCAAAACCAGTGGGAGCAGCCCTAGAAATGGTTTGGAGTGACCACAAGGAAGGCTTTCCCCACTACCATAGCCACATCTCTGGGTGGGAACAGACCAGGGGAAGAATGCTTCTGCCATATTGAATTGTCTCAGAATGCTTTGCAGGAGCGTTGGAAAAGGAGGCGCAGGAATGACTTGGCATCACTGCACTATACACTTTCACCACACTGTGTCTTGCTTCATTGATCTTAGGAGATCTAGCCCCCGGATTACACTAAAACATCTGCAAGCTCCTCCTTTACACTAGTAAGGAGTTGCAGCTCCTTGGTTGCACTAGGCTGCAGCCAAGAGGAGATCCCAAATGATGAAGCATGCCACGTCGGTGGGTGATGGGATTCCGTCCTCTTAAAGAGGACTTCCTCCAGGGTTGTGCATCTTGTTGTGGTGAGCTTGTCTATTTTTTCAGGGACCCGTGGATTCTGTGGTATTGTGGTATATGTTAAGGGGACTTATCCGCGCTGGTCTGAAAACCTCCCTCTGACCCTTTAACTTACTTGGTATTTTGTGGCATCCTAGGATTGGCCAGGGGTGCCTGGTGTCTATATCTCATACAAATGTAGGTAGCAGTGGCAAAAGCTCCCTGCACATGTAACAGGACAGTATGGGTATGTAAATTACTGTGACATACAATATTCTAGAGCTGGTGCTATCAGAATGACAGACACCCGGCTACGTAGGTGTGTCTTTAAAGCTCTGTGTCCTTGCCTATTAATAGTTAAGTGGGTTCTGTTTTGCAGCATTCAAATCAGCTTATACAGAAATCCAATAATCCACAGAGTTTTCTTAGTAGAACAATAATATATTATCTTGATAAGTGGGTGAAAACTATACTTCAATACAGCCAACATTTATTCCATCCCAATTGTCTTCCTGAAGGCTTATGTGGAAGATTTCAGAAAAAAAGAACGGCAAGTGGTGGATGATGGTGAATGAGGAGACTATGAATTCGGGTCATTTCAAGTAATAAAGGATGAAGAGGTCTGTTCTTTGTGTACACACATAGGGAAGTTGAACCGCCAGAGAAAGCCATAGTGCAGCGGTTCAGTGGTTTCAGCTTGAATTGGCGAGTATGCACGAAATAATGTGGAGCTGCTTCGATATTTGTATGCAATTGCCTCTGCAGGGAAGTGTAAGGACTGGAGGCACTCAGAGCAAAGGCTGTGACAGGCGGATTTATAATGCCTGTAACGTCCCAGGGTCCCGGCGTGCGTGATCATAGCATTTGCTCGGCTTGCCTTAAGAAAGCACCTTTTCAGGGCACTTGACATTCTCTGCAGCACACCAGCCAGACACAGACACAAGAGTCTTGCAATACTTTTCAACTGGCCTGCCTTGTCCTTTGGCCCCTTTTATCATCTCTTTACTTCATCACGCTCGGCCGCACTGTGGCTAGGTTGTACACAGGTGCAGCCTGCTGAGTCCCCCCCTCCAGGGTGCTGCATAATGGGATGGACCAGCGGGTACACTACACCGCTACCAGGGCCATTCAGCGTGAATCTTGTTGCTCGCTGTCTCTTCTGTGTGCCCTATCTTCACAAAATTGATTGCACAGGATATCCGCAGAGGAAACCGCCGCAGAGGCACGACTGACAATGTGATGGAGAAAACTTTAAGATGCATGTACTTATTTCAGGCAAACATCTTTGGGCGTTTAGGTACATATATATGGTGTTTTGTGTTTGAAAAAGGTACTGATCGAAATCCTATCTTCTATTCGTAATGTATTTGTAGTCCTTTGTTAACTAGTGAAAAGAGTCACCCCCCCCCCCCCCCCCCCCCTGCCTCTGTGCACTGCTTCCACCAGCTTCTGCAAAGAACGCCAAGAACGAAATGTACCTCCTTTGAAGAGATGCTAGACCAGTGAGAGGTCAATCCAGTTCAAAATTCAGCATCAAAGCGACAGCCACGGAGCGCTGAATCACAGCAGTACAGCGGGGAGCGCTGCAATAGATCTCAACGGGGTATCACACAACATGCAGGTCTATCAACGTGGTGTGACAACCAGGGGCGTAGGTAGCTTCCATTGGTGCAGCAGGTGCAGTGGCACCGGGACCCAGAGGTTTGTGTGGCCCACGGATCCCTATTATTGCTGTATTTTATAATTCAGACAAAAGCCAGGGGTTCCATTTTTAACTTGCACTAGGGCCCAGGACACACTGGCTACAGGAAAGCCCAAAACTGTGAGAACATTAATTGCGAGGGTTTCATTTTGAGCAACCCTTTCCGCTCGTTGACTTTGGATGAATATAATTATTTCGTTCTGACGAGAAACGTTTTTACACGTCTTCTCACGGATACCGAGTTTTGGTCTCTGTGAATGTTACCTTGAAGCAGTGCAGCTCGGTAAGATAGTCCGAAAAAATAAAAAGCAGGTCATGAATTTAGCAACACACATTGTAGTCGCTTTTCTTCAATGTTCAAATGCTTTTTATACACACTTCTTCTGCGCAAAGAATGACTCTTTTTTCATCTCCCTTTAAGGGTTTTTTTCCCTAGGTCTTCAGTAGTGCATGAGCTGGGCGGTATCCATAGAGGGTACTGCTGGGCTGGAAAAGGTCCCCTGGAGGGCTCTAGAAAAGATTCACCCTTACCTCGAGTTCCTCATAGCGAGCTTCAGTGTTTTATTTTATTTTTACTTTAGCACGGCACGCATGACAATAATGCATGTGTGCCGAGGGCTCCAATGGGCACTGATCAAGACTATCCGTTTTTAGACTTCAGTATGTGCTATCAACATGAGTATATTTCCTAATGCTCAAATTTCCTCACACCTTATCTCCTCTAAACTCATGCACACAATAACACACTAACCCACCACACACCATATAAATCCTCCAAATTACACGTTCACCCACTAGTCACTCAGGCGCACTTCTTTCCACTCCCACACATAGTGGCTCACACACTCCATCCGACTTAATTGGTAAGGAAGCACATTCGGGAGTCAGTGAAAAGAAGCTGTGGAAGATGATATATGTATGTGGACGAGATATGAGTGCACATGCCTACCGTGGAATGAGTTGAACAGGGATGACTGAGACACTTTGAACACCACTACCCCTTCCAAGGGCCTCCGTCATGTTTAATTTGCAGACTCACAATTTCAGAACTGAAACATATTTTCGATATTATTTATAACAAAACCATGGTTACTCTCCATTGACAAAGCCAAAAGTCCTGTCTGGTTTAAAATGTATGTCAGTTGCTGGGTTATATATCTGGATGCAGATACTTTAACAACTGCTTCTTGCTTTCTCAAATATGCTTGAAAATGCACCATTTGCCCGCTATGTTTGCAAACTTTTCTCAGGGGAAGAACCCACCCCCAAAATCCCTTTATGATGGTGCGCTCACAATGCTCGCTTGCCACCAGGCGCTCACTCGATCTTTTACTCCCACCACTTTCAAATGTCACCAGCCAGCACTGACACTGAATGAAACCTTGAGCTGTGCTCTGTTCTCTGAAGGGGCTCGCTAAGTGTGCTCTCTTATACAGAGCGTGACCAGTGCCAGCTAACCGGTCTGTAGAGGGTTGACAGTGGTGGCTGCAACAGATTATAGTGGCAGGACCGCTATGTACAGTAAACAGGGAGATTTGTGTACTTTACTCTCAAGGCAGGCCCGTTGAAAAGTATTGCAAGACTCCTGTGTCCGACAATCTTATCAATGTCATTTCCAGCTACAAGCGCCCAGTTGACTTTGCAGCGATTACTTTTTCAATTGCTAGTTCCTCACTCCTTTCCTGATAACTCCCCTCTCATTTAGACTAGCAATGTGTCATAGGTGTCTGCAATGAGTTGTGTAAACTGCTGATCTCCCATACACAATATAAAAACAGTTGGAGAGTAGTGTATGGGAGTTGTGGAATGTAGAGATGTCATTGTAAAATGCAATAGATCAAGGTGTGTCACGCAGAAGACAGGGATCGCGCTGGTGGGGAGATGACAGATGGAGTTGGAGAGACCAGCAGCCGGTTCCTATGCTCTGCCTAGTAGCAGTAAATTGCCTTCTTTTCTCCAAGTGTGTAGAGTACTCACAACACCTTTATGGAATGGAATGATAGCAACTAGGCAACAGAGCCTGTGTGTGTAACTGCTGAGGCTGGTAACAGAAGAGGGAGTTCCCTCTCCTGACAGTTTGTAAAGGGCAGAGTAGCTGCTCCTTATGTGTGTGTAACAGATAATTAATCTGTCATGCGTGGTTCTCCATCCATAATGCTAAGAGCAACTGTATCTCAGGGGACCGCTAGGCCTGATGGGGTAGCCCTGTAGTCAAACCTCCGTCAAGGGTCCTGCCCCGCCTGATCACCTACGAGGTTCTGGCGAACCTATTCTGCCCTTTACAAACTGACAGGATAGGGAACTTCCTCTTCTGTTTCCCCAGGGTGGATGACCATTGCCCTGAAGAAAGTCCAGGACCTTCAAGGCCACCTGTGGACTGAAACGTGTTGGCACTAGGGTCGTAGCACTATGACACTCCCATTGACCCGATTTTAACGATTTTTTATAACCCTGACAGACCCAAGAATAAAGGGAAACCGGGGATCTGTCTGAGGTTTTTTATCTTTAATTCCCCCTGGTCTTCACTTATCATAAAGAGCCCCCAACACTGTGGTTAAGCCCACCCCGACTTGTAGGCTTCAAGGTGACCCGAGGAAGAAGCATGACACCACTAGGGTGTTTGAGGGTGACTAAACAAAAAGGAATTGCTTCCTTCCTCAGCTTTTGGTGAAGTTACATACATATCCTCACACTGCTTACTTTCATTTTCGCGTTTAAGTATTCATTTTTCTGACCACATGATGGTTTGTTGGAGTATTTTTTGTGGTTTAATCTCAAAATACCCTGCAGCCACTTGCCAGAGCACTGATACACCCTGCTGCTGCCGACATTTTAACATGAGGAGAAAAAAAAAATACGTTGAGGTGCGGGCTTAGTTTCTTCGTATTCTGGGCGGAAGCGGGTGGGCAAATTTGTTTTGTGCACTTTAACTAACAACATGTCCAGACGTGTGTTGCCCAGTGAGCATGAACATATTGGCCACGTGCACATTGCCTAGCAACCTCAACTTCCAGCATGTTCTGATGTCTGTTGTCCAGTGAGCGTGCACATTCCTAGCTACTCTCCACCCATTTTATGAGCTATATGGAGCAGCGGGTTCTTGGGACTGACTTTTTACCTAGTTACGGTACTGCTTACAGGACGTCGCGTTTTCCCTGAAAACTAGCTTCGCCCATTAGGTATGAGTCTTCTTGGAAACTCAGCAGAACTACCATCTCCTGCTTTATAACTATATATAAGGGTCATTCCTTCCATCATCCTAAGTCTGACATTTCGCTTGTGTTTGTAAAATTAAAATATGTTAAAATGACAAGGTCAAATGCATTGAGGAATGGGTCACTGAATATTGAAGTGAGGGGATGAAGAGGATGATGGAACTTGTGTTCTGGATGTAAGAGAGAAGGTGGCACTGAACATTGAAAGTGGGAGTGATAAAAGCAAGCCTATGGGGCCGATTACGATGTCGATCGGAAAGGCTCACAATGGCATTCGGTTTGTCCAAATCCAATTTGGTTTTCTTTAAAATTTTAATAAAAAATTTCAACACAAAAAACAAATCCAATTTGGAAGCCCTGTTTCGGACCGACTCGGAAACCTTTCCAACTGACCGATTACGATGGTGGTAAACTGTTTGGACTGCCTGACTTGTAAGTCTCTACAGGCCACGTTTCTGAAGGAACAATTCCGGTGTCAGATTCGGACAGCTGTTCCGAATCGGTCTGTCCAACACGGATCGGCTGTCGGAATCTGACTTTGGGGGCCTGTAGCAGACCCCCATTCACCTGGAGGCCTCCGTATGGGGCCCGTGGGGATACCCATCTGTCCCCTATTTCCAACCATGCACTGTGTAGCAGGCAACATGGGGTGCAAGGTTTTCGAGCCGACCCCATTTTTCAATGGGAGCCTGTGTAGTTAGTCGGGACACAGACTTCCATTGAAGTCAATAGGAGCTCGACCAAAAGGTGTTCGGAAACTTCGTAATCGGTCAGTCAGACTCCCTGGACCCCTATTCGGTCAAAAACCATTCTGAAACAGTCGGTGGGAATGCTTTCCGACCGACATCGTAATTGGCCCCTTTGTGATTTATAAAAATTGGCAGTGTGGGAATTCGTATTGCCGCAGATTCTGGCTCACTGATCACTATCGTGAATGAATTGATATGGAGAGAAAAATGTAAGAAACAATTGGGTTCTAATCTTGTGGAAGTAGACATTGCTCTGGAAAGTTATACAGGTGAAACTATAGACATGTTGGGTTATTGAAACCTGGTATTTAAGTTCAAGAATAGGAAGACCATAGGTAAAATAAATGCTTCTTAGAAAGGTCCATTGGAGTTAGGATGGAAGGATCATAGACATTTGAAAACTATATTAAACCCCAATGGCATTGAATGTAAATGTAAATGTAAATGTACAGGAATTTATATAGCGCAAATCACCAACCGGTCTCTAAGCGCTTGCTTAGGGAACCCGTCCTGGTATTCCCCTGTGAGATAACCCCGGCAGGGCATCCGCAAGGTGAAAGCCAGGCATCCCGCCGCGAGGGGCTGTTGTGGAGATTATGCAAGCTATTGCCCAGAGTCGCAGAACAAGTGTTCAAGCTTGAAATCATGGTCATTGCTGTTAATCAACATATTTGCATTGAGATGAGGGAGGGGTTATTAGGAAAATAATGTGTGATGAGTTTCCCAAAGTATTTGGTGGAGGATGCAAGGTTTTGAACACAAAATAGTCTTGAAGGAGGATGCAATACACAAGATACATAAACTCAGGAATATTCCTATGGCTGTAAGGGAGGAGGTAGAAATTGAATATGAACAGTTATTTAGTATTGATATTAAAGAACCGGTTGAGTCATCAGAGTGGTTAGCTCCATTAGCCATTGCGAGGAAAGTTAAAGGCAAGATTAGATTAATCATATGATCTTCATCATCTCAATGCAAATATTTTGATTGACCAATTTCCCTTATCTAAAATCGATGAGATGTTGTCCAAGACAAGGGGTATGGAGTTCTCTGCAACTATAGACCTATGACAAGCATACTATCAAATTCCTTGATGTGAAGATTGCAAGAAGTACACAGCATTCATTTCATATGTGGAGTGTTATCAATTTACAAGGATGGCATTTGGCCTAACTTCCGCTACTCTGGTATTTCAACATCTGTTGTTTATTATTTTTTGGAGAGTGGACCAAGTACGTGTATCTCGAGATGACATTCTGGTGATGGGAAAAAACAGCAATGGCCATGATTTCAAGTTTAAACAGGTTTTGTCTTTATTAGACAAATATGGCCTTACTGTGGTGTATGCTAAATGCACATTCTTAGAAAGACAGGTGACATACTTGTGGCATGAGATCTGTGCAGTAGGAATACAACCTAAGAGCAAACTAGCTGAAGCTATTAAAGATGCACTGAGTGTAAAAAATAAGAGAGAAGTCAAATTCTTCCTAGGGCTGATTTAATTTTTCTCCAAGAGTGTTATGAATTTCTTTATGAGGATGTTTCACATTAGAACATTACTTAAGGCCAAGGTTAAATTTGTATGGTCTGGGAGTTGCAAGCACGAATGTGAGGACGTGAAGAATGAGATTTGTGAGGCTCCTACCTTCCAAGGGTCTGACCAAATGGGTAAGTGTGTGATTACAATGTATGCTAACAGCTTGGGTATTGGATCTGTATTGTCAAAGTCTAATAAGGAAGGAAAGGAAGTAATCATTGCATACCTTTCGCGATCTTTGTCACCAGTGGAAGAAAAGTATGCGTCAATTGAAAGGGAAGCGTTGGTGTGTGCATGGGCAGTAGAACGTTTTTGTTCATTCATTTGGGAAGGGAAGTTACCATTAAGTGTGACCATAAGCCACTAGTTGAAGTGGTAACTAATGTGGTTATGAGCCGTGTATCCTCCAGGTTAGTCAAGATTTCTTTGAGCTTATTGGATTTCATCTACAAAATGGAGTATTTACTAGGTAAAAGAATTTCTAGCACATATGCCTACGCAGATTTTATAAAATAAAGATTATTTGTTAGATTAGGTTAAGGATGCCCTAGTATTGGATAATGGGGTGCAAGCTTTTCAAAAAAGAAGAGAAAGAGCATAATAAGAACTTAACGCTCAAAAAAGTAACTGAATACGTAAAAAAGGATGGCCGTCAAAGGGTGAGTTGAAAGAATTGAGGACATTTTGGGAGGTAATGAGTGAATTAACTTACAATGATTTTAATGCATTGAGAGGGAAAAGGCTGGTTCCCCAGGAAGCTTTAAGGAAAAGAATTATTACTTTGGGCCATGAAGGACATTTAGATATTACAAAAGACAAAAACAAGTGTTAAGAGTGTATACTGGTGGCCTGGTATTGATGTGGATGTGGAAAGTGAGGTAAGAGAGTGAGGCATATATGTGTCAGTAGATATAATGTGGTACTGAAAATTCTGGACCCTCTTATAATGTGGTACCGAGGCTCTACACTCGTGTCAGAAAATATCATCGTACCATGACGAATTTGGTATCGGCAGACCGGTAATGATTAAGACATTATACCTATGCATTTGCGTCATGATAGAGTGATGCAATCGCCCTTAAATCGTAGTTTCTGTCCCGAACCCTCGGGTTCCATTTTGTGAGCGGCATCCATCTTGTGGTTGCCCTTACATAGTCAATTGACCAAGGCCGAATTCGAGCTGAAAGGACACGTAGACCTTTGCTGACTCCTCTGTGACCTGGGCGAGCTGACTCCACTGCCTCCAGCCAAACCTGTTCGGGCAGTCCCCAACCCACTGGCCGAGCGAGATTAGCATCAAGGCACAACATGTCATAAACCATTCACCGCACACAAACCACGCTTTATCATACACACACCTGTCCTTGTTTCTTCTTTATGGCTAGTTTTACAAGGAGGAGGTGCCCGATTTTATTGGGGCTTCATCGATATCTGATGGAAGTTCTGGGCCTTGCTGGGTAATCTATCACGAACTGGACAAACGAAATTATGGGCTTGCCATCATGACTTTGCCTTTTCCTTGTTGTGAAAATATGTATATGGTTGAACCGTAAAGCAAAGAATTCTTGCCTGAAGCTTATATTTTTGTATAAAAAGAGAAGGCTGGCTCTGTAAAAACAAACAGTCTCCTGAGAATATACACACCGTGCTGTTGTACTTCTAGGACGCTTGTTACTTGGTTGCAGCCAATAAAACTCGATCCTTGACATCACCTAGAAGAATCTGTGTTTCTGTGGTCCAGAACAGGAAGAACTCAAGAGGTCTCTGGGTGTTCCCCCTGGCACCGCCGGGTCCCTAAAAACCTGGTACCTCAGTTGGTGCCCAACGTGGGGCGGTATCAAGCGGTGTCGGTCCAAGCCAGATGTTCGTGAGGAGCTTCGTGTGAAAATTCCAGAGGACGGACAGCCACTTCAGCGACCCCTGTATTTCGACGTGGTTCCGAAGGTCTTTGCTGCGAGGTTCCCCGCGTCCCGACGGCTACGAAGGACTGCTGCCCTGACTATCGCCCTGTTTTGGACCCATTGATGCTTGGTAGAGCGGAACGATAGACGAGTCTTCTAGTGACGTCATTGATCTTCAATACTTCAGTTAAGTATAAGTGGAGCATCTCCCAGTCCTTAGTTTGATTCTTAGTTTTGGTATCCTTGAGATATGCTTTGATTTGGAACTTGCAAGCGCCAAAGCCGAGGGACTCGTGTATTCACAAGACTATCGTATTCGATAATCCTTTGAAGTTTGAAGCTAGACTAGACAGCGAAGATGCCTGGTCTTAGCAGACTTGGAAACTTGTTTTGTCTTGGTTGTAATAGGGACTCCCGAATGGAGGATTCGTGTCCGGTTCCTCCGATTGGAACTCCAACATATGAGCTCTATGTGAAGCAAGGCGTAGGTCCCATCACATATAATGAAGTGTGGATCCGATACACCAGAATTGATGGTGTGTTAAAATGGCCCCAATATGGTAGCTTTCATACAGAGATTTTAGATAATCTAGAGGTGAAACTGTTCAAGAAGAAAGCCCGGCCGGCGATGTTTGACTCCTTTGGCCTATGGCGCAAAGAAGCCAAACAAAAGGAAATGAAATTAGCAAAGAAAAATAAATGAGGTATGTCAATGGTACAAGCTGCCATCGCATTCAGGGATAATGAGGAAGAGCAAGAGAGTGAACAAATGCTTAGAAGTAAGAAGCTAGCAGTAGATAGATGCTACCCAGTGTTGCCACGTGAAGGACAGGGATCAAAAGAGACATCTGAGAAGGATCCTTTAATGTCCCATTTACTGAGTTCACCACCTCCCTATGCACAAAATGCTACTGCACCCCCGCAACGCTTTGTTATACCGCGCCCTGCTGCACGAACACCAGTTCTTCCACAAGCACCAGCTCCTCTTCAGCTGGTTTCTTCTCCTCCGGAACAGCCCTCTCAAGGGCCGCCGCCTTTGCTACATACTCCATCTGCTTTTTCTACGACGTCGCCTACTGCTCCAACTGCCTATTCTAATACTCCTTCTGCTACTGCCTCGACTTCTGCTTTACATCAGCCTGTCTTTTCTGGCGCATCTGCCTTTCCGCCAGCTTCTCCTTCTGTTCGACAGAGAGTAGCGAACACTGTTACTGGTCTTTTCTCACCTTTCTTTGGGTCACCTAATATGACCCCTAAAACAGAACGTAGACAGTTGTGAAGTCTACTGCCTGATTATCAGGAAAGAGAAGTGCTGAATGAGTTAGCACGAAAATGGGTTACTGATACTGCAAGATATGACACTCAGTCCATTATGGAAGTTTTCCGTCAGTGGGAAGCATCCACACAGAGATATGTATTTGAACAGATGTGTGTATATCTCCGCGAAGATTTGAAGGGAAATGATCCAGAGTACGATATGCAAGAATTATTCCGTGTGCGATTCAAGTTCGCAGAAGGCATGATTGTGGGTGCCGATGTTGAACAAGCAATAGATATGTTGTTGTCTTATAAGAGTAAGGGAAGTAGTTCTGGATCACTGTATGAGCCTGACATGCCAGGTAGGAAAAAGGCGCGACAGTATCCCATGAGAGAGGTTCCTCCAGTTTGGAGAGAAGGTGATGCAAATGCGAATCCAGCAATTCCGCCGCATTTCCAGCGTGTATGGGTACATGTCCCATGGAAAAGATCTGAGGTCTTGGCTCTAAAGCAGACATTGCCTGATCCTCGCAAAAATCCTGCAGGGTATTATAAGGAGTTATCACAAACTGCCAGCTCCTGTATCATGAATCTAGCCGATGTAGACATGTTGTTTGGAAATGTTGTTCCACAGCCTTTATGGGGAAAGATTCGTCATGCAGATCATGACCAAGAGTTAGGTGATACATGGATTAACATTGCTGCTGCTGATGCTAGACAAGTTGGTGGCTCTAAGCCCGAGCCTTTGGTAGCAGAACTTCCTGGTAGAATTACTTTTTCACGAGGTTTGAAGAGACTTTCGTGGATCATAGTGGTCAGGATATGGCTACCGAGAATGGCCAAAGATTGTTTGTTGACAAGTTTGTACATAATTTGCTTCCTGAACTGTGTAATAAATTGAAGGATTCAGAGAGTGCTTGGGCTGTTTCCACGTCAGCACAGATAATAGCCGCAGCACAGTACTATGAGAATAGACGCAAAGACGAGCTAGAGAAGGCAGATAAAAAGACTAAAGAATTGAAAACTAAAGTCCTTCTCCAGCAAGCTTATCCGCCTCGTACTGCTAGTCAGCACGATTATCAGCAACCTCAGCAGTATTCGAGAAACTTGCAAAGAAACGAGTCTTCTCAACAGCGTTTACAGTATGGTCCGAATCAGTGTGCATATTGCAAGGAAGAGGGTCATTTCAAGAATAGTTGTCCGGCTTTGTTGCGACGTTTGAATGGTGTTTCTGGTGCAAGAGGTAGAGGTGTTCAGCAGGCCCCTAGAGGTAGGGGTCGTGGAAATTTTCCCCAGTATGCTCGTCCCTTTCCGCCTCAGAATTCTATGAACAGCTTTGACCAACAGAATAATGCGTCTTCTAGGACAGCTCAGTACTCTGCTGATGACTATTATGCAGAGAACGAGAATGAGGATAATGATTGCTAGGACAGCCATGGACAAAGAGAGGGAGTTGTTTCAGTTCCAGTAGATCAGAATGGACCTTATGTTGAGGTGATTACATCAGGTGTGTCAGAGCCTTTTCTGTTGGATACTGGTGCTACAAAGAGTTCTATTATGCACTCAAAGCTCCCTGGCGCACCTTTGTCTGGCAAAATGAATGTTTCAGTAGGTTTTTCTGGCGCCCCGGTTAGGAACCCGATTTCTACTCCTATGTCCCTTTCTGTTGGGCCATGTGAATTAGAAGCACCCCTCATTCTTACAACAGGTTGTGGTGAAAACTTGTTGGGATTGGATCTGTTAAAGAGACTATATGCGACCTTGTACTGTTCTCCTTCGGGAGTACAACTTACCCTAGGTAAGAAAGTGGTTTCTCCAATGTATTTGTCAAGAGAAAATATTCCAACAGAATTGTCTTCTCTTCCAGACATACTTTGGGCTACTGGATCAAATGATGTGGGTCTTTTGGGAATAGCGCCATATGTCATAACATTGAGGGCCAATGTTAGGTTGCCACGTATTCCCCAATACAAGATCTCTAGCGAAGGTGAAAAAGCGTTGTTAGCAATCATTTACGATCTGATTGAGAAAGATGTCATTGAAGAGACAACAGGCAACGTCTGTAATAGTCCTGTTCTGCCGCTTTTAAAGCGTACTGATCCTTCCCAACCACCTGTCTATAGATTCGTGATTGATCTTAGAGAAGTGAACAAGATTGTTGTGCCACAGTTTCCAGTCGTTCCTGATATCACTGCCTTGTTGACTATGGTTCCAGCGTCAGCCACTTGGTTCTCTGTGATTGACTTGAAGAATGCTTTCTTCAGCATCCCGATTGCTGAGGAGAGCAGGGATATTTTTGGCTTCAATTTAGGAGGCCGAAGCTTCCGCTTCAAACGCGCTCCTCAGGGCTACTGTGAAAGTCCATCGATATTCAGTCAGGCTCTGAAATTACAGCTTGACACGATTGTTCTACCTGATGGCGCGACCCTTATTCAGTATGTAGATGATTTGCTGGTCCCTGCAGATACTGAGGAGATTTGCAAGCAAGCCACTTTGTCATTGTTGCGTCATTTATGCGATATGAAGCACAAAGTCTCTCTTTAAAAATTGCAATTTTGTCGACAAGAAGTGACCTACTTAGGTCACATCTTATCGAAGGAGGGAAGGAAGCTGACCCCAGAGAGAATTAAGGCAATTGCAAAATTGAGTGTCCCAAGGACACAGAGAGAAGTGCGTGCTTTCTTGGGCATTACATCATATTGCAGACAATGGATACCGAATTTCTCCTTGTTGGCCAAACCTTTGGTGGCATTAACTTGTAAGGATACACCGAATCCCATTCCGTGGTCTGAAGATTGTCAGACAAGCTTTTTCGAATTGCGTGATGCATTGTGTTCGGCTCCTGTGTTGGGTACCCCCGACTACAGTAAGCCTTTTACGTTGTATGTCCACGAGAAGGAAGGTTGTGCATTATCAGTCCTGACACAGTTTTTGGCGGGCAAACAACGTCCATGCGCATACTTTTCGGCGACTCTAGACCCGGTAGCTAAGGCATTGTTAAGTTGCTTGAGGGCCACTGCAGCAGCAGCTGTCTGTATTCGACAGTTTGCTGGGTTAGTAATGAATAAAACCCTGATAGTCATGGTCCCACATGCAGTAGAGATTTTGCTAAACAGAACAAGGACACAGCACTTAACTAGTGCTCGACTGTCAAGTTATGAGCTGACACTATTAGCGAGTCACATACACATAAAGAGGTGTGATACATTGAAGCCAGCCACGTTATTGCCCATTCCAGCTGAGACAGATGAGGTCGAAAAACATGACTGCTGTTTTAGGACAGAAGAGACAAAAGGGAGAGTAGACTTGCAGGACACTCCTCTTCCTGAATGTAATGATACTTTATGGGTTGATGGTTCGTGTTTCAAGTTGCCGAATGGTGATACGACTGCAGCATATGCTGTGACAACGTTGCACACAATTGTTGAAGCTACACGTATCCCACACA
Organism: Lissotriton vulgaris; assembly: GCF_964263255.1. Taxonomy (NCBI): domain Eukaryota; kingdom Metazoa; phylum Chordata; class Amphibia; order Caudata; family Salamandridae; genus Lissotriton; species Lissotriton vulgaris. Next base: position 893,220,478 of record NC_141689.1, on the reverse strand, counting down.
ATTCTGCGCAAGCAGCAGAGTTGATTGCACTCACAAGAGCATGTGTGTTGGCAAAAGGAAAACGAGTGAATGTGTACACAGACAGCCAATACGCCTTTGGCGTGGCTCACAGTTTTGGACGATTGTGGCGTGAATGCGGGTTCCTGACTTCGCATGGTACAAAGATACAACATGGTCAGCTATTAAATGAGCTTCTCGAGTCACTGACCTTGCCACTACAAGTTGCGATTGTGAAATGCAGTGCACACAAAAAGATTCAAGATGATGTTGGTCGTGGGAATGCATTTGGAGATGAAGTTGCAAAAGAAACTGCAAGGAATGTGATGAGTCGAATGTATGTTGCAGGCCCTGCAAGATGGATTGGTGATGTTGGTATGTGCGCAGATACGATTGAGAGTGTGAAATCTATCCAATCCGAAGCCGCAGTGAAAGAGGTGAATGAATGGAGAGAAAGTAAGGGTAGATTGGACGCGAAGGGTTGTTGGATTGAATTGTCAGAGCATCAGAGATGGCTGTTACCCGATGCGTATGTGCTTGCAGTGGTGACAATGGCTCATGGGATGGCTCACATCAGTGTGAAAGGGATCTGTAAGTTGTTGGCTCCAGTATGGCAGAATAGTGGAATCCCTAAATGTGCAGAGAATGTGGTCAAGAATTGTATGGTGTGTCTGAAGTACAATCCTGGTAAGGGAACTCCAACTCCAGCTGGTCATTTTGCGCCTCCAACGTACCCGTTCGAGGTTTTGCAGCTAGATTTCATCCACATGGAAAGGTGCAACAATCTGAAATACGTACTCGTTGTTGTTTGTGCCTTTTCCAGGTGGGTGGAAGCGTATCCCCTTAGGGACAATACTGCCTTGTCCACAGCCAAAGCCCTTGTCAAAGAATTCTTCCCTAGGTTTGGAATGCCTAAAATGGTCTGGAGTGATAATGGGAGTGAATTCGTGGGACGAGTGATGAAGAGAGTGTGTGAGAGTCTAGGCATACACCAGTAGTTCCACGCTGCAAATCACCCCCAATCAGCTGGATTAGTAGAGTGCTATAACGGCACTCTAAAATTGAAACTGGCCAAGATTCAAGCAAGCACAGGTCTTAAATGGCCTGACGCTCTGCCTTTGGCGCTCCTGTCCACGAGAATGACTGTCCACTCTAGAGTGGGACTTAGTCCTCATGAAATTGTGTTCAGCCGCCCGGCCAACATATGGGGAGTGCCAAGGCCCACAAAGCTCAGTGAGATAGAGCATCCTGTACTGCTTAACTATTTGCACGAATTGACGACTAAATTGCGTGTTTTACACCAACAGGTCCACAGTTCCTCCCCACCAGCGTCTGATGATCCAGGCCTCGCAATTGAACCGGGCACCTGGGTCCTGGTGCGAAACTTCCAGCGAACCAAGAACGAGCAGCCTCGCTGGTCCGGACTATTCCAAGTTTTGCTGGCTACCCGCTCTGCAGTACGTGTCTACGGCAAGAAGAACTGGGTGCACAGCGCCCATTGTAAAAGGGTCCCGTTACCCCTTCCATATGACCGGTGGGTCCAGGAGGGAATTGCTGACTCTGAGGATGAGACTGTGCCTCGCTTCTTGCCCTTCAGTGATGCACGTTTGAAAGGAACTACTTCAGAAAAGGAAAGCGATAACATTCTGCAAGGATCTGTGCCACCGTCAATGCAATCGGACACTACTGAGCCTGAACTCCTGTTTCAAGACCACACAGCACCTGGTCGAAACCGCTATAACTTAAGGCCAAGACGTATGACTATGGACTAATAAAAAGTTTTTCTTTTTGATTGTGCAGCTCTCTCATCCAGGAAACGTGCTCATTTTTGATTTTCGAACCGCCATCCGGTTCTGCTGCTAGGGTCGCGGTTGCCACAGTCTTTGGAGTGCAGCTGGAGACGGTTAGGTTGACAGTTCTGGTCCGTCTAAGGGAGTTGCCCTAAACTGACAGAAGCACTCCTTAGCAGAATCAATCTCGCACCGCGGGCAGCAACTTAGAGGATGGAGTTTCCCAAGATGGAGAGACCTGCCAAATCAACGAACTTTGAAACAAGAATATGCACTGTGATGGCGAAAAAACAATTTTTAATAATATGCATCCTTATGTTATGCAGTTAAATGATGTTTTTGGTGGGCTATGCTTTATTCATCTTTCGAGTTTCATTCGCATACACTACACAGCCCACACCTTCTCCTACTGTTTCCCCGCACTCTTTTCACCCTCTGCCTGAACACGAGTCTGCCAGAAGATTAGAATTTGTAAATAACTCATTCGTCCAGCTCCTACACCAGCACCAGTCTGTAATGAACACAACGAATTGTTGGGTATGTGGACTCATGCCACACACGACAGATAAGGGTATCCCGTATTTTGTCCTGCCATTTAGCTACTATGGTTCTCTGTGGGCTTTCCAGACAATGTTCCTATTTGCCATAGAACCATATCTCCTGCGTCCCACAGGAAGAAACTCGAGCAACAAGGCGCTAGTGGCAGGAATCAGAAATATGAGCAGGGATATCGACACATATCGAACGATCCCCAAAGATGAGTTTAAGGTGTACAGTAGATGGAACATAACTAAGTATGGAATTTCCTTGAGTGAGAGCCAGCGAGCAAAGAAATCCTCCCCAATCTGGATAGTACCCCATCAAGGTCACCTATGTCTGCAGGGAAATGGCAAAAACCCTAGAGCTCAGTTAGGGAAGAGTGTCTGTACTGAGACTTACGTTTTCTCGTCTCAGACCTCTCCCTCATTCCTAGCAGCTAAGGGTACCTACTTCGTCTGCCACGATAGAGCATACACATGGTTGCCCCCTGACTTTTCGGGCACATGTTTTATCTCGTTCCTGTAGCCACCCACCTACACGGCTGAGGCAGATTACCATCGGACAAGGACAGTTAGGGGTGTTGTGAGTAAAGACGACACTGCGGAACAGGAGTTTGGAGATTTCGCAAAGGGTTTTCTGCCATTTAGCGGGCCTATGGTGAACAGCAGGAACATTCGCCAATTGACAAGGGTAGTTGAATCCGCCGTGATTGAAACGGCTGGTGCCCTTAGTAACTTGACTGCGGAGCTCCAGTCGGACCGCCTTATGACTCTTCAGAACAGGGTTGCCATAGATGTCATACTTGCGTGGTGGGGTATGTAAATTGATCCAATCCAGTTGCTGCATTTTTATCCCAGATAATGCTCCGACAGTATAACAGGCCATCTCCAAACTGCATAAGATCCCTGAGTCCATTCATGTGGACAAAGAGGACTGGTCCTTGCTGGGGTGGTTCTGGGAACTGATATCTGCCTGGGAATGGAAAATTCTGATATTCATTGGGATGATCTTGTTTTGCCTGTGTGTACAGTGCACTCCTGCAGTATGTGGCCTCTGTGCTACATCATGTGTAAGGAAGCCTGTGTCAAGGGACAAACTCAGTAACAGGATAATGACTTCATGAATACAGATTTGGACTCAGATTAGCATGAGTTATTGCCTATATAAGGGCAAAAGGAGGCCCTGTGGTACTGAAAATTCTGGACCCTCTTATAATGTGGTACCGAGGCTCTACACTCGTGTCAGAAAATATCATCGTACCATGACGAATTTGGTATCGGCCGACCGGTAATGATTAGGACATTATACCTATGCATTTGCGTCATGATCGAGTGACGCAATCGCCCTTAAATCGTAGTTTCTGTCCCAAACCCTCGGGTTCCATTTTGTGAGCGGCATCCATCTTGTGGATGCCCTTACAAAGTCAATTGACCAAGGCCGAATTCGAGCTGAAAGGACACGTAGACCTTTGCTGACTCCTCTGTGACCTGGGCGAGCTGACTCCACTGCCTCCAGCCAAACCTGTTCGGGCAGTCCCCAACCCACTGGCCGAGCGAGATTAGCATCAAGGCACAACATGTCATAAACCATTCACCGCATACAAAGCACGCTTTATCATACACACACCTGTCCCTGTTTCTTCTTTATGGCTAGTTTTACAAGGAGTAGGTGCCCGATTTTATTGGGGTTTCATCGATATCTGATGGAAGTTCTGGGCCTTGCTGGGTAATCTATCACGAACTGGACAAACGAAATTATGGGCTTGCCATCATGACTTTGCTTTTTCCTTGTTGCGAAAATGTGTATATGGTTGAACCGTAAAACAATGAATTCTTGCCTGAAGCTTATATTTTTGTATAAAAAGAGAAGGCTGGCTCTGTAAAAACGAACAGTCTCCTGAGAATATACACACCGTGCTGTTGTACTTCTAGGACGCTTGTTACTTGGTTGCAGCCAATAAAACTCGATCCTTGACATCACCTCGAAGACTCTGTGTTTCTGTGGTCCAGAACAGGAAAAACTCAAGAGGTCTCTGGGTGTTCCCCCTGGCACCGCCGGGTCCCTAAAAACCCGGTACCTCAATAACACTCAAGACATTAAGGCCTCCTATGAGTGATTTTATGTGTCCTCGATCTCTGTGGGAGTGTGTAGCAGTGGACATCATGGAGCCCATTGGGAGTTCAGGGAAGTACATTATTACTCTGGGTGTGTTTTCTAAGTGGCCTGTAGTGAAAATCATCAAAAAGTTAGACACAGACACAGTACTCAAAGTTTTTGACAAATTTCTTTCTTAGTGAAGTTACCCCAGCTGTGATAATTATTAACCCTGGGCGTAGTTCGCATAGTCACACTACGTGAATCTACGCGAAGATGTTATTGCACTACGCGAGCTACGCGTAGCTTCGCGAGTGTGCGTAGTTGCTTGTCGTGCCCGTTCGCGATGCGTTTTTCTTGTTCGGGAGCCCGTTGTGCTTGTTCGGGCGCTGTTTGCGTGCTCGGGGATAGTATCTCGCGAACTTACCCATGCGGTCACCTATGGGCATGGCCATCTTGTTTTTCAATTGTCCAGCCCGCTCGGAATGCCTTATTTCCTGTTCTGGTCGCGTATAGCGTGTTCGCGATGTGCATGTCATGTCCGGGAATGCGATTTACTTGTTTGCGACGATTAGTGCATGTTCGAGGGAAAATATCACGCGATCTTACCCACGCAGTCGCGATGGGCGTGGCCATCTTGTTTTTCACTCTATGCTATGGTTCTGGGCCTAGTTTTCTATTATCCCTCAATCCTTGCAATCCTTAGTTTTTTACACTGTTTTTCTGACTTTTTTTTATTTACCATCTATCTCTCTCTGTCCCTAAGTTTATATTTTGCATTTTATTTCTACTTTTACTGTGTTTTCTTAAACTTTTCGACTGTTTTATATTACTTCTTTCTTTAAGCTCCTACTTCTTCCCCCAAACTTTTGTTTTTCCTTCTAACTTTTCGCCTCCTACACACCCCAGAACCATGGCGAAGGGTAGCAGCAGCACTAGCGGTGGCTCCAAGGGCAACGCACCTGCGCCCAAGAGCTGCCTGCCTTGCGGCAGAATGCGCCCTGCAGGGGTGCAGGCCTGGCAGTTTTTTGGTGAGGTGGCCGCCCTTGTGTTTTTTTTATCCAGCGCCATCTCCCCTTGACCTTGGCAGCAGGCGGCAGGCCAGGCTCAGGGTACCCTACCCAGGAGCGTCAGCGTCGGTGGGCGAAGGTGCACCGGGCAGTGTTTTGTTGCTCAGGGGTCCAGCGTACCCATAACCAGCTGGCCCACCAGTGGTCAGACATCCTGGACCGGGAGCACGACCTGTTGGGCCTGCTAGGTGTCGAAGTTGTGGGGCTTGGTGGGTAGCTAATATATAGTTATATAAGTATTGTGTATACTTTTTTGATGAATAACAAGATTACTGCTGCTTACATTGCAGGTAAATTACATTTCAAAATTTTCTGTGATTGTAGGACACAGGTGCTCGGCGCTACTCTTACTTGTTTGCAACTTTACACTAGCCTGGGATGATTAATGTAAGAGTTTACTTTAGAGAGCTGGAGTTAGGTAATGTTATTACTAGAGAGACTCTAGTCCTTCCATTGTCCTCCTGTGAAATAGTGGTAGATGGATAATAGGTATTAGTTCATAATTTTTTTACGGTCTGCATGACGCCTCCTCTGTCACTGAGTGCTGCTTACCCCAGTCCTCCGTAGAACCTTTTGCAGTTTGTTTAGTGAGTGGTAGGCTTAGCAGTGTCAGTCAGTAGCAGAACAACATCAGACGCAACCAACCAACAATTTGGTGTATGCACAAATGTATGCATGTGTCCTCCATCTCATCTATGCATTTTTGAAGGCAACAAAAATGGAAATGCAGTCTTACTGAACAATTGGCCCGTCTGGGATAGGTGGTCTAGATCAGGTGATACTTAGGCTTCATTAGTATTCTGGAACCAGAATGATTATGGAACATTGGATTAGTGTTCATAAATAAGTAGACGTCCGTGAATCCTGCAAGCCAGTACTCGATCTGATTAGATAGGTCAATTTTATTGAAATTGTTGTTTCCTAAAATGTTTTTTGAGCATTTTTTAAAATGATTTATTTGTTTCAGAGCACTCATTAATGTTTGTCTCTTTCTTTATTATATCTTACATGATCAGCACCACCCAGGGGCAAGAAGACGGGGTCCGAGTCGGCGGTACAACCACCAGAGGACCGCTCCTCTACCGAGGGCCCTGTTGCTGGCCCCAGTAAATCCTCCAGGGGTTAATAGCAACAATTATATTTCCCTAACTTTTACTGCACCTTAATTTTTTCCACACTATTAATTATGGCTCCACTTCCTAATTCTATTTTTTACAAAAGCTTCTTTGACCTTGACTATCTGTTTCCAAATTCTGGTTATCCCTGCCTCTAAGTTCCTTCTAACTGCCTCTGCTATGACTCTCTGTACTACTACTATTAGTCTGTCTGTAGCTAAACTTGCCCAGTTCGCCACTCTTTATTTAAGGTTTTCTTTTGAATAAAACTCAGAGTGACCAATAGCTCCAGCCACTGGGAGCTGTCCTTTGGGTTGTCCTCTTTAATATTGAGGCTTTGACAATTCCCACCAACAAAATGCCCAACCAGATATTTGACTAATATTTATGTTAGGATAGTACATACTACTACTGTTGTGGGGATTCTGCACAGCCACATACAGAACTATGCACAAGAAAATAGGATGTTGGTGATGGGAGGTTGGATCTTACTCACATCTCAGTCAGAACCCACAATCCCCTAACCGACTAGCTATAGTGTCTCATTAGGTCCCAAACCCCCACACGAAGATACCCAATGATTACACAACCCAGAACATAACACCCTTTCACTCACTCACTCACTTGTGTAAGTCCACCCCACCACACCAAATACCACAGAGTCTATGTGTAAGTTCAAAAAGTTTATTTAATTTCAAATAACAAGCTCTGTAAGTTGTTCTATGAAATTACTACAGCCAGCTCCAACAGCAAAATGCATAAGATTAAAACAGTAAACATTTGTTACAAGTGCATGATAGAAGACAAAAGATCTGTGTGAATTCTGGGAGACCCCTCACCCTAGAACGTAGAAATACTGGGTACATGCATCATAAGCTCTGCAAATCTCTGGTTTGTAGAAGGGAATCTTCCACCTATTATGAGAAAAATGGTGCGCGTTAGACAGTAAAATGCAAATATGCAAGCATTTCGCAGTCATGCCAAAAAGTGTAACATGTTATGCCTAAGCAATACGGACTAACCGAACTCCATTAAAAAAAGTGGCTTGTTTTTCGACCTCTTCAGTTGTACGCAACACTCATGTGGCCTCAAAGGCGTCTTACTGCACAACAAGCTGCGAGGTAACATGCGCAAAAGAGTAGACATGAATCTAAAATGGTTACATGGCTCAGGCTACATTTCCAAAGAGTAGAGTACGACTAGAGATGACCCTAGGGACCATAACACTACTAATGTCTGTCTACGGACTCTACTCTAGTACCCGATTTGGACTAGTGATGATGTATGTTGTACATGTTGTACTTTTAACTGTGTTTTCAACCTTCATGAGTCAAAATAAATAAAACAGGGGGAGGTGTACAGGCATCTAAAAATGCGTAATTATTTTTCTAGGCGTACTACCAGTACCAACCACCAGTGCAGCCGGGGCCAGCGGCGATGGCGATGCTGCCATTCGGGAGGGGGCAGGAAATGCGGTACCTGCAAGAGCTACATGGTGTGAGCCAGCTGCAGTGGCAGGCAGTGGTAAGTTATATTCATTACTTATTGGCATTACTACTAGCTGGAAGGGTGTTCACTTCACTCACTATACTGTGAGATTTATTAAGTATGAAGGTGTAGTGAACATTATACAACGGTTGAAGAAGACACCCTTTACTTAGCATTAGCAAAACATTAGCAATAGCATTACCAGCGTGAGTTGAGTAACCAATGGCCTCTTCTATCTGACTCCAACTCAGCTGTGAAAGTTTTATGGAGAAGACTAAAAGTCAGATCAGATGACCTTGATGGATGTGTTGAACAAAAAGGGAAAGAAGGGTTGAAAGGGGAAGGACGGGCGAGATGTGATACGACTGGCAGAGAAGAAAATGTTGGAAGCATGCATAGGTGGCTGATAGGAATCAGATCAGATGCATGGGTTGGTTAAGGATTGGTGGAAGGTGAAAGAAGATGCCTGCCTGGGTGGGCGACACAGTATGGGTGGATACTAGATAGCAAGAATCATCAGCCGGGTTTAAGGGTCAAACTCAAAGCCAAGGCAAACAAGGAAGGAGCGGACGCAAGGGTGGTTGTTAGTGAAACCAACTAAGATTTGTTAAGAGATATAAAAAAAAGAATGATAGACATTTACTTTTAATGGATGGATGCCTGGATGTATTCATCATAGACAGCATAGGTGGAGACTGTCACTGGATGCAGAGTCTTACTTTGAAGAGAATGTAAAGGAAACTGCGCCAGAGTAGCAAAGCGGAGGGGAATATATAAGTAGTATTTTCAGAATACAGTTGACTCAGTAGTTTACAAGCACATAATATATATATTATCAAGCGCCTTCCTCTGACTCCGACGACCACTCCCTACCTATGTTAAATTATTTCCGATTGTGTCAGCCAGCCTGCAAAGGGTGGCCTATCTGTTGGTTACAGAATCAATTAACAAAGTACTTTACGCAGTAGCAGTCGGTGGTGGGAGTGCTGGCGGGCGGTGATCTGGGGAGGGTGGGGCTAGTAAAAGAAGGATTATGGCCAAAAACAGGTAAGTAAACATAAAAATAAATAAAACAAATGTCAGTGTGCGCAGTCCACCACCAAATGAGATGCAGTGCGCGCAACAAAATTTGTTTTACCAATTTATATGTTTACTTACCTGTAATTGGCCGTAATCCATAGTTTACTACCCCCCATCCTGCCCGTCCCCCTCCCCATGACACCGCCCAGCAGCACCACTGACCGCTACTGACCTTATATTGTGTTCCCATATATAAGCAATGATCATTGGATCAGATAAATAATCTGAGTTTTTGTAGTACCTAGGGTAGAGTGAAAGTGAAATTGAGCAATTGCCCTCATGCAACAGAGAGAGTATGGCCAGTTCCACCCGTAATAGAAAAATACGAGTTTCCCCACCTGCAGACAGTAGTAGTAAATAAAAGTAACATGAGTCTGTGTCATGACTCGTATGTTTGTCTTGGGTGCAAGATTAGCTGAATGCGCTGGCATGCCGGCTACAACAAGGTTATGTTTTTCACTAAACTAGAGATAATAAGAAGACGACTGGTGCGTACTGGAGTCCATAGTGCTAGTATGATGCTTGAAACTCCTACAAATGTTAAAGGCCAATGAAGTGGGAGGATAGATACTTACCACAAATGTTATGTACTGTGCTTGCTAGTGCTACTGTGCCACTATGTGTTTATTTAATTTTGTGTTACTGTTTTACTAAGAGTATTGGTTACAACAATATTCTTTTTCTTTCTTGATATAGATTCTCCTTCCCAAGAAAGATCAACACAGAAGGAGTTGGCAGCCAGAGCCCGGCGCCGGAAACTGGAGCCCATCTGCGAAGAGTACCGCCGTCTGGTGGCTCAGGCCGAAGAGGAGGAAGAGGTGGCTGTAGCTACAGCCTCCTCCAATGCCCTGGGCCCCAGCCAGGCCCTACCTGCAGTGTTATGGTGCCGCGGTCAGGCAGCCGCCTGTCACTGCGCTTCTCTAACATCTAGCACTGCTGCCTCTCTTCCTGGATGCAACTGCTGGGCATTTCACCGCCAGATGCTCCTCCGGATGGCACACTTGGAGGGGCACCTAGAAGAGCGGGTCAAGATCCTCATGGATAAACACCTCAAAGCCCGCCGAATTTAGGACCACGTTGGATTGCCCCTTTTTTAATTCCCTTTTTTGGTGGGTGGGTATTGGGCGTTGGGGTTTATGGACATTATTTTGACTTTTTGGTTTTGGACATTGGTTGGGGTTAGGGAGAGGGGTGGGTCAGGTCACAGTAGGATAGTTTATTTTTGTTAGGGTAATAAATTATATTTATACTTAAACATACAAGGTTAATGTTTTGTGGATGGGTTACTGTTTTACAAATTTACATCACATGGTTTCCTTGCTGCTGCAGGCCCGCAGCCAGTGTTTGATTTAAAATATCTGCTGATTTTGTAACACACAAACAGATAGATGCGGTACCCCTCACTGAGTTATTTGTCCTACTAGTACTGTCAGTCTCTCCTCCTCGTCCATTATACCTCCCACCAAAATTATCTTACCTGTGATTTATGATGATTAGGTTCGGCACAGCGATGGCTGCATGGTTTCCCAAGAGAATGGAGAAGATGCCATGGTTGTGGTGGTAGTAGACACTGGCACTAGCATTTGCAAACAAAAAAAAGAGACAGTCACTTGCCTGAGAGAGACTGTGGGAGGAGTAGTAGAACAAAGTAAAGTGCAGTACAGGAGAAGACTGCCAAACAAACAATATTGAAACTGCTAAAGTAAAATAAAACATAATGGTGGCGGGGACAGCCTAGTACAAGAAGTTACAAACTGTAGTTGTGTCGAGTGAGTCACTTAACACAATCGTAATTCGTAACATTTACTGCTGTCTGGTAGGATGTTGATGATGAATCCAATCAATGCCGGCAATGAATTAAGATGTATTAGTGGATCCCTTTGGAAAAAAAATTGGCTTTTATATAGACTGAGCACGGGTGGGCAAGCAGAAGAAGATCCTCGCCCTGCCTTGAAATTGAATTAGTGTTGCTTTCACCACATCTGCCCCAGCAAGCGTGTGATCGATTGTTGGTGTACATTTAATGTAGTCACATCACACCTCAATATAAATCACACAACCAAGGGGCAGGAGGGTAAGGGTTTGATGAAAGGAAGAGAAGTGGGGGTTTGGGGAAAGGTTTGACAAAGAAAAACAGTATGCATGGACACAACAAAAGCCAAACACAATCTTGGAAGACGACCATGATCCATTATCCAATAAATCTATAAAGGGAGAAAAAAGAAATGCATGCATGATGATGAAGATAAGTTGATGGTTAATGAGTGGTACTTACTAACTACTACTACACAATTAGACAGTATTTGACACAATGTCCAGCACTCTACAGAAGTGTGAAAAGGATCTATTTCTTTGTGGTATGATAACCAAGAAAAAAGCAATGTTCTTTATGGATGGACACCATATAATCACAGCATTATATTCATTAAATCCAGGTAAGTCAAGAATCTTCAATGGTTGGGTAGTAAGTTCTTTATTCGGTTAAAAAATGCATGGATTCTATCTTCGTAAAAACAATGTTGTAGCCGGTGCCTACGCGTTTCGTCCAAAAGGACTTCTTCAGGGCAGGTAAGTCACTGTCTTTATTTAATCTGTCGTTTCTTCTAAGGAGTTGTCTGCGAGTTACTTTCTCAGCATGTTTTCACAAGCATTGTGTTAAATATCTTGTAATCAGTAAGTATTGTCTTTTCGTTGGGGGTCCCGTATCTTTGAAAAGTATCTCGTGCTGTCTTTAGTAAAGATCTGTACTGAGCCGGATTATCGTAGGTCCAACTCGTTGTTATGAAATGTGGATCCCGAACTTCATGGCATCGTAACCGCATCCGCTTAGGAGAAGATTCTTGACTTACCTGGATTGAATGAATATAATGCTGTGATTATATGGTGTTCATCCATAAAGAACATTGTTTTTTCCTTGGTTATCATACCACAAAGAAATAGATCCTTTTCACACTTCTGTAGAGTGCTGGACATTGTGTCAAATTGTGTATGTTTGAGATTTTTTAGTCTCAGGGAGATCTAGGGGTCTGGATCTCCTGTCCTTAGCACCTAAAAATTACGGATATTAACGTGACACTAGTGGATAGGTGCAATATCGTATAGCCTCAAACCCCTGTGCTTGGTGTATATAATACACAATTAGACAGTATACAGGGCAGCAGTATAGTATTATTATGAAAGTTGCCTTGCCTGTATGCCCTCAGAGAGACCCAAATTACATGCTGTACCGGGCTTACTTTTATATCTAGCAAAGAAAATGAAATAATAGTTAAAGGCCAATGAAGTGGGAGGATAGATACTTACCACAAATGATGTGTACTGTGCTTGCTAGTGCTACTGTGCCACTATGTGTTTAGTTAATTTTGTGTTACTGTTTTTCTAAGAGTATTGGGTACAACAATATTCTTTTTCTTTCTTGATATAGATTCTCCTTCCCAAGAAAGACTAACACAGAAGGAGTTGAAGGGGGATCAATTAGCAAACAAACAACAACACAACAAACAGTCGTAATGATTGAAGAGAAAAAAGGAATTAAATTAATTAAAAGACGAATGATGAATGATACTAAAGTTACTGTATTATCCTGGTCCAATTGTGGAGTTGCATCTCGTCATTCATCTTGGTCCTCCCTTCCATGGACACTCCGCACATCAATCTTGGGTGCCACTGCTTGCCTGATGCGAATTGGTAAGGTAAGTGTGAGTTGTTTCTCCCAGTATAGCACAGGGTAAAGGCTGGCCTGTAAGTGTAGATGGAACAACAAAAGGGGTATTGAAAAATAAATGAATAAAAAAAGCATCAGTTATGATGGAGTGTAAGAAGACAAGACTCTTGAGAGAACACTTTCAGACTGAGGCGGCTTGGATACATCATGTCTACTCTATTTACAGCACTAAGCTACAACAACAACAGGAAAGGAGCCAGCACAGAACAGGCCCATGGCACCGGGCCGTGACCCAACCTCCATTTACCTTACATTTTGGCAGAGCCAGACAAAAGGCATATACAGCAACCTAGCATTCTCCAAATCAAGTGACTGAATCAATGCACCACTGTCAGTCATACCACTACACTCGACTCCACCACTAATCAGACATGTAGCCTAGGTCTGCTGTGGTTCTTGTTGAATTGTTGTGTTTACCTTTTGTGCCAGTTCATGAAACACAGTTATTCCATCAATCATCTCTGATCCAACTGACTGGCTGCGTGCAAAGATAGTATGGTCATCATCATGGTGTGGTACGTGTTGTCCAATACCAACTCAGTCTGTAGTGACTCCGATTAAGTCCATATTCCATATTAAAAAATTGCAACAGATATTGGCTAACCTGCACCTGCAGTAGTAGGAGTACAATGTGGTTATTAAACAACAAGGAAACATTGACTGTTACTTGAGACACTTTTACTTTGTAGATTAACTAGCAGAGTTCGACTTCATGCACTTTCGCTCAGAGTCAGCAAGCATCCAATGCAATGCATGCCATCATTCATTAATAATTACCTGTCTTGCTCTTCTCTTTGGCTGTCAGATCAGATGCCTAGCCTTCTGACAGTGATGAGTTTACTTTTGGATGCCTGCTCAAGTTCTGACAGTGAAGAGTTGTGGATGTCTGCAGATAAAGGCGGTACCCTTAGGACAGTGATGAGTTTCGGTTGGAAAAAAAATGGAAGATAGCTATAGTCACGTTTCACTTCTTATGGAGGGACTGTTAGAGGCAGCATTTATTGTACTATTCTCCATCTCCATCCAGTGTCTGGCTTGATGGAAATGTATTTAGGGCGAATCAGGAAGATGGAGCAGGACTCTGAGGAGTGGAGTGGACAGTTAAATGCACAGACGTGCAACTCCAATAGGGAAATGAAAATAGGAGACAGTGGTGATGGATTTGTTGTGATATGATTTGAACCAGAAAGACAGATACACACACAAATAAAGGAAGGAAGAAAGTAGCAATTTGAAAGCCTAGTTGTCAGGGAAGAGGAGCTCGTCCTCAAACTCTGGTGGTTCGGACAGAAGTAGGTCATGTAACCCACTACTTATGTCTTCAAAGTCGCTCTCCTCTTCCTGTAGTGATTCACACATTTTGTACTCCATGGTATGAAATACTGAGTCATTTTGATCATGGTTAACCTCTCCACGCTTTTGGGCGAGAGACTGATCCTTTTCACAGCTACAATGGCACCAGCAGCACTGAAAACACGCTCAGAAGAGACACTTGCCATGGGGCAAACCAGATACTTTATCGCCAGCCTGCTGAGCACTGGTCATTTGCTTCTTTTCCCATACCAATACACCAATGGGCTTTGCTCCATGAAGACCTCTGTTGTGTCATCCAGATTGGCCTGGACCATCCGCTCAATGTTCAGGGGTGCTTCAATTTGCTTGGCCTCTTTTGACTTAGCATCAGCAATGGACTTACCAAACCCTTTTTGTAGAAATCAATCAGTTACCATTTATTTTTATGAGGCTGATGATCCTGTTGGTGCTGTTGTTGATGTTATTGGTAGTGTTGGTGACTGCTGGGAGGCAAATGCACTGCTCTCAGGCTCTGAAGTAGATCTTGACTCTGTATGTCCTGTAGTACTTGCTCTGTCCTGGGGTGGGAGGCCTCTAATTAAGAGCTGTTCATTTTCGAAATCAGCGGCTTCTTCAGCTATCAAAGTTTTGTACTTGGCAACATCCACTTCTGAAAAAGGAATTACTGCATTACTGTTCAGAAATAATTTGTACCATGGATCCAAAATGGTGGCAGTAATGTAATGTCGATGTGACACAATGTTATTTTGAATCCTTGTATTTTCAGATAAGCGAACGGCTAAGGCGTCCGCCAAATGATATGCGTCGACTTTGTCATCCACACCTTCGTACGTTTCAGACACCTCCTTCAGCTGTTCCTCTGGCATGTACAACAATGGGATAGCTTGGTCCATAGTACAGTCCTCCCTGCTGACTTCACGTGTGAAGACCTCAAAAGAAAGTAGCATCTCTGTCAGGCATTGAACGAGGTCCCATTGGCCCATCTCAATGGTCATGGCTTTCACAGTAGGATCCCCTAATCTTCTTTCCATGACATAAGCATTAAGTGGTATGTACTGCTCAAACAGACGATTAACCATGTAATAAGTTGAGTTCCAACGTGTTGGCACCTCCTAGATGAGTGCTTTGACTGGCATTTTATGCTCACGTTGAACGAGGAGCAGGCTCAAATGATGAAGCATGACACCTAGGTTGCTGGGTGTGTGAGAGCCCTAGTTCCAAAAGGAGGAATTACCCCCCTCCTTTGTTGTCCTCCTATAATACGTTGCCAGACATCACCAGCTATGGCATTTTAATGGTGACCAATATTTCACCTAGGAACTTCGTACTCCTTTCTTTTTTTAATGCATCTAGGGCATGTGCGCTGGACCCATTAAAAGACCACAAATCGGTCCCTCTCCCTTGATAACACATTGAATGACCCTCATGCTTCTGGGCTTTAAAAGAATGGTTGAAATGTGTGCATATTCTTCTGCACGTGGCCAGTAACTTGATGACTTTGTTTTCATTTTTTCAGAAAGTCTTGAACAACAATGTTAATGCAGTGTGCCAAACACGGGACCCTGAAATAGCCACCATCTTTCATGGCCTTAACTACATTACTGCCATTGCCCGTGGCAACAAAACCAATGTTAAACCCTTTTGGTCGCAGCCACTCAAAGACCTTGCTGTTAAACTCATCCAAAATGTTTGCAGCAGTACGAGATTTCTCCATAGCAAACATGGCTGCAGTTGCATGTTTGCGAGTGTCATTAAAAATCTCAGCAGTGTCAATACCTGCAGATATCTTTTTTCTAACACCCGAAAAAGAGATCCAGTGTGCAGTGATGCACATGTAATCAGTGGTTGGCAACTGGTTCACATGTCTGTTGTCAGGTGGATACTCTGAACAGCACTCTGTTTTAAGGCTTTTCCAAGCAATTACAGCACGTCGTGATGTGGTGCTGGAACAGCAACTCTGGCGAAATAGTTGCGACTGGGAATCTTCCATTTTGGGCAGATGGTTGTCACAAATTCCAGAAATCCTACCCATTCAACAAAAGAAAAACAGAAAAGGTCCAGTGCTAACATTTTAGAGAGCTTCGCATTGTACAAACGTGCTATTGGATGGTTGCTTTCGTACTGCTCCTCTGGCCTAGTACACATGCTAAGAATGGAAGGATGCGTGGTATTCCTTTCTGTTAGGTTGAACGCCGCACTTATTTCATTGCAGTACTCCTTGGTGTCTCAGGCTGACTCTTACTCTTTTGCCACTGAGGTGTTGCTGAGGATGTGGGCAGTACCAATGCAGTGCTGGGACAGGGCTACTTTGTGTAGCACTACCAGAGAGAATGTCTCCCTCTTCTTCTTCTTCCTGTTCCACCATGAGCCGACCGTCTACTTGTTTATCCCCACCAACAGCAATGGTTCCAGTTTTTATGCGATGAAGGTGGTCTTCACAGTTGATTACCTGGTGCTTTTTCAGATGTGTCATTTAGCCTCCGGTACCATAGTTTGTACCAAGCTTACCACGACTAACAGAGGTATGACAAATGGAGCATATAGCAATGTTCTCCTCCTTTTTGCTAACCGTAAAGAAGTCCCACACTGGGGAGTTTAACTTTTGTCTCCTGCTGGAGGTGCCACTTCCAATGCCGGATGAACTGGAGTGTGTATGTTGAATTTCACTCTGTGGCTGTGCAGTAACGCCACCTACTTCTGCTGGGGTGGTGCTTGTGCTGGATGTAGGACACTGCTGGCCCTTTGCTAATGTAAATATGGAGGCTGGAGGTCGTGTTAGTGTTACGTGTGTTGGAGGTATGCATGCTACATCCCTAGTCGCAGCCATTCTGGATAGGGTAATAATGTTGGGCTCCATGTCCTCGGGGCCGGGAGTGCTGTTCGTGATGACTGCCTCATCATAATTATCCTGCTGTTCTACATTGACCCCCATAAGTCTAAGGCTTTCTGGAACCTTCCTTTCCCTAGCCTGGTCTTGGGATGTGTCTCCCTCTCATGCTCAGGTTGTTGTGACTCCCAAGTGAGATCTAGATCATCAGAAGGGATGCTTGGCAAAGAACTCGATGGACTAACCCTCCTTTTCCTTGCTGGGGATTTGGAAGATAATGAATCTCCTGAATGAGTGGCTTCCTCTTCTTCTTCCTCTGCATGAGGCTCAATTTCCTGAACTGCCCCTACTTCGGGAGGAACAACAACTACTATTGCAGGCGGTGGTTGTGGCTGTTGTTGTTGACCACTTATCTTCTGTTTCCCTACTGCGTTGATTGTGTACTACTTTGAGATAGGTCAGACTCAGCAGCACTGCTTTCCACCATTAGGCTCTCAACCGCTTCAAAACTCATCTGCTTGGGCCCACTGATGCGAAGGTGCTGCTCCCAGCTTGCCCCCTAGACACCGCTGCTGCAGGCGTAATTTTTGGTTTCCCAAAAAAGGTTTTGGGGGAACACCAGACTTAAGTGTCACTTCCTTCTTCTGTTCCTTCTTCACAGCAACTTTATTGGTCTTGTAAGACCTGGTACCTGCTTTCTTTGGGCCCATCTTCTTCAGATGTCAGCAGCACTCAGTTGCACAAGTTGCAGAGATGTCTGGTCAGGTCACCCCACACGTCACGTCTCGTACAATAGCAGGACGTCTGTCTGGCAGTACAACAGGCGATGATGACAGACACCTCCTCCTCAGTCTTTTGTGCACCTAAAAGCAAAAAAGCCAGAAGAACATTAGTCAAACGTGGAATTTGTTATGCTTTATTTTTAATTACTACTAGTGTACTATGTACCCTCAGGAAGAGTAAGAATACCAAAGAACAAAAATACAAATGTAGTATGGCCCTAATTTGTGCATCATGTGGGATTGATGCAGCATCAGGGACCTGCAGCTGGCAATGGGGATGGAAGCAGTAAGCCAAGAGGAGCAATGGAAAGACACGCAGGCATATGTGGCAAAAACAGCACACTACTAACTACCACCACAAAGTGCCCCCCAGCCACATGGTCACTCATCACAGGCACAAGGGCAAGGCCCGGTAAACAATGAATTCAAGCAGGCCAATATCACTATATGGCCAGGAAAAGGATGTCTGTTACACAACACAGCTTTAATGCAAAATAAAAAATCTGCATGGTTAAAAAGGTTGGAAAGTTACACAACAACACATACATATGCAACAAAGGCATTTATTTAACACACACCCAAAAAGTTAACTACACCCCAAAAACCACATTTTGGAATGCAATCCAATGCCATTCTTGCCCTAAATGATGTTTAAATTCAACAGACAACATAGAAACAGTTGCTTCAAACACCCCTGATGAGTACCTCTGGGAGTATGGGCCTACTGGCAGACTAGGCCACAAGATTGGAGGCCTATGGCAAAAGCACAGTGGATGGTCCCACAAAATGGCCGCCACCACATGGCCTGGCCACCCACAACAACATGAAAAGAAAGAGAAGACAGACAATGCAGGCCTATGGCAAAAGCACAATGCTTGGCTTCACAAAATGGCCACCACCCACATGGTCAGCCCAACCACAATAACAAGAAAGTACATACAAAGGACAGGAATAGGAAGTTGGAGTCTCTGGTGAACTTCCTTCCTCTTTTAAAAAAGTGTAAAAAAAGAAAAATGACTCCATGCTCCAAAAACTACAGCCAAATGACAACCTGAGGAGTTTTTTATGCAAAATGAACAAAATCATAATTTTCTAGAAGGTTTTATGCAGCTCAAGAGATATTGTTCGCCAGATTGCAAATTCGGCATGTTCGGCATCGCGATCTGTACAAAAAGTCGTTAGCACGTGTGCGAACATGCAGATTGAGCGCGCGAAGAAGACAAAAACTGTAAGGCCTCCTAGGGTTACCTACTGGCTGAAAAGCCATATCTAAATAACACACACCCAAAAACTGAAATTCCACTCCAAAAACCACATTTTACAATTCAATCCCATGCCATACATGATGTTAAACTTGAAATTCAACAGACACAACAGAAACATGGTTGGACCCATGGGTACCTTAGGGCCTACTGGCTGAAACTTCAAGGAAGTACAACTAGGCCCCTACTGAAAGTATAAGCTACCCACAACAATAATTTTAAAAAACGATGAAAATCCCAGAAAACTGTAGGTAAAAAAAGTCCCAATCAAACAAACATGTACACCAATTCTCCAACTTACTTGTAAAATAAAATCTCAAATCCAAAAGTCCTCAATAAATTCAATCCAATGATATGATGAAGCAGACATCCACAAAAAGTGATCCTCCAGCTCCAAATCCAAATGAAAGTGAACAGCAAATGGACAAAGCACTGGGAGGAGGAGCCTGCTGGACATGAACAGGTAGTTGGAGCCTCAGGGGCACTTCCTTCCTCTTGAAAACTGAGTAGAAAAAAAAGGACTCCTTGCAACAAAAGACTACAGCAAAATCACAACCTGAGGAGTTTTTCTGAGCAAAATGATAATTTTCGAGAAGGTTTCAACGTGCTCGAGAGATATTCTTTGCCAGATTGTACTTTCTGTGTGTTCGAGAACGCGATCTTACCAACACTGCCGCTGGAAGGAAGATAGTGCGTCCGAATGACATGTTCGCGTTCACACAGTCTCGCAGGATCATGCGGCCGGATTCCAAACCTCCTGGAGCACGCGAACGGATAGAAAATCGAGTCAGAGAATACAGAATCATGGTAAGTTGTTACCGCACCCAAGAGAATGCATATTGAGCACGCGAGGAAGAAAGACAACTAGCTACGCTGTAGATTGCGTAGTATTCGGCATCTTCACACTCTACGCGAACCGCGAAGTTACCAAAACTTCACAAACTCTAGGACCGGAGCGTAGTTCACCGCCCAGGGTTAATAATTAGTGACAATGGTGTGCAATTTACATCTGACAAGATGAAACACTATTTGAATAACTGTGGGATTCTGCATAGAACAATAGAGTGTTGAAAGTGGCCATCCAACTAGCATGCAGGAACAATATCCCTTGGGAAGTACAGAGTTTTTAAATGGTATGGTCATACAGAGTCACTGAAGTTGAGGTTACAAAATTCTCACCTTTTGAATTGACAAGGGGAGAAAGCCAAGATCGAAGTGCAACCCTGGATGGTTGACCTCTTTAAAACGTGTGAGATGATCATCATTAGAAGTTAGGGATAATTTATTGCAGCAACATGACAAAAAGAAAACATATTATGATAAAAGTTCCGACTGAAAACATACAGATGTGAAAGTGAGTCAATGGGGGAGGATTAAAAAACCTGGAATAGTTACTAAAGGAAATAGTCAATATTTTGAGCCTCAATGCGTCATTGAGATGATGAAAAATTCAGTGATATTAGAGGATGGAAAATGTTGAAATGCTAAAAGAGTGGCAGTATGTGAACCAGAAAAAATAAACAAAGGAAATAACAAAAGATTACTGTTAGACCACAAGTTGGAACAAGAGAAGGATCAAGAAATTTGGAAACAATAGATGTTGGGATGGATGGAGGAGTATCTACGGTTTGCGCTGAGAGTGTTTCTGGGAAAGAAGTTGGAAAAATTGATGGTATTGAGGAAAGACCGAGGAGGTTTATAAAGTGGACTTAATGATTACTTTTGTGATTACATTCTTAAAATGTACATGTATTACTTGATACTGAACAAAGGATCATTTTTTTAGTTGACATGTATTATTATAGTTGTGAATCTTGAGCTCATGTTATTATTACGTTTTTTCAAGTTTTGTCCTATATGAGAGGGAGGTGTGTAGTGTATGGGAGTTGTGGAATGTAGAGATGTCATAGTAGAATGTAATAAGTCATAATGTGTGTCACCTAGGAGACAGGAATCGTGCTGGTGGGGAGATGATAGTTGGAGTTGGAGAGACCAGCATACGGTTCCTGTGTTCTGCCTAGATGCATTACAGTGCTTCCTTTTCTGCAAGTGCATAGCGTATTCACTACAAGGAGGTTCATGTAACATTACACTTACAGCAAAAGACTATCGCTAGTGGCATCTCTGTTTAATTAACGGGCAGTAATGTGGCAGGTATTATTATGCATGGATGTTGCCAATCTAAATAAATGTATTGTGAAATTAGACATCTTTCTTATGATTTGTTTTATTTCCTAGTGCTGTGAGGACTTCCCGAATCGGCAACAGCATTTAAATGTAAAAACAAAAAAGAAATGTTGCATTCTGACATCTGGGAAAGTAAATATTTGCTGCTCTGTTATTTTATTTAATGCTTCATATTGCATTTCTGCTGCTTATAAGCACTGGACATAGCAGATGTTACTACTACACAATTTAATGATATTCAGTGTACCTACCTCAGAAGGATGGATGGTTGAGTGTACTTTGCTGAATTCAGGCGTCTGACCTAATGATCACATAATTTAAGCATCAAGCAATATTGTATAGATTTACTAAATGCACATAATGAGCATGTGTATGTATGTATTAGCATCTATTCGTGGCTATATGTTTCAGTAATGCATATTAAGTGGGGTTCATCTGTAAGCTGCAGTATTCTGTATAAATCTTAGAAGGCGTATCGCAGCCTTTACTCCTTATGGAGCTGACAACATGACTTCACTGACTTGACTATGGGGGACTTGGTAATTACAATACAGAGGCTGCAAAACCTGCAGAAGCAACACTGCGTAAAACATTAGATATTAAATATTTGTTAAAGGAAAAACAAAGATGCTGATGAAAAAAATGTACAATGTATACAGACTACAGTGGCTAACAAATAACATATAGCTCCTCACAAATGTTTTAAAATTTCCTGAACAACACACCAATTTGAGTTTTATGTTGTGCTGTTTTTGTATTCTCTCTGAATTAAGGGTTTAGTATAACGAGTGTTACTGAAAAGCACCTTTGCTGATTTACCGCTGCCTTACAGTGCCACTCACAGTGGGCAGTAAAGTGTGTCACACAGTGGCGGCTCCTCCACTTTACAGCAGTGAAATAAAGGAAAAATAAAATGATAATAACTTGATGTTATTATCATGTTATTTTGTCCTGCTGCAGCACTATAAAGATGGGCAGTAGTCGTTGTAGTTGTTAGGTATAGTTTATTAAGTGCATAAACCATAGACCCACAGGAACAGAGAAGGCAAGCATCATGAACAAATTCTACATGACCTAATAATATGTACAAGCTAGGGTAAACATAAAAGAAAGAATATGAGCTACTACCACAAGCACCTTTGCAGAGCGGAACGGGGCTGCCCCAATGACAGAGGAGCAGAGGGAGTGGTAAGCACACTCTGTTAGTGCACATGAATGTTTGGCCGGCCGTCTCGGGCCCGCCAAACATTCATGCACACTTTGCATGTTCTCCACCCAGGCTGTTTTGCAGCGAGTGAAGAACATGCACAGGCTCCCACTCCCTTTCTGAGCACCGTACCACAGCGCTCAAACAATCAGAACGCTACATTGCAGTGTTGTGATTGGCTTAGGGGAGCCTGGGTGTGATTCATGTTTCGGCCAGAGGAAGGACGAAGGAGGGAGATGTGGCGAGGAAGCAGTGAGGAGGCAAGTTTATTTTTTCTTCTTTTTTTTCTCCCCGCCACCCCCTATCCATGTCGACTGGAACTGGTGCCACACTGGAGTTGGGAAATGCAAATTTGGGTCTTCGACTGGGTGTACGAAGAATGGCGGGTAGCACAACAAGCAAAATCATTTTGGTTTGTGATGTCGATAATCCTCAGACCATTACTGTCTTCACCCTTTTTACCCTTAAATCCCATAGGAAATTTGCTAGTAAATCAATGACGGCCACTAAGTCCTTCATTGTTAGTGGCAGTATTCCATCCAAAGTGGCACCTCAGATAGTAATTCCTCTAAACAGCATTCTGAGTGAGCCAGTGTCTCTTCGAATTACTAGGTCTGCAAATTCTGGACCTGGTAATCCTGGTTCTACAAACTTCGAACCTGACATCTTAAAAAAATGTACAGTGTTTTTGTTCTCTTAGAGCTGAAGCATTTTTTACCATAATGCACATGTAAAATATAAAATATATTGTGCTTGTAAAGAGCAAATAAATTGGATGTAAACAGTTTTGAGCCGTTTTGAGATGTCATCAGTGATGTCACTGACCATGTCATGAATGATGTAATATGTGACATCATCAGCAGTGGATTGCGGGTGCGCGAAATATAGTTATTACAACTAACTATATAGGAGCAATTTCAATGGTTTTGTATGAGTGAAATGTCCAGCTAACACTAACACCCCTAAAACTTATAGTTTTTTGAGTGAATTTTAAAGGTTTTTTAAATGCTAATTCCTAACTATATAAGGCCATAAACCTTAGGTTTTTTCAGTGAATTTCAAAGGTTTTTTAAATGCTAATTCCAAACTATATAAGGCCTGAAACCTATGGTTTTTCAGTGAATTTGCTAGGTTTTTTAAATGCTAATTCCTAACTATATAAGACCTGAAAGCCCACCAGGAATGTCCAGTATGCGCCAGGGGACTGCATTGCAGAGAGGTGTAATGAAGCCACGCCCCTTTTTACGCCTCTCTGCAACGCAGCCCCCGTGCATGTTTGAAGAGGGGGAACTAATTCCCGTTGCATACTGGGGGTCCCTGGGAGCTAACTAGCCCACCAGGAGCCTCCAGTATGCGCCAGGGGGCTGCATTGCAGAGAGGTGTAATGAGGCCACACCCTTTTTTACACCTCTCTGCAATGCAGCCCCGTGCATGTTTGAAGAGGGGGAACTACTTCCCCTTGCATACTAGGGGTCCCTGGGGGCCAACTAGCCCACCTGGAACCTCCAGTATGCGCCAGGGGGCTGCATTTCACAGAGGTGTAATGAGGCTATGCCGCTTTTTACACCTCTCTGCAACGCAGGCCACTGGCGCATTTGCAGAGGGGGGACTAATTCCCCTTGCTTACCGGGGGTCCCTGGGTCATATCTGCCCAAACGCCGATATTCCGAACAATTGAAAATGGCCTTTCTTGAGAAACATTTGGATTTGAATTATCATGTCCTTTACTTTGGAATTTTTGAAAGACTGACTTTGAGTATGCTATAAATTACTCAAGTCTGCCCGAATTGTGTGGGTAAAATTGATACCTAGTCACTTTGAATAAGAATGTACTTGCGTCTCATCTAACATTTGGAAGAAATTTCTAGTTATATGACAACAGGATACCAACATAACTTGAAGGAAATAAGAACGCCCTGAAGAAGTTCTGTTGTACAGAACGAAATGCGTCGGCTGGCTGTGGTACATAAACTTAAGGAAAATAAAAGCATTTGAATATACACCAAGATTCAGCGCTTCAATAAGGACTCTAAGTGATATGATTTGATTGGATTTCTTGTGCAAGTGGTGCTGTGCCAAACTTTGGAATATTCTCCACTACTCTCTACTACTTACTCTCTACTACTCCACTACTCTCTAATACTCACTTTCTACTACTCATTCTCTACTACTCTACTACTCTCTACTACTCTCTCTCTACTACTCACTCCCTACTACACACTATCTACTACTCTCTACTACTCACTCTCTACTACTCTCTACTCTCTACTACTCACTCTCTACTACTCTCTCTCTAGTACTCACTCTCTACTTCTCACTCTCTACTACTCTCTACTACTCTCTCTGTACTCTTCTCTACTACTCACTCTCTACAACTCACTCTACTACTCACTCTCTACTACTCTCTACTACTTACTCTCTACTACTCTCTCTCTACTACTCTCTACTACTCACTCTCTACTACTCTCTACTATTCTCTCTCTCTGTGACTCACTCTCTACTACTCTCTACTTCTCACTCTCTACTACTCACTCTCTACTACTCTCTACTACTCACTCTTTACTACCCCCTACTACTCACTCTGTACTGCTCTCTACTACTCACTCTACTACTTACTCTCTACTACTCTCTACTACTCACTCTCTACTACTCACTCTCTACTACTCTCTACTAGTCACTCTACTATTCACTCTACTACTCTCTACTACTCACTATCTGCTACTCTCTCTACTGCTCTCTACTACTCTCTACTACTCACTCTCAACTCTATTACTCACTCTATACTCTCTACCTCTCTACCTGGCTATACTTCTCTCTCTTCCAGTCTCTACCTCTCTACCTCTACCTCTCTACCTCTCTCTACACGCACACATATACACATATATATATATGCATATATATGCATATGCATTTATATATATGTATGTGTATATATATACATACATATATAAACATATATAATCTGCATATCTATATAAATACAAATATAAATGCATGCATACATATACATATATGTTTACATATTCATGTTATTTACATGAAAGTTTTAAAAACACTAATAAAAGCAAAGCTAAAAAGCCACCTCATTACAAACAGAATGGCTTTAACTTAAACAAGGGCGAGATCTATTGCATTTCAATGCTTGTTTACTTTGGTTCCATCAAGAAGGCATTCAGATGTGACACACATTTGCCATAAATTCTGAATGTTAGCACTCTAGTTGCTCATTAGATCACTGTAGTAAAGCTACTGCTCACCAGGGAAGTCTGCTGCTGGTATTCAACGTGCATGTTTCAGTCTGCAAGTCAGAATTTTTTTAATGAAATAGAAGAGAATTTGAGAAGTCACTCAAAATGTGCCCTAATTTTTCATTCTGAAGCACTAATCATACTTTCTATGGCAAAATGAACCCCCTCATTTTGTTCCTTTTTAAATTAAATGTTTTCAGACTTACCACTTCATTCCAATCAAGATGGCTTCTGGTGTGCCATACTTTTGTCATAAGTAAGACTGTTAGCGCTCTACTTGTTCTTTAGAACACTCTGGGACATTCTGTCATTGGGCTATACTTGGGCTACATCTGGGTGATATTTGGGCTACATTTGGTCTTTTTTGTCTCTGGTGGCCATCTTCGGAGACTGCATGTCCGAATTTTTTAATGAAATAGAAGACGATTTGAGAAGTCACTCAAAATGTGCCCTAATTTTTCTTTCTGCAGCACTAATCATACTTTCAATGGCAAAATATACCCCCTCATTTTGTTCCTTTTTAAATTAAATGTTTTAAGAGTTACCACTTTATTCCAATCAAGATGGCTTCAGGTGTGCCATACCTTTGTAATAAGTAGGACTGTTAGTGCTCTAGTTGTTCTTTAGAACACTCTAGAACATTCTCTCATTGGGCTATACTTGGGCTACATCTGGGTAATATTTGGGCTACATTTGGGCTCTTTTGTCTCTGGTGGCCATCTTGGGAGACTGCATGTCAGAATTTGTTTATGAAATAGAAGAGGATTTGAGAAGTCACTCAAAATGTGCCCTAATTTTTCTTTCTAAAGCACTAATCATACTTTCTATGGCAAAATGAACCCCCTCATTTTGTTCCTTTTTAAATTAAATGTTTTCAGACGTACCACTTCATTCCAATCAAGATGGCTTCTGGTGTGCCATACTTTTGTCATAAGTAAGACTGTTAGCGCTCTAGTTGTTCTTTAGAACACTCTGGGACATTCTGTCATTGGGCTATACTTGGGCTACATCTGGGTGATATTTGGGCTACATTTGGGCACTTTTGTCTCTGGTGGCCATCTTGGGAGACTGCATGTCAGAATGTTTTAATGAAATAGAAGAGGATTTGAGAAGTCACTCAAAATGTGACCTAATTTTTCTTTCTGCAGCACTAATCAAACTTTCTATGGCAAAATATACCCCCTCATTTTGTTCCATTTTAAAAATAAATGTTTTAAGAGTTACCACTTTATTCCAATCAAGATGGCTTCAGGTGTGCCATACCTTTGTAATAAGTAGGACTGTTAGCGCTCTAGTTGTTCTTTAGAACACTCTAGGAGGCTGCAGTAGAACACAAAGGAATCAACTGACAGTCTCTGTCCTTGTTGGATGTCCATGTTTTACTGAGAATGTCAGACTTCATTCTCACATGACTGAGAAAGATAATGTGAATTTACAGAAAATATGCTTTCAGTTTAGCTTTTAGATCCCCTTCCAAACCACTGTGGGAAAAGCATGAGATAGTAGTTTTCTTTCGAACATGATTCATGATATCCCAGCAGAAGGCTTTTTCACATGGTAAAATCACCTTAGAACACACCACAATTCCTAAAATGAGTATGGTACCATCAACAAATGATTTATAATGTAACTAAAGTCCTAAAACCCTCTATTAACTACAATGCTTTTTAATGAGGTGCTATCATGTATATTGCAAATAACAAAAGAAGTGCCAGTGCTGATTACATTTATTCAATTATCACTCTTGGCATCCACACTAAGAAAGCTAATTCAAAATGGGGTATTTGCTTATTACTCGCAATTTTTATTTGAAAATTAACAATTTTTTACACAATTTTTCTTTTTTTAAAAAGAGAAGCATAGGAAATTAGGACACATCCACAAACCACATTGGATAGAAACTTCATGCATTCTAAGTCTTCAATCATATCACAATCGCCGCGACATTCGTCACAATCATACCTCAATCAATCATACCACATACTACCACTATAGTAAAACAGAAAAGCTACTGGATCAGCACAAATTTTTCAAACATTTAGTGCTATTTTAAGAGGTCACATTCCTATCTGTTAGTGAGTTTAGAATCATACAATAGAACTCATTGCAGTCGGAGGACACTCGCCGGTGCGAGAGAATAGTACCCCGGTACACGCCGCCAGACAGTGAAGAAGCCGTTCGGATTGACTCCTTAAGCAAGCTCTGATGAAACGGGGATGTGCTGACGCTGCCCCTCAGTCATCTTTAAACACTCCAGCGTGAATACACAACGCTCGGCCACTCAATGACAGAGTGACTTAAGAGTTTTTAACCTCAAAGTAAACGCCGACCGGCATGTGCTGACGCTGCCCCTGCTTAACATGCCAATATACTAACATCGGTCTTCAAAGATAATTGTTTCTTTTTTGAATACCGACCAGCGAATAAGAAAAGACTAATACGAAGCGCCATCCAAGCCACAGCCTTGCTATTTCCGGCGAGTGTTCCTCCGTTCATTAAGATCCTTTCCTTCCAGAGAAGCCTCCAGTCTATGCCTCCATTAGACCAATCTTCCAGTCATTGGTGTCTGAGGCCCTGATGAGAATCCCTGACGACCAATAAGGGATTTGAAACGCGTAGGCCCCTGTTCTACTGGTCTGCTAGAGTATCTAGGGGGCATCTCTCTCCCAGATCTCTCACCATCCTATGCACATTACCTTGGACTGCAATGAGTTCTATTGTATGATTCTAAACTCACTAACAGATAGGAATGTGACCTCTTAAAATAGCACTAAATGTTTGAAAAATTTGTGCTGATCCAGTAGCTTTTCTGTTTTACTATAGTGGTAGTATGTGGTATGATTGATTGAGGTATGATTGTGACGAATGTCGCGGCGATTGTGATATGATTGAAGACTTAGAATGCATGAAGTTTCTATCCAATGTGGTTTGTGGATGTGTCCTAATTTCCTATGCTTCTCTTTTTAAAAAAAGAAAAATTGTGTAAAAAATTGTTAATTTTCAAATAAAAATTGCGAGTAATAAGCAAATACCCCATTTTGAATTAGCTTTCTTAGTGTGGATGCCAAGAGTGATAATTGAATAAATGTAATCAGCACTGGCACTTCTTTTGTTATTTGTTGTATAGGCTCAGCCTTGCTGATCAGAGCCAACCCCCATTTTGTTCTCACATCATGTATATTGGTCCCAAGATGGCTGCCAACACTTCTTGGATGAAGTGCTGACAGCCAATCAGATCTCACGATGAGATGTGTGGTTAGGCCCTGCCCAGATATATATGTGTTTTTGAAGTTAATTTTCGAAAAAACCACTGGAGCAATTTTCACCACATATAGCAAAGGCACATCTGCGTACCAGTCCCTACAATTTTGCAAAGTTTGGCGTAATTTTGTTCAGCGGTTCAGGCTGTAGCCGTGTCAGAATGTCCTATGGAAATTAAAATGGGGAAAACACGTTTTGGGACCCCCCTTTTTTCTCAGCCCCCACTTCACGAATCCCCAATAAACTTTCAGGGAAGGAGCGGAGCGGAGCTGGCCAAAATTTGGGAAAATTACATGCAAATTCCTCAACCGGCGCCAAAGTTATTCCCAATAGAATGTTGCGGATTTCCTATGGTAGCTAGGTCCTAACATATATACCTACTGGCTATTGCCAGTAGGTAATACTGGCTATCGCCAGTAGGTAATATATATATATATATATATATATATATATACATACACATATATATGTCTGTATAGTCACTGAACATTATGCCAAAATGCAGTTCAGTTGGAGTGAAAATCAAACAAATACTTTATTAGGCAATCTGGGCTTAATTCATATTGCCCTATTCCATCATTGATTCCCTAGTGTCAAAGAGTATGCCATCATTCACAAAGAAAGACAAATAAAACAGAATGGTGTTATCATCTGCAATTTCTTTCACTTTTGAATGTGCCAATGCACTTCTTTCTTTATAACCTTCTTATAAGCCTATCTGCATGTCAGTGTAAACTACCTAACCGCAACTCAAACTTTATCTCTCTGCCAGATAATGTTGAAAATACAATTCTCATGGTAATTCCAAAATGAATTGTGGCAATCCTAAATCCAAATAATTTTTCACCATAGAGAACCTTGTAAATCTAGAAAACCTTGTCTAGCACTCATCCCATGCTTCCTAGTTGACTTGCGATAAAAGAATGAATCTGAAAGAAACACGTTAGTGTTAGATTCCTTACCTTAGAATATCCCCAGGCGTCAGTCTGGATCCGGAAACTTTTGCGTAGCAGTACCCCTGCGCGTCGGTAGGCGTCGTCTGCAGGCGTCCCCTGCGGCTCCGCGTCCGTCGTCGGCGTCGTGCGCCGTGATGACGTCGCTGGAGTATATAGACGCCGCCTCCGCGCGCTGACGTCAGTTCTTCTTTTTTCCGCGCCAGTGGACGCAGATCTGAAGAGCAGTACTCCGGTCTTTGACCAAGTTTTTCGAAGTTAATTCTCACTTTGTGCCTGATAGGATGCCTGGGATCAAGCACTGTGATGACTGTGAGCGCACGATGTCGGTCACAGACCATCACCGCCTCTGTCTCCGGTGTCTGGGCCCCGACCACGACGTGGACTCCTGCGTCGACTGCCGGGCCCTCACCAACAAGGCTAGGCGGGAGCGGTCCCGCAAGCTGCTGGAGCTCCGGGTGTCGGCCCCACGTCGGGACCGGGAGCGGTCCCGGTCCGGCCGGAGGTCGAGAGAGCGTTCGAGGGAGCGGTTGCGGAGCCGCGCTGAGCGTTCCGGAAGTCGACACCACTCGTCAGGCTCGTCAGGTAGGAAGCACAAGAAGTCGGGGCGTCGTCATCGTACCCCCGACTCCCCCCGACGCTCGCGCGATGCGGCCGGGGGCTCGGGTGACCCCAACCCCGCGGCTCCGCGAGAGTCGCCGGCGCGGCCTGCCTCATACCCTCCGGTCCCTGGGCACGGCGCGACGCCTGAGGAGATCGAGGCGTTCCTCATGGCCATGAGGGCGCTCGGTTCTCCGACGGGGCCTACGGTGCCTTCGGGCCCAGTGCTACCGTCTGGGGGTCCTGGCGGTTCGGGTGTCCCTGCCTCGGCGCCGCCGACGGCTCCGGCCCCGGTGCCGCCGACGGCTCCGACCCCGGCGCCGCAAGGGCCTTCGGGATCGACGCCGGCTGGCCTTCCGGCCTCTCCGGCGCCGTTACCATCGGGGTTACCCCCGGCGCCGTCCCCGCGCGGCGCCGGTTCTCCGGTGCTGGCTCCGGCCGGCAGCGGGGTTCCGACGCCGGCTCCGGGCGGCGCCGTCCCCTTACCTTCACCGACGCCGGACGCGGAGCCGGACGGGCGTCGCTCGACGCCGGTCCCGGCGCCGATGGGGCCCATGAACCCCGAGGAGCCGGTCTACATCGTTGACTCCGAATACGGAGAAGATGAAGAGTTCGGTGAAGGTTGGGAGGGGTCCGAGGACCCTCTGTCACGCGAGTGCCAGTATGACCCGGACTGGACAGGTGACTTGGGGGATGCCAGTGGTCTGGACGACTCTCCTAACCCTGGTTTGATCTCTCCTCCTTCCGTGGCATCGGTGGAGGGAGCTGCATATTCTGTGGTGCTGATGAGGGCTGCCAAGGCCTTACACCTTGAGCTCCCCGTCGCGGCCGTGAGGCCTAACATCCTCACCGAGGTCTTCAAACCGCAGTCATGCCCACAGGAGCCACTGCTGCCGTTTAATGAAGCCTTGTCAGACGTTCTGTTGGGCACGTGGTCCAGGCCCGCTTCAGGCCCGCCTGTTGATCGGAACGTGGCCAGGCGCCACCGTCCTTGTCCGGACGACCCCAAGTTCCTGTCTACCCACCCCACTCCTGAGAGTCTGGTGATCCAGGCCTCGACCTCCCAGTCCGCATTCCCGTTGGCCCCGCCCGACCGGGAATCCAAGAGGTATGACCAATTTGGCAAGAAGGTCTTCTCGTCCATTAGTTTGGGCCTGCGGTCTTGCAACACCGCTTGCCTCTTGGGCCGCTACACCCACTCTGTGTGGGATACGGTCGGGGAACTGCTGCCAGAATGCCCCATGGAGGTGCGGGCAAAACTCGGTCAGGCTGTGGCTGAGGGCCGAGATGCAGCGAAGTATTCGATACGGTGTGGTCTTCATACGACCGACTCGCTGGGCAGAGCTATGTCAACGACGGTGGCGATTCGTCGCCACGCCTGGCTGAGATCCGCCAATTTTTCGGCAGATGTCCAGAATACCTTGATGGACATGCCGTTCGATGGCTGTCACCTGTTCGGTGACAAGGCGGACCACGCGCTGGAACGCTTCAAGGACTCCAGGGTCACGGCCAAGTCCTTGGGTCTCTCGACCCAGCGTCAGCAACCGGGTTCGTTTCGCCCCTTTCGTGGCCAAGGAAGGGGCGCCCCCACACGTGCTGCCAGCCACGCGCCGCAACAATCCTTTCAACGCGGTGGCGGCCGTGGAAACCGCCGTGGTGGCGGTCGGGGACAACGGCGGGGTCAGACCACACCTTCCCCCGCAGCATCTACCCCAAAATCCTCCTAGTCCGTGCTTTCGGCCCCATGTGACGCCAGTGGGTGGCAGGGTTCGCCATCACCACGCTCACTGGCGCACGATCACTTCGGACAGGTGGGTGCTGCAAATCGTCCGAAGGGGCTACTCCCTCCCCTTCGAGACCTCTCCTCCAGCCATGCCACCGCAGAACCACCGTGTGTCGGGGGACCACTTGACACTTCTGCAGGAGGAAGTTACGGCCCTCTTGGCCAAGGGGGCCATCGAGCGCGTTCCTGGGCCAGAAGTAGGGCGTGGTTGTTATTCCCACTACTTTCTGGTGCCCAAGAAGGACAAGGGGGGCCTACGTCCTATCTTGGATCTAAGGAACGTCAACGGCTTCCTCCGGAAGGAGAAGTTCAAGATGTTGACGTTAGCTCAGGTCTTGGCTGCTCTAGACCCACAAGACTGGATGGTAGCGTTGGACTTGCAGGACGCCTATTTTCACATCCCCGTCCTGCCGGCCCACCGGCGTTACCTGCGGTTCACGGTAGGCCTGGAGCACTTTCAGTTTATCGTGCTTCCCTTCGGCCTTACCAGCGCCCCACGGGTGTTCACAAAGGTGATGGCGGTGGTCGCAGCCCATCTGCGCAGGTTGGGGGTTTCAGTCTTCCCCTACCTAGACGACTGGTTGTTGAAGGCGGGCTCGCCCCAGACAGTCGTCCACCACCTTCAGATGACGGCAGACCTCTTGCACGACCTGGGGTTCTCCATCAATGTGCCGAAATCACACCTGTGTCCCTCTCAAAAGCTCCTTTTCATCGGAGCGGTTCTGGACTCAGCGCAGTTTCGGGTTTATCCTCCGGAACGGCGGGTTCGGGATATTCAGGCTTTGATTCCCATCTTTCAGCCGCTATCCCGGGTTTCGGTCAGGTTGACGCTGCGGCTGCTGGGACTGATGGCTTCCTGCATCCTTCTGGTGCATCACGCCCAGTGGCGGATGCGGGCTCTGCAGTGGGACCTGAAGTTTCAGTGGGCCCAGCATCAGGGCAACTTGTCCGACCACGTCTTGATCTCGGAGGGCACTGAGAGACAACTGCAGTGGTGGCTTACGGACCGCGATTGGGTCAGGGGCAAGTCCCTCTCCCTTCCCCAACCGGAGCACGTTGTCGTGACGGACGCGTCCCTCCAGGGCTGGGGTGGCCACTTGGGAGAGGCAGAGATCAGAGGCATCTGGTCTCCGGCGGAGTCCCGGCTCCATATCAATCTGTTGGAGCTGCGGGCGATTCGTCTGGCACTGAAGGCATTCCTCCCCTTTGTCAACGAGAGTGTAGTGCAGGTGTTCACCGACAACACCACCGCCATGTGGTACTGCAACAAACAGGGCGGAGTGGGGTCGTGGACCCTTTGCCAGGAGGCTCTGCGCCTCTGGCAATGGCTCGAACGTCAGGGCGTGACTCTGACGGTTCAACACCTGGCAGGTTCTCTGAACGCCAGGGCGGACGAACTCAGCCGTCGG
Organism: Lissotriton vulgaris; assembly: GCF_964263255.1. Classification (NCBI taxonomy): domain Eukaryota; kingdom Metazoa; phylum Chordata; class Amphibia; order Caudata; family Salamandridae; genus Lissotriton; species Lissotriton vulgaris. The sequence continues at coordinate 893,186,747 of NC_141689.1, read as the reverse complement.
TGCTCGATGGATCACGAATGGCGTCTGAACTCGGACGTGGCGCAAGGCATCTTTCTGCAATGGGGAGAGCCTTGGTTAGATCTATTCGCCACCGAAGAGAACGTGCAATGTCATCAGTTCTGCGCGTTGGAGTTTCCAAGGCGGCACTCGCACGGCGACGCCTTTCGGCGCGAGTGGAGTTGCGGTCTGTTCTACGCCTTTCCGCCTATACCACTTCTGCCCAGAGTGCTGAAGAAGATCAGGCGCGACCGGGCCCAAGTTATCCTTGTGGCTCCGGACTGGGCTCGAAGATACTGGTATCCCGAGCTACTCAGCATGTCAGTCGGTCCCCCGATCCGCCTGCCCCTTCCGGAGGACCTTCTGTCGCAGCAGCAGGGGACGGTCCTCCACCCGAACCTGTCCAGTCTCCACCTCCATGCTTGGAGATTGAGCGGCGGCAGTTGAGGCCATTTGACTTGCCTCCTGAAGTCTGTGATGTTATTCTGACAGCCAGGCGTCCCTCCACTAAGTCGGTATACGCCTGTCGGTGGAACAGATTTGTGGCATGGTGCACAGCAAAGGCTGTGGATCCTCTTTCTGCCCCTCTTTCGGAGGTTCTTCTGTTTCTTCTTTCTCTTGCCCAGCAGGGCTCTGCTCTGGGCACTATCAAGGGCTACCTTTCTGCCCTTTCAGCCTTTTTGAGGCTTCCTGATCAGCCTTCTTTGTTCAAATCCCCGATTGTAACTCGATTCTTGAAAGGCATCACTCACATGTTTCCACCTGTTCCGTTTGTGATGCCTCAGTGGGATTTGAACCTGGTTCTAACTTTTCTGATGTGTGCTCCCTTTGAGCCCCTTCATTCTTGCCCTCTCCGTCTCCTGACTTTAAAGACGGCTTTCCTGGTTGCCATCACCTCTGCCAGGAGAGTGAGTGAGCTCCAGGCTCTTTCTGTCCAACCTCCTTTCCTGTCTATTCATCCTGACAAGGTTGGTTCTGAGGACTAGACCTTCTTTCCTGCCCAAGGTTGTTTCGGCCTTTCACATCGGGCAGTCCATCACCCTCCCTTCCTTCTTCCCGCCTCCGCATCCTTCAAAGGATGAAGAGCGGCTCCATCGTCTGGACCCAAAACGTGCGCTTTCATTTTACATGGATCGCACACGCCAGTTCCGGGTGGATGACCAACTGTTTGTTGGCTACGTGGGTGCGAAGAAGGGACGGGCGGTCTGTAAACGGACCATCTCTCGATGGGTCGTTCTCTGCATCAAAGCGTGCTACTCTTTGGCTCGGAAGGAGCCTCCTGTTGGGCTGAGGGCCCATTCCACTCGGGCCACGGCAGCTACCACTGCCCTGGGCCGGGGAGTCCCCTTGCAGGACATTTGCCAGGCGGCTACGTGGGCCTCGCTGCACACCTTTGCGAGGCACTACTGCCTGGACAGTCAAGTCCGGAGGGATGGCTTCTTTGGCCGTTCTGTCCTCCAGGACTTTCTGGTGTAGTATTGTATTGGTTCGCAGACCCACCACCGGGGTTGGTATTGCTGGGGTATGTATTCTAAGGTAAGGAATCTAACACTAACGTGTTTCTTTCAGATGAACAAGTTACTTACCTTCGGTAACGATATATCTGTAAGAAACATTAGTTAGTGTTAGATTCCTTACCGAACCCGCCCTTCCTCCCCGTTCTGCGAACTGATACCTAGGGTTAAGGACATCCCTTTCAGGGCCCTAGTTTTTACATGGCACCAGTGTTGGTTCTCTCATGGCTCTGCGTCTCCTGGCGCGGAAAAGCTGTGTACAAAGAACTGACGTCAGCGCGCGGAGGCGGCGTCTATATACTCCAGCGACGTCATCACGCCGCACGACGCCGACGACGGACGCGGAGCCGCAGGGGACGCCTGCAGACGACGCCTACCGACGCGCAGGGGTACTGCTACGCAAAAGTTTCCGGATCCAGACTGACGCCTGGGGATATTCTAAGGTAAGGAATCTAACACTAACTAATGTTTCTTACAGATATATCGTTACCGAAGGTAAGTAACTTGTTCTTCTAGACCTTATCATTATAAACGTGGAGGGTAAAATGCTTGCTCCTTTAAGTAGCAACAATTGACATCATTTTCCTTGGTGGAAGGCTCACCTCTTTCAATGGGTCAAATTATTTACTTTTTCATTGTGTACTACATTATCTTACTTTTAGCCCCAAATCAGAAACATTTGGTTTTGCTCCATGAACCTAGTGACAAATTCCCCACTAGAGGGTCTCCTCCAGTCTAAATCCCAACACATTAGTGGATCAACAATTAAACAATTGGCATAGGATCCCTTAGCTCAAGGAAGAAAACCAGAAGATGAAAATAGAAATCACTGCACTCCAATGCCAAATGAAAAAATCCCCCAGCCAGCATGACAGACTTGTCTCCTTCTGAACAGGATCTACAAATCGTCCATGAAGAACGGGATGTAAATCCACTCTACTAAACTGGTTCTGCTTGTAAACTAGATGGTTCACGCGTAACTGGACCTTAACACACAGAAATCGGAATTCCTTATCCTCTCCTCCAAACTAAAATAGTGGATTATCACCAGAATGGCATTGAAAAGCTAGGGACACTAGGTTTAATCACCAAAGCTGTCTCAACAGCCAAGTCTCCAGGAATCATTCTATATTCTAGACATAAACTTGAATAGCTGTGTTAGATCAGGGGGTCTCTAGTTGGTAATGGTTATCACCTTTGTCCAAATAGGGACCCTGACTTCTAAGTCAGGATAAGGGGGTTACACTCCTTAATAACCCCTGCTCACCCCCTTGGTAGCTTGGCACGAGCAGACAGGCTTATCTCAGAGGCAGTCTGTTAAGCATTTGTGAATATACACAGTAATACAGTGATAACACTACAGATGGACACAACACAGGTTTGATAAAAATAAGTATTCTTTATATAGACTTAACAAAAGACCACAAACGACAAAAATTCACACTACTACACATAAGATTGCTTAAAAGATGATCAAAGTCTCTTCATTCAAGTTGTTGGTAAATGCGACAAAGTTCTCAAAAAAGTACCTGGATACGTAACGCAAAGTGAACAAAAGGCTCGCATATGGGGAGGTGCGTCGGTTCCATGAACCATGTTGCATTCTTCCTCAATGCTTGCGCAGAGTCGGGGACTCGTCGTGAGCCTTACCGGTGCGGAGGTGATGCGTAGATTCTCGGCCTGCGGGCCCGTTGCGGTGCACAAGATGGCGCCTTGATGCAATGCGACGATCCGGTTGAGAAGCGAGAAGATGGTGCCCTTGATGCGGCGATGTGATAACGATGCAATGACGATACGATGACGCCCTGGAAGCCTTGCGATGACTCTGTACTTTGGAGCCGCGACAGACCCTGCGACACGCTTCTCTGGTGATGCTATAGCGACTCTCTCGATGGCGTCACGCTTCTCCGGTGATGCGACAACAGGCAGCTTCGATGAACACACGCTTCCAGGGAGATTTCGCGAAGGCTCGCTTCTCTGGGGTTGCGATGATTTCAGCTGCAGCGGGACATGCTTCCTCTCGATGCATCGCGCTTCCAGCTCCCAGCGGCACAAAAGTGACTGGAGTCAGAATTCCCAGCAAGGAAATTCAGGAGGGAGCTGGAGATGAAGTCTTTTGTCCCTGAGACTTCAGCAGGAGGCAAGCACAGTTCAAGCCCATGGAGAATGTTCTGTAGATGAAAGTCCTTACAAAGTTCCTTCTCCTTTCCCTTGGCAATGAAGCAACCACTGCAGGCCAACCCAGCAAACAGCACACTGGCAGAGGGGCAGCCAAAACTCCTGCAGCTTCCTTGGTTCTTCTCCTTGGCAGAAAGGTTTCTTGTTCCAGAAGTGATTTAATTTCTTGGGATCAGGGTCCCAATATTTATACCCCAAAATCCTTTGTTCTCTGAAGTCAGAGAGGCCTCTGCCTAGTTCAAACTAGTTCCTGAGCACTTTGTTGACAAGACTCTCTTCTTCCTTTCACTGTGCAGGGCAGAGACATCAGCCGCCCCACAGGAGGTGGAGCCAGCACAGGGGCGGGAAGATACAGCTCTGGAGCACTCTGTTGACATGATTCCTCCTCTCCTTTCACAGTGCAGGGTAGAGACATCAGACAAGCCACAGGGGGTGGAGCCAGCATTGTAGAGGGAAGGCCCAGCCCCATTCAGGTCCCAGGTGCAACTCCTCCCTCCCATCTAGATGCAGATCTCTCTATTCACCACCGGGCTGCCCCAGTCTGTCTCCTGGAATCAGCCAGCCCTGTCACACACAAACCCAGACAAGGAAGACACAACCCAGCAGAGGCAAGCTCAAATGGTTAGGCAAGCAAATACCTAATTTCTAAAAGTGGTATTTGCAAACACAGAATATTAAAATAAACTTTACTAAAAGATGTATTTTATTATTCTGAGTTCAGGCATACTAAACTCGAATTTCTGCTGTGTTCCCTGAGTCAGTTAGGATTATAACAATGTAATAACCTTAACTGCCCATTCTGGCTTATGAGAACAGGTAGCCTTCAATAGTGAAAAACGAAAATGGCTGTAATTCACTATTAGAACATGCTTCACACATCAGAGCATGTCCCACCTTATACTTACAATGCACCCTGCCCTTGGGCCTACCATAGGGGTGTCTGATATGAAGCAAAGAGAAGGTTTAGGGACTGGCAAGTGGGTGCACTTGGCCAAGTCGACATGGCAGTGCTAGACTGCACACAGGCCTCTAAATGGCAGGCCTGAGACACACTTTACAAGCTGCTTCTGTGGGTGGCATAACCAGTGCTGCAAGCCCACCAGCAGCATTTGATTTACAAGCCCTGGGCACACATGGCACACTGTACTAGGGGCTGACAGATAAATCAAATAACCCAATCATGGAATCCAATCAGTATATCAATTTAACATAGGGAGCACTTGCACTGTGGCACTAATTAGCAGTGGCACAGTGCCCAAAGCATAAATCCAGCAAAAACATATCAAAACAGAGGCGGCAATCCGTCAAAAAATGGAAGGGAGACTCACGCCAATTATGTCAGGTCTAACACGCTGCTGCTAAACTTGCATCCCTTCATCTATGCACTCTAAAAACTGTATCTATTCATATCCAAATAGGTTTTAATCCAGCCTTTCATATGGGAGACGTATTTGGGGTCAGTTAGAAGCCCTCTTTCAAAAGTCCACGACCGCTCATCCCAAACACCATTTGTAAATGTCAGGGTTAAAACAAGCGGGTTATGATCGGAAATTATCCTGGGATATTTCTGTAGTTTGGCCCGGTGCACTAAAGAGTGTGAAAAAAAAAATAATCAAGTCTGTAAACTGCCTTATGTGAGGTGGAAAAAAGGTACTACCTGGATCCTGTTCATTTAAATAATAACAAAGGTCTATAAGTCTATGATTTCCGACTATATTAGAAAGGGCCTTATAAACCTTTATTTTGTGGCCAGAGTATAAGTCTCCCATACTGCCCCACAGCCCGCCAAGTCCATTGATGTTAAAATCGCCGCACATTACCAGAGGGTTCGGCCAGTTAACTAACTCGGCGTCTAGGTATTCCAAAACCTCTGGATCATCTGCAGTGGAGTCATAGACCAAGCACAGAGTGAAAGGCTCCCCGGGAAAATCGACAGTCCAATATAACCCACCACCCCCATTTATCTAGAAGGTTCTTTTTAACAGTTATATTGTTCCTGCGGGTAAGAATAGCAATGCCTCTAGTCTTGGTGCCTTGTTTAGTAGCCTCCAGTAAGCGAAAACTGAGTTGTTCTGGGACCCCTTCTCTGCTACTCTCTATATGGGTCTCCTGGACACATAAAATATCAGTGTACATAGATTCAGAAAAATGGCCGCCCTTTGCCACTTGGCCAGGTCATTGAGCCCACAAATATTAATTGTAGTGATTCTTAGATTAGTGAGGCTCATTAAACAATTTTTTGTAAGTTTCCTCAGACGTAAACTTATTGCATCTCCCTTCCCTATTTGCCAACCTAGGCTTCTCTTCCTTGCAAAATAAAAGCCCAGTCAACTGATTACCAAAACTTTTGATACCAAATTTCCTTTTTTATAGTGTTGTGCTGTGCTATAAACAACTCCCCCCCAACCCTAAACCCTCCCCTGGACCAAGCCCCCTCCCGCCCCCTCCCCCCTGCCTCCTTCTAAGGCAAATAGGTCAGTCATGACCTATGTGTGAGGGCTGAACACACGGCTCGGGCTGCTGCATGCCCCCCACCTCCGTGTCCATAAATACTATCACCCTATCCTCTACATGTGTGACCCTTTCAGCCATTTCCGTGCAGAGTTTGTTTGCTTTGCGAATAGAGGCCTGTAGCTTCTTTGTTGCTTGAAGCGACTTCCTACTTTCAGTTCTGGCCTCACTCTGCATTTGTTTTAGAGTCATATATACTAACTCCAAGGACGGAGGGGGAGCACTGCCAGAGGATGCCCCTAAGCCTCCTGCTGTCTCCTGCTCACCACTCCCATAACCCAAGCTTGTCACTGAGTAATCCAATTCCAGATTACGCACTGTATTAGATTCAACTTTTGAGGACTTGCCTTAGATCTTACTCTACGCCATGGGTACTCACAAACTTTCTCTCAGGGGCCAAATTTACAGTGTGGTTTGTGTTCGAGGGCCGGGCCGGTGGGGGCGGGGTCAGTGAGAGAGGTGGGCGGGACTAGAGCAAAAAAAAAAACTGTGGCCATGAGGTTGAACACAGGACCCTGCAGCGGACCTCTTCGTCCACTGAGCCACTGGACCTAGCATACACAAATCTCTCTCTCTCTCTCTCTCTCTCTCTGTCTCCCTCCCTCTCTCTATCTCTTCCTTCCTCTGTCTCCCTCCCTCCCTCCCTCTCTTTCTGTCTCCCTCCCTCCCTCCCTCCCTCTCTCTCTTTCTCTCTCTCTCTCTCTCTATCCCTCTCACTCCCTCGCCCTCCCCTGACTCTCCCTCTCTCTCCCTCCCTTGCCCTCCCCTGACTCTCCCTCTCTCTCCCTCGCTCCGCTGACTCTCCCTCTCCCTCCCTCCCTTGCCCTCTCCTGACTCTCCCTGTCTCTCCCTCCCTGACTCTCCCTCTCTCTCCCTCCCTCGCCCTCCACTGACTCTCCCTCTCTCTCCCTCCCTCGCCCTCCACTGAATCTCCCTCTCTCTCCCTCCTTCGCCCTCCCCTGACTCTCCCTCTCTCTCCCTCCCTAGCCCTCCCCTGACTCTCTCCCTCCCTCGCCCTGCCCAGGCTCTCCCTCTCTCCCTCCCTCGCCCTCCCCTGACTCTCTCCCTCCCTTGACTCTCTCCCTCCCTCGCCCTCTCCAAGCTCAAGAACACATTCACCTATGCAAAAATGTAAAACATGACAAAAACCAGAAACGCGGGTTATAGAAGTATAATGGTAAATGATTTAAACATTGCAAGCATAAATAAGAACAAAGCACTGCTCAAAGATTGAGCCCTTATGTTCTGGAAACAATATAAAGCCATTTTTAGAAATTAATCACTACAATAAATTATGTTTGTTTTTGAGAACTGAACAATTAATTCCAGTCGTTCTTCTCTAACGTTGTCAAACAAATAGGCCACAGATTGGGACTTGCAGTCTCTATACAAATATGAAGAATATAACATACATGCCGGTTTAAATCACACACAGCTTCACACTTGTTTTTAATTGTGCTAGGAAATTTAAGGAAGCTAAGCTTTACAATTGAAAAAAAGGGTAGAACGAAATTGCAAAGCTGAGGCCTATTGATGAAAAAGGCCAAGCTTCAAAAGCAAGATTACAAAGCATATGTGGGAAGAAAATACACAGAGTACTCAGAAATCAGAAGACCGCATATTTCCGTAAACTGAAAAGGAAACCGCACATTTACTTGAACGGGAAAGCCAATAAAAAAGAATATGAGTGAAGGCAAGAGAGAGTTAGCAAAGGCAAGAGTGAGTTCGTGAAGTCAAGATGGAGTTAGTCAAACAGTCATTGACAAGGGCTTTCCTTATTCTTCGTTTTTGATTTCATTAATGTGTTTGCCTGGCGCGCACACAGCCGCCACGGAGCGCTTCACAGGTCTTAAAAAAAGACCATTACCTTGTTAATGAGGCTTTGTTCTGTTTCCCCTCTTCTGAGGCCCCTGCAGCTCCACTCTATGGCTGGAGTCTCCCGGCCCCCATAGAGCAGAGCCTCTCCGAGTCTGACGGCGTTTGCTGACACTCATGAATTTTTTTCTTTTAAACTGGTACAATATCTGCAAGGTCCACGGGCCTATCTGCCAACCCAGAGATCAACTGTGGGGGGAACACAACTTACGAAAGGTTAACTAGATTTACTGAATCCACTGGGTCCGCTGACTCTACTGACTCTTGTAGTTTTCCCCTGATAGATATTGCCAAGTTAAACCAGATTAAGGGCTAGATGTAGGTAACTATAATTTACCGATTCATAAATACCGAATTTTACCGATTCGGTATTTTTGAATCGGTAAATTAGAAGGAGGGAGATGTAGGTAAATCAAAAATCTGATTTACCGAATCGGTAACATTCGGTATTTACAACGCTCCCAGACTTTACAACAGAAAACAGTTGTGGCAAAAAGTGAACAGAAAGTACGCCTAGTGACTAATTATAATACAGAATCGAATCGACTTTATTCTATCATTAATCGTCACTGGCATCTACTTAAGGCTGATAAAGATCTTTCACCTCATATAGGAGAGAGACCATCTATAACATTTAGGAAAGGAAAGACTTTGGCAAACGATTTAAGTCCTAGCTACCCAATGAGAATACAAACATTCTGGCCTAGGAATATTATGAAAGGGTTCCACAAATCCCCAGGGATGCGCCAGTTAAAATGCGCCACCGTGCGCCACAGCTCCGCCAGCCATGGTGCGCCGCATTTATGACAGACTGTGCGTGTTCCAGCCCGAGAGATCCCGAGTGATTGAATCCTCTTGACAAAGTACCGGCTCACTTAGTATCAGTCCTGAAGTGATTTTTGACATCTAAAGCTACACGCTGCACAAGCTACTTGCTCAGCTTGGGCATTGAAACATAGTCAATATGTAAGCAGTCCCACTCCCGTGTGTGTACCGCATGGCGGACAACTATACCAGAAAGAACCCGAACCGGCTAACCACAGAATCTATCCTTACCCCGGCGACTTACCGACACCAAGGAACTTTCTTTGCCACGTGCAGACGTATTGTTCCAAGTCCCCGTCCTGAAGAGAACCGTCAACAATCCGGTTCGAAACGCGTCGACATACCTACCCTGTGGTCATTCGAAAAGGGTGCACCTAGGAAGAGAAAGTAAAATACCACCTGGGACCCTAGTGGTGCAACCCTATATAAATATCAACCACAGTGTTGTCAGGCAGGCAGGCGTACCATCCCATCTGTCCCCGCCTGTCCCTTGGTTTCACATCCCCATGGACTGGTTGTATTTTTGTTTGTAGGAACCTTCTCACTGTATATAAATGCAATTAATGTTTGAATATTGATTAATGTTATTGCTTTTTTGGTGTGTCTTTTACAACTGTCTTCATCCAATTGTGTTTCTTTCACTTTGTAAATAATGTACATTGGTATGTGTGTATAAATGTAAATATTGCATTCATGTATTCACTGTCGTGACAGTCTTTGGTTTGCCCATACGGTTTGATGAATCTAAAAACCAGATAAAAATTAAATAAATTCGTTTTTGGTACAGAAGGCCTTGGTAACGTAGTACATTTTGACTGCGTGACTGTTACTAACGATACAAACTTCTCCTATCCAGCCATTTTGTTCTGTTTATTCTATAGTTGAGATCCGGGCTGGGTAGACGTAGGATTCAAAACCTTTGTTGTTCTACAGCATTTATAATGCGGCGCACCATGGTGTAAAAAAGGCACAGATGCGTGACGCATCTGTGCCGGAAATGTGGCGCATTGCTGGAGTTGCATCGCAAGCGCGACGCAGCTCCAGCAAGGCTCGGGGTGCCCCATTTAAACAATGCTGCGTCAAGACCTACGCCTGCTTCAAGCAGGCGCAGGCTTTTGACGCAGCATTGGCTTAAAAGTGGCTGAGTGAAATCTCATAGATTTCACTCAGCCACTTTTGCGAGGCGCACCTGCCCCGGAACGCCCACCCTGCGCCGGAACGCCCACAAGCGGCGCAGGGCTTTACAACGTGACGCATCTGCCTAGATGCGTCACGTTGTAAATCGTTCGTAGGGATGCGCCACGTTTACGCCGCCTTGCGTGACGCAACAGCGGCGTAAACGTGGCGCAAGGGCCTCATAAATCTGCCACAAAGTGTAGATCTATTAGTCATATAATTTGACTATTTTTTCAATGTATGTTATAGAGAAATAAAGAAGAGCAACTATCTAAGAACAAAGGAAACCATAAAACAAAAAAGAGGGTTTAGGTGAGCCTTTGAAATGCGAGTTAGTTTAAAGTCTGATATAATATATATGGGATAGTACTAAACTGACACATTTTGGTATATTTTTTTAGATAATCCATTAATAATTTGGGAAGCCCATGAGAGAATTTTCCTTCATCTTAACAGTTTAAGAGTAAGGTGAGCTATGAGTCAAGCACTCACGTTATATTGTATCATAATAGAGAGTTGAACAGTGAGTGAAAAGTATTGCTTATCATTACAGTTGCGATACGAAGAGAAAAAGCATTTATATTGGCAATATTTGACCCCACCTTCTTTGGTTTGGGTAAGTGTGATGGTATTGAGTCATTTTAATTACTGTCACCAATAATATAGAACTACAGGCTGTAGTACAAATCGAATATTTATATTTGCAGACTGCAAAATTTGAATATTGGAAGAATCTGAAGAGGATCATGGTTATTGAATATTGAGAACTAGAGTTAATGGAGGTAATTTCTCTCATTTTAAATAGTGAATATAATATAGTGAGGTCATAAAGAATAGTGGCTAAGTGGTCAACGTCATTGTTTGGAATCTACATTGATTGATATTAGGTCTTTCTTTACAGAAATATTGTTTATTTGGATTCAAGAACCGCTTGTGATGTTAAGAGGAATTGGATATTGAGGTGAATACAATATTAGGCTATACCTTTATGGATACATTAATTCTACAGTTTATTTCTTGGTAATGGGTCTATGACTTTATTCACGAGATACAGGTGTATAGTCTATAGGAGTGGCTTTACTATTTTCACTTCTTACTTTTCCCTGAACACTACACACTCAGCGGGTTACTTTACTTTTAAGTAGGTGCTGTGTACTTACTTTTCAACATTAGCCAAACGTGGTGCGTGTAGTAATTGTAGGTAATGTTTATTTGGTTTCAGCCCTGAGGAAGTCAGTGTGTTATTATGTGCACGACGAAACACGTGTTGGATGTTGTACCATCTCTTGAATACTGAAGCAAGAAAATAAACAACAAGGAACATCACCCCTTTTGGATTCGGACAATTTATTTACGAACATTGAATTTCAAACTGAATGACTCTTGCCTAGATATTAGTTGCAAGTGACGTCCATAAATTGAATTGATGTGTGCTCAGGGGTTCTTATAGAATTTGTCGCTTTCATTGAAAGTTGTAGATGTAGGATACGCATCTTACCTCTAGAAGCACCAAACCTATTTAAGCTCTTCACAGTAGCCCGGATAGTAATAGGGATGAGCGCCCATAGCCTGTAGGTATCCTTCTTATTAGGTATTTACCATAGGCGGTGAATATCGGACCCTTGTTTAATGGTATTGATAGAGGTATTTACATCCTTGTTATTGTTAGGCCAGTGTATAACATTGCTTGCATTTCCCCTCTACATTTAAAGGTAGTGGTCAGCACGGTCATATTTTCCTATATAGTATTAGTTTTGTGTGTAAAAGAGAGTACCTTTTCGTTAGCTAAAATAAATCACCAACTGGACATTGATTTATTGTCTAACTGTTATCACCTTCCTGATTGAACATTGCACTGCTGGGCCTGACTATGTTCAGGGTTAAGTGCCAAAGAGGTGTACTTGCTGTTCAGTTTAAGTAGAACCCATTGAAACAATATGAGCACAGTAGACTTTTTTCCTCAGTGGATCACGGACAGTGACCAAACAGGGACTCATAATTAAAGTTCCAACTGCAAAATACACTCTTGATTTGGCTGGAAAGAGTCTTTAGAATGCATCATACTGTCCATCCACTGTATAGGGCCTATAAATTGACTTCGCATGAGCCTCTCGCCAATGTTTAGCTTATTTGTCTGCAGATGCAGAGGGATTGCGAGAGGCCACGTCCGAGGACAAGCACATTTAGATTTAGAGATGTCAGATCTTTACCCACGGTTTAAGAGTTTGCAGGTATGGCAGTACCTGAAATTAAAACTATCAAATACAGGTCATGCTTTCTTGGAGTATCCCCTTCCAGTCAGAAGTTCAAGCACTCAGCCTCTGAAAATTAAAAAAGGTTGCAATTAAAATGTATAGCTGGACAGCTACAAAACAGAAGACCCTAGAATATTGCAAATCACACCTGTTCTCAAATTATAATTACTCCTGTTGGTCAAAAATCTTTAACATTTTATTTGTTTTGGGCCCAACACTCCTGCTGGTAATCAGATGCATGATTTACGGATGTATGACATCACAACGCATGCTTTTACCACGCATGCTTTTACATCGCAACTTTTACAACGCATGCCTTTACAACGCATAGTGTTGAGGGGTGCTGGATAGTGAATAGTTTAATTTACTATTCCAACTCCAGTCCCCGTGGATAGTAGAGAAGGTGTTGGATAGTAAATTAAATCTATTCCCTATCCAAGAGCGCCCCCCAGCGCAAAGCGTTGTAATGGTTTGCGTTGTAAAAGTTGCGATGTAAAAGCACTGCGTGGTAAAAGTTGCGTTGTAAAGGATGTTTCCCATGATTTACCATTACTTTCTGCAAGGGCTTTGTTATGCTATCACTTTGCCTGACTCATTATACCAGCCTCAAAAATTCAACAGACTCTATTTGCGCATGAGTTTTTCTTCATGCTTGTTGCCAAATATTTTCGCAAATTGTGCTTCTTTTTAATATTCTGTTGCTATCAGCGTTCCTGCATATGCCAAAAGGTTCTGTGTGCATGAGAATGTAGTAGAAACAGAATTACGATATAAATGTGATCAACTAGCACTGTGTATCACAATTTTTCCAAATCTTGACTTGGGGAACAGGCACCTGAATATCTTTTAAAAGTTATTTTTCATAATTCTTTCTAGTGTGAGCATAAGCAGATGTCTCAATGTGTTTTTAGAATGCACCATTTGCCACTGATAGCCCCAGAAACTAAAACTTAAAATTCCATATTTTGTCAGGTCTACAGACTAAATGTGTCTTATAATGGAACATTTGTAATTTCTTCTGCTAAGATGTCTTGTACTTCATATATTGGTCAGACAAATGGCACCCCATTTAACCAGGGGCGGCTCCTCCAGTAGGGCGGAGGAGCATCGCCCCACTGCTTTCTCACAGTGTGAGAAGCAGAAACATAAAATGGTAATAACTTCCAGTTATTACCATTTTTATGTTTGGTTGCGGGCAGTCGGGTGCCTGTGGCTGCTCTGCGAGCAGGGGAGGAGTGGTGTGCCCACTCCTGCCATGAGTGCGCAAACACTGTTTCGTCCGCCCTCTGGGCCACCCAATCCAGTCATGCACACTCTATAGTTCTCCATGCAGGCTGTAAAGCAGCCTACATGGAGAACATGGCCTCCCCATAAGCACCTGGCTGGGCGCCGTCTCGATCAATCACAATGCTGCTTGTAACCACCATTAGTTCTCAGGACATCAATGGGCCCTATGTTGCACTAACTATATCATACACCACCTTAGTAGTGGGAACAGCATGGGATAAAACAAGCAGGTTTCCTCACACAGTGATTGTCAACTTAACTTTGTATCCCATTTTTGCTCTCTGACCTTTCTAAGTACAGTACTGTATTGTTTGAGTGAAAGGTAGTTTCTTTTCACTTATGGGAAATCAGTGGCTGTACAATGATTTATTAATTGCTTTAGTGACTACTTAGGTTCTTCTCCCATATTTTAGAGCTAATATCCTTGGTATGGTATACCCCCAGACCTTTTGCCTACACTCCCCTCGTTTTGTTGCCATTAGGACTCAGTGAATCTTGTTCCTGCTAACCAATGGTAAAGGGATTGTTCTCTACTCTCTCCCACAAATATGGTAACATTGGTTTACAAGTAATTGGCTCAATTAATTACGTAGTAAAGGGTACTACGTGTATCCAGGGCCTATAAATTAAATGCCACTAGTAGGCAGCAGCAATCATTGTTCCACCCACTAAATAAGCCCCGGAAAATATGCCTCAGTCCTCCACTGAAGCCTTTATTCTTTTTACTACAGGTGGTCCATGATGAATAAACACAAGTAATATTTTTGCATTTTGGAAATTGATGTAATAAGACTCTGGAATACCAATTTGATGTCCATTATTGAAATGATGTACGTGTTTGTCTCGATATTAATATGAAATTTTATGTAACAAAGTGTGTGTGCAGATTAATGTATAGACATATATGAAAAAATATATTGAAGTGATTAAATATGGTGGATTGCCCTTTGTAGTTTCAACCTTACATCGATATAATAGATATTAGACTGTTTTATCAATATGTGAATGTGCATGCATTAAAATGAACTGTAGGAGGAATTTATGAAAAGTCATAATGAATTTCTATAGCATTGAAATGGTAATAGTCTTTAGTATGTAATCATATGAACTGTTAGGTTGAATTTGAAAACTGGTATATTGGACCTCTGTGCGAGAATGAAATTGGTAAGATTTTCATGTGTGTTTCGTTGCACTTAACATAAATGTATATGTAATAGACCATGAGGTGCTATGATGAATTGGAAAGTGCTTAAGAAAAAGAGAGCCACATTTATCAATCCAAAGAAGACAGATGTTATTAGAATGGAATGTTTTTAATGTAGTCATGGTGTATATATGTTTTTTTTCGCCCTTATATAGTCCCAGTGTGATACAAAACACTTTGACTGGGCTGATTTTTTTTTGTATGTTAAGAAGATACATAAAGGGACAATACATTATTGTTATCAACGCAAGAAGATTAAAGCTGTCTTCTTTGGATGAGTCTGGGAAAATTGAGATGAATAAGCTTTACTAAACTTTATAATTGAGAGTATTTGACCATGAAATAAGTTTCATGGAGTAATACTTAACAGAAAGACCGTGACACAATGTTGGTGCTTCTTTGTCTTGTTTCTAAAGAATGTGGTTCTGTTTTAAGCTCCCATTTCAATCTTACAAAACATTTTCCAGCGGAATTCCTTACTTTTTAACCTCTGATGGTGATAGGGCAGGTTGTATCGTGTTAAAAAAGTAGCACATGTGTACTCACATTTTGCATGTCCTGGCAGTGGAAAACCCCTAAAATTAGATGTTTTTAACAGTTGTAAGGCTATCTCTTCCATAGACTAATATTGTGTTGCCTTATTGCACTTAATAAGTGATAAAGTCAGTTTGGGAACAGCTAGAGAAATACACCTTTCATCCATTTAAATAATAATATAAAATCCATTTAAATATTCAAGGTGGATTTTAAATTGCCATTCTGAAAATGCCACTTTTAGAAATTTGGCATGTTTCTGCCTTAACCACATGTGGCTTTCTACCAGTGTTATTGGTCACATGACTGCAAATGGTTCTCCTGTGGTGATTTGTGTATTCCTTCCAGACATGGGGACAAAAGGAGCCTGGGTATTGAGTGAGTGGGTCTTCCTGACAAGATGGCTAGGGAGAACGTGTGCCTTTATCGGATTAAGCTTTAAAGGACCCTGCCTGCAGCACACACAAGGCAACATGACACCAGGCCGGACCTTGTCCTTTTCACCCAAGACAGTTTGGAGCCAAGCCCAGGGGAAGGGGACGAACTGACCAGACCCAGTTTAGGAGTAGGACAGGGATTTTCCCACACAAAAAGGCCAGCACTAGGTTTAAATATGCCACCTCTAAAACCTCTCATCTTCTGAAGATTCAGTAATAGGACTGCTGTGAGGTATGAAGAAGGAAGACTGGGACTGCTTTTCTTTAAACCCAGGCCCCGTAAGTGACTCCAAGGGTCAGTTGGCTGACCTCTTGTACGAGCTTCAGGAACGCAACAAACTTCTTGAGACCTCCCCGCAACTACCCACCTGACCAGCACGCACTGGGTGATGTGGGGCGCCTGCAGGGATTTCGTAGAGGGAGCCTAATTGGCTTAGACACCATTATTGATGTGTGGCAGGGTGGGAGTATGCTCACCTTTGAGGAACTCCAGACTAAATACCAAATGGCCAACACAGAACAATTCCACTAGTTAAAATTGGGACATGCCCTACGCTGCTACATACCAGATGGGGAAACCCTATCCGACTACTCCCCTCTAGGGGACTGATTGTTGCTTGTTCTCGTGATAGGCAAAAGCGATGTCCCTAACCTATGGGAGGTAATGAACAACCTTCCCAATCCCTTAGGCCCACTGAGAGCAGCTTGGGAATCTGACTTGGGTCTACTAGAGGACGACGATTGGCAGCAAGCAATTCAGAGTCCCAGGGAGGTCGCCATATGGGCAAGATTTAGACTGATCAACTCAGACAGAATCCTACACAGATCATATACTCCTCGAAAGCTCCATCACAAACTGGGCTGATCAGACTAAGATCATTGCATCAGGGGGTGCGGAGGGACAGGCATCTTCGTTCACATTATCTGGGCGTGCCCCGAAATATAATGCTTCTGGACTCTGGTGACTAGAGTGATGTCTGAAGTGCTAGGCACACACATACCCCTGGATGCTCGCTGGCACTTATTAGGCATCATAGGTAAGTTCGGGGGCCCTCACATATGAAAACCTGGCTCCCACTGGCCTCAGGAGTGGCAAAGCGCAACATAGCAAGGTTGTGGAGGGCACAGGAACCTGCAAAGCTCTCTAGCTGAAAAGAAGACCTGGACTGGTAATGCCTGGCAGAAAAAAGCTGTATACCAAAGTAGAGGATGCCCCAGAAAATAGGATAAAGTATGGGGTCCATGGGAAAAGTATAGATCCTAGATGGGTGAAGATACAAATCCAGGGGAGGAAGAGCGCAATGGTCCCACAACAATACAATTGTTGGCCCACAATCCTTCCCTACTATATATATAATACTGTATCCTTGTTCTGGGAATTGCTGAATATGCTTATTTTTGATTATTGATTGTGATGATGGGATCTTTACTTTTTCAATAAAAAGAACTTTAAAAAAAAGAAAGTCAAGCTGCTTTTTTCTCCAATCAAATTGCTTTGTTTCGACAATAAATCGAAAGATATCTTTCAAATAGTAAAGAGGTTTTCCCATCCGGATGCCCTATTTCAGCCATTTTTGGCTTTTCTCAATCTGTGTGAACAACTATCGGGCTTCTACATTAATACAATTAGGCACATTCTGGAAACTCAATCTCACTACCTTTACTGCCCCAGGTGATGTTTCAGACAATTGTGATTTGGATGCTGTAAGTAACAGTCCTTCTAAGACGGCGTTTTTTTCTTTGCTGGAATTTGCCCCATCACTCTTGAGGAGACTAAACAGGCCTTGGCAGGATGTAAATCAGGCTCGCCCAATGGCCTTTGCCCGCCTTGCATCTTGAGTGCGAGTCTTATGGTAATCAACCCCATTCTAAATAGCTCTCTTCAGTCAGCAATGGTTCTGAGTTGGTGGAAACAAACCAATCTAATACCGCTATTGAAAAACCCTTAAGCTGACAATTCAAAGATGACTAATTTCAGGCTGATCTTCCTACTGCCTGCTTTCACTAAGATTCTGGAAAACTTAATTAATCGTCAACTGTTCAGTTACTTGTAGCATGACCAACTGTTACATCCTTCCCAAACAGGCCTCACCCCTTGCTTCAGTACGGAGACCAGCCTGGTCGAGGTCACTGATACAATCAGGTTGGCAGTGGATCATAGGTAGCAAGTCGCTTTGATTCTCCTTGATCTATCAATGACTTTCGATACAGTATCTCATTCCATTTTCTTGCACTGTTGTGGGCAGATCAGCGTTGGCCTGGTTTCATTCCTCTTTGACTGGCAGAAGCTAATTGGTTTGGATGGCTCCATATTCTTCTGGTTCCAAACCTTTAAAGCTAGGTGCCCCTCAGGGCTTAGTCATAAGCAATTTAACATATACATGACTCTGCGTAAATTTGGTGTAATCGTTGGGTATTCAGATTGGGTCTTTTGCTGATGGCCCTTAACTTATGCTTTGCAGAAATTTGAGTCATGTCTGATGGAGGTCTTCTATTGGATGTGGCACAGTAATCTTCAGGGCAATGTCAATAAAACAGAGATCCCTTTATTTGGCTTACCTCATCTATTGTGGGATGGTGAATGCTGGTCCAGTCATATCCCAGCTCCACCTGTCCCGGTTTCTATTGTGCACAATTTAGGGGTAAACTTTGATAATCTTGCTACTTTTTATCCCGAGGTGGCAGGAATTGTGAGCTTGTGCATTGGACTTTTAAAATACATAAATACATTTCTGTAATTACTGATGTTGGAGACCCAGAAGACTGTCATACATGCTCTTATTACCTCTCAGCTTGATTATACCAATGTTCTTTACTGGAGTCTTCTAACACACCAGCTGAAGAGACTTCAAGTGATTCGGAATGCTGCTGCTCTGCTTCTACTGAAGGTTCCCAGAGGGGCTCATATCCACCATCATCTTAAGGAGGTGCATTAGTTGCCAATTAAGGAGAGGATACAGTTTAAAGGCCTTCTTATTGCCCATAGATGGGGTGGCACTTCTTTTGCCTACCTCACTGCCAAAGCCTGGAATACTCTCCCCTTCTATTTACGAGCCATGAAAGATGAATACGGTTTCAGAAGAAATTTTAAAACGTGGTTATTCTTCTCAGCATTTCACTAGGTTGGTTTTTGCAATGATGGGTCACTTAGCCTACTTACTGCCTGCACATTGTCAGAGTAGCGTGCACATTATAAATCCTTCTTTATTATTATTATTATTATTATTATTATTATTATTATTATTATTTTTATTATGATTATTATCTAAGTTTACAAAAAAATACATTTTTTATTATGTTTTAATAATAATTAAAAGTGATGTATAGAATTAATTAAAAGTAATATAATGATACTAAAAATAATGTTACATTCATTTATAAATTCAAAGGTAGTTATATATTTTATAATCATATAATAATACATATGCTTTATTTTTAGATTTGTTTAGTATTACATTATATTTAATAATATGTGTAAATCTTTTCATTTAATTTAACATTATTTCACATGGCATTTTTATTTTATTCTTTACCTGCATTATTTTCTATCGGAGGGTTTTGCGGTACCAGTGGCTTGCCATGTGTGGTGCTAGACGTATTATTTTTTCTTTTTGGTACCAGTAACATATGCTAGTAAATTTGGGTCAACCCCTTTTTTTAAACAGGCGGAGAAGTGTAAGTCTACAGTTTTGAGTAACTTTACAATCAGATTGTGTGAATAGCCAAAAATATAAAAGTTAATCAAAAATGAAAAAGTAATCTTACCTGTGTAAATTACTCACACTTGTAAGTTACCTTTGTGACTAGACCAGAGATGTAGCCCAAGGGGCTGCATCAAAGACAGGGAATGCAAAATGGCTTTTATTTGTGTAGGAAAACACTTTTTTACTTGCAAAACACTTACAGAATTCGAAACTGTCACAGCATGTTACAACAATCATCATGAGCCTGCATTCATTTTCAAACATAACATATGAAATTAAGATTTTTTTCTGTGTATGTTTTGGCTTTGTTCGGATAATCTACAAGTACCAAAAATAATTCCATTAGCAATTATTAAGTCAGGACATTCTAATGTATGAATATTGTTTTTTTTTAATTATATTACAATCATATTTATAAAAATACATCCATCAAACATTAAACATTAAAAGAAATACAAATCACAGTTACAGCTTCAATTTTTTTATCAAACTAATAACAAATTTAAAAACATCACTGCTTTTGGGGAAAGGTTCTTGTGAAAGTCTTTTGATGAAGTGGGGAATAAAACGTTTGTCTCATTTTGGGAATCATCTAGCAATCTCTCTAGACACCCAGCCCCCTCAATGTGGAGAGAGGCGTGAATGGTCGCAGAAGGCATAATCAACATTAAACATGTTTGAATGGGAAATTCTGGCCTCTGGAAATGGTGGTGAATGGAAATGGGAGTGGCATTCCTTGTTTCCAAGAAGCCAATACCTTCTCAAGTCACTCTGTGCTGGGCATCATGTGCTGAATGAATGTTCTCCAGGATTTGGACCATTCTGGATTTCGACTGTTGGTTTCACCTTCTGAACCAAATTCTGGAGTACACCCAACACTGCAGTCTGCCCAACACTAAGGTGTCTCTTCAGATCCAAGTAGTGGTAATACAGGAGCAGCCAGAGAGGTGATTGGGGCAAAGGAGACCCCAACCCAATGTGTCCTGGCTTGTAGTTAACTATCTCCACAATCGTAGTGATAGTGGCAGTTCAAATAAAAGATGGCACAGACTTTGCTGCCACTACAAGGGGCTGGCCAGGGTCTTGGCAGTCATGTGACTCTATGAAGGACTCGGCCCCCAAGTTGTCTTCAATGCAAGCCATCTCTCCCTTAGTGCCATTGGATCATTTTGTGCAAAAAGAACAATTGATGGACAGATGCAGAACAATGTCATACATTCACCCCAGTACAGAGATCTGGGCCTAAATCCATCGTTTTTTTGCTCACCATGCCATTTCAGTTTGAACCCAGCCATATGCAAATCAGTCTTGACCCTGCGCCCAATGGGAACAGTCCAGCCCGAAATGCCAGGCCAGGTCCTCTCTGGACTGGAAACAAGCATCCTAGGACCGGTTTCGGGCTTTCAGCCCTCAGCAGCCAGGATAGATTGACTCCAGTGGCATGGAGAGCACGGGACTCACGTCTGAGCATACCCGTCGCACTCGGCGTGACAAATGCAAAAACTACAGGTGATGGACAGAATGCAGAACAATGTCATACATTCACCCCAGTACAGAAATCTGGGCCTGAATCCATCGTTTTTTTGCTCACCATGCCATTTCAGTTTAGACCCAGCCACATGCAAATCAGTCTTGACCCTGCGCTCAATGGGAACAGTCCAGCCCAAACTGCCAGGCCAGGTCCTCTCTGGACTGGAAACAAGCATCCAAGGACCAGTTTTGGGCTTTCAGCACTCATCAGCCAGGATAGCTTGACCCCAGTGGCATGGTGAACACGGGACTCACGTCTGAGCATACCCGTCCCACTCAGGGTGACAAATGCAAAAAGAACAATTGATGGACAGAATGCAGAACAATATCATACATTCACCCTAGTACAGAGATCTGGGCCTAAATCCATCGTTTTTTTGCTCGTCATTTCAGTTTGGACCCAGCATATGTAAATCAGTCTTGACCCTGCGCCCAATTGGAACAGTCCAGCCCAAACTGCTAGGCCAGGTCCTCTCTGGACTGGAAACAAGCATCCTAGGAGAGGTTTCGGGCTTTCAGCCCTCATCAGCCAGGATAGCTTGACTTCAGTGGCATGGAGAGCACAGGACTCATGTCTGAGCATACCCGTCCCACTCGGGGTCAAGCTATCCTGGCTGCTGACGGCTGATCGCCAGAAACCGGTCCTAAGGTGCTTGATTCTGGTCCAGGGAAGACATGGCTTGGCAGTTCGGGCTGGACTGTTCCCATGAGGCACAGGGTCAAGACTGATATGCATATGGCCATGTCTGAACTGGGTTGTCGTGGTGAGCAAAATAACGATGGATTAAACCCAGATCTGTGACTGGGGGTGAATGTTTTGCCAATGTGAAACATTCGGTCCATCATCTTGTGTGTTTTGCTGTTCGCCCTATGTAGGAAGGATGACGACTGATAGCCAGAAACCGGTCCTAGGATGCTTGATTCCGGTCCAGGGAAGACATGGCTTGGCAGTTTGGGCTGGACTGTTCCCATGAGGCACAGGGTCAAGACTGATTTGCATATGGCCATGTCTGAACTGGGGTGGTGTGGTGAGCAAAATAACGATGGATTAAACCCAGATATGTGACTGAGGGTGAATGTTTTGCCAATGTGCAACATTCTGTCCATCATCTTGTGTGTTTTATTGGATTCTTTCGGGACATTGACTTCTCCGTCTGACTCCATCGGCTTATCCAGCACTGATGATGGAGCAGCTGCTTCTTTGTGCATAGGATTCCACAATAGATACATAAATAAAAATGATATAATGATTGATTGTTACATTTTAGGCAAATGCCCTATTAGCAATCATCTAACAAACACATGCTAAGCATAACTTCT
Source organism: Lissotriton vulgaris (assembly GCF_964263255.1). NCBI lineage: Eukaryota > Metazoa > Chordata > Amphibia > Caudata > Salamandridae > Lissotriton > Lissotriton vulgaris. The sequence continues at coordinate 893,164,400 of NC_141689.1, read as the reverse complement.
ATCCAAGGGAATATGCCACATATCATCCTCGATCCAGAAAAATTAATAATATTTACTAAACCTATATCTTCAATTAGCCTAACATATACCTATTGACCAATATAGAATTTTGCTGTGTGTGTAAATCATTTACACAAGCCATAAAAAAGGTAAATAAATTTCCCAGGTAGACAAGCACTTGGATACAAATGTGGTGGATATTCCATCCGCCACATTAAAAGTGGCATTGACTACAAAACACTTATAACAGGGCTAATGTTAGATCTGCCATGTTGGTTACACTGTATCCTGTCTCAAAAACGCAAAAGAAGTCACAATGTTTAATATTGATTTCCCATTACATTCTAATTCTTGTGTTTCATTGTTTTCTGGTTGCTCAGACTCATTGCACATGGATGGCTAAACAATATATATCTCAGAATAGTATTTGTACACAAATTAGTTAACTGTGGACCTTCTTTAGAGTATGGAGAATGGACAAACCCTCAGATGTTGGTCAAAATCTTCTATGCCATAGTACAAGTGCCATAGGCTTTAATGCACTACTAATATGGTGGACTGGAAATCCACCACGGGGTATCCCATTCGCTAAATTCTAATGAAGGGCCAATGTCCCTTTTTTATTCTTTGGTGGGCAGTCTGCTGTCCTGCCTTTGAGCGGAGATCATGACATCCAGCACCTTGGTGGAGAAAGGTCTGCCATATTAAAATGTCACCGCCTGCCAGGTGGGTTTGTCATGATGTTGATGGAGCTGCACCCACAGCACATCCTTTAACTGCACTTATGTTTTTTTATGTACTTAAAGCAGATTCTTTCCATAAAAGTCTTTATCTGCAAGTGACCAACTTATAAAGGTGGATAAAAAAAATTGCCAGATAGCCAAGGATGTTTTTACTGTCTGCGGGGATGTACCTGCTACATCTAACTAAAAAGAAGCCCATATCACATTTTCTTTTATGTTAATGAACGGCTAACTATCAATATATTTTATAGATTGTTACTGGGCCAAAAATTATTACTGCTACAAAGGCATCGTATTCAAGCTAAACAACACAATTTTGAACACTCGAAGTTTTTGTGATTTAAAGGTGATGTTTCAACTTTGAACGAATGCCATCATTTTTGTTTATTCATTAACCAAATACAAAGCTATATTTTAAAATGTTAAAGTACGTCGTGTTTGATACTCACCCTTTGCTTTTATGCTCTGGCCTGCAGCTGCTTAGCTAAGTCAGGCTAGGCTACCATAATTGTGTGTCGCATAGTGGGGGTATTTGAGCACCCCCACTTTCTGTTGGATAGAACTCCCAGATGAACTAATGCAGTCAGCCTTCTCCACCTGCATCGGTCCTCCCAGCATTTGTGCACACAGTTGATACGCCGTTGACAGCCTGCCAGAGTGGCACACATTTTGCAAATGCTCACTAAATCCTCTTCTTGGTATGGGAAATAACTTAAGCAGTGGCTGTAAACATAATATTAGTCATAATTAATCATTAGCAAATAGCCTAAAAAATACGTAATTCAACAATTAGGATTTTATAATTTTTTATACATTATATAAAATAATGAAAAATCAAAGTGCAAAATGAAATGACACTTTTTCTTAAACTTTAAAACGTATTTATACTCACCATATTAATGGTGGGCCACCATATTAATGGTGAGCCACTATCTGGCAAGGGTGGCAGACGTTTTAACCTATGTCGCCTTGGTAGATGACTGTCTACCTAATTAAACAACCTCCGCACTCCGGCTGGAGTTTTCAATGCTGTGTTGGTGGCGGCTCCTTTGAAGGTACCAAAATCCCTACCAGTTTTTCAGATATTTCTAAATGTGGTGGGCGCTATCCTTCAATGTGCAAAAACCCGTGCAACATAAGCCAACCCATCAAACTTTATATAACCACCTTAAGGTTTTTTTTTTATTTTGGGGAAAGAGATACTGTAATGCACATTGATAACACTGAGTGGGATAGAAACCACATTTGTCACTGAATATACTATCCACTGTACACTAAAAATGTAATGTGGTGCAATTGTTATAAATTGTGTTACTAAGACAAATATGAACTAATATATGATATATTTCATCTTGGAATATGTTTTTGATTCATTCATATCTCACATTAATCTTCTTGAACTACACAATGGTGGTATGTGTTTTGATGCATTGATGATTTTGGTCCAGCTCCCATTAGTATTACATGGGTCTAACCCAGGAATAAAAAGGTTCTACATGAGGTCCTTTTTGAACTTGGTGCAGGCCTAGACCAATTACATTTTCTTTAAATGACTAATCATGCTGTACTACAACCCGAAAAAAATCTTTACAATTAAAATCTTTTATAAAATGAAAAAAATATTTAGAATCTTGCTTTGTTCATGATCCCGTAGGACTCATTTATGCACGAGTGGTTTACTGACCTGTTTGTTTGGTGGGCTATGTAACTGAGGGTAGTGACCAAGGCACCCTCCTCCAAGGTCTCCAGCTCTTCTTGGGTGAAAATGGGTCCATGTCACAGGATCCCTCTGACATTTTCAATTCCCAGCAGAACAATATGGCAGCTGCAATGGAAGAGGTGTTGGCAAGTTATTAGTGGCAGGGGAGGTGAACTTTTAAAGAAGCATGGTTGAATACACTATGTGGCATTTTTCCACCAGCGGCTGTACCATGGCAGGCTGAGTACTTCCATTATTCCAAAAGTAAGTCCATCCATGACGATGTTTGTCCTCCAGGTGTGGATTGTACTTCATAGACATAGCTGTCCTCCATCCATAGCAGAGGACTAAGCCAACCACCATGGTACATTCATACGTTGTTACAAAGGTAAATGCCTGACAAGTTGGTGAACAGGAACATTTGTATTTGTATTTGTATTGGTTATTTGTAGAGCGCAACTATCGCTCCGAAAGGAGCATCCTGGCGCTAATAAAACAATGTGCATACAGTTACAAGTACAGAATTAAATAGTTGTCATTACGTAGTCGTCTGGAAGATTGAAGATCCAGGTTTTCAGGTGCTTCCTAAACTGGTTTTCCTGAGTCCAGGTTTTCAGGTGCTTCCTAAACTGGTTTTCCTGAGTCAGCAATCTAAGGTATTTGGGCATTACATTCCAGGCTTTGGATGACAGGAAGGTTAAGGTCTTACCCCCCTTGGTTTTATAGTTAAATTTGTCCAATTTAATTAGATTTTCTCCTGCAGATCGTAGTGTCCTGGAAGGGTTGTAATGGGGGAAGCGCCTAATGAGATACTTCGGGCCAGCGCCATTAAATGCTCGAAAGGCGACAATCAAGATTTTAAATAAAATCCTCTTATGTAGAGGCAGCCAGTGTAGAGTCTTTAAGGCGGCTGACGCTGAGGATTTCCTTGGCAGTTTAAGAACAAGTCTGGCAGCTGCGTGTTGCACGCTTTGAAGTTTTTTTAGTGTGATTTTTTTAACACCTGCCATCAAACCATTGCAATAATCCAAACGTGCGAGGATTAAGGCCACAGCGACAGCTTTTCGTGAGTCAATGGGCAGGAAGTAAAAAAAATTCCTTAAAGATTTAATAATACTGAAGCAACTTCCTGTCACATTCCTCACATGCTGGTCAAATGAAAGCTCGGTGTCAAATAAGACACCTAGATTTCTTGCTGATACCACAGTTTGTGGGGGAGCAGGAGAGTCTTTCGGCCACCATTTGCTGGGACAAAAATGCTGGGACTTTCCCATAGGAAGAATCTCTGTTTTATTTACATTGCATTTAAGATGGTTCTTATCCATCCAGAGAAACACATCCTCCAAACAGTTCTTGAGGTTTTGTTCAGCATTGGTGGAGCTCTTCTCAAGAGGTACAATGAGTTGAGTATCATCGGCATACGATGTCACAAGTATGCTGTATGACTCAATGAGGGAGATGAGAGGAACCATGTAAATATTGAATAGGAGTGGGCTCAGGATGGAGCCCTGAGGAACTCCGGACAATACCTTTTTTTCCTTAGAAAGGAAAGGACCCAATGCAATTGTTTGTGATCTCTCCGTCAAAAATGAGATGATCCACGTCAATACTACCCCCGAGATTCCAATATCTCTAAGTCTCCCTATCAATAGTGGATGGGAGATGGTGTCGAACGCCGCTGTGAGGTCTAATAAAATCAGAACAGCGTTCTTTCCTTGGTCCTGCAAGATTTTTATGGAGTCAGTGAGTTCAATCAGAGCTGTTTCTGTGGAATGGTGAGACCGGAAGCCCGATTGTTGGGGATGAAGAATATTGTTGGTTTCTACATATCTTTTTAGTTCTTTGTATACCATCTGTTCTGTAATCTTGCCCAGGACTGGGAGAAGTGAAATTGGGCGTAGATTGGCCAGCTCTGTAGGGGATTTATTGGGTTTTTTCATCAGGGGTTTTACGACTGCTTGTTTCCATTGACCTGGGACTATACCTGTATTGAGAGAAGTATTTACAATCTCGTTTATAAAAGGATTTACCACTTCGATTACCTGATGAAGAATTCGTGGGGGGCACGAGTCAGAAGGGGCACCTGATTTACAAGCAAGAATTACTTCACTGGTTTGGGGTAATGACACTGGTGTAAAGATACTAAGACTACTGGTCGCATTTTCTCCCTGGTAAGGGGGGACCGAGGGCTGATAGACTTGCGGGACTGGGAAATCCTTTTGTATAAGGTCAATCTTTTCCACAAAGAAATCTGCAATTTGGTTGCAGAGTTCTAAGGAGGGTGGAATTTCAGGCTGTAGGGTTTTTGGATGTGTAAAGGTCTTTACAATGGAAAATAATGTTTTTTGTTTTTGTTTTGCTTCCTTAATGGCGTTAGTGTAATACTCTTCTTAGCGATTTTAATGGTACCTAGATATATTTTCCTCTGTTGGACATAAAGGATTCTGTTGGTAGGATCATAGGTTTTACGCCAATTGCGTTCACCTTTCTTACATAATAGGTGGAGCGATGCCAGTTCTGGTGTAAACCAGGGGGCATTCCTCTTTCCTCTTTTTTCCATTCTGCGGGGATGTTTAGGTGAAACGCATTTTTTAATCTCTTGCTGCATCCAGCTGTGAAAGTGTATCGAATCTTGTTCAGCATTACCGGACAAGTTGGGAATCTGAGTTTGTATTATGGGTTGAAGCTTAAAACTGTCTTCGACCTTAGTCCAGTTAATATTATTTTCTGAATGTTTGTTCAATTTCAAAGAGTTTTGGAGGCGTGATGTTCTGATGCTAAAGGGAATCAGACTATGATCTGTCCAAATTTGTGGGACAGGTGTGTGGGTTTTCAGAAGGGGAAAATTAGTACATATCCCGTCCAGGGTATGACCTGCTTGATGTGTCGGTTTAATTACCTTTTGTTGTAAATTAAAAATCTCCAGGGTCTGATGAAAGTTAAGTGCCTGAGTGTCTAGTTTAGATTCCAATTGTAAATTGAAATCTCCCAGAAGTGTAAAATGAGGGTAACGGAGAAGGAGCTGACCTATGGAATCACTGAGTGATTCTAAAAACTTAGTTGCACTGCCTGGGGGCGGTAAATTAGCCCTCCTGAGAAGGAGGTGGTGTCATTTAGCTTGATGGAGAAACCAAGCCCCTCTATACCTTTCAAAGGTTCTAGATTGAAAGTGTGACATTTTATATGGTTTCTCAACACCAAAGCAACTCCTCCTCCTCTCCCCTTCATTCTATCCTGCCTAACAATGGTATAGCCGTCTGGCAGGGCTATTGCTAAGTCTGGGTTACTACTATTAGTTAGCCATGTTTCAGTTATGAGGATGCAATCCAGGTCTTGCTCAAGAATAAGGTCATTAATATCTTGACTATGGCCACACATGGAACGGGCGTTTATCAGCCCACCTTTAAAATTTAAAGTATCGGCAGAGTGGTACTGAGAGGAACTGTAGTCTCCACTGGGGACCCAAGGGAAGTCCATTTGCAGTATTTACAGGAAAAAGGTCCCTCAATCTTACTCATATCCATATTACACGAGCAAATATTTGCAGTATTGAGATTGCGAAAGTCGCTTGCCTGATACAAAAGGAAGGAGTGTGAATGACCAGAGTGTCCTGCGCCTGTCGCGTCCTTGGCGCGGACGGGCGCAGACAGGCTATCCTTTGGCGCGCCTTCGGCGCGCCGCCGTCGCGCCCGCTGCGCCTGCCCGCTGCGCGGACGGGAGGTGTTATCCTTCATATAGTGGTGGAGGAGGGTGGGAGGCGTCACAAGACTGGAGCGCTGCCCTTCGTTCTCCCCAAGATGGCGTCCGTCCCTGAGTTTGATCGCATCAGCTGTAAATCGCTGTGCGAGGACCAGGGATCATCATTAAAGGATGCATCTGGCATCCACCATGGCCTGCTCGTCAAGTGTAACATTCTTGTCAAGACATTCTTGTCATGATGCCTTGAAAATACATGATTAACAGCAATCAGACAAAATGGGTCACCCACCATAGCGGATGACAAAGGATTACTCAGCAGACTCTGGATGACAAAATCAAAGATGGACAGAAACCCTATTCATGATATAGTCTGTCATTGATATATCTGTGGTCTACCAGTGCTATAACATTATCTGCCATGGAGTTCCTGCCCATCATAAAATGGTGAACAAAAGGAACCATCACTGACGCAATGATATTTCCATATCTTATTATTTTTAACAGTAACATTTAATAAACAACTTTATGAGAAATCTTTCTTTAAAATAATATGTATAGATACTTTAATAAAAAATAAACATATTTTAATATGTTAAATATTATTAAGATACATTAAATAAATGAGAAAATATCTATTATTGTCTGTATTTAAAATGTTCTATTCAGCATAGTAATGCATAATATGTACTCAGAAATTGGTGAACAGTCTTGAATGTTTTGTTAAAGTGGTATCATATCATTTTGTTAATTAAGAATTATATTTGATTACATTTTATGATCCTCAATACATAACACTTTTGCTATGCAATGTGTAGAAATGTTAAAAATGATTTTGCATACAATTATTTAAAACAGACATATACAGCATCTAACGGTGAACAAGAGTATGTGTGATAGAAGACTGTGTCTACAAGTTGAGTCCAGATCTACATACTATGGAAGAAAAGCATAATATTAGGAAATACAGAATAGACTGCAACAGAATATTGGGCATTGGAAAATATTTTGAAACCAGAGCTCATTTCAGACATTAGTATTTCAACAGCAATGTCACCACTAATTAAGATGATGGCAGTGTTCCACTTCTGTACAACTGGATCAAATGGAATGCCCAATTGGGCCAACCAATATTTTGTGTTGTCCTCATACAGTTTGTGAAATGTATGCTTCTGCATGTGAAAGAATCTGTCTACTTCCGAATGATGCGACAATTATTAATAACATTAACCCCTTCGCTGCGGCGGCTATTCCGCCGCAGCGCTAAAGGGGCGGGGCGGCCGCGCGGCCGCCGCATGCTGGTGACAGAACCGCTCCGTCACCAGCTACAGTTGAGCTGCTGTGCTGGTGACGGAGCGGTTCCGTCATGACCCGCCCCGCTCATTAGAATGCCCGCGCAGGCGCGAAATCAGCGCCGCGCAGGCGCGGCGGCCGGGCCATGACGGAACCGCTCCGTCATCAGCACAGCTCAACTGTAGCTGATGACGGAGCGGTTCCGTCATCAGCATGGAAGGGGTTAAGGCAGGGATCTGCTTTAGGAGGAATTACACAAGTGGGTGCAGCTATTGAATTTCCACATGTAGCCTTGATTCTACATCTGTTACATTCGCTGGAGCTTTCTAGAGCTGCAGGATTGGATTTATGACCCTTCTGGCCAACCCACATCAGAAACCCGGTTGAACTGCAACTCATACACAACCCACAGAGCAATGTTTGACTTAGATTTGTTTCAGGTAACTTGCAGTTCCATGAGACATGAGACAGGGGCAATAACTGGAATACCAAATCGTTTTTCATAATTGAACAATGCACTCAAGCATCAGCAGAAACCGAAATGCACGTTTAAATACTTTTAATTAAAAATAAAACCCTAATCTAGTGCACGCAAGAGGAATGACCACCATAATGAATATGAACAGTGAGGCAGCAAGGAAGTTTATGAGTGACGAAAACAATAAAAAATACTCCTACATTTTGTTATGGAAGCTGCAGCATTAACACCCTCATTTTCTAATTCCAATTGCTACACTAGTTCTTGCACATCATTTGCATATTATACTAAAATCCTATTTTGAGTTTCAAAGATGGTTCGAACCCACATACTTAATTCCAGAAAAATACAGTATTTCTTCAGCTAAGAAGGCATATGTGCGTGCTTGAAATGAGGCACAGTCTACAGCACTACCAGCCAAGTCCCCGATGAAGTCTGAAGTCTTTGCAGCTTTAGTTAGGGCAGGTGGGCAATCGGGTCCCTGTGTCCTTCTGTCTTCTGCCATAAAGTCATCTCTGACTTCTAGCTCTCTGTGTCTGTTTTTTTTTAGAGATTATCATATGTGCAACAACAGAACATTATGGAAAATAATGTTCTTTTGATTTGGTCACACATATTCATAAACAGTGGATTCAAGGAAGGGGTATTCAGACCCTAAATGTGACATTTATGACACCTTAGAACCAGGAGCAGATGTACTGCAACTGAAAGCACTTTTATTCAATCAATGTGCAGGTAGTGTGCTCCGCAGACCTCTTCATTACCAGTCTACGTGCCAGGTTTCCTCTATAAACTCAGGACTCAAGGGTGCTTTGCTATAGCAGTGTCCCACAACAGATGGAAGTCCTAGCACCATAGTAATTTAAGTGCTTTAAATTAATTCTACAAATGTAATAAGCTATACATTAATTTATTTCTGGTGATTCCGTCTACTCAAGTTGAATAGGACTTTTAATATGTTTTAGGGACCCAGCAACACCAAGGGAAGTTTGTTACAATGAAGAACATGAGGGCTTATAAAATGTACTTTTGGCCTGCTAAAGGTCAGCTTCAGATGTCTAGATAGACCAGTGGTGCTTGAAGGCCCCTTGGGAGATATGTAAAAGTGTAGATCTCTGCTGTATGCTACACAACATAGTCATATGGCGAAACATACCACTCATCACTAATGATGATTACCAGTCATTACCAGAGATTTATATTCGTGCTGGTCATGAGCATGATGAAAATGATGAAGAAGGTGGCCATTAGGTTAGACGCGATTTGAGAGAACATATATTTGACTAAATTCCTCAATTTACATTAATATATAAAAAAATGTAATAATATATTAGGCAATTAATAAAAACATAACATTTTTATTGTGTATCATATTAGACATTACAGTCACACAGACTGGTCATATGGTCATCATGGTCATATGAAAAAAATTAGGCAAAATTTATTAACTGTGTTATAATAAAACATTAATTCAATTGTCATCATAAAATCATTAAAGTTTGATTATAAAGAAGATACAAAATTAATATTCATAATTAATTCCCTAATGGTTACTCTCCTGAAATCCGGTAAACACCCTAATCTTTGTTCCTTACATAGGCCTCTGTCATTATTGAATGTCGATACTAAGCTATATGCCAAGGTATTGGATAGTAGACTAGCACTGATATTGCCTGTAGGGGTGCACCTGGAGCAAGCCGGATTCGTACCAGGTCGCAATCTCACATACAATCTGATCCCTTTTTGGTACTATCCAATATGTGGATCCGGGGATCAGGCAGTGGTTGTGTTTCTCAATGCCAAAAGGCATTCAACTCCATTGAGTGGGGGTTTATGCTGGCTGTCCTTCATCGTATTGGTGTGGGAGAAGTGTTCCTGCAATTGATCACAGTGCTATACACTGAACCTACAGCCAGGATCCATATGGGTGGTACCATAACTAGAAATCAATAGGGGTCCCCAGCAAGGTTGCCCTTTGTTGCCCTTGTTGTGTGCTCTTGTAGCTGAGCCTCTGATATGCGTGCTGCATCAGTATCATGGACGTAGAGGATTGATATTTCTGGGTTACAACCTCATAATGTCAGCATATGCTGATGATACACTGCTATATATTCATAGACCGGGGAACAATATCACACCTATACTCAGAGGTGGTCTGATTTTAGGGAACTCTCAGACCTATGCGTACATTTGGATAAATCAATCATAATTCTCCTCACCCCAGTCACAACACCTATAACAATGGAATATCCATTACAGTGGACAATAGATTCGGTGCGCTACCTTGGGATATAGGTCCACACTGTCCCAGCAGTAGTTTTCCTTGATAATTACAGGAAAGCAGTCCAACGATTAGCAGATGTTGTGGAACGTTGGATTAAATACCATTGTCCTTGATTAAACGGGTTGTCATTATGAAGATGACAGTGCTCCCCAGATTCCTATTCTTATTCCAAAATATCCCAATGCTTTTGCCACGCCCTGTGGTTGATAGGCTATGGCCATTGATAATAAGATTGGCTTGGACGGGAAAGCGACCAAGGGTGAAATGGGAAGTGCTTACCTTGCCATAGACTATGGGTGGTCTGGGTACTCCGGACCTTGACATGTATTATAGAGCAGCACCGGCATGTTTGCACACTACTGGATCTATGGCCTGCATGATTTGACACACTTAGATATAGAGAGAGATGCCAGGGACACACATGTACTCCCTCAGATACTGTTTCAAAACCCATCACAACACCATAGTGCTTTGACTCCTTAAATGTAACAGTGCAGGCCTGGCAAAGTGTTCTGAAGAGGCATGCACACTCCCTTTTATACTCACCACACATTCCATTAAACTGGTGCTCCTGGTTCCCAATGGGACAGGAGAAAGGTGTGTTACAAGCCAAGTATCCCATAGGGATTAACTTAATAGGAGATTTTTTTCAGAGTGGCAGGGTGTGCGGCTGAGATGAGGTCCAGGAGAGAGTGGGCGTACCAAAGGCTCTTACTTGCTTTCATTATCATAGAGCCAGACTGTTAGACCTGTCTGGCTTTTTGCGTATTCCCTCCAATTTATTATTTATTTTGTCCCCTTTTTGCCCCTCATACCTTTATTAATTTTTGTGTCCACTAGCTTTTTCAAGGTGTTGGTCAAGGGGATAGGTGTTCTTTCACCCTCATAGTTTTTCACCTCAGGCCTAGAGGCCTTCCCTGACAGGAATTTTCTTAGTTCCACAAAATGGTGGCCACCAACTGTCCCCAACTGCCACCTCCTAGACTGGCCCATAGATTAGCATTAGGCCTTCCAGAACTTTCTGGACCCTACTGGACCCCGTGTGGCTTGGCTATAAAAGGCCAGGGGTCAGGGAGCCATTTTGTGTAGTCTAGAGTGTGAGAGGAGAGAGGCAGTGGTGTGAGGAGGAGGACGCGCTAGAAGAAGTTGGTTGGTCTATAGGATTGACAGCATCTTTCAGAAGACGTTCCCCCTCGTGCTCCTGACCAAACCCTTTCGTCGGTCTGTCATTAAATTGGGACAGCCAGGCAATCGTGAACTTTGGCCACCTTCCCGTTTTGAGCCGTGTCCCACACCCTCCTTCACCCCCCTTCAGATTGGCAACTGGTTCCCCGCCTTCCTTTTGAAGTCCCAGCCTACCCGGATTGGAAGAATTGATCCCGGTGTGTTCTAACTTCTCGCGCTGCTGGGGTGTCTCTGAGCTGGAGGCGCGAGGGGGCGTTGAGGTGATCAGACTGCAGAGAGTGGCGCTGTTAGCTGCATAAGCCCCGCGGTGTAACTGAAGGTGAGGCGGGCAGGGAAGCGGTGAGACACTGATTCTCTGCGCAAGGGCAGAGGTGTGTTACACTCCGTGTGAGGGAGGCAGCGCCAGCCGGAACACTGCTTCCCCGCGCCTGCGCAGCTGAGGCCTGAGTCAGGAAGGAGCGAGGGATTCCCGAGAGGAAACGCGTCTCTGGGCTCCTCAGCGTCTCCGTCTCCTGGTGAGGTCTGGGGCGAAGGGACAGCCCTCATCCCCGGAGAAGCGGGGAATTTGTACTGCAGCCTGCCGGAAAGCAAGTAAGGTGTGGAGCAGGGGGAGGAAGTGAGGCAGGAGCCGGGGAGACCATTAAGGCCCTGGAAAGGAGTTCCAAGTCAACCCATCACTCGGAAGTAACTGTGGGAGGTTCCCGGTCCTGAGATAGCCTCAGGTTAATCTGTCATTGACACAGTCAAGAGGAGGAGGGGAGAGTGCGGGTAAACACCCTGATGTTGTCTGGAAATAAGCACTGACATAATTGTTGTAAAGCAGGGGGTAAGCTGGAAATCCCCTAAGGCTTTATAGACTTAAATTGCCCAGAGTTCAGTCAGAACCACTTGTAACTTCTAAGAGTATCGTTTTGTTGAAGTAAACAGGAGACCCCAGTTGGGGATGAAAGATCCATTACTGAATAAGGATTATCAGCGTCTATAGAAAGAGCACTGGACAAGTATAATTCTCTGTTTGGGATGGGAATTAGGCGGTGAAGAACTTAAAACGTTACTGAGTAGGTGGGAAAAGCTGATAAAAGCTGCACATTATAATTAACTGTGAACTGCTGTATTGTGACGAAAAATTTGACAAAGCTATGTAACGTGTATGTTTTGGTAATTTGTGAGAAGTCTAGTAATCTCATGACTAAATTGTATTGAGCTGTTTACTCTAATAGGAAAACTGCTTAAGGTGATGATTTAGCAACTTTGACAGTCTAAGAATATTTACAGGAATAAATGTACAATACTGAGCTGTGATTTTAAAAGTCAAGAAAGCAAATATTATTTTTATAAACAAGCTCGTATTTTTCCAATATTGGTGTAGTGTCCTTTTTGTGTGTCATTGCGTTAATTTACTGCTGGGTGGTTTGCAACCTTCACACATGTGCCTTTAGTGAGTGTGTCTTACCCTAGGCCAACCTACACTAGGTGACCTGTCATCCCAGGTTCCAACAAATTGGTGTCTAGCGGTGGGATCCTGACTGTGGTTGCAGCTACTCAGTAGTAATTAAACGTAATACACTAGCCTACACCAGGAGTTTTCTCCTAGCGGCCCTCCTAATTTGACTTTTGTTTTTCCACATTTGTTCCTGGTGGTGGGTGGAGGTTATCCTCAGATCACGCTTCTTAGTTCTCTCCTGAGTGCTCATTTGATCCCATATTTGAAGAATGGAATTAAACCTTGAAGAGCTAGAGACCTACACTGTGACCCAACTTAAAGAGTGGTGTCAACGACAGGGGGTATTCTTCAAAAAAGGTGCCAAGAAAAGCGAGTTACAGACAAGCATAAGGGCATGGGTGGAAGCTCATATAGGGAGGAACAGGACACAGAAGAGGGTGATAGGGACACTGTCCTTGAGACCGCAATGCTGTACCAAGCTGAAGGGGGGAATCTGCTGACAGGTCCCAGGACACTTTCAAGGGAGGGCAGCAGCGTCTCAGTGAGGAGTTTTACTGACGCCGAGCTGGAAGACAGGAGGGAAGAGAGGAGACTGAAATTGGAGTTAGCTAAATTAGAAATGGAGCGGGAGGACAGGAGGTTGGCCCACGAACGAACCATAAAGGAGCTAGACCTTCAAGCCTTAACATTAAGGTCTCCTAATCCAAACAATGGTGGCAGCGAAAACAAAGAAAACACCAGAGAACCCAGACCCTATCTACCCAAGGATGTTATTGCTAGTTACACCATAGGTGATGACATTGCCAAATGGTTAGCCTCATATGAGGTCTCTTTAAGGGCTCATGGGATCTCAGAAACCCACTGGGGGGGGTGGGCTGTATAAGTATATGCCACCTGCTGGCAGGGATACCTTGTTGGCTCTGGAGCGGGATGAGCAAACCCACTACCCTACAATGAAAGTGGCGCTGGTGAAAAAGTTTGGACTTACCCCCGAAAAATACAGACAAAAATTTAGGGGAAGTCATAAACTGAGTACCCAGAATTGGGTGGATTTCTTAGATTACGCCAAGAAAGCCTTCGAGGGCTGGGTCAAGGGCAGTGAGGTGAAGGATTATGAGGGGCTGTATGATCTATTTTTGAAAGAGCACCTCCTCGAGAAATGTTTTCCTGAGCTGCGCCAACACCTGGTGGACAGCAAGCTGACCAATCCCCGGAAGCTTGCAGAGGAGGCAGACATCTGGGCAAGTACCCGGGTGTCCTCAAAGGGGTCTGGAGGGGGTTCCCAAAAGGTCGGACAGGGTGCCCCCCAGAAGAAGGAGGGGGGAGAGAAAAAGAGGGAGTTCTCTAAAGGTCCCCAAAACAATTTCCAAGGAAAGGGAACAGGTTTCACCCCTAAGGCAAACCCGCCCAGAAACCCTAATCCTCGCCAAAGCCAGCAGCCAAGGTTTCTCCACTGTTTTGAGTGTGGTGGTGTGGGACATTATAAGGGAGATGTCAGATGCCCAAAGAGACCACCCCCTCCCACCGGAGGAAAACCACCGGGAGTAGCTAGTGTAGCGCTCGGGGAGGAGTTGCCCTTAGATAAGGGGGGTGAGTGGGCGGGTGTCACCTTAGTGTCCCTGGGAGAACGGGAGATGGTTCCTAAGATCCAGGTGCCCCCAAATACTGCAAAGTATGGGCAATGGGTCACCATCAATGGCCAGAGAGGGGAGGCTCTGAGAGATACAGGAGCCAGTATGACTATGGTGAGAAGTCAACTGGTGTCTCCAGAGCAGGTGGTTCCCCATGTACTCCACCCCGCCGCGATGGCTGGCGGCAGAATGGGCCACTATCCAGTGGCTGAGGTTCCCTTTGAGTGGGAGGGGGTTGCAGGTTCACTTCGAGTTGCCGTAAGCCCTGCCGTGCCAGTTGATTGTCTGCTGGGGAATGACATGGAGCACAACGCTTGGAGAGAGGTGGAATACCGGACGCACTCTGCGATGCTGGGTACACCTGACTGGGCCTGTGTGAGCACACGGTCTGCGACTGCCCGAAGAGGGAGTTCGCCTGGGTTGGAGCCTGGAACAATGGCCCAACCTGCTGCCAAAAAGGGACAGACCCGGAGACAGGAAGAGCCTGCTTCGGCTTCCACACCCCATGTGACAGATCGGCCACCTGCGGTGGTGGACCAGGAGTCCGTGGAGGGGGAAGTAGACTCTGGGGGATTTACCCATCCCTGCTGAGTGGCATGTGGAGGGAGGTCCTACCAGAGAGGAATTCTGTAAGGGGCAGAGGGAGTGCCCTACCCTTGAGGGACTGAGGCGACAGGCTGAAGCCCAGGCAGCAGGTGATGTTACGGGACACTACCATATTTACTGGGAGGATGGACTCCTCTACAGTGAACCCAAGGTATCCTTACCTGGTTCATCAAGGGCCTTGGTAGTCCCGCAACAATACCGAGCCTTTCTACTGGAATTGGCTCATGCTATACCCTTGGCAGGACACTTAGGACAGGACAAGACCTTTGCCCGGCTTGTCCTCCACTTTTACTGGCCTCAGACGAAAGTGACGTCCAACACTTATTGTCGGACATGTGTATCCTGCCAGGCCCGTGGGAAAACAGGGGTGAAGCTGAAGGCTCCCCTGGAACCACTTCCAGTCGTTAGCACACCCTTTGAGAGGGTGGGCATCGATATTGTAGGGCCTTTAGATCCACCAACAACAGCTGGTCACAGGTTCATCCTGGTTCTGGTGGATCATGCCACACGGTACCCAGAGGCAATTCCTCTGAGGACAGTTACTACACCTGTGGTGGCTAGAGCCCTAATGGGGATCTTTACCCGAGTGGGATTCCCCAAAGAAGTTGTGTCTGACAGGGGGACCAACTTCATGTCAGCTTACATGCGGGCAATGTGGAAGGAGTGTGGAGTGACCTACCGGTTCACCACTCCTTATCACCCCCAGTCGAATGGACTGGTTGAGAGGTTCAACAAGACCTTGAAGGGCATGATCAGAAGTCTGCCCGAAAGCCTGCGGAGGAAATGGGACGTCCTCCTACCCTGTTTGCTATTCTCATACAGGGAAGTGCCACAGAAGGGAGTGGGCTTCAGCCCCTTTGAACTTCTGTATGGGCACCCTGTACGCGGCCCTCTCAGCCTGGTGAAGGATGGTTGGGAGAAGTCTCCCAGGAAACCCCCCCAGGATGTGGTGAGCTACATGCTGGCCTTCCGGAGCCAAATGGCGAAGTTGTGGAAGCAGGCTTCTGACAACTTGGAGGCCAGCCAGGCAGTCATGAAAGAGTGGTATGACCACAATGCTCACCAGGTGGAATTGGAGCCTGGCCAGAAAGTGTGGGTGATGGAGCCTGGAGAGCTTAGTGCCCTTCAGGATCGCTGGACAGGCCCATTTGAAGTGTTGGAGAAGAAGGGAAAGGCCACATACCTGGTGGACCTTAAGACCCCTCGACAGCCCCTACGAGTGCTGCATGCCAACCGACTCAAACCCCACCATGAGAGGCCCGAGGTCATTTTGATGATGGTGACTGATGAAGGAGAGGAAGCGGAAAGCGAACCTCTCCCGGACTTGTTCTCGTCTCAAGAGAAGGATGGGTCAGTGGAGGGAGTGATTCTCTCTCCCACTCTAACTCCTGAGCAGCGGGAGGACTGCCGCCAGATACTGGAGCAGTACTCTACGTTGTTCTCCCTTGTCCCGGGAAGGACTCACCTGTGTACCCATGATGTAGACACAGGGGACAGCCCACCAGTGAAGTCGAAGACCTACCGGCTGTCTGACAAGGTGAAGGCTAGCATCCATGGAGAGGTTGCCAAGATGCTAGAGCTGGGAGTTATAGAACCTTCCAACAGCCCTTGGTCCAGTCCGGTGGTGCTAGTGCCAAAAGCCGCTCCACCAGGCACCACACCAGAACTGAGGTTCTGTGTGGATTACCGGGGACTGAACTCAGTTACAAAGACTGATGCTCATCCGATCCCTAGGGCGGATGAATTAATTGACCGGCTAGGAGCTGCACAATACCTAAGTACCTTTGACCTCACTTCGGGGTACTGGCAGATCTCCTTGACAGATGGAGCAAAGGAAAGGTCAGCCGTCTCCACGCCTGAGGGACACTTCCAATTTTGCGTGATGCCCTTTGGGCTCAAAAATGCCCCCGCCACATTTCAGCGGCTGGTGAACCAGGTCCTCTCTGGAATGGAGAGTTTCTCTTCTGCTTACCTGGATGACATTGCTGTCTTCAGTAGCAGTTGGGAGGACCATTTGCAACACTTGCAAGCAGTTCTCCAGGCCCTGAAACAAGCTGGATTGACCATCAAAGCCAGCAAATGCCAGATTGGGCAGGGCTCGGTTGTGTACCTTGGACACTTGGTGGGTAGGGGGACAGTGCAGCCCCTGCAGGCAAAGATTGAGGCAATCATGGCCTGGGAACCCCCCAAGACACAGACTGAGGTCCGAGCTTTCCTGGGCCTCACAGGCTACTACCGTCGCTTTGTGAAGGGGTATGGCACTATTGTAGCGCCCCTCACAGAGCTCACCTCCAAGAAACAACCTCGACGGGTAGTTTGGACGAACGCTTGTCAGCAAGCTTTTGAGAAACTGAAGCAGGCAATGTATGCGGCACCGGTCCTGAGGGCCCCAGACTTCTCCAAGGAGTTCATTGTCCAGACAGATGCATCAGAACATGGCATTGGGGCAGTGTTATCGCAACTAAATGAGGAGGGCCTGGATCAGCCTGTAGTCTTCTTATCCAGGAGACTGCTTCCCCGGGAACAGAAGTGGAGTGCAATTGAGAGAGAAGCTTTTGCGGTGGTGTGGACTCTGAAGAAGCTGCGGCCATACCTCTTTGGCTCGCACTTCCTGGTTCAGACTGACCACCGACCCCTTTGTTGGCTGATGCAAATGAAGGGGGAGAATCCCAAGCTGTTGAGGTGGTCCATCTCCCTACAGGGAATGGACTTCCGGGTGGAACATCGACCTGGAGTTGACCACGCCAATGCCGACGGTCTCTCTAGGTATTTCCTCCTTAGTGATGAGGACTCCCAAGGGGTTGGGTAGTTCTCCCCACTTTCGGCTGGGGGGGACGCGTGTTAGACCTGGCTGGCTTTTTGCGTAGTCCCTCCAATTTATTATTTATTTTGTCCCCTTTTTGCCCCTCATACCTTTATTAATTTTTGTGTCCACTAGCTTTTTCAAGGATTTGGTCAAGGGGATAGGTGTTCTTTCACCCTCATAGTTTTTCACCTCAGGCCTAGAGGCCTTCCCTGACAGGAATTTTCTTAGTTCCACAAAATGGTGGCCACCAACTGTCCCCAACTGCCACCTCCTAGACTGGCCCATAGATTAGCATTAGGCCTTCCAGAACTTTCTGGACCCTACTGGACCCCGTGTGGCTTGGCTATAAAAGGCCAGGGGTCAGGGAGCCATTTTGTGTAGTCTAGAGTGTGAGAGGAGAGAGGCAGTGGTATGAGGAGGAGGACACGCTAGAAGAAGTTAGTTGGTCTATAGGATTGACAGCATCTTTCAGAAGACGTTCCCCCTCGTGCTCCTGACCAAACCCTTTCGTCGGTCTGTCATTAAATTGGGACAGCCAGGCAATCGTGAACTTTGGCCACCTTCCCGTTTTGAGCCGTGTCCCACACCCTCCTTCACCCCCCTTCAGATTGGCAACTGGTTCCCCGCCTTCCTTTTGAAGTCCAAGCCTACCCGGATTGGAAGAATTGATCCCGGTGTGTTCTAACTTCTCGCGCTGCTGGGGTGTCTCTGAGCTGGAGGCGCGAGGGGGCGTTGAGGTGATCAGACTGCGGAGAGTGGCGCTGTTAGCTGCATAAGCCCCGCGGTGTAACTGAAGGTGAGGCGGGCAGGGAAGCGGCGAGACACTGATTCTACGCGCAAGGGCAGAGGTGTGTTACACTCCGTGTGAGGGAGGCGGCACCAGCCGGAACACTGCTTCCCCGCGCCTGCGCAGCTGAGGCCTGAGTCAGGAAGGAGCGAGGGATTCCTGAGAGGAAACGCGTCTCTGGGCTCCTCAGCGTCTCCGTCTCCTGGTGAGGTCTGGGGCGAAGGGACAGCCCTCATCCCCGGAGAAGCGGGGAACTTGTACTGCAGCCTGCCGGAAAGCAAGTAAGGTGTGGAGCAGGGGGAGGAAGTGAGGCAGGAGCCGGGGAGACCATTAAGGCCCTGGAAAGGAGTTCCAAGTCAACCCATCACTCGGAAGTAACTGTGGGAGGTTCCCGGTCCTGAGATAGCCTCAGGTTAATCTGTCATTGACACAGTCAAGAGGAGGAGGGAAGAGTGCGGGTAAACACCCTGATGTTGTCTGGAAATAAGCACTGACATAATTGTTGTAAAGCAGGGGGTAAGCTGGAAATCCCCTAAGGCTTTATAGACTTAAAGTGCCCAGAGTTCAGACAGAACCACTTGTAACTTCTAAGAGTATCGTTTTGTTGAAGTAAACAGGAGACCCCAGTTGGGGATGAAAGATCCATTACTGAATAAGGATTATCAGCGTCTATAGAAAGAGCACTGGACAAGTATAATTGTCTGTTTGGGATGGGAATTAGGCGGTGAAGAACTTAAAACGTTACTGAGTAGGTGGGAAAAGCTGATAAAAGCTGCACATTATAATTAACTGTGAACTGCTGTATTGTGACGAAAAATTTGACAAAGCTATGTAACGTGTATGTTTTGGTAATTTGTGAGAAGTCTAGTAATCTCATGACTAAATTGTATTGAGCTGTTTACTCTAATAGGAAAACTGCTTAAGGTGATGATTTAGCAACTTTGACAGTCTAAGAATATTTACAGGAATAAATGTACAATACTGAGCTGTGATTTTAGAAGTCAAGAAAGCAAATATTATTTTTATAAACAAGCTCGTATTTTTCCAATATTGGTGTAGTGTCCTTTTTGTGTGTCATTGCGTTAATTTACTGCTGGGTGGTTTGCAACCTTCACACATGTGCCTTTAGTGAGTGTGTCTTACCCTAGGCCAGGCTACCCTAGGTGACCTGTCATCCCAGGTTCCAACACAGACACACATTACGTGAATTGCTGGCCGATGTTATGCTGGAACCCTTGGATATGCCAGTGTTGGCTGCCCTACTGTAGGTAGATGTTCCCTCTAAACTAATATTAACGAAATGATACGCATTCGAACAAGTAGTGCATATACCTGGACTGATTAAAGTGCAACTCGATTGGCAAAGAGATTTAGGCAGGACCATTAGTGATAAACATTGGCAGCATTGCTGTTCTAGGGTTTAGTCTGTTTCACTGAATGGAAGACACAGATTGATACATTTTAACTAAATCAGCCAAGCTTATTATACACCAGAATGACTTTACCAATATGGCTTATGTGATTTTTCGGACTGTCAGAGGTGTGGAGAGAGGGATGCAGGATTTGCACATGTTGCATTGTTATGTGCTGGTGTACATGAGTTTTGCCATATGCTATTTGGTTAGTTGGAGGTCATCAGTTACAAAACTTTAGAGTTCGACCCGATGCTGGCATTACTGGATACAACAGGAACGTGGATGGGAAGATCCGGCAACTAGTCGCCATTGACTGTTACTGGCTAGACGCCGAGTGGCAATGCGATGGGCTTGTGGTCTATTTCCAACACTCAAAGAATCGCATACAAATATGCTTTACTGTAATATGCAGTCAGATGTGTATAATGAACTGCTCCCTCCCCAGTGTCGTCACAGGAGCTATTGGGGCCCATACCAGACCTGCCTAAGCGGCAAAGAAACAGGAGAACCAGAGGATGGAGCTGAAGAAATGACTGGACATGCTTGATAACCATGAACTGTCTACCCTCTGTGTGACAATGTTATATATGGTTAAAGTAGTGCGTGCACAGGTTAGGATTTTTCCAATAGTTCATTGGTTTTTTCGTGATCCTGGGTATCACTCTACGAACCTGAGTGTATGTATCAATTAACAAAGTTGCATCCCCATTTGGGAGATGAAGTGCAATTTCCCTAAGATGAAGAACTGAAATAAAACAAACCTGAAAATCATCAAAGAAAATTGTATGAAACTTTATTGAATAGGAGAAGTCTCACAGTAGAGACACAAATCTGTGCCCAGGGGACATACCCAAAGTTACATGAGGATCCAACTTTGTTACATGTTATATATGATCATGGAAGGTATTTATATATGCCATGAAGAATATGAATCTTAATTTAAAATGTCGACAATATTTCCATGTTCCCTGATGCGTTCCTAGTTTCTGGTTATTTAGTTCATTATAATATTCGTATGATCACCATATCTGTAATGTTGGCTGTTGAGCTACTTCTCTTGATGTATATTGCCACGGTCTTCAAACTGCATCGCCTATAGTCTCTAAGGTTGGACTCATACCAAATGACAGTTGTAGAACCCACTAATAAACAAGGAGAGAGTAAGGGTATGACAAATCACTCTCTTACCCCTAAAGGAATAATTATATCAACAACTAAAGAGTGATAGAGCAAAACACCACATCCAATGGGAAGTCTTGACGTGGTGAGAAAACAAATGAAAAGTGAAGGAAAACCAAAAGTAGGTTAAGTAAGAACCCTCACTCACCACCTAGTGGTGACATGCTTCATCACTGGGTTCCCACTGGAAAGACCTAGCGTCTTTCCAGTGTGCTACGACGCCTGTTTTGCAGCGGAGCTGGTTGTTGTGAGTGTTGAGGGTGCGAACAGAAAAACCAAATTGTGATAAGTGAGTGCAAATGATTAAAAAGTGCGTAGTTGTGACAGTCAACTATTTTATTTAAAGTCCAACTAGCACTGGTTAAAAACAATTTAAAGTGGAAACATAGGGTAGGTCTCAGTAATTAAAGACACCTAGTCCACTGAGTGAAAAATTGGTCGACATGTTTCTGCTCAGTGAGCCCAAGTCGCTCAGCTTTCGTCAGGACCAAAGGACAGTGATCCTCCGGTGGTGTGCACGCGCTAAGGTGCACCCAACCGTGAGGAATAATATGTGAAAACGTTTTCTTTAAAATATGAGGAAAATTGTTCCAAAATATTTGCGGCTTGAAGCCGATTGAGACCCAGGTAGCAAGTTGCTGGGGTCTGTACTATCAGAGGACGATAGTTTCTCCTCAATGGCAAACGCGGTGGAGGGAAAGCATCACGTCGCGTATGATCACGCTGACGACTCTCCGCCTGCGACCTATTTAGTCAACACCGCGGCCCCTTTAAATTGTTTTTAACCAGTGCTAGTTGGACTTTAAATAAAATAGTTGACTGTCACAACTACGCACTTTTTAATCATTTGCACTCACTTATCACAATTTGTTTTTTCTGTTCGCACCCTCAACACTCACAACAACCAGCTCCGCTGCAAAACAGGCGTCGTAGCACACTGGAAAGACGCTAGGTCTTTCCAGTGGGAACCCAGTGATGAAGCATGTCACCACTAGGTGGTGAGTGAGGGTTCTTACTTAACCTACTTTTGGTTTTCCTTCACTTTTCGTTTGTTTTCTCACCACGTCAAGACTTCCCATTGGATGTGGTGTTTTGCTCTATCACTCTTTAGTTGTTAATATAGTTGTAGAACCCAGCCAGATTATACTTTTCTTGTCATTTTCTTCTCATAAATAAAATGTAAAAAGATATATCCACAATTAAGATGTTGTTGCATGTTCATAGGCCATTTTATCTTGTCATCTGCTAGTGTATTATTGAGACCTGTGGATCCATTGAACCTTGATCAGTCACTGGAAAAGAAGCTAAATGAAGGACTAGCGACATGCACACTATTGGAATTAAAGTGATTATGGATGCGAGATGCCAATTCTCAGTCATTCTATGATGTGTATTTAAGATATTTGTGAATATTTGTACCTAACAAATGTTGAGTGTTTCTGTAAACATGGATGTTAAGCTTTGCAAGAATCTACAATCCAAACTCCACCTTCAAATAAATGACTAACTTCATGTGTAGAGACTAGTCGTGTAGAAGTGTTGACAGCAGAAAATGTTGTATGTAATAGACAAAATTTGCCACAGTATATTGTAATTAAATTAAATAGTGGAAAACAACACATATATTATCTTAGCAATTGATGAGATATAACATTTTGTACCACTTTACTGAAACCTACATCATATGTCAACAATATTAAAACGAATTATGAAATGCACCGCTCCAACAGTCTGTTCTGCACCATATATCGGTGATAAAGTCTATGTTCAAAAAACAATTGTTCCAAATAAGAGAACGCTGAGTCCATAATTGCAAAAAAGTGTTCAGGATTGCTTTAATGTTCCAATTGAAAGACCAGCCAACGCGTTTCGTTTCGTCAAGCGGAACTTCTTCAGGGCGTACTGGTAGTTAACAAATGTGGATATTTGTAGAAATTTCCTGAGCTGGGATCACATGTTGCGATAAATATCTTAAGCCTCTATCTGGATTTTGACGTCTACAGTGAATCTCTAGATAAGAGTAGCAAGAATGTTGGTCACCTTATCGCTTCGAGAAAAAATGCTCCATTTGGGAGACCCTCCTATTTCATCATCCACAGTGACGGTAAGTTGTATAGTTTGATATAGGGTATTGACCTTAAAGCATACGGTGTGTAAATTATTCACTGTCGCTCTATTAATCTCGTTGGATCCCTATTCAGCTCCGAAACCACAGTTACATTAAGGTAGTTACCTATCAGGGTCCCATTAGAATCCCCAGTCGGCGTCTCTGAAGTTCGCGCGCCGCGCTTTTCTCAAACAGTATACTGTTTGAGAAAAGCGACAGTGAATAATTTACACACCGTATGCTTTAAGGTCAATACCCTATATCAAACTATACAACTTACCGTCACCGTGGATGATGAAATAGGAGGGTCTCCCAAATGGAGCATTTTTTCTCGAAGCGATAAGGTGACCAACATTCTTGCTACTCTTATCTAGAGATTCACTGTAGACGTCAAAATCCAGATAGAGGCTTAAGATATTTATCGCAACACGTGATCCCAGCTCAGGAAATTTCTACAAATATCCACATTTGTTAACTACCACTACGCCCTGAAGAAGTTCCGCTTGACGGAACGAAACGCGTTGGCTGGTCTTTCAATTGGAACATTAAAGCAATCCTGAACACTTTTTTGCAATTACGGACTCAGCGTTCTCTTATTTGGAACAATTGTTTTTTGAACATAGACTTTATCACCGATATATGGTGCAGAACAGACTGTTGGAGCGGTGCATTTCATAATTCGTTTTACTATTGACTTTTCCCAAAATTGGTTGGGATATACTCTTGGTACAGGGAGTATGTGAAAAGTGCACGCTATTTGATAGATAACATAAAGATTGAAATTGGTGACATATGGATTGGTGCTGATGAGGTGTCATAGTGGTCCACTGTCCACATTGTTTTGAAGAGTATGTCAACAATATGTATTTGTTAGATTTGGGGGTCTCTAGTTGGCACAGGTAAGTACTTGTGACAAATAGGAACCCATGCCTCTAGACAGGGTAAGGGGGTACACTCTAGGGGTGGGCAGAATTTGCGTAAACACAATACGTAAATCTCAGTGAAACGGTAAAAAATGTCAGCGAACAGGCAGAAATTCCGCAAACACGCAGAATTGCTTGTTCGCAATGCTTTTTAACTGTTCGCAATCGCTGTTTGCGTGCTCGGGGGGAAATATCTCATGAACACGCATTTGAGAACGCGAACCAGCAAAAAATGTTGTGAAGTCGCGGAACGCGAAATTACCCAAATTCCGCAAATTCCGCAAATTCTGCAAATTCCGTGAGCGGAACGGAATTTACTGCCCAGGCATAGTACACTCCTAAAATAACCCCTGCTCAACCCCTTGGTAGCTTGGCGCGAGCAGACAGGCTTAACTCAGAGGCAGTGTGTAAAGCATTTGTGACCACATACAGTAATCAAGTGACAACACTATAGATGGACACCACACAGGTTTTATATCAAAAGTAAGTATTCTTTATATAGACTTAACACAAGACCACAAACGACAAAAATCCACAATACTATACTTAAAATGGTAGTTTTTTCTTAGTTCTGTTCAGTTCTTAAAATGCAACACTTTAAGTCAATGTACCTTGTGATGCGTCACACTTCCACAACAAAAGTGCTGCAGCAATGGAAATGCGTCAAAGTTCCGGTGCAAAGAAATAAAGACGTGAAGATCTTCCAGATGCAGCACACTTCTCCGATGTTGCAAAAAGTCTCGGCTCGAGCGTCAGTTGCAGCGGCGACACCCTTGTTCAGAGATGCGACGACGGCGGATTTGGAGGCGACAATCTTCCCCCTCGATGTGAGACGCTTCACCTCGATGCGACAACTGCAACGGCGACACCCTTGTTCAGCGATACGATGAAAGTGGCTCCGACGGCGGCACACTTCTCCGTGGATGCGAAGCGCTTTTCTCCATGCGGTGCAATGCGTCAGCTACAGCGGCGACATCTTTGTTCAGAAATGCAGCGGCTGCAACGGCGACACGCTTCTTCTTCGGTGCGAGACACTTCTCTCGATGTGGTGCAATGCGTCAGCTACAGCAGCGACATCCTTGTTCAGAAATGCGACGCCTGCAGCTGCGACGGCAACACGCTTTTTCTTCGGTGCAAGACACTTCTCTCGATGCGGTGCAATGCGTCAGCTACAGCGGCGAAACCCTTGTTCAGAGATGCGACGGCAGCGGCTGCAACATGCTTCTTCCTCTTGAGTCGCGCTTCCAGTTCCTTGCGACACACAGTAGCTCAGAAGGCCCAAAAACAGCATCAGGCACTTCCCAAGGAACTCTGGGGAGCTAGGGGTTGAAGTCTGTTGTCCCTGAGACTTCAGCAGGAGGCAAGCTCTGTTCCAAGCCCTTGGAGACCCTTACAAGTTGATGAAAGTACACAAAGTCCTTTTCTCCTCTCTTTGGCAGTCAGGTAACCACTGCAGGCCAATCCTCCAAGCAGCACTTCAGCTTAGGGATAGTCTCTCCTCAGTTTCTTCAGGGTACTCTCCTCAGTAAAGGTTTATTCTTGTTTGTCCAAAAGTAATCTAATTTCTTGGGATTGGGGTCCCAATACTTATAACCGAAAATAGTTTGTCCTCTGAGGGCAGGGGGCCTTTGCCTAGTCCAAACCAGTACTGGTCAGTCCTTGAGCACTTTGTTTACATAACTCCTTCTTTCCTTTCACAGTGCCGGGCAGAAACATCAGAGGCCCCACAGGAGGTGGAGCCAGCATTGTGGAGGAAGGGCACATCCCAGGAGCACTCTGTTGACATGACTCCTTCTCTTCTTTCACAGTGCAGGGCAGAGACATCAGACGCACCACAGGGGGTGGAGCCAGCACTGTGGGGGGCAGGCACAGTACTATTCAGGTCCCAGGTGCAACTCCTCCCTCTCATCTAGATGCAGATCTCTCTATTCACCACTGGGCTGACTCATTCTGTCTCCTGGAATCCCCCAGCCCTGTCACTCAAACTCCAGACAAGGAATACACAACCTAGCAGAGGCAGGCTTGGATAGTTAAACAAGAAAATTCCTACTTTCTAAAAGTGGTATTTTCAAACACAGAACTTTAAAACCAACTTCACTAAAAGACATATTTTATCAGTCTGAGTTTAGCCATACTAAAATCGAATTTCTACCATGTTCCCTGAGTCAGTTAGGATTATAAAATGTAATAATCTAACTGCCCATTCTGCCTATGGAGAACAGGTAGCCTTGCAATAGTGAAAAACGAAAATGGCTGTAATTCACTATTAGGACATGCCACACACACCAGGGCTTGTCCTACCTTATACTTACAATGCACCCTGCCCTTGGGCCTACCATAGGGGTGACTGATATGAAGAAAAGGGAAGGTTTAGGGACTGGCAAGTGGGTGCACTTGCCCAGTCAACATGGCAGTACAAGACTGCACTTAGGCTCTGCAATGGCAGACCTTAGACACACTTTTACAGGCCGCTTCTGTGGGTGGCACAACCAGTGCTGCAAGCCCACTAGCAGCATTTGGTTTACACGCCCTGGGCACACTTGGTGCACTGTACTAGGGTCCGACAGGTAAACCAAACCAGTCAATCATGGAATCACCAATTCATACATTAATTTATAATAGGGAGAGCATACGCGCTTTAGCACTGATCAGCAGTGGTAAAGTGGTTAGAGTCATAAAATAGCCAACAACAGGTCAGAAAAAATATAGGAGGAAGGCAAAAAGTTCAGGGATGACCCTGCAAAAAGGGCCAAGTCCAACAGTTTTGATAGTGCTGTTGCATAATATGTATTTCTATATGGCATGTATTATTTCTTCATGGTGCATGAAAACTTGTTGGCTGAAAACACTCAAGCAAATGACTGAATAGTATTCTTTTGTCAATTTTATTTATTTTAGAAAATGCAAATAAAATAAAAATAAAGTTTTTACGCTAAAGTTTTAGTAATAAAATATTGTGTACTTATTGTTGGAAACTTCGGCTTTATTGGTCGATTGCCTTTTTCATTTTTAATTTGAAAATGATTTCTCATTTAAAAAAATATTAATATATTCTTAGCTGGGTCTTGGATCAAAATGGGTGTTCTGCCTCTATATTCTTGTATAAATCATCAGAGATCGATACTGTTTCTCATGAAGTTCTAAAATTAGGCTTCGTGAGGCTGGTGCCAAAGGCACAGCATTGAATTGGCTGTCTTCCTCATTAGAAAATAGAATGCAAATGGCCAAAATAGTTTCCTTCTTTTCTAACACTAGGTCAATGGTGCATGGGGTTACCCAACGTTCATCATTAGGCCCCACGCTGTTTCACATTTACAACGACCCTCTGGCTCAATAAATTCTTTCTTTTGGTCATTTTTTCATGATGTATGTTGATAACTAGCTCATAATTCGTTTATATGAACTACAGATGGCAACCCGGCTTTTTTTATTTCAAATTGTCTGTCTACTGTGGGCAAATATATGCATTGCAACACCTTACTGATGTAGTTTTCTTGGGCTCTCTGAGCTCGATCTGGTCTGACAGGTGGGGGCCTTCTGACCTAGACACTCCTCTGGTCCTTAAATCCATGGTAAAAAACATGGGGGTTTATAAGAGTTGGCTGGTGTTCAAGGGCCTAAGGGGTATTATTCCACCATAACGGGGGAGAGGAGCAGGCATTTCAAGTAGCTTTGCAAGAGGGATTACTAGATGCTTATGATGAATCAGACTAGATTTTGTTTTTTCTTGTGGGATAAGGGATTGGTGCTGCGGCTGGTCAGCCTTGTGTATTTTTCGGGTGAGTAAAATCTTCACCCTGCAGGTATAAGCAGGGGCAGTGACATCACAGTAAGGGGCGTAAAGCTTTAGTAGTGTTGCAAATATTTGCATTTTGGAATATAGACTGTGGCCAAGGGCAGGGTTAGCAGAACTCCATTCAAATAATGAGCCTGGGGAGAATCAGGCTGATGAGGAAAATGTAGGAGTGGGTGGTTACCACCTAAGTGGGGCCTCCACTTCCTCCACTCTTATCCACTGCTGGTTTCGCTTTTGCATTCTAAGCTGCATGTCTTGATTTTGACTTTAAACTTCAGATGCTTTAATGTGCTGAATAGAAAGCGGGGGCGGGTCCTCCGCCAATGCGGAGGAGGGTCCCCCCACTAAGTGTAAAAAGAAAAAGAAAATGATAGTAACGTAATGGTAATAATATTAGGTTAATATAATTTTCTTCTTCTGTAAGGAGCGAGCCAGGTTGAGCCAGGGCTGTGCTTGTTACAGGGAGAGGGAGGAGGAGTGGTTGCTGCTGCACCATAAGTGCGCATGAGGGTTTGGACGGCCGTCTTGGGCATGTTCTCCACCAGCTGTATCGTACAGCCTGGGCGGAGAACATGCACAGCCTCCCATTCCCAGACTATCACCAAACCACGGTGCTCAGACCAATCATGACTCTGCTGTCGTGGTGACAGCAGCGTCGTGATTGGCTTAGGGGAGGTCTGGGTGCGGCCAGGAGAACAGCGAGGACAGACAAGAATCTGCGACTGGTGATTGGCGACGACAAAGTAAGTCTTTTTTTATCAAAACCCCTCTCTGCCCCCGCACACCCGCCACTGTTCCCTACCAACCGCCACTGATATACCATTGGTTGTCTTGTGCTGACGCAGATCTTTGAAAGAGTAACTCTTCATCTTTCATCATCTCAGCAGACTTACTATTGAGTGGCATACCATAACTTGTATTTACATTATAAACAACCATCGTCTCCGCTGACCTAACTAGTGCCTTCATCATGCACTGTAGGTTCAGTAAATGTAAGTCTCCGGTGACCAGTTGATTGATGTTTTTTTGTTACTGCAGTCGCCTACTTTAAATGAAAAACATGCATTTATCTAGATCATTCTGGTTACTTTTCCCAGCTATGCTGAGAACTCACATTATTAATTGATAACCAGCGCACAACTGTTTTTATAAGCATTTTATTTGGTGGAGAAACATGTGAAACCGAAAATGTAGCTGTGTGCTGTTTTTCAGAATTCCTAGTCCAGATCCAAATAACAAAACCAGATTAATGTAAAGACATGCATGTTTTCCATGTTTAAAGTATGTGACTGGAGTAACAACCAAAAAGCAAATAACTGCCCAAGTGATTATTGCTGCAGTCGTGGGTGGCTTCTGTTGAATGAGTAAGCCAGGCAAAGTGCTTGTCTTTGGCTCTGTCTCCTAGCAGGAAGTGTTTATCCGCCCGATTTATCAAACAAAATTGCGCTCGCAAAGGGCCAGATTCTGAGAATCTGGCCCTTTGCGAGTGCGATTTTTGCATTTGGAATTCAGCATCCCAAATGCAAAAATCGCTAATTGCGATCTCACAATTTTGCGAGGAATTACATTTAAGGAATCTCTATTTGAGATTCCTTAAATGCAATTCATCATCCAATTTTTTTTGCGAATTCGCAATTTCTGGCCGCAATTTACCGCGAGGTCAGACCTCGTGGTAAATTGCGAAAACTCAGAAAAATGCATTTAAATGCATTTTTCTGAGTTGCATGTTACACACACACATGTCCTTTGGACATGTGTGTGTGCAACACCTGTGTAAAATTTAATTTGAGGGGTGCTACAGGGTGTCCTTTGGACACCCCTGGCACCCTTCAAATCGCTATCTTATTTGCGATTAGCAAATTGCTAATCGCAAATAAGGAATACTCCCCATTCATTCCTATGGGCCTTTTGGCCCATAGGAATGAATGGCGAGTTATTCCTTATTTGCGATTAGCAATTTGCTAATCGCAAATAAGGAATATGTAGGAATCGCATTTCTTTATGCAATTTCTACATGAATCCCATTTTGCGAGTCCTTAATAGCGATTCGCTATGAATCGCTATTAGGGGCTCGCAAAACGGGAGAATGATGAATCAGGCTGTAAGATCCTTGTCAGAGATCAATTATATGTTCCATAAGTGCATTTATGCTTATTTTACCATGTGTAAATGCTGCACATATCTCCTGTTTGATGGCGTTCAGAAAGGAATGTGATGTTATTATAATACTAGCCCTTTCATCGTAGAGAAGTCAACTTCCAAACACCGTTATCACATTATTCGCAGATTAACTTTACCATGTTGGTTTACATTTTAGCTATGTTTCTTAAGCTGATAAGCATAGCTTTTACCTTTGTCAAAGTATGTGGTTACATATATAACTACTGATACATTTGAGTCACAAACCGCAGGTTTGTATAGGACAATACTTATTACCAAAGAACAATTAATTATTGGTATACTATTGCCACAGCAATAGAAGGGTCTTTGAAGTACACCATTAAAAATTACATCCAGTCAGAAAATGCTGTATCTCGGTTGGCAAGCCTAGGTAGTAGTGTGGCGATGGTCGATTCTACTACTTCCATCAAATTGGGAGTTAGTACACTATTGAGTAGGAAAAAGATCCTTAAACCCATGGTAAGAGCAATGGCTGTTAAAACAGATTTAGAGACCTGTGAAAATAAAAAGAATCTTAATCACATGAGGACCACTGAAGCCTTTGGAAAATTACAACTTGAAATACATAAACAATAGAAATGTCAAGAGGTAGATGCTGAAGCTGCAAATGGGGCAAGCACTAAAAATAAACTTGAAGAAAGCTGAGTGGAATCATCTATATGCCCCATTCAATAATCTGACTTAGCAACATAAAGGGCCTAAATAATATGCAGGCGGGCAGCCTATTTCTCTGTCGGGGAGCCAAACTGGCCATTATTTCTAAAGTACTGGCAGAGACCACTGTCATGTTACAGTTTGGTGCAGGGCTGCGTCAATATACAGTTTTCTTTTTTATTACCCGAAACTGGATTTTCTTTTTAAAAAGAAAACAGACAATGCTCCTCTCCCCATGGGAGTCCTCTCCTATGACGAAGCTAGCATCTAGCAGTTTTCACTGCCCCTTACCACCAGGGTTTTCCTGACAGTGATGGGCAGTAAAAACGGACCTTTAATTCCACCTATCTAAATGAGGTGGGCGGAATTAGAGGCCTGCCTCTAATGGGCCTCACTCCACAGGGCCGTCAGAGGGGTTTGATTATGGTGGGGACAGAGAAGTCTCTGCCATGATTAAACCTAAGGTCCACCCGCTTTTAAATTTGGCAGGTGGACCTTTATCTAGGGGATATGTATACTCTGTCGCCGCTGCAACAGAGTACACATACCAACAAGATATTAATGTGGCCTGAAGTTAATTGTCTTCTGAACACATTCCTTGTTAGAAGAAATAGACTTTTACTCCCTTTACTTAATTTATAACTTACAACTGAAAATTAGGAAACTTGATGAACTGCTCCATGGGAGACCTGACGCTGCTGTGTAGTGACAACAACCCCCCTAAACAGATCTTGCACGGCAAAACGTAGTTTACGGGAGGCCTCCAAGTAGATCACACCATTTGGAAGCAGGGAGCGCTGCGAGGAGATGGCTCCTTGAGGGAGGTTGCACTCTATCGTTGCCTCGCAAGAAACTCTAAAGACGGTAGGAGACATAAGACTGAGATCAAACACTGCATTGAGAACCCCATCCGAAGGCCAGCCCCATTCATTGCTCTTCTGTCCCAAGCGAAAACCCACATGACCATCTGCGAGTCACCTAACAATGGTGCAACCCAGCCAGCCTCAGCCCAACTACAGTGGAACTACAAGGGTAGCACACAGCATATCACACAGCGCACTGTGCGCCCGTCACTGCTGTCACTACTGTCCATATCAGAGGCTACACTGCAGGGTCACTAGCCGGCACCTGGTTCTAGGGGAAAAACTATGGGTTTATGGGTACAGATTTGGGCCTTGAGGTGAATGTTCAGCATTCTGTCCATTCTGTCCATCATCTTTTTACTGTTGCTATAAGTCACCCTTAGTGGAAAGGGTATGCCCCTGGATTCAAGCTTGCCTGGCTTATATGGGGTGATACCTCGAAACTAGTCCCAGGATGTTTGTTTTCCGGTCCAGCGAGGACATGACCTGGCAGTTCGAGCTGGACTGTTCCCCTGGGAGCAGGGTCACGACTGATTTGCATATGGCTAGTTCCAAATTAGGGTGGCATGGTGAGTAAGAAAACAATGGATTTAACCCAGATCTGTGACTGAGAGTGAATGTTTGACAATGTTCAACATTCCGTCCATCATCTTTTTGTGTTGCTATGCCCATCTGGCTCACTACGAGCTTCATTTCCAGGCATAAACACTACCCAACATTGGCACATCAAAATCATCATGGGGAAGTGTCAAGCTGAAAGGAACCTCACACGGGTGGCATACCCACAGGAGAGATCGGTGACCATGCACCAGATGAGGGCACAATGGACTCACACCTGAGACGTCAACCAGGCCATACCCTCCAGAATGTTTGACAAGTCATAATCACCTCCAGAGATGTCCTTGAGGCAAGAATTGACAGTGGTAGCAGACATGGGAATTATGAAAGACAAATGGTACGCCAATGGGCAGAACTTTCGCCCCGAGCGTGGCAGGGCTGTACGTATTTAATTTTGAGAAGACACACCTGTTCCAACCTGGAACTCGCCTGTCACAACACATCTGTTTTTACACAAGATACATAGATGGTGTATTCCTAGTTTGGGAAGGATCTGAAGACTCACTCAATGATTTCCTCAACTGGATAAACGGATATGATTCCAATCTTAAATTCACCAGCACCACCAGCAGCAAAAGCATCACTTTTTTGGACCTGGTCATCACCCATTTCAATGGAAGGCTAGAAACTAAAACAAACTTCAAGAAACTGGAAGATATTTGCTGCTCGATTTCTCCAGCTTCCACCCCTGTACGTTAAGGGAGAACTGACAGTACAGTCAATATCTGAGACTACGCAGAAACTGCAGCAATGTGGCTGAGTTCAAACAACAAGCTCATGGCCTAACCAAATAACTACAACATTGAGGGCACCCCGACAGGATTACGAGCAAGGCGATGAAAAGGGCCCGCAACCAAAACAGAGAGAGCCTGTTAGAATGTACACCGA
Source organism: Lissotriton vulgaris (assembly GCF_964263255.1). Lineage (NCBI taxonomy): Eukaryota > Metazoa > Chordata > Amphibia > Caudata > Salamandridae > Lissotriton > Lissotriton vulgaris. The sequence goes on along the minus strand of NC_141689.1, from coordinate 893,131,124 downwards.
AGGCGGACACTTCAGTGCCTCTCACCTGTGTGACCACATATAACCCCAGATCGTGCCAAGTGGCCAAAATTGTTCAAAAACATTGGCAGATACTCAACACTGGCAAACACCAACGGGAAAAACCTATGTTTTCCTATAAGAGAGGAAGAAGCCTTAAAGACAGCTTAGTCCACACAAGACCACCCAAAGTTGATGTACCTATGAACACTATACACAATGCGTGGGGCCTCCCCAAGGTTACTGGCTACTGCCCCTGTGGTGACTGCAGCATCTGTCATCTGACAAAACCAGTGAAATCCCTGCAACTGGAACCAGGGAAAGTGTGGGAAATTTGCTCACACACTAATTATAACACAGACAACTCTATTTACATGATCACTTGCCCATGTGGCCTTAGGTATGTGGGCATGACAAGCCGAAAAGTGAAGACGAGAATTTGCGAACATAGAAGCACGATCTGGTGCAAGCGAAACACCACTCGGATGACGAACCACTTTCTGGAACAAAGCCATAACACGAACTACATGGAATGGGTCATAATTGACCATCTGAGGACAAAAAGTGCTAACATCCAACAACAGTTGCTGGAAAAAAAGAGCAATGATGGATCTATCGATTATCTACCCATCACAGAGGTTTAAATAACAATATTCTTGAGTAGGTAGATGGTTTGGTAACTACAGGATAAGCTTCACTAGGGACAACATGGACTGATAATAATGATAAAAATAATCCGAACATAACAACTATATTTTAAGTCCTATGGCACAAGTCATATGCACTGAGTGCTTTATCATTGTTTGAGGAAACTTAAAAGTTAATGAATTTCCAAAGACAACATGAGGGCTCATCCCTGTTTGCAAAATCCCAAAATTCAAGGTGTTAAACACAAAAAGCACGAGTGGTCAAGAGCCTATTAAACACTACTTTACCTGCAAGAACTTCAGAGTATACACAATGCTTCACTATAAATAGACATAATTCGATCACCCAGTCTATTTAATGGTGCATTATAACTAAATCCTAGATGGTCATACAGCCGATTGCCACGCGGCCCCAGTATCTCTGTATTCAATATACGTTATGCCTTTAAATATGCGCTTCACGGGCACCGTATGTTTTATTTGAAATCATCAAGTACACCACATGCTTAGTAGTCACTGTGCATTTAAATTACCATTCTAGCCTTTCCAATACGTACACATGGACGCCGTAAGCGTTATCACGGACGTGTCACTTCCGGTGGCCACAACTACCCTTGTTCAGCACACTAAGCCCGGGTGCGTGTTCTAGGGTCATGCAGCAGGTGCCTCCTATTCGCCCTCAATGCTCCCCCCAGAAACCACACTTATATCTGGCCTCTAGAGATACTGGCTGCCATCCCGGTCCAGAGGACGCCGCAGTAGGTTTAGAAGCAGAGGAGCACCGAGATACAGTAAGACCTTTCCTTTAAAAACGACAAGTGGTCCGTTCAGGTACCATTTCATCACCATGCCCTGACCTTTTCTAATCTATACTTGTGATCGTGGGCTGTCGGCGGGCTAGAAAAGCAGGCAAGGAGGCCGGATATAGTGGGCAATAGTGTTCTTTTATTGCACACTGAGCAGTTCTTATAACCAGAGAGGAAACAAAGGTATGGTACAACACACAGGCTGCGCAGTCTTCTTCCGTCTCCGCCGGATGTTGTGGGGGTCCAGTGGGGTTCCCGGTCTTGGGTGTAGAAGTCCGTAGAAAGTCGGGAAGGCTCTTCGGAGGGCAGTAAGAGAAAGAGAAGGAGCCGTTAGTCTAACTGGGGCTAGAGATCAGGTATCGTAACCGTTACCAGGGGTGAGAGAGTAGAAATGACCGTGAGGAAGGGGCGGGACGGACAAGGAAAGGTAAAGCACAAGGGGTGTTCATGAAGGTTCGTGTGGGGACAGTTTATATACAGTGTCAGGTGCTATATATTATATACAAGGTGTCTAGTTGCTACAAGTGACGTGTCTAAGATAGAGGGAGTAATTATACAGGGGGCCGTACTATTTACACAGAGCACCTAGCGTGCTTTAGAAGGTAGCTGGTACTCACGCGCTCCGCCGTAACTCTCCTCCGAGTTACGGCCGCTCTTCAGCCACCTCCGTGGGACTCCACCAGTCTTCGGACCACTCCTCGATTACTCCACTCCCGTCTTTTCCTTCCGTCACAGCTCCAGTCGAAATCTCCTGCCACGATACTCCGACGTCTTCTGCCTCTCGTCTTCCGTCTTTTCTGTGTCCGGCCGTCGGCAGGGAGGCGGGACTTCCGGGGTCAAGGGGAGGTCCTTCCGGTCCGCCGTCTCTCCGGGTTGGATCCTGCAACAGAGAGAGGGGCGGGGTTCCCGTTGTCACGGACGCTTTTGTGGTGGTTTCTGATTGCGGGCCCTGGAAGGGAGAGCATCGGAGGGGTGATGTTCGTGGCGGGGTGAGTAAGGGTCTCGCGACCCGTGATGCGATATCACAATACTTTATTATATTAAAACTCACTTCTTCCTCAGAGTATCGATTAGGAGCTCTTCCCGCCCTGGACACGTAGGAGCATGGGAATCCTATGATTCACGTAATTGCCTTTCCTGTATGCCCAAACACGCTACCAGTTCGCCTAATCGTGGCTTTCTTTTCAGTCTAAAGCATTCTCAATGGCCGCTAGCTTACGCGCGATAATCGCCCACGAGCCCCACTCTTAGTCATGCTGATCGATTAATGCCACAAGCATGCCAGTTTAATTAGCGAAGGCACGTCGCTTTGTTCACTGCGGCAACTGGATAATCGGCAGCATGAATCCATGACCTGCTCATACCATCAGCATGCTCACAAAAGTTGCAAAAACGCACTGTTTTTAATTACTCATCATGTTTTGTCTGAATGATCTTGCACGCATGAGTGACACAGGTCATGTGTCTCACATTGGGGTATGATTGTAATCTACACACGTTTTTAAATGTTACATATTGTTTTGTCTTGTTATTTTTCTCTCCACAGGAATTTTTTACAGCTAAACCAGAATCATGGTTAGTTTTTAATCGCATGGTAAACACACCTTAGTGAGTGTGTAAAAATGCGCTACACACGTGGTTAATAATTTTTACCACCCACTTCTTCACTTTAGCACACCATTCACTATATTGATAAGGTCCTGATGAAAGCTCACCTGAATTTTTTCATAGAGCTGAAACATGTCGACCTGACCTAAGGATAATTCAGACACTATAATATAGTCCTGAAATATCATTTTTTAACCATACCCTGGCCCACTGGGAATAAAGTTCGATATAGTGAGTTTCCCAGAGGTATTTTTAAACATCACCACTCGCACCATATCATCACACAATAAACAAATACCAGCTCCACTGTAATCAGGTGTCGCAGCACAGTTGGGTGGCATTCGGCTGCCCAACTGGGTACCCAATGATGAAGCATGACACCAACTAGGTTGGTGTGTGAGGGTTCTTTTAAACAATTCCTGTTGTGTTAGACACTACATGGTAAAATAGCCACTCTATAGTGGCCTGTCTCTGTTGATTATTTAATTATGAAAGACGACCACCGCTACCTGGCAGAGCATGTCACCGTGGCATAATGGGAATTAGCGGAGATCTCGCCTAAACTGACTTCTTCAAAAGATGGAATTGAAAGGAAAAGTGAGCACGTTGGAAATTAGAGTGGAGGATCCTGAAAATAGATCCAGGTGCAACAACATTTGAGTAATTGGTCTGCCTGAGCGGGTCAAAGGAACAAGCATGGTGGATTATCTCACACGCTGGCTGAAGGAAGTAGTGGTTATGGAGGGGCTCTCCCCATTCTATGCCCTGCAGAGGGCACACAAGTCCCGGTGAGGCCGACGTGGCTGGGTGCACCCCCACAAAATGCGGTCGTCAGACTGTTATACTATAAAGACTGAGACCGCATATTGGGGCAAGCCCAACAAAGAGCAGAACTTAAAGTGGAAAATAGCAAAGTGATGATATTCCCAAACTTCATCAGAGATGTCCAAATGCAGCACTCTACACTCTTAGAGGTGAAAAACGAACTGTGTCATATGGGTCAGTCCTATGGTATGATGTTCCCGGCCAGGCTCCAAATGGTGACCGTGGGGAGGAGCAGTTCTTCAGAACTCCACAAACGGTATGTGACTGGCTAAATAAGCAACCGCCATCAGGTTCCTGTGCGGGGCTGCCATGCAAACAAATGAAGAGGAAAAGATTGCGCGCAGGGCCGTCAGTCATACCAGAGTAGTCCCGTATATCTAGGGAAGAGGTGCAGCAGAGGGCGGTGGCCGCAAAAAAGAGCAGCAGCGCAGTGAGCTGCACTATCCTCAGTGGGCGATGCTGGGCCCAAGATTCGGACTCCAATCCCAGATTCAACTCTTCTGGGATCTCGGATGAAGTCCTGAAAATAGTGCCTGGAACTTCAGACAAAATAATCTGAACGCTCGATATACCAAATAGACTTCAGCCTGATAGTGAGCTGATGAAAAGAGGATGGTGAAAGGGACTAACGGGAAGGGCGTGGTGGTCCCCAGGGCCTAGAGCATCATTGCATCCTTCTATGGGAAGGGGGTACCCGGTGGGGTGCCCTGGTTTAACACGTCACCGTTGATTAATGTTTACATGGATTCCCACGAAAGTCTTTCTGGTTGCCTGAGAGTTTGGATGGGGGTTCATTGCCTAATTGTCCTGGGGAAGGGGAGTTGGGTTGAATGTTGTTTGTCTGCTGTGGGAATGTATGGAAGTCGTGTCCTATTGTTGAATTATGGCAAGGTCTGTCCCTGGAAATATGAGAACTTGCATGGGGTAGAACCACCATCGTGGTCCATAAGGAACAATGACCGACCAAACGAGATGGCTGCCCTCATAACTTACCAACTCCTCTCCTGGAATATCAGGGGGATGCACACAATGACCAAAAGATAAAAAGTGTTCTCTTCCTGAATAGCAAGGGATTCAAATAGCGTTCCTCCAAGAAACATACCTCGTGGACTAAGAATGGGCAGCACTACAAAGGAGATGGAGGGGACAGGCCTATTACAATTGGCGTATGAACTGGGACGTTGATTTGGATAAGAGCAGGGGTGCCCTTTCAACATGCAGGGAATATTATTAACTCATCGGGAAGATTTGTAGTGGGGATGAGCCGTCTAGAGGGCTGGGACATTTCCCTTATCAACGTATATGTCCCAAAGCTCAACCATGGAACGTTTTTTTCTGAGTTATTGAGGTCTTTAGCCCCCTACCTAGTCCAAGCAGTCATTATGGGAGAGGACTACAACTACGTAGCTTATCTGGAATTGGATCGCTCCATGTGCCATTGCGGGACTCTCAGACCACCAAACTAGCCTGAGTGTTCGCGAACTGTTTGGGGCAGTGGGGGCTAATTGAAACGCAGTGTCAGACACATCCTTTTACAAGAGACTATTCATTTTGTTTGGGTCTCCACAAACTTCATGTGTAACTAGACAAGTTTCTTTGTAACCCAGAAATACATGGACTGGTGCATTACGTTGAGTAACTCACCAGAACAATATGGGACCATAACCCGGTTCTATTACACCTATAGAGCGAACGACTTAGGCCTTGTATACCAACATTGTGACTAACCCGAGTCTTTAGAGGACTAGCTCTTTCAGGACACCATTGGGGACTACATTAGACAGTTAGAGGATGATATAAACACTGCATCCTCTCCAATTATCGAATGGGAGGCACTTAAGAATGTGCTCAGGAGGAAGTGCTTATCTGAGTCGAAAGGAGTGAGACACACTCTGTTGTCTGAAATTACGAGGGGAGAGGAAGAGTTGAGAACATTAGAGAAATGCATATTGGGCCCACAAAGTTACTTCAGTCTCTCTTGGGAGCTAAGGAGGAAGTGGCGAAACATGTCGAAAAATTGCGTTATTTCCATTACGAAGCATATATCACTCGGGCCCATGTGGAGCGGGACCAGTCTGGCTCATTTTTCGCTTGGCTCGCTAACCCTGCAAAACGGATATAAGTGATAATGGAGATAGCCACGGATCAAGGTAGACAACTTTATAGACAGGTGAATATAAACCAACAATTCTGTGATTACTATTCAAATGTATGTACTAGCACCTCTGCACACATAGAGAACAATATCAGAGAGTTGCTGGCACCCTTGCCTTTTCCACTATTAAGTCTTGAGGAGGCAGATGAACTGGGAGGGGACATCACAATCCAAGAGGTCCAAGCAGCTATCAAGGCCCTAGCATGGTGCAAAATGCAGGGAACAGACAGATTCCTAGTTGAACTCTATGCTGGCCTAGATTAGTAGACTTATACGGCGAGCAAAAAGTCCGGTTTTCTAGAAAACTTCACTAGGGAGGTGTTAGTAGTTCCTGTCTTGCCGCCGCCATATGGTATGCAAGCTTAAAATTCTTTGCCGTATCCTAGTCACCAGGCTCCTTCCTCACATGATGCACCTGATTCACCCAGATCAAACAGGATTCATCCCTGGACGAAACACTGCATTAATTATTTAAGGACTATTAATGATCCTAGAAGCTGATACCTATGATCGAGTTGCTGCTGTGTTTTTAGCCGTGAACATCTAGAAAGATGATAGCCTAGAATGGGGATTTCTATACAAAGTAATGGAGCTCTCCACTTGGGGCACAGATTTATAGCCTGGACTCGACTGTTATACATGGACCCTAGAGCTAGAGCTCGTACTGGCCGATACATATCAGAGAGCTACAAAGTGGGCTGGGGGACCCGCAGGGCTGCCCTCTTTCCCCTTTGCTCTGGTGATGGCACTGTTAGCCTGCTTAGCCAAAATGGGGTATTGCTACCAGGGATAGAGGTTTCAGGGCAAACCCATTAAATTGCCTTATACACAGACAACCTTCTAATATTCTTAAGGAATACAATGACCTGGAGGGTGCAAGGGGTTTACTGTAGAAATGTGGTACTTTCTCAGGACTAAAGGTCAACTGGCAGAAGTCGCACTTATTCCTGTTGACCACTGACCGGGAACCTCTGGTAGCGCTACCCTCACTACAATGGGAACCTAGAGGCCTAGCGTATTTGGGGGTAAACATATACCATGCTCCAGCTGATTTTCTGGATGGGAATGTGGGGAGGGCGATCAGAGCCCTCAGAGCGAGTGTAGAGTTCTGGAAGACACTTTCTCTCTCAGTGACAGGAAGGGTGACCTTGGTCAAGAGGGTGGCACTCCCCAAATTGCTATACTTTTTTGTGACATTACCAGTGTGGATACCCAGGGCATTATTTGAAGAAATTGATTCCCTGCTTTTATGATTTTCTATGGAGGACAGGCAGCAGATAGGTAGCCTCAACTAAATTACAGAGACATGGCTGTACCCGATTTTGAATCATAATATCTCTCTGCACAGCTGCAATGGCTATCGCACTGGATAGCAGGCAGACAAAGAGAGAGATGAGAACTACCGACTACTATACCCCATCACCAAGACCTGATGAGAGTACTGCTGAGATTGCGACAACCCCAGGGGAATGACATCACTGAATTTCAGGTGCTGCAATGCAGCTGGAATAGATTCTTGCAAAAAACGAGAGTGAGGAAGCCATACTCGACCAATATATCGTTAACTATGGTGGAGATGCCACATGGGTGAACTGGAGGGGTCTCATATAGTGGTTGAAAGCGGGAACCACAAAGGTGGCTGACCTGTACCAAGAGCGGGCGCGCCTCCCATTTGACGAATTCAGGGAGACTTTTGGCTTACCACAGGGTCACATCTTACAACATGGCGCAGTAACAACTGCAATTCCCTGACACTGGGAGGCGGACCTTGCAGAACCCCATACTCATAAGAGCTGTCAGTACATGGCTAAAGCATCGGGTATCTGCAAGGTGGTCGCCTGTTTATACAGAGCAATACATGGAGACATCTATAAGCCTCTCACTGCTGTAGAAACTAGAAGGGAAGAAGAATTAGGAATCCCCAAACCGAAGGGAGACTGGGCGGTCATATTGGAAAGAATCCCCAAAGTATCACAAAACACCTGGCTCGAGTTAATAAACTTTTACATATTGCATATTGCATAGGGCATACCTCACACCCGAGAAACTCAGGAGACACTTTCATATAGCAAGAACATCATGTTCAACTTGTAGAGAAGAGGGTGTGGAGCTCCTAAACATAATGTGGAGCTGCCCGTAGCTTATAGAGTATTGGGGTACGATTACGAGCACTGTGGCAGCTATCTCATCCGAAAAAGTCTCCTGCACACTGGGGCACTGCCTACTAAGTTGGTGGTGGTGGTGTGGAGTGCAAAAAACGATGGATTTAGGCCCAGATCTCTGTACTGGGGTGAATGTATGACATTGTTCTGCATTCTGTCCATCAAATGTTGTTTTTGCATTTGTCACCCCGAGTGGGATGGGTATGCTCAGACGTGAGTCCCATGCTCTCCACACCACTGGAGTCAAGCTATCCTGGCTGAAGACGGCTGATAGCCAGAAACCGGTCCTAGGATGCTTGATTCCTGTCCAGTCAAGACATGGCTTGGCAGTTCGGGCTGGACTGGTCCCATGAGGCACAGGGTTAAGGCTGGAGTCAAGTTTAATGTTACACATGGGATTCTGATGTTTGGCGGAAATATGCTGATTGGCTTACTAGCAACCTTGTAAATTAAGCCTTGTAATAATGCAAAACCCAATAAAATCTTTTTTTTAAACTGTTGTTTTCTTGCCCAAGCCATTTTTCCTAATTTTGTTATGAGTGAATGATTTTATAACAGGTTAACACTACAATAGCACCTTTTATATTTTTTCTCATTGGATCAACATGACTCAGTTTATTACACAATATACCTTACATGCTGTTTAAATTGTCTCCAGCTACAGTTGATCGAATGATTTTATAATTTGGTTTAGCTTTTGAGCTTTTCTTTTTCTGTAGGGCATAATCTTGGATTTATGCATAAGGGCTGCTCTAACTGTGAAATAGTAGTAGGAAAGTAAGATTGGTAATGGTGCCAATATTCTCATACTTTTGGCCAATATAATGAATTTTGAAATGTGTTTTATATGTGGTTCTTTTCTGTTGCTTTTGAGAGAAATTTTAAATTAAAATGGATCCAGAATTTTCAGGGAATCTTATTCCTAGTAATGTTGTTCTTAATGATTATGTAATTTTACAATTACTTTATATAGAATTATGGTAATCGCAAATGATTATATGATATTTTCAATTTTTGTTTTGCCAAATAAGCGTATTATCAAACATAAATAAGATTGAAACTCAATACTTATCTTTAGAAAAAAACACAATTTAAAGATATATTTAAGCCAATAAGATCATGATTAGAATTTCTATTGAATACAGGTGAATGTTACTTATAGAACTAAAGAGTTAACACGATGAATTCTTTGATACTTTTGTTGCAAAATAACTCTTTTTGCGGCATACATCTTTTTCAAGTTAGATAGTTTGAGACTAGTATCAGGTAAGATGCTTTAGCTATATTTGCAACCTGATGACTATTCCTTACTTGGTGCATGTACATCTATCTGTTAAATTTACACCCCACCATTTTGCAAATTGCACTGGGCACCATAGGAAAAAAATGAACTGATTTTTGTATTCAAATAAAAAACTATATACAACGGTTTTTGGTTTATCTTTGATTCTATTCTCAGAATAAGTTAGAGAAACTGGTGGAGAAGTATGGGAATGTAGACCATGGCTGTTGAGGTGCAGAAAGCAGTTTTGTGATGTCATCATGTGGATAAGGTGACATAGATTTTCAAAATTAGAGGCTCACAGGATGTCATTAGTTCTTTTTTTCATGGTACGCGTTTGCATCAAATTGGCCAGCAGAAGGACCCATGCATAGTGCCTGTTGACCCATGCGCAGTGTCTGCTGAGGAGCAGGATCTTCACAGGGGGTTGATAGTCAGGGGCAGAAATATGTGGCACGGTTGAGCTTTCCATGAATATGTCACCGTGATATGTTGGGGGGTGATAGAAGGTGGTGTTTGGCCATGATTAACTGATATAAAATCTGTGATTGTTCCTGCCAGTGCCTTAAAGCCACCAAATACTATGCCCTACTCCTGTCTCCTGACATTGTGATTTCTCGCTAGGGGGCCACTCAGTGTCTGAAACAGTCTGATGACTTTGTCCATGTGCTTCTCCTGCCTCATTGCCACACCAATCAGGTTATCCTTTCTTTACCTGAGATTTTCACATGCACACTGTACCTCCTTCTCAACACAGGTCACCCTGTCTTACTAGCTTGGGAAGATCCGGTGACCCTTGATTTTGTGGCCACATGGCTCTCTTTTCTTGCCAACAATGAAGTGATTTGCCTTGTGAGATGAGGCAAGACAGGGTTGAACACAGTAAAGATGGTTGTGGTAATGTTAAAGTTCTTAAGCCAATGAGAAACCTCATTGTGGTAATGTGGATGGTCTTTAGCCTAATGGCGGTAGCTAGAGTGGAAGACAGGACACTAATGGATGCAGTAATGTTGATGAAATCTGTGAAGGTATTTGGTGGAAGGCTAGACATACCGCCGTGGATGTCTAAAGTGGCAACTGGGCTGCTGCTTCCACTGAAGGAATGTGATGTTCCTTCTGAAAATGGATTTTACAACAGTGTTGACTCCGAACCTTAATGCCTTGGAATAGACCCTCCAAAAGAACAAAGAATTATAGGATGCATATTGATTTTGAGCAGCCACCAGGTCTACTGTGGGCACTTATGTCCTTTGTTATAAAGAAAATATAAAAATTATATCATTATTTGTAAATGTGAGAAATAATACATGTAGAATCCCCCAGACAGCCTCGGAGTGTAGACACAGCGTGTGTACGTCAATTTAAAACAGTGCTGTTTGTGTCTTGTTCAAATATCTTTATTCAGCACTTAAAAAGATACCCTAAAAGTACATATACAATTTCATTTAAAAAGCATTTAAAAAACACATTAAAATGATTTAAAAAGAGGTAAGGGGCATTACATTCATATCGATAAATTTCTGATATCAGTTTCTGGTTTGCGGGACATTACAGTCATTTGCTTCTCTTGAGTTCCTTAGCCTCATCGCCACCTTAATGAAACGTATTATGCAAAACAGTGTATGTGCATCCGGGGCTTCTGGCAAAAACAGTAAGGCTGCTTTCGCCTGTCTAATTTTGGCTCTTTTGAGATCCCCTACTAGAAATTTCCGTCTGGGTGCTGAATAAAAAGAGCATAACAGTACAAAGTGAAGGGTATCCTGCGGAGACCTACTGTCGCAGCCGCAGGTACCCTTCAACTCCAGTGATAAAGTAAACCCAGAGGGGACAGAGAGTAGGTGATGTAGCATATTAAGTCTATAACGGGTCATATAAAATCTGTCCTGTGCATTGTACATCACGGCAAGGTAAGGTTCCATTCCATAAGACTTTTTCAACAGGCAGTACGAATAAACTGTGGATTTAAGTTTTTCAATGACAGGCCTATTTGTAGATCTTCATTCACCATACAGTTTTTTAACCAGCGTCTTGTTCTGGGCATTTAGGGTTTCCAGTGCAGTAAAAAAGTTTTTGCAACCAATTGCCTCCAGGGAATCTTTTACGTACTTTATCCAGGGGATATGGCCCCCTCTGCCCCGGTTCAGACAGTCTTTGATGATTTGCCTGCTAAGGCCAGCCTCTGGGTTGGTCCAGATTTTGATCCAAGCTAGGAGCGGCCTGATCTTTATTCAGTCTTCAATATAGGGCTCTCCCAGTTCTTCATGTGTAATATAAGATGGAGTACTCTGTGGCAGTTTCAATAACCTTTTAAAAAACTGATTTTCCTCCACCTGGATCTGGTGCAAATGTTTGTTTGTGAAACCCCAGACTTCTGACCCATAGGCTGCTTTGGCGCAGCATATAGACCTGTACAGGTTAAGTACTTGCTCCGGCGACCATCTGCCTAGTCTTCTTCCATAGCCCATTATGGCCCCTGATAACGCAACCAATTTTGCTTCATGTTTTTCCAACAGGGATTTGAAGTCTAGCTGTTCATCAAATAGGACGCCTAAATACGAAAAAGACTGGACCTTGCCTATTTTATGAGAGCCTATCCTCTATACAAATGTCCTTTTTGCCCTTGCTCCGACTGTCATAACGTAGGATTTTTCCAGATTAGCTGACAAGTCAAGTGTGGCCATAAAGTTGACAAATCCATCGATCAACTTCTGGAGCCCCCTCGGTGTTCTGGCTAGCAACACCGCGTCGTCCGCGTAAAGCAGAACAGGCACTGGACGATGTCCTATTTGGGAGGAATCCACTCTCAGTTTGGATAGTTATTTGTCCAAATTATTGATATATAAAGCAAATAAAAAAGGCGCTAAAATGCAGCCCTGCCGCACTCCGCTTGTACATAGGAATGGTCTGTCTTGCTTCCATCTTGGTTATATCGGACTGTTGCTAATGTGTTCCAATGTAAAGCCTTCAGGGTGTCGACTAACTCTTGTTCCACCCCCAAGCTTATCATCAAAGACCATAGTTTTTCCCTGTTTACGCAGTCAAAAGCCGCTGAGAGGTCCATAAATCCCAGATGGATTGCCCCCTTACTGGCAATGGTGTACTTAGCCGTCAAAAGGTATAAATTCAGACACTGATCGGTAGTTGATCTGCCCTCCCTGAACCCATATTGTATATCTGTAAGTATTTGGTTATCCTCTGCCCAATCTTGAAGGCGGTTTAAGATGGCACGGCCCAACACATTAGCCGTCACATCAATTAAAGATATGGGACGATAACATTGGGGGTCATCCCGATTCCCTTTTTTATAGATTGGTACAATGGTTGCCGAGGACCAAGAGCGGGGCAGCCCTGCCACAGCTGCCTCGTTCAAGACTCTCGTGAGAATTGGAGCCTACAATTCTATATTACTCAGATAGAGATCAGGGGGTATACCGTCAGGTCCTGGTGCTTTATTTTTAGTTAGCCCTAGGATAGACAATTTCACTTCTGCCAAAGAGAAATCTATTTGTGCGGTAAATTTTGACCTCTGCCCTTCATCATAAGTTATTTTCCCTGTATGGTTATACAGACTCTGGAAGTGGTTATGCCATTGTTCTGGTAAGATGGTGTTCAATATTTGTGGTCCACTAGGGTCCTGAAAACACGGTTTGTTTATGACTTTCCAGAACCCGGCCATACTCCTCTTTCTGCCACCTCCCTTAAGTCCTCCCAGGCTTGTGTTTGAAGGCTTTCTTTACGGGATTTCAAGGCCTTTTTGTATTTCAGTCTATGATGAGCTATTCTGGAGTTATCCCTAGGGTGCTGTTTGAGGCTATATTTAAGGTCTTTGTGTGCCTTGATGCAATCTTGGTCAAACTAGCGGGATGTAAAGTCTATTTTACTTCTTTTGGGAGTCTTCAATAAGCTATCTACAAGACGTGCTATTTCTTCGAATGCACTGACCACCACCACTCCCTCGTTACTTTGATCAAGGCATACATTTATAGCATTTCGCCCTGCTATTACGAGACTCCTATAGAATTTATCTCCGTCTATCTTGGCCCACCTAAGCCTCCTCCCCTGGTCTACCGCCTTTTCTGTTACATCTGCTCTACTTGGGGGTTTCTTGTAGTTTAGGCATTTTAGTTTCATAACCAAAGGGTTATGATCACTATAGATACTGGTTTCGATTTCCATGCTACTGATCCAATTTTTAAGTGCAGGAGATACCATGATAAAATCTATGAATGAATGGCAGCCTCTGCGCTTAAAAGTTGGATTGGGTTCCCCACTATTGCCTAACTCTAACTGCTTTTTTGTAACTTTATCCATTTCCCACCCCTCTGCCGAGTGTACAAAATGTGGTCCTTTTGCCACTGTGCATCGTGACCAGTCCTTATTTAATGGTCTCAAATTCTCACAAAGGTGACAATTAAAGTCCCCTGTAAGAATGACGCGCGAGGAACCTGCTCCCTTATTTAATGATAACTGTGCATCTAAGCGAGAATCCCGTTCTTTTACTACGCTTCCTCTACTATTTGTGGCCACCGCATTATACCAATTTACCACTATGATATTGGTCTCTTTAGTGTGAGAGCCTATCGCCTGCATATTTTTTGAGTCCCAGTTATGATTAGACCACACCCCTTGTGTGCAGAGGTCTACATATATTAGTAGTCCTCCGGTCGCTCTCCCTGATAAGGATCTTGCAGCAGGGACTGAGAAACATTTATACCCCTCTATGGCGAACTGATTAGGATCAACCACCCAGGTCTCCTGCAGACATATAATTTGGAAGCTAGTAATGTACTCTCTCCACTCCTGACAATCATATTTGGCCGCTAAACCTGCTATGTTCCAGGATATAACTCTGAGACCGTCCTGAGTGACAGACATATTTGCTCCATCCCCTAGTGAACCTATTTCCCTATCATTCCCAGCTATTATATTGTCAATTGGTGCAACTATATCTTCTGCATTTGGTCTTGGTTGCTCTGTGACATTCTTCTTACTGGCTCCCCTGCTGTTACTTTCTTCTGGGGTGGTAGATGTAATATTTCCCAACCGTGAGGACCCTTCCCCAAGTGATCCCCCAGCAGGTTGTGGTGTACAATTTATATTGCAGACGAGTCAGTCCACCTCATCTAATACACACAACCTATTCCAGTGGGCATGCAATGGGATAACCGGATCATATAGGGGTGTGCTCTGCCAAGGAGCTTGCCACTGTTGCACTCTATTTTGGGGGTCATAGTGGTAAGCCCTACTCGCATGGGCCCTGTTTGTATATAATTGTCTCTGAGGTGTAATAGGGTAGAAATAGGATAGATGCAGTGGATGTATTTGGGTATTTGTGTTGCTCGTCTGGGCATTACATATATAGTTCACTGCAGAAGTGTCCCTAAAATGTATTGTTATGATGTCTCCTGCTATCGTTTTTACTCCTTTCCCAATCCTCTCCCCTCTTCTGACAGCCAGTATTTCCCCGGAAATATTTGGGGGTAACGGCCTATTTGCCCTTAACCATTGCACACATTTATTTTTTAGCTCAAAATGGTTTTCTCTTTTCCCTTCTTTTAAAGGAGGAACCCCTGTTAATACTACAACGAAGGGTAGAGCTCCCGGGGGGAGATTAATTGTATGGAAGCGAGCTGAACCTATTTTCTCAGGTGCGTTTTTGGGCAGGGTATTTTTGGTCGAATTGTTCATCTCCTTCGAGTTATTGTATTTTCGTTTGCAGCTCCCTGGTTAATCTGTGTCTGGGGGGTAGTGGTGGTGGGGCAAGCTGGTATGGGAGCTCTGATGTTTTTTGAGGTAGTGGTATGTGTTCCCATCTTAGTATTTTTTATGGGGGGATTGGCGACCTTATCCTTATATATGTTGTTAGATATTGCCCCTTCCTGTCCAGCCGGGACTAAAGATACCGGTGGAACAACCAGCTTTGAGGTGCTTACACCGCTGTTGTTTATTATAGAAGTTAGTCTATCAATCTTGGACATCAGAGGTTTTATATGAGTAATGATGGTTTCTTCCAATCCCGCCTTTAAATCGGCTACCATGTTTGCCACCCAACAAGGTATGCCTGATGTTGTATTGGAAATTGGTGTCACTAGATTGTGATTTGCCTATGATTTTTCTTTTTTCTTTTATTGTTTACTAGGGTTTCTTTGGTTTTTCTCGGGCCTGTATTACTTTGTCTCTCCTTTTCTAAAGCGAGGGGGGAATTTGAATCTGTCAGAATGTCCTTAGCAACTCTTGGAGTCTCTGTGGGTGCCTGTGCGCAGGAAAGCTCTGCGTAGGAGGACGTAAAGCAAAAGCTTACGTCCGGGACATCTGTTGTAGCCACTGAAAGATCATCTCCTAAGTCTTGAATGGCTATAGTCGTTAGTAATGAAAGCCTTCTTTCTGTATTAACTATTGCCGTAGCTACTGCCCCTATAGTTTGTTGCAACATTTTGTCTATTGCTGTCAGTGTGGGTAGAGGCTGTGGTCAACCTTCTATCTGGTGTTAGATCTTAGCGTAGGCATCCTAGTAATTTTAGTCCCCTTCCTCATTGTTTTGTGGTCGGTACTTGACCGAATTGAGGGATATTATCACCAACAACAAAAATGTATCTTTCTGGCAGAAAAGTTATTGTGGCCCAATATAAAAGACGTTCTAAATAATACCTTCCAATAAGGGTGTTGTCCTCACAGCTGTTTGTTGACCAGTGGTTAGGGGGGTGGCCCAGCCCAGCCTCCTCTGGCCTCTGAGGGCAGTAGAGGGCCCGCCCTTTGCCCGGGCTTAGCCCGGTGAGTCCCGCGCGCGGGCCCGCATCGCGGGAAAAGAGTCCCTGATCTAAGCGCCGCTTGGCGCAATTATCCCGGGTGTGGCTTCCGGCCGCAAAGGCTGATGGGATCTGTAGTCCGACCGTGTCACAGACCCCCCTCCACTCGGCGACCACACTGTGAAGCAGTTAGTGTGTGGCAGCGGGAGGCGGGCCACCGCTGCAGCAGGAGGCAACAGGCACCGGGATCCAAAAAGACAAACCAGCAGCAGGTAAGGTCACTCGATAAATGACTCCAGGCAAGCAAAGTTCCCCGCTCCACCGGAAAATAGTCCCTGATTTAAGCGCCGCTTGGCGCAATTATCCCGGGTGCGGCTTCCGGCCGCAAAGGCTGATGGGATCTGTAGTCCGACCGTGTCAGGGACCCCCCTCCACTCGGCGACCACACTGTGAAGCAGTTAGTGTGTGGCAGCAGGAGGCGGGCCACCGCTGCAGCAGCAGGCAACAGGCACCGGGATCCGAAAAGACAAACCAGCAGCAGGTAAGGTCACTCGATAAATGACTCCAGGCAAGCAAAGTTCCCCTGTTTGTGTCTAATATTATGTTCTTACCATTCCCGGCCTGAACTGAAGAATGTATTTGATGTATGTAAAATCAAGTTGTAGCACTGTGTAAACCTCCTACAGAGACCGAATTCACAAAATGCAACAGACCATCTGTCCTAGCCTTACGCCACCAGTTCCAGAGGAAGATTCTCCAGCAAAGTCATGACAATTTGTTAAGACTCTCCCTTGTGCATGTTATGTTTTTTAATTGGATAGTCCAATATTCCAGGTCAGAAGCACAGTGCCCAGCATTCTAAAGTACAAATAAAAACATTTACTCACTCACGTATATATATTTCTATATTTCATGAATGTTGGGTTTGCAGACTGAACAAATGTAACCGTGTGAATACTAGCTTTTCTAGCCCAAATGAGTCTACAACTGTGGAGGCTGTCTGTTGTTAAAATAGGCCCACAAAGGAAAGGTATTTATAGCCTACCAAATGTAAAAACATATTTACAGAGTACTTACCACTGTCAACTCAGTGCCCACAATGCCTTTAGTGTGATATATGGACAACACCTCCCCTTCCCTGGATAGAGGCTAAGAGGCTTTGGAGATGCACAACCTGTCCCCATGGCATGTTAGTGAGACTGGGCATAGGAGGAACAGTCTCTGGCCCATAAGTCATTTCACCTTTGCGGATGTCATGCAATGAGTGGTGTGCATTAGACACAGTATTCACCGTGTCCACTGGCCTGGCCCTCATTCCCCTACACTGACTCATGCTTGTACTGTGAACATGATCACAAAACAACTGCGGTCTTACCCTCACAATTTCATTTACAATTCCAGGGTTCTTGTTTTGCTGGTGTTTCTGTATCTTCACTATTCCTGGTGGTCTCCCCTGTGTTCACCATTCCTGGGAAGGAGCTTTTTTCCTTTGTCCTTTCTCTTCCTGATTTAGGACTCTTTCTTGAAGGCATATGTTTTCCTGTGATTTCTGGCACAGACAACATTGTGGCTATTGTAAGCGGTCGACCCATCTTCTGTAAGTCCAGATTGGAGAAAAAACACAGTCCAGAGTGTCCAACCCTTGTCACCTTCCCGCTATACTGGTTGATGATACACCTGAATATGAGGTTCATGCTGTCTTTGACTCACATACATATGGGTGGCAGCTCAAGTATCTTGTTGATTGAAAGGGTTATGGTCCCTGCATTAGTTCCCGGAAACCAGCTTTTTCGTGAAGACTACTCAGCTGCTCAGTGCCTTCTGTAGCTTCCTCCCCAGCCCAGGTATATGCAAATGATCACGCCACACGCAGAGAATGGTATTGCACATCTTTATTCCTCAGTGTGTAACCGTTAACTGAACATTCTACATCATGAACTCTATCACCCATGCACTTATGTCACTGTTATATAGAGTCCATCAGTGACCAAGAGTGTCCCGCCCTCTCTTACTCACAACCCACTATATCTCCCCTTTGTTAAAGAAAAAGTACAAATAATAAATATATACATCACAACTCTTCAATAAGTCATTTTGGTGCTCAAATCAATTGCCCAGATCTTGTCATGTGAGTTTGCAGATACACAGGAGAAGTGTCCATGACTAACAGTGGTGACAGAGACACTAGTACAGTTGTGGGTCTCTCCGGATTCTCAGGTGGATAAGTCTCACTTCTGACATATGGAGCTGGCGAATGTCGAGGCAGATGCTTGAAATGCGAAGAATCTCGAATAATGGACTTTCCAGGATGGTGAGCAGTCACCATGTATCCTTTACTAGTCACAACCCACAGTGGGTCAGCATCAAAAGGAGCATCAGACTTGAGTGTTTGTTTCTGCCTAACAATAACTTGGTCTCCTCTTTTGAGCACAGCTGCGTATCTCCACATAGGTCTTCATTTTGCTTTTGTGAGACGAATCAGTAGTGCAAAGTTTATTAATGTCCACATATCTCTCAATGGTCCACTGTGGCAATTTAGTTCCTATGGCAATCCCAAATATGAAGATGCATGGCTTCACCCATGGTAGAATGGGCAGTTGACCTGTATGCACAAAGCGTAGACTGAAGAACTGATTTGAGTTCAAGCTTTTCCAGCGCAGCAAGCTGAACATTTTTCTTGAAGGTGCTCATAAATCTCTCGACAACACCATTCACCTGTGGCCAGAGAGGTGTGCTTTTCTGATGCTTGACATTTAGATGAGTGAGAAAGTCTTTACATTTCCAACTGTCAGATTTCACAATCAAAGGAACACCCCAAGTTGCAAAAATACTTTTTAGGCTCTCCATGACTCTGTCATGGGTAGTTGACGACAGATCTTCCACCAGAGGAAAACAGGAATATTCATCAACAATTACTAGTAGATGATGTCCACTGTAAAGGAGTCCAATGAAGTAAATTGCACTCTTCTCCCGTGCATGCTTCGGAGATCAGACATGTTTAACTGATGAGGGGTTATTTTGGGTGACAAGCAGTTGCACAAAAAGACATGCCGGTGACACCTTTTCAACTCTTTCATCAAGATGAGGGAACCACACGTGGTCCCTTAGAGCTGATTTAGTAGCAACAAGTCCACAATGTCCTTTATGGGCCAGTTCAATAACTTGTTGTCTCAGACTCTCTGGTAGGACAATTCTCGACCCTCGTAAGATGATGCCTACTGGGGTAACTGAAAGTTCTTCCCGCACATTTTTGAATTCCTGCCATTCAAGGTTATAATGAGGAGGTTGAGTATGTTTTCGCCACGGTTGATGTGTAATATAGTATTTTAGTATTAGTAAATCACTGCCAGTCCTCATGGTAGCAATGATTTGTTCCACTGATATGGCAGCATGTGTACTGGACTTAAGCATCAGCTGCTTCAGAAGTAGTGCCATGACATTGTATTGGTAGACGTGAGAAGTAGTCTTCTCCTGGATGGTTCACAATAGTATAATCATACTCCTGTATAATCATACTCCTGTAATTGCAACCTCCACCTCTCAATGTGAGGGGGCATCTTAGCTTTAGGATTGCCAAATATGGTGAGCAACGTTTCGTGGTGGGTGACAACTGTGAATTGCTTTCCATACAGAAATACATCAAAATGTTCACAAACTCACTCCACAGCAAAGCTTTCTTTTTCAGGTTGTGAATAGGCATGTTCCATCAATGACAAAATATGGCTAGCATAAACCATCTTAACCACAGTATGTTAGGGGGTCCCCACTTGCTGCTTGCTGGGGGATGGTGACAATTGTTTGCCCATTAAGCTTTATGCCTTGTGCAAGATTAGGACTCTGCCTTTTTCAAAAGGGCTACCCCCATCTTATGATTTTTGTTTCCTTAATGGCTACTTCCTTAATCCAAGATGGCTATCATGGACTTCCGAGTTGAAGATTCGTCACTTCCGAGATTAAGGGGTGCGGACAATACATAAGTCAGTGCTGACTTCTAGTCTATACCTGTCAATGTCTTTACTTGGTGGGTGTTTCCACTGCTGATTAGTTCACTCCCCTTCCTTTGTGTGGACCTGTTTTTACCTTTTTTTCCTGTTCTTATGTAACTGCTTGCTACTTAAGCAGTTATTCTTGCATCCTTTCCAGAAGGAACCAGTCTTCAGCTTGCGCTTGATCCAAATTGCCCTCTGGTCTAACTGTGGTAACTGTATCTGCCTTTGGGTTACCTTTAACACTCTTAAGTGTTTATTAGGATATTATTGAATTCCTTAATTTGCAGGAAGTGGTATGCTCCTGACTTATTTACCCTAGCTGCTGGACCACCGTTATTTCCTCTGCCTACCCTAACACTGTTTGCCCTGTGTTCCATTATTTTACATCCTCAGCTTCTGCTGTACAAACAGGGATGAGGACGTTAGGAGGCTTATGGAGTATCGCTGTAGTCTTCTGCTCTGTGCATGACTGTACCCCATTGTTATATTCACTGATTTCTCAGAACTAAAAAGAGGACCTCAAGTAAAATATCTTTGCTTGAGTCTTTGGCAGGTTTGACGTAATCTTCAGAACAGCCCCTCCGCAGGAAATAGCCCTCATGAATTGTGAACATGTAATCATGCAACCTGCAAGGTGCAGTCTTAACATTAGCTCATGCTGGCTACCTTACCAAGAGAAAACAAGCAAGGGTAAACTGAATTGGGTTCATGTGCATGACCATCTGAATTTCACAACTTCTTCATTTCTTTTTCATTACATTGCATGACCATGTCTTGGCTGTTACCCTAGCTAAATCTTTTTAGGTGCCAAAAACATTCATGTCAAGTTTTGCCCAAAAAATTGAACTTTATCGGGCCTGCCACAGTAAAAGATTATTGGTTACAATGAATAAACGTCTACCTCTAGATTGAAACTATGTATCTCAATTTCCTAAAATTCTGTTTGACAGCAGTGAACTATCCCTCTCTAACCAAGTTGCCACCAGTAAACTCAGGTCTTGACCACAAGTCGAGAGGAGCAGTATTCTCGATTTCCAGTTGCACTGGCTGGGAATCAGCACCTGTATCTCCTTCATTTTTCTGTGTTGAAAGGAGGAGGAATCTGTGTGCAGAACACAGTCGAAATCGTAAACACCTATCTGAACGGGCCCATTAAACCCAGATCCCCAATGTTATTCACCATTCCAGTCAGAAAACTCAGAAGGGCGTTGGGAATCCATGCCCCATTAACCCTGCTCTTCAAAATCGATTCCTTATTGTAACATATCCACTATCAATTAAGAAGCTCCTCACATTTCACCGTTCTCCGTAGCACAAGTGCAGTACTTTGTGTTAACTGACTTTAATTTCTGGGGGAACATACTACTACATGCATAATAGATCTTCCACAAAGACCTTGGCACTTTCTATTATAGTACAGAATCGTTTTCAGAGAGAATGGGGATGAGTGAATGGCATAACCTTGATATCTATTGTGTTTTTATTGCGGTTTTGTACCTCGAGATAGCTTAGCAACATGTACGAACGTCATCAGCAAGGTTTCTACTGGAAAATACCATTTCATTTTCTTTTTTAAAACAAATCTCGGTTTTCTGTATGTTTCTCAATAGAATATAGAGAATTGCATGTATTTTCCAAATATCTGGTCATAATTCAGAGCCGAATAGCTGTTTTTACATAGTGCCTTCCAAACGGAAAAAAAACAGAATCATATACCTTTTCTGCTCTTGTTGTTTTGCTCTCATTTTTGTCAGTGCAATTTCTGTAACTTGAATCTTTAAGCAAAACATAACAACAAGAAGCTTTATGGCTTCACATAAATTGCTGCGGGAAAGTGCTCTAACCCGAATCAGTTTGTAAGAAACACCAGGGGGTATATTCTCAAGGAGTTATTGCCGAGTTATCAGGACTTTATCGCAGCCAAAATCGTGATAAAATTATCACCCCATTCACAAGCAGGTGCTAACAGCCGACATCACCAGTTTACCCGCGATAGCAGCCGCAAAAAATATCGCCACAGACGACCCCGGCAACTATCGCTAATGAGATACAAAGTAGCAGTTTCTGTGCCAAAAGCAGCGACACCACCACTGCTCAACATTGTCAACGACCAGCCAGATAGGCGAAAATACCACAAAACATGCTAACGTGCGTTAGCATCAGGAAACTAACACCTGCTCTGACCTGGTGCAAAGTCCGACGACAGCCTGCACCACAAAAAGGAGCCCAGCCCAGAGCCACACCTGAAGAACAAGAGATGCCATGGAGCCACTGAACATGCGGGCCGGACACCCAAGAGGGCCACAACACCCACGGCCAAGACCACCCCCCATCCCACCCTCCCGGTCTCCACCACGGGCACACACTCTCCTCCCCTGGACCAAGACACTGCACATTAACGGCACGAAAAAATGAACAAAAGCACCCGCCTGATGTCGCACAATTGCAACAATCAACATACATGTGAGTACAGAAATCCTGATTCATTCATTCACCATTGAAAGAGCAAACAAAATGTCACATTCTAATTTGTCTCCAAACAACTACTGTGAAGAGTCATGGGGGGGCATCCCTGGACAATCTGTGACTCACAGCCTGCAAGACATTATCCAAGATAAGAAGGTGTGTCAGGCACTCATCAAAGGACAGGGAAAGAGAGAAGAGAGAGAGAGAGAGAGAGAGAGAGAGAGAGAGAGAGAGAGAGAGAGAGAGAGAAAGAAAGAGAGAGAGAAACAGAGAGAGACTGAACAAGCAGCGCGAGGCCAATTGGGCCCTCGGCTCATGCAAAAATGCCAACAGCTTCGTGTATCTCGAAATTTGTGCACCCCAAATCACAGGCCTGGCATCAAAGTTAGCGTGAAGGCCACATCACATTTCAGAAATGCAAGCAGTAGTCAGACAAAAATTATGTATGAAAGGCAGAAGGTCAACCGAAACCCCGACCTAGGTTCTGAATGCGGCTGGCACACACTGTGTGACATACCATACTAGCCTCCGACGATTCCCACACCACGAACTGCGCTAATGAAAAACCAACGTGCCCACACCCCACACACACTTGTCCCTGCACGACCTACACCTGCAAGGGATGCCATTGACACATTGGTTAAAAACTACCCATACGGGGGCGTGGCTTAGCGGGCTAAGATGGCGGTCGCAGCCTTGTAGAGCTCCCGCTGGCCCGGACACAATTTGCTTAAATTATCCTGGCCCCCGAGCCCGCTGATGGCACCACTTGTCTGGCGAGTGTCTCTGGCGGCGCCCGGACCCCTCCGGTGTGCCGTGCGGTCCTCCCGGGAGATCCAGTGAGCCGGGATCGCCTGCGGTGCTGTGTGGCCTGGTGCCAGTGGACGGAGCCGGGGCCTCGATTTTCAGGTGGCCGAGCGGAGGTCTATTGACAGCGGCCGGTGGACGGACCAGCAGAGAGACGCCCCGGCCTGGCGCTGAGACGTCGGAGACCTACGGAGCAGTGGCAGTGGCCTGTGGTGCCGGCCTGCACGGCGGGGGGCCCCCCAACAGCGGCATAAGGCACTGAGGCCTGGGCGGCCCTCGCGCAGCCGGGGCCTCGAGTTTCGCGACCCGGGGGCTGGCCTGACCTGGATTGGCGCTGGTGGTGCCGGGGGCTGGTGAGGCTGTGGCTGGGCCCCGAGTGGCCATCTGGTGTGCAAAGATGGTGCCTGGTGCGACGGAGCAGTGCTGTGGCCTGGGTGTCCTGCGGGCGGCCGGGACCTCGATTTCTGCGCCCGTGGGCCCCGGACCTACATGTGGCGCGGACCATCAGTGGGAGCTGCATGACGGAGGCCCTACGGGGGGACGGCGAGGCCTGTTGGAGCGGCTGTGGAGGGGCGCCTAGTGGGTCGAGGAGAGACTGACGGCGGGTGTGCAGCCCAGAGACCCACCATAGACTGTGAGTGTTTTTTCACCCGGGACTTGCTGATTGCTTGGAGCCGGTAGTGAGGCGGCAAGGCCGTGTGCTGGAGTAGACCACAGGACAAGACACACGTGGCGGCAGGCGCAGTGGGGGCGAACCTAGACCGGCACAGACTTTTCTTGTGTGCATTGCCCAACTCGGCTGGGGGGCCCGCCTGCTGCTGAACTCTGTGGAGCTCCAGCCGCCCTCCCCCCGGGAGTAGGGAGAGCCCCCTGTGCTGCTTGGGATTGAACGTCCTTGGCGACCAGAGGAACTCGTGCAGCGGCAGGTACAGGTGGCCTGGTAGCCGTGGGACTGCTCGCAGCAATGACCAGAGGAGGTGGCGGTCCGCCCAAGCAGGGTCCCATTGACAAGTTCACAGGGCCCAGTGGAGGGCCCGGTGCGCCCAGTGGCAGCAATGGAGCGGGGCCGGACAACGCGGCGCTCATGGCGGCAATCACCCAGTCCAGACAGATGCGTGATGCCAAGATTGGAGCAGTGGGCGCGGATGTAACTCTATTGCGCCAGGACCTGCGAAATGCGGTGGCGCGGATCGCGGAGACGGAATCCAGGATCTCGGTAGTTGAAGACGACGTTGGGACCCTGAAACGGAAAGTAGCGGAGATGGAGCACGTCCAGAAGAATCTCGCGTCGCAGGTGGAGGATGCTGAAGGGCGCGCACGCAGGAATAACCTCCGCTTTATAGGATTTCTAGAGAGATGTGAGAAGGACGATATGGAGCAGTTCCTGTCCCGTTGGCTAGAGAGCTGGCTGCCACCGGGGGTCCTATCTAATTGCTTCGTGATTGAGCGTGCGCATCGAGCCCTGACACAGAGGCCACTGGAGGGTGAGCGTCCTAGACCAGTCATTGCCAGACTATTGAATTATCATGACCGCGATGTTATCTTGCGGGAGGCGAGAACCAGAGGCTCCATCTCCTATGAGAATCACAAGATCATGATTTTTCCCGACTACACAAAGCTAGTACAGCAGCAACTGCAATCCTTCGTGGCGGCCAAAGCCAAGTTGCGGGGCCTGAAACTTCAGTACTCCTTGCTATACCCGGCTTGTCTGCGGGTGGTGTACCAGTCCCGAACCCACTTCTTCGACTCCCCGGAGGACGTTTTTAAGTGGACAGATGAAACCGTGCGGATCAGGCCGCATGCCCAGCTGGGCCTGGACCCGGGCGGCTCAAGGGGATCGTCACAGGAGCGGGCGGACCGACCGGCCCGGAAAGGACGACATCGGAGGTCCCGGTCACGCAAGAGATCCGCCTCTGCCAGTGCGACGCAAACTAGTGGGACAATGGAATCCAAGCATTCTGATGATAGTCATTGAACCCTGGAGGGGATCTGCCTTTCTCTACAGGACTGCTTTCTTGCTCTGCTGTGGTCTCACGGCAGGAACACACACTGGGGGATGCCGCTGTTACGGAGCTGCCTGCTCTGAGAAGTGCATTGAACGTATGTGGTGTCACAGCTGGGGTTCGAGAGGCGACTGAATGGGGGCGATCAACCTCCATGAGTTGTGGGAGTTGACTAAGGGGGGGGGTATGACCTGATGGTCTGTGGGGTGTTGGGATCCATTGGCATGGTTGGTCCTGGGTCCTCGGTTCCGGGCCCGGGGCTGTCCATGCCGCGACAGGTACTTCAGTGTTCTATGAGGTATAGGGGTGGGGGGAGTTGGGGATTTGGAGGGGTGAGAGGAGATTTGTTGGGGGTGGCTCGAGATTGGAGTCGGGCGGGGGTAGATGTTGCTGTTGGGGGGTTTTGGGGTTGTTGGGGGGGACTCGCACGTGCTGCTTTCTGATGTTCTGAGTAGGGTGTGGGGTGTGTGGGGGTGGCACAGAGGGCCTGGTTGGGGCGATCAAATTGACTATGGCTGAACAGACCGCCACACTCCCTAACAAGTCCCTGCGTGTCATAACCTGGAACGTCAGGGGGATGCTTGATAAAATTAAACGAGGGGCGGTACTGCGCTGGGGGAAAAGGGAAACGGTCGATGTACTCTTGCTTCAAGAAACACATATGTTGGGTTCCAAGGCACTTGGTCTGCAGAGGTTCGGCTTCCAACAGGTCTACCATGCCGGGTTTACTAGAGGGTCCAGAGGCGTGGCGGTTTTGGTGCATCTTAGGGTGGCCTATGTGCATGAGAAGCAGTGGGCAGACCCACAGGGTCGGTACATTTTTGTCAGAGGAATGGTGGGTGCTGAACCAGTGGTCTTTGGAAGTGTGTACGCCCCTCCCCCTCTGCAGTGGGCCTTGTCGGAAAGGCTGTATGCAATATGTGAAGGTATCCCAGAGTCCTTGACGGTGGTTGGGGGGGACTGGAATGAGGTGATGGATGCCTGTGCGGACCGTCAGCGGAGACAGGATGTAGCTGCGAATGCTCCCCCTTCCCGGCTGCGTGCGATGGTGGAGAGTATGGGCTAGGTGGACGTGTGGCGCCATATGCATCAGGTGGCACGTGAGTTCACGTTTGTTTCTGCAGTGCATGGTTCCTTCTCGCGGTTGGATTATGTGTTTATGCCTGGCGCCTGCCTGAGTAGAGTGCGAGAGGCTGTTATATTACCGAGAGGGCTCTCTGACCACTCCCCCGTCTCCGTCCAGATAGAGCTTCACACAAAACGACAGCCGTTCCGTTGGAGGATGTCTTCCTGGCACCTACAACAACCTGAGTATGTCCACCATGTGCGGGAGGCGATTGATCAGTACTGGCGGGATAATCTTGTAGACGATGTCGACGCCGTGGTGGTTTGGGAAGCGATGAAGCCCACTATAAGAGGGGTCGATATTGCTTGGTGTTCGGCCGCCCGCCGGAGGCACAGGGAAGCCATTACCGCTGCAGCTGCACAGGTCGAGGCCCTAGAACAGCGTAGCCGGGGAGGGGGTGATGAGACCGCGATACGATTGCTCCTGCAGGCACAACAGTCCTATGCCTCTGTCCTACACGACGAGGCTAAGCAAGCGTGGCTTGCCACGCGGAGCAGAATCTACCAGTGGGGAGATAAGTCTTGCACAATGCTCCATCGGTTATGTCAATTTACTCTTCAGCCAGTCACACTGCCAGGCCTCACTGCGGACGATGGGTCGGTGATGACAGACCCGGTTGAATTGGCGGCTAGTTTCGCTCGTTACTTCACGCAGCAGTACTCCGCACGAGAGTGTCTGGATGCAGACAAGGTGGTCTGATGACCTGCGACCGGCCGCAGTCTCAGATGAGGCCAGGACGGCGCTCGACGCTCCGCTTACGGCTGAGGAACTCGGGGAGGCTCTGGGGCAGCTTAACACCGGGAAGGCACCTGGGCCAAGTGGCTACCCGTGTGAGTTTTACAAGAAATTTCACCTTCTATTAGGGTCTCACTACCGACGTGCGCTCGAGGCGGCCCGGACCCGAGGCAAACTGCCTTCTGATTGGCGCCACGCGGAAATTGTGGTGTTTCAGAAGCCGGGTAGGCCCCCTGACAGGCATGACTCGTATCGCCCCATATCCCTGCTGGACATTGAGGCCAAAATCCTAGCGAAAGCTCTTGCGAATCGCCTGCTTCCGTACATCACCGACCTGGTCCACCCTGACCAGGCCGGGTTCATGCCTCATAGGGCGACGCGCCACAGCATCCGGCGGGCGCAGGCGGCGGTGGATGCTATGGGGGCTTTGGGAGAACAAGCGGCTTTGCTGTTAGCAGACATGGACAAAGCCTTCGACTCTGTGAGTTGGACGTACCTCTTTGCACTCCTGCCACGTCTTAACCTAGGCCCGGTGTTTTTGTCGTACCTTAAGCTACTGTACACCGACATCACGGCCTCGGTACGGGTCGCTGGGGCTACCTCCGAACAGTTACAGATTTGTCGGGGCACCAGGCAGGGATGCCCATTGTCCCCATACCTGTTCGCCATGGAACCCCTGGCCTCCTGGGTGCGCATGGATGCGCAGGTGCGCGGGTTTGTGTGGAATGGGGATCTAGCGGACAGAATTGCATTGTATGCTGACGACGTCCTCTTCTTCCTTACGGACTTGCGACGTTCTGGGCCCCGGGCTCTCGCGAATCGCCTGCTTCCGTACATCACCGACCTGGTCCACCCTGACCAGGCCGGGTTCATGCCTCATAGGGCGACGTTCTGGGCCCCGGGTACTAGACATCATGCGTATCTTTGGAGAGGTCTCCGGCCTTCGGCTGAACCTGCATAAGTCCACTCTGTGGGTGCTGGGAGGTGGAGCCGTGACGGACCCCTGGGCGGCAGGCCTTCGGGTGGCGTCCGACGGGCTGAAATACCTTGGGGTATTTCTGTCGGAATCGGCGACCGTTGCTTGGGGACGCAATATCGTGCCTGTATGGGAGCGAGTCCAGGCTGACACCAAAACGTGGTCCAGAATGCCTTTAACCATATTCGGCAGGTCCGCAATCTTCAAGATGGTGGCGCTTCCACGCCTGCTGTATCAGTTGCAAAACTACCCCTACCCTGTCAGCCCGCAGTGGTTCCGACAAGTTAACTCGGTATTGGGCCGTTTCCTATGGGCTGGAGGTGCGGCCAGGGTGGCGCTACGGACATGCTTCCTGTCCACCTATTGTGGGGGCCTGGCCACCTCCGATCTGCTGTCTTATTACCAGGCCTCGCAGCTGCTTGTTCTTAATGAGTGGTGGTATGGTGACAGGGGAGACCCGGCCTATGCCTTGGAGCGCTCGCTCATGGGGGAGCATACGCTGCACACAATCTTATACTCAGCCCGACTGCGGCGGACGTTACCGTCTGTCACAAAAGTGGTGTTTGCGGTCTGGAGACAGGCGCTGCGCCGAATGGGCTGGTGGGGCAAGCTACAGCAGAAACACCGCTGTGGTATAATGGCCTGCTCCCAGAGCTTTCTACCCTGGCCGGGTTTGAGGGATGGGAGGCCATTGGGATCTCGCTGCTGGGCCAAGTAATGTCAGGAACTACCCTCAAATCGTTCCAAGAGCTCAGTGCGGAGTTCCATATGCCTAGATCCCAGTTCTTCCGCTATTTACAACTGCGCCACGCGCTCACCCCCAGTATCGCCCACTTGGAATCTCTCCCTGAGTTTAGTCCGGTCGAGGCGAAAGTCTTCATGGGAGACCTGGGGGACAAAAAGGTCTCCCGCATCTATCAGACACTGGTTACTCACTGCTCCTCTACATTACTTCCCCTTCGGGCGGCATGGGAGGTGGACATGGGTCCAATGGACGAGGACGATTGGAGGGAGGCCCTGGAGTCCCCGCGAGGGGCTGCTATCGCCATGAGGCTTCGGCTTATTCAATTTAAATACCTCCATAGAGCCTATTACACCCGAGAGCGTTTGTGGAAGGCGGGACTGATTGAGTCTCCGGAGTGTCTGCGCTGTGGGGCTGCACCGGGTACGCTGCTGCATACGGTGTGGTCGTGTGTTAGATTATCTGGTTTTTGGAGAGGTGTATGGGGCTGCCTGTCTGAAGTCCTGGGTTGGGATCTCCCCCGCACTCATCGGCTGGGGTTGCTCCATGTCATGGAAGTTATCGGTGGGAACATTTACAAACGCCACCTGCTGTTACTGGGACTCGTAGTGGCTAAAAGAGACCTGGCCCGGGCATGGAAGGGAGAGCGAGCCCCCCCCCTGTCGGCATGGAAGGCTGGACTGGATTACTACATGGGACTGGAGAAACCGGTGTTTGAGGCAAGGGGATGCCCACGTAAACATTTCAAAATCTGGAAGAGGTGGGCCGATTATAGAGGGTTGTCTTTGGATCCTCCGGCGGAAAGGGAGGAGGACATTTGAATGTACTGTGTTGTACTGGCCTGAGATCTGTGACATACCTATCACACCGCACCCAAGACTTGCTTGCTGCATTTTGCACATATGCGTGGGGGGGTGGGAATGGGGGGGGTTTGCGGGGTAGTGGGGTAGGGGGAGTTGGTAGGGTGTGGGTGGGTTGCAGGGTTATTCTTATTGAGCTGTTCACTCTTTATTGATAAGATATTTGTGCATGTGTCATAATCTGTGCCATGACTGTTGGTGGCGATCTCCTGATTGTGGGGAACCACACTCTCCCTTGCTTTAACTGCTCAATAAAATTTGTTGTGAAAAAAAAAAACTACCCATACGTCCAAACGTTGCACACACATACGACTCATTGCCCAGAGCTGTGGCTTATCGTCCACAGAACCGCCGCCGGTCTGAGGAGTGCCGGTGCTACGAGACCAGCAAACTCAATGCCGGGCTTTCCAGGGCACATGCACAACCCCTGTCATGTGGAACTATACCGTGCACGAATGCTGCATCTGTTGGGATCCCTGCTAATGGCAGTGTTGCGAATCAGTTTTCGTCTGCGTTTCGGTCTTGCCTACGTCACCTGCGCCCACCCCTGGTTCCACTGTCGATAATGCACATTCGAGTGGCCCATGAAGGTCTTCCTATCCAACGCAACAGTACCTGAATTGGATTATGACCTGACAGTTCGCCCCCTGTTGGCCCATGAACAGGAGTGTCACCGAGATAGCCGTGCATGGGATGCACTGATCTCTGGCGTATGTGCTGGCAGTTGTGCATGGGAAAATGGACAACTCCTCGTGTGCAGTGCCGGTGCTACGAGACCAACAAACTCAATGTCGGGCTTTCCAGGGCACATGCACAACCCCTGTCATGTGGAACTATACCGTGCACGAATGCTGCATCTGTTGGGATCCCTGCCAATGGCAGTGTTGCGAATCAGTTTTCGTCTGCGTTTCGGTCTTGCCTACGTCACCTGCGCCCACCCCTGGTTCCACTGTCGATAATGCACATTCGAGTGGCCCATGAAGGTCTTCCTATCCAACGCAACAGTACCTGAATTGGATTATGACCTGACAGTTCGCCCCCTGTTGGCCCATGAACAGGAGTGTCACCGAGATAGTCGTGCATGGGATGCACTGATCTCTGGCGTATGTGCTGGCAGTTGTGCATGGGAAAATGGACAACTCCTCGTGTGCAGTGACCACATCGAGGTGATCCCCTATTGGGCTGTGTTGCTGATTGGGGAAACGGCGTGGACTGAGCACATCTGCCCGGACCAGATAATGGATTGGCTCACCCTGGTGTTCCTTGAACCCGACAACGACGTACTATTGGAATACATTGCCCATGAAGCTGCGCTGGCATTCATGGATGAGTAACTACGTTCCTGCAGCCACATCGGATTGTCACCCACAGCACAGGTCCCAACACCTTGTTGCATCATGGGGAATGCTTACATATCCCACCACACCAGTTGACATGTCTGCCTTCGACTGAACTCTGAATGCATGTGCGAGGAACTACGCGTGTGTACACACATCTGTGCAAGGTTATGCAGTTCCATGGTTGGAGCAGCACGGCGTCGTTTGGCAGCGTTACCAATTCGGACATACTGCTGGGTGGAGAGTACACACATGGCAATGTAGCATGACATGAGACCTTGTCGGACACTTTCACCTAATCACTGTCCGCAGAGCAGACAGTCGGCGCAGTCCAGTGGCAGAGCACTATGCAGACCCCATGGGCTGTGAGTCGTGTCCCCTCACACGGGGCAATGGGCACATGCCAAACATCACATGACTCATCCAGCAAGGCAAGGTGGGCTGAGACCGTTGCCTTCTGTAATGATTTTGTGTACATTTTTGCCTCCCCGTGTCTTGCACCTCGACATGTTCCCATGCTGCGTGTAAGTGTCTTAAGCATGTCCCTGCATGTTGTGGCTGTTGCCTTATCCGTACTGAAACGCGGATGCTAATAAAGTCTACGCAACTTCACTGCTGTCCAACTGTGATGAGTGTTGATTAGATTGACAAATCGTGTGCCACAATGAGCATCATTCCTACACAGGGAGGGACTGACTGACTCATGTATAATGGGGGTGGGTCCCTTTTGACAGCTCTACCTCTGTGAGCCAAACATTGTGTTTGGGATAGTTGCTGGCAGGCCTGTGCACTTACGTGTCTTCAGCAATGTGAGTGTGGTGTCCAACCTCTGACCATGTGGAGCAATGCTATAAATCTACACAGAATGTGTCCACACAGATGTGTGTGAGTAGGTATGCAAAGTGAAGTTCTGTTGTCACATTTTATGTAGGACACTACTTCTGGCTGCTACCAATTTGGTCATTCCTACACACAGCCCAATTCAATACATGGACGTGTGTCTATGTTGGGGAGCTGCAAGATTGTTGTTTATGTGCAATGAGGCCACAGATAGTACTCACCTTCACAGTCATCCAACTGGCCATGTGGCTCAGGGTTAAGCATGCGCATTGATGTCATTTACCAGGGTGTACCTTCTTGTGCAATCATTGTCAATACATCCATCCATACTTTCATACTTGACTGAACATAGTCATGACACATCTATGTGATTTAGAATGTTTTATTCACATTCTGGTGAATGCCGGAGCTGGAGCTGTACATGGTCATGCCAAGCCCACATTACATGGAAGCCCAGTGGTGGGCCAACCAGAGTCCTTTGGGGATTGGAAAGTGATTTGGAAGAGGAAGAGTGCAGTCCACAGCAGGATTGCTGTGTAATTGTCAACCAGTGAAGATATGGCAGTCCATGTCGGGGTCCAGGTGAATGTCGCAGAGTGTTCTGGGGATCAGTGGAAGGTGTTGTCCCAGGGCATGATGCATAAGACAGAACCAGGCAGGGACAGGCCATATGGCGGTGATGGATGCTACTACCTCCTTCCTCACACAGTAATTATCATCCACATGTTAGTCCTCTGATACTTCTTCTGTGTCCGGTGTGTGTGGTTGGGGGGGGAATGGCTGCATCACTATGTGCCACTGACACAACAGGGTGCGAAGGTAATAGGGCTGCATCACTGTGTGCTACTGACACATCAGAAGCCGGAGATGTGTGTGTTGAAGTTCCCGCTGCAATTATCTGGGACAGGCTCAGTGGCAGCAATGGGAAGATGATATCTAGATGTAGTGTTTTTAGTAAAAGAAGGAAGATTGGTGCTCAGACTAGTATGCGTTATGTTTACTGTGCTGGGAATATGCACAGTGCTGTGAGGTCAGGGGATGTACCCTATAACCCCCATAAACGTGTGAGCCAAAGAACCCACACCAGTTATGAGAACACAGTCCTGGGATATAACAATGGTATCAATGTCTTGTATAGTTAGAATTGCTGCGGTCCACACCAGTGTATTGTTCAAAAGTATTTAATGATGCAGCAACAAGAGAAAAACAACCAGCTGACACGTGTTTTGTCACATTTGGGAACTATCCAGTGACCTTCAGGGCTGTGTGGTGTTGTTTAAAGAGAAGGTGGTATCACGAGGCCGGTGTAAACTTACAAACTGGCCAGGGGGTCAAGGAGGACCGAGTGGTCCACGCGGAAGTTGAGTGCAAGACGACCTCTTGAAGGTGGTGTACACGTCTGTAGTGCGACGTGTGGAAGCGAAGGTGGGGGCGAGGGAGTGTTAGCCTCCTCGGGGGAAATGATCATTCAAGTCCAGTGTCTGGTGTAGGCACACAGGGGTGGGTACGCCGAACTGCGGGAGAATGTAAAAGGCCTAAGTGCACGGTGATCGTGTCCATCCAGTGTCTTGGAGGGAGCGAGAAGGCAAGTACGCTGTACTGCGGGAGAACGTCAAAAGTGTAAGTGCATGGCACTCCTGTCCATCCAGAATCTTGGAGGGAGCGCGAAGGCGAGTACGCCTGGTTCTGTATCCGGAAATCGAGACAGAACCAGTGTCTTACTTTCTCCACCACACGGACATCAGCTGTCGGGCGCCCCTTGGTAGTTATAGTTAGATCTCCTTTTCTATACACAGAGTACATTATGGTTTGCTGCTAACTTTGGCACCGTTTTACAAATCTTCACGAAAACCCAAAAAAATCATCCACCTCAACTCCTTCATGGAAGGTTTCTGGTTGATCAGTTAAGTGGGGGCCTAGAAAAAAGTAGAGTCCCAAAATGCAAAATACTGATGCATTTTTCATAGACTTCCTTAAGAAGCACCACTCCAAAAACTACATAACAGAATTACACCAACTTTGGCAGAAAGCTTGATCTTGGTCCGCAAATTGTGCTTTTTGCAATTTGGTGTAAATCTGCTCCGTAGATTTTGAGAAATTAAGGTTCAAATACAATTGTATAGCTGGACGGTTGGGTCCAAGGAATTCTCGCGAGAGTCCCCCGAACCTAATTTTTTTTTTAAATAGAGCATTCTGATAGGCCCAGCAAGCTTTTTTTCCTTGGGCCAATTCGCGCCTGCGGAAGTCTAAATCTCGCAGGAGCAAGCGCTTTGAAGGCTGCCAGCGACATTAAAACATGTAGCTGGTAAACATCACAAGACTTGGGGACTTTGTCCTCCGTCCGGAAGTTTACACAAAAAATAATATGAGGGGTCACGGTATGGATACCCTGCCCCCTATGACCTATGAGGGGACCCAGAGGGACGCCCCCTGGGCCAAAAAATAAGGTGTTTTTTCTGCATTGAATTACCATTTTCTTTGCTGGTGGTTGCGGGGGGCGCCCCTCCCCTCTAATGGAGCGGCCGCCACTGATATTGGGATGGGTGCATCAGTACCACTTACACATCGTTAGTAAACCTCATGTTCCCAGTCAAGTTATGGTGTTGGATGAGATTGGTGTTGATGAGGTGCTGAATGATATGGGTGAGATGTTTGACGGCAAATTTCGACAATTGAAGGGATATGTTCACAAAATTGTTCTAAAAAAGAGTACCATCTCCATGAAGCACAGATTGAGAAGGGTGCCTGTGGTCTTGAGAAGTGAGGTAAAAAACATGTTGGAAGCTATGATTAAACAAGCTTTGAAAATGCAATAGGTCTCGCCTTTTATTAAGTTAAAGCCATTTTCTTTGCTATACAATACCATTAGCAAAGCAAATGGCTTTAACTTAATCAACGGCGAGACCTATTGCATTTTCAATGCTTGTTTTTATTACGACAGGTGAGGACAGGGCAAACCAAAGGAAGAGTGGAAGAGGTGAAAATGTGACACGGATAATGGGGAAGTGGCAAGGGAAAAAAGTAGCACGGACAAATGGGGGAGGATGTAAAAGCAACACAGAAAACAATGGGTGGGAAGGGGTAAAAGCAACACAGGCAAAAGCGGTAGGAGGGCCTAAAAGCAACTAGGACAATGAGGTGTGGGAGGGGGTAAATACTACACGCACAATGGAGGGTGGGAGCGGGTAAAAGCATCAATAACAACGGAAGATTGGAGGGGGAAAAGCAACACGGACAATTGGGGGATGGAGAGGAAAAGAAACACAGACAACAGGGGCAATCAACAATGGACAAGCAACAACAGGGGAATAAGAGAAAAAAGTACTCCAATCCCAGTGTGAGTAGCAGTGGAAGGACGCTATTCAAAGACATCAATCTGTACTTGGTCCATGCTCTTGGGGAAAGAAGAGAAATTGAAGCAGATACATGCTGCCCAATTAGGAGGCAGAAAATAAAAGTGACAATGAAACCAACAAATTGTAATCAAAGGGTGGGGTTCAAGCTCCTTGCTCCATACAATACCTGTCACAGGTGAGACATAAAAAGTAACATCACAGTTTGATAGGTGAACCATGGGAGACTGCCAAAACAGGCTTCAGTACACTACCCAAGCCTCTAGGGTGATGGTAACGAGGGAGCTGGTGCCAGTCTGAATGGCAAGCTCTGATTCTAATGGCAGCTTCCAGCATTCAAAACCAGATATAAGCTGCTTTCTGAGAATGAGCACACTTCTGTAGTGCCCAGGAAGTAATCAGGTCCAACTATAAACAAAATGGCATATACGTTTTGGGCACAGTCCTCCTTCTCTGCCTCCCTTATTCGGTCAAATGGGCACGTTTCCCACAGAGCTCCTCAACCCCTCTCCAAACACAGGGTGCTAATAAAATGGAAAATCATGCAGTCTCTCACTGAAGTTAATCAGCAGAGGAATATGTGATGTGTTAAGGATTCAATGCTGAAGGACTGTTCATATTAATGCTTCAATACATTCTTCAGTAAAGTATTATGCATATCCTATTCCCCTTTAAAGTAGTCAACGAATGTCTTGTTGTTGCCAATGCTTGTTTAGCGGTTGGTAACTTCCCTGTTTCTTAAACTATTGTTAAGCACTCTCACGTTTGTTAAACGCTCTCACGTGGCCTCTGTCCTTTAACCGTTTATACCTGAAACGTGCCTAAAACGTGTGAGCGCTGAGCTCATCCACCCGTACCTATTTAAACCCCACCCTGTTGCCAGATCGGTGCTTCGCTTCTTCGTGCACCTTGAGAGATCCCGGACCTTCACAGAGACAACGCCTCCCCAACCCAATTCCCGGACCAGCTTACCTGTGGATAGTGTGCTCTTCTGGGCATCGCTGGTCTTCTCCTGCTTCCCGGCGACCTCCGCATTCTCCTGTTTCTCGGCGACCTCCGCATGCCTCCAGCCTCCTAATCTGATCCCGGAACTCCCGGATATCGCGTCGGTCATATCCTTATTCACTGCCTGTGCTAATTTCCTTCCTTTAAACCTGCGGAGAAAGAAAAAAGAACAACATCAGGGACACAGTACAATCAGTATTTAGACTGAAATCCAATTCAGAAGAATACCGGTAAGCTTTTAAGCTACATTAAAGTATGTTACGCTTTTCTTGGGACAGTACAAGGACAAATAGAATTACAAGAACAATTGCAAACACAAGGAAAGCATACGAATACAAAAACCCTTGCTAACTCAGAGTCAGAACTCAGACCTTATTTTGAATCTCCTGTTCTGTTTTTGGTGACATTATTTAATAATGCGCATTTGGCATGTTAAAAAAACAAGTTTACGGATGATGTGGCGCAGCTGCAACAGGAAGTTCGGAATCTTAAGGCCTCTGGTGATATTGCAAGTAGCAAGCTGGACGAATATGAAGGTAGGGCCCGTAGAAACAACGTGCGCATTATTGGAGTTCCGGAGAAGGCCGAAGGTCAGGCCCCACACCTTTTCGTGGAGGACATCATACTTATTCACTTGAAACCTAAAGGACTGGGAAATTTCTTTACAGTATAATGAGCGCACAGAATTCCAGGAGGGAGACCGC
The DNA here is from genome assembly GCF_964263255.1 of Lissotriton vulgaris. Classification (NCBI taxonomy): domain Eukaryota; kingdom Metazoa; phylum Chordata; class Amphibia; order Caudata; family Salamandridae; genus Lissotriton; species Lissotriton vulgaris. The sequence continues at coordinate 893,093,953 of NC_141689.1, read as the reverse complement.
GACCCGGGGCTCCACCCCGGCCGATGATTGCGAGGGTGCTCAACTTTAGAGATAGAGACGCTATCCTGAAGGCCTCCAGAACGGGGGGCCCCCTGAAGTACGAAAACTCCACCCTCAACTTTTACCCAGACTTTTCACAAGCGGTACAGAGACAGCGGCAAAGTTTCATGGGAATCAAAAAGAGGCTTCGAGATAAAGGGCTAAAATATGCCATGATGTACCCTGCCAAGTTGCGCGTGGAAAATGAAGGGAGGGTTTACTTCTTTGACAATCCCGAAATTGCCTCGGACTGGGTGGAGAGTCTTCCTTCCCGGGGTGAGCCGCAGAGACGGAGCGGCGACGACGAAGAGGGCTTGCAAGAACAAGAATGACGAGTGACACTATCGCCGGTGACGTGGGACCGGGTTGGGAGGTGGACCATGGATGAAACGTTTCTGCGAACATGTTTTTTGCAGATGTGGGTTAAACAGGTATAACAATATCCTAGGGGTCATGCGGGGAGCCGGAGGGCCGTACTCCTCCTCGGATCTACTTTTATATAGTTGATTAGTTAGATTATGGGGTGACATGCACACTGCAAGTTGGGGGCGAGCGAAAACTGTGAGCAGGGGTGCAGGGTGGGGGGTGGTAAGAGGGGATTGTTTGTGGGTTTTTTTTTTTCGTATTAGTTGTTGTGTTTATTGTTATCATTTTTCAAGGCATCGAGTTGAAACGTAGCATGTTTATGTTGCAGGGGTCGGAGGATTGTCACTTTCTTTACATCTTTGATGATGGGGGTTAGGGAGATGAAGGTGTTGAGTTGGAATGTGAACGGGTTGGGGGACAAAATCAAGCGTAGTGTGGTTCTTCAGTATCTTAAACATCATGTTCCTGATGTGGTTCTACTTCAGGAAACGCATTTAGTAGGGAATTCATGTAAGGCGATGCATAGAATGGGATACAGGTTGGTGGCGCATGCGGTATTTACTTCGAGATCCAGGGGGGTGGGAATCCTGACCCGGAAGGCGCTCCTGTTGGTGATTGACTCTATTTCTGAGGATGATAGAGGTAGATATGCTGTGGTGACAGTTCATTGGGAGGGGCACACCCTTTCCTTGTTGCCAGTGTATGTACCCCAGGGTATGCAAGCTACCACTTTTGCTGACTTGGGTTCAGAGATGACTGCCTGATTTCCTCGATGCCATGGGTTTGGTGGATGGTTGGAGACTACTCCATCCGGACAAAAAACAATACACCTTTCATTCTGGTGCCCATTGTAGCCTTTCCCGATTAGACTACTGCCTAGTGCCCGCTGCCCATGCGTTTTACATTGTGGAGGCGACACACCTTGCTAGGGGCATATCTGATCATTCTCCACTCTGGTTCAGCTACTGTGTTGCCTTGGATTCGGGGGGTAGGGTAGCCCCCATTATTCCCTGCCACCTGTGTAACCCTAAAATACAGAAGGGCCTGATTAAGGCTCTAGATCATTCTTTTCTGGAGAATGAGGGGTCTGTGTCCTCTTCGGTCTCACTCTGGGAAGCCTTCAAGACTGTTATTAGGGGCCAGGCTCTATCATTGAATTCGGGCGCGAAGAAGGATAGGAACAAAGAAATGGTTGAAGTAGAATCTGAGATAAGTCACTTGGAAGTGGCACTCGAGCAGGAGGTGACTCGTGCTAAACTGCACATCCTGAATCTTAAGCAGCTCGAGTATAGATCGCTGGTCACTGATAGTGCCAGAGCCCTGAGTAGAGAGCAGCAGGGTCGGCTATATGACGTCTGAGATAAAGCGGGGAAACTTATCGCTTGGCTGGAGAAGAAGGATAGAGCAGACTGTGTTGTCCCAGAGCTTGTGACAGCGGAGGGAGCAAGACTTACAGACCACCAAAGTATAGTGGATAGCTTTGCGGATTATTTTCAAACTGTGTATATCTCGGTCTCGGATCTCCCGGAGGAAGATTCCCACTTGCTGCTGCGAGATTTATAGCTTCCGTGCTTGACAAGGGAGGACCGTGATTTTATGGATAGTGCCCTCACCACAGACGAAGTAGTCATTGCGGTGCGCTCTTTGAATTGGGTAAGGCACTGGAGCCTAACTGGCTCCCAATCGAGCTGTACAAGCTTCGACCTGAGAAGATTGCTCCCTACCTAAGAGGTATGTTTGTTGAGGCCCGGGAGAAGGGGATACTACCCTACGATCGGAGAGTGGCTTCTGTTGTGGTTATTCATAAGGAGGGTAAGCCAAAATCGAGTTGCGCTTCGCATAGACCTATTTCGTTATTGAATGTGGAGCCCAAGATACTTGCCAAGCATCTTTCAAATAGACTCATTAAATTGATCAGCGGACTGATACATCCTGATCAATCGGGCTTTATTCCTCACAGGAACACAGCCCTAAACTTGTGCAGGTTACATGGTGTGTTAGCCAGGGCCCATACCCTGAAGGAGCAGGCCATAATAGCATCGTTTGATGCAACAATGGCCTTTGACACGGTAGAATGGCAGTATTTGTGGGTAGTCCTGGCTAAATTCGGCTTTGAACCCGACTTCATCCGCTGGGTATGTTTGTTATATACGAAACCCCTCGCTCAGGTAGTGGTGAATAACCGGGTTTCGGCACCATTTTGTCTTGGGCGGGGCACCCAACAGGGCTTCCCCCTCTCTCCCCTCCTGTTTTCATTGGCCCTTGAACCTTTAGTGGCCTGGATCCACTGGGAGCCCTCTATTTGAGGCATCCGGTGGTCCCCACAGTGGGAGGACCGGGTCTCTCTGTATGCAGACAACATTTTACTTTACCTAACCTCGCCTAGAAAGTCCCTAAATGTCATTTGTGATGTGTTGGCCACCTTTGGTAGGAACTCTGAGCTGTCTATAAACTGGGGGAAATCTCTATTGTTCGTTCTTAGTGGGGAGAATCCAGTTCCCCTGCAAAATTGTCCGATTCAGATCGCTACGGATGGGTTTAAGTATTTGGGGATCTTTATTTCATTAGACCCTACAGTCCGTTATGCGAGGAATCTCCTTCCCCCTTTGGTTAGATTAAGGAGTGACGCAGCCGGCTGGAAGAGGCTCCCTCTCTCCCTGTTGGGCGCGCAACCCTTTTTAAAATGATGTCTTTGCCTCTTTTTCTTTATGCCCTTCAGAACACATTAGATATAGTGCCAGCTAGCTATTTTCGAGAGGTGGAAGGGTTACAACGTAGTCTGTTATGGAAGGGTAGACCCCGTATTGCTTCCATGATATGACGGCGGTGTTGCCCTCCCTGATGTCAAGCGATACTATTGGGCCTCTCAGCTGTCAGCCATTAACCGGGGTACTTATGGGACCATCTCAGATCCTGGATATGCGATGGATAGGTTGCTTCTTCCTGGAGGCAATTATAATAGGGCATTATACGCTAAGTCAGTGGGGGGTTGCTTGGCGGGGCCGACTAAACATGCAGTGCGGATCTGGCACGACGCCACTAACTCTTTGGGATGGAGGGACCGATTGTCGCTGGCCACCCCACTGTTTGACTTGCTTTGGAGCACAAGAGGTTTTGATAAGTGGGACTTGATTGGGATTTCAACCATTGGCAAGATTTTGGTTATGGGGAGGATTATAACATTTGAAGAACTACAGGCTGAATTTGAGTTGAGTAGTACTGAGTATTTTTGCTATGCGCAGGTCAGACATGTGTTGAAGACGGCACTGCCGGCGGCAGCAGACCTACCCACAGCCTCATCTCTAGAAAATAGAATTTTAGATGGTCATTTGCCCGAAAAGACTATTTCCCTGATCTATAAGAAGTTGATTAATCAGAGAGCGGATCTCCTTGTAGAGCTAAGGGAGGAATGGATATGAGATGGCATTGAATTAGATGATGAGGACTGGCGAGCGGCTGTGTCCTCACCGAAGGAAGTTGCGATCTCGGCACGATTGAGGCTAGTTCAGTTAAAAATACTACATAGGGTTTATGTTACAGGGCCCCATCTGGTTTGGATGGGGCTATCGGAAACAGATTTGTGCAGACGGGGGTGTGGTCTTGTGGGCACATTCCTCCATATCCTCTGGGAATGTCGAGTATTGGAGTAAGATACATGATACTATGCAAGAGGTCTTGGGAGTAACAGTGTTGCCGGAGGCGAGAAGATGCCTCCTTAATATTTGGGAACCTACCGATCTTAACTCAGCGCAGACTAAATGGGCAACACTTGGTGATATGATAGCGAAAAGAAATATAGCTCAGCAGTGGGGATCCGAGCGGTCACCCACCCTTGAGGGATGGAAAGAGAATATGGATTGGTGTATGTTTCGTGAAAAGACTGTTTATTTGGCGAGGGGCCGTCCTCGGAAGTGGGCATCAGTGTGGGGGCTGTGGAACCGATACAGGGGGGAAATTTGTGTGCCACCTGTAGACTCTATCTTTGATACTCCCGCCTCCCCGTGATTTCTTAATAGATATGTACCCTGCTCCCTGTTCCCCCCTCCCCCTCCCTCTCCGGTAAGATGTGGTGCTGTGTGGGAGAGTGTCTCCTCTGTACTATGCTTTTATTTTCGATGCCTTATCTTAATAAAAAGAAATATTAAACAAACAAAAAAAGTTGGGTACAGTGTTACTTATATGCTTTTAGCCTTTAGCAATGTTTAAGTATGTACATTTGGCACTGTCTGATTAATGTGCTTATGAGCCCTTGATATTTAGGACCTTTGGATTTATGCTAGGTTAAATAGCTGGAATACTAGAATTGAGCAGCAGCATATTTGCGTTGTGTTTCTTTCTTTCTTGTTCATTTCTTTTATAGAACCCCTTTTAACAGACTCTACCAAGAGAAGTAAAGGTATGGTAGGAAGTTAATATTTCATCTTAATGCTACTAACCATCTAACCCTAATCTAAGTGCACTTAACATTGGGGCAATTGAATTATATGATGTCTCTTAATGGTATCATTGTTCTTTTCTAGCATACTACAATAATATAAAAGGATGATAAGCTTGTCTCTTGCCTTGAAGTGTTCGCATGAGCCTGTTAATTACTTGGTAGGTCGGTATCTCTTCTCTGAAAGTTATTATTGGTGTATGTATCAACTGATTAGTAATTTTATGTCAATTGTGTGTAGATTACAAAAGAGAGCTCAGAGTCACTTCCTATAGAGAAGACATCGCTGGATAACCCTAGAAGACGTACCAGTGTTTATCTTGTCTTTCTCATTCCACTTCCCCTTTCCCCCAGGAGTCTCTCGGACCAACTGGAATTATTACGATTTAGTTGGTTTGACTGGTTCAGGGGGGATTTCGGACTATTCAGCACCAAGAAGAAAACAATCGGAGGCTCAGGAGTTCTGGTGAGTGACATTGTGACATGATGGGTATCAGAAATGCAAGAAGGTTTGGAAAAGGAGACTTGTAGGTGACCTTGTAGGTGGCAGGTGGTAGGAGGCAGTATCAGATGTACCATTGCAGTTTGAAGATGAGTAAGTCCATCCTCAGGATTTTTCTCAGTTTTGGGAGTAGTAAAGTTAGGACTCCTAACTTTAGGATTCCTAAATTTCTTCTGTGAATACCGAAAGTCTTAACGTAAGGATTTTTCTAAGTTTAGGAGTAGTAAAGTTAGGACTCCTAACATTAGGATTCCCAAACTGAGAAAACATCTAACTTTAAGACTTTCGGTATTCACAGAAGGCATTTAGGAGTCCTAAAGTTAGGACTCCTAACTTCTGTGAATACCGAAATGAGTAAGTGCCTTCTGTGAATACCAAAATGAGTAAGTGCCTTCTGTGAATACCAAAAAGGTAGTAAGGTTAGGATTTTGTCTTAAGTTAGTTCTGCGAATTGGGCCCTTTGTTTTTAGTGGAGAAACAGGACAAAGGATGGAGATCATTAATAAACTTGGCGAGGTTTGAATCGGTCTGTGGTTTACAGACATTTCAAGATGGAGGGTATCCATCTATTAAGGGATATGCTACAGTCAAGGGACTGGATGGTAAAATTGGATTTGGGAGATGCGTATTTCCTATGCCTATGAAAGATGAAAGAAGAAAGTCATATATTACTGCAATTCAGATGTAAGATAAAGACATATCAGTTTTTTGTCTCCCTTGAGGTGCTTCACAAATTTGATGAGAGTTGTGATAGCTGTTTTGAGGGAGAGAGGATCCCGTATGATTGTTTATTTAGATTACATTTTGTTGATTTCTCAGGAGGTGAAGGAATTGATTTCACAACTAAGAGTCAATTAATCTTTTAGAGAAGCTAGGATTTTTAAAAGAATAGGAAAAATCAATACTAACTTCAGCATAGAGTATGGAGTTTTTGGATTTCAAGATAGACACAATTGGGGACGTTTTGTTGTTGCCAGAGAAGAAAGTAAGTATGATAAAGAAAGAAATTGTACGGGTGTCAGGAAAGGAGACATTACCCTTGAGAGATTTAGCAAGGACTTTAAGGGTTGTTTTCATCATCAATAAAAGTCATTTTTACAGGGCCTTTGCACTACCGGGCTTTACAGAGAGTGAAAGCAGATGCCTTGAGAGGAGGATTATGGTATGGAGACAAAATATTTTTGAATCAGGAAGCAAAGGAGTAGTTAAATTGGTGGATGCACAATCAGGAGGTATGGAATAGAAGAGCAATTTTTGGTTGTGTGCCAGATTTTGTATTGGAGATGGATGCCAGTCTTTTATGTTGGAGAGCTTGATTGTGGCACAGAGTCCAGTGGCGCTTGGTCAGACCTAATGAGGGGTCTACACATAAATTGTTTGGAATTGACAGCAGGAGTGTACGCTAAGAAAAGTTTCAGAAAGGTGTTACAGGCTCAGATGGTATTGATAAAATGGACAATATATCAGCTGTGTCTTACATGAATAGGTTAAGAGATTACAGATCCAAAAACCCAGGCTTCACACTCGGAGGGACACCAGTGACCTGGTGCACTGACCATTTTCGTTACTTAGAGGTTCAGGTTTATCGTGCCAAAGCCAACCTTTTTGACGGGAATGTGGTCCGAGCTACCACGGCGATTCAATCTCAGATGAGTTTCTGGAAGACTCTCCCGTTGGCAATCTCTGGTATGTATTGTAAATGTATGTATTGGCATTTTATATAGCGCACTACTTACCCGTAGGGTCCCAAGGCGCTTCGACCGCTGCGAAACCCTTCCTGGCTTCCCTGAGAGATGGTCCCTTAATGGGTATCTCCAGGGTGAGACCAGGCATCCCCGGCGGTCAGGTGGGGCCGTTAGTGAAGATGAGGCAAGCTAATGCCCAGAGTTGCCGAGTGTGATCGCTGATCAGAGTGGGCACCGAGGCGAGAGAATTATCGAGTCCGCTGACCCTGGTCCAGAAACCTGCCGCGCCGGGAATCGAACCCTGGTCCCGGGCCGTCCTCTACTCTCGGGTCTGCCGCCTCTAACCAGTGTGGTCCTTCCCCACCTCCTTTACTATGTTGCCACGCTACCCCTCATTATCCTCCCTTCTTTAAGCAGTGGGAAAGGCTAGTGCGAGATTTCATATGTGGGACTTCACGCCACAGAGTGTCCATGGGAAAGCTTTATCTACCTGCCGAACTGGGTGGACTTGCGGTGCCCAATTTTGAGCATTACTACCTGGCCTCCGAGCTGCAGTGGGTTGCCAGGTGGATGTCCTCTCGTTATCTACCAGCACTCCTCTCAGCAACCCCCGCTACTACTACAAACCCTACTTTAGATTTTCCATCCTTGCTCCACATTTAGGCCTCCGGACATTTTCCTCCTCACTGTAGCACACAAATGCTTTCATAGGTGCCTTTTTCTGACAAGAGCAACCGTCCCATACGCACCTGCCATCCCTCTTTTGGGAACTCCACGGGGGACACCTACACAACAGCAGCAGAGTTACATCACTGGACAGAGGGGGTGCAAGACGTGGGGGACCTCTATCAAGAAGGCGCTCTTATTCCATTCCAGGACCTCATAGTAGGAGAAAATATACCTCCAGGACAGTTCTTATTACACAGAGCACTCATAGCCTCATTAGTGTCCAAATGGGGTACGCTCATCCAGGAGCCTCCCATACATCATACCTTGCAATACCTACACGTGATGGGGAGGGGGAAACACCTTAAGCGCTGGTATGCATCCTCTCTTCGACAACATATGGAAACAGATCTCACTTGTCTACGGCTTCACTGGGAGAGGGCTCTGGGCAGAGGGTTTACTGATAGGGAATGGCTAGCTGCTGTGGTGGTCCCACCTACATCCCACGGAATCAACGGTTCCGGCAGATACAATTTTTCATACTGCACCAGCCCTACTTTACCTCAGGTCACATAAACAGGTACTTCCTCCGCATATATGCTGCTTGCCCCCGTTGTTGGCAATTAGATGCTGACTTGATACATATGCTCTGGGGATGCTCGGCCCTTGACTGATTACTGGCGCGCTGTGACAAACACCCTCATAAGCTGCACATCCCGCACCATTCCTCTGACATGGGAAGCTCATATACTGCATCTCTTTAGTAGGAACAATAAATATAGAGCAGCTACACGTTTTTTTGACCTAGGCCTCATAACAGCCAAGCGCCTACTCACCAAGCTCTGGAAATCCCCCCTACCACCTCACCCTCTTGCTTGGCGCCGATCCTTCTCTAATTGGATGAGGGAGCGGTGCTGCACAGAGAGGATCTACTTGGAATTTGTTTGTTCCCCCTGGTGCCTCAGTGGGATGCAATGGTCTCCAAACTCTCGGGGTGGACACAGACACGGGACCCCTGCCTGCATCACAGAGGACTATCACTCAGGGTGCCCCCCCCCCCGCCGACGCGGCTCAGGACTGACACTACTACCTAGTCTGCCATTTCCCTCTGCCGTGGAACTCCGTTACTGCTGAGTCTTAGGGGTGTTTGAGGTCCTCCAGCAAATTTAGATATGGCGGCAGGTCTTGCGCAGCTCTATCCTATCCTTCGTTCGCTTTTGTTGCCCTCATTTTGTTGTACCCTATGTCCCCGGTTACGTTTGAACTGCACTGCTCCTACATTGCTCGCACATTACTTGGTGCTGCGGCTTGTCAGCACCACTCTGTCTTTCCTGCGATATTGCCGAAAACTTTGTTGTAATTACTGCGCACTGACTTTTTCATTGTCATGAAGCTATCACCTCAGCTGTACACTGTCACTGGCAATCTGTTTTCTTTCCTCCTTTTCTCCGCCTGTTGCATCAGTGATGTCCTACCTATATGCTCTGCTAATTATATTCTTTGCGTATTACCCAAAGCCGCACCTTGGCAGCGCTACCCCGCTTTTGCTTAGGGCACTGTTATAAACTTGAATGTAATTGATGTATTCTGAATTTTCATCGCCATATTGTAATCAGTCCAAGTGTGCCTAACAGTTGGCAATTCATTTCTCTGTTACATGAGTATCATGCTGACTGTATATTTTATTGACCAATGTGCACAAGCAAACAAAAGATAAAGTTAATAAAAATGATTTCAGCAAAAAAGAGATTACAGATCCAAAGGTCTTTCGGACATTGAGAAAAATTGTGGATGTTCTGTGCAAAATATATCATGAAGAGCAGAGTATCTTCCACCGGACATGAATATGGTGGCACATTGGAATTTGATAGATGTGAGAGATAACAGCGATTGGATGCTGAGGCAAGAATATTTCACAAGGATGTATCAGATTGTTTTGACCCTTGAAGGGGGATTTGTTTGCAACAAGGTTAACATACCAGATTCACAGGTATTTCAGTTTGTTACCAGAACCAGGTGAGACAGCAATAGATGCTTTTCAAAAGAGATGGACAGAGATGAGGGGTATGCGTTTCCGCCTTTTGCAATGATCCAGAGAGTGCTTCTGAAGGTGAGGAAGGAGAGATGTCAGTTGGTACTGGTAACGCCTTTTTGGTGTCTCAGGCATGGTTTCGAACAGTATTGGAACAGGCATGCAAAGTGCCATTGTTGATTTTGGCAGAAAAAGGTCTGTTGTCAAACGAAGAAGGAGAGTAGCATCCTTTGATGCTGATCAGAGTCTTGAACATTCTTGTTTGGAAGGTGTCAGGAGATCTACAGCCTGATTCATGAAGAAAAATTGCGCCCGCAATAGCTGCGAAAATGCTATCGCGGGCGCAATTCCCAAAATCGGAATTCAACATCAAAAATGCGAATTCGCAAACACAGATTTGTGAAATCGCAAAAATAATCGCAGAATGCCGGCAGGATACCAATTGCGATTCGGAAATAGCGCGAAAGCACGGATTCTGCAAAAATAATTGCGAAATCGCACATTACTCGCAATCGGTATTCATGAAAAATCGCTATTAGCGAAAAAGCCAAAAATCGCATTTTGCGAGGCGCAATTTAAGGAGAACCCAAAGCAGGTGGGAACCATCAAACCCATAGGAATTTTTTTTTTTTAAAACCGTTGGCCAATCAGTAACTGGTGCAGGCCTGACCAAACACACTTAAGGGGAAGCAGCAACAGCAGAAGGAGTCTCACAATGCCAGGAATGTACATGGTGGTCTGGCGGCGAAGGCTACAGCGAGCAGCAAGGAGGAGACGCAGAATCCAGGAGAGAATATTCCGCCAGCGTGTCACCCTGCTGGGCCAGACCAGAGAGCAAATATACGCAAAGTACCGGCTGAATGGGGCTATGATCATCAAGCTTATACAGGACCTTGACCCCCTGATGCAGCACCCAACAAGTCGGACCAATGCCGTCCCAACACATGTCCAGGTATTGTGTAGCCTGCACCTCCTGGCCTCTGGGAGCTTCCAGGGGATAGTTGCGGTAGCTGGGGGGATATCCCAGCCCACCATGTCCCGCTGCCTACGTAGTTTCCTTGACGCAATGCTGACCCAGCTACACCAGCACATTCAATCAATCAATCAAAGACATTTATAGAGCGCACTACTTACCCGTAGGGTCTCAAGGCGCTTGGGGGGGGGGGGGAGGGGTGCCGTTACTGCTCGAATAGCCAGGTCTTCAGCTTCTTCCTGAAGGAGAGGTGGTCTTGGGTCAGGCGCAGGTCGGTCGGGAGGGAATTCCAGGTCTTGGCAGCGAGGTAGGAGAAGGACCTTCCTCCTGTTGTCGCTCTTCGGATGCGGGGGACGGCGGCGAGGGCGTGGCTGGCTGATCATAGGTGGCGTTTCGGAGCGTAGAAGTTGATTCGGTTGTTGAGGTAGCTCGGGCCTTGGTCGTGTAGGGCTTTGTGTGCGTGGGTGAGGAGACGGAAGGTGATTCTTTTGTTGACGGGGAGCCAGTGCAGGTCTCTCAGATGTCCGGAGATGTGGCTGTTGCGAGGGATGTCGAGGATGAGTCTGGCTGAGGCGTTCTGGATCCGCTGGAGTCTCTTCTGGAGCTTGGCGGTGGTACCGGCGTAGAGGGCGTTGCCGTAGTCCAGTCGGCTGGTGACGAGGGCCTGGGTGACGGTCTTCCTGGTCTCGGTGGGGATCCACCAGAAGATCTTCCGTAGCATGCGCAGGATGTTGAAGCACGACGAGGAGACGGCGTTGACTTGTCTGGTCATGGAGAGCGAGGAGTCCAGGATGAAGCCCAGGTTGCGTGCGTGGTCTGTCGGTTTGGGTGCGGTGCCCAGGGCGGGGGGCCACCAGGAGTCGTCCCAGGCGGAGGGCGAGGAGCCCAGGATGAGGACCTCCGTCTTGTCTGAGTTCAGTTTCAGGCGGCTGGTCGTCATCCACTCGGCTACATCTTTCATCCCTTCGTGCAGGTTGGCTCTGGCGGCGGCGGGGTCGTTGGTCAGGGACAGGATCAGCTGGGTGTCATCGGCGTAGGAGATTATGTTGAGGTTGTGTTGGCGTGCGATGGCCGCGAGGGGGCTCATGTAGATGTTGACGAGGGTGGGGCTCAGAGATGATCCTTGGGGGACGCCGCAGATGACTTCGGTGGCCTCTCACTTGTACGGTGGTAGGCGGACTCTCTGCGTTCTTCCGTCGAGGAAGGAGATGATCCAGTCCAGTGCCTTCTCCTGGATTCCGACGTTGCTGAGGCGATGCACTAGGGTGCGGTGGCAGACCGTGTCGAATGCCGCGGAGAGGTCTAGGAGGATGAGGGCCGCTGTGTCTCCGTTGTCCATCAGGGCTCGGATGTCGTCGGTGGCAGCGATGAGGGCGGTCTCGGTGCTGTGGTTGGCTCGGAAGCCAGACTGTGAGGGGTCGAGGGATCCATTCGTCTCGAGGAAGGCGGCCAGCTGTTTGTTGACGGTCTTCTCGATGACTTTGGCTGGAAACGGGAGGAGCGAGATGGGGCGGTAGTTCTTGAGTTCGGTGGGGTCCGCTGTGGGTTTCTTGAGTAGAGCGTTGAGTTCGGCGTGCTTCCAGCTCTCGGGGAAGGTGGCGGAGTCGAAGGAGGTGTTGATAATGTCCCGTAGGTGGGGTGCGATGATAGCGTCGGCTTTGTTGAAGACGTGGTGAGGGCAGGGGTCGGTCGGAGATCCGGAGTAGAAATCAAATTTCACATCAAATTTCCCACCAGCCAACAGGAATTGGATGAGACCAAGCTACAATTCTACAATGTTGCCCGTTTCCCACACGTGATAGGATGCATTGACTGTACCCACGTCCACATTTGCCCACCTGCTGCAACGGAGTACATGTACCGCAATCGCAAGTCCTACCACTCCCTCAACATCCAGATGGTCTGCAATGCAAAGACATACATTACGGACATAGTGGCACAGTACCCGGGGAGTACACATGACTCATTCATATTCCGGCACAGCGGCCTCCACACACGACTGGTCAGGGGAGACTTCGGGGAAGGACACCTACTTGGTAAGTACACTTTGCCCTCAATGACACATTGCGAATGACTAGCTGCGCTACACAGGCACTCACCCTCTGCTCCTCTCATTCAGGTGACAGTGGCTACGCCCTGCGTGAATACCTCCTCACCCCATACCTCAACCCTGCTACACCACAGCAACGGCGTTACAACGTATCACACATACGCACAAGGAATTGCATAGAGAGAGCATTTGGCCTACTGAAGAGCAGATTCCGCATACTTCACAAGACAGGTGGGGCCATGTACTACAGTCCTGAAGTGTGCTGCCGCATTGTGGCTGTGTGTGCTATCCTACACAACATTGCTACCAAGCGCTCGATACCTGTCAACATCTCTGGCAGTGAATCGGAAGGGGACGACCGGCCACCTGCACATGCGCGCCATGCACACGGGGAGAACCCAGCTGAAGGCCACAGACGCCGCAACCACATCACAATGAACAGTTTCTAGTGCACCCTCTACCCTCACCCCACAAATCACAAATGCATGCAAAATGTAATAATGACACAACGCCAATGTGTGCTGCAAAATTAAATATTATTGTTTCATTCACAATAATGGTACCACTTTAAATGTTGTCATTGCTAACAGTATTTCAGCATACTGCTGTGTGAAAGGACAGGGCAAGCTTATACTCAGCCTGTGCCTGAAATAGTCATATGAAGTCAAGTGCGCCTCCTGCGCGTACCACCCAAGCGCCTCTGCGGCTCATCCTCATCCAAGGCACGTGTACCTGCAGTGGGCCTGGTGCTGCGCCTGAGTGCCCCAACTTGTGAGGCAGAGTGGCTGCTCACGCTTGATGTCCCCTCACTGACATCATCACCCCCAACAGTGGCAGGTAGAGCAGGAGGGTGTAGTGCTGTCACGGCAGTGGTCAGGTGCTCAAGGACCCTGGCCACATCCTCGCAGCACTGGATGAGCTGCTGCTGCTGCGCAAGGGACCGCCGCGATAACTGTGATGTGGCATTGCCTATAACATAATTGGACCTGGTGTAGGCTGTCAGCCGGATCAATAGCTGACGGTGGTGCCGGCGTGCTGCGTTGCGCTGAGATGTAATTGCTGCAGTGTTGGCCTCCATGGCTGCAGTCATGCGGGCCATTCCCTTCCCCACACCTGCCATGGCTGCCGTCATGCGGTCCATCCGGTCCCCCACTCCGGCCACATTGCGCCCAATGTTGTACAGCTGTAGCTGTATGGCACCTTGCCGGCGTGCCTGCAGTTGATGTATACGGAGCATGCGTCTTTCCACGCTCATTCTCGCCAGCCGCTGTCCATTCCCCCTCCTGCTGATAGCTGCATTGGTCTGCAGGCGAGACCTGCCACGCCTGCTCTGCTGGCCTGACACAGTGGGTGGCCGCTGTGTTGCCGCTGTTGCAGGCCCTGATGTAGAAGCACCAGCTGCTGGTGGTGTCACAGCAGGCGTTGCTGGTGCGGCAGGGGCTGGGGGCACACTAGTTGTGGGCCTGGCTGCGGCAGTGGTAGTTGCGGCTGAGGCTGGGGGCACACTAGTTGTGGGCCTGGCTGCGGCAGTGGTAGTTGCGGCTGAGGCTGGGGGCACACTAGTTGTGGGCCTGGCTGCGGCAGTGGTAGTTGCGGCTGAGGCTGGGGCACACTAGTTGTGGGCCTGGCTGCGGCCGTGGTAGTTGCGGCTGAGGCTGGGGGCACACTAGTTGTGGGCCTAGCTGCGGCAGTGGTTGCTGCATCAGACCCAGGAGGCACATTGCTGGTGGACCTGGCTGCTGGTGTTGTTGCTGCGGCAGGGGCTGGTGGCTGTGTATGTGGCGGCACCTCCTCCTCATCCTGGGCCTCCTCATCTATTTGCAGCCTCTCGCTGTCGCTGCTGTCTGCGCCACCTGTGAGGGTAAGTGGGCGTTCATTAGTTGCATGTATCTGTCACACGTGCAGTTGCTACATGCATGCTGGGTGACATTCCCTGACTGGCTATGGCTTTGCGTACTTTGGAACCTGTCTGGCTGCATTGTGGTACTTCTACATTGTGGCCACACTACATGTCCCACAATGCTTCAGGGCATTACCTGATGTGCAACAATGACTTGACTATGGAACATTATGGGAGGCTATATGGTCATGGACATTCATAGGGGACAGGGTCGCAGTCGCATGCCACTTACCTTGGATGTCGAGGGTGGGGGGGGATGAGTCCAGACGAGTCACTCCAAAGCACGCCTCCCTCTCCAGCGTGTCTTCTACTTGGTCCTCCAAGGCTGTGTTTGGAGGGACTGTAGGTCCTCCCCCTCCAGTGCCCGATGCCTCTCCAAGCCGCTCAGCCACCTTCTCTTTGGCACGACCTCGGAGGTCGTACCAACGTTTTTTGAGTTCGTCCAGTGACCTATCAGCCACACCCACAGAGTTCACCGTGGACGCTATACCCTGCCAGATCCTGCGTTTTTCCTGCTCTGGCACCCTCCTAGAGTCCTTCCCAAACAGTTTGGAGTGGTTGGCCCCCACCCCTTCTTTTAAATGCTCCAGCTCCTGCTCGGAAAATTTTTTGACTTTCTCTTCCGCCCTGTGGTGTTGTTGGGCCCAGGAACTGCATCCTCAGACATTGCAGCACTGTAGTTTCTGAGTTGAAATCCAAACAGAATTGCAGGAGCTCTCCCAGTTGCTGACTCGAGGTCTGCCTCACTGTGGTGAATGGGGGTGGGAACTGGCTGCTTCCTGGTTGTGATGTCATCACTGTGCTCAAAATGCGACTTCCCGTTTTCCCGATCTCGCGATTTTGCGATCTCGCAATTTGCGATATCGCTATTTGCGATATCGCAATCCCGACATGGATGTAGCCAGAAATAGCGATTTTTCTGCGATTATCGATAATCGCAAACGGCTTTTGCGGCCGCGTGCGATTCGCTTTTTTTATCGCTAAACATCATGAATTCCGTTCTGCGATTTCTCAATAGCGATTCGCAATTTTTCGCTAATTGAGAATCGCAGATTCCGGTTTTTATGAATCAGGCTGCTAGAGCATTCAAGGGCCTTTCGCAGGGGGCTGCGAAGTTGCTTAAAGAATCTTGGGCACCGGGCACTAGAAGAAGATACAAAGGAGTATAGGACTTTTGGGGTTGCTGGTGCATGGAAAGGAATTTGGATCCCTTGGAGGTGTCTGTAGTGGAAGTTGTGAATGTTTTAGTGGAGCCATTTGAGAAGTGTTAAGCTATCGGACGATAAATTGTTATAGGTCACCTATTTCTGCTGAACATGCTTTTGTTGGTGGTAAGTAATGTTTTGGTCTTTAGAATATTGAAGAGCATGAGACTTAAAAGACCTCAAAAGTATTACATTTTGTGGGATGTACATATAGTAGTGAAGTTGTTTCTGGAATGGGCAATGAAGAAATATTTGAGTACTAAGAATCTTACAGTTACATTGGTGACACTGTTGTGTTTGGTGTCATGTAAAAGAGTATCAGATGTTAAATGTCTAGAGGTGAGTAATAACATTTTCAGTACAGATGGTATATTTTTTGAGAAACGGAAAATAACAAAGATCATGTCAACTTCCATATTTTATCCGAAATATGAGGAATGTAAAAAGTATATGTGGTAGAGTGTTTGAAGGAGTATGATTGTAGACTATTGCAAAATTGAAGAGATGGTGAGTATTAGTTGTTAATATCTTTTGTTAAGCCATTCAAGGCGGTAAGTACAGTGCCAATTTCAAGATGGGTGAAAATTGCAATGGAGCAAGCTGGAGTGGATGTGGAGAATATTTTAGAGCAATTGAGCACATCAGCAGTAGTGTTGAAGGGCTTTCAAGATGCATAATGTAGCCTCTGGTCTTGTAATAAAATGGCGATTCTCAGATTAACATGACAAGAGAGTCAGGATTTCATTAAAGACACCGAGGCTAACATTATCCCTCCTACCTCTCCCATATATAAAAAAACAAGCATTTGCAATGCAATAGGTTTCGCATTCACGTGAGTTTGAGCTATTGACGTTGCAAATAGCAATGCCTTTTATTTTTGTTTTTCGTTTTGAAAACATAAATAAAAGGCATTGTCAATACAATGCTAATAGCTTAAACTCGCGTAAATGCAAGACCTATTGCATTGCAAATGCTTGTTTTACAGAGAACCGGGGCCCAGGCCTTCTTCTGGACAAGGCTTGAGGGGACCACTGGAGGAGAGACACACAAATTGAGCATGTTATGCAGCAAAATATTAGTGAACAGTTGATAAATAAAAGTACTGTAGATAAAATTGTGCATCTATTATTTCGAGCATCTGTGAATCAAGTCAGGTTTCAAATGGTCGGCTTTTACATAACACTCTAATGCATTCTGGGTGTTGTTGGTTGGCTGCTTTTTGATCCCTGATTCATTAAAAAGAGGAATTTTAATTGAAACTATGACTTTTTGTCATTTCATTACACTTTAGAGTGGGCTCTCCTTTAATTAGATTAATTGTATTCTGTGATTGTTGTTCAATTAAACTCACTGGATGAAAGTATCAGGTTTTAACGGTTCGTCAGACTGAGGGAATATAGAGACTTGAAGCCGCTTCTGTTTTTTCTGGGCGCTAGATATATTTAAGCGCGAGAGATCTTCTGCTAAGTGGAATCATCTGTCAATGGTGTGAGAAAGTGGCTCTATATATTCTGGACTAGAATGAAGTACAGCGTGTATAGAGTCCACCAACCCCAGAGGTATAAAAGAGGTTAAAGTCAGAACTGATCTTACTCTCCAAAGTGGTAGCTTGGTCGAGCAGTAAGGCCGTACCAGAGGACAGTGTGAAGCATTTGTTGTACACACTCAGTCAGCAAAAGGTTTCACACACTCAAGGACTGAACTCCAGGCCAATTGTTTTTCTATCCACAAATATAGGTGTTTGATTTTTAGAACCAGCAGTTATAAAAATATACTTTTCTTGTTATGAGTTCACTCATGTAATTACTTTGCAAAGGAGCAATAAAGTATGTGCACACAATTAATACAGTATTGACAGTAAGCAACACAATCCTAAAACACACTATAGCATTGAGCTCAATGGATTTTCCACATGTAAGTACAGTTTATTACTATATAGATTACTTTAGTAGTCCCAGGACTAGATCTGAGATTCAGTCCTGGTGTCTAAGCTGAAACCAGGTTAGCAAAAACGTTTTAGCTACTGTAGTGAATTTTCATGAATATAAAGCTGTTTTAAAAGTTCACACTTACAAACTTTTCAAAGGAAATCTGACAATGTTATTCAATTTGAGAAAATTTAGGTTGCAGGTAAAGTACGATCGCGGTATTTTTGTAACCCAGCACTGGTCTCCTATTGCCAGCACTGGGGGCTTAACTCAAAACAGGTAGGTAATTGCGTTTCAGTATTTCGTGTGATTTTTAAAGAATATTTCAAGTTTTCAAAAGTAGACATTTAGAAGAAATTGAAGACAATGGGTTCCTATGGAGAAAATACAGATTACAAGTAACCCCGCTAGGGATTACTTTTGCGGTTCAGTACTGGGCTGAAAGGTACAGCACTGGCTTCTCCCCTGATCACAGGTGAGTTCCTCTGAATTCGGACTTTGACTGATTTTATGTGAATATTTTCAGGTTTCAAAACTTCACACTTAAAAATGTTTTGAGTCAAAATGAGTCAATGTTATCCAGCGGCACAGGGGCGGCTGGGTGCAGAGGTAGGTAGGCCCAATGATATCCAATGAGGGAAGGGGGGCCTTCGGTTGGTGGCTGCTGGCTAGCAGGCCACGCGGCTGTGGGATCTGGGTTCCTGGTCACTTGCTTAGGGCAAGGGGGGAAGTAGGATAGGACACAGGGGTCACAGCCAGCGGCACTCGGGCGGCTGGGTGCAGGGTGCTTTTGATCCATCGGGTGCTCAATGTTATCCAATGGGAAAGGTCAAAAAGGAACAAAGGCTGCAGGAATGGGGGACGGAGACTCTCCAGGGGCGACCAGCACTTCGAGAAGTAAGTTGGGATCTTGGAGCACAGGTAGGTACCCCAAAGGGAGGCACAGGGGACTGTAGGGCACCGGGTGCAGGGGTGTCTTTGGTGTTGGAAAAGCTTTCCCTCGGCTGATCGCGGTTGGGGTGGCCCCTGGTTCTGAGTCTGCAGGCTTCGGCTGGTTCATCGAGGAGGGTCTTTGGACACTGGACTTCAGGTCCCAGTCGCCGGGGGGACGTCCTAGTGGTCTTGGTTTGGTTGGGCCCGGCCCTGACTCGGTGGATGCAGAGTGGGCTGGTCCGGAGCTTCCTGGTTGGCACCAGGTGGGTTGTTGCAGCAGAGCCTCTGCTGATGGGAGTCCCAGTCTTCAAAAGGTTCAAGGCAGGCAGGTCCTCCGGGTGTCCCAAGGTTACTGTCCGCAGGAGTCGCTGAGATTAAGCTGGAGCAGGTTCCAGGATCGACAGGCCGGTAGGGCTGGGGCCAAGTCTTTTGTTGTCGTCCTGTTGTTAGCAGCTGCACAGCGGGTCTTCTTCTTCTTGATCTTCTTTCTCCTTTTCGTATTGGGATCTGAGGAAGGAAGGTTCAGGGAGCCCCTAAATAGTGAATTTAGGGGCATTACAGGTAGGACAAGGACAGGGAACAATGGGTCCCTGCCCTGGGGTGGGTACACCACCTAGCCTGCTCCTCTCCTGGGGAGGGGGGCAGGAGCCTAGCTGTGATAGGGCAGGGCTCCCCATCTTCAAGATGGCCAGAGCCCGGGGTCGTGCTTCACCTCGTCTCCCCCACCTGAGACGTGGGGTTGGCACAGGCTGGCACCCCCCCTTCCTGACATAGTTTTTCCCACCAGTCTTCCCACTATTTGAAGATTCCCCTGCCCATGTTGGGGGAGGAGACCTAGCACCTCGTCCAGAATGTGCATTGTTGCAGGCCCAGGAGAGTGGGGGCTCTCCTACCCAGGGGTCCAGCAACATGTCTGTTGTGTGGTAGCCTCTGCAGCCACTCAGCCAGACGTGGATTGTAGGTTAGGGTTTCAGAGGGCTTCTCTAAGATGCCCTCTGGTGCATTTTACATTAAATCCCACACTGGCATCAGTGCGGGTTAAATGTGCTGAGAAGTTTGATACCAAACTTGTCAGTCTTCAGTGTAGCCATTATGGCGCTGTGGAGTTCGTAATGCCAACCTCCCAGCATCATATACTCTTAATGGCATCACTGCACTTACAGTGCCCAGGAATGGCCCTGGGTACTGTAGGGGCACAGGGCTCATGCACCTGTGCCCACACCTCTGGCATAGGGAACCCAGCTAGAGGGGTGACTGAAATATGCCAGGGAAGTGGGTTCTGTGGGCATGGCGCACAGGGATGTGTGCCATGTCGACTCTGGTTTTAGTTCTGTACTTAGGCACTCAGCCTGCAAAGACAGTGTGTGGGTGCCCGGGTACATGGCCCCTGAGGGTGGCACAATAAGTGCTGCAGCCTTCAGGGGTCTTCTCTGTTCATCATGCCCTGGGTACCTATGGTACCAACAACTAGGGACTGGCAGGTGGCCATAGATGCCAATTGGGTTTTGTTTCAGTACAGTTTTAGGGAAGGAACACAGGCCCTTGGTACCTGGTTGGCAGGAGCCCAGGGCACACTCAGTCAAAGCACATCAGCTATTCAGAAAAAAGTGGGGGCATACCAAGGCAAGAAAGATGGCACTTTCTCACAAATGGCATTTGCTGCTGGGTGTTAAGTGTCCAATGCTTGCTCTTGCTGGCTCCAGGCACGGCGTTGGATGGATGCCAGGGCATGCCGCTGGCACACCTGGGCTGTGGCCTGCAGAACGCCCTTTCTTTAAATAATGACAGTGACACGAACAGCATGGATAGCTGCTAAGAGCGCTCAAGTCGTTAAAGCACCTG
The DNA here is from genome assembly GCF_964263255.1 of Lissotriton vulgaris. Taxonomy (NCBI): domain Eukaryota; kingdom Metazoa; phylum Chordata; class Amphibia; order Caudata; family Salamandridae; genus Lissotriton; species Lissotriton vulgaris. Next base: position 893,073,397 of record NC_141689.1, on the reverse strand, counting down.
CTCCAGTGATCTGTCTACAGAGGGCCACAGAGTCAAATACAGTACAGGGCCACCCCGGCTGATAACCTTCTGGGGCAGTTCCTTTGTATCTGGTAAGAGTAACTCTTATCACAGTGCCAAGAAGAAGTGGCCTTTTACAAAGCACTATATTCAAAGCACACAAAGATGGTGCTAGCTCTGTGCTGTGTTGCTGACGTTTGTATTTTATTTAGTTGGTTTTACTTTTAAGGAAGTCAGAAAGTACTGCAGGTGCACAAAAGGGCGTACATATAAAAATACAAATAGGATGTAAATACATATGTAGAAATGTAAAAAGAAAAACAGCACTGGTACATTTTTTTCGGATTCGTCCACAGCAAAGTCATTTCACTCCCCTGAAAGAGCCTTCCCAGACACTACCAGTATTTTTTGAGCTGTGCTCCTTTCAATTCGGGACCCCAAACGCATTGGAATTAACCGGAATTAACCGGAGTAAATGTATAAATGTATATGTAGTGAGAAAACAAAACCAAAAGTGCCCATGCACTGGGGGTAGTACTGGGTCCGGGTACCCAAAATGCACAATTTTTAGGGCTCCGTGTGAACCTTATATTAGCAGCACAAGTTGTAATTGGCATGTCCGAGGCACCGTGCCCTCCTCATGTGCGCAGCAGAGACAAGGCGCTCCTGTCACCGTGCCATGTGAGAGAACCCTCTGCTGGTACCAAGGCTGGCATGACTCATTCGCCCTCCTAGCTGCTCTTGGTTCCCCTGTAGGCCAATCCGCCCATAGTCACGTCTTGTCTTATGGCCTATGTTTAATATAGCTGCAAGCTTACCTGTTCAGGATTCAATGTCACTGCCTAGATTGAACTATCTTTGCTTAGGTTTTACCATTATTGACCAGTGGCGGAGGCAGGCATGTGGAACGAGGGAAGGATTGGAGTCCCTTGACAAGTGTAAGCCCATTTGAAAGGCAGCTGGTAGCATGATGTCTTGATGTGTTCCTATTTCGGGGCCTCGTCCTGCCAGTACGTGTGGCTGTGTTTTCATGATTGTAGACGTGTCAACCGCAGTGCCCAGCGTGTGCTCTCCTGGCCTGCGGCCGGCTCTCTGACCTGCTCAACTCTCTCACACTGGGATGTTGACAGAAGCAGAGCACCTTAAAAATACATCACAAAAGTAAACCACAGGGTGTATACCGTGGTCCGAGCCAGAGCAAACACAGGCTTTCTGTATGCTGCCGCGAGCTGGTGCCCAGCATGCGCTGCTGGAACTGTGCTCTCAGAGCGGGAGGAAGAGACCTACATAGCAGAGCTCGCGGACGCTGTCACCCTGCAGCTAAAAGAAGGGAGCGCGCCAATTTCCTTGCGGGCATGAGCACTACTGACTCCAGTTCTATAAGTTGCTAGTCTTTAATCTAATTTTTCATCAACAAACTACGTTGGGCCCTGAGAAGGACAGGTGTCAGCAATGGCCCTGTCGTTGCACGCTTTGTTTATTTTTTATCGACAAACTACTTAAGGCTTTGAGAAGGAGCCGGTGTCAGCAATGGCCCTTTTGTTGCACGCCCTATCACCAGAATGATGTTCTGAAATTGTGGAATCATGTTCCATGGCCAGCAGCCCAACGCCATTATAAACAAGCTGGAAAATAGTGCTCACCCACCAGATAAAGCCCACTGTGTAACGCTGCAAGCAAACGATCGAGTCCGGATGGGTCGGGCCTAAAGGAGACAGGGCGGTCACCAAAAAGCCTCCATTTCAATCAGAGGCCAGCATTTACCATAAAGGATGATACGTGCCAATAAAAAGCATGAGCAGAGCTTCCACTCCACTTCCGAAATCGCCTTGATAACAATAGATCTTGCAGGTCAAGCAACGCATGTGCTGCGACGCTAGGCGAGACCTAAAAAGGGGGAGTTAATTTGAATAAAGGGAAGGACAGTGAGAATTTTTTTTTAATTTTTTATTTCTTTTATTAACAATCATCGACAGCAAACACTCATTACAGCGATACAAGCAATCTGTTCAGGACCATCAAATTTGACAATAATAATGCACATTTTACATTTGGAGACAAATCAAGGAGAAAGCAAGTCATCGAGGGCTAGTTGTTGCGCTGGGGTACAAACGTTTCCTTTATAGAAATTCCATGGCCCCCATATCCGGGACCATTTCCTAGGGCAGCCTCGAGCCACATAGACAGTTTTTTCACGGCACATGCACCAATCCATGCCATTCTTTCAGAGTAGGAGTGGCGGCTGCCTCTCAAGTCTGGGCTATGTTCCTTTTAGCCAACATGAATCCAAGTGTGGTCCACTGTGTTAGGTGTGTGTTTAGGTCGGTTGGCTCACATATGTTGAGCAAACATCTACGCGCCTCCGGGAGTAGCAGGACTCCCAGGACTGCCCCCACCACTCCATGAATCTCCCTCCTGTAGGACTGGATGAGAGAGCATTCCCAGATGATATGCAGGAACGTACCCAGCTGGCCACATCGCCTACGACAGTCCCCGGTGGGTGCCCTTCCCATCAGCACTAGTCTAGGCCCTGTCATGTATATTCTATGCAGGATTTTGAGTTGAACCAGTCGCAGTCTTGCTGGGATAGCCACCACGTTGGGAGAGGACACAGCCTCCTGCCAGTCTTCGTCGTCCAGTTCAGTACCGTCCACCACCCATTTTTGTCGAAGCAGTACAAGCGGGTCATCCACGTTATGAATTAATTTATTGTAAATCAGTGAGATAGAATTTTCTGGGAGGTGTCCATCTAATATCCTACTTTCCAGTGGAGAGGACTCTGGGGGAAGAAACCCGTGGGAAAGACTGAGCGTAAGGCATGTCGTATTTGTTTATAGCAAAAATGTTCTGAGTCAGCCAGCTCATGTTGTTCCTGTAGGGAAGTGAACGTTTATATATCTCCCTTTTCCCAAATGTCTTGGATGCGGGAGATACCAATCATATCCCACTTATCGAATCCCTTTGTCTGGCACAGGTTTCCCCGTTTTGCGGAATCCTATAAGGGGGTGGCCAACGTCAGTTTACCCTCCCATCCCAGAGATCTGTTGGTAGCATGCCAGACGGCTAGCAAGTGCCTGGTGGGGACAGTTAGTGGAGGTCAAACCGGTTTGGAGTACAATGCCCTATTGTAGTTCCCACCCGGGAGAAGCCACCTGTCCATTCGATAGCCTGGGTCATCAGGGGCCCAGTAGGTGCCTTGATTAATGGCAGCCAGATGAGCAGCCCAATAATATTTTTTGATGTCAGGAAGAGCGATACCTCCATCCTACCATTTCAAAGTTAATTTACTGAGCGCTATATGTGGTGGTCCATTCCATATTAGTTCCCTCTGGAGTTGTTCAATTTCTTTAAAGTAAGCAATAGGGACAGCATCTAGTGAGTTTTGCAAGGCGTAGAGGAAGCGGGGGAGGGACATCATTTTAAAAACTGCGGCCCTCGCTAGGAGGGACAACAGGAGGGTTCTCCAGCTGGCTATGTCACGCCGTAGGTGCCTGAGAGGGGGAAGGAGATTGTTGTTATAGCGAAGCGTGGGGTCTAGGGACATGAATATCCCTACATATTTGAACCCCGATTTACTGAGTTGGATTGGGCAGTTGGAGAGCAAAGCTGGTATACCCCCAATAAGGGGATACAGATGAGATTTAGCCCAGTTAATCTTGAATGCGTAATATCTCCCAAACACTGACAGAATGTCTAACAAAGCAATTAAAGATTTTCGGGGGTCCGTGAGATAGAGTAATACGTCATCGGCATAAAGTGATATAAGGTCTTTCTAGTCTGCTGACCAGCGGAATCCACGGATCACTAGGTCTTGAAGGATCCAGGCTGCTAACTGTTCTAGTGCCAAGGCAAATAAGAGAAGGGAGAGTGGGCAACCCTGGCGGATGCCCCTGCTCAAAGTGAAAGCAAAATTTTTAGAATGAATAATTTTGATTGAATGTACGTTGATTATAGTAATGATAGAAAAATAGTAAGTAAAATAGTGAATATGATAGTGTTTTAGAGTTCAGATTTGGAGACGAAGAATTGAAATTTTATATTTTGTTTCAGATGCACAGTCGTGAAGTGAAAAAAACATGAGGATCACACATGGAGGCATAAGGATTAGTTTCTTCACAGGTTTGCATTTAAAAGAGGAGGAGACATTTAATGTTTATTGAAATTCCAGTTCTGGGTTTTTATTGGTATTACATCTTTGAAGGTGCTGCTGCAGGAGAAGCAAATAAAAAAATATGCATAATGTTAGCCTCCGTGTCTTTACTGAAATCCTGATTCTCTTGTCATGTTAATCTGAGAATTGCCAATCTATTACCAAATATCAATGAGCTACTCTTACTGCTCAAAGAGGGTACATTTTTTTCTAAACTCGACCTCAAGAGTGTGTTCCATCAATATCGTTTGCATTAGGACTCAAAATGTTTGACTACCTTTATCAAGATTGAGGGCACATTTCAGTTTTAGAGAATGCCCTTCGGGGTATCCTCCGCTGCAAGAGTCTTTCATCACATAATGACAGAAGTGGTCAACGGTCTGGAAAAAGTAATTTATTTCCAAGCTGACATCTTGGTTTGGGAGGCTTACAAAAACACAATTGTACCTTGAGGTCTGTTTTGTGTAGATTGCGCAAAGCTGCCCTCACCCTGCGAAAAGACAAGTGTCGGCTCTCAGGTTGAAGAAATTGAATACCTGGGCCATACAATATTGGATGATGGTGTCAAATCTAAGGAAGATCTACTTAGACCCATCAGATTGAGGCTCATTTCTCAAGACAAGGATTAGCTGTGATCCTTTATGGTACTCTTTCAATATTATTCAAAATTGGCGAACAATTTTGAAGAGAAAACTGAAGGATTGAGATTATTGTTGAGGAAAGGTTGCACATTTAGGTAGAGCAATGAACAACAAGATGCTTTTGATAATGTAAGGAAGGGAGTATGTTATGCGGAAATTTCAACACCATTTGACACGCAGCTGAAATCCATCTTAACCGTTGATGTTAGCGCATGTGCAGTGGGTGCTGTGTTGTCCCAGTTCCATGGAGGACCGGAAAGATCTGTGGCATTTGCATTATGTTTAACTGAAAGCGAATATATCTGCCAGATTGCCAAGATTAGTGTCCAGGTTACTGCAATACAAATATAATATTGAGCATATTCCGGATAGGTGGAATGCTCAAGTAGACTGTCTGTCACGACACTGGATTGGCGTGAGGTTGATAGACAGGCTGTAAGGAGCAAGAAGGAGCTGCCTCTCCCTTGAGGCCATTTGTGAAGGTGCTGGATGAGTTGACAGTCTGTGGCAAGGAAGTAATCATGTGGAATGATAAGTTTGTACCACCAGAGGGCTTGAAGGAGAAAATTATTAACATAACACATAAGGGGTATTTGGGGCAAACCCTAGCTAAAAAAAAGAGCAAGGGAAATGTTCTGGTAGGCAGGTATGGATGACCAAATCACATTGTGGGTTCAAAAGTGTGACCTGTGCAAAGAGAGTGAAAAGAGACACAAAACAGTAGTCCAGGCTGTACAGGGCCATGTGGCGGTACCAGGAAACCGTGGAGTACAGTGTGTTTGGATTTTTGGGACCTGTGTGAAGTCAAGAATGCATTGGTCATGGTGGATGTACATTTCAAACGACTAATTGTTAAGTTTTTGAAAGAGGTGACCACCAGATTTACGATTGAAATCTTGGAAAGCGTGTTTTTAGGGGAAGGTTTTGCCCCGCCGCTGATCATACATAATAGAAAGGTGTGGATTAAAGCATCATCGCACTGCACTTTAGAACTTCCATGCCAATGGGATGGTGGAGAGGGCCAGCCGATTGGTTAAAGGTGCAAAATTGATGGCGGTTTCAAAGGAGGGTGATGTGGAAGAAATGGTGAATAACATGGTATGAGCCCGTCAGACCACAGAGAATGGAGTGACCACAAAATCACAGTTTGAATGTATGAGCAAAAGGAAGCCAAGCACAAACATTTTTTCCGGCATGGTTGGTTAACTGGGGTAGCAGAGTTAGTGAAAAGGTGAAGGTGAAACATGGCAGAGTGAGTGGTAGTTTATCAACATTTTGGGGTCCTTTCAAAGTAAAGGAGGTGCATGAAGGGTATTTAAAGTTGGTTATTGGAAACACATGAAATTGTGGCAAGGTAGTACTATACTAGTGAGGGGATAGTGAGAATGACCAGGAGGAACCAAGCCAGGGGTATCAGCAGTTTCATGTTAAAGGATGGTAAGAAATTGGTAGGAAATTCGGTTGGTGACACGATAAGTAGTGAAAATGGTGGCATAGATGTGAGAGAGGGAGTTTACAGTAACATTGTATCGGTGTAAGTGAAGTATGTCATCAAAGATGTCACAGACCGCCTCGTTATTTGGAAGACTACATACAAGAGCAGTGAATATTTAATATGAGTTCTTTGTGCATTGGAGGAAAAATGACTTCATATTTATGCTTTCTCAGGAAGTTAATTCTAGTATCATTTTATTCAGTGGATTTTGTATCTTAAGCTTTCGTTTTAGTTTTTGGGTAGAAAGGCAGGGGATGTGTTGTAATGTGTCTTTAAAGTTATGGAACCTTTAATCTGTTCACTCCATTAGAGCTTTGTAATGTGTTCTAAATGACTCTGAGAGAAGCATAGATTCTACTTGAGTCCATTGGTGTTTCGCTGGTGTGAGGGGATCGCGCTTCTCCTGACTGTTACAATAAATACATTAACTTCATCACTGGATTCCATGGCTTCCATTTTCGACATGGAGCTAACTATAACTTGCTCCCCTGCCATGCACTGCTTATGACCTCACATATTACATCACTCATGACATATTCTATGACATAGGAAACACAAGGAACCTGTCATTCATGGAAACAGTCCAGCCCAAACTGCCAAGCCAGGTCTTCCCTGGACCGGAAACAAGCATGGCTGGGTCTGAAATGGGGTGGTGAAGTGAGCTAAAGAATGATGATGGATTCAACCCGGATCTGTGTCTGGGGGTGAGTGTCTGAAAAGTTTCAGCGCTCCGTCCATCTTCTCCTTGTGTTTGCTTTATTCTATGACATCACAGCACAAAAGCACTCATACATACACAATATGGAAGCTTTTCTTTTACTTACCTTTCTTTCCGGCTCCTTCTGCTGCTCCAGTTGGCCTGTCTCTTCTCTCCCCACCCTCAGGTAGCCATATATCAGTGCTCAAAAGAGGGTAGTGGGAAGTGGAGCACCTAAGAAAGCCTGGGAAAAGGGGGAGCCAGGTGGGATATCAAAAGGAGTATGAGTATCTGGCAGGGCGTGGCGTGGAAGGGCTAACCGGGTCCTGGTCCCCAGCTGAATTCTTCCTGCCCCCACTGTGGGGGAGGGGAGGAAGCAAGATTGGTCAAATGGGAATGATGTGGGCCAGTGAATCAGAAGGGCAGAGGCCGGAGCATAGAGCAGTTGTGTGCATCTGGAGTCCAAAGAAACTGGGTACTCAAGAGAGAGTGAAAGGTGGGAGAGAGGAACACACCAATGTGCCTAATATGGGGAAGGGACAAAGTTCTGAGGGGAAATGTGCAAAACATGAGGGCCATGGGATGTCAGCAGCCACCAGTAGGTCTGGGGTGGTGAGCCGCTGTCGTGGCTCGCCTTTTGCTGGCACAGGGCCTGATTTAGATCTTGTCGGACGGGTTACTCTGTCATAACAGTGACGGATATCCCATCTACTGAAATATAAATCCCATTACATCCCATGGGATTTATATTTCGGCAGACGGGATATCTGTCACATTTGTGACGGACTAACCAGTCCTCCGAGTTCTAAATCAGGCCCTCAGCATTTTGCCCTTCTGCTTCTTAGCCGTCTAATAAATTCTCCCGCACAGATTCCTTTTCTGGCATGTGCTCTGTTATAAATACTATTCTTGATGCTTCTTTTTGCTCAAACTACCTGAAGCATTCTTACTCCTCTTTTATCAATCCTACATTTTTCTCATCAATTTACCTGGCACTCCACCACAAGCTACAAGAGCTCATGGAGATTTGATTCCTGTGCTGTTGTGCAAGAGATGGTTGTATTATTGATGGCGACTAAAGAGACAACATTAATCTAATGGAATCCTGAGGTGTGAATGCTGAGATAATGGTGGAGGTGTGGTGATGGACAAAAGGAACCCATGTCTGCTGCTGTAAAACAGATGTTTCTCCAGTCACCTTTTCAATTCTCTAGGTTACCAGGAGCAGAATAATCCACTGTTGCAGCACCACCCCAATTGGGTTATTGATTGAGGGGTGTGGAAGTCCCACTGAAGCAACAAGCAGAATCCTTGTTAGGGTAAACCACAAAGTCATTAAATTAAACTGTGCTTAACCCTTTGTTAGCTTGGCACAAAGCAGTCAGGGTCCATGTAGAGGCAGTGTGTTCAAATATTTAGCAGTACACAAACAGTATACAAAGTGAAAGCACAAAAATCCCAGAGCAATTAAAAAAAAAATTTGAATATATAAAATAATACTAGAACAACAAAAATCCAATCAGTAGAACCGGAGATATGCAATTTCAAACTTTTCAGTAAAAATGGCGTCTAAAGGCACAAAGCGCCACTTGTAGTCATCTAGTCTTGCTAGACCAGGGGAAAGTCTCAACTTCAGGCCGCCGCTATGGAACATGGGTCAGATGCAGGGGCCAGGTTAACCCAGTGAAAGAGTTCCCCTCTCAAAGTTCGAAGTGAAGATGTCCTTTGCAGTGGACAAGGTTGCAAGAAGCAGGGAGAGCTTTGGGAATAGTCAGAGATGTAGCTCAGTGAGCAGGTCAGGCATCGTGGATGGTCGTTGCTGGAGCTTCCCATTGGCGGTCACTGCAGGCGGTCGTTGCTAGAGCGCGAAAAGCAGATCTGTTATTATTGATCCTTACCTGTGGTCACTGTTGCGCGAAGACCAGGTCTTTAATGGAGATTCACGTTGGTGGTCGTTTGGGAACTTCTCATCAGTTTGGGGAAAGGATCACTTGTCCTGCGTAAACCAAGGTCTGCAGGTTGGTAACTGGGTGTCTCCCAATAAAATGACCCTCATACACGTGTTTTTGGTTATCTCTTTCTTTTGGTAGCGGTATATGATGTGTCCCCGCTTCTTTTAACACGTGCGTGCGTAATCCTTGGGTCAATTCTTTTGTGTGCACCCTCCACCAGGAGGCTTTACCTTTAGTTAAGGCAGTAGTGATCGTGGAAAGGTGGTCTAGTGATAAGGGAAGTGGTGAGTTATTTAAAAATAGTCCGGACAGCCAGTAAACAAAATTTATTAAGTCTGGATTCGGACTATTCTAAAAATAGTAATTCGTGCTGCTGTGGAATCGATTATGGATTCTGGCGCACTTTAGTGGTCTGATAAAATGGTCGACATGTTTCAGCCTCAGTTGACAATTAGTCAGGTGGCTTTCTTCAGGACCAGGGGGTGAAATGGTGAACAATAGTGAGAGAATAGGTAAAAATTGTAACCTGATTCTTCAAGTGGTGAGAGGTCGCAATGTACCTGTAAAAGGAAAAAAGCACACAACAACAGATAGGAGAGAAGAGGGGGAAGAGGGGGGAAAAAGGGGGGGAAAGGACACTTAAATATGTACAAAATGTACACATTCAAAATCATTTGATTTTGAAGAAAGAAACTGTAAAATGGCAATACTTAGCGCAGAATCACGTTCATTTCAGGCGTCAACCCAACCATTCTCATGCTGCAGCAGTGGAGGGTGATTTTGCTATACTGTAATACTGTGCCCTTAATTTTAAAATAATAGTGGTCTCCACATTGCTCTTATTTGTTGTTGTGACATGCTTATTTAACAGAGAAGACTGTGAGCTTAGTGTATTCAATTGTGGGGGAATGTATAGTTATTGTGATAAAAGGTGGTATATTCATTGGTCCACAAAGTCTCGTTTTTTGGCCATAATGATAAGAAGATCGAGAATTGGTTTATCGACATACACTGTACCGTGGTACTTCAAATTACCTCTTTAAATTATCTCCGAAATCGTGTGTCAGAAAGGTGGTTTTGTTTATGGTGTGAGGATACCCGGACCCGTGTCGGGTCTTGAAGTCATGCCTACCTCTTTGTTTGTAGGTTATTACTTCATCGGGGAAGGGGGTGTGTGAAGAGGGAGGTATCTCTGTAGGAGGTAAAGCATGGTAATTATTAGTTTAGGCGGAGTGTACTTGCGCTCTTTGTTCCTCGGATACACGGCGCCTCCGTCTCGTACCTTCAGCCTTCGCCTCTCCGCCTGCAGCATGTGCTGTCTCTGCCACGATTCACCCGGAAATGGTGAAGGGAGTTAGACCGGATGTTTTTAACTCCCGCGTCATGGAAATAGAGGAAATCTTTGCGTAATGACTAGTATTGGGAAGAAATACTTGTATTGATGCTTATGGTATTTAGGCAAAATGCGGGAATCTATTAGCTGAATCTCGCGGTCTCGTAGTAAATAGATTCCATGTCTTTCTTGTTAAGAATGTGTTATGTCAAATGTTTATTGGGAAATGACGATGAGTCGTTAGACCTTAAAAAACGGGGGGTTCCTAATATTTAGGAGTATCCATGATGTCACAAGTGACTTGGTACCAAAATTCTTTTAGGGCATTATATTATGTTTCTGTGGTTTTATCTACAGTATTGAGAGATGGTCTTCAATCTGGGGAGTTAGTGTGGGGTTTTTTTGCGAAGTGCTTTAGGTGCCTCAATTGGTCTTTCTAAATTCAATTATCTGTTAAGGGATAACCATGGAATGGAATCATTGAGGCCAATGGTATCTGTTTTGAGTCTATGCACCCAACGCTGTTCTTTTTCGAACAGGATTTTGGCTGCATTTCTGTCTATGGTTTCCAGGGTCTCTAATATGACCCACTGCAGGTCATTTGCCGTGTGTCCCAATTCTTTGTAATGAGTGGACATCTTGGTTGTTGTTCTTTTGCCGTTTACATTGCTGCGATGCTCATAAAGTCGTTGTTTTGCCTTTCGGCAGGTCATGCCGATATATCTCATCTGACATGGACAAGTTATCATATAGACAGCATGGCTAGTGTTGCAGTTGGTATGTCTTTTTAGTTTCCAAGTCAGATCAGGGAGTAATTGTAACTCTTTGGTGGGTTTTGTACTTCCACAAGCTGAGCAGGTACCGCAAGGGTAATGTCCTGTTACTGGGACAGTATTCCATATTCCTGGTTGTTCTTTTTTCTTCTTTGGTGGCGGTCTGGTGTGTTCTAGCAGGTCTTTTAAATTTCTGCTTCTTCTATTTGCAAAACGAGGTTTTAGCCAGTCCAGATTGTTTGATGTCATTATTTTCCAGTTTTTGTTAATTATTTTCTTGACCATATTTGTGACTGGACTGTAAGTGGTGATGCATGTGGTCCTATTGTCCTGTGTCTTTGGGTGTGTTTCCAAAAGTGCTTCTCTGGGTTGGTTACAAGCACGTTTTTTGCAGGAAAGGATCACTTTTTTGGGATATTCTCGGACTGCGAGTTTATCGCAAAGGTCATTTGCTTGATCCTTGTAGTCACTTGTCACACTGCAGTTTCTCCTGAGTCGGAGAAACTGACTGTAAGGGAGATTCTCCCATAGGGGCCGGGTGTGGAAGCTTTTAAAAGACAGTAAACTGTTTTTGGCTGTGGGTTTGAAGAATGTTTTGGTTTGTAAAGAGTTATTTTCTGCAAAGATGGTTATGTCTAGAAAATCTAGCGTCTTCTTATTGGCAGTATATGTAAATTTCAAACATTCGTCTTGATTGTTTAGCCACCGGTGGAACTTCTTCAGGGTCTGGCTGTCTCCTTTCCAAATCAGTATGATATCGTCTATATATCTTTTCCAAAAGATAATATTACCAAGGAAAGGGTTGTTTTCATTTTGAATAAACGTGTCCTCAAAGTTGCTCACGTATAGACCCGCCACACTCGGGGCAAATGTACTGCCCATTGAAGTTCCATGGCGTTGGAGAAAGAGGGTATCCTTGTACATGAAGAAATTTTCCGTCAAGGCCAATCTGCAGCATTCTAGTATAAAATGTCTAGGGGTTTTGCATGGCCAATCAATACCGAAGAGGATGGTCTCTGGTATCTCCAATGTTTTTTGTTGTGGTAGGCTTGTGTAGAGAACAGCAGAGTCTCAGCGTGGACTGGCCTGTTTGTGGTCATGAAGAGCCTAAAATTCTGGATTTCACCTTTCCTTATTAGGAGGAGCTCACACTAATAACGGCAAAGGGTTCAGGACCTGGGTGCACTTCTTGGGGATCAGGAACTCACTCCAGCTGAGGCCAGCAAGGCTCAGGCATGTTCAGTTGCAGCAGTAGGTAAGCTGGGCAATTGCATTGAGGTCGGAGCTTGTTATGTCCCTGTAACTCAAACAGGCGGACAGCCAACTGAACCTTGGAGTCACTCAGGTTGGTCTGGAATGGAAGTAAGCAGGTCCAGTCTTCCTTCTCAGACAGCAAGGCAGTCCTGAAGCAGCAGGGCAGTCCTCTGGAAGCAGGATGGATCGGCAATCTGAAAGCTTAGTTATTTGTTTGTAATGGAGATGGATAATTTGCACAAATATCTTTTTTCTGAGAGTTTACATGTTATGTGATAGTAATATATACATTTTTACAATTTATAGATACTCCTGAGGAAGGTTTAAAAACCGAAATGCATTGAGTAAAGAAAATGTACCGAATCTGGTGGATGTTTGGAAATTCGAGAAATATTCATGTTTAGGCCTGGACGGGCATTACATCGAGTTAAAAACCAAAAATGCCACGAATTTCAGCTTTTGACTTGATGTCTCAATAAAATGGATAAAACATGTTTAGAAGGAAGAAAATAAATATGATAAATATTGGACTACTATGGTGGATAAACATTAATTTGGAAATATCAATGTGTATACGCTGTGCAACCCGTGTGTGACCTGCTAACATAGAAGGCCACCACCTTCCAGAATTTTCAGAATTGTGACATCAAATCAATCTTTACCATTAAAGAGGATTGTAAAGTACAATTCATTTGAGTATAAAGATCATATCTTTAGCTGCTCCCAATTTTAAGTTAGCCCTTATTAAATGTAATTAGGTAACCCAGTTTTAGTTAATGGGAGAAATAGGCCTAACTGCAGTGAAAAACGGCTTTAGAATTATTCATTGCCAGGACATGTAAACATTAAAACCACATGTCCTCCATTTTAAATACAATGCACCCTGACCTATGAGCCGTTAGGGCCTACCTTAGGAGTGGCTTATAAGTATTATAAGGAAGATAGTTACAGAAGGTTAGAAACTTTGTTTCTGATTGATACTTCTACTTGCAGAATCCTCACTTTTAGAATAGATGCCCAAGCAGTGCTTTTGCTGGAGGAGGACTGATGGATGGTTTAAAAAGGAAATCTTGTAGCACATTCCTGGCAATGTGCACAAATCTCCGCACCTCCGAGTCCAAGCAATAATGTTTAAAGGTGTGTAAAGACACTCACATCACCGTCTTGCAGATTTCTGCAAAAGGAACAACTCTTGTGAGTGCAGAAGATGAGGACTCCGGTGGAGTGAGCTCTGATACCTTCAGGTGGCTCTTTTTTGCTATGTGTGTAATAAATGTTGATAGAAAAGATAATCTAGCGGGATAATGTTTCTGTATCAATTTCCTTTCCTTTTCTACTGCTACAGTAACCGACAAAGAGTTGGTCATCCAATCTGATGTCTCTAATACGGTTGATATAAAAACTAACTGGTCTCCTAGGATCTTGGCGATGCAGCATCCCTCTTCCTTGGTAGAATAGGGTGGGGATAAAAGGAAGGGAAGGTAATGGGTTGTCCCAGTTAGGAAGGAAAAATCACTTTTGGGAGGAAAGCCTCCCTGGCTCACAAAACTAGCTTGTCAGAGAAGAAGGTTGTAAACAGCAGCGAGCAATCAGGGTCTGCAGTTCACTGACTTCCCTTGCCTAAGTAATGGCCAATAAAATACCATCTTTATGGTTAACAATAGCAAGTGACAACAGTGAAAAGGCTCAAACTGAGACCACATTAAAAAAGTTACATTAACATTAGTTCCCACTGGGGCAGACCAAAGGGAGTTGTAGGCTACAGATTGGTCAACGCCCTAAAGGAACCACATCACAATAGGGGACTTGAACAGGGAGGCTGGTCTGGGAGACAGAGTAACACCACCAACAACCCTGCTAAATACTTTTTTACAGTATACACCTCACACCCTCTCTGAACTAGAGAGAGTGCATACTGGAAGACCTTTGATGGTCAAGTTCAAAAATGGTCCACATTGGTGTCCACGCACCATGAAACAAAATTTTAGCATCTTCTGCAATAAACAGATTTGTTGCGGGGGACAAGCTAACAGGAGGACCTCGATGACCTCCAGCGGCATTTGAAAGGATCTTAGATGTCCTCGCTCTATCTCTAGGCAGGAAGGTGGAGGCCGTGAAGATCGGGCTGCAGCACCATACCCTCTGACTGAGAGAGAAGGTCTGCCCTGGACGGGAGTCAGAGCGGGGTACACAGGGAGAAGCACAGAAGATGTGCATTCCACAATCTCCTCAGGCAATCAGGGGCAATTAGAAGGATTTGGGCTCAGACCTTGCGAATCTTCCTCAGAACTTGAGGAATGAGATTAAGGGGAAATGTGTAGAGTGGCTGAAAGTTTCACCTCAACTGAAACGTGCCCTCCAAGGCTCCCCACACTGGATACTGGAGGGAAGAGAACAGTTGGATCTAAGCATTATGGAGGAGAAGAACAAGCCACCTGACGAGCGCTCCAATTGACAAAGATGTCCAGGGCTACCTCTAGCAGAAGACAATGCCTATGATTAGCAAGATAGCGCCAGCTCAAGTTGTAGACTCTGACATTCAGAGACACCACCATGTGACTGGCTGTTAACCATATCCCTTGATGGTGTACCAAAGACCAAAGCCTCAATACCTCTAGATACAGGAGTTGAGACCCTACTCCCCATTGTTTCTTCATGCACCACATCACAGTCATATCATGTGTCAAGATCTGGACCGACTGACCTTTAATGGATGGGAGGAAGGCATTGAGTGCCAGCCAAATCTGCAGCATTCTAGCTGGTTTATATGAAGCATCTATTCTTCCGATAATCAGAGACCACTGCTCTCCAGAGCCTAAAGATGTGCCCTAGAGAAGTGGCATCCGTTACTATCATGGTCAGGTTTGGAGGATGACTGAAGAAAATGCCTCAGTGAAGTTTCAACTTATTCCCCCAGCAGGCCACATCAGCCTTAGAGTCCTGTGAAACCACAATGGTGTTGACAGATTTCCCCTGTGCTGGAACCAATGCCTGCGGAGACACCACTGCAAAGCCATCATAATCTAACACTCATTTTTTACCAGAAGGATACTGGAAGCTATCAAACCTAGCAGATGTATGACTATCAGGACTGGATCTAGTGTGCCTTCCATGAAGGATGAAACCATCTCCTGGATGTTGTGGATCAGGAGGACAGGCATGAAGACGGGTAGTGTCCAGAACAGACATCCTGAACAGGAGATGTTTGAGGGGTACTGCAGGTGAGATTTGAGTCTGTTAACTGAAAAGCACAAGTCAAAGAGCAGAGTTGCCATTGATTGCAGTTGGTGAGACACCAATTCCGGCCTTGAGCAGCCAGTCATCAAGGTATGAGGAACTTGTAATACCCTATCAAGTGCAATGAGCGGCAACCACTTCCATCACCTTGGTGAAGCCTCAAAGGTGCTGTTGTTAAATCAAACAAAAGTACTGCAAATTAATAATGGGTGTAATCCACCACAAAATGCAGGTAATTCTGGAAATATTGCATAATCGGGATGTGGAAGCAGACATCCTGCAAGCCGAGTGACACCATCCAGTGACTCACTTCCAATACCAACAGAACCTAAGCTGGTGTTGGCGTCTTGAACTTCTCCTTCCTAGGACAGAGGTTCATGGATCAGACGCACATCTCCATCCTTCTTGGAAACAGAGAAGTACAGTGAATAGCACCCTTGCCTAATTTTCTGCTTTGGCACTAACTCCAGCACACCTTTAAGAAGGTGCACTGCCACTTCTTGCTGCAAGATGGGAACATCGTCTTTGGTTGGAGAGGAGTTCGGGGAGAGGAAGAAGGACCCACTGTCCAAAGTTGCTTTCTGGACAAATAGAAAGGAGGACATGCAGCCTCCCACAGGCTTCTTGTGTGCTTGCTAAACAAACCATGCCATCTTGCTTTGTAGAGCTAGGGGGCAAGAGATGGAGAAGCAGGGGGAGGAAGAGGAGGCTGGTTGGAGGTATTCACAGCTTTTACCTCTGGCCCTGCCTCTTGATTGTCTAACTAGGGAGATTTGGGGCTGTTGTGTCTCCGTCTGGGCGGATTGGCCTTGACAAAAGCTGAACGCTCTAGAGAAGCCTCAAAGGCACCCAAATTGCCTATAATTGCACTGACGGCGAAGGCCTAAGGATCTGGCTATAGCATTTCCTAGTCTTATATCACTCCAGGGCTTATTCTGCTTTACAGCTAGATAGGTGGGCACCATCATAGAGTTGGTCCATGAGGGAGGCCCAAACATTTATGAAAAAACGAGACGTGTGAAGCCAAGCATGATGGCAGACCACTAATGAGGATCCAATAGGACATGCCCCTGCATCTGCAGTGTCAAGATCGGTCTCAATGATGTGAAGCTAAGTGCCAGAGGGGCAAGTTGAATGTGGGAATATGCTGAACGTAGCTTGAGAAAAGTTACTGGATCAGACCAAGTTGCAAGAAAATCAGGGTATGATGGTATTAGTGCCGGTGGAGGGGCTGGTGGCTCGGGGCAAAACCCAGTTGTGCTACTAACCACGGCTCCAAAGATGAAAATCCTGTGGGAGTTGTTGGTCCTTTGAATGCTTTTTGTGCTTCTTATATGTCTTTCTTTCATTCGGAAGAGTGAGAGGAAGTAAACATAGTGGGGGACTGGGGCTCCACAAGTGGCATTGGTCTTTTTTTTCGTTGCATGCCCCCGCCATGAACAGTTTTGCCTCCTTTTCTCAATTGCCTTGGGATTCATGTTGAGACAGAACTCACATGATTTTGAGTCATGGTTTGACCCCAAACACCAAAGACAGATGGAGTGAGGGTTGGTGATGGACATATGACCCTCGCAGTCTCTTCAAGGCTTGAAGACTGAACGCTTAGGGGGGAGCATAGCATTTTCTTACATATTTCTGTGTTAAGAATGTTCACACAAACTCTCTCAGAGAATGAACTCTGGATCTGTGACGATGGCGTGGAAAGAAGGAAGCCGACGTTACAGGGGGATGGGTGCTATATGACTTCAATGATTTAGACTGACATCACTTCCGGAGCCGATAAGTAGTCAGCGCCCCCTGCCGGCGTCTTAGAGTTTTGAAGTTTCCTGATCCATTATGACGTGGAATTAATTATTCAACAGGTGAAAAATTTGCTGGAAGAAGCATCCAACATATATGGCTTTATGTTAGCCTAGAATTGCCTCCACTTCAATGCTACTCGATGGGAAAAATACATTCCCTGGATTATTTTTCAGAATGTTTCCAAATGTTATTTCTCATGCTATAATAACTGGATAGTTCATGGAAGTCTCTTAGCCTTAAAAAATACCTAGGGCTGGGGCTGAGCCAGGCACACTAGTAGGCATCATTCAGACGCTTGGCCTTCTGAGGTTCTTAAAATGAGTATAATTGAGGTGTAAACAGCTTTTTTACCTGAATTCAGAGCCATACAGAGGGCCTTCATTAGCTGATGAGTGCTTAAGCAATGAAGAGTTTTGCACTTCCATCTAACACTTTGGTAAACACATGCAATGACCTCTTCCCTCTGTTACCACAACACTCAGCAACAACACTGTTTGCCTTGACAGCATTTCCTGACCACCTCCTCACCTGTGAAGCAACTACTCTATGATACGGCAAGCAAGACGGGGCTGCTGTTAAGATTAAGAACGTCTTATTTCTATATCCACCACTTTGTTCACCACTTGTTGACCACCCTTCCTTGTCACCGTGCCAGGGGGTCCTTAACTCCCCACATTAGCACTTGGAACAGGGGATACCACTATGCAGTTCTATGTAACATGAAACATTCACATTCTTGTTTATGCCTCTTTCGACTCCTGTAGGAGATTCTGATCTTCAAAGGGAAGTTCATAAATACCACCTCTTGCTGTGGGAGGAAGTGTGCTTGGAGAGAAGCAACATAGTGTAATGTAATATAAGGGAGATTTACTGAGCATATCTAATGGCCAAAGAAAGGGTTTCTGATCGCTGATACCAGGCAACAAACATCAGAGCCAAACCTTACAGGTTAGGGAGCAAGGAAAAGCCAGGCTTTTAATTCTTTCAAGAATCCAGCTCGGTTGGGGATAGTTCGCAGTTTCTGCAGTAGTTGGCCCTACATTTTGGCTCCAAGGACTTCAGAAGAGTGGCCTTCTCTCTGATTTTAATTATATTTAGAGGGTTGCAGGTAGCCAGAAAGTTTATGTTTTGAAGGCTGCGTGGGCCAGATATGTAAAAAGTACTAGGAACAAAAGACGTTTTGAATCTTCTTGTTTCCCTATTGGTAACTAGTGAAGGTCCTTGTTAGGACGAAATGGAGCATGTTTGGGAAATTAAGGTGCAGAATGGCTGCTGCATTTTGAGTTAGCTGCAATTTTCAAGTAAAATTAGGGGCGAATACCTGAAGAAGTAATCTAATCTTCTCGTAATGAGGGAGTGCACCCGATTTTCCTGGCAGAGGGTGGAAGGAACCCATTTTTCTTAGTCTATTGATTATGCCGAAGCAAGATGAAGCAACTGAGATAACTTGCTGCTTGAAGGATAACTGATTATCAAACGTTACACCAAGGTTTTTAGCAACTCAGATGGGGTAGGGTGTGGGCCTTGCTCAATTTGATACTAGTTGTCAGTACACTGTTGTTGATTTTGTCCTGAAAGAAGGTGGATGCGCTATCACAGAGTGATAGAGAGTGATCAATTCCATGACCAACTGCAGAAGGGTAAATCAGATGTTTGACAACACCAAACATCCGTTCCGAAGAATTTTAAGCCAATTCTCCTTTCCAAAGAAATGGCTATAGCAATTTTAATGTCTTCTGATACAGTTTCTTAGCGACATAGGGGGGATTTATTAATGACACACTTCAGGAGGATCTCCACTTTCTTTCAAGTTGAGGGCACAGCCCTTTAACAAATCTTAGCTCCTGGGTGAACAATTGTGTTGGTAAACTGCAGGAGGAGGGTTTTGTTTTCTTTTTTTAAATGAGCTAATTCATCAAGGGCTGAAGTGATCCAGTCCTGGTATAGAGTAACATCTTCCTCTATAATAATGAAGAGTGGAACCATATTCCTAGCTAATGAGGAATTGAGTTCCGATTTGGTGACTGTGAGAAGCTAGCTTGGTTTATGATGTCCACTTATGTAAGTGGGCACCTTGCACCAGTCCAGACAACACTTATTGTGATTTAAGAGGTCTTAGACAACCGTAGAAAGCTCTCTAAGTGGTAGCTGTGGAGAGCAGCCTTCAAGCCTAGTCCAGAGGGTAAAGCAGCTTGTTGTACCAGAAGGTAATTTTATAGCATAAATTAAGTGAAAATGAGCCACCTAAGGTATTTATAAAAATATGTATTTATTATATAATTCTCACTAAAATACAAATATCTCCTACCCGGAGATATGCACATTGCACACAATACTTTGCAAAGAAACACGGTAAATAGCACGGAATACACAGGGGACGGGAACATATACTGGGAAAGTGGTATTAAGAAGCCCGTCTCGGGTCAAGACAATGTCGAGAGGACGTAGGTGTGCTGGGGACTCAAGGAACCGCCCAAGGTGAGTGACTAGGAACCCCACAGAGAGCATGTACAGTGTGGGAACACGACCCGTGCTCCGTACAAGTCTACGTGTAAGTCGCAGTTGGATTTTTTAATATTAAGGACTCTTCCCAGTGAACCCTGAAGAAACCCAGTGAAGGCAGAAGGTTGGAGAGCCACACCACCAGTGGATACCCTAGTAGTCATGTTACTTACACCAGGGAAGCCGGGCGCATACGTATGAAGTGGTGTCGGAAACCGCTGTCGAACCCAATGGAGGACTTCAGGAAAGTGCTGCAGCTGAAGAAGGAGAAAGCGTACGGAGGAATTTGAAGATGGATTCTAGATGAGGGGTACCTGCAAACAGAGGGGACAGAGTCTATGTCATTCAGGAGTGACCAGGAGACTTGGAAGACGAATGCCCTCCAATTTCAGGTATTGCAGGAGAGTTGACGATGACCTTGACTCAGCAGCTGTGTGGGCCAGGCAATGCTGAGGAAGACCAGGAGCTGTGCATGAGCAGTCCCACAAAGGATGTCAAATGCTTAGGGGTTAGTGTCCGGTGGGAGCACCAACAAGCCTTGGCAAAGGCAACCAATGCAGAAGTTGAAAAAGGTGCAATGTCAGGACCAGCAAGGTCCAGAGGACTCACCACAAGTAGGTGAGTCAGGCAGGCCCAGAGCAATCAGCGGAGCCCAAATGAAACAAAGGTGACCCTCAACAGGACCCTCAGGCCAGAGACACTGGAGTTGCAAGAGGACCTTGAGCGACTCACCCAAAGATGCAGGCCACAGTGCACACAATGCGATGTGGACAAGTATTTTGGTCACTAGCAATGCTTGAGGTTGGCGCTCCTTGGAGCCCAAAGATCTTGGTGGAAGGAAGCCAATGCAAGTTGACTCGGGGCACAGGGGTTCGGTTATTGCAGCCTCCACGAAGGATACTGCCCCAAACTTGGTAAGAGGGTAGGGCAGGCCTCGAGAGTTGGGGAAAACCACCACCTGTGTTGCAAAACCTTTCTGAGTCCTGAGGAGCTCAGGATCAGCAGACTGGTCAACTTTGTTGCGGTGACTGCAAATGCAGGGAAGTGACTCCTTCACTTCAAGGGAGATTCCTTCAGTTGTCTTTAATGCCCACAGGCATCGGAAGGTTTCTGTTAGGTGCACAGGCACAAATGATGCAGTAGACTGGAAGGGAGACGAAGTTGAGCCCAAACTAAGTACAGCAAAGTCCAGAGTGCCCAGGCGGTAGAAGAGGAAGTAGTGTCTGATCTGAATCTTGTCCTACGACGAATCTAGGGACCTACCCAGAGGTAAGCCCTTAAGTAACCTAAGGAAAGGGTTGGTACGATTCAGGGGACCCTCCCAGGGAAGGGTCTGGACAGGGGGGGAGGTTACGTCCATGTCCTTTGTCCCGTTTCGCACCAGAGCGGGAGCCGACGGCTCCCAGGACTGGTTTGAACTGAACTATGCATGGGGACACCAAATATGCCCCTCTTGCAGACTTAGTGGCGCTGGCAAGTGCACCCAACCGGTCCCAATACACTAAATCCTATCTGGGAGGTGGTCACATCTCCCTGTGACAGGATGCGGATTGTTCTACCATCCCCTGCTTGACCTTGGCTGAGCAGTAGGAGCGCAGAATCGTGTCTCTGGTCGGCAGCAACCATTTTGAGCTGTCCGTGTCTAGACGGCTGGCACCGGGAATACTGAGAGCTTAACAGAGGGCTCTTCCAGTGCTTGGAATCATACCTCCAACACAATTTATGGTGTGGGAGGTATGATTCCAACATGTTTGATACCTAACATGATAGGATTCGTTGCAGCTAGTTTCGAGGTGGTCATCGCGAAATTACGCAGTGCCCCTCTATATGGTATATGGCTGCTTCACTGACGACCGGGGAGAATGGACTCCGTAAGCTGTAGGGGTGTCCTGCTCATGTAGGGGCACTCTCTCACTTAGAACCAAGCACCCTGCCTTCAGGATTGCAAAGGCCTCCTAGAGGGGTGATTTATAGGTTTTAAGTACAGTGACCCTAGATACAGGAAATCTATATATTTAATGGGTGGTGCTAGCACCAGCTTACACAGGTTCCAATGGCAGGCCTGTATTTTCATTTTGAATGGTCTCCCATGGGTGGCATCATACATACTTCAGCCCAAGAGGGACCTCTGAGGTACCTATGCTATGGGTACCTAGTACCATATACTAGGGACTTATGTGGGTACCCCAGTGTCCAATTTGGAATGTACCTAAGTACCGAACACACCAATTTACGGAAGAAAGTAGATAGACTGTGGTCCTGATTAGCAGGATCCCAGTCAGACTATTCAATAACAGCTTAGTACCAAGCAAAAAGTGGGGGTAACCATAGAAGCAGACCCTACTTTCCTACAGTGACTAAATGCCACTCTTTTTCTTTTTAATGAAGCCAGAAGCGAGTTTAGGCACAGTAAAAGGCACTTCATAGTGGTCATACCAAATAGGAGGGAGCGGAGTGTCGCAGGAAAGAGTATCTAGGTTTGGGAATATTAGGTCTAGCATGTGTCCTGAAGTGTGAGTGGCCTCAGATACCCTTTGGGTAACATTAAGGGTGGTCGTATATTCCAGCAGCTGATTAGCTACATTATTCAAGTTCACCTCAACATCATGATTAAAGTCAGCCAAAATAGTAAAGTTCAGGAATTTAATGATGTAGGGCGAAATAATCTCTACAATTTCTTTGGGGAAAGTAGTAGAGTGTCCAGGCTATCTATTAGAGATCTCAACATTCAATATGCGGATGGATGGATGGATGGATGGATGGATGAATAGATGGAGAGATAGATGTATGTATGCAGGGATGGACGATGGAGTAAAGGATGTAGGGATGGATGGAGAGAAGTTTGGATGGAGAGAAGTAATGAGAGGGTTGGCTGGGTTGAGAGAAGGTTGAGGGATGAATGGATGAGATAAAAGATAGAGATATCACGCCCTAATCCGGAAAACTCGAAAAACCTACTATTGTACTAGAATCAAAGAAGCGGACAACTCCATGAAAGAAATGTTTCTAGTATATAGGGAATTGTCAGATCTCACCCGATTAGCAACTCCTATGAGCGGATCAGTTAAATCTTGTAATCAGGTAGCAGAGTTCTTTGCTAGCAAGGTAGATAAGATCTACTCTACCTTTCCGGACTCAGCCAGGGGAGGTGTTGGGAGGGCGGGAATCCCCACAACTATTCAGGATAGCAACTGCCTCATGGCATTTCTGGTACCCTCTCGGGAAATTTTATGTCAGATCGCAGGAAGCATCAAATCAGGCTCACCTAGTGATCCGGCATCTCCAAAAATACTCCATGGCAGCATAGATATTCTGGAGCCCTACATTAGGTACCTACTTGCACTCTCTTTTGAATCTGGGCAGGTACCTAAAACATGGAAGAAAGCAGTAGTTCTTCCTTTGAGAAAGAAGCCCAACATTAGTATGGAGAAATTAGAGAATCTACGGCCTATCTTGCTTCTCCCTTACTTTGCCAAGATCCCTGAGAAAGCAGTTAATAAAGAACTTTCTGCGTATATTGAGACTAGTGGATTGCTCCACCCCTCACAGTCGGGATTCCGTGCTCTACACTCGAAGGAGTCAGCCCTGCTATCCTCTACCGAAACTCTACGAAGATATACGGATGAAGGTCAGACAGCGGCGCTGATTCTTCTTGACCTCAGTGCCAGATTCGACACTGTAGCCCATCATACACTGCTACAGTGTCTGAAAATGGGAGAAGTGATGGGCAAAGCATGGGAGTGGCTGGAGTCATTTTTAACAGACCGTAGCTTCCAGGTCGCACAGGGACCTTTTTGGTCTAAAGAAATAAAACTAAAACAGGGAGTGCCACAGGGCTCCAGTCTCAGCCCCACTCTATTTAATCTGTATGTGGCACCAGTAGGAGGTATCACAGACAGATTTGGGGTTGAGATAGTGTTGTATGCAGACGACACACAATGGATTGTGACCCTGACGCAACCAAAGGAGTAATGTGCCGCCAATTTCTCGATATGTATGCAGGAGCTCGCCAAGTGGAAGGCTGACAACTGCCTCCAATTAAATGGAAACAAGACGGAGGGGCTGATTGTGGGCAAATCACCTTCAGTGTGGACCTCGGCCTGATGGCCGGATGCGCTGGGCATCCTACCCGCACCCAGCAACCCAGTGAAGAACTTAGGAATCTGGCTAGACAATAAAATATCATTTGATCACCAGACCAAACAGGTTGCGGGCACTTGTTTTGGCATGTTACGGGTCCTAAGGAAAACACTGGATCTTCTGCCTGTGCCGGTAAGACAAACCCTGGTCCACGCCCTGATAACGTCCAGATTGGACTATGGAAATGTCCTATATCTAGGTGCTAGCGTAAAATGTTTCCAGAGACTACAACGCATACAAAATGCGGCTGCCCGCCTGATCCTACTGCTACCCAGAAGAGCGTCAGCAAAAAAAGCATTGAGGACCCTACACTGGCTCCCGGTCAGGGAGCGAGTGACTTTCAAGGCCCTCTGTGTAGGGCACCGCATCCTACAGGGAAAGGGCCCCAAGTACCTTCATAGTCTCCTCAATCGATATGAGCCCACTCGCCAGTTAAGATCCCGTGGTACTGGGCAAGTTCAGGTCCCAAAGTTCAATAGAGTGCGAATGGGTGGGCACTCCTTCAGAGTCTTGACCGCCACTCAGTGGAACAAATTGCCACAGAGGCTGCGATTGGAGACATCAGAGTCCATCCTCCGGGGAGAACTCAAAACAATTCTGTTTCCCAAAGACTAGTGCATGAACTAAAGATATTCCCTATTCAGGCCAGGACGTAAGAGAAGCGGCATCTAAGCAACCAGCGCGGGGACACACTAGCCAGTGTAACCAAGCGCTCTATAAGCTGTATAAATAATAATAATAATAGCGATTGGAGGATATAGAGATGGGTGAAGGGTGGATGGTGAGAAGGAAGGAAGGAGGAATAGAGAAAAAGGAAGGAAGAGGACAAAGAATGATGGAGAGAATGAAGGGTTAAGGAAAAAGAAACAGGATGGGGAGAAGTTAAGATGGGTAGAAAAAGACAGAAAGGAGGACTAATGGAGGGTGGAAAGGAGGGTGAAAGGATAGATGCAAAGGAGAATGGATGGAGAGTATTTAAAAAAACTGGTGTACAGAATGAGGGATGGAGAGGATGAATGGATGGAAAAAATATATAGCGATGGATGGAAAGAAGGAAGGAGAGAAAGAAAGGAAGAATGAAAGATGAAAGAAGGAAGAATAGATGAAGGGTAGAAAAAAGAAATGAAGCAAAAAGACAAAGAAGAATGGTGAGAAGCAGGAATGGATTAAAAGAAAGCTGGATTGATAGAAAGAAGTTTGGAAAAGACAGAAAGATGGGTGGGTGGATGGGAAAAAAGATACAGAAAGCATGTTAAAGGAAGGAAAGCAGCAGGAAAGAAAAACACAGTAAGAAGGATGGAGAGAAGTACTGACATAATCCGAAATAAGGATGGAGAGAAGGAAGGAAGGAAGTTGAATAATGTCAGAATTTCCAAATGGACAGCAGGTTCGCTTGCCCCACCCGATGGTTGAGTGCTATTTGTGGCATGGTTCAAAGTGAGTTTTTTTTCCTTACGACGCGCTTGTACCAAGGCACGATGTTTACGTTGCTGCTTGATTTCACCTTATTCTTACCTGCGAGGGAAGCTTCACAATGCGTTCCCATCAGGTAATTTTTCTACACGGAATTAGCAACGGTGACATGAATGCTTATCAAAATGTAAGAGGAGTTTAGAGAAAACCGACTCCTCTAAAGGGGTGTACAGAAGAGCTGTGCTCGACTGAAGGATTATTCTTGTACTTGTTGAAAGGATAAATGCGTTAATTTCGCCTCCACTGTGAAACGCAGCCGCTTGGGCTGTAAGCAATTAGCTTTGCTTGAGAAATCGTGTTTCCTGGTAACAGCAGCAGACAGGAGTGGTACTCATCTTTGGACCTGACGGATTACATAAACTTACAGGGGGAAGTAACTGGCAGAAAAATATCTACCCCAATCACACATAAATTCACAAGGGTTGAGTACTCGGGAATGCCACAAAAAGTTGTGCATTTCAAAATCAGTCCAAAGGAATTCCAGTGCGTCAGTTGGTAATGGATGTAATCAGCCTGCATTCAGGGCCGCACTAGGGAATCAAAAGCAGCCCTTGCAGAGCTGCTCAAACCAGACCCACCCCCTTCCTCTCTTCGTGCTAGCTCTCTCTTTCCATCCATCAGGGCTTTAAGTGGGCTGGGTCCTGCCGGTGCTTAGCAGGTGCTGAGACAGGTCTGTGTCTTCATTTTTCCCTCACCCTCAGGGTAAAAAAAATCCTAACTGTGCAGCAGTACCACCCTTCACTGCCTGTGATTTAACTTCAGAGAGTCGTTATAGTTCTTGCACAGTCTCATTATTTCAGAACTGAAGAATTTTCAAAATTGAATGTACCAAAGCCATATTTGTTGCTTATTTACCTTTATTTATTTATTTATTTATTCTAGTCCTCATTTGTAAAAAAAAATGTTTTATTAGGAGTCAAAATGAATTCAGGCGGCCTTGACTTAAAGGAGGAAGAATCCTGGTCACTCACCGGACGGAGGGATGAATAAACATCCCGGGTCACATGCATGTTACTGCCTAAAATCTGTCTCCATTATACAGGTACTCGTGGGTTAACCCCACAGACCAAGGTGCTAAACATAATTTAGCGATCCTTTTCAAAGAAGAACCTCTATATCCGATTATTAATCATTGGACCAGGTGTTTAATATGACAGAAACAAAGAAAAAGGAGGGAAAGCAAATTAAACATAAGATGTAAGAAAATAAGAGTACAAAGATAAACGAGGGAATATCACAGATGGATTAGTTACTTACCTGTAATCCTAGTTCTCATCCAGGGGTATACTCATCAAAGTCATAATCTATGAATAATGCCCTCCCATGTGCGGGATCCCGGAGCATATAGAAATTACATATATGTACATATAAATGCATATGTGAAACATATAACTGCAGCATAAAATATTTCCAACCTGGCAAAAGAAAAGCTGAAATTACATATGTTTGCATTGTAGACACCATACCTTCCCAACCCATAAGGAAAAGCAGGAGCAGTAAACATTTGTCATACAACCAATGGTTTATTGCCATAGAGAAACCCTGTAATTGCAGGCATTTGCCAATAGGCTGCAGCAGAATACTAAGAAACAAAGAAAAAGTGGCACCTTGCCTTTAAGGCATTAGAGTAAAGGTACCGTGCCTTTAACATTTGCAGGAGATCCCTTGCTCCCATGATGCACCACAGGTGACAGTTGGGTCGTTCTTTTTGGAGGTGCCTAAGCACCTGTGCAGATCCGTAATCATTAAACAAAACACTTCTAAGTAATGCTCGTCCGGGAAGGTGGGTGGGTCGGTTATGACTTTGATGAGTATACCTCAGGACGAGAACTAGGATTACAGGTAAGTAACTAATCCTTCTCATCCCGGGGATACTCATCAATAGTCATAATCTATGAATAGAGAACCAAGCCCATACCCAAAGTCTCGCGGACGAGCAATCAAGTACACAGAAAACATGAATCCATATCACATTTAAAATGCAGTTATGCAAACAAATTCTTTAAAGAGGCCTGCATCACTTGGGCATCAGCCTGTCTGAATCTAGGCAGTAGTGGCGGGTAAAGGTATGTACTGAGCGCCATGTAGCGCCTTGCAAATCTCAGATATCGGAATGTTGAGAAGGAGAGCTGTGGTAGAAGCTTTCCCTCTAGTGGAATGTGCACGTGGTGTTCCCTGTAAAGCTTTGTTAACTACTTGGTAAGACAGAGCTATACAGGAGATGATCCATCTAGAGATAGACCTTTTTGAAGCTGACAGACCTGTATTAGTTGTACCATAATTAACAAAGAGCCGGTCAGACTTCCTAAGTGGAAGAGTCTTAGCCAGGTAAAATTTCAAAACCCTCCGGAGATCTAGGGAGTGTAAAGATCTCTCGGAGAGGTTGGTTGAGGGAAGAAAGTAGGCAGTGTGATGGTCTGATTGATGTGGAAATCCGAGAACTCCCTGGGCAGGAAACTTGGATGATTTCTCAGCACCACTCTTTCGGCATGAAAGAGCGTGTAAGGTTCCTTGCAACACAGGGCCTGAATCTCACTCATCCTACGGGCTGAGGTGATGGCTACCAAGAAAGCGGATTTCCAGGTCTAGTGCTGCAAGGATGCCTTATGAATAGGCTCGAAAGGAGCACCCATCAATTTGGTAAGTACGATGTTAAGCTTCCAGGGAGGAGAGGGGGACCTCACTGGTGGAAACACTTTCTTAAGCCCCTCTAGGAAATCTTTGACCACAGGCATTAGGAAGAATGAGGTCTGTGAAGGAGACTTCCTATACGCTGTGATAGCCAATAAGTGAACCCTGATGGAGGGGTACTTCAGGCCTGACCTTGCCAAGTGTAATAAGTATGAGAGAATCACCTGCTCCTGACCTTGGATCGGATCAAGAGCATTGTCCTTACACCAAATGTAAAACCTCTTCCACTTGAAAGCATAAGACTTTCTGGTGGAGGGCCTTTTCGCTTCTCTAATAATGTTCATACAGTCAGCCAAAAGGTCTAGGTGGCCATACTGGATGAGCTCAGGAGCCATGCAGTCAATTGAAGGGAAGGGAGATTGGGATGAAACACTCTCCCCTCGTCCTTGGTCAATAAGTCCGGGTGGCAGGGTAGCCTCTGGTGAGGAACCTCCGACAATCGGAGGAGATCCGGGTACCACCACTGGCGTGGCCACTCTGGCGCTAACAGGATCAACCTGGTGTTGGTCCTATAGAACTTCTGTATCACTGCCAGGATCAGATAGAGCAGAGCAAAAGCATACAGAAATGTCTGGGTCCAGCTGATCAAAAGTGCATTCCCCCATGATCCCTGCTGGGGGAATCTGGACGTGAAGACAGGGCATTTCGCGTTTGGCGCGTCTGCGAACAGATCAATGTCTGACACCCCCCCATTGCCGAAACACCTCCTGAGCGACGTCTTCGTTGAGCACCAAGTTGTGCGCTTCTATGAAGTCTCTGCTTAGACCGTCTGCCTGAACATTCAGGGTCCCTGGAAGGTGAACTGCAACGATGGAGAGACCTCTCGCCAGAAGCCACCGCCAAATGAATTGAGCTTCCAGAGACAGAACTTGTGACCTGGTGCCTCCTTGTTTTGTTCAGATAGAACATCATTGTTGTGTGGTCTGAATTTGAATGTGGCTGGACTGAAGAGACGGCTACATGGACTTAAGCGCCAGATAGACCGCCTGTAGCTCCAAGAAGTTGATGTGATAGCTTCTTTCTGACTCGGACCAGAGACCTTGTACCTGAAGCTGGTCCATATGAGCTCCTCAGCCTTGCATTGAGGCATCTGGGACCACTGTCTGCGTTGGAGGCGACTGATGAAATGGAACCCCTTGCAGCAGGTGAGAGTGTTTCATCCACCATCTGATGGAGTCTTTGGCAACTTGGTGGAGAGAGACACAATCTTCCCAGTGACCTGACCTCTGAGACCATTGATTCTCGAGTGCCTGCTGCAGAGGCTGTATGTGAAGGCGTGCATTGGGCACAATGTAGATGCATGAGGCCATCCACCCCAGCAGTGACGACACTTGTCTGGCTGTAGGGCTTTGGGTGTAGAGAAGGGTGTGACATTTCAGAAGCATTGATGACAACCTCTCTTCCGTAGGACACATGCTTGCCTCTGCGGAGTCCAGGGAGGCGCCCAGTTAGTGAATTTGTTGGGTGGGGTTGAAGACCAACTTTTTGTAGTTGACTTGCAACCCCAAGGAATGCATCAGGTTGAGGCAGTAGGAGAGATGTCTCTAAAGTTGAACAGGTGTGGAGTTTTTCAGGAGCCAGTCGTCTAGGTATGGGTAGACAAATATCTTCTGTCTGTGGAGGAAGGCAGCCACCACCGCCATGCACTTGGAGAATGTCCGCGGGGCGGATTTGAGGCCGAATGGAAGCACTCAATACTGATAGTGGTGACGAGCTATCTGGAACCGGAGAAACTTGCGATGCTTCACTGAGACAGGTATATGAAAGTAGGCGTCCTGCAGGTCGATGGCACACATCCAGTCTCCCTAGTGAAGGTACGGAAAGATCTGATGCAGGGCCAGCATACAAAATTTCTCCTTCCTGATACACATGTTCAGCAGGCGCAGATCAAGGATAGGTCTGTACTCTTTGGCTACGCCTCGCTTTTGGACTAAGAAGTAGCGGCAATATACCCCCTGATTTCTTTGAAGGGACGGGACCTCCTCTATGGCCTTCTTGGCGAGCAGGATAGATACTTCGTTCTGTGAAAGTTGACTTTGGATTTGAGGAAGGCGCTTGAATTGTGGGGGTACTTGCAGAGGAGGAGACTTGAACCTCAGCAAGTACCCCTGCTTCACAATATTCAGCACCCATTTGTCTCTTGTTCTGGTTTCCCACTTATCCAGGTGAAACACTATACTCCCTCCTACTGGAGTGGCGAACGGGTGCAGAGAAAGCAACGACTCAAGGCTTGGGAGGCTGCTTAGAGGTGGACTTCTGTTTGTTATTGCCTCTTCCAGTGCGTCTTTGTTGGAACTGGAATCTCTGTTGGTTCTGGGAGGACCATTGAACTCCTTGCGTTTTTCTAGGCCAACAGCCTTGACAGTGTCCAGCTCTGCCTTCATTTTGTTCATCTCGTCGTCAGCGTGAGTCCCAAACAAAGACGAGCCATTAAATGGAAGGTTCAGAATCTTTTTTTGGGCGTCAGGTTTGAGGCCTATGAGGCGCAGCCAGGCTGAGCATCGTGAACAGACCCCATGGGAGTAGCCATGAACGGCGGGATCTGAAGCGTCCGCTGCAGCACTTATCACCTGATTGGCTACTAGCCCCCTTCTTGCAGAATTTCGGTGAAATCCTGCTGGTCCTCCTTGGGAAGCTTCTCAGTGAATCGTGCCAGGGAGTCCCAAAGAGATCTGTCATATCTCCCGAGAAGGGCTTGTGGTTCTGTGAAAATGGGCCTTATCTCGTAAGGCCATGGTTTCATCATGATTTTGGTGATGTTGAACTGTATTTAGTATGTTCAGCTAATATGGAGTGAATTTGTCACGTTAACTAGCGAGTTCATTACGTATTTGGAGATTTCGTCTCGAACATGGGTTCCATTTTGTTTTTGAGTCTCCATTTTGTATTGCCATTACGCAGGCCGACAAGTGTGGTCGAACGAACGAAGCGGCCTGGCCTTCATGTGTTGGTATACATTAACAGGGTCTTTCTTGACTTCGAGGTGAATTGCAAGGATCTGATTCCTTCACCTGAAACTGACCCTGCCGAGTCAATTTCCCTGGTTCGATCGTTGTCTGAGATTGCCATCATTGTTCAGGACATCATTAACTTTTAGTCTCCTTACACATGCCTTATCTTGCTCGCTATCAGTCATTGTTTCCTTTTCTATGCTCTTTACTACATGCATTGTGCTTTTCAATTATGGGTATGTCCGGCTTGTGGAGATTGGATTTGGGACATTCTCAATGATTAACTTTGGGTTGGGACATTGCAAACTGAGCTTTCTTGTCATGTGATACTTTGTTTGAGAATGTACCCTATTGGTTAGCTTTTTGCGCAGTGGGAGTATGTTTGAAATGTGAATATTGTGTATAAAAGGAGATGTCTTGCTCTACGAATTTGAGCAGTCTCCTGAAATATACCATGCTGTATTTTTAGGATCACTGTTACTGGCTGCAGCTAATAAATTTGGTCTCTGACGTCACCCAGAAGTATTCCGTGTCTCTATATCCCAAGACAGGTGAATCCGAAGACTTTGGGCGTGCCCCTGGCGCCGCTGGGTTCTAAAAGCCCGGTTCTTCATTTGGCGCCCAACATAGGGCGACTTCAGCGGTACCGGTCCAAGCCCGAAGATTGTGAGGAGCTTTGTGAGGAAATTCTGGAAGAGGGCCCCCACTTCATCGACCCCGGCATGTCGAATGTGGACAGAAGGTTTTTGCTACGAGGCTTCCCCTTTCCGACGGCTATGAAGGACTGCTGCCCTGACTGTCGCCCTGTCTTGGACCCTTTTGTGATGATTTGTAGAGCGAGACGATAGACGGTCTTCTGGTGGCGTGACAAGACATTTTGGTTAAGTATAAGTGGGTCACTCCCACAACTTGGTTTTGTTTCTTGGGTTCTTTGATTTGGTTTTTGCAAATACCAAAGCCAAGGGGCTCGTACATTTGCGAGTATATCGTGTTAGATAACCCCTTGAAGTTTGAAGCTAGATTAGTGAGCGAAGATGCCTGGTCTTAGCAAACTTAGAAAATGGTTTTGTTGTAGTTGTAACAGGGATTCCCGATTGGAGGACTCGTGTCTGATAACTCCGGTTGGAACTCCGACTTATGAGCTCTATTCAAAGCATGGAGTGGGTCCCATTACGTATGATGAAGTATGGGTCCGAAATACATGAAAATATGGTGTTTTAAGATGGCCACAACATGGTAGTTTCGAATCAGATGTTTTAGATAATTTGGAAGTTGCGCTATTTAGGAAGAAAGCCTGGCCGGCGATGTTTGACTCTTTCCGCCTCTGGCGTAAGGAAGCCAAACAGCGAGAAATTAAGCAAGCTAAAAGAGATAGGAAAGAAAAGAATATGTTGATAATGAAAGCTGCTAGGCAGTTTAAAGAAGATGAAGAAGATTGTGCGATTGAGGTGTCGGATAGACATCATTGTATGCCCATTGATAAATGTTATACGGCCTTGCCACCTCTTCTTCCGAATGTGATTAAGGACGCTGAAAATGATCCTTTGATGTCGCATTTGTTGAGATCACCACCCCCTTATGTGCAGAGTGCTACGGCACCTCCGCAACCCCCAGTTGTGCAACCTCCAGTTGTTCAACCCCCTGCTGTTGCTCAGCCACCAGTTCTTCCACAGTTGGTTCTCCCACCTCTGGCGCAGCCTTCTCTAGGGCCGCCAGCTTTGCTTACAGCTTTGCCTCAAACTCCTTTGCCTTCTACTCCTTTGCCTTTAACTTCCTTTTCTACTGACCCTATGTCTTTGTCGCCTCAAAACACTTTGTCTCCTGTCCTCATGTCGACTTCTTCTCCTTCTACTCGATAACGAATGACTGAGACTGTTACTAGCCTTTTATCTCCTTTCTTTGGGTCACTGACCCCAGTTTCTGTACGGAAACAAACGCGTAGTCAGCTCCCTAGTTCCGAGGAGCGGACAGTGTTAGATCTCCTTGATCGTAGATGGGTTATAAATGCCTCCAGGTATGATCAGCAAACGGTTATGGATGTTTTCCTACAGTGGGAAGCACCAAAACAAAGGTATGTTTTTGATGTTATGTGTACTTTCCTCCGTGAGGAATGGGATGATACTAAATTGGGTCCGATTCCATCAGAACTGCTTAATGATCAGTCTGAATTTGCTAAAGGGACGATAGTGGGTCCCGGTGTTGAGGAAGCAGTAGAGACGCTTCTTGCATTTAGGTATAGACTTCCTTCTCAGCCATTGTTTGAACCTGACTCTTCTGTTAGGGGAAAAGTGAAGCAGTATCCGACGAGAGAGGTTCCCCCTATATGGAGAGAGGAAGTTTTGGCTGATTCCGTTAATGGTATTGCTGCAGTACCGGCTCATTTCCAGCGAGTTTGGGTACATGTTCCTTGGAAGAGAGCTGAAGTTCTGGCTCTTATGCAGACTTTGCCTGACCCTCGCAAAAATCCTGCAGGTTATTATAAAGAGTTGTCCCAGACAGTTGATGCGTGTGTGATGAATTTGGCTGACATAAATATGTTCTTGGGGAATGTAGTCCCTCAACCTTTGTGGGCAAAGATCCGTCACGAGGATCATGCAGTAGAATTGGGAGATACGTGGGTTAATATTATTGCTGCAGATGGTCGACAGGTAGGAGGTGCTAAACCTGAGCCTTTAGTTGCAGAACTCCCTGGTAGGATCATTGCTTTAATGAAGACTTTGATGCCTCTTATGCAAGTGAATTGGGATAAGTTAGCAGCATGTAAGCAGAAGAAAGACGAGAGTGTGTCTGATTTATTTACTAGGTTTGAGGAAACATTCATCGATCATAGTGGTCAGGATATGAGTACAGAAGGTGGTCAGCGGTTGTTTGTGGATAAGTTTGTCTATAATTTGCTCCCCGAGCTTTGTAAGAAATTGAAGGACTCTGAGAGTTCATGGGCTGTTTCTTCTTTGGCCCAGATATTGGCTGCTGCACAATATTATGAGAACAAAGATAAAGATGAGAAAGATAAAGCAAAAAAGAAGACTAAAGAATTAAAGACGAAGGTTCTTTTACAGCAGGCGTATCCGCCTCGCCTTAATCAGCGTGAGTTTCAACAACCTCCACAGTTTCAGAGAGTGTTGCAGAAGCCCGAGTCTTTTCCTCAGTGACTTCCGGTAGGCCCTAATCAATGCGCTTATTGTAAGGAAGAAGGCCAATTCAAGCATAGTTGCCCGATTCTGCTACAACGTGTGAATGGTATGTCTGGTGAGATAGGTCGAGGTGTCCAGCAAGTACCTAGGGGTAGAACACGTGGTGTGTTCCCCCAGAGTGGACGTTCCTTTCCTCCACAGCATTCTATGAATTGTTTTGACCAACAGAATGTTTCATCTGGTCAGTCGGCTCAATATTATGATGATGATTATTATGTTGAAAGTGAGAATGCTGATTTTAATGATAGCTAGGACAGACATAGACAAAGTGTCGGTTCCAGTAGACCAGAGTGGACCTTATGTTGAAGTGATTACATCAGGTGTGTCAGAACCTTTTCTTTTGGATACTGGTGCGGCGAAGAGTTCTATCATGCACTCTAAACTCCCTGGCGCACCTTTGTCTGGCTTGACGAATGTTTCAGTAGGATTTTCTGGCGCCCCAGTTGGTAACCCGGTTTCTTGTCCTTTGTCTCTTTCTGTTGGGCCTTGTGAGTTGGAAGCACCTCTGATTCTAACGACAGGTTGTGGTGAGAATCTGTTGGGTTTGGACTTGTTGAAGAGATTACATGCTTGTATTGTTCTCCTTCGGGAGTACATCTTATGTTGGGTGAGAAAGTGATTTCTCCGATGTATTTGTCTAAAGATTGGCTTCCACTGGAATTGCGTTCTCTCCCTGATACGCTTTGGGCTACGGGTCCAAACGATGTTGGTCTTTTGCAGATTCCGCCATACGTTGTTACCCTCAAGGCGAATGTTAAGTTACCTCGCATTCCTCAATATTGAATATCGAGTGATGGTGAGAGAGCTCTTTTAGCGATGATCTATGATTTGGTTGAGAAAGATGTGATTGAAGAAACGAGAGGTAATGTGTTAAACAGTCCTGTTTTGCCTGTTCTTAAACGTACTGACTCTTCTCAGCCACTTGTGTATCGGTTTGTGATCGACCTTCGTGAGGTTAACAAGATCGTGGTGCCTCAGTTTCCTGTTGTACCGGACATTACTGCTTTATTGACTATGATCCCTGCTTCGGCTGCCTGGTTTTCTGTGATTGACTTGAAGAATGCTTTAGTATTCAGATTGCTGAAGAGAGTAGAGATATTTTTAGCTTCTCTTTATTTATTTATTTTATTTATTTATTTGTGCAATTTTATATAGTGCAAACTTTACCCGAAGGTGTCAGAGCGCTTTACATAGGACCCAGTTTCAAACATAAGGACTGAAGGTTACAAGCGGACAAAAGAATTTGCAAATTTTTGACTTACATAAGAACCAGTTGAAAACATACGGACTTAGGATTACATACGTTATTAAAAGGTACAAACGGAAAAAATTGCAAATGTACAAGAGATAAAGTTACACACGGAGGAGATACAAATGGATAAATTCTAGGCATATACTAGTGATATCTCTATCTACTTAGGGAGGGGATACACATGGATATACTCTAAGAGTATATCCATATCCAAGCTTCCGGTTTAAGCGCGCTCCTCAAGGTTATTGTGAGAGTCCTTCCATCTAGAGTCAAGCGTTGAAAACTTAGCCTAATTCTTTTGTTTTACCTTCTGGTGTGACACTTATCCAGTACGTGGATGATCTGTTGGTCGCTGCTGATGATGAAGAGACTTGTAAAGAAGTTACTCTTTCTTTGTTGCGACATTTGTCTGACCTCCATCATAAAGTGTCACTTTCGAAGTTGCAATATTGTCGCCAAGAAGTGACCTACTTAGGTCATCTCTTGTCGAAGGAGGGAAGACGATTGACCCCAGAACGTATACAAGCAATTGCGCAAATGACTGTACCATGCACACAGAGAGAAGTGTGTGCTTTCTTGGGTATCACTTTGTATTGTAGACAGTGGATTCCGAATTTTTCTTTGTTGGCGAAACCTCTGTTGGCACTTACTCTTAAGGATACACCGAATCCTCTTCCTTGGTCTGACGAATATCAAAGAAGTTTTTCTGAATTGCGTGATGCGTTGTGTTCGGCTCCGGTGTTGGGTACCCCCGACTACAGTAAGCCTTTTACGCTTTACGTGCACGAGAGAGAGGGTTGTGCGTTGTCAGTGTTGACACAACAGTTGGGAGACAAGCAACGCCCATGTGCGTATTTCTAAGCTACTTTAGATCCGGTAGCTAAAGCGTTGCCGAGTTGTCTGAGAGCTACAGCGGCAGCAGCTGTTTCTATTCGACAGTCTACTGGTCTGGTATTGGATAATACATTGATTGTGATGGTCCCACATGCAGTGGATACCTTATTGAATAAAACAAAGACTCAGCATCTTACTAGTGCACGTTTGTCAGGTTATGAGTTGACGCTTTTGGCTAGTCATGTGCATATAAAGCGGTGCAACACATTGAATCCAGCTACGTTGTTGCCGATTTCTGTAGAGACAGATGTTCAGGAACAGCATGATTGTCTTCTCCGGACAGAGGAAGAAACGAAGGGTAGAATTGATCTGAAAGATACTCCTCTTTCGAATTCTGATGGTACCTTATGGGTAGACGGTTCATGCTTTAAGCTTCCGAATGGTGATACGACTGCAGCGTATGCGGTTACGACTTTGCACACGATTGTTGAAGCTGCACGTATTCCACAGAATTCAGCTCAAGCAGCAGAGTTGATTGCACTGACGAGAGCATGTGTGTTGTCGAAAGGAAAGAGAGTGACTGTGTATACCGATAGTCAATATGCGTTTGGTGTTGCTCATAGTTTTGGACGTTTGTGGAGAGAGAGAGGATTTCTTACTTCTCATGGTACGAAGATTCAGCATGGACAGTTGGTGAATGAACTTCTTGAGTCACTTACGTTGCCGACGCAAGTTGCCATTGTAAAATGCAGTGCACATAAGAAGGTTACGGATGATGTTGGTCGTGGTAATGCGTTTGCGGATGAAGTAGCGAGAGAAACAGCGAAGGACGTGACGAGTCGAATGTATGTTGCAGGCCCTGCTAGATGGGTTCCGGAAGGGACAATGTGTGAAGACACAATAGAGTGTGTGAAATCGATTCAGGCTGAAGCTACTGAGAAAGAATTGAGTGTGTGGAGAGAGACTACGTGAATGTTGGATTCGACTGGTTGTTGGATTGAGTTGTCAGAACACCAGCGATGGTTGTTGCCTGATGCGTATGTGCTTCCAGTGGTTACGATGGCACATGGATTGGCTCACATCAGTTCGAAAGGAATATGTAAGTTGTTGGCTCCAGTATGGCAGAATGCTGGAATTCCTAAATGTGCTGAGAATCTGGTGAGAAACTGCATGGTTTGTTTGATACATAATCCTGGTAAGGGAACTCCAACTCCAGCAGGTCATTTTGCTCCTCCAACGTATCTGTTTGAGGTTCTACAGTTGGAATTTATTCACATGGAGAGATGCAACAACCTGAAGTATGTCCTTGTGGTTGTTTGCACCTTTTCAAGATGGATAGAGGCTTACCCCCTTAAGTGTATTACTGCCTTATCTACAGCCAAGGTTTTGTTGAAAAAGTTTTGCCCTAGGTTTGGTTTGCTGAGAATGGTATAGAGTGACAACGGAAGTGAATTTGTGGGTCAGATTATGAAGAAAGTGTGTGCGGGTTTGGGAATAAGGCAGAAGTTTCATGCTGCGAATCACCCCCAGTCAGCTGGTTTGGTTGAATGCTACAATGGCACTCTCAAGCTTAAGTTGGCTAAGATACAAGCAAGATCTGGCCTTGCATGGCCTGATGCCTTGCCATTGGCACTTTTGTCAACAAGGACGACAGCACATTCTCGTGTGGGACTTAGCCCATACGAGATTGTCTTTGGTTGCCCGGCGAATGTTTGGGGTGTGCCGAGGCCAACTAAGTACAGTGACATCGAGTACCCTATGTTGGTTGATTATTTACATGATTTGACTGCTAAATTGCGTGTTCTTCACCAACAGGTGCACAATACCTTACCTTCAGCTTCTGTGGATGCAGGTCACTCGATTCAACCTGGGGACTGGGTCCTGATCAAGAACTTCCAAAGGACGAAGAATCTCGAGCCGAGATGAAATGATCCTTATCAGATTCTTTTGACGACTCGTACGGGTGTTAAGGTCTGCGGCAAGAAAAACTGGGTGCATGCCACCCATTGTAAGAGACTTCCACTTCCGTTGCGTATGACCGATGGATTGCTGATGGTCTTGCTGATTCAGAAAGCGAGAGAGTTTTGGAGTTTGTCCCCTTTAGTGATGGGCATTTGAAATGGACTCTGTCGGAACGTGAGGATGATGAAGTTTTGCAAGAAGCTGTGCCGTCCCGTTTGACACTTGACACTACCAATCCCGAGACGCTTTTTCATGATCAGACTGTGTCTGGTAAAGAATGCTATAATCTGCAAACCAGATTGGACAAATAAAGATCGCATATTTTTTGGTGCATTATACTCTGTCAGACAAGAGACTTACTTTTTTTGTCTTTTTCTTTTTCAAACCGCCATCCGGGTTCAGCTGCAGGGTCACGGTATAAGTTCTTAAGGGGTGACTCGCGTATTGACACAAGGTCTGCAGTTCCGGGAGTGTCTAGGACGCCTGGACGCATACTTAAGTGAAGAGGTAAAATTGCAGTGAGCGGATGGAGTCTTTTGTAACTGATAGAGTTGTTGAGAAAATGAATTTTAAGATGAGATTGTGTACATTGGTCCATAACAAATGTTTTATTATATTGTGTTCTTTTGTGTTTTTAAGTATCACATTGGCTTGTGTGGGTTGGATTGTTTATGCTACATCACTGATTTCTGCACCCACCACTCAACCTATGCTTTCTTCTACTACTGTTTCTTTGCACCAATTCTATATGTTGCCTGAACATGAACAGATAAGGAGATCAGAATTTGTAAACAACTCATTTATACAGCTGTTGCACCAGCATCAGTTGGTAGTCAATACTACAAATTGTTGGGTATGTGGTCTTATGCCTCATACGACAGATAGAGGTATGCCATATCTGGTTTTGCCTTTTTCTTCCAATGGATCTGTATGGGCTTTTCAAACCATGTTCATCTATGCGAATGAGGTATATCCTTTGCGTTCCATGAGAGATAACCCTAGCAATAGTGCCTTGTTAAAGGGAATAATAGATATGATCCGAGATATTGAGGCATACAATGCTATCCCTAAGGATGAGGCATAGGCTTATATTGGTTGGAATGTCACTGGATATAGCACTAGTTTGACAGAGAAGGAGAGACGGAAGAGGTCTACCCCGATTTGGATCGTACCCCATCAAGGCCACTTTTGTTTATGTGGTAATGGTAGAAAACCGATAGCTCAGCTAGGTGAGAGTGTAGGTGCTCAAACCTACGTTTTGAATCCAAGACTTCTCCTCCATTTGTGCCAGCTAAAGGTACATATTTTGTATGTTACGACAGATCCTATACATGGTTGCCACCTGATTTTTCAGGCACATGTTATGTGGCATTTTTGCTTCCCCCTACATACACGGCTGCTATGGATTATCACAGAACACAATATGTTAGAGGTGTCTTTGATCAGGAAGATACCGCAGCACAGGAAGTAGGCAGAATCGTATTGCGTTAGATGTCATACTTGCAGATAGAGGAGGGGTATGCAAATTGATCCAATCTAGTTGCTGCGTTTACATACCAGATAATGCCCGACAGTATACCAAGCCATTTCCAGATTGCATAAGGTTTCTGAGTCTATTCATGTAGACGAAGGAAAGTGGTCATTGATTGGATTGTTTTGGGGACAGCTGTCCAAATGGGGATGGAAAGTTCTGATTTTCCTTGGTATGGTTATAGCTATTCTCTTCTCTTGTTGTCTTTGCATCCAGTGTGCTCCCGCCGTTTGTAGTCTTTGTGCTACTACGCGTGTGCGGAGACCTGTCTCGAGAGAAGTAGAAAGTAATAGGATGATGCTCCAGCAACACCTTGATGGTCTGATGAAGATTGATATAGACCTAGATTCAGATTAACGTGAGTTTAGGTTATTGCCTACGTAATGGCAAAAGGAGGGTCTGTGGTTCTGTGAAAACGGGCCTTGTCTCGTAAGGCCATGGTTTCATCATGATTTTGGTGATGTTGAACCGTATTTAGTATGTTCGGCTAATATCGAGTGAATTTGTCACGTTAACTAGCGAGTTCATTACGTATTTGGAGATTTCGTCTCGAACATGGGTTCCATTTTGTTTTTGAGTCTCCATTTTGTATTGCCATCACGCAGGGCGACGAGTGTGGTCGAACGAACGAAGCGGCCTGGCCTTCATGTGTTGGTATACATTAACGGGGTCTTTCTTGACTTCGAGGTGAATTGCAAGGATCTGATTCCTTCACCTGAAACTGACCTTGGCCAGTCAATTTCCCTGGTTTGATCGTTGTCTGAGATTGCCATCATTGTTCAGGACATCGTTCACTTTTAGTCTCCTTACACATGCCTTATCTTGCTCGCTATCAGTCATTGTTTCCTTTTCTACGCTCTTTACTACATGCATTGTGCTTTTCAATTATGGGTTTGTCCGGCTTGTGGAGATTGGATTTGGACAAGATACCACGCACCTACTTAACATACTTGGCTGCATCAACATTCCCCCCAACTGTGGTAAATAAGTTATTACCCTGTCATAATTTCTATACATTAATAAGGAATGAGGATAGCTCATAAAATGAGAGACAGAGTCCGTGGTGTCCGGTTCAAAAGGGCTTTAATACAATGACTCGAGTCACTGGAGAATCGGGTTCCATCACCACTAAGGTTCAGGAAGGGTCGTCATCTAAAGCTTTATTCACATAACACATTATATATAGTAAAACCATACAATTGCATTGAATAGAGAAGGCGGAGCGCTCCAGGCGGAGCAAGTGAAAGAGAGAGATAAGAACACATGGGCGTGAAAGAAGGCGTGTAAGGAGGCGTACACGTGGGTGTTCACTTGATGAGTCATAGGTGTGTCATAGGTGGGTGGATGCATAGAGGAGGTCTGCAGGGTCAGCAGGAACCTTTACCCTACTTGTGTGCGCAAAACTGGTCATGACGTGAAATTGACGTGTAACTGGGGAGAGCTGGGGGGAGCTGACTTTAGCACTAGTAGAGGAGTCTGGGATGTCAGAACGACCTGCACCTTTGGCACATCTGATATCTTGTGTTTGGAGGATGTATTGTCTGAAGTAAAGGTCTCTCGAGTAAAAGCTGTTCATCACTAAATGCTAGTGTGTGCATATATTTCTTCGTGCATTGCCTGGGGGCCATGGGCCTTCTATGGAAACGGGTCCTGTAAATCACTTGAATGGAGACAGAAAGGCTAGGACCTATCTTCTGCAGGCGGAATATGTTTACCCCTTTCACTAGACTGGAATGTGTTTTTGCGGAGCTGAGCAGATAACTGTAGGCAAAATACTGTCTTTGGCAGGCCAGGCTGGGCACCTCTCGGCTGAGCAGGAAGTAAGGGAGAGGTCAGGGATGCATAACTAAACTGCAGCTTTCAGAGTCAGAAGAGGCTCGGAGCCTGAATTCGGGACCTGGCTCGGCTGTGCCACAAAAAAAGTGTGCATCTCGACTTTTAAACGTGTACCATGTAAATGCATTGGCAACGTAGGCCTCAGTGCAGAATTAACTTTTCATTCATGGAGGGCCTAATAACTGACATGCTAACATTGGACGGAAATGCAGAGGCATTATTATTACAGGCATGAGAAGGGAATTACATGATGGCTTGGACATACCTGGGGCATAGGTACATGGATAGGGTGCGAGTGGGGGACACACTGGCCACGTAAAATTTCTATTTCCTCATTCCCTCCTTGTCCCCTACTGTGCCCTTCAGGACACATCTATATTCATGAGGCCGTCTATTTGTTCATACAGCATCATTTGTTCGTCTTTTTTCATTTGGGCACGTGAACGTGAATGTGTACGGGGAATACAGGCAGTGGCACACAAGCCGCAAATTGCTGGGCCACAT
This sequence comes from Lissotriton vulgaris, assembly GCF_964263255.1. Lineage (NCBI taxonomy): Eukaryota > Metazoa > Chordata > Amphibia > Caudata > Salamandridae > Lissotriton > Lissotriton vulgaris. Next base: position 893,031,192 of record NC_141689.1, on the reverse strand, counting down.
TGCAGACAGAGACAGCAACTGAATACTACAAGCAGTATTATTCCTAGGAAGGACAACACTGTCTAACCCCATCCCGCTATCACACTCCAGAGCCAACCGGACCAAGGACATGGGTCTTGATGCATTTCACGGGCTATCTTGTGGAGCCTTGTTATTGCTGCATGCACTGATGGTGCGTTATTTGGAATAAACACACAACAACTAGAGCCGATCACTCTACAAGCCCCGCCCCTATCTGCCAGAATGACGTCAAGAACAAGGCGGTTCTGAAGAACAACAAGACTCATAGCAGACTGCTCCTCGGTCAAGTTACCTAAGGCAGAAGTAGTCTCATTCACTACAGCTTCCAAAGTTCTCGACAATCTGCGAATTAATTTACTGTTTTGGACGGGACCTATGAACCAGAAGTATCCTTTAATAAAATCCTTATACTGCTCCCACGCTGACTCAGTCTGATCGACAACTGGGGAATCGATCTCCCTCTTGTGTCTAACATGTACGAGTCGCGAATCTCAATGATAATGGGATGGGGCTAGAAAAACAGGTGGCAGTAGAAACGGTATATAACACGTCCCACCCCAGTCTAAAGGCAGACGTACATAGGCTGTCTGACCGCAAATGAAATAGGAATGGCGGGAGGCTTTGAAAGTAGACTTTCCTTTATCATTGAATTCGACCACAGTATTACAATCACTGTGTCCTAAGTGTACCGAACCATTCTTTCTAACGCATAATTCGCCTTTTACTGGTAAAACTGTTATAAACGGTGAATCTATATTTGTCTCTGACTGGACGTTCAGAATCATAAGGCTAAGGGAAACGTTTCCTAATTCGTACACTTCATTTTCTAGATCTGTTCCTTTCCTTTGGGGAAAACCATCTTTGTCGGGAAAACATGCCTTATTCATTACTATATTCAGGTCCCCCCAAATCCATTCACTCTGGGAATCTGTGAACTTTCTGTCTTGTGTTGGTGACATTAAAGCAAACCAAGCTCCGCACGAACCATTGTGCGAAAACGGATAAGGAAAGAGGGGCAGAACTCCCTTCGTCTTCTGATAAGGTGGGAGTCGGCCACATACCCAGCAATTCGTTACATTGCTGGTCTGGTGAGAATGGTGTAACATACGAATAAAAGTATTGTTGCGCAGTGCTAGTCGATATGACAATTCATGGGGTGGCAGATCACTGAATGTGTGCTCTACAGTGTTATTGGAGGGAGAATGTATATGTGAACCAAGAGGAGGAAAGAAAACATGTAGCGTCAAGCTTATACATATAATCGATATACTTAGAAAAAACATAATGATCAGAGTTACTATGCATCTGCTGCGTAAGTTTTTGCAGTATTTATCTTTCATCTCTTTCTGTCTATCTCTCTGTCTATTTGGGTCTACGATCTTATACATGTCAGGAACCTGTCTAACCGCTTCACCCGAGGGGGGCTTAAACAATTAAACGCTGTCTGACTTACTAGACCGTAATTTCAGTTTATACTCCTGTTGCGGAGTCTTTTCTAGCAAAGGGACTTTAGAGTCACTGATATCAAGGTAGTCCTTAGAGTCTTTTACCGAACCAAGTCCATGGAAGCGTTTCACGTGGTGGGCATGGAGCCACCCCTTCCTCCGCTCGACCTTGACGGCGGTCCTCGTCGTGAGAAGAACCAGCTTTGGTGCGCGCCAGCGGGGCTCGAGAGGACTTGAACGATCAAAATTTCGGACCAAAACCAGGTCCCCCGGGACAATCGAGTGGTTTTTCACCTGGGTGTTGTCGGGGAAGGCAGCTGCAACCTGTGAATGACAAGAAAGGAGTGCAGACATCAAGGAAGCCAGGTAATCTGTCAGCATATTACTGTCGACATCAGTGATCTTTTTCGGCATAGGCGTACCCCACATATTCGGCGGTCTACCAAAAACCACCTCGTACGGGGATAGTCCGGTTCTGGAATGAGCTACCATACGCATGTAAAAGAGGGCAACCGGCAAGGCTACCATCCAATCCACGCCTTTTTCTGCACAGACCTTTGCTAGCTTGGTTTTGAGTGTCTGGTTGTGTCTGTCTACGAGACCTGCTGCCTCTGGGTGTCGTACGCAATGGAATCTCCACTGGTACCCTAACAGAAGAGATACTTGTTTCATCAGTTCAGAAGAGAATGGCTGACCGTTATCTGAGTACACGACACGGGGCAAGCCGTATCGTGGAAAGAATTCTCGGACCAACTGCTTGGCAGTGGTCACAGCAGTGTAATCTGGGACTGGGTACGCTTCTGTCCATCTAGATAGTGCACATACAACTACGAGGACGTACTTGTATCCTCGACATCTGTCCATCTGAATATAATCCATCTGGAGGTCTTCAAAAGGGTGGTCAGGAGGATGAAATCCACCTTGTTCCACAGGAATGCCTTTGCCTGGATTGAACTGACAACAGATCATGCAGGTACGCACTTTCTGTTTTGCTGCTGCACGTAGATGCTTGTTGAACCAGATATTCTGTAAACTGTCTAACATGGCCTTTTCTCCTAAGTGTGCTGGACTATGTGCTGTATTTATGATAGCTTGAACCATGGAGTCAGGGAGAAACCATGTGGCTTTGCCTTTTGTCATCCAACCCTGGTCTGTCTGGACCCCTCCTTGTTCAGTCCATTTCTTGATTTCGTCTGGAGTGGCATGTGTCTGAATGTCGAGTACATCTTGTGAGGGATCCCTGACTGTCATGCAGTTTATCAGCGAAGGTGTTTCTGTCTTTATCGTGTCAGTTGGAATGTCTGTTTGAGTCTGGGCTGTGAGTTTAGCTGTTCGATCTGCCAGGTCGTTACCCTGGGAAATGGTGTCAGTGACTTTCGTATGTGCTTTGCACTTCATGATGGCTATGGCTGTAGGTAAGTGTATTGCATCTAACAGAGCCTGAATGAGGGGACCGTGTTGTATTTTGGCCCCATGAGAGGTCAGAAAACCTCTCTCCTGCCAGAGGACTCCAAAGTCGTGTACGACTCCGAAGGCATACTGTGAATCCGTGTATATGTTTACTTTCAAGTTCTTGGCTCGTATACAGGCTTGGGTCAGAGCGATGAGTTCTGCTGCTTGGGCTGACAGGGTATCAATTCGATGTGTCTCTACGACTTCAGTATCAGTGGTCACTGCATATGCGGCCACTAACTCTCCTGTACTTGTTCTCATGCATGAACAATCTACATAAAGTGTCAGGTCTGGGTCGGGTAGTGCAATGTCTGTCAAGTCTTGTCTTGGCTTCGTCACTGTATTAATTACTTCCACACAGTCATGTGGTGCAGGGTCTGCTGTGCTCGAGGGCAAAAGTGTAGCAGGGTTCAGGGTGTTGCATCGTCTGATCTCTATGTGTGGCTGGAATAATGTCAGTTCATATCCTGTCAGTCTTGCTATAGTCAGGTGTTGAGTCTGAGTCCTGTTCAAGAGAACTTCCACTGAGTGTGGAACCTGCACTGTCAGGGGATGTCCTAACACGATGGAATCGCTTTGTCTGATTGCTAGAGCTGTTGCTGCAACTGATTTTAGGCACGCAGGCAGAGCCTGGGCCACTGGATCCAATGTACTAGAAAAGTAAGCACAAGGCTTGTGTTTTCCTGCTTGATCTTGTGTAAGGACAGATAATGCTGTGCCTTCGCGTTCAGTGACAAAAAGTGTAAAAGGTTTGCTGTAACATGGTGTCGCTAAAACTGGTGCTTGGCATAGAGCTTTTTTCAATTCATCGAATGCAAGTGCATGTTCCTGAGTCCAAGGGAGGACAGTCGAAGTCGCTGCCTCCTGTGTTGTTAACTGTATGAGTGGTTTGGCTAGATATGCATACTGGGGAATCCATTGTCTGCAGTAAGAAGTGAGGCCAATGAAGGCCCGTACCTCCTTTTGTGTCTTGGGCTGTGGAGGATGTGCGATTAACTGAATGCGGTCTGGTGTCAGCTGTCTACCCCTCTTGGACAGCAAGTGTCCAAGGTACACCACTTGCTGGGCACAGAATTGCAACTTTGAAGGGGACACTTTGTGCCCCTTTTCTGCCAGGAAATATAAGACTGTCAGTGATGCACGTTCACAGTCTCGTTCTGTTCGTGCTGTGATCAAAAGATCATCAACATATTGGAGCAGTGCAGTGTCAGTAGGCATGTGAATGCTGTCTAGTTGTCTTTTCAATGCTTGACTGTAAATACTAGGACTTTCTGTGAACCCTTGAGGAGCCCTCGTAAATTTGAAGCTGCGTCCATTTAAACAGAATCCGAAGAGGTACTGGCTCTCTGGATGGATTGGGACACTAAAGAAGGCGTTCTTGAGATCTATTACAGTAAAGAACGTCGCTTCGGAATCAATTGCAGTCAATAATGAAGAAATGTCTGGGACCACTGGGTACTGTGGTATTATGCATTTGTTCAGTTCTCGGAGGTCAATCACTAGTCTGTAGACTGGTGGTGCATTTGGATCAGTTCGTTTAAGAATCGGAATGACAGGAGAATTACATACATTGGAGTCAGTCTCTACAGCCACTCCCTGTGCAATGAGTTTGTCAACAATTTTCAGTAATGCTACTACAGCATCAGGTGGTAACTTGTATTGTCGGATTCGTGGCAGTACAACTCCTTGCTTGAGTGTGACACGGTGTGGCGTAATGTGCATGTAACCTACATCAGTCGGACCTTGCGCCCATAAATGCTGTGGTACATTCTGGAGTCTGGGATCAAAATCTCTCAACACATAATGTCCTTTAAAATCACGTAAAAACAATCTCACTCCTTCCGGAGAACAACAAATCACTGCTCCTAGTTCTTTCAATGTCTTTATACCAAGCAAGTTTTCTGGACATGATTTAGTAAGTAACAAGTCTGTGGTACGGGACAATGGACCGACTCCTAGGGAAACTGGCTTTGACACTTCGTTAACAATAGGCTTTCCTGAAAATCCCAGGGAAATATTCTGTGAGCCTGAGAGGGGTGCCCCTGGAACTTCGTCATGACTGATGGTAGTTCTGCTCGCCCCTGTGTCAATCAGAAATTTTCTGTCTTTTCCCAATACACGACTATGTACATAGGGACCCTCTTGATCTACAGGAACCTCAATAAGGGGCAAGCCAACCTCCCTCTCTAGGCTGTTTCATGAGTACTGTTGATAGTCTGGGTAGTCTGACTGTGCATACTGGTACATTTGTTGCGTGACATGTTGTGTGGCAGCAATAGGTTGGGGTACAGCTACTGTCTGTTGTGTGTTCTGTGGCGTTTGCGTGTTCTGCGGGATGTTATCCTGTCTAGGAGGACGCTGTCTTTCTTTCGTCTTGCCTGTAGCTATATTGTGTTTCAGGACAGCACATTCATTTATATAGTGACCTGGTTGTTTGCAATAATTACAGTTCCCTTTGACAGGTGCCGTGCCCTTTTTATGGCCATCAGCTGGGACTGATTGTGCAACCAGTACTTTCATTTTCGTATCTTTCATGCGTCTCTTTTCGTGTTCCTGTTCCTCTCTAATTCGGTTCTGGTGATATTGTAACATTTGCAACATTTGGGAAGGACTATTTGCTTGCCAGGTACTCTCAACTTTCTGTACTCTATTTCTGATCGAGGGTAAGGAATTCTCCACTAATTTGTTCACAAAAAGGTGTGGATACGATTCACTACTTGTCTTAAGGCCACTATTAATAGTAAAACATTTTTCGAATCTAGAATAAAAATCACTAGTGTCTTCATCTTGTTTCTGTTTGCAGGCAGAGATAGCATCCCAATCTTCCTTTTTAGTAACCAATAATCTCGGCAGGACCTATATCAATAGTTCTGGTAGTGCTTTAGCTTTATCCCCAAGACCAACACCAGGGCCTCGTCTTCCAATTCTGTCCAATTTATCTTTGCCTCTCCCACCTCCCAATCTTTTTCCTTAAGCTTTTCATAAATGCCTGATGGTAATAGTACTTTCAATACTTTAATGATGTCAGCGTATGTGTAATCCCCTATGTGGAGAATGTCCTTTAATTCACGGTGGAACCCCCCCGGGTCTTTATCATAACAGGGCAGTAATTTTTTCATTTCCAGTATGTCCATTTTCGTTAAGGGGGTGTAAACGTATACTCGTTGAAGCTCACCCCCTGCAGTTCTAACGGGATGAACCTCTCGTAGGGGGTTCTGTCTGTCTATGTGGAAGGTCTTTCTGACTCTGTGTGGGGCAGGAATCAAGTGCGTGTTCAGAAATGTCAAGTACTTATGTCGTTGGTCTAGAATGACATTAATTAATTCGGTACCTAGGCCACTCCATCTCTCCAGGAGTAGGTCGTCCAATAATTTATACAAGGGACCTGGATCAGAATGTTGGCTCTCGTACAAGGTGATTAGATGTTGAACCATGTAAATACTAGCTAAACGCTGTTCTTCCGGAGGAAGGCTTAAAAATGTTTGCGCCACTATGTCATCATTATATATGTTAGAATTACAGGCCCATTAACTGCTGACCGGGCTAGTTCCTGTTCATGCATAGTACAAAGTTCACCGCCCCCTACTCGTTTTTTCAGTGCATGTTCAGTAGCTTGGAATAGGTATTCGAGGGAATATCTTTCTGGTATGGGAGGGAGGGAATGTTTACTGTAATCTAGGCCTTTAGGCCTGTCAAACTGTCTTGCCCTGCCTATGTAATGAATTTTGTCCATTTCCTCTGTTTCTGTCTGTTCCTCATCTGTGACTACGCCGTCCTCTTTCTCGGCTTGCTCTTTCTTGTGTATATTCAGAATTTCTTTACGAATTTTCCTGTACATACATTCTATCCTTGATATTGTATCATGTTTACCGACAGCTATGTTGTCACTCCAATTGATCATACCTTTAGTTACTTCTTTACTTGGCTGGTCTTGCTCCCTGATCAGGCAATTAATTAAAAATCGTAAAAGCATGCCTTGAATCTCCGCCTTTCTATGTGCCATGGCCTCATGTATACTTTCTGGTCCCTCCCCCGTTCTAATGAAGTGGTATATTCTGTCTAAATGTTCCTTCATGTCTGGTAAAGTGATCAAATAGTCTGCAACGCGTCTTAAACGTACTGAGTATACGAGCATTGAGCCCACACCGGGTACTGGATCATATATACAATTGGAAACCGTTACAGTTTGTCTAAGAGGTGCTGTTGTCGTTGTCGTTTTTGGCATTCGTTGTAGTGCTAATTCTCGTAGTGTTCGTGATGGTGGTGGTGTGTGCCATATGTCTCTAGTGGGCCCCCCTCCCGCTGCCCCTTGACTTGAGCCGCCTTGGCTTGAGTCGTCTTTCACTGTCAGTGTCACTACTGGTGCGGGTTGATCTTGTGCTACGGGCGGTTGGCGAAAAGGATTGTTAGGATTGTTAACAGGAGGAGGAGGAGGAAAATCTGCATTAACATAATCCGGAGCAGCGTCTTCTAAATAGGAGGAAAGAAAAATGTCCGCTGCTGTCTGTTTATGACTATAGACTTTAGTCGGGATCAATGGTGGCGGCAAATTACTGGGTACTTCCGGGGTCACTTCAGGTAGTCCTTCGGCGAGGACGGGATACATGCCTTTAATAAGGGCATTTCTTTGTCTATCTACTTGTTCTGCCTTAACCCGTTCACCTTCTTCCTTTAACTCTTTTTCTTTGGCTTTTTCTGATGCTTCTCTACTTCTCTCTGCTTTGTGGATTTCTTTCTCTGTTCTCCTATGCGCTTCTTTACGCCACAACTCTATGGCATCTTTCTGGGATTGTCTAGCTTTCTTTTTCCATAATGCTTCCTCTACTCTCATGATGCAATCAGCATCCCATGTCCCTGAGGCAGGCCATCTATATTTCTCTTCCAGATCCTTCGTGTAATCTACCCTTAAGTCTAAAAACAGTATGGCATCTAGCCCGTGTTTTTGGTACATAAAATGGCCAGGAGTGTCCCTAGGCGGGACGGGAACTGCCTCTTCGAGTATCCCTTTCCTGGTCCCTATCTGACGTAATTTCGGAAACAGCGGCATATTTGAACTTGAATGAAAACACAATAAACACAAGAATAGACTGAAAACAATCACTCATACCACAACATTAAAACATTAAAAACAGATACATCCTAACTAGTACATAGAAAAAACACAATCCTGAAAACTTGTTTACTTTATGCACTGCTAGAACAGTACAGTCATACCGGTCTCATAAAGAGACACGTCTTTACCGCATCCACCTAAATGGACACGTCTTTACCGGATCTGTGTACCCAGACCCGTCTTGACCGGGCTCAAATAAATGAACCCGTCTCTATGCGTTCCCAATAACGGTACTCACCGGGAAGCAAAACTGAAGGCCTCGGAAACTTGATACTGGACTGGACTGCTACGGCTTCTGGTACTGCTACTGCTGCGCATGCGCATGCGCCTCGGAACAGGTGGCTCGGAACAGGTGGGCCTTGGGATACCTCGGACCTTGCTCTCTTGGCTTGGGCTCTGGTCGGGATGGTCCGCAATCCTCACCGCCTCGTGTGGATGCCTGGTCGCAGTCTACGTCTCCTCCGTGGGCCTGAGGGAGTTGGCAGGAAGTCCCGCTGTCGTGTACACTTTAAGTCCGTCACGGCTATAGAAGGGGTCAGGGGGCTGCACCTACATCGCCGGCGCGTGGGGAAGGGGACTCGTCCCTATTCGGGCGCCAAATTAATGTGGTAAATAAGTTATTACCCTGTCATAATTTCTATACATTAATAAGGAATAAGGATAGCTCATAAAATGAGAGGCAGAGTCCGTGGTGTCCGGTTCAAAAGGGCTTTAATACAATGACTCGAGTCACTGGAGAATCGGGTTCCATCACCACTAAGGTTCAGGAAGGGTCGTCATCTAAAGCTTTATTCACATAACACATTATATATAGTAAAACCATACAATTGCATTGAATAGAGAAGGCGGAGCGCTCCAGGCGGAGCAAGTGAAAGAGAGAGATAAGAACACATGGGCGTGAAAGAAGGCGTGTAAGGAGGCGTACACGTGGGTGTTCACTTGATGAGTCATAGGTGTGTCATAGGTGGGTGGATGCATAGAGGAGGTCTGCAGGGTCAGCAGGAACCTTTACCCTACTTGTGCGCGCTAAACTGGTCATGACGTGAAATTGACGTGTAACTGGGGAGTGCTGGGGGGAGCTGACTTTAGCACTAGTAGAGGAGTCTGGGATGTCAGAACGACCTGCACCTTTGGCACATCTGATATCTTGTGTTTGGAGGATGTATTGTCTGAAGTAAAGGTCTCTCGAGCAAAAGCTGTTCATCACTAAATGCTAGTGTGTGCATATATTTCTTCGTGCATTGCGTGGGGGCCATGGGCCTTCTATGGAAACGGGTCCTGTAAATCACTTGAATGGAGACAGAAAGGCTAGGCCCTATCTTCTGCAGGCGGAATATGTTTACCCCTTTCACTAGACTGGAATGTGTTTTTGCGGAGCTGAGCAGATAACTGATGGCAAAATACTGTCTTTGGCAGGCCAGGCTGGGCACCTCTCGGCTGAGCAGGAAGTAAGGGAGAGGTCAGGGATGCATAACTAAACTGCAGCTTTCAGAGTCAGAAGAGGCTCGGAGCCTGAATTCGGGACCTGGCTCGGCTGTGCCACAAAAAAACGTGTGCATCTCGACTTTTAAACGTGTACCATGTAAATGCATTGGCAACGTAGGCCTCAGTGCAGAATTAACGTTTCATTCATGGAGGGCCTAATAACTGACATGCTAACATTGGACGGAAATGCAGAGGCATTATTATTACAGGCATGAGAAGGGAATTACATGATGGCTTGGACATACCTGGGGCATAGGTACATGGATAGGGTGCGAGTGGGGGACACACTGGCCACGTAAAATTTCTATTTCCTCACAACGAAGATATCCAGCTCGCCTCGTCTGACTTGAAATGTTTCACTCTCCTTCACTTCTTTTTAAAAAAAACATGTTACTCAGCTTAGCATGTATCACTCAGCACCATTTGAGGATCTCATTTAAATACTGATTATCTTCTTATTCTTTACATTTCTCTCTATCCATTCCGGCACCCATTACTTACAGAGTCACTTCTTACTCTGGCTATACCTATTTTTCTTCCTTGCTTCCTTTTGAGTAGAATAAAAGCCTGCAGAAAAGATTCCCCATTCTAAAATGTGATATTGTCTCCTCAGATCCCCTGATGAAGGGCTACCGTTACAGCCCAAAATGCATTGGGATTTTTAACATGAACTGAACTCGAAGGAATGTTTACCTTACGCTGGGATTTTGTGAATTTGAACATTTCACATGGATGAATTTTTTGCTTTCTCATAAACAAATTCTGTGGCTACAAGCAAAAACCACATGTTGTTTATTTCACTTCTGGTCGAACATTGTGTTTATCCTTACTCATATTGTTTAACTCTATTGATTATTATGAAAGTTTCTTGATTTACACTCTTCTGAGTGATTAGCGCAGTGCATTAGGCTATCCAGACATACGTCTGGTGGACTTTTTTCAATTCATGACCATAGGCTTGCAGGGCCTTTTCCTTTTGCACGCAATTGAACATTTTGTAAAAAATAGATTAATTGTCCAATTGTTCACATCGAGTGCATTCAGGTTGCTTCCAATTCTAACTTCTTGTCATAGGCAGGACATTTCCTGAATAAGGCTAGTCCTGAGTGCGGTATCCTGGTGACTTCCAGGTGCAGTCTCCTAATTTCCTCCTGGATTTTCACTTTATTTTGAAAACAAACTTAATTGGCATTTCCACATTTATCAATTTACTGTATGGCTGTACAAGATCAGCGGACCAATTACAGGGAAACCATAATCAAGTTGGATTACTCATCCTCTAGGAAACAAAGGCTGGTACAGCCTTTACAGTGCATTCCATAGCCCCATCAGTTAGATCTCCCAGCTGCCCACACCAGTAGTGTTAACAAAGAAAACTAGAACGCCCAACCAACTCCTTGTCTCCCACCCCGGTCCCATCTGGTGCCCAGTGCATGTACATTGTGTATTCAGTCCATCTCACCCGTATGTGCTGAGAGTAACATATTCTCCTGATATCGATTGGAGATGGTTGTTGGAGACATGGGTGATCCCTGGTTAATGTTAAGTTGTCACCTAGCAACTGTTTGCCTATTGACCTTTAACAGATACTCCTTGGGTGGTCTCTCTGGGTGCCATAGTCCTTAATTCTTGTAGGATGAAATTGCTTTCTAAGGTGTGGTCATCTGCTTTCGTATCTTCCACCAGACCCTCCCACTATTTTGAAGCCTCCACGGTACCGCTGCCTTGTACGCTTCTCTAAGGAGGTTGACGCTTTTGTACTCTGCCCACTTAATTAGTTCTCTCCTCCCACCAATCGACTTTAGGAATTACCTAAGATTTCCATTTCAATGTGATTTGTCTCTTAGCCAGTATCTGGGCTAGAGCTCTAAATCTGGATGTGATCTTGTGTTTGGCAGGGCGTGAGTATATACCCAGACTATGGGTACCACTGAGAAATTGTGGCATGATGTCACTGAGTAGTGTAATATTATCTCCCCAATATGTGATTAGCTGTGGGTACCCTCATAAAATTTTGAACTTTTCTGCCCCAATAACCCCTGCACCTAGGGCACGCTGCTTGGGTGTGTGGGAAGAATGTATTGATCTTGCCAGGTGTGAGATATGCTAAATGTATGAAGTAAAAGTTAGTTTAAACTGTGCATTCCTAGACACTTTTGGTAATCTTTCAGCATATTTACCTAGTCTCCATCTGTAATGGGTATTCCTATATCATTCTCCCACCTGTCTTTTAGTGCGTGTACGGAGCGTTCATTTCAGTTCTGAGGGCCTGAGACAGCCTTATAATCTCCAATGGTGGTATAAATGATAAGGCATTCCTGGTATGCAATTTTGGTTCTCACACCAGACTTTAGCGCTTAATAGTCGCCACTAACTTCCCATTTGGTAAGATGTGCCACACCAGTATATCAAAGTCGACATGTAACTCTTCAAATGGTAATAATTCTCCCACTTTGTATAAGTTGCCAATTTTAACAATGTCACACTCCCATGCAGCCAAGCTGCTCCCGGCATTCAATTCTGACTGGAAAATATTTATGGAAGACCACAAAACCAGCAGAAGAAGCCTTTAGAAAGCAGAAAACGTCAAATTTTCTGAAAAAATCTCTTCAAAATCAGTTTTTGTCACAAAAACTGAAGAGCTCAAGCTCCAGGATCCTCTCAGAAGGAGCCGGAAAAAAGAACTGACCCAACTGTCACCTGTGGTGCATCATGGGATCAAGGGGTCTCCTGCAGGTCCTAAAGGCACGGTACCCTTACTCTAATGCCTTAAAGGCAAGGTGCTAGTTTTTCTTTGTTTTTTAGTATTCTGTTGCAGCCTACTGGCAAATGCCTGCAATTACAGGTTTTCTCTATGGCTATAAAGCATTGATTGTATGACAAATGTTTACTGCGACTGCTTTTCCTTATGGGTTGGGAAGGTATGGTGTCTACAATGCAAATCTATGTAATTTCAGCTTTTCTTTTGCCAGGTTAAAAATATTTTAGGCTACAGTTATATGTTTCACATATGCATATCTATGTATATATATGTATTTTCTATATGCTCCGGGATCCCGCACATGAGCAGGTATTATTCATAGATTATGACTATTGATGAGTATCCCTTGGATGAGAACAATGGTATACTGTTACATACCAATTATCCCAAAGTTCCCAAAATTTCGTTTTCTTAGTATTCAAAGCGGCTTGATCTAAATTTGCTATTCTTAATACTGAGCTCACCTATTCTCCCTCAAGTGGAGTATTTGGTGAGATCCATTTAATACATAGTTATCTGCGTGCCAAAAGGACTAGAATGAAAATAAGTGCTTTATGTGCTTTGTAAAAACCTTATTACCCTCCTCAGCCAGTATTACTCCAAAAATAACTAAAGCCAAACTCACCTTGATTTATTGACCCAAAATTCCCAATAACGTTGTTCCCACTTTATGCCAGAAGATCTGGATGGAGGGACACTGCCAGAACACGTGAGCTTCATCTGCATTAACCTCGCCGCACTTTGGGCAGTACTTCACAACCTGAGTCCCCACTTTAGAAAGTCTCCGGGGGCGTCCAGTAAGCCTTGTGAACAGTAAAAATGTGATTTTTTTCTGAGTGGTGCAGATTTCACATATGGCCCTAGAAAAGTTAAACATGCTTGCTATAATAGATTGAGGTTGTATGCCGGCAGTTCCCTCCCCCAAGTTGCTGTCAGAAAGGCTTGTATATTTTCCCTGGCCTGTATCAGCATCCAATACCATTCTGATACCTCTCTCTACAGAAGGGAGCGTGAGTAGATCTTTGTTTCACAGAATAGGTTTCCCTTTCCACCTTTTCTTAGTGCTTTTACCCAGCTCAATAGCTGATAATTTTTGAATTTTTAAACCGATCCCTCAGAAATCTCCTGCATGCTTTGCCAGGAGATTAGTTCTGTGCCCTCTAGGAGTTGACCCCATCTAAGAATACCACATTCCTTTAACGGGATAGCAAGTGAGTCTTGAAGGCAAGCTGGCGTACCTGGTGAGTTCCAAATAGGTGCATAATAACTAAAGTATTGTATGTGTAGTCATTTGATGCCAGATCTTACATGCACCCTGAAGAACCTTGAGCCTCACTTTTTTTTAAATATTTGGGGTCCCTAAATTTAAAAAGAAAAAAAATTGATTTGTCTGGTAGACCAAGTGTAAGAGCTCGGAAAAGCAGTGATAAATCAGGGGTATCCCTCAGCAACTGCCTAAACATTTTCATGTGAAAAGCCCAATAATACTGGAGGAGGTCCGTTCTAGCTATACCGCCACTTTCCTTTTTCTGCCTGAGTTTTCTTCAAGCAATTCTGGGCCTTTTGTCCCCCCATATAAAGCTGGAAAAGTCCCCTTGTACCTTTTTAATCCACTCCATCTTAAATTTTAAAGGAATCGTATTGAATAGGAAGATGTATTCAGGGAGAATAGACATTTTTAAAAAGATTGGAGCGACCTAAAAACAATAAAGGAAGGGATTCCTAGGCCTGAAGTTGTTTCTGCAGTTTAGATGTTACATTATCAAAGTTCACTTTAGTTATTTTCTCCAAATGTTGCACAACTTGGATTCCTAAATATTGTATGCTTTGTTTAATTAAATCACAGGGGTAGTTGGTGTTCCATTGCATAATCTAAGTTTTTTGTTGCTTCACAGCGTAACAGGATATCTTGCCAAAACTTTCTAATGTTTCCCAAATTGCTGGCAGAGATGGATGTAAATGCCCTGTGAAAATCATCAGATCGTCAGGGTAGAGCCCAATCTTCTTCTCCCAGCCATTGCATACAAAGGGAAGAAACCTCCTACATACACTCAGTTTTAGGGCCAATGGCTCAATGTAGAGGTTAAAAAGGAGGGGAGATAAATTGTATCCCTGTCTGGTTCCCCTACCAATATTTAATGGTTTAGACAGATTCCCATTGACCAACACTCTGGCTAAAGGGTTTATATAGAGAGCTTTGAAAGCAGATAGAAAGGTTTCACCTGAATTAAAGCGGTGGATCACCTCATAAGGAAAGGGCCAACTAACACTATCAAATACCTTTGCGGCATCACACAACATGATGGTCAGAGGATTACCATACTCTATAGCCAAATCAATAGTGGCAAATAACTCAAGCGCCAAGTCTTATAATTGCCTCTCCTTTATAATGCCTTTTTGGTCAGTGTGTATCAAGACCCTACTATCCGATCTAAGCGCCTAGTGAGAATCTTAGTATAGACCTTATAGTCGTTATTGAGGAGTGAAATAGGTCAATATGACTCACACACCCTCGGATTTTTATTGGGTTTAAGTAGAATAGTTATAGTAGCAAAATCCCAATAGGGTGGTAAACCTTGATTAGAAATAAAGGCTAAGTTAAAGAGTTTAAGCAAAATCAGAGCTAGTTTTTCTTTTAATAACGTATAATTTCATTGGAAAAGGCATCCAGGCCTGCAGCTTTTGCTTTTTTTTTTAACTACTTTTGGGTTTATGGACTTCCTTTATAGTGATAGGGCCATTCAATTTATCTTTTAGGGCCACATTGAGGGATGGAAGCTCAAGATCCTGAAAAAAAGCCTCTAGTTGTTCCTTATTTATTGCTGTATCCTCTGTGTACAGGTCTTGGAAAAACTGTATAAAAGTGTTTTTAATATCGCCATCCTCAGAAATGGTATTACCTGAGGTTTGGCATTTAAGATCTTTAATAAGATTTCTAGACCATGGTTGTCTTTGGTCTTCCAAGCTAGAAGTTTCCAGCACTCCTCCCAGAACTTTTAATTAGATAGTCTGCTGGCTTCCTATTTTCGCCTTACCCTGGCCTCCAAATAGTCAGCCAGTTTAGATTTTGCCAATACCAAATCCCTTTCTATTTGAGTCTTAAGTTGCAGAGTTAGGGGCATGTGCTGGAGGAATAGAAGCTTCAAGAGTTTTAATCTCCTCTTTAAACTTTTTATTTTGTGCTGAGTTTAGACTAGATAAAATGCCTCTAAGATAGGCCATATATGCATCCCATACTGTGTTCAGAGGGGCTAAATCCAGGTTAAAAAAATAAAAATTTAAACTTGGTTGTTGCTGCTTTCAAGTTATTCACTCCCGAGGGATCTGAGAGTAAGGTGCAATTTAAAGTCCAACGCAGTAGGAGAGCTTATAAGAAGTAATCAACAGTATACCTCTAGTTTATTGGGAATGTTCCCCAGGGTGGGTGGATCGAGTCACTTGTATACAAAGGGAAGAAACCTCCTACATACCCTCAGTTTTAGGGGAATGGCTCAATGTAGAGGTTAAAAAGGAGAGAAATATAAACGGCATCCCTGTCTGGTTCCCCAAGGAAAAACGCTAGGAAAGTTACCCACATCCACGAGCATTTATCGGATCATTCAGGGGTTTCCTTTGAGATTCTCATTGCTTATTTATCTTATGTAACTAACAACCATTGACAAAACCAATAATCCTGGCATGTCGTATTTTTTTAATTTTATTTCAAACCCAGATATACAAGAATAAATATCAACAAATCAGATCATAAAGCAATTATTACAATTCAAAAACAGGAGAACCACATGTAAACTAATCCAAAATAGGAACAGAAGATGAAAAGGAAATTTATACAGCTTTGGTATTCAAAAATTAAAACCGAGCTTAAAAATCTTAAAACCTTGCAATTCATTCTCAGAAACTATTTCTAGTAGGGTTCTGCAAAAATACAAATACAGAGACCTTGCTTAGATAAAGAAGCACCACCGATGAACTGAGCCAGTATTACAATGATTAAAAAAACGTGGCATATATAGTTTGAAATTAGAGATTAACCCCAGGCAAGACAGCATTGCAATTCAACCTTTTAGGGCATAGGACCCTTACGACCTTATTCTTCCCGCATAGTGGGAGCTTTCAGCTAGAGGAGCCTACCATCACCACTCTTAGTCCCCTACCCCCTTATTAAAATCCCCTGCTCCATTCTGAAATATATGCCCAAATTACCCCTCCCCCGAATTCTAGCCTGCCTGCCCCTGCATGCCTACAGAGCCGACTCCTGATTATATATTTCAAGAAGCCTAGCAAGCCACATCTGGAAGGTCGGTGGTTCTGCATCCTTCCACATAGCAGCTAGCATTATCCGAAATAATGCTGTTACCACAAATATACAATATTAATGTGCGGTATTAAACCCCAAGGTGCTATCATGTCCTAGAATCAACAGGGTAGGGGTCAGTATAATCATAGAGCCGAATAATCTTTCCCAAAAGCCAAGCAACCCATTTTTCAATAAGGACAATTTATCACAATTGTAAAACATATGGGTCTGTGTAACCGGTCCTGCCCCACATCTAGGACATTTGTCATCGGCCCCTTTTTCCCAAATGAGATCATTTCGAAGGTGTAAAATATAAATTAAATATAGTTTTTACAATTGTGCCTTTAAGCTAGTGTATAAAAGTATTTTCACAGTTGAAGATAAAGTCATATAAATATTCACATACGGGTTATTCAGCTTCCTTGCCCAGGCTGTCTCAGTCATCTGGCAGTTCATCTAATAGTAAACTGTAAATATTCCTAATTTTGCTCATTTTCCTAATAATAACTTCCATTATTGGTATCCTAGCTAGTTTAATCACAGGTCTAATCTGCACATATTTAAAATAATGATTATTTGGGGGGCGTGGCCAAGATGGCGGCGGAGTAGGACGCCTTTTCGTGCCGCTCCGGCGCTGATCCTACAAAGCTTCTAATAGCACGACTCTGTTGGAGTTCACCCGCCCCAAAAGCGGCGGGGAAGTCCGCCTGACGGAGCGGTTGGCCTTGGTGTGGTCGCCGAGGCGGTGAGACTCCGAGTTCGCCCCTGAGATCGGACGCGCCCCACGGCCTGTGAGACCCCGGGCTCTCCTGACATCGAGGCCCGGCGTGGTTGGTGGGCGGGGCCCTGGAGCTGCCCTGAGGAAGTCGGAGCAGACGGAAAGCGGAGAGTAGCTGCATTCCGGCGACAGGTGGGCCTGGCGACAGACCCAGATCGACCCCCCCTGCCCTTGGGGTATTGCTGCACCGGTTTCCGGCACTGACTGAGGCGCACGGAAGTCGGAGGCATCCGCGGTCAGCGCCACCCGCTACCGCACGTGTGGGGCTGGACACAGCCGGCGACTACGGAGCAAGTAATGGGGAGCGTTTGAACTGAACGGCGGAGCCCACCATTGAACTTGGCCCCGAGGCACGGAGCCTGAGATCTAGGGGCCGCCGAGTCTACTGTGGAGTAAGGGCACGGAACTGGCCAGCGGATACCGGCGCATCTTGCGTCGCACGAAGGCCCGGAGGGCGTTGGAAAGCAGGCGTCGGCGCTTGGGCTTTGCCCTGCCTGGGCTCCGGTGGGGCCCACGGATCGAGTAGCTGTGCACGTGGGGCTGGGCACAGCTGGAAGCTACAGAGCGCGCCGTGGTGTGCGTTTGGACTGCCTGAGGAACCCGCCACTATCCTGCGCCACGTGGCGCCGGGTCGGAGCGCTGTGAGCCGCCATGTCTACTGTGCCGCGCAAACGAGGTCAAGGGAAAGACAATGCTCCAAAGTCTTCTCAGCAACCGGCTTCCCCTGGAGCGAGTGGGTCGTCGAAACAATCGGACGATGAGGCCCCGGCAACGAAAGCCTTTATGACCGAGCTGTTTGCCTCCATCAAGGAGGACATCTCCGAACTCAGGGCGCAGCTAGCCTCCGACTTGAGGGAGGTGAGGAGAGACGTGGACGGCATAGGAGAGAGGGTGGCGACCCTGGAAGACCGAGATCTGAGCGTAGCCACCGACGTTCACCTGCTACAACAAGACATCATTCGCCTCACCGAGCAAAATCTGGACCTACAATTGCACACGGAGGACTTAGAAAACCGCTCCCGTAGAAATAACATCCGAATACGGGCGGTGCCGTGGGACGGTGAGGCTGGGGACCTGCAGGGGTATGTCCAGGAGCTGTTCCTCCAGGTGCTGGACGAGGAAGACACGAAGGAGGTTCGGATGGACAGAGTACACAGGGTAGGCCTGCCACGGCGCAGGGGGGGGCTCCCCCCCCGACATCCTAGTGTGTGTACACGATTTCCAGCTTAAGGAACGGATACTACGCAAGGCCAGGGCCATCGAGTCGCTACAGTTCCGGGGGCATAGGCCTCAGCTATACCAAGATCTGGCGGCGTCTACCTTGCAAAAGCGGCGGGAGTTTCGGCCGGTGACGGCTTTCCTGAAGGAGAGGGGCATCGCCTACTCCTGGGGGCAGCCTTTCAGGATCATTTTCAGGTGGCAGAATCGCCTCGCTCAAATCCGCACGCTTCAAGCAGCAAAAGAACTTCTGGGCCTGGAGGATGTACCGCCTTCGCAGGCCGCGACGGCTTCCCCGTCCCGAAGGCGACGTCGCTCATCTTCATGGCAAAGGGTGGGGGGTGCACCCATCAGACAACGGCCGGATCTCTCTGCCAGCCTGCAAGAACGGGGTGCAGCAGTCGCTTTGGTGGCATCAGTCACGTTGGCCGACACACAGCATAGCTCTGGGGCGGCGTGACCCCCGGGAAATGGCGGATCGGCGCCGGAGGGGCCCGGGCCATCTGGTTGAGGGGGCTGAAAGTACTCTTGGAGGAGACGCCCTCGACTGTGGCCATGGGGAATAATGTCTTTGTTCCCCCAGCCTGCTTCTTGAGTGGGAGGCTTCCTACGGACTTCGGCCTACTGGTCTTGATGAGTATTATTTCTGCACTTTTGTTTTTGACTTTGCACTTTGTTCGGTTTGCATATCTTTTGGGGTGGGATTGGGATGGGGGTTGTTGGGGGCAATGGGGGGGGACCCGTGACGGAGGGCCAAAGGGGATGTTTGTTGTGTGCCTGCTGTTGAGTGCGCACTTTACTGTTGGTGATGTCGTGCCGCGAATGTTCTGGAAGCAACTGGTTGTCTACTGCCTGGGGGCGGGGCTGGAGGCGGGGGGGATGACACTTGGCATGCTGAGAGCGGGATCTGGATTTTGTATCTTCTATGCCGATTAGTGTAGGGACGTGGAATGTTAAGGGCATGAATTCGCCTCAGAAGCGGCAGAGGGTTCTGAAGTATGTGATGGACCATCACCTTGATGTAGTTGGACTGCAAGAAACACACTTGGCACGGAAGGATGAGTTGAGGCTCCGCCATAGAGCGTACCCCATTATCTACAGGTCCTCTGCTGTCACGAAGCACCGAGGGGTGGCACTTATGTTCAGGGCTACGTTGCATTTTCAACCTGTGGAGGTCCGCAACGACAGGGAGGGTCGCTGGCTGATGGTTAAGGGGCACATTCAGGGTAGGTTATGTACGTTTGTGGTGATATATCTGCCCAATGCCGGTCAGAACAAGTATCTACAAGAATTGCTGGTGAAGGTGGGGGACTTTGCGGAGGGGCTCTTGTTCATGTTGGGCGATTTCAATTTGGTGTGGGACAGGGAATTGGACAGCTCGGGGGGACGCAGAGCGGACACAGGGGTCTTTTCTGAATCCACGCAGCAAGGGGTGGGGGAGTTGGGTCTAGTAGATGGATGGCGCTTTTTTCACCCCGCCATGAAAGACTACACATTCTTTTCACATGTGCACCACTCCTACTCTCGCTTGGATCACATCTTCCTTAGTCAGTCCCTCAGAGGGAACATTCTAGATGCCGCCATTCTTCCGATCTCGGTGTCGGACCACAGCCTCTTGGTGCTCACTCTCCGTTGGTCGCCGCCCGACACCGCGAGCCGAAAGTGGTACTTCCCGGCGTCGGTGGTTGGAGACGAAGTTTCCAACCGAGCCTTACGCCTGGCCATCCGTGATTTTTTCGATTGCAACCCCCCGTCGGACACTTCTCTGACGACTACGTGGGACGCCTTCAAGGCAACGATCAGAGGGACGTGCTTGGGCCTCAATTCACAACTTAACACTATGCGCAGGAAGGAACGGGATGCGCTGGAAGCCGAGGTGCTTGAGCTCGAGAGGGCTCATAAGATCAACCCCTCGAGGGTCACCCTGCGTCCACTGACAGCGGTTAGAGGCAAACTGAAGGCACACTATGCAAACAGGGCCAAACTCACCCTCCTGCGGCTGGGGCGGCACTCATACTCCAGTGGTAATAAGATTGGCAGACACTTGGCCCGGCAACTGCGGGACAAGCGGGAACGAGAATACATAGGGGGGATCAGAGACCCCGCAGGAGTGCTCCACCATCGTGACGGGGTGAAGGCGGACATATTTGGCCGCTTCTATGCCGCTTTGTATACGGGCGAGGAGCTGGATGCTGCAGCGCAGCGGGAGTTCCTGCAACGCTTGCCGCTCCCGCAGGTCTCTAGTGCGTGGAACGACCTGTTAGAAGCTCCGATCTCGAGAGAGGAAGTCCTCTCCGCCATTAAAAACTTGAAATTACATAAAGCCCCCGGCCCGGACGGGTACACTGCAGTCTTCTATCAGACCTACGCGACTGAGGTGTGCGACTTCCTGGTCGCCCTCTTTAATGACATGGCTACGTCCGGAGTGAATACCGGGACCCTAGCGGAGGCGGTGATTACGGTCCTGCCGAAGCCCTGGGAAGGATCCGGAGCACTGTACTTCATTCCGTCCCATAGCCTTACTTAATATTGACGCGAAGCTGTACTCGGCGATACTAGCGAGCCGCCTCCAGGACCTGCTACCGGCGATTGTTCATCCGGATCAGTCCGGCTTCATCAAAGGCCGCCAGACGCACGACAATACGCGTCGGGTGATTCATCTCATTGAGAAGGCGGACAGGTTCCGCATTCCGGCGGTATTGGTGGGCCTGGATGCGGAGAAGGCCTTCGATCGCGTGGACTGGAGCTTTCTATTCCACACGTTGCAGGCGTTTGGTTTCTCCGACAGATTCATCACCATGGTGAGGGCAAACTTCTGTAGTCCACGCTCGAGGGTGGCGGTGAACGGCCACCTATCGGCCTTCTTCCAGCACTCGCGAGGCACCAGACAAGGGTGCCCCCTCTCTCCCTTGCTGTTCGCGCTCAGCATTGAGCCTTTGGCGATGGCGATTCGGGAGCATGAGGGGGTGAAGGGCATACCATTCACAGGAGAGCAGCACAAAATTTCTCTCTTTGCGGACGATGTCCTGCTGTCGGTGGCCGATCCCGCTAACTCTCTCCCATGCGTTCGGGATATCTTGCTGGACTTCGAGGGAGTGGCTGGCTTCAAAGTTAATTACGGCAAGTCTTATGTCCTGAATTTAACCTTATCACAGGCCGAGGTTGCTCAGGTAAGAGCGACAACACCGCTAGCCTGGGCCTCGGGCTCGATACTTTACTTAGGAGTCCACCTCACTCCTACGGTGGGTGGCTTATTTGCAGCCAACTTCCCGCCCTTGCTGGCCAAGACGCGGGCCGAACTGGAGAAGTGGAAGCCACAATTCCTGTCCTGGCTAGGTCGGGTACATGCCATTAAAATGGTCCTTCTCCCCAAATACTTATATCTTTTTCAGGCCCTACCGATTCCACTGAGCACTTCCTTTTTTAGCCAGCTCAGAACATTGATTTTGAAATTTGTTTGGCAGGGAGGTCGGGCACGACTTTCGTTTGCACTCCTGCGACGGTTACGGGCTGACGGGGGGGTCGGCCTCCCGGATCTACACCTCTATTATAAGGCTGCCCAACTAAGAGTTATGGTAGAATGGTCACAGCAATCTTCCGAAAAACACTGGTTGCATATGGACCGGAGCGTGGCTGGCCGGTCCGTCTGGGATCTAGCCTGGAAACCAAAGCGTGACCGCCCGGTGAATGCGTACATCAGTACGCCCACGGGGACTACATTGAAAGTATGGGACACCCTGGCGGGGGATGAGCGATGGACGACCTTCCCGTCTCCATTCACTCCATTGCATTTCAACCCGGCGTTTCCGCCGGCACTCGCCGAGGGCCCCTTTGATACTTGGAGAGAGGGAGGTTGTCGGGCGCTGCTCCATCTGTTCCACGGCCCCCTGACCTCTGAGAATTGCATGCGGGACTACCAAGTGCAGCCAACTGAAAAATACAGGCATTTACAACTGCTCCACTGGGCCACGTCACCGGGAGTACGGGAGACAGCCACGAGGCCTCCCTCCGACTTTGAGGCCTTCCTGCTAAAAACGTCTACCATGAAGGGGGCCATCTCCTTTCTGTATCAACTGCTACTTCGATCTGCCCTTTCCCCTAGACCGCGCTACATGGAGCAATGGGAGGAGATGGTGGGGAGGGATATCACTGATGGAGAATGGTCGGCGTTGTGGAGGGACATGACGCAATTTATCCACTCAATACTCCTGAGGGAGGCGCACTTAAAAACTCTTACACAGTGGTATATGGTCCCGGCCCGGCTTCACCGTATCTATCCGGCTGTTTCGGACAGATGTTGGAGGGGTTGTGGCCTACTGGGGGACTTCCGCCACATTTGGTGGGATTGTCCGATCCTCAAACCCTTCTGGGACGAGATCTTATCCCATATTAAAGATATCTTGCAGTATCCTATCGGTAACTCTGTGGCATTCGTACTCTTGGGCCTGAGAGATCCTGGCCTTGAGCACCAGACACGCGCAGACAAGAAGATTCTATGGCTCTGCCAAGGCGCTGCCAAGCTCACGCTGGCGTCAGCCTGGAAGCGGAAGGAGGCGCCGGCGATCTCACTTTGGCACGCTAGACTGTGGAGGCTCCTGAGTCTTGAGAGAATGGCGGACATCTTTCTAGGCAACTACAAACACTTTAAACACATTTGGGGCCCCCTGGTGTCCTTTCTCTCTACTGGTTTACCCTCGGCAGTGTGCCCAGCATCTTTGAGGGCCTTACATCTATTTCAGCTCTAAGTGTGTGATGAACGAGTGGGGAATGAATGAGGCGCCGTCACGGGAGGGGGGGGGGGGGGGGAAACGGGAAGTTGAGTTTGTGTACTGCTAACGGGACATCTGTGCTGCTGGGACGAGGCTCAGTTCGACGGCTCTGTGACACTGGACTTTCTGCTGGCTGAACTAACAGAGCACCCCGCCTTAGGGCTACGTATACGACTGCCTCCGTCTTGCGGATGTTGGAGCCTATTATTTGCTCACTTCTCTCGCACTGCATTATTGCCTCGTCTTAATTTACTGCTTTCCCACTGTGTGGGACCATCTGTGCTCCCGAGGTGGTACCTTTTGTTCACTGTTTTTTTCTCTGTGTTTTGCAAAATAAAAATTTTACAACAAAAAAAAATAATGATTATTTGGAATTCCAAACTCCTGCTGCAGCCTAGGACATTGGGAAACTTGCTCTCCACCACAGAGATCTCTGATTGTAACCACATCTAGCTCTTCCCATCCTTTCCCCATAGCATTGTAAAAAAGGGGTGGGAAGACGAAGAACGCCAGAAGGGAGTATAGAGACAAACCTTAGGTAACGCCATAAATGTTGACACTTTTTTCCATATCGTCCATGCGCTATATATTACCTTGAAGCACACCTTTTTATAATAACTCTGCTCCATTTGTCTCAGCAACAACCCTGGATCTTCCTTCCCTAGGGTAAGTTCGTATAATGTAGGTATTCTCACACCCCGTTCAGTCTCCTTGTCTCTATCTACTACAAATAAGGAGATTATCTGGTGAAGAAGAGCCGCCCAGTAGTATAATGTAATATTAGGGATTGTAAGCCCTCCTCTATCTTGTGGAAGGGTTAAATATTTTAATGACCTTCTCACTTTCCCATACTGCCAGATAAAATTTGAAATAGAATCCAAGGTCTCCAATAAGTGGTGATCCACATCGAGCGGGATTGAGCGAAATAGGTAGAAGATTTTAGGCAACATAGTTCCCTCTCCCGATTATAGACAGATGTAGCCCATTTACTCTCTTTAAATCCATGGCTATAGTCTTTACTAGGGGATCAAAATTGCTTTTCACGAGGCCTCCCCAATGGGAGGCCTCCCCGATGGAGGACCGTTTACTCACTGACTTTATGCAGCAGAGCGCCACCTCGCTCACGTACCGCAAGATATTGAACAACCTATCAGACCCCACGGCTAAACTGCGAGAGAGATGGGTGGGCAAACTGGGGCAGATGGACGAAACTGACTGGAACGCGGCTCTTGAGTCCCCGAAGGAGGCAGGCATTTCGGCCAGGTTCAGACTGGTGCAACTTACGATACTGCACCGAATATATTACACCAGTGAAGGACTGGGTTATTTAAGACCCAGCGGTGCCAGGGAACAACACCTGAAACCTTCGTGGGTAACCTGCTCCGGCGTACAAGTGACAGAGACACGGGACACTTCCTTCGGCGTCAAAGATTCAAGCTTTATTTACTGCAGGGAACACAGAAATCACGGCAAGTACAACGCGTGCTACTTGTGGAGACTGCTTCAAATTGGTTCTGTGGATCGCTCCTTTTATACATAATTCACCCATAGGTTTACATGGTACACAAAGGTTTATGGCTCAGTTCTCATAGTTATCCCCTAGAGGGGTCGCTTTGGTCTCTTTGATACATTCAAGGTCCGGAACATAAGTGCGGAAACATTTGGTGGTTCCCAACTGTAAAAACCCATCTTCCCTCCATTAGTGCATTCCAATCAGCAGTAAAACAGATCGAAGAAGGAACAAGAACAGGTGCGGAGGAAGATGGAGACAGTGGGGATTTGGAAAGGGTGTAAAAGGGAGGTATCGAGAAACACGAGCTCCTGGCATCAAAGGGACGTGCCTAATGAGATGCACGGCTGAGACAATAGACCGACACGGCAAGATGAGCTTCGAGCGGGGCCATTTGCCTTACAGTATCATCCCCCTCGTCATAAAGACACTTTCTAAAGGACATGTGTCTTCCGTACATATCTTGGGAATCCTAGGGTCGCGAAGCGGACAGCGTCCGTTCGCTGACTACTTGAGGGCAAGAGACAAAATGGATGCCATATCTAAAATGGAACCCGTGGGTACAGATAGAATAACCCACATAACAGACGAACGGTTTAGGTTAGCACAGCGAAACTGCATACACCCACTAAACTCGTCATTTGCGGTTCTTAGATACCAGACTCGACCATATTCGTGCGAGTCAAAAACATCACTTACAACTGTCACGGAACCTCACCAGGACCACTCTTCACAAACTCCAAAGGGCGCAACACCCCTATTGTCTCCGGGGATGTGGGGAGGAAGGCAACTTCATTCACACGATCTTGGAATGCCCGATAATAATTGATTATTGGAAACAGGTAATGCGCACAATCTCACAAACACTGACGGTGTCCCTTCCACCAGACCCCCGAAAATGCTTACTGAATATATGGGACCCGAATGACCTGACACGCTATAGACAGCTCTGGGCCACTGTGGGCATAATGGTCGCGAAGAGATATAAAGCTCAGAAATGGGGGGCAGCAGATTCTCTTACCCTAATGCAATGGTGTAAGAATATGGATGTGATTTTGTTGACAGAAAGAGCAGTATATCAGTTAAGGGCAAACCCTCGTAAATCACCCCGATACCCTGGAACAGGTATTGCGGTGATTTATGTGGCCCATTGCCGGAAGAAGATATTGAAAGTTCAGACGATGAGGGGGAGTCAGACGGTGACGATCCTACAGATTGATGTGGGTGGTGGGTGTGGCATTCGCAGCGGGATAAGAAAGTGACAGGTTTAGGTGCCGGACTGTAGTCTGTGAGCATGGGACCCACACCGTTTATACGTTAACATTAATGGTAGAACAGTGAAAAGGTCGTTGACACTGCCACAGTTACGGTTCGCTTTGTATTTCTATTATTATATAGAACTGTTTGTTTAGGTTGGCTATAATTTAAAAAAAAAAAAAAAGCAAAAAGTAAGACGCAGATCGATTGTGAGTAAGTGAGAGGAATGTGATGATTGCATATCTATACTTTAACGCCGCCGTACCTAACGTTGTCGGCTGAAGGGCTGTGTAATTTATAGTTTTAACACTAACTTGGAAAGACGCAGCCGGCCCCAGGGTTGTAGGCTCCTCACTGTGTACTGTTACTAAATGACAATAAAGGTCTAACAAAAAAAAAAAGCATTGCTTTTCACAATCTGGTCCACTTTCGGGCTAATACGGACCCCGAGGTAAACTTCTGATTCTGCTTGTCTAGAATCATTAAAAGCGATATTATCTGTGCAAACAACAATTGTATTCCCTTTAGTCAGTGCATACCTTGATAGAAGCCCATATCCCTCAGGTATCTTTATAATCTCCCTAACTGCCTCTGTTGGCTCTGGGGTTAACACTGCAACATCATCGGCGTTAGCCAATACCTTAGTCTTGTACCCCTTTGTTATCACATGTGTGATCTTCTGGATCTGCAGTCGCTTTACCACCAGGGTATTTTTATACACAGCAAATATAATCGGGGAGCAGGGATACCCTTGCCTGGTTCCCCTACATATTAAAATGTTACCAGAGTCCTTCCCCATCAATTGTAGCCGGGCTCTTGGGTCAGAATACATAGCTTTATTTGCCCTTATAATTTGTGGTCCAAAACCTTTTAACTCCAATATCCCCCACATAAACCTCCAAGATACCCAATCAAATGCATTCTTGGCATCAAGGAGGATTATAGCCATATGGCCCCCCGTCCCGACTATGATGCCAAATAGTAAAATAACCCTCCAAATATGATCTGTTGTTTATTTTCCTGGGATAAACCCATGTTGCCAGGGGGAGACCACATGTCCTATGACCCTCCCTAACCGATTAACCGATAGGTTCGAATAAATTTTGGTTTCTGAATTAATTAAACATATCGGCCGATATGAGGCTGGATTATCTATTGGTTTTCATTTCTTTGGAAAGATGATGATGTCCGTCTCTTTCCAGGATTCTGGAGGGTTTCCACTATATTGAACACCCCTGAAAAGATCAAGTAAAAGAGGGACTATCAAAGATCTCAATATCTTATATACTTACAGGGGTATCTTATCACGGTCAGCAGCCTTCCCTGTAGCCATTTCTTGCAGTGCTACCTGAACCTTCTCTAGTGAGATATCCTTTTCTAGATTGTCTTTAGTTAAACTATCCAACCCCTCGCCAAGATCAGCATGGTTACCATACGGGATATATCCTGTAGTGTTCCGGCTGTACCCGTATCATCCTGATATAGTAATTGATAATAATCCTGAAACGCCCTTATTGTATCATCGGTATATGTTTGTTCATTTTTTTAATGGAAGGTATTAAATTCAGAGCTGTTTTCTGCCGGGTACAATGGGCTAGTCTCCTCCCAACTAGTTCACCATTTTCATAAGAGTTATACCGCTGGGACTGGTATTCCTCTGCCGATCTATGCATTAGCCAGCTATTTATTACCGCTTTCAGAGCAATTATTCGATTCTGGGTTTCAACCACCTCACGGCCCTGCATTATTAGTGGAACGTGCTCTTCTTCTGCCTCTGCTAGACTACGCATCAATTGTTCATTCTTAATCTCCCGCTGTTTCCTTGCCCTAGCAACAAAACAAATTGTTTTATCCCTAAGGCCAGCCTTAAAAGAATCCCACACAGCTCCCCTACCGGTGCTATATCTATTTATATCAAGGAATTCTTGTGACCAATTCTTGATAAGCTCAATGTAATCATTACTTACAAGAAGTTTCCTATCGAAGGACCATTTGCTTCGAGTTCTTTTGAATCTTTTGATTTCAATCTCCAAAATTAATGAATTGTGATCAGAGATTGCCTTAGGAAATTTCCTAATGCCGTACCTAGAAAATAATCAATCCTAACATAATTCCTATGGGGGCAGGAATAATACATATACCCTGAGTTGTTTAGGTTTTTCATAGCCCAGATATCGACCAAACCATGACTGCTCATAAGAGATGATAACGCCCTATATACTCTTGGCTTTCGTCCATGGTAAGCCCCTTGATTTAGCTGCCCATGACGAGGATGTAGAGAGATATTAAAGTCTCCGCATAAAATTAATGGGCAAGGCCATGCCGCAAGTTCCAGTTCAAGATCTTCAAAAATCGGTGGATCATCCTGATCTGATTCATAGATCGCACACACTGTGAGCCCTACCCCTAACTCTACCATTGCCCACCTTCCCAGTGTGTCAGCGGCTTTGCGTTTAGCCTGTCCCAAGGAATTTTTTACTAATATTGCCACTCCTCGAATATTTGAACTTTGAGACGTATATACCAGCATATTATACCCTCCAAAACCCATCAAACCATTTTTTCCCCACAAGATATCGGTCTCCCGCAGACACAGTCAAAGGCATTAATCCTCACAAACTCGGCCAGCCTTGACCTTTTCCCTCTATCATTCAATCCTGCTACGTTCACTGAGCAGATGGTTATCCTCCCCATCTGACTTTAAATCCGTGCCCACCTAGAGTTCCTCTTTTTATTTCTTCCCCCTCCATTAGTACAATGATCTGTTTTCCTCCTTTTTTTTTTTAGACGTATGCATATTTCATTTTCATCTCTGGATATGTTTTTTTCTTGGGTTCCCCCCCCCCCCCCCTTACCCCTCTCCCATCCCCTTCCTTTCTTTCTAAGTTAATATAAACTAATCCTTTCTATCCTGTAAGTCCATCCAGATATTCTTTGACTTTGATTTCTGACACAAAAAATCGTGTTTGCCCCCCAAATCACTTTCAGCCGAGCTGGATTATTCACGATAGCTTGTGAGTTTTTGTCCTGAAATAGTTTAAATATTGCAGCAGCCGCCATCGCATTTCGACGGTAGTGTGGCCAAAATGCAGTCGGACGAAGAAGAAGACTCCACCCCTAGTTCTCTTTGCTTCGGGTCTGGCCTTTTCAAAGATAGCTTGGTGCAGCAAAACATTACTGAAGTATACTAGAATGGCCCGTGATAATGCACCTTCCCTCACCGGTTGTTTTTGTACAAACAGGATTCAGTGGGCACGTTGCACCTCTTGGGTCCAGTTCCAGTCTGTTAACTCCGGGAACGCATCTCTTAACAAATCCACAACATACAAGCGTTCATCTGTCCCCTCGACCCCCTCAGGAACCCCGAGCACCCGCAAGTTGTTGCGCCTCTGGTGGTTCTCGTGTTCCTCCAGCTTCCATTGTATATCAACTAGCTGGGCCTCTTGAGACTTAGTTAGCGCTTGGGTAGTTGTAAGGTCGGATTCTGTAGTAACAATCCTAGACTCAAGATCGGTCAACCGTTCCCTGATAACACTACAGGTTTTGGTCAGCTTCCTTACCACCCTCTGCACCTTTTTCATCGCTTACTGGGCCTTACGTCCATCTTGACGCTTCTCATCACGATACATCCATATGGCCTTTAAGATCGTTTCCAGCGTTGGAGGAGTTGGTCCACTTGGAACTGAGACTGGATGCCCACTGGGCGGGGGACCGGTAAGTTGGTTTATAGGAGTGTAATCCCAGGTAAAATCTCTATCTCCCGGCTTTTTTTTCTCAGCACAGTTGTAGCCTTGGCTCCATCAACCTTATCCATATAGCTATTACTAATATCAGTAGAGGTGGCTGAGCCATCTTCTGACCACCCCCACCTGGCACAGAAAATAATTAGTCACTAGGCTCCTTATCCAGATCTTTATCCAGGTACTTCTCCACATTTGACTTTTCAGCCATGCCAACCCCCTGAGATCCCTCTGTCAAAGTTAAACATGCTGCGCTTAATAGATCTTCCGGCCTGTGAAATGCCAATGCCTGAGATGGGGATTTGAATCAGTCTAGAGGAAAGCAAGCTCACCCCACCCATTTTTGCCTCACATAGGCTAGCTTCCTGATTTTCTGTGTTTAAAATGTCAGTGCCGCCTCCCCCCCGTTGGCTGTCAGTTGGAGAGGGGGGGTTACCCCTTCCTGGCCTACCTTCCTTCTCCGCGGAATTTTGTTCCTGTCTGCCTTCAAACAATGCAGGAGAGCTGACTTCCACACACTGCTTCTCCGCACCTTGCTCAGGGCTTTCGCTGCATTGACTTGTAAGTCTGAGCCATCCTCCCCGCAGGGCCTCTCATCAGCTCAACCACTGTAGGGCCAGCCGTGCGTAGCTTCCCTGTGGCCCACCTCTTCCTCTCTTCTGCGGGGTTTGCTCACGCTGATCGTGTAGCTCCACTTGCTGCTCTTGGTGCCCCTGCAGAGGCGTCTGTGCTGACGGAGGCGCCGTAGCTTCAGCACTCTCTCCAGCTGGCCATGGGCGCAAGACACTCAGCCCTTGACTTCACCGCTCCTCCAGCTGGCTTTGGTCCCATATCCTCGACCTCTGTGGACGCTGATGTACCAAGCAGGTATGATTCGCCGATCTGACACTCCGGCACTACTTTAATCAGCCTATTGATATGCCTCGGAATTGCCAGCCCAATTATTGTTCCTATCAGGTGCACATAGCTCCCAAAAACTCTTGGGGGCCTTGTATCACTTCGCGTTTCAGGGGTCATTGCCGCGTATCTCCTTCCTCCTTATTTTGGCATGCAGTCTGATAAGGGCTCTCTACCGGTGTCTACCAGTCTGTGCGCTGCTACGGTCTCAGGCGACCGCCATCTTGTTTCTCATCCCCCGGAAAACCGTAATCCTGGCTTGTTGTAGGTATAATGTTACTTTTTAGGTCTCTACTACGCAGCGCGCATGCGCTACTTAGGAGGTCCTTTAGCCGTCGCTCTCCTCACTTTCAAGCACACACTCGTGCTTGTGGCGCCATTCAGCTTGCTGGAGCAAGCAGCGGCACGCCACAAGCACAAGTGCAGTGCTTGAAAATGAGCAGACTGCTCTCCCAAGCACACGCACCACTAGCGGGCTCACCTCCTGCTCCCCCTCTCTATCACGCACGGACCACTCTCGGGCTGCAACAGCAAAAAGATCTTTCCCCTACATATGTAGGCACATAAGAATGTTGAAAATGTCTTCTTCCTGATTGGTTTAATTTGTTACTATTTCACAAAATACATAGTCAACACTGCTAAATGTATTTCTGGTATAAAGCACTGTACTTGCCCTTCTAAAAAATTCAGTATAGAGTTTTAAAAATGTAGAAAGTGACACAATGACTTGGAAATTTACATTTTAAAGACAATACAGCAGCTGAGCTTCAAAATAACAATTAGCGCAATAGAAACACCTGTCTTTTTGGAGAAAACACAATCAGACTACAGGAAAAAAATAATGTGCCGCAGCGATATTTCATTATAAAGACTAAGCCTCTAACAACGGCCATAAAGCAGGCTTTGTGTTACTGCGCGTGCCCGCGCACCACTCGCGGGCTCACCTCCTGCTCCCTCTCTCTCTCAAGCGTGGACAACTCGCGGGCTGTGTATTTTCAGCAAGCGCTTCCCAGGATAGTACTTGTGAAACCAACCAAAAAAAGCCATGTGTTACTCTTCAAACGTAATAAACAAAGTTGGAGTACCTAATTCTTGCCCATAAGGCCGCAGATACCAGACGGTCACCTAATCTTCAGAACTACATTACTCAACTCCTACTAAAACACATACGTCCAAGTCATTCCCCTTTCATCCTTCACAGTGTCAAAGTCTTCCCATGTCAAAAGCCTACTCCGAACCCTTTCTCTATCTGCATGCCCCATACCCAGTCACAGACTAATCTCACCAAACCTTTACGCACA
This sequence comes from Lissotriton vulgaris, assembly GCF_964263255.1. Lineage (NCBI taxonomy): Eukaryota > Metazoa > Chordata > Amphibia > Caudata > Salamandridae > Lissotriton > Lissotriton vulgaris. The sequence goes on along the minus strand of NC_141689.1, from coordinate 892,999,148 downwards.
CACCTAAATGCATCACAGAATCAAAGGACAACCAATTGGCAGTGTGTTATTCTCAATAACACACTTCTGCATCTTTCATTTCTAGGCATTTGCTCCCTCACTCTCCTCTACTTATGACCGCATATTCTGCAGAACGAACTGTATACGTCTATGCAACAGCTGTGACTACATTTACCACATGCAAGCATGTGCTAACCCAGCTCTTGTAGCCCAGCAAGCTGAGTCCTGAGTTTTTCAGCGCTGTGAAGCAATGCATACGTGGACAAACCTGATATGTGCAGTAATGCACACTCTAGACATACCTATGGTTCGCACCCAGACATACAAGAAGTGTTAAGTGGACGTCCCATCGGTGGAATACATGGTAGATATACATCACCCCCAATCCACCTTTACGTTTCAACCATGGCGGAAAAGCATTCAAACAAGAACATGGTAACATGGCAACAATTTTGCTGATGTAAAAAGTATAATGAACTACAGCATGCATGGGCGGCACCACTGCTAGGTTTCTCTAAATAACTGTTCATCCTTAAAGCAAGCGCTGTTTTGCTATCCGTGAATGCTCATGTTTTTAGGCGAGTTTAAACACAGTTCTTAAGCATAGCGCGGGCCACGTTTGCTTTCTATTCCCCCCCCCTCACTCACTCTCTCTTTCGCTCGCACTCTGTCTCTCGCTCTCTCTCTTTTTTGTCACAGGTCGTATTTTAGGGGGGCATGTCACAGAAAATTAATAACTGCACAACCTCAAAGCAAACACTTTTCTCCACCGCCTCTTTTTGCCCTCCACCTCCGCACTGTTTTGCTATGCGTGAATGCTCATGGTTTTTGGAGAATTTAAAAAACAAACCCCAGCTTTAAGATTTTGGAAAGTATGTGGCTAACTGTTTGAGCTGCCAAATTTGAAACTGGGCAACTTAGTTCGAGTTTGTGAGTGAGCGTAATATCCTGTGCTTGTTGGCAAATACATTCCTTAATCGCCCATGCCTACCCAAAACATAGCCAATATGTCTTGCCTTTGAGACCTTATAAGTGTTTAGTTATCCAGCACAATATCCCTGGTGCAACAACATCAAGTGTTGCATGGCTAAACACTTATAAGGTCCCACAGTCGAGACCTATTGGCTACGCCAATGCTTGTTGTATTATATATCTGGGGGCAATGACAGAAGCAGAAAAATACTAGACCGGAGGCACACATTGCTAAGCACAGATTTTTTGGCATAAGTGTTTTAAAGAGACGCCCTTATTTACATCGACTACGCCCCTTTGAGAGACCCCCCCCCCAGTTTTTTCATCCCACTTAATCCTGTTCATCCTTATTATTATTATTATTATTATTATTATTATTGGGACACTTGTAAAGCGCTGCGATTACGCACACCGGCGTGTCCACGCGCTAAAAGTGGGAATAGGCAGATGACAGGGAACACAGGAAACTACGCGGGCCATTATTTAGTATAGAGATAAGTTCCATTCTCCATTCTTCCATTCTCTCTCTTCTTCTCTTCTCTTCTTTTCTTTTCTTTTCTTTTCTCTTCTCTTCTCTTCTCTTCTCTTCTCTTCTCTTCTCTTCTCTTCTCTTCTCTTCTCTTCTCTACTCTTCTCTTCTCTTCTCTTCTCGGTCTCTTCTCCCTCTCTGATTATTTCTCTCTACCTAACCCCTCCCGCCCTCTCTTGAAGCCTTCCCCTGCTTCTTGCAAATTAACCTGGGGCACCTAGGGGAAAGTGACAGTGACACCAGGCGCGGCCTGGGCTTCAAACCCGCTTCAAGTGCTCCAGCCCACCGGGAAATGCCCGTTTGAATAAAGACCTGTCCGGACCTGCGTACATTGCAACCTCCAAATACATATTCTGGTCATGGGAGACCTGAAGTAATAAACGCCTAAGGGCGGTCATAGACTGTTCATGTGGCTTCCGAAAAATGTCCAAGGCAGATCTCTCCCTGACAATTGATGAAAAACTAGCATCTTACAAGTAAGTAAATGTCTTCATCTTATTATACTACATAGAAGCACAAAGTTGAATGTAGAACACAAGCGCAGCGAGGATAAAAGGTACTTCTCGCTTGATTAGCCGAGTCACATTATGTGTTTAATTTTAATTCAACTGGAATAAAATGAATGAGTGATAATAATATGTTGGCTCACCCTTTTCCAATACATATTACAAAACCTGCTTCTTTCATAGGATTTTCCGACATGTCAGACTCTTATCAACAGCCTTTTTTGCACTTTCGATACCTTAAATGCTTCGCAACCAGCACCCCAAAAAAACATCCTAATAATCTTCCGTGATTTCACGTCTTCAGAATGTGAGTGGAGTGGCACTGATGAATGTTTTAAGTCTGCTCCGCGGGATGAAAAAAAACGAACACCTTTTTAAAAATAAACTCAGCACCCAAGGTCTAATGCACTGACTACCATGGCTCCACTATTGCTATGGCAACCGCAGCTCCAATTTAGTTTGCCGGGGCCTCCTTTTATTCTAAATTGGGAGGAACCCATTTGGATGTGCTGTGTGGCGCACTGCATTAAGACCAGGGCCGTCTGCTGCACAATGGCTAACTATGCCATTTCATTTTAGCTCGTACCTTCACGGAGGGTGAGGGCTTCGGGCCGGATGTGGCAGAAATACGTTGTTTTCTGTGATAAGAAACGGATGGGGGTGGCTTTCGGGTTTGTGGGGCACAAAGGGAATACTTAGCAGTTAGAACGTAGGCTCGGGTGCGCCGAAAAATCAAACCAAAAACAGATCTTAATTTCTGAAACACGCAACAGTTGTGTTATATCTGATACAAAAGACGAGTGTTTGGACAAAAGAGAAGAAAATATTTTAAAAGAAAATTTATGGTGTATGACTCAGATACAAGTGGCGCAAATGTTTGCAGCACTCGAAGCAAATTAGTATTTCTGAATGGAGTGCTGACCATGCACAGACATGTTTTTGTGCCTTTTGTAACAATTTGGTGGTATGACTACGTGGCTTCCTTGCCTTAGACTTGCCTTGCCATATGGAGGGACCAGCCCTACCAGCAGGTTGTCCAGAAAAGCTGTATTTAAACGTAATCTATTGACTTGGAGATCTCTGTGGGGTCCCTGCCCAGGGCCATCTAATTCTAACAAACTACCTGTTCGGATGCCTTGTAGGAGGAGGCTTTATACTCTGTAATACTTTCCAATTCATGACTTTACCCCGGGTGGTCCATTCATGCAAAGAGTCTTTATTGGCCAATCCTGGCCATGAAAGAGATGTACCAATACAATACAAACAAGCAAGATAAAAGTAGTACAATACATAGCTTAAAATTGAGAACAGATGCCAGCGAGGGCATGTAGATCGAAGAGTAATCAACGTCAATATAAAGTGTGAAGTGCATAACAAACTATATCACACAATGAAATATAATAAAATATCTTAAAAGCATAAAATAGTTAAAATACAATATCAGCAGGAAATAAAACATACAAGCTTATCCAACCATGGTATTCCTCGCTTTAACTGTTGCTTAAGGAAGGAACCCTGCAGCATATACTAGGGGTGTTCATGGTGGAGGGCCTCTGAACAGCTCAGGCATCCCAAATATTTTAATAGGGGATTTTAAAAAACCGGGTAGTCAGTTTTGAAAATGAGCCTCTTTATTGACAGGTCCATGTAGCATATTACTTTAAGCATCTTTTAGAAGACCCTCACTGACCTTCAAATGTGCTGCCCATTTATACCTGGATATCTGTAGTTGTGTACAGAGTTAGAGGGCAATGCACCGAGGGAAAAGGGAATATCCATGATCATGACAGAAAATTATATTTTAAGAAGAGTCAATTACACACTTAGGATCAAAAAGGGATCTGTTAGAAGGCAGGAAGTACTGATCCCTAAAGGAATTATCATACACACAGAAGGCCAGCGTCTTCACGCGAGAAGTAAGTCCCCGCAAGGGACCTCGCATCCCACTTAACATGTTGAACTGTGGAGTTAATGGCGTGCCTAATGGTGCATGGCAACCAAAACACAACTAGCTGGCGTGATGTTAGGCCCGGGCATGGGACCTTGAATCTCACTCAACACTACAACCAATGGGATAGTGGCGTAGGGTATATCTATTGAATCCCTATCCGTCTCTCATTTTATCTATGTTGCTGTGACCACCTAATAAAGTTTCAGTTGCCACAGACGGACATTTTTAAATCACACCTTTCACACCACCTGCACTCTGCCCCTCACTCACAGCGATTCTACCCTAGGGGAGTTCTAGCCCACACTTCGGTGTGAGGAGGGAACCCAAATGATAAAGCATGTCACCTAACGGTAAGTGAGGGTTCTTGTCCTGAGGGAATCTCTCCCCCCCTGTAGGTCTTCATAGGACGCCCACTCCTTTATTCTTTCTTCTCTTTCACTGAGCCTGTTGTACTTCTGTGTGTAGGATATTTTAAGAAGAGTGCAATATGCTAGTTTTGCTGCCTCGACCTTTCAGGACAAGACATAAGCTTGATATATAAAATATTGGATGTGCTAGGGGGACATGGGACAATGGATGCCATCAAGGGGAGTGCTTAACGGAATTGTTTGTTCTATCTTTATTTGAGAAATGATTATTAGTGCAGTAGGTGCAGTGTCAACGGGGCCCAGGCCTAGGTCGTGAGGGGCACAAATCATGGTTGTTTCTACTTAATAAAGGGGACGGGCATTTTTTTGCTTGAATTTTAAGAAGATTTTAGCTTGGATTATTGCCCATGGCCCCCTTGCCATGTCCCTGTCCTCTTGCAGTATATATCCTGTTGAATCCCGAAATAAAGCTAAAACATAAAACACAAAGCACAAGTTATTGTTCACGTCATAATTTTTTTTTTATCTGTTAGTACCATGATTGCTTTGTGATCAAGAGGCCATTTTGAAAACAAGCGTTTGCAAAGCCACTCAGTGGCCTTGGCCAGCTTGTGGGATGGTTATTTTTTAATTTATATAACAAGCATATGCCACAAAAACAAAATGAAACAAGAAAATATGTTGTCATGTGAACATGGCCGCCTTCTGCTTATAATACAAATATTAGATTTAAAAAGCATGCAACAGTACGTTTTTTTTACCTATAATGTTTTTTAAATAACACACATTTCAGCTGAGCAATGCTCTTTATTATTATTTGCGGAAGAGACCAGAATAAATCACCAAATAACAAAGTGCTCAGATCTCTAGCAGCATAATGAAAGAATGTTAAATATTTTATAACATAAACTTTAAAATGGAATGCTAGCAATATAAGCAGTTGGTATTTAAAGTTGATATAAAAATAAATAAAATAAAAAGCACACCGAATCAGCTTCGTAGATAAAGCTAAATGAACTATTTTTAGGAGGATGTGAACAATGTGCAAAGACTTTATGCTCTCAAAGTGAAGGGAGTCATTGGAGAAAAGATGCACAATGTGAGTGATAAGTTAACGGACCAATTATTGAAGACTGATAACCAAAATACCCTCTATGTTTGTATATTATGTTTGATTTTATGGGAATAACAATAATCTGGCGACCTAACCAAAGCTCTCTCAAACGCCATATCAAACAAGAACTGGCAAAGCCAATAGGTCCTGTTGGCTCTGCCAATGGTTTTTAATAATGCTGCACAGCATCCATGACACTGTGCAACCTGGCTAAAGAATTAAAAAAGGGTTTGTCGCAGCCGCCCATGTAATTTTGTAGGTGAGTGCACTACTCATGCACACGCCTACAACATGACTGTTTATTTACTGACCTGATTTGGATTTCTTTTTTTTTAAGTGAGTGGAGGAAGCATTGGGGGTGGGGGGTGTAAGTAACACGGTGGGACAGAGACCGCACAAAGGGCACAAGTGAGGGAGGTTAAACAACAGGCGAGCAAGGAGGGTGCAGGTGGGGCTATGCAACACAGAGCAGGGCTGGGGGTTGGAAACAGTACACTAGAAAGCAACGTGGAGCAGACGGGGAGAAGAACACGGGCGAGCAAGCAAGGGGGAAGTACATGAGGGCAAGAGCAACATGAAGGGGGCAGAGAGAAGCAACCAGCTGACAAAGAGCAACACGGTTGGCTGGGGGAGAGGCATGCACAAGAGAGACAGCGGGAAAAACATGCACACATGCGCTCTCATGGAGTGCTTAAGAGACAAGAAAAAATAGCTCTTAAAAACCAAGGAGTAGACGCATAAAAGCCAGCCAATCAAAAGTGAGGGTAAAGAGGAATGCTCCATGAAAGGTACAAATATAAGACTTTCAATCTGGAAAGCAATTAAGCAGCAGGCAAATGAGAGAGATAGGAAGGCAAACTAATAGTAAGCAATGGCCTCCCTGGAGGCACTTGGTAAGCCTACAATGTCTCAAAACAGAAGGTACACGTACTGTCTAGTAGGCTCGACCTAAAAAGTCATACAGGAAAATAAACACTCCTTTCTAATATGTCTTCCAATGTTACTGTTAGAGGTGTATTTAATTTGGTTCAATGAGCGTTGCACCTATTTTTAACCTGTCTGTGAAAAAATCGGAAGTGTTGCTTTTCACAGTAACACTTGACATAATTCACTCAATAACACACGAGGAAGTTGCGTATGGTAGCTTGTCTGGAGTCTTTTTTGTGTCTAACTCGATATATTAGTCTTGTCATTGGGGCTTTCCTTTGTCCCAAAGGTAATTTCTCTGATCCATGTCAAACAGGAGGTTTTCCTCCCTATGCTTTACTCCGCCTCTTTTCCTGAAGAGATTCTTTGCCATTCACTGGATATTTCTATTTAAGAAAAATGGGGGAATTCCGGTGTACTTGTTAACCACTTTCGGGGTCATCAAGAAAGGGACTCAAACCTTGCACTATGGAAATGAGCCACTGGGTCATGATGACTTTTTATATTGGCTATCAGTCTACACAGGTGTTTTAGATGCAGTGCAGGGAAGATAGACCATGTGTCTCTCAGCTTCTAGGGTGAAGATGTGTGAATATTACTGACAATCTCCTTGACTGTAACTCCTATCTCTATCGAAGGAGTACCGCTTGAATGGAAGAAGGCAGGTGGACCACAGTACACCTGTGAAGATCAGCAAAATGGAAAATGTGTACTACAAGGGTCCCTCGATGGGGCATAGTTAACTGTAAGCTGATCACCAAGGCTTCTTTTTTTACTTTGCGTTCTGGTACTTGTATTTCTGCATTGGTAACTGGAAAAGAAAAGCAGGCTGCAAGGAAAGAAATGCAAGTAGAAGTTGTACATAAAAATATCACATTGTGCTTTTGTTTGAAATAGGTGTTTCCCCTGTTTGAAGAAATATGCGTCTACATCATGAAGATGAAAGTAGACTGGGACCAGACATCTTCAAAAATATGTAATCTTTACTTGTACAGTTGGCACACGTCCAATGATAGTAGTTATTCCAGTCATTTAATTTTCTATTGCATTTGTCTACACCAGTTGCAGCTGGTGATCTCTTAAATCACAAATCACAAATTTCAATGATTGTGCCCATGCACTACAGCCACCTAGTCAACTCATGCGCCTTAACCCTTTGTATTTTTAGTTATCCCACGCTCTGCGTATTAGACTCCACTTAGCTCCACTGGCAACTTCGTAAGCCTCTTTACATCCTCTATTCTCCAGGCCCCCTCAAAACTTGAGTTCTTCTGGCCTTATCAAGCCTCTTCAACTGCAGGTACACCTCAGAGTACCTTAGGTTCTGTGCCAGTCAACAAACTTGTAGATTCTATGTTGGGTCCCTAGACCAAGAGATAACATTCTACTGAGTCCTGCACCATTGCTCAAACAATTCAGACCAGCCTTTACACTTGCATTATTGCCACATTCTCACTAATTCTCTCTCTCTGTCACTCTCCCAATCTGAGTCACGCTCCATCTCTCTCTCTCTCTATCTCTCTCTAGCAGCATCTCTCTGTCACTCACTTTCTATCACTTTCACTGAGATTCTCTCTCTATTACACTCTCTCTCTGGGTCTCTCTCTCAGTCATTCAATCTCTCTTATCGCTCTTAGTCACTCTCTAAAACACTTGCTCTTACTGTCTCCATCACTCTTCTCTCACACTCCTCATTCATTCACTCTCATTCCCACCCACTTGTTGTGTAAACTACGACTTTGGGATAATTCGACATGATTTGCTTTCCCACCCATGGGTGACACAGATGTATTCAGTCCAATGCACCAGCGCTGAGTGTGAAAGACAGATTATTGTAATCACGTAGAACCCCACCCAATACAAGTAGAGGCTTTGCTTTTGGGTTACTAACAACCCCTGCAACAGGATCAGGGGCATTGTGGTAACAGAAACAAAGCCTATTTAGTCATTTACAATATCACATACACACGGTACTAAGAAAAATAGACTATTTTGACTAAGCACATTTATTACAACAGGATGAATCTATTTCTCAGTACATCTAAAATGACTACACATGAGATTATAAAAACAGCAAAAAGCCACGTTGTGAGTAACAAGAATACATTTAATATTTCTAATATGTTAAAAATGTCATCTGAAACCTGACACACCTAAAACCTACTTTTATGTTCTACACTGAGAAAGTATTTAAATTAGAGCAACTTGCCATCTTGAGTTTCTTAGGGAGAAGAGATACACTGCATACCTCGTTGACAGCAAGACCTTTCGTTATCAGCAATGGTAGTGTTCCCAGCGAAGGGCAAACATGTGCTGCAGTAGTGACTTTCCTCCAGGACTCTGCTTTATAAGCAACAGGTAAGATGTAGCATCTGCAAAGTGAAGTGGCAGTAGGTGAGGCGGTCTCTGTCAAAATCTCATGCGATAATCTAAGTGAAGGACCTCTCCTGACATTGGTTAAGTGGTAGCCCTTATATGCTAAATTTTATTAGAGACTGAAGTTTCTGACATAAATGTAGGAATGTCTGACATAGATTATGTGCATCGATGTAAGGATCCCAGAAGTTTCCTTATGAACGTTTTAGGTGATATCACGTCAATTCACCCTACACTAATTTGGTTATCTGTCTGTATTTGTTATCATGTGACCTTGACATGGTGATAAGTAGACACCTGTCCTAGACTGATGTCGCGTCAGGTGTATTATCTATGTCATTAACCAAATGATTTGACACTTTCACAGTTCTTACAAAGATACAGTCAGATGAATCTCTTCTCTTTGGCAGATATGCCAGTGATTCTGCATAAATTGAGGAAAATATTGACTCTCATTGCCTGGAATTGAGAAGATGGAGACTTCTATTACCTAAGATAGAGTTGGGACCTCCTTAAAAATGGAGTTGGACAGTAGGACTTATGTCACACTGACTCTTATTTCCTAAGTCTCACGTCACTCTTTTTCACCCTCGGCCACTTGCGCTCTGTCACTTACTCTTATAGTCACTCACTCCCTGTCATTCACTCACTCCCACAGTCAATCTTTCAGTCACTCGGTCAATCACTCTCATTCATTCACCTGCTCCCAGGCATTCACACACTCAGTCACTCACTCTCATAGTCATTGTTCTCTCACTCTTTGTCACCCACCTTATCACTATAACAAAATCTTGTACAATCACTTAGATATTAAGGGTCAGATGTACGACCCTTCCATTGTGCAACTTGCAAATTGCGTCGATTTGTGACCTGAAAAATAGAATTTACAACAGTGTCTCAGACACTGTTTGCGATTCCTAATGGGGTCGCAAATTGCCTGCCTCATTAATATTCATGAGGCAGGTGCAATTTGCGACCCCATTGGGAATGGCTAGCACTGCCAGGGATGGTGGCCTGTTGGAGTCTGCAGACCACTACGTCTGTGACTGCTTTTTAAATAAAGCTATTTTTTTTTAATACAGCTCGTTTTTCTTTAAAGATAAGTGGATGCATTTAAAAAAGAAAAATGAAACAATTCTGTTTCATTTTTTAAGAATAGGCAGAGGTTCCTGGGACCACTGCCTGCTCTTAAAAAATATGTTTGCTGCCAGTTACAAAGGGGAAGGGGTCCCCTGGGGGCTTACCACCTTTTTGGAATGGGTGATAAGCTGCAAGTATTTTGCAGCCGCAATTGCAGTTGCGAAACAATTGTACATTGAAGTGCGTCTCAATAGTGAGTCGCAAACCCTATTTTACGAGTCGATAATAGGTTATCAACTCGCATAATAGGGTTTGTACATAGGAAAGATCTATTTGGTGGTCGCAAACTGCCCGATTTGCCATTTGAACGCACAAAAAACGGTCGTACATCTGGCCCTAACTCTAAGTTAATATATGTTATGATCACTCTCTGTAAGTCACCCTCTCTCACGCACTCTGAAAGTCAATCTGTCACTTACACTCTCTCACTCGGCCACTCTCTCACTCGGCCACTAACTCACTCTCAATTGGCTACTAACTCTGTCACTCACTCGCTCACTCACTCTCTTGCAGTTACTCTCAGCCACTCACGCTCTCTGTCATTTACTCACTTTTACTCTCAAAGCCACTCATTCACTCTTACTATCTCACTTACTCACTCTCTATCACTCACTGTCTCAGGCACACACACATGCTCATTTGACATTTGCTTTTTGTTTTACTTGCCCTCTGCCGCCTGCCGCCGTTCGGCTTCAGGTCCTCAGCAGTCGAAGCTGTGTCTATGGACCATCAGGTACACAGTTCTCTCTTTGAAGATCCTGCTTTGAGATGCCTCCAGTCACAGAGTGTGATTGACAGTGCAGTTCCTGTTTTGGTCCGCGTCTGTCAATCACACTGCAAGTGTTAAACTAAGCCTTGCCATTGGTTAGAGTGCTGAAAGGCAGCATGCTGTAGTGTCCGGAGACACGGGGGCAAGGAATGCCTAGGCCGCGAAGTGGGGCCTAACTATGACTAAACAAACAACGCAACACTGACTGACAGTTAGGGCCAAAGAACCACGAGCGGTCTTATGGCCGTTTATTTATACTCAGGGGCTACCCCGCCCCCGAGGCGTATGCGTGCGTGTGTGCGTACGTGTGCGGGCCGGGTGGCTCCATTACTACATCCCTCCAAACTCACAGATCAATAGTCCCGGCCATGAGATGTCTTGGATCAGTTCATATTCCATGCATAGTCCTTCAATCGTTGATTGGGGGTCGGATTGGGTCGCAGGTGATATCTTTGGCTTTGACGACTTTCCAGACCCCCCGTCTCCGCTGGTTGCTCAGGGCGATGTTGATCATTGCTCGAGGAGTTTTCAGGGCCGATGTTGTCGGCCGGCTCGAGTCTCGGTGAAGTCGGTCTTTCTTCTTCTCGTGGGGACGTGGGTGACTCCATGCGTGCCGGCTCTTGGTCTCCGTCTTCCGCCTCCTCAGATGCAGAGCCGGCGTGTCCACCTTCGCGAGAGACACGCTTAAACCATGACACGTTCCGAGTCACAGCTCGTGTGCCTCTGGATGCGGACACCATGGTGCCGTGCACATTCACGATCTCCCACACTTCCGGTTCAAAGGCTGGGTCGTATTTTGAATGTCGGTGTCTGTTCTTGAGGACCACTTTGTCACCAACTACTAATGACCTGGCTTGGGCTTTCCTGGCCTGACTGGCTTTGTCGTTTGTGCGCCTCCGTCGTTCTTGGGTGGCTTCGTGGTTTATTTCTGGGGGGCACCAGGCAGGTGTAGCTGGCACGCAGTCTCTGGGTACCTTCTTGAATACTAGGTGCGCCGGAGCGCAGCGGGTGGTCGAGTGGGGTGTCTGTCGATATGCGCTGAGGAACTGTGACAGGCACTCTTCGGCGTCCTTCCTTCTTTCCACGCCAATTTGTAGCGCGCGGTTCAAGGTCCGCATAAATCTCTCGACTTCCCCGTTTGCCTGGGGCCATTGTGGAGTGATTTTTCTGTGGTGGATGCCCTGGGCGGCGAGGTATGCTTGGAAGTCCTTCCCCTGAAAAGGAGGGCCATTGTCCGACCTCACTTCTTCTGGCAGGCCTACCATGGCGAATACTCTCTCCAGGGCCTTCTTGACATGGTGGAACGCTGTGGAGGGTACAATTTCCACTATTGGAAAACGGGAGTGGGAGTCAATTAAGACGAGGGTGTGCCGTCCATCCGGGAATGATCCAAAGTCCACACTTATTTTTGACCATGGCTCTTTACAGGGATCTTCGGTGACCACAGGGTGGGGAGCAGGTTCCCGGCCTGTGATGGTGCACGAATGGCAGTTGCCAACCTCTTTCTCTACCGCTGCGTCCATGCCGGCGAACCACACCTTGTTGCGCAGGCGTCCTTTGGTCTTTGACACCCCCTGGTGGCCTTGGTGCGCGAGGCGCACGACTTCCCCCTGTAGCCTTGCAGGTACCACGATCGCTGTCCCTCGGAGGATCACACCATGGGGTCCGATGCTCAGCTCGCTCTGAGCCCTCCACAGTTGTTGTCTTGCCAGCTGCTCCTGGGGCGTGAGGGCGCTGACTCCATCCAGAAAATGTTTCCAGTTTCTATTTGCTAGCGTTGCTTTTACTTTGATGAGGCACTCGTCTTCATCCGTGGCCTTCCCGATGTCTTCCAGCGTCAGGGCCACTGGGCAAGCGTCTTGAGAGATCATTCGGACGTATTCCTCGACGTCGTCTTCATCGCTTGTAGTTTGGACTGCATTTGAGGAGCCGGGGTGTCTTGATAGGAAGTCGGCAGGATTGTCGGCTCCAGGCCGATAGATGACCTCGAAACGGTATGTTTGGAGTTGCACAGCCCATCTCTCAATCCTGGGTGGGGCGAGCCTAGCGGTTCCTGCAAACAGAGGCACAAGGGGCTTGTGGTCAGACACTACTTTGAACTCATGTCCAAACAGGTAGAGGTGAAAATGCTGGCACGCCCATTTTATGGCCAGTGCTTCACGTTCAATTTGGGCGTACCGCATCTCCGTCGCGGTCAGTGCTCTGCTAGCGTAGGCTGTCGGCACCCATTCATGGGCTTCTGTCTCCTGCATGAGGACGGCCCCCAACCCAACGGGACTCGCATCCACAACGACTTCCGTGCGCCGGTGTGGCCTGAAGTACGCCATGACTTTGTCGTCGATTAGCGCAGCTTTGATTGCCGCGAAGGCTTCGTCTTCCTTGGCAGTCCACACCCATGGTTGGTTCGATTTGGTGAGGGTGCGCAATGGCTCGGAGAGGGATGCCAATCCAGGGATGAAACGGCCACAGTACGTGGCCATCCCCAGGAAACTTCTGACCTCAGTGGCTGACGTCGGTTTGGGAGCTGCCCGGATGGCATCCGCTTTCTTCGGATCGACCTGAAGTCCCTCCCTGGAGAAGATATACCCGAAGAAGTCCACTGATTCCTTGTAGAAGGAACACTTTTCTCTATGGAGAGTGAGGCCGTGATCGGCAAGGCGTTGCAACGTGGCTCGGAGGTGGACGTGGTGCTCTTCCAAGGTTTTGGAGAAGACAAGGATGTCATCGCTTAGGTTTATGACCCCTGTCAAGCCTGAGAGAGTCTCCCTGATGGCGTTTTGGAAAACCTCAGCCGCCGATGACACCCCAAAGCTCAGCCGCTTGTACCTCCGGAGTCCGACATGGGTGGAGAATGTCGTGATGTTGCGACTGTCCGGGTGAAGCTCAAGCTGGTGATATCCGGCGTTGAGGTCCAGTTTGGAAAACCAACGTGCGCCGTTGAGGTCTGCCACGATGTCGTCCATAGTTGGTGTTAGATGCCTCTCCCTTTTTACTGCTTTGTTCGGAAGACGCATGTCCACACACAGGCGTATAGCGCCTGGCTGCTTCGGCTTGGGAGCAATCACGAGCGGCGATACCCAGGGCGTCGGGCCCGACACCTTTTCGATTACCCCCAACTCTTCAAGTTTGCGCAATTCTTCCTCCACTTGCTTCCGCAGGTGAAACGGCACTCGTCTGTGTCTGAGAGCAGTGGGTCGGACCGTTGGGTCAACGTGTAGTTTGAACTTTTTCCCCTTCAAGCAGCCAAGTCCTTTGAACAGGGTCGGGAAATCTCGCAAAATTGCTTCTGCGTGTAGTTCATGCACTTGCCGCGCAAAGAATACTAGTTGCAAATCTTCCGCCGTGTGGCAGCTCAGGAGCGTGCCGCGCCTGCCTCCGGTAACATGGAACTTGGTTTTGACTTGTTGATCATTGCAAGCAGCAGTCACTTCGATTACTCCCCTCAGGGGAAGCGGGTCGTCGCTGTCATAAGTGTATATCTTGGCGTTTGAAGGAGACAGCGGTGGGCGTGGAGACAGTAGCTCATATTGCGTGCTGTCCATCACATTTACTGATGCCCCGGTATCAATGAGGGCTTGCACGGGAGAGCCAGCAATGGAGATCTCACACATCGGGGGTGGGCATCTTCTAGAGCCTTCTCTCCCCACGAAGGAGACGAAAAAAACGTTGTCATCATCGTCATCGACACGGAATGCTGATCTGGAGGCGTCGCTGCACGGGCCTGGATCTTCTAAGGAGAGTTGTCGCACTGCCTGGGTAGGGCCTCTTCCGCTCGAGCTAAAACGGCGGTTCCCGCTGCTGCGACACACCTTCGCAAAATGATTCACTTTTCCGCAGTTGGAGCATACTTTTCCTCTCGCGAAACACCTTCCGCCTGCAGGGTGTTCCATGCCGCAGTTCCCACAGGGGTTCCGGGAACTGGCTTGTGAGGCTCCCCTCTGTGTTTGTGGCCGGCGCCTAATGGCGTCTACTTGTTCCTCCTTGATATGAGGGGTCTTTGCGGGTGCACCGGGTCTGTCAAGAGCAGCTTGCATTTCGTCAGCTCTGGCGTTGGATAGCTCATGCGAGCGCGCAAGGACGAGGATCTCGTCGAGGGAGATACGTGGTTGCCTAAGGATGAGGCGTCTGAGTTGTACCGACCGGCACCCTTGGATTAGTTGTGCGCGAATCTCTAGGCGCTGGTCCGGAAGTTCGCAGGCAATAGCTAGTTTCCTTAGCCGGGCATAGAAAGAGTCAATGGGTTCCGTCTCTCCCTGCCTGGCTTGGCGCAGCTTAAACCACTCATAGTCAGGGTTCACTCTGGGATCGAAGTAGAGGTTTAACGCCCGTACTGCGGCGTCGTAATCTTGTTCTCCACCCCGATCTGGCAATGTCTCAAAGAGTTCATATAGCTCATCACCGCCATAACACATGAGCAAAGAGCGCTTAACTTTGCCATCGGTCTCACGGACGCCGATAAAATAGTGCTCCAACCTTCCAATCCACAGACGCCATCTTGCCGCAGCTGTGGGTGGATCCACCAGTTCGCTGAACGGAGGGAGCGGCGCTGCGAGGCCATGCCCGGGGGGGGCTGCGGCAGCGGCTGCGGCGGCACCAGGAGCCGGACCCGGAACAACGAGAGGCGGCACCGTGGCTGGGGGACCAGTAGGAGCAGGTGGTTGGTTCTGTGCAGGGGTCGCGGCAGTGGCACCACCATCGGCTTGTTGTTGGCTCATGGTTTTAGCAGTAGGAACACGTGAGAAAACACGATGTGAGAGGCTAAGGCAGGGCAGGCACAGTGAGGCGCAGGTCCCACGTGGCAGGAACGGCAGCGCCGGGTAACTAGGCTTTCAGTCCGGGTGAGGCGTGCAGAAATATGCTCGAATAGACTAGGATAGCCAGGGGTGCAGTGTTGGTGGATGAGGCAGCTGACGTGACCTGAAGTGAGCCGATTTGTCGTCTGGTCGAGGGCCGAAAAATTCCTTCCTAGCGAATTACTGCGTCCGCCCAATGCGTGAGGATACGCGGGTCCTTTCGCCCCGGTCGGCAGCCTGAAACACGAGCTGACAGGGCTTACGCGACCTGATGCAGTGTGCGCATGCGCGAGCCCGCGGCTCCAAGCGCGGCCGCTGAGGTACGGGCGCGAGGGCCGAGGATTTCCCCCCGATGCGCCGGCGGCAGGCGAAGGAGCGCACACGAAGGAAGGCAAACGTTGGCGTGAGCGTCGGTAAGCCGCTTAAGAGCGGGCAGGGTGGCGGGCGTCGGTTGAGGCCTCGAAGAGGCGTGAGCTCACCTGACGCACCACGGCCTGGTGCGCACGTCACACTCGGCAGCACCACCGCGGGGCTCAGCCAAGCAGGGATGGCCGGCGCAGCTGCGTGGCGAGGCGCGGGTAACCGTGACCGCCTCGTCGCCAGTGTAGTGTCCGGAGACACGGGGGCAAGGAATGCCTAGGCCGCGAAGTGGGGCCTAACTATGACTAAACAAACAACGCAACACTGACTGACAGTTAGGGCCAAAGAACCACGAACGGTCTTATGGCCGTTTATTTATACTCAGGGGCTACCCCGCCCCCGAGGCGTATGCGTGCGTGTGTGCGTACGTGTGCGGGCCGGGTGGCTCCATTACTACACATGCCGTTAGAGAGCTATGAGTCATAGCTCTCTAACGGCATGCTGCCTTTCAGCACTCTAACCAATGGCAAGGCTTCCTGTGAGGCCTATCTGAAGGTCCACCTCCGCCTAAATTGAGAACTGCCTGTCAGCGCTCTGAATCCACAAGGTGAGCAAGACGGCCTGGATGAGTTCACCTTGCCGACCAAGACATGCGAACGTTGTGCATGCCTATTTACACCGACAGTCCGAGAGTCTGCCGCAGTTTTAGACCTTCACACTGGCAGAAGAAATATCAGTCTAATAAAACAAATTCAAAATGAGGGAAAACAAACGTTTTATTGCCCAAAAAGCATAGCAGAGACGTAATGCCAACTCTCAGGTACACTCCAACAGATCTCACTTGACTTAGCTTAAGCATTCGACCCGGCGATTCTGAGCCTGATTCAAAAAGGTAAACATATACTTTTGTGTAAGTTTATGACTTTTTGCAAATCACAAAGCAATTTTACAAGTGGTATCTTTACAACAGCAGAGTCTCCGCACTCGTGGTGTAGACTTCGCACATAAAAAGATAAGCAGACGTAAAGATACTATTCAGAAAATTCCTTGGTGAATTGCAAAAAAATCATAAACTTACACAAAAGTGTAGGATTATCTTTGTGAATCAGGCCCAGAGTGTGCATGCAATTACGGCTCAAGAAACACAAGGGACGCTGGCATGAAAACACTTTTAGACTGTTGGGGTGGAAAAGTCTCTAGCATGGGGACGGAGGAAACAATTGGAACACCGCAGCCCAAGGCAAACGTGTTCCGACTATGCAAGCGCTACCACGCTTGCCTTAACCAGGCATATGCCTTAACCACGCATATGTGTGATTAAGGCAGTGCGCGCCCGAGCTGCTGGTTGCTGCTCGGTGGAACTCGGAAGCAGGAAGACTTCGGGCGAGGAAGCGGAGGACATGGTGAGGTAAGTTGGGCTTGCGCCAGGATTTGGTGAGTGTGGGGGGTAGTTTGTACATGTTGGGAGTAGTTTTAAGGGCGGGGGGTCGAGGTAGTTTGCAAGTTTGCAGGGCTGGGGGTGGTAATTTTTTTTAATTAGGGGTTAGGGTGTTAGGCCTAAGTGCAGTGGATGGGTTGAGGTAGTTTTAGGGGCAGCGGGGGTTGGAGGGGGTACGGGGTAGTGTATGTAAAGGGGAAGGGTTTTTAGGCCTCAAGGCAGAGCGAGGGGAATAGGTAGTTGGGGTAGGTTTTAGGGCTTAGGGACAGGCAGGGTAGCTTTTAGGGCCAAGGGGGGATCAGGTAGTTTGTTAAATTAGGGAATAGGGTTTTAGGCCAAAGGGAAGTGGAAGGGGTTGGGGTAGTTTTAGGGACAGCGCGGGGGCCGGAGGGTGTCAGGGGAAGGTTTTGGGCCTCACATAGGGGGTATGTAGCTAGGGTAGGGGATCAGAGTAGTGGTAAACTTAGCAACGCATACCCCTTTACCATTCATGCCTTTACCATGAAATTGTGTGGTAAAGGTATCCGTGGTAAAGGAATGCTTGATTAGGACGCATTTGTGGTTTGGGCTGTGTGGTAGAGGCACGCGTGGTTTAGCTATGTGTGCCTCTATCATACAACCTGATGACAGATGTGTACTTCTGTCCTGAGTGATTCTGCTGCAATGATATTTGGATCACTGGCGCTGATTCTTGAAGTCATGGGTGAACATAAATCATGTGTATGCGCGGGCGCCATGACATAGGCCTGTCTCAAGAATAGTGGTTTTGTTTGACTGGGAGAGGTGCCCAAAGCTCTACCCTCATAATGTTGAAAGGCTACTGCCTTTACTAAGAGTTAAGTGGCACAAGTGCAGTGGTGGCAAGAGCGGAGGTGGCCCCACTCAATACCCAGCAGTGTCAGGATCTGGCGACCTTTTTCACTGAAAAAATTGAGAAGATCGTCTCTAATATCAATAAAAATAGCATTACCACTCATAACCAAGAGGACACTTCCATAATCTCTAAGGGAAACTGTCACTTCGAAGCCTGGCCTCCCATTACATCAGATCAACTGAGGAAACTTTTAAAATCTATCAAATCGGGTTCCCCTCGCGACCCCATTCCCATCAGTATCATGAGCCAATTGGAGGACTCTACCCTAACGCCCATTACAGAGATACTCCTCCATGGAACAGGCTTCAGTTCCTGCTTTATGGAAACATGCCATAGTCATCCCTCTGTTAAAAAAGCTAACCTCCGATCCAACGATATTGGCCAATTATCGACCAATATCGTTGCTCCCCGCTTTTTCCAAAATGTTGGAAAGGCATATTCATGAGGCGCTTTCCACATATGTGGAAAACAATAAACTACTTCACCCGTCCCAGTCCGGCTTTAGGAGTGGATACTCCACCGAGACCGCCCTGCTCGGGATCACGGAAAAGATCAGAGAGCTCAGAGATGATGGCCAAACGGTGGCACTGGTCCTGTTAGATCTAAGTGCGGCCTTCGACACCATCTCTCACTCCAGACTGCTTGTCAGGTTGGAGGAGTGTGGTGTCGAGGGCAGGGCGTTAGAATGGATTAAATCATACTGATCCCTACGCACCTTCCAGATCACCTCTTCTGAGGCTTGTTCGGATGTTTTCTACTCTCCCCACGGTGTACCACAGGGATCTATCCTGAGTCCCCTACTGTTCAATTTGTATCTTCGTCCTTTAGCCAATCTTGCAGAGAATTTCGGTCTTATTTTAATGACTTATGCAGACGATTCTCAGATTTTGTTTTCCCTCTCCAAATCTGATACGTCTGCTCCCTCTGCACTGAGAATTGGCCTTCACGAGATATTCTGCTGGATGTCGGCTAACCAACTTAAATTAAATGGGGACAAAACAGAGGTCCTCCTCTTAGGGAATAATAAAGATCTTTGGAGCGATCCCCACTGGCCGACGTCACTGGGCAAGCTTCCGCCCCCAGCCACTCAGGTCAGAAATCTCGGGGTCATCATTGATGACAGTCTCTCCATGACACCGCAAGCCAACAAAGTGGCTGGCTTATGTTTTACTATTCTCAGATGGCTACGTAAAATTGTCTGGATGTTGCCACCTACCACCCAGAAGACCGTAGTCAATGCCTTAGTAACTTCTCGGCTTGACTACGGTAACATCCTGTACCTGGGTGCAAACAAAGCAGTAGTAAGACGCTTGCAACTGGTACAAAACGCTGCGGCCAGACTGCTTTGCAGAATCCCCAGACATGCCAGGATTACTAAACATCTTAGGGACCTACACTGGCTCAGGGTTGAAAACCGGATTCGCTTTAAAACCCTGAGCTATCTGTTTAAAATTAAAGCTGGGACTGCTCCCAAGTATCTTCAAGATCTTGCCAAGCCCTACCTTCCCAACCGCAATCTTCGTTCAGCTACATCAGCGACCTTTGCGGTACCCAGGTACAAACGGGTTAGATTGGGCGGGAGATCCTTTTCATATCTGGGTCCAACTCTTTGGAACATACTGCCCACCCAAATACGCAAAGAAGAAAACTACAGGAACTTTAGGAAAAGCGTAAAGACCTGGTTGTTCGACAAATAAGTGCCTTCGGATTTGTTCTCTCTCTAGCTGTGCCCTGTGTTTGCTAATTCGGCGCCGGGAAACCCTTTGTGGGTAGCTGTGCGCCTTATAAATGCTATAAAATAAAATACCGTGTAGTGATCAGGAGTGAGCAGGCTTTTTTACCTGTTTCACTGGAGTGAGACCTAAAGTCTCACTCATGTAAAGAGGTTACCTCACCCTTGACCTACATCAAGTTAGTATATTGCACTGTGCAGTGTGCCTGTGTTTGCATGTGTGTGCTTTGTATATGCATGCCTGTGAATGGTACAATACATGGAAGACTCATAGCTGCCAAGGTTTCAGATTGATATGTATGACATTTTAATCATTTCAATGTAATGATGAGTGACATTTCAATGACTATGAGTGACACTTTCTCACGAAAAAAAATCAATTAAGGAAGACCTGCCCAACTGGAAATATGTGCTCCTGTAACAGTAAATTAAACACTTACTCAACAATGCGTAGTCGATGTCACTGCCCTTCTCATCGCACGTCACAGTTTGACTCATGGCTGGTGCCCGCACACAGTGCTGGCTCAAGGGTTTACTTCTTGTGGTTGGGATGACCCCCAGCTTTCCTCCACAAACACCACCATGCTGGTAGTTGGCAGGGCTCTGTTGTGTCAGTGAGCAGGGACTGATGATGGAACAAGGAACACAGAGGACGCGCCCAGTCACGATGTGCACAAGGAGGTAGCACGGTCCAAGAGGAGAGGACCAACTCCGACTTGAACGTCTGCATTCACTCTGCTCCACTGGACTGCTGTGCATGGCGGCCAGGCAGCTGAGGCACCTGCCACTACTCCGCAGAGGCCGCAGGCCCCAATCACTTCAGATAGTGCGCAGCTGATCACTGCCTGATAAATCTTAGAGTCCCAAGTTCAGCATATCTTCTGATGCAGCAGCTCTTTGCAGAGAGGGAGATCTGCTTGATGAAGTGACTCCACTGTGTGGGGTCAGTGGCAGGTGAACGACAGTCAGACCATCTAGGAATCATTATACCATAGAGCCCCTAGCCACAGCACAACACAGTGCAAAGTGCAGCGGCCGGTTACCAGGGCCGGTCTGGGAACCACAAGAGTCCTTGGCAAAGTGCTCGGCCGGCCCCCCTCCTCACTGGGGGGCTGGGGGGTTGGAGGTGCCGCCAAGCTCTTTCCCGGGGCGGGTTTTCGGCCGACTATGCTGCAAAAACTGCCCTGTAACAAAAACGGCCCCCAGGGGCCAAAAACGGCCGCCACCTGTGCGGCACACCGGGGGATTGCCCTGTGCCCGCTAACGCCATTCCGGGCATACCGTTTACCTCAAACTGGCTCAGACTGCCATGATACTTAAATGTGCCGCGCCCTCCTATCACACTATTGGCTGCTGTGATTCGACAACTCATCACAACTGACTCTCGTGACCGGTGTTGGGTGAAACACTGTAGCCAACCAAGCCCAGAGCGGGATGAGAATGCCCCAGCGTGGACGCGATCTGTCAAAGAGATTTGTAATAGTGTGGTGTTAATTAGCAGCACTCCAATGTTTGCTGATGAGGGGCTATAAATGCGTGACAATGCATTTCAGTGCAGTAATACTCCTATTTTCATGAAAGCAAGTATTTGACTGGACAATGATTTAGTGCTGCATTTTAAGGTATTTCGAATTGTGAGCATGTGCTTACTCCCTGCATCGACCCACCCTGTAAGACCGGGATTGTGTGACCCACTGAGACTGAAGTGCTGAAGGGGTGCCTAGCCTGGTTGCTCAGGACACATAGTAGGTCTGGACTCCGACATCAGGAGTAAAAGGCCTCAACCCCCACCGTTGGGCTGAGTAGCTCCTGCTGGCCTTGTGGCCCTCTGACACAGATATAATACACATTCCCACCTTAAACAAAACAATACAGATGAGACACGCTACTACCCTCAGGACAAGAAAAATAAGACACCAACATAAGACGGAGCACTACAAACCCAGGAAAAATTCAAAAGAAACACCAGAAACACAAAACTAAATTTAGGAATGTAAAATCAGCGGGCAAATCCACAGAAGAGATGAACTAAGGATGAACAACAAAGGAAAACACAACCAGCACTCATACAATATATTTCATCTACACAGTATATCTACTCATGCAGCCAGCAACTATGCACACCTGTTTGCTGACCATATTTTCAGGGAACCCTTAGTTTAATCTTCAGAGCCACTCTCTTTCCGATTTCCGGTTGGGTTCTGTCACTGCTGAAAAAACCAGCTGGTTCACAAAGGGCTACAATATCTACCATTTCCCTCCCTTCACTTATACTGCAGACTCCCACACTTTCTCAACTAGAAATCCAGGACCAAACTTAGGTTTGTTCTTTCTCACCCCCTGGGAAGTATGATCATAAAAACATCCCCACAAGGAATTTCATTCTCTTAAGGAATGCAACGAATAAAGATGTCCTTGGTAGTTCTCTTTTTGTCTCCTCCACTCTATTCCTGACAGCTCTTTCCTTACATAATTCAAAACCAACCATGCTGGAATGATATTTGAGCCTCTGAAGTTCAAACTGTGTGAATGCTTTCAATCCTGTAAATGCTCTTATCAAATGATAAGAGCATTTCCTAAAAGATCTTTTCAACAGATAACCTACAAGAGGTAGCTCTTCTGATTCATCCCCCACCCACCCTGTTCGCCCTCTCAACAAAATCGACCCCTTGAGGGTGATAAAGGATCACCTATATGAGTACTACATCAGTTTCCTTAAAAAATGTGAGCATTTCACCATAGGTAAACTGCACCTTATTATCCATAACAATTGACTTGTTCAGATCCTCCAGTGCAAAACCATCTCTCAAAAAAATCAACAAATTGTTCCTGGTCTGGTCGCTTAAGAAACCTGATCTCAAGCCATTCCGATTTGTAGTCTATCATAACCAATGTGAACCTCTTTCTGAAAACAATTAATGATCCTAAAAATTCCAACAAAAGCTTCTCTCAAATGAGTTCAAGCAAGTGATGGAGCCTGGGCCCACTTACTCAGTAACAATTACCCTACTTTTTTTGTGCGACTTGAAAGGTGAGGAGAAAAAACATTTCGATCCAATATCCAAATACAGTGTAGCCAATATGGCTACACAATAACTCAGTTTGTAACCAAGTCTTAAGTTAGTAAATTTATTCCAGATTCAGATTCAGAAACAGATTATTATAAACCAGTCTAAGCATAGTAGTGTAGAAGTACAATGCAAATAAAATGAAGCCAAATCTTCGAAAGTGATTCACTCTTTACAGCAAAAAGAAAACCATTAGTTCAATAATTGCGATATACGTAATAAGAAAACAGAACTTCGCATCAGATAGCATCAATGTGTCATAAAAGATGTGCATGGACTCCTGTCTGCCCCTATTCTACTCTGCTATAAATGGCAACCAAAGCTAAGAAATAGGGGAATAAAGGTGTCCACCGTCAGAGTCCTCTGTGAAAGAAGCTCTAACATAGATCAAGTAGCAAAAAGCCACAGATATCAAAAAGAGGTCTGTACCTCAAGGCGCCCTCAGTCAGAATGCTAACTATCCCTCACTATGTTGCATCATAACATCAGTTGTATCTGAGGTATGTCCAACAAATCCACTTAGTACTTTTCCATTTTTTCAGCACACATTGGCTTCTTCACACCAAATTGCTATTCTCACAGCCGTCCTTGGTCTCATCTTCTTCTCCCATGAGAACCTGCCTCCCATCTTGTTATTGCTCTTCTTGTACCAGTTGCCGCTTCACATGCCTCACTATCTACTGAGAACAAAGATCTCTTTCTCTCTGCTACAAAGCCTTGTTCACCTGCTGTGCTGTGGGAACACAAAATATAAGCAACATTCTATTGCAAAGGGAAAAAAATAAAACATGAATGCAAATGTTAAACTGAAACGTGAGCTTGAATCCAAATGCCCCTTAGGCCCACAAATTAGGTTAACAAGTGCACAGGTTACATTTAGGTACACTTTTTACACACAAATAAATCAAAATTTCTCAACACGTACCTTTAAAGTTAATACAGTAATAGCAGGATTATTCAGTTAGGGTTTCTATGCACATGAACTTGCATTTAGTAAACACAGCACTATTTCTCTTGCCTGTGGACATGTTCACAAACATTTTCATTAGGAATGACAATCCTTTCAGTTACATTTCTACTCACACATATAAATCACATCAGATATCTTTATATATACCATACCCCCACTTCTTTTATTGACATTAGTCACACGGAATGTATGCGAGTGCAGACTACATTTAGCTATAACGCACTCCTAACATGTTCTTCAGGGTGGAGTACATTTTACAATTCTCCACAAGTCCACAGCCACAATGGGGGAATTCCTACTAACAGGGTGTGTGTCCAAAATTATTAGAGGTAAAGCACCCCATAATCTAGTACTCAAAATCACTATCCATTTTTGGCAACCAAAAAGTTGCTGGGAGTCTCTTTTTGTTCAAAGTCAATCCTAGGTGTCCAATATTGTTTCTAATTGAGAAGGGAAGAACCAGTTGCTCACCTCAACAGAGTATTCCACTCTTCACAGATAAATCTGAAGCAGTCTCGGAAAAACATTTAGATCACCCACCAAGCACCTTTCCTTAGTCCCACCATCTGTAACAAACGTCACCACTGCTTGGATGACCGGATCATCAGACATGGCCTAACGCCGTTGTCTTCTGAAATGCAGGTTTGTTCTTTGAAATTGAATTTAGGAGACATTCAACATCCTTAAACTTCTTTTCTACTTTGCCCTCTTCTTGTACTGGCATGCACGACAAAGAATATGTGTTGGACTGAGAAACTATACACCAACAGTTTAATGCTTGACCTAGTGAGTCTGGCCGTCATCCTCTCTGAGTGTCACAGCATTTCCCCAGGATATAAAACAGCAATTTCTTAAATTTATAATAGTAAATTGGGTGCCCAACAGGTAGCTACTGAACTTTTGTACTGTCAGAGTACATGTGAACTTCTTTTTTTATTAACATAGAATTGCTTCTTTGCACCCCTTTAGGACACGAGTGACAAAGGCGATGTAACTCTAGCCCTTTACACTTTTCAGTGTGACAAAAGCTCAAGCTCATGTTTGATGTGAACAACTGTGACAAACGCTGACAAACCAGAGACATGTGTTTGCAAAAGGTGCAGCTTTGATGCATACAAATATACACTCCTGCTCTTTGCTCGAAGCAAAAAGTTAGCCAAGAATTTTGAATAAAATTCACAAAGCCCAAAAAAGGGCATAACCTGTTCTCTGTCCTTTGGAGCAAGGGCATCCTCAATGGCCTTCATCAATCCTGGTCTAGAACTGATGTGCTTTGCACTTAATTGAAGTAAGTACTTCATTTGTTTTTGGCCCAAAACATTTCTCACTCTCATCCACAGACCACTATCATGAAGTAAACGCATAAGAAAAATAATTTTCTAACCAGACGCTTACCCTTGCTAAGGGTTCCATAGCAATGATATGGAAAACAACTAATGGTCCAAATACATGCATGGGTGAGTCAGATCGGTTTTCCAAAAGGCAGAATTTGAGCATGTGGCAGCTGCATAGCATGGGTAGCCAGCACCCTGGGCAAGGCAAGTATTGGTCCTCCTAACACGTGGACCGTTAGCACTTCCTGAATGTCTTCCACCACTAACATATTTTCTTTTCAAATGTTGCACCCAGGGCCACCGGCCCAGTGGTCCCACCCACGCTACACCACTGATTTGTGGTATTGTGCACAGAAAACTACAAAGAGCTAGAAAAACGCGAGCACACACATGACTGGGGGGATACACTGACAGAATACAGAAGCCAAAATGGAGAGGGGAATACCAGGAACCTGGAAATCCAAGCACAGTGTAATGGCAACTAAATCAATTCTGAGTGAGACCTCACAGTGAAAATAAATTGACACAGCGACTGGTGAATGCTAACAGCTAAACACTAGCAATGGGTTGCTTGGATAATGGTAGACAGTAAATGTTCCCTCCTATGACCACCCACACTTCATGATGCTAATAATATCATTATAATGCTACTCATAGAGTAGCACACAAATCTGAAGGATGTTGTCTTAATGGTTAAGTGTTTATTGATGTCATTTTATCATAAATCTTGTAATAACTTGAAATAACTGTGTATTGTAATTGTATGTATACTGTGGAAAGCACATGAGGGAGACAGCTGGAAAACACATACGACCTGATTATAAGTTGAGGTGCTATTTATCGCACCTGGTAAACAATGATACCACGGGTAAGTGTAGTGACCAAAGGCAAGATAAGCTTCACAGCACGGGTTTATTAAGTGTCGCTGAACCACATCAGACAGAGCTCAGTTCACATCTAAAACCAACTGTCACAACGTTCAACGCTCAGCACAGAACTCTCATGTGTGAGATTCTGAACCGAGCTATCATTCTAGAACTGTATACAGTAATAGTTACTACATGAGTTTTTCCTTAAATAAAACAAAACATGCAGAAAACCCAGGCTAAAGGAAAGGAAACAAACGAGGATAAGAAAACAGGTAATAAAACAGTACAGTAAACATCCCATACGATAAGACAATATTTCCCCAAACACCTCAGACCCCGAAATGGAGAGGAACATTCCACACCCTAGAACTACGTCTCATGCTCATCTGATCCGTTTGTGTATGTATCTTTCCACCATCCACACTCTGACCACCACAACCTTCTTCAACATTACCAGACTTAACCAACAAACACTTGTTCCACCACTGGTTGTTATAAAGCTTTACAGAACCACCATTTACTTTCACAACCTTGATGGGTGGTCCGAAATTAGAACCACCCTTCCTTACGTGAGCAGGTTTTTTTACACGGACAGAATCTCACATGACCGTCTTAATCTCTTCGACATTTTTCCTTGAATAAAAGTATTTCTTTTGCTTATCCTGTGTCAGGCCCACACAACTCCTTACACTCGCATCAGACCACTCTACACCTTTGACCCATTTATTCATCCAACTAGGAAAGAAACTGGTTGTGGCTCCACGACCACATAACAGCTCAAATGGTGACACACCAGTGGTGGCATGAGGAGTAGTATAATAGAACCAAAGCATGGTCTTGACAGCATTGGCTACCACACAGTTGTTTACAAGCGCCCACTGTATACATTCCCCCATCAACCTGTTCATTCGTTCTACCAAACCATTGGTTTGAGGGTGGTACAGGGAGCTCTGGTGTTTAATCCCACTGGTTTGTAGAAACATTTCAACCTCACTAGAGACAAATTGTGACCCATTGTCTGTCACAAGAGTTTCTGGAAAGTCCTCCTTCAGGAACACATCTTTCAAAAATTCAACAACCGTCTTGGAGGTCAACTCTCACACAACTCTCACACAAACCTTACCTCTGGCCATTTTGTATAGTAATCCATCATGACCAGCGCAAACCTTGAAGACGTGTCAGGGGTGTAACACAGGCCCACGCAGCCCCCGCGGTGGGGGATGGCCCAAGCTCCAGGGGGCCCCCTCAACACTTTTACCCCAGGGATCTGCTTCTGTTGCTGCTGTGAAGGCGCGACGATTCCAAATGAATGTTAATTTACTTTTGAACTGTTTTTTTATTTAGATCATATAAAGCAAGAAAACTGGTTTAATAATTTAAAAGGAATTTCCGAAAGTGCGTTTTTCTCAGTGTAAAATAAATTACATATTCAACATAATGCTCCTCACAATCTGTCTGCACAAAGAGCAGTCAATTTAAATATTAAACGATTCTCACTGGATAACATTACCATCCCCGTATCTGACCTACTCCTCTCCTCGTGTCCATTAATTCCCCTCAAGCCTTTCAAAAAGCTCAACTCTCAAAGAGCCTAGCTTTTAGGAATGGCACCCACATATATTCTCAATTTGTGATTCTAAACCTGGTGACAAAAAGGATGAGTCTTTGACTCGGCAATGGAAGCAGGTAGCTCGACCCCTGCATTGTGTTGGGAGCTTCCTAATCAACCCTCGTGCTTCTGGAGTTCTGGCTTCTGTGGTTGCACACGGTGCTCCTGATGTGGTCTGACCTGCGTCAGAGGGCCATATAGCTTTTCCCAAACCAGTGACCCGCTCCCCCCACTCCCGTGTGTGTCCCTTTCCTTTCCCAGGTCTGTGTAAAGCTCTATGTCTCGCTGCACGCAGCGGCTCTGAGGGCATCATGAAGTTCTTTCGGCACACATCACCTCAGAGGGGAGGAAACAGTACATCATATATGAGGCAAGACGTGCATATGCCACTCATTTTAGAACAGTCCATTATCTCTCACAGCACCCTTCTTCCATTTCTCAACTCTTCCTCTTATTTGCAATGGTACTTACCCGTTCCATTATAGCACCGAAATCTGACTGTCACATGATAACCCGTCCATTCCTCCACATCATCGCCCATCCATTCCTCCACATCACCACCCATCCAATCACTACCCATCCATTCCTCCAAATCAGCACCCATCCATTCCTCCACATCATCACAATCCATTTCTCCACATCACCACCCGTTTCAATCATCACCCATCCATTCCTCCCCATCACCAGCCATCTATTCTTCCACATCATCACCCATCCATTCCTCCACATCACCACCCATCCATTCCTCCACATCACCACCCATCTAATCACCACCCATCCATTCCTCCACATCATCATAGATCCATTCCTCCACATCACCACCCATCCAATCACCACCCATCCATTACTCCACATGGCCACCCATCCATTCCTCCACATCACCACCCATCCAATCACTACCCATCCATTCCTCCACATCAACACCCATCCATTCCTCCACATCATCACACATCCATTCCTCCACATCACCACCCGTTCCAATCACCACCCATCCATTCCTCCCCATCACCAGCCATCTATTCCTCCACATCATCACCCATCCATTCCTCCACATCACCACCCATCCATTCCTCCACATCACCACCCATCCAATCACCACCTATCCATCCCTCCACATCACCACCCATCCATTCCTCCACATCACCACCCACCAATTCCTCCACATCATCTCCCATCCATTCCTCCACATCGCCACCCATCTATTCCTCCACATCATCTCCCAACCATTCCTCCACATTACCACCCATCCAATCACCACCCATCCATCTCTCCACATCACCACCCATCCATTCCTCCACATCATCACCCATCCATTCCTCCACATCACCACCCATCCAATCACCACCCATCCATTCCTCCACATCACCAACCATCCAATCACCACCCATCCATTCCTCCACATCATTACCCATTCATTCCTCCACATCACCACCCGTCTATTTCTCCACATCACCCCCATCCATTCCTCTACTGCACAATTCATCAATTCTTCAGTAATCCATCATTCCACAGCACCACCCATACATCCTCCTACAGCACTACTCATTCAATCTTCTACTGCCCAGCCCATCACTTTACAGCACCGCCACTCAATCCTTATACAGCACCGCCCATTTATCCTTCTACAGCACTAGTCATTCACTCTTCCACAGCATCAGTCATCCATACCTCTATAGCTTAGCACATTCTTCTACAGCAAAACTCAGCCATCCTTCAACATGATCAGCACTCAATCCTTTTACAGCACGAGCCATACATCCTTTTACAGCACAATCCATCCATCCTTCTACAGCACAAGCAGTGGCGGTTTTACCGTGGGGGCGTTTGGGCGCCGCCCCCCCTGTTTTCTCGCCGTGCGAGAAGAAGGCAGAAACAAATGGTAGTTATTTATTTATAACTACCATTTGTTTCTGCCTGCCCTTCTCGCACGGCGAGAAATCAGTCAGCAAACTTGCTCGAGCCTCAGGGCATGGGGGAGTGGCTTGGGGGAGTGGCTTGCCCAATGTTGTGAATACGGACTGTTTGGACAGCCTGAGAGGCTGTCCAAACAGACAGTATTAGCAACAGTTGGCAAGCCGCTCCCCCAAGCCTCCTCCCACTCTCTGTTCTGCAGCATGCAGAGCAAGAGGAATGACGTATTTAGGGCAGCCGGCCGAACCAATCAGCGCCGGCTGCCATGGAGGGGAGGGAGGCTGCCTGCAGCCTTCAGTGACGAGGCATTCAAAAAAAAATCCAGGATGGCGCGCGGGAGTCTGCAGTCTTGGGACAGGACATCGAGTCGGGAGTCAGCGCGGGACGGAAGCCAAGGTAAGTGTTTTATATTTTATAATTCTCTAACATCATGTTAGTAACATGGGGCTGTGCTGGCGGCGCATGGTCATCGCTTCTTAGGCGTTAGGCAGCGGCTCGCCTCGCCGGCTCTTCTGCTTTGAAAATTAAATTATAATCCCTTATAGATAATAAGGAGGAAAGCGGTGCTATCGGAGTTGTCTTTGAAGTGTGCTTTTCGGGTTTTACATGAGGTTTTCCTCCAGTGTTTTTCTTCTGCACCCCATTCTTTCTTCCAACACATACTTTTCCTGGCCGTATATTCTACTCATGCACTATCCTCCATTTATTGTATTGCACCCCTTCACTCGTTCCTTCTCTGGAATAACTTTCAGGCCGCACTTTGTAGATAATAGATAAGCCGATGACAACCAGTGTATTATAATGCGCTGCAAACAAATGCACTTTGGCGCCTATCAAAAACGGCATAGGAAGAGAAGTTACTTAATTTTCTTTTTCAACAGACCTTCACTTCGTTGAAGTGCAAACAATGCCTGCAATGACACGCCGCCGGTGCCACCCACCCTAATGCAGACACAACCACTTGTTCTAGCTCTCTGCCTTTTTTAATTGTATATTGCGCCTAAAAGTTGGAGCTTGGCATTTGTTGCTCATTACAAACAATGGACAATTACAATTGGGGATATAATATTTTGATACAGCAGGTTGAAAGGATTATTTTATTGATATTCTGTCTACTTATGTAGTGCTACAACCAGGCCATTTTGGGATGAGCTGGTTAGCAGAGGTGGTGTGCAAATATGAACTGCACAGGGCAAGTATCGAAGAGGATTACGGTTCAAATTGGTGTTTGTCTGAGGTAGGAGGAAGGGAGTAATTGACAGCAGCTTTCATTTGAGACAACTTGTGAGTCACTTTGAAACCTAAAGAAATGAGATAAAAAGCACCAAAGTGAGATTTCCTTTGACTGCAACAGTTGTTAGTAAGCCCTTAGACATACAACAATGCAGATGACTTGAGAAGTGAGAACTGTTGGTAACAATCTGTATTTCGACTTTGGTTTCATAGTTCTAATTTCACGACAATCGCTCATTTAATTTATTTGGAGCAAACCTCAGGTCAGGAAAAGAAAATGTGCACATGACTATGACAACACGGTTGAGCAGCAAGCAAGCCAATTATGCTTTTGTCTATCTTTTTGTGTGAATATTCGGTTTTCAGTTTATTTATGTGTGCACTGTACAAAGTACTGACCTAGGCAGGATTGTGATGTTGTTTTGTGCTGTTTATGTTTACTGAGACTCGAAACTGGATGGTAAAATGGACCTTGGCATGGGTGTGTTACAGGGAAGCACTGCTGCCAGTCTCATGCCAGCTCTAGAGCCCTAACCTTCCCTCTCCAGTGCTTTCCAACCCTGTGCCTCACTAGTGGCAATTTGAAAAGGAAAACATGCACTGTGTTCTCGTGAACAGGCCTGTGAGTTAGCATAGCAGTTCTCTGATTATACAGAATAAGCAGTTACCAGCGACATTATCATATGAAATATTTTTATTGATGTCATAACTACCGTTTCACAATTGCTTTATGACCCTTCTTGCTTTCTAGAATTAGCTTGAAAATGCACCATTTGCCCACACCTTTTACAAAATGTTCCCAGGGGAGAATCTCCGGAACCCTTGTCATGACAGTCAGGCTCACTCACCACGTTCGCTTGCCACAGGGTACTCATCATGAACATTTACGCCCTACCACTTTGAAATGTCACCAGCCGCCACTGAGCACAAGCCATCCATCCTTCTACAGCACAACCCATCCATTCATCCATCCATAGCACCATCGTCGATCCATCCTTCTACAGCACCCTAATCTATTCTGCTACAGCACCACCCATCCATCCTTCTACAGCACCATAAATCATCCTTTTACAGGACTACTCATTCATCCTTCTATAGCATCATGCATCATTCTACAGCACAACACATGTATCCTGCTACAGCACCACCCATCCACTATTCTACAGCACCACCCATCCATCTTTCTACAGTGCCACTCAGCCATCCTCCCACATCCCCACCATCCATTCTTTCACAGCCCGGTCCATCTCTCCACAGCACCACCCACACTTTCTTCAACAGCATCACCCATCCACAGCACAACACTTCTTCCGCACCTAGTCTTATACAGCCCACCTTGCTATCCTCCCATTCTCACAACACCCCGCAACCACCCGTGACACTTTTATTTTTACTGTTTATGACCAACCTAACCGTAACACCTGTGATCTATCCCTCCACAGCACCCCTCAACAGCACACCTCAGCCTATGTGTGATGTGGGGTGTATCACACATAGAAAAAGGAAGTAACGAGGAGATGCACAGATATTTCTCCTCTTTATGCCTGGGAGGAGTACCATTTTGACACATCCTCAGTTGTCCAACTCTTTGTAAATCTCGGTATATGCCAAAATCCATGGGTGGATACATGAGAATGCCTATACTCCACAAAGGGAACGCTGCTGGCCTTGCTTAACTTTGGATTTACGAAAACATGCAGAGCCACGGGAAGGGGCTTTGTGCGGCTTAGTAAATCCAAATTAAGACTTGTGTTACTTTGCGACTACTTGCGTCATGCAAGGGCAACACAAGTACTTAATAAATCTGTCCCTGGTATTCTACCCCCCTGTACAGCTAGTCACTACTCCCTCTACAACACTGCCACCTCTGTAACACCTTCACTTATCCCTTCACAGCACCTTTAATCCACTCCTGCCTGTCATCAGTATTTTGTCTCTCCACAGCACCACTATTCCACTCACAAAAAGCATTCTTATTCTATCTAAAAGAACGAGTTTATATAGACCTCTTTCACATTCCCCGCGCCCCAGGAATACGCGGACACACAGTGTTGGGGAACATGTCTTTTATTCTCCCATTCCGGGCGCGAACTGCCGTTTCCACCCCACGGCACCTCCCCTTCCCTTTCCAGCCATGCCTGACCTTGGGGCAAATTCAGGACAGACATGGCTCAGGTATGCTGGGGCTGTCTGTCTGAGCAGTGCTAGTGCTACAATGTTTGATTTGCACCTAGCGTCAGTAGCTGATTTTCGATAGCTGTGATACGTCACGTCCTGCTGGTGACTGTGGCGCAGCAGGAGTCAGGCAGCAATGTTTCTGTGCGGCAAATGGTAGTTCCACTCGCACCACAATGGTCAAAATTTAAATTAGATGAATGAATCAACATTGCGATTCCCGACGACTTGGCTTTCGACTCACGGGACTGTGGCAGCTGCGATGGAGTGCAGAGCAGGCGAGCACACCACTCACAGACTGTGCAGCTGGTGAGCACCTTTGTATCATTGTCCGGGCCGCATTAAGGGCCAGATGTAGGAGCCCTAATACCGGTCGGAAACGGCCGATTTCGGCCGTGTCCGACCGGTATTAGGGTTTTCAGATGTAGAGGGCTGAAAAATACAGAATCGGTATATTTACCGATTCGGTAAAATTACCGATTTGGTAAATTACCGAATCGGTAAATATACCGATTCTGTAATTACAAATGTAGGTGGCACATTTTACAGTGCCACAGGCCTTTCAGATTCGGTATTTTACCACCCAATCCAATTGGGTGGTAAAATACCGAATCCAGGTATGCATGCACATGTGTGCATGCACACCTATGCCATGTGACAGACAGACATGCCCTTAGAGCATGTCTGTGTGCCACATGGCACAAATGCCTGTATTTGGGGTGCTAGAGGGTGTCAAAGTGACACCCTGCACCCTTGCTGCAATCGGTATTTACCGAATCGGTAAATACCGATTCGGTAACGCCCATTGATTCCTATGGGCTTCAATGCCCATAGGAATCAATGGGCATTACCGAATCGGTATTTACTGAAACGGTAAATACCGAATCTTAACGATTCGGTATTTACCGATTCTGTAATACCTACATCCCACGCCTCTATTTTACCACTTCTTAAATACCGAATCGGTAAAATTCGGTATTTAAGAAGTGGTAAAATAAAATTACCTACATCTAGGCCTAAGTGATTACTTAACTTATTCACTCTGGGGACGGGCGGGGTTCACACAGCCATGTCATGGGACAGGCAAGAAAGGGTTTCTTGAAGTTTACAGTGTCCACCCCAGCACGACGTCATTAAAAATTACCCTCCACATCACCTTGACGTAACACAATCCATATGAGCGTTTGTTAAAGCTAGTAACATTTAAAAAAGGTGCAAATATGAGGGAGACTTTTCATCTTCACTCATCCCTAAACATAACAGCGAAGTCCTATGGCCAAGCCACCTTAAAAATTTCTGTGTAAATTGTAATACAGGAGAACATCTAAATTGAGCCATTTTAACTTATTTGCCATTCGATTTAGAAATAGCACTTGACCTATTAAAAATGAGTATTATTCGCATTAGAAGGCTCATATGGGTTTTTATATCTCTGGGAAACATTTTATTTGCCCATCATAACAAACAAAACAATACATCTTCGTTAAAATATACACTGTCTTACAGAATTATTTTTTCATCGAATATGATATAATGAAGCTACATCATCTTGCACGTGTATATTCAAGTTATGCATACACCTCGTGTTACTTCGAAAAAGCTGTATTTTGTAATCCCTACAGATATATTCAAGCACATTGTGACCACGCATTAGTTAAAGTATTATTAGTATGCACTATTTATACATGTAGCTTGAAAAAAAATACGCATATGTGGAGATGTTTTAAGGGTTTACTGAAGGAAATGCCACAAAAGTTAAGGGTTCATTTTCACATTAAATAGACATGCGGCACTCAAGGCTCTCTTTCCAGTTTTCAGGAAACGTGGTCTTCTCGACGTGTTAATGAGGACGGAGCTGTGAACAAGAGTTAGAGCAGGTGATAACGACCCACAAGAACGCGTATTGTTGGCTCTCTACCTGGTTGCAGCATTCCCATCGCCCACAGCACTAGGAACACCATGAAAAGACTGGCACATTAGCATGCCTATAGGCGGGCGCACCACCTCCACCCCCTACAGATGTTTTTGCTCTGTCTGAGGGAGCAATCCATCTTGAAGTTTACCGGGCAGGTGTATCTGGCTATGGAGGACTTGGCGAAGCGCACATTTTACGGAATGAGGGACCTGTGTGTCACAGAGTTTGGAACTAGGAAAAATACAGGCTTCATTGCAATACAGAATTTTATTTAAAAAGTGCCTTTTTCTCAACGTAGTGAAAGTATGTTGTCAGTGACTGTTTGTAGGGACTTTAAAAAAGAGAAGTCACCTGGCATTGAGATTCGTCTGGCTGCCCAGCAGATCACTTTTTATAGTTTGCCTCCCTAAATAATATTCAATCTTTAGGTCTTTTGAGGTATATAAATGATTTCGTTATGTTGCCCAGCGGCAATGTGCCCACCTTTGACATTTAATTTGCAAGCGTGTTAAGAACTGACTGAAAGACACACTGTGTGAAAAGAAATAGAAATCATATGTTTGTTTTAGTGGCCTTGAGCCTACAATTGAAAGTCCTATTCAATCCATATAGACCAAATGGAGGCAAATATGTGTAATGAAAGCAGTCTTGTTTTTGTGAAGTGCTTGTATAATTGTTTAGCAATCTTATGGGGTCTATATTATCTAAATTCTTACACAATGCAGCACAGCAGCCAAAAATGCTGTGCTGCTTTGCATGAGCATGACAATCTATATTTACAAAGATATCGCACTATCCTGCTCTCTCCCGTGCACCATCACACAATCAGACTGCCAGCGCCAGCACACAATTAGGCTGCCAAGACAAACGCATACATCTTTGAGCCATAGTGCAGATTTTGTTCTGAAAGGGTGTCCTTCCAGTACAAAATAAGATGCTCAGACTAATTTTAAAACATTTCCTACTTTGTATGTGTGCTGTAAAGTTGGAAAAGAAAGGAGACATAAAAGCATTTCACCTTGATAGTGCCTATTTCAAATGTGTGTTATTTTTGATGCAAAACCATGTCCAATTTTTTTGTAGCTAGTGTTGCACCAAAAATCATGCATGGGAGCATGGGAAAAGGGCCTGATTGAGAGTTTGGCGAACAGGTACGCCATCACAAATGTGACTGATATACCATTGGCAGTGCTTAATTTGCAAAAAACAGAAGTGGCAGGGATCTCATCAGGAGGGTAATGCAGCTTGCACCACGCATTGCCCCTGCCATGCAGCAAATGACACATCTACTAAGCGTCTTACTCCTATAAGTGTAACAATTCGGAATATTCCACGCCCCCAAAGCTATAAGACTAGCTTGGGCGGCAGATAATAGTAATTTTGTAAGTATATTGAATGAATAATTAACTTTGTTGTGTTGTTCATTAAATTAGCCCGACTGTAACGCGTACTGGTGTTGGCAATTAAGTTCCGGTGCTCAGCACCGGAATCCACCTTCTCAAATTAAGCACTGCCCATTGACCTTATTACAAGTGCATGTGGATATAATGCACTTGTAATTGGGTGATATTATATTTGTCATGTTTATGGCAAAGTATCCAGCCACCAAAATCTAAATCGGCTCAAAGCTACTTAGGGCCTAATTTAGGCCTACTGTTACAAACGTGATAGAGTACCCTGCCTGCTAAACCCTCGGTAAACCAGCCTTGTCGAGAGATGTGAGCACTTTCACTATTCTGTCGATGGATCCCCGATTGACTCTATTGATGAAATACTTCCTCCAACTGCCCAACAGGGTAGGGGCCACCAGAGGACGAACATTACACCACCCATTCTATTTAGGACAACGTATGAGTCATTATTTTTATGTATTTCAAGAACAAACTTCCACTTTGAGAGCTTGTTTTTGGAAAACAAAAAAAGTTAATAGTTTGGTATATGGCTGTCAAAAAAACAGCTGCTATACACCAAACTTTTAGTAGATTGAAAGGAACTGTTGTGGTGATGGTTTCTTTCAATGTACAGAGATGACTTCATGGCGGGCAGTCATTTCTAAATATGCAGAAGGTCCACAGAGCTGGCTGTCATATCTAAATTTGGTGGGCAGAGAACCCCTTGGATGGTGGAGATAATGTCCTCCGCCATTCCGACGGACACTACACCATCTGCCAAACTCATATCAGGCCCTTACACAGGATTGTTAAAAACTTGTCATGATTAGGTATGCATGAAATCATTTTTTTTTTTTTTTAATTTGTTTTTATTGCAGAGTTACAATTTTACATCAAAACAAATCACCCATCCCCCACACAGTATTGCATAGCACTTCTATTTGCTGTTAAGACCGTACACAGCCATTCAGCCCACATCCCGGAGGCTGGGCGGCGCACCAATTTGTTCCTGCAATCGTTCCTGGTGAAAATCTCAGAGTTGACTGGGTGTCAGCACAATCTAGTATCTGCTTTTTTTTTACCCCCAACTCCCCCCCCCCCCCACTAACGGTGGCCTAGTCGGTTAAGCTCCCTGTGTGGACTATCCTAGTAGCCTTAGTGCTTACTAGAGCGGATCCGGTCAGTATCATACTGCAATGGTTGGCTCTGAGGGCCGCCGACGTGTACCCCCTACTATGCCCAGAATGCCGCCCAAAGCCTTGTGTCTCATGTCCACTACCCCTGGATCCTCCCCCCAGGCACTCTCATTTAACGGCCCCTGGTGTTCTAGAAACCCCCCTATGAACATCCCACCCCCCCAACTTGGTGCTGCTTTTGGGTACAACCATCAATCCCGAAAGAAGGGTTCGCTGGTTATCGGGTATGTGCGATCTACTACCCCGTCTCCACGGAACTCCTCACTCCGAAAGTGCCGACCTTATATCGTCTAGACATTGTTCGAAGTCCGCGGACGTTCCATGTGACACACTTCAAATTAGGTAATGTCCCCATAGCAGTAAATTCCCTTCCCGTTCTGCCAAGTCCGTTGCACACCAGTAACAAAGCAGCACGCCCCCCCCCTCAAAACACCCCAGAAAACTTCCCCAACCCCACACCCCAGAACAGGACCTAATAACGTAGCATCAGCCCCCATCCAAACCTTGAACACAACACCCCTTCTACTATTCCGCAGTCGCCACTACAGAAAGCCTTAAGGGCAACGGGAGGGTAGTTCAGAGCCGACCAGGGGCAAACCAGGCACCCGCCCCGCGCCCACGACCCCATACTGCTGTTTCAGCACAGTACCTGTCAGTCCGCCATTCTTCAAGGCCAGCCAGCCCCATTGGGCCAACCAGCAGAATCCTCACCCCAGCTGTCATTCATTAAACAGTCCGTCCGCTGTCTGTGGAGTGACCTTAGGACCGCCAACACTGTCCACTTCTGAGCCTTCACCTCCCGATTTCCTGCTGTCATCTTCAGAGTCCGAGCCCATCGAGACACTCCCTTGTTGCGACCCCGTGATGATTGCTGTTGCCGCCACTGCTCCCTTCCTGTCCGCTGCCAGCAGATCTTCCCGCATCGCTCTTTTGAGTCTGTTTTTCTTGCGGATGCGTTGCGATTTCCGAGTAGGGACCGGTTTTGGGCGCTCCCGTTCACCCCTGTGCTGCCGGTCCGTGCCAGCACGGTATAGTTCAAGCCACGACCAGACCTCGTCAGGTGTCTGAAAGAACTGGGTTTTGCCATCCAGGATCACTCTCAGCTTAGCCGGAAAAAGAAGGGAATATTGGATACCCTCTTCTCTCAGTTCCCTTTTGACGGCCAAAAAGGACGCTCTGTTCTTCTGGACCTCCTGAGTGTAGTCCGGAAAAATTGTAACTGAGCTATTGTCCACTTGGAAGGGGCCTTCTGAACGCGCTCTCCGGATCAGCAGGTCTCGATCTTTAAAGTGTAACAGTCTGACTACCATCGGTCTGGGAGGGCCACCCAGCGTGGGCGGACGGGCCGGGACCCTGTGCGCCCTCTCCAGGGAAAAGAAGGGCGATAGGCCCTCCGGGGCCACTACTGTTTTAAACCAAGACTCCATGTAGGCCACCGCGTCCTCCCCCTCAACTTTCTCCGGCAGGCCCACGACCCTTACGTTGTTTCTTCTATTGCGACTTTCGGAATCCTCCACCCGTCTTTCCAGCGTCAACAGTCGTCCCAGGATATCCGACAGTTTATGTTCCGCTGTTACCACCGCCGGTTTGAGCTCCAGTAGTAGCTGCTCGGAGTTCTTCACCCTATCTGAGAGTTTGGCATGGTCAGCTTTGAGTAGGCCCAATCCAGTGGCGACCTGCGCTATATCGTGGTGCAGGGACTCCTTAGTCGCCGTTATGGCCTCTAGTATGCCATCTAGCCTTTTGTTCAGCCGCTGTTCTTGTGCATCTGAGCCCGAGGCATCTTGCGACCCGCCACTCACTTCCAGAGCGCGTGTCATGTCCGTCTTCTGCTGTTCCTGCAGGTCGCTTCCCTTGGTCGCCATTGTGGGCTCAGCTCGCGCCCGCAGATGCTTGGCCCCCGGAGGGATCCCGTCCCCGCCTCCAGCCACTGGACTAGTAACGGGCCCCAGTGTCCGTAGGAATGTGAGTTGACACTCTCCGCAGCCCCTCCCCTCCTGGGAAGTTAATCGCCACCGATCCGGCGCACCAATATCAAAATGGCCGTCCGTTATAGTTCAGTTCACCCACTGGTTCATCCAGCCACCTTGTTGCTCCGTAGGTATCGCCAGCGTGGTCTCCGCTCACCTGCGCAAGGGGGTCGCAAGGGGCTCACTTCTCATTCGTGAAGGGACTTACTGCGTGTGGCCGGAGTGACTCGCCGCGTACCAAAGCACCAGTGTGCGGCCCTCGCCCGGGCATCCACCATCACACGCTCGGCACTGCCCACACTCAGTTCAAAGGGCCGCCCCTCCCCCGCAGCGCCTGAGTGACATCAGGCAGAATCCACCGTCAGACCCGCGCTCAGAGCGCTGCTCGTCCCTTCCAGGAGCACCCGCAGTGTCCGACCGCCCTCTCCGGAAGACCTTCTCCCTCGCACAGGATTCCTTCCCAGCCGATGCAGGCAGCCCCCGCATCGGGTTCAAGACCACGTCCCTTGCAGCCTCTCTCCCTGCACACTTCAGTAGCACCACGTCAGTGTTCCATTCGTGCTAGGGGCTCAATATGCCCAGGGCGCCCCCCCCCCCGATTGCAGGGCCGTGCATGATCAGCCGCAACGGCAACGATGGGGGATGGGCGTCCCCTCCGCCGAGGTGGACGGCGGCTCCGCGTTCCGCCCGACTCTCCTCTCGGTGCAGCAGGTCGGACTGCAGGGCTCTCTTACCGCCCACTCCAAGCCCGCCTGCGCCGTCACTGCAGTCCCGCTGTGCGCCGCGGCTCCTTTGTGCTCCGGTCTGCCGCCTCGGGTTTATGCCGCCGCCATCTCAGCTCTTCCGGGCGGCGCTGTCCTCCTCCGCAGTCTCGGCCTTCCGCTCCTTCCTCCGGCCCCCGCTGGCTCGCAAACTCGGCTTTACCCCTCCAGGACTCCGCTGGCTGATAGTCCGGTC
This sequence comes from Lissotriton vulgaris, assembly GCF_964263255.1. Taxonomy (NCBI): domain Eukaryota; kingdom Metazoa; phylum Chordata; class Amphibia; order Caudata; family Salamandridae; genus Lissotriton; species Lissotriton vulgaris. Next base: position 892,958,701 of record NC_141689.1, on the reverse strand, counting down.
CCTGACCGGTGCTTATTTCGCCGAAAACAGGATAAATTCCGGGATCAGGCGCGGAGCGTCAGGCTCACGCCGCCATCCGGATCGGCGCCCAAACCACGCCCCCCAGGTATGCATGAAATCATAAACCATGTTTTGTATTGTAGCATTTAAATAGGGATTCATATCCTTGCTGAGGTCATGAACAACTCTCATTTATATCATGATCAGGTGTGGTATTTTCAGAGCACCGAGTTGAGTAGAATGTTGGTTATACATTGAAGCTAGCATGCCGCACTGCTGTTGCTTTTGTTACCGGGGGCCGATAATGCAGCACTGCTGCAAAACTGGCCTGCCAGTAACAAAAATGGCCCCCATTGCTCCAAAACTGGCCCCCACCCTTCCTGCCCACCAGAAAAACACCTGATGCCCTCTACGGCCAGTCTGGCCCTGGTGAAAAGCAAATGCTTGTGTCATGGATGGAATGATGAGTAAGGCACATTGCTTTCAGTGTAATGCGTCTAGCCATAAGCGACTATAGTAGAGATTGAAATGTTACTGCAAAACATGACCAGTCCTGAATTAAACATTGAGGATACTGTCTCTTCTTAGAGTGAAGCCTATCATGTGGCCCAAGCTATTTTGACCAAGTGTTCAATTGATGGTAGATGTTTTGTTTATCACAGACTACACACCTGCCAATCTAAGAATATTTTTCCCAGCGTGAGCAAACAGGAAGGAGGGGCTTGCTTGTAGTGAGTGCGAGCACCATGTAAATGGGGCATTGGATCTGCTGTTTTGCCTTGTAATAGAGATCAAGACCAAGTGCCCATCAAGCTGTGGAAGATTCTTGTTGAAGGTTGTTAAAAATGGCGGTCTCCACCCTGTCCAAGTAGGGACCCACAATTCTAGTCAGGGTAAGTAAGTTACACACCAAAGATAACCTGTGCTTACCCCTCTGGTAGCCAGGGGCTTAACACAGGCCCTGCAGCCCCAACAGTGCAGGGGCCCCAAGCAGCAGGGGGTCCCCTCAGCACTGTACTCACGCCAGAGAGCTCTCGATTAAATCCGGATTTGGGGCCCCTGAGACGTGTCAAGCACGTAGAAAGGTCCAACAATGTCAAGCTCTAACTTCACCCATGATGCGGACGGCAGCTCAATGGGAGAAAGGGGTGGCGTACGCAATTTCACGGATTTATCACAGAGCAGATGACACACTCCTTGACCATATCATCCACCTCCCTATCCATAGAGGCCACCAAAGGGACAGCCTGACCCATTTTCTAGTCATGGTCTCTCCTAAATGCCCCTCATGGGCACGTGGAATGAAGCCAGCTTTCAAACTCACAGGAGGGAACAATTTGCCATCTCTCATTAATAAATCATCCTCAATGGATAAGTCATCCGCCACTTGAACCTACGTCTTGAATTCAAAACTAAGGTTTCTCTCCCTCGACCAACCCATCTCCACATATCTCATGACTGTCAGCATGGACAAATCATTGCTTAGAGCTTGGTGCCACTCATTCTCTGACACAGCCGACTCAAATGGAGAAGATCAACAGCCGCTACAATGAATTCTTGTTTGTCTTCCTCACTCACTTCAGTCTTATGTTCAACAGCCACAGATGAACGTGAAAGGTAGTCTGCACAACCCTTCTTACTACAAGGAATGTACTCTAGCACAAAGTCAAACTGCAACAATTTAGAGGATAAGCAAGTAATACGTGGAGTGAAACCCTCTAACATTCTTCACACTCAAAATGAAAATCAGGGGCTTGTGATCCATTTGAAAAGGAAATTTCCTGTCCGATACATAGTTGCGAAACTTAATCACAGCCCACAACAGGCTAATAACTCGTTTTCAATGACAAAGTTTTTTTTTCTGTACCTGACAGCACTATTGGGGCAAAACCAATGGTTCTCGCCTCCCCACCTTCATTTTGACTTAACACAGCATCAAACCCGACAATGCTTGCATCAACAGTCAAAGTGCATTGAAGTTCAGTTCAGGATCACAGAGTTTTAACACCTTGGGTGAGATAAGCTGTTGCTTTACCCAATCAAACACCTCTTGGCATTCAGCATTCCATTCAAACACAGCCCCCCTCATAAGCATCTGCGACAGAGGTCTCAACTTGGTGGCAAAATCCTGTACAAAATGCAGATAAAATTCACATAGTACCAACAAAGATTTGAGACCAGCATTGTCTGAGGGAACCTTGGTCTGAGAAATGGAATCCACCAGGCTCGACTTCGGAAGAATACCTTGGCTGGTAACCAAATCCCCAAATATTCAACTTCCTTGGTGGGGAAAACACATTTGTTTCTCTGCAACACCACACCATTGGACTGAAATGCAGCCGCGGCCGGTAGTGGAAGTACCGGCCAGGCGTGCACTGCATCGCATTTGTTGATGCAGTGCAAGCAACGAAATTCGTTTTATTTATTTTTATGTTTACTTACCTGTTAAAGTTCGTAATTCATACATTACTACCCCCCACCCTTCCCTTCCCCCTCCCCACGTCACCGCCCGGCCGGTACTCCCACTACCGGCCGCGGCTGCTGAAATGTAGATAAGACTTCCTGAAGAGTGGCATCATGGGTAGCACTATCCGGAACAAAGACTAAAACATCATCTTGGAAAACAGACAACCCTTTGATTCCCTTGAGCATACTGTTCATTAACCGCTGGAAGACTGATGCCGCAGACGCAAGGCCAAACAGCATACGCACATATTGGTAAGTACCAAAGGGAGAAACGAAAGCGGTGAGATGCCTAGACTCCAGAGCCAACTCAACCTAGTGGTATGCAGAGTCTAAGTCTCACTTGAAGAAGGCCTTGGCATCCTTCAACTCTGCCAATAGTTAATTGATGTTGTGGAGCCGGTGGGAATCTACCCAAATCTCTTTGTTCAAGGAGCGGAGGTCAATGCAAACCCTCAACTCCCCATTCTGTTTGCAGGCAACCACCAACGGAGGGAGCCACAAGGTCGATTCAATAGGTTCAATAATGCCTTTCTTGCACAGGGAATCAAGCTCTTTTTCCAAATCATGCCTAATAGTAAAGGGGACGTTTATCAGCTTGAGCTTAATAGGCTTAGCCCCATCCTTCACAATGATTCTGTTCTGGAAATCCTTGACTCTCCCTAACTCACCTGAAAACATGTGGGGACATTTGTTAATTACACTCTCCAGATCCAAATTGTCTCTCACCACCAGTACTTGTTCACTGGGTCCAGGTTTGAGCACCATCCCAAATAACCCCTGGTGGAACCAGCCTAATATGTTCAAACCCTTGTGTGCAACGTACACCTTCCCGGCAATCTTCCTACCTCTAAACTCCATAATTTCTTCAATGTACCCAGACAAATTGATTTCACGTCCTTCATAGGAGACTGCCTTATGATCAGGGGATAAAAGTGGTCTGGTATGGCAAGTATTGTCATAAAGCTCTTGTGTGATAATGGAGTTGTGTACCCTGGAATCTACCAACAGTTTCAAACTGTTATCTCCAACTAAGACATCTATATACGGATCTACACATAACTCAGGATTTCCCACTTTGACTTCCTCACTCTGCACCACCATGACCATGTCCCAGAGATGTTTGCTGATGGATTTGTCACCCTCACCAAACAGATTATCATCCATGACACATTCGACTGAGGATGATTGTTTACCTCTGCGGCACTGACAAACCTAAGCAAAGTGACCAGGTCTGTTACAAATTCTGCAGGTCACGAAATTTGCTGGGCACTTACTACCCTTCATATTTGTCTTGTACCTTTACCCGAAACAAATGTTTTGTTGAGAAAAAAAATAATTTTGTCTGTCAACATAACCAGGACGTGGCCTGTCAAACGGTTTGCTATCTCTAGCCTCCTTTACATCCTTCACTTTAACCAAGGAAACAGGTTCACTGTTCTTGGTTTCAAGTTCCTTAGCTGACAGCTGAGAAGTTTCAATGCTCTTGGCCATTTAAAGAATATCCTCCAACGTTGGGTTGCCCATCGACAACAGCTTCTGCTAGATCATCTTATCAGAACAATGTCAAATGAGTTGGTCTTTAACCAATTGGTCTGCAAAAGTTTCGAATTGTCACTCTGACATTAACCTTCTCAATGCCGTTATGTAGGCATCATCATCCTGACTAGCATTCTGAACTCATAAAAAAACTTATGAGGCAATACGACCAAATTTCATTGGACATCGAGCCTGGCCTGAAGCCTTTTTACAGTGTCTTGAGGTATCCTGTCCTTTAACAACAAAAGTTTCAAAATGTCCCTACCTTCAACCCTAACGAATGAAGCAGAAGAAATTTCTTTCTCTCAGCCCTGAAGCGAATAGACTCAATTGTGCCTAAATACGTTTTGAAACCATCAAACCATTGTTTCTACTTGATTTATGGTTCACCCGGTGTTTCTAAAAATGGGGGTGGGGGTGCAACTGCCTGCATGTTTCCACGCAATAGTTTCCAAAACCATGTAGAACCGCTAAAACTGTCATACCTTATCCAGAAGGCATAGGAATTAGAGACTGGTTGATGTACAGGCCAATGCACAAACTGTGAACAGTGTGAGGAAACTGCCACCCCCTCACATGCCTGTGTGGAGCCTGTATAAATAAATGCCCACATAGAGAGCAGGCAGGTACCAAGTGGAGCTTATTCCAGATGACAGAGTCTTACACACAGTGTAGCAAGTGCCCCTCTCACCAGGCAAAGTGGAGTAAAATTTATAGCCACAAGAATTGAATAATCTTATGCAGTTGCTCAAAATGGGGTTGGAATGTTGACCGGCCAAAAAGTACAATGTGAGTCGAGAAAATTTCAAGCGGAAACAGTAACTATGAAGACAACATGCTTACACATCAGGCACTGGGCAGGTAACTGCCATGAAAAAGGCTCAATCCTTGAACGGAGCATTTAACAACAGCGTGCTTACCGCACCAGCAGAGCGGAGCACACTACTGTAACTTTCTGACCCAGCTCTCTCAGTAATGCACGGTTCCAGGGCTTAAACTATCGTGTAGAACCCCTCCGAAACCGGCACTAGAGCGCAGAACTTCCGTGGTGTTCTGCGAGTCAAAGAAAAGTGCTGTGTAAAGAGAAATACGACAGGACAGGGGCGGTGGGTGAGATTTTAAAGTGGTGGGGCGCAAAGTGATTTGCATACAGTACCGTAGCGAACGAGCGCAGCGAGCGAGCCCGAACCCCAAAAGGGGGATTTGGGGGGGTTAACCCCTCCCAAGAAAATTTTGGAAAAAAAGAAGAAAAATCGTGCATTTTCAAGCAAATTTGAGAAAGCAGGAAGGTTAATAAAGCAATTGTGAAAGTGCAGTTATTACATTAATAGATGGCATAACATAGGTAGCTGCTTATTCAGTATAACCGCAGAGCTTCATACATTCCGTCCTATTATGCTCAGGTGCTGAATTCAGACTATAAGACTTTCATGGAAATCTCAGCTCTAAGAGTAGAAGAAGTTGCACAGCAGTGTAATGGTTGCCAGGCTCGTTCCACAGGAGCGTCAGGAACTTGAAGAAAAGTCCACAGTCTTCCCCTACGGCCTTCCGACTCTATTAGACTCTAGAGTAACGAATGGCACGCCAGGGGAAAACAGGGAAACAAAACAAGGAAAGGCGGGGGAAGAAAAACAGGTCTTGAGTGTGGGAACCTCTTCGTGAATTCTTAAAGAATAGGCACTGGCAGGCTGTAAAGGAAGGAAGATGTTACACTCTATTCTTATCTATACTACAGAGAGTATGAACACACTTGTATATACAACCTACACAGCTTTCAGTCTTGGTTCTAGTAAACAAATGGCAGGTTAACATAGGTTGTACCCCTGTGCAACAGAAGGATAAGATTATGAGCACTATGGTCCAACACAATGTCAGTATATAAAATGATATAGTATGTATGGCTCACCACTCTATTCCCAGAGAGGTGTAAGAGGAGTGCGTATTTTTCTGTAGGTTATAAGTTCAAAGAATAATCTGCCAGGAGAGAGTGGTCATAAAGGTCACATGAAAGACTAACAATAAACTGAATATAAAAGAGGCAGCACAACGCGCTGTTACCGTGATTCTGGTTGAGCTGAGCTTTGTACACACACTTCACATAGGTCCACGCAAGTACCCCAAACATAAATGGTATAAATGTTTTCGCAATTTGCCAAGAGAAAAGGTTTGATAGGCAACACAAGCAACAAATTGTTCACCCTGCGGGAGACAGGTCCGGCCAGTGAACAAAGGTGAGCAAATCTGTGTAGTCTCCAAATAGATCAAACACTACAAAACTTTTAAAAGCAGAGATAACAATGCATTTCTTACCTCAATTAGAATTTTTTATATTCAACAAACAAGTAGCAGCATTCACTTTTTGTAAATGAAATCAGCACGTCTGTCATTCAGTGTAGCAAACTTGTCAATTACTTTCATGTTGAAGTCCGGTATCTTTTAGACTAGCTTGCTCTCTACAGATAGCATCGCCAAAGCATTTAGTCTTTCCTCTAGCATGGTGTTCCTGAGGAATGTCTTTATGCGCTTTAAGGCTGCTTCTACTGTTGTAATTGGAGTCGTAATCACAATTTTTCGTAAAGTCACTGTCTCTGTGAGTTTTCCATATGCAGTTTATGAATTAAACTCAGCAAAGTCAAGGTGCTTGTGGCCTTCCGGTATACAGGCATTCCGTAGAGTACAGTTAACTCAGTTCTCAGCTGCTCTTTTTTGAGCCTGATTCAGAGCACGCTCAGGGAAAGATTCATCATATTGTGCAAACTCTTTACTTTGCAATAAAGTGGCACTCACCAAATGTTTTGTGAATGAAAAACGTTCTTGTGCCTGCACAATTACAATGTCACATATCTCCTTTCCAATTCGAACCAGAGAGGTGGTGTTTTGTCTGCAGTTTGCAAAAATAGAATGCTCCGTCAGTTTCCTCTCTAAATCGTCAACCCCATTTCTTTATCTTTTGTACAAATGTAGATGTAGTGGCTTTCACAGAGACAGTATCTATGTCTTTTCTTTGTAACTGATCATATAACGCATCAACATGACGCATTATGTCATGAAATAAAAACAGTAAGAACTGAAACTCTTTGTCTTTTAGTGTTCTAATAAAGCCATGTGCTTCATTCTGACTTGTGTGATCAAAGTCTTCTCTGGATGCTATGGCGACAAAACATTTCTCAAGGTCCTCCCTCTGTTCAAAGATTAAGTTGACTGTACGAATGTGAAAGTTCCAACGAGTTGAGGATCCCCTTGGTACGCTTTTATCCACAATCTCATGAAGGGCTTCTGTTCTTTTGGGGGAACGTGTGAAGAATGCTGCTATGCCTCCGATATCGTGAAAGAAAACTTGTGTCTCTCTGATCTTTGATGCCGCCTGTTGCATAATAAGATTGAGTTGGTGGGCATAACAGTGCACAAAATGAGCATTAGGGTACACATCTCTAATTCGTTTCTGTACTCCACTAAGGCTTCCACTCATTACGGACGCACCATCATAGCTTTGTGCGATAAGTTTTTGTTTTTGAGGCAGGTCCGGGAAAATTAAGTCCAGTTGACACAGTATAGCTTCAGTGATGGTTGCTGCACTAGAGTCTCTTAAATGTGTGAAACCATAGAACCTCTCCACAACGTTTCTGTCACTGTCAAGGTACTGAAACACTAACACTGACTGTGTTTTAGTGGCCACATCAGTGGTGTCATCAGCCTGAATAGCCACAAAGTCTGTGTTTCGCAACTCTTGCACAATATGGCTTCTTATAATTTCGAGCATACAGTCAAGGAGTTCATTTTGTATTATATTAGAGGTGCCCTTAAAGACTGTAGCACGTGCTAAATGTGTTTCCAAATCCTTGTCTATGGTTGACATTAAATCCACTAGGCCTAGGAAGATCCCCGGTTTTGAGGAAGTTTCTGATTCGTCATGGCCTTGCAATGCCAGTTTGAAAGCACCACAGAAACGAATGCAATCAATGATCTTGGATAGATTTTGTCTGTTCTTATCAACAGCTTCATTGTGTTTTTGAATGGATTTGCGATATGCATCATTTATCTGCTGCTCAATTGATGCGTCTTCCCCCAACATTCCCAGTCTTGTCAGGTTTTCCAGATGATTTCTTGTGAGCGCATGCTTCTTTATTTTTTCAGAAATATGCTTCAAGTCAGCTAGTCCTTGACGTGTCCAAGAAAAGTCACCACCAAACAGCAAGCAGGGGAAGCAGAACAGAGAATTTTTTATAGGGCACCCTGTAAGCCAATCGGCTTTTGTGTACCAGGCATTTGAGAATGTACGTTTTGACATTTTTCCTCTGTCCTGGGTAGTTTGCTGTAGGTTTATTTCAGGCTGATGAGGTCCTAATTGCTTTATCTGTAGTTTTTGTTCAAGTGGCCTTGACTGGAATGACCTTGCAATCAGCTCTTGTACTGTATTCATGATGGTGTGTTGCTGGCCTTACCAATATATATATATTAAAGAAACCTGTCAATAATCAAAGTACAACGTATAAGGTGCAGTGCAATAATATCAAATTTCAGTATAAATACATATATCTTGTGCATTATCGTAATACATCTCAAATGACTGCTAAAAATAGAGCCGTACTCGCTCCTGCCTCTCTGTGCCATAGTGGTTGCTGGAGGCACTGAAAGACACTGCTTGAGGGCCTTGAGAGTGACCACATACATAGGTGGCCCTAACTCCCATGTAAAAAATATAGCATCAGTTTGCTTACCTTTAACACTGGTGTTTGCTGGGTGGTAGCCGGGGTGAAAGAGCAGCAAAGGAGGTTGGGGTCCTCTTGTTGTTTTCTGAGAAATGGCACCAAAATGCGGTAATGTTTCAGGTTGTCAGGTGCTGAAAATGAAAAGATAACAATGTGGGGAAAAAACATAACGCTATAATTTTTTCCTTGGAGTTTGCATCCAGCTCTTACATGACAGTTAATAGTTCATTGTTGTATGTTAGGATTGTAACTTAGAAACTGCAAGTAACAAAAGGATCTCTCTGACAAAAGCAGTCACTCACCGACCTATTTACATCATTTGCTCCAACCGGGGGTCAAAATAAATTCTCCCTGAGGATGTTTGCCAGCCAGAAAGCTGTGCTCATTTCATTTTTGAAACCCACTAGATACATAGAGTATGTGGCGGGCTGACTAAATTATGCTGCAAGAAGAGGCAAATTATGCTGTGTGATGCAGCATAGTTTGTGATAGTATCTGTTTCATTTTGTTTGCTCATTGGTTTCACCTCATTAGCACTACCTTAACATCCGCATGTCACAATAAACAACAAGCATTGCCATAGCCAATAGGTCTTGCTCTTTGGGACCTTATAAGAGTTCAGCCAGAGCTATCGCCTTTGCCACTGCGGGTCAGTGTTCAATTTGGACAACTGTTCAGCCTTAAACAGCATATTTCAGTGGAGTATATTCAACGTTTTTAGTGGGTACAACGTGTTTCTGACAGGAATCTCTGCGCTAGAGGGGCCATGCATTAAATGTTTTGATTACAATTGTGAGTATTCACTGATTTCAGGAGAACCATGTTTTAAACAGTCCATTATGGTTTATGAAGTGCAATTAAGTCTTGATTCTGCTCCAAAAAATAGACTGAGGCGGCTGTTGAGTGGTTGTTTCCTCTGATTTATTAGCAGTGCCAATATGCCATTATGGTACAGAACGAGCGTGTTTTTTTAAAAACATTACCTATCATATTATACAACAAAACCACCATCAGCATTGTGGAGCATTGCGTTTACAGAGTACAAAGGAGTGAGAACAAAACATGTTATGCTGTAGGCCAGGGTACCATACATGCATGATAGTACAAAACACAGAAAAGTTCAGCCTGAATCAATTGCCTGTACAATGTGACACGTATCGTATCGAAGAGACAACTAGCATACCCCCATCCCAGGCCAAAAATGCCTGTGCAACAAGCCAACCAATCCCTCTTCATTGTGAGTACAGCTCAGGTCACAGACCAGGGCATATCCACTGGGAGCACACACAGCCATCCAACTCACAAATAAGCATCCCTGCCACTCCCTACCCCGGCATGGCGTCCACCACGGACCTCTCCACCTCGTCAGTCGCTACTCTAGCCAAGTACACATGGTACGGACTCCCAATATCGCGCGGTCTGTTCCTAATTGGCATGAGTTCATAGACATCATTCTGACATGAGATTACAAACCGTCATGTATACATGCCATTCCTTGATTGTGGGAAGGGGCCCCTTCGCCAGTGCATAGAGATCCGATACTTTGCCAGTAACAACCTGAAAGCCACCAAACGCCTATAATCCTTCGTAATCTCTCTGTCGTAGCCCAAGAGCACCAACAGTTTTGTAACCTTAATCTGCTTACCTTTTAGCTCCCTCTATGCCCTATGCTCGTTAGACAACCTTTTCATAGCAGTGTGAACTAAATACTCAGCTGTGGCCCGCTGATCATTAGAAATGCATTTTGTATATAATTCCCCATAATATCACTGGAAATGCCCCACTACCTGTTCTGAGGTGCAAACTCCTCAGAATCAGCTTTAACATTTAATATCATGGCGTCTTCCCATCTGGGTCATAGGAGGACTACAAGGGTTGTCCACGGCCGCGCTCCCTCACCATAGAGCCTAGCAGACTACAGTAGTATATTTACCAATATGTTTTATTTAAAATCGGCCACGTCATAATAGTGCTCTAATTTTTCCATAATCACTGCCATGGTGCCCGCTCACCCACTGTACCATGCACGGATTCCAATGCAGCTATCTCACCTACCAATTTTTGCAACCGACTCCGAAGCGACCTCAACACTCCTGCATGTTTGCAGATAGTGACCCCACCGAGATGTAGACTTTAAAAGCCTCTGAAACAGTTTAAAATCTAGTCATGCAGCCCACGTGATTAGCAAAAAAATCATCACCAGTAAAAGTTCTCCCCGAAACACTACATCAAGAAGGGAGTGTGACAGGAACTTCCAAGGAAAGGCTGAACAGTTACAAGCATCTAACGCCAATTCCAGCAATGGAGACGAATGATCAGAATAGGCAGGTGCCCGGTAAATGTTTACAAGGAAGAACCTTGGTGGCCAAGCCCCTAGACAGCAGCAAATACTCAATGCTGGTATGAACGTCATGCACGTTGGAGTAGTGCGTGTGCTTGTGCCATAGGAAGATCCATGCTACCAAACATCCCAAGGGTGCCTTGGGGGATGCTGAGATATGTAGTTCTGGGCTCAGAGCACAATTAAAATCATCATCCCATAGTTGAGGCAAACCGCTATATTGCGCACGGCTAGCGTGCAAGTCGTGATAAAACCACGGATCTTCAAAGTTAGGGCCATACACACCAATCAAAACAGTACCATGTCGTCTTGCACCTTCCTATGATCAGTCATATGCTGAACATTCCAGGTGACACACTTTAAAGCAGGGGGAGTCTTTGCTGCAGGCATCACATCATGCTCATCTACAGGAACCACCACACAGACAAGACACTGCAGTCATCAGGGGTAGACATTTCTGTGAGAGTTCTACCCTCCGTTGCGCAATCTGAAGTCGTTTACATCCCCTCCCCCTCACCCACACAGCAGTCGCCATGTAACAAACCAACACCCACCCCACCCCCTCCCGGGACTGACAAAAAAACAGACATCAAACAAGACTTGTGGAGCACACATGGGGGCAGATGTTGCTAAGCCAACAGGCCCCTGTTGCGATCAGCAGCAATATAATGTGTCTCAGCGAGTGCAGAAATCAGTCTAGTTAGCTTCGGAGAGTGCAGAGCCACATCAGGACGAACGTTGAGGAGGACCTCCAACAACTTAAGTTTACAAGACAACCACAGCAAATCAGCCCAGCTTACCAGGCTTCCACAGTTGGACGGCACAGCAACATGCTGGACAGGCAGCCCAGTCAGGAAGTGGGTGCTGTGCAGTCCACACTGTTGAGGGCTCATGAGTCCACATCCAGAGGAACCAGTGCCTGCCCATGCCCCATATATTTTCCTCCACCAGCCGGGCCCCACAGCAGGCAAGAGGCTAACACAAATCCCCAAAACACTTGAAAAGGCTAATCTTGCTCATCACAGCCTCGCTGTACCACAGCAACCTCATCGTACATTCGAGAGGGACTTTTCCTGTGTGCAGTGTCCGCATGCTGTTTGGTTAGAGGTTTAAAAATTACACTTACTTAGGGTCACCGAAGAGCTTTATTTTTCCATCCAGCATTATTTTTCCATCCAGCATCACCCACAACCAAGCAGGATAAAGCATGCTAGTCTATGCAGGGCTCCTGCTACTTCTGCTTTACCGCCGTGAATTGAAAGAGAGAAACGGTTTCTGCTCTCTTCTTGTTCCTTCCTTGTTGCCGGTGGCAACAGGGAAGTAACAAGAAGAGAGCAGAAAGTAGAACAGAAAAATAACGGAGCCTAAGCGACGAGCGTGTAGGCAGCAAGCTTAGCCAGGGCCTACCTGAGGCCTACGCTAAGCCTAGGCCTCACTCAGGCAGGCCCTGGGCACTGGCGGCTACACGTGCACAGTTGACAGTCATGTTCAAAGCGGCCGTCCTGCTACTTCTGCTTTACCGCCGTGAATTGAAAGAGAGAAACGGTTTCTGCTCTCTTCTTGTTCCTTCCTTGTTGCCGGTGAGGAAGGAACAAGAAGAGAGCAGAAAGTAGAACAGAAAAAGAACGAAGCCTAAGCGACGAGCGTGTAGGCAGCAAGCTTAGCCAGGGCCTGCCTGAGGACTACGCTAAGCCTAGGCCTCACTCAGGCAGACCCTGGGCACTGGCGGCTACACGTGAGTAAGACTGAGTAGAAGTAGAGTACTAAGTTAACTTACTAATTCGAGTGACGGACGGTTGGGTAAACAATAACGATGAACTCCGTCACTCAGAGTGAGTCAAGTGAAGTGACGGTCTGCTGCCTGGACTGCGCGCACGAGACAGAGAGGGAGCCCCCGCCCCCTACATAAACTTATACACAGCGCAACTGGGGAAACGTCACGGCGCGCATGTCCACAAATCATTGGCCAATCACTGAATGGCTTCATATGCTGAAGTCACAGTGATTGGCCATGACTAATAAAGTGCTGACTATGGAACCCTAATGTAGTTCACATGTACCAAAAAAATGTCACCCAATATCAAATTATGCATTCGTGATTACACCATATCTATACAATTTATAAAGCAGAAATAAGAACCTTAAGTGTTGTTTTTTGTCATAAAAAGTATACAGTTTATTACAGTTTTACACAGGTTAAAAACATTTATATGCACAAATAAAAAATATTAAAATATCACAATTTAATTAAAAACAATGAGTTTCAGGAGTCACAGTTTGTTTTCGTTGTCGACGCTGCGTTTCGGTGAATCTGTGATAACACCTTCCTCAGGCCACCGTTTTTGAATGGGGGGACCACAATCTTTGGCCGATCGTGCAATCGAGCAGATGTTGACAGGACCGTGAGGGGAGCAGGGAGGCCGGCAAGAATCTAAAAGGTTGAATGCTAAAACAACCGACATTGACATTACCCAACGCTGTGGATATAATTGAAGACATCCAGTGGCGCGTTTTAAATTAAGAAGGAAGGACTATTTACAATCCCTAGTATTGTGGTCCCCCCATTCAAAAACGGTGGCCCCCCTCCGGTAACCTTTACATCATAGAGCTTTGAATACTAACAGGTATTGCTACTTGCAAATTAAGAAACCAGAAGCTATACTCTCCAAATTTACGCATGAGAAATTTCCTCAAAATTGATTAGAAGAGGAAGCTGAAGAAATCACACACAGAATTTGTTTGTCCTGAGGAAGGTGTTATCACAGATTCACCGAAACGCAGCGTCGACAACGAAAACAAACTGTGACTCCTGAAACTCATTGTTTTTAATTAAATTGTGATATTTTAATATTTTTTATTTGTGCATATAAATGTTTTTAACCTGTGTAAAACTGTAATAAACTGTATACTTTTTATGACAAAAAACAACACTTAAGGTTCTTATTTCTGCTTTATAAATTGTATAGATATGGTGTAATCACGAATGCATAATTTGATATTGGGTGACATTTTTTTGGTACATGTGAACTACATTAGGGTTCCATAGTGAGTGCATAGCCCAGGGACTTTCCTTGTGTTTCCTACCCAGTTCTCCTTGTCCCTTATCACCATACAAAGGAGGCCTCCCTTCCTTTTTTTACATTAATAAAGTGCTGAGCCACGCGCGGCATCCAATAATGGATTGCCTGTGGTCTTCGTCGCGGTGGACCAGCCAATCCTGGCGCTGCATAAGCGCCAGGATTGGCTAGGGGGGCACACAGACTACTTGCCCTGGCGCCTTCTCAAAGGACGGGGCCCGCCTAAAGACACATCCCCTGGCCCCTCCAGTCCGTCTCTGTGAACTTGACGGCTAACGCGCAATCGCGGGCTAGTTTCCACCCAAAATCCCTCATGCGCAGCAGAGTCGCAGACACTGATGTTATATATTGTAACCCAGCAGCCCCACCCCCCTGCGCACTCCTGATTCCATTGGGTCGGTCCCGGAAGCCCCGATTGAAGCGCTGCGCTTCATTTTTATTAGGTCACGTCACGGTGCTCTCTCTGCAGCCGCAGGTGCGTCCACCAGGCTTAGTGGGGCTACGCCCCTACGCCCCAATGGACGCACCGCCGCTGCGACAGGATGCACCTGAGTGCAGAGCCTCAGTGGAATCCGACGTCACAGCGCTCTGCTGTGGACTGGAACGCACAGCATACACTGCGTTGCAACACAAGATGGACGACAGACAAGTTTGTCACAAGTTGCATGCTCCGTCACGCTGTTGTCAAATTTTCGTAACGTACCTTTGTCACACCGTTATAGTGGAAGGTGAAACGCACTGCCCTCCTTGCGTTTCACTGCTGACATGTCGACTCACCAGAAAGAAGCGCTTTGCCCACAGCGATGTGCAATGTTTTAATCAGGGGCGGCTGGTGACATTTGAAAGTGGTGGGGTGTAAACTAATTTGCATATTGCACCGAAGCGAGCGAGCGAGCCCGAACCACCTTGCATCCATCCATACATAATTCATGCATCCACCCATCCATCCACCCACCCATCCTGCATCCATACATCATTCATTCATGCATCCACCCATCCATCCATCCACCCATCCATCCTGCATCCATCATTCATTCATGCATCCACCCACCCATCCATCCTGCATCCATTCTGCATCCATCATTCATTCATGCATCCACCCATCCATCCATCCACCCATCCATCAATTCTGCATCCATCCTGCATCCATCATTCATTCATGCATTCACCCATCCATCCATCCACCCATCCATCCTGCATCCATCATTCATTCATGCATCCACCCATCCATCCACCCATCCATCCACCCATTCATCCTGCATCCATCATTCATTCATGCACCCATCCATCCATCCATCCACCCATCCATCCTGCATCCATCCTGCACCCATCATGCATTCATGCATCCATCCATCCATCCATCCACCCATCCATCCACCCATCCATCCACCCATCCATCATCCATCCTGCATCCATTCATCCATCCATCCATCCATCCTGCATCCATCATTCATTCATGCATCCACCCATCCATCCACCCACCCATCCATCCTGCATCCATCATTCATTCATGCATCCACCCATCCATCCAGCCATCCATCCATCCTGCATCCATCATTCATTCATGCATCCACCCATCCACCCATCATTCATCCTGCATCCATTCATGCATCCACCCACCACCCACCCATCATCCATCCTGCATCCATCCATCATTCATGTATTTTTATGACCATATAACTTGCACACAGCTTGTCAGTGTTCAATACCAGTCTTGAACCTTGTACTCTAGCACCAATGATACATGATTAATATTAATTGTTTTTAAAACATGTATTTATTCGACACCAATTTCACACCTTAGTCAGAACATAATTTTTATTTGTTTTTTAAAATATCTATTTATTTAACACAAAAGTAAGTCATGTATACAGCACCAAAGTCTGCCGCGCTAACCGTCAGACCACATCCTCTCCCTTTTGGTGTGGCCCTGCAGTTTTGATGGTACATATTCCCACCAAAGTCATGTATACATTTTTACAACTTCACACCAAAATCGGAACATACATATTGAGCCCAAAGTCATGTATACATTTCTACAACTGAACTACACACCAAAATGGGAATCCCCGCTTTCTCCCATGCGAGCTCATTTTGTAATGCGTTGATAGTCACTAAAGAGGGCAGCGTCTGATGCTGCTTGGGAGGCAGAAGCGAACCCCCCTCCCTCCCCCCCCCCCACACACACACACTCAATACATCCTGCTATGCACATGCTGCCCCATAAGCAGATGTGGTACCCAGGCACACGTGAAGCAACCAAGTACCTCGTTGTCAAAGACTTAACAGACACAGGCATGAACCACTTGCCCCCAACCAGTAGCAGAAAAAAGGCTTGCCCTCCAGCTTACAATTCAGCACTGCAGCAATTGTTAACTTATGGACATCCAGTGAGCAGTCAGCAGACAGTGGTCACGCTTGAAATGGAAAGTGCACATGGAATAGGCCCACACAAGAGGCAGGAGCACCATAGTGCACATTCATTATTTATGTGGCGGTGATGGGGTTCGGCGGGGCCGTATCCTAGCACTCTGAATTCTGATCATACCTGAGTTGAGTGTGAACGCCGGGGTTGCCCTGGCCGAGCGGTTCCTTCGGGACTTGTTGTATTCCTAGGTCCGGTCAGGTCAGAGGTCAAGTCTTCAATCAAACCCCATACAAACAGAGGCCGTAGTACGAGGGAGGGAGAGAGAGCTCTGCCCTCCCCCCCCCCCGGACAGGGGGTTATGTACCCGGGCTATGTATTGACCAGCCAATGCTGGCGCTGTATGCAGCACCAGGATTGGCTGGTGGGGCACCATGACTCCTCGCCCAGTCACCCTCTGCAACGCCGGGTGCTGCGGCCCGCCCCCTGGTCCTCTCTCTAAGGGGGAATTCACAGGAAAACGATCTGCGCATGCGCGGGAATGCTTGTGCCCAAAAATACACTTGCGCAGCTGCAGCAGGCCCATCCTCCCCCCCTGCGCACTCCGGGAAAGTCGGGTGTATCCGGGTTTCCCGGCCGGCAGATAGCGCGATTTTTAAAAATATTTATATTGGGCTTTTAGTGACGACGACGTAGGTCCATGGGGCTTAGTGGGGCTAAGCCCCTACGCTCCAATGGACGCACCGCGCATGGTTTTAATGTATGTGCGAAGCTCAGCGCGACACACTGCAACCTGAAACAGCCTCCGTCAAGAACAGATGTTGTTGATGACTCGAGAGGAGACTGGAAACAGCGTGGAAAACAGGGTGACCACAACGGCAAGGCACACAGGTCTGTGTAGGTGGCTCAGCGCTAGTCGCCACAAAAAGTGTAGTGACCAAGATGCAGAGGCAAGGTAAGCTTCACAGCATGGTTTATTAAGTGTCGCTGAACCACCTCAGGCAGAACTCCATCCACCTCTGAAACCAACTGTCACAACATTCAATGCTCAGCACGGAATTCCGAACCGAGTTAACATTGTATTACAGCATACAGTAATAGTTACTACAGTAAGTTATTTATTAAGTGCATAAACAACACCTATTATGAGTTATTGGAGGATAACATGTGAATTTTGGTGTTTAACACACCAACATTTGCATGATACGGTAAATACTGTATGCCTCCCCGGCTCTCCCCCATTAAATTTCGGCAGGTAAACCCTGGTTGAAGTATTTATTGCATCCGATATTTAAATATGACTAAATTCGTTCTGCCGACCCATGCATAAACAGGGGTCTCGTTTGGGTCATATTTAACCAACACACTCATAATCAGGCACATGGAGTGCTTAAACAAACAGCAAAAAAGTAGTTCCCTGAAAATAAGCATAAGAAGCACAAAAGCCAGCCAGTCAAAGAGATGGTAAAGCAGCTATGATCCAGGGGAGGGAATGATGAACATAAGATGGACAGGTTGCAACAAGGAAAACCATCAAATTGAAAGCAGGGAATTAGGAGTTACAGTAAAGCCAAACAATTGTAAGAGGTGGGTGAGCCCCTATATGTTCTTGGTAAACCCACAATATGCCTTTCACAGCCAGACAGCTTGGTCTGTGTTCTAGGCTCGACCTTAATAGGACTTTTTATCTGGCATTGACCACTTTTCTGCTTGCTATAAAATATACCTTGTGATGCATGCAAATGTTGTATACATGCATAGTGCAAACACTGAAATTAAACATTTATGTAGACAGAATTTGGTAGCTACGCACACCTGAACACAGTGTTCCATGAACTGAAACTGTAATTTAAAAGACGTTCCTTCTTTGTCTATGTATTCCTGAACTGACCATTTGTATGGATTTGAAACCATTTAGCCTGGAAGCACTTGAAACACCTACGGTTGACCTACGGAGTTAAAAGATTGACAGTTCTAGATTGGGTTTACAATCGGAAGAGGCACACATGAAACAAATTCTGCATAAGAACACGAAGGATTGTTTCGAGCAGTAACATTGAGGCACAGGAACAACCTATCAGAGATGTAAGAAAACAGTTCTGCCAAGTGTCACGCACAATGTGTTAGACTAATGTATTTAGTAATGTTTTAAGCATTACCACAACTGCCTGAGATTGTCACACAACCTCAGCACATGCCCATGTTCATTCACTTGCTCTGTTTCCTGTGGCAAAGGTGCAAGAACTGTCTCAGTACCTCCAGGTGGGTTACAAGAGACTGACCTCACATTATGTAATTTACAAAAAAGGTCTGTGGCAGCCTCCGTTCCTTAACATGCATTGGATATCCAGTTTAATAAGACTGCCCAGGAGAGGTGGTGGGCTGTTCCCACTGATCCTCTTACATGTACTGTTATGTAGCCAACACCGAACAGACCTCATGGAGTTAGGGAAGTATTGCTCGCGTTTGTGTTTCTTGCCCTGAATGGTACCGGCAGGGCAGTAGTGGGGGTGGTGAACACTGAAATGTACTATTCTAATTCCAGTCCTAGAATATTTGGGGAAAGAGCGGCTTTCCCCCATATATTCCAGGTACTTCAGGAGTGTTTGAAAATTAGTAATTTTGAATTGCAGAAAGTGCTGCTCTGAAGGCACAGCTCAGGGCAAACAACTAGGAATAACAAGTATTGACAAAGTCATACTAGACTGGAGGGCCCTTATCGATACCGTTGGCTGTTAAGTTTAAGTTAGAGAAAATAATGTGCTGTAGATTTGGACTTGTCATAAACACTTATACTCTATGCAACATGTACCTAGAAGTAGCACAGAAGTTAAAACTGGCTCCACTGGTGCTGCAGAAAGGCAGTGGCTGGCAGCAGCAGTTCCTCCATAGGAGTGGAGGAGCGCCCACCCACCCCACACTGCTGTGCATAAAGCTGGAAAAATAAAATGGTAATAGCATTATTTTATTACGATTTTCTTTTATACCCTCTGCCAAATGTCTGTGAGAGCGGGGTATGGCCAAGTTTGTCATTGTAGCTCATTCGCAGCACTGAGGATTGGTCACTTTAATTTGAAGAGCGCATGCTGGTATGGCCGTCTACCTTGCTTTGGGCAGTCTGACATGCGCAATTCAAACCTCTCCAATCCAACTGTCTTCGACAATTGGGTTGGAGAGCAGGCACTGGCCTCCAGTGCCTTTCAGGGCACTGAGGCAGCCTACTCCAGCCGATCCTGACGCTTCACTCATGCTGCTTAACATTGTTAACAGAATGAGAGCAGCATTTGGATTGGATAAGGTGTGGAGCAGATTATAGTTAATCTGCTGGTGCAGGTCAGTACTTCGCCACGGGTTCGTAACAAGTAAGGAAGAATCGACACTGGACCGAAGTTCAAACCATAGGTCAGTTATTAAGCATTCATAAATGGGATTCCGTCCGACGAGCACCATAGAGATACTCAAGGAGAGAGCACACTGAACGATGGTTACATGGGTTTTTATAACAAAGATCACAAACAAGAGACGCCCAGAGGTAAATAGAGCCCTGGAAAGAACACACAAATGAGACAATCGGTAAGAATCAACAACCTTGGTATCTTGTGTAACTGTCCTAAAGCTGCACAACAAGATAGGCTATCTGAACAAACTTTATCTAAGGCTTTACTATTGTTTGAAAAACCAAGTGCAGACATTAGTTGTTTCTTTGTGCTGACTTTGTATGTTTACGCAGCTTACAATGTCCCAATCTACATTCTCTACCAATGTTATACAGGTGCGGTGTCAAGGATAGAGCCAGGCTGAAAACAGGGCAGGGGTGAAAATGAATGAGGAACAGCTTAATTAAAAAACTGAAGAATCAGATTTTTACATTTCCGCAAAGGTTGTTCACTGTGTGACATCACCTTGTGCTCGGAGGAGTCTGGAGCCAGGGACTGGAGGACGTGCTGCAGGCTAAGGTAATTACATTTGTATTTTTTTCTCTGTTAACTGTGGCGCCATCCTGATTCTATACATTTTGATTGTGTGAGTTTGTGTGGCTGTGTCTCTGGTTGTGACTGTATGTGTGTGTGTGTTTAACTCTGAAAAGAAAACTCTGATAGGTCTTGTTTGAGCCTGACTTGGCCAGTGAAAAGTAGGCATGTCTCACGTTTTCTAACAATAAATAACAGACCTCCTCTCCCCTCTTTGCCGGTGATTTCTGGTTGAAGAAATTTGACAAAGGTCGAGCTTGAGGTGGGGTTGGAGTGGCTGCAGCCTCTCCCCAAACATTCCATGGCTGCAGAGTTTTCAGTTCGCTTATGTGACATTTCCATTGTTTAAAAAAAAAAACTATTTTATGGGGGCGTGGCCATGATGGCGGAGGGAGCGGACGCAAACTTCAGTCCCTCCACTCCGGCCTCAGCGCAGCAGCATATTCCTGGTGTGACAAGCCCTTCGGCAGGAGGCTTCAAGGGAGGCAGAGGCACAGAGATGTCAGAGGCGATATCCGGGGACCTGATTTGTATTGGCGGCCTCACAATGAAGAGTGTGCAGTGGGTGTGGGCGGACAACCCTGGAGGCCAAGACGGGGAGAGGCTGCCACCTATTGCGAGAGACCCTGGTGCAGTGGGGAGGGACAAGGTGACCCATGACCCTCCCCAGCCCAAAGGAGGGGCACAGAGAAGTAGCGGAGGGTGGCTGACAGGAGAGAGAAACATACCTCAGACAACAGAGATCGACATTGGAGGCCCAGAACGTGAGGGGACTGAGCACAGGTGGCTTGCAAGCTCCAGGAATGTCTGAAATTGGAGGGTCGGAGGTGGCCTGGGACCCTTCTTAACCCACCCAGAGGACAGAGAAGCAAAGCTGACCCAAGGCGAGGCCTTGGGTCAGCTCCGAAGCGGCCTATGGTGCAAACCCATAGACTCCACTGAGCACGAACATGGAAGGGCACTTCTGAAATATGTGGGCCCAGACAAAGGCATTGACAACGGTGCCCAGTAGACTGCAGAGCGGTGTGCCCCAGCAGTGATGCAAGTGGGAATTGCTCCACTCCCACACGTAGAGAAAAACGACGGGAGACATATCTGATCCCACCAGATAACCCACAAATAGCAGAGGAGCGGGAGGTGTGATCTGCACCTGAGAGAATGATTTATCCCTCATCACATCAGGGGGCAGTGGCAACAGAGGCTATTGGGCATATCAGATGGCAGGGTCTCTTCTGCCCAGAGCTGGACGGGGCTTACCTCACAGGAAGATATATAGATTGTATGAAGATCACACGCATCCGGCAAAGGGCTTGCGTTGGTGGGTGATGTCTTCATGGATGCAACAGCGACGCGACATACCCAGTAACCTCATCAGATCACTAGGATTCGGAGGTGGTCCACGTTGCACAATTTCCAGGCAGCAGAGCGGCAACCACTGACGCCGGCAAGAGAAATTATTCCCCCCTCCCGGGGTATGAAGACCCACAAAGGGCACTGAATGAGGGGGAACATCAAGCTGGGTTTCTCCAGCCCCACCAAGCAATCAGCACCAAAACCAGGAGTCACCAGCTGGATGTTTGTCCCGAGGAAATGGCATGGCTCACGACTACATAGGGAGGAGGTCAGTGCCAGCAAATACTCGACAAAAGAGCCATTTGTGCTGTGCCCATGATTTGCCAGCCTCAACCCCAGACGTGACCTGATACACTGCTGAACTTCAGTGGCGGGAAAGGGGGCCTACACATATGCAGTGCAGTTAATGCCCTCAGCCCTCCTGCTTGCAGGAACAGACATGTCAGTGGGCCGGACCAAGACAGACCACTCTGTGAAAGATACGCTCACCAGGCAACCTACCCCTCAATCCCCCCTCAGTAGAGCCTCCTGGACCCACCTGTCACTTGGTCATACATGGAGACCCTGTTTACAACCCTGAGCACTGGCGTAACTAAACTTGAGGGGGCCTCCCTGCAAGGCACGTGGGGGGGCCCCCTCGGGGCTCAATCAGGAGCTCTGCAGCCAGAGTGCTGTGCTGAGGGGGCCCCCTGGAGCATGGGGCCCCCCTGCACTGCGGGCGCTGCGGGGACCGGTGTTACGCCCCTGCCCCTGAGGGAGCATTTACAGTCGATCAAGAGAGATTTGGCATAGGATCTACAAGGGGTATGGAAAGAGATGTCAGAAATAGGGGACAGAGTGGATGCCCTGGAGAACCACAAGATCATCAGATATGAAGAAATCGAGCAGCTCAGACAGGAACTCATTCAACTCATGGACCAACAGATAGACCTTCAGTCACACTGCGAGGATCTCGAAAACAGATCAAGATGTAACAACATCCAAATCCGGAACACTCCACCGGCCGCAGAGGCAGGAAATGTGGAGGAATACGTGACAGAGCTTTTTGCACAGATCCTGGGAGACACACAGGCCTCTGACATCAGATAGGACAGGGTCTATCGAGTGAGCCTACCTTGGGTTGCACATTTGCCTCCTACGGACATTCTAGCATTCGTTCACAGCTTCCCCCTGATGTAGCGCATTCTTCGAAAGACAAGAGACACCAACCCAGTTCACTTTCGTGGCCACTCACTCCAACTTTTTCAGGACTTCCCGGCAATCACCCTGCAGAAAATGAGAGAGTTCCGCCCGGTGACAGCCTATCTTATAGAACATGATACCTCATAGTCATGGGGGCACCCTTTCTGGCAAATCTTCAGTTGGGAAGAGAAGGCCCACAACTGCGCTCCTTCAAAGCAGCCTGAGACCATCTCTGGATAGACCCTCCTGACAATAGCTCAAGAGAGAAAGGCAGTGTTGGAGAGCCTGGCAGGAGATCCGACACATGACCATACAGATGAAGAGGCTGAGGCTAAATCTTAACCTGGGATGATACACGACAGAAGCCATCTGAGGCTGAGAAGGGGAGGGACCCCTCATGAGCGCTGGTGGCCACCATGGACCCCATCTTTTGTCTTACTCTGGGAGTGGCTGCGACAGATCTTGAGACTCCACCCCTTACAGAGACTTTGTTGGTGTTTTTGGTTCAATTGTTTTTTGTTGTTGTTTTTTATAAATTTTTATTTAGGTTCCGTCAATGACATACAATCAATACATCAGCAGTTACATTTGGAATGCAGCCATATTATGAGCAATACCGAGGAACATACATCAATTAAACATATTGCAGCAGAAGGGGCAAATGGCAGACATCAGTGAATACAAATATTCATTGCCAGTGAGTAATATGAAGATACAGAAAAAATGAAAGAAAAATCTGTACAGTTACAATGACAATCATTCATAAATTCAGGAAGTCAGGAGGGTTCCGCCCCGGGACACCAAGGAAAAAAGATGGAGTGGCACACCCAACAGAGCTCTCTCTGTAGGGGGTACCCTGCACCAATGTACAAAGCGTTTAAGTCTCATGACCCATCTATAGTATTGATAGGGTGTTCCAGTAGGTATGTCGTAATTGGCCCGATCGGATTAGCGATTAGCTGAACCTACACGTTTCGCTTCTTAACTTGGCTATATACGATAAACGCCATTTTGAATGTTGCAGCGGCCATCTTAGACCATGAGCGGCCTCGTGGCCGACGTGCCCTTTAGTCCTTTGTCCGTTCCACTGACCACTCTCATCTGCCCAGCAACAGGCTATTTTTAGTACTGGTCAAGCCACACATGCGCAGTTCTCACTGACCCGTAAACCTTCAGGAATGTGCCGCTAACTGACCAGTGGGTTTGAAACTCTCCAATGAGCTGGCAGTATTCCAAAACATGACCATATATGTCTCTAAAACTGTGTCTTAACTTATGCCGCCTATCTTTTATTGCCCCAAAATTGTATATAAACGGGGTCACACCGGTGTTCGGTGTGATACCTCTTGCATTACCGAAGGGTGCTGTTTGAGTGTACCACCACCCCATGGGGTCCTAATAAACTTGTTCTTTGCATTTTATAGTTTCCGTGCCAACAGGTCTTGTGTAAGTGGGTAATCTCTGAAGCGTGTAGGCCTTGGGAACCCCGAAATACTTCAATTGGCGACCACGAAGGGACTCATCGGCGACTCGGATGCCCGAAGGAGAGGTCGTGACGAAGGCTTGGAAATCCGCCATGGGCGCGCGCTGCCACGAGTGACCCGAGTCTTGGCTGCCACGGTGTTTTTTCCTTTCCTTCCGATCTGATCTTCCAGGTGGCGCCGGTCTCCGACTGAGTTTTCGAAGTGCCCGCATCACTGAGAGAGTGCCGTTTGGCTGATTTGGCTTACAAGACCTTGGCAGTTGGAACCTGGACAGTTGAGTAGTTGGTAAGAATTGTGTTCGGTAAGGTAGTCTTCGGACGCTTACTGAAGTTCTACGAATTGTGTTCGGTAAGGTAGTCTTCGGACGCTTACTGAAAAATCTGTGCTTTGTGACCGGTGAGGACGCTTGCCGAATTCTATGAACTTTGATTTGAGTTAGCTAACATTGTGAATTTGTGATCTTTGAACTTATATGTGTAGTGCACTTCACATAGGCAGGCATGTAGAGATGTTTCTCTAACTTTGTTTTTTTCCTTGAGCGGCACAATCGTGTGGAGAATTGTAAGTGCCATTTTTCTGGTATCACGCTTTCGTGATACTTTTCGAACATGCCTGTTTTTAGCACACTCCGAGGAATGTGTTGTTTTGGAGAAGGTGCCTCAATCAGGTTAGCGGAATCACAGCCGGCTCCCCCAGAGGGGACTCCAAATAGGGAAATGTATATCAAGTTCGGCCTCCTCCCTATTATGTACAGTAAATTGTGGCATAAGTACACTAAGGCCGATCCCGAATTGCAATGGCCCCTACACGGGTCATACGATTTGAGTAAAATCCAATTTGTGGAGCAATGTATGTTTCAGCGCAGGTCTAGACAAAACATGTTTGATTGTGTGCGAATGTGGGAGAAAGCGGCGCGTGAACGAATGAAGCGTGAGGTTGCCTTGGCGGACAAAGAGCAGCGCAAGGCTGCTCGGGATAAGGCTTTACAGCTTGAGGAAAAGGAGGCTCAGGAGAAGAAAGAAAGGGAGGAACGGGAACGTAATTTGCAAACTGCTGGTCAGTTTCCTATTCGCCGACCACTTTATCCTGTCCTTAATAATGAAGTTGATGATTTTTCTTTGTTAGATCGGTCACCGCCTCCGTATGTTACGCCGACGGCTCCAGCTGTGGACTCTGACGATGACGGACGGGATAAGTCGGGCAAGAAGGGTGTATCGGCTCTCAGGTTTACTGCGGAGAGGTCCGCTCATTTACGTAGTTGGGCTCGCAAAGTGAATAAGCATAGTGTTACTCAGGATCAATTGATATCAGAGAAAGCAGGGTGGACGGATCTTGAAGTGATGTATTTTTTGTCTTCCTTGGCTGATGAGGTTGTAAGCGCATATCGAGATCTTTCTGATACGTTAGAGCCAAAAGTGTTGTCGGTGTACCGTGAAAATTTAGCTAAAGGTGACTTTGATCTTTCAGATGTTGACGACCTGTTCAAGCAATTGATCAAGCTGCGGGATGAGACAACCCATTTGAGGCAGGAACGGAAGCGGAGGCAAAAGGAGTCCGAGCCGGGAAATGACGGGGCGGTTAAGGAGTGTTCTCTCCGTGGTTCAGATAAGAGCTCTGCGTTGCATGTTATGCCTATGCGTGAAGCCGCGCCTTTGTATGTTCCACCAAAAGGGGAAGGTACGGATGATGATAAGTTGTCGAAGGATGCGAAAGGGTATTTTGTGTATAATTGGGTATATACGCCATGGAATAGGGCAGATGTCATGGCACTGAAAAATTCTTTACCTGATCTCCGAAAGAACCCAGCGGCATTTTATGAGGGGGTGGAGGGGGCTATATCGTCTTGTGTGATGACTCTTGTAGATATAGATTTGTTTTTTGGGCTAATTTTACCACCTGATATGTGGAGGCAAATTCGTAAAAATAATGACGAAACGATTTTGGGGGGGACATGGAAAGAGATAAATGCTGCAGATTTAGATAGAGAACCAGCATGTAAGCCTTGTCAGCTAATTCTAGATCTTCCGGCAGCTATTTTGCATAAATTGAAAACGCTTGTTCCCGCCAAAAAGATAGATTGGACCATGTTAACGTCGTGCAAACAGAAACCCGATGAAACGGTCTCAGATTTCTTTACCCGCTTCGAGGAGGCATTTCATGATTACAGTGGTCAATCTTTAACTGACGATACGGGTCGGCATTTGTTTGTAGATAAGTATGTGGCTAATCTCCTACCAGAGATTGCAAAGCGATTGAAGTTGAGTGAGAGTTCCTGGGCCACGGCGACCCCTGCGTCCTTGTTAACTATGGCTCAGTATTATGAGCGGCAGGAAGTGGAGGCTAAAGAAAGTGTAGAGAAAAAGACGAAGGAATTGAAAACGAAGGTGATGTTGGCGCAGGTTCGGGGAACACAGGGTAGAGGGAATGAGAGAGGTAGACGAGGGGGAGGTAACGCATCATATGGTCGTACGGACATTGCGGAGGATCAGTGTGCTTATTGTAAGGAGTTTGGGCATTGGGCCGACGATTGTCCGGTACTTCGTGAACAGCGTAGTCAGCGTGGTCGAGGTAGTGGAAGGTCAAGAGGAGGTTATACTGGAACGAGAGGTGGTGGAGGTGATCGTAGACAGGCTGAGGAGAGGGGCCGTGGCCAGGACGAACGAAATACGTTTGATAGACGGAATCAATATCAGATTTCGGAAGGAGAGAACGTGGAACATCAGGATTATGTGCATGCATAGGATTGCGTAGGATGGGGTAAGGAATCAGTTGAAGTGCCAGTAGATCAGCAAGGTCCATATGTAACAGCGGGTATTTTGGGTTCTACTGATCAGTTTCTAGTCGACACAGGAGCTACTCGCAGCGCTCTGTCGAAAAACTTGGTTCCGAGGGCTCCCCTGT
The DNA here is from genome assembly GCF_964263255.1 of Lissotriton vulgaris. Classification (NCBI taxonomy): domain Eukaryota; kingdom Metazoa; phylum Chordata; class Amphibia; order Caudata; family Salamandridae; genus Lissotriton; species Lissotriton vulgaris. The sequence goes on along the minus strand of NC_141689.1, from coordinate 892,931,316 downwards.
CTGGCGAAATGATTACGTGTGTAGGGTTTGATGGCACACCCTCCCCCAGCCCATTGTCCAAGCCCCTTGCACTATGCATTGACAAATATTTTAGTTTTGGCCAATTTTTGTTATCGCCCCATACCCCAGATAATATCTTGGGCATTGACTTGCTTAAATATTTTCGAGCAACAATACGCTGCGCTCCAGAAGGAGTGCGGGTTATTCTGAATGACAACTACCCTGACCCTGACGATTGCCCCGACCCTGACAGATTTTGTGTCATTTTAGATATTCCTGCTCTGGCCTCTCTGCCGCACACGTTGTGGGCGACATCAGATACGGATGTGGGAGAGATGCGCATTCCACCAATACACATTACTGTTAAGGAGGGGGCCCCCCTACCACGAGTGCCACAGTATAAGATCTCGAAGGAAGGTGAAATTGCACTGACGCATATTGTTCAGGATTTGATTTCCGCAGGGGTGGTGGAGGAGGTCCCTTATAATGTTTGTAACAGCCCTATTCTACCGATTCTTAAAAGAGACTCAGATGGCAAGATCTATCGATTTATTATTGATTTGCGTGAAATAAATAAAATTGTCATTCCCCAATACCCGGTGGTGTCTGATATTACGACCTTGCTTACCTTGGTTCCACCGACAGCCACCACCTTTAGTGTTATTGACTTAAAGAATGCGTTCTTTTCCATCCCTGTTCACCCAGATAGCAGATATCTGTTTGGTTTTACGCTCAATAATAAATCGTATAGATTTTGTCGTGTTCCCCAAGGTTATACTGAGAGCCCTAGCATCTACAGCCAGGCTTTGAAACGTCAACTAGATTCCTTTACATTGCAGTCTGGCGTGGCACTCATCCAGTATGTGGATGACCTTCTGCTCGCCGCCGACTCCTATGCACAATGTGAACAGAGTACGCTTGCGTTGCTTTCCTTTTTGGCACACAACAATCACAAGGTTTCCAAGAAAAAGCTTCAATACTGTAGACCCCAGGTGACCTACCTCGGTCATCTGTTGTCTAAGGAGGGGCGGGCATTAACATCTGATCGAATTCAGGCAATTTTAGACACACCAGTCCCCCGCACGCAGAGAGATGTGCGTGCCTTCATAGGGTTGACATCTTTTTGTAGACAATGGATCATGGGTTTTTCACATATCATAAAACCTTTGCTAGCATTGTTGTCCAAAACTACACCGATGCCTCTTGAGTGGACAGACGAATGTCGGAAAGCCTTTGAGCAGTTGAGACAGGCTCTTTGTTCTGCACCTGTGTTAGGAACACCAGATTATACGAAACTTTTCACACTGTACGTGCACGAGAATGATGGGTGCGCATTGTCAGTGTTAGTGCAGTTACACGGGGATAAGCAGAGACCATGTGCATACTTCTCTGCCATTTTGGATCCTGTAGCACGAGGGTTGCCTGGGTGTTTTCGGGGGGTAGCGGCAACAGCAGTAGCCATACGACAGAGTGAGGGCATAGTGTTATCACACAAACTATTGGTGTTAGTTCCCCACGCAGTAGATGCCCTGTTAAACCAAACAAAGACCCAATATCTTACGAGCGCACGACTTACAGGATATGAGCTGACGCTTTTAGCGCCTCACATAACATTGAAAAGATGCGCTACTTTGAACCCCGCGACTTTATTGCCCTATCCGGCCGAGGAAAGTCAGGAAGAAAAACATCATGACTGTGTTTTCCTGACTGAGGAACAGACAAAGGGTCGTGTTGACTTACAGGATGTGCCACTTCCTGATGTGGATGGGGAACTGTGGGTTGATGGATCGTGTTTGAGGCTGCTGGATGGTACGACTTCTGCAGCATATGCGATCACGACTCTTAAGACGGTGGTTGAAACAGCTAGAATACCACAAAAATCGGCTCAGGCAGCAGAGCTGATAGCCTTAACAAGAGCCTGCGAATTGAGTGCTGGCCTATGTGTGAACATATACACAGACAGCCGGTACGCCTTTGGAGTGGCCCATGACTTCGGACTTCTCTGGAGGGAACGCGGGTTTCTGACATCACACGGAGAGCACATTATGCACGGAGAGTTAGTGCGTGATCTCTTAAACGCGTTGCTTTGCCCCAAGAAAGTAGCAATAGTGAAGTGCAGTGCCCATAAAAAGATCACGGATAAAGTGGGTCAAGGAAACGCCTTTGCAGACAACATAGCAAGGCAGACGGCCATGTCCCGAACTAGCTCCCCTATGTACGTGGTACAATCACAGGCCGAGAGATGGAGTGATGCTAGAGCAGAGATACGGGATATTCAAAAATCAGCTACAGAATCTGAGTTTGCGGCTTGGGCAGCAGATGGGGTGCTAGATGACGAAGGTTGTTGGAGAAGCAAAGACATGGAGAAGTGGAAATTGCCTGCGGCTTACTTACAGGCGATGGTCCAGATGACTCATGGACTGGCCCACGTCGGAGCTCTTGCAATAACTCGGCTTTTAACACGAGTTTGGGAACATCCCGAGATTGCGAACACCGCAAAGAGAGTAGTGCAGACCTGCCTGGTATGTTTGCAACACAATCCTGGAAAGGGGGCCTATACTCCGAAAGGAGGGTTCGTTCCACCTTCTGCACCGTTTGAAGTGCTTCAAATGGATTACATCCAACTCGAGCGCTGCAATAACTTGAAGTACGTCTTAGTGGTGGTGTGTGCTTTTAGCAAATGGGTTGAGGCCTACCCCACGAAAGACAATACGGCTTTAACAACAGCTAAGGTGTTGCTTAAGGAATTCTTTCCTCGCTTTGGAGTTTGCAAATTTTTGTGGAGCGATAATGGGCCCCATTTTGTTGGAAAGATTGTGGAATATGTACTGAAGGGGTTAGGGATTCAGCAAAAGTTCCACGCTGTATTCCACCCTCAGTCAGCAGGTTTGGTCGAGCGGTACAATGCCACCTTGAAGCTTAAGCTGGCCAAAATCGTGGCGTCTACATCGTTGAAGTGGCCAGATGCATTGCCGCTAGCACTGCTCTCTCTTAGATCAGTACCCCACTCACGAACAGGCCTTACGCCCTATGAGGTGGTGTTTGGCCGCCCCATGAATATCTGGGGGGTGCCCAAGCCGCGATTAATACATGATGTGCCTTGTGTTATGATGAATGATTATTTGGCACGATTAACAAATGATTTGCTCTCTATTCATCAACAGGTTCGAGAAGCGCTCCCTGATAACTCCACTGGAGAAGGCCACGATCTTCGTCCTGGGGATCATGTGATGATCCGCTCGTTTGAGAGAGCAAGCAGTTTGGAGCCCAGGTGGAAAGGCCCCGAGCAGGTCCTCTTGGCGACCCGCACCGCAGTACGAGTGACGAACAGAAAGCGGTGGGTGCATTCGACCCATTGTCGCCGTGTCTCTCCGGACCTGGTGACTCCTGCTGTGCTGACTGATTACAAAGAGATCTTGGAGAAAGAAAAGAGCCCAGCTGTGACGTCGGCCGAAGTGGAGGGAGTCTTCCCGGACCAACCTGCTACTGGAAGAGAGCGCTACAATCTACGACCGCGATAAAGAAGATTTTTTGTTCCTTTTTAGACTGGTTGGTAACCGCTCCAGGTTTGTGAAACGGAAACCGGGAATTCCAAGGGGGGGGGATCAGTTCTGCCAGAGTAGCGACACCCGTCTTGGCCCGGAGAAGAAAACAACGGCTACCTCGGAGTTCAGCACCGTATTTTTCTTTTTTTAGGGTATACACGTACGTGTATCAGAGACTATTTTGTGAAAAACTGTGAACAATTTGTGTCGTTTGAGACTTTGCACAGACTTCCTTGAACTATGGCATCAACGGCATCGCGTGATAAGAAAATACTGGGTGCCTTTCTTTTTGTTTTCACGATTGTGGTGATAGCTGTTATAGCTTGGGTAGTTGAACTTGTGGTGCCTGTACGAGAACACTTGCTGCCGACTACCCCGGCACCGTCTGAACATTTCCATTTTACATTGCCATTCCATGAAGAACGCCATCGCCAAACGTACTTAAATAACAGCTTCATTCAGATTCTTCACCACACGCATAATATGACCAATACCTCTAACTGCTGGGTGTGTGGAATGTTGCCTGGGCATCAGAAGAGAGGGGGCACCCCACTTATTCCACTCCCGTTTTCGCACAATGGGTCATGCAATGCCTGGTACACCCTCCTCTTTACTCTGAGATGGCCAACCAAAGGGGGGGTGCTTTTTCGTTTGAATAAAGTATGTTCCCATGACAAGGATGGGTTTCCCCGGGCTGAGGGTACACGTTTTGAATGGGAAGAATACAGGCCTGATAATGTATCCGCTCCACGAATATATAGCAATCAGCGAAATGTGAATGTATCCAGTGCTCATGTCATAAACGTCATTGCCACAAAAGCCGATTTATGTATCCGAAACAAGGGCACGATTGCAGTGGGGAAAAGCGAATGTAATATTACTCTCACGTTTGATAGCCCGAATGGCATTTCATTTGTTGCATCTCGAAACACCTACTTCATCTGTGGAACGAAGGGGTACCATCAGCTTCCAGTGGGGTGGTTGGGCACATGTTATGTATCGTTTGTGCTGCCTCCTGTATTCATTGCCCCTCCGATGTACCACAACGACTATACTCTGTACCACGATTTTGTTCTGAATAGAGTTAAGCGAACTGTTGCTCTAGAGGATATTGATCAAACGGACACTGCATTACAACAATATGTGGATTTCAATCTGGGACTATTCTCCTTTGTGGGGGCTGCATTGAACAGCCGGAAAATCAGACGGCTGACTCGCGTTGTCGAGGCTGTTGCGAATGACACTGCTGTTGCCCTGGGGAATATTACCGAAGAACTGCAGATTTCTAGAATTGTCACCCTCCAAAACCGGATGGTGCTGGATGTTGTTTTGGCTGATCGTGGGGGGGCATGTAGAATCATCGGAAGCAGCTGTTGTGTCTATGTCCCTGATAATTCTCCATCTGTGTATGATGCGATTTCCAAGCTGCATAAAATCGCTGCCGAAATACACCCGGACAATGGAACTTGGACACTTTCTGGATGGTTCTGGTCCATGATTGCAACTTGGGGCTGGAAACTGTTGACAATTCTTTGCATACTTGTGGGAGCAATGTTCTTTATATGCTTGTGTATCCAATGTGGCCCTGCCTTATGTTCAATGTGTCTATCAGCTTGTTTACCATCGAGACGAGCTCTTGCTCAGGATAAAATGATGCTACACACAGAGGTGACAAAAATTATGTTAATAGACATCGAGGACGAACATCCAGACTATGTTCATTATGAGGTAGATTCAGCTAAACGCTAAAAGGGTCGTCTGTCGTAATTGGCCCGATCGGATTAGCGATTAGCTGAACCTACACGTTTCGCTTCTTAACTTGGCTATATACGATAAACGCCATTTTGAATGTTGCAGCGGCCATCTTAGACCATGAGCGGCCTCGTGGCCGACGTGCCCTTTAGTCCTTTGTCCGTTCCACTGACCACTCTCATCTGCCCAGCAACAGGCTATTTTTAGTACTGGTCAAGCCACACATGCGCAGTTCTCACTGACCCGTAAACCTTCAGGAATGTGCCGCTAACTGACCAGTGGGTTTGAAACTCTCCAATGAGCTGGCGGTATTCCAAAACATGACCATATATGTCTCTAAAACTGTGTCTTAACTTATGCCGCCTATCTTTTATTGCCCCAAAATTGTATATAAACGGGGTCACACCGGTGTTCGGTGTGATACCTCTTGCATTACCGAAGGGTGCTGTTTGAGTGTACCACCACCCCATGGGGTCCTAATAAACTTGTTCTTTGCATTTTATAGTTTCCGTGCCAACAGGTCTTGTGTAAGTGGGTAATCTCTGAAGCGTGTAGGCCTTGGGAACCCCGAAATACTTCAGGTAGGTATGTCAGCAGTGGGCCCCAGATGTCACGGGGGCATGAGGAGTGGGGAAGTAGGTCAGCATATGTGCAGAGTTGATCTTGCCAAAGGATCATATCGCCCAGCCATTCCTTAAACTTGGGTGCACTGCTACAGCCTCTTCACAGGCCACCCGCCGCTTAGCCAACACTAGACAAAAGGATATGAATTTCCGATACGTGGCGGGAATAATTTTTTGTTCAATTGTTAATGGTTGATAAGTACCAATTTACAACAACACAAAGGGTTCCATAACTAGCCGAAGTTGTAGCTACTTCACATATGCTTACGTGTCGTAAGGGTCCAACACATCCAGAAGCCCAATTTCATGAACGGAAGAATAATAGGGAGACACTCAGCATGATAGCATAATTATATTATGACGCACGGTGAACACCCGAGGGTGCGTTCTCTCAATGTGAAAAGATTGAACAACCCTGTTAAAAGGAGGGCTGTCCTATTATATTTAGAACATACTGAGGCTGATAATTATCTCCTTCGGGAGACCCATCTCTTAGTATGAGATGTCCACGGGCTTAAATCTAAGGCATTCCCGCACCAATACTTCTCCACAGGACGCAAGGCAGCGGGGTGGCAATACTCTTTGCCTGTAGGTTCCGGGGAAAAATCGGAACAAAACTTATTGAGCTTAAAGGCTGCCTCTTGGAATACCAAATGCATTTGGGAAACCGGACCCTTACTCTTACTTTGAAATGGGAGGCTGTGGAGAAGTTTGAATGTTTTTTTCAATGTAATTCGTATAGGGCCCATCTTTTTTGTTGTATAACACCAACGGCCACTGGTGGCTGGATGGTAAAATGTGCGTCTTCACCCTCTCTTCCCAGGTACTGCTCCATTGTTGTGGCCCGTAGTTTTTTGTACTGAGGCCTCAGGTAGCAGTGGCGACTCTACAGATTTGCTGCTTCCTACAGCAGCATGTCCACGCAATGAATGAGTCAACCCACTAGTAGCAAAGATCTGAGTACCCCGAACCAAATAATATTGCTACTATTATTACAACTGATTGACTGTCACATACACTATCAGTACGATTAAAATGGATGTGAAGGAATAAATAAAGACAAATGATGCCTTAAACCCCAACAAGAACTTAAGAAGTCAAAGGAAGTCCATCTTTTTTGAGTACTTACAAATTGTGTATTTTGTTAAGAATATAAAAGGAATCTTTGATACTGGTAATAGCACTTTTTGGGTCAAATTGAATGGGGTAGGGAACTGATATTGTGTATTGCGAAATCATGGCCAACATTTACTGATTTATTGAAAACCATCTGGAAAATGTAGCACACACACACAATGTACTTTCTCCATCCCTGAATGGGAAAACCTATGCCTTCGTGGAAGTAAGTCTTTGAGAGCAGCTAACTATAAAAGGATGGCCTTCTTATCTTGGTGGCTTGCCTATCTTACCCCGAATGCACTAAGAAAAGATATCCGGAGGCCGAAGATAGGTGTTTTCGATGTCAGGTGGAAGAGGAAAAGGGGGTTGGCTCCATACTTTTGTTGAAATAGAATCGACAGACGTGAACATCGCCAGCGCCATCTTGCCTAACAAGAGCCATCGTATGCACGTAAACGGCACCCATTTTAGATACCGTGGCCATTTCGTGCGTTGCCGATCGCCAGCGCATCACCCTGACCTCACAGTCATCCTCCGCGCCCTGCAAACCCCTAAGCACACATGCTAGAGTCATAAAGCATCCTCAGCGCGACCCAGCCCCGGAGCCACTTCCCGTGCCTAACGCCCAGGTCCTTTCATCCCCCTCACACGAACAGGCCCATCGATAACCTCCTCCCCTGCACCTGGCTGTTTGATCTGGTCCCAGGCAATAACCAGCCCCTGCGGATACAGTTTATTACCCCCGTACAGTAGAAACTCGCTCCCCATCAAAGGGGTCGGAATTAATCAATGACACAACCCTCTTAGATCTGACCAATCCTGCATACTTCAGACCCTGCCGGAATGCCCAGCTGCGCGATAACAATCAAGTGCTGCGACCAGGGTGGGGGACATTTGCTGTTGGGTATGTATGGGAACAAGTTGGAAGCGGGGATACCGGGGATGTAATAAACCACTGTCAGGAATGTGTTACCCTGCAATAAAAAGTCAAGATTGTGTATAGAAGGCTATGTCACAGAGGTACCGTTAGAGCACCTCGAGAAGACACTTCGTTTGTCCGAATTGACGTGTTCTCCTCTGGGGAAATAAACCTGTTCATCGCTTTCCAGATTTCCAGCACCTGCCTCCTTATTTGATTAAGCTATAATCGAATAGATCAGAGGCGATTAACGCCAAAGCAGTGATTGATGATAACTAGAGAAAATCTGCTTTTCTACAATTGGCGTCCCAACGCGGGGCCCATCAGCGACACGTGGGTCCGGTAGAGAGGTCCTAACGACGGAATGAACTACTGCAACAATCGGAAAAGTGCACCTGCCTGAAAGAGACCCTCGTCTGGCAGCCGATCATCCGAACTTCACCTTTTCCGAACGGACCTCTCTCGAGTGATCTACAGTCCTGACTGGGATCCCACAGGAGTGCCGCGGCAAAAACGGAGAACAGAGGACGATCGGGCGCTGGAAGTGGAAGACGAAGATCTATCCAAACGGTCCGGGTAAGGTCGAGTAGGACGTTTATACGTCTGATTGGTAGGACGTTATACGTCTGATTGGTAAGATGGTTTATCCATCTGATTGATTGTTTGATTGCATTGGAATTGTTTGATTTGAAAATACTAGTATTACGCTCTTTGTTTCTTTGGTTCTTTAGTTCTTAGGATATTTGGTTCTTTTTGAGATATTCCCTGCTTGCAAACAACGAAGAATAGGAACGTTCTATCTCTTTGCAGACAGTGAAGGATAGGTAGTGTAGATCTTTGTCCACCATTGTTTAAGATCTTCATTTGTCCGATTATACGTCATGCCTATCTTCTCCCCACTGATTGGTAATTGGTTCTGCCCGGACCGCTTATTAGAGGTCAGTCATCCGGTTCCACCGGAAGGCACCCCTAATAAGGATATGTACAAGCGAGAATCAGAGATCTCAGGACAATGCCCTGTCAGAGCGCCCTCGACTCTTTACCCCGAGTTACCATCAAAACAGAAGATAGATGACGATTTACTACTAGGGCCACCAATTATCTACATGCCACCTCCTTATGCCCCTACTCATCCTCTAATTCAACACCAAGATTCTCAGAACGTAACTGAAGGTGGCGCCAGGGCCTCGGTACCCACGGCCTCCGCGCCGACCAAGCCTCTCGTGCCTGAAAACTCGTCAAACGACACACCGGTAAGAACCGAAACAAAAGAGAAAGGGCCGGTAAGAATCTCGCGATTGAGTACAAGTGAGCGGGCAGGTATTGAGAAAATCCTCAAAACTCTGGTAGACAGGAAGGAAACAGAAGAATATATCATATGAAAGGCAACAACCTAGGCAAGAAAGAAAACAGGTGTATTTCACGTTCTATAGTTTATTAATATTCTCATTTAAAAAGACATAAAATACATTTTACACTGTGTGAAATGTATTTTATGTCTTTTTAAATGAGAATATTAATAAACTATAGAACGTGAAATACACCTGTTTCTTTCCTCTCTGCGGATTTTCTATATGACAAGCCAACTGTAATTGCCTAGGTTGTTGCCTTTCATATGCTGTTCTTTCCCTGACCTAGGAATTATCTATTCAGGGGGTCCTTGATACATATGCTAACAGAAGAATATATAACAGATATATGTAACTCCTATGTGGACAATCACAAGCGACACTTTGTCATGCGTTTTTGCTATTACATCCTTACGGCTTATGAGGAAAACTACAAGAAAATAGGGCCTGACTGACTCATGACTCTATACAGGAAGGTAGATACGGGAGACGAAAATGAACATGGACGGGTAGTCAAAAACACGACATCGGAAATGACGGAGCCTCCGATGGAGAGGCTAGACTATATAATGCCCATAAAGGAAGCTTCCCCCTATTGGGTCCCCCTTAGAGGACAGGGAACTCATGATAACATAAATCACCAGTACGCCAAAGAAAGAGTGGTTTATAATTGGGTATATCAGCCTTGGGATAGACAGGACATCCTGACGTTCCACAAATCCTTGCCGGACTTGCGAAAGAATTCCACAGCGTTTTACACAGAATTAGGTACCGCACTAGGATCGACAATTATGACGCTTGCCGACATCGCCTTGTTCTTTGGGCTATGCCTACCAGCTGATGTGTGGAAACAGATCAGGAAAATAGACCACACTGACCTGTTCGGTCATACCTGGGAACAACTCGATGTACTAGACAAACAACGAAACCCTGGACAGAAACCTGTAAAAGCCATATTAGACCTCCCGGACAAAACAGTACAAAAAGTAAAGTCCCTGATTCCTGAGAAAAAGATAGATTGGTCCATAGTAACCGCTTCCCATCAGAAACCCCAAGAAGATGTCTCAGAATACTTCTCCCGGTTTGAAACGGTGTTCTCCGATTATAGTGGACAAGACATGTCCACTGTGACCGGACATCACTTGTTCGTACAGAACTATGTTAAGGGTCTGTTACCAGAGGTATCGCAGAAGCTACAGACCAGCGAAAGCAGTTGGGCGGCCTCTAAACCAGCGGCCATCCTCCAGATGACCCAGTACTATGAACACCAGAAAAACGAAACCGAACGGGCCACCGAAAAGAAAAATAAGAATTTGAAAGAACGAGTTATAATAGCGCAGATACAAGGAGTGAACATAGGGAAAGAACAGTGCAAGGGAGGATATCAGCAAAATATCCCTCGAACACCACCACCCAGAAATAATGTCTCCACACCCTACGCTGGACGTCGGGACTTAGGAGAGGATTAGTGCGCATTTTGTAGAGGGTACGGTCACTGGACATCCCAATGCCCGATCCTATGAGGAATCAATAAGGAAAAAAGGGCGAGAGAATTGACAAATGGACCGAGAGGTAGAGGACGTGGGAAAGGGTACGCAAACGACGCTAGTGAAGAGAGACCCGGTAGAGTAAATGCATTTGACCGTCCCCGACAGAATCAGTACCAACAATCTGACTACGACAACACGTACGACTTCACCTAGGACTGCCTAGGGCAAGGGAGGGATCCAGTCGAGCTCTATATTGACCAGCAAGGCCCTTATGTTACCGTAAAGGTCCTGGGCACGAGGTTACCATTTCTGGTAGACACGGGAGAAACACGTAGTGCATTATCTAAGCGACTGATTACAAGGGCACCCTTGTCTGTCTCACACGTGACATCAATAGGATTTGATGGTACTCCCTCCACTAACCCCTTGTCCAAACCGATCCCTTTTGACCTTGGAGAAAATATCATCGACACAACATTTCTCCTCTCCTCCAATACCCCAGACGCCATTATGGGTCTCGATCTGCTGAAGCATTTTCGAGCGCCCATCAGATGATCACCTGACGGAGTCCGAGTCATCTTATATGACAACCACCACCATCTAAGACCTCACCCATCCCAACACATGTACCCCATTACCGAAGCAGACATGTCCCTACTGGACACTTTACCACCGCACTTGTGGGCCAAGGCTGACTTAGACGAAGGACGAATGATGATAGACCCAGTGCATGTGACAATACGACAGGACGCAACCTTACCGAAAGTACCCCAGTACAAGATATCACCAGAGGGGATGGATGATAACTAGAGAAAATCTGCTTTTCTACACTTTCTTCTCATGTCCAAGGCTGGGGTTTTTTAGGAGGACATTTTTTTCGGCCTTGAATCGGGCATTCGAGAAGAGGCCGAAGCTGCCCTGTTTGGAGTGTGTAAAAACAGAACATTGATAACGGAGGCCCAAGTGACCTTTCTTTATATTACGTGTTTAGTGGCCCCCTCCCTAATTTTACAAAATTGTAGGTCTGGGGGGGTTCCCACTTTTGATAAATGTCTGAACAAAATGAAAAGGACGCAGGATTTTGAAGAAGCTAACGCAAAGCGGGTGGGAGCTTCTAGAAAATTTGAAAGAAATTGGAAGTTTTTAAGCAAGGTGGAAAACCCAATCGACAGATAGCTCTATTTGGAACTCAGAACTGAATCAACGGTCTTCGGGGTCTAAGGGATTTGAAGGAAATAGGAATATATGCTGCTAAGCACTGTTGCACTTTTATACTGTGATTGTATTATGAATTTTGCCCTACTATTTGCACTTATGCACTTTTCACACTTTTTTCCTGCATTTCTTGCACTTTTGCACTTTGATATTAGAGAAGCTGTAAGTTACTTTGCTTTCAGGACTTCTGATAGCTGTGTTTTAAAAGAAAACAGTAATAGCTCTATTGTGCCATGGGTTGTATCTTTGAAAAAATGAAGTCAATGATCTGTGTTCATATGTTATTTAATATTTATTGCCTTATGCTCTGCTCAATAAAAAAAAAGAACTTAACAAAAGTTTGCAGCTGAATCCAAACTGTCCTGAACAATGCCAGAGCCTCACAATTTATTCTGATGCACAATTTGCATTTTGGCAACATAAGTTGGTTGTTGCATTTAACGAATTGCATTTAACAGCACCACAGTCCTCATATTCAAACGCAGAGCGACTTTTGTAGGGTCGTGGACCACAACTGCTTGGCCTTATTCTAATCCAGGAACATATTTATACAGTCGGAGAACTGGGATATATTCAGTGAGTTCTAGTTGGTTAGCCAACAACATTTAAAAAGACGAAATTGTGGTCAAAGAATTCATCAGATGTTGACAAAAAAGTCTGGACAGGCTAAAGGTATTAAGTCACTTGATGGTAGGTAGGCGTTTCTTGCAGTGGCAATAAATGATTTATGCATGTTCGGACTGGACATGTGCTTTGAGACTTTTTGGAAGAAAATCTAATTCAGGGGAGAGGGTAAGCTTATGAGACAACTACTGAATAGACAACTTGTATTACTCCTTGCTCTGTTAGCCTATATACATTTGCATTCTGGGGCTTGTAGTTACAGTTTTCCTTCTTCTTTCCAGGGGAATACTAACAATAGACCTTACTGGGCTAACGTTTATTATAACGACACAAACCCTGACAGAAAAGGGAAGTAAGCCAGTGACATTGCACAAGCCATGCGCGAGGCAGATGTTATAAAGTTGTTTCATAGCTATTATACTGTATAAACAGGAGAAACGTCTGACTTATTTATATACATGGCTACAGGGGCGGTGGGTGACATTTCAAAGCGGTGGGGCGCAAAGTGATTTGCATACAGCACCGTAGCGAGCGAGCACAGCTTGCAAGCCCGAACCCCAAAAGGAGGGATTGGGGGGGCTACCCCCCCAAGAAAATTTTGGAAAAAAAAGAGGAAAAATCCTGCATTTTCAAGCAAAGAAAGATTCCACAAAAATGTAGGCCTGGAAAAAGGAGTATTTTGCCAGGTCGAAATGGCAGCTTAAAACTGCACACACAGGCTGTAATGTCAGGCATTGTGAATGTTTAAAAGGCTGTTTACGTTGGTGGCACAGTGAGTGCTGCAAGCCCACTAGTAGCATTTAATTTACAAGCCATGGGTATATGTAGTACTACTTTACAGGGCATTCAAGTAAATGAAATGTGCCGATTGGGTGGAATCCAATGTTATCATATTTTAGGGACAGAGCACAAGCACGGTAGCACTGACTAGCAGTGTTAATGTGAGCAGAGTCCTAAGGCCAGCAAAAACAAAGTCGCCAAACAGGAGGATTGAAGGAAAAACGTTGGGAGAACAACACCAAGGATGACAGGTCCAACAGTTGGTGAGCTTCCAAAAAGTCCAGAGAGGCCAGATATACACTTAGGACTATTAGGGGTATGATGTTCTGAAGGGTAACAATTTTGAACATGTGATGTCAGCCTTGACTTTCTTTAAGTCAATAATTGGATATAAATTACCTGAAGGCTTTTGGATTATAACATCAATAAAGAAACCCACTAGGCCTTTTCTTCTTCCATCCTTTGTCCTACTGCACCCTTGTTGACCAAGTCCAGAATACCTGTCATCAACCCTTGACACCTAAGAGGACAGAGAGGAGTTGGTTGAAAGAAATCTGTTGGAATGGCTAAGAAGCTGATGCGATACCCACTCTCCACTACCTGGAGAACCCAAGGATCCATCAGTGTTGACTGCATGACTTCTCAAAAGTACAGAAGTCTTCCCTCTACATCCCTGGTATGGTCTTTACTTTGTGGCTCTGTGAGTAGAAGGCGTGATTAAGGTGTCGACCTGGGACTTGGCAGTGAAAGGGCCAACCCTGCTACAGACCCTGCAATGAAAGACCTCAGCAGATGAAGGTGGAAGACAAAAAGGCCAGGGAAAACAAAACCAAAGCTTCTGGAAAGAGGATAGATTGGAGTTGAAAACTTGCAGCCCTCTTCTGACTTCTTCACAAAGTATTCAAGAGGGTCAAACACCTTTACTTCATTAAAGGGTAGGTTTTTCAACAAAGCTTTCCGAGATCTTTCCAGGGTCTCATACAGATATATCACCCAGTTCCAATCTCTGACAATAATGTTGCAGATGTACACAAACTACCAATGAACACATCAGATTGGAATTTGACCTGTTCTATAAAAGCAAGACATGGCTCAGTCTTTTCCCAGCTGCATTTCCTCAGCCAACACCTAAAAATCATGTAACAGTGACCTGACAGTGTAGGCTGCATAGACGAATGCCCCTAAGGGAAAGTTAAATGCTATGTATGCACGCATGATAGAATATTTTGATTTTCCTATCATTTGCGTCAGCTAGGGCAACGTCCTCTGAAATAATGCTTCTCTCCTAGGATAAGCCGTCTATAGGAGAATCAGTCTTTACTACAGCTAGAAATGTTTTCAGAAATGTCTCCAAAGAGTGCGTCCTCTACGAAAGTAATCTAGGAAAAGAGGGCTTTTGTACATAAGCCCACTCATGGAAAGAACTTCTCTGATGGATTAACGAAGAGGCAGAGAGTCTCTGGTTATGAGCATGTTATGTTCTTGCAACACTTCAGGAAGAAACTGCTTGATGACGGCTGTCTCCTTCCTAAAACCATTCCAGCGCAGTGTGCGAAGAGGTGCTGTCAGTGCATGAGACAACTCTCTACAAGCACCTGTGGTCGAAACATAATACCTCTTCCCTAGACCTTGGCCTGCATAACCCCATAGCCTGAGGACTGCCTATGCCCTTCCATCCATACCGTGAAGTTGGCAACACACTGTCTCCATTTTAAAGAGAGGATAAAGATACCCATTAGCTTTTACAGAATGGACATGGTACTTTTTTTTAAAACAATTCTCTTATTTTATTTTAGTCAGGAAAAAAATGTGGGCTCTTTTCATTTTGAATCACATACAAAATGTACCAAACAAAACGGACATATGCTGGTGAATTGACACTATTTCAGACATTCTAAATAATATTTACAACAGCCAGTGGCTGTAATGTGGGCTGATCAACATGTGAATGGCACTTACAACACCCAATGGCTGAGGGTGGTTACCCTGGTGCCTCTATCTGTGTACTCATTATATAAGTTCTGCAAAACCATTAAAGCTGTTTCTAACCTGACCAAACAAGACCTCCATGTGTACAGAAGTAACGAAAAGACCACGTACATGGATTTACTCAGCAAAAGCACAGAGCTATACATCTGCACTTATGGAGCAGGAGCTACATGGAGTACAGATAGTACTGCACCTTTACAGGAGGATCTCTAAGGAGTTAGACCTTACAGTTAGAGGGCTGCAATTACTGTACAGCAGAAGATGAACATTTTTTGAGGGAGAATAACCAAGAATTGAATGTGGCGGGTATAATACAGCAGTTACTTGCAAATACTGTATAGTGGCATTTATTACAGACCAGGAAGTATCAACTTTAGCATCACCATCAATCACAGTGCCGGAATTCCCAAACCTGAAATTCTGCACTTACTATAAGAGAGCACAAACCAGCCTGAGTTACTTACTGCGCTATTATTGAGCAAGAAATACTAAAGCAGAGTTGCTAACCTGGTACTGCACAAAGTGCCAAATCTGAGCCTCTGCACTTGCAATTACATGAAGTACTAAGTGACTGCACTTTTTACACTGCACAAAATACCAAACCTGAGTCACAACACTTTAATAATAGAGGAAGAAAGATAAATTAAATGTGAAAGCCTATTAAGTGCCATGATTAAACACGTGTGGAGTCTTGGGTGGGAGATCATCTACATCAACCAGTACTTAATAACTGATATGATAGAGGCGGTATTAGTCCTTAACCTGACAAGGTGAAAATCTTCACGGCTCTACAGATCCTCAGCCGAAACATGGTAGACATGAGTATCTGCAAAGCATGAAATACCAAACTGTAGTTGCTAACCTCATTATACAGAAAAAAGTGGCAAATTCGAGTCTCTGCGCCTATTTTTTTGCATGAAGTGCTAAGAATGAGTCTCCGCAAATATTACTGTCAGGAAATACCAATCGCCTGTTGCTGTGCTTTATGCACGGGATGAAAGTACCACCCACTGACTCTGCACAAATGGGCTGATTCACAAAACTTTTTGCTGTGTTTCAAACCCTTGGAAAATTCAGGAATAAATCACATCTAGGTCACAGTTCTTGGATGCACAGAACAAAGCTTTAGCGGCCTGACTTACCGCGCTGCAGAAAGTCTGCAATGTACTTCTCCTGCGCCAGGGGCGAGGTGCTGAGCTCGTGGTGGACGCAAAGCAACAAGTCCAGCAGGGTCTCCAAGCCCAAGAAACTTCTGTCCAGCACCATCTCCTCCAGCTTCTTCAGCCGCACCTCGGCCGACATTGGGGTACGCGGTCAGAGCTTTCCCCAGTAGAAAATCGACGCAGTAGCACAGGTTTCTGCTAGTTTGGGGCCCTTCACGCGATTATCTTCCTTGACAGGATCAGGATGTCCCTCCCCCACCACGCACGGCATCCAATGATGGATGCTGCGCGGTGGACCAGCCAATCCTGGCGCTGCATGCAGCACCAGGATTGACTAGGGCAGGGGTCTTCAAACTGTGGGGCGCGACCCCCAGGGGGGCCGTGGAGCGATGCAAAGGGGGTCGCGCCTTCACAGTGCCCTCCAGGGCTTCAGCCCCCCTCTTCCCCCATCCTGTGTCTCAGCCCGGGCTGCTGCAGTGCAGCTCACGCTCCTGGGGCCTCCGGCCCGAGTTTTTCACAGGTCATTTAAGACCATTAGCATATTTACATGCCTTTGTTACCAAAGCTTCGATTTTTTATGGTTTCAGTACCCCCTGGGCCCCCACTCTGCCTAATCCTTACATTTGTATTTTTACACTTACTGCTGTAGTGTGAGAATGCATTTAATGAAAAGAAATATCAAGTTAGATTGCCAAAAGAAACATGCCTATGTGTTGTTTAAAGATCCTGCAGAGACCTGCTCTTGACACTAAATTGAGTTATAAATAAAGAAGTAGGTATTAATTAGTTATGAGACTTTTCTGTCTTTATTCTCTTTAATTATTAGTCATGGATCATTAAGGCATCCCTAGAACACAATTGAAAGTGCTTTCTATTTATATTTGCTGTTCTAAGTATTCACAGATAAGTGCAAAAAATACAGCTGTAGGTGACTGCTTATTTCTGGGCCATCAAAATAATGAGCTGGTAACCCTAATCATTAGACTGGAAGTGTGTTGCAGGATCAGCACATTATTTATTTCCTCCACCCTCGAACCCTGATTAATGCCATTATAGCAATAGTTTAACTTATATCTGAAACCCTTCGCTTCAAGTTTCTGGGGATGCACCCTGCTTTCAGACTACTCACTTCTCATTCTCGCCTTCACTTTCACGTTCACCCTGCACTCCCAGCGATCACAATGCACTCACACTGATCACCATGCACTCCTAGCGTTCACCATGCACTCACACTGATCACCATGCACTCACACTGATCACCATGCACTCACACTGATCACCATGCACTCACACCAATCACCATGCACTTACACCAATCACCATGCATTCACACCAATCACCATGCACTCACACCAATAACCATGCACTCACACCAATCACCATGCACTCACACCATTCACCATGCACTCACAGTGATCACAATGCACTCACACTGATCACAGTGCACTCACACTGATCACCATGCACTCACACTGATCACCATGCACTCACAACATTCACCCACTCACCCTGCACCTACAGTGATCACAATGCACTCACACTGATCACCATGCACTCACACTGATCACAATGCACTCACACTGATCACAATGCACTCACATCATTCACCCGCTCACCCTGCACTCACACCAATCACCATGCACTCACACCATTCACCCGCTCACCCTGCACTCTCAGTGATCATAATGCACTCACACTGATCACCATGCACACACACTGATCATCATGCACTCACGCCAATCACCATGCACTCACACCATTCACCCGCTCACCCTGAACTCTGTGATCATAATGTACTCACAGTGATCACCATGCACTCACACCATTCACCCGCTCACCCTGCTCTCACAGTGATCACTTTGCACTAAAAATTTGCTTGCATTGTTCACTCTGTACCTCACCCTGTAGTCACACGAGCACACTTCTCACCCTGCACTCATGTGACACAACACTCACCTGCGCCCCCCCCTCACTGCTCAATCTGTAGCTCACTCAAACAAGGCCATCACTAACCATGCACTAATTCGTCCCACTCTGCACTTACAGCCGAACCCAAATTCATATGGTCACCTCACTCACCCTGCAGTCACTCCTTTTACCCTACTTCACACTGTTGCATTGCTCACCATGCAATCACATGGGCACTCTTGTCACTCACACAGTGCAGAAGGTTAAAGTGCCTGGTACAAAGAAGATGTACCATGCACATCACAGAACTGAGTGTGCGTAAACTATGAGTAACGCTATAAAAAAATGAAATGTTTGTTAGACAGGTGCTATAGAGAGATGAGGTGTATTGTTGGTGAGTGGTAGTGAGGGAATTCATGGAGAAGGTGGAAAGACTTTTTGCACCGTGTGCGACCAGTGCTTGGACAAGCCCTGGCTGGGAGTGTTAACCCCTCCCCCGAAGTTCGGGTCTAGTGGATCCCGTGCTTCTGCCTATTATTTACATTTGTAGTGCGCTACTGTTACCAAAAGGTGTCCTGGGGCTAATAACCATCTGCCTGCAATGTGAGAGAGGGATCCTGGGTTGAGAGAGGAGAGAAGAGAGGGATGGAAGGAAGGGGTTGAGAGGAAAGGGGCATGGGTAAACTGTTTAACTCTGCACAAGACCGCCACGGTTTGAATGCACCCTTGCTGCTCCCGGTCATGGCCAGGTGAGCTTGTAATGTGGCAGCACGTATTCCTGCGGATTGGGAGGCCCTTCACAGAGGTTGAATAGACATCTTTCTGATGTTAATTGCTGTATTTTGGTTATAAACTGGTACTGATGGGGGAAAATCTTTCCTCAGTATTACTGTGTTTGAAACAATTCTAAATATTAAAGCAATGCTACCCCAAAATACGCATCACAGAACATTATTTACATTTTCTACTCACACAATTTAGTCAAGCCTGTCGCATAATTTGGTTCTCACCTTCCTCATAACCTAGAGGTTTAGAAATTTTTGTCAGGAGGGGGTCCTTACGTTTGAAAATGTTGACAGGGGGGTCTCGGCATCCAAAAGTTTGAAGACCTCTGGACTAGGGGGTCACATTTGCTGCTCGCCCTGTCGCCCTTTGAAAACCCGGGCTGTGGCAGCAAACAAGCACCCCTGGGTCCCGCTGGGGAACTTAAAGTGCGCATGCTTGAGAAAGTTGCCAACTTTCCCAAGCATGCGCACTGTAAGTTCCCCAGCGGGATTGTCACTGCGCACTACGGTCTGCTGCAGCCTGAGTGTGGACTGTCACTCAAGCTGCAGCAGGCCACCCCCCTGCGCAATTCCCGCCGGCGGCGGCTTTTATAATTAGAAGATATACTAGGATTGCGGCCAGCGGCCGCGATGCGGGTCCATGGTGGCTGGTGGGGCTACGTCCCTACGCCCCAATGGATGCACCGTGGCTGGGCCTATAACTACTTTGTTTAATGCGCAATGAATTATCACTTAAAGTGACAAGTGAGGAGGTACATTGAAACGTAATACACGACAAGACAAGCTCACCAAGACATGGCATGGAAATTTCACACATAACTTTAAGCAAAATGAAAACTTGGCAGCTTAGAGAACACGTTGTTTATTTAAAAAAAACTCGGAGTGCTTCAGATAAGGTGTGGGAGCGATCAGAAACAGCATTGGCTTGTCTCGTCACACGTTAAATACTTGAAGAAAGAAAGAAGCGCCTGAGCATGTAGTTCAAGAACCCAAACATTAGGGCATAGTACGAATAGCGAATTTATCTCATTCATACCCCAGGGGCGCTAAACTGGTGTCCTGGAAGAATTTCTCCTTCGCCAGTCCCCCCGGGGTGTCAAGCAGAGTGCAAATCAGTCAGTTCTAGGAAGAGGCGGGGTCTAGACACAGGAAACTGCGTTGGGCGGCGGACGGGGCCGTGCTGCTAACAGTCTGGCCCGTCTAGACGAACAGCGGTGTACAGCGGTGTCCGGGAGAGGGGACACCCGAAGGCACCGCCCCCGCGGCGCAGGTAATTGGCAGCCTTATAGCCAGCGGGGGTGGGATCTCCTGTGTTCGTTGATTGAGACTGGTTCTTCAGGGGTTGTTAAAAGTGTAGCCATTTTTGGTATGCCAGGGGGAACCCGTGGGCAATTTGCTTCTACCCCAAAATCATACGATGTCTCTTGGCAAAGCGGGGCCAGGCCCATAACCAAATACACACTTAAGGAAACCACACAGGGAAGAACACGTTTAAAATAAGAAGGTGGTGTTCGGCACTCCAGATTTAGGACTTTGCCTTGCAGGTAGAAGTAGGGGGAGCATCCTGTTGGGCAGTTCCGTTATTTTCCTTAGAGGGAAACGGGTATACCCCGTTACAGGACCTCACGGGATTTGCTGCTCTGTAGGAGTATGGCGGTTATATGCAAGCCTGCTAGTTTTGTAGAAGCATAATTTCGCTTGGATTGTGAGGGTAAAACGTGTGAATTTGTTATAACCAAAAGTGACGACGGAAGTGCAAGGGTCCTTTTGACGGGTACAGCTAGACGTAGTTGTACTCTACGCCCACTGTTTGTGATGCTGGTGTTGTTTGTGGGGCTCTGGGCCGCTTGCGTCCTTAATTCTTACTTTTGCAAGCGATGGTGTTCGTGCCCATGTTACTGCACCCTGGAATGCTGTAACTAGCGTTTTTGACGCGTGACCTGACAGGCTTGGTAACCTTTGCTGTCTCTAGTGTGTCCCATATAAACAGTCCTGAGATTTAGTTATTACTCGATCTGGCCGTACTCGACCCCATCCCAGTGAAGGCTGCTTGAAGAGTCGTAGAGTATGCGTTGGCAAAACCTGGTGTAGTGTCTTGATGTTGTACGCTGTTTTTCTTCATATGTTATCTGCAATGCATGCACGTGCTTTCTGTCCTTTAATAAATACAGTGACTGGGTTGTTAAGCATTGTGTGCTGTCTGTGACAGACCTCTACTCATGACAATATAATCACTTCTTCCGGCAGCTTCTGATGGACTACCCTACTGCCCTGAAGTGCGAGGCTACCAACCCCAGCGCCCTGCCTAGAAGGGTGTCAAACTCGAATCTGGAGCACGTGCTTTATTTATTTATTTATTTATGCAATTTTATATAGCGCGGACTTTACCCGAAGGTGTCAGAGCGCTTCACATAAGGACCAATAATGAAATACAGGAACAAAATACAAATGCATACAATACATTACATGGATCAAAAGTGACACTAGTGAGCAACCAAAATACATGAGGTAGCAGTCGGTGCATTACATGAGAAAAAAGTGAATGGGTGCAGGTTACAAAGATGTACAAAAGAACAAGTCGAAGAATAGTACTGCAATAAAAGGCAGACACTCCATCACAAGAACAAACGTTACGTAGGCAATGGAGGCACTTGTGCAAGTATCTAAAACAAACAAAATGTGTGAGGTAGCGAACAGTGTGTTATAAAACAAAAGTGACGTGTGCAAGTTCCAAAAGGGTACCATACACAGGTGTTAGGATATTACTAAACATTTAAACTACCAAAACACACTGGGGAGGAAGACCATACTCCTGGCCAAAAGACTTTCCAGTAATGGGAGGTCTTCCTTCAAACGAAGGCAAGGGTGTGAGTTAGACTTGGAGGTGTCTTTGGACCGTCCCTCCTCCGCTAGTCGCTGCCCGTGTATGCCGCTTCACGGGATCCAATCATTATGGGTAGTCATAGAAGCTTAACACTTTTCTGATTATACCCATAGTTTGTCGTGGGTTGAGCCCGAAGCAAAAAAGATCTCGGTCCCCACCTGTTTAGAGCGGTACCAGAAGGAAACGAGAAGCCGCTGCGCTGTGTTCCTATGTTGGCCGAACGGGCCAGTCAACAGTTTATCGGCTGCATGTGGTCCTCGCTGGCTGCTATCTAGACTCTAGGAGACATGTGCCCGTCTTACTACCCTTCACGTTTAGTTACTACGCATTGCGTAATTTTCACACATTTCTCACGGTGTTTACAGTTAACCCGTTTTAAATGTCAGTGTAAAGCTTGCATAGAACGTTTACATCATCTAATTGCTTGCTACCAGCATGGCTCCTTTAAAGAGATCCTACAACTTGATTTGAAGTGAAGATGCGAGTAAACGTTCAGACCTCCTTGCACATCCTACTTGACATGTTGGGTTCACGCTGCGAGACAGATCGGGATCTTGCTCTTGCGTGCCTTTGAGAATTGTCATGCTAATTGCGGCACGCGTTCTCTGCAGGAGCCTAATCACTCTGTTGTTCTCGTTGACCCGGGTCAGCATTATCCTGACATACTTTTTTCATAAGCAGAGGGCAGCGCCAAGGATGGAGTTGCAGACCACGTTGTCGGCTTCTATTGAGCTCGATAAAATGAATGTTTTCGATGTTTTGTGTAGCAGCACCCCCTTCCCTCTTGGAGAATATCATCATTTAGGCCTTGTAATTAAAACGTGTTCACCGTACGGGCGATGGATTGATAGAGAAGAAGGTAGACGTGCACATAAGGTGATTAACTCAATGTATTAGTCCTTTTTCTGGTGAACTTTTTTTAGTGTATTTTGAGTTTATTATTTGAGTAGTAGAAATGCTGTATCTGCTAATAGATCACCCGTTCTCAAGTCCTCCATGTTTAGGAGAATCGATGTGGATTTTCTTTTTCTTCACAGATACATTATCTTTTGATTTATGTGGCACGTATGTACTGCTGCTTATTTTTTACTTAGTTACCCTTTTTTCTTGATGTTTTATGCAGTTTATGGTCATATTAGTCAGCTTTGCAGCTTATTTCGTTGTCTTCAAAACCGTGCCAGCTCCCTGGCTTCATTAGAACTTGCTTGTGCGTTTCTGTGAGCAGACAGCATCGGCATTAACTACCTAACTAATGCCCCAATAGAGAGCCTGCAATATCAAAACAAGCTGAACTTTCACATGTTCTAATTAATCATAAGTCCGCTATGAGGGGAATTTACTTCACTGTCTAGGCAACCATGTGCAGTTGATTCAGATAGGGTAGTGAGAGCGATGGTGAATGTTTGATTTAGTGCGCCACATTGATAAGGATGTTTTTACTGCCTGTGGGGACCATGTCTCAGATACCGTTGCAATTTAGGGATACTAATTACATTAATGAAAAGAGAAAGATGGAATTGCTTGAATTAATCTTTACAAGCCTTTTAATAACCCATTTTTTTCTTTTTCCCTAAGCTTGTTTGTGCCATTGTTTGGAACATTCAAGGGTATACCAGTTTTGGGCTGGGATGTCTATTTGGGTTGGAAACAATATTGATTTGCATATTAGGGTCCCTAGCGCTGGGATACCTCTGGGTGACTACGCGCTTTACAAAATAAAATAATAATAATAATAATAATAATAATAATCTGTGTTAATTGTCTTTAATGGAGCAACAAGTTAAAACGTGGTGAAATGTTTTGCACTCAGAACAGTTATCTTCGGTTCAAGCATTTCCATCCATCACTTGTTTATTTCTTGACAGATTGCATTGCTGTTTTGATGTCTGCTTCAAATTAGTCTGTGTAGAGATCATTATAGTTTCAAAGGGTGTCATCAGTGGGGCAAAGTTTCCAAAATGATGCTGCCAAACATTTATTACAGAATAGGAACACAGAGTTGTGGGTGGCAGCAGGATGAATCTATGCAGTGTTTGGATTTACATAGATTGGTTTCTGGTTTGACTCTTGTAAGTCTTGCTGTCTACAACTTCTAGTAGTGTATTGATGTAATGAAGTATAACGTTTCTCTTCTGTTATTTCCCTTATTTTATGTCTGATTATTTTAGGAAATGCTTGACCTGTATACTGAATATACTGTGATTGATGAATTGTACTTAATTAAAAGTTCAAAACTTGAGTGCTCAGTACTTCTCTTGCCAGCTGTATTGGACCTTCTGCGATTACACCTGTTTTGCTTTATTGGGTCCTATTGCTCCCTGTTTTCTCCCTTTGTTAAGAAAGTAATTGGCGTTGTCACCATTTAATTTGTTTTACATTTTTTGATTCTGTAGTGTAATTGGAGAACACATTAATAGAGAAGACTAATGGAAGATGACTTTGCCTGTTTTAAACTGTATGCATGAAGTTAGTAGTATTTGGATAGGTAGCTCTAAAATAGGGAGAGATTATCATATTATTGAGTAACAATATAGACTTGGACATTTTTGGTTGTATCAGTAGATGTGCTAATATTTCATGTATTTGTTTTCTGTATTTTGTAAATAAAGCATTCTACTTGAACACAGTACATAATAATAGGATGCATTTTAACATCAGCAGTAGAATCAATACAAAGAATGTGTATAGCAGTTTCTTTTCTTTAAATGTTATTGATTTTATAATTCGCCCAAAATAATTTTACACTGTAATGGTTGTCACTGCACACGTCTACTTTGGGAGGCAGCGATTTGCTCTTTTGAACCCAACCCTACCCTACCCTTTTCACCTTATGTCTCCAAAAGCCTTTCTTGATATCTTAATTTTTTTTTTGCCTGCAGTAAAGCAGACGGCTGTCTTTTTTTTTTTTTTTTTCTCAAACCCAAGGAAGGTTGCTGGTATGTCAGAGAGATTTTCATTGCAGCTAGCATGATGCAGATCATTGTTTCAGAAGGGATGCTTCTGTAGTTCTCCCATGCTATAAGTGCATCCTGGCACAGTAATTGAAAATACCAACCCAGACTAACCACTATGACCAGCTAGTGTACAAAGTTTGCATGCATAGATGAGCTGTCTGCAGGCAGTTTTTTTTTTTTTTTTTTAAGCGCTCCTTTAACAAATCCGTATGCCAGGAGCAAACAGTGGTGCTGAGGTCAGAAGAACGTCTACAGTATTTTTACCAGACATTCAATAGCAACTCTTGGCTGGAAGGTTTTCTGTGATTTTCCATTGTGTAACCATAATCCAATTCACAACACTTGTTCCACCTAGCAGTCTTCAATGTGATAAAAATTTAGTTTTTGCAGCTAAAATACTTTGTAATCTCGACGTGAGTGTAGATTTTCATTGTATTGTATTGCACTATTTGTATTGTGCCTACTATCCTTATGTGGGGTGTTGAAGTACTTACCCACATGGATTGCAATCTACACAGTGTAGGGTGTATGTTTGGAAAAGTGTAGATTTTGTTTTAAGCCTATGTGAGAAACGTTTTCATGTCGCAAGTGAGGACCACTGAAGTGTAGTTATTTTATGGGAGGCAGCGTGATGGTTGAGCGTTTTTGAGCGATAGAAATGCACATTATAATTGTATAAAGGATCTAATACATACATAGGCATCTGCTCAGCACCAGCTTAGCCATAGGGGCACTAGGGTACTGTGTGCGTGTACACCAAAAAGGGAGAAGGCCCAGTAAGCCATAAGGAGGAATGCGCTAGGCAGAGATTCGAATGAGTAAAAAGATGCCAAAAGGGAAAGAATAGCAAAACGCACAAGATGATGGACGAAATGTTGCACAATGGCAAAACATTCACCCCCAGTCACAGTTCTGCGTTTAATCCATTATTTTTTTGCTCACCAAGCCACCCCAGTTCAGAAATGGCCATATGCAAATAAGTCTTGATCCTGGCTGCAGACGGCTGATAGCCAGAAACCGGTCCTAGGATGCTTGATTCCGGTCCAGGAAAGACATGGCTTGGAAGTTCGGGCTGGACTGTTCCCATGAGGCACAGGGTCAAGGCTGATTTGCATATGGCCATCTCTGAACTGGGTTGGTGTGGAGTGCAAAAAAACTATGGATTTAGGCCCAGATCTCTGTACTGGGGTGAATGTATGACATTGTTCTGCATTCTGTCCATCAATTGTTGTTTTTGCATTTGTCACCCGAGTGGGATGGGTATGCTCAGACGTGAGTCCCATGCTCTCCACACCACTGGAGTCAAGCTATCCTGGCTGAAGACGGCTGGTAGCCAGAAACCGGTCCTAGGATGCTTGATTCCGGTCCAGGAAAGACATGGCTTGGCAGTTCGGGCTGGACTGTTCCCATGAGGCACAGGGTCAAGGCTGATTTGCATATGGCCATGTCTGAACTGGGGTGGTGTGGAGTGCAAAAAAACGATGGATTTAGGCCCAGATCTCTGTACTGGGGTGAATGTATGACATTGTTCTGCATTCTGTCCATCAATTGTTTATTTTTGCAAAAGGGAAAGAATAGTAATTGATGACATGAGCCGCAGCCATGCACCATCTTTGTTATTTTTTTAAAAGGCGGGTTACTGCTGGATAAACTCACAGCATGATTTAGACATGAAGTGGAAGAGTAATCAAGGTTGGCAACTTGAGCAGAAACCTTTAAAGACCCTGTTTCCATCTACTCCTCCTAGACTGAAGGAAGCCACAATTTTGAACAGGGGCTCACATCCCAAGATCCTCTCAAGCTTACCAAAGACGGACAAATACAAGTCGGGTGAGCACTGAATGGGTAATGCTTCAGTCCTTATCCTTACTGGCACTCTACATGTGAGTGTCAGATCAAGTGTATGATGGGTTGCTGCCCTGACAACGCAGGTACAGATTGGCCTGCCTCTTGTACCTGTGTTATCCTTACCGCTCAGTGAGATCGCAGTACTCTTCTTAGATCCCAGAAACTTTTATTTTGTCTAGCTTACATAAGGTGGCGTCCACGGACCTTCTAGAATTTCCTCTCAGAACAGCTTCCACTGTTATTATTAGTAGTAAATGAAATTTAACAACACAAAATAGACAGTGTGGTGAGTGGAAAGTTTAATTGCTTCTATGTTTTTGCCATGACATCAACATGGCACCGATTTGGTATTTCTCATTTAGTTCAGTCTTAGCCCAGCTATTTCTAACCTGTGAGCCTTCTGAAAACACTTTTATAAATTTGTCTTCCAAAGTTATCTTCCTGTCTGATCTCTGTCTGGTCCTTTCCCATTGTCCCGTTCCCCCCTTTTAATTCTGCTCTTACCTCTACCAAGAAGTCTTTGAACTAAAATAGTAACCGATAGGTGTTATTTTCTGCCCTACATGATTTCAGACTCAACAGCTCTGAAAACAGCTCAAACCAGCAATGAGTATTGATTCAGTCTATTGAATACTGCAGACCAGGTCTGTTTCGGAAGAGCAGAGTTTTTGCCTGCCTTATTCAACCATAAACTGGCCTTGGGCCACCCATTCACATTGTAGGGAAATATTAGATCATCCCTAAATACTTTCAGGCTGGTTGCAGTGTCTCTGGCTAGCCTAATTCTTTCCTGGGCATTTGGCCACAGGCTGGTGGACCCTTCCGATTGTGAAGTTGACATGCATTCTACCTCTATGAGCAATAGATAATGAAAGTACGCCAAACCCTGCTAGCCAGGATGAATCAAACAATGCCCTACAACTTTAAGGCTGGTCGTTATCTTTCGGCCTATCCTTGCTGAATCCTAGGGAAATGATCCCGTCCTGTTGACAATTTCCGTTGCAAAAATATGACCTGCAGTCTGCTTTTATCAGCACTAGAAAACAAAATGTATACCTAGCTCTGCCAGACAGGAAAAATAAAACTATCCCCTACCACTTTAAAGCTGATCACAATGTTTTGGGCAGGCCTTGCTGATTTGTGGAAACTTGGTCCCATCCTGCTGACACGATTGCAAAGAAATGACCGTAATCTGCTTTATCGGCATTAGAGAATGAACGTATGCAGAACCCTGGCAGCCTGTAAAATCAAACTGCACCCTACTACGTTAATGCTGCTAAGAGTGTCTCGGGAACCCGGCTGATTCCTGGGCATTTAGTCCCTTCCTGCTGACGAACAATATTGTAGTAATGTCACCCACAGCCAGCCTTTATCGGCATTTGAAGTACACAGAGCCTTGTCCAGCAGTAAATTTAAAGAACCCTTACTTTTACCAGAAATGTCTTGGTGGCAGTTGTTGCGGTT
Organism: Lissotriton vulgaris; assembly: GCF_964263255.1. Taxonomy (NCBI): domain Eukaryota; kingdom Metazoa; phylum Chordata; class Amphibia; order Caudata; family Salamandridae; genus Lissotriton; species Lissotriton vulgaris. The sequence goes on along the minus strand of NC_141689.1, from coordinate 892,902,905 downwards.
GCTCCGGCCTGCGCTTTAGGATAGGAGCCTTTGCACACTTGTAGTATTGCAGTGTATTGGAGTTACTACTTGCTCCTATGTGGGGCGCTGAATCGCTTACCTATGCAGGGAGAAAGCTGTGCGCCTGGAAGAGTGTGGTCATTGGTGCTACCCTAGCTTGTGAATAGTCGGCAACGTTTTGGGTTGGAACTGTTCCGTTCAAGTTGTTATTTAACAGTTACGAAATTCTATTTTTTGTTGTTGTATGCAGCTGTTCATTTTTATGGCCTCTAATTGTTCTCAGGCTTGATGACAATTTTGAACCATTCTTTTATTTCCTGCAAGCTGAGGAGAGCAAAATCCACAGGACATCGTTGTGTGTTAGCTTACTACTCACACTCCTGTGTTTCAGACACTGGTTATCAACACAATTAATTATCTTGGGAGGGCAGAGGGATGCATCTGGTACACAGACTATGCTGATGAATGTTATGATCAAGCCTTTCAAGGGGTAATGATAAATAAGAATGCAGGATGAGCTTGGGACATTGTTAGACCTGGCATCTTTTGGTGTGTGTCCCCTGTCTTTTTGCTTTCTGACCTCCTGGTTTTGACTCTGTTTTTGCTAGTTTAGTGTCTGCGCACTTTCTCACTGCTGTCCCGTGTTAAAGTGCGAATGTTCCTATTGTTTTTTTTTTTTAAAACCTTTATTCAAAACAAGAAGGAGATACATGCGCAGGCCCACAACCATCATGGCCGGCCGCAAAGACAATCAATGATAACAGGAGAAACTGAAGCCAATCAGTAAACAGGACATATCAAAGTATACCAGATGCGGTTGCGGGGCTCGCAAACAGGATGTGAGGTTTTCATTTTTAAATTTTAGAAAAAGAGTAGGGGCTGCAACAACAGGGACATCGCACCTCACAGGATAGGAGCACAAAGGAGACGATTGGGACTTACCCCAATTACAGTCTGAGATAGGCCATAACTAAAGCGACTATGCAATCCGGGCAGCCATGGCGATAATACTGGACAGTAAACCACAGTTCAATAAGTCACATTTCTAAAATCACCCCAGAGAGCCTAACCCCCAAGGACAGAAAAACAGAGGCTTGTCGAGAAGCCGAAAAAAGAAAGGTGCAAGACCAAGAGACAGCCAACCCTACGAAAGAGGAAAGAACCCTCCCAAAGCCGGAAAAGAGCGATAGGGACCATAGAACAAAACAAACTAAAATAACAACCCCCCCCCCCGCACCCGCCACCCTGCACCCCTGTAATGGCTACGGCCTAACCCACTAACAGCGTGCCTGTCGCCCCGGAACTGCCCCACAGAAGGGAAAATATAAAAAGAAGTGGAGGAGGAGAAAATCAAACAAGCCCCCGGACACCTGATACCCCCCGCCGGCGGTGACCCCCCCCCCCCCCCATAGCACAATCATCATCAATAAGGCAAAAACAGTCAGCATTATCACGGGGAGGACAGTCACCAGGAAACCCCCCACCCCCGGCCCGGTGAGGTATTCGGTGCAGTCCCGGCAAAAGTTAACGGAGCAACCTCCGGGAAATAGAAGTCAACCCTGCAAGCCTCACGAGGAGATCTATCGCCAAAGTCATAACAATTGCAAACCAAGGGAGCGTCTCAGATGGTCCAAAGCAGTGGCGAGGAGCAGGAAAACCTCAAAGTCAAAGTCAGCCCTGACCAGTGCGAATCCGTTCCGGAGCACATCCCGACCAAGCCACATCCGACCAGAGACAGTCAAAGCGTCCATGGCGGACTAAGGCAGTGAAGGCGGAGCAAAGTCCGGTCTCAAAATGGCGGCATCCGTTATGCAGACGGGCCGGAACAAAGGAAAATGGCGATCCCCTTCGACGGGACCCTGAGACTCGGCAATGAAGAACAGGACATCCAGCAACGACACACCCTCGGATAGGAGACGCAGAGGGAAGACCGTGTACTGTAGCAGATGAAGGAAAGGTGAGGCCGACTCTCAAAGGAGCAAAGTCGGGCTGCCGCTCGGGCCCTTGCAGATGGAGGGTCAAATCGCTCACCTGGATCGCAGATTTCTGTGCAGGCGCTGCAGCATCCATGGCCTGTCGCGAGCAGACATCATCCAGTTTCGCCGCCAGGGAGACACATGCGCCGGTGAATTGCGAGCGGAGCGCCCCAATCGCCGCCATTACGGATCTCAATGAATGTGCGCCATCCATCCCCTCCATCCCGGGTTCCAGAGGACGGAGGGGGACACAATCTCCAGCCCACATCGCCGGGCTCCGGGCACACATTTGGCGATCGCTACAACAAGGGCGCCCCGAACTGGCACACTCAGGACAGACACCGGCCGTGGGTGCAGCCCGTCAGCCCCCGGACCGGGAAACGAGGGTCAGGCACACAACCCACAGTCGCGGTGCAGGAGGATCGCAGCACGTCACAGTGTCTCTTCTCCGGCACCACCTATCAACAAGGACAAGAGTCCAGAGCGGAAAGAATTATTCAGACCTGGAAGACCGGCCACAGTCGCGGTCCCACAGCCGATGTTGATCAGGTCCCTCTCGGGTGTTTCAAAAATCGAGGTCCCGGCGGCAGCAGGCCAAGAAATGGGACACGACAGAACTTCGTCGCTAAATAAGGTAGGAAATCCGGGAAAGCACCGTTGGCATCAGGCAACCTTCATACATCCAGGCACAGGGCGTGGGTGGAGGATAAACGACAGGATAGACGGGTCGCCGGCGGAGGTCGGCGGAGCCGGGAGCTTATGCGGCCATCTTGGTTCGCGGCGTAGCTCCTCCTCCCGAATGTATTGTTAATTGGATTATGGACTGATGTTTCCATGATTGGCATATTTGATTTACTGTTAAGTCCCTACTAAAGTGCACTGAGAGTGCCAGGGCCTGTAAATCAAATGCTGCTAGTGGGATTGCAGCACTGATTGTGCCACCCACACAAGCAGCCTTTCAAATGTTTCACAGACCTACTGCTGCAGTGTCTGTGCCTAGTTTTTACTGCAATGTCAACTCAGCAAGTGCACCCACTTGCCAAGCCGTACCTGTGAGAAGTTGGCCCGATATGCAACGTTCGCTATTCTAGCGACCGCTATGTATCGTTCCAGCGACCCTTATGGTGTTTGGTTGTAAGTCAACCTTATAGACCAGCTATCCTAGTAGCGTGGATACGAGCAGTCTAAGGCTAAAGACTCGAGAGGGCGCGTTAAGCCAGCTGTTTACCACACATGTACCCCTCGAACACCAAGTGAAAGGACACCACACAAGTGTTATGAAAATAAACAGGATATTTATTAAGAATCACAACAGCCCTGTACTCTTTATGAGGACAGGGTACTAAGCACAAACCAAATCTCTTAGGAAAATACTTCAAGTGCACAATTAAAACAAGTGTCCGAGGACACGGAAAGGTTAAGGTCTCGGGCGGACCCGATAAGGCAAGTCGGAAGCGAGGGACTCGGGACCCTAGAGTAAGGAGGCTATGCAGGCACCGAAATGCCGAGTTACCTAGCCACGCGGGCTGCGGCTGCACAAGTCTTACAGGCGTCGGGGTCTTCGCTGACGAGCCAGGAGCCGGAAGAAAGGAGTTGCTGGCCGGCGACCAGTGCTGAATAGTTCGTAGAGATCCAAGCCTGGATCGGGGATTGATGAAACCTGAAAGCAGAGGGGACCAAGTTCGTACTACTAGCCAGTAGTCAGAGGGTACCAGGAAGGCACCGGTTGGCCGTCACCTCGACCAGGTGAGTGGGCGACGCTAGGCTCTGCAGTCTCACGGACCAGGAGGCGTTGTCGGCGACCACGGTGGAGGTGCGAGCTGTCCCACGAAGGATGATGCTGTCGGCGTCGCTGGGCCCAGGATGGGGCAACAAGCCTTGGCAAATCTCGGGGCCACGGGATGGGCCTAAGATGGCGTCTTGAGTGGACCAGGAGGGTCCGGGGTGCTTCTCGCAAGGATGGAAGCAAGGGCCAGTCTGGAGCAACCAGACCAGCAGTGATGATTCTCGGATGTCGTCACAGAAGGGCACAAGCCAGCGGCTAGTGACCAGACAACGCGCTGAGCAGCGAGCAGGAGGGCCCCACGCAGATCGTGGAGATGCTGGGAGACTGCACTTCGGTGCTGGAGCGGCTCAGGGTCGGGGCTTCTCGGACCCCAGAGCACTCACCAGGGAATTGCTTCGATGGTCGTGCTGGTTTAAGAGTGTGCAGGTTCTGATGATGGCCGGTCCCTCGAGGTCTCGTCGCACCCACAGATCACAGCTGAGCTGATGACGTGGGTAGAGGTCAGAGGTGCCAGGGAAGCCGGTTCTCGTCGAGCTGGGCCGTCGGATCCTTGAGGAAGGACTTGCAGCAAACCGCAGAGTTCTTAGTTGGTGCCCGCTGATGCAGGGTGACTACTCCTTAGTCACAAGGGAGAAATCTTGAGAAGAGTCTTGAAGTCCTTTCGTAGAAAGTATTCTTGATTCAAAGATGATCTAATTTGGAAGGGTCCCCGCTCCGGTCTTTATCCTAAAGAAAGGGGTGGGTACATGACTAGGTCCGACCCTAAGGGTGGAACCAGGAAGGGGGGTAGTTACGCCCCTCTCCCCTGCCGGGCTTTCCCCAGGCCAGGGCTGTCGCCCCTGGAACTGGTTCTAACCGGCAGATGCGTAGTGAGCACCGGGGTGCCACTCCGCAGTCACCTTCTCGCCAAAGCCCTACCTACCCAGAATACACAAACCCTGTCTGGGACGGTGCGAACAGCGCCCTCGACAGGAAACCCTTTGTCCAAGTGCTCCTCGCTGGAAGGACTCCCAGCAGCAGGAGGTCAGACTTGTGTCTGTGGTGGCAGCATCCATTTTGTGGAGCTGAGGCTTTAGTGAACTTTAACCGGGGTTCACAGTTACGTACATGTCGTGTCCCTCTAGAAGGGCAGAATGCTAACCTCGTCGCCAGGGTTGGTGAGAGGGCAGCATCCCGATTCGTATGACACCTTACTCGACATGCCTTGATAACGCGATACCGGAGTTACCGATATGGTACGCGTTATCATGGAACAGCTATTGGGCCTTGATCCCGCAAGCTGCAGCCGGGCTCGGCTCGGGCCTGAACCTAACTCACACGAGCCCACGCACTCTGCCTTCAGGATTGATAAGGCCTGCCATAGGAGTGACTGATAGGGACTCGGGTGTCCAGTGTATGGTTAGATATAGGGCTACTATACCTAAAGCGAAGGGTGGTTACACGTCTTCGCCCCAGCTGTCGTGCAGCCAGTTGTGTCAAATTTGAGAGGCCAGCCAGGGGTGGCATAATACATGCTGCAGCTCCTGGCGGCCCTGGGTACACCTATGCCCTGCGTTACGGGGTCTGATAAGGTGGCCCAGTACCAATTGGTAAATGCACCTAGGGTACATATCGTAATTTAGAAAGAGAACAGCCAGGCTGTGGGTCTGATTAGCAGGCCCACAGCCAGAGAAAGTCGTAAACCAGTGAAACAAAAGCAAAAAATCTGGGTGATCATAGGATTGCAGACCCTACTCTCCTACATGACCCCCCCCCAAACGTCGGAACAATAAGCTAACCTTGACCAGGTGAGTCTTCTTGTTCTAAGTGGAAGTATCTGGAGAGCCCATCGGCATTGCCATGATCAGTACCAGGTCTATGTTCCACTGTAAAGTCCATCCCCTGTAGGGAAATGGACCACCTTAGCAGTTTGGGGTTTTCACCCTTCATCTGATTTAGCCACAAGAGGGGCTTATGGTCGGTCTGAATCTTGAAGTGAGTGCCAAACAAGTATGGCCTCAGCTTCTTCAGGGCCCAAACCACAGCAAAGGCCTCCCTCTCAATAGCTGACCAATTCTTCTCTCTAGGGGTCAGCCTTCTACTTATAAAAGCAATGGGCTGGTCTTGACCATCAAAATTCAGTTGAGAAAGAACAGCTCCCACACCCAACTCAGAAGCATCTGTTTGGACAATGAATGGTTTGGAGTAGTCCGGACTCTTGAGGATAGGCGCCGTGCACATGGCCTGCTTTAGGTCATCGAATGCTTTTTGACAGCTCGCTGTCCACTGAACCTTTTTTGGCATTTTCTTGCTTGTCAGTTCGTTTAATGGTGTCACGATGGAACCATAGTTCCTGACAAACTTCCGGTAGTATCCAGTCAGGCCCAAGAAAGCTCGAACCTGAGTCTGGGTGGTTGGAGGAGCCCAGTCCCTGATTGACTGTATCTTGCTCTCCAGTGGCTGAACCTGGCCTCCACCTACAAGGTGGCCCAGGTATACAACCTGTGTCTGCCCTATCTGGCACTTGGTGACCTTGATAGTGAGACCTGCGGCTTGCAGTGCCTCTAACGTCTTCCGCAGGTGGACCCGGTGATCCTCCCAGGTGGAGCTAAAGACAGCGATATCGTCAAGATACGCCGCGCAGAAGTCATCCAGCCCAGTAAGGACTTGATTCACCAACCGTTGGAAGGTGGCAGGTGCATTTTTCAGACCAAAGGGCATCACCACGAACTGATAATGCCCACCAGGGGTTGAAAATGCGGTTTTAGGCTTGGCGTCCTCAGCTAACCTGATTTGCCAATACCCAGCTGTCAGGTCAAACGTACTTAGGTAGTTGGCCGAAGCCAATCTATCGATAAGCTCGTCTGCCCTTGGTATTGGGTGGGCGTCAGTCTTAGTGACTGCATTGAGACCCCTGTAGTCTACGCAAAACCTCATCTCTCTCTTACCACCCTGGGTGTGAGGTTTCGGCACTAGAACTACGGGACTAGCCCAAGGGCTATCCGAGGGCTCAATGACTCCCAGCTCCAACATTTTCTGCACTTCACTCTTGATGCAGTCTCTAACGTGATCAGGCTGCCGGTAGATTTTACTCTTCACGGGCAAGCTGTCACCAGTGTCAACCTCATGGGTACACCAATCGGTCTGGCTGGGGGTTAGAGAAAACATATGTCTGAACGACTGAAGAACCTGTTTACAGTCGCTCTGTTGATGTTCGGAGAGGCTGCCACAAAAGACAACACCATCTACCGATCCATCGTCAGGATTCTGAGTGAGCAGGTCGGGGAGAGGGTCACTCTCCTCCTCCTGTCCCTCATCTAGGGCCATGAGCAAACTCATGTCCTTTCTGTCGACATATGCTTTTAGCCTGTTGACATGGAGCACCCTGTGGGGGCTCCGGGGAGTTCCCAGGTCGACCAGGTAGGTGACCTCTCCCTTTTTCTCCAGGATGGTGTAGGGCCCGGACCATTTGTCCTTGAGTGCTGCTGGGGCCACTGGCTCCAACACCCACACCTTCTGTCCGGGCTGGTAAACAGTCAAGACAGCCTTTTGGTCATGCCAAGCTTTTTGGAGTTCTTGGCTGGCCTTAAGGTTTTCAGATGCCTTTTCCATGTACTCAGCCATCCGCGAGCGGAGGCCGAGCACATAGTCCACTATGTTGGTTGCAGGCTTTTTGAGAGGTCTCTCCCATCCTTCCTTCACCAAACACAGGGGTCCTCTTACAGGATGCCCGTACGAAAGTTCAAAAGGGCTGTAGCCAACCCCCTTCTGTGGGACTTCTCTGTAGGCGAACAAGAGGCAGGGGATCAGGACGTCCCATCTACGCCGAAGCTTTTCAGGTAGTCCATGAATCATCCCTTTAAGGGTCCTGTTGAATCTCTCAACAAGCCCATTGCATTGTGGATGATAGGGTGTAGTGAACTTGTAGTTGACACCACATTCCTTCCACATAGCAGTTAAGTAGCTCGACATAAAGTTTGCACCTCTGTCGGAGACGACCTCCTTAGGGAAGCCCACTCTGGAGAATACTCCAACTAGGGCTCTTGCCACAACAGGTGCTGTAGTGGTCCTAAGGGGAATAGCTTCAGGATACCTGGTGGCATGATCCACTACCACCAGTATAAACTTGTGCCCTGATGCTGTAGGTGGTTCCCTGGGACCGACTATGTCGATCCCCACCCGTTCAAAGGGTACCCCCACCACAGGCAGTGGTATAAGGGGGGCCTTCGTCGTGCCACCTGACTTACCACTGGCTTGGCAAGTGACACAGGAGCGGCAAAACTCCTTGGTATCTTCGTTCATGTGTGGCCAGTGAAAGTGCGAGACAAGCCTGTCCCACGTTTTCGTCTGGCCCAAGTGACCTGCTAAGGGAATCTCGTGGGCCAAGGTAAGTAGGAAACCACGCTGAGACAAGGGTACAACCAGCCTCCTGGTCATGCCAGGCTTGGGGTCTCTTGACTCAGTGTACAGGAGTCCATCTTCCCAGTATACCTTGTGGGTACCTGTGGCGTTCCCAGCAGCCTCAGCAGCAGCCTGCTGTCTGAGGGGTTCAAGAGAAGGGCAGTCTAACTGGTCCTTCCCCAGGTCTTCCCTTGAGGGTCCCCCTGAACCCAAGAATTCAACTTGATCAAGTTCGAATTCCCTAGGCTCAGTTTCCCGCAATTCCTGTAGGTCAGCCTCCTCTGAGACTTGATCCTCGACCTGGGGCAAGGGGGAAGGCGCAGCCTTAACCCTACCGCTCTTTTTCTTGGGAGGTGTCTGGTCCGCTGTTCCAGGATCCAGCACCTGTTCAGTGGGGCATTTCCTGACCTGTGACCTGGTCACAGCGAACACATGTGCTGGCAAGCCTAACATTTCCATGTGAGTCCGGTGCTCCACTTCTAACCATTGTGACGACTCCAAATCATTGCCCAACAAACAATCCACTGGGAGGTCTGGACTAACTACAACCTTCTTTTGGCCAGTTACCCCTCCCCAGGAGAAAGCTACAATTGCCATACTGTGATTGGTAGTGACATTGCTTGCATTGGTCACCAGGAATTCTGTACCTGGCATGATCTGTCCAGGGTCCACAAAGTTAGGCGTCACCATGGTGACGCTGGCACAAGTGTCCCTATAGGCCTGAGCCATCTTTCCATTTATGAAAGGCGTCTGTCGGTATTTGCCCAAAGAATTGGGGCTTACGTCAGGGGACACGTCTGCGTCCCCTGTACTGACAAGTACAGCCTGAGTGAGTGTGCCAACTAGGTTGTCACGCCCCTCAGAACCCAGGGTTAACCCTACTAAACCCTTGGGAGGCGCACTACCACTGCTGACTGTACTAGGGGGCACAGGTGCCTTAGGGGCTGCAGTGGCAGGAGTCTGCCCTCCTCCTTTCTTGGTGCACTCACTAAACCAGTGAGATTTACTTTTACAGTACTGGCACCATCTTTTGGATTGGCCTTCTTTCTTCTTTTGGGGAGCCTGACCCCCACCCTCTTTGGGTTGTTGGGGACCTGCCGAAGACTTCTGGTCATTTTGTTCCCCCTTAGAATCTTTACCCTTCTGGTCTGCTTTCTTCTGACCACCTTGATTCTGGCCCTGGTTCTGTTTAACTCTCGTGCGAACCCATCTGTCTGCCTTCTTTCCCAATTCTTGGGGAGAGGTCAGATCCGAGTCGACAAGATGCTGATGCAACAACTGGTTCTGACAATTGTTTAAAATTTGTTCTCTCATCATCAAATTATACAATCCTTTGTAATCAGTAACCTTACTGCCCAGTAACCAGCCCTCAAAAGCCTTAGTGGCACAATCGACAAAATCAGACCAATCTTGAGACTGCGTTTTCTGGGTATCCCTGAACAGCACCCTGTACTGCTCAGTGGTTAGGCCGAACCCTTCAACGAGTGTATTTTTCAAGACTTGGTAATCGTTCGCATCCTCTACCCTTGTGGTGAGGAGCTTGTCTCTTCCTTTTCCTTCAAAGGAGAGCCACAAGATAGCTGCCCACTGACTCTGGGGAACGCCCTGCACAGTGCAGGCCCTCTCCAAAGCAGTAATCCATTTGTGGATGTCGTCCCCTTGTTTAAAGGGGGGCACTATCTTCCCAAGGTGTTTCGTATCGAAACTCTTTTCCCTATTGCTAGGTACATTGCTGCCACCAGTGGGGACTACCCCACTTAACTGTTGCTCTCTTGCAAAGGCAAGCCTCTCTTTGGCCAGGGCAAGTTCTTCCCTTTCGATCCTTAGATTAGCTGCCCTTTCCTTAGCTTCGTACACTCTCCTCTGAGGGGATGTCATCCCTCTCTGAGACGAGTTGTGAGAGCCATTGGTTTGAAGGGATCTGCCAGAGCCTCTCGACAGAGATCTGGCTCGTCCATTCCCAATGTTAAGCTGACCTGATAGTGGCCCCAGGGGTCCCCCAGTACCGCTATCATGTTTGCTTAAGTTGGACCTGCTTAGTCTGACGACTTCTACCTGTCCCTTATCTGCCTCATCCCCAGAGAGATCCTCATCCTCATCTTCCTCCCCATCTTCGTTCTCAGTTGCGAGGTGGATGAGGTCAGGATCGTCTCGGGTTCCCTCGAGGGGAGGCATGTCTCCTTCTGGATTAGAATGGCTAAGAAGCTTCTCAGCCTTTCTGGCATCATAAGTCTCGAGGAGACCAATCAGAAAGGAGGTGGTGGGGTTAGCCCCTTGCTTAATCTTCCTAGAGGTACATACTTGTCGTAACTCATGGAAGTTAAGCGCAGTATATCTTGAAGGGATGACCTGTGGAGGGTCAACTGACACAAGGGGAGACTCAGAGTTTCCTCCTTTGTCCGACATACTGCTTCTAGTGTGGCGTAAGTGATGCACCTACCTACACTATGTGTTTCCCTACTGTTCCCTTGCTAGAGTTGCAGCCAAGGTGTGCTAAGCCTTGAGGAGCTACAACAGCTGGTTCAGTAGAACTCAGAGTATTCTAAGCTTTAGTTATATGTACTAACAGTACTTATGCGATCTTTCAACAAGATATTCTTAGGATACGTGTGGTAAAACAACAGCAAGCTCAAATCCCAACCGCTGCTCACCAATGTGAGAAGTTGGCCCGATATGCAACGTTCGCTATTCTAGCGACCGCTATGTATCGTTCCAGCGACCCTTATGGTGTTTGGTTGTAAGTCAACCTTATAGACCAGCTATCCTAGTAGCGTGGATACGAGCAGTCTAAGGCTAAAGACTCGAGAGGGCGCGTTAAGCCAGCTGTTTACCACACATGTACCCCTCGAACACCAAGTGAAAGGACACCACACAAGTGTTATGAAAATAAACAGGATATTTATTAAGAATCACAACAGCCCTGTACTCTTTATGAGGACAGGGTACTAAGCACAAACCAAATCTCTTAGGAAAATACTTCAAGTGCACAATTAAAACAAGTGTCCGAGGACACGGAAAGGTTAAGGTCTCGGGCGGACCCGATAAGGCAAGTCGGAAGCGAGGGACTCGGGACCCTAGAGTAAGGAGGCTATGCAGGCACCGAAATGCCGAGTTACCTAGCCACGCGGGCTGCGGCTGCACAAGTCTTACAGGCGTCGGGGTCTTCGCTGACGAGCCAGGAGCCGGAAGAAAGGAGTTGCTGGCCGGCGACCAGTGCTGAATAGTTCGTAGAGATCCAAGCCTGGATCGGGGATTGATGAAACCTGAAAGCAGAGGGGACCAAGTTCGTACTACTAGCCAGTAGTCAGAGGGTACCAGGAAGGCACCGGTTGGCCGTCACCTCGACCAGGTGAGTGGGCGACGCTAGGCTCTGCAGTCTCACGGACCAGGAGGCGTTGTCGGCGACCACGGTGGAGGTGCGAGCTGTCCCACGAAGGATGATGCTGTCGGCGTCGCTGGGCCCAGGATGGGGCAACAAGCCTTGGCAAATCTCGGGGCCACGGGATGGGCCTAAGATGGCGTCTTGAGTGGACCAGGAGGGTCCGGGGTGCTTCTCGCAAGGATGGAAGCAAGGGCCAGTCTGGAGCAACCAGACCAGCAGTGATGATTCTCGGATGTCGTCACAGAAGGGCACAAGCCAGCGGCTAGTGACCAGACAACGCGCTGAGCAGCGAGCAGGAGGGCCCCACGCAGATCGTGGAGATGCTGGGAGACTGCACTTCGGTGCTGGAGCGGCTCAGGGTCGGGGCTTCTCGGACCCCAGAGCACTCACCAGGGAATTGCTTCGATGGTCGTGCTGGTTTAAGAGTGTGCAGGTTCTGATGATGGCCGGTCCCTCGAGGTCTCGTCGCACCCACAGATCACAGCTGAGCTGATGACGTGGGTAGAGGTCAGAGGTGCCAGGGAAGCCGGTTCTCGTCGAGCTGGGCCGTCGGATCCTTGAGGAAGGACTTGCAGCAAACCGCAGAGTTCTTAGTTGGTGCCCGCTGATGCAGGGTGACTACTCCTTAGTCACAAGGGAGAAATCTTGAGAAGAGTCTTGAAGTCCTTTCGTAGAAAGTATTCTTGATTCAAAGATGATCTAATTTGGAAGGGTCCCCGCTCCGGTCTTTATCCTAAAGAAAGGGGTGGGTACATGACTAGGTCCGGCCCTAAGGGTGGGACCAGGAAGGGGGGTAGTTATGCCCCTCTCCCCTGCCGGGCTTTCCCCAGGCCAGGGCTGTCGCCCCTGGAACTGGTTCTAACCGGCAGATGCGTAGTGAGCACCGGGGTGCCACTCCGCAGTCACCTTCTCGCCAAAGCCCTACCTACCCAGAATACACAAACCCTGTCTGGGACGGTGCGAACAGCGCCCTCGACAGGAAACCCTTTGTCCAAGTGCTCCTCGCTGGAAGGACTCCCAGCAGCAGGAGGTCAGACTTGTGTCTGTGGTGGCAGCATCCATTTTGTGGAGCTGAGGCTTTAGTGAACTTTAACCGGGGTTCACAGTTACGTACATGTCGTGTCCCTCTAGAAGGGCGGAATGCTAACCTCGTCGCCAGGGTTGGTGAGAGGGCAGCATCCCGATTCGTATGACACCTTACTCGACATGCCTTGATAACGCGATACCGGAGTTACCGATATGGTACGCGTTATCATGGAACAGCTATTGGGCCTTGATCCCGCAAGCTGCAGCCGGGCTCGGCTCGGGCCTGAACCTAACTCACACGAGCCCACGCACTCTGCCTTCAGGATTGATAAGGCCTGCCATAGGAGTGACTGATAGGGACTCGGGTGTCCAGTGTATGGTTAGATATAGGGCTACTATACCTAAAGCGAAGGGTGGTTACACGTCTTCGCCCCAGCTGTCGTGCAGCCAGTTGTGTCAAATTTGAGAGGCCAGCCAGGGGTGGCATAATACATGCTGCAGCTCCTGGCGGCCCTGGGTACACCTATGCCCTGCGTTACGGGGTCTGATAAGGTGGCCCAGTACCAATTGGTAAATGCACCTAGGGTACATATCGTAATTTAGAAAGAGAACAGCCAGGCTGTGGGTCTGATTAGCAGGCCCACAGCCAGAGAAAGTCGTAAACCAGTGAAACAAAAGCAAAAAATCTGGGTGATCATAGGATTGCAGACCCTACTCTCCTACAGTACCCTTCCCTTTTCTTACATGTGAGTCACCCCTAAGGTAGGCCCAAGTTACCCCTATGGGCAGGGTGCGGCATATTTGAAAGGTAGATGTACTGATAGTGAAATACAGTATATTTCGTTTTTCACTGTTGAAATGCTATCTGTCCCATAGGATAGAATGGGAAATACTTAGTAACATTTTACGAGTATATCTTCCCATTGGTCAAGATGGAGAAATGAAGATTAGTATACCTGAGCTCAGAATGTAGGAATGCATTTTTTTAGTAAAGATGATTTTTATGTTCTGTGTATGAAAATACCACTTTTTTGTTTTTTTAAATTTTTTTAATTCTTTTTATTAAGTTGTTTGGTTGTACAGCATATTATTAAGTTGTTTGGTTGTACAGCAGTTAGGCAGGGAAAACTTTGCTTTATACAGTATAATCATTGTCCACATTATACATTTGCCGTGTCCCAAGGCTTTTATTAAAGCCCACACTCTTTCATCATCATCATCAGAATCCCAAGCCGATTCCTCCTTCATCCCCCTATTGAAGTCGCTTGTAGGGGATATTCAAATTTCGACTCTATGCGTATTCCACCTCGCCCATTGTTTTTATAACATTTACCTAGACATCCTCTGTTTTTGTATACATCCTTCTCTGCAATCATCCATCCATCCATATCCTTTTCCCATCTTTCCTGGTAAGGTATGTCTTTTGACACCCATTTTTGGGCTATGTTCCGTTTGGTGAGTGTCATTCCTAGTGTAACCCATGATTGGTCCGTTGTGGTTAGATCGGTGCCTCCCATATGTTATGTAGACACAATTTGGATGTAGGTGGTATTTTTTTCCATACACTGTCTGCATCTGGGAGGCAAAACCCGCCCAATATGATTGAATGACTGGGTATTCCCACAGGATATGATAAAATGTGCCCTCTCTTGTACAGAGTCCAAAACACCCTAAGCCCTCCCTCCTCCCTTTTTTTGTCAGGGTACTACCAGAGAGATAAGTTCTGTGTAGGATTTTAAGTTGAATTCATCTATATTTCAATGGAATGGCGCCTTCTCGTGGGGAGGCCAGTGCTTCCTGCCAGTCTTCATATTCTTAGTTACCGATGTGCCTTTGCCAGCGCTCTCATAGCCGCTGTAGTGGGTCAGGTAGGTTATTACTTAGTTTTTTGATAGATTCAGTCAGGAGTCTATCATTAACTTATGAACCGTAAGGCACGATCTTCTAATGGGGATGACACAAGCAGACTCTCGCGTGGGATGGCCGCTAATAAAGCATGTCATATTTAGAGGTATCTGAATATTTCCTGACTTAACACTTTGTACTTCCGTTGCAGTTATGCAAATGTGATTACCTGTCCTCTTTTCCAGAGATCCCCTACTGATGAAATGGCAATGGTGTCCCGCTTATCAAATCCTGGCAGACTACTCCCTTTGCTCAGCTGTTCTGCTTTCCATAGGGCTTTGCCTGTGTCACTGTTTTGTGCCAGCCTATTTTTGTTGTTGTTGCATGATGCCATATTAGAATTGTTTTAGGTGTAGGGCCTTTGAGGTTTTGGGTTAGAGTAAAGGGCTCTTTTGTATCCACCAGAACCCATGATTAGCCTGTCCATCTGGTATGCTGGGTCATCGGGAGGATAATATATCCAATGGTTAACGACCACCAATTTAGTTGCCCAATAATATAGTATAATGTTGGGTAGTGCGATCCCGCCGTCATACAAGCTTCTTGTTAGTTTCTTCATAGCTATACATGGGGGTTTTCCATCCCAGAGCAGCGTTCTAACTTAGCTCTCGGTCACATAGCTATCTGGGATTGTAAATGGGGTGTTTTGCAGTGCATACAAGAAAAATGGTAGTGCTAGCCTTTTAAACAGTGCTGCGAGATCCCATTAGAGATAAAGGCAATGATCTCCAATGCTGCTCATCTTTTTGTAAGCGAGTCAAAGGAGCCTGTAAGTTGGTCTTATAGAAGAGAGATGGCTCTGGAGTGATATAGATCCCTATGTTTCTAAAACCTTCTTTTACTACTGTTGACTCGCAATCGGCTGGCAGCCTTGGTGACTGTCCATAAAGTGTGAATTTAATGGATTTGGACCATTTAATGGTAAAGCCAGAATACTTTCAAAAATTAGTAAATATTTGGAGAATCCTGTTTATAGAGATGTGTGGTGATGCTACATATACCCGTATGTTGTCTGTGTATGGCGATGTTCTATCCTCGTACCCCTCTGCCCATCGTAGCCCTCTTATCGAAGGGTCACCTCTCACCCAGGTTGCCAGGGGCTCTAACATCAATGCAAATATTGAAAATACCACTTTTAGAAGGTACGTATTTTCTTGCTTAGTTATCCTGTGCGCCTCTGCTGGGATGTGGATTGACTGTCTGGCTTTGGGGTGACACGGGCTGCGGATGTGCATTCTCTTCAGACAGCCACTGGGGGTTTCGAGGTGGGTCCTGCCTTGTCTGGATAAGTCAGGGATGGGCTGACTCGACCTGGGCTGCAATTAGAGTAGTGGGAGGAGATTTCCTTGCACCTGAATGAGCCTGGTCTGCCTTGGACAATGCGGTCTCCACCTCCTGCAGGGAAGCTGGGCCAGAGAGGAGCACTGTCGTTTCAACTGAGCACAGACTCTCTCTGCCCAAGAGAACAAAGAGAAACTGAGTATAAATATTGGGGCCCAGACTCCAGAACTTTAGATCTCACTTGGATCAGGGAACTTGCCAGGAAGAAGAGCTGAAAGAGCAGTCAGTAGGAGTACTGCCCCTTTGCTGTGTTGTTGCTTTGCTGGGTTGTCGTGGAGTTGCTGCTTTTGCCTTGGGCAGTGAAAGAAGTGGACTGACCTCTATTCAGTTGTCGCTGAGTATCTCCAAGGGCTTGAAATAAAGCTTGCCTTCTGTTCATGAAGTCTCGCCCGTACCACACCGCAGTTTGGGCCGACCGATGCCAGCTCCCATCAATTGGCACTGCTGCTTGCACCGAGACCTGTCCGCACCGCAGCAAGCACTGCATCACTGCGCACCGCAGCCCTTGTCTCACTGACGCTGTTGGGTGACCGTCACCGAGCAGTTGCCTGCACAGTGCCTTGAGGGCACAGCACGCTGCACCGCTTCACATTGCAACAGCGACAATTGCCACAACCTGCCCGCACCCACATGGTCGGCCGGAACCAAAGGTACAGTTTACGGGTCTGCTGACACTAACGCCAGTTTACACAGACACGGTCGGCCGGAACTGTTGGATTCTGTTTTCAGTGCCGCAGTAGCCCTGGACGGAGCTACTGGCTTCAAAGAACTGCATTTTAAAGTATTTTTGCATAGTGCATATTTTTGATTAATGTATGTTAATATTTTATCGTTTTGGGCTTGTTTGCACAGATAAATATTGGTTATTTTCTAAAACTGGTCTGGTGTTTTATTTGTAGTGTTTTCATTGTGTTACTGTATGTTATGTGCAAATGCTTCACACACTGCCTCAGAGATAAGCCTGACTGCTCGTGTCAAGCTACCAAGGGGGTTACCAGGGGTTATTTCAGTAGTGTATAACCCTTATCCTGACTGGAAGGAAGGGTCCCTATTTGGACAAAGGCGCAAACCATTGCCAATTAGTGACCCCCATGTCTAACATGCAATATATTTTTTCTCTTTTATTGTAAGCATTTTTAGTCTTATACATAACAACTAGTATGAACTAACAATGACTTGCATTTTATTTCAGGAAGCAGCCTGGAGGACAATATCAAAATGAAATGCAACAGCCTTATTCTCAGTGAAACGTTAGGTTGCTAATCCTGAGGTTAGAATGTTAGTAATGCCTCTTGGGTGTCCGTATATAACAGTGTATGTATCGGAGGCATTTCTACAGAAGATTAATTCCTTGATTTAGTCTACCACTTTAAGAGCATGGCATCTACCCTGGTGCATGATCGATCACACTCCGATTTACCACGAAAGAGTCGGGGCTGTTCAGAATCTAATTTAAGGAGAAACATCCTTTACATTGTATATTGTTTTTGTGTAGTGCTTACTACTCCTGACAAGGTATTGGAATGATTTGTGGCAAGCAGCACGCTTCTCCGGAATGCAAGATTGGAGTTTAATAGTAGATTAGTAATTTAAATCTTTCTTTTTTTCCTCAACGATTAGTTGTAATACGTATGTGTTTATAATTTATTGAGGGTTTAGAGCTCAGAGTAGGGATAGTGTGAAGGAAGAGGTTTAGAAAAGGAAAATAGTAACCTGTGTTTTTGTAAGTCGTGAACATGTGCGCCTGTTAGGTGGACGAATTGGTTAAAAAGGAAGGGGAAGTTTGAGAACGATATTTAGAAGTTCATACTAGTAAGAACATTTTGGGATGAGTCGAGAAGTGTGGCTCAAAGATTAGAGCGGCAGACCCTGATGCAGAGGTCTAGCCCGGGACCAGGGTTCAATTCCCCGCCTCGGCGGGTCTTGGGCTCAAAATTCCACGGACCTGATAATTCTCGCCTCAGTGCCTATTCCAATCATGGAGTCCCACTCTGCAACTCTGGGCAATAGCTTGCTTAATCTCCACAACGGCCCCCACAACGCTAAGGATGCCTGGCCTCCACCTTGGGGGTGCCCAAGAGTGGACGCCTCACAGGGAAAGCCAGGATGGGTTCCACAGCGGTATTCGTACAAGCGCCTTGAGACCCTTGCGGGTGAGTAGTGCGCTATACAAGTATCAATTTACATTTACATGAGTCCGAGAGAGGTGGGGTGGTACATATGTTGCAGGGAGTAGTTAATTTTTTAATTATTTTTTACAGTATGTATACATATATACTCACGATACTTGCTTAATGTTTAGTGGGTGGAGTAACCCCCTCTGTATAAATACCGATATGTACTTAGCAGCCACAATGTTTACTTGGTCTGATGTGCACATATAGCATTTCTTTAATCCAAAAACTGTAATAAAAAAGTGTGTGTGTACTGAAGTAAACCAAAGCTTAAAGTTAGGTTATGCTTAGGTGAACATGTCAGTGACAACATTAATGTCTAGAACAAAACAAACCAGCATTGGCATAGCCAATAGGTCTTGCCTTTGGAACCTTATAAGTGTTTAGCCATGCAACAGTTGATGTTTTTGCACCAAGGATATTGTGCTGGATAACGGAACACTTATAAGGTCCCTAAGGCGAGACCTATTGGCTATGCCAATGCTTGTTTGTATGGCTGGTATTCTGAATGTATTTGAAAGTGCTTTCAAGTGCATTTATGAAAAAAAGGAGTTTTGGTGACAAAAATATATGCTTAAGATCACACAAATTAAGCAGTTTTTATTTAGCACAAATTTGACCCAATGGTATTAAAAAAAGACCCAGAAAAAAAAAAGTCCCTCAAGAAAGCAATTCTGGTATTTTACTGACCTCTGCTGGTCGTTTTCTATCAGTTAATAGAGGCAGTTGAACAGAAAAAAGTCCTCTAGTGGAAGCAGACAAGTCCTAGGGCTGATCTCCAGTGCCCACAAAGTGCATATACTAAAGTATATACAAGAGGTCTTGAATGCTCAACCTTAAACACATGAAAGTGCCTGGTGCAATTAAAAAACACATGAACATGCACAGCGATGCAAGTTAAAAAACATGAAAGTGCACGGACCAAGTAAACAAAAAAAAAATGAAAGTGCACTCTGAGTTAAACAAGCATTGGCATAGCCAAAAGGTCTCTCTTTTGGGACCTTATAAGTATTTAGTTATGCCGCACAATATCCTTGGTGCAACAACATCACCTGTTGCATGGATAAATACTTGTAAGGTCCCAAAGGCGAGACCTATTGGCTATGCCAATGCTTGTTTACTCATGATGGGACTAAACAAAGTCCCTCGTGGTCCATTGAACGTAATGCCCTGGGTAATAATTCAGTCGGCAAGCGAACAGAATGAGTCATGTGACGAAGATGGAAGGCCATGACCGCCGCTCTTTAGTAGAAATCGTGGCGATAGAAGACCACCATCTTTCTTGCAAATAGTGTTTATAGATAACCATCTTTGAGAGTGAATACTCCCTTAACATCCACGATGTCGCATATACGGCCTGCTCAATACAACAAGATTTCAATATCCTTGTTAGCTTCCATTAGTGAGCAAGGGGACAACATAATATTTAATATGAGCTTGTCATACTGAAAAAACGAGTTTGATGCATATATAATTGTCTATCAAAATTACTTGAACCTGTTATTTACTGTGCTACTCTCTTTATGAAGGAAAGTTATCCGTACCCTGTGATAAGAGGGGGCGACAACCACATTAGGGACAGGCTCGTTGACCTGGCCTGTGTGTTAGACCTATAAAGGACCCCTGGACCGTGCAGCCAAGTCAACAATCCCCCTACTTGCTAAATACAAATAAATGCACCCTCCCAAGAACTTCCGTGAACCTTGTTATATAGTGCTTACAGCACAGGTCTTCTCCTTAAGGCGCTCTAGTATAGCAAAGGGTCAGACTGATTTGCATATAGCCATGTCTGAACTGGTGTGGCAGAGTGGGCTAAAGAACGGTGATGGATTAAACCCAGATCTTTTGACTGGGTGTGAGTGTTTGATTGATTCAGATGCTCCGTCCATCACCACCCCCTTTTGTACCGCTTTTGGCCGCCATAAGTGTGGCAGGGTATGCTCAGACGTGAGTCCCTTGCTCACTTTGCCACTGGATTCAAGCCAGCCGGGCTGAAGACGGCTGGAATGCCAGAAACTGGTCCTCGGAAGCTTGTTTCCGGTCCAGGGAAGACATGGCTTGGAAGTTCGGGCTGGACTGTTCCCATGAGGCACAGGGTCAGACTGATTTGCATATAGTCATGTCTCAACTGGGGTGGCAGAGTGGGCTAAAGAACGGTGATGGATTAAACCCAGATCTTTTGACTGGGTGTGAGTGTTTGATTGATTCAGATGGTCCGTCCATCACCACACCCTTTTGTACCGCTAGTATAGCAAATGAGCAGTGAGGACAGAAGACACATTCTGCTGCACTAAGGCCAGTGTACGTAGCTTCTTCTTACACCACCAAAAATGGGCAAAAAACATGGCCTTGATTGTAACAAACGTGAGACAGAGAAGCAATAATTTACGACGCATTGGTGCGTAAATTTGGCAAATGAAGGGATTCCATGGTGCTTGGATGGCAGTTTCCTGCTGATGCTATGTGACGTTTTGCACTTGTGGGGGAGTGGGGGGGGGGGGGGGGCAGCACTATCCTGTTGACCGGGAGGTGCGTCATAAACGTTTTTAGTTATTTACTCCACCAAAAATACATTAGGAATTCACAGATCTAGCCATTTTCTTTTGAAGGACATTTTTGAGCAGAAGTCTTAAATGCTCAACTACCTCTGAAATACATACTATTTTCACTAGTGAACACTCACAGATGTGATTTGACGTTGCGCAATAGTCACCATTTCTGCAGAAAGGTGTAGGTGAATAAACCAACCTTTTTGATGTTAGAAGACTGTCTTAAAACAGTTGCATGCTGGAATAAACGTTGCTACGTGTGTACCTGGGTTGCACCCCTGAATGTGTATGACATGTGACTGACTGCGCCCTGGCCCCGCTGTCTCTTCAGAAGCAGGAGTCTGGTGCAACCTTCCCCTCCAGCTCCCAGGACATGCCCTGAACAGAATCTGCCTGCTGCATAAAATTACGTAATTCTAAACTGCAGTAATTATGGAATTCTTGACGATTTTACGTACTGTCGCCCAAAAAAGTGAATTGCCAAGACCGTGTTGGCTGGACTGGTATTTACATTCGGAACTGAAGCAATTCTTTTAAAATAACAAGCACTGAAACACAAGCATGAAAGTGGTGCGCATGTATGAGCGCTGGGGAGAGCAGTCTGCTCTTTTTCTAAGCACACACTCGTGCTTGTGGCCTGCCGCTGCGCGCTCCCGCTAGCTGTATGCCTCCACAAGCATGAGTATGTGCTTGGAAAAAGAGCTGTACAACTGGTAAAGATCTCCTATGCAGCGCATGTGCGCTGTGTAGGCGAGACCTAAAAACCTGAAAGTGCACGGTCTAAGTTTAACCCCTTCCATGCTGATGACGGCCGGGAGCCGTCATGGCACACAGTGCTCGTGTGCTGATGACGGCTCCCGGCCGTCATGACCGCACCCGCGATCGGAATGTGCCGCACAGGCGCAGAATCGCGGCCGCGCCCAGGGGGTTAAATAAAAAACATGGAAGTGCACTCTGCAAGTTAAAAAAACATGAAAGTGAACAGTGCAAGTTAAAACAAGCATTTGCAATGCAATAGGTCTTGCATTTGCGAGAGTTTAAGCTATTGGCATTGTAAATGATAAGGCCTTTTATCTATGTTTTAAAAACCAAAACAAATAAAAGGTATTGCCATTTATATTATCAATAGCTCAAACTCGCGTAAATGTGAGACCTATTGCATTGCAAATGCTTGTTTAACAAGAAGTTCAAGAATAATTTCTGTAAAATTAAAAGAGATTAAAAACGTTGTTCTCATTAGAACCTGTCTCTTCAATCACTGGGACGTAGGTTAGTTTTGTTATTGTTTTTAAATGACCTAACGATACATGAGATGCACTCGCATGCGCGCACACACACACACACACACACTCACACACGTGAAAGTAAATGGGGCCCACTAGAAGTGTATTAATAGTACATATTCAACTGTTTCTTTCTCAGAGTGCAAAGATTAAATACCACACTAATACCACATTGCAGTCTAACTTGAGAAATCACTGCTTGGTGTTAGTTTTTTTACAGAGGCATGGCATTGGGTACGGTCTTGGGGGGCCATGATGTTGAGTGAGTGTATGGGCATGGAGTTACTTATTCTTGAAAGGCATGAATTCTTACCGAAGCATGGCACTGCATGATTTAGCAGAGCGCTGCAGCGTTAGAAGAGGGCTTCAAGCAGCAAAACAGTGGGTCCCATCACATGCCATGGAGTTAAGGAAGTCCTTAGAACCAGACCTGGAGTAGCATACATTCTAACAGAAGTGTACTGTGAAAAGGGTCTACATTTTTACATGAAACACTTTAAAAGCAGGCCGGCCCAGGGATTGTTCAGATGAGTGGTGGGAGGGATTCATTGTTGCTTTTGTGTCTTGCTTCTGTGTAACTTGGATGACTGAAGTTAAAAAACTTCATTTCTTTCTGTTGCAACACAACCCCTAATATGCTGACATTCAGACATGATCTGAACTCAGATTTATTTTCTTAAAAGTCTGCTAACTGCAAACAAGCATTTAATGCATTCTGTGATCAGCCACATTTCATTTAATTTCACTCATTCCTTCTACGAGTGATCGAGCTGCTTTTTTTCTGTATTTTAGGAAAACACATTTCATGCAGCATTATTGTTTTTGGGGCACTTTAAGTAGTGTGTTAAAACGACCAGAGAGCTTTTCGATATCTCCCTTCATCTGATGATGGAAAATTCGAGGGGAGGGGAAAGAGTGGACACCGCCCCCCGCCCGGCCAGCCACCCACCCCCACATCTTCAGACCACCCCCATTCGCCCTGAAAATAATGGAAATGATCAGACCTTTAATTCTGATCTTCATGACTCTATTCTGCTATTAAAATCATGAATATGAATTTATGCCTTAAGAAATTACCTAGAAACCTACACTATGCCATCAAAAACCTCCCTAAAAATGATTTGGGTAGTACAACCCCTCACTAAGTCCATACTATGACTCAAACCATCCTTAAATGTCCCTTGACATACATCAGAAAATTATAAAAGGAATGTGTGTTTTAATGAAAACATTACCTTAACTAGGACTTGACTAATTCCAGTTTGGTTTCTCTAAATTGGAAACAAAAAACGTTCAAACTTTTTTGTTTTCTGGGGGGCTGTGTTAGTGGGGAGTACAGTGGATAGTAGGGGCTAGTCACCCACACCGATTACAAATAAAAGAAGGACATTTGAGTTCTGGAAAAACTTCACAGCAAACTTTCCCAGTGAATTTGGTAGAGGGGATCACAAAAGGTTGGTTATTTGATGAGAGTTTTCTGCATTCCTGGACCTGAGGAGTGACGTCAACAGAGACCGGAAATCACCCACAAATGCACTATAAGTGAGGTAAAGAATGCAGCAGGGAAGGAAAGAGATGTTGAAGAACATCAGTGAAGCAAGCACTGTCAGACACCCAGAACACAGCCTACCACATCACAAAAGGTGAGAAAACCTTTGGATTGTTGTTGCTTGTCTCCTCACTATCCCTACCGGCCCAACAACATTAAAGATGACTATTTAAGTAAACTTCAAACAGCCCTGCGATGGAGAAACAGCGATGACTTTGTATCATGGACAAAAAGAGCCAGAATACATATATTGATCGCACAGAGCAGCTCTGTGTGTATAACAAACGAGAGCAAAGTTTAAACAAGTAAGGAAAATGTGTTATACCTAAATTAAGGGCAAAACTATCCTATTGCTTATTAGCAGTCACAACCTTTTATTGATCTGTCATATCTTATCCTCAAGTTCATCTCGTGTTCCTCTGTTTAAGATCAAGAATCTCCTTCATCTCCACACATTCAAAAGATCAAGAACTAAATCTCACATAGTGCAGCGTGACCCAATATGGTGGGTCAGTCACTGCCTACCAGGAACCTGGACAGAGAAGAAAAACAGCAAAAAAAGAAAACCGTATTGGAGCACTTGCCAATGAAAGCACACAATGTGCCATTATCACAACACCTAAAAATAATATAGAACTCAGTTGAAAAATGTTTTGCATGTAGGCTTACCTAACAACATTTATATATGCTGTAGGTCCCAAGAAAATGTCCCCTCTGTTTTGTGTTTTGGTTTTCCACCCAGCCTGGCAAAGCAAAGACATTCACACATGCAAAACTGCACAACAAAACTACAAGCATTTGCATGAGAAACCCCCTCATCCCACTGACAGGGTTGTACGTTCACTCATCCCTTGTTATACTTGTAAAGCCAAGTTCCACATTGTAGTGTCTGTTGCCAACTCTTCCCCAAAACAGGAACCAAACTAAATGATCCCCGCAAAAAAACATCAGCAAAGAGCCGCATGCCCACCAAACCCAGGGCCTGCAAAATAAACGGAGTCGACCATATGACTTACTTAACCTTGGCAACAGCAGCCGAAAGCTACATAATGTTGACACAGTACATTCCTGCCACAGGCCTTCACATAGGGAAACTATTTTTATTAATTGGGTTTTAAAAAGCGCTTGTCTGTAAGGGGTTTCTTGGTGCTTAGGGCGTGCGCATGCCTACCTAATCTATGAGACTTTAAAGCAGGGTGTGACTTTCAAATTTGGCTGCTCGCTTAAACTTGGTGTCGTGATGCCCCGGCCCTCGTTTCAGAGATGCCGCGGCTATGAAATGGCTGGTTTTGCAGATCAAACTGAATGGGCAGCCATCTTGTCAACAAGGCCTTACATTGACCCATTACAACTACATGGCAACTAAAAGAAACACCAAGAGTTGCCCACTCAGTGCCACGTAAATCTGCCATTTCCCAATGAGAAAGTGTGATACAGTGTTAGAAACATGTCATGTTTGTTCAACTATTACAACCCTTTCTAAACCCATCCTTTGCTTCACCGACCAGTCCAAGGACAACTCTTCACTGGTGATCACAGAACATGCGGGGATAGTGGCGGTGAGTGTTTGGGGCAGCCTTGTGAGCACATCGCGTGTGGCAATATTGGATGCACAGTATCTTCCTCGTAAATGTTTAAATCGATAGGGGCTGGTGTACGTGTGGTGGCTATATTGCCTTCGTCTTCGAGGTCCCGGATCTGGTCACGCCTCTTTCCTCTTGCCAGTGATGAGGAAGTGCACCACGCATGGACTTTTGGTTTGCACAGGTGTCTTCTGTGCTCCTAGGCGCTGGTCTGATCTGACTGCCACATAGTCTCTTTGTTTTACGCAAATTTGGGACAATTTGAGGTTCCTTTATGGTGAGGATTCTAAGTTGTGGTCACTGTAGCCTGATTGCCAAGTGTGGGTCATTTTCCACTTTTCCATTTGTCGCTGGGTGATGCATCCAAAAAATTATTGTTCTTCTGGAAAGTTAAGTACAGACCATACACGTCTGCGAAATTTTACCATGTTATTTCATTTTGCAGTATTTGGCTAATTTCAGTATGAAGAGAGTGCTCTTATTTAAGGAGTTCTCGATTCCCATCTGTGGGGCAGTTTGAGTGAGGGCAAACGGAAAGTTGCTTTGTGGTAGCAAGTCTATCAACAAGCTCGCTTGGCAGCAGGGGGAGGTGCGCATGCGCCTCCCGCGGGAGGAGGGTGGCCTGTGCGAATGTCTTGCGGGAGCGATAATTGCTTCCATATGGTGGCGCTCGCTCCCGCAAGTGAATCTCCACACGGGTACGCGTTGCCATTGAAGGTAATGGAACGCGTGCACGGTTGTGGGTGAAAAAGGGTACAGATGGCTAAATGTCTCCTCCTATGCAGCGTGAGACCTAAAAAATCATTTCAGAGATGGTGGTATCACCTTTTAAAATATTTTGCCTTACTGATACTCAGTGCAGTCCATTCCAGTTGTAGATAATCATGGACTCAGCAAATCATAACAAAGATAAACCCGTATGTTAGTACCTTCAACCTTCATGATGTTTTGAAATAGTTCTTGCATCAAATGTTACCAAGCATAACGTCAAAGAGCTTTGCCGCATCATCAGAGAAGTACTGTGACTGCAAAGAATATAAAATAGTTATAAAGTAGCACTGTTGCTAATGGATGTAAACCGCAGACCTATTTGAAAACGAGTTGGTGTTCCAATTGCATATTCTGATTGAGAGGGCCATTGTGCGTCATGCCCATGGTTCTGTGGGCTGGGCTGACCAATTAGGTGACATTTCAGCCTTTCTACTTTCTGACCTACTGCACGTGCAGCACCAGTCAGATGGCAGCACTCTTACTCAGAATAAAAATACTTCTGAAACAAGTGTGCGCACCAGGATTGAGCTTCTACTATGTTCGCATGTCTCGTGCTCAGAGTACTTTTAAAACATGTATTTTCTTGTCTTATGGAGGAGGAGGGTAGCCAGACGCCTTGAATGATTTGTCTCCTCTTTCTTGTTTGACCGTTCTTAAAACCGTCCTTAAAAAAAATGGCAGGTAACGTCCGAAGCAAAGTGCTGGCATCAGGTCATTTAACGTCTTCCAAATGAAGGCAGCCTAGCTCCTTGGGGTGCCACTGTGCTGGAGAGAGCTTGGAGCCTCAGCTGCAGCTACATGGAGCCTGACAGCATTCAGAGCATGCATCTGCTCAAATCACGCTTGTAACCCAGAACATGTTTGTCAACACTTGATTTGTGTAAATGGTGTGTTATATGTTAATGCCAATGGGATCATAAATGAGCCCTATTTATGTTGGTGCTGTGGTTGCTGCGGAATCCAGACTGGGAGGCGTCCAGGATGTTGTTCTCCTCTATGAAGGTGTTTAGCTGGGTGTTTACGATTCTCTCGTGAATTTGGCCGTGTGCTTGCTCTCCTGCCCCCTGGTTGTTTGTGCTTGCTCTCCTGCCCCCTGGTTGTTTGTGCTTGCTCTCCTGCCCCCTGGTTGTTTGTGCTTGCTCTCCTGTCCCCTTGTTGTTTGTGCTTGCTCTCCTGCCCCCTCGTTGTTTGTGCCTGCTCTCCTGCCCCCTTGTTCGTTGTGCTTGCTCTCCTGCCCCCTCGTTGTTTGTGCTTGCTCTCCTGCCCCCTCGTTGTTTGTGCTTGCTCTCCTGCCCCCTCGTTGTTTGTGCTTGCTTTCCTGCCCCCTCGTTGTGCTTGCTTTGCTGCCCCTGTCGTTGTGCTTGCTCCCCTGCCCCTCTCGCTCCCGACGGCCCAAAGGAATGCCTGACCCGTCCGCCCTGCGGTGCAGTGGCCCGCCCGGTGAAGCGTGCCACCGCCACAGCCGCACGTCGGATTTATGGGCCGGGGGTAGGATTTTTGAACAAGAGCTCCAGGTTTATGGAGGGATTTACGGAGCCCGGGCCTGCTGGTGACTGATTCTATCTTTGTCCCTCAGTAATGGTCCCTGCGGGCGCTGATTGTGTGCGCTGAATCCACACTCAGCCGGGGCACCCCTGCCCGCCTGTGGTGGCACATTTACTGCTCATCTTGAGTGAGGGTTAAACGCATGATCCGTGCTGCCCCCCGCTGCTCCTCTGTGGCCTTACACGCGCCTCCTCCGCTTCACTCTCCTTCATCTTTCATTTGAGTGTCGTGTTTGCACCGCCTAGTTCCTTCCATGCCCCCCCCTATTACCCTCCTTGTTTCCCCCTTCCCCCTCCTCGTTACCCGTTCTCGTTACAGTTCTGCCACTTCTCCTCTTCACCCTTTCTCAGGGCAGCAACTTTTAACTGTCTTGGGGCATGGGGAGAGGAACGCACCGACCGAGATCTTGTTTGGGGAGGCGTGGGATGATGGCAGAAATGAGACATGACTGTATTCCTTTATTGGTTGTGAAGTGCCACTATAGCAACAGGGAAGCTTCAGACTTCTAGCACAAAGCCAAAGGTGAAAAGGAATTCCTTTGGCGATGACGACCAGTGTATAGACCACAGCTTCTTTGGAAACAAAGCTCTTCAGCCTATTGCAGTGGTTCCTGAGGTCAGTCTCCAGGTGAAGAGGCCGATCAGGGATGCTTCAGATCTCTAGCAGGAGGCCAAAGAATGAAAGGGCACCAGTGTAAAGACCACCGGGCAAAGGTGTGTGAAGATGCATAGGTCTCGGGTCAAGCCATTTGGGTCTAGGTGGGTGGACCAACACGTCATCAAGGGAGGCCTACCTTAGGTGGCACAAGCACATCAGTTTCCAAAGGTAGGATGTAACATCACCCTACAATGCCTCGTTGTTTGTGCTTGCTCTCATGCCCCCTCATTGTTTGTGCTTGCTCTCCTGCCCCCTCGTTGTTTGTGCTTGCTCTCCTGCCCCCTCGTTGTTTGTGCTTGCTCCCCTGCCCCCTCGTTGTGCTTGCTCTCCTGCCCCCTTGTTCGTTGTATTTGCTCTCCTGCCCCCTCGTTGTTTGTGCTTGCTCCCCTGCCCCCTCGTTGTGCTTGCTCCCCTGCCCCCTCGTTGTGCTTGCTCCCCTGCCCCCTGGTTGTTTGTGCTTGCTCCCCTGCCCCCTAGTTGTTTGTGCTTGCTCCCCTGCCCCCTCGTTGTTTGTGCTTGCTCCCCTGCCCCCTCGTTGTGCTTGCTCCCCTGCCCCCTGGTTGTTTGTGCTTGCTCCCCTGCCCCCTGGTTGTTTGTGCTTGCTCCCCTGCCCCCTCGTTGTGCTTGCTCCCCTGCCCCCTCGTTGTGCTTGCTCCCCTGCCCCTTCGTTGTGCTTGCTCCCCTGCCCCCTGGTTGTTTGTGCTTGCTCCCCTGCCCCCTGGTTGTTTGTGCTTGCTCCCCTGCCCCCTGGTTGTTTGTGCTTGCTCCCCTGCCCCCTGGTTGTTTGTGCTTGCTTCACTGCCCCCTGGTTGTTTGTGCTTGCTCTCCTGCCCCCTCGTGGTTTGCGCTTGCTCTCCTGCCCCCTCGTGGTTTGCGCTTGCTCTCCTGCCCCCTCGTGGTTTGCGCTTGCTCTCCTGCCCCCTCGTTGTTTGCGCTTGCTCTCCTGCCCCCTCGTTGTTTGCGCTTGCTCTCCTGCCCCCTCGTTGTTTGCGCTTGCTCTCCTGCCCCCTCGTTGTTTGCGCTTGCTCTCCTGCCCCCTCGTTGTTTGCGCTTGCTCTGCCCCCTCGTTGTTTGCGCTTGCTCTGCCCCCTCGTTGTTTGCGCTTGCTCTCCTGCCCCCTCGTTGTTTGCGCTTGCTCTCCTGCCCCCTCGTTGTTTGCGCTTGCTCTCCTGCCCCCTCGTTGTTTGCGCTTGCTCTCCTGCCCCCTCGTTGTTTGCGCTTGCTCTCCTGCCCCCTTGTTGTGTGTGTGGCTCTGTGTGTGTGGCTCTGTGTGTGTGTGTGTGTGGCTCTGTGTGTGTGTGTGGCTCTGTGTGTGTGTGTTGGGCTCTGTGTGTGTGTGTTGGGCTCTGTGTGTGTGTGTGTTGGGCTCTGTGTGTGTGTGTTGAGCTCTGTGTGTGTGTGTTGAGCTCTGTGTGTGTGTGTGTGTGTGTTGGGCTCTGTGTGTGTGTTGGGCTCTGTGTGTGTGTTGGGCTCTGTGTGTGTGTTGGGCTGTGTGTGTGTTGGGCTCTGTGTGTGTGTTGGGCTGTGTGTGTGTTGGGCTCTGTGTGTGTGTGTGTGTGTGTGTGTGTTGGGCTGTGTGTGTGTGTTGGGCTCTGTGTGTGTGTGTTGGGCTGTGTGTGTGTGTTGGGCTCTGTGTGTGTTGGGCTCTGTGTGTGTGTTGGGCTCTGTCTGTCTGTGGCTCTGTCTGTCTGTGGCTCTCTGTGAGTGTGTGGCTCTGTGAGTAGCTTTTTTTGTAGGTGGCTCTGTGTGTGGGTGGCTTTGTGTGTGGCTGGCTGTGTGTGTGTGTGTGTGTGTGTGTGTGGCTGGCTCTGTGTGTGGCTGGCTCTGTGTGTGTGGGTGGCTGTGTGTGTGTGTGTGGGTGGCTCTTTGTGTGTGTGTGGGTGGCTCTTTGTGTGTGTGTGGGTGGCTCTTTGTGTGTGTGGCTGTCTCTTTGTGTCTGGGTGGCTGTGTGTGTGGGTGACTCTGTGTGGGTGACTCTGTGTGGGTGGCTCTGTGTGGGTGGCTGTGTGTGTGTGTTGGGCTCTGTGTGTGTGTGTTGGGCTCTGTGTGTGTGTGTTGAGCTCTGTGTGTGTGTGTTGAGCTCTGTGTGTGTGTGTGTGTGTTGGGCTGTGTGTGTTGGGCTCTGTGTGGGTGTGTGTGGGTGGCTGCGTGTGTGTGGGTGGCTTTGTGTGTGTGGCTCTGTGTGGGTCAAAATGCAATAGGTCTCGCATTTGCGAGCGATTAAGCTATTGGCATTGTAAATGACAATGCCATTTATTTATGTTTTAAAAACAAAAATATAAATACAAATAATGTCATGAGCAATGCCAATAGCTCTAACTTTAAGAATGCAGAGACCATTGCATTGTAAATGCTTGTTATAACTTAGTTGTGTTTGAGGGTTGCTCTTGTTTATTACCTCACGTATGTAAATGCACGAGAGTGGCCTCTTTAGGAATTTGGTTTCAATCAGCTTAAATACATTGTCGTTGGTTGTTCCTTTTAGCTATGTTTCCCATGTTGTCACATTTGAATAATTTATCATGTGTCTTTTCCACGTGCATGACCGGGTACACAGTAATCAATGTGGGTACTACGTTTTTCACTTCAGTCATGACGCACCATTACTAAGTGACCACAGTTGTGTGTTCTTTTTGTTCAATACTGTTTACAACACTTGCTTGATGTTTTCTATTAACATCTTTACTGGCTTCTCACCTTAAGACTGGATCTCCTTTTCTTCCTAAAGGTTTCTTTTGTTTCTTCTGAAGGCATGTTGGCGTCTTTTACTTGTACAATGCTCATTGTGAACTATATGATGTTTTTATTCGTTCACAGTTACCCCTGATGAAGGGTGATGTCACCCGAAATGCATTGGGTTCTAGAAACAAGATTGTGTTGGCAACACTTTTCTGCATATTGTTACATTTTGTTCAAGCTTCAAATGTGGAGTAACATTTGGATGTCATTTAAGTTACAACAATACGGTTTAATACTAAGTTTTCATGTCACTAATAAAACGTGCATGTTAGGACTTACTCTAACTTGATCAACTTTGGCTGCATATTTTCTTCTAATCTTGAATATAATAATAGTTTTGCTCAAACTTGACATCAATCTTTAGCTTATCAGCTTGCTGTTGAGCGCTCTGGTTCTAGTTTACCTCCTGCTCTCTAGTTCTGTTCAATTTAATACAGACCAAGGCATGTTCCGTTCCAGAGCAGCACACATCCTAGTGTACTAGTTGTTTAAACGTTTAAGCAGCGAATTGGGATTGCATTGTATTATGTTCTTTAGTATCTGTAAATATGATATATTCAATGTATATATTTGCTAGCACTTGGGTATCTGCAATGGAGACATGTAGCGATTCAAACTCCCAGATGTCTGGCTATGTATATACTCCACATTGAAGCCTTACATTTTTTTCTTGGGTTCTAGGGTCTGGATACCAAGCCGAAGTTATAACTAAAGTACTCTTTAATTGCGGTCTTCACATCGGTCCTAAAACCTTTGATTAGGGCCTCTGAGGTGATGCACCACACACAACCATTTTGATGCCCCACACAATTGGTGCGTGGTCTGGTAAAGTCCATGGTAAGGGCTCATACTTTTGGAGAGAGTCGCACATATGTCTGAAGTAGCCAGGCAGTAAGGCAAGTGCATAGATACACTGATGAAGAGAAAGTGTAGTCGGACCGCAAAGAGCGACTGAACTTCCAAATGTCAACTTGGTTGCCTTTATCCTTTTTAGGTCTCGCCCTGCGATACCGGGCGAAAGCCCTGTCGCAGCGAGACCTATTGTTGTCAGCTCTGCTTACAAGGAGCTAAAAGGGAGACAAGAGGTGGGCACGCGCAGCATGGCGGAATGGGATCAGGTCGCGCGCGCGCTCACCATCTCCTGTCTCCCTTTTAGCTCCTTGTAAGCAGACACACGAGCACACACACCACACCACACCACACCACACCCCACCCACCTCCCCCCTACAACTTAGCCCCACTCACGTCATCGGCACCACTCCGTACTTCTGCAGCCTCCGCGGGGTTCTCCCTCTGGCATGGGAGCCCCACATGATCACTGCTTCTCTGGCCAGGCACTCCGTGGTCACGGGCTTCAGAAGACGAAAGTCCCGCCCCATAACATGTTTCGTTTTCAGCAGTGCAAGTGCACGTCTTGTCTCTAGTTCTCACGTCCTCATTCATCGTGGTTTTGAACATTACTGCCCTGAGGATGCTTGCATGAGCAGGGCCACGTTGCATGCCTTCATATATGTCTTCTGCTGCCCTCACTCGGTCTATTGTCCTGCATCGGCGTATTTCAGTTGTAGGGCGCTATACTTTTTCCGGGAGGGAGACAAGCCCAGATCCCGGGCATCTGATGTGTGATTGTGGCTGATATAGCGTTTAGCATCTGACGGTGAACAGCACCGCCGTCGCCCAGCCAAGGTAAGATCATAGTACCACCCTCGCGCACACAGCACATCAGTGGTGCCTGTGGTCGGCGATGGGGGCCTGCGCGGATCCGCAATATCTACTGTTTAGGGGGGGCTCTATCTAAAGCACGTGCCCCAATGCTGAGGGAAAATAGCCGAGGCGACTTGCACCGCAGCGCAGAGCGGATAAAGCCGGAAGCCATGAAGTCTCTGACCGGAAGCTGTCCCGCATCAGCATAGGTCCCCTCCCACCCCCAGCTAGTCCAAAGATGGCGTCAGAATTATATTAGCTATGATGCTGTGGGACGACCCACGCTCTAGGCCCCAGAAACCTATTATTGGACTTGATCAGCCTCGAATTGGCAATGCGGGCAATCAGCCGATGGGCCTGTGGTTTAGGCCCTTTGATGGGCTGCTTCTGTGCCCGTCTCACTCTCCACTGCATAGGACACAACATCTACGGCGGTCAAAGCCTTTACATACATCTAAGCACCTTGACGCGATGCACATTAAAGTCCGGATCCCGTACTGTGAGCGGCTGGATGACAATGGGCTGCTTCCAGCATGAGGCGTGCCCCGCCCTCCAGGTGTGACAGAGCCCCCAAGGAGCTGCTGATGCGACGTAATCGGCACTTGCTTTGCCGGGACCTGCAGCAGGGGGAGGCCTGGAGCAAGTGGTGGCAGTGGGGCGGGGCTCTTCGATTATTTTGCCTCCTTCCCTGCAGGCAGCAGGGCTCGACAAATCCGAAAAATTGTACTAGTCCTGCAGGTCTAGTAACTTGGAAAATCCCCTCGACCCAAGTGCAACCTACTTGACCTCTGTCTCTGAAATCGGAGCAAAAGTGACAAGTTAACAAGATTTAAAGGCATCTTTATTGCTTAGCCCCTTTGTGAGCAATAAAAATGCCTTTAAATCTTGTTATATTGTCACTTTTGCTCCGTTTTCCAAGACAGAGGACAAAAGTTAGTTTGTCTTCCTACTCGCCAGAAAGGGCGAGTAGGACCTAAAAATAGCTCGCCCTCATCCATTCTCCCTCGCAAATGCGAGCGGGCGAGTGGATTTGTCGAGCCCTGGGCAGAGATAAATTGGTATCTGTTCTTCTGCTTTGTCTTCCAGAAATCAATTCCTGCAGGCAAGAGGGAGAGGTTGTGGCATTAACCCACTATTAAACTGGGTTTGAGTCCCAGCGTCGGCTCAACCTCTGGGCCCCCCAAAAAAGTATCTGGCTGTCTGTAATGTTATCTGGTGCTTGTGGAAAGCACTCCAATGTCTTAAGCCCAATTTCGTGCTATATAAAAACTTGCCAGTATGTAGGGAAAGTGACACTTTTCACCCCTTATTTTTGCATTTACACACTAGCATCATTCCATTAGTCTGAAGTTACGTCTGATGCTAGCAGCAGGCAAAACAAACGAAAAAAGATACACCTTTCACCACTATCGGAGCATTGAAGGGCCCCTCTTAAGTCAACATCTGAAACGCCTAGGGTGAGTGTTAAAGGCAGTCTAGGTCTGTGCAATGTCCTGTTTCCCAGCAGACATTAATGAAACCACCCACAGCAAACTAAGGGTTACAAAATGTATTTACTTTGAGATCCTAGTATGTTTCATAACTCTGAGCTTCCAATGTATATTTTTCCATTGGAATGTTAATTTCCAATTAAAGTACTGGACCTATCAGTCCTTAAACACTTTAATTATGGCAAATGTTTGACCATATTTAGCTCCATTAGCCTAACCAAGCAGTGTGTCGCGAAATGTTGCGATCGGCGACTGTGGGTCACTTTATGGGGGCAGCCAGGGTCTAATCGTGGCCCCAATCCAACCCTGATCAGAATCGCCACCTAAGGCCTACCACAGGAAAACTCCTCTGTATGTATGCCAGTTACTTGCGCTGCAGGTTGAGTCGGGCGAGTCAACAAATTAACAGAGCGCTGAGCCCAGGGTCACGATCCAAGGGTCGGCTCTGTCTCCAAGAGCCCGAGAACGACCAGTGCCCTGGACATGTTTGATATGAAAACCATGCAACAAACGTGTAAACACTTGATAATGTGTCTTTAAAAAAAGGGTATTTCTTAAACTGGTGGAAGCGTTTTAATTTCGCACATCAGATTATATCTTTGCATTGAGAGGTATCTATTAAAAGTGAAAGTTTTTAAACTTGAACCAAGAAACATTTCTGCCCCCGGCCTGACTGCAATGCTAGTACTGAACTATGAGGCAAGCCACCGGTCTCCTATATGAAGCCTAGATTCTTAATATAGCCTGCAGTAACATGCTCGTAAACTGCAACAGCGCATGCGCGTGACAAGTCATGCACATTGAAAGATGTCACAGATGGTGGAACAGTTGTGTACACAGTGTACCAACATCAGAGATTCAAGGATTCCATAGCTGTATTTTAATGTAGTGCAGACTGTTAAGTGTGTGCGGCATCGAAGCGCTGTAAGTTGCATCTTTGAGTTACTAGTTACCCGAACTTAACCTTACCCATTTTCTCTAACTTGTAAGGATAAATCGAAGGTGGTGTAGTGGTATATAATCAGTGCACATCGCACGGCCCGCATGCGATATTCTGCTTCATCATTCTTGTGTTATTGTTTGAATGTATGACTGTCTTTCGAGACTTTCCATGGTAAAGGATGATGATGAGGATATCTCTGCTGAAGATATTGAATGTGTTACTATGGTGGATGCAGTGTGTGAGTTAAGTCCAGTTATATCTGAAAGTGATTGGAAGTCCGCCAACGAGAGTGATTCAGTTCTTCAAAAAGTTATTCACTATTCAACACGTCAGTGGCCGGAACCTTGGTGTTTGGAGGGTGAATTACGTAGATTTGCTCAAGTCTCTGAAGAACTCTCGGTTGAGAATTGTATTGTTCGTAGAGGCGACAAGTTTTTCCCTCTGTTCAAGTTACGTCCTTTAATCGTCCTTTAATCATTAACGAGGCTCATAGAGGACATTTAGGTGTCACCAAGACCGTTATGAGAATCAAGGAACACTACTGGTGACCCTCTATGGATGAGCAAGTTAGGAAGTTGATTTATTCTTGTCCTGAGTGTCTAGTCTCCGATAAGCATTGGCATACTATGAAAGTTCCTTTATGTCAAACTGTGTTTCCACAATCTGCTTGACAGAAAATTGGTATTGATTTTTCTGGGCCGTATTCGGTTCTAGATCAAGAGTGCAAGTATGTAATTTTACTGGGTGACTGTTTTCGAAATGGATGTATCATGAGTACGTTAAAACACCTGATTCTGATTCTACGATCTTTCTTGAAAAGAGTTTTTAATGTGGAAGGTACACCTAGGATAATAGTTACTGATAATGGCTCGCATTTTATTTCCGATAAAATGAGGAAATTTCTTAGCGATTTGGACATTAAACAACTGAAAGTTGCCTTGTATTCTCCGTCATCTAACGGGTTGGTAGAAAGGGGAAATAAAGTGATTAAGGAGGGCGTACAAACGGCTTTAGCATGCAAACTTAATGTGAGCGATTTCATCAGAGACAAAGTGGTGCATTGTAACACCTCCCCGCACTGTACAACAGGCGTCTCTCCTTTTACTTTGTTAAGAAACAGAGGCACTCATTCTAATTTGTTTCCTTCTTGGCTTCAGGATTTATCTGGGGATAAGAAGATTGATCTGGGTCCTATTCGCAAGAAAGTAAATGACGAGCGCATGCAAATGAAAAACATTTGATATGAAAACTAATTCTGTACATGTAGATATTTTTGTGGGAGACTGGGTTTTGATTAAGAAGCCCGATAGAGTTAAAAAAGGGGAGTCGAAGTTCTTTGAACCTTTACAGGTCCTTAAAGTTAGTAAAGGTGTGGCATTCATTGATGGGAAGGGTTGGTGTAATAAACGCCATCTTGTAAAAGTCTCACATCAGGCAGATATCCGTAAGAGTAGACGGTGTGAACCTGTTGAGGATCTTGATTGGAGTCATTGGTTGGATGTTCCTGTTAATCGTGCTGATCCGAATCAAATTATTAATGCTCATGTCCATCCTAATAGTTCCGTTAATTCACAGAATGTTTCAATGTCTTCTCGTGGCAGAACCATAAGAGCTCCTAGGAGGTTTGATGGTTTTGTCAGATTTTAGAAAAATTGTATGTTTTATTGTAATTTTCCTATTTGCTGTTGTAAGGGGGAAGGTGGTGTAGTTGTATGTAATCAGTGCACATCGCGCGGCGCGCACGCGATATTATGCTTCATCATTATTGTGTAATTGTTTGAATGTATGACTCGCGTGCATTGTAGCTGTTCGATGGATGTCTCTAACGTTGTGAGCAGTCACCGTTGAGGTTTACTATTGAGCAGATGCATCGCGCGTTGGGTGGAGTTCATCTCTGGAATAAACAACTTTAAAGGATACATTGGAGTTCGTGGATTCATTCCTCACTACAGGCTCTTATGATTTGCAGGTTGATTAGAGCAGGGTTCAGTCAAGGCGCCGATATATCTTTCCTTCTTTTTCATTTGTTTTATTTTCAAGCATCCAGGACTGTGAACATGTGCGAATAAAAAACTATTCACCTAATGCACAGATTTAGAACTTCAGAAGCCTCGGCGTCTGCATAGACTCTTTAGTGAACCTGCTACAGACATTGGCGTGAAACCTTCAGTTTCAAATCCGGCAGGCGGATTCCGATTTTCATCCTTCTTTGGTATGTTATACACAAAATATTGAGTGAGTTGCATAATAATTCAGCTTAGTTACAGCTTGTCAAGGCAGTGCGCCTGTTAAAGTAAGCACTATAAAAACACACATTAGTATCATTTTTAACAGTGAAATTCTTTTTTGGGTGCCCAGAAATAGTATTGCATTACAGATACTCATGTTAAGATTTTATGAGTGGAGACCGCATCAAAGTGGCACTTTTGCCCGACATCAATTAAAGACAGTGGATGCTAATTACTTGTGTCCTGCACACTGGTAACATTTAATTTGAGGAAACCACTAATCTTTTTAGAGTTTGGACGATTATAGTTCTCAGACACTATGGGTGAAGACGTTAGCTGGGGTTTTTAAGTCGAGCTATTATATAGCTCTGACATATAGTAGGGGAAACTAACCCTTGAACATGGGTAGATTACGTCCGGTTCATGTGGTGCACTCGTGTGAGACGCGCATGCACAAACCCATCAGCCATCTCCCATTTGCTCCCCGAGCAAGGCATCTCAAGCTTCCCCAGTTCCCTCCCACCCTTCCGACTTCAGGCATTGAAGCGTGAAGCTTCCCCAGCGTGCGCTCGGCCAGCTTTAATTACCCCAACATTCCTCCCTCGTGTTTCTTGTCTTTCCTTCTGCTGAAAAATCTACGGCACGTTTAATTTGCATTTTGTTATAACCAGCAGCCTCGAATTTCAGCAGCCTTAATTTTATTTGTTTTTTGATAATTGAATTTAAATGGTAGACCTAGATTTCCCACTTGTATAGATCTTTTGCGCCATGTTTAGTTTCGTGGAGAGTCTCGAATCCGTTTGTTCACAAGAGCGAACTAATTGTAATAACTATGACAAGCATCTAAACACTCATTCAGGAATAAAGCAAACAGGCTGTTGAAACACTTTAAATTTGCTGCATGGCTTCCCATCCAAGCCCACAGTGTTAGGCTGCTACTCCAGCAGTCCTGCAAAAATGGCTTTCCCCAGTGCTGATACGCAAGGGGCTACACTGTGAATTGTAAAATTAAAGCCCGTCACCTGACTCTCCTGTTTTTCACTGCAAAAGGTAAAATAAAAACCTTTTTCTGTAACATGATTTTCGGTTGCTTTCAGAGATCTCCATGTAAGTAGCACTTGTGATGGTCTGAGCCCTTTTGCAGATTGTACTGAACGTTGCCACTCATTAACACTAGCATTTCCTGTATGTTGGTAGATATTACCCTAACTTATAACCTCTACTTTACAACTGGATTTAAAATGTTAAGGGGAAGCTTTCAGTCTAAAAAAAAACCCTGATATTCGATCCTGTGTGTTTATGTTTAATTTCAGATTTTATATTATCTAATCCAGCCCAATGACCGGTCAATTCCTTGACTTATTTTGGATGGCCAGTTCACATCCAATCCAGCGCCCTTTCCCTCTCGCGCTTTCTTCTGTGCGCCCTAAAGCCCTTCCCCAAGCTCTATTATAAAGGCCTCCAGATCTGCAGAACCCTCTCCTCTGTTTGTCCCACCCACCATTTCTCCCCCACCCGTGGTCACCTACAGTGACAATTTGCTACCAGACACTTTGTGCGCGCCGCACTCCGCCTCTGCTGCCACTTCAACTCACCAGGCTGCATTCCTCAACCTACAAAACTGGTCTTAATGATAATATCCCATGGAACACGGTAATGGGTTAACTAACCCCCGCTAACACAGTGTGTGCATTAACTCTTTACTCCCCCACACTGTAACTGAATATGAGTCATAACACTCTGAGCTGGAGCCTGTCCGGTATATTGTTTTACCCGAAATCTTACACCTGCATAGCTCTAATTACTTGTTTTCCCAATCTTTGTGTTTTTTTCCTCAATATCGATCTTTCAGATCAGGTCAACACCCTGAATTCTGGTTTTCTCCGATGGAGCGCAGCTCCTTCGTGAGCTCCGTTTGCCCAGCAGTTACCTGGACAACCGAAAACACCAAATCCCACGTGACCGCTACGTCAGACGCAGCGTCAACGGGTATCGCCCCTGAGCTGCGCTACGATTGGTCTACCGGGATCCTCCGAGCGTAGCCACGCCCAACCAGGAAGTAGCAAACAATCTACTTCTGGGCAACGCTACCGCTTCGGATCACTCCACGGGGCATTTTCCGAGTAACGAACCAAGTAGGTTTATATGCCAGACGAGCAGAAGCCGCAAGTAAGTGCCCTGAGACTAGAACCAAGACTTTAATTTGGCGTCTTGGACCAAGACGTGTCCATCTCGTGCATTAGGCTAATAGGTTGCACACCTTTTTACTTTGCTGTAATTTTTAGGTGACGGACCCTTGCAGTCTTGGCCAACTCGATGCCCATGAAGCGCTAATTTACCGCTTCAAGTGTAAGCAACACAGTCACTTCGTGTATGATAACTACTACAGATTGTGACTACTTCCTTCGGTACTAAACCTTAGATACCGTTCACTTCCAGAAATGCCTGGGCGTGTTGTGACGCCGCACTAGTAGTGGCGATTGCTCTTCCACACCTCCCCCTTCCCTTTTCACGTTACCAACAACTAGTGTACTAACTAGAGGCTGGAATCATTTTTAGCACTCCTACGCTCCGGTAAACTTCGCCTGAGCACTACTGTCTAGTACCTTAGACAGACCACGGGTACGACCTGAAATGTTAGGTGTTTTACTATCACCTGAATGTCATTATATTCACCTAGCACAATAAGTGTCATAATATGCACCCTTGTTTTGTCATCCCCAGTACGTATACCCAACCTTTATATGTTTTTCTATTTACAGGTTTTTCTCCTGAACTCAGGAAAAAGCACTTTTTACATCAGACCACTATTTACGGTCTGCTTTTGAACGAGGGCTGGACACGCCTTAGCGTGTGTGGACCACCCCGCTCAAGATACACAGTCCTGACGAAAACCAAATAATCTTACTGATGGTTGAAACATGTAGACCTACTTTTAATTAACTCACATAGCACACTTGGCTATTTTTAAGTTTTTTTCACACGTCTCGAGGCACCTAAACCTTCCTAAATAGGCACTGGTGCCACAAATATATTTTAAACAGGGCTCAAGCACTCCCGAATAAATTCTTGGTGTGAGTAGACTTGGCCCTTTTTAACACACTTTCACTGTTATCTTTCGCACATATAAAAACAAAGAAACCCGCTCCACTGTAACCAGGTGTCGCAGCACACCCTATGGGCACTCGGCCTGATGAAGCATGTCACCAACCAGCTTGGTGAGTGAGGGGTCTTCTCTAAGGACTACTACTGTCCTACATAAAGGTTGGGGCAATCTTTTGCTAACCAGAGCCTTAAGCTCCTGATACAGAAGGATTCTCTTCTTTGTATTTTTTCGCCTATAGGGGGTACTCCTCCATTGTTGTTTAATTCTAGCTTAGGGGACCAGGAGTTCCCACCTCAC
Source organism: Lissotriton vulgaris (assembly GCF_964263255.1). NCBI lineage: Eukaryota > Metazoa > Chordata > Amphibia > Caudata > Salamandridae > Lissotriton > Lissotriton vulgaris. The sequence continues at coordinate 892,862,491 of NC_141689.1, read as the reverse complement.
ATAGACTGTGCAAATCTCCCTTACTCTCTCTTTTGTTATACACATAATTCCTCAACGCACAGCATCCCTCAACCCCACAGCATCCCTCAACCCCACAGCATCCCTCAACGCCACAGCATCCCTCAACGCCACAGCATCCCTCAACGCCACAGCATCCCTCAACGCCACAGCATCCCTCAACGCCACAGCATCCCTCAACGCCACAGCATCCCTCAACGCCACAGCCCCACTCAACGCCACAGCCCCACTCAACGCCACAGCCCCACTCAACGCCACAGCCCCACTCAACGCCACAGCCCCACTCAACGCCACAGCCCCACTCAACGCCACGGCCCCACTCAACGCCACGGCCCCACTCAACACCACATCACCACTCAACACAACAGCACCACTCAACGCCACAGCATCACTCAGCGCCACAGAATCACTCGGCACCACTGAATGCCACAGCACCCTCAACACCACTCAATACCACTGTCGTGTTTATATCTAGGACCCTAATTCGATATTCCCGATTTATGCCCTTGTGAGGTTATAATCAATAATATCCTGATAAAGGCATAAGAATCAGATCCATATTCAGTAATAGCCCATGCAGTCCAAAGCACAGCACGGCTACTCCCATCGACTCCTAGAAAGCACAACGCGTTCTTTAAACAAACCAAGCCTCCAGCAGCCCGGGAAATCCCCCCTGCTTTTTTTTTTTATTTGAACAAGAACTCCTGAAGTCCAGAAAGAACTGTTAGTTCTTAGTGACGTCTTATGTCCACCCTTACGTCAAACCCGGCATCTTCCAGGTATAAAATACCAACAGTTGCCTTAAGCAAACACACAGTGGTTTGGAGCAGAGCGGCCATCTACTTGCCAGAGAGCTCAGCTGATGCGAGAGCCCACGGAAGCCGTACTTCCCGTTTGACGCACTGATAGAGACGCTGCCTTTTTCTCCAGCCGAGAAAATCCAGCTCCGGTGTTTCCAGCCTACCCTTGCGGGTTGCTGGGATATCGAGTCCTGAGGAAAGAGATACCAGACCTCCCACATTCTATTACCAATGTACGGAGCTGACTAAACCCTTAAGAGAATACTTGATGCAGATTCTTGGCAAAATAATCTTAACCAACTTAACTTAAACTGCTACTTACTCATCCCTTCCCAAATATTAGGCTTAGGTCAGGTACACCGGGGTAGGCTTAGTTAGAAGCACCAGTTGAGTACGTTAGTCAATGTATTTATGTATGTATATATTTTATCTATTTTAAAGTATCATATGGCTAAGAAACCATATCAATGCTTTTACAGTATTATTTCCTAATACTACTTTTACTGTACGCACTTTACTTTAAGTATTGCAATTGTGGCAATTCATTTCTCTTGCATGAGAAAGAAGACTGCTCAATAAATAACACCTTTTATTGAAAACGCCCGTCTCTCTCTTTCTCTGCATTCTGGTGAAACTAAGTATGCACTGCTGACTGAGTGAAATAGCTATCTATTGTTTTCACACGACTCTAGAGAGATACTCTTATTCTGAGGGAGCAAAGTTGTCCTGTTTATGTGGTTGTCGGAAACTGAATCCCTTCTTGTCTGAGCCAGGGGAGCTTATCTCTCCCTATTCATTCAAGAAAGTTTCCAGTGACCTCTGAGCTAGCTGGCGCAAACCTAAATTAAGTTTAACATAGTCAGTAGAGACCTAGATAACCTCAGTCCTACGTCTACACTGCTGTTTGTTATTCCAATGCGCAGAGCCTATTGGGAAAATAGGAACTACACTACATGGCGCCCAACGTTTGGGAAGGCAATAATCTAACGCAAGACACTAGAGTAACTCCGTCGTGCTTTTTCACACAGACCCCTTTTTCCCGTAAAAACTCCAATAGACGTCTGGAGTGGGTGAAAGGTTAATAGCCGCCGGAACTTAGTAGGATGAGAATCCTATGTATTAGTTTTTGGTTTGATCAACGTTGAAGGATACAGTGTTCCAAAATATTGTGCACCTAATCTTTGTTTCCTTGAAACTCGATCTGCAACAGAAAACTTTCAGTCAGTAAAATGTCAGAAAGTGACGAAGAAAGAGAAAGAGAAGCCTTAGCAGCTCGACTCTTAAAGGAAGACACAACCCTCCAAGAAAATGACCAGAGTGTTATAATCATTCCGGTCAATATAAGAAGAACTATAACTCTTAAAGTTATAGAAAACGGACTGACACCACGAGGTGGTACAGTCATATTCGTGGTAGGGGCACATGAATATCGGCAGACAGAGGTATTCATGGATACATTTTCCAGCAGCACACGCTACGACAAAAGACTTCCACTATTACAAAATAGAGGAACCTCCGGATGAATACACTCCTTTCGAGGACGTGGAAATCCCACTAAATTACCAAGAGCACCTGCTCTGGTTTAATGGCGCCCTCAAACATAATAATCACATCACCAGGCTCGGTCCACTGGGTAGACCAGGAGCAACGTGGCCGGTTCTAGCCAGCTACACACCACATCCAGACATTGATAAAATGTCAGTTCCTGAACTTTTAGCTCAGCTAAAACTCTTAATTAAAATACATAGACAATTGGTTCAATATGTCATGCGGACTTCAACAGTCCAACCGACAATTAATATTCCACAGCTGACCCCTCACCAGGGGAACACAAACAAAATCACACCACAGAACATACAATCATGTCTTGGTAAAGTACCCATAAAACGGGAACAAATTCCATTCTGGTTAGCACAAAAAATAACTCCAATAGAGCCAGTATTTCCAGATACTACTCCTACTGAGAAACACAGAATTCTGACTATCTGTCTCCCAATGGGGATCGCACCACATGTCAAAGACTGTGACACTTGGGGCACAGTCTTTGCTTCGATCTACACAAAAACACATGGTGTCCCGTCTATGGCGGTCATACCAGATGTATTAAGACAGATTCAAAATGAATACGGTCCAGAACCTGCTTTAACCCTGGGTATGAAATTACTGAAAGACTTCAAGCAGGTCTCGGCTATATTATTAGCCAATATAAAAGGAGAAGCAGCATCTGTGGCGATCCGCCAAAAATTGAAGGAAAAAGATATAGCAGACCAACCATTTGAACTTGCCAGAATCATAGAAAAATCCTGTGAAGAGCTAGGAAGAGATAGTTTGGGTGGGAAACCGGTAAGACCCCAACTAACTGAAAATCCTGAAAAAACATTTATTACAAATAATTTAAAAACTCCAAAAAAGAGTTGGGATGGTAATAAGCAATCCACTCCCAGGGAAAAGCATTTCCAGTCCAGAGGAAGGTCACCTCAGCGTAGAGAGAGATCTCCAGGCCGAGAAGACCAGTCTCCCCAAAGGGAGCCCTCTGAAAAAAGACATAACCTTGGAGATGGGGATAAAATAAGAAAACCAGACAGATATCAAGATGTTGATACACGTCCCTCTCGATCCTTCTCACTCAATCTTTCTCGATCTTCCTCACAGAAATCGGAAAGAAGAGGACGATCAGAACACAGAGAAGAGCACGTCAAGTCCAAAGACAAGGAACCTGCTCATCAAAGTAAAAAATTACAATTTCCCAGAAAGAAGGTAGTAAGTATTAAGATGCCGAGAATTCTGAGGACACAACTGAACAAGCACTGGCGTTGCCAATAGGTTTCGCATTTGGAAAGTTGGAGCTATTGGTTTTGTAAATTACATTTTATATTTATATATTGTTATTGACAATGCCAATAACGATATATAAATATAAAATGTCATTTACAAAACCAATAGCTCCAACTTTCCAAATGCGAAACCTATTGGCAACGGCAGTGCTTGTTTTACTTAAGGCCTTTTTGGATTCCCACAGAAATCTAAGTGGCCCAGAGACTGGCGAAGAAGTCAAGACTGCCTCTTGCCTGCACCACAGGCCGGGCAGGAGCTCCCGGGAGGGGGTGTGGTGCGTGTCAGAGCCTTCCTGTAGGGGAGGGGCCGAGGGGACTGGTGGTTCTAGTGTGTAAAGCGTACTACAAGGCCCCGCCCTTGAAATGTCAATAATATAATTATGTGCCTGCTTTCTGGGGCCGCCCCGATGATGAAACCTGAGCCAGTGATGTTTGACTGGTTGTTGATTAGCATCTCAAACGGGAATGCGCTATAGCGCTTTGATCGAGAGTACATGATTCCCCTCTCTGGTGAGCTCTTACGGGACTGCCTGTTATTTTTTGGTTGACCTTGACAGGATGAAGGGGTGGGATGGCCGTGCCTGGATTTGAACCCGGGACTTTCATATCATCACAATGAACGATTTTGGTTCTAGCCTCAAGAGTCAATGCTTAGAATGTCAGCGTCATGCGTGTAGAGCGACTGCCCTCAATTAATATTTTTTCACAAACCGACTCTTAATTTTGCCACACACCTTGTCGCACATTTCACTACATAACAAGTAAACAGATGAGGTGCTGCCCGCTGTGGTTAAAAGTTCCTGCGTTAAGCTCCGGTGGCATGTGGTGATGCAGTCGGCCACTGCCGCACATTTCAAATACTGTTCCATTGGACTTGATGGCAAGGTAAACTTTCCTAGAGAACAGACTGCATTACAAGTCCTTTAGTAACCGTAATCAGGAGTTGATGGATCCTTTAGTAGGCTCAATATCCTGTGATTCTGGGTAAATTACCAAATCTCCCGAGCATACCAAAAAAAAAAAAAACAAATGTATCCTTGTGTTACATAATTGGTGCTCGTGTAAAGTGTTCCATTACATTCAAGTCGATTTCGCGCTATATAAAATTGCAACAAAAAAACCAAACCTACAGCAGGAGCCATCGTATTCGACCAGCCCTTTTCCAAGTGCCTCTCGTGGCTCCAAGGCTATGGTGTGTCTGGCAGGTAGAGAGCGATGGGCGGCCGATCGCAGCGTTTTCTCCGCATGCCAGCCTCTTGCAAGGTGTCGTCAGGGTTAATGTTTCTATGGTGCATTTTTATTTTCAGAAAGGGATTCCACTCGGGGCAGGCGGGGTAGGCGAGCCGTGCAGCGGCTTTCTTATTCAGCGTAAAAGGCGCGTGTGCACTCCCTGGCATTCCAAGGTCCATGTGTACTGTTCCGCAGTCCCGCATCTGCGAGAGGGTGGGGTTACACCCGAGGTGCCTGGGGGCTTCACTGGACGGGCATGCGTAGAATCCAATATGTTAACGGAGTACGACTGTGCCAGGGGAAGCGGGTGCAACACCTAGCTCTAGTGAGAAACAGATGCAAACATAGATAGAAATGAGGAAGTCACAGTACTATTTCTGTGTGGGTGGGAGTGCATAGGCAGTTTAAGAGAGATTACTAACTGCAAACTGATACGTATTGTAGCGATAGGAGTTTACATTGTCAAGCTGCGGGCGGGGGAGAGCTCCTGGCAAATGGCCTCGCAATGCTGGAAAATGGCCGGAGGGAAGCCGGATGGAGGCGGGAGAGCCTGGTGGGGGGCGGGAATGCGAGCGAGGGGAGGAGAAGTGTGGCAGGCGGATTAGGGAGATGCGCGTGCTTGTGTGGTCACGTGACCCGCTTTTGTGGTCACGTGACTCACATGCACTGTGAAAAAACCGCAGTGGTTTGATGAGTCGACGGAGCACTTGAATTCTCGCCTATTACATTCGCAAGCGAATGATAATAGGCGAAACTTAAAAACGGAGAGTGGGCACAGACAATGCTAGACAGCGCAGCAAAAGTGACCATAGCTCGCAAGATCCTGATGAATCTTCTGGAGACAGTGGACACGATTGAGTACATTCAGGTGGAAACTGCAGACACATGAGTTAGTGTGCCCCATAAACTATATGAAATAACATTACGTATAAAGGGAGATAAAACTAGGAAAATAAAAGGTCTCTTTTGGGAAAAACTTTCAAAAGGCTATGACATTCTGTTAGCTGAAAAAGACTGGCCACCAGAGTTTGTCAGTCAGTGCCCTCGAACCATATTGATTCATAAAAAATACACATTGGCAAGAAAATGGGCAGTGGCCCAAGCTTCTGCTTTATACAAAAATCATGTAGGATGGGATGAGGATTCACCTCACCACAAAATCCAGTTAAAAAATCAGCCCACTGCATAAAGGCAGTACCCAGTTAAACAAGAAGCTAAAAAGCAAGTCAGGGAGATCTTAGATCAACTTGAATATCAAGGGGTGATCGAAACATACACCTCTCAAATGAACAATCCTTTGTTTCCTGTCTCCAAGCCAGACGATTCATATCGTCTAGTTTTGGACTACAGACACCTTAACTCTTGTTGTAAAACATTTGCAGTACAAAACTCACATAGTGCAGCATTAATGAATAACATTGTGCGAGAGAAATATAAAACGACATTAGATATCTCTAATGGATTCTTCTGTCAAAACATTGCACCTGAAAGCAGGTATTTGACCGCTTTCTCAATAATTGGATCGCAAAAACAATTCTGCCGACTCCCACAGGGTTTCAAGAATAGCCCAGGATTATTCTCAGCAAGGGTAACAGAGTTACTACAAATATATGATGATGAAGCATTATCATATGTCGATGACAACTATCTCACAGATGACCTGGAGACTCATTTAAAAAGGGTGAACACCGTAATACTTGGGTTCGCGTCTGAGGGTTACAAATTCAACTTTAAAAAGTCACGAATTGCCCACCTTACTGTCCTATTTTTAGGATATGAATTATCAAGTGAAGGCAAAAGCCTGGCAGACAATTTCTTAGAGAAATGTGCTGTACTCCAAGCACCAAAAACGCTGAAGAATTTACAATCAATATTAGGTTTCCTGAATTTCGGAAGCACATACATACTAAATTATGCAGAGATAGTTAAACCTCTCTATGAATTAATACGACCTGATTTCAAACCAATAAATTGGGCTCAAACACACAGAATTTTTAAGATCACTACAAACAGACATGTTCACTAAAACAAAATTGCAAACACGTGAAAACATACGCAATCTTGTAATCCGAGTCATCCCAGGAAGATGCGGATTCACATACCTGACCTCTAATGAGGGAGAAACGGTACCTATAGCTTACAAATCACATTTGTACACTAAAGCTGAAATGAAATCCAGGTTTACAGAAAAAATCTGTTAGCGGTTCAAACTGCTGTAGCAAAAGAAAGAGCCCAAGCCCAAGGCAGAAGGATAACTGTTTTTACAGCAGAATCAGCCCTTGAGGCATTAACGTGCACACACAATTTAAATGCTGTGGCATTGGATCCAGAATGGATAGAATGGGAAAATTCTCTTGCTGCAGAAGACGTGAAATACTATTTTGACGCGAAACTAAAGAAACTAGAGTACGAACAAGAATATCATCTGCCAATGGAAATTCTGCCTCTAGAAAAGTACACTTGTGTAATCTACATGGACTGATTTGCACAACACTGCAATGTAGTGGAAAAATCGTACAAAGCAGCGTGCGCGATTGTTAAAGGTCGCCGGCGCTCTGGTAAATTCAGACCGATGATTACCAAAACTGAATCAATCAGAAACTGTTCAGCTGAACGAGCTGAAATAAGAACTTTAAAGATGGCGCTTGAAAATGCCGATCGCGAATTCCCCACACTAATAGTGTGCGATTCGTATTTCTGCGTCCAATCATACAACAGTGACATGCAGACATGGATCAAAAACGGTAACAAAGATGACACAGGTGCCACAATAAAGCATAAATCGCTTTGGGAACAAGTAGTTCTTTTAAAGAAAGAACTACAGAGGACTCACGTGATACACGCACTGAGTCATCGACGTGATGACGTTCACGTTGCAGGGAATTCATTGGCTAACACAGCCACAGCGGAAGCGGTTCAATCGGCTTCCATAGCCACTGAAAAGCGCTCAGAAAAACATATAGATGGGGAAACCATGCTGGCAGTAAAAGCCTCATTAAAAGGAAATTATGCAGCATTACCTCAACTATCCATTCAGTAATACCTACATAATTGATGCAAACTCCGTTCCTTTTGCTCAAATCCCTGGAGTGGGGGATAGAGTAATTCCAAACACGAACCGGAGAGTTTTCTTGATTGAAAGCGCACACATGGGACTGAGTCTGAGGCACCAACAGACCTTGAAATCCTTAATAGAATTACAATCAAAGTACTGGTGGCCGGGAATGAGCGTGCAAATTTACAAATTTGTAATGGATTGTCCAGACTGCAACAGAGATCGCAGCTGTGAACCGGACCAGGATACTGCCCGGACATCTTTGTTAGAAAGCTTCAGGCATTCTATGATACAGAAATCCAACCAGAGAAATGTGTCCCAATAATTATTAAGACAAATTAACTTGATTATGTAGACCAGCAGCATTTGGCCGACGCCAGAACTGTTATAAAAAGATTTGCGAGTCTTTATCGGCATATACGCAATTGGCATGCTACATTCTGATCAGGGTCCTGCGTTAAGCTCTCGAGCTTAAAAAGAGGCCATGAACAGCATGTGCATCGCATTGCGGTACTCTTCTCCCTTCCATCCTGAGGGAAATGCGGTTGTGGATAGATAAAACCTGGACATAAAGCAATCTATAACAGCTAGGGTATTAGGTTTGGGTGATGGGTGGGTCAAACATTTAACAAGTGTCCAACGTAGTCTTAATAATCTGCCAAGAAATTCTCTAAAAGGTCTCACTCCATACGAACTATTGTTCGGGACTAGAATGCTTATTCAGGATCTTGATAGTCATACTTCAGTGGTAGAAGAAAAATCCTTTGATATCAAAGATCGTTTGGCTGTTTTACAGGATTTAAATGAAACAAGAAAAAACCTGAGTAACATAAAGTTGAAACTACAGCCGACAGCCACTGAAGAAAAACCACCTGTCCCAGAAAGACCTGACTGGATTCCAAAGATTAGGGATCTGGTCAGAGAAAAGATCGCGGTAAAGAAGGAATTTGGGCCTTCTTACAGAAAAGCAGTACCTGTCTTAGCTATCAGCTGAACAAGATCAGTTGTACTACCGCCCCTTGCTGGTAAAAGGGAGAACAGAGTTGTATCCATCGACCTGGTAAAACCAAAATCATTTGGCCAATAATAAGTAGTAGGCCAAGTGGACTCCCAAGAAATAGCAGAATACCGAAATTTGCTACAATCCAATAGGCTCATACTGAGAGACTAATCACATTTGATAAACCTGCAGTGGATAACAAAGGACTATGCAATAATGCCATCGAACTAGGGCCTCTTGAAACCCAAATCACGATAGTTCGTCAAGAAACACCAGTCTACAATGATGTAGCTTCTGACTATGCTAATGAAACAAAGAAAAGTGCCAAAGCAAATGAAAATCAGGAAAAAATTCCAACAATTGACAGAACTGAATCTGGCTACTTCATCAATTTCGACGACTTCTCTGAAGATCCAAGTGAGCATGAAGAAACGCCTCCAACAAAAACTTTCAAAGACAAAGTAATTGAACTTTTTCACCAAATAAAAGAAACATATCTGATTTCACCATGGATTGAATTTTGCATTGTGTTAGGTGTACTTACTCTCCTGCTTTGGCTCATCATGGTTCTCTGTTTGGGAAAATTAATTGATGGAAAATATAGTACAATGGACACAGCAAGTCAGAACATCAACTTGGTCCTAAAGCCTCACACATCCTCTCACATTGAGAAAAGAGAACTGACATCTGTAAACATCTCAGCCAAACTAATACCCGGTGGGGTAGCATGGGACAGAACTGATTATGACATTTTTGGCCCGGTTGAGCTTTTGAAGTATCCACACCAGTTCAAGGTTTCATTAAGTGACTTTGTGACACCAAGTACCTTCTCTGATGACTGGGACTTTGAAAACATTAATAATATGATGTCAGATTTAGTAATGTCAGCCAAATTTACAGAACATGATTACTTGCAGGGTTCATCGAATTATGAAGAGTTATACTGTTACAACCATTATGGTGATCACTATTTACATAAAACTGCTCAGCCTAGAAATGTTTTATCTTATAATCAGTGGGAACACTGTCCAACTCCACCAAAAGGCAGTTCGAAAACATTTTATGAGAAATTCCAATACTTCTCAGGGTTTAATAACAGTGATCCAGAATCGTTTTATTTCAAAATGTTAAGTAGGACAGGAATGAAAACAATGTTGACAAATACTAAACTGATTTATTCTGACAACCTTTATGACAAAATGTCTACATTTGGTTTCGAATTTTGGAAAAACACCATTGAAACAAAAACGATCTGGGGTTCCAAAGATTGGCAAGTACAAGTCTTAGAAGCACTATTTAGGGCCTGCATGATCCCAGAACAAATAATTTTCTTGAATGACACAATTCAACAAACTACTTGTCTTGGCCTAGCTAAGATAAAAGATTTAAAACAACCGTCTTTTCCGAAACCCATAACTGATAGTGACCGCACCACAGATGTGGAGATAGACGTATCCCATATTTTACACCAAAACAGAACACATCCCGATTTGAAAAAGTGGTTGATCTGGCCAACAGACACGAATAACTGTCAAGATAGATTCCTGAACAAAACACAGGGGTTCAAAATGACCAGACCCTAGAAACTCCCAGAGACAACATCCAGGGATAGTTACAACATACAGTGTAGGGAAACTATGCCTTGAGTGGCTAGAGAAATCCACACTGGCTGAAATTAAGCAACACTTGACTTTACTTAAAGACGGTGCTGACTTGCGTGATTTCATAATGGGACCACGCAAACAGCGTCAAAAACGTTTCATAGTGGCCGGTATATACGCTGCGTACAACGAAGCATGGAAAGTAATGCAAATTGAGACCGCAGAAAAAATACGAGAAATTGATCGTATAAATTTGGAAAAATCATTTTCTGTTGTGGACAATGGGTTAACGACTCTGTCCTCCAGAATATATTCACTGGAGAGCATTGTATCATCTGTTTTTGATATAATAGAGCAGGACTTACTAATGTTACAACATGGTCAGTCTCAATTACGTTCTATTGTACAGCTTGGTTGGACGTTGCAAAATCTGCGTTCAGGCTACGTACCATGGCGTTTAATCAACACAACATCATTATTCGGTATCTTTAACCTTACTGATAAACAAATCCGTTTGGCACAAAAAGGAGCACACTATACAATTCTGAGCATTGAAAAACTCGAGAGATTGCCATTGACAATGTCAGAGAGACCTGTCATTGAATGGATAATACATGGAGCGATTACAATTCCGATAACAACTTTCCAGTTTAAATACGGTCAAGAGTATATACCTGTAGGCCAGTATGAAAGGTTGGGTAAAGAATACATCAAATCAACCTGGGATTTACCTTATATACACAGATGTTATAGTGAAGGGAACAAGGAGGTATTTCTTAGTGGTAAGAATTGTAAAAAATCACTAAGCGGTACACTTCTGTGTAAAGGTATTAATTTGCATGGAGCCTGCGAAGGGTCTTCAAATAACCTTTCATGTCACCTGAATGGCATGCCTGCAAAACAGATAGAGCCATTTTTTAGACCACTTTCTAACGGCAGTTACGTTTTAATGAGTGACCACAGCTGTTGTGGCATGCTGCCAGGAAAAGCCTATCTGACAACTGTAACTTCCAGGGCCATTTGCTGTATACAAGTATTGTATCCATACAGCAATCCAGATATGGGGGCTGCGTTATGGCCTCGGTTGAATATCTCTTCTATTCGAATTGATACTTTAAGCAGAATGAAGTCTATTCTTTTACAGACAACTGTGCCTTTAACGTCATCAAAAGAAATGTATGATCTGCAAGTGGCAAGGACATCGGCAGAGATACATTCCCTTTTATCGACAAATTGCCCTGTGCATTTCGTAGAAATACTAAGCCAAATATAAACATGTCTGATACCAGTGGCATCGCACATGTATTTAAGACAATTTTTTCGGGACTGTTAGCACCTTTTGAAAAAGTTCTGGGCATCTTCTCGAATTTTGTCCATTCTGTCTTTGGCGGCCTACCCTTAATCTTGGGACTCGTGGCAGGAATTTTATTTTTGCTCCTTCTGCACTGATATTGCAAGCCAATCCACAGACAAGACTCTAGCAACGATGGAAGAAACGATCCTAGCAATACGAGACAGACACTGTATCACTAAGGTCCTCGGATTAGCCCGGCTAAGAGATCGGAGTACAACCTGGTTTCTTTCATTTAGACCAATCTGGCAAGATTGCATCATACCTGTGCTTCGATGTCTGCTATGCGGAGAAGAATGCGTGTTGGACGTCTGTCTTACACTACAATCAGCAGTACCAATGGATATCGATACTTTGCTAGGTCCTATAACGACTCATGAATCGTGTTGTCCCCAGCGGCTACCGATTCTGATGACGGCATTCGTTGAGACTTCACCACTACGAATAGGTGGCTGTGAAGTACGAGAGGAAAGCAGCACCAAACAGGTACAGTCATTGCTGATCCAACCATCGATGATAGCAATCACGCAGAGAACTGCACAGTTGCGGTATTTTCGCACTTGGTCGTACTTTCACCTGATGTGGTAGTCAAATTTTTTGCGGGTCTGTCTGAAATAATGTTCCCTCCAATCAACGAGAATAACTCTTAATAAAAACAATGAGCACACAGCGTTCCCTGAACTCTGAATTTGGCCTTCAGTTTTTTGATAAACAAAGCTACAGAAAATATTTGGAACTCATTTTCCCCTGAAAGCAAATTTTTTTTGCCCATTTTTCAAAATATTTACCTTTTTTTGGCACATGGTACTCTGCTTAAAGTAGAACTATTCTTAGAGAACAGAGCTTCTATTTTTAGGATACTAGAGACAATATTTTATCTCCGCCTCTAGCACATATACAGCAATTTGTATAAATATGTGATGAAATGGTCTCGACCTTCTTTTCTGTATTTAGAGCCATTTCATGTGTAATTTTCGCAATTCATTCAGCTGATATATATGTATGCATTTATCTGAATGATGACACTGCTTGAAAAGCGTACAGTACCAACACTAAATTTAGTGTATTTACCTTATACCATTTCAAATGCGAAATATGTATTTTGGGGTGGGTCAGAAAACACACATGCATCGTTGAATGTTTACTATTGCTTCATTTTTAGTAATGATGGACATCAATCCGTGGATTGGGTGTCGTGTTTATATCTAGGACCCTAATTCGATATTCCAGATTTATGCCCTTGTGAGGTTATAATCCATAATATCCTGATAAAGGCATAAGAATCAGATCCATATTCAGTAATAGCCCATGCAGTCCAAAGCACAGCATGGCTACTCCCATCGACTCCTAGAAAGCACAACTCGTTCTTTAAACAAACCAAGCCTCCAGCAGCCCGGGAAATCCCCCCTGCTTTTGTTTTGATTTGAACAAGAACTCCTGAAGTCCAGAAAGAACTGTTAGTTCTTAGTGACGTCTTATGTCCAACCTTACTTCAAACCCGGCACCTTCCAGGTATAAAAAACCAACAGTTGCCTTAAGCAAACACACGGTCGTTTGGAGCAGCGCGGCCATCTACTTGCCCGAGAGCCCAGCTGATGCGAGAGCCCACGGAAGCCGCCCCTCCCGTTTGACGCACTGAGAAAGACGCTGTCTTTTTCTCCAGCCGAGAAAATCCAGCTCCGGTCTTTCCAGACTACCCTTGCGGGTTGCTGGGATATAGAGTCCTGAGGAAAGAGATACCAGACCTCCCACATTCTATTACCAAGGTACGGAGCTGACTAAACCCTTAAGAGAAATTCTTGATGCAGATTCTTGGCAAAATAATCTTAACCAACTTAACTTAAACTGCTACTTACTCATCCCTTCCCAAGTATTAGGCTTAGGTCAGGTACACCGGGGTAGGCTTAGTTAGAAGCACCAGTTGAGTATGTTAGTCAATGTATTTATGTATGTATATATTTTATCCATTTTAAAGTATCATATGGCTAAGAAACCATATCAATGTTTTACAGTATTATTTCCTAATACTACTTTTACTGTACGCACTTTACTTTAAGTATTGCAATTGTGGCAATTCATTTCTCTTGCTTGAGAAAGAAGACTGCTCTATAAATAACACCTTTTATTGAAAACGCCCGTCTCTCTATTTCTCTGCATTCTTGTGAAACTAAGTATGCACTGCTGACTGAGTGAAATAGCTGTCTATTGTTTTCACATGACTCTAGAGATATACTCTTATTCTGAGGGAGCAAAGTTGTCATGTTTATGCGGTTGTCGGAAACTGAATCCCTTCTTGTCTGAGCCAGGGGAGCTTATCCCTCCCTATTCATTCAAGAAAGTTTCCAGTGACCTCTGAGCTAGCTGGCCAAACCTATATTAAGTTTAACATAGTCAGTAGAGACCAAGATGACCTCAGTCCTACGTCTACACTGCTGTTTATGTTGTTCCAATGCGCAGAGTCTATTGGGAAAGTAGGAACTACACTACACCACAACACCACTCAACGCCACAGCACCACTCAGTGCACAGCATCCCTCAACGCCACGGCATCACTCAGCACCACTAAACGCCACAGCACCACTCAGCACCACTAAACACCACTCAACACCACAGCACCACTCAACACCACAGCACCACTCAACAACACAGCACCACTCAACAACACAGCACCACTCAACGCAACAGCACCACTCAGCGCAACAGCATCACTTAGCGTCACAGAATCACTCAGCGCCACAGAATCACTCGGCACCACTGAATGCCACAGCACCCCTCAACACCACTCAATGCCATAACACCACAGTACCACTCAGCGCACAGCATTCCTCAACGCCCCAGCACCACTCAGTGCACAGCATTATTCAACGCCACAGCATTATTCAACGCAACAGCATTATTCCAACGCCACAGCATTACTCGAGGCCACAGCATTACTCGAGGCCACAGCATCACTCGAGGCCACAGCATCACTCGAGGCCACAGCATCACTCGAGGCCACAGCATCACTCGAGGCCACAGCACCACTCGAGGCCACAGCACCACTCGAGGCCACAGCACCACTCGAGGCCACAGCACCACTCGAGGCCACAGCACCACTCGAGGCCACAGCATCCCTCAACGCCACAGCATCACTCAACATCACTCTATGCCACAGCGCCGCTCAACGCCACAGCGCCGCTCAACACCAAAGAATAACTCCGCACCACTCAAGGCCACAGCACCGCTCAACACCACAGCACCGCTCAACACCACAGCACCGCTCAACACCACAGCACCGCTCAACACCACAGAACCGCTCAACACCACAGCACTGCTCAACACCACAGCACCGCTCAACACCACAGCACCGCTCAACACCACAGCACCGCTCAACACCACAGCACCGCTCAACACCACAGCACCGCTCAACACCACAGCACCGCTCAACACCACAGCACCGCTCAACACCACAGCACCGCTCAACACCACAGCACCACTCACCACAGCACCACTCAGCACACCAGCATCACTCAACGCCACAGCATCACTCAACGCACTCAACGCCAAAGAATAACTCTGCACCACTCAAGGCCACAGCACCACTCAAGGCCACAGCACCACTCAGCACCACTCTATGCCACAGCACCACTCTATGCCACAGCACCACTCTATGCCACAGCACCACTCTATGCCACAGCACCACTCTATGCCCCAGCATCGCTCAACGCCCCAGCATCGCTCAACGCCCCAGCATCGCTCAACGCCCCAGCATCGCTCAACGCCCCAGCATCCAGCATCGCTCAACGCCCCAGCATCCAGCATCGCTCAACGCCCCAGCATCGCCCCAGCACCGCTCGACGCCCCAGCACCGCTCGACGTCACAGCATCACTGCATCACTCGACGTCACAGCATCACTGCATCACTCGACGTCACAGCATCACTGCATCACTCGACGTCACAGCATCACTGCATCACTCTACGTCACAGCATCACTGCATCACTCGACGTCACAGCATCACTGCATCACTCGACGTCACAGCATCACTCGACGTCACAGCATCACTGCATCACTGGACGTCACAGCATCACTGCATCACTGGACGTCACAGCATCACTGCATCACTGGACGTCACAGCATCACTGCATCACTGGACGCCACAGCATCACTGGACGCCACAGCATCACTGGACGCCACAGCATCACTGGACGCCACAGCATCACTGGACGCCACAGCATCACTGGACGCCACAGCATCACTTGACGCCACAGCATCACTCAATCACGCCACGCCACAGCACCACTCAATCACGCCACGCCACGCCACAGCACCACTCAATCACGCCACGCCACAGCACCACTCAATCACGCCACGCCACAGCACCACTCATTCCCTCCACGCCACAACAGGCCACAGCATCTCTCAGCACCACTGAAGTCCACAGCATCACTCGACGCCACAGCACCGCTCGACGCCCCAGCACCGCTCGACGTCACAGCATCACTGCATCACTCGACGTCACAGCATCACTGCATCACTCGACGTCACAGCATCACTGCATCACTCGACGTCACAGCATCACTGCATCACTCGACGTCACAGCATCACTGCATCACTGGACGCCACAGCATCACTGGACGCCACAGCATCACTGGACGCCACAGCATCACTTGACGCCACAGCACCACTCAATCACGCCACGCCACAGCACCACTCATTCCCTCCACGCCACAGCACCACTCATTCCCTCCACGCCACAACAGGCCACAGCATCTCTCAGCACCACAGCACCACTCAAGGCCACAGCATCACTCGACGCCACAGCACCACTCAAGGCCACAACATCACTCGACGCCACAGCACCACTCAAGGCCACAACATCACTCGACGCCACTGCAGGCCACAGCATCACTCGACGCCACAGCACCACTCAAGGCCACAACATCACTCGACGCCACTGAAGGCCACAGCATCACTCGACGCCACTGAAGGCCACAGCATCACTCGACGCCACAGCACCACTCAAGGCCACAGCATCACTCAAGGCCACAGCACCACTGAAGGCCACAGCATCACTCAGCACCACTCAAGGCCACAGCATCACTCTGTGCAACCATTCAACAACTGGTTCTAACATGTTCTCTCAATGTTTCAAGCTTTATTACAAATGTCACAAAAAGATGTTAATATTTCACTGCTGTTCTTGGATTTTCATCACAATAAAATACACTGAACATAATCTTCCCAAAAGTTATTTACAAAAGTTTAAGCAATTTCCATTATAAATTACAATAACTTTTATTAAGTAAGTATTAATTATTAAAAAAATAAAAGCCATTGTTATTTGAAATATTAATACATCTAAGTCATGTTAATACAACACATATTGCATTACAAATGCTATAGGTGTCACGTTTGCGAAAGTTAAAACTATTGGCATTGTAAATGACAAAGCTATTAATTTCGCTATTTTCAAAACCAACACATACATAAAATATTTGTCATCTAGAATACCAATTGCTCAAACTTTCCTAATGCGAGACCTATTGCATTGCAAATGCTTGTTATGATAGATGGCCTTCGATCTAGTTGACATCCCTTGAGACAATGTCCCAGATCTAAGTTGATATCCAATATCTTGTTAAAAGCCCTGCTAGTATGAAAGCGAAACTCAAAACCCTAGCACATCATAAACCAGTCTGAATAGACTTGGGAGGGGTTGATGATATGTCTGTGAACATTGGTGAAAGTGATGAGTTGACTCCCTGAACTATTAGGCACCACCCCTCTTGATCTCTGACTACCCCAATGAGGCAGAACAGAGTACCCCTCCTAGTTTATATTGCCACTTCCCTAGCCTTTGTGTTGTAGGAAACTTGTTCCGTACTACAAGTGTGAGCCAATATGTGGTGCCACAGTGTGACTGAACTATCCCATCAAGAATTTACAAATGGCAGATTTTACAATAGCAGACAATGACATAAACCTCACCTGCCTCTGACACTGCGCTCCCCAGCTAGGGGTGAACGGATTCCTCCCAAGAACTCAGGAAAGAAAACTGTCTTCAGCTACAGTTCACAACTAGTGCAAGAGATACTGTGAACAAAGGATGCAGGGCTGTGCCCCTATAGAAATCCTACATCTGCATGTATTCCCAGTCTGCATTTTAATAAAATATATATCCCACCCACATAGAAAAAGTGAGCTCTCATCAGCAACAGCAATGTTTAGAGGTGCTGCCTTAATTAATGCCTCACTTATAGAAAATTCTTAGTTTTCGAACTAGTGATAGAGAAGTTAGACGGTCATCAACTTCGACTATTAGTATCATAGAATGTTGGAAAGCAAATTCATTTATCATTGTCCAAAGGCACTCCCTGTTCTTTCTTTTCTCCTCATCAGGGCATTGTAGGCCTCTTGTTTTGGGTGCTTTTTAAGCAATGTATGTGCCGCTTGTGGGTTGCTGAAAACATGTTTTCCCATCTAACTCTTAAGCTTGGCGTACAATTTAAGCATAGCATAAAGCACATCGTTGACTACACCCACTTCATGTTGCCAAATGATCTGCAAGCCTTTACCGCAATTGTAAAATCTGAAAAAAGCGAGGTCAGTGACCCAAGGTAGTGAAGATCTTTTTTTCCCTGAGCCACCCTTAATGCCACATCTTGGTCCCTATAGTTCAGCAACAGGATTGGTCTCAACGGTGCCCCTAGGAACTATCTCACAGTAAGCACCCTACACCTGATGTTCCCTCTCAGCTATGAAAACCGGTGGAAAGCTAGTTCTGTCAAACAGGCCAGTGAGGAGTAACGTCACAAAGGCTTTCTTATTTCATATATTTGTAGGGCCCTGGGCATGCCATCTATGTAGGTGAACAGAACAACAGAGGAGAAAAGCAAGCTATGAGTTCTAGGACTACGACAAGGTGGAACTCACAATAGACCCGCAAGAAGAAAAGCTACATTACGGGCAGAGAGATCATCATGTGTATTGGTAATATCAATGCCCAAATATCACAGTGGTCCGTCTGTGAACTCAAAGCATTCACCATTCAGATCTTCTATTTAAACAGACTGGGATTATGTATAGTTAATTTAAAATCCTGAAACTTTGGAAAACTTCTCAAACATTTTTGCTAGAGCAGGTAAGGAATTTGTGGGCACGTTAGAAGGCAGAGGACATAATTTACAAATATTACAACTGAATTCATTTTCCTGACTGTGTCCAGTCCCTTACGGCTGCGTTTGCCTTGATATTTGGACCAGAAATGTGTGTTCAGGCATATATTAAGGCTGCCTCATGTTGTATACGGTGTGGCAATTCACCATTAACCCTCATGCATGCAGAGGGTTGAACAAAGTTGCACATTATAAGGGAGGTTATTAAGTGCCCTAAAGGGGCCTTCGATAATACCTTTAGATTTATTATCAAATCTCTTTTTTTATTGGCCGACAGGATGGATAAACAATTACACAGCAATCCGCCTACAACCCAAACCAGGCTGGCTGCATGGTTTATTTGCATGCGGTCGAGATAGTTCAATTCTCCAGGGACAACGTTATCACAGTATAACAGTAGTGTGACATAGCATGCAGCATACAACCCATATTGGGCCAGCTGCGTTCAAGGGGAGGTTGAGTAAGAGACAATAGAGTATTATTAGTGTGCGCAATGGTCTTCATACTCTAGGATCGTCTCTATGCGATCTCCGCATGATGTTCTGTGTGTGAAAAGTCAGTATGCTAGCCAATGAATGACAATTAAACCAAGGAAACATTAAAATAATCCAAGAAGAACGAACACCCATACCCGCCCCCAACCCCTTCACATTCCGACGAGACACAATCTAGTGGGCTTATGGTCCCTAGATTAGCTGGAATTCATAATGGGCCAGTTAATTCATGTGGCCCCTGACTCGTCTTGTGTGCTGGGCAGTAACCTCAGGATTTGCAGGTAAGATGGGCATGTCAGTTCCCAAAATTCTTTGGACAAGATAGAAATGAATGGAGACCAAATTTTAGTTTATGATGAAGGATCGGTACCTGTCGCAATCGAGATCCTTTCCATGCCCAACAAAGAACACAACTGGTGAAGCCATTGTCTGTGGTCCTGGACTATATCTGTGCCCCAGTTGGTAAGTAGTAGCCTGTGTGTGGCGTTCAGGGCCAATGTTATCTGTTTTCCTCTAGTGGAGCGAACTGAATAGGAGTGCATTGGGAAGCCCCAAAAGGGTGTAAGCAGGGAACTGCGGGATCTCTATTTTAAAGGCACTGTCAATGTCCTCTAGGACCTTCTCCCAGAATATAGAAAGCGTTGGACATTGCCAGAAGAGATGGAGAAGCGTCCCCGAGTTGCCACATCCCCGCCAGCACAGGCCATCACATTGTGCGTTCCATTTTTGTATGTGTGTGGGGGTATGGTACCAGTAAGAGATAACTTTGTTAGCTGTTTCAGTATGCCCAGAGTTATGTGCTATATGGTGCGCCCCATAAAATGCATCTTCCCATTCTTTGTCTGCGAGGGCTCGACCTAGTTCTGATTCCCAGCGGATCTGGCCTGGGGTCTTGTGGTTGTGCTGTGTTTTCATCAGGTGGCAATAGATCTCAGAGATGAGCTTTTTTATCGTCCGCTTTGAGGAACAGCCATTTCTCGAAGGGGGTCATTGGTCTTCTCTCCTTCTGGCATATCTCAGTGTTCAGCAACCAGTGCGTCAACTGTGTGCAGGTAAATCGGTCCTTCTCTAGCAGGGAATAGTGAGTCTTGAGTTGAACAAATGGGATAAGGCCCTCTTGGTCAAAGATACTACCCATCCGCTTGCAACCTCCTGCAGTCCACTGCTTAGGGATGCCTGGGGTTAACTCCAGGTTAGCAAACAAAGGCACCATTAGTGAGGGTAAGGATGAGAGCCCAGCAGCTTCCTCCACCCTGTCCCAGACCTTGAGCGATGTACTGGTTATAGGGGTCGATTAGAGTCCCCATGCCCCGTGTACACAGGGAATCCAAGCCTCTTGGCAGATGTGTGCACCCGGCACCGTCTGGTCCATGAAGAGACAGTGTTTCTCCGGCATAGGCCGATTCCACTCCACCAGGTACCGCTGTTGTCGTGCCTCGCTGGATAGCTAATCTGCAAGAACTTACCTTGTTCACCCGTACCATGGCACTGGTGGTGCTATAAATGCTTTTAATCCAATCCTCAAACCGCCTGCCAACACCAAACCGTCCAAGAGTCGTGATCAAATAGGGCCATTGCACCTGGTCGAGTGTGTTTTCCGCGTCCACAGCCAGAAGCAGTGCCTCCCCCCACCCCCCCCCGAACGATGCACCTTGTCACTAAGTTGGCGAATGCTTTTGGTATCATCCCCACGCTGGCGAGAGGGGATAAACCCAGCCCGGTTTGGATCAATGAGGCCAGGCATCAAAGGATTAAGACGATGTGCCAGGACTCTGGCAAACAGTTTTGCGTCCACATTTAGAAATGAGATGGGGAGGTATCCGCTACATTGCTTGGGGTGCTTCCCTTGCTTAGGTTTTACTGAGGTTAAGGCCTGTAGCATTGACTCTGTTAATGTTCCTGTGTTGACAAAAGAATTAAAGAGGCGAGTAAAGAACGGGGCCAGGTCCCCACAGAACATCTTATAAAAGGCTGCGCTGAACCCGTCCGGGCCCGGCGATTTCAATGGCTTCAGCCTAGCAATTTCATAATATCACCTCTTCTATATGAATTGGTTGGGCTAGTGCCTCTGATTCAGCAGGAGGGAGAGGTGTGACCGCCACCACCTGTACATATGACTCAGGCTTGCACCATAATAGGTCCCTCACATACAGCTCGGCATAAAACACCTGAAATTCAGCTGCTATGCTTGTGGCATCGGACACCTCCGTCCTGAGAGCGTCTGGATGGATTTGACCGCGTGGGCTTATTGCGTGCTATGCAGCCGATACCTTATATTTAAACTGCAAAGTACTCTCAATACCTGTGTCAAGTGAGAGAAGTGCCATCTAAGTTTTTTATTTTTGCTGCTAGGTCTATACCAATTCCTACCCAACTAGTGAAGCCTGGCAATTGTTTTAAGGAGATATGATGTACAGACAAACTGTATGAAGCCAATAAATCAGAATTCTTGTAGAAATATTAGCATCATGATTTAGGAGTGCTATCAGGCAGTCGAAACCACCCAGTTTAGGATTTATATCTGGTTTTAACTACAAAGTGATGAACTAATTCACCATGGACTTAGAAACCCTCCCGGAATACCCAAAATTGTAAAAAAATAAATAAAAGTAGAATGGGGAACTGTCAAAAACGCCTTGAAACACTATAAAAGCCAACAGAGAACCCATCTGGACCTGGCAAATTACTACAACGCATGCCCTGGATCGACAACCTGCACAGCAGTCCCAGCAGGTTCCAACACCCACAATACCTGATGTGCAATCGTTGGAAATGCGAAGTCCCCAAAGTATTTTTCTTGGATTACCTAATCAAGTGCCTGTGCTTGATATAAATCGGAATAAAAACCTGTAAATACCTGTAGAGTAAGCCAGGTGACGGTTGGCTTAACCTCCCTCCTCACCTTTTTTTTTTTTTGCCCAAAATGCAGCATCTTACTAGCTGTAACACCCATTTAACATTATTAAATTATTTCCTTCTTGATAGTGTGTCTAATGACACATATTGATATAGCATAGTTTTATCTCCTTGAAATTGGAATTCTTATTTTGTTTTTTCTGCTATGATGGATTCCTCAAGCTTGAAAAATGCACCTTCCTGACAACGTTGGGATGCATTTTTGATGAACCAAAAAATAATAAGTAGTAAAGAACATTGTCCTATCCGGTTCAATAACCAAGTTCTCAGATTCCACCACTACATGGTGGAAGTGTGTCTGGACATTACTCTCAAGCTCTGTTCTAGTGGTGTCTTAATTAACACCACAAATTCTAATGTTATTCTTATGTGGGTAATTCTCACTGTCTTACAGTTTTTCCAACATTCTAAGATGCAGAGGCACAAGTTACCTTAAGTAGCCTGGAATTGGCTTTCTGGGGAATATGGTAAAGGTTTTATATAGACCCCTCCCCCTCCAAATTCCTAAGCAACAATGCCAGTTCTGACTTAAACGAATGTATTATCAAGCTGAGCCGGTGCCTGGGAATCACTCAGTTCTATTAGATCTTTAACCGCGTCCAATTTTGAAAGCCTCTAATTTACAGCCCCTTTTTGTTTTTGTTTTTGGTGCAAGCCCTAACATGTCTTATATAGATGGTGTGTTTACCTTCTTAAAAGGCCCATCATTTACTCCAGCAATCACACTCTGGATGTGTTCAGATCACTGCTTTGTTCATCAAAATGTTAGTAGCCTTTAGTCCTTGAAGGCACTACAGCAACCTAGTATGCCTGCTTGGTTGTTAGAAAACCCTTCCATTGGTGCTTCTACCAATGCCTGTCACTAAGGGACACCATTGGATGCTCAGTCATGTGCATATACTCTAGCCACCTACTGGTTCTATTCCGCAGACTCATTGAGTTAATGTTATTATGCCATGTGCTACTTCCTACCTTTAAATATCTCTAGCTATGATAGTGTTATATTCCATATAGGTGCCCTATATTGGCACAGGTAACATTGCAACCTTTCCCCTTTATTTTTTCTTACATTACATACATAATGGTTCTTAGAGACTGACCTTTTACCTATATACAACACTGCATTCTGAAGGCTGGTTTTTCCCTTTTTTGAATCTCATACGTGCCAGGATTGGGTGTAGCATTGCGGTACTCCTCTCTGTACCATCCCGAGGGAAATTCGGTCATAGAGCGGAAAAACTGATACTTAACGCTATCTTTAACAGCTAGTGTTGGGTAAACCATCTGTATGGGGTGGAGCAAGCATTGAATAACATGCCGAGAAGTTTCTCTAGGGGGATCACTCCATATGAGGTCCTATTTGGGACAAGAATGTGGGTCTTGTACACAAAATCGGACCTGTTCACGTGGTGAAACTCCTCCTCAGATCCCCACCCATCTATTGTGATGTCTGTTGGGGCAGCGGTTAAAGTTGTACCGTCTATGCTTTACGGATCTGGGTCACCACTTTCAAACAATTTTAAAATTAGACTGTTGCGTTGATTTCAACCGATGTCATCCCCTATCCATCCCTCACCTCATGTGGAGAGAGTCCTTCAGGTGGGTAAGAAGGAAGAAAAAGAAAAAATGTGTGAAAGGGCTGGTGGCGCCTCACGGGAATCACACCATGGGGGTAAGCAGGAAGGTACTCGCCTGCTACCTCAGGTTCTCATCATCATCAGCCACCAGTCCCAAACAAAAATAGTGAAGGTGCAGAAAAAAGAAAGAAGTGAACACTGGTGCTAGGATGTCAAACACTGCCTGTACATCTGTAGCGAATCCGATGTATCGTAGGATCAACCCCACAAAAAGGACTACGGGGCCTGGACCTTAGCTCCGCCTTTCCTGATTAAAACCGAGCTAGACCACACTGGCTAATGGACTTTTCTTCAATGCTGTGTGTCTGCTCATTTAAAAGCCAACATGTTTCATTACCCAAGGATAACTCACAGCAATTTCTTCAGGGCGTGGGTCTGTCACTCCACCCTGCACCAATTATTTTGTATTTGTTCGTGTTCCTGCGCGAAACATAAGTAGAGACCATCGCAACATCATCAATTGGCACCTGTTCTCTAACACTGATATTGTCATTAAAATCCTCAAGTTGTCAACAATTACCGGCATAAAGCCCATTACGGGCATACCTATACCCTCATGCATGTGTGAGTATGTGCTTGGTCACTTTTTCACTGGTTGTCACGTTTACTGCCTCCGTCAGTCTGTAAAACATAGTATGTTATGGTAAATCACAGCAATGTTCCAATCGACAAATAAATTTTGTGTTTCACTCTCGATGTGTCAAATTCTGTTATATCCCCAGTTCTTACGCTTTTTAGATTTAGGGGATTCATAAACTATATCTTAGGGTTAAGAGTAATGCTGTTCACCATCCCCCTGTTAAAACTCAAATCTTCAACTTATTATACAATTACCCTTTGTAGAAATCCTATGTACTGTTTATAGTGACATGCCCACACTGATTAGTATCTTTTGTAACATTTCTAACTTACTCGCAGATGGTAAATAATTTCCTGCTCCAAGTGAAGTATATCACCGGCAGCCATGCGTTCCTTCTCTTAAAGTAACCTGAGTCGCTTTGCGGTACGTTACCCGCCTGACATTGTATTTACTTGTCACGGCCAGTCCGCCGCTTTTGCCTTGCATAGAAAGCAGTTTAACAAGAATTGGTTTTGTTGGGTAAGTCAAGTTATTTGAACAATGCTCATAGATGCAAGTAAAAGCAAATCAGCTCTCTGATACAGGGAATAGTGTTTAGTGAGAAAACAATTGCTCAAAACAGGGAAGAACGAAGTTATATATTCAAAAGTATTGTATTGTACATATTAATACAAGTTTGATTCTTTACAAAACTGAATTACTTCATTCGTAAATTAATTCATACATACATAGCAAGACCGTGATAAACAATTTTGTGACTTTTTGTGAATAGGTGCTCAGTGAACAGGGTAATATATACAGTGCAGGAAATAAATCTATACAGATGTATATACAGATATAATTAGGGTTTGGTCAGATGATGGTTTGGTCTCAACCGAGGATTCCTTTGATTACTGTGGGAATCCTGGTGATTCTAAACCTATGGATTCGTCGACGTTTCGACCCTGGTGTGCCCCTGTAGGTGGTCACGGCGGGTCTTTCTCAAGACAGAGGGGAAGGGGGGGACGGTTTGAAGATCAAAGCAGGGGTGCCTTGGGTTGATCTGGTATGGCTCAATGGCCTCTCGCATCTATTGTGTGTGTCTCGGGTCTCGGGGGTGAGGCTCACTCTCTGGTGCCCCCCCCCGAGACCCGAGACGCACACAATAGATGCGAGAGGCTGATTTGCTTTTACTTGCATCTATGAGCATTGTTCAAATAACTTGACTTACCCAACAGAACCAATTCTTGTTGAACTGCTACATACCCAGGTTCTGAGGGACACCGGGTCACCCCTTTTTTTGTAAACTTGCATAGAAAGCAGTTTACTTCTGAGCCATACTAAATACTGGCACTTACCGTAACCTCGTTGGTGTAAAACGATGTCTCATCACCTTACGGGTTCGGTACGCGGTAGTGGTTTATATAGATGCAAGCGTGCCGCGTCATCACGCAAGTCACGTGCTGCCCGCTACCAACCCAACCCAACCCGATGAGGGTTGGCGTGGGCGCCATCTTGGAATGTACAAAAAAGGCAGTGTTTAGTGCTTGTTACAAAGTAAACACGTATGCTGAGGTACATCAACCATGACACCAATCTCTTCCAGAGGAATATTGTCCTCTGGAAGAGATATATTGATGATGTGCTCTGCATCTGGACAGGCACGGAAACCAGACTCAAGGAGTTCCTAGAGTGGCTCAACAATCTAGACGAGTGTCTGAAGTTCACATGGACGATCAGCAGATTCACAGTAACCTATTTAGATCTCGACATTCGAGCAGAGAACAACAAGTTGGTGACCAATGTTCCACAAACACCCACGGATAAAAATTCACTCTTACATTACTGATCGTATCATCCCAGAGCCCTCCGTGACAATTTTTAAGATATCGCCAAAATTGTTCATCATTAGAAGAGTTTACTGAACAAGCCCAGGACGTCGTGGAAAAAGGCACTAAAAATAATATCACCAGGGAGAAAACGACATATAGAAGGCACAACAATCAATTAAAAAGTACAAAATTGTGTTTTTTATTAAGTATATATACTCAGGCTAAAAACATTTAGATTCAGACACATAGCCAATTCACACACATAACCTATTCTAATTTCAAAGAACAATAAGTGACATACAAAGTAAAATTATTAATAACACAATTAATTACAAATTCATAAAACAGTGGCGGACACATATAGTCTTCGACGCGCGTTTCGGCGTTTTAACAAGAACGCCTTCTTCAGGAGCCACAATACAAAATCTGAAAAACATATAAAGCAAATTAAAATCATCCTTAGGAGAGTAGCACTCGACTATCATAGATATCTTAATACATATACATGTAACAGTATTTTAGACTGCCTTACATATCGAAAACTCCCTACTTATGTAGCCAAACTATAACGCTACACAAGGTACAAACTATAAATAATTATATTTGAGCAGTGGTGTAGTTTTTACATGAAAGAGCATTATAAAATAGTTGGACCCTTGACTCAGTTATATGGCCATTTCAATGAGCCCGATAAATTAGAGTCATGTTACTTGGTGACAAATAAGGTTAGGTCTAGTTTTCTTTATCAATATCCGAGCAGAGAAAAAAATTTAATCGGTTTTTAAGTGTCTCTCCTGTGAATAAAAATACATCCCAATGGACAATACTTGCAAAATGCACTGATGCACACATGCCTATTGAAAATACATAGTTGTTAATAGTTGCTATCTTTATTCTAATAATTCAATATTATAGATGTTTCTGGATGCTAGATTTATCGAGTAATGCAGCTATATAATAAATTTTGAGCGCAATTTCCTTACCAAGAACCTAGATGTTCTGTATGGTTCCAAATGATAGATGGAACACAGTCTTGGGAATGGTTGAAGGACTCAGATTCTTATTATTGTACCCAACCATCAAGCCGAAATACTAAACAATAAAATATATAAAACACTTTAAGCTTTTATGATTTCAAATGCAACTTATTTGTAAGTGCGACAAATCGGTGTCAGGCTGTGGATGTACAAATCTTACCTAATGTTGATCAATTCGGTACATCTAGTCTAATGCTTGAAAGAACATCCAATCGATTTCAGTACTATAAATCAAAAAACATGAAAAAATAACCAGACGATTACTCAACGGAAACGGGAGTGGGCTGAACCGCCACTACATCGTTACCGATAATTCAAGGAATCTTACCTAATATGTGCAACAAAATAGTTGCTACTTTCAAAGCGAGACGGCTGCTCCTAGATATGGCGCTCGTTGCTCTTGATAGTTTCTTAAAAACTGCGGACGTAAAATAAAAAGGCCTACAGTTACTTTTTGTTGAATGAGGATTGGAATAAGGGTGGTTGTGGGAGGGAAAGCAAACGGAATGAGAGAGACAGGGGCGTAGGGAAGCTGCCTCAACACGAATGGTCGTACTGCTATCAAAACGTGACGAATGCTCGTAAAATATAGTGCTCGTATCTCTTGACCGATTAAATAAAAATGCGGACATGGGATTGAAAAGCCTACAAACACTAATTTTCTGAATGCGAATAGGGATAGGGGTGGTAATAGAAGAGAAAGCAAACGGCTTGAACGAAACAAGGACGTTTGCAAGCTGCCTCAAACAAATAAACAAACTAATGTTTTGAATATAGGCGCCAAACTTACCGAAATTCGGTTCGGCTAAGTCAATACTGTTCAAATAACATGGGACCGCAGTCAGATTATCTGCTCCCTTAGCGTTGTCTTTAGTACTGAAGGACAAAAGGAAAAGTACGAGCTACCATTACTGGGAGAAAACTGAATTGTATACCTGAGTTATATAGTCTAAGGCAAGTTAGCAAAAGGGGGGTGCTATTCGCTTACCGGTAAATATCATGGTTAGAGCGTTAACATCAACCTGCAGGCGTCACGATCGGTGGGTCTGTTGGCGTCCCGCAGCCGTTGGAAATGATGATCAATTCGCAAGTACATCCACCCTTTCTTAAATAGGCATGACATATTTGTTTGTGTGAATTAATTAGTTAGCCGGGATCGCTACTTGATGGAGGGAGTTCCCGGATTAGAGAATACTGAGAAAGGACTACACAGCGCGTGTAACGAAGTCACTTGAGCTGAATACAAAGAAAGGACTACACAGCGCGAGTGACATAAATACGTAATGATTTGCGCTACAGAATCTGAGTCTTTGTTTGCAAAAATAAATTTTAAAGGTTGTGAAATGCTCAGTGTGGTGCGAGTCAAGGGGCAATAGTAACATGGATACGAATGTCGGGTGGTTCCCGATATCTCAAGCCCAGGACGTCTCCATGAAATTGGAAGAGTGTGCCTACCCTATGAAGGTAATCAAACAGGCAAGAAAACGAGCACTCAACACTCCACGCGCTGTCCTGTTAGAAAGGACACCAAAGAGTAGTGGAGAATGTATTCCAGTAGTCCCCACCTTTGGACCACTGTAAACTAAAATCAGACAGATTATTAGAAGACACTGGCCCCTATTGTCTACGAAAAGTATCAAAATGCCCCAACCTCGCTTTGCTTTCAAGCAATCAGCCAATCTCCGTGACTGCTTAGTTCACACGCGTCCCAAACAGGAATTACGAGAGACCAACGTGCCACAGGGACACTTCCCATGCGGTTGTTGCTCGGTGTGTGATCTTACTGCACCAGTGAAAAGTGTTACCCTTGCAGGGAACAAAACCTGGTTTCTGAACAAGATCAGTAACTGCAATACTACAAATGTCATCTACAGACTTGCGTGTCCTTGTGACCTACATTATATTTGTCTCACGAGATGCAAAGTCAAAATCAGGATACAAGAGCACCTGAGTACTTTGCGCATAGGGAAACTTACAACTAAACTGGTGCAGCATTTTCAGGTACTGAAACATACCCCGAGAGACATCGGGTGGGTAGTGCTTGAGAAGGTAGTGGGCGACCATTACAATATCGAAAGCAGATTGAGCACAAGAGAAGCACGTTGGATTTACCAAGAGGGGGGGGACCAACGGGGGCTCAATGACCTTATTGAATGGGGCACAGTCAATGCCCAGCTGAGTACACCAGAGACGCCCTATCCATCAGCCTTTGTCTACTCACTGTAAGTGTATAGGCGCTAGGGCTCCAAGCAACGTCATGGAGGTGGCCACTGGTATTTGTAGTTAAATTATAACACTATGGGAGGAGGGTCCACTCCCCACCCTTAAGACAAGTACTGTGGCACTGTTCACCACATCTTTTTTTAAATTTGTCATAATATTCATACAAAATCTACATTAGGCAAGCCATGCATTAATTTCGGGAGTTACAATCCCTGTAATGGCATGGTGTCTACGATGCACTCAATAAAGTTATCAACTGTCAATCGGCAGCTGCTTACTGAAAATAAGTACTCCGGGTTGTATAAGATGAAGGGCTTTACATTAAAATCTCGGCATGCAGATATTTCACTGAGATTTCTACACATCCCCAAATAGTGAATTGTACTGAGAGTTGAGATAGATTTACATTTTGAACTTTGTGTATCTCCCTTTATGATGTAAGGAGAGTAAAATTAATATGCATATATAGGTTTTGCTCCTCGTTTGCGGGTCGGCATACGTGTTTACTCGTGTTTAGCGGGCAGCACGTGACTCGCGTGATGACGCGGCACGCTTGCATCTATACAAACCACTACCGCGTACCGAACCTGTAAGGTGATGAGATCGTTTTACACCAACGAGGTTACGGTAAGCGCCGGTATTTAGTAGGGCTCAGAAGTAAACTGCTTTATATGTAAGGCAAAGGCGGCGGACTGGCCGTTACAAGTAAATACGATATCAGGCCGGTAACGTACCGCAAAGCGACTCTGGGTTCTTTAAGAGAAGGAACGCTTGGCTGCCTGTGATATACTTCACTTGAAGCAGGAAATTATTTACCATATGTGAGCAAGTTAGAAATGTTACAATAGATACAAATCAGTGTGGGTATGTCACTATAAACAGTACATAGGATTTAACTACAAAGGGTAATTGTATAATAAGTTGAAGATTTGAGTTTTAACAGGGGAATGATGAGCAGCATGACTCTTAACCCTAAGATACAGTTTATGAATCCCCTAAATCTAAAAAGCGTAAGAACTGGGGATATAACACAATTTGACACATCGAGAGTGAAACATAAAATGTATTTGTCGATTTGGAACATTGCTGTGATTTACCATAACATACTATGTTTTTGCAGACTGACGGAGGCAGTAAACGTGACAGCCAGTGAGAAAGTGACAAAGCACATACTCACACATGCATCAGGGTACAGGTATGCCCGTAATGGGCTTTATCCCGGTAATTGCTTATGGCAACTTGTGGAATTTAATGACAATATCAGTTTTAGAGAACAGGTGCCAATTGATGATGTTGCGTTGGTCTCTACTTATGTCTCCCGCTGGAACACTAACAAATACAAAATAATTGGTGCAGGGTGGATTGACAGACCCACGCCCTGAAGAAAGTGCCGTGAGTTTTCCCTGGGCAATGAAACATGTTGGCTTTTAAATGAGCAGACACACAGCACTAAATTAAAGTCCATTAGCCAGTGTGGTCAAGCTAGGTTTTAATCAGGGCAGGCGGAGCAAAGGTCCAGGGCCCATAGTCCTTTTTGGGGGGTTGATCCTGTGATACATCGGATTCTCTACCGATGTACAGGCAGTGTTTGACATCCTATCACCAGTGTTCACTTCTTTCTTTTTTCTGCACCTTCACAATTTTTGTTTGGGACTGGTGTTTGCTTATGATGATTAACTTGGGTAGCAGGCGAGTACCTTCCTGCTTACCCCCATGGTGCGACTCCCGTGAGGCACCACCAGCCTTTTCACACATTTTTTCTTTTTTCTTTTTCTTCCTTCTTACCCACCTGAAGGACTCTCTCCACATGAGGGGACGGAGTGATAGGGGATGACATCAGTTAAGATCAACGCAACAGTCTAATTTAAAAATTGTTTGAAAGTGGTGACCCAGATCCGTAAAGCATAGACGTTATAACTTTAACTGCTGCCCCAACAGACATCACAATAGATGGGTGGGGATCTGAGGAGGAGTTTAACCCGTGAACAGGTCCGATGTTGTATATGAGATTGAGTGGGGGATGACCTGTTCTCTATTCTTTTAGCTCCTTTGTGTATTAGGACAAGAATGTGGGTACCTGATCTTGATTGTGAAGGCGCAGTAGTGGATGAAAAGCCTTTTGACATCCATGATCGTTTGGCCGTTTTACAGGATCTAGAAGAATCCACGACTCAACAAATTATTGTCCATATGAAGCAGACCGCCACTGGGAAAGTTCAATCAGTCACGGCTAGACCTGTCTGGATCCCAAAAGTCAGGGATTTGGTCAAAGAGAAAATAGCGGACAAGAACGAATTTGGGCCATCATACAGAAAGCCTGTACAGGTTATAGCAGTTGAAGGAACAAGAACTGTACTTCTACCGCCTCTTGCCGGAATAAAGGAGAAAAGATTTGTGTCAATTGACCTAATCAAACCACACTATGTGGCCGATACGGAGTAGTAGGCGACGTGGACTCCAAAGTAGCAGACGCCCTCCTCTCGCTACAATTCCAGAAATTCATACGGAAAGACTCATCCCGTTCGAATAGTCCCCTACACGGAATGATGGACTATGCAATAATGCTACAAAACTCGTTCCCCTTGAACCTGAAGTTCAAATTCAGAATCAAAATGAAAAACAAATTTCAATTCGACCAAATACAGATGTTTACATCAACATGCCTCAACAAGAGCAAACTACGATTTCCACAAATCCTGATGCAATACTAACAATTGACCGAACTGCTTCTGGCTACTTCATAAACTTTGATATGCTTTCTTTGTATCCAAGTGAACCTGAAACGATGCCAGCCCAACAATCACAAAAGCAGAAAGTTAAAGACTTTCTAAACTTTCTTAAAGACTTAACTGGTATCACTTTGGGTAGAACTATGGGTAATTACTGGGGTACTTTTCTTTCTTTTCTGGTTAGGCTTAGTAATAGTTTTTAGCATGCTTGTTAATGGAAAATACCTTTGACAAAGCACTGCGGCCCAAAAGGTGAATTTAATTTTAAAACCACATCAATCATCGCATCGAGAACAAAGAGACTTGTCATCCGTGAACATTACAGCAGTTCCTATACCTGATGGTATAGTTTGGAACAAGGTTGATTTCGATATATTTGGTCCGACCGAACTTTTGAGAATTCCTCATTTATTTAAAATATCGTTGAGTGATATCATTACCTCAAGTACATTTTCCGATGATTGGGACTTTGAAACTGTAAATAATATGTTGTCTGACTTGGAAAAATCTGCTGCATTGTCTAATAGTGAAACATTGGAAAGCACATAAGATTTCGAAACAATGTATTATCAACACTATGGTCTTCATTTTCTTAATTAATCTGCTAATCCTAGAAATGTGTTTGCGTATCATCAGTGGGAACTTTTTCTAACATCGTCAAAAGGCATTTCAAAAACATTTGCACAGAAGTTTCCATATTTTTCAGGGTTTAATATGTCTAACCCAGCCTCCTATTATTATAAGGTTGCACCAACATCAGCACAGAAAAATATGGTAACAAACACCAAACAGATTTACTCTGCTTCCTTTATTGCCCAGTTGTCAGAAGAAGATTTCGACTTAAGGAAAGACACCATAGACTTAAAGTCCGTCTGAGGTACTAGAGAATGGCAAGTTCAGGGAACAGAAGCTTTATTTAGAGCATGCCTCATCCCTCAGCAGATCATGTTTTTGAACGAGACGGTCGAACAGACGTCTTGGACTAGCCAAGGACTTAAACACCCCTCGAATGCCAACTACATCACACACCAAGGGTAACATAACATCACATAAAGAAATTACAATTGATGACATAATAGAATACAACAGATAAGATCCCAATTGGAAGAAATGGTTGATTTGGCCCATAGATACCAATAGTTGTCAGGCGAGATTCATGTGTAAAACCGAAAGGTTCAGTTTCCATAGGCCAGATCCTAGTTACGTACAGAGAGAACATCCAGGGGAAGTGACACCCTACAGTGTTGGGAAGTTGTGCCTTGATTGGCTAAAAATTTCACCACTCACAAAGGTGAAACAGTACTTATCCTTACTGTCACAGGATGTGGATCTCGGATTCTTTACTAGGTCCCAAGCAGCCACGTCAGAAACGTTTAATTTACGCAGTCTACAATGAAATATGGAAAATATCCCAAAAGAGGCAGCTGAGATATTACGTGAAATAGACCATATAAATCTAGAAAAATCTCTAGCAGTGGTAGACAATGGGTTAACTACATTGACCTCCAGGATATGTTCCTTAGGCAACATTGTATCTTCTGCGATAGACATTCTAGAACAAGATTTGGCCATATTACAACATGGGCAATCTCCTCAATTACGTTCTATTATGTTAAGCTGGATGCTGCAATCTTAGCGTGCAGGCTATGTGCCTTGGCGTTATATTAACAGCATGTCTCTGAATACAATCTAACAGATAAACAGATAGAAATGGCACAAAAGGGAGCAAAATATTCAATGCTGCGTATCGAAAAATTGGATAGATTGGCATTACAGTGGCAGAATTACCGTCCACAGAATGGCTAATCCATGGCCACAAAACTCTACCGGTCACTACTTTTCAGTTTCAGTATTGCTTTAAACAAAAGCAGCCAGGCGGATATGAAGAAATGGGTAAGGAATACATTAAGGAATCTAGGGAATTACCATACAGATTTCGATGCCGGAGTGGGGATCGAGAAGTGCTTCTAAGCGGTACGAACTGTGAGAACACTTTAAGTGGATCACTCGTATGCCAGGATATAATGCTACACAGGGCTTTTAATGGTTCTGGAGCAAACTTGTCCTGCCATTTGAGGGGTGCCCCAGCTGCAGTGATTACTCCAGTATTCAGGCTGCTTGCAAATAGGAGTTACTTTATATTGAACAGTCAAGGCTGCTGCGCAATGCTCCCGGGCATCAGATATCTGGTAACCATGAGCTCCAGGGATTACTTGCTGTATGCAAGTATTGTTTCAGCCGACACATACAGTCAGGGAGGCGCCATTTTGGCCTTCACTGAATGTTTCTTAAATACGGTTTGATACTCTAAGCAGAATGAAAGCCATGCTTCTACAGAAGTCTGTGTTCTTAACCTTTGCTTGAGAGACTTTTGATCTCCAGATCGCGAGGTCTTCGGCAGAGATACAGGTCTTATTTATACAAACTGCCCTTTCCATTTTGCAGAAATGGTAAATCGTATCTTTAACCTGTCTGATACGACAGGCATAGTCCACCTATTTAAGACCATAGGTTCTGGACTTCTGGGCACCTTTCAGATGGTACTTGGGGTTATACAAAACTTCATACACTACGTATTCGAAAGCATCTTTTGAGGACTTCCGCTCATCCTGTTTCTAGTAGCAGGTATCCTGATTATTTTCCATCTGCTACGCAATGGACCCCCCTGTCACCAAGGAGATGCAAAAAGCACTCCTGGAGCGTAAATACCGTGACCGCATGGTACAACATCTAGGCACACCTCGCCTAAGAGCACTGAGTGCATCTTGGTTCTTGTCATTTCGACTAGTCTGGATGGACTACATCTTACCTGTCCTCCGATGCCCATTTTGCGGAGAAGAATGAGTGTTAGACCTTTGTTTGGCACTCCCATCATGTGTGCAACTGGATGTGAATGCTTGACTGGACCCTATAACGGCCCATGTTCTGCAGTGCCCCCAGCGTATTCTGAAGTTGATGGAGGTATTCCTTGAGCCCCCACAGCTATAAGTAGCACGTGTTGATATGGACACCGGCTCCTCCTCTGACATCCAGGCTTTGAATGGCGCACAGGCTGCCCCGGCTGTGGACAGTATGGAACATCTGTGCTCAATTGATGTACTTTGCCAGGTGTTACAGGGGCCGTCTACTGCGGAAGCAAGCAATGAAAATGTTGCATCTATCAGCCAGGCCACATAAACATTTGACTTATTTGGCTTGTCGTGTGCTGGAAGAAATTCACCCTTTTTTTAAACCAGCTCAAATTTGGAATTCAAAAACAAAATTTCATTTATTGGGCATACGTGGCTTTCTAATGCTTATAGTGGTTCGGACTGTAACTACGGAGACTTAAGAGCTATGGCTTGCAAAAAATGTTATGTTTTTTTTTAGAAATTGTTTAGAAGTTTTAAACATTTTAGCAAAATAGATGTCTATATCAGCTTTGTGCGTACAAATATCTAGTTAAGCTAGTAGTACGGTAATAAGTTACATATGTCGTCCAGTCGGAGGAGGAGTGGGTGTTATATTCCATATAGGTATCCTATATTGGCACAGGTAACATTGCAACCTTTCACCTATATTCTTCCTACATTACTTACATAACGATTCTTGGGGACTGGCCTTTTACCTAGATACAACACTGCATTTAGAACGCAGATTTTTCCCTAGTTCGAATCTCCTACATTATGCATGAGGCTTCTTGGAATCGCAGCAGGACTAACCTCTCCTCCTGTATAATATCTCTATATAAAGTTCAGGCTCGACGTCCTCCTTTAGGCCGACACAGTAACGCATCAAGGCAGGACCCCTGGGGGTACCTATGGATATATATACACATCACATCTTGCTTAGAGGGACAGAGGAGACCGAGACTTCCCGGCTGGCACACTGACCAGAGATGCTGAGGTTCCTGAATGCAGACGCTCCAGCTCGCAGTGGTCTAACATCTCTCGCTGGGTGTCCAACTCGAGACCAGGACGGGGTCCCATGTTCTCTCATTCTTAGGTAATGGGGTTGACTAGATCCTAAAGGGATTCTTGGCATAACACCTACACAGATGCTAGGTACATTTAGGTACATCTAGTTAGGGAGACATCGTAGGAGTACGCTCTTTTATCATGTGTTTTATGTACTTGTATATATTCATGATTATTGCAAGATGGTAGAACTTTACCGTCCCTTTACTTTCATAGTACTTCTAATCATATATCTCTGCTACTGTCCAATGTTTTTTGCAGATCATATGTTCTACACTAGAATAACAACTGTTCAATACATTTTTATTGAAAACGCCCAGCCTGTTTATTCAGTGTGTCTCTCAGAGACCAATAAATGAGCACTAGTGACTGAGCGAAAAGTAGTATATTGTTTCCACTATTCGGAGGGATCAGGGTTGTCATGTTCGAAGGTTGCCAAGAACTATTCTCTCCCCGATAAGAGGAGATTCTAGTGGCACTGTGAGCTAGCTGATACGGACAGTTTAAAATACCCGGTGGGGGTGCACAGAATCAGTCTGCCACCAGTTCCACAGTTTGTTATCCAAACGGGCAGAACTTTTCTAGGTATATAGGAACTACACTACAATAGTTGCTTGTACTGGCTCTGGAAGATGCACCTGCTTGCTGGGATCAACTAGAGAGTGCAAGTGAGACAGATTCTTGTCCTTGTCATGCCTATTCCAGGCTGGCTCTCATAAGTTCTGCTGAGCCTGTATTGATCTCTACCTGTCCCGATGTCTGGTGCTGATCACTATGACCTTGCTCATAGTTTGCAAGACCCTGCCTTGTCGATAGGCCTCTGAAATGTCACCAAAATTGCCCTGACAGTGAAAGTCTCTGTATTGTAGAAGTGCAATTTCATCAGCGACTCGCTCATTGTAGGCTATGTCACGTAGGCGGCCATCTTGAGATTGCTGTGCTCATGCCCTTTAAGCTGCCTACTTGTTGGGCAATTAATTCCAGCTACTACGCTCATTTTATGTATTAAATATTTTATTGAGCATAGGCAAAAAACAAATGCACCTCTGTTACTTCTGTAAGGGCCGCCACCGTTCTAGGGAGGCCGGGGTCAGCGACCCCGCGGGTACCCATCATAGGGCCAGCGGGTACAGTATCCCATTAACACAGCAAGCCGCCTACAACCCATCGGGCCGGCCGCGTCTTAAGAGGTGCTACAACGGTGCAAGCTGGTCAGTGCTAGTGCATTGCGAGAAAACACGAAAAACAAAGAACTGTAAACAACCCCCCCACCCACCCCACCCCAGCCCTCCCTTCTCCTTGTCCATGTCCGGGAACCAGCTCTAGGTCGCGAGTCACTCTCAACAGTCAGCGGATGCCACTCGCTTGGGGTCCGTGCGTTTGCGGGTATGTGTTTTGGGATCCGGGAGAGGTGTTTCGGCTAAGCGTAGCAAACGCAGGTAGCGCGGGCAGCTCAACTCCCGAAACTCCCCGGTGAGCAAGGCGAGGAATGGGCGCCAGAGTTCCGCAAATTCCGCCCCCCTCCCCGACGCTGCCAGCGATAGTTTCTCCATCCCCAGGATCGCCCACAGCCTGTGAAGCCACCCCAGTTGTTGCGGAGCTTGGGTCGCCCTCCAGTGTGCCACGATGTTTTGGACCGCAGCCCCAAGCGCAAGTGCAATCAGGCGCCCGCGCCAGGATTTCAGAGGATACATGAGTGCGTTTGGGAGGCCTAGCAGGATGTACGCTGGGAAGCGCGGCAGTTGTGTGTCTAGATGAGTATCTATAAGATCCAGGATAGGGTCCCAATAGGGGCGCAGCGCCTTACAGCTCCACAGCAGGTGTTCCAGCGTCCCTAGTTCCCCACATCCCCTCCAGCATCTGTCACTGATCCGGGCATCCCAGTGGTGCAGTCTCTCAGGGGTGTGGTACCAGTATGTTGCTACTTTAGTTAAAGTCTCGGTAAGGCCGGTGTGGTGCGCCGAGTGTCTGGCTCTGTGGTACACCCCCTCCCATTCCTTCCTAGTGAGCTGCCTCCCCAGGTCCCTCTCCCACCGGGCTTGGCCT
This sequence comes from Lissotriton vulgaris, assembly GCF_964263255.1. NCBI lineage: Eukaryota > Metazoa > Chordata > Amphibia > Caudata > Salamandridae > Lissotriton > Lissotriton vulgaris. Next base: position 892,824,017 of record NC_141689.1, on the reverse strand, counting down.
GCATTGTAGGTGTGTGCCTGCGTGAGGAGCAGCTGCTGATAGAGGTCCGATATCAACTTCTTATCCGAGGTGCGCGTCAGTAGCCATCGTTCGTACGGTGTGAGGGGCCGTCGGGCTTCGGGTTGGACCGAGGGGTGGAGCACCCAGTGGCGCACCTGCAGGTATTGCAAGCGTTCCGATTCGGCCACGCCGTAATCTGCTTTGACCTGCCGGAACGGCAGAATGCCCTTGGTGTCGAACATGTGTCCTGCCGCGCGACAGGGTGTCGTCCGCCACGTCGTGAACGCGCTGGCGTCCAAGCCCGGTGTGAAGTCTGGGTTCTCAAAGATGGGGGTCATGGGCGAGGGGAAGGTGGTCAGCCCCCTGGCCACGGCTACCCTATCCCACACTCGCAGGGCAGTGCTGGTGATTTCAGAGGCGTACAGGTTAGGGGGACGGTGTCGGCGCGGAAGGAAGGGCACACCCTGGAGGGTGCGGCCGGCCACTGCCTGGTCCAGGAAGAGCCAGTGCTTACCGGACTCCAGCTGGAACCACTCCACAAAGGTGCGTAGCTGTGCCGCCTGGAAGTACAGCGCAAGGTCAGGCACGCCGACGCCCCCGTTCGCGGGGGGTAGGGTGGCGAGAGTATGCTTGAATCTGGGTCGTCGGCCGTTCCAGATGAACCGTGACAATTCCGACTGAGTTTGTTGGAGCCAACCCGCCGGGGGGTTCAGAGGAAGCGTCTGGAACAGGTACAGAATCTGCGGTAGCAGTGTCATTTTGACTGCGGCAATTCTGCCCAACCACGATAGCGTAAGTGGTTTCCAACGCCGGAGTTGCTCCCGGAGTTTGCGGGTGAGGGCCTCATAATTGGCTCGCGCGGTGCCACGGACAGTGGGGGCTAGGCGAACGCCCAGATATGGGACGGTAGCGGCTGACCATTGGAATTGGAATTCCGATTTAATCTCGTCCACCACCTCCGGGCTTAGGGAGATGTTCAAGGCCTCAGATTTGGCTTCGTTGATTTTGAAGCCCGAGACCAGGGCGAAGGAGTGTAGCTCCACAAAGAGAGCGCGCAGGGATCGCATCGGGTCAGTGAGGGACAGCAGGACGTCATCGGCGTACAGGCTGATCGTGTGCGTGTCGGCTCCAAATTTAATCCCGGAAATGAGGGCATGTTGCCGCACCCTCTGAGCCATCGGCTCCATGTACAATGCGAACAGGAGTGGCGACAGCGGGCAGCCCTGGCGCGTGCCTCTGCCAATGTCGAATCTCGGGGAGGTGTGACCGTTCACTCGTACCGCGGCGTTGGGCCGGCGGTAGCAGTTGAAGATGCGGTGGCGAAGCTTCTCCCCAAAGCCGAAGTGGCGGAGGACCTGATCAAGGTACGGCCAGTGCACCCTGTCGAAGGCTTTCTCCGCATCGATGGTGAGCAGCATGCAGCCGGGTTTAGTGCGTGATCCGGCCTCGATGAGGTGTAGCACCCGCTTAGTGTTGTCGCTGGTCTGCCGTTGGGGGATAAAGCCCGCTTGGTCGGGGTCTATCAGTTGTTGCATGTAGGGGGCGATGCGGCTCGCGAGTATGCCAGTGTAGAGTTTCAGGTCTATGTTCAGGAGCGATATGGGTCTGTAGGAGCCGCAAAGTGCCGGGTCACGACCGGGTTTGGGAATGACAGAGATAGACGCCTCCAGCAGGTCCGGATGTATGGCGCCAGGTGTGTCAAATGTGTTGAATAGGTCACGCAGGAGAGGGGCAAGTCGCTGGCAAAAGGTCTTGTAGAACGCCGCGGTATAGCCGTCGGGTCCCGGGGATTTCCCGATTTTTAGGCGGGCAATGGCCGAAATGACCTCTTCTAGGCCTATGGGCCGCTCCAGGAAGTCCGCCTGGGCTTGGGTAAGGGCGGGGAGGTCCGCGCCTCGCAAATAGGCTGGACCGGTGTCAGGGTCCAGGTGATCCGCGTCGTAGAGCGCCGCATAGTAATTGCCAAACGCCGTCGCAATCGCTGCGTTCTCTGTGACCAGGTCGCCACTGGGCAACCGGAGAGAGCTCACCTGTTGCCGCTGAGTCTGCGCCCGAAGTCTACTCGCCAGCAGTTTCCCGCAACGGTCGCCACCGGTATAGTAAACGTGTTTGAGGCGCATCGCGGCGTATTCCGCCACATCTTGGTCTAGGGCCGCTAGCATTTTCCGCTCGGCGCACAATTGACGCCATGCCCTGGACGCCCCCGTGCGCTGGTGCATCTGTTCCAATTCCGCCACGCGTTGGGAGAGCTCGGCTCGTTTCCGCTCCCTCTCCTTGTTGTTGGCCGTGGCAATGGAAATAATTTCCCCGCGCAGGACCGCTTTAAGGGCCGCCCACTGGGTTGCCCTGGAGGTGTCGTCATTTGCGTTATGCTCCAGAAAGCGGTCGATCGCCAACGTGAGCCGGGTCTGGGTGTCCGGCAGCTGTAAGAGACCGTCCCGCAGTCTCCAGTGCCGTTGTGGTGCAGGCATGGCACCCACCCGGAGCGTCGCCACCACTGGGCAGTGGTCTGAGAGCGAGGCCGGTAGTATCTCCACGCTCTCGGCCTGTAGCGCTAGCTGCGAAGAGCCCAGGAAATAGTCTAGCCTCGCATATGTCTTATGAGCGGCCGAGTAGTACGTGTAGGCGGTGGTTTGGGGGTGTGTGTGCCGCCAGAGGTCGATGAGGCCCAGGTCAGCCAGGTGTGCGTGACCTGCCGCTGTGAGCGCCCCTACTTGACCCGATCTCTGTCCCGAGCGGTCCGCCGTGTTATGAAAGACTAGGTTGAGGTCCCCCCCTAGCAGCAAGTGAGTGTGTGTGGTGGCTGTGATCGTCTCCAGGGCTGTGTGCAGGAACTTTTCTTGGCCATCATTCGGGCCATAAACTGAGCCCACAAGCAGGGTGTGACCCGCGAGTTGGAAGCTATAGAGTAGGAGCCGCCCTCTAACTTCGGCTTCTTTATGGAGGACTTTCCCCTCAAAGGACTTAGCCACTAGGATCGCCACCCCCGCGGACTTCTTCGGGGAAGAGGAAAAGAACTGCCACGGGAACGCGCGGGATTTGAGTCTATGCTGGTCGCTGCGCACAAGGTGTGTTTCCTGGAGGAGGCAGATGTCCGCTTTGGAGCGCTCGAGATAGGATAAGATCGCCCTGCGTTTGTTCGGGCTGTTGAGACCCCGCACGTTAAGCGTAAGCACTATGAGGTGTCGTGGCATATCTGGGATCGTACGAGTAAAGCCAAGCCTGCCCGGTGGCCGTGAGTGTGGGCCCACGGGTCGTGGAAAACGCTGCGCTAGGGACCGCGGTAGGGCAACCCCCGGCGACCGAACCTTCTGGACAAGGAGAACCCTCCCACCCCTCCCCCCACACCCTCCAGGACCCCCCCAACCCAAACTGTCCCCCCTGATCCCCGCTCAACCGGAGCAATTGGAGCAACCCCCCCTCCTGGAACCCCTCCTCACGTAGTGCAAACAGTTCCCATCCAACTCCCCGTGCCCACCCCCCTACCCCACCCACCTCCCCAACTGGTGAAGAAACATGGTCCAATATTGTCCCAGGTCCAGACTCATGGTCACTGGACCCGTGGTAAGGTAAGTCCGTAGAGTGGGGGTCGTGGCGGCGTCGCGAGCAGGTCGACCAGCTCGAAGCACTCCGCCACGAACGAAAAGACAAAGTCACCATCAGGGAAGACCCAGGAGCGCTCTGCACGCGCCCCCGCCGCCGGACTAGATTAGCCCGAACCCATCATGGCTTGTGGAACCGGTGTGTCGCTCTCCCAGTGCTCAGGTATTGTTCGACGGCGCCAGGCCCTGCGCCACCGTCTCCACCGCGGCCCTCTGGCCCTCTTCTATCTCGGTCGCCGCGGGGCGTTTCGGCCTGCGTCTGCGTCGTTGCTGCTGCCAGCGGCCCGGGCCAGTCTCAGTAGAAGCCTTATCTCCCGGCGACCCATCGTCGACCACCGGTTCCTCCAGGCCCAGCACGCGGCAAGCGTCCCTGAGGGTGCGTGGCTGATGAAGGATATTGCCGAGCCGAAAGACCAAGCGGAAGGGGTGCCCCCAGCTGTAGGAGATGTTGCGCTGTCTCAGTTCCGCTGTCACTGGCCGAAAAATGCGTCGTTTCTCGAGGGTAAGTGCAGCCAGATCCTGGTAGAGCGCCGGTGCATGGTCGCCGAAGACGATCCTATCCATGCGGCGCGCCTTGTTCAGGATCTCCTCCTTCGTCCTGAAGTCCTGCACGCACACCAAGATGTCTGGGGGGTGCGTTGCATCGGCTCTCGGCGGGCCCGTTCGGTGGGCTCTATCCAGTCGCATGGGGGCATCCGCCTGGCGGCCCAAGATGTGGTTGAAGAGGCCCTGTGTGAACCGAAAGAGGTCCTCCGTGTCTGGGGCCATTTTCACTCCTCGGATCCTGATATTATGCCGCCGGGAGCGGTTCTCCAAATCTTCGGCATGAGTCTGGAGGTCCACCTGCTGGTCGTGGATGCGGGCCAACTCCTGCCTCAGGGCCTCTATTTCGGCGTCCCGGGTGTCGCTCTTCGTTTCCAGGTCTGCCACTCTCTCCCCTATGGCGTCGGTGTCGCGGCGGACCTCCTTGATCTCGTCCTGGAGCTCCTTCTTTAGTGCGTGGATGTCGTCCCTCAGCCCCGTGAACAGGGACTCCAGAAAGGACCGCGTGACTGGAGCCTCGGGATCTGCCCCCTCGGGGGGTGATGGGTCCACCGTCTGCTTGCCCGCGTCTCCTCGGGGGTTTGACCCCCTGGGGCCATTCCGCTTCCCCACGGTGGGGGGGGGTGAAGAGATCCTTGATGGTGCGATCCTTCCTGGGCCTTCCGCCGGACATATCGTTCCCGAGACCCCAGCCGCGTCCGCCGGTGTCACCTTCAGCTGGCCGCAGACCGTCCTTCAATCCTGGTGGGCACCGCTCCGGCCCCGGGACAACCAGCGCAACGTGAGTGGCTCCCCCGTAGTCCTCTCAGTCTGCCACCACTCCGGGGGAGCAGTGCGACGCGGCCTCTCCACAAGTCCGTGGCCGGGTCAGGGGGGGCCGCGGGATGCTCCACAAGGCTGTAGCCAGGTATAGGGGGGGCCGCGTGACGGGTGCAGGAGCACCGGCAGTGGAGGGCAGGACGGAGAGCACCGGACGGGCCGGGCGGGAGGCCGTCCAAGATGGCGCCCGCGGCACACCACGACGTACTGTCCTGGGGGCAAGAGCCCAGGCTGGTCGTTGAGGCCTCCTCGCGGCGAGTGGGGTCCGCTCAGCTCCGTGGGGGTCGTGGTCGGGGGGGGGCTCGGCCGCTCGAGTAGGCGTTTTCCGTGCCCGCTCAGGATGAGGGCCCTCGCGCTGTCCCACCACGTGCGCGGCTCCTTATGGCTCCTCTCCGCACCCCCCGCACCGACCTGTCACCACCTCCCCCGACGAAGGCCCAGGTGCGTAGATGCAGCTAGGGACCGGGTAGTGCCGCAGGCAGGGATGGGCGACTGCTGGGGGCCCTGCCAACCGACCCCGTGTCGGCTGAATGTGTTTTAAAATGTCCCGACCTGCCGACGAGTCCTGCTGCCAGTGGACAGGACCGTGGGGGTGTCCGCCGGTCCCCGCCGACTCCCGGTGATCCCACGTGGATGGGGGCCTGCTGGGCTGGGGGGTGGGGGCCTCCCTCACCGCCTCTCCTCACCTCCGAGTATAGGGCCATCCACTCGACCCGGGCCGGGTCCGCCGCCCGGCGCTGCCAGCCAGGCACTTCAGGTAGCAGCAGGTCGGCGTGGTGAGCCCGCAGAAGCCCCCGTCAGATGGTCACGGGGGCCTCGCGCTCGATCGCGCGGGCCGGGCTCACCGATGCAGCAGCCGGGCACAGACGCCCGTGACTCGGCCCGCAGGCTCCGCCCCTCGCGGCCTCGCTGTCGTTCCGCGCTTCCCCAGGCCGTCCGAGCCGCCAGACCACCGGGATTCTGCACCTGGAATCGCCACACAGCTGTCCAGCAGTTCCCCGCAGCAATGCCGGCCTCAGCCCGCCAGGGAAGTGCTCGGGTCCGGGCTTTCTGCTGAGATAGACGCTGTGGATAACGGCCGGCGGCGGGAGCTCCGACAAAGCACGTCTGCTCACGCCGCCATCTTGGCCACCGTCACTACGCTCATTTTAGAGTAGCTCCAACTTTCCCCTAGTTAGGAAGCCTTTCAGCAGTCCATCAGCTTAATTCAGACATCACCTGCTTCATTCATGCCCACGAAGAGAACCTGACCCGAGGCCCAGGCTGCAGCTCAGCGAGAACCGTGTTTTGGTTCCTTCTCCCTGAATATGCCCCCTTTAACCATCCTGTTAGTTTAGACACACATTGGGGCTTATTTAGAGTTTAGCAGAGCTGGAGGAACAGAGTAAAATTAATTTAGTGTCAGACAAACCGATGTATAACCACTAGCAAAACCTTTGCAAGTGGTAACACTTGACCCAGTGGTTACTGCTGTGGAAGGCGCCTCTGTGAGATCCTCATCAGGTTTGCAGGAATCTCTAAAGAAGGCCCATTTGTTGAAAGCCATGCTCCTGTAGCAGTTGCATCACTCCAGTTAGATAAGCTCAAGCCTGGAGAAATATATATCTGTTCATCCACTATCAATATCTACGTGCTCTGTTGATTTAGTACACTCAGTTGTGCTTGATGGTCGTTATGCATCCCCCAGTAGACTCACACTGGTTGCATTATTTTACACATTTAGTAGCACTATTTAAGTAGTTCCGAACACCCAGTTCTAAATTGGCTGTGAAATGACACTGTACCATCAAAGGGAAAGTGGTTGTTCTTTTCCAAATTGCTTCACGTCCTACCCTTGTCACCATTGTTCAGATTTGCTTACATGAGAATACTTGCATTTAATTTACTTTCCTCCCCCCCAAAGTACAGCACGTTGTGTATACGTCCCCTCTGGAATCTCCATCTAACATACAATCTCATGATACAGAACACCTGTAGCTTCCTTAGTACATTGCATATCCATCTACTTGCCTTAAACTCCAGCATACCTTTTTAGGTCTCGTGACCTATCAATGCGCATGCGCATTGAGCGGAGCGAGACTATAGGGCTTTAAACAGACTTTAACTAACTGGCGATTTGGTGCTGTGCCCGTGCGCTTTTAGGTCAATGCACAAGCGCATTGACCTAAAATGCGCGTGCACATCATCAAATCGCCATCTGTTCCCTCAGCCGCACTCCTCCCACACCTTTGAAGTGAAGCTTAGCTTCACTTCAAAGGCCCCTGCTGCTTCACACCCTCATCGCCGCTCTCCCCGCTCCGCCCCTCCCCTGCCCGCCGTGTCGCATTTCTCCTCCCCCCTCCCCACAGCAATGCCCTCCGTCTTGTTTGCGTTTTGCTTCGTACTAATAATAATAATAATAATAATAATAATAATGATAAAGAGCTTATAAAGCGCACAGTAACGCCATCACGGCGTGTCCCCGCGCTGAATGGAGCTACTCACAACCACCCACTACAGAACCCCTAGCCCTACAAGGTATAGAGTAGAGTTTTGAGCCTAGCCCGAAACACCGTCTCACTGCTCTCCAGTCTCGGGGCAGGAGGAAGTTTGTTCCAGTGCTGAGCAGCTTGGAGCGAAAAAGATCGTCCGCCCATTCTGGCCTTCCTTACCCTTGGGACTTTCAACAGCCCAATGCCCTCCGATCGAGGGCCCTTGGTGGTTCGAGCGGCTGACTAAGTCCCTAAGATAGGCGGGCGACCTGCCCCAGACAATACGGTGACAGAAGAGGAGGCATTTGAACAGCACGCGTTTCTTCACTGGCAACCAGTGAAGCGCATCCAGTGCCTGCTGAGAATTTGCTCTCCTAGGTCTCCTTAGCACCAGTCTGGCGGCAGCATTCTGGATGACTTGCAGGCGACCAAGGCTACCCTCGGTGGACCCAAGGAACAGAATGTTTCCATAGTCCAACCGAGAGGTCACCAGCGCCTGCGTCAACGTCCTTCTGGCCTCTAGGGGTAGCAGGTCTAAAGTTTTGTTTAGGGTCTTCAGTACCCCGAAACACTTGCCCACAAGACGCCTTATATGGTCCTCACAGGAGAGAGTGGGGTTAATCCATACTCCCAGGTTCTTAGCCTCCTCACAAGGTGTGGGAGTAGGACCAAGGCATGGAGGCCACCACTCAGCCGACCAGCTGTCACTCTTTCCCCCCACTACCAGAACCTCTGTCTTAGAGCCGTTGAGCTTTAGGCAGTGGGAGTCCATCCACTCAGCTAACACCTGCATACAGGCCTTAAAGTTGGTGGAGGCATTGGCGGTGTTCTGTGATAGAGAGATCAGCAGCTGGGTGTCGTCGGCATAAGATACCAATTCCACCCCGTATGCCTGTACCACCTTCGCCAGGGAGGCCGTGTGCAGATTAAAAAGAGTGGGGCTCAAAGCTGAGCCCTGAGGCACTCCCTGGTCTAGTGGCATCTCTACTGATCGACATGCCCCTTGTTGTACCTGGAAGCATCTTCCTGTGAGGAACGACTGCAGCCAGTACAGCGCGGGACCAGCGACCCCAGCCTCGCTAAGACACTGTAGCAAGATAGAATGAGCTACAGTGTCAAATGCTGCGCTGAGGTCGAGCATGATCAGGGCCATTGTGTGTCCTGCATCTGCTCCTGCTCTTAAAGTCTCAGAGGCACGTAAGAGAGCTGTCTCCGTCGAGAAGCCAGCTCTAAATCCTGATTGGGAGGGATGAAGTAGATTCCCTCTCTCCAGGTGCTCAGTGAGTTGAGCATTGACCACCTTCTCAGCCACTTTTCCACGTAAGGCAGTAATGAAATGGGTCTGAGCTTTTCCAGCACATCAATGCTTACATTTGGTTTTTTCTTTATTGGGAGTACTATAGCCTTCTTCCACTCCTCTGGAACCCGCTGAGTGGAGAAAGAGGTCTGTAAGACATGTCTTATGTGTGGTTCCAGTCCAGCTAGACCCTCCGCAATGACCCAAGGAGGGGCCGGGTCATTGGGGGATCCAGACTTCACACTACGACAAATCTTTATTAGACTATCAGCCGACGGGACCTCGAAGATTTGCAAAGAAGAGTCGGGAGCCATAGGCGATCCAACAGCTCTGAAGTCTATGCCCCTTCCCGGCTGTTGAGAGAAGGAGGTATAGATTGCTTTAACTTTGTTTGAAAAAAAGTTAGCAACTCTATTGCATTCCTTCGTGGAGACACTTACAGGAGCATTTGAGCTGGAAACCAGAGATATTTCCTTGTAGATTTTAAACAATTCGCGTGAGGAGCTCTCGGCTGCCTCAATGCGTGCCTGGAAATATTTAGCTTTCGCTCTGCGTACTGCATACTGATAGCTTCTATGTGCCAAGCTATAGCTGCTTTTGCCCTGTTCGCTAGGGTTCCTTCTCCAGCTCCTTTCGAGCTTTTTGCAGTTAGACTTAGTTTGCTGGAGTTCCTGTGTGAACCAAGGGGCGGTGCGTTGTCTACCCTCCTTGGCTTTGCCCTTACTCAGGGGTGACATGTATATTAATGTATGCTGGCATGTGGTGGCATGGTGGACATCTGTGAAATGCCCCAGCCTCTGTATAGGGTGTTCTGGCTGCATGTGCACTTGCACCTGGCTAAGAATCCTTCTCGTCCATTGATTGGGGATTCATGCGTTCATTCGCTGCTTAAACTGCTGGAGATCTGTCTGCTTCACATTGAATTCGCCCCCCGCCCAAACCACCATACACGAATTGAGAGGCTGTCGGACGCTAGCTAGACCTCTTTAAATACATTGCTGTGTCTGGACAGTGCAGGCACAGAGACTTCACACTGTAGGAGTTTCACCCCTCTTCACCTCCTAAACCCTGATTTTATTGCTGCACTGCCCTAGCCATTGGAGCGTTCCGACCTACGGAGGTATTCATTTATTTATTTACTAAATTGTAGAAGCGCGGTCCGCTTCGGATGCGCTTAGTTCCGTGTCTCGTTTTTTTTTTTTTCCATTAGTTGTGTTTGTGCCTACAAGAGTTCTGCAGCATGCGGCTGTAATGAACAGATCTACTCTTTAAATACATTGCTGTGTCTGGACAGTGCATGCACAGAGACTTCACACTGTAGGAGTTTCACCGCTCTTCACCTCCTAAACCCTGATTTTATTGCTGCACTGCCCTAGTTTATTTATTTATTTATTTATTTATTTAATCAGTTGCACAAGCGTGGTCTGCTTTGGCCGTGCTTGTATATTTATTTATTTAATTAGTTGCACAAGCGCTGTCCGCTTCGGCTGCACTTGCTTCATTTTTTTTTCATTAGTTGTGTTTGTGCCTACTAGAGTTCTGCAGCATGCGGCTGTAATGAAGAGATCTACTCTTTAAATACATTGCTGTGTCTGGACAGTGCATGCACAGAGACTTCACACTGTAGGAGTTTCACCCCTCTTCATCCTCCTAAACCCTGATTTTATTGTTGCATTAAATTGGTTTGCTTGGATTGACATTCTGAAGGCTAGTACTGATAAAATCTTTTTTAAAGGTTTTAAAGGAACAGCGTGCCGTCCGTCACTGGCCCCCACTCTCATATTGTTTGTTGCTGTGAACACCATGTAATGAGGTACAGTCCCAGGGGAATTGAAAAGATACTATATTTACAGGATTCGCACAGACTTTTACTACATCGCCCTGCCAGGGCTGCAGCTGCTCGGCATGGTGTGCCCGTGCAGACTCAACCCACCACACCCGAGCTCTGGCTTTTCAAGCTAGTTTGCAGGAGGAACTCGCTTCTTGGTCTCCCTCTCCCCATCTCCCCCTCTGCCTGCTCTCCTCTCTCTCTCCCTCCCTGTCTCCCTCCCCTCTCTCTCCCCCTCTCTCTCCCCTCCGTCCTTCGCTCTCGCCCTCCCCCTCTCTTCTTCCCCTCCCTCTCTCCCTCTACCCTCTCTCCTTTTCCCTCTCTCCCTTTCCCTCACTTCCCTCTCTCCCTTTCCCTCACTTCCCTCTCTCCCTTTCCCTCTCCTCTCTCCCCGTCTCCGTCTCTCTCCCCTCTCTCCCCCCCTCTCTCTCCCCCTCTCTCTCCTCTCTCCCACTCTCTCTCCTCTCTCCCTCTCTTTACCCTCTCCCTCTCCCTGCTCTCTCCCTGCTCTCCGTTTTGTCCCTCTCCCCATCTCCCCCTCTGCCTGCTCTCCTCTCTCTCTCCCTCTCTCTCTCCCCTCTCCCTCCCCTCCGTCCTTCGCTCTCGTCCTCCCCCTCTCTTCTTCCCCTCCCTCTCTCCCTCTCTCCCTCTCTCCTCTCTCCTTTTCCCTCTCTCCCTTCCCCTCACTTCCCTCTCACTCTCTCCCTTTCCCTCTCTTCCCTCTCCTCTCTCTCCGTCTCTCTCTCCTCTCTCCCCCTCTCTCTCCTCTCTCCCCCTCTCTCTCTCCCTCTCTCTCCTCTCTCCCTCTCTTTACCCTCTCCCTCTCCTTGCTCTCCCTGCTCTCCTTTTTCTCCCTCTCCCCATCTCCCCCTCTGCCTGCTCTCCTCTCTCCCTCGCCTCTCTCTCCCCTCCGTCCTTCGCTCTCGTCCTCCCCCTCTCTTCTTCCCCTCCCTCTCTCCCTCTACCCTCTCTCCTTTTGCCTCTCTCCCTTTCCCTCACTTCCCTCTCACTCTCTCCCTTTCCCTCTCTTCCCTCTCCTCTCTCCCTGTCTCCGTCTCTCTCCCCCCTCTCTCTCCACTCTCCCCCTCTCTCTCCTCTCTCCATCTCTTTACCCTCTCCCACTCCCTGCTCTCCTTTTTCTCCCTCTCCCCATCTCCCCCTCTGCCTGCTCTCCTCTCTCTCTCCCTCCCCTCTCTCTCTCCCCCCGTCCTTCGCTCTCTTCCTCCTCCTCTCTTCTTCCCCTCCCTCTCTCCCTCTACCCTCTCTCCCTTTCCCTCACTTCCCTCTCTCCCTTTCCCTCTCTTCCCTCTCACTCTCTCCCTTTCCCTCTATTCCCTCTCCTCTCTCTCTCCCCCTCTCTCTCCTCTCTCCCTCTCTTTACCCTCTCCCTATCCCTTCTCTCCTTTTTCTCCCTCTCCCCATCTCCCCTCTGCCTGCTCTCCTCTCTCTCCCTCGCCTCTCTCTCCCCTCGATCCTTCGCTCTCGTCCTCCCCCTCTCTTCTTCCCCTCCCTCTCTCCCTCTACCCTCTCTCCTTTTCCCTCTCTCCCTTTCCCTCACTTCCCTCTCACTCTCTCCCTTTCCCTCTCCTCTCTCCCCGTCTCCGTCTCTCTCCCCCTCTCTCCCCCTCTCTCTCTCCTCTCTCCCCCTCTCTCTCCTCTCTCCAGCTCTTTACCCTCTCCCTCTCCCTGCTCTCCTTTTTCTCCCTCTACCCATCTCCCCCTCTGCCTGCTCTCCTCTCTCTCTCCCTCCCCTCTCTCTCCCCTCCGTCCTTCGCTCTCTTCCTCCTCCTCTCTTCTTCCACTCCCTCTCTCCCTCTACCCTCTCTCTTTTTCCCTCTCTGCCTTTCCCTCACTTCCCTCTCACTCTCTCCCTTTCCCTCTCTTCCCTCTCCTCTCTCCCCATCTCCGTCTCTCTCCCCCTCTCCCTCTCTCTCCCCCTCCCCCTCTCTCTCTCCTCTCTCCCCTCTCTCCATCTCTTTACCCTCTCCCTCTCCCTGCTCTCCTTTTTCTCACTCTCCCCATCTCCCCCTCTGCCTGCTCTCCTCTCTCTCTCCCTCTCTCCCTCCCCTCTCTCCCTCCCCTCCGTCCTTCACTCTCTTCCTCCTCCTCTCTTCTTCCCCTCCCTCTCTCCTTTTCCCTCTACCCTCTCTCCTTGTCCCTCTACCCTCTCTCCTTTTCCCTCTCTCCCCGTCTCCACCACAGCACCACTCTGCACCACCACAGCACCACTCTGCACCACCACAGCACCACTCTGCACCACCACAGCACCACTCTGCACCACCACAGCACCACTCTGCACCACCACAGCACCACTCAGCGCAACCACAGCATCACTCAGCGCAACCACAGCATCACTCAGCGCAACCACAGCATCACTCAGCGCAACCACAGCATCTCAGCGCAACCACAGCATCTCAGCGCAACCACAGCATCTCAGCGCAACCACAGCATCTCTCAGCGCAACCACAGCATCTCTCAGCGCAACCACAGCATCACTCAGCGCAACCACAGCATCACTCAGCGCAACCACAGCATCACTCAGCGCAACCACAGCATCACTCAGCGCAACCACAGCATCACTCAGCGCAACCACAGCATCACTCAGCGCAACCACAGCATCACTCAGCGCAACCACAGCATCACTCAGCGCTACCACAGCATCACTCGGCGCTACCACAGCATCACTCGGCGCTACCACAGCATCACTCGGCGCTACCACAGCATCACTCGGCGCTACCACAGCATCACTCGGCGCTACCACAGCATCACTCGGCGCTACCACAGCATCACTCGGCGCTACCACAGCATCACTCAGCGCTACCACAGCATCACTCAGCGCTAGCACAGCATCACTCAGCGCTACCACAGCATCACTCAGCGCAAACCACAGCATCACTCAGCGCAAACCACAGCATCACTCAGCGCAAACCACAGCATCATTCAGCGCAAACCACAGCATCACTCAGCGCAAATACAGCATCACTCAGCGCAACCACAGCATCACTCAGCATCACCACAGCATCACTGGTTCAAATATGTTCTCTCAATGTTTCAAGCTTTATTACAAATGTCAAAAAAGATGTTAATATTTCACTTCTGTTCTTGGATTTTCGTCACAATAAAATACACTGAACATAATCTTCACTAAAGTTATTTACAAAAGTTTAAGCTATTGCCATTATAAATTACAATCACTTTTATTTAAGTAATAATTATTTAAAAAAGTTAAAAGCCATTGTTATTTGTAATATCAATACATCTAAGTCACGTAAATACAAAACATGTTGCATTACAAGTGCTATAGGTGTCACATTTGCGAAAGTTATAACTATCGGCATTGTAAATGACAAAGCTATTAATTTAGATATTTTAAAAAACAACACCTAAATAAAAAAAAGTCATTTATAAGACCAATAGCTCAAACTTTCCTAATGCGAGACCTATTGCATTTCCAATGCTTGTTTTAAGCAGTCCTCTACTACCTTCTTTTGGTCTTGAGATAGACTTAGTTCTCTGGGGGAATAGGACTGGTGTGGTGGTTGTAGGAAGTCTATTTTGAACACTTGGACAGTTTCTAGGACCCAAGGGTCCCTGGTGATTGATTTCCAGGTTTAGAAAAAGAATTTGAGGTGTCCACCTACTTTTACCCTTAAAGAATTGCAAAGAGGAAGATCGGTACTCACTGTTAACCCTTTAATTGCTGCCGACGGCAGCACTACCTCCCCAGTGCTGCCGTCGGCCAATGGCCGACGCGGCCCCGCCCGCGCACGGAAACGCACGCACCGCGGCGGAATTACAGCCGCGGTTAACGGGTTAAAGGTGTTCGTGTTCTGTCCACGTCCCCTGGGGCCTCTTGAGCGGGAGCCTCGGCCATGTTGTGGATAAGAGAGCGGTGGTGATCCCTGCTGGAAGCCACTTGCTCTACAATTAGGCCTGTATGACGTTCAGCCGGGCGTAAGGCCCCTTCTTTCTGCCTGTCCAAAACCACTTTAGTTGAAGGCCCTTGTCATGTTAGACTGGGCCTTGTCTAGACCAGTAAAGGTAGTGATGTATTTGCTGAGGGATTTGATCATGCCATCCCAGAATTGGGGTTCGCTGATGCTTCTTGGGTAGCCAATACAAAAGAAATGAGTGTTACTGCACACCTTATTTTTTAATGTAAACGTCAATGGTTATCAGTACTCCGTGGTTAATTATGTGTGCGTGCTACCAATGTGTGGAGTGAGTAGACCCCTATCACTCAAAATGTATACAATGTGAAGAAGGCTCTGGACTACCAGAGTCTGAACACGGTGCACAGCTTAAAGGACAACTATCTGTTGTCTCCCAGTTTTTCTACAAATTTTAAACAATAAACCAAATTGATTCAATGTTCATTCAAAGCTTTGTTCATTATTTGTATGAAAGTTTCAACAGGGCAACATAATTAGTGCAGATTCACGAGAAATAGCAATGAACATGAAAAATAATAATAAACAATTTCAACACAACAATATCTGACGTGTTTCATTGAATATTAAAGTGCCATTAAACAACAGTACAATGAGGTAAATACTGATTAGAATAAACGAAAATTCCAATGCATTTCGGGTTCCAACATATGAACCCTTCGTCAGGGGACAACAATAGATAAACAAACAATAGATAAACAAACAATAAACAAGGTTAAAAAATCAGCAAAATCCTCTTCACTAATTTGTAACAGGTGAAGGTTTTTGGGTATCACAATGTATGTAACTGAGAGCTGTTAGTAGCCAACTTTTGTGTTGCAGGCTTCCCGCGGACGATAAAATTAGAGGATTTTGCTGATTTCTGAACCTTGTTTATTGATTATTCATTTATTGTTTTCCCCATGACGAAGGGTTTATATGTTGGAACCCAAAATGCATTGGGATTTTCGTTTATTCTAATCAGTATTTACCTCATTGTACTGTAGTTTAATGGTAATTTAAAATTCAATGAAACACGTCAGATATTGTTGTGTTGAAATTGTTTATTATTATTTTTCATGTTAATTGCTATTTCTCGTGAATGTGCACTAATTATGTTGCCCCGTTGAAATTTTCATACAAATAATGAACAAAGCTTTGAATGAACATTGAATCAATTTGGTTTATTGTTTAAAATTTGTAGAAAAACTGGGAGACAACAGATAGTTGTCCTTTAAGCTGTGCACCGTGTTCAGACTCTGGTAGTCCAGAGCTTTCTTTACTTTGTATACATCTTGGGTAGCCAAGTCACCCAGCATGGGATTTATTTTGGATTGAATAACTCTACGTCTTTCGGAGTTTATGCTTGCGTTCGCATTGCCAGCAATATCAAAACTCTTTAGTTCCAACCCCTAAGGAGAGGGACGTCTATCAGGTTTTGGTTTAAGTGGCATTCTTCAGCCATGATTATGATCCTGGCTAGGGTACCCAGTACATCAAGGCGACTGACTTGGCACTACTTTAAAGACCTATACATACCTTTTCTAGGGTCTCTCCCTATTTTAAATAGGAATATTATGAGTTCTGGGTCAAGGTTAGGGATACTTTATCCTGAATGACCGGACTAGAGTATTCAGTTCAGAGGAGATTGTCTGAATAAAGTTGGTCACATGGTCTTGAGATCACCATTCCGCATTCTAGGGTGTCTAATGTTGTTGGGTGAGAATGTTTCTTGACCCAGAGGGTCCAGTATTGGGTTGTTAGAGAGTTATTTTCTTCCAGTGCATTTCTTGAGTCTTTCTTAGACTAGTGTGGATAAGAGTGCCGCTTTGTGCACTCATTAGGCTAGTGTTGCCTAGGTCACCCATCATATTTAAGGAGCTTAGACCTCCTCTGTTTCTTGAAGTGCTTAGACGTCCTTTGAAATTTGAGGTGCTTAAACCTTCAGAGCGTTTTGAGGTACTAGGGCCTCCCTCAATCCCATTGGAAGAAACACCCTCAATATGTTTTATCTTTTTTTTTATCCTCTTTCCCCTCTGCTTATGGGTATCTAACTCCCCACTAGACATTGAGTATGTGTCCGGTTCTTCCTCGTAGAGGGTGGGTTTTTGTTGCCCATAACTTGATGTATGGTCTCAAGCACGCAGCCACGCATTTCTTGCTGGATTTTTTTATTTTTATTAAATCCTCATTTATATTTGGGGGGCTTTTCAGAGCTCTGACTATCTAGATTTGACATCTTGTGCCTTGTAATATATTTTTGTTATATATATTTTATTTTTCAGAAAAAAACTTTTTGGGGTGATCTCTTTATGATATAGCTAATATCCCTATTGCGTTACCTTGCAATTTTTTTTATATTAGGCTTTGCTTATTTCCCTTTTGTTATATAAATTATTTTTTTTTTAAATTTAGTCGTTTGTATCTTATTTTTAAATATAATGGGCTGTTAAGTTGTGCTAATTTTAGAATGATGGGCTGTTAAAAGGAAGATCCCAGGGCTGCTGGAGAGACTATCAGCTGTTCATTCAATGTAGCAACTGACCGAGTTAC
The DNA here is from genome assembly GCF_964263255.1 of Lissotriton vulgaris. Classification (NCBI taxonomy): domain Eukaryota; kingdom Metazoa; phylum Chordata; class Amphibia; order Caudata; family Salamandridae; genus Lissotriton; species Lissotriton vulgaris. The sequence goes on along the minus strand of NC_141689.1, from coordinate 892,806,975 downwards.
TCGAGCGAACAGCCATGTCTATGATGGCAAAAAGCAGTTGTTGACGACTTCTTTTCTCTAATCTTCAAGATCTCCAACTTCTCCAGATGCGCTTCTATGATGGTGCGTGTTGGGAGAAGCGGTGTCGGTAGGAACTCTTTGATACCTGAGGTACGTGACTGGGCCTGGCTAGAGGCTCAGAAACATCTGGCACCTGTTACGGTGCATGTTGTTTGCGGGATAGTGCTACAATGATAAATAAGATTGGCCAGCCATGGGTTGTTTCGTGTGACACCTCTTACGGTGCGGCTTATTTGCAGCGCAGTGTGCTGTAGGGCTTATTATGTTAGAAATGACAAAAGGTAAGGGGGGGGGAGGAGTGTCGACCACAGATTAGAAGCCTTGCCTCTTTACCCCACAGTGAAAGCTGAATAGGAAAATCACTAGGAAGGAAATATAAAAAACAAGCATATATCCATCTATCTATCTATCTAGATTGAATCGGTTATAGTAACCATAATAATATGGAAAGAGAGATCTTGTTAGTTAAAGGTTAGGGAAGGTAGTAGCAGGTTACTTATCTGTGTGGAGCCGCATTTAAAAGAGGCAGATTGTACTGAGTGCATTCCTATTATATCCTGAATGTATTATGTTCTAGAACAATCTATATTGTGATGTAATACTTCAAAGTTCCTGTGTGGAGTTGGCATTACAAAATTAATGTATAATGGTAGCCTCCGGTCTAGTAATTAAATTACCACATAGTGTTTGCCTCAAACATTTAGCATTTTCAGTCGCACATTTCAATGGGTAGTTTGAGGTTAAAAACTAAGCCTGGGCGTACTTTTGCTACGCGGAACTCTGCAAAGTTAGCAAAACAACTCAGCAAAGTTCAGCGAGTGGTGGATTGCAGTGCGAACTGCAGTTTGTGCTGGTATTCCTGCCGCTCAGGTAGAAATTCTACCCGAGCAGCAGCTCGCGCTTGCGACCTTACCGATCGCGAACTTACCGTTTGCAATCGCGAGCGGAAAAAACTCTGTTGCACAACACAAAGCAGTTTTCTGCACTCTGCGAGCTCCTTGTAGTGCAGAAAACTCAAACGGATCGAAGTTCACCGCCCAGGCCTGTTAAAAACACTTTAGTCCATACAAACGAAAGTGATGCAGATTTGCAGAGGGCGAACTCGTTTTAAGCAGTCTAAATGGAAAACCTAAGAACACTCCCAAGTTTCTTGTTCACGGAGGTGCTAGTGAACAATTAAATCAAAATAGCATTTCTGCTGCAGAAACAACATCCTCACTAGTTTAGATAACACATTTCGAAAAGTTACTTTTAATAAGAAAACAGAACATAGAATCACCAATCAGTAAGCAAATCTTTCTTCTGCAACTGATGGGGAATATACAGTTCTGTAGTAGGGGATCTCTGTGTATAGTCATAATCTAGTGAATAGTCCCGCCCATGTGCGTGGACCCCGGCAATCAAAAATAATCTCTTAAGTTGTCAAATCATGCAGAAACTGCAAAGACACTTAAGAGAGAATTTAAAGACAAATAATGCAGCCTATATCCACAGGCTACACTGTCCAGTACTTCAACTAGAAATTCCACCAAACAAAACCACACACTACACAGCCTGCCCAGTTTCTTCCATAGAGAAACTTGCCTCTGCCAGTAAAAGACTCTGGAATGATAGAGAGGAAGGCATGGACAGACAAGCCCCATAGGCTGCCATTATGTGGCTTAAATAGGATACTGTGCCTTTAAGAGAACTTTCCAGAACTTTCTCCCAGTATCCCAGAATGCACAGCAGGTCCCTTTTACTTTCAGTTCTTTTTTCCGGCTCCTGCTAACAGGACCCTGGCATTGAGCTCTCCCTTTTTTCAAGGGTTTATATTGGATTTAAGTTCACTTTTTGACAAAAGTGTTTGCAGTTTATATTCTTGGTGTTTCCCTTCTCTCCTGTGTGTTTGTCAGGCTTTTTAGGGCTCTAAAATGCCTGCTCTTTTCGACAAATGCCCAGCATGTGGAAGGAAGAAGGCCAAGACTGATCCACACGACGTCTGCATTATTTGTCTCCCTGAAGCACATGTCCCTGAAGACTGTGACATCTGCCAGAACCTCTCAGCAAGGACCCTGAGGTAAAGGCTGAAGATTAGGCTTCAAGGCCTGGAAGAGAGACGACTGAAGGCTGCAGGTCGGTCTGGGCAGGCTGGGAAGGTTCCCTCTGCCTCTGCTGAGGCCTCTCTCTGGGGGGCTCCCCAGAGGCAGGAAGACCAGCAAACGGTCCCGGTCTCCGTCGGCGTCGATTGCATCGACGACGAAGTCGAGAGGGATGACGGCGGTGTGTTCCCCATCTCCCCGGCGCTCCGGGTCGAGACGGCGTGAATATTCAACGTTGAAGAGCATGGTTAGGCCTCAGTCGAAAGCACTGTCTACGGCATCTTCGTTGTCGTCGCCGACTTCAACATCGAGCTATCGGTATCGAAGGAGAAGCCACAGGCGTCGACGCTCGTCGTCGAGGCGATACCGCCGGTCGCCGTCGAGAAGACAGTCGGCGTCGAGGGGATCCTCGGCGTTGAGGACCTCGAGGAAGAGGACAGCGTCGAGGAGGAGTCGAGGCTCGTCATCGAGAATGAAACGGTCGACGTTGCGGAGGCGGCGTTCGGCATCGAGGAAGGAGAGATCGACATCGCGGAGGCGACGTTAGACGCCTGAGTCGCGGAGGCGACATCCGACACCGGAAAAACGACGTTCGGAGTCGAGGAGAAAGAGGTCAGCGTCGAGGAGTCGTTCTCACTCCCCGAAGCAGCGCAGGAGGAGTTCTGGCGCCAGAAGTCACGCTGAGTCTGGTGGAGGGCGCAGGAGGCGGCTATCACATACTGGAGGGGCTGGTTCGCAGTCCCTCCCCCGAAGAAGTCACCGGGCTCGGTGTACTCGGTGGTATATACACCACCTCGGCCGAAGACGCCTCCTTCCCCTATACCAAAGGAGAATCCTCCGGTCAACCCTCCTCTACCACCACTTCCTCCCTCAGGTCAGCCACCACCACCGCTCCCGCCGCATGGGCCCGCCCCTCGGCCGGAGATACCCCCTGTCCCTCCGCCAAGATCGGTGTCACTACCTCCTCTTCCTACACCACCTAAGGGGACTCCTAAACCACGACCCCAGGATAAGCCACGGAAGACTCCTCCACGGAAACATGCGGAGCACCCACGGACCGAGAGGTCACGCTCTCGCTCCCGGAGGAGGGAGCGATCGCGCAACAGGTCGTCCACGCGGTCGATACGCCGCCATAGGAGGCACAGATCTCGCTCTCACACGAGGTCCTCAGGGACTACTCTCCGACTTTGTCGGGATCGCCGGACACAAGGGTGTCGCCGGTTGACGACCTGGTGGCGTTCCATGATGTCCTAATGAGAGGCGCTGCCAAATTGGGCATATCCTTGACGGTGCCCACGCCTAAGACATCACTCATTTTCGAGACACTGCACCAGAAACACCTGTCTCGCCCACTACTACCTCTGGTGCCGGGCCTTTTCCTCACCCCTGCGGTGACTAAGGCGGCACCATCGAGATTGCAGAAAAAATACCGGGCCCCCGATTCGGACCCGGCTTTTCTAAGGGTGGAACCTCCTCCGGATTCTGTGATTGTGACGGCGGCCCGCAAACAGCATGCCACCACCCCGTCATCCACAGTCCCCCCAGACAAAGAGTCTAGATGGATGGATTCAGCTGGAAGCAAAGTATGTGGAACATCGGCAACCTCTATGAAGGCTGCGAGTGCCACTGCTTTGTTGGGACTCTACGACCGCGCCCTCTGGCACTCCCTCCAGCAGTTTGCGGAACACTTGCCTCGCTAGAAGCGGGAAGATTTCCAGGAAGTGCTAAACGAAGGGTTGCTGGTAGCGAATCATATTATCAGCGCTGCAGCAGATTCATCCCTCTTGGCGGCACATGGCTTTTGCCATGGGATTAACCAGCGACGACACGCCTGGCTCCGCCTTACGTCACTGAAACCAGACGCACAGCAAAGGGTGGCCAATCTTCCATTCTCTGGCGAAACCCTATTTGGGAAACATGCGGATGACTAAATGGCCCGCATGAAGGCGGAGGCCGAAACACTCACGGCTGTGGGTCTAGAGAAGCCCAAAGAAGCGAAGAAATCGTACCGCCCATTCCAACGGCGGTTCGGTGGGCAGGGTAGAGGACGTGGCCAAGCTTCGGGACAGTCGCAGCAACAACAACAGTTCCGTAAGCCGTTCCAGAAATGCCCGAAGGGCAGAGGAGGCCAGCAGTCGGCACCAGCGACCAAAGGCCTGGCCGGGTCCAGGCCCTGAGCGCTTACTTCCCCCGGATCTGTTACCCACTCCGGTAGGGGGAAGCATTCAGTTTTTTCTGGCAGAGTGGAGAAAAATTACTCAGGACAAGTGGGTGCTGAATATTGTTTGCAATGGATACAGTCTTCGGTACACCAGCCCGCCTCCAACAATTCCACCGGTCAGCTCGCAGTTTCAGCTGCGCGAGCTCCAGGCGGAGGCAGATATCCTGTTAACGAAAAGGGCGATAGAAGACGTACCTTTGTCTCCGAGAGGAAGAGGTCTGTACTCCCGGTTCTTCCTGGTTCGCAAGAAGGACAAGACCGAGTTCAGGCCCATTCTGGACTTGCGACAGGCAAACAGATGGATTTGCAGGGAAAAGTTTTGCATGCTGTTGTTTCATCAGATTTATCCTCAGTTGCAACAGGGGGACTGGCTATGTGCTATAGACCTGCAGGATGCGTACTTCCATGTGCCCATTGCACACAAACACAGGAAGTTCCTGCGGTTCCAAGTCGGCGCCAATCATTATCAATACACAGTACTCCCATTCAAACTAAAGTCTGCGCCGAGAACATTCTTGAAGTGCATGGCGGTGGTAGCAGCACACCTGAGGAAGAACAAGGTGTTTGTCTACCCGTACCTGGACGATTAGTTGATCAAGGCGTGCGTTCTCTTGAACAAGCTGGGGTTGCACATCAACATGTCCAAGTCTGTCCCGACTCTGGTCCAATGCATACAGTACTTGGGAGCCTCCATCAATACGCTGTCAGCAAGCGTGTCTCCTTCGGAAGAGAGACGATTTCACTCCTTCGGAAGGCTCAGGCTCTTATGACCACTCTATCTACAACAGTGAGGACGGTGTCTTCTCTACTGGGATCGATGGCCTCCTGTATCTTCCTGACGCCACACGCATGGCTGCACATGAGACCTTTGCAAGAGTGCTTGGAGGACCAGTGGGATCAGAGGAAAGGATCTTGGGACGACAAGATATAACTGTCTCTGCATGCTCCTCAGTCGCAGAAGTGGTGGTTTTCATTAGAGAATCTCCTCAGGGGGGTTCCCTTCCACAAGGACATTCCCACGCAGACTGTCATGACGGATGCTTCTCTCCAGGGGTGGGGAGCGCACTCCGGAAACCTACAGATTCAAGGAAGGTGGTCCCCAATGGAGGCCACGTATCACATCAATTTCCTGGAACTCAGAGCTGTTCACTTGGCACTGAAGGCCTTTCTTCCGTCCTTTCAGACCAACTCTCTGCTTGTACAGACGGACAATGCCACCACGATGTATTACCTCAACAAGCAGGGGGGCTCGAGATTATACACTTTGTCGCAGGAGGCGCAGGCGATCTGGCACTGGCTTCTGGCCAGAGGACTGACGATAACTGCTACCCATCTGCCAGGTGTGCAGAATGTTCAGGCGGACGCACTGAGCAGACTGATTCAGGAAAACCACGAATGGGTCATAAACGACGAAGTACTAGGAGAAGTCTTCGCAAGGTGGGGGACTCCAGACGTAGATATGTTCGCCACTGCCGAAAACAGCAAATGCCGAGACTTCGCCTACAGGTACTACCAGCTGGGGAATGCGTTATGGATCAACTGGTCGAACGGCTTTCTGTACGCTTTTCCACCCATTCCCCTGATTCCGGCGGTACTCATCAAACTGGCCCGGTCCAGGGCTCGGATGATACTCATTGCCCCGGAATGGCCCAGACAGTGGTGGTTCATGGACCTGCTTCACCGGTCTCTCCTTCCTCACATTTGGCTGCCGTGCTCACGAAGTTCGGGGGTCAGATGTTGCACCCCAACCTCTCGTCTTTGAGTTTGGCTGCATGGCTCCTGAGAGAGTGCAATATGGCCATCTAAATCTGCCTGAAGATTGCATGGACATACTGAAGGAGTCTAAGAGACCTTCCACTTGGACTTCCTATGCTTGCATGTGGAAGAGGTTCTGTATCTGGTGTCAGTCCAATAACTATGACCCGACGACGTGCAATGAAGACATCATCCTTCCTTACCTTCTACATTTGGCGCAGTCTGGCCTTAATGTTCATTCCATTAAGGTTTATCTTGCTGCATTGACTGCCTACAGGAAATGCCCTTCACAGGCTTCCGTCTTCCAGATCCTTGTGATCGAAGATTTTTTGGAAGGCTTGAAGAAAGTGTTCCCTCCTGTCAGGCTTCCTTCGCCTTCATGGGAATTGAATGTGGTGCTGTCCAGATTGATGAAGGAGCCTTTTGAACCTATTCATAAGGCTTCGTTGCAGCACCTATCCTGGAAGGCGGCGTTCCTCGTGGCCATTACATCGTCCCGCAGGGTGAGTGAAATTCAGGCGTCGTGTTGCCAAGAACCTTATACTGTATTTCATGCTGCTAAGGTTGTTATGCGTACTCACCCTAAATTTCTTCCCAAGGTTATTTCTGATTTTCATGTCAACCAGACCATAACGTTTCCTACGTTTTTTCAGAATCCTTCATCTCCTGCGGAAATGTCTCTACATTCCCTGGATGTTAGCAGGGTGTTGAAATTTTATCTGGATAAAACCAAAGATATTCGTAGGTCAGACCAATTATTTGTCAATTAAGGATCGGTCAGGACGGGTCTTGCTACCTCTAAGCAGTCCATCTCTAGGTGGATTGTGTCCTGCATACAGTTGTGTTACCAAAAAGCTAATAAGACCTTATGGGGTAAACCTAAGGCTCATTCCACCAGGGGAAAAGCTGCCACGACAGCTTTACTCCGTAATGTTCCGATTGCAGAGATCTGCAAGGCGGCCACTTGGAAGTCGGTTCATACCTTTGCTAAGCATTACTGTCTGGACACTGATGCCAGGGCAGATGCTCAGGTTGGGCAGGCTTCGCTGCGGAATTTGTTCGCACAATAGTGGTGTTAATTTCTTTTCTCAACCGCCGCTTTGGTGTGGGGATGGGCTTGCCATCTATTCACTAGATTATGACTATACACAGAGATCCCCTACTACAGAAGGAGTAGTTTCTGTCCTGTAACTCCAGTTCTGTAGTAAGGGTATCTCTGTTATAGTCATAAGCGCCCGCCCTCCTCCCCGGTGGAGATAAATATTCATGTAAGGAATGCTACAGGTCTGGCGTGCTACGCCTTCAAAAAGAACTGAAAGTAAAAGGGACCTGCTGTGCATTCTGGGATACTGGGAGAAAGTGCTGGAAAGTTCTCTTAAAGGCACAGTATCCTATTTAAGCCACATAATGGCAGCCTATGGGGCTTGTCTGTCCATGCCTTCCTCTCTATCATCCCAGAGTCTTTTACTGGTTGAGGCAAGTTTCTCTATGGAAGAAACTGGGCAGGCTGTGTTGTGTGTGGTTTTGTTTGGTGGAATTTCTAGTTGAAGTACTGGACAGTGTAGCCTGTGGATATAGGCTGCATTATTTGTCTTTAAATTCTCTCTTAAGTGTCTTTGCAGTTTCTGCATGATTTGACAACTTAAGAGATTATTTTTGATTGTCGGGTCCACGCACATGGGCGGGACTATTCACTAGATTATGACTATAACAGAGATACCCCTACTACAGAACTGGAGTTACAGGACAGAAACTACTCCTTATGAACTATGTAATATTCATGACTTCTGACTTTTACTATTTGGGACATATCCGTAAGATTGACATCGTTACTTAAGAAGTAGCTGTTCCATACAGCAGATTAGTGTCAAATATTGACGCTACAGCGTTAAGTAAAATGGACAGTCAGTCTTTGGAACTGTATCAGTCATTCACAACTACATCCTATAACAATGTAGGCAGGACTGTGTGCGTTCATTTTGGAAAATGGGCATCGAGCGCCTGTTTCCCAGCGGACAAGTGTAAGGTTCTTTCTGTTGTAGAACTTGGACATGGGAAAGATCGTCTTTCTGTGATTTTTCTTTTTTTTTAACTAAAACAATTATAGTGAAGCACTGACTGTAGAAACTGTTGACAGTGATATGTTTACACATTATGAACCTACTGCATTTCAAACATCCCGCTGATTTTCATTTCACTATTGACATATCCTAGTTAATTTTGGCACTGGCGTATGTAGGAAAGGTGCTATGGATGGCAGTGCTGGGTTGGAAAATGGGTCCCCTGTCTGCCTCATAGCTGAGTAGTAAAAGACGGTCTTAATTGAGGTGCAATGGGACCCTCACACCCTGGTGCACCAGTACCACTGCATAGGCTGCACTAATAATGTCTACGCCAATGTTCATCTTATTGAGGTGTCAAGGGCCCGACAATAGTAACACTATTTAAAATGGGCTAATACATTGTTCCTTTTTGCAAGTAGTGTACAGATTGGAGGGAAGACCTTGTGGTCATCATCCACAGTGCGGTGAGCACATTGTCTCTTTATAGAGGATATCAGATCCGCGGCACCTTTTGGGGCAGGTGTTGGTGGAGGAGTTAACCTGTTTTATGCACCCTGTGTATTAAATACGTAAATTGGAGAGAACAATAAATTGATTTTGATAAAAAATGCATTGTTGCAACTTTTTAATGAAAGCAAAGAAAGATGAAACGTAGCGTTTCTTTCAAATGAATTATTAGTTTACAGATTACGGTTTCAAAACATTCGCCATCATATAATTTCCTGATCTAGAACACGCTGCTATGTTTTAGTACTGTGGCGCAAAGCCATGCCATCCAAGAGTATCGTACAAGCCTGTGGTTACACGTTTTACATTTACTTTTCTGCAGCCATCTTTTTCCCGTTCAGGCTCTACTCTCTTTGGAAAGAAGCTTGAGTAACTAAAACATTAATGTTGTTTATAGTTAATTCTTCTACAATATAGTTAAATCATCCTTCTAGTGAAAAATGTCTTCTGCTAATTTGTTTATTCCCTAATGTAAATTGTATGGCTAGCTCTTCCTCGAATATTCCCGTGTGTAGTAATTTACACCTTCTAATACATAACAATCTTTCAAAACCTGCATTAAATGTACAATGTCGCTAATCCCTACTGGGCTATAATTGCAAGTTGTTTGGATTGCACTATTTATAGTGCAGAGAAAATGTATTGCACATGAGCGCAAGTAAACAAACTATTAAATAAAAACAAGCATTGACATAGCCAATAGGTCTTACCTATGCAAGAGCTATTGGCTTTGCCAATGTCTTTTAGCTATGTAGTACAGCAGAGAGGAGTAGAGTGAAATGGAGTGGCATAGCATAGAGTTATGCAATAGCGTGGCTTACAGTGAAGTGGTGTGAAGCTCAGCTCGTCATCAGCCACGGTGGTCGTGTGCTGATGACGAGCTGAGCTCGTCATGTAACACAGCTTTTTGAAATTTGCCGCACACAGCGGGAAAAGCCGTCGCAGTGATGCGGTTAAAGTGGCATAGAGTTCAGTTGCATCAAATGTAGTGGCGTAAAGTGGTGAAGAGTAGATTAGAGTGGCGTAGAGTGTAGTGCATGGAATAGAGTGGTGCTGGGTAGAGTGTCGTATAGTGCAGTGGCAAAAAGTTCAATGGCATAGAGGAGAGTGGTGCAGTGGCATAGAGGAGAGTGGTGCAGTGGCATAGAGGAGAGTGGTGCAGTGGCATAGAGGAGAGTGGTGCAGTGGCATAGAGGAGAGTGGCGCAGTGGCATAGAATTGAGTGGTGCAGTGACTCTGAGTGTAGTGTTGCAGAGTGCAATGTGTAGAGCGCATTGATACAGACTACAGTGGCAGAGCGAGTAGTGGTGCATAGTAGAGAGTAGTGGCATAGAGCACAGCGGCATAAAGTACAGGGTAGGGAGGTGGTATGGAAAAGAAGCAACATGGAAGAGGAATGGGTTGAAGGGAATAGAAGCTACATGGACAGGGATATGGGAGACGACTGAAAACAAAGTGCTCATATGGAGTGATTATATACCAGAAAAGTAGCCCAAAAAAGATACAGTGGATAGGTACAATTACTTGATCCATGCTCTAGGGGAGGTCCAGACACAAGAAGAGGACATGACCTACACATACCATGGCAAACTGGAATGAAGGATGCTGAAGCTTACATATGGTCATTTATGGGTGGGCTGTAAGCTATGGGTGGACTCTATTTCACTATTTCACTATATAAATCTGCAACACTGTACTCCAGTCCATCCCTGTACACTCCACTGTCCAACTCTGTACTCCACTCTATGCCGGTACAACATTCTAGTGTAGTTTGGGATTTTCTAACACTTTGACTCAACACTACACTCTACTGTACGAGACAACACTCTGATTTACTCAACTCTATGCTATTGTAATTTTAATTGCTTCTATATAGTACTTACTACCCCTGACGAGGCTTCAAAGTGCTTTTCGGCAAATAGGATGCTGCTCCGAAACCCAAAAAGGATTAGTGGTGAATTAATATAGGGAAATATGAAATTCATTTTAGCGGTGAACATGCGAGTCTGTTATTTGGGTTGAAAAGGATAGTGGAGGAACGGAAGAGGGATGGGTTAGCATTTATATAGCGCTTGGTACCCCTGATGATTAAAAAAGCGCTTTTCGATGAGCAGCAGGCTCGTCCGGAACCCAAACAGGATTAGTGGTGAGTTGGTATAGGGAAATATGAAATTAATTTGAGCAGTAGACATGTGAATCTGTTAGTTGGATTGAAAAGGTTAATGGAGGGATAGAAGATGGAAGGGTCTAGAAAGTGTTTATTTAGAGATCATAGCAGGAGGAGGAGGAGGTGGTTTGGGATGAGTGGGGGCAGGAGTCAGATGGCGGAGTTTAGAAAGGCTTGTTGTTTGGGAGATCTGAATATTAAAGAGGTTTGAGATGATGCAAGGGAGGGGTATCTATACCACTCCAGTCTACTCCACACCACCCTACAATGCACCAATACACTCTATTGTACTTTACTCCACACTACATTGCTCCACTCCACTCAACTTTACTCCACTATACAAATCTTTTACCTCACTCTGCACACCTCTACAGTTCAACACCCTGCTTTATTTTATACAGCTTGAGACTACACGACTCTACTACACTGTATGGCACTCTCCGACACTTTAACCAAGTTGCACCACTGCCGCTGCAGCATGTCTTCCTGGGCACTGGGTAAAATGTTGCTGTGAAACGCAGCTAGTATCAACGAAAATAATTTTCTCAGACGCGGAGTAGTTTTTAAATGATCTTGTATTTCACTTGTGATTCCAAAGTAATACATTTACATTTACAATCCATTCCTTTCACATGGAACCATTTTTTCTGAATGGTACTTCATTTCCCATAGTGCATTTGTTTGGTATACACATGTAGCATTCTCCCTATGCATTTTGACATGTCGTGCCTTCGTCCGGGGAATATCTGCAAACATTAAATGATGATATCATGTAAGAGTGTGTCCTTCACTTCAGGTACAACCACCACCGTAATTGTGACTGTGTGACCATTTCGCACCTTGTGGGGGCAGCGGTTCGTTTAACTAAATGAAATCTCCTTAGTGTGATCCTGCTAGCTTTCACCGTGACTAGTGGCTTACTCATCGTTGCTTGGCCGATGTGCGCTAGTTATGTGTAATCGTTAAAAAAAATATCGCGTTCTTATCAAGCTGGGTTCTAGCATGCTCAGTGCTAACTGCAGCGGCTGTTTGTATAAGCGCGTCCTCGAGCTGAGTGGTAACCCGCTCAAGTGTGCTGGAAGTTATCCCTTAAAACTCATTGCGATATATACTGGCGCTTTGTAGCGTTGAGGTTTCTCTTGTGTGAAAACCTTGCCCTGCTTGCTTACCGGTACTGTGTGTCCATGCGTTCTCCCTCGATTCTGTCCTGACATGGCTATGGTATCTCGAGTTGTCTGCGCACGTTGATGTTACGTTACGCCTAATGACGATCCTTTCTAGGAACCGTCTGCAAATTATGGTGCGTGTTCGCTGGTCTGTATAAAGGGACCTTCTATGCTGTCAATAAAGTTGTGTGTGCATAATGAGATGCTTGCTAATCCTTATATGTGGCGCGCTTGGCTGTGAAATAAAAGTGTGAAGATAAAAAAAAAGTTATACGGGGTGAAGAAACATGCTGAAAAATATAAAGTCAACGAAAACATTAAATGGATGAAAGAATCATACGTGAGGTTCAGTCAATGACAGCAAAAATATCTGTGCCAGGATTATGATCACAAGTGTTCATGGAATGTTATAAGTAACACAAAAATTCAGTTCTATTGTTCATTCCATTTAATCTGAGGCTGTTCAAATGGTAAATCCAATGATTTTCTCTTCTTAGCAGCATCGTTTTGTTATCTCTTCCCTCTTTTTTTCTCTACTATTTCTAGTATACATGCCCTTAGTTGACTGTGGTGGTGAGCTTCTGCAAAATGAGTCGCTACTACTGATCTTGTGGACTTGGTCCTTATGTTGCTCTTATGTTCATTCATCCTTATTTTCAGTTTGCATTCTGTCTGACCCACATACGCTTTGCCACAAGGACACTTGAGCATGTATAGAATGTTAGACATATCACACGTGGTGTATACTTGCAGTTTTATTTAATGGCCTTTCATGGGGTGTGTGATTTATCCTCCACTCATGATGTTGCTGCAGTTATTACAGTTCCAGAACAGTTTGGTGCCATTATATTCATGTGTCATTGGTTGTTGAGTGTTTTGCTTTATAATTTTGCCAAGATTTTTGGCACATGTGTGAGCAAAGATCGGCTCTTGTTGGTAAATGTTGTTAAAATCTGGTTCCATTCTGAGCAACATCCAATGTTTCTTAACAATCCTTTTGAAGTGTTTACTCATGGTGGAATATTTGCATACGTACGTGGTGCGTTCCGTCTTGAGAAGTGGCTGCATCTATAGTAATTCTGGTCTGGGTTTTTGACTTGCCCTATGGAGTGCTGATGTTAAAACTTCCTCTGGGTACCCTCTGTCTCTAAATCGTTGTGTCATGGATTCCATCGGGTTAATGCCTCTATCCGGGTCTGAGACTATCCTTTTGACCCTCAAGAGTTGAGAGTATGGAAGATGTTGCTTAAGTGCTTGTCGGTGAAAACTGTCATATCGTAACATGTTGTTTCTATCTGTCGGTTTTCTGTACATGTCTGTTGTGAAACTTGCTCCCAGTTTGGTAATGGAGACATCCAAAAAGTTGATGGTTTGATCCTGTATTTCGAATGTTAATTGGATTCTTTCATTGAGAGTATTGAGTCTGTGTATTTGAGTTTCCAAAGATTCACTTGTACCTCTCCATATAATAAAGATGTCGTCTTTAAACCATAGGTATAGTGTTAAGTTATCTTTCCATTCTTCTGCATTCAAAATGTGTTGTTCCTCATATTCATTCTTGTAAATGTTGGCGTATGTGGGTGCCGCACAATTCCCCCATTGATGTTCCACTCTTCTGGAGATACCAATTGTCCTGCCATCTGAAGTAACTATGCATGAGTGTGAAATTCAATAGTTCCATTAAAACTATTTGCATGTCTTCTTCGTATTCAGAATTCAATAAGGCTTGTTCCACTGCCTCTATGCCTTCTTGGTGTGGGATTGTTGTGTAGTGATCTAACATCGATGGTGCAAAGTACATAATTCTCTCCTTCAGATAATGTGATGCTGCCAATCTTATTCAAAAAATCTGTGGTGTATTTCAAAAAGGATTTCATCTTGAGTACGCATGGTTGTAAATATCTGTCTAAAAATGTCCCTACGGGTTCGTGGATGCTCCCTCGTGTGGAAACGATTGGACGACAGGGAGGTCTTAATGCGTCCTTATGGATTTTGGGTACCATATAGAATGTCGGGCTGATCAGGTTGTCCCGTATTAAATATTTCTTAGCTCTTGCGTTGATGGTACCTCTGGCTTCCGCTCTTTGAATGATTTCTATCAAGGTAGCTTTGATTTCCATGGTGGGATTTGAGTCAAGTTTCATATAGATGTTATCGTCCTGTAGATGTTCATCAACCTGTGTGTCGTATTCATAAGCACCAGAGCTCCTCCTTTGTCCGCCTTTTGGTAAATTATAGCTGAGTCAAGTTTCATATAGATGTTATCGTCCTGTAGATGTTCATCAACCTGTATGTCGTATTCATAAGCACCAGAGCTCCTCCTTTGTCCGCTTTTTGGTAAATTATAGCTGAGTTGTTAGCAATCGATCGTAGCGTACCAAACTCTTTGGCTGTAAAATTCTTCATGGTTTTTTTTTCCTGAAAGTTAAGTGATGAAAGATCCTGTTTGACCATTTGTTCGAAAAGGTCTAAAGTTTTATGGCTAACTGGAGCCATAAAAGTGCTGTCCGATCTTAATCCTTTCAGGATGTCCATTTCTTCATTTGTTTTTACTGGCACAACGTTTTCAAAAAAATGTCGTAGTCTTAATTTCCTCATAAGTTTGAAAAAACTTGTGTGTATCTCAAGTAGGTTCGTGTGAGCTGTTTGTACAAAGGATGTCCCTTTCTGTAGAGTTTGCAATTGAACTTCTGTAAGTTGAAAATCTGAAATGTTGATCACTAAATTCTTCATTGATTCCCTTTCTTCTTGTCTTTTTTCGCCGTGACGTTCCTCGTTTGAGGTGGACCTTTCTCTCTTGGTTTTTCTTTGTCGCCGCGGGGGTCGTTCTTCTCGTCTTGGCCTGCTTCTAAAAAAGCAGAAGATGTTGGTGTGGCACTTGTAGTTTGTTGTTCTTGTACCTGATTAGTGGGAATTCTCTTGGTTCTACCTGTTGTTTCCGTAGTATCATTATCTGATGATGATGTATCCGTGTTCATTGTGTATGGTCGATTTTGTCTTCTTTTTGCATAGATGTCTGCCCACGTATATACCTCCCCTAGCTTGTAATCGATAGTGTCTCTTCGATATTTACTGATTTTTCTTTCATTTACCTCCTGGGTATGCTTTTGCAATTGGTTGTTAATATCTTCCAATGTTTTTGAAAGTTCCTCGGGGGTCATCGTTTTGTCTAATTCCGTTTTTACAGATCTAATTTCTTGTTCCAGTTCTTCCAGGATGTTAGAAAGTTCTTCTATTATTAATAAAATTAGGTCAAGAGAACACTTGTTTAGTATCTCGTACCATTTGTCAGTGAATTTTTGGGTGTTCTTACATTAAGATGGTTTTAAGGATATTCTCAGTCCTCGCAGAATTCTTTGGGCTTTATGGTACCGTATCATTGTGTTAGCATGTAGTCGTTGATTTATTTGTTTCCTGGACAGGTATGGTAGCTGTCTGATGTGTTGTTCTTTGCTGCGTGTGGTTGTAAATTTAGTGGAGTCCTCTTTAAATAAGGCATATATTCTTATCTCCTCATCGGCAAATGCAAATGTGTCTGCTCGAGGTTCTGTGAGATGGGTGATCTCTTTGTATTGCATGATTACCTCAGTGCGTTCTGCGACCGTTGAGCAGGTCAATGTGTAAATCAAATCAAGTATAATGGTCGTGCACTGCTGAGCTTTAGTGTAGTTTGGCTGGTTGCCCGTGCTCCAGAAAATCACCTCCCGCTCGGAGGTGTGTATTCAATAACCAAGTTGCACCACTGCCGCTGCAGCGTGTCTTTCTGGGCACTGGGTAAAATGAATGTATGTATGTGTGTTCTTATATAGCGCTCGATTTTACCCTTGAGCATCTCGGCGCTTGCCTTGGGAACCCGTCCTGTTTTTTCCCTGTGAGATCACCTGTGCTGGACATCCCCAAGGTGAAAGCCAGGCATCCCGCCGCGGGGGGTGGGGGGGTTTGGGTGTTGTGGAGATTAAGCAAGCTTGTTGCCCAGAGCTGCATAGTGCAAACTCGTGCTTAGAGTGGGCACCAAAGCGAGAATTATCGAGCCCGTGGACAATTGGGTTCAGGACCCTGCCGCGTCGGGAATTGAACCCTGGTCCCGGGTCTGACCTCAGCTTCAGGGTATGCCTCCTCTAACCAGTGAGCCACACTTCTCCACAAATGTTGCTGTGAAACACAGCTAGTATCAACGAAAATTATTTTCTCAGATGCTGAGTAGTTTTTAAATGATCGTGTATTTCACTTGTGATTCCAAAGTAATATATTTACATTTACAATCCATTCCTTTAACATGGACCCATTTTTTCTGTATGGAACTTCATTTCCCATAGACACTTTGTCATCGTTGGCCCAACAGACAATAACCAGTCCATAAGGGTGAAAAGTCCTGCAGCAACAAATGATGGATGGAATGCTGAATGAATCAAACAGCTGGGCTGTTTCCATGAGGAGCAGGGTCATAACTGATTTGCATATGGCTGGGTCCAAACTTGGGTGTCGTAGTGAGCAAAAGAACGATGGATTTAACCCAGATCTCTTGACTGGGTGTGAATGTTTGATTCATTCAGCATTCAATCTATAGTTTTTGCCACAGTTCCTCAGGGGCAGCGTACGTCCCAAATCCCCCACCCCTCCAACAACAATTTCAAAACCTCATTAATGCACCATTAGTGGCACACAGCCATCTGATGTGAATCAGGGTCCGCCATTTCCTTCAGGGGTGGCAGAGCATCGCATCAGACAGTTGGGTCCTTCAAATTGACCAATGGGGCTACAACCTTCCATTCTTCTTCAACCCACCCCACCTGCCACCTACATGCAGAGTAGTATTTGGAGTACCATCTGCCTGGTTTGCACCTGGAGGTGTAGGCAGTTTTGGCCCCAGTAGCCATAGATACACTACTGGCCTCAAAAGTGGGGGCTGGATGTTGATCTTGCTAATTCATTGCGCCAAAGAAGGACAGGGTCCTTTATCCTAATTTGGATCTTGTGATGGGGCGGTGAACCTGCTGACGTCTGAGGTCCACCTGCCAATGACACACCTGACTCCTTCGCAGAGGCTTCCTTTCATCTTTAGAATACCACAACAGGACTTAAATTAGGTTTTCCCTCTCCTTGTGTGCCCTTTTAGAGCCAGTACACAGTTTCCCACTGCACCTATTGAGCTTAAAACCAATTTGGGGGATTTTTATTTCAGCACGCTGTGGGAGTGATCTAGGTGCCCATATGCCTGATACCACCTTTTTCCCGGACAAGCTTGTCATAAGAACTCAAGCTGAGTTCCTGCTGTAGGTAATGACACCTTTCCATGGCAGACAAGCCATCACGCTTTTGACATTCTTTGCTTCGCTTCCTCACTTAATAGAGGAGGAGAGACTCAATCAGTTGGACTGAGATTTTACATCAAGTGTACCAACGAGCAGTTGGTAGATGATTTTTTCTTTGTGGGGTTCTCTGAGGGGAAAGAAGGGCAAGGCAGTGCAGAAGAAGACCATCTCATAATGGACAATCCTCTGTATTAAGATATGGTGTGCATTGGCTAGTAAACAACATTCTAAAGTTCTGAAGGTCCATTCTACCAGAGCTAAGGCTACGGCCACTGCGTTGGCATGCAGAGTGCCTGTCCTGGATATCTGTCAGCCTACTACTTGGGTATCGGTTCACACTTCACAAACCACTATTGCCTTGGCATTCATGTCCATCGGGATGTGCACTTTAGCCTTTCAGTCCTGTTCTACTTTTTGATGTGAACCATTCCTCAGACCCAATACCTTGGGAGGTACTGCTTTGATATCTTTTCACAAGGCGAGGAATCTGTGGTTAGAAGTATCCATTAATAATTGCCTTTCTGGTGTATACTCCATCTAAACTGGGATTCTTCACTACCTTCCCACCTCTCCGTTATGTGGGATGGTCTCCTTTTCTTTCTAAAGAGGTACAAATTTAGGAATCTGCATGCTAGTCCTTCAAGTCTGCTGATGAGCTCTGCATCTGAAGCCGCAGAGTGTAAGTGCGCATATGGCACACTGCGCCACCCATCGGCACACAGAAGCACTGCTATTTGAGTTTCCTGATCCGATACGCTTTGGCATCTGGGGATATTCTAGAGGTGAGGAATTTGCAGTTAGAGTATCCACCAGACAGAGCGTTAATAAAGGTATGGTTAATGACTTTTTAGGTCGAGCAGACCTACCCTCAATGCGTGAGCATTGAAGGTGTCTGCTTCAGATCTACTGTGGCCCGTATTTAGGAATGTGGACAGCTACCAGACGCGCGCTTTGACGATGTCAGATTTCACCTCGGGAGCGCGCGTCTGAGCTGCGCTTGCGCGTAGCAAAGCCCTTGCTCACACAGAGACACAGGCAGCCCCCACCCCTCTGCATGCACGCACGCACGCACACACACACACACACACAGGCGCGCGCATGCACACGCAGGCATACGGCACACATACAGGCACACGGCACACTATCCCCTGCCTCGCATTCTCTCTCAATCACACACAGTCACGCATGCGCACACACATTCCCTCGCGCACACACGCACACACGCGCGCACACACTCCCCCACCCCCCCCCTCCCCTCCCCCACAGGCATACACACAAGCACGCACGGACTTCACATCAGCCCTGGGCCCCACTCACCGACTGCGCTCTTCGGGCGGGGCTCCTCTCGCGCTCCGCTCCTCACGGCGCGGCGCGTCTCGTCTCCTCTTCTAAATCGGGGCTCCCTCAGGTCAGAGGAGCCCCGCAACAGGCGCCACACTCCTCCTTCTCCCTGGCCCCCTCCTGGGGACCCAGGCTACCCCGGACCGGCAGGGCGCTCCATGCGCCGGCATGCCTTTTCACGGACCTCGGGAGGCGGGACTTCCGGTCGGCCGCGAGGGGATTGGCCGGCCGGCCAAGAGCTTCCGGGTCGCCGCGGGCAGCGCGGCGGCACCCTCCCTATCACTACAAGGGCAGGGTCTGTGCTCTTGTTGAACTATGAAGCAGCCCGTGGATTTATTTTTGGATTTCAAGCCTGCTAATTAAATTGCTGAAGCGTTGGGCATCCATTAACTCACGTAGTTATACTTTTTTTTTACTATTCATAACTCTTCATATGAAAACGCTTTTTACATAATCTGTATTCGTTTTGAAGTATAATTATATATACGGCCCGCTTCTTCCCACAGTGCCTTAAAATAGGTTATAACAGGGGTCTTATCTTGTTATGCAGTGAAGTCACACAAATAAAACCTCTGGGGCCTATTTTTCTTACACTGCTCTTTGGCCTCTCAACTAATGTTGATGCAGATAACGTAGCTAATTTGTTTTAGCATATAAAACATTCATGGCTTAATTTGATTAATTCTGCTTCAAGGCAAGTTACCCTATCGTGGAGCAATGTGTGTCTACCGCTCTGGTTCTACATACCTTATTAAGCCTGCTTTCAGAGCAATGCCAGAAATTGCAATTTGTGAGTGGGTTAAGGATCTTCAAATAGGTAACAGTGTATGGGAAGACCTTTCAGTAAATATAGATTGGATGTTGCTGTCCATTCCTCCCCAGTCGCCACCCCCCCTCACCCTCACATCCCCTCACCCTCGCATCCCCTCACCCTCGCATCCCCTCACCCTCACATCCCCTCACCCTCATATCCCCTCACCCTCACCCTCACACCCCTTCACCCTCACTCACACACTCACCCTCACACCCACCCTCACACACCCTTTACCCTCACACACCCTTTCACCCTCCCTCCCACCCACCCTCACACACCCTTCACCCTCCCACCCACCCTTTCACCCTCCCACCCACCCTCACACACCCTTTCACCCTCCCACCCACCCTCACACACCCTTTCACCCTCCCTCCCACCCACCCTCACACACCCTCTCACCCTCCCACCCACCCTCACACACCCTCTCACCCTCCCACCCACCCTCACACACCCTCTCACCCTCACACACCCTCTCACCCTCACACACCCTCTCACCCTCCCTCTCACCCACCCTCACCCACCCACCCTCACACCCCCTTACCCTCACACACCCTCACCCTCACACACCCTCACCCTCACACCCCCTCACCCTCACACACCCTCACCCACCTTCTCACCCTCACTCACCCTTACCCACCTTCTCACCCTCACTCACCCTCTCACCCTCACTCACCCTCACACACCCTCACCCCCTCACCCTCACACCCTCACACACATCCGCACACACCCTCTCACCCTCACACACATCCTCACACACCCTCTCACCCTCACACACCCGCACCCACCTCACCCTCACTCACCCTCACACACCCGCATCCTCACTCACCCTCACCCCCGTCACCCCTGTCACCCCCCTCACCCTCCCTCACCCTCAACCCCACACCCTCACCACCCCATACCCTCACAACCCCACACCCTCCCCCTCACACCCTTGCACCCCTCACCCATACTCTCACCCTCACACCCCCCTCACCCTCACACCCCCCTCACCCTCACACCCCCCTCACCCTCACACCCCCCTCACCCTCACACCCCCTCACCCTCACACCCCCCTCACCCTCACCCACCCTCACCCTCGCACACCCTCACCCTCACCCCCACACACCCTCACCCTCACACACCCTCACACCCCCTCACTCACCCTCACACCCCCTCACTCACCCTCACACCCCCTCACTCACCCTCACACCCCCTCACTCACCCTCACACCCCCTCACTCACCCTCACACCCCCCCACACACCCTCACCCTCACACACCCTCACCCTCACACACCCTCACCCCCTCTCACCCTCACACCCCCTCACTCAACCTCACACCCCCTCACCCCCTCACCCTCTCACCCTCTCACCCCCTCACCCTCACACCCCCTCACCCTCACACACACCCTCACCCCCTCTCACCTTCACACCCCCTCACTCCCCCTCACTCCCCCTCACCCTCACTCCCCCTCACCGTCACACCCCCTCACCCTCACACCCCCTCACCCTCACAAAATCACTATGTGCTACCACAGCATCACTAAACGCCACAGCATCACTCGTTTGCCATCACAACATCACTCAGCGCCACAAATATGCTCTCTCAATGTTTGAAGCTTTATTACAAATGTAACAAAAATATGTTAATATTTCACTTCTGTTCTTGGAATTTCGTCACAATAAAATACACTGAACATAATCTTCAAAAAAGTTATTTACAAAACTTTAAGCTATTGCCATTATAAATTACAATAACTTTTATTTAACCCCTTCGAAGCTAATGACGAGCTGGGCTCGTCATGGCGCTTAACTGCCGTGCGCTGATGACAAGGCCAGCTCGTCATAAATAATGGACATATTGGTTCTTCAGCGCAGGACGGGAAAATGCCTAGCAGCCATGTGGTTAATTATTAACTATTGAAAAAAAATTAAAAGCCATTGTTATTTGTAATATCAATACATGTAAGTCACGTAAATACAACACATATTGCATTACAAATGCTGTAGGTGTCTTATTTGCGAAAGTTATAACTATTGGCATTGTAAATGACAAAGCTATTAATTTAGTTATTTTCAAAAACAAAATATAAATAAAAAAATTGTCATTTACAATACCAATAGCTCAAACTTTCCTAATGCGAGACCTATTGCATTGCAAATGCTTGTTCATTTAGCATCTCTGCTGGCAAGTGTTGGTACTGTCCATGAAAATGTAGAATTCATGGTGAAACGTTCCAGTATTATTGCAGTGGTGAAATAACGTTCTGCAGTTACATTTTACTGAGGCAGTGTAATAGCTGCATGACACCAATCCCTAGTTCTCTCCTTCCGCCAATTCCCTGTGTTGCATTTCTGGAAAAATAAAATTCCAGGGTCTAAAGCTCTCGGGTGTGCCCAGTTAATATTCTTCTTGACTGTGTTAAAGAGGCATCTAGAAGAGTAATATGATGTCTAGGATTATAGTCCCAGGCATACTTATTAGATGTCTCACTTTTGCATTTTGGTTGTACATAAAATGCTTTGTGTAATCTGGTTGTATCTGCCCTAAGTCTGTGTCATGCATTTCAATGAGGGTTTCGAAGGTGAGCTTCATAGACGTTTTGTCTGGCCATTAATTATATCGGAAAGAAGAAATGTTTTAGCATAATCTGAAAAACACTATTTATTCAAAATTAAGTACCACGTACACCAACCCTCGCTCTTCACAAGAGTGTATTACACAAAACGTCTTGCTCCATCCTCATATTGTTACAGTGTGTACTTAAAGTTGCTATTGCCTTTGGCAAGTCTGTACATTTGTCAGCCTTCCTATTTAGTCTTGGGTTTGTCTCCGCTCCGAAAGCAATTGTTTGTGTTACTGCTTGCCTTGCTTGTTAGCCATATCCTGTTTTTGCTGTGCCATGCTAGTATACTGTTATGTTCTAAACTCCTAACTATTTGTTGGTTGGTAAGCCTTGCCTATCTATGTCTAGAATGTTTTGTATTTTCATCAAAAGTTGGGTTTATTCTAATCAGGTATGTGTTGCAAAGGCTTTGCGATTCTGTGTAGAGTCTTTGGTAACTGGTCTGCTTTTGTAGGTTATGTTTGATTTTATCGGGCTCTATTATATGCTTGGAAACTGTACTCATTTGCCCACACATTCTCTCTTCCATTGCAAATACTTCAGATACATAATGTTTTAAACTATAAGTGCTCAGCAGTGGTGAAGTACATATTTTGAAAAATATTATGCTTACTTTGGATAATATATATTTTTCAAGCGTATACACATTAATGAGCATTAAGACATTTTGTGTGCTCCTTTGAAATGTTTTCATGACAAGTCTTTTAACCAATCGTTATTTTGATGAATATGTATGAGGTTGATCCTGTTATAATTTATTATTTCAGAGTGAAACTGTTTGGTGGAAGCCTTGCATCAGATGTCCACCCCAACAGATCCTGGCGGAATGCCTCACCCTGGTCCCTCTCCTGGACCAGGCCCTTCTCCTGGCCCTATTTTAGGGCCTAGCCCAGGGCCTGGACCATCACCTGGTTCTGTACATAGCATGATGGGGCCAAGCCCTGGTCCACCCAGCGTACCCCATCCAATGGCAACCCTGGGACCATCAGATTATCCACCAGAGGGCATGCATCAAATGCATAAGGTAAACAAACAACATATTGGTTTAGAGTTTGTTTTCTTTTATCTGATCAAAGCAGGCATCAGTAGTTTAAAGACCGTTTATGAGTGTGTGGGAGAGCTTGTTTCACAATCGATTATATACTGGATCACCTATAATAAAAACGTGTTAGTATCCTTATCTCTGTGATCTCTTGTCTAACACAGCTGCAGTGTTTCTTCCAAAGCTTTTTGAGTTGGTTCATAGGGACAGTAGTGAAAACCATGAAGTAATGTTCTGATTAACATTGAAGCCTTGTATGTACATTCTTCTAATTCGTTTTGAATAATACTGACTTTGGATTATGAGTTTAAGCCTGATTGATATTAATGAAGAGGGCTGCTAATTGGTGAGGAGGATCTGGTTTGCCAGCATAGGATTGTTCAAAGTCTTGTGGCCTCTCTGAATTTCCGTAGACTGATTGTTCCTATTCTTTTGGACTTTCTTTCCATTCATTATACCTGTGGGTTATTGTACTAACTGTGTACCCGTATTATAATTTTTTTGTTAACTCTTTTTATTGATTATCAAGACCAGCAAATCAATACAATTATGTGTGCTCACTGTGCAGTATAGTAATCACAGACGGAAACATTCCATTGAAATATCAGAAAGAATCCTCCACATCCTGTTATTAAAGGAAAAAAGCAAATTCAGCAAGATACATAGCAATTTGAGAATTAAGACTGTGTCCTTGGCACCCCCCACTTCTAGTGTCTGTCTCGGCGCCCCTAATATGTGACCTATGCCACCCCGTCCGAGTCTCAAAGTGTGGAGTTTCCAGGCGAGTCAGTACATATCACCACAGGGTGCCATGTTGCATATAGGACCTCGTTGTCGTGTGGCCCTACCAGTCTACCACACACCTGTAGGGACTATGCCTGAGCCCATAAGGGAGTCAGATGAATTTTGTAGGGAGACTACATACAACTTGTAAGGATCCCATATGTCCTTGGGACGGGAGGAACTAGGCAGAGTGCTGGAGTAAACTTCACTATTGGTGTTTCAATAAGCAAGACTGTTCAACCAACTTTGCAATGTGGGTACAGTCCAACGACCCCAGTGTAGTGCAATTTCTCGTTTAGCTAATAGCAGACTGGGGGATGCAAAAAAACGGACAGTCTTGGGGAAATTTACTGTATTACCTAACAGTGCCACTTCCGGCGTGGGGATGAGGGAGATCTTAATCGTGTCGCCAAACGCTTTGTGGGCTGCCTCCCAGTAAGAGTGTATACTGGGACAGGTCCGAGTGAGATGGGCAAAGTCAGCATGTGGGACACCGCATTTCCGGCAAGTGTGCACCCTACTAGGATCAAGCCTGTGCATTTTAGCAGGGGTGATGTACATTCTTCGCAGAAACTTAAAATGCAGCAGTTTATGCCGGCTGTTCAAGGAAACGTCTTTTGTGACTTTACAGCATTTGGCCAATTGGTCATCTGTGATTGGCCGACCGAGATCAGTTTCCAAGTCTCTATGAACCTTGTCATCTATGGTTGGGAGCATCGCGGAGCAGGCAGTGTAGAGTTTGGATAACAGGTGTACACCAGTCTCGTTTTCGAGGAGGAGGGAAAGAGGATTGAATGAATATGGCTCGGTTGGAACCCAGGTAGTATCGTCCATAAGGCAGAATGCTGTCGCTTAAGTAAAAACGTCGCTTCATGGAACCGGGCTTCTTCTGTGACTGAGAAAATGTGGCTGCTGGGATACAGGTTGCCCAAAGTAGGGATGGAGAACTTGGTCATTGTGCATTGTACCAGTTTTTCGCCTGTGATCGGAAGCCAGTGGGCATTCGGGAGAGGCAGAGCCAAAGAATACAGCACCGGAGCGCCAGTATATCGTTTAAGCTTATCCCAGGCCCAGCTAGTAGTCGATACAGTTTGTATATCGAGAGGGTCTCTAGGCACGCCTCTAGGCAGGACAGTAGCTAGCCGTTCGGTGAGAACAAAATTGCCTCTGGGCGTAGAAACTTGACCCTTGCATCCGGATGGTGCCACGCAAATGTATAACTACACTGTGCAACGAGATAATATAAGTGGAAATCAGGAACCTCAAACCCGCCTCTATAATATGGTAAGTTGAAAACCTGCCAACGGACACGCGCCTGTTTACCACCCCGGAACAACCTTATGAGATGCAACCGTATTTTTAAAAAGAAACTGTTATGGAAAGGGATGGGAATATTATTAAACCGATACAGAAATTTGGGAAGGACAATCATTTTAATAATGGCGATTCTGCCCGCAGTGGACAACTATGTACCCTTATTAAGGGGCTAAACATACTGTTGTACTTAGCCCCCATTGAAACATTCTAAACATGTTATGCTTAACAATATGAAAAGTATGTTAACTTAATTTTTTTTCTAATTGAATGTCTTTATTGCCAGTGTGAAATATAAGTGACATAATTTGCGGCTTTTGACAAGAACTGCCAGGGCAAATTGGTGCCACTACTCACATATATTTTAGGGTTATTTTAGGAGCCATTGTAACATCAGATTCATTTTGAGGCCTGTATCATTCAAATCCAAGACTTATTTTAAAGTTTATATTTTTAAAAATACAGGGGCAGATGTAAAAAAAAAAAAACTGCTAGCAAACTATTGGTCGTAAATGGCAAGTACAATTTTTTGCAACCAGTTAAACATTTTAAAAAATTGATCTATGTTTTAATGTCTGACCTACCTCATGAATATTGATGAGGTAGGTTGTAAATTGCAACTCACTACGATTGGCTGGGGGCCTGCGGGGGTCAGCAGACGACCATGTCTGTGATTAGGCTTTTAAACAAAGCATTTTTTTAATGCACCCCTTTTCCTGAAATTAAACTGTTTAAAAAGAAGTTTAAAAAATACTAGAGTTAAAAAACAATATACATTTTTTAAAAATACAATAGTTGGCAGTGGCATTGCGGAAACCTACAACAAAACGTCTTTACAAATGCGAATGGTATCCATTTGCAATCCCTTTTATGCGTCTAAAAACTTTTCTGATTTTCTAAAATAAGAATAGTCCATCTGAAAAAACATTTCCACAGTTACAATGCCGAATCAGAGCTTTTGCAACCATAAAAATGTTAAGTACATCTGGCCCACAGAAAACTAACGGCCATCAGGCAATACATTCAGCCCTCAATAAGAATAATGAAGTGCTCAGCCCAGAAGGAGGAAAAAATAATGTATTAAAGGTAACACTAAGGTCGGTGTTTTACTTCCAGTGATCCAATCTACCAATTGCCACACTAGTTGAGCATAACACTACTGCATTTCATATGAAATCATTAAAATGTGTGACTCCTGCAAAGTTGTTACTGTTTGCACGTGTACCGGTAAAAGCTGTAAACATCAAGCTGTAATTTTTATCTTTTCAGGGAAACCTTTATGAATATGGTAGATTCTTGACAGGGACAGACCTCCCGCTTTTTCATTTTTAATATGATGCCTAGACATTGATTGACTGGAAAGCCTCCTCCGTTCAGTTAAGGCCACTACGTGCGAATGTGAGATCATCTCGTTGTTTGTAATGAATTGTATCCCCAATGAATACTCTCAAAGCTCTTCTCAAGATAATCATTGCAACCTTTACTGAAGATTGCTCACTGGATTGACAACCTTGTGAACTAATGTTTGAGCACCCACGTGCTTTTCCTGGCAGCCATTCAAATGATCACCAATTCAATAGCAACAATCGCCTTCTTGGACCTTCGTCTGTATACACCTTCTACCACTGACCTTTCTTGGCGCCATCACTTCTTCAGTGAATATTTACAGTAGCACTGCGCTATTTTTTCCATCTTAACCAAATAACGGATCCTGGTCAGATGATTTTATACTGATCTGAGCTAATCCCTTTAGCCCACAGCATTTCCGCTATCGGTATGCTGACATGAACTTGCTTTACTTGAAAATATCCTCATAGCATGACTACAAAAGTCTCAAGAACTGTTTTGCCACAAATTATGCATGGCTTTCAAAGGTTTCACTTAAACTCGGGCCAACATAATCAAAATTTGTGGTAATCTCCTGTAACAGCAAGCAACAAAAAGTGCACGTCTGACTCTCCATTATAAATCTTGAAGGCTTCACTCCTTGACTTTCTGGTAGCACCAAGTTCATAAAATACTGAAGAAATCTCTTACCTTCAAATCGGGATTCACATTGCACAGAGGAAAGCCATCTGGCACGAACTGTCTCTGCTCAGAAAACAAAAGGCTTATCTGCTGAAATCGGACTTCATAACTGCTTTATAAATACTGGTCCTTTCCTACCTTGATGTAGACTAGACCCTACTAGTCGGCGGGTAAGACCTACCGGAGCCCTCCAATTGGTGTTCTCCATACTGCAGTATGGCTGTCAAAGGACCCTGTATGCTTAACAGACTAATACCAACCATCAGAGAACTCCACTGGCTCCCTCTGCTAGCTCATCTTGTATTCAAGACCTACTCTGTCCTTTATAAAGAAGTCAACCCAAACTAGCCACCACAATGATCAACTGTGAGTACAGAAAGAAGTACAGATGTCCGGCCTGATCTTATTATGCAGCAACGGCCTGGTATTCCACGCCCATTCAGACCGAACAAGTAATATCACAACACCATCTTCATTTATTTTTCCTTAGCCTTTTCCCTGATGTGTCTCTTCACGTTTGTAAGTCTCATTCTCCTGACTCCTCCAACTTTTGCTTACTTGCTCTGACTGAGACCAATTCTCTATTGTTACACCTTCATCTTTTACTGCACTCTATTGCTTTGAGGCTATGTTTTTGCTTTTTTACTTTATAAATAAATCATGCGTATACACACAAAACCTACAGTTATGGACA
The DNA here is from genome assembly GCF_964263255.1 of Lissotriton vulgaris. Lineage (NCBI taxonomy): Eukaryota > Metazoa > Chordata > Amphibia > Caudata > Salamandridae > Lissotriton > Lissotriton vulgaris. Next base: position 892,779,024 of record NC_141689.1, on the reverse strand, counting down.
TCGCCAGACGGGGCCGTTTTCACAATCTCCCGCCCCCCCATCCCCCCCCCCCCCCTCCCCCCCGCCCCCCCCCATCTTCAGACAACCCAGTATAGCATATATGATAATTTTTAAACGTATTTGTAGAGTGAGGTCTTCTTCCTGCAAGAACTGTGGCACTTTGATATTTTGCAAGTGTTTTTCGAGATGTTGCTTACAGTCTCATTCTTCTGGTCTCTTGCCCATCTGTTGGAGTGTTTCTTCGTTGAAGATTTCTGTAGATAGTGTAAGTTTCAATCTATGGCCACCTATTCTAACTTTGCCCTCAACATTTGATACATAAATACCTTGTCGTTCTGATCAATATCTATGTAGTGCTACATGTATCAACTATGTGCATTCCAAGTTTATACATATTGAGGGATCCTCATGTAGTGCTGCTCTTTGTATCTGTTGCACATCCCTGTCTAACTATTGATATCTATTAGTTACCACTTGTCCTTAAACACTATTGCCACTAAATTGTGTATTATTTAAATAGGAAACCATATCAATTGGTGTGTGGGGCATCTTTTCTGCGTTCCATCCCAAAAGCCACAGGCTACCTTATAATAGGACCATTATCTGTCATTATACTAAACAGACTGGATTTGGGGCAGTGAGATTCTTAAGCATCCTTGTGTGTTGCTGTGGTTTGCAAATGATAATTGTGGAAATTGTATACTCCCATGCCACCTCTTCCACGAAGTAGCTTAAGCATTTTATGTTCTACCTTTGGAAACTGTCCCTTGCATTGGTGGTGGATGACCAATTGATCTGATCCTATACAACTAGTCTTCTCTGGCACCCGAATTAGGTGCAGAGCCCAATGATTCACTTTTGCTCATCAGACCCTTATGAACTTATCAGCTTATGGATGTCAGTACTTCCTTGTGTACCTGTGCTGCGGGCTATTTCAAGAAACCTGCTGCTACTGTGAGCCCCACATGTGACTATTAGTTGACAGAAGGAAACCTAATTTGAACACATTGATCCTTAAGCTGGTATCGACTAAATATTTCGACCACCTCTCAAATGTCTGTCAGTTTTGCTAGTGGTGTCCCAGAAATTAGGAAAATGTCATCCACAAATAAGACTAAAACATGTGTCAGTCATTCAACCTGCCAAATATGCCACTGCCTGCATACCTGCTTCTCATCAAGTTACAAAGAGGTTCTACTACTAGTGCAAATACTAGTTGAGAAGAGAGGGCATTGCTGGAGCACCCGTCTCTGAATAGGCCATCTATCTGAAACCACAGGATTGTCTGAATTCTAGCCTGCAGGTTGCCATTGATTCAGTGCAGCTGTCCAATACATGAACCGTGGTCCTGCCATGTAATACCATTGTCTAGAATACTCATTTCATAGAGCTAGATGGATTGTAGGTGTCAAGATTCAGAACTAGTCAATAACCTGCCTTTTCTCAACCCTTGTCTGAAACCAAAAGTGGCCTGTGCAAGTTAAAAGAAGTGTTGGAACCTGGTGTAAATAATGTGTGATCCTCCTTGGTTAGTGAGTCTATTGCCTTAGTCACACTGTCTGTGAAACTCTTACTATGGATTATCATATCAACCCTGATCGTTAAAAGTAGCCCGTTGGCCTGATAATCCTGATGATTCTTAATTGTTTATTTCTGTGATATAATCATGGCCTTCCTGTTAAAGGTAGAAAACTCCCCTGTTTAAAAAAATCACATTACAAACCTTGAACAGCCAGGATAAAATGTTTAATATTGAATGATCTTTAACAAGCTGATCATCTCAACCCTTGTGTTCTGCCTCTGCATATCTTCTCTAGGGCACATGTTCTGCCTTGTTCAGTGATTAATCTCAATCAGCTGTAGCTAATTGGATAAACCTGTGACTTGTTCACGATCAGCGCTTGCCTAGTGTTAGAAAATAGTCTTGCTTTTATATTAAAAAAAAGAGAATGTCATCTAAGGACTGAAAGTGATTACTTAAACATCACTGAATACTTTTGTTCGCAGGTGGATTATGTTGGTTTTCCAATCATAATTAGAGATATTATACAAGATTCCAGACTGTTAATGATTTGCAACATAGGCTAAAACTAAAACGGCAAGATTATAGAGACCGTTTCAAAGAGGGAGGAATAAAATGTGAGATCCACATCATCGAGTGTATGAGACAGGTGACAGAGCGGGTAAACTCCTGGCCTTGCCAGACGAACGCCGGAGGGCGGAGCGGTGGGTTCCCTCCGTGGTTTCCAAAACCGGGAAAGGATCAAAGATCCAAAGGGCATTGGTGAGACCTTCGCAGATTTTTATGCAGCAGTTTACTATGCCAGAACACAGTATTCAGAACAGGAATCCTCAGAGTTCCTGAAGGATATTACGCTTCCAATCCTAACAGCAGAGGAACGACAACAGTTTGGGAATACCTAACGGTGACTGAAATAACCCAAGCTATAGTAGCCCTGAGGTCGGGCAAGGCAATGGTACCAAATGGTATTCCGATAGAACTGTACAAACATACGGAACAGATAACCGCACCCCATTTGTTAGCTATGTTTCAAGAAAGCAGAGATACAGGAACATTGCCACCAGATCAAAGGTTGCAAACATTAGTCGTGATACATAAAGAGGGAAAACCCAGGGACCAGTGTGCGTCACACGTGCCAATCTCTGGATTGAACGCGGAAGCAAAAATCCTTGCGAAGCTGCTGGCTCAATGACTTCTACCCTTACTTTCGGCCCTGTCCATCCTGATCAGGCCAGCTTTATGCCTGGGCGAAATACAGCCCTCAACCTCCGACGCCTTCACGGAGTCATGGAACGCACGCAAAGGATCAGAGAGGATGCAGCGGTCCTGTCCCTAGATTTGCGCATGGCCTTTGATACGATTGAGTGGCCTTACATGATAGCAGTACTCAGTCTCATGGGAATTGGGCCATGCTTCCTTTCCTGGCTGGGCCTTTTATATACAGACACCTGTCCGCAAGTTGTGGTAAACGGGAAAAGATCCAACATATTCTCTCAACTCCGAGGGACAAGACAGGGGTGCCCCTTATCCCCACTTGTCTTTGCACTGATGTTGGAGCTGGTGGCGGCATGGATCCGTAGAGATCCAATAATAAGTGGCCAACGTTGGTCGGAAGACTGGGAGGACAGGATCTCGCTCTACCCGGACGATATCCTCTTATACGTCCAATTTCCCCGAGCTAGAATAGCGAGAATATTAAATATATTTGCTACGTGTGGAAGGTACTTCGGATACACCATCCTTCTGGACAAAGGCCCAATTTGCTGGCAGATTGAGTGGCCCGATTTGACCTTGGAGGACTTTAGATATTTGGGTATTTTTATAACAGTAGACCACATGAGACATTTTGCCGGTAATCTTAAACCCCATTTGGATCGCCTCAAGAGTGATATCCACCACTGGTGAGCCCTCCCACTCTCACTGCTTGGTAGAGCAGCATTCTTTGAAATGATGGCACTACCGTGTTTTCTGTATGTCCTTCAAAATACTCCTTTCCCAGTTCCAGACTCGTATTTTAGTAATCTATATAGTTTGGTTTGCACACTTCTATGGGAGGGGGGTCCCCCAAAGATTGCCCTCTGTAAACTGACACACAGTTGGTATGATGGTGGAATAGCACTGCCAGACATTCAAACATACTACAGTGGAGAAGTGTGGCTCAATGTGGAGAAGTGTGGCTCAATGGTTAGAGCGGCAGACCCTGATGCAGAGGTCTAGCCCGGGACCAGGGTTCAATTCCCCGCCTCCGTGGGTCTTGGGCTCAAAATTCCACGGACCTGATAATTCTCGCCTCAGTGCCTATTCCAATCATGGAGTCCCACTCCACAACTCTGGGCAATAGCTTGCTTAATCTCCACAACGGCCCCCACAACGCTAAGGATGCCTGGCCTCCACCTTGGGGGTACCCAGGAGTGGACGCCTCACAGGGAAAGCCAGGATGGGTTCCACAGCGGTATTCGTACAAGCGCCTTGAGACCCTTGCAGGTGAGTAGTGCGCTATACAAGTATCAATTTACAATTTACAGCTCAGTTGGCAACGGTCAATCAATGGGTGCATCATCCGTTGACGGAGACAGCATATGCAATGGACTGATTGGTGAAACAGCCGAGGGGCTACCTTCATGCATTGTATACCGTCCATGCCGCCTTTCTCTCGAAGGCCTGATGGCGGTAACAGTCCGACAGTGGCATTTGGCGTTGGCCAAGCGGGGATCGAAAAATAAACTTGGAAGGGCCTCCCGCTCTGGGAGTCCCAACAACATGGTGCCTCGGGAATCAGACAAAGTTTTAGTTAAATGGGACTTAATAGGAATCTCGAAACTGGGAGACCTACATACGGGGAGTAAAATCCTATAGTTCGAACAATTGCAAAAGACTTACGACTTGGTCCAGACTGAGTACTTCCGCTACCTCCAGATCCGACATGTCATACAAGCAGTGGTGCCCCTGGATTTGGAACTTCTAGAGCCGTCCTCTCTCGAGTGTAGACCTCGAGGAACATTTGAGCCGCAGGGCAATTTTACTTACTTATTGGAAGCTAATCAATAATTTTCCCAACATCCTCGTAGCATTAAAAGAGCGATGGTGCCAGGACATAACTGATTTACAGGAAGAGGACTGGCCTTAGGCGCTAGCCTCTCCAAGGGAGGTAGCCATTAGGGCCCGTTTTAGACTAGTCCAGTTAAAATTTTTACACAGAACTTGCATATCATGCACCACACTAGTAAAGATGGGTTGCAGGACTGATGCACTTTGTAACAGGAGCTGTGAGGTGGGATCTTTCTACCACATACTCTGATAGTATCGTGCATGTTGGGGGTGGTGGGGGAGGAGCTTACACCTTCGCCCAAATGGTGCCTACTAAATGTATGGGAGGACTTAAATCTGCGACATGCAGATCAAACTATGGTGGGTCTGATGGTGGCAAAACGAAACCTAGCGCGACATTGGGGGACTACCTTCCTGCCCAAGCTCCAGGATTGGAAAAGTGACATGGACTGGTGTATGGTGGCGGAAAAAAGAGTTTTTTGAAGAGTGGGTGCCCGAAAAAATGGGGGAAAATTTGGTACAAATGGAATGACTATAGGGGCAATCCGTGTACTTCACCCTTGGGAGAGACTGTACTTTCCATGATTCAGACATAGACTGATGGCATTCTGCAGCATTTAGATGTTTGATCGATGCATAGATTTGAGAAGGGCAGAGCTAGACTTTAAATTATGCTGTAATCATATTTGGTTAGGACTATGTTCTTGCTAATGCAATGTTGCTATTTCTGCTCTGTTACGATAAAAAAGATTTTTTAAAAGTGACCTTTAGTTTGGTTACTCATTTGATATTGAGGACTATATGCACATCAGTGTATCAGGATCACTCGTTACAAAAGAAGAGCAGAGTGAGGCTCTCCATGGCTTCCAAAAAAACGGTACAACCTACAGAGGTGATGGCCTTGTGCCACCAAGATAATCCCTGACAAAGTATTTCAAATCTTCACTGAGACAGGGGAGGTAGGCCAGGGCCCCCATCGATGAAGGAAACCCTGGTCATACTGGTCCCCATACCAGACAGGCTTAGTCATACGAAGACTCAGACAGTTGTCTCTCAAACTGGTGGGACTCTGAGATCCCGTCAGTTTTGTATGTCATGAACGTCTTGATCTCGTTGGGTAAAATTGCAGACCTCTCAAATATTGCAGTATTTTCCCCGTTGGGAGAGAAACCTTATTTGAACTTTAAGGAGAAGGGGACTACATTTCCAATTCCCTTATAGCAGCAGAAAAGGAATTTGTAAGCAGTGAAATTTTAGAGATTTTGATCGCGCAGCTGTTTGGATCACTTAAATGTGAATTTCTACATTAATTTCTTCATTTCTGGTCTATTTTTGTTTTAAGAAAATGTCACTGCTTTACTACAGCCATTAAACAAAAATGTAGATATATATTGTTTCTATAGTCAATAGTGTAAGTTGTCAATGGTGCACACATTTCGATCATTGAAGTACAGTAAAGAGCAGTTTCCATTAGAGGATTAGCATCTCTTTTCATAGGAGGTGGGGGCAGCCAACATCCCAGAGTGGACAAAACTGCCCATCATAAGCAATAATTCCTACCACGTAACCAGCATAGCATCATTTTAGCCATTTGTCCATACTCTGGAGTCTTATGGTTTTTTTTCAGAAGCTTAATATTTTATTTTATTTGACTTGGGGTATCCTCTACCCAATTGTCCAAATTGTGCTCAGAGCATTCACCAGTCTATATTAGCATACCACCTCAGCTGAGGGGACCTTAGACCTGCCCCATAACTTAGCCACGCCTTGGGGAGTGACAATTAGTCCCAGGTAAATAGCTCTTGTTGCATAGCGTTGCTGGTCATCATAATATATCCTTACTAACCTACTTTTAGCATCTTGGGACCTGTGTATTGCCTGGAAGCATCTATAATCCCCTCCCAAAACCACATGCGCATGGGTGCCACATAGTGTGGAAAAATCATCTGTGAGCCCCTGAGACAGAGGTTTATTCTAGTTTTCCTTATCTTTTTAAGTCTTCTTCCCTTATGTACTCAAGGTAACAATTTTAGCTCCACCTGTCTAAAGCCGCACATATTTGCACTCACTAGGATCCTGTAAGGCTTCCTCCCATTGTGAATCTTCCATGTCTGTCTTTTCTACCATAGAGTGGTAGCTCAGCCTAATCAAATCCTTTGGGATCTTATTAACCCCTGTTTTGAAAATCAAAAAGATTGCCTTTTGAAAAGGTGATTCTGACATCACTCTGCTCCTGAAGTGTATCACATGGAAGTTTGGCATCATCCTAGATGTGGACCCCAAAATCATGATGAAACTGCAGGTATCAAAATATTTCCTTGGTTTCGAAACAAATACTGTAGATGCTCAGAAGACTTCATCACTTCTGGGCCACATACCTCACTTTATGGTGTGATCCTTATCACACCCCAACTGTACAATCCCTGCAGTCTATGCAGCTCCCTCAAATCATCACTTACCCATGGAGCTGGTAAGTGGCACTGGCTTGTTTTCCTATTCCATTTTTTTGTGACTATTCTCCATACCTTGACCACAGCTGTAGCTTTGGGTGGCGTGTTAGGTTGTGTAAACGTGCTGGGTAGCCAAAGTCATCCAGAGCATGAGTAGCAGGAGGGACTGCTGCAAGTACTCTTTTAAACTTCTCTAAACTTTATTTTTACATATTTTTAAAACTACTTTTAACACAGCTTAGCACTACTTAGACTCATTCATTATTGGTAGCCCTCACCTCTCATCTCTCACCTCTCGTCCTCATTCTGGGCTTCTCTCCGGTCTGCTGCTACTGCAAGGGTGCCGTTTAAGCGAAGGGAACAGTCCTCGAGGGTAACTTCCAATATGTCAGCTGCCACCATTTTGGGCAGCTGGCGTTCTAGTCTTTTTTCCCCACACTGCATCGGGCTCCCGCTCCTTACTAATCCCCCCCCCCCCCCTGCAGTGCACCTATTCAAACGCATGTTCTATCCCCAAGCACACTTCAGAACTTTGGGATTTTTTAGATTCCATAGCCGTAGCATTTCCTCAAGGCTATCGTATAACTAGGTGTAATAGCACAAAAAGGGAGTGGGGAGTAACAATTGGGACATAGAATCCTAAAAGAGTAGATATCTTGGACTCTTGTTCCACCCCAACAGAGGAAATGATAATATTCCAACTTAAGGCCTCAACAAACGTAACCTGGAAGGGAGCACTTTCTGCTCACTTTCTGCTCTTAGGGGACTTTTTTTAACATATTGATATATACCATGCGTCTCTTAGCAGAAATGGACTCATTGGGGGTCCACCAAATGGTATCAGGTCCAACACCTTCAGCTGGACACACTCTTGATCTAATATTTACTGATGCCACCAACCTAGTGGTAGACACTCCAGTCGCACAGGCATGGACTGACCACTTCTCCTTAGATTTTCACTTGGACATTCAGAAACCGAAGGGTGCCCTCCATCAGGCCATGAAACTCATTAGACTCTGGAGAAAGGTAGTCACTCTCCCCTCCACTTTTCTCCCTGCCTTTACTTCCCCTATCACATCGGACTATGAAGACACCAACCTCTTTTATAAAGCCTTTAGACGTCATCGGCCCGTTAAAAAAAAAAAATCCGAAAGGGAAAACTCCCCTGGTACTCCGACTCTCTAAAAAAGGAGAAGTCCGTAGTTAGGAAGCTGGAAAGCAAATGGTTGAAATCCAAATCAGAGGAGTGGAGACCTGCCTATAAAATAGCCCTAAGGACATACTTGAAATATTGTAACATTGCTAGAAGAACTCACACAGCTGAGAGAATCGTCTCTGCAAAAAACGTCTCCAAAGAGCTCTTTAAAATCCTTAAGGAACTCTCGAAATCCGAGCAATTGTAATCCTATAATACCCACCTCCCAATCACATTGCGATAATCTCGCTTTGCACTTTGAACAGAAAGTCAACAATATCTACAATTGTCTTGCAAATAATAACACAATATCTATGAGACTGGAATCTCAGGAAGTTGAAATTAACTCTCAATCTTCCACCCTTGAATTTTTCAATCCTGTTACAGAGGATCAAATACAGGCCCTATTAAACTAAATAAAAACGGCTTCTCTGTTGGACCCTGCCCCCTCACATAATCACTAATGTGTCCCCTATTTTACTCACTTCAATTACTGGCCTATGAAATCTCTCTCTTAAGTCAGCCACTATTCCTCAAATGGAAGACATCACACATCAAACCCCTTCTTAAGGAACCTAAGGTGGACCCTCTTGACATGTTAAACTATAGACCTATATACCTACTCTCTTTCATATCCAAAATCCTAGAGGCTTTAGTGAATCATCAATTTGTGTCCTATCTCGAATCCAATCGCCTGCTGGACTCCTCTCAGTCAAGTTTCCGTGCATTTCATAGCACAGAATCAGCCTTAATAGAGGTAATCGATACCATTAAACTCTCCTTAGACCAGGGATCCTCAGCTATGCTGATTCTCTTGGATCTGTCGGCGGCATTTGATACCATCTCTTATGAAATCCTATTGCTAAGATTAGGGGAGATCGGTATCACTGATTAAGCCTTGGAATGGATGGAGAACTATCTGTCTGAGCACAACCATTCTGTCCAGTTTGACAACTATCCATCCAAACCCAGGGTCTTGGACAAAGGGGTGCCACAGGGTTCAATCCTCAACCCCACTCTTTAATGTTTATGTGGCTCCCCAGTCAAAACTTATTAGGTCATATGGCTTTGAAACAATCTCCTATGCAGACAACATGCAATTGGTCATCACTATGGATCATAACCGGACTCTTACTAAAATTAAATTTGAGGTTTGCCTGCTAAAAATTGCATCTTGGATAACCGTAAACTTTCTGAAGCTTAACACGAATATAACCGTGATCCTACTTTTTGGGAAAGCCCACTCTGGTCGGCAGACTGGTGGCCACCAGAGCTTGATTTACCACCTACCCCTAACAAATATGTAGAGAACCTAGTAGTCCTCTTAGATGATAATCTCTTCTTGAGTGAGCATGTCAAAAGTACTTCCGGTCCTGTTTTGACCTCATGCACATGCTTAAGAAAGTCTTTCAGTGGACTCCTGTACAGGCCAGGAAAACCCTAGTCCAAGCTCTGATAATACGCTGCATTGATTACAGAAATGCCTTACTGGTGGGAATAAATGAAAGACTCTTTGCCAGGTGTCACATGGTGCAGAACACAACGGCACGCCTTATCTTGAACCTCCCCCCTCGCTATCCATCAGGACCTGTGATGCACTCCCTCCATTGGTTACCTATTAAAAAACGTGTTTTTTTCAAACTTCTCTGTCTAGTCTGCAAAAATCTGCACGTAAATGGACCATGTTACCTGAAAAATAAGCTACAGCGGTACATTCCTATCTGTCAGCTTAGGTTCAGTGATCTAGTATTACGCCCCAAACGCATTCGAACGCCCAGATTTGGGAGTCACTCCCTTTTATTCCTGGCTCCACATCACTTGAAGCAGCTTCCCTTGTCCATCCGCGCCAGTTCTAATTTCACTCTTCAAAAACTGCTGAAAACTTTGATATTTAACCTCTAACACTTTCATCACTTGGTGATATGTCCCCTGCTGCCATGGCGCCTAGAGATCTCTTCGCCCAATAAATAAAACAGATAAAATAAATAAATTGACTGGGGGCGATTGCTGCTATTGGGATGAGATTGCTCAGTCGTTAATTAACGTGGTTACCCAGTGTAGGAAATATACCTTTTTTTGGTGATATTGGCACACTCTAATCAACATATTTAACATACATATAAGTCCCTAGTATATGGTACAAAGTGTACCCAGGGATTGTAAGTTAAATGTCACAAGTGGACTGCAGCACCCATTGTCCCACCCACTACAGTGATAGTGCAAACATGGCAGTAAGCCCACCATTTGTAGCCCAGCTGTTGCAGTTTAAAAATGCTACTTTTACCTCTCAATCACCTCGACAGGCCAAGGCCACCTTTTTAAATATTTGTAAGCCACCCCAATGTAGGCCATGTTACCAGATTAGCATTGTTGACTAGTGGTCAAACGCGATTACCTGATGTAGAACAATCTTGCATACCCTGGATTCATGAACACAAACCTAGTGCAGTACATCACAGAAGAATCAAGGTTGACATTGTACAGTGTACAACGCCCAGCCAACATGTTCTACCCATTATGTTCCTAGTCCCCTTCGCCAGACCGAGACGTTTCACTGCTGGCACTGCAATTCTCTAGACTATCTTCCTCACGTCACCCAGAAATCTATTGCAGAGTGTGCCCCTCCACCCCCAAACCTCCACATCAATTAGCAATTTAGCAGCAGTTCGTGTGCGACAGAGCTGCAGTTCTTCGGCCTGTAACCACTCCAAGACATCTTGGATCCACCCTGGGGGCACTTACTCCCATCCATGTAATTGTGACCCTCCTCCTAGCCAACACTAGGGCCAGCTGTAACAAGCATTTACAATGCAATGGTTTCGCCTTTTGAAAAGTTTGAGCTATTGGCATTGTAAATGACAACATTTGTATTTATGTGTTGGGTTTTGTCATTTACATTGCCATTAGCTTAATCTCTCGCAATGTGAGACCTATTGTACCCTACGGACGAGCTCAACAGACAGCAATTACTACCACACCCAGAGCCACACACACACACACACACACACACACACCCACCCAGAGCCCCATACACACACACCCACCCAGAGCCCCACACACACACCCACCCACCCAGAGCCCCCCACACACACAAACCCACCCAGAGCCCTACACACACACCCACCCAGAGCTCCACACACACACACCCAGAGCCACACACACACACACACACACACACACACACACACCCAGAGCCCCACACACACACACCCACACCCACCCAGAGCCCCCCCACACACACCCAGAGCCCCCCCACACACACCCACACACCCAGAGCCCCACACACACCCACCCACCCAGGGCCCCACACACACCCACCCACCCAGAGCCCCACACACCCACCCACCCAGAGCCCCCCACACACACACCCACAGCCACACACACACCCACCCACCCACCCACCCACAGCCACACACACACACACACACACACACACACCCACCCACCCACAGCCACACACACACACACACACCCACCCTCAGCCACACACACACACACACACACACACACACACACACACACACCCACCCAGAGCCACACACACACACACACACCCACCAAGAGCCACACACACACCCACACAGAGACACACACACACACACACACACACACACACACACACACACCCAGAGCCACACACACCCACCCAGAGCCCAACACACACACACACGCACAGCCACACACACACACACACACACACACACACACACACACACACACACACACACACACACACACACACACACACAGAGCCACACATATCAAAGTTGCAGTTCAGCCAAACATGTTAGAATAGTTAAGGATCTCCTAATTGTATGGCTAATTCGGATCTAAACGCTAGGTCAGTGAACCCTCCCCAACTCTCCTTGAACCTCCACCATACATTGGTCTCAAAAAGGAACGGCACTAACCAAATGGACAAATAACCGTAGGCTTTTAACAGACACATTGACCTACGACTGTTGGAATGGAGAGTTCTGTAGGAACGTTCAGTGGAGAGAAATTGAAAGTTTCCACTCCGAATATAGAGATGGGGAGGTCCTGAACCAATCCCCAACATGTATGAGCGGCATTCATGGTGGAAAGGCAAACTAACCTGGGTAGAAAACCAGCTGAACATTTATTAAAATACATATTGCCCTCGTGATTCCCCCAAATTATAGATATGAGGACAAAGCTGTGAGTTGATGGAACTACACACAGCTCGATGCTAACACCCTCAAAAGCAGGCGTTAGAAATGTGTAAATTTGCTAATTGCTCTCCACGTCAGATGCCAGACTCTACGTCCGTGTAATTCTGTGTTACAAATTAAAGTTACATGGTGTTAGATCGGTTTAGTTTGATGTGAGCAAAGTAACATTACAAATGCCAGAATTCACCAGGTTGTCAAAAGAAAGCCTCGCCCAGAAACAACGTGCCAAACGTTACCTACACAGTCACTGAGGAAAAGAAGCCGGTCATAAACTGCAAGTTGACACCCACAAAATAACAGCTCCCGCTGCACAACTCAAGCAAGAAGAATGACCTGCCTACGATATCTACCAACAACGTATCACTAAACCCTGCCAGGAGCCCACATGAGAACGCAGAACAGGCCTCACTTAAAAGCAACTTAAAAGTGAGCCACGCGGGAGCCATTAAACATGCACGAACGGCTGCCTGGGAGGCTCCCGCACGATTCAACGGAAATCCACAACCATCCGGTGAACCGGGTAATAGTCATTAGAACATTTTTAATGTGTAGCCCCGTTCAGTGCCTCCCCAACTAACCTCAGACAAGATGCAGCACACTTAAAGAGAAAATGATTTGCGGCTTACTTCTGTGCAGGAAGGTGCCTCCAAAAAAACGAATGCAGGCACCACTGCAAAACAGCGCTTGAGTGTTGGCGCAGAAGGAATGCACCAATTATATGTAAATATGTCGCAAACCTGCCCTCTCCCTTATGCAGCAGAGTGCCTTGCGTGACAGTAAAATTAATCCGCCCCGAGTTCCTATAATCTCAAAGTTGCAGTTCAACCAAACATGTTAGAATAGTTAAGGATCTCCTAATTGTATGGCTAATTCGGATCTAAACGCTAGGTCAGTGAACCCTCCCCAACGCTCCGTGACCCTCCACCATACATTGGTCTCTAAAAGGAACGGCACTAACCAAGCGGACAAATAACCGTAGGCTTTTATCAGACACATTGACCTACGACTGTTTGAATGGAGAGTTCTGTAGGAACGTTCAGTGGAGAGGAATTGAAAGTTTCCACTCCGAATATAGAGATGGGGAGGTCCTGAACCAATCCCCAACATGTATGAGCGGCATTCATGGTGGAAAGGCAAACTAACCTGGGTAGAAAACCAGCTGAACATTTATTAAAATACATATTGCCCTCGTGATCCCCCAAATTATAGATATGAGGACAAAGCTGTGAGGGCGAGGCGGGTGTGGGCAGCCCGGTTTCACAGTGTGAGAGCGGCTCGAGTCAGAGCGGGTCACACGGGGCGGGCGGACACAGGACGGCCTCGCAGCAGTCCCAAGGTACAGGACGCACGGCTGGGGGCTCCAACAGCAGGGGGAGTGTGCCAGCAGTTTCTTCACGGCTCAGATGCAGGCGGGCACTCGGCTGGAGGCTCCAGCAGCTGGACTGTCGGCGGGGGCTGTGAGGCTCAGGCCGTGGAGGGACGCAGCGAGGCAGGTGCGGGGCGGCCCTGGGGTGACAGTGCGGCGGCGGCTGCACCCTCCACCATACATTGGTCTCTAAAAGGAATGGCACTAATCAAGTGGACAAATAACCGTAGGCTTTTAACAGACACATTGACCTACGACTGTTTGAATGGAGAGTTCTGTAGGAACGTTCAGTGGAGAGGAATTGAAAGTTTCCACTCCAAATATAGAGATGGGGAGCTCCTGAACCAATCCCCAACATGTATGAGCGGCATTCATGGTGGAAAGGCAAACTAACCTGGGTAGAAAACCAGCTGAACATTTATTAAAATACATATTGCCCTCGTGATTCCCCCAAATTATAGATATGAGGACAAAGCTGTGAGTTGATGGAACTACACACAGCTCGATGCTAATACCCTCAAAAGCTGGCGTTAGAAATGTGTAAATTTGCTAATTGCTCTCCACGTCAGATGCCAGAGTATACGTCTGTGTAATTTTGTGTTACAAATTAAAGTTACATGGTGTTAGATCGGTTTAGTTTGATGTGAGCAAAGTAACATTACAATTGCCAGAATTCACCAGGTTGTCAAAAGAAAGCCTCGCCCAGAAACAACGTGCCAAACGTTACCTACACAGTCACTGAGGAAAAGAAGCCAGTCATAAACTGCAAGTTGACACCCACAAAATAACAGCTCCCGCTGCACAACTCAAGCAAGAAGAATAACCTGCCTACGATATCTACCTACAACGTATCACTAAACCCTGCCAGGAGCCCACATGAGAACGCAGAACAGGCCTCACTTAAAAGCAACTTAAAAGTGAGCCACGAGGGAGCCATTAAACATGCACGAACGGCTGCCGGGGAGGCTCCCGCACGATTCAACGGAAACCGGGTAATAGTCATTAGAACATTTTTAATGTGTAGCCCCGTTCAGTGCCTCCCCAACTAACCTCAGACAAGGACTGCGTGAAAAAAAGAGAGCGGCCGCGCCGCCTCCAGCAACTATATACTATGAGCTTGTGACCAATCACAGGCCGTCAGCAGCCGCGAGTCACAGCACGAAGGCCCAGTGCGTTGCCGTCAATCAACCCAGAAACTCGTACAATTGGATAGTAAGACGCTAGTGAAGCTACTGCAGGCACGTCTTTCATGGATATAAAAAGCACCACGAGCACAGGGAGGGAAGGGGGCGGGAACGGGCACAGGACAGGGGGGGGGCGGGAAGCGGGAGGGGGGCGGGAATGGACCCGAGCCGAGCTCCAGAAACAAATCACTTTCACACGGGGAGGGGGGCGGAACGGACACACGGGGAGGGGGAGGAGGGGGCGGGAAGGCAAGATGAGCAACTGCACACGCACTTCCGAGCGGGAGGGGGGGCGGGAAGCGGGAGGGGGGCAGGAATGGACCCGAGCCGAGCTCCAGAAACAAATCACTTTCACACGGGGAGGGGGGCGGAACGGACACACGGGCGGGGGAGGAGGGGGCGGGAAGGCAAGATTTAACACGCACTCACCAGGGCTTCCTCCGGCGGCCGTGGTCGAAAAACGAAACTCCGCCCACCGCCGAATTAACCCCGCCCACCGCCGCATGACTACACAGAGGGAACGCCCATGGAAAAAATCTCGGGAACGCCCCCGAATCTGGTCCGTGAATGACGGACAGATCTCTGTTCCAATGGCTAGCCTCCATTTATGGAGCTAGCCAATGGAACAGAGGGCGTATTCCAAGAGTCCCTTACTGAAGACTAGAGATTTCTCTGGGGGCGGAGCTTACGATTCGTTCCCCAGGCGAAACCTAAAAAGTGGTACCACATCTTGCACTTCTTGGGCTGGTAACATTCCTCAACAAACTGTGTTGAGGAACTAGTTCACACACCAAGGCCGTGTTTCTCTGCAACTGTGTCACCACGTCTGCTCAAAAGCCCCCCCCCCCCCCCCCCCCCCCCCCCCGGCCTGCCCCATGCCAGATGCATAAAGTCTGCGTTCACAAATAATCATCTGGGGTTGGAATGGAGTTGAGCAGTTCAAAGGCAATTTGTCTGTTTTGGCATCTCGCTGGCAATGAGAAAATTGAAATGTTAACAGGACTCAAATAAGTTACTTTCTAAGCTATAGTTTGAAAAGAAAATCTACAACGGACCTTTGGAGCGTACATTTGCATCAAATATGTGCTGAAAAAAACACAATTGCTGAGAACAACAGCTGTTTGCGCTCTGGTTCGCCACTGTATCGATAGCAAAGGGGAGCCAATGCCTAAGAAAAGAACCAACTTACCTACCATAGGTACAGTCATGAGGGGTGATACCATGAGTTTTACCCGCACTGGGTGACACCAACCCTAGTGACGCCACTGCTCTGGAATGACTTCCTCCGACTCTCCTATATCAGCAGGTGTCTGGTACTGTTCAAAATAGTCAAAAGTCTAGGCATAAACATTGATGATGACCATCCAATACATCTCGGGTCTTCTTTGTAGTATCCTGCAGTTTTCAGTTACACTTACAGAGCAGAAAAATCAGTAGTCTCCGCTCTGATCTATACTAGAGTATTGCATTTAGTTCTGTTTAGATATAGAGACCTCTCTGCTATAGCTCCTCCAAATAAAACAAAATAAATCCAGTTTTTTAGTCCTTGGTGCCCCTCCCCCCGCAGTAGTAATACATATCATCTACTGTGCACTTCACACCTGCTCCTATCCATCATCGAATCGGTTTCAAACTCGCATGCTTATTACGTAAATTTTTCTATGGAAAGCTTCTGTCTTTTCTATGCAGGAAAGTCGCGATATATAATCCTGAATGCATTCTCTTTTCCTCCATTAAGATACTTCTTACTGTTTGTTGCTTTAAGGGTTAACCTAAACGCCAGTGATTTGTAGTTTTACTTCTGTTTGACCTTCACGTATTAGAATTAAAAAACTGTTGATCTTCAATCGACTTTGTTTTGACCCTGATCATTTGTGTTAGGGAGGATCTTAACCTTCCACTTACCAAACTAATTTTGTTATACAATCTAAATAGTTATTTGTTAATAACCATGAAACCTCAGGGTTAAACTAAGCTTTAGAATAACAATATAGAATAGACATTCAAATAATCTCGAGTGTCCTGAAAGAATCTAGAAATGAGATCCTGTCTTCACATTTGAGCACTGCATGTATTGCTTTGTACTCCAAACCTTAATGATTCTTGGAGAGAGACATTGAACATTCCATCTGTTATTTTTTCAGTTGTTGGACTTTTTTAAGACAAAAGCAATGTGAAATAAGGTGGTGGGGATAGGGTGTGGTCGAGACACTGGCTGTACTCAGTTTATCCATATATTTTCACTGCTATTGCAGTGTTCAGTACTTTCCAATGGCATGTACTAGCTCCCCCATAATGACAAGCATTTGAAAAAAGCCGGTAGGTCTGGCGCTGGCTGTCAGCCTTTTGGCCTCGTCGGCACTGGTTTTGTTTTGTCATTGTTTCTGCAAAACTGGGCAAGCTGCCGGGCTCTAGTCAATCTAAAAAAATATATAATTGGCTAGAGGCAAAAATATTTTTGGGTCTCAAAAAGCGTACATTGCTACGAGCGATCCAGTCTGGGATGATTTGTGCGCCTAAAAAATAAAATTACTATGGTAATCCTTGGCACTCAAGGGAACAGCTTTGTGTGTGGAGGTACTCCTCATGAAATTGAAGAATGAAGCAATTTACAGTGAAGGAAGCCAGTTGCTGAAGTAGGCTGGCCCATTGTGTCCAATGCTGTATGCAGCAGTGTGCGGAAGAAAAATGAGTGACACAATACACCATTGGATGAAGAAGACAGGTTGAAAGCTCCTGCAAGTATACTATACACAATGTTAATAAAATCAAAAGGCCTTGGCTAACACTTGCCTAAAAAGAGGGAGGAAGGGATTGTTTTGAATCACTACTGTGTGTTTCAAATTATTTTTGAAAGAACATTAATTTTAAAATGCTGCTTACTTTTTGTATTTGCTGGCCCTAACTTTGGTTGATTTTTATTTTTCTGTAACCGCGTATTTCCATTGGAATATTTTGAATTGTCCACATAAGTCTAAATTGGGTGAGGCATGATTTTGTAGAACGGTACTTTTGACCATTGGTGTCCTGCATTTGTATCACAGGATACATAATGTTGTTAAATATAGGTATGGGCTGTGGGTGGGGAGGATAAAACACAAACACATTGAGGTACTTTGTTTCATTAGCATTTGCAAGTAAAACTTTGTTTGTTTTTACTCATACCCATGATTATTGGCTCCAAAGCTGAAAGAATGAGGGGTTGGTTAGTCGAAGTAATCCTTGTCCGTTTTATATTGTTCAATGCATTGGGACTTCTTCATATGGAAAACTATTTTGTATGTAAAGGAAAACTTGGTTAATATGGATTGTCAACGATCCAATCCATATGTGTAGACTTTAGAGTTGACAAGCCTAAGCAAAGGAATTTATGAAAGTTGTAGCGCCCCCCTTGTCTCTTGTTAACGGCATTGTATGAAATTTCCATGAGATTTAGAAATGCATAGTTTTGTTACAGCTTTCATTTTTCCATAAATGTATTTTTCGGTTTGTAGCATGCAGCTTTTTTCTCCATGAAACTTTTTTTACTCTGCTTTTTTTGCACATGTGGTTAACTGGGGTATAGTTTGCAATTTGTGGCCATGTGAATCTGCCAAATACGCTTTTCATCAATATACTTTATTCGATATAAATATCATTAAAGTACAGACATACACATACATTATGACAATGAAACAATAATATTTAAAAGGGACGATTTGTAGCTATTTCATGCAGTAAAAAATACACAATTAAAAGACATTAAAAAGCACATATATACAAGTTAAAAACAGCGTATTTAGGCATCTCTCAATTATTAGCAATGGTACAATACAAAAACTCAATTCCAGTAGGCTCAAGCATTTTTGTAGTTTAGCGACTTAGAACGGCAATACCAGGCACTTGATAAATATTTAGCTACTCCGCATACAACAACTAGAGAACTTGTATCGGTTAGGAGGATGCGAAGATCAACTCTAAAGTCTCTGACTCCCAACATCAAGCATACCGGTTTCAACCATTTTGCTCTCGCCTTCTTGTATGCTTTACATCCAAACAAGAAATGCGGTAAGGATTCGTTTTTACATGGGGAGCATGGGCAAGTGCCATCTATGGCCCGCCTTCCTTTCCAACCCTCCACAATTTTGTTTAGTGGAAGTGTCCCGTATCTCATTTTTAAGAAAATGGCTCTATCTTTAGGTTTTTGGATGAAATCTAAGAGGGGTTCAAACCTCATGATGGGCTTATGCTCTAGGAATTGAGCAGTTAGAGCTCCCTGTGTGTTCCTGAGTTCCTCAGTCTGGCACCACTCCCAGTACATTTTCTTAATTACTTGTTTTGGCGGGGGGGACTGTGTAGTCCTAAATTCCGCCAAACCAAGCTTTGTGACCATCTGTTTGAGTTTGGTTAGCCACTGGATCTTGTTCGCACCATTTAATGCGATAAGTTCGTCCATTACCAAGGCGTAGTTTGCTAGTTCTTGGGTCCTCCGCAGGCGCACCCAGAACAGCAAAGGACGTAGACGAACTATATCTAATATCGATTGTTTGCCCAGATCATCAAGAAGAGGCTTCAAAGGGGTGGAGGTGGGGAGAGAAACTAAGTCCTTTGGAAACTTATTTTCCGCTCTGGTCAGATCTATTACATTTTCACTACCCCAAAGTTCAGATCCATAAACTGCAGATGCCAGTGCTTTCCCTTCGTAAACTACAAACGCAGGGGCTATGAGCCTGCTTGTAGACATGCGCTGGCTCCTCAGAATAGCACCAGACACTCTCTTCAGATTAATCAGCATCTTGGAAATGTGCGAGTCCCATTTCATTTTATAATTTAACCTAATTCCCAGGTAGTCAAAATTCTCAACCACTTCCAGGGGTATCCCATCAAGAGTAATGTTAATTTTATTTGCCTTTTTTGAAGGGGGCAGGACCATTAGCTTAGTTTTAGATGTGTTAATGGTCAGCCCAGGTTCCTCACAGAACAGACTGAATCTTTTCAACTTTTTCTGGAGTCCTGAAGGGGTTTTGGGAAGCAAAAGCGTATCGTCTACGAAGAGGAGTGTAGGTGTTTTTTCTCCCGCCAGGACCGGGGCATCGGCATTGTCCTCCCTCAAATAGTCTACCACCCCATTAACAAAGAGGGAGAACAATGTCAGGGCCATCACACAGCCCTGGCGTACTCCTCGATTCACAGGTACTTTCTCTGTTAGCTGCCCCTGCCTACCCCATCTAATCTTGGCATAGTTATCTTGATGGAGTTTAGCTGTAAACTCTAGTAGGTACCGCGGGAACTCCATGTCCAATACGCTTTTGAAAACATTCCTTTGCCAAGCTCTATTTCTTTGGCACATCATAATGGGAATTTGAAGGCTTATGTTTCTTGTGGCACAAAAACGTTTACAACCAGATAATGAATGGACTTGTATGTCACTGCTCTTTCTGCTTAATTACCGGGATTCACTTTCTGATGGGAATTGGTGATTACTTGACTGCTTCACAGATGCCTGTTCAGTTTCTTTTTGAGAAGGAGTAGGTTTGGTAAGGTATTCATTTTTAAGGAGCTACCAATGTTTAAGGAGTGTGGTCCCTAACACAAGCTCTTGGAGTGCGAGGTGTCTGATTCTTTTTAGGAATAACAGTTTTTATTTGCATTTAGTCTATCATATACTCTCGCTAACTACCATCCGGCTGGCGAGGAGTTCAACAAGTTCTTAGCAAACAGATCCCAAATAACCCTCCCATCCCCGAACGCTCCAGTCAGCAGCATCTGGGAGACCGCTTCAAGATCAGGTTGCTGTCCTGGCCCTCTCGGTGGCAGGGTTCTTTGCCATAAGACTAGAGTGCATGTGAATGTAGCCCAGGGTCAACCGCTAGTGTAAAGTTGATCGTTCACTCTTGGAATCAAGCCTATTATACATAAATAGAGTGGGCACATGAGTTGTCTGACTTCCTTTCATAAGTAACTCAAGTCTGACCATTCCGTGTCCAAGCCTTTGGTTTGTGTTCTAACAAAGTGCACCAGATTCAGTGTTCCAGTCCATATCGAAACTTACCTGTAGCTTCCCGCACAAGGTCAAAACAGATTGGATTACTGACAGTAATAATACCACTATTTGCTTCACAACCTCTCACATACATTAGAATGTTCCAACAATCATAGCTTCAAGGAAGCCAAATGGCCAAGACCATTGGGGTACAATGTAATTTCCTTATTGGATGCAGAGGACCTACTGCAGAGCACATCCTTTACCATGGTTATCGAAAGGAACCAAAAAATGCATTTGTTCAGAGAAACCTTCCCTGACTTAAAAGAACAAGCTTGGACCAATGCTTCTCATCTGGAGTTTTCAGTTTTCTAAGGTTTCTCATTCCAGTGGGACCAACCTTCCTCTCAATAAAAGGGATCTATTCTTGACCATCTCTGAAGAAGACACTCCTTCAGAGAAACGTACACTAGTTGTGTTGCTGTCAAGTGGCTGAAAGGTGAAGTGTGCGTTGTATAAAACCACACATAGTCAATACATCGAACAGGTTGTGGGCACACATTTTCTTTGGCGAGATTTGGAGCTAATTTTCAAACAGTATCTTATGGGTTAGAGTAACCTGAGTGATTCCAACTATGTCCTTCTAAAAGTCATTCAGAGAGAAGTCTACTTGAGCTGGTAAGATTGAGGCAAGTCTGATATTAATGAGTCTGTAAGTCATTTAAGATGTACCTGATGGTTTCCAAAATCAGAATTTGCTCTGATATTATGTAACTTGCATTTTCATGTACAACAGTTGAAAAAACCTAACCAACTTTATTACTATGCTCTAAATCATCAATGGCTTGTCTTCCTCGGAGTCCTGTCTCTGTTGCTTATTTCTCTGTTATTGTTATTCTCTTTTTGAAAGAAGCAGATTGCAAGAAGTAGGTTCAGTAGTGCTTATTGTCAGGGGTGTGCCCAAGTACATTTTGCATATCCTTTCTCAGTGAAGCAAAGATGAACAAATTAATGTTCAGTTTATTTGTACATTTCGGTCTTATAATAGTGAAGTGATCTTTATTGAAATATGTGCATTCCTTATACTTTGCAGTCAATAGATGGAATGCATGAGAAAGCAATGGCTGAAGAAATGCACTGTGCCTCCATGAAGAGTACCAGCATGAGGCCGCCTCACCCTGGGATGGGTCCACCTCAAAGTCCAATGGACCAGCACAGCCAAGGTAGTAGAGATCTTTGCATTTTATTTGCTTGCTATTCATTGTCTAATTTTAAAAGGTATGCAACTTGCTATCGCTGACCTTTATTTCAGAGAGATATTGTAAGAACTTGAGTTATTAGGTGAGAAGAGGAAGTGCCCATCTCAAATAATAATAATTCACAATCCTTGCCAGAGTGACCCACTAACACCACTAAATAAACCTGAGCTATGGCACAGAGCAGACAGACATAACTTAGAGGTAATGTGTAAAGTTTTTATGCAGTCCTATAACAGTAATCAAGGTGAAATGCAAATCAATAAATATCCCAAAACAAATAGAAAAATAGAGTAAAATGTAATAATCAAAATGGCAAAAAAACAATAAGGGGAACCGGTGACATGAATTTTAAAAATGTTTAAATATAAATAGTGCAAAGACTCCCAAAGTGCCAATGATAGTCAGTGGTCATTGTTGATGCTGATCACATTAGAATGTGGTTCAGATACACTAAAAAGGCTTGTCCTGGTCAAAGATTTTACCTTTTGACTTTAGTCTTTTAAGACCCAACTACCTCACATGTAAATTTTTAAAGCCCCATAGGGCCTGAAGGGAAGCACTTGGAGACTCACAGGGTGGTACGCAGAGTTCAGTTGCCACTGCTCATCTGGGCAGGTGCAAGTGAGGAATCTTGGCGCTATTGTATCACTGTAGTTTGAACAGGAGTTCAGCTTTAGAACCCTTGTAGTCCACTTAGTCCTGGAAACAAGAAGAGCAGGTCCAGTCTTCTAGGCTGTTCTCAGATCTCAGACAACAGGCTCAGTCCTGTCTTGATGTTTTATAGGTTCAGGAGTGTTCTGAAGTGGGTACCTGGAGGTACCATATTTATGCCTGACACAAACTTAGCCCGTGGTAATGAGTCCTGGGAATTCCCTAAACAATAGAGGTAAAGTTTCCCAAAGTTAACCCTACCCTCATAGGTCATTTTTAAGGCGGTCAAAGCCTTCTGCCATGCTAAACTTGGGCTGTGTGTGTGGGAAGTATATTATGGTAATCCTAGTGTCCTCCTACATCTAATAGCAAAATCCAATTTTTGGCAGCTCCTGTGCCCACAAAAAATACGGAGACAGATGCTGTTAAAATCTCAACACCTAGACAGTGGATACATACACAGTGTTTTGGAATTCTGTTTCCCTCCTTGGAAGTGTGCTCTAAATGCTAAAACCCTAACAGACCTGTCGAGCAGCATGTGACATTCATGCAACTATTAAATAGTCCTTCCCTGAAATATTTGTGTAGCTCTTACCAATTAGAAAGTCATATTATACGGTGTTATGATGTAATTCAGTGTTACCCTCTGGACACATCCCACCTTGCTAAACTGAAATTTGTTTTGGGTGCTTTTCAATGTCCTGACAAGTGGAATATTATGCTGCTACATGTCCTACATTTAAGTACTATGCACTCTACCCTATTGACAATAGGGCCTAACTTGGGGGCGGCTTATTAATATTTAACAGAAAAATCTGTCAAAAGGGTTCAAATTTTAAACTATATAGCCAGGCTACAGTTGTAGGCCTGGATGCATATTTACTCTCACTGTACTGGTTTTTACAATGAGTGCTGCAGCCCACTGATGACTTTTAACTTAAAGGCCCTGGGTACCATACACTAGGTTCTTATAGATAAGCCAGATATGCCAATCAGGAGTGTATCAATTTTTCTTTGTTGGAAGAGGACACACAAATACTTTACTATTGGACAACAGAGTTATTTAGCCAGCAAAAAAAGGGTTGAGGAAAAAGACAAAAATCGGGATGGCCCTGCAGAAAGGACAGATATCCAACAAATATATTTTAGAAAGCAGGTTTTTAGTGTTTTACTGGTACCATTTCAGTTGTTGAATGTCAAGAAATTAGTAGTATTTCAGAATTTGGCAGCCATGGCCATTACCGATAACGCTGTGTGTAACAATGTATTACCCATGTTACTAAACAATACTGTCTGCTAATTTACTAAGGAATTGACTCTGATCTCCACCACTGTTATAAAGCAATATACGATAAAGCCTTAAATAGATGAAATTCATGGATGATGTCTATAATCCAACTAGGGGCTAAATGCTCAACATCTACAGCTAAATCCATCAAAGGATGAAAGCAAGCAGTAAATTATTTGCAAAACAGGTGAGCAATCAGAAAATCTTGCAGAAAATGTAGACGTTCAAAATGTATTTCTAGGTAGAAAACACTTTACCAATATATTGCCAAATGCTCACCAAGGTAGAGAAGGGCAGCAGTTTGATGCCAAGGACAGGATTAGAGCAATAGATTTGATTAATTGAGTTTCTGGACGTGACTTCTGTTATTTTTATGATTACATAAATGATTCAGATGCAGTCACTGTAGAATTATGCAGGCTGTTTAAATTGCTTACTCTCCCCTCTGAATATTGTATGGGGTGTGTACAGAAGAAAATTATTTATTCTTTTGGACTTGTGGATGTTGAAAGAACATACGTATGTTAACAAGTTGGCCGAAGAAAAAAGGAATGCAATCATTCCCTCATAGTTCGGTGGGGAGCATTTTGCTCATACAAAGGACACACCTGGATTTACATGCTGAAAACTCTCTTCCTGTAATAGTCTACTGAAGAATTATGTTTGACAGATGAGTATTAATATCCTAGAGGGGTACAGAAAAGAAAATCACTGCTAAACATTGAAGAGACAGGTCATCTGTTTTGCTCAAAGGCATAATAATGCGAACAGATGCCTAGGGCACGATAAACTTGCGGTTCTGCATATGTATAAATGTGTGGGGCTTCAAATTAAGTTGGGTTTAATGTAGGGGCTGATGTAGGAATCAATGAAGGTATACCTAATACAATGACAGTGGGATGATCTGGGTTCAATCACGACTACAGCAGAGTTTTAACCTAGGGCGAAGTTTTGCTATTTGCAATTTGTAGTACAGATTTATGATTCTCCGGATGTGAAGTCATTTTGGACATTTTAGAGGCCCCTATCTGGAGAAGGATGCCAGGGTTTCAAAAATCACTGGACTTTGAAATAATTACAAATGAAATATCACTCAGGTCTTGTTTGTATATTTCATCGGACAGAATATTGTTTCCAGGGCAGATCTCAACTTTCTGCTAACTCATATTGCCTAACAGCTGATGTGGAGTTCCAGCTACGAAAAAATGCAAGGGGTTAATTTTATCTGAGTTGTGTTTGGTCTGCTCTGAATAGAGCTCAGTTTAGATGCATTAAATATCTCATTCTTCTGCAGTGTAGGCAAGCCACTGAGATGTATTCAGTTTTATTCCTAGGCGATTCAATACTATTAAGCCATGGGTTTGTGCTGTTGCACTAAATGCACTTGCATGCTGTTCTCACTTGGTACATCTTATGGTGTTAAGAGATCTTAGTTAGACATTAGCAAAGAGGCAAGGCTTTGCGGCTCTGAGTGTATGCTGTAGAATTGTGTTTTCTATACCAAATTTTGAAACCTGTTCTTTTTTTATATTATAATGTAAAAATTGGTATGCTTTTTTTGTTGTTGTTTGGTTTAATACACCATTCAGGAACCTAAAATAAAAAAGTTTTCAGCTTACGTTTAATAAGAACAAAAGCCAATTCAGTAACAGCTTTCTTTGTGTCACTGCCATCTAACTTTACTACATGTGAAAACTGAATGAGGTCTGCCGACCATTGTCTTCAAACAGGGCAAATGAAATCATGTGTCTGAGAGGATGTCTTCTTAACTTTTATGACGGAAGCCACAAACTCCCTTTGCTGAAAACTCTCTTCCTGTAATAGTCTACAGAAGAATCGTGTACAACAATGTTTTCATGGACATCTGATAAAATTGTCTGTTTACTTCC
This sequence comes from Lissotriton vulgaris, assembly GCF_964263255.1. Lineage (NCBI taxonomy): Eukaryota > Metazoa > Chordata > Amphibia > Caudata > Salamandridae > Lissotriton > Lissotriton vulgaris. The sequence goes on along the minus strand of NC_141689.1, from coordinate 892,753,017 downwards.
ATCCTAGTGTTGATCTTAAACACAAGCTAATGTGGGCTTGTTGAAAACAGTTTATTATGGTCTAGTGTTTCTCTTTTTTCTAATTTATTATGTTGATACAGAGGTTCCTCCTGGGCTTATTCAGTGCCTATATTTAATGCTGTGTTCCTGCCTTTTTTTTTTTTATCCGACCCCTGGCATTGAATTTCAACACCACTGGTTGGCACTCCACAGTGATTCTGTTGCTTCTCCAGCAGAGTGCTGTACTTTGTGGCCCTTTGTGTACGCATCAAGCGTGCTCCTGCCGTTGGAGGATGAGAACAGCTGTCCCTCAGGAGCTGTTAAGAGTCTGGCAGACTGGTGGTTGTCTAAGCAGTTTTGGACCCAAAACTAGCCCAACAACTATGTGTGGCTTCCCTTTTTGTATAAGGCGAAAGTCCTCTGAAGCTAGGAGAGACCCCACGTAAGGACTTGCTCTGTCTCTCCTAGTAGAATAGCCCCTTTAACTGGTTGGTGGCTGCTCGTTCATTCTCTTCTCTGTGAAAATACTCGCTCACAAAGATCTTCCTTGCAGTGGATTGGCGGGAGTTATGGATTTTGAAGATGGTGCACCATTCGATTGAGCCTGGCTTCACGGCAGTGTGTCCTCTGTTGTACGGTACCCAGGACGAAGACTTGCTGGACAACATCTTAAGAGATGCAATTCTGACCAGAAGGACAAAGACCAGGGCAATCTGTCTGAAGGCTTGCACGGGGGACACCTCAAAGAAGTAAAACACCCACAAGACATTGCAGTCCAAATAGTAATTATTACGCTTGGCATTTGAACAACCATATGGTTGATGACCTGCCCAAGACGTTGAACTGCTGCATTTATAGTGAGCCTGCTGCCCTTTATTTCACCATTAGTTTGTGGGAGCTCATATCACCCCGCTCAGTTTGGCCCTTCAAGAAACAAAACCGCTTTTCCCTTCCCCTTCAGTCCTCTGCATAGTGTTCCAGACACTGATCCAAATACTTGAACTCTTTGAGCCATTCCTCTACAATTATTAGCCGTGAAGAAAAGTTATTTTGAAGGTGAAGTTGATGCTAAACCGTAATATATTTCTCCCAATTGTCACTGTAAATCAGTGGGTTCCCCGCCACCAGAAAAGATCAATCTTAATCAACAATATTTATCAGAATGCATTCAAATGGAAGAGATTTTGTATCTGGCACATACAGCATGGTCCGTTCAATACCCATTGGCCCCCCATTTTAACCTATCTTCAAGGGTCACTTCACTTGGACCATCTTTTGTTGAAGGCTCCTTTACTTGTTGTGATAATGTCAACACACAAGGTTAATGAGATCAAATCCCTAAGCTCCATGAACTCTGCAATTTATTACTAATGAATAAGGGTGTCCTGAAGCGACATTTGTTCTTTTTTCCAATATGGCATTGTACTTCGATATTAGTCATCAATTTCACTGCAGGAAGTAAGTATTTTGCATACAGTGGATGGTGGAAGAATTCCTAAATTTGAAACATCAAATGTTCGTGAAGTGTGAGGCAGTGCCTCTTTTTCCATTGGTTAGCCCCCACTTTTCACCTGTTTTTGAGATGTGGTTTCAATTGCAGTGCACAGGCTCCTTACCAACCAAGTCCCATGTGCCAGTGCTTCTTCTCTAAAAACATATCCACAATTGGTGCTTCTCCCCTTGTAAGTATCTAGTTAGTCGTACCCTGGGTGCCTAGGGTCTGTGAGCTGCAGAAGGTCCCCTGGCACCCCCCTCAATTGAACCATGCCACTGTCCTTGCAGTTTGCATGCCCATGTGAGGAAGAAAAGGACAGAGTCGACATGTCACCCTGCCTGGGTGTACTATACCACAGGTGGGGGCGTATCTGCAAGAGCAGATGTGCCTCAACAATATTGGGGCCCATACCTCAATATTATAAGTGCCAGTGAAGCCATACAGAGTACATGGGCTGGAAACTTGGCAACGCTACTTCCACACCACCACAATGACTTCCTTGAAGACAGGAGTGTTTGGTACCAAACTTCTACTTTAAATAAATCCACACTGATGCCAGTGCGAGATTTATTGTACCATGTACTCAGAGGTCACCTCACAGGTCCCCCCCTGAAAACCTGCCAACCCTGGGGTGGTCTCTGATCGGCTGTAGGCAGCCAGCCACCACCAGACATGTTTCTGGAGGACCCCAGGGTGGAGAGTCCTGGCTCTTTGGGCCCAGAAACAATGCACATACTGTGCAGAGGTGAGACACCTCCCCCCCGAGGATGGGCCGGTACTCGCTGGGGAACCTTCAAAGCTGCCTTTGTAATGTGACCCTCAGCATCAGCTGCTAGCAGCAGATGGAGCCCCTGGTTTCCACCCCCACTTTGGGCGGGAAGGGAGGCAAAGTGAAGCACATCTTACAGTCTTTGCCATTTTTAAAATGAAGACCCCTCCAGTACATGCTAGGTCTATGCCCCCCACCCCAGGAGGGTGGCATAATAGAGGGTGCAGTCACCCCAGGTAAGGTGCCCATTGGCCCTACCTGCAACTTCCCCTAAACGCCCCTAGTTTTAATATTTAGGTGGCTCCCCCAGACCTACAACTAGACCTGCGATGGCCTAAGAGAAGGCATCCCTGCCGAGAAGTCTGAAGAAGACTACTGCCTTGGCCCCAGCCCTACTGGCCTCTCTCCAGCTTCTGCGAACCTGTGACCTGTCTTGCAACCAGCGTCCTCTGATACCCTGGGAGGACTGCTGCCTTCGAAAAAGACTCCACTCTCCTGTGGACTGCGGACCTGTCAAGAAGAAACCGCCTCAAAGGGCTCCGGATCCAGCTGGAACCGTGATCCCTGCCCACTCTGCACCTGACGCCCACGGCCTGAGTCTGAGTGGTTTACCTGTGCAGTTAAGTCTCCCCAGCGATCCTGACCTTGTGTCCATTATTGGCTGACCTCTTCTGATCTCCATGGCGGCACCTGCAGTGTGAATCCAGAGGCTCCCCCTGACCGGCTCCGGTAGGAAGACTCCAACGTCGAAAGGCAACCCTGCACCTGAACCCCCTGGGCCTTGGTGAGCTAAACGGACGGTGCCCCTACAGCCCCCTACAGATCTACTTACCTCTGCTGTCATTGGGCTCCCTCTTGGAAGCTCCTGTGCAACGCATGCAGCCTGTTTGCTAAAAGAAGAATCCCCATTGAAAAGCATTGTGCGCCCGACGTTGAAATTCCATCTTGCACCTCACCACCCCTGTGCCGCTGGGGGTGTATGTTTGGTGCTGTTTTGTGGTCCCCCTATGCTTAACCTAACCACCAAAGTTTGGCCCCTGCAACCGATCTACTTACCTGCAGGCAATGTGGCTCCAGGCACCCCAGTCTCCATTGAAAAGCATTGGGCCTCTGCGCTCGGCCGCCCTTGTGGCGCTGGTAGTGCTTTTTTGGTAATCACCTGACCCTTGCCCCTTGCTGACCTTTGGTCCCAAAGACTGGTAGTCTATGTGCATTACGTACCAGTTTAAACGCGAAATTGTGTTCCCCATAGGATAACATTGAACTGTTCTGAAAAGTTTCTAAGAGTCGATTTTGTGCAAAGTATTTTTATTTAAAACCGTATTTACATGATTGCGAAGATCTTGGTCTTGAAATGAAATATAGACAACGTTTTATTTTTCTAAAATTGGTTTTAATCTCTTTCTTGAGTGGTGTGTCCATTATTGGTCAATGTTGTGACATAAATGGCTTACACTCTGTGTTAGGCCTAAGGCTGCTTGCCCACGCTACCACTAATAGAGCACTTTTGGTTTTACATTGAGTCCTGTAAACGTTTGGGGAACCCCTGGACTACCTAGCGGTAATACCAAATACAGAGCCAGCTTCCTACATGAAGTATAAGCCTACTTAAAAATAATAATAATTATTTTTTTATGACATGATTAATAAAAACTGTTGCTACATGAGTAAAAAAACATTGTATCTAACCTTTTCCATATTTCTTAAGTGATTATTCTCTTAATATAATATACACTTCATACATACGAAGAAAAAAATCTATGCAATAAAAGGAGACCTTGTGTCCAGAATTTCCTAATTCTATAACAGTGGTGCTTCTTTATACAATGCCTGCATAAGATAGGGGAAGGCGCCAAACTGTTAGCAACATTGCAAAACGAAGCAGCTGATTGAGTTGTGCGGTAAGTTCAAATGGTTAGGGGTAAGGATGGCCTTATCCTAAAAAAAACTTTGGACTTTAAAACTTTACAATATTTAACTTTAAAACTTTGACTTTTTATACACTGTTCCCTGTTTCTGAACACTCTAGAGTTCAACCTTTGTTGCCACAACACAAGTAGGTGCTTTATCTAGGTGCCTGGCCTCCCTGACCAATTGATTGCTACTTGCAAAGCAGAAATTGAGATTACACGAGGATTGGGGAGTTCTGTCCTGGGTGCATTGAAAACTTTGTGACCTCTCTGCACCTCTGTTGCGTGATTCAAGGCCTCAACCTTTTTCAAGTAACAATTAATATATTTGACCAGAGCCTACTTGTACAGAATTCATAGCAATACAGTTCTGTTCAGATTGTACCTTGTACTCTTATTTGCTCAACCCTGCAAGTCGACATAGGGCTACATATACTAGAGGTTAAGTTGCAACTATTGCTTTATTAGAAAACATTTCTAGACATTACATGGAGGTCAGACCACATGTTGACAAGACAACAAATTGTGGCCTCTAGAGCCTCAAGATAGGCTGCCAGTTATGTTTTTGTTCTTAATAATGGCTTTTATAAATAAAAGTGTGTAATTTGTATATTTTGGAATAAGAATGTCCCTTTGCACAGCAAATGGTCCTGTGCTCCTGAGTGTTTGACTGGTATCCTCACTTATTTTTTTTGTAGCCCTGGTGCTACACTAATTTCGTGTGTACACATAGGCCTATGTTTGTCTCTGGTAATACAAAGCACAGACCCTCTTCTGTGACCTGAATAGGCACACAGATAGTGACCTTATTGTGTGCATTGAATTACTGCCCATACCCTTAGGTGGATTATGTAAGCAGTGGTGACAGTGCTGCGTTTTGTGAATATATAGAGTGACAAGGCTTTTGTTTAATTATTGCCTTTCTTTTCCTCCAGACTATTGTTTTTCCCAAAAAATACACATTGAAGATGTTTTTAGAGAGGGACTTTACTTTTGGTCAGTGCGCATCATCTGTTGGTCTGTTAAATTGTCCTTAAATGGTCATTCATAATTTGCTTCTGCCTGCTGCAGAACAGAGCAGGTGTCCGGGGTCAGCCCACTTTACCCTTTGGCTCCTTTCATGTTGAGCGACTGCAAAAAGCCTCTTCACAGTGCTTAAAAGTAGTTCATTTGTTGTCAATTACAGTGCTTGTTCAAAGTATGCATTTTTATTGACTTTAAATACCAATAATTTATTTTGCCTACATTTCTTTTTACAATTTGATATAAAGTGTTTGAACAACATTGTCTCATTCTAGATGCTTGCTAATTGTGTGCTTGGTTAGAAGTTGATTTATTCTTGTCTCATTGAAAAATAGAAATAATACGTTGGTGCAAGTTAAATGGCGGTTGTTTAAAAACCTCACTAGAAAAAACAACTGCATTTAAGAATATATTTGTTTAATGAAAATGTTTTATTGCAACTTTTCACTGCCCATGTTTAAGTAGCAGCTTATTATTTTTACTTTTCTTTTTGTTCTACATGCTTTCCATAAAATCGAATAACGAAATAACTATAGCATGAACTTGCCTAGACAAGATTTTTTTTAAATTAATTTGTTTATTGGCATTTCAAAAGCCAAAAAACAGCAATACAAGGCATCAGCGTGCACACACAAAGTGCAGAGTCAAAGGCAAATAGTTATAAATGACACATATCCATTGAAACATTGTGAAGACTAGACCCCAACAGAGCAAATACATCGTACCCGATTAGGTAGTCTTGTGGCAGTGTCCCCCTCCGGCATCCCCGCTCCTCAGTCGGCTGAGTGCACTATACTAGGACTCACCCCTTCGTGCCTCCGGTGTACTGTCTAATCAGCAGGTGTGATGGTCAAAGGGCAAGGGGCATATTAGTAGACTTTTGTATGTGAACTGCAGGATCTTCCTCACCCGTCCCCGTGGCAGCAGCCTCCCCGTCTGGCGTCACGTGTGAGGGTCCCCGAGTTAGGAAAAGGGACCAAAAGTTCTTAGGTCTGTTGCGTGGTGGTAACAATTCGCTATATAATTCTGATTGAGTGCTACAATAGAGCATTTCTTTCATCCACTGTGCTAATGTAGGCGTTGAGCCTCGTAGCCAACAGAGGGCCACACATCTTCTGGCAAGGAGAAAGGCCATGCCTACCAGTCGTCTAAGGTCCTTGGTGAGTGGTTTGGAATAACCTAGGAAAGCCAGGAGTGGGGCCGGAGTCAATGTCAGATCAGTGATGCAGTTAACCTCAGCATATACCCTGCCCCAGAAAGTTGCAATCCCCGGACAGGCCCATGCCACATGGAGAAGATCAGCGACCATTGTCCCATATCTCTCACATTGTGGGCTCTCTCGGAGACCATATCTATGTAGTCGTTCAGGTGTATAGTACACTCTATTCAGAAATTTGAAATGGACTAGTCTGTGGCGCCCGTTGATTAGTTTAGTAGTCGAACAGCAGTACAGCCACTTGTCGTCCGTCATATCCACCCCAAGGTCTCTCTGCCACTCCATTGGCTGTTTAGCATATTCTATGTCCCTTTCCGAAATGGCTATGCGGTAGAACCTGAAAACCATGTTAGCGGGCGACTTAGCTTTAATAATGGTTGTTAGGGCCGTAACCTCCGGGGGTTCCGCCATATCCTCTCCCAATAGATCTTTGAGTGCATGGAGCACCCTGTGAAACTGAAAACGCGGCATCAGCGAGTACGACACTCCCTCCTCCACCACCTCTCCCCAGGTGCATGCAGTGCCATTAGCGAATATGTCTCCCATATTGTGTAGTTTGTGTTCTCAGCACCGCTGTTACCCCTTTGTCTTTGCAGGGGGCGAGCCAAAAGCACCATTCGAGCGGAGCTAACGTAGCAGGTTGCAAGCTTCTGATTCCAGCATATGATGCCACGCATGCGTAACCGACTTTAACAAGTCTAATGTGCCAGTGCGCCGATCTCGGGGCGAAAACCGTAGCACCGGTAAGGGTGTAGGGTCAGCGGCAATGGTTTCGATTCAAATGTGCGGAATCTCTACAGGCCCGTGAATCCAATGATTAGCATGAGAGCTTTGTGCCGCTCTGTAATAAAGTTCCAAATCTGGGGCGCCCAGACTGCCCATCGTGAACGGCCGAGTGAGTATTTTCCAAGCCACCCATGGCTGCTTGCCCGCCCACGCAAGTCGAATCATCAGAGAGTAGAGTTGTTGGAAAAAAGTTTTTGACAAGACTATAGGGATATTGGTGAATAGGAAGAGGAGACGTGGCAATACAATCATTTTCATGTGAGAAACCCTCCCCATCAGCGACAGAGGTAGGCTAATCCATCTCTCAATGTCATCCTCTAGTTTGGCGACAGCAACTCCGTAATTTTCCCTCAGTACCACCTCAGAGTCTGTATGCAGTCAGACTCCGAGATAGTGAACCGCGTCCGTGGTCCAAAGCATTGGATATTCCGAGTCCACGCGCTCCGTGGCAGGCGTGAGTGGGAACATAGTGGACTTATGCCAGTTGACATTAATGCCGAACAGCACCACCGCCCGCAAAACTGGGGAGAGATTGACCTCGGGCTCCCGAACATATAGTAGGGTATCATCTGCATATGTGGAAACAATTAGATGATAGTTCGGAAACCGTATACCCCTCTGCCCGTGATATTCACGTAGCGCACCAGCCAGTGGCTCAGCCGTCAGAGCATAGAGTATTTGCCCCTGCAAATTTGTATAGGCTCAGTAACCAAGGAGCCAATCGGGTTATGGGCCGTTGGGGCAGAATACAACGTCTCCAGAAGTTGGAGGGAGACCGCCCCCCACACCCATTCGGCCGAGGACTTGCCTCATGAAAGGCCACTTGACCGAGTCAAAGGCCTTTTCCAAGTCGAGGAAGACTGCCACCGCAAGAACCTCCGGGCGTGTGTGCTGCATGGCAGCAAAAACTGTCCGAAGGTTATAAGTCAAATTGCAACTAGGCACAAAGCCCGCCTTCCCTGGAGCAACCATCATAGTGACCAAAGAACTGAGACGGTTGGCCAGTATCTTCGCAAAGATCTTCGCGTAGACATTCATGAGCGACAGGGGCCTGTAGAGGGGGTTGTGCCGCCTCACTTAGTCTGCACAGGCGTAGGCCCATCACTAGGGCACCTTTAAGTAATGGGTCAGCTCCGGGGTGCCGCTACTGCAGCGGTCGGCCCGGGGTCCTCCATGTGCTTCCCTCTACGCGATACCAGTCCCCGAGTGGGTGACGCACTTCTCTGCGCTGCCGGGATATGTCTTCCCGCAGCGGTCGGCCTGGGACCCTCAAGGCGCTTCCCACTACGCGATGCCAGGCCCCAGGGGTGTGTTGCACTTCTCTTCGCGGCCGGGATATGCCTTCCCGCCGCCGCTGCTCTCCTCCCTAATTAGAACTCATTAAGTGCATTGTTTATTTGCATTAAATATTAGAGACTCACTAAAAATGCTCAGTTTTGACCTGGTGACAAGTATTTCTTTAGAAAAAAATCAGTTTAAAAACTGTTTTCTTTAGGGTATTACTTATGGTTCTTATATGAAGATTTAGGATTTTTCAGTTGACCCTCCATTTGCAATTTCTCACTAGGGTAAGTTTGTCATTTTGACACAACTTGCATTTTGAATAACAAGATGTCTCACTTCCTTCGTACTTTGTTTCTGGCTTTCTGTCATAGTTTATTTTGTCTGACCACTCCCATTGGTGATATAATGCTGGAAAAACAAAATTTTTAAACTGAACAGATTTGAACTGAAGCGAGAAGTTCAATTAAAGAGACAAACCAGTTAGTAATGCTTTGCTAGGTGTTTGTAGGTGTTGCCGTTAAAGTGCTGAGAAAGTCTTATCGGAGTATATAGTTCCCAAGTGAATCAGTTCTTTATAGGACTTCTTGCAGCACAGTTCCTGATTGGAAAAATACATCATTCAGGGAGATATGAGCAATATACCACAATCTTTTCAAGCAAATCCGACGTTTCTAGACCTTCTTATGAGGCTACAGATCCAGTAGTCTCTCAAGACTGATTGATGGGAATTAGTACAAAATGGCACTTCTGTTGGCATAGCCAACAACATGGCCGAGTAAGTCGCGCACTCTGTGAGCTTGGCCGGCTCAGTTTAATTCAACAAGAATCCTGCCACTACTGGGGACAGCTACAGCCCCCCCCCCCTGGAGATTTACACAGTGCCACTGGGTTGCTTTTGAGTGGGTTTTATCCCCGAGATACTGCAGAGCCATGACATTGGGAGACGTGAAGTTCAGGTGGAACTTAAAATGGCGGCTGGCACTAACCGAACGGGTCCCGGTATGATGGCTTAGAGTGCTGTGTCGATGACATCGGAGTGACGAGGCAGCCTTAGAGAAGTGGCCCGTGCCAAGCTGTGGGGCCTGCCACCCCTCCCCTCACGGTAAGGGCCTCAAAATGGAACAGAAGCTGCATGGGTGACTGGGACCACGCAGCTGAGGCCTAGTGGGACGGATGAGGTGATCATGCTGAGGAGCCAGAGGGGAATGCCCGGGCCGTGCTGTTGCTGTTCGCCGCTGGGCACGGTGACGGGTGTCCCAGTACTACGGTTGTGCAGTGGAGGTCCACGTGGCCTGGCTGTTTCCTGGGCTGTCTGGCTGACACCGCTGGTGAAGACACACCCTCGATACAGGTCCCCGCGAGCAATAGGGGCCGAACTGCCAGGAACTGGGGCATCCTGCGCAGCCTTTTGTGAAGGAGTGATAGCACTGTGGGCCCCAGGGGCTGCAGCAAAGAGCAACTAGGCTGCTTGTGGCTGCCCAAGTAAACAAGACCGATGCAGGGGAGGGAGAGGATGTCCTGAGGACGCACTGTGAGGCAGTGAGTTAATTGGGAGGTATTATGTGCGGAGTTACTAGACTTGTGGGCAGCAGAAAGCCAGTGCAGATCTGGTGGCACATGTAAGCAGACCTGCTTGCACCCAACAAGGAGACCCACATGAGTACAGCAGACAAGGGGATAAAAAGACAACTTTTTCCACCACAGAGATGGCTTCGTATCAGCGATTTCTAGTTGGTGTTAAACCGCTTCAAAACAGTATCACGCTCTCTGCATGGCATGAGGCGCATGCATGGGGCAGACAAAGGGGGAAAGGGACTGCATTCTTCATCATGCACCAGGGCCCCAAGAGGTGACCCCCTATTAGCCCTCACATGGTCAGTGTTAAGGCACTCTACAACAGCGTCGCCCTTGCCGCAGCACGGGCGCGCATGAGTGGGAAGATAGAGTGAAAAAAGACTGCATTCTCCATCATGCACTAGTGTCCTAGGAGGCGGCCTGTGTCAGCACTCACATGATCAGTGTCACAGCGCTACAAAGCAGCATCACCCTCACTGATGCGCGGGACGCACCTGATTATGAGACCCCCTACTCTGATGCCATGTTAGCGCTGCCCTGGATGCATACCCACTGAGGTTTGCCGCATTGCCTAGCTCACTCCAGCAACATTTCAGACTGAGACATATGTCAGCTACCAGTGGATCTGCCTAATGGATATTGCGGTGGGTTGGGGAGGGCCAAGAGGCTGAGAGGCCTCTCACTTGCCTCTTCCTGGGGTGACTTTCTCAGTCTGTGAGATAATCAGTGGAGTGATACTGATTCTCGCTTATTGTAGACAATACGGTGACTTCCCAATACCATGGCACTATACCAAGATTGTACGCCCTCAGGTGGCTACTGAAGGTGACACAAGTTAAAAGGTTCCCTGGACTATCTACCTTAATGTCTTGTTCTAAAAATATAACACACCTAATGTATGTATCACAGTCAAATGTTTATTCAAAAGTTTTTTTAACACCATAAATTAAAAAGCACACGAAATTCCATCAAGTAGAATAGCTATGCTGCATAGTATATTTACAAATAATTTCACATTTAAAATACAAATAATAAAGAATTATAGTACAAATAATAGACAATTAAGACCCGCACAATTGGCACGACAGACTAAAAAAGTGTGATTTACAATTTATCACTACAATTTGTACATCCTAGTTTGCATATAAACACACCCCTTGCAAACTTATAAAAATTAATTAATATTTCACAAAAGTGTTATTGCTAGGATTCTACGAAGTTGGGCGTCGACGCGTTTCGATGGGTTAAATAATTTTCACCATCTTTTTCAAGACCATGATATTTGTCTGTCACGGAAGGGATTTTTCTTCTCCCTACGAAGATATAGAGCATTAAAATACATTCTTATCAATTACATGTACATTCAACATTATCTAATACATCATCAAAAGGGGCCTAAGTATATCCTCCTAAAACAGCTATGCACTTAGTGAGTCCCATTTTACATTTCTACGGGTATTTATTGCCCTTCTAATTAAAGATCTCCCAGCTTTTAATTGGTGAATGTGACTAAATTGCTAGTAAGTTTATTAAGTTCCCCTCGGGAATACCGGGATTATTGTGCTCTGTCCCCTGCCCTCTAACGAGGAGTTTATGTTGCGGCTATATTTGGCTATGAATTTCGAATTGGGTATTTCTATCGTTTAATTAAACCTTATGCTCTTACCCTTATATTTGCAGAATGAGCTGTGGTGTGAGAAGCCCCCTATGTTTCTCTTTACTTATTGTCAATAGGGGATCAAGGTGTTCTAGACCAAGAACGATAGACGTATTAGAGTCTCACTCCAGCCTATTTTAGCTTTTAAAGTTTGCAGTCTCTTAAAGCCAAGGCTCACCTTTAGTGGGGTATTATTCTATTTTCTCCGTTCTTTTGCCCTCTTGCCTCAAATTTGAAAATCCTTGCGATTAAGGGTCCCGAAAGTTTGGTAAGATCAAGTCGAGTCTGTATTTGAGCAAGTAAGATGGAAGGAAATTATTTGGCAATTCGACTTTTATACGAGCGCCCACCTGCTTCCTCTCTTAAAGATGTTTATCATTACCTTTAAAATGGCTCTCGGCTTACTTTTTTTCTAATTCAGACTGTTCCTCTATTCTTCGGAATACTTTTGTAGTCGGTGTCGGACGGCTCGTGGCGTCTGATAACTGCCAACTGCCAACTGCCCCGCTATATAGGGATCAAATGGTAAAATAAGTTTACTTTTCTTCTACTCAAAATGTTTAACTTCTCTAATTTACTTAAAGGCTTCTAGGTTCCCATGGATTAGAGCACTCACCTTTCTCGTCTTGTTTCAAAATGCGACCGGTCTGGTTCGTATAATTCTTGTTAATTTCATTGCCGCCATGTCCGCGTTTTAAATGTATGGCACATGTATGGCACATGCTCGGTGATTGGGTATTAGAAATCCAATTGTGCAAAATAGCCAGCCAGGTTTCCTCTACAGTCCTCCTCTTATATGATTGGATGGTTCGCTGTTACTAGTACGTTCAGATGAACAGCGAGAAATAAACTAAAGACATTTCGATAGGACCAATCAAGCAGGTCCTCTTATTTTAAGATCATGACTGTTTTGGACCAAGTCTGTACGGTCATTGGCCGAAATGCGTATTCTTCTGAAACGGCTGTCTATTGGTCTCCATAGGGTCATGTGATTCTGTGATAAACCCCAGGAGCAGAGTCCGCATAAATATATGCTGAAACAACCGCATCTCGTGTAGGTTTATTTGAAAAAAGGACCTTCTGCCGGGATTGCAAAGTAAATATTGTAAATCCCGTATATCTTGAAATGGAATATAATCCTAGGGAAAATATAGTTAATATTCTTATCACCATTTCTAACTTTGGAAATTCTTTCAGTTAAGAATGTCTTTAGGCTGTTGTAATTGCTTATCTCGCCTCCTCCCTATTATAAATCTAATTAAAGTATTAGTCTGAGGTGATATTTACTCTTATCATTGTGAGAAATAATTTTTTTATTGTGATTCTGTTTAATTACATGTTATAATCCGAGGGAAATTGGGACATCTGGTTGTGAATACTGTTAGACTATTGTAGCCCAATCCTCTTTTGTGTTCAGTCCGGTTTCAATAGTGTTCAGAAAACACATATACCATTGTTCCCTGGTTTTGCGTTTTCTTTCTAGATCACCTCCTCATCTGTCAATCTCAACTTTTTCCAAAATAAACCATTTGATTTCCTCGCAGTTATGTTTCTTTTCCTGGTAGTGGTCTGCGAGGGGAGCATTGGTCTTATTATTTCTAATTGCGGACTTGGGTTCTACCAGTCTAGTTCTAAGCTCTCTACTTGTTTCCCCTACATACCCTAAACTGCACGGGCAGATTGGTAGATAGATAAGGTTCTTACTCCTGCAATTGTTTAGAGATTTGGACCTCAAATTCTTTTCTGCAAATTTCATCTCTTTACCTTCTATACAATGTGGGCAAATAGAGCACGTCCCACATTTGTAATTCCCTATTGCTTGTTCTCCTGTGAGGTTACTTTGACCTGTTTTTGTTACCTTATATGTATTCACCAAGGAATTACAAATTGTTTTATTCCTTCTAAAGGAGAACAATGGTTTTTCCATCTTGCACTCATTGTTGTAATTTAAGATCTTCCAGTTTCGATTAACTATATTTTTTATTTGATTGCTGATGTGTGTGTGTGTACTGGGTAACAAACACTACTCTATCTAGGGTTGTTTTCATCTTCTCTCTATTAGGATCTAATAGGCTGTCCCGATCGTAAAACCTGGCACGTTTGAGTGAGTTCTTTATAAGTTTATTAGGGTATCCTCTCGCTTTTAATTTTTGTTTGGTGTTTTTTGCATGGTAGTAGAAGTCTATGAGCGTGGTACAGTTTCTCCGCAACCTAAGAAATTCCCCAAAGGGTATATTATCCTTCTGTGAGTGTGGGTGGTTGCTGGTATACAACAGGATGGAGTTTTTGTCAGTTGGCTTAGTGTACAGCTCTACTTTTAAAATGTTATCCTCACTTTTAATCTGGATATCCAAAAACTCAGATTTTTCCTCACTGTAGTGAGCTGTAAATTTTAAGTTTGGATCGCCTAAGTTTAGCCATTCTAAAAATGAGTCCAAGTCACTGCTGGCACCGTTCCATATAAAAATAATATCATCTATTTAACGGTGCCAGCTAGTGATGTTCTCGAAGAAGGGTGCTGCTTCATTGTAAATGTGGTGGAGTTCACAATCTCCCACATATAAGCATGCCAGACTGGGGGCACTTGATCTTGGAGGTCCAGTGGAACAAACTGGATTAGAATAGCAAGTCTTCTTAAATTGTGGCAGGTTGGGGCAGGAACGGATTTGTTCAGGAAGCTCATTCCAGTGTTTGGGGGCCAAATAGGAAAAGGCACGCCCACCTATTTTGGCTTTTCTGATCCTCTGGCTGTGAAGCAGGCAACAGTTACTGGATCCATGACACCGTCCAGGTCGGTAGCGTCCTATTTTGTTTGTCAGGTAAACCGGAACCAAACCATGCAGAGATTTGAAAACCATGCACAGCAGTTTGAAGAGGGCTCGTTTCCTGACTGGGAGCAAATGGAGTTGACGTAGGAGATGCAGAGAAGGAGTTAATGCTGGCTTATTGAGGGCAAGCAGAGCTGCTGTATTCTGTACTACCTGCAGTCTAGATGGCAGGTCTTCCCAATTCCTACCAACAGAGCATTTCCATGGACAAGACGACTAATTAGGAGCGACTGGGTGAGGGTCTTTCTAGCGTTTAGCGGGATCCAGGGGAAAATCTTTCTCAACATCCGCATGATACCAAAGCAGGTGCCTGTAAGAATTTTCACCTGTTCTTCCATAGAAAGCTTGTTGTCAATTCTTACTCCTAGGTTCTTGGCCCATCCTTTTGGGGAGGGTGCTTCTCCTAATTCTGGTGGCCACCAGTCTGAGGTCCACAGTTTTTCTGCCTTGCCAAACAGTAGTATCTCGGTTTTGGAAGAATTCAGTTGCAGAAAGTTCTTCCTCTTTCAACTTGCAATGCCAGTATTGCAATTTAGAAACCTGGCTTTTGTTGTTTTGTATGTGTGTGATCAGCTGCCTATCGTCTGCATAGGATATGGTTTCAAACCCATGGTTTCTGACGATAGAGGCCATGGGGGCTACATATAGATTGAATAGTGTTGGACTCCATATGGAGCCTTGAGGAACCCCCTTATCAACTGCAGCCGTATGAGACACGAAAGAGTCCAACTGGACGCATTGTGTTCTGTCGGACAGAAAATTCTGAATCCATTTAAACGCCAGACCTCCGTCCCCAATCTCTCGGAGCCTGTTCAAAAGGATACGATGAGAGATGGTGTCAAAGGCTACCGACAGATCTAAAAACCCTAAGCGTGGAAGGGTATACTCAGACGTGAGTCCCTTGCTCATTGCACCATCAGGATTCAAGCAAGCCGGGCCGACGACGGCTGAAATGCCAGAAACCGGTCCCCGGAAGCTTGTTTCCTTCCCAGTGTAAGAATTGGCTTGGTAGTTTGGTTTGCCCTGTTCCCATCATGCACTGGGACAGGAACAGACTAATTTGCATATAGCCAGGTTCTGAGCTGGGATGGTGCAGTGAGCTAAAAAACGGTGTTGGATCTAGCCCTGATCTCTTGACTGGGTGAGAGTATTCTGCTTAATTCAGAGACTCTGTCCATCACCACCCCTTGTTGTTAAATAGATCTAACAACACCAGCATAGCTGGTGTATCCCCATCAAGTGACATTCTTAGCGTATTGGTAACCTCCAGTATGGCTGCCTCAGTGCTATGGGATGGCCGGAAGCCGGACTGAGAAGGGTCCAAAATCTTATTCTGTTCTAAATAGCGGGTCACTGTCGATTAATTAGAGTCTCCATCACCTTACAACAACAAGGGAGAAGAGAGATTGGCCTGTAGTTCTGTAAGTCAGAAGGATCCGCCAGAGCTTTCTTGAGCAGGGGCTGGATACGCACAATCTTTCTATTCCGTGGTAATGTGGCCGTTGCTAGAGAAATATTACAGATGTCAGCGAGAGTATCTGCTAAAATCGGAGTTAGCTCAGACATAATCGCCGGAGATACTAGGTCGAGGGTAGAGCCCGATTTAGCCTGTGATAATAGAGCACCCACCTGCTCACCTGTAATCGTGGAAAACATTCCAGACTCTGGGAGCAGGGAGTTTCCTGGAAAGGGGCTCTATCATCAGCGATCTCCTCAGCCCCGAAAGAACAATATATTTTATGACTCTTGTTAGTGAAGTGGGTTGCTAGTGATCACATAATTCCTGTGTGGGAGGCGGGAGTGGATTATTCTCCTGTGGGTTAGTAAACTCCTTCAAGATGGCAAAGAGCTCCTTCGAAGTCCCTGGCCTCCAATATGCGAACGCCTAAATGAGTTCTCCTGGCAGCATTACAGCTATTTAGGTAAGTTCTGTGGGCCTCTCGATAGCCCTGTTCATCATGGTCGGATTTGGATTTTCTCCATTTCCTTTCTTTCCCCCTACAAAGGCTTTTTCCCTTCTGAGAGTATCTGTATACCTTGGGGATGCCCTGGTCTGAATTTTCACCAGCTCCCGTGGTGCAATCAAGAACATCTATTATAGAGGCCTCAACGGCATCTAATGCCATGTCACAATCCAGACGATTCATAAAGGCAGGGGGAGTATAGACACTCCTAAAGGCAGAGGCTGTCACTTTTTCCCAGGCTCTGCAAAGTTCTTTCCACGGTTGCGCAGGGCCTCGCGGGTTTAGGGGGCCCCCAAGAGAAACTTAGTGCCGAGTGGTCCGTCCAGCATACCTTTAATAGGGGATCTACTATTAATTCTACCATGTTAGAAAAAATAGTATCCAATATATGGCCTGCCCGATGAGTTGGGCTAACCACTCTGGCAGAGAGATCAAGGGACTCCATTGCTGCAAGCAGAGAAGTGGTCTCCACATTGGCAAGAGCCTCCAGATGGTGATTGAAGTCCCCTACCATCAGGAACTTATCAGCCTGCAGTGTAAATGGGGCCGACCCATCTAATAATGCTGTGCATAAGTCTCTCTTATTTCCTTATGGGGGATGGTACACTAGAGCTCCTGTTGGAAACAAAGCTGGGAACCTCCTTGCCTAACTCAGCAAAAAGGAAGCTGGGGCTAGATGGGTGCAGGCCTTATTGTTGCCATAGGAATGAGACACAACACAGATGTTCAAATTGTTAGGGTGTTTTCAGATTGTTAAAGAGTTTTTTTTATGAGACACGTCCACTAAGTAGCTTCTCACATGTACATCATTATCAAACCACCATTCAGACCCCAGTTCTTGGTGAAGATGAGGCAAAGGTACTAGAAGAAGACTTAGCGGTAGCCGAGCTATGACTAGGGAATACACCGGGCCTTAATGGAATACCCGCTGAATTTTGCAAAAGATGTATAGATCTATTGGGTCCCCATCTATGAAATCTTTATCAAGACACATATACACATGGTACCCTCTCCCTGGACTCCCAGCCACAATTACGATTATACATAAATAGGGCAAACCTAAGGACAGTTGTGTCTCTTACTGTCTCATTTCTTTACTAAATACTGTAGTTTAAATATTGGCCACAATTCTAGTGACACGCCGATCAACGATTATTACATCATTAATACATGATGATCAGTCTGGGTTCATACAAGGTCAAGCTAACTGACAATCTCCGAAGAACAGATTACTGGCTGATGGAGGTCATAGTTAATTTAGCCTCATGTTTTCTTGATTGATGCAAAAAAAAAGGGTTTTATTCGATACATTGGCCCTTTCTGGATGGTACATTAGTAAAAATTTGGATTTGGAGAAAACTTAAGGAAATGGGTAGTGCTATTATATAGCAAACACAAAGAGATGATGGACAGAGTGTTGAAACTTTTCAGACATTCACCCCCAGTCACCGATCTGGGTTGAATCCATCATCGTTACCTCAGTTCAGACCCAGCTATATGCAAATCAGTCTTGACCCTGTGCCTTATGGGAACAGTCCAGCCCGAACTGCCAAGCCAGGTCTTCCCTGAAATGGAAACGAGCATCCTGGGACCGGTTTCGGGATAACACCCCTCATCAGCCAGGCTAGCTTGAATCCAGTGACAAAGTGAGCAAGGGACTCACGTCTGGGCATCTGTATTTACCCTATTCCTAAGAGGAACAGTTCAGCCCGAACTGCCCAGCCAGGTCCTCACTGGGCTGCACACCTAATTCCAATCAACGAATGGACACATGCATTGAAAGACCACTCTAGATATATGTTGGAGAGGGCGACACAGGAACTGCACACACACCTATATTATCTTTATGATCTTTATGATGGCAAGAGTACAAGTGGGCTTCTTTCTGCGACGCATGTCACCCTGGAAATATGGGAACGCGAAACAAGATCAATTTGGTGGGCCTGCAGAGTCACTAAAGCAATGCTACTATGGAAAGAAACCTAGTTTGGAGAGAACGGTAAATTGCAAGGCTTTGGGACATGGGATCTGATGGCAATCTCCACGATGGGAGGCATTGTTGCTGGGGGCAGATTAATCCTCTGGCAACCTTTTGTAGTGAATACAGCCTATAAAAGTCCCAAATTCAGCAAATATTCACTGCACCCCATGCATGGTTTGTGGATGGAATAGTGGGTGCAGAGCAACCAGAATATGCTCCGTTAGAGGGGAGACGACTGGAGGAGTAAAGCAATGTCCCTCACATATAAGACACTAAACAATAATATGCCTGATAATTTGGGTAAACTATGGGAGAAATGGAAGAGTGACACGGGCGATATGGAAGTTATTGATTGGGAGGCAGCCTTGATGCACTCAAGGGAGGTGGCCACCAGAGCCCAACTGTGCCTCATTCAATATAAAATCCTCCACAGGGTATATTATGATCGAGACAGATTGTATAAATTGGGTACAGCAGAGTCTCCAACCTGTCTTCAATGTCGGAATGCCAGGGATGCCCCGTCATACAGAGCTACTGGAGGGCAATCCTTGAAGAGCTTAGTGCAATCCTTGAGGTACCTCTCCTGGTGGATCCTAACTTTGTTCTCCTGGGTATCCCCAATGACGTCTGGTACTAGATCCCAACTACTTTTTAGTGCCTTGAGCCTAGTTGTAGCTCAGCTGGATGTGGCCAGGCGATGGGGGGCAGGAAGTTCCCACCCTCCAAGAGAGGAGAAAAGGGATGGATCTATATATGGCTACAGAAAAAGTCACCTATGAAAGATGGAGCTTCCCCTGGAAGTTTCGAAAGTATTAGGGTTGCTAGATGAGTTATTACTCTTTTGAACTATTAGACGATTCTTAAGACCCCCCTGTAGAGGTAGACGAAAGCCTAAACATACCCTTAAGATATGATGGTCGATCAGTGTGAAGTATTGTTGATGTTGTAATGATAGTGTATTGAAATACAAAGCAATGTCGCATTTAATGGCGCTACTGACATTTTGTGGAATCACTGTTGCCTCTATAAAAATGTTCTGCAGGAATGTCCTCCAAACCACAGATATTGTTCCAGTTATACTGGATGTTTTATGTAAACTGAAAAGAATAAAAAGAAAAAGTTATTTAAAAAAAGAAAAAAATGACACTTCTCTGTAATCATTCCCAAGCACCACTTTATTGCTCACTCCTATTAATTCTACCCATCCTTCCCCTTTGCACTAGCTAGATTACTATCTGCAGAAACTTTGTGAAGGGGACTTGGCAAGTTTAGTCTTCAATGATTTTAGTAGTAATAATACTAATGAGTACTAAATATTTGTCATGGTCAATGGTTGTTCTATACCTTGCAGTACAGAACTGCTACATGCTGGTGATATCATGCGCTGTATTGAATTGTGTCTGTATAGATTTGTCTCCCCTCTGTTTCACTAGCATTTTATCTCTTATTTCATTGCTAAACTTATTATAAGAAAAATATTTCATAACATTGATAGGCTCATACTGGTTACTGTCATTCCGTAACCTCTCGCATGCATTTAATTGTAAACTATTTTTAATTTGTTTGTAACGGACACGTTTTGAATGATTAATTTCAGATTGTTTTGGGGTTTGCTCCAAACTCTTGCTCAAGTGCCTATCATGCCGTTTCTTGGTCTTGATGCACTTAATGTCCTAAATTAACTTTTGTTTGTCCTGAAGTACTTGTGTTTTTCAGGCAATTCATATTCCTTAATTGAATGAAAGTATTTTTACCGACTATTTGCGATGCCATCAAGCCCGTTTTTAGGTTTTTCTTATAGACCCTTGTGTGATGTCATAAACTGGACATTGCTTACTTATACATTTCTATGTGAACTGGAGGTCGATTCAAGTCCGCGTAGCTTGGCCTTTAAAGGTCAATAATTTCCATATTTTCAGAGAAATATTAAATTGGATAACAGTTGTAGCCATTTTTTTTTTTACATGAACTTAAACTAGTATAAGGAAAACAATAGAAACCCGATTTATGTAAAAAAAATAATTAAAGTTGTTATTCAAATGTCTTTCTTAACTAACTCCTTACTCATTTTTTTGTTGTTTGAATCCGTTTATTGGGTTTTTGCAAAATGAGAACAATTTATACATTCAGTGATATATAGTACAGTGATACAAAAATTAAGGCACTTAAGAGGTTGAGCATGTTACTCTTTACAATTGCCGTGGTAAAAGGCAGGGTAGCACTGTGAAAAGTTTAACCGGTTGACAGCGTACAAGTTTTTGTCAGAGCGTTCACAATTACATGAGTAGAACAAAGCAGTATGTACTTACTGACCCACCTCTGGAGCCTACAGCATGTACTACGGAGAGATGGATAAACGATTCTAGTTACATGTAATACAACAATTAACAAAAAGAAGCCCCAACCCACGCCCCGCACCTGCCCCAACAAATGTTTGTGATTATCCCGCTGTGTTTCTCCCCTCAGGGAATCACAACGCTGTCGTTACAACAAACGAGTTGTGATTCCGCATACCATTACTCCGCAGGTCGGAACAACAACTTGGGGAGGGGGGGCGCTGGATGTTGGAATAGTATAATTTACTATTCCAACTCCAGTCTGTGCGGACAATTGGGAAGGTGTTGGATTTTAAGTCCAACACCTCCTCTCCCCTCCCCCCCTCCACAAGTCTGCAAAAATGTCATTTGGGACCTTGGGGTGGTACAGCGCTTGCGAGATTGCAATCAAATAAATCTCTAGGTGAATGATATACCCGGATTCCTAGGTACCGGAATGTGGAGGGCTGCCAGACTATAGGTACCCCATTGAAGGTAAATTCTGGTTTGGGCGCATAGGTGTTAATTCGGAACTGGCAGGATATGGCCCAGTTCACTTTCAAGCTGGAGAGCTCAGCAAATCTACTGGGTGCCAGAGCGAGCATGTCTGATATCGATTGCACATCTCTGAGATAAAGAAGCAGGCCAACTGCGTAAAGAGAGATGATGTGAATACCATCACCCAGAGGAATGCCCCTGCTCACCCGCTGCTCCTGATTAACAACTGCTAGGTACTCTATTGCTAGGGAGAAAGAGGAGCGGGGAAAGTGGGCAGCCCTGGCAGGTGCCTCTTTGCATTTGAGGGAGTTACTAGACAAGAGAGCCTGTCTTGACTCTAGATAGTGGCTGGGTATATAGTAATTTGACCAGTCAGAGAAATCTGTTCCCAATTCCATACCGCAGAAGCACTTTGAACAGGAAGGCCCATTCTAGGGAGTTGAAGGACTTCTCTAGGTCCTGCATCAGGCAACCGGCCTGTGGCCACTGGTGCGGAGAATACTTCGGGATACAAAAGAATCGCTTAGTTTCAGGGATGTGTTATGGGTTGGAACAAACCCAGTCTGGTCCGGGCAAACTAGTGCCTGGACCAGAGGCGCCAGCTAGTCTGCTAAAATTTTGGCCAGTACCTTATAGTCTGTGTAAAGCAGGGTCAAAGGTCTGTATGAGCTCAAGGCAGATGGGTCTCTGTCCGACTTGGGCACGGATATGAGTATTGCTTCACGGAGGGATGCAGGTAGGCAGGAGTCTGACAGGGCCTCCTTGTATAATGTTTGCAGATGGGGAGCAAGAAGTGTGGTATATACCTTGTAGGACTCTGCAGGTAGGCTGTCGGGGCCCGGGGACCGGCCTGTGGTGAGGGCGTGTGTCACTTGTATTTCAGAGTGATAGGTTCTTCAATTTCCCTCCGCTGGCCCTGCATGATACAGGGCAAGAGCAAAGCGGAGAGGCAGGGACCAGTGTCATTGTAGTGAGCGGTATATGTGAGGTGTAGAGGCGTGTCAGTTTAAGTATGTCACACTGTGTGTAGAGCAGAGTGCCAGAGGCTGATCACAACATTGTCATGGGGGAGTTAGGTTGCTCTTGGCGTTTCAGCTACGCCAGCAGGCGGCCAGCTCTATCAGCTACAGTGTGGGTGTGAGCAGAGTGATCAGCATAGTTAAGACTCTAAAATAATGAGGCTTGTTCATGGTGTGCCTCCGCACGGCGGTGAGTGATCCCTGGGATGACCACTTTTTGGGTTTTGTGTTCTATGAGTGACTTTTAATTCTCAAGAGCGGTGCTGATAGAGGCGCAGAAGATCTTTTAGCGACGCTGCTTGTAATCTCTAGGGGAGGATGACAGGGCGGGCGTGTCCAATGCTAGCTGCAGGTACTGGGGTTCATGATCAGATTGGGTGAGATCCGAGTAATCCACGTTTGTAATGGAGGAGAGCAGCAGACTAATTGTGCCAACAAATGTATATATCTTGTGTTGTGTGAGTGCAAGATGCCTGCTAGATGCCAGTGTTGCAACCAGTCCCGTGGTGCTTGGGCATTGGATGCAGCAGGTGTACGAGGCAGTGGAGGATATGATTGACAAAGTTCAGTGTGCAGGATGCTGTTGAAAACCCCCCTAATAGCCATGGTACTCCACTCCATCGGGCCAGCATACCAGATAGGCTGTGGAGGAACAGGACTTGTTAAGTGTTAGGTGCATATATTGTGCCTACTAGTATATGGTAAACCTTCTAGGTGGCCCCTGTCAAGCACATAGCAGCTCTCTGTGTATGCAACCACCTCATCTGCTTTGAAGGACCCTTGGCCTGATCCATATCAAAACGACACTAGCATAAGAGGAGAAATTAGTAGCAAACACTTGGCCTCCATCGCTTTTGCAGTTTAGTTGCTTCGGCTTGTGATTAATGAGTTTCTTGCAAGAGCGTTTATATGGATAGAGTAGCATTTGAGATATGAATAAACAGCATACCGGCCTGAGGAGGTGTGCATTTCCCACACTTTTCCGGTGATAACGTTAGTGTGGGTCATGTATGAGTTGGAGTGGCGTGTGGTGGACGGAAGGCCAATTTATATACTGTGTTGGTGTCTTGCAGGCATGGGCGACTGGGTTGGGTGCTAGAAAACCGAAAGTTACAACCAAGAAAAGAAACAAGAAAAAAAACGTGAATACCATCAGAGTAGAGTGACGTGTATCCCCCTAAACTGCTAGATTTTTGTATCAAGTGGAAATACAGACCCTGAAATGGGAGTGTGGAGAGAAGGGATTGGGGCAATGAACGTAGGGGGTGCATCGGCTATGATGTGTAATTGTCCCTCGTCTTGAGTGCATGTGCGGTGTCTGAGGTGGTGACAGGACTTTAGCAAGACCTGACAAGAAAATTCAGAAACATTTTGTCCCCATATCTGCTGCAAAGAAGAACAAAAATCTTTTAAAGGAATCACATGTAAACATTGGGCTTACAGGTCTATCAGATGGGCTATAGAAAGACCAGCGAAGATCAGGGCAGATAATGTCATCAGACGTCTGCGGTGTTAAATCCAGGGGAATTACGGAGTCTGTCCCGTAATTCCCCGTAGTTGTGTAGCTGTTGTCACTGAGGGACCTGGTGGATCCCTCTTCGGGATCTGAACCCTGAGTTGCTTTACAGATCGTGGATGCTATCTGTAGGGGTCAGTGCCTCTCCTGTATGACTTGTTCTAGGTTGGGAATAGTTTTGGGCCAAGGAGTGTGGAGTGGCTGCTGTTTGCACTCGCAGCAGCCCCCCTTCTCTGCTGGACATAGAGGTGTCTTTGACTCCGGTGTGGTTTGACTCCAGCCATACCCAGGTGTCTCATGGAGATGCAATTGAGTGCATTGCCCCCTCAGCAACAACCCCAGACATGCAGGGAACAGGAGGGAGTATCTTAAGTCCATTTCCTGGAGGCGTCATTTGACAGTCAAGAGCTCCATTGTCGTTGCACCGCTGCTGTATGGTCTGCGAAGAACATGATGTAGGCATTTTAAGTGATGTCATGAAGTTTCCATGCATCACGTAGAATGGAGTCACTGTTGCGGTAGTGAAGCAGACGAAACAGTAGCTGTCTGGAATTGAAGCCTGGTGGAGGCTTATGGTATGCAGTGCGCTTGCTCAATTAAAAAGTACTGGGAGAGGGCGGCCAGAGCGAGGAGGTCATGCAGCCAGCAATCCATGTAGATGACTGCGTTTTGCCTCTCGACACCCTCCGGAATGCCCACCACTCTGAGTTATTCCTGAAGCAACCCCAGCGTCTTCTGCCCAGAGTGTGCACGCAGTCCAACAAGGCCTGCAGCATCGATTCTATTTCTGTTGAAGTTTGGCGAGAATTCATTCCGCTGTTTGGACCAAGTCAGCGAGTTTGCAGTGGTGCGCATGTAGTAATGTACAGTCTGCTGTAACTTTAAAGATTTTACTCTTCAGGGAGGCACAGGCGCTTTCTAGTGAGGCCCGGTGTGTACAACTGCTTCAAGAACAATGTCCAATTTGTTCCCAATGGTCTCCGGATGGCCGGCGTGATCCTTCTTGTCAGTGCTCACTGCAATGCTTGTGGAAGCGAAGGAGAGTCATGGCGTATGTAGGGCGCACAAATGTAGCCTACCCATTGTTCAGCGCGTAGGCAGACTCTAGGAGGGAGGGGCTCCAGGATGTTGGCGCAGTGGGCCGACTTGCCAGTGCCCGCAGCCCCCTACTGACGCTGTAGGACGAGCAACCCCAGCGCATTCAGGCACTGTTAAGGGGCACATCGGGTGAGAAGGGCGGTGTCTCTCATGACATTGAAGAAGGTAGGAACTTGTGTCTTCTATCACCAGGTGCCCAGTACTCAATGAGGGCGGCAACGCAGGGCCCCAGGATCCAGTAGCAGGTACAACATCACAGAGATATGGCCACTTCGGCCCAACCCCCCTCTCCCAGGCATATATGTGATGGGGCCCACTTGCATATGCCTTTGAGTGCGATGGGATGTCACAGCACAAGCAGCCCCATGCGCCTCACTGGTCCTGGTCCGCAGATCATGAAATGGAAGTGCCCAACCAGGTGGGAGGCAACGTGGTATGGTCGCAGTCCTACGTGGCATTAGATGTATGCCAGGGGGGACAGGGCAGCAGCATTACTTCAAATGGGCAGGAAGGGAAGGAGACCAGTGAGGGTGGCTGCAGATTATCTGACTCTTATTTATTGAGTAATGTGGCCCCCAGCAATCTTCCCAGAGGGTTTTCAATCTGTTGTCCCTCATGTGAACTCAAAAACAACAAAGGAGTGACCAAAGAAGTACAACGGAATTATCAATTCCAATGCTACAATATGCACAAAAAGGAGAACTGAGACTCTCCCATTTGGTGCAAGAAACAAATATAGCTACTTGCAGTATAGACACAGGAAACACGTTGTGGTTGGAATATTTAAAGCTTTTTTTTAAAACCCTCACTCATCAACATAGTTGATGACATGCTTCATCATAGGGTTTTAACAGGGAGACAAAATGTCTCCCTGGACTGCTGCTACAACTGAGTTACAGTGGAGCAGATTACAACTATGTGAAAAAGAAAAAGTGTTAGATATGTGACTTAAAAAATGGCAAGCTGTCCTCCGTAACAATTTTAATAAGGACTCAGATTGTCATTATTAAAAACAGTGATTCGGACATTTCCTGACAACTATTCAAGTTAAGTATGTCCTTTAAAAGGTCCCTCATGTGAACACATGGAGCCAGGGTATAACTCATTCCTTGCTCATAACGTGGACTGGGTGGCATGATAATGGTTACTGTGTTTTTTTAATATGGCTTGTTAGGGAGTTTAACATGAGATAGCTTAGGGAATTTATTTAATTATGGGAAGGTAATGGGAGAGATTAAAATGTTAATTTCATTTGTAATGAAAATCATCATGTGAGACGGTTTAAATAATACTTCGCTTTCTATTTCAGGTTATATGTCTCCTCACCCATCTCCTTTAGGAGCACCTGAACATGTTTCCAGTCCAATGTCTGCAGGCGGTCCAACTCCTCCGCAAATTCCTCCTGGCCAACAGGCACCCATGATGCCAGGAGATCCACAGGTTATCAGTCAACCAAACCGTGGTCCCTCTCCTTTCAGTCCTGTTCAGCTTCATCAGCTTCGAGCTCAAATTTTGGCATACAAAATGCTGGCTCGTGGTCAGACTTTACCGGAAAACCTTCAGCTTGCCGTTCAAGGGAAGAGGACTTTACCTGCAATTCAACAGCAGCCGCCACCACCCCAACCTCCAGCTAACTACAACAGACCACCTGGTAGGTCAACATTAGGGCTAGCCGAGTGAGTAGTAGTATGACCATAAAATGTTTAAACTGATTTTTATCAATAGCTAAAATCGCAACCTAACCATTTTGCCTGCTTCCAGCTGTAACTCTTTCCCAAGTAGCATGCCTGACCTTCTATACCTCAAGAGACCATTTGAAAGATTAATAAATCCTTAAACTCACAGGAGCTTCATGGAAATATCACTGCAGGGGTTTATCAATTTAGAGCTCTCGTTCGTCAAGCTAGTGTTTTTCAAGATCATTGGTTCCCTCCGTGGCTCTCTACATCTTTGTATAGGTGTTTGATATATTTTCTGTGTTAAACTACTTATTTTTCACAGGACTATCACATTTTTTCAAACTCGATTTATTAATTGGAATTTTCTGAATTTTCAATAAAATATACTTCACTTGAACTATTGATTCACTAGCTTTGCTTGCAAAAAGATTGAACAAATGTTAATGTCTTTTAATCACCTGAGCACAGGGCCCTCGTCTGGGCATACATTACACTTTAGACTACAAAAGGTGATGGGTGGAGTTTGTGTTTGAATTTGTAGTGTGGAAATTCCCAAGAATACGATGCATTGACACAAAGAAAAAATTAACCAGCAGAACATATACAAAGTGAAATACAAAAGCTGTTCCTCCGATCTGAGTTTGGATGGGTGGGCATTCCAGTCTTGGCCGTAGTAGCAGAACAAGCATAACCACTGATATGTGATTTCCTAAATCAATGAACTGACAAAGTGAGCCTTGTTGGGACGAAGTGACCCTTGGGGAACAAAAAGCTTGAAGATGGCCAGCATATAGTTCAAGTAAGAAGAATTGTGAAGTGGTTTATGGCAGAAACAGAATGGTCAAAATACAGCATTTCTGGATTGGCAGCTAGTGAAAGGATGCTAAATGTAAGCGTGATCTGTAGGCCAAAAATTTGGCATGTTACTCAGTTCCTTATGAGCTGAAGTTGTTACGCTAAGAAACTGGGAAGACTGACGGTGAATTACAGTAGTCCAGTCTGGAAATGATGAGCGGTTAGACTAACATTTCCTTTTGGAGCCACAAAAAAAGGGTGGGATTTTCCTTATGACTCCTCATTAGTAAGCAAATCAAGATGAATTATGTTACTCCTTTAGCTTCGAATGTGAGATGTTGGTCGAAAATGACACCTATGTTGTTTGCTGATGTAGATGCGGGTGAGAGCCAAGAGAATCTGGTAGCCAGTTAGGGGACCAGGTTGAAAAAGTGTAGAAACTATGACATCCGGTTTTGCTGAGTTCTATTTTAGGAAACTCAAATCAATACAGGGACCACCAACCAATGGCAATTCCTGAATTGCCCTTAGAGGCTACTCACATTGTCTTTTAGCGTGAGGGTGTTCTGAGTGTCATCTGCATAGTCCTCACACCTACGACTGAAAGACTCTCTGAGCTTGGTAGGAGGAGTGACGTAGATGTTAAACAGTAGTGGGTTTAAGGAGGAGAGACACAGATCTGCTTATTATGACACAATTACTAACTGATTTAGAGCTAGGAGGTGACATGACTATTGATGGTAGCCAAAATCTAGATTCACTCCACGGTTTAGTGTGGGTTATACTTTAGATAAGTTCCTGAAGGCGGTTAACAACGACTTGGAACATTTTGAAAACCACTACATATTAAACACTTGCATTGTATTAATGATGACCTTACACAAACCGAATAATGAGCATTACAGGAATTGCATAATAAGGACACCATTATAAGTCAGGCAGATAAGGGTGTCAACATTATGAAAAAGACTGACTATAACAGAGAGCTGCTCTTCCGGTTCCCGAATACGTACAACTATCTAAGAGCAGGGCAAAATCTAGCAATTGGGATTTATAAGACCACCAGTGAGAAAATGACCTTAGTTTGACCAAGGGGTCATTATTAAAGTAGAATATATGTATTGTAAAGAAAGCAAACCCAGATTTTCTTGCATTTATATGCCACATAAGATTCTTAAAGGTGCTTCATTTCCACCAGGGATCCCAATTATCTTGGTCATTAACCGAGCCTCTGAGAAACTCTGAGTTTGTAGATCAATTTCTACAA
Source organism: Lissotriton vulgaris (assembly GCF_964263255.1). Taxonomy (NCBI): domain Eukaryota; kingdom Metazoa; phylum Chordata; class Amphibia; order Caudata; family Salamandridae; genus Lissotriton; species Lissotriton vulgaris. The sequence goes on along the minus strand of NC_141689.1, from coordinate 892,724,342 downwards.
CCATTTGTATTAAACTGACCCCTTTCATCAGGGACCCTCAGCATCTACTCAGTTTGATCAGTGACATAAGTTGTGACAATAATATGCTTTTAGTGACCTTATATGTTGTCTCGCTCTAGACAAACATCTAACATGAATGTGTTCTCATAGCCTTGCAGTAGTTTTTGGGGCCAGTAATCTGTCACTTTGACGAATGAGATTTATTTTTTACTAGATAAGTTTATTGACGATGTTATGGACACATTCTGTCTTAGAACGTGAGGAGTTTCATGCCAGACGAATAGCATGATTTTTACTGTGAGTAAAGAAATAAAATTCTTTTTGGGACATTGAACTCTCTAGTAATCTTGATACATTTGAGAGCCAAATGTACCCCTAGGAGACATCATGTAACTCTTTTGTTCATTCTGCTAGGTCATACGCAAGATCCCAGATTAAAGCCACCTCCTTCGGGTTAATGATGAGGGCAGGTATACATTTTAGTGGGCTAAAGATTTTATGCATAATGTTCTGGATATGTAAACACATTTTTAGATCAAGAGGTTATGATTACCACTATATTGACAAAGCAAGAACGAAAATGCCTATAATTAATAGAGACATGGCCCTGATACCACGTAATAAGAACAAGTCTAAATGTAAGACCGAAATTAGTAGGATGACTACATCCTACGATTAGGGATAAAGAAGTTATGACACATAGATAATAAACATTGGGGGTTCTTAACACACTACTCTATTATTGCTAGATGGGTGACTGCAAACCAAGCAGCACCTACCAATGGGGTAATATCTTCAAGCGTATTGTTAGCCTCAGTTTCCCATTAAAAAGACTACAAGACTAATTAGGTGAACGTCCTAAAATGTGGTTTCTTCCAATGCATGGATTGCTGAATGTGTGAATTTGCTAGAAACTACTGCTAAAGTTCAAAAATAACACAGGACGAAAATATATCAATGCATATATTTAATGTGTAACTAAGTATGTTGTTTATACTATTGTAAGCATATGTGGTAAAATCTAGACTTAATGCGGGGTACAGTCTTGAAGTCCTTTAAAGCTCTTCAGCAGGACTTCCAGATTTCCAAGACTCAATTTTATAGACCCCTTCAATTCCGGCATGCTACCTCCCCCAGTCTTATGGGATTGGAGACTCCTCCTGAATTTAGCCCGGTCAAGGCTAAATTTGTTTATGGGAGATCTCCAGGACCATAAAATCTCCAAAATGTATCAATCACTGGTTACACATAGCTCCACCACGCTCCAGAAACTCAGAGAGGCTTGGGAGGGAGATCTAGGCCCATTGGAGGGGGAAGACTGGACAGAGGCGTTAACCTCCCTGTGGGACGCTGCAATTGCAGTGCACCTATGCCTCATTCAGTTAAAGTACCTTCATCATGTATATTATACTAGTGTCGGGCTCTGGAAAGCTGGCCTTGTGGCCTCCCTGTATGCTTACGGTGCGAGCAGAAGGAGTGAACTCTTATGCACACGATATGGCACTGCTCCGTCCTTGCAGATTTTTGGAGAGGTGGTAAGGCTTGTCTCACAGAAGCATTGGGCTGGGACCTCCCCACCACAGCTGGTACTCTTGCATATTATGGAAGAGGTTGGGGGCAACATCTATAAACGCCATCCTGTTATTAGGATTTACACTGGCAAAAAGAGACATTGCAAGGTTATGGAAAGCATATGCTGTACCTTCTCTGTCCGCTTGGAAGAATGTCCTGGACTTCTGTATGGGGTTTGGAAATCCCAATCTTCACGTCAAGGGGATGCCCGTAAAAAAAATTCAAAATTTGCAAACGATGGGCGGACTATTGGGGCCTGCAGTAAGTTCTCATGTTGTGTTTTTTTTGTTTGTATTTCCTTTCTTTTCTTCTTGAACATATTATCTAAATGTCAAAGTCATGACCATGTAAGTTTATTGTGGCAGAAGTCTTCTGGGGTACAGAGCTCTGCATTATATTTGATACTTGACAGATAAAATATGTTATTTAAAAAAAATAATCAATATTAGGAGCGCTATTAGACCGCTAAAAAACGTTTCTTGAAACACATACGAGACTTCAGAAATACCCCTTGGCAGAACACTATACGCAATGCCAAAAAGATAGTGCCACTATTGACATTCAATTTCTTTGTATCCAGCCCACTGCTGTAGATCCCAAAGGAGGGGGATTGTGAACTTACACTAGAAAGAAATGAAACTTCATGGATTTTGAGGTAAAGGGCGGCGCAGAATAGGATTAGTATTTACCATAGTTATCAATATTTTCTTGATTTCTAATGGCCAGAAATTATATATTTCTTATAAGGTGCATTCATGTTTTTCCAAGTACAGATATAGCATAACAAATGCCACTGCTGGAGGTAACGCACTGTTCGGCCACAGTGAATTTTTCACAACATATACAAACATCTATCTCTGTTGCGTTTGATCTACAATTTACTATGATATGATAATACCACTATCCTTCCTTTGGGTAAGATCTCACATTTCCCATCTGTGCATACAGTTTTTAGGATCTTATCTCTCTATTTACCCTCTATTTATTTATTCATTTATTCATTCATGGTGTAATATTATCCTTAATAGAATGCAGAATAATTTACGATGCATTTGTTTTCATTGCCTCTTATATTATGACTTTTTTTGGATCGGATCTATCCTGCATTATACCCTCCGTCGCCTGTATTAGCACTTCTTTTTACTGAGTAAAACCTCAGGTGCATACTCAACAATTAACTTCACTTCTTTTAAGATGGGCCATACAGTCTCTGATGAAGGTATATAATTTTAAAGCACTCCTTGATATAGCTGTATTTGGATATACTTCTCGTCTGTAATACTTTAATTCTATTAACCTTCCTTTATCTAATCTGTTATTGCACAACACATTATTAAACATATCTTCTATTCAGTTAGGTATATGCTAGTTCGACGTGGCGCCACATCCCCTCTTTATTTCTATTTGGTGCCTTCATACGTGCTCAATATGGTGCTGGTTTAGTACTCCAGTTACATACCATCATATGACACTTAATGCAGGTTTTTCTTATAGAGCCAAAAGAACAGATAATGCAGAATAAAGCAAACATTCATAACCTTTGCAGATCTGGGTTCAATCCATCTCTTTTTTTGCTCCGCACGCCACCCCAGCTTGGAACGAGCCATATGCAAACCAGTCCTAACTGCCAGACCAGGTGCTCCTGGGACCATTTCAGGGTATCCCCCTTAATCACCCAGGCTAGCTTGAATCCAGTGACACAGAAAGCAAGGAATCACGTCTGGGCATGCTCTTCCAACTTAGGGCGACAAAAGCAAAAAGAACAGATGATTGACGGAATGCTGAACAAATCAAACATTCACCCCAGTCTCAGATCTAGGTTTAATCCATCGTTTCTTTGCTCACTACGCTTCCTCAGTTTGGACCTCTTCATATGCATATCCGTCTTGATCCTGCTCCCAATGGGAACAGTACAGCCTAATCTGGGTTTTTCTTATAGATACCCTAAAGTGCTTCTTGTAATAGTTAGGGAATGGGATAAATAGTTTTTTCATCAGATGACTGGAATCTCACTACATGTCATTATAACATCTCTCAATTTAAGTGCGATTTTACTACATCAGCATGGTGCTCAATTTAATGGTGGTGTCCTACCGTAGTTCTGTTTTCTGTAAACTTTCACAGTATGACGCTGGTTCAGTATTTCGATCACATGCAACTATAGTAAAATGGGCGAGCCATTAGTATACCACTTATCACGGTATGTTAACACTTTCCTAACTTTGACATCTACATAGGTGAATTTTTTTTTAATATGTGGATGGTTTCCCCTCTCCATCTGTGTTACTCATAATTGCGGTAACTATGCAACTAGGTGCAGCCCACTCCAGATAAAATATGTATTTTCTTAAATTAACTAATGAAGCATCTACTTTATATTTCAAGCAATTTGGGAACTATGGCGCACTCTTATGTCTGGTACTTGACTGGCTTGTCTAGATAGGGATGATAGCACAATGAAATGTAACGTTTACTGTTAAAACTTCTATTAAGTAATTTATCATTTTATTGGATAATTAGGCTCACAATAGTTATCTCATATTCAATGCCTCTTGTCTTACTCTTTTTGCCTTTGTAATAGACTGAAAGACGCAGGAAGTATGCATGTTTTTAGTTTCTGATTTCATGAGGCTGTCCCGCCACCTAATAAGTAACCGTTGATATTTATAGGAGTTCAGTTACTGTAAAATGCTTTACCGCCCACACCATTAAACTGTAGCCTTATGTGCATATTTGTGCACTTTCCGGTACAGGACATTTCCATGTATATGGGCTTGTATCTTATTGAAAGAACCGGGGGTCTATAACGGAGCTTCAAGTACTCCGAGCTGCTGCAAAACTCCTACATAAGTGAGTTAGGCGCTAATAGAGCTATATAAGTCTCTATATCAAAATGTGTGCCAGGACAAACCTGTCGAAGGACCTACTGATTTTGTTGGTAAGACCCGTACAGAGATGTGTTGGATTCCCATCAAATAGGTATGTAGATCAAGTGTTCTCATTTGGTCATCCAAAAATGGGGTGGAATGTCTCTTGATCAATGAGACCCATCCATCGCCCTTACTCAATTGGGTCGCACCATCAATCGCTAAGGTACCCATGAACAAATGATAAAGATGGGATCGAGTGCAGTGCAAAAATCAAAAGTTGTGCGAGTTAAAAACAAGGGGTAAAAGGATCAATAGGTTGAAAAACTCTAATGTAATTTGTCCTTTCCCTCAAACAAACAAGAACAAGACAAGATCCCATGGCTTTCTTCAGGGCCAGAGTTCTAAGCATTAGCTACTGCATACATCCCACGAAGCTCGGGTCCTACAATGAGACAACGCCGGACAGAGCGGGGCCTCCTTTTTCCTGAGCTGGGTTCCAGGAGAGGTGAGGTACACTCCCTGTACTATTCAGATGTAAGAGACACCGTTTGGTACAGAGGAACACGATTTTGGACTATTTATGTATATCCTTTACAGATTGTCGTTACGTTCACTTTATGTATGCAGTAGCTAATGCTTAGAACTCTGGTCCTGAAGAAAGCCATGGGATCTTGTCCCTACCGGCTGAAACATGTTGGCCTTGTAAATGCAGTTATATGTTTAGACTGCTTCCTCTGCATTGTTCTTGTTTGTTTGAGGGAAAGGACAAATTACATTAGAGTTTTTCAACCTATTGATCCTTTTACCCCTTGTTTTTAACTCGCACATCTTTTGATTTTTGCACTGCATTCGATCCCATCTTTATCATTTGTTCATGGGTACCTTAGCGATTGATGGTGCGACCCAATTGAGTAAGGGCGATGGATGGGTCTCATTGATCAAGAGACATTCCACCCTATTTTTGGATGACCAAATGAGAACACTTGATCTACATACCTATTTGATGGGAATCCAACACATCTCTGTACGGGTCTTACCAACAAAATCAGTAGGTCCTTCGACAGGTTTGTCCTGGCACACATTTTGATATAGAGACTTATATAGCTCTATTAGCGCCTAACTCACTTATGTAGGAGTTTTGCAGCAGCTCGGAGTACTTGAAGCTCTGTTATAGACCCCCGGTTCTTTTTGTTCGGATTACAGTTAGGGGGATACGAACTGGGCAGGTCTTTAAATTTCCCTCAGACCCTTCTTCAATTGTTTGTGTTTTACTTGTATCTTATTGCCCTTTCACTTCTGTTTTACGGAAAGTGTAGCTTTTTTTATTTTTATTTTTTTATAAAATTTTTATTGTGGTGTTGCCAAGGAACAATTGATACAGTCACATCTGCATACATGCAGGCAAAGGGTGAAGAGCAGTAAACGGGTTGAGTTGTAGTACACAGCCAATCAGTCCACAACCCTGAGGTTGGACGGCATCTCAGTATAACAAAACCATATTAAAAGCAAATCAATACCCGCATAGGACACAGATAGGGTATATGCACCACATATTTTGTTTTGAACAGTAACAATTATCCAAATAAATAAATCCAGCAGAGATAGTCAAAATAGCATATAGTCCAACCCAAGTGTCCAGTTCTGACTAGTGGTGCCGCAGCGCCCAAGGCCCCTGTTGGTATAAGACATATTCATAGGAATAACACATACTTCGTAAAAACCTATGCAGGTCACAGTGAAGGCAAGTCCAATACCATCTAGCTTATACACCCACCCCCGGATTCCTACGGGACATTGCCAGTTCCACCGTTGGAGAATCACACAGTTCGCCAAGGTATGAATTCCAGTGACCCCATTTCTTGTCCCAAACCTTAGGGCAGCCCCTTATTTTATACACTGTCTTCTCCGATATCATGCATTGATCCATTGCAGCCACCCATCCCACTACCAAAGGTCTTTCTGGGGAGCCCCAACCCATCGCCACGGATCGTTTGACCAACATAAACTCCTGCGCCGCCCATTGTAACTCTGGGGCGTTTAGGTCGTTTGGCCCCCAAATGTTGAGGACACATTCCCCAGGCGATGTGGAAAGTGGTTTCCCCAGGGAGCTGCTCATTTTACGTATCGCTGCCGTCCAGAACTGTTGTATCACAGGGCAAACTCATAGGATGTGGTAAAAGGTCCCAGGGAGGCCACACCCACGTAGGCATAGAGCGTCAGATCGCCGACCAATCTTGGCCAGGGTAAGGGCGGACATGTATGTTCAGTGCAGCACTTTTAGTTGAATCAATCTAAACCTATGACATATGGCCGATTCACTCGGAGACATTAGCGCTGACCGCCAGTCCTCTTCATCTAAAGGGCCCAAGTCTGACTCCCATTTGGTCCATAGCAACAGGAAGGGGTCAGGGAGGTTATTGCAGAGCTTACGGTAGGTAAGGGAGATGGCCTTTTCAGAGAGAGGTTCTGACAGCAGCCTGTCCTCCAAAGGGGAGGTGTCAGGTATGGAGGCGAAGTCAGGAAAAGCGATCCGAAGAGCGTGTGTAATTTGCAGGTACCTAAAGAACACAGTGGGTGCAAGGGCGTATTTAGCTTGTAGGTCATTAAAGGACAGCAATTTACCCTTGTGGATAAGGTCTCCAATCTCAGAGATCCCGATCATGTCCCATCTATCGAAGCCCTGGGAGAAGCAGAGGGAGCCCAGGCGCTGCGCGGACCACAAGGGTGACGTCTTGGTAAGTTTGTCAGCCCATCCCAACCTTCTATTGGCTCTATGCCAAATGTCCACCGTATGTACCATGGGACCAACATATCTAGATTTAGTGGGTTTACGTCCTGTTTGATCTCTATCTAATAGGAAGGCCGGATTAAGAGGTGAACCGTGTATCCATTGGCTGATCACTACAAGCTGGGAGGCCCAGTAGTAAAGACGGAGGTTGGGGAGGGCTATTCCCCCATCTTACCAGCCCTGAAACATCTTACAGAGGGCAATCCGCGCAGCGCCGCCGTCCAAAAGTAACGTTCGGAGCTCGCGGTCTACCGCCCTGAAATATGAGTCCGGAATGGGGAAGGGGCAATTTTGTAGGATGTACAGGAAGCGTGGAAGCCCTAACATCTTAAACAATGCCGCTTGGCCCGGGAGAGAGAGCGGGAGTGATCACCAGTGAGCCACGTCGCTAAGGAGCCTACGGATTGGGCCTAGTAGATTACGATCGTAGAACAACTTGTGGTCAGGAGTGATGAAAATACCAAGGTATGTAAAGCCCTCCGTGGCTATTGTAATTGTAAACCCCCTGGGCAGGCGAGGTGGCGGACCATGCAACATGTACAGCACCGATTTGGTCCAGTTTATGGCGTAGCCCGAGTATTTTCCAAAGTTGGTAAGGACGTGGAACAGACTGTTGATGGAGGACCGTGAGGTCGACACATATATCAGGATGTTGTCGGCGTAGAGAGAGATCTTGTCTACATTCTCGAGGCTCCAGGGTGAGGGCAAACAACAAGGGGGAGAGGGGGCAGCCCTGCCTGGTGCCCCGATGGAGCGGGAATCTCCAGGACATATAATTGTTGACCCGGACCTGACCAAAGAGGTCCGTATATAAAAGACGCACCCATCCAATGAAGATGGGTCCAAAGCCAAATCGGTGGAGGACCTCAAACAGGTAGGACCATTCAATCGAGTCGAATGCCATTGCTGCGTCGAGGGATAATATGGCAGCATCTTGAGACATGGTGGGCTGACGACTCAACACATTTTGCACCCTACGGAGGTTTAGCGCCGTGTTCCGGCCCGGAAGAAAACCGGACTGGTTGGCGTGTGTCAGGGAGGGGAGCACCAGGAGAAGACAAGTAGCTAATAATTTAGCCAGGACCTTGGCCCCAGCGCTGATCAAGGATATCGGACAATAGGAGCTGCATGCAGTGGGAGGCTTGGCTGGTTTCAGAATGACAGCAATTGAGGCCAGTCTTTGGTCGAGGGGGAGCACTCCAAGCTCTAGGCTCTTTGTAAACATGTTCAGAAGATGAGGAATAATATCGGGGACCATTCCTTTCAGGAACTCAACAGGGACTCCATCGGGGCCCATGGCCTTGCCGGAGTTCACCTCAAAGAGCGCCGTGGTGAGTTCATCCGCGAAGAGGTCAGCGTCAAGGGCAATCCGATCAGAATCCGAGATGGTCGGGAGACACATCTCCTCCAGCAGTTGTCTGGATTCAGCGGACGAATAGACATTACTTGCAGTGTAAACCTGTTCAAGGTGGTCGGCAAATGCCTCCGCGATGTCTTGCGGATCCATCGCCACAGACCAATCTGGCCTAGTTATGGACGATACCCATCGAGATCCTTGGTCACGGCGCTCCAACCATGCGAGCATCTTGCCTGCACTGTCCCCGAATTCATAGACCCGGTGACGCATGTGGAGCAGCCGCGCCTGTGTTTTCTCCTGGGCCAGCGCCTTGTATATCAGTTGTTGGGCACGGAGGCGAGCAGCAGTAGAATCCGAAGGTGCAGCATTATGGGATGCCTCAAGGCTGATAACCAGAGTGTGCCGGGTTGCAGTTGGATTGACAAGCGGAGCTCTCCGCACAGATTCACGATCTGACAACAGAAAAGCATCAATACCGGTGAGGATCTTCCCGCCCGAGCAGAATCGTCCATAAAGATATAAACAAGCCAGCATTGAGATTCATTTCCTGACACCGGCACACTAGCCGAAGGGTTGAGAACACTGAAGCCCAAACCCTTTTGGCATAGACGATCCTTCATCTAAACAGGAGCAACTTTGGGCAACACAATATAAGTTCCCATGGACTAGAATCACACCGCCCTGATGAGAATCCTGTAAATAATGTAACAGGGTTCGAAACGCGTCGGCACTTTTTCTGACATTAAAGGTCCACGTTACTGATGCAAAAATGGGCATTTTTCCTGAACAATAACGATTGAATCTGGTTCAGGAGTTGGGAGTTGATTTTTGGAAAAAAACATTTTCTCTCTCTCTCCCTCCACGATTGTGATTTTCTATTGTGAAATGTTTATTTTGCTCACTATGTTTATGATTTATCTGTCCATGTCACGATCATGCATTTATGACTATAAGTTTTTCTTTAAACGTTCATTATTGATTTTTTGGCACTGTATATATGCACAAATTGTTTTTCGAACTGTATATGGCCAGATATGAAGTTGATGGCGATCTTTTGTCTGTGTATGTAGAATGAAGGCAATATTTGTAAACTGAGTAACGATTCAAAGACATAAATCATTGTCTGGGTAAACTAATAAAGTGTTGTTTATCCGTAAATAATCAGTGTTTAAATTTAAAATTTGGAGGCATAGGCAAAAATTCGCTTTTTTTCCATATCATTGTGGCCCTGCCTACCCTCTCTCCCATTGGGCCCAGCCACCCTTGTATGTTTAGTATTCAAGGCTGATAAGGGCAGATTCCGCCTGTGTGATTTGCTCGGCGGGCTTACGCAAGTGACACGTCTTGAGGGCTTAAGCTTCACCCTTCAGAACAGCTATATAGGCCTCCCAGAGCGTAACCGCCGAGTCTACCGAGCCAACGTTTCCCGCAAAATAGAGTTCCGTTCGCTCCTGCAGCGCCTCTCTAATATCGGGAATCTGCAAGAGCCAGGGATTGATGACGATAGGTCCTCGTGCTATCTGGCGATTGTAAGTTAGGTCTACCATGAGTGGCGAATGGTCGGATATACCACGGGGGAGGCCCCTCGGGCGGACAAAGCAACCAAGGTCTGCGATGGGGCAAAAGAAATAGTCAATTCTGGACATGCTGTTGTGGGCGTTAGAATAGTGCGTGAAATATGGTGTGTCCGGAAAGTGGAGGCGCCAGATGTCTTTTAGTCCCAAAACATGAGCAAAATCAGCCAGCTCCGAGCTCTGACGGTGTGATCCTCTCATGGGCCTACTGTCTAGGTTGTCTCACATTGTGGCATTGAAGTCCCCTCCTATTATGAGTGTACCCAGGGAGAGGCCTAGTAGTTGGGTGCCCAGTTCCTTAAGGGATTCCTGTACTAGGGTTGGCGGGAGGTATGTAGAAATGATGTTCAAGGGACGCCCTTCCCAGGTGGCCTCCACTATTGCAAAACGGCTCAGGGGGTCGGCCCAGCAGCGTGAGTAGGTGAGTGCAATAGATTTCCTAACTAAAATCCCGGTGCCCCGGGATCCAGAGGTGAACCCAGCATGGACCAGAAGCTTATAGCCCCCTTTCTGCAGTGCCTGACCGGTGTTGCCAACCAGGTGGGTCTCCTGTAACAAAACTATGTCGGGGGAGTGGCGCCTGTGGAACTGAAGGACCACACTTCTTTTTATCTTGTGACCTAAACCATTGACGTTCCATGTGAGGACAGTAAGGGATCTAGAAATTTGTTGAGTCATAGCTGTGAGGTGGGAGAGTCAAATAAGTGAATCGTCCAGGAGGGGACCACATTATGTCGGCCCGTCCCCGGGACGATTCGGAGTGTAGGGCGGATGAAGACATGCGGTCCCCGTGGACCAGGTAGCAGCCAGGGAAGCCGGCTATGCACCACGGGACCTTGGATAGGCAAGAAGGCAAAACTAAAGACATCTCGGCTGAAAACACAAGGATAGGTGAGCAAGACTAGATGACCATTGGAAACTCTGCTAAGGACAAAAGTGAACCACATAACAGCAACAAAACATTGCCAACCCCTCCCACCCCCCACCCCTTCCCCCCCCACCCTGCTTCCCTGCCCGCTGATTCAAAAACTATCCACACTTCAACTTGGCAGAGTGCCTGTCTCCCTCCCACTCATAATTGGGGTACGAGAGAAGCCGACGTCAGTGCCGCTTGCCCGACTGAAAAACATTCTAAATGTAATACACTTGTATAATCATACCATAAGACTCATGCAATATTCACATAATAGAAAAGTTACTTGTCAGTCAGCTGGTGCGGCCCGCCCGCGGCCGAAGGAGACAGGTCCCAGGAACAGAGGCCCGTTCAAAAGGGAGAAGTACTTTACCCCGGGCGGTCACTGCAATCTCGAGGTAGCACAAGGTAGAGACCACAAAGTGTCTCGACAGAGCCCTCCTCAGCAGAGAAGTGTTATTCCACTCCATCAAGAGGTCCGGTGAAGAGTTCCTGACTCTCAGGCAGCTGATCTTCTAATGAGGGCTTGTGCGGTGTAGAACGATTCCGTGTAGAGCCTCCAACCCCACTCCAGCCCTACAACCAGTCCCACACCTCCTCCGGTGAGAAAAAGAACCAAGTTTTTCCATCCATTTCGACGCGTAGTTTCGCCGGGAAGAGCATGGAATATTTGACGCCCTTATCTCGCAGCGCCCTCTTGACCTCCAAAAAGCTGCGACGCCTCGCCTGCACCTTAACCGTGAAGTCCGGGAACATGGTGATGCGAGTGTTTTCCAGAAGAAGAGGCGGGCCGGACCTGGCAGCTTGTAGTATAGCATCGCGGTCTCTGAAGTTGAAGACCCTCGCAATGATGGGGCGGGGGGGGGGGCCCTGGCCTAGGTCTGCCCCCGGGACTCTGTGCGCTCTTTCAATGGAAAAGTAGTTCGAAAGTTGTTTTCGGTTTAAGGTGCTTCGTAACCAGGGACTCCGAGGGCTCCTCCATTCTCTCCGAGACCCCTAGGATGCGGATGTTGTTCCGTCTCGCCCTCCCTTCATAGTCGTCCAGCTGTTCACTCATCTGCTTCTGCTGTTTCTGAAGCTGGGCGACCTGCTGCTGGAGTGTAGAAGTATCATCAATTAAGGCCGCCATCTTGACTTCCACGTCCCTGACTTTAGTGTGTTCGAGGCATGTGGGCTGCTGAATTCATATCTGTGCATAGATTGCCGCCTAGTGTTGGGTCCAGATGATCGCACATTGTTGTCCTGGAAGAGTCTTCGAAGTATCACTAGATAGGTGGCTCCTCCCCAGGACTACAGTGCGCATGGGCATCGACTCCATCCTCAGATTGTTTTTTTCCGCCATTGGGTTTGGATGCATATTGGTTCACTCAAGTCGGAATCGATAAAGAAGTTTCTTTAGGCCTAAAGGCCTTTTGTTTTTTCGTCGGTATTGTCTTGCGTTCGGTGCCCAGTTCTGTTCCAGCTCAGTTCCCGAGACGGATATCCAGAAGAGCCGCATGCTTTTCGACGCTGAAGGCCCGGTCGACGCCAGAGGCCTTATCGACGAACCATCATGGAACGGAGCCCGTTCAAGAGATGTCCTGTCTGCAACTCGAAATACCCCCACATCGACGTCCACCCGGTGTGCAACAAGTGCCTGTCGCCGGATCATGATGAAGCCAGCTGTATGGCTTGTTCCCGCTTTCGATCCAAGAAGACACTTAAGCATTGGCGCACTGCGAGCAAGGAAGCCCAGCAGACGCCACCTGAACCGGTGGACATCTTCGATGCCAGGGATGATGAAGGAGCAGAGCGGGAGGTTCGAGAGAACCTGTCGGATCCCTCATCGGAGGTCGACTCCAGCTACGACGCTGATGTTGAGATGCTCGATGCGGAAGACGTCGTCGACGAGGTAGGAGACGACGATGGGGCCTTTGGGGCCATGGAAGATAGCTCGAGCGAGGAGCCAGGTCCACAAACTGATACTGGGGCCAAAACACTTCATAAGGCTCCGGTCGAAGGATCGCCACAAGGCCTTACCCAAGATCTTCCAATAAGTTTGACGGGCTCGGCTTCGGACATGTCTAAGGAGCCGCAAGTTGCGAAATCGAAACCGAAAGTGAAAGCTCCGGTGTCGACGTAACCAAAAGCACTCGAGGCTAAATCGAAACCGAAAGTGCAGATTGCTTTGGTCGGCTCGAAGTCCTCGGATCTATCGGCACCGACGAAGCAGAAGAGCGTTATCGACCCGAAGAGTCCGCTAAAGAGCGTCGAGCCAAAGTCTGGCACGCCAAAGGCAAAGGTCACGGCCGTCAACCCGAACAAATCGGCGCCGAAGACAGTCGACACCGACAAAGGACTCAGTGATCGGAAGGTTCTCGAGCCTCCGCGTCGGCTGGACAAGGCCAAGAGCGGTACAACCCCGAGTCCACGCCTGGTGGTGCCTCGAAGGATTCCGTCGAGTCGACGCAGCCGTCCGCCTCCTTCTCGAAGCAGGTGGCAGAATCCCTAAAGCGCATCAAGGACAAGGCTTCGGCACTCGGGCCTAAGGATCCTCCACCTTCGAAGGCTGCTGATAAGCCTCAAAAGACGTCTGCGCCCATCCACTTCACGCTGCCACCGAAAGTGGTGCCGAAGGCTTTCGTTCCTAAAATGGCCGTCGACGTGCCCAAGAAGGGGTCCACGGTGCCGAAGCCAACAACTGTGGTCCTGGCCACAAAGCATCGACAGTCCTCGCTTGAAGAGCAACAGGAACAGTTTATCGATGCCGAGACAGGCAGACTTTCTATTTATAAACGAAAGATCGCCCCGGAACAGCCAATGGAGTCCTATAAAATCCCACTAAAAAAGAAGGATTCTACTACAACACCTTTTCTTGTAGAACCTGTATCTCCACGTGGCCATGATGTCTCGCCCACTTGTTCAGATGTGGAAACTCGGGAAGGTGATAATGACGAATACAGCTATCCTGTGGACACTGATCCAGATGATACTAATGAACCTTGGGTAGATGCTGCTGACCCTGGAGATCCACATACTGCTCCAGACACTCATGTGTATGCTGTAAAAACGTTGCCTACTGAGGATTCGGCGGCGTTTAATGCAGGGCAGCCAAGAATCATGACGTCCAGCTCCATGCTGACCCTATTGAAGTGGACTTTCTGTTCGACACCTTTTCCACCTCAGAGAGGACTGTCAAGACTCTGCCTATGTTGAAGGGTGTCTTGAAACATGCTGGGTAAATATTTAAGGAGCCTACAAGAGCCAGGGTGATAAACCCCAGGATTGAAAAGAAGTACAAACCGGCGCCTGGGGACCCTACCTACATTAAGGGACAGTTGCCGTTGGACTCTCTTGTTGTTTCTAATTCCCGGAAGATGGCTAATTCACAAACAACGGGTGATGCTCCTCCCCCAGATAAAGAATCTAAGGTGCTAGAGGCATCCGGGAAAAGGGTGGCAGCTCAAGCGGCCAATATCTGGCGCATTTCAAACACTCAGGCACTCTTAGCCAGGTATGACAGGGCCCATTACGACACACTGGAGACCCTGTTACAGCACCTGCCAGATGAATATAAGGAGGCAGCGGAGATGCTCATACAGGAAGGGAAGCTCATATCAAATGCTTCTATCAAATGTGCACTGGACGCAGCAGACACCGCGGCCAGAGCCGTTAACACTAGTGTCATGTTGAGACGACATGCCTGACTCAGAATCTCCGGGTTCAAGCCAGAGATACAGACCACCATTCTGAATCAGCCAGTAAACCCTGATCATCTATTTGGCCCAGAGGTGGACACCACCTTGGAGAAAATCAAGAAAGACACTGAGACTGCAAAGTCTATGGGGGCTCTACAGTCGCAGCAGTTCAGGGGTGGTTCTTTTCGTCGCTCAGGCAATAGAGGTGTTTCCAGAGGCCAGCTGTCCCAGCAAACACAGTACAATAAAGGTGGCGCGCAAACCACATACACCAAACAAAGTAGAGGTGGTTATCGTGGAAACAGCGCCAAGGGCAGAGGTCGTGGAAACAACAGCTCCAGGTCCTCCGCCACTAACAAACAGTGACGCCTTGTCACTGCCCCCCAACCATAAAACACCTGTCGGGGGTAGACTTCAACAGTTCCTGCCAGTCTGGAAGTCCATCACCACAGACAGGTGGGTCACAAAGCTTATCCAGTACGGTTATTGTCTGGAGTTAACATCCACTCCACCCAACATACCCCCAAGACACCGTCCTATGTCCACAGAGCATTTGCACTTATTGCAGCAGGAGTTACTCGTCATGCTGCAAAAAGGAGCAATCGAGCTCGTGCCTGTGGAAGAAAAAGGCACAGGAGTTTACTCACTGTACTTCTTGATATCAAAAAAGGACGGGTCCCTCAGACCCATACAGGACCTCAGACCCCTCAATCAGTACATTCTATCAGAGCACTTTCACATGCTAACACTGCAGCAAGTCCTACCGTTGCTCAGTCAGGGAGATTTTCTCGCAACATTAGATCTGAAAAATGCGTATTTTCATATTCCACTGCACCCGTCTCACAGAAAATACCTCGGGTTCACCATCCAAAATCAACATTACCAGTTCAAGGTCCTACCTTTCGGAGTCACCACGGCACCCAGGGTGTTTACAAAGTGCCTGGCGACGGTAGCAGCACACTTACGGAGACGGAACATTCTCGTCTACCCTTATCTACACGACTGGCTTATCCAGGCAAAGTCGGCCAAGCTGTGTGCCGCCCACATGTCCCACACCATTCACCTTCTTCACGATCTGGGATTCTCACTGAATTACCCAAAGTCCCACCTGCAACCCGCCCACATACGGCAGTATCTGGGTGCGACCATCGACACTTTGGCAGCCAAAGCACAGCCAAATTAAGTGAGGATCAGCCACATTCAATCGCTGATACAGAAATCAGACCTCAACACTCGCTTCAGCCCCGAGTTTTCATGCAGTTGATAGGCATGATGGCCTCCTGCATTTTCATAGTCCCGCACGCAAGACTACATATGCGTCCGCTTCAGGAGTGCTTAGCACGTCAGTGGAATCAGGCTCACGGACAGTTGAAAGACCTAGTGTTGGTAACCGGTCGTGCATACAACACTCTGCATTGGTGGAATCCACAAAACCTTTGCAAGGGACGACCGTTCCAGGAGCCTGTGCCACCGATCATTCTGACGACGGACGCATCTCTCCAGGGTTGGGGAGCTCATGTTCTCCACTACAACGTGCAGGGACTATGGACAACGCAGCAGCAGAAGATTGCACATCAACGTTCTAGAACTGATGGCTATCTTCATGGCGATGAAAGCATTCAAAGTACATCTGTGCAACAAGGTCGTGTTGATCCGGACGGACAACATGACGGCCATGTACTACATTCAGAAGCAGGGAGGTACACACTCTCCACAGTTGTCTCATCTGGCTCAGAGCATGTGGAAGTGGGCCATTCAACGGAACATCTTCCTCATGGCGGAACACCTCCTGGGCAAGGACATTCGGATGGAGGACCTGCTCAGCAGGTACAGCCACCAAATGCACGAGTGGGAGATACATCCATCTGTACTCCACCCGTACTTCCAAAGGTGGGGTCATCCAGAGATAGACCTGTTCGCCACAAAGGAAAACGCCAAATGCCGAAGCTTTGCCGCCAGGTTTCCACACCCACAGTCGCAAGGCAATACGATATGGATGAACTGGTCAGGCAAATTTGCGTACGCTTTTCCCCCAGCACCTCTAATACCGCTGGTGGCACGCAAGCTGAAGCAACACTCGATAACTCTCATCCTGGTTGCTCCGACGTGGGCATGCCAACCATGGTACACCACGTTTCTAGAACTATCCGTTGTACCGCATCAAAGGCTGCGCCTCACACCCAGGCTTTTGACGCAGAGCCATGGCGACATTCAGCATCCAGATCCGCAACAGCTCAACCTGGCGATCTGGCTCCTGAGGTCTTAGAGTTTGGCTACCTCAACTTGCCTCCTGACTCTATGGACATCATCAGGGAAGCAAGGAAGCCCACCACCAGAGCATGCTATGCGGCGAAATGGAAGCGGTTTGTCATTTATTGTGCAGACCACAACATCAACCCGCTGAACGCATCTACTCAAAACATCATTTGTTATCTGTTGCATCTATACAAATGTAATCTGGCCTATGCTTCCATTCGTATACATTTATCCGCAATGGCTGCTTATCTCCAAAACAGGCAGCATCTCTCCCTTTTCAGAGTGCCTGCCATCAAAGCTTTTCTGGAGGGACTCAAACGAGTCATTCCTCCCCGGACCCCACCAGCTCCTGAATGGAACCTAAATGTGGTCCTCACAAGACTGATGGGTCCACCTTATGAGCCACTGCATTCATGCGAGATTCAGTTCTTAACATGGAAAGTGGCTTTCCTGATAGCGATTACGTTGCTATGACGCGTTAGTGAACTCCAGGCACTAACTATCCAAGAGCCATTCATACAGATTCATTCCAACAGGGTGGTGCTTCGCACTAACCCTAAGTTCCTTCCTAAGGTGGTTTCACAGTTCCATATCAACCAGACTATAGAACTGCCTGTGTTCTTCCAAAATCCTGAGTCCGTGGCGGAGAGAATGCTCCACACGCTTGACGTCAAGAGAGCCTTGATGTACTACATTGATAGGACCAAAGATTTTCGGAAGTCGAAACAACTATTTGTTGCCTTTTCGCCACAACACAAAGGCAATCCCATTTCCAAGGCTGGTATAGCCAGGTGGATCGTTAAGTGTATTCAGATCTGCTATCAGAAAGCCAAACGCACTCTAACGATCACCCCGCAGGCCCACTCCACCCAGAAGTTGGGGGCCTCCATGGCTTTCCTTGGAAATATTCCTTTAGAAGACATATGTAGAGCAGCCACATGGTCTACCACACACACATTTACGAAACACTACTGTGTAGATGTGCACTCCAAACAGTAGGCAGCTGTAGGGCAGGCTGTTCTAAAAACACTTTTTCAAACTGCTGCAGCTGGCACAGGCGGCCGCCGCTAATGGAGGGACTGCTATGTATTCTATGCACAGATATGAATTCAGCAGCCCACATGCTTCGAACCCAATATGCTACTTACCAGTATGCATCTGTCCTTGGCATGTAGGGCTGCTGACATTCATATCAAAACGCCCTCCTCCCCGGCGCCTGTAGCGGCTGCAGCACTCATAAATACTCTTAGCATGGTCATCATTCACGAAGTTACACTCCATCTTTGCCACAATGGCTAAAAACAATCTGAGGATGGAGTCGATGCCCATGCGCACTGTAGTCCAGGGGAGGAGCCACCTATCTCGTGATACTTCGAAGACTCTTCCAGGACAACAATGTGTGATCATCCGGACCCAACACTAGGCGGCGATCTATGCACAGATATGAATGTCAGCAGCCCTAGATGCATACTGGTAAGTAGCATATTCGCTATTTTACGCAAGTCAGCTCTCAAGAGGGTCACCTCAATCTTTACGGAATCAATTCGAGTCTCAAGCGAGGAACGGACTCCAGCAATGGCCTCCATTACGTCCTCCAGGGTGAGTGTCTTTACCCCTTGCGAGGGGGAAGCAGGCTTCGGATCTCCCGGGGGGGGGGGGCGGCATCCTTGTTGTCCCCTCTGACGCCCCAGGAGTTCTTATTGATCTGTCTTTGAGTAGGAGGCCGTGTCCCCTTGCCGGACGCCATCTCTTCATGCTGGTAAAAGTCCTGAACAGTCAGGGCAAGGCGGGGTCGAGCGATAGGGTGAAGGCCAGCACGTCCCCGCGGCGATGGAGCAGATCATTAGCAGATTTCACTGCGCCCTCTGGGCCATCCGCTGCAGCCCCAGCAGGGCACCCCCGGTGTGGGTCCACAGGCGCAGGTCGCCTCCGCGCTCAGAGATCTGCGTTCGAGGTTACACAGGTAGATCTACGGGGGCACACAGGACAGTCCTGGAGATCAGGAAGAATTCAGGCGTTATGGTGCAATTATGTGTGCCAGGTGTCCAAAAATGCTACTAGGTCCAGGAGAGGGGGGGGGGGGGTCGGCCCCCGAGCGTTGGATGGAGACGCCAAGTACCAAGACGCAGAAGTGCACAGCAACTAGAAGCGCCGTGACCACCGCAGGACAAGGTCAGGCGACGGGACAGGCGCGGCGTGGAGTGCAGATTGGCGGGTGGGTCACCTCCAAGACGTCAGTCCCCCGTCTCGGCCTCCGGCGGACTTCACAAAGCCGGGTAGATCCCCACTAGGTAGGCCCGGAGCAGGCCCGGTAAAGCAGTGATTCGCAAGGGTCCTCAGGGCACACCCCCGCAGCTCAAGGAAGGTGCTGCTGGTGGGTCACAGGCAGGGGGGGGGCAAATGTCTCTAAGTCACGGAGAAAGTGCTCCAGGGCCGTAGAAATAATGAGTCCCAGAGCTGGGGGGTCGCCTGAAGTGCGCCCCGGCGTGCGAGCAGTTTTGCCGTCCACCTTCGTGGGTCAGAAGTGGCTGCAGCGCGCAAACCAGAGGTCTACTTCTCCTCGGTAGGATGAAGGGAGGTCCGGCGGGCAGCGATGCGGTAAGGCGGGTCCAGCGAGCAAGACTTGGGCAGATCAGGGCTCCGCGGTCAGCAGGCCTTGAAGCCGGGGCGTTGCGTAGTCGGCTCCCCGGCACGGGAGGGACCTCCACAGCGTCACCTCTTACCGGCCAGGGGCGTCCTCGGGGATCATTCAGGGGTGCCTGCCCCGCTTCTGTAGCCAGTGTCTAACCCAGGGTGGTGTGGAGTGCAAAACAACAATAAATTTAGGCCCAGATCCTTGTACTGGGGTGAATGTATGACATTGTTCTACATTCTGTCCATCTGTGTTTTTTGCAATTTTCACCCAGAGTGTGCTGGGTATACTCAGACGTGAGTCCCAGGCTCTCCACACCACTGGAGTCAAGCTATCCAGGCTGATGAAGGCTGATAGCCAGAAACCGGTCCTTGGATGCTTGATTCCGGTCTGGGAAAGACATGGTTTGGTAGTTCGGACTGGACTGTTCCCATGAGGCACAGGGTCAGAGCTGATTTGCATATAGCCAGTGTCTAACCCAGGGTGGTGTGGAGTGCAAAAAAACGATGGATTTAGGCCCAGATCCTTGTACTGGGGTGAATGTATGACATTGTTCTACATTCTGTCCATCAACTATGTTTCCTGTAGGGTAGAGAGCAGGTCCGGTGGGCAGCTGGGAGGCAGAACAGGTTCCGCTGCAGTCCAGGTCTAGCTGCGCTCAGGCGAGGACAGTCAGAAGGCCGGTCGGGATTCCGACGCGGCCGCCATTTTGCGGGGCCCCCGGGGACCTCTCAAACCCGGGTCACACAGCCTCCAGGGAGCCCGGACGGGGCCAGCACCCCGCTAGTATAGGCAGGGTTGTTTCCTGACGGGGTTCCCCTAACTAGAAGGGGAATCCTCGGTCTGCGGACGGAGCAATGTGGCGGATCGTCGGGCAAGGGTCGGGAGTCGCGTTAGCAAGCGACCATTCCCGCCGGCTGTCGGCCACGCCCCCTCGGAAAGAGTGTAGCTTTGACCACTTGCAGCAACAGTGTTCCGTTAACTAATACTTTCCAATATATATTGCACTTAATTACAGTCTAAGTTCTGCGCTTCCTAATTATTGATGAGTGTAATTTTTATGATGTTTTTTCTTTCCTTAAAGTGGTGTTGGCTCCGCATTGATGTTCTGCATGTTTGTTTCACACAAGTAGAAATACCTGTAGAGGACTAAGTGTGCAACAGACACTACTATTTGATATTCCGCTCATTGTTTTTGAACTCCACTCTTTGTATTTGGTACCTGGGCAGTATATTTCCATACATACAATTCCTCAATGTTTTATTCGGTTCTCATGTTTTAGCACAAGGTTCACCAATGGTGAATGGATATGGTTCTATCCTGTACACTTGGATATGGGTCCATCCTGTACACTTGGATATGGTCAATACCTAACTCTTGAGTGTATGCAACCTGTTCCTACCCCTGAGGAAATCAATGGGTACTTACCTGTTTTGATTAAACATATGTTGATAGCAGGAAGCAAAAAATCATAGGTCTGTGTCAAGCATTGAAGTACAACTGATTCCAAAATAATATATTTGATATAATGATAATTTCCGAAGATTAATAGTCATGTGACATTGGACTGGTGTCAGGTTACAGAGGAACACTGCATAGTGTCACAGTTGATGGACTTGAATTCAGATCTGAAAGTCCCAAGCTGGATAATTTTATAGTGATTTTCAAGAAGGAGGAAAGGCTGTCCTAGACAAAGCCTTTAACCCTGAAATCCCACTGGCTTTGAAAAAGGGTGGGTGGGATACTGTGTCAAAAGCAGCCGAGATATAATGTTAAATGAGGGCAGCCCACCACCAGAATAAATCATCATGCAGATGTTATTAAAGGCAGACATGAACACAGTTTCTGAGATTGGGTCGAAATCAGGATTGGAAAGAATTTAAATTCCTCTGCGAAGATGGCAAGTTGGCAGTTGAACAGACTTTTTGCAACTTTGGCTGCCCTAGGTAGCAGGGGCAATAATTGACCTACTAGATGGGATCCACATTGATGTTTTTTTCAGCAGAACAACTATCGGGGATTGTTTCCATGAGTCCGTAACTGTCCCCGAATTGAAATAAGCACTAGAAACCTCAGTAAAAAAGGGACCTGTGAGGAGGCAATAGTTGGCTACTTTAGCAAGGAAGGTGAACGCTGGGCTACGATACGATAAATGATAGTATCAACACTTACAGTGGTAAAAGAGGAAAATGTAGGGTCCAATGTGACAAAATTGCTAGTTTAGAGCAGATACTAGTAGGGGGAGAGGGCACCCATGGAATAAAGGACAAGATGTTAGAAGGGAGGAAAGATAAGGAGCAAAAAGTTAGCCTAGTAAAGTAGAGTGACACAAGAGCAGAAACTGCTTATTGACCTTGTAAACGAAATGGACAAAATGACTGGTCCTCTACCCAGACAGTGTGCGGACGGACGCAGACAGCCTTTCCTTAGGCACATCGTCTGTACACATGCAGTGCATCTAATGCTACAGAGGGCATCCTATAGCTGCAGAAATTAGATGACTACTGGATGCTAAGTCATAGGGAGAGCAAGAGATGATGTAGAGCTGCAGAAAGGATTCTGCAATACAAGAAAGGCAGAAAAAAGGGAAGCAAACACATAGCCCAGTGCCCTCCGATGCCACACGAGATGGCTATTGGGAAAGAAGGTAAAATGAACTCCAACTTAAAACCTATAAAGCAAAATCTAAAACGATCACCAAGCAAATAGAAGAAGTCAAGATAAGAAGATAAAATAATGAACAGGTTACATGGGCAAAGCTACCCTTAATATAAGCAATTCATCTCAGTCACTTGTAATTATTCAGGGCTGCGTTCCAGTCCACTGCAAAATGTGGACCAGCCTGTCAATGGCAATGGCAGTGCGCTATATAAATGCCTACACATTTACATTTACATTTACATTTATTCTGTATTGCTGCCAGCCACCAATCTGAATAGTCTAATCAAAAAGATTAGTTCACTGGCCAGCCAATCAATTTTGCAGAACTAAGTAATTACAGCTGCTTACTTTGCTGTCCATTTAAATGCCCTGGAGTGCAGACTTGTTTTTGTACACTAAGCCTCCAATCCATGTATTAGTGGTTTCAACAGTTCGACTGACTGTCTTTAACCAATCCAAAAATAACTCTCTGATAGAAGATTGAAAAAAAAATAATCAGAAACTGCATTGTTCTGGGAATAGCAGATGAAAGTTAGCATTCAAAAAGTCGCCCTATCCCACTCGAATGCCCCACAGGACTTGCTAAAAAAAGACTGTAATGAAAAACTTCATTGCTCCCATCAGTTGAGTACGTATACTCAATTTTGAGAAGAGGTAAGCTAATAATAAGCATAACATTGTTGAAGATTCCTTTACTCATGACTTTGAGACCTTTTTATTGAGACCAACCTTGTAGTCAAGGCACCTTCCAGCACAATTAATTCCAGGTAGTCTGATATTTATTGTCTGCAAGAAACAAATGCAGTGATTACCATCTTGGCTCTTCCTTCCGATCGCTCTCCAGTTGTGCTACATTTGTCTCGCAAAAAGAGATCAGATGTTTAAGCTGTGGTAAATTAAGCTGCTCCCAGAAATGCATTTTCAGAGGAATTCAGGTCTGTGACTGTACGTTTAGACGATTGAAGACCTGAAGGAACATGCCATGATCACAAACACTGAGATGTGATTGAAAATGCAAATATCTGCACATTGCCAGATGGTAGTGTACGAGGAGCGGGCACTCAAATATGTGAAAAATTGCCAAAGAGGTCTCATGCCATGTGTGAAATAATTCCAGCACACATCGTATCGTACAGCGACACACCACCCTCAAGATTACCATTAGCAAACAGTCATCACTTTGTATGCTGTCTCATCCTGACAACATTTAACATTATCAATAATGGTTCAGCCAACGGAAAACTGGGTGATCTTCGAAATTCCTATGCACGCTACACCGACCAAACCATTGCTACTTTTAGTTCACTGGTTCAAGGTCTCCTCATAACCCAGACAGTTTCTCAGAGCAGCATCCACCTGGCTAGAAACATGCTGCCTGGTGAAAAAATTAAGACAACAAACCAAGGAATGCTGATCCTGAGGAGACGTTCTCAGTCAGATTCCTTATTTGTTGAAATAAGGAAAATACATTCTTGCGTCCCATTTTCATCTTCTCATCCTGATGATGAGGAGAGGGAGAAACTGGATACAAACGCATGAAAGATGAGATGTGTAATCTTGAATGCTGTAATTCAGCTGCTTTGAGCAGCTACTATGATAGGTCTCTATGAGAAACAATGTAAGTGGTTGCCAATGGAAAAACTTGGTGAGAGCCTCGTCATGTCAAATCAGATTAGAAGTGTAGCAGCACATTTCTCTGACTTTTTGGTGAACTGACGCTACCTTAGCTTGTAATTAAGATCCTGTGGCCTCAGCTTACAGGTTTGAGACATGATGGTAAATGGAGACTTCACAGTCTCCTTTTCTGTTGCTATTACTCTTGAGCAGTCACACACAGGACCAAACGAAGGTAGAAAACTGTGGGTGTGGTAAAGAAGAAAATGTTTCACAGGTACTTCTATAAGTCTCAATGCACATATGTGCTTTTAACAGGGGAATAGCTTAGTGACCACAACACCTCTTACAAAAACAGCCTTTTTACCTTTGATTTTCATCTGGAAGAGGCCAACACCACTAGGTAGGAATAATCAGCCTTTAACATTGAAAAACAATGATCATCCCCCTTCTGCTAGCAAAGATAATTGTCTAATATTGCAGAGAAGCACTAATAGAAAAGACAGGTGTTTGCTGAAGTTTTAGCTATGACATGAAGCCATTCCACCAGAAAATTGTGACCAGCACCTTACTGCCCAAACATGCAGTGGGACCAGTTCGTTCTTAGGTTACATTATATTAAAAGTAACTTGTATCCTCCAGTTTATGCTGCCTAAAAGTCTCTTTAGGAGGCAGCCCACATCTGACCAGAGATCCTGAGAGAACCGTGCCTCTAGTGGTATGTTTTAATTAAAAGCCAACTCTTAACCCATTTTTAAACTGAGATAATGTTGTGATAGTAGGAGAAAGGCCATTGCATAATTGGGCAACATGAATGCCAAGATTTCTCCCCCAAGCAGCCAATTCCCTTATTGGATCTTTCAGATATATTGGTGAAGTCAGCCTCACCTGGGGTGACAATCTAAACTGTCTCCAAGGGCAGTACCTAGTATTTAATGTATTTAATGTCCTGCTCTGAACTTAGCATTGCATCTAAGAAAACAGAGCCACTTCAAAACACCAGTTTGCTGCAATTCAGTGCCACCTACTGGTTACCAGAAAAACTGCTGCAGGAATGCAGAACAGACACCATCGATTTTGACAGATATTGAAAAATGCTTATTGAAGCTAGCACTGGCAATGCCAATTGATTTCGCTTGCTCAGGTCTGGTGCGGAATGTCTGAAGAACTGACTGCTCCAATTCTGTAGTAGGGGATCTCTGTGTATAGTCCTAATCTAGTGAATAGTCTCGCCAATGTGCGTGGACCCCGGCAATCAAAAATAATCTCTTAAGTTGTCAAAAAATGCAGACCTGCAAGACACTTAAGAGAGAATTTAAAGACAAATAATGCAGCCTATATCCACAGGCTACACTGTCCAGTACTTCAACTAGAAATTCCACCCAAAAAAAACCACACACACAACACAGCCTGCCCAGTTTCTTCCATAGAGAAACTTGTATCTACCAGAAAAAGCCTCTGGAATGATAGAGAGGAAGGCATGGACAGACAAGCCCCATAGGCTGCCATTATGTGGCTTAAATAGGATACTGTGCCTTTAAGAGAACTTTCCAGAACTTCTCCCAGTATCCCAGAATGCACAGCAGGTCCCTTTTACTTTCACTTCTTTTTTCCGGCTCCTGCTAACAGGACCCTGGTGCATTGAGCTCTCCCTTTTTCAAGGGTTTATTGGATTTCTGTGCACTTTTGGTTTAAAAGTGTTTTTCAGTTTGTGTCTTGGTGTTTCCCTTCACTTCTGTGTATTTGTTCAGCTTTTCTAGGGCTCTAAAATGTCTGCTCTTTTCGACAAGTGCCCAGCATGTGAAAGGAAAAAGTCCAAGACTGATCCACACAACGTCTGCATACTCTGTCTCCGTGAAGCACATGTCCCTGAAGAATGTGACATCTGCCAGAACTTTACAGCAAGGACCCTAATGGAAAGGCTGAAGATTAGGCTTCAAGGCCTAGAGGAGAGACGACTGCAGGCTGCAGGTGGGTCTGGGCAGGCTGGAAAGGCTCCCTCTGCTGAGGCCTCTGGGGGGCTCCCCAGAGGCAGGAAGACCAGCAAACGGTCCCGGTCTCCGTCGGCGTCGATTGCTTCGACGACGCCGTCGAGAGGGATGACGACGGTGTGTTCCCCATCTCCCCGGGGCTCCGGGTCGAGACTGCGTGAAGGATCGACGTCGAAGGGCCTGGGTAAGCCGCCGTCGAGACCACCGTCGACGGCTTCTTTGTCGTCGTCGTCGACGTCAGCGTCGAGCCATCGGTGTCGAAGAAGGAGCGACAGGCGTCGGCGCTCACCGTCGAGGCGACACCGCCGGTCGCCGTTGGGAAGACGGTCGGCGTCGAGGACCTCAAGAAAGCGGTCGGCGTCAAGGAGGAGTCGACGCTCATCGTCGAGGACTGGACGTTCGACGTCGCAGAGGCGGCGTTCGGCGTCGAGGAAGCAGCGTTCGACGTCGCGGAGGTGGCGTTCGACGCCGGAGTCGCGGAGGCGACGTTCAACGCCAGAAAAGCGACTTTCAGCGGCGAGAAGAAAGAGATCGGCGTCGAGTTTTTCCAACTCTCCTAAGCAGCGCAGAAGGAGTTCTGGCGCCAGAAGTCACGCTTGGTGTGGTGGAGGGCGCCGGAGACAGCGATCACCTACTGGAGGGGCTGGTTCGCAGTCCCCTCCCCCGAAAAAGTCACCGGGCTCGGTGTACTTAGTGGTTTATACACCACCTCGGCCGAAGGCGCTTCCGCCTCCTGTACCTACGGAGGATCCTCCGGTCAACCCTCCGCTTCCACCACTTCCTCCCTCAGGACAACCACCACGACCGCTACCGCCTCATGGGCCCGCCCCTTGGTCGGAGATACCTCCTGTTCCTCCGCCAAGGTCGGTGTCACTGCCTCCACTTCCTACACCGCCTAAGGGGACGCCTAAACCAAAACCCCAGGATAGGCCACGGAAGACGCCTCCACGGAAACCTGCGGAGCGTCCTCGAACTGGGAGATCGCGTTCTCGTTCCAGGAGGAGGGAACGGTCGCGCAACAGGTCATCCACGCGGTCGAGACGACGCCACAGGAGGCGCAGGTCTCGCTCCCATAAGAGGTCTTCAAGGACCAGGGACTATTCTCCGACTTTGTCGGAGTCACCGGAGACAAGGGTGTCACCTGTTGACGATCTGGTGTCCTTTCACGATGTCCTGTTAAGAGGTGCAGCAAAATTGGGCATCTCATTGACGGTGCCCACGCCCAAGACATCGGTAATCTTTGAGACGCTGCACAAGAAACATCCGTCTCGGCCATTACTGCCACTGGTACCAGGCCTGGAGGATCCGGCCATGGACCTCTTTCTCACCCCGGCGGTGACTAAGGCGGCCCCCTCAAGACTACCGAAAAAATACCGGGCTCCCGACTCGGATCCGGCTTTCTATGGGTGGAACCCCCTTCAGACTCTGTGATAGTGACGGCGGCTCGTAAACAGCATGCCACCACTCCGTCATCCACAGTCCCACCAGATAAAGAATCTAGATGGCTGGATTCGGCTGGAGGAAGGTTTGTGGGACGTCCGCGACTTCCATGAAGGCTGTGAGTGCCACGGCCTTGTTGGGGTGCTATGATCGAGCCCTCTGGGAATCCCTCCAGCAGTTTGTAGAACACCTGCCTCGTGACAAGAGCGAAGATTTCTAGGAGGTGTTAAATGAGGGGATGTTGGTGGCGAATCAGGCCATCAGTGCTGCAGCCGATTCTTCCCTTCTGCCGGCGCATGGCTTCTGCCATGGGATTAACCAGCAACGACACGCCTGGCTCCGCCTCACGTTGCTGAAACCTGACGCACAGCAAAGGGTTGCCAATTTACCATTCCCTGGCGAAACCCTGTTTGGAAAACATGCGGATGACGAAATGGCCTGCATGAAGGCGGAGGCAGAAACACTCACAGCTGTGGGTCTGGAAAAGCCCAAGGAGACAAATCGTACCGCCCGTTCGAGAGACGGTTCGGTGGACAGGGCAGAGGGCGTGGCCAAGCTTCGGGACAGCAGCAGCAACAGCAGCAGTTTCGAAGGCCGTTCCAGAAGTGCCAAAAAGGCAGAGGCGGCCAACAGTCGGCACCAGCGACCAAAGCCCCGGCCGGGTCTAGGCCCTGAGCGCTTACTTCCCCTGCATCCGTTACCCACTCCGGTGGGGGGAAGCGTTCAATTTTTTGTGGCAGAGTGAAGAAAAATTACCCAAGACAAGTGGGTGCTGAATATTGTTTGCAATGGATACAGTCTTCGGTTCACCAGCCCGCCTCCAGCAATTCTACCTCTGTCTCAAAGAGGAAGAAGTCTGTACTCCCGGTTCTTCCTGGTTCGCAAGAAGGACAAGAACGAGTTCAGGCCCATTCTGGACTTGCGACAGGCAAACAAGTGGATTCGCAGAGAGAAGTTTTGCACGCTGTCGTTGCATCAGATTTATCCTCAGTTGCAACTGGGAGACTGGCTATGTGCTATAGACCTACAGGATGCGTACTTCCATGTGCCCATTGCACACAAGCACTGGAAGTTCCTGCGATTCCAAGTCGGTGCCAATCATTATCAATACACAGTACTCCCATTCGGACTGAAGTCTGCGCCGAGAACATTCTCAAAGTGCATGGCTGTGGTAGCAGCACACCTGAGGAAGAACAAGGTGTTCGACTACCTGTACCTGGACGAATGGTTGATCAAGGCCTCCTCTTTCTCGGAAGCTCGAGCACACTTCCAGAAGACGTGCGTTCTCTTGAACAAGCGGGGGTTGCACATCAACATGTCCAAGTCTGTCCCGACTCCAGTCCAATGCATACAGTACTTGGAAGCCTCCATCAAGACGCTATCAGCAAGCGTGTCTCCTTCGAAGGAGCGACTATTATCACTCCTTCGGAATGCTCTGGCTCTTATGACCGCTCCATCTACAACAGTGAGGACGGTGTCTTCTCTACTGGGATCGATGGCCTCTTGTATCTTCCTAACGCCACACGCACAACTGCACATGAGACTGTTGCAAGAGTGCTTGGAGGACCAGTGGGATCAGAGGAAAGGATCTTGGGACGACAAGATACGACTGTCTCTTCATGCTCTTCAGTCTCTGAAGTGGTGGTGTTCAGCGGAGAATCTCCTCAGAGGGATTCCCTTCCACAAGGACATTCCCACGCAGACTGTTGTGACGGATGCTTCTCTCCACGGTTGGGGGGCGCACTCCGGAGACTTACAGATTCAAGGAACGTGGTCCCCGATGGAGGCCACGTATCACATCAATTTCCTGGAACTCCGAGCTGTTCACTTGGCACTGAAGGCCTTTCATCCGTCCTTTCAGACCAACTCTCTGCTTGTACAGACGGACAATACGACCACGATGTATTACCTGAACAAGCAGGGGGGTTCGAGATCACGCACTCTGTCACACGAGGCGCAGGCGATCTGGCACTGGCTTCTGGCCAGAGGACTGACGATAACGGCTACCCATCTGCCAGGTGTGCAGAATGTTCAGGCGGACGCACTGAGCAGACTGATTCAGGAAAACCACAAATGGGTCATAAACGACGAAGTACTAGGAGACGTCTTCGCAAGGTGGGGGACTCCAGACGTAGATCTGTTCGCCACCGACGAAAACAGCAAATGCAGAGACTTCGCCTCCAGGTACTACCATCAGGGGACGCTGGGGACTGCGCTATGGATCAACTGGTCGAACAGCTTTCTGTACGCTTTTCCACCCATTCCCCTGATTCCGGCAATACTCATCAAGCTGGCCCGGTCCAGGGCACGGATGATACTCATTGCCCCAGAATGGCCCAGGCAGTGGTGGTTCACGGACCTGCTTCACCGGTCTCTCCTTTCTCACATACGGCTGCCGTGCAGGCCGGACCTTCTCACGAAGTTCGGGGGGCAGATGTTGCACCCCAACCTCTCGTATTTGAGTTTGGCGGCATGGCTCCTGAGAGAGTGCAATATGGCCATTTGAATCTGCCCGAAGATTGCATGGACATACTGAAGGAGTCTAAGAGACCTTCCACTCGGACTTCCTATGCTTACAAGTGGAAGAGGTTCTGTATCTGGTGCAAGTCCAAGAACTATGACCCGACGACGTGCAAGGAAGATGTCATCCTTCCTTACCTTTTACATTAGGCGCAGTCTGGACTTAATATTCATTCCATTAAGGTTCATCTCGCTGCATTGACTGCCTACAGGAAATGCCCTTCACAGTCTTCCTTCTTCCAGATCCCTGTGATCAAAGATTTTCTGGAAGGCTTGAAGAAAGTATTCCCTCCTGTCAGGCTCCCTTCGCCTTCATGGGAATTAAATGTGGTGCTGTCCAGGTTTATGAAGGAGCCTTTTGAACCTATTCATAAGGCTTCGTCGAGCACCTGTCCTGGAAGGCGGCGTTCCTCATGGCCATTACATCGGCCCGCAGGGTGAGTGAAATTCAGGCGCTGTGTTGCCAAGAACCTTATACTGTATTTCATGCTGCTAAGGTTGTTATGCGAACTCACCCTAAATTTCTTCCCAAGGTTATTTCTGATTTTTATGTCAACCAGACCATAACTTTGCCTACAATTTTTCAGAATCCTTCATCTCCAGCGGAGAGGTCTCTACATTCCCTGGATGTTAGGAGGGTGCTGAAATTTTATCTGGATAAAACCAAAGATATTCGTAGGTCAGACCAATTGTTTATCAATTATGGATCGGTCAGGACGGGTCTTGCTACTTCTAAGCAGTCCATCTCTAGGTGGATTGTGTCCTGCATACAGTTGTTACCAAAAAGCTAGTAAGACCTTGGGGGTAAACCTAAGGCTCATTCCACCAGGGGCAAGGCTGCCACAACAGCTTTGCTCCGTAACGTTCCAATTGCAGAAATCTGCAAGGCAGCCACTTGGAAGTCGGTTCATACCTTTGCTAAGCATTACTGTCTGGACACTGATGCCAGGGCAGACGCTCAGGTTGGGCAGGCTTCGCTGCGAAATCTGTTCGCACAGTAGTGGTGTTAATTTTCTTCTCTCCACCGCCGCTTTGGTGTGGGGATGGGCTTGCCATTCTATTCTCCAGATTATGACTATACACAGAGATCCCCTACTACAGAAGGAGTAGTTTCTGTCCTGTAACTCCAGTTCTTTAGTAGGGGTATCTCCGTTAGTCATAAGCGCCCGCCCTCCTCCCCGGTGGAGAAAGATATTCATGGTAGGAATGCTACAGGTCTGGCGTGTTACGCCTTCAAAAAGAACTGAATGTAAAAGGGACCTGCTGTGCATTCTGGGATACTGGGAGAAGTTCTGGAAAGTACTCTTAAAGGCACAGTATCCTATTTATGGCACATAATGGCAGCCTTTGGGGCTTGTCTGTCCATGCCTTCCTCTCTATCATTCCAGAGGCTTTTTCTGTTAGAGGCAAGTTTCTCTATGGAAGAAACTGGGCAGGCTGTGTTGTGTGTGTGGTTTTTTTTGGTGGAATTTCTAGTTGTATTACTGGACAGTGTAGCCTGTGGATATAGGCTGCATTATTTGTCTTTAAATTCTCTCTTAAGTGTCTTGCAGGTCTGCATTTTTTGACAATTTAAGAGATTATTTTTGATTGCCGGGTCCACGCACTTGGGCGGGACTATTCACTAGATTATGACTATAACAGAGATACCCCTACTACAGAACTGGAGTTACAGGACAGAAACTACTCCTTCCAGTGTCTCATGGAGTGAGACAGGGGAGTGTTTTAGCTCCAACCCTTTTCCTGCTTTTCATTAATGGTCTGGTTACCTATTTAAAGCAGTGCCAGCATGGCACCCCGAGCTTAGCTGGTAGGAAGATTCTGACTCTCCTGTTTGCGGACGATATCTTACTGATCTCTAAGTTACCTATGAGCATTCAAAACCTGATTGATCAGTTTGGTGTCATCTGCAAGCAGAGAGGATGGAAATTAACACAAGTAAAATTAAGTATTGTTTTAAATCCTTGTCATACTACCTGGTCACATCCAGTTTCTCAGTGGTCCTTTAGGAAAAGTGCACACTTTTGATTGTCTGGGGTTTACTCTTAATATGTCCTTTGGTTGGTCTGCTATGACTTGTGTTAAGCCATTCAGTGAAAACGTCCCCAGGATGCACTCATAAAAGTATTTCAATGATTTAAATGCTTGTTTCTTCATTTTTCTTCGATATGTTTATTTAAATTTTTTTCAAATTATTTCTTTAACAATGATTATGTTCATCATATATTTCAAATCATACGCCCAATGCATTTCGGGCCTTAACCCTCTTCAGGGGACTTATTTTCTGCAATAGGTAAAACACACAGCATTTAACATTTCAACCAATATTCCACTGTCATCAATATTTGATGTATGAAAAAAAGGATTCACGATTCCATCACTGGACTATCCCTGCTTCCTGCATCGCCCAGCAAATCCATCTGGCATTCGTAGGTAATGAGACTGCCCTGTGTGGTTTAGTGTGAGCTATAAACCGTTATCTGATGCCCTGTGGACATATGTCCGCTGGCGCCACTTCATAGGCTTTAAGTGCTCTTACCACACATAACTTAGGGACATCGGGGAAAGCAGGATAGGACACCGACCTTGAATTACACTTGATTCTTCTAGAAGAGATATGAAAGGTAACTCCCTCTGGAGTGAAAACTGTGCCTGTTAGGTCCAAGGTCCTTACGTCAGAAACCCTGTGGCAGGATATCAAACAAAGAAGGGTTGCTAGTTGCTTGTAACCCGCCGTGCCATCAGGTGAAGACCGCCAGAGAGAAGGAGGTGATGGGGGATTCGTCTGAGGATCTTTGAGGAGACCCTGAAACTAGGGTAAACTGATTGGAACGTCCAAGGAAAGTTCTATCAGAACTGGAAACCAGGCTTGACACCTCCAGATTGGCGAGATCATCACTAGATCCGGCAGTTGTCTCCTCTCCTGGGTTTTCACCCTCATTATCATTGCAAAGTGGAGCAGAGGAGTAACTCTGCTCCGCACTCCAATCTTAAAAGAATGCATCCACTGCCAATGCTTCCGGATCCGGGCACCAACTGTAGAACCTTTACAGTTGGGCATCCAGCTGAGAGGCAAAGAAGTCTATTGAGAAGGAGCCCCACCGAGACTGGAGTTCCTGGAATACTTTGGGATCACGTTTCCACAAACTGGTGTCTTTCCAATGACCAGAAATTCAGTCTGCAACCTGATAGGGCGTTCCCGAAAGATGTTCCGGCTATAGCGATATCTGGTTGGACAGACTATATTTCCGGAGTTCTCGAGCCAGGTCCGAAAAAGCCTTGGACCTTTTCCCACCTAGGTGATGTAATGGAGCACAGCAACGTTGTCCATTTTGAGCAGGATACATCATTGGGTCTTGTCCCTGGTCCAGCATTTCACCACAAAGGACCCTGCCATTAATTCCAGGCAATTGATATGAAGACCCTGTTCGGTGGATGACCATTTTTGCTGGTAGAAATATCTCCGCACCCCAGCCTCAACTGCTGGCGTTGGATTCTATCACTAAGTTGTGTTGGGATGCGAAGTTAGCTCGACCGCTCCAGACTTCCATGTGGGAGATCCACCACTGTAATTCAGTCTTTGCCTCCTCTGAGAGGGTCACAAACTGGGAATAAGTGAAGCCTCTTGGAAGGTG
Organism: Lissotriton vulgaris; assembly: GCF_964263255.1. Lineage (NCBI taxonomy): Eukaryota > Metazoa > Chordata > Amphibia > Caudata > Salamandridae > Lissotriton > Lissotriton vulgaris. The sequence goes on along the minus strand of NC_141689.1, from coordinate 892,690,841 downwards.
TAAACATTTGAGGCGTTGGAGGGCCCTGTAGTGGAAGGGCCCAGGAAACTGGCCTGTATTGAGGACGCCAGAAGCCCACCACCCTGGCTAGGTGGGGTAAGAGTATTGTGGGCTTCGATAGCGTACGCCGCAGTTCGTGTCTGTTTTTGGACAATTTGCGAGAAGGCAGGGATAGAATCCCCTTGAGAGAGTCCATCATAAGGCCCAAGAATTACATCTTTTGAGAGAGAATAAGGTCTGATTTGGTTTTGTTGGTCACGAATCCCAGAGATTCCAGAAGGGTTACTGCTTGTTGCAGTTGGGCGAGCAAACATTGGGGACATTGACTCATAATAAGTATATTGTCCAAATAGATTAACAGTCTTTCTCCTTCCGACCTGAGGCGCTCCACTACTGGTTTCATCACTTTGGGGAAGCACCACGGAGTGGCGGATAGATCAAAAGGAAGGGAGGTGAACTCAAAAACCTGGGAGTTCCGCTGGAACTGAAGAAAACGTCAGTGAGGGGAAAAAATTGGGATCGTAAGATACACATCTTTGAGGTCCACGTGGACCATCCAGTCCTGAGATTGCAAAAGGTCCCTGAGGAGGTGTATACCCTCCAATTTGAAGTAAAGATAAACCAGCTACTCGTTGAATTCTTTGATGTTTATGACCTCACTTAAAGAATCAGACCTCACTTAAAGAAAACAGTCGCAGAAATGGAAGAGCTCGACCTTACCGTTGATATGAAGGCCGCTCCTGGAAAATTCTTAGTATCTAAAATCCTAAACAAAATCAGACAAAATGGTGCACCGGGTCCTAATGGCCTCCCTGGCTCCTTGTTCAAGGCGAATGTAGAATTTTGGTCTGAAAATCTGACCCACCTATATACCGAATGCTGGCTCCTGGGGGATGTCCCAGACTCCTGGAGAGGGTCGTTTCTACACCCAATACACAAGAAAGGGCCTAAATCAGATCCGTCCAATTATCACATGATTGCCCTCCTGGACATCGAGGGCAAGGCCTACGCGAGCACCATCCTGGCAGATCTAGCAAATTGGGCAAGCAGAGAAGGACTTTTGCCCCTCTTTCAAACAGGATTTAGACCTGGGTCTTCAACTGTGGACAATATAACAGCACTTTCTTATCTAGCCCACCGATGGGGTAGACCGCACAATTCTCTGGAAGAAGCTGGCACTTTGGAACATCAACACCGCCCTGCTGAAAGCAATTCAGTCGCTGTATCAACGCACGTGGGTCAGAATCAAACTCTCGAATAATTCAAGATCAGAGAAGATTGAAACGGACCGAGGTTTAAAGCAGGGGTGCGTTTTAGCACCGCTGCTGTTCAACTTATACACAGCAGACATAGACCAAGCCTTGACCGGAGCAGCTTTAGCTACACCATGGATAGGGGGCACCAAAATCCAGTTCATGCAATACACCGATGATTTGGTACTCCTGGATCATACCAAAATAGGCCTACAAAAGGCGCTGACGACCATGGCAATATACAACGATAAAAACAGGCTGGTATCCAACCCATCCAAATCAAAAATTGTAATCTTCGGGCACTATCCGAAAAAAAAAAAAACTAGCCAAATGGAGGCTAGGCCACTTGATCCTGGGATGCACGCAGCAATACAACTACCTGGGCGTTTGGTACCATGAATCGGGGCTACCTGGTACGGGAAACAGCGTTTACAATGCAACATTTACCACGCAGTACCTTTACCACGCAACTTTTACAATGCAAGTAGTTACAACGACTTGCTCTGGGGGGGGGCGCTGTAGGATAGGGAGTAGTTTAATTTACTATCCAAAACCTTCCCTACTATCCACTGGGACTGGAGTTGGAATAGTAAATTAAACTATTCACTATCCAGGGCCCCCCAACGCAAGTCGTTGTAACAACTTGCGTTGTAAAACCTGTGTGGTAAAGGCATGCGTTGTAAAAGTGTGCGTAGTAACAACATACATCCCCTGGTACACACCTAAGGAAAACTCAATGCAAAGGGAAAACGATCATCTATGCCCTGTGCAAATTACAAGCCACCTTACACAGGCCCACCACAATGGCCATTCAAAGAGTACTAAAGGCAAAACTAATGCCGGCCCTTAAATACGCCCAACAAGCATTCCCCGGAAAACTAAACAAAGACCTGGAAAAGATCAACTGTAGCGCATATAAGAGACTATTCCATCTCCCAGCGTGCAATAGAAACACTCTTGTACTACTAGAATTTTCCCTGAACCAACAAAAGCTGGAAGAGATGTCTGCCTTGAGCAAATACTACTACCTCACAACAGTGGCAAACGAGAAGACATTGAAGGCAGTCTTAAAAAACATCTTCCTGGAACCTGGGAACCCTTGGTCAGCGACTCTCATGGCGGCAAAGGATCTCCTTAACTTAGCTATGGAGAATTGGGGCTCTGAGCTAGTGAATTATTTTGCCATCAAAAATGCAAATAAAAAACAAGTCCGCATCTGTACGCGCATCGGATTTGGAGTCACTTGCAAAAAGAGGCCTCCATGAACTCTAAACTCCATCTCACGCAGGCAGTGGCCGCCCAGTCCTACACAGGATTTTAGCCTACAGATTACATCCCCTGCCCCTTCAAGAATTATACACCATCGAACGGGCAGGTTCAGTGACCAAGGAATGTAGGCTCTGTAAATACAAACGGAAGTCTCTGGCCCACATCCTATTTTGCTGCCCGGCCTTGCGCACAGCTCGCAGCCTTTATCTTAGGCCCATCATCTTACAGCTGGGGACGCGCACCGCAAAGGAGGCCGTTCTTCAATTCTACACACTGAACTCAGTAAAACAGATGGCCACATTTGTCAAATTCATTCAATAGACTCGCACTAAGCTGATGGCCTTCTCGAGCTAAAATGACCATTGACTTAGCCGAGGCATGCCGGCCTGTAAGACTTTGGACATTATTCCTTTCAGCCCACAAGTTCTCAGATTTTAATTACACAGACTTGCCTTAAAAGAAGACGACCACTTTGCTTATTTCTAACTTTTGTAATTTTTGTACCTTGATTTTAATGTAATGGTTTTGAGTAACCAAACAATAAATATTCATTCATTCATTCATTCATTCATTACTGGGCGGTAGCCCCCATCCCGTTTCTCTACAAGAAAAATGTTGCTGAGAAAGCCTCGCGGGTCGAGGCTACAATCGCTTCTTTCTGCAAAAGATCCAAGACCTCCCTGTCTATTAGTTCCATCTGTTCTTTCGAGAAAACTATGGGTTGTGGCCGAAACCTGTTGAGTCGGGAACACGAAAAACATGATCTGAAAACCTCTGACGGCCTGCAAAACCCAGGCGTCAGAGGTTAGCGAAAGCCAGTTGTGTAGAAAAAACTGCAGTCTGCCCCCTATTTTTATATTCCTCAAGTCCTGCACTCTCACCTTGCTGGTTGTTGTAAGAGCCATTTCCTCTTCCTCTGCCATCCCTGCGGCGTTCATATGATTTGGTGAGATAAAGGTTCCCAAATTTCTCGGGGTCCTGCCATTGTCCTCTACGAGGTTCTGCGGACTTGTAGGAGGCTTGTCTGTAGGGCCGGCCGGTTGAGCGTCCCCTGCCATGACTGGCTGCTCCAAAAACACGTGGGGTAAATATGCGTTTGATGGACGTTTGGGCCTTGTCCAGAGAGTTAAATGTATTTACAAATTTACCTAATTCTTTGACAAAGGAATCTTCGAAGAGATTACCCTCTGCTACTGGTCCAGCCTCAGAGGTGGCCAGTCCTCCAAATTTAGGGCCTATCTTTATCAACAACGATCTGCGACGTTCCGTAGAAATTGCCGCAGTCTCATTCCTTAGCAAAATTATAGCCCTCTGTGCCCAGCTAGAGAGGGTTTCCGGGGAGATGAGACTACCCGAGGCCTTGGCGTCCTCGGCCATATCTAGACTCTTAGCCAGGGGGCCAGCGGTGCCCATGAGCTTATCCTGGCACACCCGCCAAGAACGGTCTATGCCTTTCTTAGAGTCACAAATAAACTCGGCTAAGAACGTAGCCATCTTAGGGTCCACTTCTGGCTTGACTGCAATCTTCCCATCCAGAGCTGGCCTTGGGTATTCCGCTCTTAGGCAGCTACTAACTTCCTTGTTGAGAGGCTTACAAAGTCTGGCCGTCATATAAGCTGCTACCTTAGGGGCAGGAACCCATTCCGCTGCCCTTGGATGTAAAAGGTCATCAGGATTTAACAGATCATTGTCTGCTTCGGGAACTGCTGTCTGGTCCACTCTTGCCGGGCGCCATGGCCGGCCTGAGTCACCATCTCCATCAGAGGTCTGGGGGGAATCATCCAGGTCCCCCGTGGGCAACTGATCAGGGTAATGTGAGGGTCCTGCCAGATCCTCTGATCGCCTTGTGGGGATTGGAGGAAGCTGGGCATCCATAAAAGCCATCTTTAAGTGTGCGAAAGCGTCGGTATCCACCCCCGCGTCATCGGCGTGCTTTCTCTTAGGGTCTAGGGCAGTAGTGGAGGGCTGTCCTGAAGGTAGGGGATTCTTAGTGCCCGACAGGTGTTCCCTCGAATCAAGGGATTGAAGGCACTAGGCCTGAAGTTTATTTATCTTATTCTCCAGGGGCGCAACCACTTGTGAGACTGCCTTGAGTATGGAGGTGTCCATAGCGTTGCAAAAATTATCATCAATGGGCAGGTAAGTAAACTCCTCCCCGTCCTCCTCGTAATAATCCTCAAAGTTCTCCATGCTTCATTACAGTTGGGGACTCTGACAAGACCAAGGGTTAAATTAGGGAAAAACCCTGTGATTGTTAAGCACTTAGGCTGATATTAGAATTGGGCTCTGGGACCACTTCTCTCTACTGGTGCTGAGGATAGTTTCCTGCCTGGGCTGGTCCCTCTTTAAATACACATTAATCTTATCTTGTTCCCGGGTGTTCAGGCTCCAGGCAGGGTCTCTCTTTATATTTGGCCCAAGCGTCTATGAACGCTACTCTTACTGAAAAGAATTGCAATCTTTCCCCGTGCGTAATTGCGCGCGCGTGGCCGGGCTAGACTCTCCGCAATGATACAGTGGAAAAAGAGACTCGCTGGGGGATCGACGCGCCCAGGCGCGCAAATCTGGCGCGCTGTCCCCTAGTGGTGGGAGGGCCACAGCGCGCGGAGAGCCTGCACTGACAGAGCGACCGTGAAGGAGCGAGAGGCACTCCTGCGGTCTTTAATTACCCAGCTGATATCACTGCACGCGTTCAAATGCTAAGCAAACATCAAGTAACATACGCGCATAGGCAATGAATACTACAATCAACATTAACCAGCTGCTACAATAGCAATCACGAGGGAGAAGAAAAATCACTTATCTTCGTGCTGCTGGAGCAGCGAAGAAAGGGGAGGATAGTGCGTCCTCAGGGGAAGTTGTGGTTTATCCTGCCTCAGGATTGGATAATATTGATCGACCTTTTTCGCTTTCTATTTCCCCCTTGCATCATGGGAAATGTAGTTTAATGTTATTGGTGTTTTGATAAATGCTGCTGGAGTAATAAATGGAGAAAGTTACAGCCTAATCTGAAGCCTCTGGTCCTGCCATAGAATTTGCAGACTCTGTGAAGCGGGGGTTGTCTCTGTATGGTGGCAAACTCTGAGAGCATGCCAAAGTATATGACCTGAAGAAGGTGAAGAATCGTTTTCTCTGACTTATTAACCTTTGGCCCGAACACCTCTTGTTCCCCTTCAGTTAGACCTGGGTATTAGATCGATTATGCATAGGGGTAGACTTAGACCCCTGATGTAACTGGAGTCCTCCCCTGAATTGGCACCCTATAGAATGGGCCTTGTGACATCCTAAAACTCCATTGGGTTGGTGAGGTGGTTGGAGTATATCAAAAATAGTTTTATTGAGATTGGTCATGAGAACCTTTGAGTAAATCCAGAATCCGCTTCTAGGGTATCAACGCCCATGCTAAAAAAAGATGTATTGTAGTCACACTAGTGAAGGGTTACAAAGGCTCTGGAGCCTGGGCTCCTTGTCTGCAGCTTTTTGAGTGTTTAAGGACACTTCATTTTTGGGAAGAATACATGGATGCCTCTGAGCCACCGGCAGCCAGAAGACTCTATATTAAATTCTGATTTGGGACTCTGCCACTTCATTAATTCATGGCGAACTGGCAATAGCTGGGAGACACTCCAGCACCAGTGGTAAAAAACCTGGGTATTAAAATAGATGCCAATCTCTCACTGTCCAACCAATTATCCACTGTGTTCTGGACCTGTGTGGGCTTGCTAAAGCAGCTGAGTAAACTATCACCCCTCCTCTCCTTCTTCACCATCCAAACTGTGGTGACAGCCTTGATCATGTCACACCTAGATAATGGAAACTCGCTGTATATAGGGTTACTGGACACGCTGCTAGGCAAACTTCAGGTGGTGATGAATGATGCTGCCAGGCTGATCTTTAAGCTTCCCAGACACACACGGGCTACTCCTCTGCTGCAAAAACTCCACTGGCTCCCCATCAAATAGAGGGCCAGATTAAAGGGCCTTTGTATTGCCCACAAATCCCTGCATGGACAGGCACCAAGATATTTCAAAGAGCGCCTTGAGAAATACATCCCCGGCTGCAACCTAAGATCATCCATGGGCGTCCAACTTACCTGCCCACGGTTTAACTACACAGCGAAAGGAGGGCGAGCCATCTCCTTCCTCAATCCCCATCTATGGAACACGTTGTCATGCCACCTTCGATCCGAAAAAGCCCTCCTTCCGTTCAGGAAGAAACTGAAGAGACTCTTCTTCACAGAAGCTTGGGCATAACACAGTCCAGTCAGGGTTCAGTCTCACCCGGGGGACTGTAGCTACTCTACTCCACACAACTTACCCATCTGCCGTCGCAGATGTCCTGGCCCCGGGAAATTCCCCAGGAGGGGCCGTAGCCCCTCCTATCCAGGAAGGGGCCTTGACCACCTTTCCTTTCCTTCCGGCGGCCTCTCCTTAGACAGGACCGCCTCCCCGTTGAGGGGCCAATTGGCCACCTCCCCCGCGCGCTCCCATCCGTAATGGGTGACGCCCCCTCATAGGGATCTTCGAATTACTGCTCACCGATCATGACCTTACCGCCACAGGCCGGATAGTTGACCGGCTATCCGGACCCCCCACAAAACACTCCTACCTAAAGGTCATGCTGTAAACTCCTTAACCATGCTATGAAGTCTCCTATGAGTAATTCGTTCCCCACCCGGGACAAATGAACACCGTCCCCCAAATACATACTGTCCCCTTTAATACAACCATGCGAAACAGAATGCAGTGTACTTGAACGAAACAGTCTACTCACTTTATTATTAATTTTCCTTACTGAATGATTCAGCGCAGAAACAGAAATAGCCCCCCGCCACACTTTCCGTGGGATCATATGGGACCATGCAATTGTGCACCCTGGAACTCTTCTCGCCAACCAACTTACCGTGGAAAGCATCGCCTCAAGAAGAAGTCGTCTACCAGTGGTCACCAAATCATTGCCCCCAAGATGTACTATGACTACAGACGGCGGTGACCTTGTCCGCCCTAGCAAACCCTCGAAAAAAGATCGAAACTGGTCAATACCGAGCCCGCCCTTCCCGTAGAAGGACACACTGTACCCGTATTCCCCAGCCACGTGAATCATGTCACCTGCTTTGAATACGTCCGCGGCACGCCTCACGTATGAGTGGCCCACGACCCACACCTCCTTTTTCACAGCCGGCAATGTCTGACCGCTGGCCCCCCGGTGTCGGGTCGACTGGACAGTCCGCCCCGCCTCGTAGGCTTGCGCAACTGAAAACCAAACAAAAACAAGGAGCGTGAGTACATCATTACAGCTTCACAACATGTGCAACCGCACATACCTCTTATAACAGTTCGAGGACCAACGCCCCACACGTTTTACTTGTTCAACGTTCAGACCCTTGGCTGTAGCTTCCGTAGCAGCCCCTATCCGAAAGGAATGGGTCCCAAAGTCGCCGGGGTTCAAGCCCGCGGCAGAAATCGACATCGCAAGCACCCGCTGAAACTGAAACCTCGTCAGTGGGGTGGCGTCAGCGTGTCTTAACAAGGTCCCCCCCCATGCTGCCACCCTCTGCGCTTAATATTCCTCTACGCACCCCACAGGGCACATGGCAGACCCGGGGATCCTCTGGATGATTACGCAGTCCCCGATTGCATCCTGATCGGATTTGGACCTGACAAACGAGACCGTCATTGTCTCCTCCCTGACCTGAATGTGTTCCCGGCACAGTCCCCCCATCGTATCCTGCTTGTTCTTTGCCACTAATTCGCTTACCCGCATAGCCCCATGGAATGCCAATGCAAATGCGGCTCGGAACAACACTGCTTCGTACTGGGATGAACATGTTACCGGTAGCACGGATAATAACAGGGCCAACCTATCCAGACCTATCGGGTGCCTATCGTCTACTCTGCGACTCAAGGCGTTGCCACCCACGTAGCGCTTTTTGCACAACGAAAGACGCTGTCGGGTCCTGGATCCCATGAGCCCTTGCCATGAAGGAAATGGCGGCCCGATGCCTCTGGGCCGTAGCTACTGACTTGCCTGCGTGACGTAAAGAGAGCAGGAATCTCACTACACACTCTTCCAGACCCCAAAGCTCCCTCCCGGCAGTACCCAAAAAGGCCCAATAGGAACGGAACGCCCCTTCATATGCCTTCCTCGTCCTGGGTGCTAAACTCTCTCCCACGAGGTCTTGTAGTTCGGGGCACCGAGAGACCAGAGAGCTTCGGGAAAGGGTGCCGCCACCGGGTCCGCTGTGGGCAGAAAACCCCAGAAGGCCTGCATACGGAAACGAGAGAGCGCATCAGCCGCTTGGTTCATCACCCCCGGCACGTGTCGCGCCCTAAACAGTACATTCAGTTGCATGCACAACAACACAATTTCCTTGAGCAGTCTCAGAATCAATTTGCAACGTGCTGCCTGACTATTGATACACTCAACCACGGTCATGTTATCAGACCAGAACACCACAGAGTGATCCCTAAACCCTTCTGGCCATGTTTTCAAGGCCACCAGAATAGGGAACAGTTCGAGAAAAGCAATGTTACTCGTCAACCCGCACTCATGCCACCATGACGGCCATCTTTGAGCCGACCATTGTGTACCCAATATGGCGCCAAAACCCATACTCCCCGCCGAGTCTGTCCATAGCCCCAACTCCTCGGAAGACACTGCTGGTTTATTCCAGACAATTCGACCATTGAAATCCGCCAGGAATGCAATCCAAATGCGCATGTCCTGGCGAACCTCTGCCGAGAGTCTCGTACGATGATGTCCTTCCTTCAAGCCGACCATGGACTGTGCAATCGAGCGGGAAAAGGGGCGCGCCATCGGCATTACTCTCAGGGCAAAATTCAACTGACCCACCACCTGTTGCAATTGATGCAGGTTCACTTTCGTTGCACGAATACATGTCTCAAGGGATAACCTGAATTTTAACACTTTTTCTTTAGGTAATCGAAAACAACCTTCCACCGAGTCGAGCTCGATCCCCAGAAACTCGATCAAGGTCGAGGGACCCACCGTCTTACCTGGCGCCAATGGCACACCGAATTGATTCATTAGGACACAAAATTCATGTAAGGCCAGTCCACACTCAGAATCCCCGGCTGCCCCCAGAAACAGAAAGTCATCGAGATAGTGCATAACATGTTGAAAACCTGTCTTCCTCGTGAATACCCACTGCAGAAAACAACTGAATTTCTCGAAATAGGCACATGAAATCGAGCATCCCATTGGCATACATTTATCCATGTAATAGCGACCCTGAAATTGAAAACCAAGGAGACGCTGATCGTCTGGGTGTACCGGGAGCAACCGGAACGCTGACTCGATGTCCGATTTGGCCATCAGCGTCCCGGGCCCCAGGCGATTCAACATGGCAACGGCCCCATCGAAAGATGCGTACCGCACCGAACATACTTCCGGGTCTATCGCGTCATTCACGGAAAGACCACGTGGGGCTGATAAATTATGTATCAGCCGAAACTCACCCGGGTCGTTCTTGGGGACCACCCCTAGAGGAGAACACACAAAATTAGCAACTGGTGGCAATTCGAATGGACCGGCGACACGACCTCGAGTCACCTCTTTCCCAATCTTTACCTGCACCACTGCCGTGTGCTGTAAGACCGACATTTGATTCTTACAGTCCGGTACCCCCTGAAAATCCCCCACTGGGATGCGGAAACCATATGAAAACCCGTTCCGTAACACCCCAGCGGAAGCATGATCTGGGTATTCGCTGAGCCAAGGAATCATTGCCATGGTATCAATCGGGGTCGGTAAAGGCGCCCCTCGGACTATATTAGACCTGTTTGGCGCCTCCCTTACCACCGTTATCACCCGTTTTTGCTCTGCACATGGACTCAGGATGGGATGGCTGCCCGCACCCCCCACACTCATGTCTGAATTTGCATGACCCCTGGGGCCTGGTACATTTGCCCCTGTTAAAATTCCAACAGATCCCCCTTTTACCTGTGTTGCCACTCGGTTTCGTGTGGAACTCGTTACCTGCACTCGTCCGAAAGGGCGTCCCAGAGTTTTGGCGGGAGGATTCCCCCCCGTTACTCCCTACTAATGGCACCTTCAACATCCCTGTACTCTCCATTTTTTGCCAAGACACAGAGTCGTAACAATCCCAAGACAACAACGGGTCGTGTTCTTTAGCTTTTCTAAACAAATTATCATAGCAGAACCATTGATTGCCCCCATATGCCACAGAATACTCCATAATACGTGACTGATAAATGGGTAACTCGGTCAACAACTCAGGCCTGCGCTCCCCCATGATGGAAGTAAAAATTCCCCATGCTCTGCCCCAAGTACCAATGGTCTCGTCGACCTTAAAGGCGGCCATTTTTGCGCGCCAAACACTCGGATGCATGAGCTCCTTTTGACTCTTTACATGCTCGATCTCGTAATGGTCGGTAAGCAATGAAAACATGTTTACATATTTATCTGCCCAAATCAATTCCTTGATTTCTAGTGGGACGTGCTGGGCAATCTTCTCCTTACGAGAAGGTGCAGACTCCCCCCCCGCAATCGGCAATGGCCGCTTACCTGAAGTAGACCCCACGTTTGTCGCCGAACTTGGGCCTGCTGTACTTCCAACCGCCGGGACCTGTGGGGGAACAGAATATGGCGTCTTCGCAGCCTCCCTAGATTCCCGCAGTTGCCTCATCACTGCCCGGGCGTCGTCAGCCGTGGCGCCCTCGCTATCGTTTCCCAACCACGCTGCCAATTGTGCCGCTAACTCGGGGGGCATATCCTCCCTGTTCGCAGGGGTGACCACCACAGGGATTGGATTCCCCTCCTTTGGCGCCGGGGTTGGCTCCTCTCGTCGGGATTCGGGAACCGGGGTCTCCCCCCCAAGTGCTCCCCTTCTGGGCCTCTTGCTTTTTCCACCAGGAATTGTTCCCTGTAAAGGCCGTTTCGATCCTCCCTCCCCGTCCTTAGCCTCAACCTTTCTCTTCAGATCGGTTATCTCCTTCATGAGTATGCGGAGCATCTCGTCGGTACCGACCCGCTTTCCGACCTTCTTGGGCATTCTTAGACGGGATATCTGTAAGACAAAAAGAGGGGATTACAACGCTCAAAATTGCTCTTCGTTCCGTCTCGAGCTCACGTGCAGCGGGGAGGTGCAGCTTCAGAGCACAGGAACAAGAGGATGCTTTCTTGGCTTCCGCTCCTTTTATCCGTCTTCAGGGTGGGCGTGAACCCGCCCCCGCCTGCCTCCGAGGGCGTGGCCGGCCGCGTTGGTGTCTAGGCCAGCCCACTCTAGGGCGGGAAAAAGGCGCGCCCCGGCTACGCCGCTTCGGGCATACCAGCCGAGACTCGCCTCCCGCCCAAGATGGCTTCCCGGGGGGATCGTGGTACTCCACCATACGTTCGGGGGGACCGATTGGTCGCCCCTTTCCACTCTTCTTGCAGCACTTGGAGACCTGCTGGTAGGCCCATGGAAATCAATGGGAATTGCATGCGCAATTTGCGAGTACCAAATAGGTGCTCGCAAATTGTGCATGTAATTTCATGGGGGCCTAAAGGACACCCTGATGCACCCCGGAAAGTGCAATTAAAAAACATGTTGCACACACACATGCCCCAAGGGCATGTTTGTGTGCAACATAGAACTTTGAAAAATGCACTTTTGTGCATTTTTCAAAGCTTTCGCAAACTACTATCAACTTTAAGTTGATGGTAATTTGCGTTTTTTTTTTTTTTTTTAGTTCAAATCTTTTTTATTGAGCAAAAACAAAGATGATAACGGCCATATTGCATCAGTAGATTTACATTCGTATTGGAGTGACGCCGTGGTCAAGCATGGATCAATGCATATAGAACAATACATACAGGAACAGAAAATAAAGCATAATGAAAACAAGAAGGTAACATCAGACCGAATCTGTAAGTGAGATGAGATGAATGAATAAACAAATAAATAAGCAAATAAATAAATAAATGAGCAAGGTAAACAATAAAATATGCCATCATTGCAATCTTCACGGTTGTGCACAGTTCTGTAGAGCTCTCCATCCAAATCTTATCAGATAATACCAGGTATACTTGTCATCCCTGCACATTGTGTCTAAGTCTGGTAAGCCCATATGTGCAGGATATAACCAGTACAATTCGTGCGTCAAGCACCCCCACATTTACTAAGTGTTGATCTCATTGATGGTGTATCATGGTGGATCGAAGGTAAAGGAGGCCTGGTCTAAAGAAGACCATAGTTTTTTGTTGGTAACCTGCCATGGTGATGAGTGAAGAGCAGGATTGTCAGTGCCCCTAATGCAGGATAGCCATTCCCTCCAGGCATTAAAAGAGACCTCAGATGTTGATTTCCAATTGCATAGGACTACCTTGCATGCTAGTGTTAGCAGGAGATCCAGGAGCTGACGGTCATGATCACCCTTTAGTAGTGGGTCTAAAGCCCCCAGGATAATGTAGATGAATTCCCTTGTAGGGTGTATGTCAAACGTGTGCCCAATGTAGTCGAAGATTTTAGTCCAATATGTTTGGAGCATGGGGCAGTTAAATAGCATGTGTGGAAGGTCCCCAATACCCGTGGAGCAGTTCCAGCAACTCGGTGTGTCTCGTAGGCCAACCTTAAATAATCGTTGTGGGGTCCAGAAAGCCCTGTTAAGAATCATATATTTGGTCTGTGATAGTATCGGCGAGACCTTATGTGTGAGTGCTGATGCATGTATCCTGACCCAGTCTATGCTTATGCCAGTGTTATTTGGTTCTGATTCCCATTTTGCTTCGTTACGCCTCATTGATTTGTTGGGTGTTGGTGCAAGAAGTTTATATATTTTTGAGACAAAATGTCCAGAGGATTGAAATTGAGGGAGCATAGATTTCAGCCAAGGCGTCGCTAGTTTGAACGTTCTGCTGGATAAGGCTGACTTTAGCTTCAGGAATGAGTAAAAGTCAATCGGTAATAGGGAGTGTCTAGCCTGCAGAGTCGAGAATGGTAGTGGCATATTATTTTCGTGTAGGTCTGCAATCACATTAACACCTTTATCAGACCAGTGGTCCCATATTATGGGCGATCCGCCAATTTTGATTGACGGGTTACGCCATAAAGAAGCAGATGATGAATTATGGATTTGTAGACCAGTTTTGTGAGCGCGGTCTAACCGCAAGAGAGCTCTCTTGGTATTAAGTATGATGTATTTAGAATTCGTAAGGTGTGAGAGATCCATTGTGAGCACAGCAGAGAGCGGGGCCTTTCCGATAATGGATCTCTCAATGTCAATCCATAAGGGCGTATAAGTAGGGTCTTCAGTAAACCAGGAAGCTCCTTGTCTGCAGAGAAAGGCGGTTTGGTAGTTTCTGAAATTTGGTAGACCTAAGCCCCCTTTAAGCTTTGGCAATTGCAGTTTCTTCATGGCAATTCTTGGTTTCTTCCCCTTCCACAGGAAGTCCGTTAACGACTTCTCAACTTTATGTAGAAAATCCTCTGAGAAGGTCATGGGGAGCATACATGCCATATAATTTACCAAGGGACTGATCATCATTTTTAATGTTTCCGCCCTACCCCACCATGAGAGGAACTTTGGGGACCAGCCATCTAAGAGTTTTTGTATTTTTTTGTAGAGTATCTCCTCATTAATTTTTAGTGTGGTTACCAAATCCCTTTCATATTCCAGACCTAAGTATTTAAAACTCTTCGGCTGCCAGGTCAGCCCGGAATCGCCCAGGATGTTTTTATCACACAGATTATTTAACGACTTCACCTCAGTTTTATCCTTGTTCAGGGAGTACCCAGATACACTTGAGAATTCTTTGATTGTGGAGAGTAACGCCGGTATAGCCTTATCAGCTCTTTCACTCATGACCAATACGTCATCAGCATAGGCCGTGAGTTTGATTGTACAGTCTGCGAACTGAACTCCTGCAATTTCAGGGTTCTCCCTGATATAGTACAAAAAGGGTTCAATTGCCAGGAGGAATAAGGACGGGGACAATGGGCAGCCCTGCCTAGTGCCTTGTTCTAGACTAAAGGGGGAGGAAAAGGCGCCACCAGCCCGCACTCTAGCAGAGGGACAGGCGTAGAGGGACATGACTAATCTAGTGAATAGGGGACCCAGGTCGAACTTGTGTAGTACAGCATTTAAATAAGTCCAGTCAACTTTGTCAAACGCTTTTTCAGCGTCTAGTGTGATAGCCACGGTGGGCGTTGATAAGAACTTCGCTTTTTCAATAACGTGAGCCAGAATTCTCGTGTTATCGCTCGAAAGCCTGTTCTTCAGGAATCCCGCTTGCGAGGGATGTATTAGGGTCGGCAGAACCTTCTGGATGCGTTTTGCTAAAATCGATGCCAGGAGCTTACAATCTAAATTTATCAGTGAGATAGGCCTGTAATTTTTGGGGAGTTTATGATCTTTGCCTTCCTTGGGTATTACAGCAATTACGGCTTCAGCCATAGTTCCCTTGACCTCTCCTGTGGTGCTAATTTCTTGAAAAACTTCTAATATAGGAGTTGCAAGAATATGGGCAAAAGTCTTATAAAATGGTGCAGTATAGCCATCAGGGCCAGGGGCTTTCCCTTTTTTTAGGCATTTGATCGCGCTAACCGTAATTTGCGTTTTTTAATAGCGAAATCGCAAATTCTTTTGGGGTTGCATTGTATTTAGGGAATCTCAATCGCATTCTAAGTATCGCAAATTTTGCGATTACTTAAATAGGGATTTTTGCATTTGGAATGGTGGATCCCAAATGCAAAAATTGCGGTCGCAAAGGGGCAGATTCTGCAAATCTTCCCCTTTGCGACTGCAAAAAGCAATGATGCATGTCCCCCATAGATTTTTCCCACCAGTATATTTGGCTGGGAACTTGCATTCTAGTATTTTCTCCTTTGGTATTTTAGGTAATTAGTTGTAAATTATATTAGAATGTTTTTATTTTAGTGGTGCTTTAGATTTTCCATTAACATATCTCTTATTTAATCTATTCTATTTTATATCTTGATTAACAGAGTTCCATTTGCTGCTATTAAAGGACCTTTATTTATTAGAAACTTCAGACAATCACTATCAATCTGACTTAGCGTTTATTTTATCCTCTTGTTTATGTGAAATCGTTGAGGCTACTTGTTGCTATTGTAGGATTTTAGTGCTTTATAGTAGATTGCACTTTTTTAATTATGACGTATTTTACTAGCCTTTTCACATACTTTTTATCTGTTGCGCCCGCTAGAGCAGGACTCTGTAAAGGCATGAGGAAGCCCTATCTTGTGAAAGGTTTTTCCCCCACATATGATAGCAATGGGATACTAAGGCTCTTATCACAATATGCTAGGCAATCTTTAATGATGGCTGCCTCTGCAGTTCGCCATATGGATAACCACAAACTTACGGGGATAGCCCTGATGCGGTTAACGATCTATGCCTAGCACCTCATGACAAATAAAATGAGATGGATAGAGGGACTGACAAAACCTTTCTATAACCCCTATTTTCCCCCGCCTAAATAGCTGCACAATTAGCATTGTCTCAAACCCAAGCTATGTACATTGTCATAGGCACTCACTGTGTACTATAAATCTGCAAAAGCAGGGTAAGTTCCCTCGCCCAGGGGGGCCCTTGGCAGGCTAAAGAGAGGGCCAACTACTCTAGATAACTTCAACCCGCGAAATGCAATATTAGGTACCCAAGGGTTTGTCGAGTCAAAATTAACTAAAAGATAAGAAAAAGCACTAGTTCTATCTAAGCGATTTAGTACCAACTGCAAGAGTAGAAACTGTAATTCGTTTGAAACGTTTGTGAGAAGTTTAAGATCTGCCATAAATTGGGTGAAAGAAGTCACTAGCACACGCAACGCTTTCGGAGTGCAAAATCAACACTGTGACATCAGCTCATAGCAACGTGGGGATCAATCATTAACCTTGGGAACTTCAGAGGTAATAGCGGTTAAATTGGGGCTTAGCATATTAATATAGAAAATAAAAAAGGTAACAACATATATTGGGGATTGTTTCATTAGGTTTAGATTCAGACATTGCTTAGTTGTTCCCAGACGATTTCTATCAATCAACCAATCATACAAATTTGCATAGTGCGCTACTCACCCGCTAGGGGGGGGGGGGTGCGGGGAGTCGCTACTGCTCGAACAGCCAGGTCTTTGGTTGTTTCCTGAAGGAGAGGTGGTCCTGGGTCAGACGTAGGTGGGTGGGGCAGTGGCTTTGCGAATCTGTGGGACGGAGGCGAAGGCGAGGCTGGCGGATCAGAGCTGGCGGGTCGGTGTGTAGAATGTGAGGCGGCTGTTGAGGTATTACTGGCAGCTATGTAGGATTTTGACAAATAGAGGGGACAATTATTTTGGGCTTTGGTAGGTCCAACCTATATGCCCTAGAAGTACTTAACAAAGAAAGGAGTACGAAGTTCCTTGGTGTAGTGATTAATCACACTAAAAATGTCATACTTAGTTAAGTCTGACAAGTAAATTACAGGAAGTGAAGGAGGGGGAATCCTCCTTTCGGAACTAGGGCTCTCGCACACCCAGCAAGCTAGGTGCCAGGCTTTATCATTTGAGCCTGCTCCTCGTCGGGCCGGCGCTGCAATGCCCGACGGGCACCCTTAAAGGGGCTCTTTTTCGGAGATCTTCTATTCCTTACCGTAAGGGTGCATGCGGGTTTGTGTAGCCTAGTTACGTGTTGATGTGTGTTAAAGTGTTCTAAAATAGGTGAGGGTGTCCTCTAATGCTGCTGCTTTATTCTGTGAGGGACCCTGCCAATCCTTGATTCTGTTTTGAATGACTCTACCTAATATTTTCACAGATGCATCAATAAGTGAAACGGGGCAAAAACAGCTGGTATTAGACCGATTTACCTTTTTAAAATATTGACACAATGATTGTAATGAACCATAAACTTGATAACTGGGAGCGTGCAAGATTGTTAAAAACATTAGTCAATAACGGCACCATAACATCATTATTGCACTTTATCAAGTCTATGGGGACTCCATCCAGCCCAGATGCCTACTCACTGGCACTCTGACGGATAGACTCAGTGGCTACGTACAGTGAGATCGAAATGTTCTGATGCTTGCTGCCAATCGTACTAAACTGTTTAGTAGTGCTGTGTGACAGAATATATTTTAGAAAAGTGGGCTACCCATCTTTCACTAGAAATGTGACCACTATTGTGGTGACAACCTGATTTAAAGTTCTCATAGCAGTCACTGCAGGCCAGAAGGACTTAAAAACCTTCACAGATGCTGCTTGAACTAATTTGTCCCATTGCTGGGTGGTGATCTCATTCCTCCTCTTTATACCACCAGCTTTATACTACTTACGTGAAGTGGCTGCAGTGACTGGGTTAATCAGATTAGCGGTGGGAACCCTACTCAGCCATCATTTGGCTTTCAAACATTTGGCTTTCAAACATTTAATATTAAACCATCTTAGTACAGATGGTTAGGTTTGATTTCTTTTACAAGAATTTTTGTTAATGCAAGTACAAAGGACCAAAAAAGAGCTAAGTCCGTGTCTTCTTCATCTTCCAAACATCTGTCAGCTCCCGGTTATTGAACTGGGTTATGGAGTTTCCATACCAACCTAAGGCCATCAGAAGATTGTTGAGGTTTACTAATCCCATCATCTGCATTGGATGCCTTAACCGAGGATACCGAGACTGCTGCTTCCATGGGGTTATGGTTTCCAAAATTTGAAGGTATGACGACTTCATACGCTAGTAGGTTAATTAAGCCGCTAGAACAGAAAATTTAATCCATTACTGAAGTACAACCTTTTCCCCTATAAGTAGGCAATCCAAGTTGCTAGTGCCTCCTTGATCCATAATGTAATCAGATGATAGGATGCTACGACAGTCTCTAATTCCTTGCCTCTATTGTCTACGTCCTCTACAATATAATCTGTCATGTGACATAGGGCACAGGCCCAACCTGGCATTACATTCACCTGCTAAGACTAGGTGTACCTAACGTCCCATAACAGTAGTCATTGATATAAGTGAAACGAACAGGATTGCAAATATATTCTTGATCTCCAAGGCTGGCTTATCTGGCACGTAACCTCGTATGGAAAGGGGCAGCAGTGGTTTGTAGAAAAAATCCAAAGGTAAGACGACAACTCCTGAACTGGGATGCTCGCCCTCTGCTTGTTAATTAAGATTTCTCACACAAGCTGGATATCAAAAGTTAACCACAATGCAATATCTCTCTGTGTTTATATCGGAGGGCCCCACCCACCCAAATCTACATATAATTACGATGTTATTGCATTCCATCACATTAAAGTCCTTATGCCTGCAAAGCAAATGAGTTACTTTGTTTCAAAGTTGTTCCCCGAATTCAGATTGATAACGCCTTAAATGTGGTCCAGAAAGCAGCACCAGAACATAGGGACATAATGCTGGGGGTAAACTTATAATTTGTATTGTTGGAAACGGACGCAACCACAGGTGTTGGGGTCCCAAGTGAATGACTATTGTTACCAGGGCCGGACTGGGAACTGAAAGCAGCCCTGGCAAATTTAGGCAAACCAGCCCCCGTCTGGCGCGTAGCGAGCGAGCGCAGCGAGCGAGCCGAACCGCTACTAGGGGGGTTTGGGGGGGTTCTCCCCCCACGAAAATTTTGGAAAAAGACAGACCAAAATGGTGATTTTTACAGCACATTTCTCATTTCATATTCAATTATATCAACTTTTAAAGCACAGTAAATAGTAGATGATGACCTTAAAGAGCCCCAGGTTACCCACCCAGTCATATGTAGCCATAGACATTCTTTCAGAGAGCACCAAAAATAGACACAAGTAGTGAATCAGAGAGAACAAAGTAAAAGTGAGACCAGCCCCCACATGGTGTGTAGCGAGCAAGCACAACAGTTTGCAACCACTACTAGAGCTGGCGCTAGTGGTGACATCCTGGTGCACAGGCAGACTGCAATGACAGGGCCTGGCCTTGACACATGTTCAAATAGGCTACGTACGTGGGTGGCACAATAAGTGTTGCAGGCCCACTAGCAGCATTTAATTTACAGTCCCTGGGTACATGTAGAGCCACATTTTTAGAGACTAACAAGTAAATTACATTTGCCAGTTTTACCGTGTTTAAAGGAAAGAGCGCAAGCACTTTAGCAATGGTTAGCGGTGGTAAAGTGCACTGAGCCCTAAGAGCCAACAAAAATGGCTTTTTATGTAATAAAGCAGATCAAACCTGCATTTATTTTGGAGAAATCTTAGGCCAGCAAGGACTTATCTCACCATGTCTCAGCAGTCAGTATGAACAATAACGTATCTAAAAAACACTTCACAGGGGAGGCCTGTGGAAGACTAGTGATACAGCTCATCATCCTTTAAGAGCATCTCCCCATGAAATCCCAGTATCATTTTGAATGTTTAACACAGGAGAGAGTTTACGTATGCATATTGTTTAAATTTCTTTTCAAGTATTCTGAGTACTACGTGAAGCAGATTAGCAGATCCGTATGTCCATTTACTTTGAGGAGTTATTAATTGGCATATCCCACTGCCACTGCCATTGTATCAGCAGCAAATAGTTACAGACCCCACCAACCATTTAGCCCAACCATGAACATGAAGCATAGATTGTCCTCAAGGGCACGCCACTTATGTGATAATTCACTTGTGTCCCAACTTGTAGGACACTTTATGACAGGCATGTGCTTTAAATGTGCATCACATGTGCGCAGCCTTTTGAAAAGAACCTGGAGGGGACTACGGAGATTAATCCCATTTAAATGCATGGATATATGATGGATGGATGGATGGATGAATGGATAGATGGATGAGCTTTGATGAGAGGACAAAGATGTATGCGAATGACATTGTAAGAGTTTGGCCCAACAGCTGTATCGCAGTATATCCAAGATAAAGCCCTCGCAGGTTAAAAATGCAAACAGTGCGCCATCATATATGATAATCGCACGGCCTATGCACACATTTGTGCCAAGCAAGGAAAATCCTCCATGTTCATCACACCATCAGTGAACTCATTATCAGACACTGAAAGGGCGCACATTGAGTTCGCACTATGAGGGTTTTGAGCTGGGGCCATGCAAAACCCCTACTACCAAAGACCATCAAACCAACCAATGGTAGAACAGGTCTGGTTTGCAAGAGGGGATTGCTTTGTTTACAGTCTAGGAAAAACCATGTCCTCCAATGTGCTCCTTGTAAAGATGATGACTGGTGTCTAAGAAAATCAGAAAAAGCTATGTGCTTGGTAGAAACGTGGACAGGCTTCCAACACCACAGGCACATCTGCGTTTCTTATTTAAGTCTGGCCTAGAGACAGCTTTAATTGACTCTGTGTTAAGCTATGGAAAGAGGCGCATCATGGACAGGCAAGAATGCACTTGCACAGGCAGTAGGCTGAGATGGCCTTGGGTAGCCACACAGGTCACGTACAACTGTATAGTCAGCAAGCTACGATGCATACTAGTAAGTAGTGGGGTAAACAAAACAGAAGGCATGCTGCAGATCAGAAGGAACTCATGCTATATTTCAGGTATGATACAGTAGAGACTGCTTCTATTTGGTAGAGAATAAGCACAGGCGGTACCAAGTGAAGTAAATCTGGTGCATGTATTGGGAAGAAAGAGGTATTGTAATAAATGCTGGGCAAGAAAAGGACTTAACGAATAAATAAAACAGAATAAACCGTCCTATCAAGATACATTGATACTTTTAATTTGGAACACAATATGTGATAAATAGATGGAAAGAGTAACTTTTCCAAATTGAGAGAAAGAGCCCAGAGAAAGCGGTTTTATACTTTTACGAAACATGTGTTGGCTGTTGTCTTAAATGTCATGAACTTGTACAATGAGAAGACATTTTTTGAACAATTTCATTACCATTATTCTGATTGCATGCGTTAGAAAGTATACATCTTATTTTCTGTTTTTTAATAAAAACACTGGGGGTGGCATCTAGTGTCTCACTGAGGAGCACCAGTTACAACAAGACCACTAGCACCCTAAACTGCAACTGCAAGTTTAGCTCAGATATAATAGGATGTTCTGACTCCAGTACTTTGGCTATTATACACATTTCCTATCTACGAGATGCCCTGGTTTCTTCACATTCACTCCTGTTCAAGTACTTTCAGCCAGATTCAATAATCTTCATCTAGCTGTTTATCATGCTTTTTTTTAAAACGTGTTCTTTCTCAGAAAGGAGGGCATTCTCCCAGTTACATTTCTTTCCCTTGCTATTTTTTTTCCTAATCCTGCCTTCTACACTTTTTACTCAGATGTCAAATTCTCCATTCTTGAAACCTTTGCCAATTGATTTTCCTCTCTTTTTCCTCTGCTCTCTTATCCTTTCAGTTCTTATCCTCCTTGTCTCTCCCTTTTTCTAATTGATGTTCTAAATATAATCTCCCGTCTCATTCCAATGTGTTCCTTTCTTTTCCCTTTCACTCTTCCCATGATCACCTAAGATTCTTTACTTAATTCCTATCCTGGTTAATGCTCTCTCATTCCTCCCTCCCTTACCCTTGTTCCTCCTTCCTTCCACCCCATTACTGTATTCCATTCCTTCTCTCACTTCTTCCTCTTGTTTCCTCTTCCTTAGACTCTGTTTCCCATTCTCAATGACCCACTGTTGTAGGGTAGACT
The DNA here is from genome assembly GCF_964263255.1 of Lissotriton vulgaris. NCBI lineage: Eukaryota > Metazoa > Chordata > Amphibia > Caudata > Salamandridae > Lissotriton > Lissotriton vulgaris. The sequence continues at coordinate 892,668,724 of NC_141689.1, read as the reverse complement.
GTGGCACAACTGAATTCAGGTAGAACGTGCAAATATTCACAGCGTTAGCGCAAACTGATCCATCCCTTCATCTGAGATCTGGGACCGGATCGGGTCCCGTTCGACTCCCGGCCCGGGGCCGAAGCCCTTGCCCCTTAGGCCCCTTTTATTTTCCCAGGTTCAGTAATTCAGGAGGACAGGTCATAAAACGAGGAGTGTCATATCTGTGTGAAACTTGTTTCTAGTAAAGGGAATATCTACATGATAATTCCAATACTGTTGTTTAATTAGATGGAGGCGTTGATTAAAAACTTTGCTTAGATCGAGTTTGTTGGCTGGGCCTGACAAACGTGTCCACTCTCTCACAGTGGAAGAGCTCAGTGGAAGAACTGACTCAGGAATGCTAAACCAAACGAATCATGTTTTTGCATTTAATCAAGAAGCTTTAATTCATTTAGGTTTCCCAGACGTTTAACCGCAGTGTACTATAATTTCAGAGGCTCGTCTCCCCCGCCACCAATGCAATTTTTCTGCTGATGCAGGCGGAAAGAAGGAACACCCCCACACATTAAAATACCTATCACCTGTTCACTGATTAGTATGTACATCATGTGCACATGAGCGTCATTACACTACAGCAAGGTCAAAAGGAACAGCAATTTTCAATGTTAGCGTGCCGATGTCAAGTGCAAGTGCTGCTGGAAGACGGGATAATTCTATGTAATGGCGAGGCGGCCCTGCCAACATAACCTGCTCCTTCTGCCGAAGCTCCAATCCTTACCTCTAAACAAAGGCAATACCAGCTGGACAAAAAGGTGACCAACCCCTCAACAATAAAGAATCAGTAATGTGGTGCAGTTTTATCTGAGAATAGAGAAAACGCTCCTTTGGTTGAGGTCACAGACTAGCTCCAGCCTGCTGTATATAAGGACTGTAGTCCCAGATCACACCGGCATCCGTCTCTATAGAGCAGCCAACATGGGAAACAGTAAGAGCACATTTTCCTTAACAATATTTGACGACAAAACCAGCCCGCCTTTAATGTATATGTTGTCAACGCGTCGGGTGAAAGCATCCATAAAAGCAGGGCCGGCTTTAGCGCTGGGGGCGCCCCGTGCGACAATGTTTGTTGGCGCCCCCTCAATGACCACCTCTGCCATGGATTACCTCATTACCACCATTTGACAATGTCCCCCCTCCCCCCACAAGTTTCCATAACCACTGTCTCTTAGATTAATTTAGTTTTATAGCGCCTCACATACAATTTTAAGATGTCAGAATACTTTACATCACACATGCATTACACAGAGACAATCAGCACTGTGCAAATCAGTATACAGGAAAGGTTACATACGACAGAGGCCTACAAGGAGTAGGAGTCACAGGTCATCCTTGCTGGTAGGCAGTGTAGTGTAAGCACAAATTCAGAATTTAATTTAAATGTAACAATTGATTATTTAAAAATAAGATTTGATTTCTCCTCAAATGAATCCCTTTTGCAAAATTAGGACAACGAAAGACTGGGCAAAAAATATATGGATCTATTATTTTCCTTGTAATTTACATGCAGCAGGCATATTAACCCTCTGCACTGTGAGGATTCAAAACTTCTACTTGACAAAGCTCCAGTCTTTCTCCAGGAAGAACATTAATCACCGGAGTTGTCATTTTTATTGATGTCTGGAATTTGCTGGGTCAATGTACGGGGCATAAGGTGCTTTTGAAAGATGAACATGGCGCCCCTGCATAAAAGTTATTTTCAGTATATGCAGCGTGCTAGTGATGGTACATTAGGTTCTGAAACCGAGTTAATAGCGCAGAGGAGCCTAGTATTTGAATGAGCATTTATCACGAGAAGCAAACAAGTTATGAAGCTAGCTATCACCTGATGAGGCTTTTGTTATTCCACGCATCATTTATATGTTTAGACAAAATTTTAAATGTTGAATATGGAGGAGTTAAAATTGTTGAGCGTAGAAGACCAAAAGCGTAAAGCCCTGCTTATTGTACACATTGAATACTAAGGAGTTAATTATCAGTTAATAGAGTTTGATAACTGGTACACAATTCACTCTCTTTAAACCCTCCAATCTGTCACGTTACAATGCCCTGGGCCTGCACAATGCACCCTTCTTACTTAACTTCGACAGAAAGATAGAGCCCGCGCGCAGTATTTGAATAATATGAGCACACAGCCATGATAATTCAACTTCAAGTTCTGACCCGCCCGCCCCGGTCGCGATAGACAGTGCCACAGTGGCATTGGCAACCATTGTCGCCTGGTTGCGACTCTCAACAGACAATTACATCAAAAGGGGCCTAAGGGGCAAGGGCTCCGGCCACCACCGTGTATGAATCAGATCAGGCCAGGAGGCAGAGCAGGAGGATTTAAGGATTGCATGCAATTAAAACGTCGGACGGTATCTGTGAGAAGGTGGCCTGATATGCAGTGCTCACTATTCTAGTGAACACTATGTATCAGTCCAGCAACCCTTATTGATGATTGGTTGTAAGTCAACCTTATAGACCAGCTATCCTAGTAGCGTGGATACGAGCAGTCTAAGGCTAAAGACTCGAGAGGGCGCGTTAAGCCAGCTGTTTACCACACATATACCCCTTGAATACCAAGTGAAAGGACACCACACAAGTGTTATGAAAATAAACAGTTATTTATTTAAAGATCACAACAGCCCTGTACTCTTTATGAGGACAGGGTACTAAGCACAAACCAAAACTCTTACAAAAATACTTAAGTTAGCACAGTATATACAAATGCCCGAGGGGCACGGAAAACCATATACTCTGAAAGTGGAATGCGAAATTCCTAGCAGGTAAGTACAGTACTAATAGCTTTTGGAATCGCTAGGACTTGACTAGGGAATCGTTAGATTATGTCTAGGAGGCCTAGGGGACTCGGGTGCAGTGTGTGCACTCTCACGCGAGATGCGGGACAAAAGTCTATGGTAGCTAGGAATTAGAAAGTTAGTGTTCTCGGGCGAACCCGACCTGGTAGGGAGAAAACGAAAGTAGATTCTGACCCTTGGATAGTGAGGCTATGCTGGGGCACCGAAATGCCGAAGTTACCTAGCCCAGGGGCTGCAGCTGCATAGGTCTGAAAAGACGTCGGGAATCCTCGTAGACGGACCAGGAGCCGGAAGAAAAGATGCTGGCCGGTGACCAGTGAAGAAAGTTCAGTCGGATCCAAGCCTGGATCTTGAAGATAGATGACACCTGAAAGCAGAGGGGACCAAGTTCGAGACTACTAGCCAGTAGTCAGTGGGCACCAGGAGGGCACCGGATGGTAGCCACCTCGACTAGGTGAGTGGGTGACGCTTGACTCGAAGATCTCACGGACCAGGAGGCGTTGTCGGCGACCAGGATGGAGGATCGAGCTGTCCCACGAAGATAGAAGCTGTCGGCGTCGCTGGACCCAGGATTGGGCAACAAAGCCTTGGCAAATTCAAGCCCACGCGGTGGACCTAAAATGGCGTCTGGAGTGGACCAGGAGGGTCCGGGGTGCCTCTCTTGAAGAAGGAAGCAAAGGCCAGCCTGGAGCAACCAGACCAGCAGTCGTGAAGTCGTTGGGCGTCGTTCAGAGGGCCACAAGCCAGCCGGCTAGTAGCCAAACAACGCGGTGCACAGCAAACAGCAGAAGGGCCCCACGCAGATCGTGGAGATGCAGGGGGGCTGATCTTGGGTGCTGGAGCTGCGCAGGGTCGGGGCTTCTCGGACCCCAAAGCACTCACCAGTGGAGGACACGGTGGGCTTGCAGTAAAGATGTCGTGCAGTCTTGGCGATCGTCGGTCCCTTGAGGTCTCGTCGCACTCACGGTTCTCAGCTGGGCTGTAGAGGTGAGTAGAGGTCAGAGGGGCCAGGGAAGCCGGGTCTCGTCGAGCTGGGTCGTCGGATTCGTGATGAAGGACTTGCAGCAGACCGCAGTGTTCTTTAGGATGGTGCCTGCGGATGCAGGGTGACTACTCCTTAGCCACAAGGGAGAATCTTGAAGAAGAAATCGTGAAGTCCTTTCGAAGAAAGTGGTATCTTGATTCCAAAGATGATCTAATTTTAACAGGGGGCCCGCTCCCATCTTTATACTAAAAAAGGGGGCTGACCCGGTGACTAGGTCCTGCCTATGGGTGGGACTAGGTGGGGGGTGGTTACACCCCTCAGCCATGCCGGACTTCCCCAGGCCAGGGGCTGGTGTGCCCCTGGAACTGGTTCAGACCGGCCTATGCGTAGTGAGCACCGGGGTGCCACTCAGCAGTCACCTTCCTGTAAAGCCCTGCCTACCCAGGATACACAAAACCATGTCTGGGACGGTGCTAGCACCGCCCCTGACAGGAAACCCTTTGTCCAGGCTCCCCTCGCTGGAAGGACTCCCAGCTGCAGGGGGTCAGACTCGTGTCTGTGGTGGCAGCATCCATTTTGTGGAGCTGAGGCTTCAGTTAACTTTAACCGGGGTTCACAGTTACATACATGTCGTGTCCCTCTAGAAGGGTGGAATGCTAACCCCGTCGCCAGAATTGGCGAGGGGTTAGTATTCCAATTCGTATGACACCTTACTCGACATGTTTTGATAAAGCAATACCAAAGATAGCATTTAACCGCGAGGATTATAATGCACTTAAGAGTATATGGTATGCGATATCATGGAACAGCTATTAGGACTTGATTCCGCAAGCTGCAGACAGGCTCAGCTCATGCCAGAGCACCATCTCACACGATTCCAAGCACTCTGCCTTCAGGATTGTCAAGGCCTGCCATAGGAGTGACTGATAGGAATCTGTGTGTCCATTTTAGGGTTAGGTATAGGTATACTACACCTACAGCAAAGGGTGATTACACGACTTTGCCCCAGCTGTCATGCAGCCAGTTGTGTCAAATTTAGGAGGCCAGCCAGGGGTGGCACAATACGTGCTGCAGCCCCTGGCAGCCCTGGGTACACCTATGCCCTGAGTTACAGGGTCTGATAAGGTGGCCCAGTACCAATTGGTAGATGCACCTAGGGTACATGAGGTAATTTAGAAAGAGAACAGCCAGGCTGTGGGTCTGATTGGCAGGCCCACAGCCAGAGAAAGTCGTAAACCAGTGAAACAAAAGCAAAAAAATCTGGGTGATCATAGGATTGCAGACCCTACTCTCCTACATGACCCCCCCCCAAACTTTGGGACAATAAGCTAACCTTGACCAGGTGAGTCTTCTTGTTCTAAGTGGAAATATCTGGAGAGCCCATCGGCATTGCCATGATCAGTACCAGGTCTATGTTCCACTGTAAAGTCCATCCCCTGTAGGGAAATGGACCACCTAAGCAGTTTGGGGTTTTCACCCTTCATCTGATTTAGCCACAAGAGGGGCTTATGGTCGGTCTGAATCTTGAAGTGAGTGCCAAACAAGTATGGCCTCAGCTTCTTCAGGGCCCAAACCACAGCAAAGGCCTCCCTCTCAATAGCTGACCAATTCTTCTCTCTGGGGGTCAGCCTTCTGCTTATAAAAGCAATGGGCTGATCCTGACCATCAAAATTCAGTTGAGAAAGAACAGCTCCCACACCCAACTCAGAAGCATCTGTTTGGACAATGAATGGTTTGGAGTAGTCTGGACTCTTAAGGATAGGTGCTGTGCACATGGCCTGCTTTAGGTCATCGAATGCTTTTTGACAGCCTGCTGTCCACTGAACCTTTTTTGGCATTTTTTTACTTGTCAGTTCATTTAATGGTGTCACAATGGAACCATAGTTCCTGACAAATTTTCTGTAGTATCCAGTCAGGCCCAAGAAAGCTCGAACCTGAGTCTGGGTGGTTGGAGGAGCCCAGTCCCTGATTGACTGTATTTTGCTCTCCAGTGGCTGAACCTGGCCTCCACCTACAAGGTGGCCCAGGTATACAACCTGTGTCTGCCCTATCTGGCACTTGGTGGCCTTGATAGTGAGGCCTGCTGCTTGCAGAGCCTCTAACACTTTCCTCAGGTGGACCAGGTGATCCTCCCAGGTGGAGCTAAAGACAGCAATATCATCTAGATATGCTGCACAGAAGTCATCCAGCCCAGTAAGGACTTGATTCACCAACCTTTGGAAGGTGGCAGGTGCATTTTTCAGACCAAAGGGCATTACCACAAATTGATAATGCCCACCAGGGGTTGAAAATGCTGTTTTGGGCTTGGCATCCTCAGCTAACCTGATTTGCCAATACCCAGCTGTTAAGTCAAATGTACTTAAGTAGTTGGCAGAAGCCAATCTATCTATAAGTTCATCTGCCCTTGGTATTGGATGGGCATCAGTCTTAGTGACTGCATTGAGACCCCTGTAGTCTACGCAAAACCTCATCTCTCTCTTACCATCTTGGGCGTGAGGCTTTGGCACTAGAACTACTGGACTAGCCCAAGGGCTATCTGAGGGTTCAATGACTCCCAATTCCAACATTTTCTGCACTTCAGTTTTTATGCAGTCTCTAACATGATCAGGCTGCCTGTAGATTTTACTCTTGACTGGCAGGCTGTCACCAGTGTCAACCTCATGGGTGCACCAATTGGTCTGACTGGGTGTCAGAGAGAACATACGTCTGAAAGACTGAAGAACCTGTTTACAGTCTTTCTGCTGATGTTCAGAGAGGCTGCCACAAAAGACAACACCATCTACTGACCCATCATCAGGATTCTGAGTGAGCAGGTCTGGGAGAGGGTCACTCTCTTCCTCCTGTCCCTCATCTATGGCCATGAGCAAGCTCATGTCCTTCCTGTCGACATATGCTTTGAGCCTGTTGACATGGAGTACCCTATGGGGACTCCTGGGAGTTCCAAGGTCCACCAGGTAGGTGACCTCTCCCTTTTGCTCAAGGATTGTGTGGGGCCCAGACCATTTGTCTTTGAGTGCTGCTGGGGCCACTGGCTCCAGCACCCACACCTTCTGTCCAGGCTGATAAACAGTCAGGACAGCCTTTTGGTCATGCCAAGCTTTTTGAAGTTCTTGACTGGCCTTAAGGTTTTCTGATGCCTTCTCCATATACTCAGCCATCCTGGAGCGGAGACCAAGTACATAGTCCATTATGTTGGTTGCAGGCTTTTTGAGAGGTCTCTCCCATCCTTCCTTCACCAAACACAAGGGGCCTCTCACAGGATGCCCATACAAAAGTTCAAAAGGGCTGTAGCCAACCCCCTTTTGTGGGACCTCTCTGTAAGCAAACAGAAGGCAGGGCATCAGGACATCCCATCTACGCCTGAGTGTTTCAGGTAGTCCATGAATCATCCCTTTTAGGGTCCTGTTGAACCTTTCAACAAGCCCATTGCATTGTGGGTGATAGGGTGTAGTGAATTTGTAATTGACACCACACTCCTTCCACATAGCAGTTAAATAGCTTGACATGAAGTTTGCACCTCTGTCAGAGACAACCTCCTTAGGGAAGCCCACTCTGGAGAACACTCCAACTAGGGCCCTTGCCACCACAGGGGCTGTGGTGGTCCTAAGTGGAATAGCTTCAGGATACCTGGTGGCATGATCCACTACCACCAGTATAAACTTGTGCCCTGATGCTGTCTGGGGTTCCATTGGACCAACAATGTCAATCCCCACTCTTTCAAAGGGCACCCCCACCACAGGCATTGGTATAAGGGGGGCCTTTGTTGTGCCACCTGACTTACCACTGGCTTGGCAAGTGACACAGGAGCGACAAAACTCCTTGGTATCCTCATTCATGTGAGGCCAGTGAAAGTGTGAGACAAGCCTGTCCCAAGTCTTTGTCTGGCCTAAGTGTCCTGCTAAGGGAATCTCATGGGCCAAGGTAAGTAGGAAACCTCTCTGAGACAAGGGTACAACCAGCCTCCTGGTCATGCCAGGCTTGGGGTCTCTTGACTCAGTGTACAGGAGTCCATCTTCCCAGTATACCTTGTGGGTACCTGTGGCGTTCCCAGCAGCCTCAGCAGCAGCCTGCTGTCTGAGGGGTTCAAGAGAAGGGCAGCCTAACTGGTCCTTCCCCAGGTCTTCCCTTGAGGGTCCCCCTGAACCCAAGAATTCAACTTGATCAAGTTCAAACTCTCTAGGCTCAGTTTCCCTCAATTCCTGCAGGTCAGCCTCCTCTGAGACTTGATCCACAACCTGGGGCAAGGGGGAAGGCACAGCCTTAACCCTACTGCTCTTTTTCTTGGAAGGTGTCTGGTCCATTGTTCCAGGATCCAGCACCTGTTCAGTGGGGCATCTTCTGGCCTGTGACCTAGTCACAGCAAACACATGTGCTGGCAAACCTAACATTTCCAGATGAGTCCTCTGCTCCACTTCTGACCATTGTGATGACTCCAAATCATTGCCCAACAAACAATCCACTGGGAGGTCTGAACTAACTACAACCTTCTTTTGGCCAGTTACCCCTCCCCAGGAGAAAGCTACAATTGCCATACTATGATTGGTAGTGACATTGCTTGCATTGGTCACCAGGAATTCTGTACCTGGCATGATCTGTCCAGGGTCCACAAAGCTAGGTGTCACCATTGTGACACTGGCACAAGTGTCCCTATAGGCCTGAGCCATTTTTCCATTAATAAAAGGTGTCTGTCTGTATTTGCCCAAAGTATTGGGACTTATGTCAGGGGACATATCCATATCCCCTGTACTGACAAGGACAGCCTGAGTGAGGGTGCCAACTAAGTTGTCACTCCCCTCAGAACCCAGGGTTAACCCTACTAAACCCTTGGGAGGTGCACTACCACTGCTGGCTGTACTAGGGGGCACAGGTGCCTTAGGGGCTGCAGTGGCAGGAGTCTGCCCTCCTCCTTTCTTGGTGCACTCACTAAACCAGTGAGTTTTACTTTTGCAGTATTGGCACCACCTTTTAGATTGGCCTTCTTTCTTCTTTTGGGGAGCCTGACCCCCACCCTCTTTGGGTTGTTGGGGACCTGTCGAAGACTTCTGGTCATTTTGTTCCCCTTTCGAATCCTTACCCTTCTGGTCTGCTTTCTTCTGACCACCTTGATTCTGGCCCTGGTTCTGTTTAACTCTTGTTCTAACCCATCTGTCTGCCTTCTTTCCCAATTCTTGGGGAGAGGTCAGATCTGAGTCAACAAGATGCTGATGCAACAACTGGTTCTGACAATTGTTTAAAATTTGCTCTCTCATCATCAAATTGTACAATCCTTTATAATCAGTAACCTTACTGCCCAGCAACCAGCCCTCAAAAGCCTTAGTGGCACAATCTACAAAGTCAGCCCAATCTTGAGACTGAGTTTTCTGGGTATCCCTGAACAGCACCCTGTACTGCTCAGTGGTTAGGCCAAACCCATCAACCAGTGCATTTTTCAAGACTTGGTAATCATTAGCATCCTCCACCCTTGTGGTGAGGAGCTTGTCTCTTCCTTTACCCTCAAAGGAGAGCCACAAGATAGCTGCCCACTGACTTGGGGGAACACCTTGCACAGTGCAGGCCCTCTCCAAAGCAGTAATCCATTTGTGGATGTCATCCCCTTGTTTAAAGGGGGGCACTATCTTACCAAGGTGTTTTGTATCAAAACTCCTTTCCCTATTGCTAGGTACAATGCTGCCACCAGTGGGGACTGTCCCACTCAATTGTTGCTCTCTAGCAAAGGCAAGCCTCTCTTTGGCCAGGGCAAGTTCTTCCCTTTCAATCCTCAGATTGGCTGCCTTTTCCTTAGCTTCATACATTCTCCTCTGGGGAGATGTCATTCCCCTTTGAGAGGAACGTTGAGAGCCATTGGTATGAAGGGATCTGATAGAGCCTCTTGATAGAGATCTATCTCGTCCATTCCCAATGTTAAGCTGACCTGAGAGTGGCCCCAAGGGTCCCCTAGTGCCCATCTCATGTCTGCTTAAGTTGGACCTGGTTAGTCTGCTGACTTCTACCTGTTCCTTTTCTGCCTCATCCCCTGATACCAAATCATCATCCTCATCATCAGCATCATCTGCTTCCTGAAGAGGATGGTCCTGGGCATCAAAGGGACCCTGTAAGGAGGGCATGTTGCCATCTGAATTAGAAGGGTCTGGGTTACCAGCCCTCCTTGCATCATGAGTCTCTAAGAGACCAATCAGAAAGGCAGTTGTGGGGTTAGACCCCTGCTTAATCTTCCTAGAGGTACACACTTGTCGTAACTCATGGAAGCTAAGCGCAGTATATCTTGAAGGGATGACCTGTGGAGGGTCAACTGACACAAGGGGAACCTCAGTGTTTCCTCCTTTGTCCGACATACTGTTTCTAGTGTGGTGTAAGTGATGCACCTACCTACACTATGTGTTTACCTACTGATCCCTTGCTAAGAGTTGCAGCCAAGGTGTGCTAAGCCTTGAGGAGCTACAACAGCTGGTTCAGTAGAACTCAGAGTATTCTAAGCTTTAGTTATGTGTACCTAACAGTACTTATGTGATCTTTCAACAAGATATTCTTAGGATACGTGTGGTAAAACAACAGCAAGCTCAAATCCCAACCGCTGCTCACCAATGTGAGAAGGTGGCCTGATATGCAGTGCTCACTATTCTAGTGAACACTATGTATCAGTCCAGCAACCCTTATTGATGATTGGTTGTAAGTCAACCTTATAGACCAGCTATCCTAGTAGCGTGGATACGAGCAGTCTAAGGCTAAAGACTCGAGAGGGCGCGTTAAGCCAGCTGTTTACCACACATATACCCCTTGAATACCAAGTGAAAGGACACCACACAAGTGTTATGAAAATAAACAGTTATTTATTTAAAGATCACAACAGCCCTGTACTCTTTATGAGGACAGGGTACTAAGCACAAACCAAAACTCTTACAAAAATACTTAAGTTAGCACAGTATATACAAATGCCCGAGGGGCACGGAAAACCATATACTCTGAAAGTGGAATGCGAAATTCCTAGCAGGTAAGTACAGTACTAATAGCTTTTGGAATCGCTAGGACTTGACTAGGGAATCGTTAGATTATGTCTAGGAGGCCTAGGGGACTCGGGTGCAGTGTGTGCACTCTCACGCGAGATGCGGGACAAAAGTCTATGGTAGCTAGGAATTAGAAAGTTAGTGTTCTCGGGCGAACCCGACCTGGTAGGGAGAAAACGAAAGTAGATTCTGACCCTTGGATAGTGAGGCTATGCTGGGGCACCGAAATGCCGAAGTTACCTAGCCCAGGGGCTGCAGCTGCATAGGTCTGAAAAGACGTCGGGAATCCTCGTAGACGGACCAGGAGCCGGAAGAAAAGATGCTGGCCGGTGACCAGTGAAGAAAGTTCAGTCGGATCCAAGCCTGGATCTTGAAGATAGATGACACCTGAAAGCAGAGGGGACCAAGTTCGAGACTACTAGCCAGTAGTCAGTGGGCACCAGGAGGGCACCGGATGGTAGCCACCTCGACTAGGTGAGTGGGTGACGCTTGACTCGAAGATCTCACGGACCAGGAGGCGTTGTCGGCGACCAGGATGGAGGATCGAGCTGTCCCACGAAGATAGAAGCTGTCGGCGTCGCTGGACCCAGGATTGGGCAACAAAGCCTTGGCAAATTCAAGCCCACGCGGTGGACCTAAAATGGCGTCTGGAGTGGACCAGGAGGGTCCGGGGTGCCTCTCTTGAAGAAGGAAGCAAAGGCCAGCCTGGAGCAACCAGACCAGCAGTCGTGAAGTCGTTGGGCGTCGTTCAGAGGGCCACAAGCCAGCCGGCTAGTAGCCAAACAACGCGGTGCACAGCAAACAGCAGAAGGGCCCCACGCAGATCGTGGAGATGCAGGGGGGCTGATCTTGGGTGCTGGAGCTGCGCAGGGTCGGGGCTTCTCGGACCCCAAAGCACTCACCAGTGGAGGACACGGTGGGCTTGCAGTAAAGATGTCGTGCAGTCTTGGCGATCGTCGGTCCCTTGAGGTCTCGTCGCACTCACGGTTCTCAGCTGGGCTGTAGAGGTGAGTAGAGGTCAGAGGGGCCAGGGAAGCCGGGTCTCGTCGAGCTGGGTCGTCGGATTCGTGATGAAGGACTTGCAGCAGACCGCAGTGTTCTTTAGGATGGTGCCTGCGGATGCAGGGTGACTACTCCTTAGCCACAAGGGAGAATCTTGAAGAAGAAATCGTGAAGTCCTTTCGAAGAAAGTGGTATCTTGATTCCAAAGATGATCTAATTTTAACAGGGGGCCCGCTCCCATCTTTATACTAAAAAAGGGGGCTGACCCGGTGACTAGGTCCTGCCTATGGGTGGGACTAGGTGGGGGGTGGTTACACCCCTCAGCCATGCCGGACTTCCCCAGGCCAGGGGCTGGTGTGCCCCTGGAACTGGTTCAGACCGGCCTATGCGTAGTGAGCACCGGGGTGCCACTCAGCAGTCACCTTCCTGTAAAGCCCTGCCTACCCAGGATACACAAAACCATGTCTGGGACGGTGCTAGCACCGCCCCTGACAGGAAACCCTTTGTCCAGGCTCCCCTCGCTGGAAGGACTCCCAGCTGCAGGGGGTCAGACTCGTGTCTGTGGTGGCAGCATCCATTTTGTGGAGCTGAGGCTTCAGTTAACTTTAACCGGGGTTCACAGTTACATACATGTCGTGTCCCTCTAGAAGGGTGGAATGCTAACCCCGTCGCCAGAATTGGCGAGGGGTTAGTATTCCAATTCGTATGACACCTTACTCGACATGTTTTGATAAAGCAATACCAAAGATAGCATTTAACCGCGAGGATTATAATGCACTTAAGAGTATATGGTATGCGATATCATGGAACAGCTATTAGGACTTGATTCCGCAAGCTGCAGACAGGCTCAGCTCATGCCAGAGCACCATCTCACACGATTCCAAGCACTCTGCCTTCAGGATTGTCAAGGCCTGCCATAGGAGTGACTGATAGGAATCTGTGTGTCCATTTTAGGGTTAGGTATAGGTATACTACACCTACAGCAAAGGGTGATTACACGACTTTGCCCCAGCTGTCATGCAGCCAGTTGTGTCAAATTTAGGAGGCCAGCCAGGGGTGGCACAATACGTGCTGCAGCCCCTGGCAGCCCTGGGTACACCTATGCCCTGAGTTACAGGGTCTGATAAGGTGGCCCAGTACCAATTGGTAGATGCACCTAGGGTACATGAGGTAATTTAGAAAGAGAACAGCCAGGCTGTGGGTCTGATTGGCAGGCCCACAGCCAGAGAAAGTCGTAAACCAGTGAAACAAAAGCAAAAAAATCTGGGTGATCATAGGATTGCAGACCCTACTCTCCTACAGTATCCAGTCCAGTCGTAAATAAACTCACCTGCGGGCAGCAGTCCAAATAGGGGGCATACAATTAGAGGGTGCCTCCCTCTTTCCCAGTCCCTCCCTGGCCTCTGAGATGTCATGCCTACTTCGCCTCCACGACCTCGGAGTCACGCTGGGTGCACTTTTTATAGCGCGAGCCAAATGCGCATGAGCATCACAGGCAGCAGACCCCACAACTTTACTAAAGCCACAGCGCGCAGACGCGGAGGAGGTGACATTTGCTCGCTGCCTGCGTCTACGTCACTCATCATCAAGATCACATGGAGAGGTGTGTTTATTAAATAAATTACGAGTCCGGTATAGTAGGCTGCCTGCTGCTGCCGAAATTAAATTGAAATCGGCCGGCTCATGTCACGTCATGGAGGGTTGTTCTTATTCCAATGTTACGTTTAATTTTACTTTGTACTGTCGGTTTGACATGCCCAAATCGGCCCCCAGCAAGAGAACCGGCCCCCTATCATAAAACCGGCCCCCACCCCACCCAGCCTACCGGGGAATTGCCCGGTGCCCGGAATTGTCAGTCCGGCCCTGATTGTTACGAAGATGTAATACAACTATCCCTCGAATTTAAAACCTAATGTTCATTTGAATGGTGACCTGAGGCAGCTACAGCTGTAATGCGAGGCAGTTGCTCACAGGGACCTGCTGAGGATAATTTACTCTGGGCATCTACTTTGGAGGGTGGGTTATCTTCAATTATCGTTTCTTAAAGTCGTTTAATGGGTGAAAACTACATCAAGTGCAGATGATGGGATATAGATTAGGACAACTCCTGCCTGTATCAGCCATTTGAAGGCTGGCCAGTTGCTTCTCAGTACGGTTCAGACGTTCGAGAAGGGAACTTAGTAGTTCCCACAGAATAGACATTTTATTGCAATATTCTTCATTAGGCTGCGGGCCCAAATTAGGTGGGGCCCCTGCCATTGCCAGATGCAGCTGAGAGGCTGGCAGACATTTCTTTTTCAATTTCATTGCTGGGTCTTGACGCGATAGAATGACTTTAGGGCTTAATGAAACCGGGGGATATCAGAGTTATCAATAGGTCTATCACATATGCTACAGTGAATGATTGGTTACTGGCCCTCTCTGGCTTCTAGTCCCCCCACTATTAGCAGTGACTCCATGACATCTATTGCAAGGTAAAGGCTGCTACTCGAGAGACAGTTAAAGTGATTTCCTGCGTTATTACCCCCACTGCTCTTTCCAACATGCTGTCAATAGTAGTTAATGTGAGCGGCGCGCTGTTGGGACCAAACGCCTTTTGTTTGCTCATAATGAGTGATAAAAGTTACTTAGTAAAATGGTCGCAGGATAAAATGTATTCTAGGGCAGGCAAAAGAGGTGAGGCCAAGCCCAGCCTCCTGTGGGCTCTGACGGGCACCGTGGGGCTTGCTCTTGGTAATCCAGGGCAGCAGTCCCCAACAGCAGTGGCAGAAATGGGCGGCACTCAGCATGCTCAGATTAGAACCTTGAGAAACAAGCATTTACAATGCAACGGTCTCGCCTTTGCAAAAGTTAGAGCTATTGGCATTGTAAATGACACAATTGTTATTTATGTGTTGGTTTTGAAAACAGATAAATAAATGGCATTGTCATTTACAATGCCAACCGCTTAATCTCTCGCAGTTGCACCCCCCCAAACACACAGAGCCACACACACAGCCACACACACACACACACACACAGAGCCACACACACACACACACACACAGAGCCACACACACACACAGAGCCACACACACACACAGAGCCACACACACACACAGAGCCACACACACACACAGAGCCACACACACACACAGAGCCACACACACACACAGAGCCACACACACACAGAGCCACACACAGAGCCACACACAGAGCAACACACAGAAAACAAGCCATCTGGCAAACATCGAATTTTAAAAGAATCAAAACAGCAATTAAATCCGTGGCTCTGAAAGAATTGTTCTAGTTTCCCACGGTCTAGACATATGATAATATAACAGTAACTGTTTTTTGATAAAAAACAAAAACTTACTCCAGGTATTTCACATGCTTTGTTTCAAGATTCCATGCGTGTTTACTGTTTATATTGTGGCTATTAGATGTGTTAAGGAAAACACAATACGTAGTCTGTTGCGCAAGGATTTGCTAACTTAACTGAGTGGGATTATCACCTGTATGTTCACGTTCTCAGCGGAAAATGAAGAGACTTCACATGTGGGAAATACCTATCCACTGCGTTGTGTACAGTGTTAACAAATTCTACACTGCTTGATAGTTCTTTAAAATAAAAGTTACGTCTGATTGGTATATGGAAAACCTTGACTTATACAAGTTTTTATAAAATGTAACATGGCCCCATAGCATAAACACAACGTATCCAGTCCGAGACTTTGGTTTGCTTCTATTGAACAAAACTGGCCAAACGCTTGAGACAATCAATTGTTAAGTAAAACCTGGGGCTGGATACTGCGTACATGTCCAACCCACCTTGGTTCCGATCCTGGGCTCCTCGTTCGGACGCATTGTGTGGTCTTGGACAACTTCCTCTCTCAAGCCAGGTCCCGTACATGCTACATTGTGAAGCGCTTAGACTACACCCGAGCTGCAAGAAGCGCTACATGATCAGCGAGGCTCGACTTCTCGACTTTTTCACGTGAACCGATGTGGAGCATGCAAAAACGACTGGCACCAAACCGGTGGCTCTGTGCGGGTGAGTGTGAACCGCACTCTGTGGCACAGTCATTGATCAGGCTCCTGTGCCGGGCAGAGCACATACGTTAGCAGCTTCGGCTAGGCAGTGTTAGGGGCGGGATTTTCGCACTTCTCAAGACAGCACAGCACACCAGCTCCTTGGATGAATGCTTTACTCGCGCTGAAAGCGTCTGGTCACAGTCTGTCGCCACAGTCGTTTGGAAATATCTCCACCTCTGTCAACTCGTGGGCTATCACGCGACGCGCTGTTCGCCCACGCGTGACCTTGGTCTTCCTGCCTCCGGAACCCGAGAATTACAGTGGTGCTAGATGGCACTAGGTGAGGCTGAGGAGGCAGGATCCGCCCGGGCAGGACCTCCATTCCGCGGCCCTGCACACGGTGAAAATGAGGTTTGCTGAAGTGCGTGTGAACAGCATCTGCTTAGACCAGGGGTCTTCAAACTGTGGGGGCGCGACTCCCAGGGGGGCCGTGGAGTGATAGGAAGGGGGTCGCGCATTCCCTTCACACTTTTGCCCAGGCCCATAGCTTCAGCCCCCCTCCTTTCCTGTAGTGTCTCTCAGCCCAGGCTGCTGCAGTGCAGCTCGCGCTGCTGGGGGCTCGGCTGGGGGGTGTCTGGAGTCTTATCTCCAGCCGCCTGAACTTTTCGCAGGTCTTTAAAGACCATTTGCATACCTACATGCCTTTGTTAACTGGTTACCTAGGCTGTTTTTTTAATGGTTCCAGTACCCCCTGGGTCCCCACTCTGCCTATTCCTTACATTTGTATTTTTACACTTACTGCTGTAGTGTGAGAATGCATTTAATGAAAAGAAATTTAAAGTTGGGTAGCCAAAAGAAAAAAGCCTGCCGTGTGTTGTTTAAAGAGCCCGCAGAGACCTGCTCTTGACACTAAATAGAGGTATAAATAAAAAAGTATGTATTAATTAGCTATGTGAATTTTCTGTCTTTGTTCTCTTTAATTATCAGTCATGGATCACTGAGGCAGCCCTAGAACACAAATAAAAGTACTTTCTATTTATATTTGCTGTTCTAAGTATTCACAGATAATTGCTAAAAATACAGCTTTAGGTGACTGCATATTTCTGGGCTATCAAAATAATGAACTGTATCCACATTATTTATTTCCTCCACCCTCGATCCTTGATTAATGCCATTATAGCAATAGTTTAACTTATATCTGAAACCCTACGCTTCAAGTTTCTGGGAATGCACCCTGCATTCAGACAACTCACTCCTCATTCTCGCCTTCACTTTCACGCTCGCCCTGCACTCACACTGATCACCATGCACTCACAGCTATCACCATGCACTCACAGCTATCACCATGCACTCACAGCTATCACCATGCACTCACAGCTATCACCATGCACTCACAGCTCTCACAATGCACTCACAGCTCTCACAATGCACTCACACTGATCGCAATGCACTCGCACTGATCACCATGCACTCGCACTGATCACCATGGACTCATGCCGATCACCATGCACTCACACCGATCAACCGCTCAACCTGCACTCAAAGTGATTACGATGCACTCACACTGATCACCATGCACTCACACTGATCACCATGCACTCACACTGATCACACACTCACCCTGCACTCACACTGATCACCATGCACTCACAACATTCACCCGCTCACCCTACACTTACATTGATCACAATGCACTCACACTGATCACAATGCACTCACATCGTTCACTTGCTCACCCTGCACTAACAGTGATCACAATGCACTCATACTGATCACCATGCACTCACACCATTCACCCGCTCACCCTGCACTCGCAGTGATCACAATGCACTCGCAGTGATCACAATGCACTCACACTGATCACAATGCACTCACACTGATCACAATGCACTCGCACTGATCACAATGCACTCGCACTGATCACCATGCACTCGCACTGATCACCATGCACTCGCACTGATCACCATGCACTCGCACTGATCACCATGCACTCGCACTGATCACCATGCACTCGCACTGATCACCATGCACTCGCACTGATCACCATGCACTCGCACTGATCACCATGCACTCGCACTGATCACCATGCACTCGCACTGATCACCATGCACTCGCACTGATCACCATGCACTCGCACTGATCACCATGCACTCGCACTGATCACCATGCACTCGCACTGATCACCATGCACTCGCACTGATCACCATGCACTCGCACTGATCACCATGCACTCGCACTGATCACCATGCACTCGCACTGATCACCATGCACTCGCACTGATCACCATGCACTCGCACTGATCACCATGCACTCGCACTGATCACCATGCACTCGCACTGATCACCATGCACTCACACTGATCACCATGCATTCACACTGATCACCATGCACTCACACCATTCACCCGCTCACCCTGCACTCACAGTGATCACAATGCACTCACAGTGATCACAATGCACTCACACCATTCACCCGCTCACCCTGCACTCACAGTGATCACAATGCACTCCCACTGATCACTAACAATGTGCTTGCGTTTTTCACCCTGTACCTCACCCTGCAGTTACATGAGCACACTACTCACCCTGCACTCATGTGACACTTCACTCACCTGTCCATCCCTCACTGCTCAATCTGTAGCTCACTCAAACAAGGCCATCACTAACCATGCAGTAATTCGCCCCACTCTGCACTTACAGCCGGATCCAAATTCATATGGTCACCTCACTCACCCTGCAGTCACTCCTTTTACCCTACTCACACTGTTGCATCGCTCACCGTGCAGTCACTTGGGTACTCTTGTCACCCACACAGGGTTTAGAAACTTTTGTCAGGAGGGGGTCCTTACGCCTGAAATTGTTGACAGGGGGTCTCGGCATCCAAAAGTTTGAAGACCTCTGGCTTAGACGATAAGGTAGTTGCGGACATGTAGCACAGAAGGTGCCACGCGCAACGCTTCATGCACGTGCATTGATAGAAATGCTAAACAGAAGCTAAGGGAACTCCGCAGCGAAGCGGCCCTAAAGCGGCAGGGGCATCTCTAAACCAGAGGAGACAGGTCCTGACCTGCATTAGCCAGATGGAGTTAAAGGTCAGTCCGACTCCTCAGGGGTCGGGAAGGGGTAGCACCGTGCGCAGTGATAGGTTAAAAGATCCTCTCCCCGCTCTTCGAATCTGAGGGTTGCCTGCAGCTCTTTGAAGAGAGCACCCCGAGGCGTCACTGCGCAAAAAAGGTGGCCCGCATTCTGTCGAAGCACAACGCCACACACAACTTTGCACGGTGCACGGAATTATGACATGTCAGTGAGATTTCTCTTCCGCGCATCATCACACTTAAACACGAAAATGGCACACCACTTAGTCAATATAACCACATGTCTTTATTATAGGGTGACAAACAATAAAATACTTCACGTTAACGCGTGTATTCGGAACACCACGCCAGGTGTTATAAAAATAAAAGTTGATACACACAACCCAATGGTTCATTCTTCCTCGCCCTTGAAAGCAGAAAAACAAAGTCAGCCCTATCTGGCTTCCAAACATCAATCCACAGACACCGCAGCAGACTTCTTGAGCCTATGGCGACAGCGTATCTTCAGTCAGAGGGTCCCGAGCTAACTGAGCCGGCGTATCTTCCGGCCGAGGGTCCTAAACCCACAGAGCTGGCGAATATTTCCCTAGATACGGGATTTACAGCACAAACGTTCCTGAGGGCACGTCGTGTACGCCGACCCACAACCCAGTCGAAGGGTGCCATGAGTGCCACATTCGGTTCCTTACGCTGTTCGGGGAGCCTCAGTAGCGTCAACCACTCCCTGGAGCTTCGGTACTGTCACTGTGTCCACGGAGACTCGTACAAGTCCACCACTGTCCGTGAAGCTCCGGTACCAGTGCACCCTCTGCGAAGTCGCGTTACAGGTGTACAATCCGTGGAGCATAAGAACCATGCACGGTACCGGTACACTGTTAGAGAAGCTTCGGTACTGTCTGTGCAAACATTAGGCTTCGGTGCTGTCACCATGTCCGCCGAGACTCGTCCAAGTCCACTGTCCGTGAAGCACCGTTACATGTGCACTGTCCGTGATGTTTCGGTACAGGTGCGCCGTCGGTGGAGCATAAGGATCACACATGGTGCTGGTATACTGTCTGTGAAGCTCCGGTTCTGTCACTACATCCGCGGAGACTCGTGCACTTCCACTCCACTCACTGTCAGAGAAGCTCCGGTAACGGTGTACTGTAGATGTGCGCCATTCGCAGAGCATAAGCTCCGCGCACGGTACCGGTACGTTGTTCTATGAGCTTCGGTGCTGTCAGTATGTCCAAGGAGACTCGTACATGTCCATTCTCTGTCCGATAAACGCGCAGGCAGGCCATCTTATGAGTTGGAGGTTCCTCTTCGAGTATAGTTCATTGTGTGCCGGGTTCATGTCGGTGTTCCGGCGCATCAGCTTTAGCCCTGACGTGGCACCAAGTTTGTGGCCCTGCCCCGGTGTTCACACTAACACTGCAAGCTGCGGCGCCCAGGGAGGTGACGTCAGATTCAGCAGCTGACTGTGTCCTTCAATGCAGCGCCAACATAGAACAACATGGCACTGAAGAAAGTGTAAGCGCCGAAGAAAGTGCAAGCGAAACTGAAGGAATGGTGGGCGGAGGCCTCGAGCACGCACACAGGCCATCTTATAAGTATAGTTCATCATTGAATTAAAAAGCAAGCCGTCAGGAGGGCAGAGGAAGCGGCTAAACTGAAGATTCACACGATGTCATGAGCACAAGAGTCAAACACCACCATGGTTCTCTGAGGCGAGGCAGAAATGCCTTGGAGAAACGCACAGTCATTTTGGGATTCGGGGGCGTGTTTTTCGTTCCCTCCTCTTCCCATTGGCTGGAAGGTAAAATCCCAGCCAATGGGAAGAAGAGAGAAAGAAAGTAAAAAACACCCCCCCGAATCCCAAAAAGACCGGGCTTGAACGGAGTGATGCCCCTCTCCTCCAATGGCTGGCCTCCGTTTAGGAAGCCAGCCAGTGGAGAAGAGGGGCGGGTTCAAGCCCCACTCTCTGAAACATTAGTTTTCTCCCAGCGAGAGCTGCGCAAGCGCAGCCTTCGCTAGGCGAAACCTAAAAACGTGTGTTCTCTAGGCACAGTATCTTGCACCGCATTTTTTCATAGCCTCGTCCGGCTCTATTGCCATTTCCTAGGCTATTTTGTGTATTCTCCCTGCAGTATTCCATGTGTACTGACTTGGAAATGCAATATTTCATGATTGACCGAGATTCGTGATGTGTAAAGCCTGCTGATCTCTCCATCGAATAGCCCGTCATATGTAAATATGTACTCCACAATGAACTCTACTTTGTCCCTGATTGCCTTTTTTTAAAACTCTTATTATTAACAAACATAGACTTCATTTAGGAAATAGAGCACATTATAATCAAGTGGGCAATTCAATCAGGCACATACAAGTTTGGCAACAATATAGCACAGTACACACAATGGGATAATTTAAGGAGAGTGCATGTCGTCAGAGGCTGGTTGCAGTGGTGGTTTACAGATGTCGCCCCTGTAGCGATTCCATGGCCCCATATCCGGGACCACTTCCTAGGGCAGCCTCAGGCCACATAGACAGTCTTCTCACGGAACATGTTTCAGTCCATGTTGGTCTTCCAGTCCATTAGCGTTGTAGGGCAGCTGCTCTTCAGGCATGGGCTATGTTCCTTTTAGCCACCATAAAACCAAGCATGGCCCATTGTGTTTAGTGTGGGTTCAGGTCAGTGGGCTCCCACACGTTGAGCAAGCACCTACGCGCCTCTGAGAGCAGGGAGATTCCCAAGACTGTCCCTACCACTCCATGAATCTCCCTCCAGTAGGCCTGGACAAGTGAGCATTCCCGGATTATATGTAGGAACGTGCCCAGCTGGCCTCACCGCCTACGACAGTCACACGTGGGCGCCTTTCCCATCAACACTAGTCTATGTCCAGTCATGTATACTCTGTGCAGGATTTTAATTTTGACCAGACGTAGTCTCGCAGGGATACCCACCACTCTGGGAGATGATACTGCCTCCTTCCAGTATTCGTCATCCAGTTCAATTCCGTCTGCCATCCATTTTTGGCGGAGCTGTGTGAGAGGGTCTTCCATATTATTTATTAACTTATTGTAAATTAAGGAGATAGACTTCCCAGGGAGATGGCCATCTAATACCCTACTTTCCAGTGGAGAGAACCCCCATGGGACAGCTGAGCGTAGGGCGTGTCGTATTTGTCTAACGAAAGTGTTCTCATTCGGCAAGGTCTTGCTGCTTTTTCACGGAAGCGAACGTTTTGATGTCTCCCTTTTCCCACATGTTCTGGACACAGGAGATGTTGATCATATACCACTTGTCGAAACCCATTGTCTGCCATAGGCTTCCCAATTTAGCAGATTCCCATAAGGGGGTGGCCAGTGTCAGTTAACCCTCCCAGCCCAGAGATCTGGTGGCGGTGCACCAGATGGTTATCGAGTGCCCAGTGGGGCCGTTTAGTGCAGGTCGAACAGGTTTAGAATATAGAGTTCTATCATAGTTCCCACCTGGGAGCAGCCATCTATCCATTTGATATCCAGGGTCATCAGGGCTTCCATAGGTTCCATGGTTGATGGCGGGCAGGTGGGCGGCCCAATAATACTTCTTAATGTCAGGAAGGGCGATACCTCCGTCATACCATTTCAGAGTCCATTTACTGAAAGCTATTTGTAGCGGCCCATTCCACAAAAGCTCCCTCTGAAGTCGTTCAATTTCTTTAAAATAGGTGGGGGTGGGGGTGGGGGGGGTTCCGCTTCTCATGAGGTTTGTAGGGCATAGAGGAAGCGGGGGAGGGGACATCATTTTAAAAAGGGCGGCCTTCCCCAAGAGAGACAATGGGAGAGTCCTCCAACTGGCGATGTCTGTAAACGGTGGAGAGGGGGAAGGAGATTATTGTTATATCGGAGTATAGGATTCAAGGATACGAAGATCCCTAAATATATTGAACCCCGATGCATTAATTTGGATTGGGCAGCTGGAGGGCAAAGCAGGCACACCCCCATAAAGTAGATACAGGTGAGATTTAGCCCAATTAATTTTGAATCCGGAGTATCTCCCAAATATTGCCAAAATGTCCATTAAGACAGTTAAAGATCTCTGAGTGTTGGTAAGGTAGAGTAGGATATCATCGGCGTAAAGCGATATCCGATCTTCCCAGTCCGCTGAACAGCGGAGTCCTCCGATCAGCAGATCCTGTCAGATCCAGGCTGCCAATGGCTCTAGTGCCAAGGCAAGTAAGAGGGGGGAGAGCGGGCAACCCTGACGGGTGCCCCTGATCAGAGTGAATGTGTCCGATTGTTTATTGTTGACAACTACCTTTGCTAGTGGTGCCGCATATAGGAGGCGGACCCAGCCGATGAAATCTGGATCAAACCCCAATTTCTGGAGTACAGCGAAGAGATAGGGCCACTCAACCATATCAAACGCCAAAGTAGCATCTATGGAAACCAAAACCGCTGGTTCGCGTATTGTGTGTGCTCTTCCAAACCCCCCTTGAACACACTGAAGGTTTAATGCCGTGTTCCGGCGTGGGATAAAACCCGATTCATCTTGGTGTATGAGAGTTGAAATTACCTTAACCAGATGATTGGCAAGAACCTTTGCAAGGATTTTCGGCTCGGCGTTGAGAAGAGAAATAGGCTGATACGAAGCACTGTCGGTTCTTGGTTTGCCTTCTTTGTGGATTACGACAATGTTAGCTATGCGTTGGTCTAGTGGAAGTTCCCCCACCTCCCTACTCTCCTCAAACATGGCCTTACGGTGGGCTGATATTTTATCCGGGCAAAGTTTATATAGTTCAATGGGTTTCCCGTTAGGGCCCAAGGCTTTTCCGTATTGAAGCGATCTAATGGCCAGGGCAATTTCATCTGTGGTAAGAGAACTATCTATTAGTTGCTTATCTGCCGAGGCGAGGGTGGGCAAGGTAATGTCTCTTAGCAGTTCGGTGGAGTCTGTTTCAGCACAAGGTATTCCCGCGCTATAAACCACTTCGAAGTGTGTGGCTTATTGAGAAGCTATGTCTTGGGTTTCTACTATGTCTGAGTTAAAGGAGTCATGGAGGACCAGGACCAGTCTATTTGCCCATTCTTGCTTATCCAGCCAGGCTATCACTTTTCCTGTCTTGTCTCCCAAGTCATAAAATCGTCCAAGCTTTTCCTGTCCGAGGGTGCGAGCTGCATCTGTGACAAGAGCTTTATATTCAGACTGCTTAAGCCACAGTAGATGGAGTGACTCCAGAGAGTCTTGTTCCACCAGCTCCCCCTCCAGCCGAAGAATATCAGATACTGCTTTTTGCTGTTCTTGTTTAAAGACTCTGCTTCCCCTCTGATCACCGTCTTAAAGGCCTCCCAGAGTGTTTGGCTAGAGGACACGGTACCCGCATTGTGTGTAAAATAACTATCTGTGGCGGCTAGGAGGTCTTTGCGTATTTTGGGATTACGGAGATGCCAAGGGTTTATGGGGGTGATTCGACTCACCCGCATGTAGTCTAGGAAAAAGTGAACCCAAATCGGTGAGTGATCGGAAATCCCTCTAGCTAAGTGGCGGACCTCCCGGATGTGTGATGTTTGAGAGCTAGGTACCAGAATGAAGTCAAGGCGGGAAAAACTGTGGTGAGCTCCAGAGTGAAATGTGTATTGCTTTGTTTCGAGTTGAAAGTGCGCCAGGTATCAATCAGTCCCATGGCCTCTAGGTGGTCTGGCAGTCCACAGGAGGAGGGCCCTAATTCATGAGGGGCATGTCGGTCGAGTGCCCCGGAGCACACTGAGTTAAAGTTACCCTCAACACCAACAGACCCTCCGACAGAGAGAGAATTGTAGTACGGAGGTGCTGGAACGTAGTCGATTGGAGGCCAGGTGGGTTATAGATGGAGAACAGCTTAGAGACCCGTCCCTCCCAAGAACCAGATATGCCCACATAGCGACCCCTGTCATCAATCCAAGTGGATTCTACGCAAAAAAGGGAATGCGTTCCTAACCATGATACCCATCCCTCTGGAGCCAGTCGTGAATCCTGCATGCACCACTAATTTATAACCGTACTGGTTCATTGCCTTACAGGAGTGACCCATGAGGTGAGTTTCTTGAAGGAGCATGAAGTCTGGGCCTTGCTTCCTGATATACTGCAGGACTACACTCTGCTTAATTTTATCCCCCAGCCCATTGACATTCCAGCTTAATATTTTAATGCTTTTTCCCCAGTGCATGTGCATTAGAACCATAGAAAGTCTTTTGTGCCTTCGCTGTGCTCTTAGTCATATGTCGATGGACGAAAGTAACAATGAAACAACCCCCCCACGAACCCACTGGCAACAATCCCCCTCCCTGCTTCCCTGCCCTCTGGACTTAAAACTGTCCATCATAAACTGGCAGAGTGCCTGTCACCCAATATACTAATACTAGAAAACAACTAAAGATAGTAATGAGGAGGAAGGACAACACTCCATGCCCCCATCCCCCGATCCGGAAATCGTAGGTCCAGTGTCTCCATCAGGTCATAGTGAGCTTTTTTAATGCACTATAGATTGCCGAGAGCTTATGTCCAACTGCGGGCCCCGAGGACCCCAGTACCTGAGTGTGTTCGTGCGGACCGCAATTGCACTCATCAGTTCTCATTCTTGTTCCTGTTGAGCTTGATCGTTGCCCCGGCTCCTCCCTCCGGGGCCATCGACGGGTCGACTGCCCAGCCCTGCTTGCCTTTTAGGGGCATCTCCTTCTTACACAATCATTTTTCCAGTTAGTAACATCTGCCCTCCCTTTTAATGTTTCAGAAAATGTCATGTTCTCAGAGAACATAAGACAGTTGTCGCTTGGAATCCATGCAGTTAGAACTGTTCTTTTTCGTCTTCTCTGTAGTGAGGCATAAAACGCGACCACCGAAAGGTTATAAAGTTGGATTTAACTTGATGAGCAGACTTTGCTTTTGTCTATTATTTTTGTTCTGTTTGGATGCTATTTATAATCTCGAAATGCGTGAGCAGTGTCTACAAATCCTCACCGTTCTTTGTTTAGTGACGTCTCCTTGGTTGGTTCTCAACCACTGTGTGTGTGTGTTGTCTGCTACCTGGATTGTCTCAATGAGCTAAATGCACTCTTATGAATAAGAAACTAGTACTTGCGTAGCAGATGTTCAAATTTCCAATGGTGGTATTTTTATTTTTTAACCTTTGAGTGGAAAGAGGTTCAGTTGGTCCCGTTAGGCTTCAAACCGGTTACCTAAACCTCCGCGGTCAAAGTCCTGAGGCTCCCCACTGATGGCTTGTATATCTTCATTGAAGATTTTCATGATGCAGAACTAGAATTATACATAAGCAGCTGCGTTATATGACACTGCAGTCTTTTGAGATCATCTGGTCTGCAAGGCAACTTCTTGTGTGTTTGTTAGAAATGGGATTTTTGGTTGGGTAGGCCATGTGCCAAAGTCGGGCAGAAACCACCACTCTAGTCAGGATAAGGGAGTTACACTCCTAAAATAACACCTGCTCTCACCCCCTTGGTAGCTTGGCAGGAGCAGTCGGACTTATCTTGGAGGCAGTGTGTAAAGCATTTGCACATAACCAACATTAATACAGTGTAAGCACTACAAAAGGACACCACAGCAGTTTAGAAAAAATATCCAATATTTTTATATCCTTAAGACAAGACCAAAAACGATAAAAATCCACAATACAGTACTTAAAAATCTTCGGTTGTCAAAATATGCTTGAAAAATAGTTCCTTGATGTTGGTAGCTCTGTCCGAGGCTATCACGGGGTCGTGAGCAAACAAATAAAAACAGTTCTGGCTGACCGTAGAGTCGCGGGCCAGCTACGGTGTCGGGAAGACCCACAAACAGTACCTTTTAGAAATGCAGGGCGTAGGCGACCTCTCGTTGAGCTTCCGAAAGCACAGCGTCCCCAGGCTTCTGTTCCGGAGGTCGGTGCAGGAGTCGTTGGGACCCTCTACGTCACACGCGTTGCAGATCAATCTCCTCTCTGTTGAAGTCAGGAGCGCTGGCGTCGACAGGCGTCGGGTGCTACGGTGTGAAGTGCAGCGGTGCGGCATGTGGTGCTCTCAGGTCGCAGTGCGAGCAGCGGCTCGTGGCGGCATCAGATGGTGTCGTCAGTGAGACCAGAGTCACAGTGCGAAGTGAATGCGGTGCTAGTCGCAGTGCTGGCAGGTCGCAGTGCAAGCAGCGTCGTCGTCGTTGCTGATGCGCTGAAGTCGCGGGTGCCGGTAGGCCAAAGCTGTGGTGCTGGAGGAGGGCGGTGCTTTGTGTAACTTTACGAGCGGTGCTCATGAAGCACGGTGCAAGCAGAGGCGTAGATTTTGGCGTAGAGCGCTGTCGTCGGGAATACCAAGGTGTTGTCGTGAAGCGAGACGGTGAGGAGTGCGATGCCCACAGGTCGTGGTGTGAGCAGTGGCTCAGTTACGGCATCAGCAGGGGTCGTCGATGAGAGCACGGTCGCGGTGTGGCGGTGGGGCGGTGGCCTTTGCAGTGCCTTCAGTACCCGGTCTGCAGCTGCGCTGTATACGTAGTCTGATTGCTTTTTTCTGTTGCAGCACAAAACACGCAGTCCCCAGTGCTGAGGGCAGAAGAGCTTGAAGTCTTTGCTGTTCCTGAGAGTTCTTGAACAGGGGGCAAGCTCTACCTCAAGCCCTTGGAGAAACTCACAAAAGTAGATTGCAGAAAGTTCAGTTCAGCCCTTTCACTGCCCAAGACAGAAGCAGCCACTGCAGGCCAACACAGCAAATCACTCTGCAAAGTGGTAGTTCCTCCTCACAGCTTCTCCAGCTCTTCTTCTTGGCTGTCTTCTTGATCCAAAAGAGTTCTAAAGTTCAGGGTTCTGGGCCCCAATATTTATATCCCAAAATCCTTTGATCTCTTAGGCAGA
The DNA here is from genome assembly GCF_964263255.1 of Lissotriton vulgaris. Lineage (NCBI taxonomy): Eukaryota > Metazoa > Chordata > Amphibia > Caudata > Salamandridae > Lissotriton > Lissotriton vulgaris. The sequence continues at coordinate 892,640,948 of NC_141689.1, read as the reverse complement.
GTGTTTGTTCCCAGCCAGTTCTGCCTTCTCTGGTGTGACTTCCTGGCAGGCGGTGGAGACAGCATTGTCAGAGGCAGACCAGGCCCTTTGAGGTGCGAGGAAATCTCCTCCCCCTTCTCCAATTGCAGCCCAGGTCTATTCAGCCCTTTCTTGACCCACCCAGACTATCTGGAGCCACTCCTGCTCCCCAGCCTTCTGGCATCTTAAACCCAGACAGGCAATCCACATTCCAGCAGAGGCACACTGGATGACTGAGCACGAAAATACCTACTTTCTAAAAGTGGTATTTTTAAACACAGAATGTAAAAATCGCCTTCACTAAAACATGCATCTTTAGATTCTGAGTTAAGGCATTCTAAACATTATTTTCCTACCTAGTTCCCAGGGCTAGTTATGTTTATAAGATGTTATAAACAAACTTCTATTCTGTCCTATGGGGAACAGGTAGCATTGCAATAGTGAAAAACGAAATTGGCAGTAATTCACTATCAGGACATGCCACACACACCAGGGCATGTCCTACCTTTCACATACACTGCTCTCTACCCACAGGGGTACCTTGGACCTACCTTAGGGGGGCTGACATATAAGAAAAGGGAAAGTTAAGGCCTGGCAAGTGGGTGCACTTGCCAAGCAGACATGGCAGTACCAGACTGCGCACAGGCTTTGCCATGGCAGGCCAGAGTCACATTTACGGGCTGTTTGGGTGGGTGGCACAATCCAGTGCTGCAGCCCACCAATCATGGAAACACCAATCCATAATACATTGTACCACAGGAGCACTGGCACTTTACTAGTGATCAACAGTGAGAAAAGTGCGCAGAAACACTAAGCCAGCACAAACAGAGTAAAGACCGGGAGGTCAGAAAGCAAAAACTCAGGGGAAACACGCCAAAAGATGCCAATTCAAACAGTGTTCTTATAACCTAATCAAAAAGTTGGTGCTCTTAGAAACACTTCAAGCACCATAAGCTGCCCTTCTCATTATAACTGTTTGTGTGTTAAGTCCCTTATGCCCATGTTTGGAGATTTTTCACCATCTTCAAAGGAAAAGGTGTATATTAATGTATCTAGACAATTGGCTAAATCCTAAAAGTATCTTCTTCCCAGAAAGTGCTACTTGATTTGCAGACTGCTCTACTGCCTCTGTTTTATGAAATCTGTAGTTCAGCCTTACCTTCTTGGTCATGTTGCTCTTTGGCATTCAACATTGACTCAGCTGTCAACATCCCTATACTTCTCCCAAATACAATGTGTGTGAGAAATCTGATGCTTACTCTATGCAGAGGAAGAAGCCTAATCATTGTCATTCTGAATCTTCCTCTGACAGCTGTATTGTGTTACCATCCCAAAAAGGTGTCATGCATGGCTTTTACATGTTAAGTGAAGCTAGGGAATTTAGCATTGGGTTCAATTAAAGTTCAAATTTGATGGCAGCCACCTTTACAGCACTTCACATTAATACATGTTGGCATCTGGGAGTGCCCAACCAACCTAGCACTTGGGCCGGCATAGTCTTTATCTAGCGGTGTTCTGAATCCAAAATGTTCGATGAGACTTGGATGACAGTGTAGCTTGATTGGCTCAGCTTGAGACAGGATCATTGAGAGGACATTTGTATTATCTAAGTGGAGACTTTACAGCAGTGTTGAACATTTCTCCTCTGAAGCTTAGCAGAAACTGTAGCATTTTGTTTTTTGATTAAATTGTGATACTCTTACTTGTCTCGATTTCAGAAAAGGCTTTTAGTAAAGAATAAGTCAAGTTCTCAGGGTGGGGTGGTGGGGGCATGACTGAAAATAATGAAGACAAATATAAATAGAGGAGTTAGCAAATAAAAATACTACGGACTTAATTACAATGTCAACATAAAACGAAACCGCCTGACTCCTTGTTGATTTGGTTCCGACCGACTCGCGATTATGATGCTTCCGAACACTGTGACTTCAATGGGAGCCTGTGTTCTAACCGATAACACTGGCTTCTAAGGGAAAAATGGGTGTCTAAAGAAAACCTTGCACCCTGTTGCGGTCACCCCATGGTCCCTTCCACACTGTGCATGGTTTTACAGGGGATCCCTTGGGTACCCCCTCGACCCCAAACCAGAGGACTCAGGATGAAGGGGGCTTGCTAGCGGCCCCCAAAATCAGTTTCGACAGCCTTTTCGTGTTCGACAGACCGAGTCAGAAACGCTATTGGAATCAGACATCTTAATCGGTCAGTCGGAAACGCTGTCCGTTGATCTTTACGAATCGGCTCCGACTGACTCTAATTCTCTGAATGCCAGTCAGAATAGATTCTGAATTCCTCTTCAGACCGGGAGCATCGTAATCGGTCGGTCGGAATTGTTTTCGACCGAGTCGGGAGGATGGATTCCAACACGGTCTAGGGGAATCCGACTGTGGGTGGGAGGTTTTCCGACTGACATCATATGAGGCCCTTAATGCAATGTAATTAAACACTTCCAATCTAACTAGTCCCATGTTGAAGGCACTAAGGTTGCTGTAGGTGGATTGTTGCATAGAAAATGCAAATGTGTGTCTTTACATAAAATAAATAAAAATAAAATAAAGCACACCTTGCTACTCAAATCTTACTGTGTAAGCATGCGAAAAGTTTTCCATCTCGGTTCCAGAGGTAATCTAGCTGTGATAAGCAAAACAGGAATAATGCTAGAGTATGTAGGGTGATGTATGTCTGGTTGGGCTGGGCAAATAGAAAAACCACAGGCATAAGGTGTGCTTACGAAGACTTAACACTTACCACAGCTTTCTGAATAAAGGCAACCGGTTCAGTAGATTTGGAAAAAAATAACTATATTCTCAGATAGTTTTCAACAGTGGTCGAATATCTGAGGGCATATTCCACAGAAGAAATAAGTCCGATTGCTTCTTTGAAGACCTTTAAGAGAACACCATGCACATTCTACCACCATTCATGAGTTTGTGAATAAATTGAACTTTTATTATTTTCCATGTATTTATTTATCAATAATTTTCCGAATCTTTTCCTTGTGTTATGTAGGGAAACCTCTTGTAACCTAGTTCCAGACACTTGCTACTTTATTCTCTTAATAATATATCATGAGGGGTACAGTTTATTTTTTTACCTTCTTTGCTTGTGGGAGTCTTGTGCAATTTGCTTTAGCCTTTTTAGTGTTGCTTAATTAACTCAGAGTTCTCATTTCTTTTTTCAGTCTTCTTTATTCACAGATAAGACCTAAACTCTGCAGAGCCAATAATATAAGAAAATAAAACAAGCATTGACGGAGCAAATAGGACTGTTTATTATCTGAAAATGCAAGTCAGACCTTTTGGCTTTGGTGGTGTATTTTAATAATGGAAAAGGAGTTATTAGTATTGCAATATCTGTTATTGAAAGCATTATTTTGCAATGTAGGAGCCATAATTTACAATAGGATCTCATAGGGTTTCCGCCTCGTGATGACACCAAATTTGTATTAAAAAACTAAGAATTGTTTTTTAAGTGTACGAGTGCTTCAGCTGGTAGAATGCTACAATACCGGGGATGCACATTTCATAGATAGGACTCTGATCCTTTTGACTGTTAAATAGTGTTTCACACATGGAAATTGACACTCTCTTTATTGGAGGAACTTCTTAAAAGAATCGCTCCTCTAGTCACGTCCTCTTTGAGGTCCACTGATACCTAGAACAAGAGGGACAACTGCGATGCAGTAAAAACAAAGTGCTCCTATTAGGTGTGCGTCATGTTTTTTCAGGGAATCCTTTCAATCATTCTGTGGTGGGTGGGAGAAAGAATCCGCTTGCATCTTAACTAATCACTTCAGTTTTCTTATTAGGCAAAAACTGAGATGGTAGTTTCACGAGTAGGTGCGAAGATTCAAGACAGTTATCAACTTCTTCACATGGTGGTTTTGCCGCCTATCTGCTGTTTTATTACCAAAGTTATGCTGTCCTAGCAGTTGGCTCAAGACATCCCATGGGTGTAATGGATATAGCCATCAGCGATCTGCTAACATTGTGTCACGGTTGGTTATATCACTTTACATGTATGTCCCTCCACAAGATTAAAAATGCATATACACCTGAGTGTTTCTTTATCCGTATGTTGAGTCAGCACGTGTCTATGTATCAGCTCCCTAAGTCTGAGGTATGTCATAGAACAGACCCTGAAGCAGCTAGGCCCACCTCCGTTTAGGTAGGTCGAAATGAAAGAGCTAATTTGTTTTGTGGTTCCCAAGCTATTCCAGGAGGGAAAAAAAGATTGGTATTGTCAACAGAGAAATGAACTTCCTTCTCTCTTATATTTTTTGCACAATATCAAATCCATTCAGGTAAAATAAAGACTCTATTATCCCCAAGATTGCTTGTCCCTCACTTTCTCATCAGTGTGCAAGTTTCCAATATGAACAGGCATTCATAATGGTATATATTTGGGCACATTCCACTACCTACTATTGATTTGTGCAATCTCAGTTCAGAAAAAGCAAACATTCACATGTGAGAAGCTGTTTCATGCCCCCTTCAGTTGTCGGTATATGTGTCTACTCGTTGTCACTGGAATGCCATTGCTTCCCAGAACTATTGTTATAGTAATGGCTCACTGCTTCTAAATTGCCCAGTTTACAAAGATTTTGCTTTAAGTTGTTGTGAATTACTCATGTAGTACTACTCACTTACTACTTAATTCCAGGAGTAAGCCAGCAGTACTGCAAGTGTAAGCCACAACAAAATCTTTGGGATTCAAGTTCATTGTGTTTACAATTATGCCCTACAATACAGTGATGTATGCTAAATAATCCTAGTAGTTTTTTTTATCCATAGTTATCCAGGTGGACTCCCAGGGTATGACTTCAATATTTTACTGCATACAAATGTTCGGATAGATTGCACCACTTCTAGCTCATTGACACTTCTTAAGAGTAGTTGGTCAAGATGTAAAAGCTTTGTGTACATCGACAAATCTGCGAAAATGAGACTCTTTCATATTTTTATTTATTCTTTTTCTTAGCTGTATGATTGGGTGTACTCAACTCAGCGTTCTGGAATGCTAATGGTCCTTCTTGTCCCCTAGTAGTCTAACTTTTATAATACCATGGAAGCTCAAGGCAATGCAAAGTTATTACTACACTTGAGATTCGTTTCAACGCATATACCAAGAGTGCATAGTTTGAGTCTTAACTTGTGATAGCAGCTTGCCTACTAAATGGGACCACCATCATACAGTACAAAACAACCCAAAAAGCATTACACCCCAGTGTACCATGGCCTAGAGACTGAAACTGATTAAGCTATTTTTAATTAAGGAGTGTGTGGCAAGAAAGAAACAAAATAAGAATAACCCCCTGCAAAAACCAACTAAGCTGTGCACAGCCAATATCTCAAAGTTTAATGAATTAGTCATGGCGTTTGACATATAACTTTTTTATTTTTTAACTTTTACATGGTAACATTTTTATTGACCAATAACACACCTTTATGTAGATTGTTTGAAGAACTGTCCATGCTAACACATAAACAATCACAATATATGAAAGATTTTAAGATCGAGACTGGTAGAAAGGAAAAAGAAAACAGCAATTTTAGAACTATGGGAAAAATGAAAGTTTCCATGTCAAAATTGGAATAACCATCAGTGATGTGGTAAGACTGCCACACTGCAAGAAGTATACCTTTCGGATAGATCTGCAACGTTTGACACTGAATTATTAATACATTGCAGAAAATGTAACTGTGTTTATGTACAATTTACTCCAAAGTGGTGGAAGGAAAGCGGTCATTAATCTGTCACTGGCAGTCACTTGAGCTGCCTTCGAGTCTATCTGCTATTTTCCCACTGTGACCCTCGGGGGAGAGACCCTCAATATGTAAGTTGGCCTTATCATGCTCCTTATTCACAGTTCATCACAAACCACAAGGCCTAGGCTGCTCTAAACAGAAAACAAGCAGCCCCTGGCAGGCTTCGTCCCTCTTACGCTTCATCTGTGAAGTTCAGCTTGTCCTCATTGACATGGCTGAAATAGACCCAAACCTGTCTGAGGTTGCTTGTTTCCTGTTAAGAGAAGACCTGACTTTACAGTTCAGGCTGTACTATTCTATTGGGCCAGGACGGATTGCACAAGGTGGTTCTGGTATGGAGTACACAGTGTGCAAAAAATGAACTGGCATGGGATCTGCTCACTATTTTAAGAGCTTTATGCAGATATACTTAATTTATTCTCGTAACTCTTAAAATTATTTTTGAGATGCAATAGTTTCCATTTGTTTCAACTAGGAGATTAAAAACTATATGGAACCCAGATCTTCTCAATTAATGCTTTGTTTTGGTATCCCTGTCCGTACTTCAAAGGGCAGTGGAGAAGAGCAGTGTTTTAGCCTCAGACGCACTAAACCCCATCCCTTTAATAAAATGAAAAACTAAAAGATCGTTGGGTGTAGTATCAACACCTGTCTTATTCTAGTCCTATTTGAAATGACACTGTGCTCGTTAACTTGGAGAACTAAACTTTGACAGGCTACTATTTGTAACACAGTTGGGTGTGGTGCCCTCCCAGTTCAAAGACAAATCAGTTTCTTGATTTTTTATTTCAGGTGAATAAACGAGGCTGCTATCCTTGAGGAAGCTTGACCACTTAAAGTGTTCTTTTGGGGGGGGGGGGGGCTCATGTTACAGGAGTGATGGTGGTAAACTTAACTGCTAAATAATTAGCTTTTCAAAGTGGCTGGAACTATATCATGTCATTTTGGAGATCTAACAACTGCAGATCTGAACATAGGCTGGTTTGGCTGCACTGGACCTATAATATAGACAGTTTTAAAATTCATTACTCTGCTCATATATATATATATATATATATATATATATATATATATATATATATATTATCATATATTTATCCAACACTTGCAGGACACCCCTTTGAAGAAGGCCACAGGAAGAATCTGGAATCATCACATTGTTTAATGGCAGCATGCAAGCAGGCGACATGGAAGAGCACACATCAAGGAATCCTTACGCCAGACGCGTTTCGGGAGTCTCTGCCTCCCTTCTTCTGTGGCGTGCTGTTTAAAGAAAATGAAAGCGCTGTTGCACTGCGCACCCTTAAATTGAAACACCTTCTGAGGTGGGCATTGCCGACTGCATGGCCTTCTGGTTGTTGTGGTGCGCTGTATCTAATCTCAAGTGAGCGCGCTATTCATTGTCCCAATAAAACACAGTTAATATCCCAAGTGGGTTGATGAGGGCATCGACAGTCACCTGACCCACTTCCTTGCTGTCACTGTGAAAGGGTGGGCACCACCCTGCAGAGGCGCCTACCCGTCTTCCTCCTCGCACCTCAAACACCATAGTAGGCACTTGACAAGACCCGTACCGCAGCGGTGGACCTTCCTTCACGACCGGGACGGGCGTTAATAAATCAAATACTCGCAGGACACCCCTTTGAAGAAGGCCACAGGAAGAATCTGGAATCATCACATTGTTTAATGGCAGCATGCAAGCAGGCGACATGGAAGAGCACACATCAAGGAATCCTTACGCCAGCCGCGTTTCGGGAACCTCTGCCTCCCTTCTTCTGTGGCGTGCTGTTTAAAGAAAATGAAAGCGCTGTTGCACTGCGCACCATTAAATTGAAACACCTGCCGAGGTGGGCGTTGCCGACTGCACGGCCTTCTGGTTGTTGTGGTGCGCTGCAGTGACAATCCAAAAATGGGGACGGGTGGTCAGGACTGACATTGAGACTTGCTGGTCTGTGTTTCTTTCTGCACAGAAATCTTACAAAAGTGCCCACTTTGCGATGATGTCACATGGCAAGCTCTCCTAGCACTACTAGTGTACTAGAGTGACAGTGTTTCACTGTGGCCTGATTTGAACCAAGTTAGCCTCTTCCCAGTTCAGGTGCAACATATGGTTGATTATTGGGTAACAAATTGAAAAATGTGTGTTGAACCCAAGACAAAGTTTTCACTTAAAAACTTGCAGTTCCCCCATAACCACTCCCTATTTTCTGCTTTATAGAATTTGTCATTGTTCATACTATTCTAGTATTTTTTTAACTTGATGTCAGCAACGCAGCGTATGGTACTTCTTATCCCTGATGATACTTTTTTGGAAGTATGTGGTTGGAAGGTTGTTGGATGTGGTATGTTCTGTGTGGGAGATATGATTGAGGTGCTTGAGTTCCTACTTTATACCACATAAATGCCTGCCTTAAAAGATCCTAAATGTCCAGCTGTGAATGTGAGGATCAAGTACAAATTCTCCACAAAGGTTAATGGGGCAAACATTCTATACAACTACGAACACTAATACCCCAGTAAACGAACAACAGAAATCCTGTGTCCACCAGTGGCTCGTTTGAGTAACCTTGGAAGCCCTTCAGTTGCATCAGATGTGTAGATAAAATCTCTGGATTATAAAACACAAGCCAGGTCAGACTTCCGTTTTAGAGTAACACTTGGACCCATAAGCGCTCGCTCAACCTGGATTGAAAATAAGGAGTATATAGGCCTCTGTGAACAGGTTAGCAGGTACTGGCTACTTTGGATTCATTTTGTCTGAACATGTATGTATTGTAATCCATTGGAGCTTCTTCATTTTTTTTAAAGAAAGCAGTGGGTTAGCGTTACAATAATTGAGAGAAAACACGTACATTTTAATAAAAAATAATTATCAAGTTAATGTGAAAAAGGCCTTCTACTTTTGAATGTATAGCTCTACTACTTGTTAACGTATTTCTCTTAATTGCCATGAGTGTATTAATATGTCAGTTATTTACTCGCATTCAAGTTTTTTTTTGTTTTTCAGTCAGCTGCATTCCTAACCCTATATATATTTTCAGTTTTTTAAATATTTTATGTTGTTTGCACTTCCTGAGTTAGAATAGTTTAGCAATTTGGGAGGTAAATTGACAGTGAACTCACATTTCAATTAACGTTTACTTGGATCTTATTTCCTATACCTAACTTTAGCAATGGGGATGCATCCGATGGGAGTTCCACCAGCTGGTCCCGGGCCAACGCCAGGAATGCCTCTTCATGCAGCTAGTATGACCCCAAAGCCATGGACTGAAGGTATTTCATACTTGTATACAAGAATGATACAGGCTATAGTTATACTTAAACTGCACTTAAAAGGAACTTTAAGATTTCTGTTCAGTGTCCCTAAGTTAACACCTGCCACATTTAAGAACTTTAATGACATGCCACCATTGTTTTGATGGTGACAACACACAACCTTTTTAGGAACAAATAAGCCCATTCTGTAACTAGGAACGAATCAGAAGTTATTTGAAGTGGGTATTTACTCTTGTTCTTTGTCATTGCTCATTAATTGAGTCTACATCTATTAATCACTTGATTGCTTGTCTGGCTACATTCTTAAGCCTATTTTAAACACCCTTGCCACTGCTGCTGCCACCATCTGAGAGAATGTGAACAACAGGGGTTAGGTCCTTTACGTGGTGGGGGCTAGACCCTATATAAGTAACAAGCAGCACACAGTGCCCACACCACAGTTACTCAATACGTATTTTGAAGGGTAAGAAACCAATTTATTGTCGCTTCCCTAGACCACATTACTTTGTGTTCATGATTTTATACCTTTTTCAAGTTTTCAAAAAAATTATAGCAGGAAAAGACAATGAATTCAAATATTTACAAGGCTAATTAAACTTTCTACAAACATTAAAAGACAAACATTATTTACACATTAGAAAACATTTTGACATCAAGCATTTACAACAAAATTACAAAAAAATGATAATGGTTTCATCACAAACAACAATTATTACAAACGACAAATGAGAGAAACTAGAGCTGGGAGGAAAAATATAAGCAACTCAATGACATGAGTTTTCTAAATACTGGTCCAGCCGGTCCTAGTGTTTTTTATTTTTAACTCCCAAACAACACTACCCACGCGTTTCTAGACCAGGCGTAAAGTCACTGGTCTGTCATCAGGGCTGTATGTGTCTTGTATCAAAACTGTTCAATGGAGGACTTCGAGAGGGGTCTTTTGAAGGTCCTTTTGATAAATATCGTGGCCAGACAGGGATGCCTTATTCTTTTAGAACTGCCGAATTGCGGCGGGATCAATTTTGGCGGCGTAACCATCGAGGTTGAATCTTCCTTCGTTTTCTTATTTTCAAGGAAAAAGGAGTATCACTATCACCATCCTGCTGCTTTAGCCACTGCTCGATACTGATGGGGTCTTCTTTCTCTCAATAAAGCCTTCAAAGGACCCCTCTCGAAGTCCTCCATTGAACAGTTTTGATACAAGACACATACAGCCCTGATGACAGACCAGTGACTTTACGCCTGGTCTAGAAACGCGTCGGCAGTGTTGTTTGGGAGTTAAAAACCATCATTGTAAAAAACACTAGGACCGTCTGGTCCAGTATTTAGAAAACTCATAAGTCATTGAGTTGCTTATATTTTTCCTCCCAACTCTAGTTTCTCTCATTTGTCGTTTGTAATAATTGTTGTTTGTGATGAAACCATTATCATTTTTTTGTAATTTTGTTGTAAATGCTTGATGTCAAAATGTTTTCTAATGTGTAAATAATGTTTGTCTTTTAATGTTTGTAGAAAGTTTAATTAGCCTTGTAAATATTTGAATTCATTGTCTTTTCCTGCTATTAATATTTTGAAAACTTGAAAAAGGTATAAAATAATGAACACAAAGTAATGTGGTCTAGGGAAGCGACAATAAATTGGTTTCTTACCCTTCAAAATACGTATTGAGTAATTGTAGTGTGGGCACTGTGTGCTGCTTGTTACCATCAGAGAGAAGGCATATTAGAGTTAGTCTATATTATTCTGTATTTCATTCCTTACATCTCTGTTTGCTCTTGTTCCTTTTCTGTTCCTCGCCTGATAAGACACAGAGTTAAATCTACTAGTCAGACCCACTCCTCATATAGCTAAGTAGTAACCTGTTTCGTTTAAAAAGTAGATTATATATACACAGACCAGTAAGCATCTTATGATCACCCATCTTACTATTTTCTGGAAATGCATGCCTGTGTATGCTTCACTACTGAATGGAGTTTTAACAAAAGTTTTACCTCTGACACCATGGATCATACACTCTTATTTTGAAAACAGGAGTCCCTTTTATTGACTCTGTAAATCGTATTGCTTTTTTACTCTCTTTATATACAGTTTTTCTTATAGGCTAGGTATGCTTAAAATCTATCATTATCACAAAAAACCTCCTGGAGCGTTTGCCAGGGGTCAGGGGGTTCACAGAGGAAGACAATCGGAGTATGTCCTCTCTAGAAATATATTTACACAAAAGATACTCCAATCACACTATGATACAGCGTGTTGCCAAATAGTGTGTACTCTAAAGTAAAAGATGTCTGTAGTGGTATGGATTACGCACTTTCCTACCTAGGGTATGAGGATCATACTAGTTATGGGCGTGTTTATTAAGGGGGAAAAAATCTAGTTCTTATTAGTTACCCTCACACACCCTAGTGGTGTCATGCTTCATCATCGGGTCACCACGGCTCCTAAAAGTCGAGGTGGGCTCAACCACAGTGTTGGGTAGCTCTTTAGATAGATGAAGGGCAGGGGACTTAAAGATAAAATTCCTGGAGCTGACCCCTGGTTTCCCTTTATTGGGTCAGATCCGGTTGTTAAAAATAGATAAAACGGGTCTCTTCTGGATTTTAATGGTCCTAAGACCCTAGTGCCGACATGTTTCAGTCCACGGGGGCCGTAAAGGTCCAGGACTTTCTTCAGGGCAGTTGAAAAAATCCCCCTTTATGTGTGGGAAATTACAGGATGGAAGTCCCTATCCTATTCGTGTTAAGAGGGAAGAGTAGCTTCTCCTCATTAGTGTAAAAATGTCTTGGTATTGCCAGGCTCCATCTGTAGGGCAAAAAATACACAAAGGAACAAATTATGTATCCACATGGTGATAGTGAATAGGTGCGTAACCCATGTATGAGCATGCTACATTCTGTGTGCATGCCATAAAAGTGGAGTGCTTGACCCCACTCAGTGCAAGTCATTCATACGCGATTGTGACAGGCTCCAAATAAAACAATGTTTTCATTGATTTATATTCTGTGTTCTATTGTAACATCGTATCTATCAGATAGAGATTTGTGAATAAACCGTGAATAAAAACTAGTGATCGCAGTCTCAATTGCAAAAAAAGGCACATTTCTTGTAATCAGCGTATAGGTAATGCTATACTTTCACCAGGGCTCTCATACATACATACATACATACATACCACGTGCACGTTAGAGTATTAACCGTGCTGTCAACAATACATACGTGCAGGCATGCCATGCGTGCTTTAGTGTTATTATTCGCACTTACCCAAACTTTGGGGGCTTCGTGCGTCTCAACTGACCGGAATGGGTGGTGTGGTCCTAAGAGTTTGACAATTACAAGGAATATGTGGTTTATAGAGGTATGACTCCTGATAATTGTATACCCAGATTACTACGACGGAGATCCGTCGAAAGAGGAGGAATGCCAGGGAAAGTGTAGACAGCCGGCTGACCCCGCTCATGTCGGGGGGAGAGAAAAAAGTTTGTTGCCATGACTCACTCAGTTAGAGGTCTCACCCGTCTGCTGCATCTAGCAATATCCCGGTCCCCGGCTCTGCGAGAAAAGAATGACCGGGAGATCGGACTTAAGAGTTACATTTGCTAGGTGTATTCACTTCCGGGAGTGACACTGCCAGAATGCGTGATCCGGATGTGGTCGGCGGATGAATGATCGTTTGACCCGGAGTTTCCGGTCCTGGAGAGTGAAGGTTCATGGGACGAGTAGTTCCTCAATTACATCGTTGAAGAGCCACATAACTTAATGCATAAATGTATTGACAGAAACGGATTGCTAATCTTATGTAAAATAATTTACAATTGAAAGCGAGGTGGAGCTTGAAAAATGCACTTGTCCAACACAAATATAAATGATCGAGTCTCTGGGTGAAGGTGATGTTGACGGTAACAATTGCTCGTTGGTGGCGGTACTTAATTTGCAGTTAAATGTACCTGATCTCTATTTTTTTATAAAAAACAAGATTCGAGCAAGAGAGTGGGGGTTGATAATGACAGTGGCCACGTGATGTCATGGGTCATCAAGAAAATGTGATCATGGTGATGGCTAGGAATTCCATGCAGATTGTGTTGTATCACTATTGTGATATGATCATCTTTTTATCTGGCCCCAAGGAATGGAGTCCTTTAATCCTTCTTCATGAGTCTTTAAACGGTAAACCCATCGTTGTTCCTTCTCCAATAGTGTTTTCTGTAAGTTGTTCGCTACTTTCACTTTTTCAATTACAGTCCATCTGATATCAGTGTCTTTGTGATGTTTTTCGACAAAGTGGGCTGTCAGCCTGGTCGCTGTGATAGCTCTTCTGATGGTGCTCCTATGCTCACAGATGCGGGTTTCTACTTTTCGTGAGGTCATCCCTACGTATAGTAGGTTGCACAGGCATCTGATGAGGTAGATCACCCCCTCCGTGTTACAATTTGTATAGAGATCAGGTACATTTAACTGCAAATTAATTACCGCCCCCGACGAGCAATTGTTACCGTCAACATCACCTTCACCCAGAGACTCGATCATTTTATATTTGTGTTGGACGAGTGAATTTTTCAAGCTCCACCTCGCTTTCAATTGTAAATTATTTTACATGAGATTAGCAATCCGTTTCTGTCAATACATTTATGCATTAAGTTATGTGGCTCTTCAACTATGTAATTGAGGAACTACTCGTTCCATGAACCTTCACTCTCCAGGACCGGAAACTCCGGGTCAAACGATCATTCATCCGCTCACCACGTCCGGATCACGCATTCTGGCAGCGTCACTCCCGGAAGTGAATACACTTAGCAAATGGAACTCTTAAGTCTGATCTCCCGGTCATTCTTTTCTCGCAGAGCCGGGGACCGGGATATTGCTAGATGCAGCAGACGGGTGAGACCTCTAACTGAGTAAGTCATCGCAACAAACTTTTTTCTCTCCCCCCAACATGAGCAGGGTCAGCCGGCTGTCTAGACTTTCCTTGGCATTCCTGCTCTTTCGACGGATCTCCGTCATAGTAATCTGGGTATACAATTATCAGGAGTCATACCTCTATAAACCACATATTCCTTGTAATTGTCAAACTCTTAGGACCACACCACCCATCTCGGTCCGTTGAGACGCACGAAGCCCCCAAAGTTTGGGTAAGTGCGAATAATAACACTAAAGCACGCATGGCATGCCTGCACGTATGTATTGTTGACAGCACGGTTAATACTCTAACATGCACGTGGTATGTATGTGTGAGAGCCCTGGTGAAAGTATAGCATTACCTATACGCTGATTACAAGAAATGTGCCTTTTTTTTGCAATTGAGACTGCGATCACTGGTTTTTATTCACGGTTTATTCACAAATCTCTATCTGATAGATACGATGTTACAATAGAACACAGAATATAAATCAATGAAAACATTGTTTTATTTGGAGCCTGTCACAATCACGTATGAATGACTTGCACTGAGTGGGGTCAAGCACTCCACTTTTATGGCATGCACACAGAATGTAGCATGCTCATACATGGGTTACGCACCTATTCACTATCACCATGTGGATACATAATTTGTTCCTTTGTGTATTTTTTGCCCTACCGATGGAGCCTGGCAATACCATGACATTTTTACACTCATGAGGAGAAGCTACTCTTCCCTCTTAACACGAATAGGATAGGGACTTCCATCCTGTAATTTCCCACACATAAAGGGGGATTTTTTCAACTGCCCTGAAGAAAGTCCTGGACCTTTATGGCCCCCGTGGACTGAAACATGTCGGCACTAGGGTCTTAGGACCATTAAAATCCAGAAGAGACCTGTTTTATCTGTTTTTAACAACCGGATCTGACCCAAGAATAACGGGAAACCAGGGGTCAGCTCCAGGTATTTTATCTTGAAGTCCCCCGCCCTTCATCTATCTAAAGAGCTACCCAACACTGTGGTTGAGCCCACCTCGACTTTTAGGGGCCGTGGTGACCCGATGATGAAGCATGACACCTCTAGGGTGTGTGAGGATAACTAATAAGAACTAGTTTTTTCCCCCCTTAACAAACACGGTCATAACTAGTATGATCCTCATACCCTTGGTAGGAAAGTGCGTAATCCATACCACTACAGACATCTTTTACTTTAGAGTACACACTATTTGGCAACACGCTATATCATAGTGTGATTGTAACCATATTTACACAAAAGATACTCCAATCTATACACAAAAACTCACTGACATTTCAAGTCTCGATTTTTTTGCACAAAATATATACACTACGTAATTTTTACAGACAACAAATAAGTACAAATTTATACATATATTGGGATCGCAAACAGTGAAGCATGCTCTTACAAACATAACCCTATATCAATTCCTCGGGTTAGCGTCCTACTCTTTTGCCAGGGTTACAGTTTTTTCTTGGCAATTCCTAGTACTTGGTCCTGTTAGAGTTAAGAGTCTATTCCTAAACAGTATCTTGGTGGGCTTAGGAAGTCTGGCTCCACTTGTTTTTTTCAGCTGTGTCTTTCGTATATAATGTACTCTAATCCTCTATTAATAATGCCAACGCGTTTTAACCTTTGTAATTATGGACCTCTTATTTTATATAAGGTCTTCCTCAGGGCACGATCTATGTAACGTAGGACAAGTTTCAATTTCACTTATTGTTAAGGGGGGGGGGTTGTTCTTGAAATTAGGTGCTGTCTCTTATTCAGGTCTGATAAATGGAGTTTCTGACTTGCCACTTTATTTCAACATGCTCATTCTTCTTTTATGTGGAGGTTTGTATTTTTGTATAGAGTCGGCGCGGCCCCTTCTCCGCAGGTTAGTTTTCTTTCTCACTCTTCGGACGGGCTTGTTTCTTCTTAATCGATTGCGGCTCTCTTGGCGTCTGATGTCATCTCAGTGCGCTGTGCACTACTGAATGGAGGCGTCTCTTGAGAGTTCTGTGTTAAGCAGAGTGAATATCTTCCAAACAGTTTATTTCTCTTGTATGGATGGATCTGTCAGAATCTCTAAGGTGTTTTGTGATGTGTGATCAATGCCAGGCGCTGGCAGGGTGTGGGGGTGCAGAAATAATGATTTTGAGTTAAAACCCTGATTGTTTACGTCGGCAGTATGGTGGGACACTAAACTTGTCTCCAATAAAGATTTATTTTTTCTTCTTGGTCATGGGTGCATTGCTGCATCACCCACTTGCCCTGTGGAAAATTATGAAACTCCTGTTATTCTAAGCTCTTTGGTGCCATTCAGAAGAGCCCTATCAGTCTAGTGATGTCTCAGGGTATGATCCGTTCTCCCCTTCATGGAGGACATGAGATTACTCTGATCCTCGTATCTTAACAACTTACCAGTTGAAGACATTGTGCTTAGAGCAGTGGTTCGTAACCAGGGAGTCCTTGAAGCCCACACCTGTGGTCAGTGACTGATTAGAAAATTAAATAATATTAGAAGATTAATAAAGTATATGAACATAACAAAGCAAAACTTAAATGCTTTATGAATGTCAAAGCATTTAAAATTGGAGTCTAAAGATTAAGTTGGGGGGGCGTAGCCAAGCAACATGGCCGACAGGACGTAGGCTCCCGCGGCTCCTGGCAGGCCGACACTGCAATCTTACATTAAAGAACCTTTTCTGGGTCACCATTCGCCCCAAAGCGGGGTGCAAGAGTGCCAGGAACTGTGCCCACATCCTGGTGGAATTTCTGGGCGGACCGCTCGAAGGGAAGGTCGGAGATCGGTTCAGACGTTGCAGAGGCCGGATCAGACGCTGTGGAGGCGGGGCTGAATTCACGGGAAGCCGGAGACTGGGCCTGTATTCGCGTATAGGCGGTAGAGCTCGCCCGAGACACCGGCGGTAACTAGAACCCCCGGACCAGAGGGGCCCACGGTGGTGGAGGCGAGGGTGGTGACCGCCTGCGACCTAGACTGCTGGTGATAGTTGGAGGGCAAATCCTGTCAGGAGTTATCGGAGCGCCCAAGGTGACTGCTGGGCCACTGGCGCTGGGGGAGCCGCCCTGCTGGTGGGAGAATTGTCCGGGGAGGTGCCCTCTGTTATCGGGGCCCTCCCGTTCAGACCCGAGCCCTGCTCCGGAAATCCTGGCCTGGTGAGCGACTGCTGTGTGGGCTCGGGGAGGATCCTGATTGCCAGCGATGCGTGGCCTGGTCCCGTTGGACCGAGAAGAGCGGACCCCAGGAGTTCATGGTCATCGGGCCCTGGAGGGGGGAGGAGAGATTCGGCGGCGACGAGAATTTCGGCGGCGACGAGACCCGCTGCTGGCTGGAGCCCCCGGGTGCTGGGGAAAGTAGGCGGTGCTGCTGGCCCTCCTGTCTGAAGCCTGGAGGCGCAGCTTCCTACTGATGTTGGTGTGATTGTTCGGCGGAAATGCTGTGGGGACATAGATCTCGGCCCTCCGGTGCGGGAGCTGCGGCCTGCTGGTGGGACAGAGGGAGGCGCCCGTGGGACACTGCGCATCTTCTGACGACCAAGAACCCCTGGGAGTGTCGCGGAGACCTGTTGTGGGTCAAGTTAGCGGTACGCTTCACCGGGGCTTGCGAACGGAGGCCGACTTGGTGGAGACCGGGCAATAAACATCAGGGACCCCACTGCCCCTTAAAGGGCCAAGGAGAGCACGGGGGCACATGCAATGCGTAAGGACAAGATGTCTCGTTCCTCGCAGCCTAACACAATAACGCAATATACCACCCTGCGGCTACCCTCGCAGCGGATAACGCGCCAATCGGGCCAGGTCGAGGGGGCGGAAGCTCCCGGGGAGCCCTCCAGAGCGGAGCTGCTGAAGGCGATCCAGGGCTCACACTCTGCATTGGAATGACCAATAGAAAAAGTGTCTATCGATGTGAATTTGCTGCGGACAGATCTCCGTAAGGTGGCAGATAAAGTCTCAGATGCAGAGGGGAACATAGTACAGTTGCAGGGGGAAGTGGCGTCCCTTAAAAAGACAGTCTCACAACTTACGGCCACGGCGGGAGCCCTGGAGCGGAGAGCAGAGGATGCGGAAGGGATGCTTCTCGCCTATGGAACACCTTCCCCTTTGAGATCGGGTCCTGCTCGGATCTCATGTCATTTAGGAAAGCTTTAAAAACATGGCTCTTTAGGCAAGCATATCACTAATTCCAAATCTTCTCACATCCCCAGGTTCTGTTCTCTGTCTATCTTAGCGCCAGGAAACCAATCGGTGGCAGCGCGCTCAATAAATACTTTTTAACATTAACATTAACAGGGTGTGAGGCAGTAACATCAGGGTCCTTGGCGTCCCGGAACGGGCGGAGGCGGGGAACGCGGAGCGCTTCCTGGAGAACTGGATTGGTACAGAACTATGCCCGAGTGGTCTATCGGAGCTCTTCGTGATCGAGCGGACCTGGGGCCCCTCCGCGCGACCTCATTGCCAAAATCCTCAATTACCAGGACAGAGACTGTATCCTGAGGGCGGCGGAGGAGACTGCAAACCTCACCTTCAATCAATCAATCAGGGAGTTTGTAAAGAGCACTGCTTACCCGCTCGGGTCTCAAGGCGGAGGGGGGGGGGAAGCTGCAGCTAGTGGTCGAAGGGCCAGGTCTTGAGCAGTCTTCTGAATGCCGGGAGGTCTGCGGTCTGTCGTAGGAGGAGGGGGAGGGCGTTCCAGGACTTGGCGGCACGGTGGGAGAACGATCTGCCCCCGGAAGTGGTTCTGTGGATGCTTCGAGAATAACATGGTCTCCATTTATCCAGACTACACCCAGAGCAGGAAAAAGGAGCAGCGGAAATCCTTCTTGGGAGTTCAAACAGAAACTCCGGGAGATGCACCTACAGTATATGCTGCTTTATCCGGCCAAACTTAAGGTACTGTCACAGGGGAAGGCGCATTTCTTTGATTCCCCGGAAGAAGTTTGTGAGTGGTTGGAGATCAGGGGAGATGCCCCCCGCTGGGAGAACGGGGGGGGGGGGCCCGCAGGACTTGGGGAACCCGACCACCGAGGAGACGCGCCAGCAGACAGAGACGCTGCTCCGATACAGCTGAGAGTGAGGAGAGACGCAGAGTTACAGTGGGGATGGTAGGGCCCTACGTCTGGAACCTCCAGAGACTGGGGGCTTGTCGGCGATGTCGAAGCCTCCCGTGCCAGATGAAATATTGGTCCCGGATACACTGCAGGTCACGGTGGAAGATATATCGCCTACCGCCTCTGCGGTCCCTGGGACAGCGGGGGACAAGACTCCTGAGTCGGCGGATCCATCTTGAAGAGGCTTAGTGGTTGCGTGTATTTGTTTGTATGATGTATGACATGCGTCCCGGCCTCGATGGGCCTCCACCAGTGGCGAGTATGAGTGCTGCGTAATACATAGGGGATATTTCTTCTCTCCGTGCAGAATGTGGGGGAGGGCGATGGATGGATGGATGGATGAAGGAGGGGGAGGTTGGAGCCTGGAGTGGGTCTAGACTTGGGAAGAACGGTTTGAGCCCTGTATTAATTCTGTAATGGTGGGCTTTGCTGGAAGTCGCGGTGGGAGGAGAGTTTTTCTTTAGCTTGTGCGGGTTAGCCTTGTTGGGCGAATGGGGTGGCTGTGCACGTCCTGGCACCAGCGGGGAAAGGGCATATTGTCATGTTTTGTTGTTGCTGGTATATTGCTCGTGGGTGGGGGGATGGGGGACTGTTGGAAGGGGATGTTGAATGGGAATGTTTTAGGCATCGTTTGTATTACATTTCGGGCACTATGACCAGAGCGCTATTGCAGGGTAGATTGCATTGGAAATCATGGGGTATAAGTTTGAGTTGGAACGTGAGGGGGCTAGGCATGTGCACTAAGAGGTATAGAGTCCTATCCTTCCTTTGAAGACACAGAGTCTCAATTGCATGTCTCCAGGAGACCCACCTTGAAGATGAAGGAGCACAGAAGTTGGAAAAAAAAGTGGCGAGGTCAGATATTCCATGCTTCTTTCTCTACATATGCCAGAGGGGTTCTGATCTGGGTGGCACCTGGGTTACCGTTCGCTATTCACTACGTGGAGGCGGACATTCATGGTAGATACCGGTTTCTCAGGGCTAAACTGGATGGCAGGGAAATTGTCATATTGAATTCTTATGCACCCAATACTGATGACCCGACCTTCTTTCAGGCCTTGCAGGACGTCCTGATCCACGACCTGGGGTCTCCGGTCCTTTGGTTTGGGGACTTTAATTGTGTTATTGACCCAGTCCTGGATAGGTCTCCACCCCGTGAGGGTACAAAACCTTGTATGACAGTACAGCTCAGGGAGGTCATGGAAAACATAGGGGCGGTGGATATTTGGCGCCTGAAGAATACGGCACAGAAAGTGAATACCTGCTTTTCCCCCACCCACAACACGTAAAGTCGCCTAGATAGAGTCTAAGTGGCGAATGCTGACCTTAACATGTCCGTGGATGCTACCCACCAGGCTCGTTTTTTATCAGACCATTCCCCAGTAGCCTGCGTGGTCCAGTGGGGGACCCGGTTATCCGTCCTCGGACTTGGAGGCCCCAGTGGCTATCCTCTGAGACCAGGTGGGGAGATGGCCGTTGGGGACTATGTGGACCTCAATTGGGGAGAGGGAGGCATCTCCTCGGCCACGAAGTGGGGGGCCCTGAAGGCGGTAGTGAGGGGCGCTTGTATGGGACTCACCTACGGAGTCCGGAAACAACTCCTCCAGGATCTCCGGACGGCAGAGGATACTCTCCTGCATGTTCAAAACTTGGCGGGCCCTAGTGCTCCACAGAGGGTAGAGGAACAGACTGCCCGCGCTCGGCTACATGATATCCTTGATAGACTTGACAAATACACCTTGGGCCAATATAGGCAACGCCTCCACAGGGAGGGCGATAAGTCAGGGCGGCTTCTGGCTTGGATCGTTCGGACGGAGCAGACCCCTGAGCGTATCGTAGCCCTGCAGGACCTGAACGGGGACATGGTTTATTCGGAGCAGGCCATCCTCTGGGTTTTCCAATCCCACCTACGGCGAGTATACACTGCGGACCCAGATATTTCTGAGGTCTCTTATCTCCCTTATTTACAGGGGTTGCCTCTACCAACCCTTTCGGATTCGGACCGGGAGGATTTGGATGCGGGCCTGACGTTGGCCGAGGTCCGTATGGCTCTGGCCCGCTTGCCGCGGGCCAAGTCGCCGGGAGCGACGGGTTCCCACCGGAATTTTACCATGAATTCCGGGACACACTGGCGCCGCTCCTATTGCAAGTATTTCTAGAGGCGTTCGAGAGCGGGGGTCTTCCACAGAGCATGGCTCGGGGGGGAAATTTGTATGATCCTTAAACCGGGGGGTGACAAATATGACCCTTCGTCGTATCGTTCGATTACCATGATAAATATGGACGTCAAAATATTGACTTAACTATTGGCCTCCCGGCTAGCACCCCATATGGAGCATCTGGTACACCAAGACCAATGCGGATTCATTCCTGGGCGAAATACAGCCATGAACCTGAGACGTTTGAATCACATCCAGCATGAGGTATGGGGTAGGGCAGAACAGAACAGACAGTCTTGGTCTCCATAGATCTTGCCAAGGAGTTTGACACGGTCGACTGGGCCTACTTGCAGGAGGTCCTCCGGGCGATGGGCTTGGGGCCCAACTTCTGCCGTTGGATTCATATCTTATATAGTTCCCCTTGCGCCAGGGTGCATTTGGGAGCCGCGTGATCAGAGGAGTGGCAGCTAGGACGAGAAACGAGACAGGGGTGCCCCCTCTCGCCACTACTTTTTGCCCTAGCGATAGAGCGGTTTGCCGTAAGGATTCGATCTCGAGTCGAACGGACGGATCCCTCGACCCCTCACAGTCCGGCTTCCGAGCCAATCACAGCACCGAGACCGCCCTCATCGCCGCCACCGATGACATCCGAGCCCTGATGGACAACGGAGATACAGCGGCCCTCATCCTCCTAGACCTCTCCGCGGCATTCGACACTGTCTGCCACCGCACCCTAGTACAGCGCCTCAGCAACGTCGGAATCCAGGACAAGGCGCTGGAATGGGTCATCTCCTTCCTCGACGGAAGAACACAGAGAGTCCGCCTACCACCGTACAAGTCAGAAGCCACCGAAGTCATCTGCGGCGTCCCTCAAGGATCCTCTCTGAGCCCCACCCTCTTCAACGTCTACATGAGCCCCCTCGCGGCCATCGCACGCCAACACAACCTCAACATAATCTCCTACGCCGACGACACCCAGCTGATCCTCTCCCTGACCAACGACCCCGCCACCGCCAGAGCCAACCTGCACGAAGGGATGAAAGAGGTAGCCGAGTGGATGACGACCAGCCGCCTGAAACTGAACTCGGACAAGACGGAGGTCCTCATCCTGGGCCCCTCACCCTCCGCCTGGGACGACTCCTGGTGGCCTCCGGCCCTGGGCACCGCACCCAAACCGACAGACCATGCACGCAACCTGGGCTTCATCCTGGACTCCTCCCTCTCCATGACCAGGCAAGTCAACAACGTTTCCTCGGCGTGCTTCAACATCCTACGCATGCTACGGAAGATCTTCTGGTGGATCCCCACCGAGACCAGGAAGACCGTCACCCAGGCCCTCGTCACTAGCCGACTGGACTACTGCAACGCCCTCTACGCCGGTACCACCGCCAAGCTCCAGAAGAGACTCCAGCGGATCCAGAACGCCTCAGCCAGACTCATCCTCGACATCCCACGAACCAGCCACATCTCCGGACACCTGAGAGACCTTCACTGGATCCCCGTCAACAAAAGAATCACCTTCCGCCTCCTCACCCACGCACACAAAGCCCTACACGACCAAGGCCCGAGCTACCTCAACAGCCGAATCAACTTTTACGCTCCCAAACGCCACCTCCGATCAGCCAACCACGCCCTCGCCGCCGTCCCCCGCATCCGAAGAGCGACTACAGGAGGAAGGTCCTTCTCCTACCTGGCCGCCAAGACCTGGAACTCCCTCCCGACCGACCTGCGCCTGACCCAAGACCACCTCTCCTTCAGGAAGAAGCTGAAGACCTGGCTGTTCGAGCAGTAGCGGCACCCCCCCCCCCCCCACCCCCCACCCCCAGCGCCTTGAGACCCTACGTGTATGTAGTGCGCTTTATAAATGTCATTGATTGATTGATTGATTGATTGATCTGAGATGAGGCCATGGGGCATCCAGGTGGGAGACACGTGCAATGTTCTGTCGCTATAAGCGGATGACGCCTTGTTTTATTTGAAAGCCCCGAGGGAGGCGCTCCCGATGTTGCTGCACCACCTGGACCGCTTTGGTGAGGCGTCTGGTTTGAGGCTTAATCGTAGTAAGTCCCTGATCTTCCTGCTATCGGGTCTGGACTCGTACCCCTTGAGGACTTGCCAGAGCTCGGGCTGCGCTGGGAACGGGACAGTTTTTGATATTTAGGCATTAATGTGGCCTCTACAGTGGCGCAATCACTGGCCCGCAATATAGACCGGGTGATTAAGTCCCTCCAGCAATCCGTGTCTTTTTGGAACACCCTACCCCTATCTCTAATAGGGCGACTGGCCGTCGCCAAGATGGTGATGTTGCCAAGGACACTGTATGTCCTTCAAAACACGTTGTGCCCTCTTCCGCCTAGGATTTTTCGGACCCTTAACACACCGCTCACATCCCTGCTGTGGGCTGGTCGGCGCAGCAGAGTGGCTCTCCACACTGTTGTGCGCTCCTTTGAGGAGGGGGAATTAGAAGCCCCGCACTTCGATCTATCCTACTACGCAGTGCAGCTACTACCAGATGCCAGGTGGTTTGCAGATGCGGATGTCTGGGAAACGCGATTACTGGCAGGGAGAGTGACGGTGCAGGAGCTTCAGATGGCGTTAATGCACGGGACCCGTGCCGGAGCCGCATTACCCTACGTCGTGAGGCACACAGTGGGCGTATGGCAATGATTCATAGAAAGAATCCTACTCTTGGCGCCCTTTCATAGAGATTTACAGATCTGGATACTGGCCCCTATGGTAGAAATAGAAAACCATATGTGCTTCCGCTAGTGGAGAGAGGGGGGCTGTGAGGTCCTGGCTGATCTGTACCCCTTGGAGAGCTTCTTGACGTACGAGCAGGCGGAGGAGACCTTTGGCCTTAGTGGGGGACAGTATTTACATTACCAGGGATTGAGTGCCATAGTGCTCTCGGTCTGGCCTCAGTGTCCGGAGATACCTCCAATGACTCACACCATACATATCCTCCTGTCCTGCCGGAGGGGACGCAGGCTGATATCCTTGCTGTACGTAGCTATGAAGCGGGATTCCGCCCCACCGGTGCCGCCGACATGGACGGCCTGGGAGGCGGACCTGGGATCGCCACTGGACCAGGGGCAGCGGAAGCGCATAGGGGCCTTGACACTTCGGGTGTTCTGTAATGCGCGCTTCAAGCTCATTCATTTTAACTTCCTTCACCGCACCTACCTCACTCCGAAGATGTTAAGCTGTTACTCGGAGGATAGAAGGGACAACTGCCACAGATGTAGCGCGGAGGGGGCAGGATTCCTGCATCTGGCCTGGGTGTGCCCGTTAGTGGGGGGCTTCTAGGCACGGGTTGTGGGCCATATAACTGCCACCACTGGCCTTCGGATCAAGCTAACACCCTTACATTGTCTGCTGGCATTAGTCCCTAAGCCGAGGAAATGGAAACTTTCATATAAATTATTACAACTGATGTTGGTGCTGGCTAGGCGCAGGGTCGCTATGACGTGGATGGGATAGAGGGCTCCAGAGATAGGCACATGGCTTAAAGATGTGAGGGAATGGACCCTCGCGGAGGAAACACACATGCAGAACACAAGGTGAGATGAGAAATTGCAAGAGGACTTGCTGGCATGGCGAACCATGTGTATGACCGGGTCGGCTACGGATGGGCAATTATCACACAGCGACTCAGACGGGACCAGTGGCAAATTATTTTCAGCGCAAGAATCAGGGTCTGAGGGGGAGAGGGAAGGGGACTCCTGAGGGGTTGCTCATACAGTGCATGGGGCTGGACCTGGTCTGTCTCCTCACGATGACACTTGTCCTTTGCTTGTTATTTTACTGTCCCTCATGAACTTACGTATCTCAAGATGACCGAGATGTGCCATAATGGGTCCGTCGATCTTTATACAAATGTTTTTATGTTTTTATGATGCCTTTTTTTTGGGGGGGGGGGGGGTCTTTTTGTTCGTTATAAACTCGAAAATAAAGTTTAAAAAAAAGATTAAGTTGCTATCCCTATTTTGGTTTGTGGGAGTAGTTAAAGTACAGTAAACAGAAACTGTTGTGGATGATTGGTGACCTCAATTGGAGCACTGGCATGCGCCAAGAAAAAAACGAAAGCATGCAGTAGAGGGAAAAAAGTCAAAGTGAGGTGCTAGAACAATAGTTCTTTACCTGTGGCCCGTGAACCTCTGCGGGTCCACCAGGCCTTCTTAGGGGGTAGGCAATTGTTTTACAAAATTAAATAGTATTAACATTCATCAATTAAAATTAATAATGTATATACAAACAGAGATGCAAAATTGAAATAAAAATTCAATATTTTACTAGGGAATTACACAAAATATTTCATCATTTGTTTGGTGTATAATTGTTTTTGTATTTATGTGTGTTTTGTAGGTCCAGATTGTAAAAATTGCCTGGTATTCCCTGCCTTCCAGTAATGACTAAGTGGGGGGTAGGGTCCACAGATGCCGAAAGATTAGGAACGGCTGTCCTAAAGTCTACCATTCTGTTTCATCTTTTAGAAATAAAAGAGAATTTTCAAAAGCTCAATACTTCCCTTTGAAATTAAAATGTCGATATTTGCATTTTTTTTTTGTGAGTTAAATACAATTTTTAATAATTTGTTTATTTGTTTGATGTATCCTTGTTTTATTAATATATTTTTGTGGTTCAAGACATAGAAGTTGCTTAGGCTGAGGTCCTCGGCTTTCAGTAGTGAGTCATTGGGGGTCCACAAAAGTCAAAAAGGTTAAGAACCGCTGGCTTAGAGCATTGAAAAAGTTCGGATTTGTAATCTATTTATTTGCTGTCAGCTGCCATTTTTGAGTCCTTGAAGTATTCTAAGAATTTACAGTGGCTGCTACCTCCAGGCCCAGCTCTATAAGCTCATATCCGTTTTTAGGTCTCTCCAACGCAGCGCAAATCTGCTGCATAGGAGACCTTTAGCTGTCGTTCAGCTCTTTTTCGAAGCACATACTCGTGCTGGTGGGGGCATCCACCTTGCGGGAGCGCGCCACAAGCACGAGTATGTGCTTTGAAAAACAGCAGACTGCGCGCGAATGCACCACTCCCAGGCTTGTTCCTTCCATGCAGTTACCGGCAACACAAGCGCGCGTGCGCATCACTCCCTGCCGGGCTTGTTTCTTTTGACTTGGCTCATGGTGCTGTCCCCATTCACCTCCTGCCGTCACTGCATTTCCTGTTCATGTAAGCGCCTGTCGCAATTCAGTTAATCTCCTTATACGGCGCCATGCCCCACCACCTCCTGCCCATCGTACCATTTGGTATTTATATTGTCACGCTGTGATTTTACGATTGGTTTATTTATTTTAAATGCTTTGTATGCTTCTCTCACCTGGACGGGGTTAGCTACACAGGCAGAGACCTAGAAAACTTGAGAGTGCAGTAATCTGGAGCTTTTCTCTTCCTGTGCATTATCCCCTTTCCTTTATAGTTTTCTCCCCTGTAGTACTTAATTCCTGTGGTGCTTTCTGTAGTTACTCAACAACGCTGAGGCACCATCCACTGCCATCATGGTGCGGCTATACTTATTTCAGTCCTTGCACCTTAAAACCTACAAGGTCCCCACCCTCGGTAGCTGTCCCCAGGAGTGACTCTAACCTGTTGCCTGTTTCTCTGTGGTGTCCTCCAGAACTTATTTTCATCCTATCCCACACTGATTCTTTTATACAGTGGTATCAAACATATTTTTATCCTACATACATTTGGGGATATGTTTTGCTCTCCTGCTTTGTGTTAGGAGTCCTTTTCCAACCCTCATAACAAAAGTACAGGGGACCTAAACAAATGTTTGTTACTGCGTCCACCGGGCTCCTTGCTTAATGGCACACTTGGCATATTAAAAATTATCAGCACCACCGCCCTAGAAGCTCACTATTACCATTCCCCATTTACTGAGTAAGGTTATTGATTGTGTTGTGCTAATTTGCCTTGATGCTGATTCACATACCTCTCTTTAAATTCAAATGTTCACGGCTAATGTGCTGTTATTCACATGCCACGCTGCCTGTCCTCCTCCCATTCCATTTTCCTCTCCCTACAGTTCATTATTTCAACCCATTGTATTGTGTCCTTGCTCAACCATGACCCCGACTGCTCCTGTCTCTGGCTGTCTGGCAATTAGGTAGTATGATATATAACCATAGGGGGCTTTAGCAGCCCATCCTTCGTGTGTCTCAGCCCGGACTGATGCAGTTTCCAGGGGAAAAACCAAACACACAAAAGAACTGTTGTGCGCTCCATGGGCAGTGTCTCAGGTCTTATCCCAGCCTCACTAGAGTATTTCACAGGTCTTTAAAAGTCCATTTGCATCCCAATAGGAAATGGTTAACAAGGCTTTGTAATAGATTCAGTGAATACCTGCAGCACTGGTTCATGCTTGTTTAATTCAAAGTGCCACTACGTCGTCAGCAATTTCATCTCACTTTGCCCATGAGGATTTTACTGTCTTAGAAAAAGGTCTAGCATTCCTCCTCTTTCGGCATCCAGAAAAATATCCATCCTCAAAGACTACCCTCATTGCAAGACTGTCACTACGCGCATGAACCAGTATGAAACGCTGTGCAAAACTTGAAGAGTGCCCTGCCCTTAGTTCTAGGATAGGGTTGATAAACCTTGGGATGGCCTAGACGATTGGTTTACCAAGACTGCTCAAATAATGCAAACATTTGAACCAAAAATACATCCTGGTGCTGTTTGAAATGTGAGAAACCTTGAATTAACTATGTTACTTCTAAATACTCTGATTTGAATTCCCGGCCGGTGTTTTTTTTTTATATAGGTCAAGCCTACTAGACAGTGCACGCGCTGTCTGGTGTGAGACATATTATGGCTTACAAAGAACATAAAGGCACTTGGAACCTGCCCATTGTTTACCATTGGTTGACTTTCTAGTCACTCTTATTTGCCACCTTCTTATTTGTGTCCCAGCTTCTCAATCTTGTGTTTGTCCCTACCATGGAGCATTGCCTCTATGTAATCTCTCTCTGCTTCCTTTTCAAGAACTACTCTTTTCTTTTGTGTTAAATATTTAGTGCGCATGTGTTTTCGAGTTGCCTCCCCCTTGTACGTCTGTCGTCCTGCCCTTCTTGTTGCTCCCTGTCGCCCATGAGCTTCTCCCTATTGGTTCTCCACACCTGCGCCCTCCTTTTTTTTCTCCCCGTTATGGCTTCAGCCACTCGTACCCTCTGTGTTGCTTTACCCAACGCCTGTGCTGCTTTTGCCAGTGCCTGCCATTGTGTTCCTTCTGTCCCCCCTGTTGCCTCCGCATCCCCCCCTCCTTCTCCTGTGTTGCTTAAGCCCCTGTTGCTTCTGCTCCCAGTCTATCCACTTTTAAATGCTTTTTTTTTTTTTTTTTTTTTACTAATCTGACTACACCTACTACTCAGATGCAAATAATAGAGGAGTTTGTCTTCTCACCAACACAAGTGAAGGTATATAATACTGTCAGTGTTGAGTGTTATAGGCTATCATCTTCTCCCACCAGAAGATTTATAACAACTTTTATATAAAAAGCATTGGCATAGCAGCAGGTCTAGCCTTTGGGACCTGCTGCACAACTAAATACTTATAACGTCCCAAAGGCGAGACCTATTGGCTATGCCAATGCTTATTCTTAATGCAGCCTCTACTAAGCCCTGTCCTTCAAGGCAAGAAAAGTACTAAATTGCCGTAAGCGAAATCCCTATTAGTTCAGTCTCATCCCCTGCAGACTCTGTGGTAATTTTAATAGGAAAAGGGTAGAACATGATAGAAGTTTCTCGTCTAATAATACTTATGGCAAAAAAAGTAGTACATATATCGCCCTAATAGGGAAGACGACGTTCTCAATCTGAGCAGTGGCTATGAGTTTATGTTCTAGCTTACCTTTCTTAAATGTTTCACCTCAATTGGAGAATGCCTCTTCCATTTTATTATAATGTTTCTTTTTTCAGACACTCCTTATGTTTCATGAGGGGGCAAATAATAATGACCTTCAGCAGTATTGCTTATAGTGTCCATTCTCTTTTTTTTAGTTTTTTTTTTTTACCTTTATTGAACATGCTCATCACATAACCGCAGAGTGATCAATACATAGCAGTTGCATATATAATCACAATGAAATGTCATCAGAAAGGTGACTCCCGGCGTTACAAAGCAATGCGACTGATCATTTGGGGAAGATGTCTTAATTTTGCAGCCACTTGGTAATGAAAAAACACTTGAAAATCCTGAGCATACAATGTTTATAGGTGGAAAATAACAGTTCTGATTGCAATGGATTGTCATGTTTGCACTTGGGTTCGTTTCATTTCAGGGGAGTTTACAGATTTTTGCCATGTAAATTTTGAAGGTCAGTTTTTGTAAGTGACCTAGTAAGTCTCTTGAACAAATCCATATTTTGGTTGGAGACATATATCTGAAAGAGACTATTAGTTATAGATTCCTTACCTTATAATTAACGCCAGGCGTCAGACTGGATCTGGAGAATTTTTCTTCAGCAGTACCACTGGGCGTCGGTCGACTCCTCGTTAGTAGTTGGCATCGTGATCGCCAGAATGACATTGCGGTATGTACTTCGACGCCGCTGATGTCTGTTTTTTCTTTTCCCGCACCAGCCAGCGCAGATTCGGAGAGAGCATTACCCTTAGTCTTTTTTGCCTAGAATTTTTTTTATTTATTTTTTTCGTTAAACTCCTGGTGCAAGGGATGTCACATCGATGGACCGGCTTCAAACCTTGTGACTCCTGTCACAACTTGATGTCAGTCACACATCTCGTGAGTCTCTGTTGCTTAGATTGTGACCAGGACCCAAAGTCGTTCTCCGACTGCCGGGCCATGAACCCGAAGTCTTTGCGGGAGCGGTCCTGAAAGCGTCTTGAGGCCGGGCAGTCAGCTCCGTGCCGCTCTAGGTCCCTGTCGAGAGGGAGGTCGCAGGACTGGTCGCGGAGTCACCACCATCACTCCTCTTCCAAGTGTTCGTCTTCAGGTAAGTCGAAGCACTAGAAGAAGGCAAAGAAGCACTGTGGCTCTTCGCCTTCTCCCCGTCCATCGGCCGACGCGACATGGGATGCAGAAGATAGTTGTCCGGCTCCACCCGTGGAGCCTGTTGGGTTGGCTCCAAGCCTCCCTCCCTTCCCAAGAGCCGGGGTGACCCCTGCCCAACTTCGTAGCTTTTACCGAGCCACTCCATCTTTGGGCCCCTAGTGGTCCAGGCCTGGATCCGGATCGGTGACGGTCTACCTTAAAACACCTTCTCCAACGCCGAATCCAATGTTGACACCGCTGCCCCTTCCTGCGCTGGTTGTGTCCCCACCCGGTGCAGACCGGCACTGGCGCAGACCGGTACTTTTGTACCTATGTTCTATCCTTGCGTTTCTTATCGCCCTGAGTGGCAGGTAGAGGAGGGTGAGGAGCAGTCTGTTGACCCTCTAGCAGACCAGCTGGAAGAGCCGGACTGGAGAGAGGAACTGGGTTAGGCCAGTGGTGTGGATACATCCCCAAACATGCTTTCTTCCCCTACCGTGGCTACTAAGGAGGGAGCCTCCTACGCTGTGGTGTTGCGTAGGACGGCTGGGGCCTTGAACTACCTTCGGTGGCAGACAGGATTAACCTCCTAACTGAGGTGCTTCAACCAGCTGCAGCCCCTTCGGAGCCCTTGCTGCCGTTCAATGAGGCCCTCACAGACATCCTTCTGGGCACGTGGTCCAAGCCCAGCACAGGGGCTCCTGTGGATAGGATGATTGCCCAACGCCACCGTCCGGCCCCGGGCGACCCCACTTTCCTCACCTAATACCCTACCCCTGAGAGCTTGGTGGTACAAGCCTCAATGTCCAAAAATGTGTTCCCACTGCTCCCTCAGATTGGGAATCCAAGAAGCTGGATCATTTTGCGAAGATGTTTTCTTCCGCCAGCTTAGGACTGCGATCAGTGAACACCGCATGTCTCTTGGGCTGTTACACCCACTCTGTGTGGGACTCTGATGCGCAGGTACTTCTACAGTGCACGGAGGCAGCCCAGGCCGTACTCTACTGTGCAGTCGTTGAAGGGAGGGACGCAGTAAAGTTCGCCATTCGCTGTGGACTGGACACTGCCGACTCGCTAGGCAGGACGATTTCAACGCCGGTAGCCCTGAGATGCTATGTCTGGCTGTGGTCCAATGGTTTTTCAGGCGATGTCCAAGTGACTCTTTTGGACATGCCCATTGATGGCCGTCGCTTGTTTGACGACAAGGCGGACAATGCGCTCAAGCGCTTCAGGGATTCTAGGGCTACGGCCAGATCCTTGGGCCTTGCTACCACTATCGCCCACGCAGTCTGCTTTTCACCCCTTTCATGGATACGTGCCTCACCACTTTCTGCCCAGAGCCAAAGGTCCGCGCTAGCTGTCTAGCCTCTGCGGGGTCTGGGACATGGGACCCCTGCCTTGGGTCTGAGGGCCAGCAGGCAGGCCAGTCCACCAGTGGCCCCTCTGCAGCAGCCTCCAAACCTTCCTAGTCCGACCTTTCAGGGCCACCAGTTGTCAGTGGGCGGCAGGATCAGTCATCGCCTCCCCCACTGGCGCAACATCACATCAGACAGGTGGGTTTTGCAGATAGTCCGAAGGGACTGCTACCACCTCTTCAAGACTTCCCCTTCCTCCATGCCACCCACACTCCATCGCATGTCGGAGGATCACTTGGCCCTTCTCTATCAGGAAGTTGCGGCTCTCTTGGCCAAGGGAGCCATCAAGCGAGTCCCTTTTTCAGAATTAGGTTGTGGCTGCTACTCCCACTACTTTCTGGTGCCCCAGAAGGACAAAGGCTTACGTCCTATCTTGGACTTCGGGGACGTCAACCGTTTCCTCCGGAAGGAAAGTTCAAAATGTTGACATTGGCTCAGGTCCTGTCTGCCCTTGACCCTGGAGACTGGATGGTAGCGTTGTACTTGCAGGATGCTTATTTTCACATCCCGGTCCTGCTGGCCCACAGGCGTTACCTACGGTTCACGGTAGGCCACAAGAATTTTTAGTTTACCGTGTTCTCCTTTGGCCTTACCAGCGCCCCTCAGGTGTTCACAAAAGTGATGGCGGTGGTCGCAGCTCATCTGCGCAGTTCAGGGGGTCCAGTCTTCCCCTATCTCGACGACTGGCTGTTGAAGGCAAGTTCGTCTCAGACTGTCTTTTCCCACCTCCTTACTATGGCGGACCTTCTGCACTCGCTAGGGTTCACTATCAATGTGCCGAAGTCACATCTGATTCCCTCTCAGAAGCTCCTTCTCAACAGAGCAGTTATGGATACAGTGCAGTTTTGGGCCTATCCTCCCGTGCAGCGAGTCCGGGACATTCAGGCTATGATACCAATGTTTCAGCCTCTATCCCAGGTTTCGGTAAGGATGACCCTGAGGTTGCTAGGCCTCATGACGTCCTGCATCCTGCTGGTGGACTATGCCAGGTGGCATGTGTGGGCTGTGCAGTGGGACCTGAAGTTCTAGGGGGCGAAGCATCAGGGAAATCTTTCTGATGTCCAGATTTCAGAGGGCACTGCACACCAATTGCAGTGGTGCTAACGAACCAGGATTGGGTCAACGGCAGATCCCTCTCCCTTCCCCAACCAGAGTTCACGGTGATGACAAATGCGTCACTCCTGGGATGGGGCGGCATGGGAGAGGTTGAGATTAGAGGCCTCTGGTCTCCAGCGGAGTCCGGGCTTCACATCAACCTGCTGGAGCTCCGGGCGATCCATCTTGTTCTAAAAGCATTCCTTCCTTCTGTCAGAGGAAGAGTAATGCAGGTGTTCACGGACAACACAACCTCCATGTGGTACTGCAACAAACAGGGCAGGGTGGGGTCATGGACCCTATGCCAAGAGGCTCTCCACTCTGGACGTGGCTGGAACATCAGGGCATGTGACTGGTGGTTCAACACCTGGCAGGTTCCCCGAACGCCAGGGCAGCCGAACTCAGCCGCCGGTGCATGATGGCTCACGATTGACGTCTTCACTCGGAGGTGGTGCAAGGTCTCTTTCAGCAGTGGGGAGAGCCTTGGTTTGGTCTGTTCGCCACCGAAGAGAACATGCAAGGTCAGCAGTTCGATGCGTTGGATTTTCGAAGGCGCCACTCGCTCAGCAACACTTTTTGTTGTGAATGGAATTACCGTCTTCCATATGCCTTTCCCCCTATACCACTTCTGCCAAGAGTCCTGAAGGAGATCAAGCGCGACCGGGCCCAAGTCATCCTTGTGGCTCCTCCTTGGGCACGAAGTATCTAGTATCCCGAGCTCTTGAACATGACAATCGATCTTCTGATCAGACTGCCTGTTCGGGAGGATCTTCTGTCGCAGTAGCAGGGGATGGTCCTCCACCCGCACCTGTCCAGCTTCCACCTCCTTGCTTGGAGATTGAGCGGCAACAGTTGACAGCTTTTAATCTTCCTCCCGAAGTCTATAATGTCATCTTGGCAACTAGGCGTCCCTCCCCTAAGACGGTATACGCCTTTAGATGGAACAAATTTGTGGCATGGTGCGCAACAAAGGCTGTTGATCCCCTTTCTGAGGTTCTCCTCTTCCTGCTTTCTTTGACCCAGCAGGTTCTGCTCTTGACACCCTTAAGGGCTATCTTTCGGTCATTTCGGCCTTTATTCGCCTTCCTGATCAGCCTTCTCTTTTCAAGTCCCCTATTGTAAATCGTTTCCTTAATGTTATTACTCACCATTTTCCTCATATTCCTTTCGTAATGCCCCAGTGGGACTTGCACCTTGTTCTGACTCACCTTATGTGCGCTCCTTTCTATCAGCTACATAATTGTTCACTCAGACTCTTGACCTTAAAGATTGCTTTTCTGCTCGCAGGGTGAGTGAGCTTCAGGCTCTTTCTTCTAAACCTCCTTTCCTTGGTGTTCATTTGGACAAGGTTGTCCTTCGAACTCAACCTTACTTTCAACTTAGGACGGACCATCTCTTTGCCCACCTTCTTCCCGCCCCTGCATCCTTCTGAAGAGGAGAGGCTTCCCCGTCTAGATCCAAAATGTGCGCTCTCATTTTATCTGGATCGCACAAAACAATTCCGGGTGGATGATCAGCTGTTTGTTGGCTATGTGGGCGCCAAGAAGGGTCGGGCCGTGGAAAAACGAACCATCTCTCTATGGGTTGTTCTTTGCATCAAAAAGTGTTATTTCTTGGCAAGAAAGGAACTTCCAGTAGGGTTGCGCGCCCATTCCACCAGGGCCACTGTAGCCACTACTGCTTTGGGACGTGGAGTCCCCCTCAATAACATCTGCCAGGCAGCCGCGTGTGCATCATTTCACATGTTCACTAAGCATTCCTGCCTGGATAGCCAAGTCCTGAGAGACGGCTTCTTTGGCCGTTCCGTTCTCCAGGACTTTCTGGTGTGAACGTGGTTCACAGACCCACCTCTGGGGTTGGTATTACTGGGGTATATATTCTAAGGTAAGGAATCTATAACTAATAGTCTCTTTCAGATGAACAAGTTACTTACCTTTGGTAACGATATATCTGTGAAAGACCTATATTACTTATAGGTTTCTTACCTCCCCACCCTTCCTCCCCGTTATGCAAACTGACTTCTAGAGTAAGGTACTCTGGCCCTAGTTTTGTGCACCAGAGGTCAGTGTCTTGCATGGCTCTGCGCTTCTGGCGTGGAATGTCTTCTAAAGAAAGGACATCAGCGTGCAGGGGTTGCGTCTAAGTAGATACAGCAACATCATTCTGGCGATCACAATGGCAAACCCGAACGTGGAATCGACCGACACCACCTACTAACGCGCAGGGGTACTGCTAAAAAACAACTCCCCGGATCCAGTCTGATGCCTGGGGGTAATGGTAAGGAATCTATAACTAAAATATGTCTTTTACAGATATATCGTTACCGAAGGTAAGTAACTTGTTGAATAGCACATCTTTGGTTTGAGATGTATAATAGCATGTCTTTCACAAAGAGAGAGAGCGAGCTTATTGAGGGTTTATGCTATATTCGTTTTACTGTTTATTTATTGCTGCTGCTAAAGCAAAGGTTTACAACACAATTCGAATTGGTTTTGTTGTATGTAAATGTATCTTATTTGGATATCGTCACAAATCTGCCTCCGATGCATCCCTCCTGGACCTACGCTCTGCACCCTTACATCAATGTCATGTCAAGTCAAGTCAAGTCAAAAAATGTATATAGCGCGCTACATACCCGGAGGGTCTCAAGGTGCTTGAAGAGGGGTGGGGAATTACTGGTCAAATATCCACGTTTTAAGTTGCTTTCTGAATGCTAGGTGGTTCTGAGTAAGGCGAAGGTGAGTGGGAAGTGAGTTCCAGGTTTTGGCTGCCAGGTAGGAAAAGGATCTACCTCCCATGGTGGTTTTGTTGATGCGAGGTACAGTGGCAAGGGCTTTGTTGGATGATCGTAGCTGGCGTGAGGGGGTGTAGAAGGACAGTCGTGTGTTGAGGCATTCTGGTCCGATTTCGTAGAGTGCTTTGTGTGCGTGGGTTAGGAGCCGGAAAGTGATCCTCTTATTGACGGGGAGCCAGTGGAGGTTTGTCAGGTGACCAGAGATGTGTTCTTTGCGCGGGATGTCTAATATGAGCCTGGCTGAAGCGTTCTGGATTCGTTGGAGTTTTTTCTGGAGTTTAGCGGTAGTACCGGCGTAGAGGGTGTTTCCGTAGTCCAGTCGGCTCGTGACCAGAGCGTGGGTGACCGTTTTCCTAGTTTCGGTGGGGATCCAACGAAATGTTTTTTTGAGCATGCGAAGAATGTTGAAGCAGGACGAAGAGACGGCGTTGACTTGTCAATTCATTGAAAGTGAGGAATCCAGGATGACGCCCAGGTTCCGTGCGTGGTCCGTCGGGATGGGTGCTTTTCCAAGGGCTTCTGGCCACCAAGAGTCGTCCCAGGCAGAGGGGGAGGTACCTAAGATAAGGACTTCTGTTTTATCTGAGTTCAGTTTCAGACGGCTGTGTTTCATTCATTCGGCTACTTCTTTCATTCCTTCGTGTAGGTTAGTTTTGGCGGTGCTAGGGTCATTGGTGAGTGAAAGGATCAGTTGAGTGTCATCCGCGTAGGAGATGATGTTGAGGTCGTGTTGGCGTGCGATGGCCGCGAGGGGGCTCATGTATACGTTGAAGAGGGTGGGACTGAGTGAGGATCCTTTGGGTACGCCGCAGATGACTTCAGTGGCCTCTGAGATGAATGGTGGCAGGCGGACTCTCTGGGTTCTTCCGGTGAGGAACGAGGTGATCCATTCCAATGCTTTCCCTTGTATTCCGATGTTTCTGAGGCGCTGTAGAAGGGTGCTATGGCAGACTGTGTCGAAGGCTGCGGAGAGGTCAAGGAGGATGAGGGCGACTGTGTCTCCATTGTCCAGGAGAGTTCGAATGTCGTCTGTTGCTGCGATGAGGGCGGTTTCAGTGCTGTGCTTGGCTCAGAAGCCGGATTGTGAGGAGTCGAGGGATTTGTTTGTTTCAAGGAAGGCGGCGAGCTGGTTGTTGACCGCTTTCTCGATGACTTTGGCCGGGAATGGAAGGAGCGAGATGGGGCGGTAGTTTTTGAGTTCGGTGGGGTCAGCTGTGGGTTTTTTCAGGAGGGCGCTGAGTTCGGCATGTTTCCAGATTTCCGGGAAGGTTGCGGAGTCGAGGGAGCAGTTGATGACGTCTCGGAGGTGCGGTGCTATGATGGAGTCTGCTTTGTTAAAGATGTGGTGCGGGCATGGGTCTGTGGGGGATCCTGAGTGGATAGAGTTCATCAGACGGATGGTGTCCTCAGTGGAGATTGGTTTCCAATCATTGAGGGTGTTCAAGGGAGGTGGGGGTCCTGCAAGGGGTTGGGTGGGTTGGTCTTCGGGTTGGTTGTCGAAGCTGTTGTGGATGTCTGCGATTTTGTTGTGGAAGAATGAGGCTAGGGAGTCGCAGAGGGCTTGGGAGGGGGTGATGTCGTTGGAGTTGGCCGTGGGATTGGTAAATTCCTTGCCGATATTGAATAGTTCTTTGCTGTTGTGGGCGTTGTTATCTAGTCGGTCCTTGAAAGCGGCTTTCTTGGCATTTCGGATCAGTTGGTGGTGTAAGCGGGTGGCGTTTTGAAGGCTTCCTTGGTGCTGGTGGTTGGATCTTTTTTCCAGGCCTTCTCAAGGGAGCGGCAGAGTTTCTTGGATTTCTTAAGATCATCGTTGAACCAGGAGGCCTTCTTGCTGCCGAGTTTGTTTTGTCGTTTTTTCAGTGGTGCTAGGATGTTGGCGCTGTTGGATAACCATAGGGTGAGGTTGGAGGCGGCTTGATCGGGATTTGAGGAGTGGGCTGGGGGGTTAAGAAGAAGCGATGAGG
The DNA here is from genome assembly GCF_964263255.1 of Lissotriton vulgaris. NCBI lineage: Eukaryota > Metazoa > Chordata > Amphibia > Caudata > Salamandridae > Lissotriton > Lissotriton vulgaris. Next base: position 892,603,442 of record NC_141689.1, on the reverse strand, counting down.
AGATCTGGTCGAAGGTGATTTTGTTCCAGTTTCTTTGCAGGGTTGGTTGGGGGTGGTTGTTGGGTTTGGGCTTGTTGTAGGTAAAGTGAACGCAGCTGTGGTCAGTCCAAAGGAGATTCGTGGTGTGACTGAAGGAGACATGATTGCTGGAGGTGAAGATAGGGTCGAGTGTATGACCTGCGATGTGGGTGGGGGAAGTGACAAGTTGTTTAAGTCCGAGGTTGGCGAGGTTGTCCAAAAGGGTGGTGGAGTTGCGGTCGTTGTGCTTTTCAAGGTGAAAGTTGAGATCTCCCAGAAGGATGTAATCTTTGGAGGGGAGCGCGTGTGGAGTGATGAAGTCCGTGATGTCCTCACTAAATTGAGCGCGGGGTCCTGGAGGTCTGTAAAGGAGGGTGCCTCGGAGTGTGGTCTTGGGGTCGATGTGGATCTGGAAGTGGAGGTGTTCGGAGTTGGCGAGATTGACGTCTGAGCTGGTTGAGATGCGGATTGATTTCTTATGGACGATAGCGATTCCTCCTCCAGTGTGGCCGGTATGGTCCTTGCGTATGATCTTATAATCTTCGGGGATGGCAATGGTGATGTCTGGGGCAGAAGAGGCGTTCATCCATGTTTCTGTTAGGAAGGCGACGTCCGGAGAGATGGTGTCTAGTAGATTCCATAGGTCAATGGCGTGCCTGTGGACCGAACGGGTGTTGAGCAAGATGCATTGTAGGTGGTTGGGGTCGGATATCTGTGGTGTGATCGTAGCGGAGTTGTAGACGGTGCCGTAGAATTTGCAGGAGTTGCATGAGAAAGGTCCGTGGGTTTGTCCAGGAGCAGCTTGGATGCAGTTGGGGGAGCGGCCGGGGTTAAGGGCTAGGAGGGTGGTGGCATCGTAAGTGATGCGGGAGGGGTGGGGGGTGCAAGGGCCAGGGGGTCTGGCGCTGGGCGCGGTCCAGGCGCGGACGGGCGTAGACGGGCTTACCCTTGGCGCACCTTCGGCGCGGCCGTAGCGCGTGGACGCTGCGCGTGGGGGCATTGGCCATAAATGGATGGTGGGGGGGGGCGGAGCGTGGGAGGGGCAGCAGCTGGGAGGCGGTAGCAGGGAGGAGGGGCGGGCCAGGGAGCAAGTAAACAAGATGGAGGGTCAAAGGGAGAGTAAGGCAGGGGCAGCAGATGCACCACGGCACCGGGGGCACAAATCAGTTTCCAGCGTGCAGTAAAATTAAATAATTAAATCCCAGCGCGAGTCGAAATAAATAATTAATGCACAGCGCGAGTCGAAATAAATAATTAATGCACAGCGCGAGTCGAAATAAATAATTAATGCACAGCGCGAGTCAAGTTAAATAACTAAACAACAGCGCGAGGTGAATTAAATAGATTGAAGCAATTACAAGTCTGCAGTCTCGGTCTCACCAGCAAGCCAGAGCGTGAGCAGGAGCTGGGATCAGGGAGCGTGGGGGGAGCGACCGTGCTGGATCAGGTCCAGGTGATCACAGCGCGTCAGAGGAGGTAGGGAGCCCTCTATTCGTGGTTTTCCAATGGTTTGGGTGATGATCTCTTTGGGACAGGACATCACTGTTATTTAATTTATTTTAACTGACAATGCCTCCCAGTTCGCCTCATTCGGACTCAACCAGCAATGCAATGTTATTTCATCGTTCCTGTTTACGTCCATGGAAACACGAACATCGATTGTCTTAAACTTCAAAGGCATGTGCATTCTATCAAAGCTCTGTTGCACATCTAGTAATAACACAAAGGAAAAAACAGACATGGGAACGTTAAGTGCTCGGCAGCCCATCCTCTTTTTACTAAATTAAGGCACTACTACCTCTATTCTGCCAGTGATTAATTTAGTGAGGATTTTGTGAACAATAAATAAGGTCAAAATCGGCCTGCAAGTGGCATAATATGGCAGGTTCTCTTCTGGCTTCGTTATTATTGTCACTTCAGGCATGGGTCATGATTCATGGATTTCACTCTCACCACTGCTATGCATTTGCCGTAGTGTCACTTTCCTCTTCTCTCTCTCTGGAATTCCCATTCTCCAGTATTAGGGGTGTCTTTCATAGATTCACATGCTTGAATATTACCCGTCGTCGAAGTGGGAGTCCCACGGTACATAAAATAGCAGTAATATATGCATGTATAAGTAAAATCATTATAATTATAAAAAATACATATATATATAAATAAAATACAGTAAAATATCCATAAAGCTCAAAAGTACCATAGAACAGACTAGGCCCATAGAAAGCCTAAGGGAGAAACTCAACTTGGTAACATATCAGTGTCATTATGTTTTGGTCCAAAATCCGGCCAATCACGCCGCAGCTCCCTCTAGAACCTTCTCCTCAGAAGCCCAAGACCTCAGATTTTCTACCGCACGTCGTGTGAAGGGAGTCTCCCTGAGCTCTGCTCAGTTTTCTTCAACTCTAGCTGTTATTTCTTCAAAAATGTCTTCAAATAAGAAATCTTTGTTTAAAGCCTGCCCTTCTTGTGGTACACTGCGCCTTTTCCATGAGGATCCTCACAGTAAATGCAGTTACGGTCTCTACCAAGACCACAAGGTTAAGAACTTTAAGTACTGTCGCACTTTTCCTCCCAAGACTCTGAGGGATAGAGAGGCCCGTCTCCTTCTGTGGCTACAGAAGTTGAAGACTTCAGAGTCTGTGGTTTCTGATGTAGAAAGTTTTTCTTCAGGTATTTCCAGATCCTCTCAGAAGCGTGGGTCTGAAACTGAGGTTCCATCTCCTTTTCTTAAGAAGAATAGACTGTTGCAATCCTCCAGGATTGTTTCCCCACAGGATTTGCTTCAGGGCACGTCTACGGGACCTGGTTCTCTGACGTCTGCGCCCAAAGCCTTGCCTTCCTCTCAGAAATCTGGCATTGGCTCGTCGACGGGCTCGTCGACGCGCTCGTCGACGTCTTCAGCGACGACGAAGTCTGTAACCTCTACGTTGTCGACGACATGTTCTATGTCATCCACTGCTGCGTCGACGACGATCACCTCGTCGACGACAGCCCAGGAGACGAGACCCATTACGTCGATTGTTAAGATCTCGTCGACGAGTGTCACGTCGGTACCGTCGGCGAAGAAATCATCGTCAACGCTTCTATCGTCGACGCGAACACCGTCGACGGTTCCGTCGTCGACGCGAATACCGACGACGAAGACCAAGTCATCTAAAAGAAGCTCATCGACGGGTCCATCATCGTCGACGACAGCCTCGTCGACGGCGCCTTCGTCGACGGCGCCTTCGTCGACGGCCATCTCATCAGCGACGACGACTCCGTCGACTGCTATCTCGTTGGCGGTTACTTCGTCATCGACGACCAAAGCTCCAATACCGTCGACGGCTTCGTCGACGGCTCCGTCGACAGACAAGAAATCTTCGTCGACGACGAAAAAATCTTCAATTTCAGGCCTCAGGTTGGTCGTACAACTACTGCTGTTGCATCAACGGGCTCGTCCGCATCTCATCCTCCTCCGGCCACAGCTACCACTTTTACAGTGGTTACTGCTTCTACCTTGAAGACGGTACCTCTCATTCAACTAAGTCCAATAAGGAGTGGAGCCCGTCTTCCAGACAAATTATTTCAATCAGGGGGAGAAGAATCCGACCATGAATCGGAGGTGGAACAACTGTTTGGACAGGTATCTAGTCCATCTGATTTGCACATTAAGTGCCAGGAGTACAGTGATGAGGGTGACGAAGAGGAATACGTCGAAGGTGGGAATGATTTATTTCCTGTTGACGAAGCAGAAACAGTTACTTCAGAACCAGTTACACAAATACCTTCATCTTTAGTCAAAAATTTGCAGCACATGCTTGATGACTATAACTGCAGGTTCCCTCCATCTATACCTGCCTCCCCAGCATCACAACCTCCTCCCCAGCCTCAAACTCAACCTGCACAAGCACCTGCTCCGGTTCCACCCGCGTCACCGGGAGGAACTCGTCCTGACACTGACAATGAGGATCCTGCTCCTCACGACACTGATGATGACGTCGATATGAATGAGTGGGACAATTACAGGACTCAAACATCTTCCACTCCGCCCACCTCACCTCTTGCATCGCCTCCAGTGGACATTGCAAACTTCCATAATTTAATGGTCCGTGCTGCGAAACGCTTTCATCTCACTGTCGAGAAACAGCAACATGAAAGTGAATGCTTCCTGTATGATTTTAAGGACGTTTCACAAAGACAATCCCACACAATTCCAATTATTGACTTTATTTGGACGGAGGGCCTTAAACTAATGGAACATCCAAATTCAGTACCTGCAGTCTTACCCAGATTGGACAAAAAATATAAGGCTCCAGCGTCCGCTTCAGCCTGTTTGGTGTCACAACCAAAAGCAGAGTTGGTTATTACTCAAGCAGCACAGAAAAGATCTCTTAATCCGGCTACACCACTCACGTCTCCTCCTGATCAGGAAGGCCGCAAGTTGGACTCTATAGAAAAAAAGTTTACTACAATTGCGGCCACTACTGTCAGAGCGGCAAATACCTTGGCTATTCTGGGCCTTTACGACCGCCAGATGAGGTCCGAGATTGCCGCACTGATTCCTCAAATACCTGAGGCCATCCGTGCAGAAGCGCAGGCCATTATCCAGGAGGGAGAGGCAATCTTGTCTGAAATTATCGAATGCGCGCTCGACATTTCATCCAAGGGCTTTCGCCAATTAGCTGGGGCTGCAGTCTTGAGGCGTCAAGGCTGGCTGAAATCTACTACCTTTCGCCCAGAAGTACAAGTCCTTGACTTGCCGTACGATGGAGAGTCTTTATTTGGCAAGCATGTAGACGATGCTCTTGAGGCGATAAAAAAGGAAACTGACACTGCTAAGTCCTTAGCTACTCTCCAATATAAAAAACGGCCCTTTCGGGGGGCACGAGGTAAAGGCGGTGGCTCCTCTACTTTTCGTGGATCAGGCCAGTATCGCTCATACAATACCTACAGCGATAACCGGCAGAGAGGTTCTTAGCAAAACCAAAATAGTCAGTCTTCCTCCAGACCATACCAACGGAAAACAACTTATGGAGGTGGCGCAAACAACAAAAAGCAGTGACAGTCTCAGTTCCTTTCGTCTGCCGACTGTGCATCTTGGAGGTCTCATCTCAAAGTACTTTTGCAAATTGTCCGAAACCACCTCCGATCAATGGGTCCTGGACGTTATATCCAAAGGCCATACCCTGGAGTTCACAAAATTCCCTCCCACTCGTCCACCTTCGGGGCCACCCTCTCCCCACCTCAAAGAACTTTTGGCTCAGGTAAAATTAATGATCCAAAAAGGAGCCATCGAGGTAGTGCCGCTAGGTCAACGCGGCAAGGGATTCTTTTCCCGGTTTTTCTTAGTCAAGAAAAAGTCGGGAGAATGGCGTCCAATTTTGGATTTACGGGTCCTGAACAAATTCATCATTTCCAAAACCTTTCAGATGTTAACTCTGCTTCAAATCCTGAATTACCTCAATCCAGGGGAATTCTTCTCAACGATCGACCTCCAGGACGCATATTTCCATGTGCCAATTCACTCCAGACACAGGAAGTATCTGCGCTTCACTGTCGGACACCTGCACTTCCAATTCAAGGTCCTACCATTCGGCCTCCGTTCAGCACCGAGGGTCTTTACCAAGATCATGGCCCCGGTAGCTGCCTTTCTACGCCTACGAGGCATACAATTTTATCCATACTTGGACGATTGTCTCATAAAGGCTCTGAATCTTCAACTGGCAATCCAGCATACACAGTCTTGCCTCTCCCTGTTTCAAGACTTGGGCCTTTCCATCAATTGCCAGAAGTCACACTTTCGCCCATCTCAACGGCGAGATTTTCTAGGAGCCTCACTAGATTCGCATCTGGCAATGGTTTTTGTCTCCCAGGAACGACAAGACCATATGCTCCAGATGGTACGATCCCTCCAGTCAAAACTGTACATTTCAGTCCGGATGTTGAATCATTCCTCGGCATGGCTTCTTCTGCCATACAGTTGATTCCCCACTGCAGACTACATATGAGGGTCATCCAAGAGGAGTTAGACAAGCAGTGGAAGCAGATTTCAGGATCGTTCAATGACAGGATCCTTCTCACGCCCCGCATCCAAAAGGCTCTGGAGTGGTGGGCTCACCCTCCAAACATTTCAAAAGGTCGGTCTTTTCAAGACACTACTCCAACTCTAACGCTTACGACCGATGCATCCCTGGAGGGCTGGGGAGCACATCTCGAAGGCCTGTCAGTACAAGGAAAATGGACTGCGGTCCAACGCACTTGGCATATAAATCGCCTAGAGCTTCTGGCGATCTTCCTGGCCCTGAAGTCTTTTCAAAGGATCGTTCAAGGTCAATCTCTGCTGGTGAGAACAGACAACACCACCAGCATGCATTACCTGAACAAGCAGGGCGGCACCAGGTCCCTTTTGCTTTCCCAACAAGCACAGGAGATATGGAATTGGGCGATTCGTCACCAGATTCATCTCACTGCCATACATGTGCCGGGTGTTTCCAATGTTCTGGCCGACACACTCAGCAGGTCTTTCTCGGACAACCACGAGTGGGAACTCAATCAACCAACTCTGGAGTTCATTTTCCGCCAGTGGGGCCATCCGCAGATAGATCTTTTTGCGACTATCACCAACAAGAAATGCCAACGCTTTGCAAGTCTTCATCCCCACAGAGAGTCAAGCGGAAATGCATTTTCGATCAGCTGGTTGAACGCATTCACCTACGCTTTTCCTCCGCTTCCTCTGATTCCACGCTTGTTGCACAGGATGAGGCTTCAACCCTGCCAAGTCATCTTGATCACACCCAAGTGGCCGAGGCGCCTATGGTTCCCGGACCTTCTCTTGTTCTCCCAGAGCGAGCCAATTCTGCTTCATCCGTTGCCTCACCTCCTCACGATGCAGCAGGGGCAGATTTGCCATCCGGATCCAGCATACCTCCAACTCCATGCCTGGAACCTGAGCACCATGAATTTGCGCGTCTGACCATCAACGCAGACTGTAGAAAGGTGTTAGCGCACGCCCGTGCTCCTTCCACCATTAAAACCTATCAGTTGAAGTGGAAGCGTTTCTGTGTCTGGTGCCACACCAAGGCCTTGGATCCGATGACCGCTAAACCAGAATAGATTCTGCCTTTCTTCTTATCCCTTGCAAAGTCAGGACTTTCCCACTCCACTCTGAAGGTATTTCTAGCGGCTCTCTCCCGCTTCCGTCATGATGGGTCTATCTCACTGTATTAGTCTAGAATTATTCAACAGTTTTTCAAAGGTCTCTTACGAATGTTTCCACCCATTCGACGTCCTCCGCCTACTTGGCGCTTAAACCTGGTCTTGTCTCAGCTCCTCCTACCTCCTTTTGAACCCATCCATTCAGCAAGCTTAAAATTCCTCACGTGGAAAGTTCCCCTATTGCTCGCCTTGACGTCATCTAGGCGTGTCAGTGACATTCAGGCATTCACAATTCAGCCTCCTTTTCTCCAGTTCTCAAAAGAGGCTGTTACACTACGTACTAATCCTAAATTTATTCAGAAAGTTCCCAGTGATTTTCATCTCAATTAACCGGTCATTTTAAAAACTTTCTATCCGGATCCACAAACTCCTGCGGAACGTTCATTACATTCCCAGGATATAAAACGTTGCCTCAAGTTTTATATTCAGCGCACTGCATCCTTCAATCAATCAATCAGTGACACTTGTTAAGCGCGCTACATACCCGTAGGGTCTCAAGGCGCTGGGGGGAGGGGGGGGGTGCCGCTACTGCTCGAACAGCCAGGTCTTCAGCTTCTTCCTGAAGGAGAGGTGGTCTTGGGTCAGGCGCAGGTCGGACGGGAGGGAGTTCCAGGTCTTGGCGGCCAGGTAGGAGAAGGACCTTCCTCCTGTAGTCGCTCTTCGGATGCGGGGGACGGCGGCGAGGGCGTGGTTGGCTGATCGGAGGTGGCGTTTGGGAGCGTAGAAGTTGACTCAGCTGTTGAGGTAGCTCGGGCCTTGGTCGTGTAGGGCTTTGTGTGCGTGGGTGAGGAGGCGGAAGGTGATTCTCTTGTTGACGGGGAGCCAGTGAAGGTCTCTCAGGTGTCCGGAGATGTGGCTGGATCGTGGGATGTCGAGGATTAGTCTGGCTGAGGCGTTTTGGATCCGCTGGAGTCTCTTCTGGAGCTTGACGGTGGTCCCGGCGTAGAGGGCGTTGCCGTAGTCCAGTCGGCTGGTGACGAGGGCCTGGGTGACGGTCTTCCTGGTCTCTGTGGGGATCCACCAGAAGATCTTCCGTAGCATGCGTAGGATGTTGAAGCACGCCGAGGAGACGCTGTTGACTTGCCTGGTCATGGCGAGGGAGAAGTCCAGGATGAAGCCCAGGTTTCGTGCATGGTCTGTCGGTTTGGGTGCGGTGCCCAGGGCGGGAGGCCACCAGGAGTCGTCCCAGGCGGAGGGTGAGGAGCCCAGGATGAGGACCTCCGTCTTGTCCGAGTTCAGTTTCAGGCGGCTGGTCGTCATCCACTCGGCTACCTCTCTCATCCCTTCGTGCAGGTTGGCTCTGGCGGCGGCGGGGTCGTTGGTCAGGGAGAGGATCAGCTGGGTGTCGTCGTCCTTCAGGAAATCTGATCAACTGTTCGTGGCCTATGGCCCGGTCTCTAAAGGACAACCTGTTACCAAACAAACTATTACTAGGTGGATTTCTTCCACTATTACCTTTTGTCATCAGCGGGCTGGCAAGCCTCTTCCAGCTCCAGTACGTGCTCATTCAACTAGAGCTGTGTCAGCTTCTACTGCCCTCTTTGCGGGGGTACCTCTGCGACACATCTGCAGAGCTGCTACGTGGTCGAGCAGTCCTACTTTTACGAAGCACTACTGTCTGCAGTCAACTGACGCCGCAGATGCAGCAGTGGGACAAGCGGTGCTGCGGAATCTTTTCCATTAAAGGTGAGCCTCTGTTGCTACCCGCCTCCAGTCATAAAGGTTTTCTCTTTAAGATGTTATATTTATTATATGCTTGAATTGTCAGTTACCTTTATGACTTATATGGTGATTACTGCTTTCTACTCTTATTCAAGCATGTGAATCTATGAAAGACACCCCTAATACTGGAGAAGAACATAAGTTACTTACCTGTAAACTGTGGTTCTCCAGTATTGGTGTCTTTCATAGATTCACATGCGACCCTCCCCATAGAGGCTCTTTTCTCCTCAGAGGCTCTTGTTGGTTACTCTGTGCTACGAAAATCTGAGGTCTTGGGCTTCTGAGGAGAAGGTTCTAGAGGGAGCTGCGGCCTGATTGGCCGGAATTTGGACCAAAACATAATGACACTGATCTGTTACCAAGTTGAGTTTCTCCCTTAGGCTTTCTATGGGCCTAGTATGTTCTATGGTACTTTTGAGCTTTATGGATATTTTACTGTATTTTATTTATGTATATGTATTTTTTATATTTATAATTATAATGATTTTACTTATACATACATATATTACTGCTATTTTCTCCCAATTCGACGACGGGGAATATTCAAGCATGTGAATCTATGAAAGACACCAATACTGGAGAACCACAGTTTACAGGTAAGTAACTTATGTTCTTCCTTCAACTCCCTCTTCTCTACTCTCTACTACTCCCTCTGCAAGTCTTCCTATCGCCTCTCTCTCCCACTCCCTTCTTGCTCCCTTACCCCACTTCCAGAACATGCTTGATATCCTTTATGGTGCGTATAGTTTCAACAAATTCTAGTTTTTATGTAATACCTTGGGTTGCATTATTGTTTTCACAGTAAAGCACATCTGTACATTCTGTGTTTGTGTGCTATAAAAATATGTAAAATAAATAAAACATAAATAATACACTAAATATTTTTAGAAGAACATGTTGGATTAGGGGTTTTAATCCCTTAAAGAAATGTGTTGGATTGTTATCAGGGGTATCTGCAATAGTCCTGTTGGGATATTTTCCACTGCCAGTTTCGTTTTAGTTCTTCAGCCAAGAATTCCTCACTTTTAGTCACTCTAATGTATGAGTTGAACTTGCAGGGACAATGGAGACCAATTTCTTAGATCTGTTTGCCTACTATTTAAATTGATATAAAACCAGGTTCTCCAACATGTAGCTTGTGAGCTACTGGCTACTCTCAGGCTACACACTGGTAGATTGAGAGTAACCAGTAGCTCACCAGCTACTTGTTAGGGAAGCCTGTTCTATATCTCCAGTATGCAGCCCAGTTTATCAAATTAGATGCTTTTGCTTAGTTGAATTAATATATCTATGCAAAATTTAACAGCATGTATTCAAGATCGAAATGTGTGTAGTTTCAGAACCCATAACCCGATGTTTGGAGAAAATCGTTGAATTTCCAATTCCAACAATCCAATCATTATGTTGGGTAACAAGAAACATGTTGTCTTGTTGTGTTTTATCTAGGACCCCGATCAATATTGTGACCTCATGCCCCTATACGGCTATAATCAATACATATCCCTATAATGGCATAACGATCAGAACCATATTTCAGTAACTCGTCTCTGCAGCTCATGACAGTCCATGACACAGCAGAAGCCACTTCCTTAGATTCCTAGATAACACACCGAGTTCTTTCGACATCTCAAACCCCCCAGCAACCTGGGAAAGCCCAGCTTGCTTTGTTTTGATTAGTAATAGAACTCCTGCGAGCACTGTAAGAACGACCAGTTCTTAGTGACATCTTTATTGACATCTTATGTCCAAAAACTTACGTCAAACTCGGCACCTTTCAGGTATAAATATACCAACGTTGCCTTAAGCAAAGGCACGGTGGTGGTGAATACTGGAGCAGAACAGCTGTCCCTTGCAGAGCCCAGCAGATGCGAGAAGCCCACGGACGCTGCCCCTCCTCCTTGACGCGCTGAGAAAGACGCTGTCTTTTCTCCTGCCGAGAAAATCCAGCTCAGGCGTTTCCAGCCTACCCTTGCGGGTAACTGGGATATCTGGTCCTGAGAGGAGATACCAGACCTCCTGCATTCTATTCCAGAGGTACGGTGCTGACTAAACCCTTAGAGAGAATTCTTGAAACAGACTCTTGGCAAAACCAACTTAACTTAAAACTGTTACTTACTCCCTCCCTTGTATTAGGCTTAGGTCAGGTATACTGGGGTAGGCGTAGTTAGAAGCACCAGTTGAGGTCGTTAGCTAATGTATATATGAATGTATATATTTTATTCATTTTAACTATCTTATGGCTAAGAAACCATATCAATGCTTTTACAGTATTATTTCGTAATACTCTTTTTACTGTATGCACTTTTTATAATAACAAGTCTTGCAATTGTGGCAATTCATTTCTCTTGCATGAGAAGGAAGACTGCTCAATAAATAATATCTTTTATTGAAAACGCCAGTCTCTCTATTCTCTGCATCCTGGTGAAAGTAAATCTGCACAACTGACTGAGTGAAATAGCTGTCTATTGTTTCACACGACTCTAGAGATTGACTCTTATTCTGAGGAGCAAAGTTGTCATGTTTATGCGGTTGTCGGAAGCTGAATCCCTTCTTGTCTGAAGCCTGGGAAGCTGATCACTTTCTATTCTGTCAAGAAAGTTTCCAGTGACCTCTGAGCTAGCTGGCGCAAACCTAAATTAAGTCTAACATAGTGGCGGCTGGTGACATTTGAAAGTGGTGGGGCGAAAAATAATTTACATACTGCACTGTTGCGAGCGAGCGAGCCCGAACAACATAAGAGAGGAAAAATTGTGCATTTTCAAGCAAATTTGAGAAAGCAGGAAGGTTAATAAAGCAATTGCGAAAGTGCAGTTAGGCTCAGCTTGAAGGGAAAGGATGAGAGCGGTGTGTTGCCAGTGAAATTTCAGGATGAGCTGAGCAGTGGAATCGGCGTGAAAGGGAAGGGAACCATATGAGAGGGATTGGCACAGTCAGGGTAGTAAAATTATAATAAAAGTGAGATAATAATAATGAAGGTCAGGGCATGGCTGAGAAGGCAGAGGAAGACGGCCGTGCAAGGAGCAAAAAGCATGGCAGGGAGGTGGACTGAAGGGCAGTTAGTGATGGGCAGAGCAACATAGTGACGGTGGGCAGTGAAGGCCACTGAAGAGCTGTGCAGACAGAACAGTGAAAGGCAGGATAGTTTAGGACAGTGAAGGGTAGGGCATTAAGGGACTGTCACAGGGTAGTGTGCTGTTGAGACTTGTAGGCAGCAGAATTGAGGGCTTGTGCTTTAGTTTATACGAGTAGGACAGGGCAACAAACCGGAAAGCCTTAAATGAAGACAAGAGAAATGAGTCAAACTGCAGGGGACAGGTGCAGGAGGTGTACTAACAATACTGTTATTGGGCAGAGACATCTGTTCTCAATATCTATAGGGGCAAATGATAAATGAACAGGCCCTGTCCGTTTAAACAAAGCTACAGTTTCTGGTAACACAAGAGAAAGCGTTTGCACTTCCTTGCTGCAAAAATGGATTTGCTCAAAGAAAGCAATAATTCCGGTTAGAAAGGAGATTCTACTACTCTCTTCTACCTGGAGTTTTCACCAGGACAATCAAGGAGTGTCAAAAAAGACTACTGCCCGTCACCTTCAGAGACTAGCAAGCAACTCTGTAAGCAAGGGCACCAATAGACCAGGGCCCCGTTGCATGTAATTACCCCTCAAAACTTACACAGAACACAACAGTTTCAATCTGAAGGCCCTTGCATACATATTCCATGCCTGAAATGCACCGTCAAATTCAAAGTAAGTCAGTCACCCCAGAGTTATTTGATATACTGGTCTTAGATAAGTAGCTAACTCATCGAAATTAAATAACTAAAAAATCTCCCAAACATGACGTGGTACTTCGACAAATATGGCATCTCAGATACTGCAAGTCCCAAAAACTTTTCATCATGAATTATACATCAGCAACTCTTGCTCCTCAACAATTGTAGCACGAAGAATAAATAGTGCAATCAGAGAAGACAAAATACGCTGGAGCGTGTCACATACAACCCGCTTTAAAAACAAGGAGCATAGTCAGATAATGAATGCAGAACGTATGTACCTATATTTTGACAGCACAGCGTGCCTCTATGGGTTTCAGTTTATGTTAATTGATTTTACATGACCGTGGATTAGGACCCAAAGCCGCACAGTTCTTTTATTTGAAATGGCATGCATGCCTTACTCACCTAAATGAAGAGCCATAGAGTGTCCAATGCTACACTGGCTTTGTGCGGTAATGTCACATTAAGCTTAATTGCAGTTGAAGGGACTTCCGACTTACAATACGCATCCGAGTCTGATCAGCGCTTGAGATTGGACCCTCACCCCCGTGGTACCTGGGCCAGGCCCATTATTCCAATTTACAACACACGCTGCTGATATCGGGGGATTCGGGGCCTCTGCCCCAGGTGCATCACAAAGAGAAAACGCATGCACGTGACGTGTGATCCTCTGCACCCGAACCTGTGGCTCCGCGGCATGTCTTCCAGGAATCCTGGCTCCTGCTTTACTCAGTTGCACTTGCAGCTCGCAATACGCGCAGGGGGAGTCGCGCGAGTTTGGGGCCGAGAGTGTGGGGGGTTAAAAATAAAGTAAAAAAATTAACTGACCGGGTCCGAGCCACCTCTGCTGTTTCAATGGCGCCATAGTCTTCTGTTCTTTACAAAGAAGGGGGTTAAACCCATGCAGTCACGGGGACCTGGGCACAATATGATACATATGAAGGGGGGTCCCCGTAGAGGGAATAAAGGGCCGTTGAAATGCAACGTTTATATGTGTGTTTTAATTCCTAGTCCTGATTTGGGACATGTGTATGTTGATTATCCTTTGATAATCTGTGCCAATTTGTATTGTTACCTCTTTATAACTGTGTCATAACCTTTCTACACTTCCCCGAGCACTACCTTCCCCTTCCCTTCTCTCCCCCCCTTTGGGGCCCTTTATTTACACAAGTTTTGTATTGCACGTGATATTCACAAACCATTGGTCATTAAATAATACATGCCAATCGGATATTTGTTTACAAAAAATTTTTTCTTCAGCGATTTCTAAATAAATTGTTGTGTATGTAATTTACAATACACCTTTCTCCTCTACGGGGACCCCCCTTCATAGTCTTCTGTTCTGCTGGTGATTGGCCATACAGTGCGGGCCGACATCCTGCTGCAGTAGCCAATCCTGGTGCAGTGTTAACAGCGCCACTGCGCCAGAATTGGCTACGAGCAGGTACTAATCTGCCCATAATGAGGCCGAGGCCCCGGGTCCCTGCCACAGTCTCTCTTTTGCTATTAGGGGGGTTGGGGGGGGGGTCTACCAGTCTACGCATGCGCGGGCCTGTCGAAAGAATTAGTACTCCTGGATTTCACATGCGCAGGCCGCTCGCTGCTTCTACGCTACTCTGCTTTGGTTGCCTGTCATTCTCTGCCACAGCCCCGCCCCCAACGGCCCACTTTCTTGTGTAATGCCCGATTCTGTCGGGCTTGTCCCGGGGCGGTAGCGCACAGTGCGAGAGCCTGAGTCACTGCGCGCCGCTCAAATTTAATTATTTCAAAACCTTTTTTAATTCTTGACTGTGTGGTCGTCCAGCTAGTGGGGCAACGCCCCCAATGGACGGACCGCCACATAGTCAGTAGAGACCTAGAAGACCGCAGTCCTACGTCTACACTGCTGTTTATGTTATTCCAATGCGCAGGGCCTATAGGGAAAATAGGAACTACACTACAGTCTCAGCTCGAATATATCATTTAGAGTGCACATGCCCTTTACAAATCCACATTATGTTAAAACGAATATTTGAATAATAAATCAGGTAGCGTTGAGGAGATGTATTGTTACCTCTGTGCTGGGGGCATTAGGCTATGACTGTTATGTATTACCCATGTAAAGATATTGCATATTGACAAAGCCTTTATTTTTAACATTATTGCTGGCAACCCTGCCTGATCCATTGATATAATCACTGCTGATAGATTTGAATGGCATGGCTGTCAATGTAATTTTGTCTGATGTGGTCACTATGACAACAATAATAATATTGGTAGTTCCGAAGATTTTCAATTAACAGAAGTAGTGGGAAGCAAAGATGTGTGGGCTCTCTGAGTTAAAGAAGGTGGTGGGACTACCACCAGACCCTGAACCCAGAAGACAGGCTCAAGGTTCGTTGATCAGACTCCTCAGAACTCCTCCAGGAATGACAAACCATGTGCCACAACAGGACCTGCTGGGGCAGTGCCCAAATAGCAGAAGAAGACAAAGCAAGTGCGATATCACACTTTCAAAAAATGAAAAGGGAATCTCTCCCAAGAGCTGCTTCCCCTTCGGACACCGATAGGTTCACAGATTCTTGAAAATACAAAAAACTGTGCTCTTTCCAATTAAGGGCCAAAAAAAGGGCTAGGTAAAGGACAGGTGGACGACACTTATCCTCTGTGATTTTAGACACTACTACAAACCAAACTCTCTAGTTTGTTTCCACCATGGTCCTTGGTCCACCGCTCTGGGTGAACTTACCTCTTCTTTCCTCTTTGGCAATTATTCTATTTCCCTGCTTGGAAGATGGAAAAGGAGAACTGGTTGGACCCGGTTGGCCTCTCTAATTCATTAGCTCTGTGTTCTTTACATGTCTGTGTTTTATTTCTTGTTTGATTGTGTCAGGACAGAAGAAATGCACAGGAATTGTGGGATCCCATATTTTAGAGGGTGGAGGTTGCCGGTAACTGTACAAGAGTTGATCCTTATATTTTTAGGATGACTAATCGACAAAACCTTTTTAAATTCCTTTCAATTACTGTACGGGGCCTGAACTTCCCTTACAAGTGGCAACAGTTGAAGATACCCCCTCCAACAAAATCCTGATATCTTCCTTCAGACCACAATCGCATGCTCAATCTCAAATACTCCTGTTAACTTTGTACCTCCTCCATTACTATAACAGCCGGAGTTTTGTGGGAATTACATATCAGGCAAAGGCCCTCTACAGTTGTCAGAGACATAGACGATCGCTTCCTCAAGCTGAAAGCACAGAGGAGAAAGACAAAGCTTACAACTTTAAACCTATATGCTCCTAATTCAAGCCAAGATGCATACCTTCTCACCTTGTTGAGGGAATAACTCCACGACTCCAAATATGACTTTATAGCAGGGACAACTTTAATCTGCAATAAGACAGAGGCGACGCAAATATGAATCCAATTTCTAGTTATTTATTTGTTCAGAAAGTCAGGCCATCATTGTCTTGACGCTCACAGCCAAAGTCATGTAAAAAGATTCTTTATTCACTGTTTCTTCATATTAAAGCAATCAAAAACAGCCAGCGCGTTTAGCTCATACATGAGCTTCATCAGGGCTGTGATATACAAAATTGCTAAATATTAAACACATCTAGTTGTAAAGTTCAAAACATCACCTACATTTTAATTACATTCCACCAATACCAAATGCAATGTGTTGGCATATGGACTTTGTCAGCAAAAAATGTATATTTCAACAGATGCAATATTCGTATCTTTCTCTATGTATAACCTAGCTGGATAATATTATTGAAGGTTGTGTCACATTGGATAGCTGTATATACACAGTGTCGGCCACTGCCAGTTATGCTTCATAGCCTGCCAAAATAAGGCTTATTGGAACCCACCACTGACACTAACTAGGCTTCATGGATGCACACTCTTACTCCTGCATACTTTGTTTTATTTTGTATGTTTAATCCTTGATTGCTCTGTTCAGTTTACAACAACCACCTTGTTTGTTGAAGGGTGGTGTTGAGGGTTATTATTTTCATATTCTCTTTTTGGGTATGCTACTTGATATTTTATAAAGGGTTGATTATAATCTGATAACTGACCGAGCCTATGATATTTTTTCTGCTTAATTTAAATATTTTCAATAAAATACTTAAACGAGAAGGTGTGGTTGATGTAACAGCATTTATGTTGTAAATTAGAACTAAAATGACTTCAGCCAAGCAAGGCATCTTGGGCTCTCAGAGATATTCTTGTAAAGGAGCACTGTATTCCTTGGACACACTCACTGATGAGTGACAGTGTGTTATATTTGTTCATTTATTTTTGGCAAAATTGACCCATTTCTATATGACTGCAAGGAAGGGAATTAGGGATTCTCTATATAACATTGTTGGTGTTTCTTAGCATTTGTATGTGATACTGTTGCAGAGTGTTTTGGAAAACCTAATGAGGCGTGATTTAATTTATTTCAGGTCAAGGGTCAGAATTAAGTGCTCCCACAGCACCCCAAAAGCCTCCAGTGCCACCTCCAAGCGGAAGGCCATCGCCTGCACCTCCAGCTGTCCAGCCTTCTTCTGTTATGCCTGGTCCATCTGTGCCACAGCCAACTCCTGGGCAGCCTGCACCTATAGTTCAGTTACAGCAAAAACAGAACCGAATCAGCCCTATCCAGAAACCACAGGGTTTAGACCCTGTTGAAATTCTTCAGGAGAGGGAATACAGGTTATGTGTGGTTTTCATTTTTAAATTTCTGAAGTGTATTTGGGAAAGTGGGACTATACATTTGTGATTAGATTCTTTACTAGGTTTATGGAAAATTATGGTTTAGTTAAAAGGTTTTTGCACACCTGTACATCTGATGCATTGACAGAAAAGCATGGCTCAGCCCAAAGCGTTCAACTGCTGTAAGCATCACGTTTATGCAGAAATAGTTACGTGCATTTGGTCCCCCTTCCACCCTCTGCAGCATTAATTTGAATTTGTAAGAATGGGAAACATTCTACTTAGTTTGTCAAGGATAGAAACCAGCATGTAATCATTGTGACTCTTAACGCCTTATTAAGGACTGATTTGTTTGTTGAGATGATATCCCCTCACAGGGCATTCCAGGATCTCTCAGAAGTGCCTCTATTCATCATTTTACCAATTTCACCACATAGCTCTATTTCCGTTGTTTATCAGGATTTGTCAGTAATGTATAAAGTTTTGAGGCCAGTCCATTGGTTTCTTCTAACGTAGTTTCTAACCTTTCCAAATCTGCCTATTGCCTATTTACATCTGCTTAATTTTTTAGACAGATTGCATGGTGGTGTAGCTGCTAATACCAACCTTTTTTCAATTCACCTCAAAGCCCTGCTTACAATTCTTAACAAATCCGATTTGCCCCCTCCTTCACATCCACTTCAGTCACCCTCTCACCAGTTTTTGTATTGTGTTGATCTTAATGGTGGCAGGAATATTGTACGGTCATGAGAGGTGCAAGAGGAACTCCTAGGGCAGTGCTTGTAATTTGACTAAAACCAAGCTGTCTGGTTCTTGCTTTTCTTTGAAGCCATGTCACATCCCAAAGTGCCCTCCCAACTATCTCCTAATTCTGTGGACTCATTCCACTGACAATTGGGTGTTCCCTCTGGCTATTTGCCCCAGAATCTGGCATTGGGTTGCCTTCTAATTCCTGATGTCTGGAATCTCACTCCCCACCCATCTGTTCCTAGGTGCTTTTAGAATTGGGTGTGATATCAGTGCTGGTTCGCCTTGCAACACAATTTTCAACATGGATTTCTGCTTAGTTAAAATATCGCATTACCAACACAAACTAAAGTGTCTCTGACAGACATAAATCAATCTTATTAGGATTACCTTTTTTCATTGTGGTTATCCTTCCCCGCAATGAAATATGTTGCACATTCCTATTTGATCCTTCAATAGTCTGTCTAGCAGTGGTGTTATATTTAACTCAAGTCAAAGATTTTGGAAGTAATCTGGACTCCCAGATACTTCAAGGAGTGATCACTCACTTCTAAATGTATCACTGCCATGCTGAGGTCTCTCCCTGCATGATGCAGTTGTATCAGTAAAAAGTTGTCTGGATTAACCATAGAAACCGAGGTCCTCCTAAATGTTTCCGGTAGCGCCAGTGAGGAGGGTTATTACATTCAGTGTTTCAGTCATTTATAGCAGCCAACATCTGCAAATAAGATCATATTAACTGTACCTCCATATTCTAGGCCCTTGGTGTCTTATTACCACCATGCCATCTCCAGGGATATGATTTCCATTACAAAAGGAGTGGGGACATTGCTCATTCTCCTTCCAGACCACTGTCTGAGAATATACCATTACTCAAGATACTAGCTCTTGGATGCATATAAGGCCCGATGACCATCCTGATACAGCCTGAACTCTGACATCACTGTCTTAAAAAATTAACAGCTAACCCCGTCAAACGCCTTCTCAACATCTGGTGCCAACAAGGCCAATTATATCCTTTTTCTGTTTGACTTTTTGACATGGTGAGCTTTCCTCTGGTTGGACATGTAGCTTATAGCTATTGTAGGAGAGTAGGATCTGCTTCCTATGGTTACCCCCACTTTTTGCTGTGTTTCACTGGTTTATCGACTTTAGTCTGGCTGTGGCCCTGCTAATCAGGACCACAGCCTAGCTGTTCTGTTTCTAAATTGGTTACCTGTACATTAGGTACACTCCAGATTGGTTACTGGGTTACCCTTGTGAGCCCCTAGTATATGGTACCTTAGGTACCAAGGGCATAGGTACCCCACAGGCCTACCAGGGGCTGAAGCATGTATTATGCCACCCCTGGGAAGCCTTCCAAAATGGCACCACAGGTCTGCACTTGCATCCTGGGTAAGGTGGCCTGCACCATTTCTTCGCAGCTCTCCTTTGGAATTGACGACGAAACCCAACACGAAAAGACACCTATGCACCTGGTTTCCCTGGGTGAGGTAACACGAGTAGTTTGGGGCTCCCATGGGTCTTGACTCTCGAAGTTTCCAGTACTGAAAGGGTTTTACTGTAGTTCACTCCGAAGTGTCCCTAAACTTTAACTTTGTAACTTTAACGTGCGCCATAGAAGTCAATGGTGATTCGCGGCTGTGTTTAGACACTGCACGCGTCAACCTGGGTCTCCTGCATCCCTACCTTGGGTGGTTCCTGGTTGCCCCAGCAGTTCTACAGGCCCTAGGCCTAACTTCCATCCCTCACGTGGTTCTTATACCACTTTCTAAGTATATGGCTTGTGAGGCCCCTAGGGCAAAACCTATACTGTGCTAATTTTCTGTGTGCATTTAAGTTCTTGTATTGTATTTGTGCCTCTAGCCTCATAAGGAGACTAGAGGGGTTGTGTATAGAATAAACACATATATTTTCTATATATACCTGGTGTGGTGCTCTTTCATTTGATCATTCAAGAGGTTATAGACTGGTAAAACAAGCTGCTTTACATTCCTTCAAGACTTAGCCTGACGGCTGCTCTCCACAGCTACCACTAGGATAGCTTTCTATAAAGGTTGTCTAAACCTACTATCAATAAGGGTCGTTTGGACTGGTGCAAGGTGCCCACTAGAATAGTAGACATCATATGCCAGGCCTACTTCTCACAGCTATTTGCTTTTTTTTCAAGGCTCTCGGCAGCAAAGTGTGAGTTTAGGCTTACTATGTACGTGTGCCTTACAACTGAGTGACAAAATGGCCCTCTCTGATTTCTTTGTCAGCGCAATATTTAATTTATTATTTATAACTACTCTTCTTTTCAAGTCTGACCTAACCCGTGCAAATTTGTGTTTGACCTCTGAAAGCTTATATTTATTTTCTAATTTCTAAAACAGTACATGCTCTCTGTTCCTCTTTTCCACTGATGCCGATACATTTCCCTCTTTTCAGAGATTTTAGAGCCTCCATAAGGTTTTGTGAGACACCTCAGGATAGTCATTACCCATTAACTAATCTGTAATTTGCTCTGTGAGCTACATTGTGTTGGATCAGTCTTCTAGGGTACCATTTCCTATCTGAAGGGGCTGCGTCGATGGCTTTGAGCACCACCTAAAGAGGTTCAGGGTGAGAAATTGTAATGGTGCAAGTGTCCTCCTTCTCCACCTGCCCTTCTGGTCCATTCAAAATAAACCTTGTCTCTATCTTGCAATATATGTTGCGGATATGCAAGTTGAATGTGAAATGTTTTCCACTTGGATTGTTTTTCACCCTATCCTGTGGTGCAAGCGTTTGTTCTTTCTTCAAGCTCCAGTACTTGTTATCCCGCTTAGTTAACATCTTGCTTAAGGGTTACCATCACCTCTGGCCATCTTATACACATGTCAGTTAATTCTGGTGTCAGATCATTCTTACTTTAATTAAGTTGCTGGAGCAGACTGAGGAGGACTTAATTAGTCAGCTTTTTTCTTTCCTTGCCGCCTGCTCTGAAGTTTCTTGTTTTGGCTTTGTCAGATGTGATCATTTTCGCAGACCTGTAAGTACAGTATGCACCCTTGTACCTCTGGCCTTTTCCTGGTCGTGTATAGCTTATTGTAGCAGGCTGTTTTTTGTTATAGAGACGTTTGATTTCTCTTAAGACTCATATAGTTCTCATCTGGATAAAGGACACCAGCTGTCTCAGTTGTCCATCTCTAGATGTTGATTCCAAGACCGTTGTGCTGAAATGCCTGGGAAGATTCCTGGTTATTGAAGCTGATATTTTGACTTGCATTATGTGCGTCTACTTCAGTTATCTAAACGTCTGCCTCAGCCGGGTAAAATCTCCCAAGGTAAAATGCCTCCACTCACCATCCGCATACAGGTGATATCACTTTGAAACATTGTTTAATCCATTCTCGCAACACATTAGGTTTTAGATTAAGATTAGATTTAGATTGTGGAGCTCTGTCCCACCTTTTATCCTCACTCCTGTGCTCAAGAGCCAGCTTCCCTGCACTTATTTTTTCTCTCATGGGCTCGAAAGTTCTACTTGTGCTCCTTCAGTATTATGCTTACTTTATGCACTGCTCCAGCTACCATTTCTGCTATGATGTTGGCCCTCCTTGTGCTCTCTCGTTTTTCGTTGCTCCATGCCTACATTCCAGTCTATCTCGGTCTGTCCCGCTCTTGGAAACTCTGCCTTCTCCTAATCTCTCAGTGCACTTTGTCTAGCAGCAACAGTAGCCAAAGCCATATGTTGAGGATGTAACGTTCTCACAGGCCAGGGGCAGTGTCTATGGTGTGGATAGGTATTTCAATGCCATTCCTTGTGCCGGGTCACAGTTGTTCTCCAGCTCTTCACATGATATTTTTAGAGTACTGTCATTGCTCTTGATTTGCATTTAGCAGCTGGCTCGGTCTGGCTAGTCTGAAACTTCATGCATTTACATTCTCCATCTTGGCTGATCAGCAACTCCCCCGGAATTCACAGTTCAAGTGCCCACTTCCCATAAAGCATTCAAACTTGAGGAATCTGGCTGAAATATTGTTGTCCATGTTGACATGTTTCTGCTTTGTAGCAAGGATTTGTAGAATGCTTACTTATCCAGTTTGTTGCTGTTGGAAGTACACTACCAATACAGCATACTTTGTTTGCTAAAATTTGGTGCGTATGAAAACATTTGACCCTTGGTAGCATTAGGGAAAAAAATAATCTTTTGTATAATTGAATTAACATGATGTAAAATATGTGATGCTTGTCTCTTTTTATTCAAACACATTTCATATTAATTAGAAGAATGAATGACATACATTTAAAAGGCAAATCTATCTTTCAGTTTAACTTAGAGTTTGACTGCGCTTCTTCACTTGAGCATAGCAATGAGTTATGAGTAAATCTTACTGTATCTAACCATTTCTCTTACAGTTTGTGATTTTTTTTTAGCTGATAGGATACTGAAATTGTTATCAATTTAAATAGTTGTCATCCTGGCAGACTTTTCATCACATATAGCACTTTTGGTGCAATTGAGGTTTCTAGGCTCTGCTGAACTGTTCCATTGAAACAACAAAATATGATGGCAGTAATGCTTGCAAAAGTCTTAGCCACTGGCAGTCACTCCTGCCACATACCACTCGATCATTTTCTGCCCACTGCACCACTCTAGAGAGGGAGCAGTCAATCATGCAAATTATTTTTAGTCCTCCTGTGGTAAAGATCAGCCCAAACTGCTGGGTCATGTTTTCTCCACATGGGAACACACACAATCTAAGACTAGTTTCAGGCCTGTTGTTCCTCACCAGTGAGGGGTAGCTTGGTTCCCGGTGTGAGTACAGGACCCACGTCTGAACAGAACCACACAATTCTCCTTTGTTCAGGTTCCTCCTAAAACAACCCAGGCCACATTCATCTCCTCCTAGCCTATTCACATTCTGGCAACAGAAAGACCATATTTTGGAGGAGGCCAGACCCACTCTCCCCCTGTCATTTATTGCAAACTGTTTGTTTGTGTTTACCTACTCGCAGAGGTACACCCATGTGATTTCCTCCCTCCAGTCCAGAACGCGTTTTTCTTTCTGTGCTAAATATTTGGTCTGACTTTCGTTTTCCATCTTTCACCTCCCATCTTTCCTGATCTCCCAAATGCACACTTTTCTTTCATCTTACAATAGCTTATTCCTCTAATTGTGTTCCAAACACTTTACTGCTCAGACTCAAAATGAAAATCCCTCCTTCGATCCTCTTTGCTTATACAGTATATTTGAAGAAATTGTTACACCTCCGAGAGTGTTCACAGATTGCTTGCGGAGATGTATTTTTAAGGTGCCAATATTTTCAAAAGCAATTTCTCTACTAAAATTATCAAGCCACGTTGGTGAACCTACCACTAACATCATGCCATTTCACTACCTGGGATGTATTGTTGGGGTTTATTTGATTTGTGGTTTTACTATTTTAATGATGATTGATCAAAGTGTTTAAAGCTGATTGAATAGTTTGGATGTGTCAAATTGCAAGTCCGGGATCAGGAATTGCAAGGGGAGTGGGGGGATTAGAAAGAAATGGATGTGGAGGTTGGACATTTGGGCTAGTTTGTGATACTGAACCAGTCTTGCTGTTATTCTCTTTAGGCTGCAGGCCCGCATAACACACAGAATCCAAGAACTCGAGAACTTGCCAGGATCATTACCTCCAGATTTGCGAACCAAAGCTACAGTAGAGCTAAAGGCACTTAGGCTACTGAATTTCCAACGGCAGGTAAGGCTTTTAAGAAAGTACAGAGTGGTGCTGTCACTAGCTTTCCCTATTTGCAGGGTATACTGAGTTAAGAAGCCCCCATTTTCATCAGGCTTCCTCATCTGAGGCTTTCCCTGGTAGAAATGTTTAATCCTGTTTACCATATTAGCACTTTATATTTATTTTGCTCTTGAGGCATTTCTATAGCAAAACCACCTTTTGAAATACTATTGGAGTAATATTCTCATAGAGAATCATTAAGGGAGAATGGGGACCCCCACACCCAAGAACATCTGACAAATCCCGGACCACCCTGGTCCAGTACTGACAAACCACTTGACAGGTCCATACCAAGTGGTAGAAATCCGCTGGGTCGGTTCTGCAACGAGGACAGGAAGTAGGACGGATACCTGCTCGACTAAGGTGAGCTGGAGAAAGGTAATCAAAATGTAGATAGTATGTGTGTACCAGCCTCCGTTGCGGGGAGATAGTAAGTTCCGGAGGGGCCATCAAGGCATTCTGCCAGTCTTCTGCCATGGGCCCACCTAACTTCCCCAAAGGGCTCTAAGGTAGTGTAGGGAACTAGAAGAATTAATCACGAGAGTACAGTCAATTTGGAAGATTCCCCCTCGCCCAGGTCCCCCATAAGTTTCGCTTCTGGAAGGTAAACTCCGGGAGGGCCTCAATTGATTGGAGTATGAAAGTGGAGAGCATGTCTGAGTTGAAGGTATTTATAGAACTGGGTATGGTGTAGAGTATACATTGTTGAAGGTCTTGAAAGGAATGTATATGCTTTCCCGACCATACATCTCGCAGTCGTGTGATACCAATAATGTCCTAAAATCGAAAACCATGGAGCACCGCCACCTCCCCCAGCCAGGTGCTGTGCCAAAGAGGGGTTTGTTGTGAGTGCAGCCCTCCATACACAAAACTGCACTCTAGTTATCAAAGGTATAGAAGTAGAAATCTGAGCGTGGCCTGCATATGAGAGAAGCCCAATAATGAAAGTTCTAAGCAGTAGGCGGGATCCTGCCAATCCCCATTGAACGAGTCATGGATAACAAGAAGATGGGAGAACATATAATTAAAATAGAGATTAGACATTCCCAGGACACCATCAAAGTGTCTCTGATAACAGTGTGTGAAGACAAGGCGCAACCTAGAACCCCGCCACAGAAATGCTCTCGCATTTCCATCCAATTCTCAAAACCATGCCGGTACAAATTAAGTGGTATGTTCTGAAAAATGTAAAGAAATATTGGAAGAATTATCATCTTGTATTGCGCAATGCAGCCCATAACATTAAGAGGAAGGGCCTGCCATCTGGTAAGGTACGCTTTAGCTTTTCAGACCCGAGGTTGAAGATTAAGGGCCTAAATGAGTTCTGGTTACACAGCGACCCATACACCCAGATACTTAAAACTAAGCCGGCAGAGAGGAATTGTCCTCTACCAATCAAAGCAATCTCTGGCCGATACCAGGGGAACCAACACAGATTTAGAAGTGTTCATTCAAAGATCCAAAGCCACTAAGCAGCTGTAAACATCTAGGTTCACTAACAGCCGGGTTTGAGATACAAGAGCACGTCATCTGCGTATAACGCAATGCGGTCCTCGTGGCCAACACTCCAGGTCCCCCCGGAATAATGGGGTTCTGTACGTATGAGCTGGGACAAAGGCTCTATTGCCAAGGCAAAGAGGAGGGGGACCAAGGGCAACCCTGCCTGGTCCCTCGCTCAATAGGAAAAATAGAAGATAAGACCGCATTGACACATCTCGAGCCGTGAGGTTGGTGTAAAGGACACAGACCATATTCCGGAAGTGTGATCCACATCCAGCGCGAGCTGTCACCAACTGAAGATAATTCCAGTCTACTGTATCAAATTCCTTTTCAAAATAAATGAGTAATGCTAGATCCTCCCACAATCGATGACGGTGAGCCAGAGCCACATGAAGCCAACTAATATAATGTTCCATACTACGAGATGGCATAAAGTCACACTGGTCCGGCTGCACCAAAGTGGTCAGGACCCGTTTGAGTCTGTTTGCCAAGATTGTTGCGAAAATTTTGACCTCCTAATTGAGAAGTGATATTGGGCTATAGTTGGCACAGGATGTTAAGGGAAGCTGCGTTTTTGGTATCACAATTATAGTGGCTGAGTTCAGCTCTAACTGGAAAGAGCCCACGTAACAGACCTCCTTACATAAGGACAAGAAAAAGGGGAGAAGAAGTTCCCGAAATGTGGCATAGTTTTCCATGGAAAAGCCGTTCGGACACGGGTCTTCCCAGAAGCCAGACTGGACTATGTATTCCCAATCTCTTCCGGTGTGAAAGGTTTGTTGAGTAGGTGGGAGTCATTGGGAGATAAACTAGGAAGAAATACTGAATTTAGAAAGATATGGGATGTGGTCAGATTTCTATCTTTGGGTGTTGAATATAAAGTCCTATAATATTGCGCGAAGGCTTGTGCTATCTCAGGAAGAGATTTCCATGAGCAACCGGTATCATCTGTGATCTCAGGGACAATACTATTGGCTTGTTTGTGGGAGGCCAACCAATAAAGCAGCTTCCCATTTTTGTCCCTCCCAACCATAAATCTTGGCCTTTGTGGTCTGCCAAAGAAATTTGGCTGCCTCAAGCGGGTGGAGAAGGATATCTTCACAGATGAGTCCTAACTGTCGGGAGATATCCTCTTAGTGATTCAACTCTATTTGTTGTTCTAGGCGAAGAGCGCGAGCCTCCAGCTGGGCAATGAGAGAGGAGCACTCGTTCTCAAGCTCTAATAGAACTTTTGGCAAATACCCGTAGTACCACTTTACCAGCCGCCCACAGACTACTAATCAGTGCAATCGACCCGTCATCAGTGTAGAAATATGCAGCACCTAGCGACTGAACAAAATTTTATCCTGAAAATACCAAACATTAAGGTGCCACATGGGGAGCAATCCAGATGGTGTCTGACTAAGAAGAAGTAAGGGCGAATGGTCTGAAGTTCTATGTAGCAAAATTTGGAATTAAATCGGCACCAAACAGTTGGGGGAAGGCAGTAGAATGAGATCTATCTGGGAGGGAGTTTGGTGAGCTACAGATGTATGTGTAAATTGACGTAGTCTAGCTTGCTAAGACCTCCAAGCTTCACAAATGCCCAGGGTATTGATCCAGTCTGCAAGTCGGCGAGCCCCAATATATCTGGAGGCAGTGGGGCCTCCTGTACTATTGAGGTTGCGGAATAATACCTCGTTGAAGTCGCCGCCTAATGCTGTAGGCCCATGTGGAAGGTATAAAAGAAGTCTCAAGAGTTCTCAGAGGCTGGTCGATAAGGAAGTGGGCGGATTACTAAAACAATCACTTGCCATCTAGGATACCTTCAAGAGCAATAAAGCATTCCTATGGGTCGCATGTTACCTGAGAAACCACAAAAGGGAAGGAACGGTGCAAAGGAATAGCTACCCCTCTCGCTCCCAGGGAGTACCCTGCATGAAAGACCATATTGTAGCCTTTACGGGCCAGGAGGGGACATTGCTCTACTAAAAGATGGATCTCTTGGAGCAGTAGCACCTCTGGGAGATTCTGATGGTGAAGGAAAAGACTGCAGCCTGTTTCACTCGGTCCAATAGATGGTTAATATTCCATGATAAAACACGGAGATTCATGTGGATGGGGGGGTGAGAGTTGTGGTAAGCAGGGGACCACCTGAGAAAAGGACCCACTGTAGCAGATAGTAGGAAAGAACTGCAACAATTGTTTGCTATAAGTGAGTACAGCCCTGATTTTAAAGTCATGAGTAGTGCAACAATGTGTGCCAAGACCTAAAAGGAAAGAACAAAGGCAAACAAGTACTACAAACACAACACTATGATAAAAAAAATCAACATATTGTAAAGAAAACCCAGCCCTCCAACTCCTGCCTCCCCCTACACTTCTCCCCTAGAAGCATCTGTCACCCTGAAAAAAGTTACAGCAAGAAAAGCAAAGTACACAACTTTAGAAAAAAAGTAAGAGCTGGGGAACCCCACCCAAGAAAACGTTTTGTAAAGACAGTAATCCCCATTCTACACCTAAAAGAAGACTTTTGGCACAATTAGACAGTTGGTCAGATAAGTATGGTTAGGCTAATGAGCAGGATAGTATAGACTGCATGGATTTGTATAATTATATAGAAATGCAAACCCAATCAAATAGCAGGACTGCGTGAGAGATCAGAGTCCAGGCAAGCAACAGCCATATTGGTGGACGGCGATGATGGTTGCCTGTTAGCCCCCAGCCCCTCATCCTCCACCCCAGAGGCACGGGCCATGGCAGTTGCAGACTATGACATTGGTTGTGTCCGTGGGGAGCGTGAAGGTGAGGTAGACTGAACTGTTCTGAGCCCAATCTGGGACTGAGTGTGTTTTCTGTAGGGTTTAGGCAGTGACTGTGAGTCTGGGACAGCAGTAGCCTCCAGCTTGCATGAAGAGGAAGTGACTGACCAGTGCAGCAAGTGATCCTCTGTAAGCTACTGTCATGCAGACTCTGGCTTGCTGAAGAAATGTGACTTGTCTAGATGAATGTCATGGAGTCTAGCTGGAAATAACAGTCAATATTGGAGCCCTATAGCTCTCAACTTCTGTTTAACCTCCAAGTAAGAACGCCTTCATTATTGCACCTCACGTGTGTAGTCAGGGAAAAGGAGAACCTTCGTATCTCCACATCAGAGGTCAGAATGAAAGCGGGCCTCTGTGAGAATCGCATCCCTCCCAGTATGTGCCCTTTCAAACACAAACCATGAGGACAAATGATCACTGGGTATCCTGGATTTAATCCATCGTTCCATGAAATCCGCCATCTGTTGGCGTTCGGCATATTCCGTGTTTTCAAGAACTCCAATTACGTGAATGTTATTAAGCCATGAGCGATTTTCTGCATCTTTGGCTCCTCTATGGAGCTCCGACGTGTGAGCAAGTAATGTGGAAATCTGAGACTCATGAATGGAAACTTTGTCCTTGACCTTAGAGATTAGAGATTCACTCTCTGTGAATCGGGCAGAAGCATTTCGGAGATTCTGACGCAGTAGTGCCACGTCCATCCTCAACTCATGACCTTCGCCTCCACCGCGGCCGGCAACGTTGAATAGCCTGCAGTATTACTGTAAGCTCACTAATGGAGAGGCGGATTTCTCATTATCTGAAGGGCCCGGAGAGCCATTAGCGGTGTATTGATCCATCCCCATCTGTGTAGAAGCAGAACAGGCAGGTTTATCCTTGCCCATGGCAGGTAACTGATAAAAGGCAATACAATAATCTTGACACAGGTTACCACAGCATTAGGGGCATTCAGGGTCGCACCTCAGAAAGGGCCTAACCAGTATAGACAGAGTTCAAGCCGCCACTATGAGAAAGGGGCCAGGAGTCACCAGGAGAGGACCGTATGGCACAATACCAGGATCTTCAAAGTGTTCAGGAAACAACTACTACAAGGTCCAATATACAGCAGTCTAGCACATCATGCCTCTCAGTGTAGGGAGGCATGGACATCACAGATGGATAAGGTGAAGGCTCCGGTCCACAGTAAGGAATGGAGTGAGCAGCTGTTCTAATAAAGCATATGCACCCACCTGCCGCTGGCCCAGTCCTGAGGGGTAGGCCCCTCAAAGGGACTGGCACAGGGTCTCTTTCTAAACCGCTCTGGCTGAACGATAGGCAAAGGACCATAGTTCTGCAGGACTCCTGCGCCCATCCAAAGATGGCCGTGCCACCAGCCGCAATGCAAGATTGCCGCAGCCCCACACCCCGGCCTGGGGCAGTTAAGCAGGTTGTAGAGGTAGGCAGGGATATAGGGCTGCTGCTTTGCTCCAGCGGGCACTGAGCAGAGATCCTGCTCGTGGACCCAGAGCCCGATGAAGGAAAAGGAGCTAGACTCCAGGGAGGGGGGGGCCTGACCATAGGTGTCAACACCGAATGTACAGTGTGGCCCACCCCGACGATGGCTCAGTTGGGCCGTTCTCACCCATTTGCAGCAAGATCAATCCCTTTGGCTGGCGTGGGAGAGGATCAGAGACCGAGTCAGAGACTGGCCGCGAAGCGGGATCACCACTGCATCACAATCCAGGTCTGGGGCAAATAAGTAGGCTGGAGAGGCAGGTGGACATGCAAGACTGCGACCCCTCGCCAGGCCCAGACTCCGGCCGACTTGCGCCAGTCACTAGGAGAGATCTTGATATTGGGCTGGGAACCCCAAGCAAAAGTTGTCAAAGCAGGGGGGGGCGGCTGGCGGGGCGGCAGGCCCCTCGGTCTTAAGCGGAGGGGAGTCCCTGGGTTTTCAGCAGAGGGGGATCCTCAACTCGGGACAGTTGAGCCGACCGTGCAATGCAACAAACACAAGGAGATGATGAACTGAGCGCAGAAACTTTTCAGACACTCACCCCCAGACACAGATCTCGGTTGAATCCATCATTGTTCTTTAGCGCATTTCGCCACCCCAGTTCAGACCCAGCTATATGCAAATCAGGCTTAACCAAGTGCCTCATGGGAACAGTCCAGCCTAAACTGCCAAGCCAGGCCTTCCCTTTACCGGAAACAAGCGTCCTGGGACCAGTTTCGGGGTAACATCCCTCATCAGCCAGGCTAGCTTCAATCCAGTAACAAAGTAAGCAAGGGACCCACGTCTGGGCATACCCTACCAACTTAAGGCAAACTAAGCAAACACAAGGAGATGATGGACGGAGCGCTGAAACTTTTCAGACACTCACCCCCAGTCACAGATCTGGGTGCCACACGGCTTGCCTCAATAGCAGCGCATAAGGGTCGCTGCCAGCAGACGATTGCCTCGGGCACCGGCACCACCTACCATCAGGGGCTGAGGGTGGCTTCACCGCCGGGCCAGGATCTCACCCGCAGTCAATTGCCCCACTGGCAGTCGGACACCCAGGGAGGACTCTCACCAGCAGTGCCGGGGCACCCAGGATAGGTAATGATCGCCAGCCGCACCACAGTCCCACTCTCTTGGTGCCAGTCTGCGGCACAGGCCCCACTGCTTTGTCAGGCACTCCGTGTACTCCGGAGAGCTGCAGTCGGCTGGAAAAACTCAGTTGCGTAGGCAGAGTTTAATAAGATAGCAAACAAATACTGGATGGTGAGCACAGGTCCAGATTTATGCCGGTTAACAGGGGTTCAGAGCTGAGCTGCCTTAAGATGCGTCCACCATGTTGGCCGTCTTAGCCATGCTCCTAGGACACTATATATTTAACAGAATATTTTTGTCCATCCAACCTTTTATTAAGCCCTTCACTTAAAGACCAGGAACAAACCATTCTGGTAAAAAGCTATAGTAAAATATGTTAACCTGTAACATTGTGCGCTACTGCCATTGAGCATGTAATCCTAAATACTTGATCATTGTTAGATTTTGACTTAGGGCTGGGTTTTTAAATGATAATTTACATAAATTGCTTTGCTGTCTTTGTACATTGTGTATTTTGTTCCACAGAAGAAGGGTTTTCTATATTTCTAGCAGGTCTAATATTCTAACAAATTTTGCATGCTTTTTTATTCAGTAATGGTGTAATTTGGATGTTTTCTGTTTGTGCTTTTTTGGGTTAGCTTTTTTAAAAATGTATTTGAAACTGTTCAGTTTAAAGAGATGAACACTCAATTGGCAATTTCGTTAAGGAAATTAGGCAGCATTAGTAATTCGAAACAAAAGTTCTCAGTTCTGCCCATTGACTGTTAAATATGAAACTCAAGTTTGTGGAATTTGTTTTGCAGTTAAGACAGGAAGTAGTAGCGTGCATGCGCCGTGACACCACCTTGGAGACTGCACTGAATTC
This sequence comes from Lissotriton vulgaris, assembly GCF_964263255.1. Taxonomy (NCBI): domain Eukaryota; kingdom Metazoa; phylum Chordata; class Amphibia; order Caudata; family Salamandridae; genus Lissotriton; species Lissotriton vulgaris. The sequence goes on along the minus strand of NC_141689.1, from coordinate 892,571,797 downwards.
CAAAGCTTACAAACGCAACAAACGCCAAACTCTGCGTGAAGCGCGCATGACTGAAAAACTGGAGAAGCAGCAGAAGATCGAACAGGAGAGGAAACGCAGGCAGAAACACCAGGTACTTCACATTGTGGAGTTGGTAGACAGGGATTGCCTTTGCATCTAAATTGAAAGTGCACTAGACTTTACATCAGATTGATAGTTTTGTATTTTTTATGAAATAGTTGTAGATTGCATTGATTAGTTGGAATAGAAGACAACAGCATATGTCATTCAAGGTGGCAGCCATGTTTTGTTAGACTTGCGTCATTAGGCTCCAGCTTTTTGTTTTGTCAGGGTAGCTGAAGGGTTAACTAATTTAACTGAATGCAATAAGTGAGAGTCTAAAATCTAAAAGGGTATATATATGTATATATATATATGTATATGTATATATATATATATATATGTATATATATATATGTATATATATATGTATATATATATATATGTATATATATATGTATATATATATATATATATATATGTATGTATATATATATATATATATATATATATATATATATATATATATATATATATATACACATAGTTACAGGAACCTAATTTGAAGAACAGCCACTGGACGAAGATTGTTCACTTGGTTTAATGGAAAACATGCTGGCAGCATAACTGAACAGGGAGTCACTTCAGTAAAATTAAACGCCAGACGCGTTTCGAAAGCCCCATGCTCTCTTCTTCAGTATATATATATATATATATATATATATATACACACTAAACGAAGCCACCACAACTGCAGTCAGTGGCATATAATTAAGAGTCATGGGACTCGAAACGCGTAATGCCTGTTGTGGCTTTTATTGAATTAAAGATCTTGTTGGAAGCAGTTGGTGTGGCCTGTTCGACGTTGCTGTAAGAGCGAACGTTTTTCGTTATATATATATATATCCCAGTGTTTTGTGGGTCGCATGCTGTTACCTGCCCCCCCCCCGCAATGACAATTTTGACATTGTGTCTCGCCCTGGCACCGCAATTCCCAGACTTCATCACGCTGCATTCTGGGATTTGAAGTCTTGCCCTATTCTCGGGACTTCACACAGGTGCGGAAATCAACAACCAGGGGTGGAGCGGGCTTGCAACTGCAAGTGTTTAAAAGGAGGGACTCGTCTACAGCTTGTGATTATACCTACAGGATGCTTTGGGCGCTGAAGAAGGCAGAGGGCTGCCGAAATGCATTCGCCATTGTGTAATTAAAAGAAGGCTTCCTACCGTTTCCTCCAGGGTCTCTGCCTCTTTTCTTGAAAGGAGTTCGTGTGGATATATATATATATATATATATATATATTCACTGAAAAAACCATAGGTTATAGACTATATATAGTTAGGAATTAGCCTTTAAAAAACCTTGGAAATTCACTGAAAAAACCATAGGTTTTAGGCCTTATATAGTTAGGAAGTAACATATAAAAAACCATTGAAATTCCTCCTATATAGTTAGCTGGACATTTTATTGATATAAAACCAATGAAATTCCACATATGACGCCATATGAACATTGTGAACATTGCAGCATCAAAAGCTCTTTATTAAACATAAGGATTCCATGGCAAAACTTTCCATCCTGACGCGTTTCGCCTCTTGATGAGTTTTGTTCACAGGTAAGCAATCCAAAAACATTTAAATGTGACCACTTGTTTATATAAGACCACCAAGGTGTGACGTGGCTTTAAAGTCGTATGTTGTTGAAACACATTGAAAACGAAGAACAACATTACATTTGTTACAAGCTGCAGTGTCACTTTAAGCATCATTCTCCATTAGTAAACAGCACTGCAGTCGTTTCGTGATTTAACAGACTCCATGTACTTGTGAATACTTGTGCTGCTGTTTAATGAAAATTCCATGGTTGTAAACAAATGTCCTGCTGCTCTAAAAAATGCTAGCAAATAGTAAATGGGAATACTCTTATCCCCATTCACCTCCTTTGCCCATACATATATATATATATATATATATATATATATATATATATATATATATATATATATATATATATATATATATATATATATATATATTGCACTGCAAGTACTATTAAGCCACAGTGTTGGAGTATGTACTTAACAGCTAGCAAATGCATGAAAAAGCTGTGCCTTCCAGTCCAGGAATCCATTGCCTCTGATGAAGTGACAGTACACAAAACGCGTCAGGCAGCTTGGACATGATTGCTGTGCTGGCGGTTTATCCTTGTTGCTCCCTCCAAGTAAAGAATTTTGGCAAATCCTTCACCTGTCGTGGGATTTCTCTACACCAGGCAACTTCGTTTTGGGATATATATATATATATATATATATATATATATATATATATATATATATAAATTTACAGCAATGTTGTAACATAAAATTAACATTCAGGTTGGTTTCACTTTGTGTTGGAATGTTTCTTTGTAAGGAAGCTCTAGATTTAGAGGCAGGGTAAATCTTATTCTTGGGAAGATTTTCAACATCAAAAGTTGCTTGAAATTAACCCTTTTATTTTCTGCCGGTAAGATTGATTCAACTGCATCATTGAGTGTGTAGCACAAACGATCACACACTACCTTTGTCTCGTCTCACAGTAGTTTCTGCTCAACTTTGAGGAACTCTGTGACATCAAAAGCAATCTCTGGTTCTGCCTTAGAGATTGTTTCTTCAGCGCCCTAAGATCATTCAGTGTCTTAAAGAATGTGAATATCTCAAGGTGCTAAATGCTGCAATTATATTTGTATGCGTGTGCAAAAGGCATCTTTGTTCACTTACTGTAGAGGAGAACCCAAATCCAAACTTAGGGCCTGATTACGATGTCGGATGGACCGGAGTCCGCCCAACATAGTTTGGGAACTGGAACCGAAAGACCTCCCGTCATCGGTTCCAGCCCAGCAAGTAGGATGCAACTGAACCCTACTCGTTCACAATCCTATTTTTAACAATGTGAGCACGCATTCCGAACGGAATGCATGCTCTCATTGCTAAGAGCAGAGTTGCAGTTCTTCCCTGCACCTTTGGCAGGCACCTCAAGGTGCTTGCCACCTGGTGCATGGATAAACAGGGGGGCACCATAGGTGCTCCCTAGGCCGCCATCATGAGGCCTTGCATCCATGGGGGCCCCCAAAATAGGATTCCCACAGCCTTTCTGTGTCGGAAAGGCCGGCACAGAAAAGCTGTGGGAATTTTCCATCATAATCCCTCAGCTGGTAAGAGCTGCCTGAGGGATTTATGAAGGATTTCCGAATGGCAGCTGGGCTCTCTGAGCCCATCGGAGGCTATTTGGAAATCCGGTCCGATTCTTTTCCGACCGACCCTATCGAAATGGATCGGTCGGAAAGGAATCCGAATGGGCCATTTTGGTGCGGTCGGAATTGCTCTGACCAATGGTCGTAGCTATTACCGACCGCATCGAAATCGGCCCCTTCGTTGGAGGAATCTGGCATGTCGATATCCCTCCCAGCGTCATGAGGTGAAAGTTGGCAGGGGGTTATTGGAGAGTTTGTCGTACTTAAAATTTGCAATAAATTATGGAGCGTAGTCTTTGAAACGTAAAGAGTACAAGCATCTCCACATTTTTGGCAACAAATGCTGACCAATCTAATTTTAGAAAGGCAAAATAGCACTTATCAATTGGTTGACCCTAATTTTTATTATTAGACCCTCATTAAGGCCAACACATTCCAATAGAAAGTTGGCATTGGAGAAGCAATTTAGTTTCAGTGTGATCTCACTGATTTCAGAGTGGTAGCTTAAGATGCTTGTATCGGGTATCCTGTAGAATTGCGGTGAATACGTTGATTGCAGTGCATTCTGTTATCGTCGTTCACATAAAAAAGCGTCTGATTTATTTTTTCTAAACTGAACTTAATTGATATTTTAGAGGTTTTCACAAAATTATTGAGAATGCTTATATGGTTTGATTGCCGCAGTGTGAATTGAAGTGTAAGGCTTTGCACAAAGGTAAGGGTTGAGGCAAAAAAAAGATGCACCTGCTTTAACCTGTGGCTTGAGAGTAGTAGTGATGGTGCTTTTGAATCCAAGGAACACAACCCTGTCTGTTCCTTCAAGGGTAAAACCCAAATCGCAATGAAAAATAAGGAATCAGCACCCATCCAAGAAGTATTTTTCATTAATTTCAAAGGTCCATAATGCATATGAGAGTCCTGTGATAAATGAATCCGGATTTCAGTAAGATTTTTCTTTTCCAAAGTTCTTTATTTTAACAATACAGGTCAGGAAAAAATGCAAGAACACAAATGGATTCCCTTCTTAGCCGACGCGTTTCGTCTCACACATTGAGACTTCTTCAGGGCTAAGGATGAAACATACAACAATTATACACTAATACACATCTATATATACACAAAAATTAAAAACATCGGATATACATTAAAATACCCTAGCATGTTTATATTTGCAGAAATAATCCAAGTTGGTCAGTGCTTATGTCAGAAAGGGGACACCTACCTACTCTGCACTCAAGCGGAAAGCTCCACCCTAGAGGACACGTACCAGGCAAACAGCGCATCAGCCTCCCAGCCCACCTCTCGCCGCACCCGCTCCGCGGGTGCCGCTTCGTCGGTGGGTGTTGGTAGAGGCAGTATCCAGAGGAACAGAGGCGAGGACACCGGCAGAAAGACAGCAAGGCGGTAAGGGGCGCGAGGGACCAGCGTGGCTGCGAGCGTGCGGGGACTTCATTTCCCAGAAGTCCCTGCAAGACCAAGGAAGAGCTTCCGGTCCGCTCTCCCTGCTGGCCCGCCCCCCGCCCATCCAAACCTGCTAAAAGCGTCCCTTTCCCTCCACCTTGTGGGACACCTACCTACTCTGCACTCAAGCGGAAAGCTCCACCCTAGAGGACACGTACCAGGCAAACAGCGCAGCAGCCTCCCAGCCCACCTCTCGCCGCACCCGCTCCGCGGGTGCCGCTTCGTCGGTGGGTGTTGGTAGAGGCAGTATCCAGAGGAACAGAGGCGAGGACACCGGCAGAAAGACAGCAAGGCGGTAAGGGGCGCGAGGGACCAGCGGGGCTGCGAGCGTGCGGGGACTTCATTTCCCAGAAGTCCCTGCAAGACCAAGGAAGAGCTTCCGGTCCGCTCTCCCTGCTGGCCCGCCCCCCGCCCTTTACGCCTCCTACATAACAACATCTCTCTCCCGCAGCGCGGGACGCAGCTCGGGCGAAGACAGGGCAAAGACAGGGCCGTTTGAGGCCGTTCGAGGACGGCAGAGGACGGCCACGGCCCTGTCACCCTGAACTCTACATCGACCCCCTAGCCCCCCACGAAAACAAACGCACATCATTGGGACTCAAGATGCGTCCCAAAACAAGAAGCGCGACTAAGAAAGTGGCCCTGGTGACGCAAGTAACCGGCCCTATAGACCTCTTTATATCCAGGGTCAATGATACCATCGACAAAAGCATCATCTTACTGGAGAAAAGAGTTTCTTTGGACCTCATGCAGGCAAAACGATCTTCGCTTGGTTCACTTGCCACTGCAAATTCTCCCGTTCACCCGGTAGCTAATAACTGCTCCCTGCCACTTCCAATAAACATCGCTCCTACGTTGACCGTTCCAAATTCCGTCGATTTGTCCGTAACCCAATCGGACTCTGACCTATCATACGTCGATCTCGACGCAACCCCAGACCTAGAAGCCTGCCAATCACCGGTCGAGAAATTAGACCAGAGTGCCGTCAGTAATTCTGTACCACCTGACCCAGAAACGATCCTAGAAACAACAAAAATAAGGGAAACTATCTCCACCAACTCCAAGGCAATGCCAACCAGCAAGGAAAAACCAAAGACAAAAAGAAAGAACCATAATTTGACCACACCTACCCCAAATTCCTCGGCAGGCATCCCCTGCTGGGTGGAAAACATGGTTATGGATTTAAAATCCGACCTTGAGGCAAAAATCACAGCGCAGATCAAACCACTCATATCAAAATTGGACAGACTTACGTCATTAATTAACACCAAATGTAGTTGTAAACCAAGCAGGAATGGTTCCGCCCCAATGCAGGGAGCACAGGAAATACCTAAAAAAAAACCATCCAGTACCAAACAAATAACTAGCATAATAAACAAGTCCAATATTTCACTAATCAAAAAAGCGGCAGTAACACATCCATTAGTCAAAAAAGGGACCAATCTGGATGCCCCCAAAAACATCTCGGATGCGGTAGATCCTCCCTCCGCCACGCAAACAGGTCCAGAAGGTCAATCAAAAACAAATAACAGGCAAACGAAAGGAAATCCCACCATTCCAGCAGAGACCCCCTCCCAAGAAAAACCATCAGACTCGAAGACCAAGCAACCTCGGCCCAAAATAATCAACTTACCCCCGGAAGCTTCTCCCTTCGTGGTGGTGCTAACAGCAGTTCCCCCACTGAAGGAGGGCGCAAGAGAAACCTTCGCAGAGCTGAGGAACAAATGTGCCCAGTGGCTCCAACTCCATAGACCACTACCCGCCCACATTAGGGGCGACATCTTCTCTGCACGTAGAGGAGATTGGGTTGGTAGAAGCACGAAGGCAATAGCGGGGGACGTCATCAGCATCAAATTCAGGGAGATAGGGGCAGCAAACTACATTTGCAATTCGTCCAATAGAGGACCTGCCACACAAATAAATCCCCTTCCCTTGTCCTATTTCCTACCCCCATCCACAAGGCAAAATTTCTCCTCGTTCGCACACTCAATAAACACCAGTCTTATAAACCCTTCCGATTACAACATGTATCATCCCCAACACCACCCAGATAGGCCAAGATCCTTGCAAAATTTACAGTATCCAGCTTTTCAGTGGCAACCACCTGCCTTATTTCCCCAACCCATTCCCCTTGTTACCCAACCTCCTGTAAACCCACCTCTATGGTCACATCACAACACCCAACAATGGTGGCAACCTCAGCAATCTACGCACTATAACACCCACTTATGGCAACAGCCGCGGCAAGGATGGCTTCCCCCATTCAATCCACTAGGCCCAAACCACCAAGGCAGAGACAGGAATGAATGGAGTGGACAGGACCATCGGACAAAGCACAACGACCCCACACGCTGGGACAGTTGGAACGGCCTCCACTTAGCAAACAGATATAGTCCCCTGGACTGCGTCGATTGACCACCACAATCTCAGGAATATTCCCAAAACCATACAGACCGTATGGAACCCATCGAACTCCCATCAGTCCCTCCAGACCGAGAGATTCCACCTACTCCCGTGAAACTAAAAAGAACAAAAAGCCCAAATGACAGCTTAATAAACCTGAGTTTGATTTCGTGGAACATCGCTGGATTAAGGACAAAAATAGAGGATGGGACAATCCTGTACCATACGCTTAACCACCAAGTATTATGCATACAGGAGACATGGTCACCACAAGAATATCACCTGCAGGGGTACAAGACGTACTCGTCTCTCGCGCAGTCCGGACATATAGGCAGACCAAAGGGAGGTCTGTGTATTTATATAGCTAACACTATCCAAAATGTTAGAACAAAGGTTATTGAACTGGCACCAAATCTGCAGATCCTAGGTCTTTATTTCCAGAAAAGAGAGTCGATGATCATTATCAACTTTTATAATAATCTGGATGAATTGGACTTAGAGAGAGTTTTGGCCCATCTCCATGAAACATTAATTACCCTCAGAATGCAGCAAGGAGAAGGAGGCCCGGCAACAATAGTATGGGCAGGCGACTTCAACCTTCACGCCTGTACCCAACTAAAAAGAAAATGCCCAGGCATGGTGACAGAAGATGGCCTCTTACTTACCCATTTCTCGCACACCAAAATGGGAAGGCAAATGAATGATCTCCCAGATAGTAAACACCCTGGACTATGGGGAAAACTCACTTGCACCTACTTATATAGGAAGAGGTCATCAAACCACGGTAGACTTTATAATCATATCAGCCTCTCTGCAATCAAGAGTAAAGAACTTTGAAGTACTACCGAATTCCCAAAGTGACCATGCAATACTAACTCTGAAAGTCTCACTAACTCATCAAAAATGTTCTCCAGCAATAATAGCAAACGCATTGACTCAGGAAAATATCAACGTGGATAAAGCAAATGGGTATACCATAAAGTGGGAGAGGATCAATCCAGATGAACTCACCAAAGAACTAATAAGGTCAGTTTACCCCCAAATTGAAACCTGTTTGGATATAGCTACTAATGACACGGAGCTTCTAACTAACTTCGCCCAAATTATGGAAAAAACAAAGATGCTACTTACAAGAAAACAAAAATCTGACTTATCCCGGACCACTGGCTGGTTCAATCAAGAGTGCACTAAGGCTCATATAAAACTAAAGCTAGCCTTAAATAAAAACGATAGGGATTCCAGAACAATAGCCACTCTCAGGAGCGAATACCTAAAAACAAGGAAAAAGAGGAAAGAGGAACTGAAGCAAGCGCTGTGGCACGAACTCCATACTAGTGCCCAGGAAAAAAATTCGACAGCCTTCTGGAGAATTATTAGAACTCCTTTTTTGGCGGACGACACTGGCCCAAAAATCGAAGCCGCCATAGACGCTGCAACTTGGGTATCACATTTCACTAGCATCTTCCAAAAACCAACCCATGACCAAGAGCTAGAAGAAGGGGAAAAAACATTCCCACCATACCCAATAGATATAAAATTCGAAATTCCTGAAATTCTTGTGGCATTGAACTCTACCAAAAAAGGGAAAGCTCCAGGGCCGGATGGTGTCCCGGCAGACCTTTTTAAACATCAAACAGATCTTTGGGCACCAATTCTAACAAGGGTCTGTAGCGCTACGGCAAAGATAGGAATTCTAGAGTCTTGGACCAGGTCCATAATGGTGCCGATTTTCAAAAAAGGTAATCGTATGGACCCCGCCTGCTATCGCCCAATCTCCCTGTTGGACTCGCTGGGGAAAATAGCAGGAAGAGTGATACTAGAAAGACTACAGGATTGGGCGGAAGAAAAAGGTGTCCTATCCGACCTCCAATTCGGATTCAGAAAAGGACTAGGTACTGTGGAGCAAGCCCTAAATTTATCAATAATTTTCGGAAAATATGTGCATGCAAAGAAAGCAAAACTTTATATGACCTACGTAGATCTGTCCGCGGCTTTCGACTGCGTCTCCCACACAAAATTGTGGTCCCTTCTAGCACAGATGGGGGTAGACCAACCACTCCTGAACTTTCTAAGGGAACTCTACTCCAACCCATCCGCAAGAGTTCGCTACGGGACAAAGGGAGAACTGACGGCGTCCTTCACAGTAGAGCGTGGGGTCAGACAGGGATGCGTCCTGGCACCCTTTCTTTTCTCCCTCTACACCAACAACTTGGAGGTTGAGCTACTAAAGGGTGCCCGTGACCTCCCAATGGCCAAACATCGCCCGATCCCCGCTCTGCTGTATGCGGACGACGCCGTCCTCCTCGCACAAACTCCCCGTGAACTCCAAAGGTCCCTAAACAGATACTCCCAGTATATGAGAACTCTTGACCTCCATATAAATGTGAAAAAGACTTTCGTAATGAAGGCTGGGGTCGGGAAAAAACAGCAAAAATCCATCTACCTCGACAGTCAAAAAATTGACTCAACAAACGATTATTGTTATCTGGGGGTCATGATAGACAATAAACTCTCCTGGAAACCAGCAGTAGAAGCCAGAAAACATGGTTTTAAAAGAGCACTAGCAGCTTTGGTGTCGTTTTCCCAAAAATTAGGAAAACGTCCACCCAGAGAACTGCTAACCATATATAGAGCCAAGTGCCAATCTACAGCCTTATATGGAGCAGGACTATGGGGACACACGGACGTCACTTCTCTGCAAATCGCAGAAAATAAGTTTTTTAGATTCATCCTATCTGCCCCCAAAACTTCCTCCGTTTACGCCTGCCACTTAGAATTAGGGGCACCATATATTGAAGATCTTGCCAAAATCCAACCACTTCTACTTTGGCGACGTATTTGGGTGTCAGACACAAACGACCTCACAAAAACAATATTGGCGGATGCAATGTCTCTGGACCACGTTTTTAAAATCAAATGGCTGGCTTATATCCGGACCTTTCTTAGCGACCTTGGAATGGAAAAATATTATCTTAATCCCGAAAAAATTGGAGAACTCGCAAACAATAATTTAAAAAAGCGAGCGTTGGATCATCTGACAAATTTGAGACTTCAGGCAGAAGCTGGAAAACAGTCGGTGCAGCATGCTACGCTGGTCCAATCTACTCTTTCAATGCAGCCGTACTTAAATCTTGACATTGGTACCTTTGAACGATTTCTCCTGATAAGATTCAGACTGAACATATTTCATAAACTGGTGGCCTTTCCAACGCCAAATGTGTGGGACTCAAATTTACCACCATGTCCATGTGATGGGATATCAAGTCAATCCTCCATTCACACAGTTTTGTTCTGCAAATTTTATCAGGAACACCGCAAACTCTGGCTACTGACCCTTTTAAAATCTTGGGGTCTTAGACAATGCAGAGCAGCCATGTTGAGTTTGCAGCTTTTGGACACCGAAGCCACATGTTACCATGTCCTTAATTTTCTGAAATGTATATACAGACATCGGAAAAACCTTTAATAGTACTGTAATCCCTTTTTCTGCTTTTTAATTAATTGGTAAACCAGATCCCTTTGAAGATTTTTTAATTGTAATTGTAATGCTTTTATGGATCGTAATAATCCGAATAAAGTTTATATTTGATTTGATTATGTCAGAAAGGATACCTGACTGAATAATAAATTCTAAATGAATCAAAGAACAGAAGGAAGCACTGTTCTTCAAGCGCAAGGACTAAGCTACAATAGTACTTTTAGACCATGGAGACTCTTGATACTAAATACAATCTATATAAAAGATTGGTGGTCCAAGAAACAGGGAGATAGACAATTTCAGAGAACATCAATCAGATTCATACTTCCAAAAACGAGTAATAGTCAACAGTCAGTACATCTTGCTGTTGTTTCTTGAAAGCAGCAGATTAAACTAATTTCTTGGAGGCAGCAGAATAATCTAGTTTTAAAAAGGACACATAATATTCAGTTATATTTGATATGCAATTTGTTCAAAAAGCAACCATAATCACAAAAAAGGGAATTATTACCTATAATTCCAGCTTTAAAACCACACATTAATATTTCATGTGAGTATCTATTTATATGGAAACTACTAATCTAAAGTATGCAATCTGTGTTGGGCATGCTCATGGACATATCCCATTACATACACCATTGCTCATGTATAATCCAAAAAAGCGATCTAACTATTACATACAAGTGTCTTATTTCCTAGAACTTTTTATTCTGAAAACCGTCCATTTATTACCTTTATATCTTGAAGACGTGATTTAACAGAAATGTAGCTCATGCAGGTTCAGTAGTCCCTGTCTATAACCTCCTTGGGCCTGTGCTGCTGCAGATAAACAGAATGTTTGTTTTACCAATTTGAACTTTATACATACATTCTAAATAATGGACTTGTGGAGTCATATAGGCCCTTGACCTATATCTCATTTCTTAAATAAAAAATACCTGTTCTTGTCGTACTCGATCTTGTTAAACTGGAAATAAACCAAAGAAGAAATGAGAAATAACCAAATCTGTATTCCCATTACTTTATAATAGTTCAATTAATCTCAATAGTCATTCAATTCTGTCTAATAGGATGTCTCACATATTCCAGCTTCTCAAAATTATATGTCCTGGTACTTTAGTCTCACTGACCCCTGATATCTTCACATCTTTATAAGAATTTTTAAAAAAATTTTTTTAGTCAAATGCTGTATATTTGTACTGCCAAGTAATACTTTTTAAAATGTTTTTACAACAAACATAATTGGTCACTAGTGTTGCATATAATATCTTCATTCATAATATCTAGTGAATGCTCTGTGTCCCTGAGTGCTTAGCTAACTCAAACTTAAGAAAACACTAGACAAAGTGAAGCCAAAAGGACAGAAATTTAATGATTATCTTGTTGTAAGTCAATATTAAAATGCAAAGCATGCATTTGAACCTAAGATTTAAAGTTTAAACAGAAATCCCTTTTTTTTCATAGATTTTTTTTGTAAAAGATTCAGTCATGTAATAAAATACAGGAAAGAAAGGAAGAGACCACATCATAAGTAATTTAATGTGTCTCTAATATCCAAAAGAACCTATCTAAGGACTTACCAGAGAAGGGTATGGTGGCCAGCGCAAGTTTACACATCACAGGTAGGACAGCATCTCAGTAGTGATGTGTCTAACCTCCTGCCTTTTATACCTCATGCTTATTTAGATTAAGCACACCTGAATTCAACTAAGTTATCTGGAAGGCGGCAAAAAATTTGCCGTGTTGACTGTATAGAATACGGCGGCCATCTTGTAACAGGTTAGAAACGATGATCACAAATGTGTCTCAAACCGTAATGTGACTTCAGGACACAAGAGAAATTTGAGGATCAGTATTAAGTATGTTGTTGTCTACTGTGATAATTGTCAAGGGGAAGTGAAGCTAAACATCTATTCATTCGTGTTTTTTTAATTTTTTTCTCTGGAGTATTGACACAAATTATTGCCAAGCTCTGAATAAGAACCATATAAGAAAATTATGCAATTTCATCCAGTCTGTAAGAAATATAAAAATACGATTGTTCGGTGTATCAACTGACACGCAAGGAGTTTCGTGCGAGCCGTGTTTGCATATCGAAACTGGCCGCCATCTTTAAATGTCATTATTATTTACTGGAACCTGCAAGTAAATGGAGAATAATTCAATGAGAACTTATTCTGATTTCGTTATGCTAGGCAAGGGTTTCTTTCGTGTAACAATAAAAAAAAACAAGACCTAGGCCAACTAAGTTTGAGTATAATATCGAGATATTTTACCAGAAGTCACAAATTTAAAACTTATGTTTTAATCAAATAAATATACAATTATCGAAATCGTCGCACTGGAAGATTTAGAATGTCCGAATAAACGCATGCACATCTGATGTTTACATATACTAAGGAGCCTCAAGATGGTCATTCGAACAATGCCCGAACGGCGGCCATCTTAGAGTGTATTAGAAATACGTGTTGGGATTTACTTGGAAAGCATGACGTCTCATTTAACACAACATTGATTCGTGTCCACCTGAGCTATTTAGACTATAAATTTAGTAGTGACATCAGAACAAAACTTCAAACCAGGACAGTGGTGATATTACAGGAGGTTTGAGTTAAAAAATTGTAATTAAAAAAACTGTTGGACAATATGACTTATGAAGCATGAATAACTCAGAGTTGTATCGTATGTAACACTTGAGAAAAACCTTTCGAAATGTTGGACAACATGACATGTGAAGCATGAATGACTCAGAGTTGTGTAGTATGTAACCCTTACGAAAAACCTTTTGAAGATAATAAAGATATTATTTGCAACACAGTTTACAGAAGTAACAGATGAAGACACAAAAATCAATAAAATGATCTTGATCACATCCCTTGTAATAAGTAAAAAATAAAGAATAGTTGTTCCAAGAGTTGTTATTCATAACTGTTCCTACTAATACAGAGACAGTTTATTGTCACAGACTCAATGAAACATTGATAAGTGGACAAGTTCATAAAAAGTGATGGAATTCAGAATTTTGATTAAGTCCATGTTGTACACTTCTCAAACGGCAAATCCATTTACATTCAAGTTGTCTGAGGGCAAGCTCCCTATTCCCACCTCTTACTCCTGCTTTCAAATGATCGATGGCATGGAATTCTATATTCCTATCATTCTGGTGTTCTTTAGAAATGTGGATTGCCATTGGGTATTTTGCATCTGCACTGTTAATTGCTCTAACATGTTCCTGAGGGCGAATCTTTAGGCAACGAATGCTGCTGCCAACATAGGTTTTTCCACACGCACATAGTATTACATATACCGTGAATGTGGTATTGCAGTTGATGAATTCTCTGATCTGATCTGATGAAATTCTTTGAGCCATTATACGTAAAATGGTTGATCTTATTCATCCCAAATTTACATACAGAACAGCCACCACATATAAAGAATCCTCTAGGTTTCTCAGGAAACCAATTAGTCTTTTTGTGGAGGGTCCTTACATAACTAGGGCATAACTTGTCCTTCAAAGTTGTTCCTCTTTTATAGACAATCTTAGGTTTAGCAGAGACAATGTCTTGCGGGATACTTCCTGCCTTTAACAGAGACCAATTCTTGCGTAATATGTTGTACAAATGACTGCTGTATGAGTTGTACTTGGTTATGAAGGGTACATGTGATGAGTATGTCTTATTAGTTTTTTTGGTTTTGTCATGAGTCAACGTGCAAGCTCTGTCTAAGGTGAGTGCTCTTGTTTCAGCTTTATCCAAGCATGACGAATCATAACCTCTACGTTGGAAGTTATGTCTGATCTGTTTCAAATTTTTGGTAAAATCAGTCGCTACTGCAGTTACGCCTGGCGCGCACCATCTCGCCATAAGGTATGGCTTTTATCGTTGATTGAAAATGAGCGCTCATGGCGTGCAATACACTATTGCATGCTGTTGGTTTCTTAAAGACCTCACTGTGAATTCTTCCGTCAATAGCAAACCATCTTAAGTCCAGGAAATCTATTTCTTCAGCTGAATATTTGATGGTTAATTTGACATTAAAGTCATTATTATTGAGATAGTCAAAGTAGGTCAGTAGTCTTGTCACCGATCCATTCCATATCATGATGACATCGTCTATGTAACGGGCATAGAATATAATTTGATCGCACCAGTTTTTGGCTCTTGGACCCCAGGCATGCTCCACCTGAAACAACCTCATGAAGAGGTTGGCGTAGGATGGAGCAAACCTGGAGCCCATTGCTGTACCACGTTTCTGTATAAACCATTCTTCATTACTCCTAAATGCATTGTTCATTAAGATTAATTCAGCCATTTCAAGTAACATGAAAGTGTGTTCCAGTTTATCACAATCTCGCTTGAACACAAAATGTTTCAAAGCCCGTACACCTTGCCTTTGTTCAATACAGGTGTACAGGCTTTCAACATCCAATGTAACAAATAATAACTGGGGATCCTGCCACGTGAAGTCTTCTAGTTTGCACAATAAATCACCACTATCTCGTATATAAGAAGGGAGATTTTGTACATATGGTTTGATGTAGGAGTCCACAAACTCAGAGAGATGCTCAGTAGGGCCTCCATTGCCCGAGATGATTGGTCTTCCGGGAGGAAAAGTACCTCCCTTGTGAATCTTTGGCAAAATGTACAGACATGGGAATCTAGAGTGGTGTGCCTGTAAGTATCGATATTCATTGTCGGATAATAGACGTGATTCGTGCCATTCATACAATTTCCCATTGATTAAGGTTTCAATTTTGGCGGTAGGGTTTTGGTTCAATTTCTGATAACATTTGGAATCAGACAGTTGTCTGTTGATTTCACATTGGTAATCTTTTCTGTTCATAAGAACAATACTGCCCCCTTTATCCACCTCTTTGATTACCAGCTCATCATCTTGTCTCAGAGTGTTCAACAGATTCCACTTATTTGTTGTCATATTGGTCTTATGTTTACATTTGTGATTTCCCAGATGACTATCCTCTAATTTATAGAGATCTAGAGTTACTTTGTTATGGAACTCATCAATTACAGAGTCTTTGGACTGGGGGGGGGGGGGGTATAAATTTTGATTTATGACGCAGTCCACTATCCTCACTACAATCTTCATAAATACCAAGCAGATTTGTGAATTCAACCACATCCCCAATGTCCTCCCCATCGCAAATGGTAGCCAACATGTGTGAATGATGTACATCACTGATACTGGGTAAGTCAACATTAGGAGTCAAATTGGACACTGGAGTCACCTGTGGATGCTCAGCAAACAATTTTTTATTTTCAATTTTCTTGTGAACTTAAAGAGATCCACATGTACATCATCAAAGTCGCATTTATTAGTGGGACAAAAATGTAATCCCTTACATAGTACATCTCTCTCATCACAGTAAGTACTCTTGCTGACAAATTCACAACACTAATGTCTTTTACACTTGAACCGGATTCTACCAAAGGGGTTAGGCAATCAGTAGATCTCTCTATTTTTTGTTCTGTTTGCTTGCTTTTGTGCCTGCTCTGGTATTTTGCGCCACCCCGCCTTGTTCTTGATTTTGATTTTTCCGGTTGCCTAGGCGATATCTTTGTATCTCCTCTAAAAAAGCAGACAAAGTATTTTCTGCAGTCATAGTGCTAGTGCCCTCTCCAGGATCAGTTTCTACTAAAGACAGCGAGGTGTTACTGGAAGTTGTGCTAGTGTTGTCTTTTTCACTCTTTAGATTTTCTGACTATTTCATCGTACTTACGAGCAAAGGTGAAAATGCGACCCTTCTTATCGTCGCCATCGTCCCTACGTATTTTTCTCTGTTTCTTTTCTTTCAAATACAGTTGGTAACTATTTAGCTCTTTCTTAAGAATTTCGTTGTTTTTTTGTATTACGTCTTTAAGACTGGACTCATTAATTTCTTTTTCTAGTTTCACAATTTCCTCCCTGATCTTTACTACCTTCCTTTCAGCATTGGTGATTAAGATGGTCATCATTTTATAAGAGGCATCATGTAAGCCTTCCTCCCAATCAGTTAGTAAATCTTTGTCCAAATCTTCAAAGCTGGGGAAGATCATTATTCTTAACCTCCGGGGAATACGCTTATTCTCAATATACTTTTTTAAGGTGGCCCCGTCCCACCACTTAGCCAACTCGGATTTTTTGAGTTTCTCTAAACGTGTGAACTTGGATTTAAGCCCTTCATTACTGCCTGCGCCTTTATCTTGTTTCACTGACTTGTCTTTGGTTATGTTACCGAATAAATCATCAAACATTTGTTCACGGTTATCATTAAAATCCATGATCAGATACAATTTTACAAACAATATCAATAAAGCCTAGAACAAGCAGTGCAAAATGGCCAAAATAATTTGTTTTGCACAAAGGTAAGGGTTGAGGCAAAGAAAAGATGCACCTGCTTTAACCTGTGGCTTGAGAGTAGTAGTGATGGTGCTTATGAATCCAAGGAACACAACCCTGTCTGTTCCTTCAAGGGTAAAACCCAAATCACAATGAAAAATAAGGAATCAGCACCCATCCAAGAAGTATTTCTTTCATTAATTTCAAAGATCCATAATGCATATGAGAGTCCTGTGATAAATGAATCCTGATTTCAGTAAGATTTTTCTTTTCCAAAGTTCTTTATTTTAACAATACAGGTCAGGAAAAAATCCAAGTACACAAATCCAAATCCCAACTCGTATTTCTAATACACTCTAAGATGGCCGCCGTTCGGGCATTGTTCGAATGACTATCTTGAGGCTCCTTAGTATATGTAAACATCAGATGTGCGTGTGTTTATTCGCACATTCTAAATCTTCCAGTGCGACGATTTCGATAATTGTATATTTATTTGATTAAAACATAAGTTTTAAATTTGTGACTTCTGGTAAAATATTATCTCGATATTATACTCCAACTTAGTTGGCCTAGGTCTTGGTTTTTTTTATTGTTACACGATAAAAACCCTTGCCTAGCATAACGAAATCGGAATAAGTTCTCATTGAATTATTTTCCATTTACTTGCAGGTTCCAGTAAATAATAATGACATTTAAAGATGGCGGCCAGTTTCGATATGCAAACACAGCTCGCACAAAACTCCTTGCGTATCAGTTGATACACCGAACAATCGTATTTTTATATTTCTTACAGACTGGATGAAATTGCATAATTTTCTTATATGGTTCTTATTCAGAGCTTGGCAATAATTTATGTCAATACTCCAGAGAAAAAGATTAAAAAAACACGAATGAATAGATGTTTAGCTTCACTTCCTCTTGACAATTATCACAGTAGACAACAACATACTTAATACTGATCCTCAAATTTCTCTTGTGTCTTGAAGTCACATTACGGTTTGAGACACATTTGGGATCATTGTTTCTAACCTGTTACAAGATGGCCGCCGTATTCTATACAGTCAACACGGCAAATTTTTTGCCGCCTTCCTGATAACTAAATTGAATTCAGGTGTGCTTAATCTAAATAAGCATGGGGTATAAAAGGCAGGAGGTTAGACACATCACTACTGAGATGCTGTCCTACCTGTGATGTCTAAACTTGCGCTGGCCACCATACCCTTCTCTGGTAAGTCCTTAGATAGGTTCTTTTGGATATTAGAGACACATTAAATTACTTATGATGTGGTCTCTTCCTTGCTTTCCTGTATTTTATTACATGACTGAATCTTTTACAAAAAAAAAATTATGAAATAAAAGGGATTTCTGTTTAAACTTTAAATCTTAGGTTCAAATACATGCTTTGCATTTTAATATTGACTTACAACAAGATAATCATTACATTTCTGTCCTTTTGGCTTCACTTTGTCTAGTGTTTTCTTAAGTTTGGGTTAGCTAAGCACTCAGGAACACAGAGCATTCACTAGATATTATGAATGAAGATATTATATGCAACACTAGTGACCAATTATGTTTGTTCTAAAAACATTTAAAAAAGTATTACTTGGCAGTACAAATATACAGCATTTGACAAACATTTTTTTTAAATTCTTATAAAGATGTGAAGATATCAGGGGTCAGTGAGACTAAAGTATCAGGACATATAATTTTGAGAAGCTGGAATATGTGAGACATCCTATTAGTCAGAATTGAATGACTATTGAGATTAATTGAACAATTATAAAGTAATGGGAATACAGATGTGGTTATTTCTCATTTCTTTTTTGGTTTATTTCCAGTTTAACAAGATCGAGTACGACAAGAACAGGTATTTTTTATTTAAGAAATGAGATATAGGTCAAGGGCCTATATGACTCCACAAGTCCATTATTTAGAATGTATGTATAAAGTTCAAATTGGTAAAACAAACATTATGTTTATCTGCAGCAGCACAGGCCCAAGGAGGTTATAGACAGGGACTACTGAACCTGCATGAGCTACATTTCTGTTAAATCACGTCTTCAAGATATAAAGGTAATAAATGGACGGTTTTCAGAATAAAAAGTTCTAGGAAATAAGACACTTGTATGTAATAGTTAGATCGCTTTTTTGGATTATACATGAGCAATGGTGTATGTAATGGGATATGTCCATGAGCATGCCCAACACAGATTGCATACTTTAGATTAGTAGTTTCCATATAAATAGATACTCACATGAAATATTAATGTGTGGTTTTAAAGCTGGAATTATAGGTAATAATTCCCTTTTTTGTGATTATGGTTGCTTTTTGAACAAATTGCATATCAAATATAACTGAATATTATGTGTCCTTTTAAAAACTAGATTATTCTGCTGCCTCCAAGAAATTAGTTTAATCTGCTGCTCTCAAGAAACAACAGCAAGATGTACTGACTGTTGACTATTACTCGTTTTTGGAGGTATGAATCTGATTGATGTTCTCTGAAATTCTCTATCTCCCTGTTTCTTGGACCACCAATCTTTTATATAGATTGTATTTAGTATCAAGAGTCACCATGGTCTAAAAGTACTATTGTAGCTTAGTCCTTGCGCTTGAAGAACAGTGCTTCCGTCTGTTATTTGATTCATTTAGAATTTATTATTCAGTCAGGTATCCTTTCTAACATAAGCATTGACCAACTTGGATTATTTCTGCAAATATGAACATGCTTGGGTATTTTAATGTATATCCGATGTTTTTAATTTTTGTGTATATATAGATGTGTATTGGTGTATAATTGTTGTATGTTTCATCCTTAGCCCTGAAGAAGTCTCAATGTGTGAGACGAAACGCGTCGGCTAAGAAGGGAATCCATTTGTGTTCTTGGATTTTTTCCTGACCTGTATTGTTAAAATAAAGAACTTTGGAAAAGAAAAATCTTACTGAAATCCGGATTCATTTATCACAGGACTCTCATATGCATTATGGACCTTTTAAATTAATGAAAGAAATACTTCTTGGATGGGTGCTGATTCCTTATTTTTCATTGAAGTGTAAGGCTCTCCATAGGCAAAAATGTGGCTAGAGCTCCTTTGAACATGCACTGTTGCTACCATACTCTGAATGTCCATGGAGGAGAAACAGACTAGCCTGTTGACTTACCCCTGCAGTCTTCTGCTGAAGCCTTTGCAGATTTATATTCTCCCTATCTGAAAGAAACACGCTATAGATTCCTTACCTTAGAATTACTACCCGCAGGCGTCAGACTGGACCGGAAAGTTTTAGTCGGCAGTACCCCTGCGCGTCGGTGGGCGTAGTCGTGCGGCTCCGCGTACGTCGTTGGCGTCGTAGTCACCAAGATGATGTCGTCTGAGCTACTTAGACGTGCCCGCGCGTTCTGATGTCAGTTTTCTTTTTCGGCGCCAGCAAGCACAGATCCGGAGAGTGCAGTACCTCCAGTCACTTTTTGACTGAGTAATTTTTGAGACTTTTGTCTCTGTTTTTTAGTCTTTTGAATCCTGGTGTATAGGGGTACCCTGCTTTAAGTCTTGCGCGGCTTGTTCCCGCACGATGTCGGTGACGGGACCCGCACCATGAGTGTCTCTACAGCCTAGGATGCGACTCCGAGTCGTGCCCCGAATGCCGTATCATGGCTCCGATAGTGCCTGGAGGCCCGGGATTCTACTACGCGCCGGTCAAGGTCCCGGTCCAGTGGGAGGTTAAGGGACCGGACGCTTAGCTGCCATCACCATCTTTCGACAAAGTCTTTGCACTCAGAGTCAGGTAAGGCGAAGCACAAAAAGTCGAAGAAGCGGCATTGCTCATCGCCTTCCGCTAGCCTGTCGTGTGACATGGCTGAGGGTGCGAGTGGTGCCACCCCCGCAGCTCCAGCGGAGCCTGAGTAGTTGCCGATTGCCTACCCGCCGTTCCCGGGTCCATCGGCTACTCTGGCCCAGCTACAGGACTTCCTGTCAGCAATGGCTCGCCTTTTTGGCCCATCGGGTCCTGCTGGTTTTTGCCTTTGGGTCCGACTGGGGGTCCTCGCTTTTTTTCGTCACCGGCAACGGCCTGGACATCGTCGACGACTCTGGTCTCGACGCCGCCAGACCCCCATGGATCCATCCATGGATTCCAGCCGATGTCGGGTGGCCTCGCACAACCTCCACTGACATCGATGGCTGTGCCACTGGCGTCAGCCGGCTCCATGGCCGACGCCGTCCCTGGCTTCCACCCCAAAGTGGAGACTGCGCCGGACCGATGTCGATCTCCGCTGATACCGATGCCGATGGGGACTTTCCATCCCTTTCTCCATCCGCCTCCCTCTTTTCCGCCTGACAGGCAGGTTGGGGAGGAAGGGGATGACTGGGCGGGGTTAGTGCGAGTTGGACCCCGACTGGGAAGAGGATGCAGGTGACATGGATTTTACTCCAGAACCTGGCACACTGTCTCCTTCTACCATGGCTACGGAGGAGGGTGGTACATATTCTGTGGTGTTGCGTAGAGCAGCCGAGGCTCTCCACCTCAAGCTCACTACGGTGGCCGTCAGGACTAACCTCCTGACAGAAGTTCTCCGGCCAGCTTTTTCCTCTTAGGAACCGCTGTTGCCCTTTAATTACAAACTTTCGGACGTTCTTTTGGGCACCTGGTCCAGGCCCAACACAGGGACTCCTGTGAATAAGAACGTGGCCCAATGCCATCGCCTGGCACCGGGCGACCCCATTTTCCTCTCCCAACACCCCACCCCCGAGAGCTTGGTTGTCCAAGCCTCTACGTCCCCAAACGCATTCCCTCCCCACCTCCGGACAGGGAATCCAAGAAACTGGAACAGTTTGCGAAGAAACTGCTTACTTCCGCCAGTTCAGGGCTGCGGTCTGTGAACACTGCATGCCTCTTGGGTCGTTATTCCCATTTTGTGTGGGACACAGTTGCGCAGGTGCTGCCTCAGTGTCTGGAGGAGGCCTGGACGGTGCTCTCCCAAGCTATTGCTGAAGAGAGAGATGCAGCCATTCATTGTAGCCTTGACACCGCCGACTTGCTGGGCAGGGCGATTTCCACGCCTGGCTGAGGACAACTGACTTTCCAAGGGATGTCCAGAACACTCTGATGGACATGCCCTTTGATGGCAGTCGCTTTTTTGGCGACAAGGCAGACAGTGCGTTTAAGCGTTTTAAGGACTCCCGGGCTACGGCCAAGTCTGTGGGACTTTTGGCCAGACGCACTCCTTCCTCTTCTGCTTTTTGCTCCTTTCGTGGCATTCGGCCTTACCAGCGCCCCTCGGGTGTTCACAAAAGGGATGGCGGTGGTCGTAGCTCATCTGCTCAGATCAGGGGTTTCAGTCTTCCCCTATCTTGACGACTGGCTGTTGAAGGCAGGCTTGCCCCCAGGCAGTCGTCTCCAGCCTCAAGACTACGGCCGACCTCCTGCATTTGCTGGGGTTCTCCATCAACGTGTCGAAGTCGCACCTGGTTCCTTCTCAGAAGCTCCTCTTTATTCGAGCGGTTCTGGACACAGTTTCGGGTTCTTCCTCACGAACAGCGAGTCCGGGGCATCCGGGTTATTATTCCGATCTTTCTGCCCTTGTCTTGGGTTTCGTCAAGATGACCTTGAGGCGGCTGGGCCTCATGGCCTCCCGCATCCTGCTGACCAATCATGCCAGATGGCATATACGGACTCTGCAGTGGGACCTGAAGTTCCAGTGGGAACAGCATCGAGGGGACCTGTCCGAGCACGCCCAGATCTCGGAGGGCACTGCATATCAGTTGCAGTGGAGGCTCACCAACCGGCATTAGATCAGCGGCAGATCCCTCTCCCTTCCCTAACCGGTGCACACAGTGGTGACGGATGCGTCCCTTCTAGGATGGGGCGGCCATATGGGAGAGGCGGAGATCAGAGGCCTCTGGTCTCCGGCAGAATCCAGGCTCCATATCAAATTTCTGGAGCTCCGGGCGATCCTACTTACACTGAAGGCATTCCTTCCCTCTGTCAAGGGGAGAGTAGTGCAGGTGTACAAAGACAACGCCACCACCATGTGGTATTGCAACAAGCAAGGCGGGATGGGGTTGTGAACCCTATGTCAGGAGGCTCTGCGTCTCTGGACCTGGCTGGAACGTCAAGGCATTTCCTTGACGGTTCAACACTTGGCAGGTTCCTTGAACGCCAGGGTGGACAAACTCAGCCACAGGTATGTGATGCATCACCAAATACGTCTGCACTCTGAAGTGGCGCAAGGTTTCTTTCAACAGTGTGGAGAACCTTTGTTAGATCTATTCGCCATCGAAGAGAACGCGCAATGTCTTCTCTTCTGCGCGTTGGAATTTCCAAGGCGGCACTCGCTCTACGACGCTTTTCGTCACGAGTGGAGCTGCGGTCTATTGTACGCCTTTCCACCTATACCACTTCTACCCAGAGTGCTGAAGAAGATCAGGCGCGACCGGGCCCAAGTTATTCTTGTTTCTCGGACTGGGCTCGAAGATTTTGGTATCCCGAGCTACTCAGTATGAGAATGGATCCCCGATCCGACTGCCTCTTCTGGAGGATCTTCTGTCGCAGCAGCAGAGGACGGTACTCCACCTGACCTGTCCAGCCTCCACCTACATGTGTGGAGATTGAGCGGCGACAGTTGATTCCGTTTAACTTGCCTCCTGAAGACTGTGATATCATTCTGGCAGCCAGGCGTCCCTCCTCTAAATCGGTATACGTCTGCAGGTGGAACAAATTTGTGGAATGGTGCACAGCAAAGGCTGTGGATCCCCTTTCTGCCCCTCTTTCACAAGTCCTTTTGTTCCTTCTTTCTCTGGCCCAGCAGGGCTCTGTTCTGGGCACTATTAAGGGCTATCTTTCTGCGATTTCAGCTTTTCTCAGGCTCATTGATCAGCCCTCTCTTTTAAAGTCCCCTGCTGTAAATAGATTTCTCAAAGGCATTACAGACCTTTTCCCTCCTATTCCGTTTGTTATGCCGCAGTGGGACTTGAATCTAGTTCTTACTTATTTGATATGCACTCCTTTTGAGCCACTTCACAGCTGTCCTCTTCGTTTAATGACTTTGAAGACTGCTTTCCTGGTTGCCATCACCTCCGCTAGGCGTGTGAAGTGAGCTCCAGGCTCTTCCCTGTAAGCCTCCCTTTGTCGGTTCATCCGGATAAGGTTGTGGTTCGCACTCGCCCTTACTTCTTGGCAAAGGTTGTCACTGCCTTCCACATCGGGCAAACTATCACCTTGCCCACTTTCTTTCTGCCTCAGCACCCTTCCAGAGAGAAAGAGAGGCTCCATCGTCTGGACCCAAAGCGTGAGCTCTCATTCTGCCTGAATTGCACACAACAGTTCTCTGTGGATGACCAGCTCTCTGTTGACTACGTAGGTGCCAAGAAAGGCTGGGCTGTACACAAGAGGACTATTTCCCGCTTGGTCGTCTTGTGTATCAAGGCCTGTTATTCTCTGGTTAAAAAGGAACCTCTGGTGGGGTTGTGCGCCCATTCGACCAGGGCGACGGCAGCTACTACTGCATTGGGACATGGTGTCCCCCTGCAAGACATCGGTCAGGCAACCAAGTGGGCATAGCTGCACATTTTTACTAAGCTTTATTGCCTTGACAGTCAAGTCCGGAGGGACTGTTTCTTTGGCCGTTCTGTTCTCCGTGACTTTCTGGTGTGATCTTGGCTCGAAGACGCACCACCGGGGTTGGTATTACTGTGGTATCTATTCTAAGGTAAGGAATCTATCACTAATGTGTTTCTTTCAGATGAAAAAAGTACTTACCTTTGGTAACGATATATCTGTAAGAAACATTAGTTAGTGATAGATTCCTTACTGCCCAACCCATCCTCCCCGTTCTGCGAACTGATTTCTAGGGTTAAGGTCATCTCATTCAGTGCCCTAGTTTCAATGCACCAGTGGTCAGTATCTTGCATGGCTCTGCATTCCTGGCACGGAAAGTTGTGTACAGAACTGATGTCAGTCCACGTGGGCGCATCTAAGTAGCTCCAACGACGTCATCTTGGCGACTACGACGCCAACATATTACGTGGAGCCACACGACTATGCCTACCGGGATACTGCTGACGAAAACTTTCAGGATCCAGTCTTGCACCTGGGGGTAATTTCAAGGTAAGGAATCTATCACTAACTAATGTTTCTTACAGATGTATCGTTACCGAAGGTAAGTAACTTGTTCCTCCAACCCCCAATCCAGTGGTTCTCATGTTCCCTGCAACTAACAATTCACTAATAGGTGGCAGGTTGGTGGGGGCACTGATGCTTGGAATCCAGCAAGTTTTCAGCTGAGGATCCCCACATTTACAAGTAAAGTGTGTGAACAGAAGGGAGAGCAAGCAGAAAAGATAAAGTCTGTGTATCAGCTGAGTGGTGGTGGTTCAAAGGGCGCAGTGAGTGAGCAGATGTCTACAGGAACTCATAGGGCAGTAAGTTTGCAAAGCTTGCAGACAGTAATGAAAGCAGTGAATGATCTGAAGGGGCAAAGAGTACAAAAGGCAGCGTGCGAACTGAGTAGTCAATGTAAATCCAGAGGCAGCATGTAAGTAAAAGGGACACAGTGGCAGTTTGTTAGCACACAGGGCTGAAAGCAGAGAACACAGAGCGCCTGCAAAAGGAATAGGAAGTATGGAGGGTATTATGTGAGCAAAGGGGGCAGGATGCAGTGCGATCTGTGTATGAACAGCATGGGGCACGGTGCACAAAGAGCACGATGCCAGCAAACGGGCCAGGGAGCAGAAAATGCAATGAGCATGGAGAAAGAGGGCAGTGTATGACCAAAAGAGGCAAGATGCAGATAGAGCAGTGTCTGTGTGGAGAAGGCAGGGTGCAGACGGGGTAAGTGTGTGATGAGAATGGGCAAGGAGCAAAGGTTGTAGTATGTGAGCAGGAGAGTCGAGGAACAGAGAGAACAGTGTGAGCAGAAAAGGCAGGTTAGACGGGGGGCTAAGGTATTGGGAGGAGCTAGAGCAGAGAGGTCAGTGTGTCAGCCAAAAAGTCAGCAGAGAGGCATTGTGTGAGACGGGCCAAGGAGCATTTAGGGGCAGGGAGTAGAGGGCAGTGTGTGGGCAGAAGAGGATAGGGAGCTGAGACGGTACAGTATGAGTAGAAGGGACAAGTTGGAGAGGGGACATGTATTTGAAGGCTGGTTGGGAGCATGATGTGAGCAGACCGATCAGAGAGTGCATTTGTGTAAGCAGAAGTGGCAGAGAGCAGAATTGTCAATGTGAGCAGAAGAGACAGGAAGTAGAGGGGAAAGGGTGCTGAAGGGGATAATGAGTAAACAGTGAATGCGGGTTACAGAGGGGAAAGTGTGTAAGAAGAGCCAGAGGTGTAACTACCAACACTGCAGCAGCATCCGTGGCAATGGGGCACAGGACTGCAAGGATCTAGCCTCACCTCAGCTAGTGGCTGTTCGTTTCCTTCAAAACCAAGACATGGGAAGTCCTGGTCCTTTCGGGACAATGTCCCCTTTTCTACATCACTTCTAGCTGAGAGGGGAGAGGTGCAGTGTGTGAGGATCCGCAGCAGAGGTCTGTGTATGAGCAGAAGGGTTCGCTTGTTGAGCATTACTTGAAATATGAAACAATATTTTACAATGAAATTTACTGCATATTCCAATTATGTATTAGTTCAGATTGCATACCATTCACTAGTGGACATGTCCTCGTTAGTGTACAATCGGAATTTGTTCACATTTACATTCAAGTATAGCTCATCTAATCGGGTGCCACCTATAATTTTGTTTACCTTGCTTCCATGGGTTTACTCTTTGTTAAGGCACTTGATGCTGAACAAATGTATGGTTCTGCTTCCAAGGTGCCATTATCAAGATCCGAAGCAGTTATAGCGGACACTTCACAATCTTTAATGTTTCAAGCTAAAGAAGCTGTATGTCTCTAGGTGGATATCATACTTCTACCCATGAGCACTTCAACTCTTAACTGTTGCTTACTGTAGGAAGATGGCCTTTTTATGTGGTAGTGCTAATGTAAGGGAAAATCATGCTAAAAGTACAGATGACCCTTATTGCTTAAATTAATATTCCCAAGTGCTCCATTTGAGGTAGTGTGGTCGAGCAGCTTAGGCTTCTCAGAGGGTAGTGTTGAGCACCCACAGAGCCAATAAATGAGCCACACTCAAAAAGGAAATCTGAGACTAATTAAAAAACAAATACAGATTTTTGCATATTTTCAGACCCCATGTTCATTGGAATCAGGTTAGTGCTTTCGTAGTTATGAATCTTTACAGTAAGCAAAATTGTAGCAAAATAATGGTTTTGAGGTATGAGCCTCGAACGCGGTAATGTTATCTGATGGGAGAAACATACACTGCATACAAATACTTGAAAGCATTTCTGGAGGGTGCCTTTTGGGACGCAAGGTGTTTAGGGTTCAAGAAACCACTAGCAGTTCAGTTTTCCCTGCCCTGGTGAGCCCGGGTTCAGAGGTGCTGGTTGCATTGGTAGCTTCGAGCACTACTAGTTAACGTCAATGGGAAGGCACCTGTAAAAGGAAGGCTGCAAGGAGGGACTTTGGGACAAGTCAGGCAGAACCCAAAGGGGGGCTCAGCTCTTGAGGGTCTCTAGGGCAAAGAGATACAGTCGGTTTGTATGAACTCGGGCTGGGGAGCTCAGGTGCAGAGGTGTTTTGATTGGCGGGTCACCTGCGTTGGAGGCCCTCACTTTACTTGAGTGTCATGAGAGGGGGAACGAAAACAGGACAACCGGGCCACTCTCAGTGCAGGCCTCGTTGATCTTGAAGTCCCTCTTTGGCTTCGGGGAGGGTGGGGATGGGGGTGGGGGGCCCAGGCTGGACACTCCAAGCCTTGGTTGAGGCAAAAGCCCTGGTACCCATGGTATTAGTGATGGGGGCTCCTGAATTGTCTGGTGTACTCGGCAGGGAGACGGATCTGACCTCTTAGAGCTACGATGACCTACAGTGTTAGGCGCCATTTTCGGAGCTGGTCTGCAGTTCTTGTAATTTCAGCCCTTCTCAGTTCTTCTTCCGTTCCCAGGTAGGCCGCGCCATCAAAGAAGATGCAGGCGCGTTGTTGACTATAAGGCCCTTTGGGGCAGTATTGTTTCTCAGGTACTCTGTATCACTTCATGTAGGATGGTTTTGAGCCTGTTCTTTTTTTTGTTCAGTCAGGTTCTCCCAATCCGTAGTTTGGGCTACATTTAGGTCAGCCATTAGAGGAGGACCAGAGAGAATTAGATTCACATCCTCCTCTGTAAATGTAAGACCGGGGTTCTCTGCCATAGTGGGACCCTAACATTGTGACTGCTCAGTTCAGAAGGAAAACCTTCTTTTTTAAAATAAAAAAACTCTCACAGCTGTGTGCTGCCAAATCAGAGAAGTAACAAGGGAAGAGCGAGGAGAAGAAAGGGTACGTCCTTATTCCCCAATTTATATGGTCACACAGCAAAAGGGACTGGCCCGACAAGTCAATTCTTAGACAGTGTAAGTGCAGTATTGCCATAAAGAGTATATTGTCTGAGTTTTTCATTACGAGCTCCACAGCACCATAATGGCTTTACTGAAAACTTGGAAGCTTGGTATCAAACATCTCAGCACATTAAACCAACACTGATGCCAGAGTGGGATTTAATGAAAAATGCAGCCAGAGGCTTTTTCATCAATAAAATCTCGAATTAACCTCTTGCTCGACACACCTCTCTATAGACTGCGCAAACCCTCTAGTCTGTGTCACCATAAGATCTTGGTTTCAGGTCCCAAATACCTGTTGTCTTTCCCCCTGTAGACGTGAAAAACAAACCGTGTGGGCTATAGGTTTATTCTGGATGATTACCTTGGCTGCATATCATATTGTGTTGCTAGTTACTTACCGATCAGCATTTTCAGTAAATTAATGACCCAGTGCCTTGGCAGATTCTCTCAGAACTCATTGCAAAGTGCAAATTAGTTCATAATCCACAACTTTTGATGTGTAGGAGTCTGGGTGATGGAGTCCAGTTCCGGTATTACCAGGGCATTGCTAGACATTATTTGTGGCTCAGTGGATGTGATTATTACTTTGAAGAAAAAGGGGCTTGGAAACTAAAAAAATTATATTCTGAAATAAGATTAGGGCGCATTGCAAAAGCAAGTCTTGGCGAAGCCAATAGGTCTCTCCTCTGGGACCTGTTGGCTGTGCCAGTGGTTTTTAGTGATACTGCTGTACAGACTATCCACTGCTGTGCAGCATGACTAAAGTGTAAAAAAACAAAAACAAAAGTGCTATGACTAGTACGTTTGCCTAATTTTGTAGGTGATCTGAGTTGGATCGGTAAATGCAAAATTAACAAGCATTTGCAATGCAATAGGTCTCGCATTAGGAAAGTGTGAGCTATTGGTATTGTGAATGACACATTTTTTTAATGTGTTGGCTTTGAAAATATATAAATTAATAGCATTGTTATTCACAAAGCCAATAGCTTACACTTTCCTAGTGCGAGTCCTATTGGCTATGGCAATGCTTTTTGGTAGCAAGCAAGGATAGTGCTGTTGTGCTGAGTGATGATGTGGTGGTGTATTAGAGTGATGTGGTGGTATATTAGAGTGATGTGGTGGTGTCCCCGAGTGATGTGGTGGTGCCCCTGAGTGATGTGGTGGTGTTCCTGAGTGGTGTCCCTGAGTGATGTGGTGGTGTCCCCGAGTGATGTGGTGGTGCCCCCGAGTGATGTGGTGGTGCCCCTGAGTGGTGCCCCTGAGTGATGTGGTGGTGCCCCCGAGTGATATGGTGGTGCCCCCGAGTGATGTGGTGGTGCCCCCGAGTGATGTGGTGGTGCCCCCGAGTGATGTGGTGGTGCCCCCGAGTGATGTGGTGGTGTCCCCGAGTGATGTGGTGGTGTCCCCGAGTGATGTGGTGGTGTCCCCGAGTGATGTGGTGGTGTCCCCGAGTGATGTGGTGGTGTCCCCGAGTGATGTGGTGGTGTCCCCGAGTGATGTGGTGGTGCCCCCGAGTGATGTGGTGGTGCCCCCGAGTGATGTGGTGGTGCCCCCGAGTGATGTGGTGGTGCCCCCGAGTGATGTGGTGGTGCCCCTGAGTGATGTGGTGGTGCCCCTGAGTGATGTGGTGGTGCCCCTGAGTGATGTGGTGGTGCCCTGAGTGATGGAGGGTGGAGTGATGGAGGGTGGAGGTGGAGTTGGAGGGAGAGCAAGGAGAGGGTGCGAGAGCGAGAAAGAGACTTAGAGAGAGGGGTAGGAGGAGAAAAAATGATAACACACGAGTGGTGCGCACGTAGAAAGTGAAAAAAATTGAGTTAGAAACACCTGGCGACTTATTATATTTTTCAATATTCAGCATTGAAAGGTAAAGTAGGTTAGCGAGTGAGATGTTACGGGGAGAGTGAGGGAGAGCGCGAGAATGAGACAGAACTACAGGGGAGGAATGGAGATAAAGAGAGCAAGGAGTAACAGAAAGAGCGTGGGTGCAAGAGCGAGAAAGAGACGCGAGGAGAGGAGCTTTTAGTGAGGGGCAAAAGGCCCACTGGTGAGCTTTAGCTAATGCATGGCGAGTGTAGGGCTAAAAGAACAAGATAGCGAGGAGTGCATTCCTTTCAAGTTTGATGGGGGAGGCGGAGGAGCGGCAGCCTTTGAAGTCTGATGCGGGGGCGGAGGAGCAAATGGTGAGGCACTGGCCATAATCCGCATTCCAAAGCCCTCTGGCATCCAAGGAAGGGTGGGAGGGAACGCGCATATGGGGTGTGGGCGATAACGAACGTAAGAGGGGGAGCAGGAAGTGAGGCCGAGCGCGCGCTGGCAAAAGCAGTCCAAATGCCAGCTTCTCACTTGAATCACTCACATGCACTGGCCATAAACCGCATTTTTAAAGCTCTTTGGTAGACTTTTCTTTTCAGCCTAGTATCATCTCGCCAGCAATGCGCAAGCGCATTGTCTCAGGCGAGACCTAAAAAGGTAGAGCAAAAACGTTTGATTCTTTTTTTGTTTTTTTGTGAGACGGGGGGAGGGAAGCAACATGGAAGGTGCAGGTGGGGGAAACAATACAGATGAAGTTCATATACCACCATAGTCATTTTGATGTAGTGGTCGCCTAGATGACAATGCTGTATTGCAGCAAGGGTAATAGACCAAAAGATGCTGCTTCAAGTCCAATTGCTGCTGCATGAGTGGCAGCAAGCCGGGTCCTCTCTAACATGGCAAAAAGTAGACGTGTGTCGCTGGCCAATCTACCCGTACCAGAATCAGTCTGCAGTTGAATAATTAACTATGTCATTTTTTTTGCATCTATGTTTAGTGAGAGGGGCCTGTAGGTATTTTGGCTCTTTGCCATTGAGTCTTTGGCTCCTTATATAATAACTATGATTGAGGCTGCCGCGGCTAGACCTGTAACTTTGCCTGAGTATGTGAAGTGTGTAAAGGTTGCTTGTAAGGGGTTGATAATAGTTTTAGAGACTCTTATAGAAGTGGATTGGAAATTTGCCTGAGCGTTACCATTATACTTGTTTTTAAATGAAGGACTGAACTCTTATATAGTAATTTATTACCAGTTAAGTCTCTAGTATCTAAATGTGGTGTGTTGAAACATCTTGCCTTTAAGTTTAATTAATAATGTGTTCATTTGATATATATCTTAAAATTACTAGGTGTACCAGGTGTACCACGTTGATTCACTAAATTAAAGGAGCATAAATTAATCCCAGCACGGTGCAGGTTTCTGTTACTTTCAGTTTGAAGAGTAATGTGCCATTTCTTACTGTCATTTGTCAATTTTAGGAATATCTCAACAGCATTTTACAGCATGCCAAGGACTTTAAAGAGTATCACCGTTCTGTTACTGGAAAAATTCAAAAGCTTTCCAAAGCTGTGGCTACTTGGCACGCCA
This sequence comes from Lissotriton vulgaris, assembly GCF_964263255.1. NCBI lineage: Eukaryota > Metazoa > Chordata > Amphibia > Caudata > Salamandridae > Lissotriton > Lissotriton vulgaris. Next base: position 892,540,012 of record NC_141689.1, on the reverse strand, counting down.
ACACTGAGCGAGAGCAGAAGAAAGAAACCGAGAGGATTGAGAAAGAAAGGATGAGGCGATTGATGGTAAGAACCTCTTTTTGACACTTTATTTCACAATTGTGTATGTCTGTACCTCTTATGGGGATGACTACATTACATAATGAAGCAGATGAAGATGTGAAATGGAGTGCACCTCAGTGGAATCTCATTGCATCAATATAGCAAGATCTTTGCACTGCACTCATAGACTAGACATTGTGAGATCAAACCATTACATTTACCAAGTATAAAATGTAGTGTTCAGAGTCTGCTAGTACAACACATTAATGGAAAACTCACATAGCATGTCCTTGAAGTTACTGCTGTAGACATGGGAATAGATTGAACACACCCTAATACATTATGTATAGTAAGTGAACAGTGGGCACACCTACTGGAGGGCAATGAATATTTTCACCAAAGATGAAATATCAATTTTAAGCATCCTGTAAGAACCTGTAGATTCAGACCCACAAAACAACTGTATTTGTCTTATTGGTTTCATCTGTTTTTCACTACGCACGAGATAAGTGATTTCCAGTCTGGGTGAAACAAATACTCAATTTCCACCCACACAATGAGCAAGTTTCTTACATAACTGGAGTCTTATAATGAAGCTTGGTAGTTGCTGTGAATATTCTTGTCAAAGTTTTCTGATGGGTCCATACAGTGCATGAATTAAGGGACTCTTCTTTTCAGTTTGAAGGTGCCCTGTTATTTCTTTATCTTCCCATCTCTTCATGGAAGTAGTGATTCTGGAAGGTGATTCTCTGCTTAGTAGGGCATAAATTAATGTAACAACTTGGAACATCCCAACACTTTAGTTTAGTGTAACAACGCACAGTGGGTAGGGATTACGGAAATTAATGTTATCAAAGTCTACATGTAGATTTAAACAGCCTAGCTGGATTGCATCTGCTATCATGCATAAGACAGTGTTATTTAAGAGAAGTAAACTTTCAGGGTATTTTCAGAAAATGTAAGGTACATTCTCCTTGTTTAGCAATAATTTTCATGAGTGGATGCCAGTAAACCTTAGGCCTCTGCAAATCTTAGTTTCCAACCTGAAGAACGTTTATTTTCATGACCCCATCTTTTCCAGTGTTCAGCTAGCCAATAATTTCAATGAAATCTTTCTGAGAACAGAGCAAATGGCATGTGCCTCTGTGTACAAAAGTTAATGACAGTCCATTAGTGACGTATTTTGACAACTTGCTTACCATTAACATGGCCCTAAAATAATAGAGGAACGAGCAGTAAGTGCATTGCCAACACATTCTTGTGGGAGGAATACGATTACATTCATAGCCAGTCCTTATAGTAAGGCGTGAGTAAGCTGGGTTAACTGTGTGATAGCCTATATGTACTCTAGTTTCTCATTTAAGATTTTGAAGATTTGGTATTTTTAAAAATGTTTGAATCACACACATATCCTATCTCTCATGAAGGAACATAGATTATGCAAGCGCTTGCATTACAGTTGCCTTATGGGTATATTTTTCTGTTTGATGTAATTTTTAGGCTGAAGATGAAGAAGGCTATCGTAAATTGATAGATCAGAAGAAAGATCGCCGTCTTGCCTACCTGTTGCAGCAGACTGATGAGTATGTGGCCAACCTGACTAATCTTGTGTGGGAGCACAAACAAGCTCAAGCAGCCAAAGAGAAAAAGAAAAAAAAGAAAAAGAAGGTGAGTCCAGTTGCAGCATGCTGATCGAGTTCACAGAGACAAAGAGTATCTTGTAAAGGGGTGTCGGCTCTGTCCTTTTCACTATACCGACCTAACAAATACCATAACAAAGTGAGTCATTTAACCTCTGGCCGTGGAAACCAAATAATTGAAACCTCCTAGAAAAGTCAGTTGCCTAACTGCTTACATTATTTGGCCCAGTTTGGAAGATGCTAATCCAATATTGAACACTGGCATAAAAATGCTCTAGATTCAGCCACACTAAGTTACCAGGGCTTGGTTAGTAGTCGGTGCCAAACACAGCTAGAGGCTGTATTGAAGAACAAGTAAATACCAAATGGATTGCATGTAGTGCAGCAGTTTGAATTATGTAATTTTCTGTAGCATTTTCATTAAACTGTAGCAACTTTTTGTAAGTTGAGTTGCGCAGTTGGAAAGTGTACTTTATGCTTATCTCATAAAGTTTTTAAGAATTGTGTTTACGTTTTTACTTTAGAAATGTTTTTGACATCACTGATGTCACCAAAGAATTAGTTACTTTCATATATCTGTGCTCCTTTACAATTCCATAGAATTGCCTTACTTTTTTACACTACTCCCCCCACATTAAGCTGAAGATTCCAAAATATTCATGTAGCTGTCGTTTTAGCATTGTATCCTGTTTTTCACAGGTTTGATGAACAGCCAATAAGTGTCTGAATACTGGGGCTGCCTCGACAGCCAATTTAAATTCCATGGCACTTTTTGATTACTTCACATTCATAGGTCTCTCAGGGAAGAAATGGTTGGTAGTTTGAGAATTTTTGAAAGATACCAACGTCTGATAAAGGAAGGTTATATTTTCTTCTCAGGAACCGGATCTTGTAAACGCACAAACTAGTGACTCTTCCTGAGACTAACTCATTCAGGGAAGATGCTGGCTATTGCAGAACAGTTCTAATTTGTTAATTTTGCTAATACACAAACGTATGTTGTTGTGGAATTTGCCCCACTAATCCGAATAAGAGGAAATAGGAGCACAACAGTAGCGGAAGAATAGACATGGATGTAAAAGATTGAGTTTCTTGGTTAAGGAACAGGGACCAGTGGTTGTTGGATTTTTGTGTAGCAGCACGTCCAATGTTGGGTGAATAGAGATGAGTGTGCAAGGTAGATTGGAGCTGACCAAATTTGGCCAAACCTTCTAAACAGTGTTGAAAGCATGGCATCAGGTTGTTGATGTGTACGGTGGAGAATAAATGGACCTGCTACTGCTAAAGAGAGAAGACTCAAGGGAATAATTAGACTGACATAGCCAGCAACTACTGCCAACAGCAGGACCTTTGTTCGACATCACAGTAGATGAAGCGTGGAGGCCACTTGAGCAGAATCAGAAAAAAGTTATAAAACGTATCCTTAAAATATACATTGATCAGAATAGCTGCCCTTGTAAGGCAAATTAGAACTGCAGAGTGAAAAGGTCTTTCCAAACACCATTTGCAAACATTGATGATGCTTTACTTATGTGTTTGCATATAATCATAACTATATAGCTGTAGAGCACTTATTATTGCCTGCTATTTAGGAAAGTAGCCTCTGACATCAAGCCTTCTTTAAGGGCAGATACCAAAAAATCTGAAGTCCGAAATGATTGAGAGGGACTTCATTGTACATACAGTTCTCTTCCAGGGGATCCTCATCAATAGTCATAGGCATTAGAATATTCCTGCCCATGCACTGGACCCCGGAAACACTATATTATATGTGCCCCACATCTATCTATCTATCTATCTATCTATCTATCTATCTATCTATCTATCTATCTATCTATCTATCTATCTATCTATCTATCTATCTATCTATCTATCTATCTATCTATCTATCTGCAATTGCAGCCTACTAAACACCAGAGCTGAATCATGCTGTAAAGAATTTCCACCATACATGAAAAAACATGCATTAGAAACATGAGAAACAACAACAAAGTTTGTTTTAGAACTGTTTTAATGCTCAGAAAGCAGTAGAAATTCTTATAAAACACTGAACGCATAGGAAGCTCCCAGGCTGCATTGCAAACACCCAGTCTAAAAAGACTGGGAAGCTAACCTGTAGCTGTATGCAATAAACTGACACCGTGCCTTTAAGGCACTCATGACCCCCAGCTTCCCATCATGCCTCAGGGGTGACAGTTAGGTCAGTTGTTCTTTCCGGCTCCTTCAGGAAGGATCCTGGCAACACAGCTCCACTCATTTCTGTTTTTCTGACAGAAATGTACTTCACTTTTCACAGTTTTTTTACTTACTTTGACATTTTACATCTTGACAAGTAAGAATCTGTCATTTATTGACAGTTTTGTGGGTATTTTCTACTTTGAAATGCCTTCACTTTTTGACAACTGCCCTTCTTGTGGCAACAAGAAGGCCAAGAAAGACAGCCCTGAAGTCTGTATTCTTTATTTGCCTGAAGAACATGACCCAAAGGCCTGTCCTCACTGCAAAACCCTGTCAGGAAGAACTCTGAAGGACAGGGAGAGGATTTGCATCTATGGCCTAGCCCAAAGGTCATCCAGAGGAAGGTCTCCGGTAAAGAAGGGCTCCAAGAGGGCTAGAACACCTTCAAAGGACAAGTCTTCACACCCTTCTGCTTCAGCGTCTGGCTCGGCGATGAGGAAAGGACTACCGGTGGGTCATTTATCTAAAAAACGACCTTCGACGGCGGGCTCGCCGTCGAGAAGAAGAGATTTAGGTACGTCGTCGACGTCTAGAATTCCAGACCCTCCGCCATCGTCAACTCGACGACGATCGGCGTCGAGGACCACGACCCCTCCGCCGTCGTCAACACGGCGACGATCAGCGTCAAGAAACATCACACCTCCGCCGTCGTCAACCAGGCGACGATCGGCGTCGAGAAGTGCGACACCTCCGCCGTAGTCAACCTGGCGACGATCGGCGTCTAGGAGCAGAGACCCTCCGCCGCCGTCACGACGTTAGGCGTCGAGGAGAGGCTTGTGAGAAGTTGGCCTGATATATGATGCTCACTAGTTCTAGTGATCACCTTGTATCAGTCCAAACAACCCTTATGGTGATTGGTTGTAAGTCAACCTTATAGACCAGCTATCCTAATGGTAGCATGGACAAAGCAGGCTTAGGCATGTGAAGCCAGCTGTTTTACCACATATAACCCCTTGAATACCAAATGAAAGGACACCACACAGGTTGTTATGAAAATAAACAAGATATTTATTACTAACAAAACACCTCTAAACTCTTATTGAGATCAGAGGGCTAAGCACATGACAAGATTCTTAAGAAAAAAACGATAAGTTGCACAAATTACAATGGTGCCCTAGGGGCACGACAAACCATATACTAAGTAAATGGTATAAGGAAATCGATAGAAGGAATGGAGCTGTCCAGAGGCTGTAGGATCGCTGGGACTACACTACCCTAACCTTAGGTAAGTAGCAGGAGGCCCACGGGACGCATGTGCAGAGTGTGAACTCACATGCGAGATGCGTAACAAAGTCACTTGACACTACAAATTACAAAAAGGTAAGTAAAAGACAGTTCCGACTAGCTAGGACTAAAACGACTGGATACCTGGACACTAGGAGAGTCAATCTACCCTTGAGCACCAAAATGCTCTTGTTACCTTACCCACGGGCTGCGGGTGCATAGGTGTGAAAGTGTGTCGGGTTTCCACGTCGAAGTCTATGGAGCCTTGAAGAAAGAGGCTGCAGGCGACCAGGAGGAAGCTGTCCGGAGCGATCCAAGGTTGGATAGAGGAAGATGAAGACCTGAGGGGACAATGTTCAAAGTCACTAGCCAGTGACCGGAGTGGAACCAGGAAGGAACCAGATGCTGTTGTCGCGATCAGGTGAAGAGTGAACGCTTGACTCTGCAGCCACGTGGACCAGGTGGTGTCTTCGACGACCAGGATGGAGGCACGAGCTGTCCCACGCAGGCTCTCGCTGTCGGCGTTGTTGGTTCCGGATTTGGCGTCAACAGGCCTTGGCAAAGGCAACCCACGCGGTGAGTGGAAGTGGCATCTGGTGCGGACCAGGAGGGTCCGGGGTGCTTCTCCTCTGCAGGGAAGCAAGGGCCAGTCTGGAGCAACCAGACCAGCGATGTGGATTTCGTGGATCGTCGTCTAGGAGGTCACTAGCCAGCCGGCAAGTGACCAGACAACGCGTCGAGCAGCAATCAAGCAAAAGGGCCCCACGCAGATCTCGTGGATTCTGGAGGGCTGATCTTTTGTGCAGGAGCTGCTCGGGGCTGGGGCTTCTCAATCCCCAAAGCATTTTCTCGAGGATGCCTCTGAAGTTGTGCTGGAAGCTAAGTGCAGTTTCTCCAAGATGGTTGGTCCCACGTGTCTCGTCGCACCCACGGATCTCAGCTGTGCTGCAGATGTAGGTAGAGGTCGGAGAGGTCTGGAAGTCCTGATCTCGTCGGGCTCTGAAGTCTGGTTCCGGCAGGAAGGACGACAAAGTGAACCGCTAGGACGCTTGATGGTGCCTGCTTGTGCAGGGTGGTCACTCCTTGGCCACAAGGGAGATTTCTTCAGTCTTCTGTGGAGCAGAACGTCGAAGTCCAGAGTTTCTTCTTTGTAGAGTTTCAAATCGGGATAATCTAATTTGGAATGGGACCAGCTCCTACCTTTATTCTCCTAAAGGGGGCTGTGCTGTGACTAGGTCCCTCCTATGGGTGGGACCAGGAAGGGGGGTGGTTACACCCCTATCCTTTGTCCGGTTTTGCGCCAGAGCTGGGGCTGGAGTGCCCCAGCAACTGGTTTGAACCGGGGTATGCACAGGGACACCTTGTGTGCCCCAGGCATGTCTCATTCCTTTCAGCCTGTCCTACCTCAATACACAAAATCCTGTCTGGGGTGGTGCTAGCACCTCCCAAGGCAGGAAACCCTTTGTCCAAGCCTCCATCGCTGGAAGGACTCCCAGCAGCAGGAGGTCAGACTCGTGTCTGTGGTGGCAGCATCCATTTTGTGATGCTGAGGCTCGAGTTAACTTTAACCGGGGTTCACGGTTACATACATGTCGTGTCCCTCTAAAAGGGTGGAATGCTACCCCCGTCGCCAGAACTGGCGAGGGGGTAGTATTCCAATTCGTATGACACCTTACTCGACATGTTTTGATAATGCTATGCCAAAGTTAGCAATAACCGCGAGGATTATAATGCACTTAAGAGTATATGGTATAGCGTTATCATGGAAACAGCTAAAGGACTTGGTTCCGAAAGCTGCAGACAGGCTCAGCTCATGCTAGAGCACCATCTCACATAATTCCAAGCACTCTAACCTCCAGGATTGTTAAGGCCTGCCATAGGAGTGACTTATAGGAGTATATGTGCCCATTTTAGGGTTAGATATAGGTATACTATATCTGAAGCAACGGGTGAGTACACCCTATTGCCCCAGCTGTGTTACCAGCCAGTTGTGTCAGTTTTGGATGGCCAGCCAGGGGTGGCATAATACATGCTGCAGCCCCTGGTAGGCCTTGGGTGCACTTATGCCCTGGGTACCTATGGTACACTGTACAACGACTTACAAGAGTGACCCAATACCAATTAGATATGTACCTAAGGTACATGGAGTCCATTTCAACAGAGAGAGCAGGAAGCCTGGGGTCCTGGATAGCAGGATCCCAGGCCAACTATGTCAAGAACCAGCAAAACACTAGGCAAAAAGTTGGGGGCAACCATAGTCAGATATCCACCTTCCTACAAGGCTCACCTCTATCGTCGCAGAGAGCCCAGAATCCTCTGCCGTCGACAACCAGGCATCGATCGGCGTCGAGGACAAGATCTCCGTCGACGTCTCGTAGGCGTTCGGCGTCGATGGCGACCAATACCCCTCCGCCGTCTTCGCAGAGACACTCTACGTCGAGATTGACTGCTCCGCCGTCGCCCCAGCGGCGTTCGGTGTCGAGGGCTCTGTCGTCTGCTTCACATCACCGCTCAACGTCGAGACATCACCGATCCTCGCACCGCTCGCCGTTGAGGCATTCGACGTCAGAACACCCGGCGTCGAGGCATCAAGAGCGGGCTGGGTCTACGTCGAGGAACTCCGCTTCAGGGAGATCCAGAGGGCAATCGGTGATTCTAGTGACGGAATCAGCTTCCCCCCTCATCCTTCCATCCGCCTGGGCAAGCTTCCTCAAGATCTCCCTCAAAGGCTAGAAGCCCTGCCCGCAAGTCACCTTTGCGTGACCCTTCTTCTGCAGACGTGAGGCTGTCCCCTAGATGGAATCTGCCATTGGATCATTGGCGAAATTCAGGGGCTACGAGGCGGATGCAAGAATACGCCAGTCCTACGCACAGGTCTCCTCTTCAGAGACTAGTTGAAGAAGTGGACAGACTCAGCCCTCCCAGGCACAGAGTCCAAGCTGAAAGATCGCCTGTGAGGAGGCCTACTAGATCTCGTTCCCCCAAAAGGGAGGAATGTTCAGGAAGATCACGCCATAGGAGGCACAGTACTCATCGCAAGAGTAGAAGGACGCCATCTACTTCTTCTACCTCCTCTACCCAATCTTCCAAGAGGGATTATTCTCCCACGCTTTCGGATAGCCCTAGCTCTAGGGTTTCACCGGTTGATGACATCAACACTTTCCGTGATGTCCTGCAAAGAGGGGCTCAGAAGCTCAACATTGAGCTGTCTGTTCCACAAGTCACTACGACAGTGATTTTTGAGACACTTCACCAGAGGTCTGCTTCACGTCCTTTGCTGCCATTGGTTCCAGGGATTATGGATCCTGTCAAAGACATATTCCTGTCTCCAGCAACCATTAAAGCGGTGCCAGCTCGCATCCAGAAAAAGTACAAGCCAGCAACCTCTGACCCGGTCTTTGTCAAGACTGACCCCCCTGCAGACTGTGATCGTAGCAGCAGCACGAAAAACACACTCGGTCACTGCTACCTCCTCAGTCCCTCCAGATAAGAACAGCAGATCACATTACTTGTGGGGTCGTAAGGTCTGCAACTCTGCTGCTTCTACACTGAAGGTCTCCAGTGCAGCCGCGCTGTTGGGTAGATATGATAGAGCCTTATGAGATTCCATGGAACGTTTCAAGTCCAAACTGCCGAAAGAAGACCAGAAGGACTTTGAAGAGACACTGACAGAATGCTGTCTGGTGGCGAACCAGATGATTAGCACAGCTGCAAACGGCGCAGCCCTATCGGCGCATTTGTATGCCCATGGAATGTCGTCTTGGTTGCGCCTGACAGGCCTCAAGCCCAATGCACAACAACGCATCTTAAACCTTCCTTTTTCTGGTTCCTCTCTCTTCGGTGAACGCACTGACGACGAGATGAGTAGAATGAAAGCCGAACAAGAAACAGTCAAAGCAGTCGGTTTGGAAAAGAAAAAGGAGTTCAAGCGCCGTTTTAAGACCAACAGGGCAAAGGGGCTCAACAGAGGGTTCAAACCCCTCAGTAGTCCCAAAACAAGTATCAGGGCAAGGCCCAGTTTCGAGGAGGAAAATCCAACCGAGGTAGAGGAGGTCAACAACAACAATCCTCTACATCAACGAGAGGGGGGAATTCATGAGCAGTGGCTTCCTCTGGCGCCGTTGCCCACTCTAGTGGGAGGAAGTGCTTCACGACATCTGGCAGAGTGGTGCAGCATCACAAAAGATCGTTTGGTGCTGAATATACTGCTCAATGGATACACACTTTGTTTCCGTGTGCCCCCAAAGAACATTCCTCCAAAGAAATCTCGTCCTCACCAGTTAGTTCTGCTTTGGAGAGAGGTGAAGGTTCTTCTTCAAAAACAAGCTATAGAAGAAGTATCTCCCTTGCAAAGAGGAAAGGGAGTCTACTCCAGATATTTTCTTGTCCCCAAAAAAGATCAGGAGAACAAGTTCTGTCCCATCCTAGACCTTCGTCTGCTAAACAAGGTCATAGTCAAAGAGAAGTTCTGCATGTTGGCTCTTCACCAAATATGTCCACATCTGCAGGAAGGGGATTGGATGTGTTCGGTGGCTCTGCAAGTTGCATACTTCCATATTCCAATTGCACTGCGTCATCGCAAGTACTTGAGGTTTGTGGTCGGCAACAGACACTACCAATACATTGTGCTGCCCTTCGGGCTCAAATCAGCACCGCGAGTCTTCACCAAATGCATGGCAGTGGTGGCATCCTTTCTTCACAAAAAGGGGCTCTTCGTCTATCCGTACCAAGACGACTGGCTCCTAAAAGGTCCATCTCCTCTACAAGTAGAGAGCGACTTCCGCCTTTGCCTGGAACAATTGCACAATCTCGGCCTCCATGTCAACATGGAAAAGTCAGTCCAACTGCCAACCCAGTCCATCCACTACCTAGGCTCCGTTGTGGACACAAGCTAGGGAAGAGCGTTTCCTTCGGAGGAGAGACTTTTTTCGATATAGCAGAAGTACAGGATTCTGCTCGAGACCCGAAGTCCAACGGTCCATCAGGTAGCCTCCCTGCTGGGTTCCATGGCGTCCTGCATCTTTCTCATACCACAGGCCAGGCGGAGGATGCGTCCTTTGCAACAGTCTCTGGAGGACCAGTGGGGCCAATCGACAGGACGCTGGGAAGACCGGATCAGTCTTCCCCAAGCAGCGAAGATTTCCATCAAGAGGTGGACTTGGCCTCAAAATCTGTTGGTGGGAGTTCCTTTTCACCAACCTCTCCCTCTCCCGGCACAGTCAATAGTGACGGACGCATCTCTTCAAGGCTGGGGGGCACACATGGGGTGCCTTCAAATACAAGGTCGATGGTCGGCTCAAGAACAGACCTACCACATCAACATGCTGGAGCTCCGAGCGGTGCAACTCGCTCTCAAAGCCTTTGTCCCTGCAATCAAAGCCAACTCGGTCTTGGTGCAGATAGACAATACGACCACCATGTTCTACCTGAACAAACAAAGCAGCAAGCGATCACGCCCTCTCTCTCTGGAGTCCCAGGCGATCTTGCACTGTCTTCTCGCTCGGAACCTCTCTCTGGTAGCAGTGCACCTTCCAGGCGAGCTAAACATCAAGGCAGACGCACTCAGCAGGCACTTCGAAGATCAACCAGACTGGGTGCTAAACGACAAGGTAGTGGCAGAACTTTTCCATTGTTGGGGTCGTCCAACTATAGACTTGTTTGCAGACGATGAAAACAGAAAATGCCACGCCTTCGCGTCCAGATTCCACTGCCCAGGGACGCAGGGGAATGCGCTCTTGATGGATTGGTCAGGGACATTTGCCTACGCATTTCCTCCCCTGTCTCTGATTCCGAAGGTGGTTTCCAAGCTCCTCAGATCGGACATGGAGATGATCCTAATAGTTCCGGACTGGCCACGGCAGTGGTGGTACCCGGATCTTCTTCATCTGTCTGTGTGTCCACACAAACGTCTACCTTGCAGGCTGGACCTGTTGAGCAAGATTAGTGGGAGGATTCTACATCCCAACCTCCCCTCTCTGAACTTGACAGCATGGCTCCTGAAGTCCTGCAGTATGGACATCTGAATTTGCCTCCTGAATGTATGCACATTTTAAAGGAAACTAAGAGGCCCTCCACAAGAGCGTCATATGCGTTCAAGTGGAAGAGGTTTTATATTTGGTGTAGGGAGCATCATCTTGACCCTACTAAAGGGCAGGAAGATGTTATTCTTCCATACCATCTTTCCTTAGCAACTTCTGGTTTGAAGTATGCTACCATTAGAGTACACTTGTCAGCCATTGTGGCGTATAGTAAGTCACCGAGCCAAAACTCTTTCTTCCAGATGCAAGTGGTCAAGGACTTCCTCCAGGGATTAAAGAAAGTCTACCCCCTCTGTTCGAAATCCTTCTCCTCCCTGGAAGTTGAACCTGGTATTATCCAAGTTGATGGGAGCTCCTTTTGAGCCCATCCACAAAGCAACGTTACAACATTTATCTTGGAAGGCCGCTTTCTTAGTTGCTATCACATTAGCGCGCAGAGTAAGCGAAATCCAAGCGTTGTGTACAAAAGAGCCTTACACTGTTTTCCATCTCAACAGAGTAGTCGAACACATCCATCTTTCTTACCAAAGGTTGTGTCTGATTTTCATATTAATCAGTCTATTTCTCTTCCATCCTTTTTTCCAAACACTACGACCACTGCTGAGCGGTCGCTGCACTCTTTGGATCTCAAAAGACTGCTTAAATTTTATTTGGCAAATATTAAGAGTTTAAGGAAGACGAATCAGCTTTTTGTCAATTATGGTTCCATGAGAACGGGTTTTCCAGCTGCCAAAGGATCCATCTCCAGATGGATCGTCTCCTTTATCAAATTGGCTTTTCCGCTAGCGGGCAAGCCCTTACTGTTGGCACCTAAGGCACACTCTACCAGGGGGAAAGCGGCCACAGCAGCTTTCCTACATGATGTCCCTATGTCAGAGATTTGCAAGGCTGCAACCTGGAGATTAGTTCATTCCTTTACTAGGCATTACTGTCTAGAATCTGATTCCAGGACCGATACTCAAGTAGGGCAGGCCTTTTTGAGGAATCTATTTGGGTAGCCTGCGGCCTGTTCGAGCTTAGTTTTATCTAGGCTTATTAATGTTATACTGTTTTTATTGATCCTTTGCCCGCAGGGAGATGAGGTGAGGCTCGCTGTTCTATTCTAATGCTTATGACTATTGATGAGGATCCCCTGGAAGAGAAGGATTAGTTACTTACCTGTAATCCTAGTTCTCTTCCAGGGGTATCCTCATCAAAGTCATAAGCAACCCTCCCGCCTCCCCAGGCAAAGGACTACTTTAACCTGGAGATATTGTTAACCTAATAGTTTTATGGTTTTTTCAGTCTCTCCAAATATAAACTGACCTAACTGTCACCCGTGAGGCATGATGGGAAGTTGAGGGTCATGAGCGCCTTAAAGGCACGGTGTCAGTTTATTGCATACAGCTACAGGTTAGCTTTTCAGTCTTTTTAGACTGGGTGTTTTCAATAAAGCCTGGGTGCTTCCTATGCTTTCAGTGTTTTATAAGAATTTCTACTGCTTTCTGAGCATTAAAACAGTTCGTTCTAAAACAAACTTTGTTGTTGTTTCTCATGTTTCTAATGCATGTTTTTTCATGTATGGTGGAAATTCTTTACAGCATGATTCAGCTCTGGTGTTTAGTAGGCTGCAATTGTGTGTGTATATATATATATATATATATATATATATATATATATATATATATATATATATATATATATATATATTATTTTCCACAAAAACACAGCGGCAGCTGTGTATATGCACTCCCATCCAGCGTATTATAAATCCACAAAACCAGTGCGTGTGCTTCAAATCGATTTATTCATCCATAGCGTTCCAGCATGTAATCACGGCAATAACGGAACAAAAACCCAACGCGTTTCGGCGAGTAGACCTCTCGCCTTGCTCACGGGTAAATCAAATGTGAAAAACAACCAATTAAATAAAGTTAAGTTTTACAAAAAAGTGCTCATGTGGTCAGTGGTCACGATATGAACATAAACAAAGGACACAGGTAGCGGTCACTTTGGCAGACATCTTGAACTGGTACTATAACAGTGTGCTCAATCTCAAAACAAATTTATAGTTATGAACGATATAAGTCTTTGCAATACAATGCTATGTAAAACTGAGCACCTCCAAACGTATTATTTACAAATTAATGCCCAGTGGCAGGTTCAGATAGCAAAAAGTGCCGCTATTACTGTCCCCTTGAGAAGTTTGCTGCATAACCATCTTGTTGCAGTCAAATACAGATCAAAATTAGAGAGGCTGGAACTTGATACAAATCCAAGTGGACCTAAAAATATAATCTGCTTGTATGAATAATCATTACATGCAATTACTTAATGTCAAATTACGCGGTTATTTGGTTATATTACCAAGTGGTCCCATATTGCCTCAAATAGTCAGTTCACACATAAGTAAATCAAACAAGGAAAGAAAAGAAAATGCTGATGGGTAAGGGTGAACCTGGCTACGCTCATCAATATCTTCCCATCACTTCATCCCCAGTGGGAAATTCAACACCTATTCAGTTCAGGTGACAAATCCTCTTGATCCTGTATGACAGTGGGGAAAAGAACAGATATACCGCCTGTCAGCTTGTATAAAGTCTCAGGTTATGCATATTATTATTCAGGTTTATGTTCAAATTATGCTTTTAAAAAACTTGTGCTGTATTGATGTCAAAGTGAAAAACAGTTAAAATGTTGTTGTTTGGCAGGATTCTACGGACACATTCTGAAAATTTTCTCATGTTATTTACAAATTACAGTATTTAAAAGAAACACAGAAACCAAGGCCTGGGGAACCCCATAGGGGGAAACACATACTTGTAGTCTATCTGATTAATCACCCAAATGCCAGACCATCTCTTCCTCCGAATTCAGACCCCCCGGAATTAGGCTATCTAGGTCAATGATATACCTGTTCTCCAGCTGACGTAACTTTCGTATCTTGTCTCCCCCTCTTTTCATTTGTGGTAGTTTGTCCACCACAAAGAATTTTAGAAGGTTGCGATTTCCTCCATGAAATTCCTCGAAATGTCGAGCAACTGGGGAATTCTGTTCTTTATTTTGGATTGCCCTCATATGTTGAAGGATCCGAGTCTTTGCGGGAAACATGGTACTGCCTACGTACTTCTTCGGGCAGGGGCACATGAGGACATAGACGCGCAGAATTGATGACATTGCGCGTTCTCTTCTGTGGTGAATAGATCCAACCAAGGCTCTCCCCACTGCTGAAAGAGGCCTTGCGCCACGTCCGAGTTCAGACGCCATTCGTGATCCATCAGGCACCAACGGCTGAGTTTGTCCGCCCTGGCGTTAAGAGAACCTGCCAGGTGTTGAACCACCAGGGTCACGCCCTGATGTTCCAGCCACTGCCAGAGGCGCAGAGCCGTCTGGCATAGGGTCCATGACCCCACCCCGCCCTGTTTGTTGCAGTACCACATGGCGGTGGTGTTGTCCGTGAACACCTGCACTACACTCCCCCATACAGAGGGGAGGAATGCCTTCAGTGCAAGCCGGATCGCCCACAGCTCCAAAAGGTTGATGTGGAGCCGGGACTCCGCCCAAGACCAGAGGCCTCTGATCTCCGCCTCTCCCATATGCCCCCCCCCCCCCCCACTCTCCCCCCCCCAGCCCTGGAGGGACGCATCCGTCACAGCTACGTGCTCCGGTTGAGGTTGGTGGGGGATCTGCCGCTGACCTAATCGCGGTCCGTGAGCCACCACTGCAACTGTCTTGCAGTGCCCTCCGAGATCAAGACATGGTCGGACAAGTTGCCCTGATGCTGGACCCACTGAAACTTCAGGTCCCACTGCAGAGCCCGCATCCGCTTCCTGGCGTGATGCACCAGAAGGATGCAAGAGGCCATCAGCCGCAGAAGCCGCAGCGTCAACCTGACCGAGATTCGGGATAACGGCTGAAAGATCGGAATCGGAGCCTGAATATCCCGAACCCGCTGTTCGGCAGGATAAACCCGAAACTGTGCTGAGTCTAGAGGAGCTTCTGATAGGGACACAGGTGTGACCCCCAGCAGGTGCAGGAGGTCGGCCGTAGTCTCAAGGTGGCTGACGACTGTCTGGGACGAGCCCGCCTTCATCTACCAGTCGTCGAGGTAGGGGAAGACTGAAACCCCTAACCTGCGCAGATGAGCTGCGACCACCGCTATCACTTTCGTGAACACCCGTGGGACGCTGGTAAGGCCGAAGGGGAGCACGGTAAACTGAAAATTTAAAAACCGTAGGTAGCGCTGGTGTGCCGGCAGGACGGGGATGTGAAAGTAAGCGTCCTGCAAGTCCAACGCTACCATCCAGTCTCCTGGGCCCAGGGCATCTAAGACCTGAGCCAGTGTCAGCATCTGGAACTTCTCCTTCCGGAGGAAGCCGTTGATGTCCCGCAGGTCCAAGATAGGGCTTAGGCACAGTTTGCCCTTCTTGGGAACCAGAAAGTAGTGGGAGTAGCAACCACACCCTACTTCTGGCCAGGGAACGCGCTCGATGGCCCCCTTGGCCAAGAGGGCCGTAACTTCCTCTCGCAGAAGATTCAAATGATCCCCCGACACGCAGTGGTACTGCGGTGGCATGGCTGGAGGTGTCGCCTCGAAGGGGAGGGA
Source organism: Lissotriton vulgaris (assembly GCF_964263255.1). Taxonomy (NCBI): domain Eukaryota; kingdom Metazoa; phylum Chordata; class Amphibia; order Caudata; family Salamandridae; genus Lissotriton; species Lissotriton vulgaris. The sequence goes on along the minus strand of NC_141689.1, from coordinate 892,524,246 downwards.
GTAGCCCCTTCGGACGATTTGCAGCATCCACCTGTCTGACGTGACAGTGCGCTAGTGGAAGAGGTGATGGCGAACCCTGCTCCCCACTGGTGTCACGTGGGCCTGAAAACTCGGACTAGGAGGGCTTTGAGGCAGATGCTGCGGTGGTGGATGTGGACTGGCCTTGCCGTTGTCCCCGGGCACCGCCATGGCGGTTACCACGTCTGCCACCGCGCTGGATGTTAGTCTGCGGCCCGTGGCTGCTAGGACGTGAGGGGCGCCCCTTCCTTGGCCTGGCGCGGAAAAAAGAACGGACGTCAGCGAGTGAGGGCTGCGTCTAAGTACTCCGGCGACGTCATCTCGGTGCCAACGACGGATGCGGAGCCGCAAACGACTCCTACCGATGCGCAAGGGTACTGCTACGCAAAAGTTTCCGGATCCTGTCTGACGCCTGGGGATATTCTAAGGTAAGGAATCTAATACTAACCTGTTTCTTTCAGATCTGTAATAATTATATATAAACTTGTATTATTTAGCATAATACATAGGTAACTAACGTTTTTTGTTCAGTGCTCGGAATAAGCAGGCACTATATCAAAAAAATATTATATATGCAGCTGAAATCAGCATTCATCTCAAGGCGATGGTAGGTGGAAATAGCGCAAATGGAACATGAGACAATGCTTTCTTGAAAGCAAGACAACCGTCTGAAGACTGTGTCAATTACAATTCAGAACGGCCACATAAAAACAGTGAAATCTAGAATCCCACAAGTCTTTCTAAGGCAGCACCAAGAACACTTCACAGCTTAGTACAGATTGAAAAGAAGCAAGATCAACTAAAATAAACACAGGTCGCACTCCCTCGCATTCAAAAGGAAACTAACGTTTAGATACTTTGTAATTGCAACACACACTATTAGCACCATTATGACAGCTCTTAAGTTATAGGTCTCAGAAAAATGATAAACAGCATTGGTCATATGGGTAACCTGCATATCTCATCAGAGATCCTTTAACTTTTGGAATGACTACCATCATGAAATCAAAACTAGGAAAGACACAATACCAAGCACATGTAATCTATACAGCCAAGACATTGGTATGTAAACCAGTGACTCGAGTTAACCGCTGCATATTTCATTAGCAAGCTCTTATTCATACTGTGGCTGCATGTGGTTTTGCATAATCCCACAAGATCTATTGACACAACAGTACTAGCACAATAGGATACATAAGCTGAATAGTTAAAAAGTTCAAGTCCAAAGGGCCGGAATTTCCTTGTTGGCAATAGGTGGAGCAAAACCTTTAACCATTCATAATAAAAATCACAGATAAGCAGGCTGGTTGATCAGTAGGTTCTAAATATATTTCCATACATTTTCTGTTGTAAAATTGCCGCAGATTACATTTCCTCGCAACTAGAAGTTATCAAATCATTGTTAAAGGCGAACATGCAAACTGCGGTCCTCTTCCACCCGAGCTACTACGTATGACCTATAGCAGTCCATGAAACAAAGTCAAGTAATGTAGTAGCAAACATTAATAAACATGGCACTGTAAAGGAAAAAAAAATGAAAAATTCACTGCACTTGGCTGCATAAACCTTAATGAATAATATGGCGTAACGGCCAGAGCAGCCAACTGTGGAACTGAAGAACCAGGTTCAAGTCTGGCATTGGCTCAACATCTTGTCATTCTGGGCAAATCTCTTAATCGCCAAGTGCCTAAAAACTGAAATTAATGTGTCCTTGTATAATGTAACTGGTGCTCATGAAAAGTGCTCCATTACTTTCAAATTGTGTTTATGCTACATAAAACCGCAAAAAAAAAATCGCCTACTGTAGTGCTGGGCGTTGATTTCATCCAGAATTATGCTGTCCACAAATGAATGTGAAAGATGAGACTGCCCTATGTAAATGTTATTGATGGGTTTGTTGAGCCGCATAAAAGCAATTTTAAATGATGGGCATTGCAAGGAGCGGGAATGAAACTCTTTATTCCGCCAACAACCATCAAAAAGTGGTAACAGTGGAATTCATATTGCATTTTCAACAGAGCAGAAAAAACATAGCTTCCTGCACTCCAGAGGATAGCAAGGTGGGGGCAGAAGGTAGTTGGTAAAAGGGACATGAAGGTTTAATAGCCTTCCTTGAATACACAGTGGAAAATATGCCCCTGTTAAGATGTTTGTTATTATAATGAATGTTGAAATATATGTCACAATGCGGAGAACTACTGAACAAATGTTTCTACTATACGCAGTGACCTAACTCGCAAATAAAGAAATTTTCAGAAAAAAAAGATGTTTGTTAAAAGCATAGCTTGCTGAGGAGATTGCTCACACTGAACACCCTCAAAGATATCTTGAGGCACTCCTGACTGATAAGATGACACTCACTAAAGAGGTAGCTGTATGGACCTGATGAAGCAGAAACTGCAAGCAGAAATATAAATGCAGCCAGCATGACATACATGAAAATTAAAGGACTACTTTTCCTCCACGCCATCACTTGTTTAAGTGGCAAGTTTCGAAAAAATAGGACACACACACAAACTCCCCCCTACACCCCAACACCCCTACACCCCTGTCGCGCCGTGCCAGGATACTAAATCTGACAGCCAACCCTGCAAACCAGCCGATGACACCTTTCTAAATATTTTATATTGTATTTAGTGTGTAATGGTGACGAGAACTTTTTGTAAACTAAAACAGTCTGTTGGTGAGACCGAAGATGAAGGAAAAAAAAATTAAATATTCCTCTCCTACACCGGATTGTAGCAACAGAACAATTATGTAACATTTTCTAACTTTATAAGTTAAAATTGAAGTTGCTTTAGCACTGTGACTGAAGGGATAGGTGATATGTTTTTTGCTCCTGCCATTTATTTGCCAGGTTGTTTGGATAATTTGTGGCAGGTTCAGGGTATAAAGAGGCCACTGACTGAGTAAAATGGTAAAGACGTGCAGTCACCAGGCTGCCTGCAAAAAGCCTGCACCAGGTTTACAATATAGATAAAAATCACCATTGATAACTGGTAAGGAGTTCGGGAACACATTAACACAACTTAACTGCTGTTCATTAGATGATGAATATGATTTCACTGCAGTATGTCGGTAAACTTTAGTACTTATTCAGCTAAAACTGGTTGTGACAAACATATCTGTCTTTTCTTGCAGAAGGTGGAGGAGACTGGTGAGAGAATGGGATCCGGATTAGGTCCAGATGGTGAGGTAGGAAAAAAATGCCCAAGAAAGTGTTTTTGTGTTACAGCTGTATGTTTTTCTTATTTATCTGATAGCATAACAACAGCATGTTACTTTATTACCTACCTAGCCAGTAGGCTTTTCACCAATAATGTAGACATTTGATTTCTTTAGATGTTATTCTTAACCAGTTCATACATATATCTCTTGAAAAAACAGATGATGGAGGCCGCACAGAGAGAATGTTTGACCATTTGAATGCACTGCATGAACAGTCCTGTCACATTTATAATGGTGTGCAATGAGGAGCTTCCCAAAGAGAATGACTTCAAATAGTCTTGGCGTTAGATTAGTGACTCCAAAATTCTCAGGTATTAATTTTCAGAAGATAACAGCCCAAATTTCAAAATCATTTTCTGTTCGTGACATTTGTGCAGTAGATACACATGCTTTGCATAAGTCCGCCATCTAGTGTTGGGCTCAGATGATTAAAAGTTGTTTTTGTTCCAAGACGTTTTCTTCGAGTCACGAGGCTGTGTGACTCCTCCTCTGAGGAATACTGTGCATGGTCCTCAATGCCATCATTTTTTTCCTGCCAACTGGTTTGGGTGTAGTAACTCGCGTTCTGGTTCGATACTCCTTCGGGACTCTTTGGATCATTTATTCCCATTCAACGGTGTTGTCTAGATTGGTCTACTTTGTGTCTCACACAACCTTTCCGAAATGTGTCTTCAGCTTGCGTACTCGGGCCGCACCCGGCTGTGCAAAAAGCTCTCCATTTCCACTCACACGGATAATGACTTGCTAATGGAACACACTCACTCCCGTTTCTGTCTGAAGTGCCATATAAATACCCTTACCTGTCTCGCAAGAAATCTAATGATTGATTTCAAGTACGATGGCTCGCGTCCATCTACTCTGCCTGCCACAATAGTCTAGTGCACAAGACTTTTGAAGTTTTGTCCTGGAATCTAGTTGTCCATATTCTAGTAAGATCCTTTTAAAGCTATATAGGGACTCCTATAATAGGGTGTCTTGGTTCTGGAAATCGATTAACCTATATTCTAAATTGTTAGTATCCCTAAAAATCCAGCCAATACCATTGAGCTGGGAAGCCCGGTAATGGAATCAGATGTCCTTTATGCCCAGCACACCATAGAATGGTGCTTGCGTAAATTTGTTAAGTGAATCCCGTGGCTGAGCACCCACCCAAAGAAATCTTCCCAAAAAATAATGAGTGCCTGTGAAATAGGAGTCGTATCTCGTCTCTGTGTTTCTGGTCCAGAGCATGTATGATCAGATTTTCTGCAGTCCGGTGGAACCTTTACAGTTCTTTGGGGCTTTTTTGCCATTTAGAACTAACCTGGCGTGTTGCGTGTGAGCATGCAATTGAGATGGCCTCAAAAGCTGTGGCCCTGTCGCTGTGAAAGATCGAGGGAATTATTCTAGATTCAAATTTGCAGGTCGCCAGCTAGTATAACAACTAACCGGCCTTGTGAGTCGTATCGTCTTGTGTGCTGAACAGCTGCTGCTCCAGGCCTGAGACAGAGGTCTCAAAAGTATTGAGATCAAAGTTGTTGTTCCTCTTACTCACAGTTATAAAGGATTTGACCCTCCATATATAACCCTCTTGAAAGTCTCCAGTAGTACCGCTGCTGGCTGCACAGAGCTGTTTAAGTGAAAGTAAGTTGTGTAGGAGAGTAGGGTCTGCAATCCTATGATCACCCAGATTTTTTGCTTTTGTTTCACTGGTTTACGACTTTCTCTGGCTGTGGGCCTGCCAATCAGACCCACAGCCTAGCTGTTCTCTCACTAAATTGACATGTGTACCTTAGGTGCATTCTCCAATTGGTACTGGGCCACCTTATCGGACTCTGTAACTCAGGGCATAGGTGTACCCAGGGCCTACCAGGGGCTGAAGCTTGTATTATGCCACCCCTGGATGGCCATCTAAATCTGACACAACTGGCTGCACGACAGCTGGGGCAAGGTGGTGTAATCACCCTTTGCTTTAGATATAGTATACCTATATCTAACCCTAAAAATGGACACACAGATTCCTATCAGTCACTCCTATGGCAGGCCGTGACAATCCTGATGGCAGAGTGCTTGGAATCGTGTGAAATGGTGCTCTGGCATGAGCTGAGCCCGTTTGCAGCTTGCGGAACCAAGTCCTAATAGCTGTTACATGATAACGCGTACCATATACTCTTAAGTGCATTATAATCCTCGCGGTTAAATGCTATCTCCTGTATCGCTTTATCAAAACATGTCGAGTAAGGTGTCATACGAATTGGAATACTAACCCCTCGCCAATTCTGGCGACAGGGTTAGCATTCCACCCTTCTAGAGGGACACGACATGCACGTAACTGTGAACCCCGGTTAAAGTTAACTGAAGCCTCAGCTCCACAAAATGGATGCTGCCACCACAGACACGAGTCTGACCTCCTGCTGCTGGGAGTCCTTCCAGCGAGGAGAGCTTGGACAAAGGGTTTCCTGTCAGGGGCGGTGCTAGCACCATCCCAGACAGGGTTTTGTGTATCCTGGGTAGGCAGGGCTTTACAGGAAGGTGACTGCAAGTGGCACCCCGGTGCTCACTACGCATCTGCCGGCTAGAACCAGTTCCAGGGGCACACCAGCCCCTGGCCTGGGGAAAGTCCGGCATGGGAGAGGGGTGTAACCACCCCCCTTCCTGGTCCCACCCCTAGGGCAGGACCTAGTCGCGTACCCACCCCTTTCTTTAGGATAAAGGCAGGAGCGGGGACCCTTCTAAATTAGATCATCTTTGAATCAAGAAACTACTTTCTACGAAAGGAACTCTCGACTTCTTCTCAAGATTTCTCCCTTGTGGCTAAGGAGTAGTCACCCTGCACCCGCAGGCACCATCTAAGAACTCTGCGGTTTGCTGCACGTCCTTCCTCAGGAATCCGACCGACCAGCACAATGAGACCCGGCTTCCCTGGCACCTCTGACCTCTACCTACCTCTACAGCTAAGCTGAGAACCGTAGGTGCGACGAGACCTCGAGGGACCGGCCATCATCAGAACTGCACGACTTCTATCCAGCACGACCGCCGAGGGATCCTCTGGTGAGTGCTTTGGGGTCCGAGAAGCCCCGACCCTGAGCAGCTCCAGCACCGAAGTCCAGCCCTCCAGCATCTCCATGATCTGCGTGGGGCCCTTCTGCTTTTTGGCTGCTCACCGCGTTGTCTGGCTACTAGCCCGCTGGCTTGTGGCCTTCTCGACGACAATCAACAACGACAACTCCGCTGGTCTGGTTGCTCCAGACTGGCCCTTGCTCCCTTCCAAAAGAGGAGCACCCCGGACCCTCCTGGTCCACTCCAGACACCATTTTAGGTCCACCGCGTGGGCTTGAATTTGCCAAGACTTGTTGCCCCAATCCTGGGTCCAGCGACGTCGACAGCATCAACCATCGTGGGACAGCTCGCACCTCCATCCTGGTCGCCGACAACGCCTCCTGGTCCGTGAGACTGCAGAGCCCAGCGTCGCCCACTCACCTAGTCGAGGTAACTACCATCCGGTGCCCTCCTGGTGCCATCTGATCACTGGCTAGTGGTCACGAACTTGGTCCCCTCTGCTTTCAGGTGTCATCCATCTTCGATCCAGGCTTGGATCACTCGAACTATCTTCACTGGTCGCCTGCCAGCAACTTTTTCTTCAGGCTCCTGGTTCGTCAACGAGGATTCCCGACGTCTTTTCAGACCTATGCAGCTGCAGCCCCTGGGCTAGGTAACTTCGGCATTTCGGTGCCCCAGCATAGCCTCACTATCCAAGGGTCCAGATCCACTTTCGTTTTCGATCTACCTTATCGGGTTCGCCCGAGAACACTAACTTTGCCTTTACTAGCCTCCATAGACTTTGTCCCGCATCCCGCGTGAGAGTGCACACTCTGCACCCGAGTCCCCTAGGCCTTGAAGGACTGGGTTATTCTAAGACCCAGCGGTGCCAGGGGACAACACCTGAAACCTTCGTGGGTAACCTGTTCCGGCGTACAAATGACAGAGACACGGGACACTTCCTTCGGCGTCAAAGATTCGAGGTTTGTTAATGTTAATGTTATTTGGTATTTGTTAAGCGCTCGTACGCCCGGAGGCTTCATGGCGCTGTAGTAAGGAACAGGCGTAGCCATCGGTGGGTGGAGATAAGGCAGCTTAGTGATGCGCCTGACATAAGAGCCAGGTCTTCAGAGAATGTCTGAAGCTGAGGATGTTATCACTAAGTTTCAGATGAAGAGGGAAAGAGTTCCAGAGGGCAGCGGCAAGATGGTCGAAGCAACTGCCTCCGAGACGCTTTTTCTTGTACGGAGGGATAGTCAGAAGGGCTTTATGAGCAGACCGGAGGTTACGGGGGGGGGCTGTATTTTTTAAATAGGTCTCTAATGAAAATGGGACCAATATCGTGTAAAGATTTGAAAAGGATACACCCAGCTTTGAAGGCCACGCGTTGCTCGACCGGGAGCCAATGCAGCTGTTTCAAGCCAGGTCTGACTGATTGCCTTCTAGGAATGTTCAAGAGGAGTCTGGCTGCCTGGTTTTGAACCAGCTGGAGGCGTTTAAGCTCTCCAGTTTGGAGCCCAAGGTATAGACTGTTGGAAAAGTCCAATCTGGACAAGACCAGGGAAATGACGATCTGAGTGAGGGCAGCTTGGGAGAAGAAGCGGGCGATTTTTTTTATTTTCTGTAGCTGAAAAAAACTGGAGGAAACAACAGCTCCAACTTGTTTTTTCAGAGAGAGGTCCTCACTAATGAAAATGCCGAGGCTCTTGACCGAGGATGATTTGGATGGGGGGGCACCCATGCATAAAGGCCAGAAACTGGGGTTCCAGCTGAGGGTGCTCTGTCCCGGCAAGACCAGTTCGGTCTTGCCTGGGTTAAGTTTCAGGTGATTGCAGCTCATCCAACTCAGAATGTGGGACATGGTGTTTTGGAATTCTACCACAGAGTCCTTGGTGTTCAAAGGAAAGATGAGCTGCAAATCATCGGCATAATTGAAAATGGTGACCTTAGCGTGCCTGAGGGAATACAAAAGTGGGCGCAGATACAAATTAAAAAGCAGGGGAGACAACGAAGAGCCTTGGGGTACTCCACAGATGGTAGATATGGTGGGGGCCGTGAAGGGGCCTAATCTGACCGATGGAGTTCGGTCAGTGATAAATGAACGGATCCAGCTCAGTGCAGGGCCCCTAAGACCTGCCTGTTCGACACGGTCGACCAAGATGGTATAGTCGACCGTGTCGAAGGCAGCAGAGAGGTCTAAAAGCACCAGAGCCTGATGGATCCCTTCATCCGCATTCCGCCTCAGGGTGTTCTGCACCGAGAGGATGACCGCCTCCGTAGAATGGCAAGGGCGGAAACCGGCCTGATTAGGTGCAAGATATTCCGATTTTTCAAGGAATGTGGAGATGCTGTCGCATACATGAGACTCCAGAAGTTTGGCGCAGTATGGCAGCAGAGATATGGGCCTGTAATTGAGTGGGTCTAGTGGATTGGCTCCTGCCTTTTTTATGAGGGGAATAAGGAGGGCTTTTTTAAAGTTGTTTGGAACTTTACCCTGAGCAAGTGAGCCATTCAGCATGGGAAGTAGACCCCCAGGGATGCTGGTACCTACTTCTTTCAGGATGTAAGGGGGGCAGATGTCATCAGGGGAGCCGGATTTGATCTTAGAGAGAAGTTTAGATAAGTTAGTGTTTTCAATGGGGGGGTAGGAGTCCAGGGTAACAGGGTTATAAAAGGTGTCTGCAAATAAAAGGGGAGGCTGAGTGGTGGGAATGTTTTGTTTAATGGTACAGATTTTGTCAAAGAAAAAAGAGTTTAAAGAATTACAAAGTTCCTGAGTGGGAACTGTCGGGAGGGAGGTTCTGTCACTGGTACTAAGATCTTCCACAATGTTGAACAGTTCTTTAGATTGATTCTGAGCTTTAAGAATTTTTTCCGAGAAATAGTCGGTTTTGTGTTTTAAAATAAGCTTTTGATAGCTTTTGCGAGCCTTGCGGTAGTTGGCCCTGTCTTGTTCTGAATAGGCTGTGCGCCATTGTCGCTCCAGTTGACGGACTTCAAGTTTGTGAGTTTTCAGAAGAGGTGTAAACCACCTGTGGGCGTCATTGGGGCGGGAGCGAGGAAAGCAGGTACAGGGGGCGTGAGCGTCCGCAGCCTGGAGTAGCCACCCTGAGAAAGCCTCTTCCATCTTTTCGATGTCCTGATCAAACGGGGGAAGGGAGGAAGTAAGTGAGCCAATAAAAGCGGGGACATCAACGTTCTTCCACCTTCTGGTTTTTCCTCCTGGCATGGGCAGGGGATTTTTATTTCTCCCGGTGGTCATAGTAAAGTTGATCAGATAATGATCCAACCAAACACAGGGCATGGGAATGTTTTGGGACCAGATTTGGTCTAGGCTATGCCCTTTTTCGTGAGTAGGAAGGTGAATATGTTGGGAAAGATTCATATCGAGGAGGGTTTCTTTCAGCGTAGCAGCCTGAGAGTCAGAGTCGGCAGAGTCCAGCCACAGATTGAAATCTCCTAGCAACACAATTTTGTTATGGGCAATTATCAGAGGAGCAATTTGTTCTGCTAGGGATGCCGAAAAAGAGGGCATTTTTTGAGGGGGGCGATATATAAGGATGAGAAGTAATGATCCAGTATTAGTGTCCTTTTTGAAGATCAGGTTGTCTGTTCCTGATAAGTCGAGGGATGGTAAAGAGGAGACTTTGTGGTTGCTGCGAATGATCGCAGCAACCCCACCACCTCTTTTGCCGGCTGGTCTGTCGACATGTAGAATGTAGTAGTTTAAGGGTACTGCCGCTAGAATATCGGGTAGGGAGTCCTCAGTAAGCCAAGTCTCAGAGAGAAACAAAAAATCTGGTTGTTCGGCCTGGAGCAAGAGAAAAATATCCAAATGGTGTTTAACCATGGATCTAGTGTTAAGATATAGGCATTTGAGAATGGCCTCAGAGTCATCGGGAGTAGAATGAGGTGCATAGGACCTAGGCTTAGGTGCCTTGCCGAGAGAGAATTCGGGTTTCAGAATGCCGTGAGTAGCGGCACGCTTTAGAACAAAAGCGGGTGGGGCGGGTCCGGCGCTGTCAGTGGGCCTGAGTGACAACAGTGAGGAAATGGAATATGTGTGAAAATGACCAGGGGTTGTGGCCCCAGGCCCCGGTCTGCCGCGGACGGGCGCAGACGGGCTTGCCCCAGGCGCGCCTTCGGCGCGCAAACGGCGCTCCCGCTGCGCTCGTCCGCTGCGCTGGGGAGGTCGACACATTTGTAATGGATGTTATGGGCGTGGCCTCGCAGTGGGTGTGGCTACGCCTTTGGCGCGCTGGCGGTGATGGCGTTTCCCTGAATGTGGGGGGTCTGACTTAGCGCGTAGCAGCAGCGCTTTCAGACAGGTGAGCAAGAGCGTTTTGTTTTTTAAAATACAGCAGAGAAGTGACAATTTTAAAAACAGATTAGTTAACAAAACCTCCGGCTTTCCGCCTCAGAGGGGTTCCAAAGAATGAAGATCGTTGCGCTTTCGAGCGTTTAAGTAGAGGGTCGGTGGGCGTGGGCGGTTTATTACTGCAGGGAACACAGAAGTCACGAGAAGTACATCACATGTAGGTTCACGGAGCCTGATTCGAATTGCTACTGTAGGTCGCTCCTTTTATACAAGTTTCTCTCATAAGTTAACATGATACACAAAGGTTTACAACTTGGTTCCCATCGTAAAGACCAAAAGGGGTTGCTTTCATGTATTCAGGGCCCGGAACATAAGTACGGAAACATTCGGTGGTTCCCAACTGTAAAAACCCATCTTCCCACCATTAGTACATTCCAATCGGCAGTAAACAGATCGAAGAAGGAACAGAAACAGAAACAGGTGCAGAGGAAGGCAGAAACAGTGGGGAGATCGGAAAGGGTGTAAAAGGGGTGGTATCGGGAAACACGAGCTGCAGGCATCAAAGGGACGTGCCTAATGAGATGCACGACTAAGACAATAGACCGGCACGGCAAGATGAGCCTCGAGCGGGGCCATCTGCCTTACAGTGTCATCTCCCTCATCATAAAGACACTTTCAAAGGAAACGTGTCTTCCATAAAAGTCTTGGGAATCCCAGGGTCGCGAAGCGGACAGCGTCCGTTCGCTGGCTACTTGAGGGCAAGAAACAAAATGGATGCCGGATCTAAGATGGAACCCGTGGGTACAGATAGAGAAACCCACGAAACAGACGAACGGTTTAGGCTAGCACAGCGAAAACGCGTACACCTACTAAACTCGTCATTTGCGGTTCGTAGATACCAGACTCGACCATATTCGTGCGAGTCGAAAACACCACTTACGATCGTCACGGAACCTCAGACGCTCCTTTTGCCCTCATGTAGGCAAGCACTAGTCGAAATCATATTCGATATTCATCAGACCATCTAGATGTTGTTGCAACATAATTCTATCCATCAGAGCTCCTTTGGTAACAGGCGGCTGTCTCATACACGTTGTAGCACAGAGGCCACATAAGGCAGGACCACACTGCACACAAAGGCAACACGTGAACAGGAATGCTACAACAACTCCGATGATCATCAGAATTTTCCAACCCCAAGTCGACATCAGGCCCCAAAACCACCCAAGTAGCGTCCAATCCCCTACGTTCACGTGTATGGACTCAGAGATCTTATGCAACTTTGAGATGGCTTGATAGACAGTCGGAGCGTTATCTGGAATGAAAATACAGCAGCTCGAATGGATCACTTTACATACTCCACCTCGATCTGCTAAAACAAACCATACGGTTTTGTAGCGTCATAAGCCTGTCCGCCTGAAGCTCTGCCGTAATATTACCAAGGGCACTGGCAGTGATATTAGCTGTCGATTCCACTACTCGGGTCAACTGTCTCAGGTTCCTACTATTAACCATAGGCCCCCAAAACGGAAAGAAACCCTTGAAAAAGTCTCCTGCCTCTTGACCGGCAGTGTCCTCTTCGCTAATCACGCCCCTCACAACTCTAGTCTTGTGGTACTCTGCATCAACGGTAAACGTCGGAGGCAACAAATTTGCGATATAACATGTGCCCGCAAAGTCAGAGGGCAACCACGTATACGCACGGTCATGACAGACGAAGTACGTACCCTTGGCAGTCAGAAACACAGGGGAAGAGAGCATCGGCAAGACATACGTCTCGGAGCAAGCACTCTCTCCAAGATGAGCTCTCGGGCTTCAGCCACGACCTTTTAGACAGAAATTACCAAGGTGGGGTACGATCCATATTGGAGACGAGCTTTTAAGCGGTCTTTCACCCACGAGCGCACTATACTCAACCTCACTCAGATCCCTATAAGCTCGCACCTCTTCCTCTGGGATGAGCGACGGCTCATAGATATCCCTATCTAAATCAGCGATCGCTATAGCCAAAGGCTTGTGGTACGGACCGGGACCAAAGTGCGGAGGACGTGGCTCTCGATTGGGGTAGGAATCTAGTGCACTTCGAAACATTGTTTGCAATGCTGGAGCTGAACCCTGGGAACTATAAGGAAGGACCAGATATGGAATTCCTTTATCCGTGGTATGTGGCATTAACCCACACACCCAACAATTAGTAGTGTTAACCACTAACTGATGCTGATGAAGGAGCTGAATGAAGGAATTATTCCTGAATTCTGCACGTCTAACCTCTTCGTGTTGGGGTAGGATGTGAAAGGAATGAGGGGACACAGTGGAGGTAAGTTTAGGTTCAGAAGTAGGGGTAGGTATGGCAGAAGGTAGGAAGTACTGTATCATATAATACACCCCACCCGCCAATAACGAGGAAACAGTTAAAAACAGAAGGAACACCTGAAACATGAAGCATTTTGTACGAGTAATTTGTTGCAGTTTGAATCTTTGCGCCTGAGCTTTTTCCAAGTCCATCAGCTTTGAAAACGCCATCCTCTAAAACCGTCCGCAACGTTTCTTGACGCACTTCGTTCTGTGTAGCAGTAGTCAATCCCCAGGAGTTCCCAGGAACCGACGGTCTCCGACCTAGTGTCAAGACCCAGAAGGAAGTACACGCGCGGCCCTACGGCTCACCTGGATGCAAGGTATCCTAATTCACAAGTATTTACAAAGTCTCTTAGCTGTGGAAGCAAAAACACATATATGGAAAAAACTCAATATTTACAAAATCACAGTTGGACGAGTGTTTAGACTGATCGTGGCAATGAGGTAACGTAGATGTCGAGGGACAAAAGCAACATTTTTATTTGTCCTTGGTATTAGATCGCAAAAAGTATCGGCTTCTCCCAGGACGTGTCTGTTCGTCAAACAATGGATCCGATGAGTCAACAGAGTTCTGTTGATCAGTCAATTGTTCAGATCTTGAGTCTTGTGGTGACAAATGTTCAACAATATCTTTCTGCTGCACTGAGGATTCTCCTACAGGCTGAGCGTCGCTAAAAGGTACAAAGCTCTGCAATGTTTCAGTTTCAGACGAAGCAATGCCCTTCCTCACCCACGAGTCCGCTGATAAAGGTATAGGTACCTTCTTGGTATGGGTGGCATGCACCCAGTGTTTTCGGCCTTCCAAACGGACAGCAGTTCTCGTGGCAAGGAGGACTTGGTAGGGTCCAGTAAAGCGAGGTTCGAGATTGCGTTTTCTAACAAAAATTCCTCGTCACCACCCAGTCTCCGGGCTGGAGCTGGTGGCCTGGACCCTCCGTCTGCGTCGGCAGTGCTTCAAAGACCTGTTGGTGAATTAACCTCAGTTTAGCAGTCAGATCATGAAGATAATCAATCAACATTGGGTACTCAAGATCAGAGAACACACTCGGTCTAGGGACCCCCCAAACATTCGCAGGACAGCCGAACACTATTTCATAGGGACTGAGCCCTACTCGGGAGTGTACAGTCGCCCTTGTTGACAACAGAGCTAGAGGCAAAGCGTCAGGCCACGAAAGACCAGTCGTAGCCTGAATCTTCGCTAATTTTAATTTAAGGGTGCCATTATACCCTTCAACTAAACCTGCTGACTGGGGATGATTGGCGCTATGGAATTTTTGAGTAATTCCAAGGCCCTTACACACACACTTCATCACACTCCCCACAAACTCACTTCCGTTATCAGACCATACAATCCGCGGCATTCCATACCGAGGAAAGTATTCCTTCAGTAGGATTTTCGCAGTGGACAGAGCCGTATTGTCCTTGAGTGGGTAGGCTTCAATCCATCGGGAGAATGCGCAAACCACAACTAAAACGTATTTAAGGTTATTGCATCGCTCCATATGGATGAAGTCTAGTTGAATCACCTCAAAGGGACATGAAGGGGGAGCAAAATGGCCAGGAGGTGTTGGGGTTCCCTTACCAGGATTGTACATCATACATATCATGCAATTCTTAACCAATCTCTCAGCACATTTAGTGATACCATCATTCTTCCACACAGGGGACAACAACTTGCAGATACCTTTCGCACTAATATGTGCTAACCCGTGTGCCATCGTCACAACAGCTAGCACATACGCATCTGGCAACATCCATCTCTTATGCTCCGACAAATCAATCCAACAACCATTCGCATCCAACTTTCCCGTACTCTCTTTCCACTTCGTCTTTTCAGTCTCAGTGGCCTCATTCTGTATCGCTTTCACACTCTCGATAGTATCCTCACACATACCAGTCTCTGTAGGCCACCTAACCGAACTCGTCACATACATTCTAGTGCTAAGGTTCCGGGCAGTCTCCTTAGCAGTCTCATCCGCAAACGCATTACCACGACCAACATCATCCGTCACCTTACGATGCGCACTACATTTGACAATCGCTACCTGCTTAGGCAATGTAAGTGCATCCAAAAGATCATTCACAAGCTGTCCATGCTGAATCTTAGTACCATGCGACGTCATAAAACCTCTCTCTCTCCACAATCGTCCAAAACTATGCGCGACGCCAAAAGCGTATTGGCTGTCTGTAAACACATTCACCCGTTTCCCTTTCGACAACACACACGCTCTAGTCAAAGCAATCAGCTCTGCAGCCTGGGCAGAATTCTGATTCAATCTCGCAGTTTCCACAACAGTATTCAAAGTTACCACAGCATACGCAGTCGTTACATCACCATTCGGCAATTTAAAACATGAACCATCCACATACAAAGTCCCATCGGGATCTTCCAAAGGAGTGTTTTTAAGGTCCACACGACCTTTTGTTTCCTCCTCAGTCCGTAAATAGCAGTCATGAGGTGCTACTTCATCTGATTCCATACTAATTGGCAACAAAGTCGCTTAATTCAGGACATTACAACGTTTTATCTGAATATGACTTGCCAACAGCGTCAACTCGTACCCAGACAACCTCGCACTCGTCAAGTGTTGGGTTTTCGTACGATTCAAAAGAGTGTCAACTGCGTGCGGAACCATCACCGTAAGCATATTATCCATGACCAATCCTGCGGATTGTCGGATGGACACCGCAGCTGCCGCCGTTGCTCTCAAACAACTCGGCAGTGCTCTAGCTACTGGGTCCAAGGTCGAGGAAAAATATGCACATGGACGCTGCTTACCGCCAAAAGGTTGCGTCAAAACACTCAACGCACAACCTTCCCTCCCGTGAACGTATAATGTAAACGGCTTACTGTAGTCAGGGGTACCTAACACAGGAGCCGAACACAACGCGTCACGCAATTCAGAAAAACTTTTCTGACATTCTTCCGTCCATGGTAAAGGAGTTGGAACATCCTTGCACGTAAGAGCCACCAATGGTTTCGCTAGCCATGAAAAATTTGGAATCCATTGCCTGCAGTATGACGTGATACCTAAAAAGGCACGCACATCTCTCTGAGTCGTTGGCACAGTCATTCGCGCAATCGCTGCAATTCTCTCTGGGGTCAACCTTCTTCCCTCCTTTGACAATAAGTGACCTAGATAGGTTACTTCTTGACAACAATACTGTAATTTAGAAGGTGACACCTTGTGATGTAAGTCACAGAGATGTTGCAACAACGATACTGTAGCAGTTTTGCAAATGTCCTGAGTGTCTGCAGCCACCAATAGGTCGTCGACGTATTGGATTAAGGCTGCACCAGCCGGCAACGCAAATGCATCGAGTTGGCCCTTCAAGGCTTGACTGTATATCGATGGACTCTCACAGTAGCCCTGAGGAGCACGCTTAAACCTAAAGCTGCGGCCACCAAGAGAGAAACCGAAAAGGTCTCTACTCTCTTCAGCAATCGGAATGCTGAAGAACGCATTCTTCAGGTCGATCACTGAGAACCAAGATGCAGAAGCCGGAATCAGAGTCAGTAGAGCCGTAATGTCAGGCACCACAGGGAACTGAGGAATCACAATTTTATTTACCTCCCGTAAATCGATAACAAAACGATAAACAGGTGGTTTTGATGGATCAGTACGTTTCAGAATGGGCAGTACAGGACTGTTGCACACGTTTCCTCGTGTCTCCTCAATGACATCTTTCTCGATCAGGTCATAGATGATCGCTAACAATGCTCCTTCACCGTCAAGGGAGATACGATACTGGGGAATACGTGGCAATCGCACATTAGATTTCAAGTGAACAACATAAGGGGAGATATCAAGCAGGCCCACGTCATTGGGACCTGTTGCCCACAAAGATGCAGGAAGAGAACTCTATTCCGGTGGAAGCTTATCGAGAGACAAGTACATTGGAAGGATAACTCTCTCACCCAAAGTAAGCTTTACTCCTGCAGGAGAACAGTACAAAGTCGCATACAGACGTTTTAGCAAGTCCAGGCCCAAGAGATTTTCACCACAACCAGTGGTCAAAATCAACGGAGCTTTCAGCTCACGAGGCCCAATTGTAAGAGGCAAAGGGCGCGAAACTGGATTGCTAACAGGGGCGCCAGAGAATCCAACTGAAACATTTGTTAAGCCAGACAAAGGTGCGCCAGGGAGTTTCGAATGCATGATGGAACTTTTCGCTGCACCAGTGTCCAACAGAAAAGGCTCAACGACGCCCGAGGTGGCAACTGCGACGTAAGGCCCTCTCTGATCAACCGGAACTGATACTACTCCCTCTCCTTGTCTATGGCTGTCCTAGTAATTACCGTCGTCAGTTCCCTGATCGACGTAATAATCATCTACATTGTACTGCGCAGATCTTCCTTGCGATGATCCACGTTGATCGAAACAATTATTTGAGTCTGACGAATTGTCTGAACGATCGTTTTGAACACCACGACCCCTACCACGTGATGCCTGTTGCGGACCACTACGACCTCCTCTAGATGAGCTACCACTATTTCGATCACGTAAAACTGGACAATCGAATTTCAAATGACCCTCACCTCTACAATAGGCACACTGATTGTACCCCAACGAAGATCTCTGTGAATAGGAGTCATTTCGTGATTGCGTCCTATTAGACTGAGACTGTGATCGATTACGCTGTTGCGAATCATTCTGATTCGAACGCGGAGGATACGCCTGCTGCAACAACACTTTAGTTTTGAGTTCTTTCGTCTTTTTATCGGCACGATCATTCTCTTCTTTCTCCCTATTCTCATAATACTGTGCCGTAGCCAATATCTGAGCAGAAGTAGAGACAGCCCACGCACTCTCAGAATTTCTCAATTTGTTGCTCAAGTCAGGCAACCCTCGGTACCCATATCCTGACCACTATGATCGATGAATGCCTCCTCAAATCTCGTAAAGAAATCAGAGACACTCTCGTCCTTCTTCTGTTTGCAAGCGGACAACTTGTCCCAATTCACCTTCATAGCTGGCATAAGCGTTTTCATGAGGGTAATAATTCTCTGGGGCAGAGCTGTAATTAACTGTTCAGGCTTGGCCCCTCCGACTTGCAAAGCGTCAGCAGCCCGCAATGCATTCCAATCACCGCCTAGTTCCCCCGCATGATCTTCCTGACGAATCTTTGCCCATACCGGTTGCGGTACGACATTGCCAAACAGCATATCGATATTGGCAAGATTCATTATCGTAGCATCCACTAACTGAGATAATTCCTTATAATACCCTGCAGGATTTTTGCGAGGGTCAGGCAAAGATTGCTTCACCTGCAAAACTTCTGATCTCTTCCATGGAAGATGTATCCACACTCTCTGAAAATGTGGCGGAATAATAGGAACAGCCTGTGCATCACCAGGCATCCACACCGGTGGAACTTCACGCATGGGATACTGACCAGGCGCTTCTTGCGGTCCCTCAATATCTTCCACGAACAATGCTCGAGGCATTATAGAGGGACGGAAAGATAACAACTGCTCAACAGCGCGTCGAACATTAGAATCTACTATCATTCCGCTCGAAAACTGGAGCTGCAGATTAGTCAAAGCAGTCAATACATCGTCAGATGCATCAGCCGATATTTGGTCACGTAGAACCTTACACATTTCTTCAAAAACGTATCTTTGCGTCGGTATATTGAATTGACAAAACGTATTCAGCACTGAACGTGGAGGATTCCTAATGGGGTATTTCATCCAAGCCATCGCCATATTATACAGTGCGGCACGTTCCCTATTACCGGGAGGCTGACTTCGTCTTTGAGGACCGTCCGAACCAGCGGACTCAAGAATAGGTCCAAGAGAATTGAAAAAGTTAGCAGCAACTAAAGGAGTACGACGTCGAACAGACGGAGAAGAATAACATAAGGGATTAACAAGAGAAGTGTCGGAAACAGAAGGAACAGCAGGAGTAAGTAGAACAGGAGCAGCAGCAGGAGCAGGAGTATGAGGAAGTACAAGCGGAGGAGCAGTAGGGACAGAAGTAGGCAAGGGAGCAGGAACATTCGGAAGAACGGGTACAGGTTGAGGAATAGGTTGGGGAACAGGTACAGGGGGAACCACAGGAGCTGCGGTACCCTGTGCGTACGGAGGTGGTGACTTCAAAAGATAGGACAGTAAAGGATCCTCAACTGATTCCTCTTTCTTATCCGACTCCGTTGGTAAAGCGGGGTAACATTTATCTACAGACATACGCTGAAGTCTATCGAAAACTTCCTTTTCCTTTTCCTCCTTATCTCGCTGAAACTGTTCTGCTTTTCTTACCGTGGTAGAAACTCCATCTCTCTGATTACGTTTAATCTGTCTGATTTATTTCTGTTTGGCTTCTTTATGCCACAACCTAAAGGAATCAAACATGGCCGGCCTTGTTTTTCTCTTAAACAATTTAGCTTCAAGATTGTCTAGAATCGGAGTCTCAAAACTACCATGAGGTGGCCAACTAAGGACACCATCCTTTTTAGTATAGCGAATCCAACACTCGTTGAATATGATTGGACCGAACCCATGCTTGCTATATAACTCGTAAGTTGGAGTTCCAACCGGAGGTATCGGACACGAGTCCTCTAGTCGGGAATCCGCACCACATTTTCTAAAACAACTGAACAAAGTACTACGACCAGGCATCTTGCACACCAGCCGAGTTTCACAAACTTCAAGGGTTATGGGATTTACAAAGTCCCTGCAAAGAGCAAAAACCCTCGGTTTTTGGCGACTGCAGACGTCAAATATCACAACAAAGAACCAAGTACTAAGAACCACAAATGCAATGGAACCATGCAACAACTAAGCACCCACAACTAAGGACTATGGGAGCGACCCACAAATACTTAACTCAAAGATCGATGGCGTCACCAGGAAGGCCCGTCAATCGTCTCGCTGTACCAAGGTCTACGCCAGGCGCCAAAACAGGTCTACAGTCAGGGCAGCAGTCCGTCGCAGCCGTCAGGAGGCGGGAATCTTCGCGGGAAAAGTCGTCGGGCCACTTGTTTCGACAACAGGATCGATGAAGCGGGGTGCACCTTCCCTCGGAGATTTCACACGAAGTTCCTCACGATCGTCGGGCTTGGACCGGTACCACTGATGCAGCCCCACGTTGGGCACCAACTGAAGGACTGGGTTATTCTAAGACCCAGAGGTGCCAGGGGACAACACCTGAAACCTTCGTGGGTAACCTGTTCCGGCGTACAAATGACAGAGACACGGGACACTTCCTTCGGCGTCAAAGATTCGAGGTTTATTACTGCAGGGAACACAGAAGTAACGAGAAGTACATCACATGTAGGTTCACGGAGCCTGATTCGAATTGCTACTTTAGGTCGCTCCATTTATACAAGTTTCTCTCATAAGTTAACATGATACACAAAGGTTTACAACTTGGTTCCCATCGTAAAGACCAAAAGGGGTTGCTTTCATGTATTCAGGGCCCGGAACATAAGTACGGAAACATTCGGTGGTTCCCAACTGTAAAAACCCATCTTCCCTCCATTAGTACATTCCAATCGGCAGTAAACAGATCGAAGAAGGAACAGAAACAGGTGCAGAGGAAGGCAGAAACAGTGGGGAGATCGGAAAGGGTGTAAAAGGGGTGGTATCGGGAAACACGAGCTGCAGGCATCAAAGGGACGTGCCTAATGAGATGCACGACTAAGACAATAGACCGGCACGGCAAGATGAGCCTCGAGCGGGGCCATCTGCCTTACAGTGTCATCTCCCTCATCATAAAGACACTTTCAAAGGAAACGTGTCTTCCGCAAAAGTCTTGGGAATCCCAGGGTCGCGAAGCGGACAGCGTCCGTTCGCTGGCTACTTGAGGGCAAGTAACAAAATGGATGCCGGATCTAAGATGGAACCCGTGGGTACAGATAGAGAAACCCACGAAACAGACGAACGGTTTAGGCTAGCACAGCGAAAACGCGTACACCCACTAAACTCGTCATTTGCGGTTCGTAGATACCAGACTCGACCATATTCGTGCGAGTCGAAAACACCACTTACGATCGTCACGGAACCTCAGCCTCCTACTAGTAAACTGAAGGTTCAGTAACGTAGTCCTAGCGATTCCAAAGCCTATTGGTACAGTACTTACCTGCTAGTAATTTCGCATTCCACTTTCATAGTATATGGTTTTTCGTGCCCCTTGGGCATTTGTGTAAATTGTGCAACTTAAAGTATTTTCGTAAGAGTTTTGTTGTGTGCTTAGTACCCTGTCCCCATAAAGAGTACAGGGCTGTTGTGATCTAAACAAATACATTGTTTTTTTTCATAACACTTGTGTGGTGTCCTTTCACTTGGTGTTCAAGGGGTATATGTGATGGTATAACAGCTGGCTTAACACGCCCCCTAGAGTTTAGCCCGAAGACTGCTCGTATCCATGCTACTAGGATAGCTGGTCTATAAGGTTGACTTACAACCAATCACCATAAGGGTTGTTTGGACTGCTACAAAGTGCTCACTAGAATAGTGAACATTATATATCAGGCCAACTTCTCACAAGTTGTAATCCAGAAAATACTTCAACGCATACAAAACGCCTCCACACGCCTCATCCTTGGAATCACTCGCCACAGCCACATCATCGCCCACCTGAGAGACCTCCACTGGCTCTTGGTCAACCAGAGGATCACCTTCAAGCTCCTCACCCACGCTCACAAAGCACTCCACAACGCTGGACCAGCATACCTCAATGAACGACTCACCTTCTACACCCCGAACCGCCAGCTTCCTTCCGCGGACCTCGCCCTCGCCACTTTCCCTCGCATCCGCCGAACGACCACCGGTGGCAGATCATTCTCCCACCTCACCGCCAAGACATGAAACCCCTCCCCACCCACCTGCAACAAACTCAGGATCTGCTGACCTTCAGGAAACTTCTCAAGACCTGGCTGTTTAATCTGTAGCAACACCCCCCCCCCTAGCGCCTTGAGACCCTCACGGGTGAGTAGCCCGCTTTACAAATATTATGATGGATTGATAATCTGGTCTCTGAGTCTAGCTGCAAGACTGTTGTACCCCCATCTCCTACAGACCCCATGGGACCACCCTCATGAGCTGGACCCCTGACACATGAGTAGCAGGCATGGAAACGTATTAGTTAATTGAGAAGGAGTGACCGAGGGACTAAAAGGTGTATTTGCACATAAGGATGGGGTCCATTACAGCATTAAAATCACCGCCAAATATTGTTTTATTTTCAGAGGCATGTGCTAGTAGTCTGGTACAGGATCTAAGTGTGTCCTCAACCACTGTAAGGGAAGCATAGGTGCAAATGATGGTCTACGTCCATCCTTTCAAGGAACCTGAGGCATCACGAAATGCACCAGGGGATTAGTGGGTACTGTGGAGGGGAGAAGTAGGGACGACATCTGGAGGAGGATGACTACACTCCCACCACTCTTGGTATGAACCAAGTGTGGAACTCTCCGGAATAGTAAAAATGGCCCATTAAATTACACTCAATCTCCAAAAAGTGGATATCCTGAAGCAGGAGTATGTCAGGACTGTCTTTAACTTAAAACTGTCTACCTCTTGATCTTGTTATTTAGTCCATTGACGTTCCAGGTCAGGATTTAGAGCTGCCTAGCAGCATACAGTTGTGTCCTGGTGGGTAGAGCCAGTTGATAAATTGGTGGGTGGGGGAATGGACATCACCTGGTACTGTGAACCTGTTTGTCACAACTAAGAGCTCTGTGAATTTAAATGTCAAGATGTCCGTAACAAACCAATCCCAACATCCCACCCCCTACACTTCTGAAAAAGAAGTATCCATTACCCTGCAGATTACAGCCCATTAACAAACTGAAAAATGGAGGGTATTCTCAATAAGCGGGCGTCGGGGGGACAATGGAGGGGGCGGATGAAACCCCTCCACCCAAGCCCCAATTTTGGTGACTATAAAATGGGCATGGAGAAATTCAAATATGTTTGCCATCCAGTAGTGGCACAGCATGGCCAATGCCAACACATCCCAGTACTCGAAGGAGGCAGAGGATGAATAAAGAGTGACACCAGCAGTAGAGGTTGGTCTCAAATGAGATCCACTATGTCTCAGTGGGGTAATGTGGTTTCGGTCTCTGGAGCATCTGAGCCTTCAGCCTCACTGCTCTCTGAAGCTGATGCCTCTTCATGAAGATTCGTCGCATGCCTCCCAGACACAGAATTTGTCTGTCTCATGTGGTGTTTTTCTTTCACTTTGGGAGGAGGCTGCACTTGGTGCAGTCCAGAATTGGTAATCCATGTCACACCCTGCCTGTTAGACATGGATATTCTTTCCTCTACCCTGTCCTAGGCATCCTCTACAGTATGTTTGTATATTTTCCCTTGGTGCATCGTTTTAAGCTTAGTGGGATATAGGAGGATGTATTGGATGTTTATTGTCTGTAGTTTACTCTCCACCTTCAAAAATGATTTACTTTTTTGTTGGACCATGTATGTATAGTCCAGAAAGATTACACTTTCTAAGGATTCGGGGATGATGGTAGATTGGTATGTGCTGTTCTATGAATTGCATCACAGTCAAGGTAGTTAAGTAGTCTCATGATAATGGGGTTGGGGTGGGTAGCCTAGCAGAGGTTTTTTTGTCAGGCCTGGTGTGCCCTTTCATTAATGATGCAAGCTGATATTTTATTTTCTGGGGCCCAGGATTTAAACCAGTTTAAGATGAACTGGTCAAGACCTGTATCCTTGGTGTCCTCCAGAACCGCACCTAATGCAGGTTAGTTCAACTGGATCTGCCTTCAGCTTCTCTGGCATGTTGTTCTAATAGTGCAGATTTTTTGCCTTAGATGCGAGATGTTGGATTTGATGGTTCACAAGTCTCATTGCGCTTTAGACAGCTGGTACTCTGCTTCAATCGTGCTGTCTGCCATGCTGCGCAGATTCTGTCAGCTAAGAGACCCCTACAAGCCGATGTCCTCGATCCATCCTTCAAGGGTTTTTTAGGAATCACAGATGGCCTGACGCTTGGCACTGCTGCCGCCTTTCACCGTGTAAAACAGAATAGTGTGCTGCTGCCTCTTTTGGGTACCCCTCGGCATGTCATAGGTTCCTCTGAGGTCCTGGTGGTGGTTTGCTTTCTACTGGGTAGTCCCGCTAGGTCAACTGCACTCCAGGGGATTGGGCTTGTCTGTTCAGGATGTTCAGTGGGCATGGCCGCCTGACGACATTGGGCACATACTCTCAGGACCCCTCACCGCTCCTGTTCCCTGACCAGATGCTCCTTTGGTAGGCCCAGAAGTCATGCAGAAGAGGAAGTGAAGAAAAAAGGGAAACAAAGAGGGAATGGGTCACTGCTGGCCAGAAAAGGAGTTTGTGATGGCTGAATTTCACTGCACTGTTTTGGTCATCCTAGGAGTCTCTCCCTTAATTCCCATCGTAGCGATGCCCCTGCCATGTGATTACCATCCAAACCTGAGTTGCTACTTCTCTCCGCTCACGTCTGCCAGTATGGTGCCGAAAGGACCTAGCCAGATTGGCTCACCGGTTAGCGCCTCGGAAACCTACGGGTAGCTGAGCGGTTTACACATTTAAATATATAATGAATACAATAATAATAATGTCAAATTATCCCCTCTTCAGCTACCTGCCTATCTGTTGATGTCACGTCCTGGGAATAGCTGCCCTTAAGAATCGCCACAGCGAGCCCCCAGTCAAGAGCTCTCAGCCCTCTTCAGGCCTGAAACCACTTCCCTTCACTTGTACTGCAGGCCTATGTAACTGGAGATGGCACAACGTCTTCTCTCCTTCTCAACCTCTCTAGGTCTCATCGAGCCGGCTTCTGAATCTACCCTAGGCCCAGTGCGGTTCCAGGAGTCCGGTCGTACCTCAAGCCTGGGAGGAAGAGCCGCTCCCACTATCCCTAGGACGACCCACTTCTACTAAGCAGTACTGTGCCATCTTCAGGTCTCTTTCGCTGACTCTGCAGTTTCGGGGCTGGCGTGCTCCTCTGCTATGCCCCTCTGCCTCACACTGGCACACTGGATCTATTTCCAAGGCAGGTCCGTTAGGAGGGCGGGTCGTCGCCCCATGGTTTCTGCCGCAGGCCGCTTCACCCCCTAGCCCGGCAGCCCACAAACAGACTGCATTGAGGTGGGACAGCATTGAGGAGGGACAGCCACAGGACAGGGACAAGTAGCTGCCATGAAAGTGCCCACACTTCACTGCCCCAAAGTGCTGTGGTCAAGTGGAGACACCCACAATGATTTCAGGATCCACAGGACAGTTTGCATTTGCTGGGCTTGGATGAAACCTTATAGGTTCGCAACTCCCATCTTGCGCTTTCAAGCAATGCCATACAGTTTCTCCTTGAAGCTTTTGCCCACTTTCAGAAGTGTAGTCTCATTCTGAATAGTGACATTCCCAATGGTTCTGTTATTCTGATGCAGACAAATGATGTTCTTTAGAGCTTACTTTCTGTGTTTCAGAGTTCTTAAAAGGACACCAACATATGTTCTGTCTCCCTGTTCTGCTTCCCAGCCAACGTCATCGAAAAAGCCATCAGCGCTGAACTCTGAGTTAATCAAAGCCAACCACATCCTGGACTCCTCTCAATCTGGATTCCTAAACAACCACAGCACGAGACCACCTTCCTCTCTGCCACTGACGACATCCACTCCCTCCTGGACCGGGGGGAAACAGCCCTCATTCTTCTCGACCTCTAGTCCGACTTCGACGCCATCTCTCACCGCACCCTAATTCTCGAGACTCCACGACGTCGGCATCCACGACAAAGCCCTGGACTGGATCCGTTCCCACCTCACCTTTAGAACACAGTAAGTCAGACTTCCCCTGTTCCTCTCGGAACTCACAGAGATCAGAAGAGGAGTGCCTTGGGGCTTCTCCCTGAGCCCTACGCTTTCAACGTATGCCGATGACACCCAGCTGATTCTCTCTCACCAACGAGCCCTCCACTATCAGAAACCACTTTAACAACGGGATGAAGGCCTTCTCCACCTGGATGAGAGACCGCTGCCTCAAACTCAACGCGGACAACACCGACGTCCTCATCCTGGGGCCCAACACCTATGCTTGGGATGACTCATTGTGAGCGAGGAGACCAGTATTATGCCGAGGTTTTCTGCGTGGTCAGTGGGAACCCCACACCCACTGACCACGCACAAAACCTCGGCATCATATTGGTCTCCTCGCTCACCCTGAACCCCAAGATCAATGGCGTCACCTCATCATGCTTCCACACTTTTTTCCTGCTTAGGAAAACTTACAGATGGATCCACACTGAGGTCGGGAAAACAGTCACCCATGGATTAATCAGCAGCAGACTGTACAACGGCAAATTACTCTACTCGGGCACCACCCAGAAACTCCTCAGAAAACTCCAGAATGCCAAAAGCCAGATTGGTCCTCAACCTCCCCTGCCACAGCCACATCTCCGAACCTCTTCAAGAACGCCACTGGTTCCCAGTTATCAAAAGAATCACCTTCAAGCCCTTCACACACGCCTACAAAGCCCGGACCTGCATACCTGAACCACCGCCTCTCATTCTATGCACCCGTCAGACACCTTCACTCTGCCCAACTGGCCCTGCCCACTGTCCCTCGAATCCTCAAGACCAGGACTGCAGGAACATCCTTTTCCTACCTCGCCACCAAATCCTGGAATGCCATTCCTCTTCACCGCAGGCTCTCACCGTCTCTGACACAATTCAGGAAGGATCTCAAGACCTGGCTATTCGAATGAACCACAGTGATCAGTTGAAGTTGCAAACCCCACCTCAGCGCCTTGAGACCCTCAAAGGTGTGAAGCCGTGCTTAACAAGCACTGATTGATTGCTTAATTCTGTCCAGGAGATAATACAACATTTTGCTCTAATGTATCGGTTTTGTGATTTCTTCATTTTTTTCTATCCTACTTGATTCCAGACATACAAATCTACTATACCTCTTTGTCCCCAAAACCCTACTTCAGAGACCTCAGTTTGGTCATTATCTGCAGGTAATCAATAATTCTTTACCTAAGGGAATCTTGCCAGAATACCTAAAAAAGGCACACATACGCCCATTATTAAAGAAAACTAACCTAGACCTGCTTGACCCCAACAACTACAGACCAATTACAAATGTAACTTTCCTGGGCAAACTGATAGAGCAGCATTCGCCTAAATGTCACAAATCATTGAAGATGACCCCCTACTTTCCGACTTTCAAACAGGATTCTGTCCAGGAAGAGGCCACTGAATCTGCCCTCATTGCCATCTGGGGTGCCCTTAGAAATACAGTAAACCGGAATGGGGTTCCTGCACTACTTCTCTTGGATCTCTCAGCTGCCTTTGACACAGTTAACCATGACACTCTAATACAAAGACTACAAATCCGGCATAGAGGGGACTGCTCTTGACTGGATCACATCCTACCGTCAAAACAGAACAAATGTTATCCATTCCACTCCTTTATCATCCAAACTGTACTTCACAAAAGCAGGGGCCCCTCAAGGATCTATCATCGTACCCAGAATTTTCAACGTTCTACATGAAGTCATTACCAACAATGATCAATGAATTTCAGCTCAAAACTTACAACTTTTCAGGTGACACATAAATACTCCTTAAACTGGAAAGTCCCAAAGACATTGGAAACTCACAAATCTTCAGATCTGTTGATCAGTATATGACATGGAGCCATCTCAAATTGAATGCTACCAAAACGGAAATACTCACATGTGACAATTGGAAAAATTATGACCCACTCAACGCCTGGCCTGACGATCTGGGACCACCTACTAAAGTATCAAAGGAAGTAAGAAACCATGGAATTACCACGAACTCCAAGCTATCAGTGAACACCCAAGTGGACAAATTTGCGATGCACCTTCCCCCACCTGGGATTTTCACACAAGGTCCAGGCTGCTATCTCTCTTGTACTGT
Source organism: Lissotriton vulgaris (assembly GCF_964263255.1). Taxonomy (NCBI): domain Eukaryota; kingdom Metazoa; phylum Chordata; class Amphibia; order Caudata; family Salamandridae; genus Lissotriton; species Lissotriton vulgaris. Next base: position 892,496,435 of record NC_141689.1, on the reverse strand, counting down.
CTAAACTTGATAATGCCAATGACGTCTACCACGGATCATCTTTATCGCCTTTGAAAAGACTACAATTGATTCAGAAATCTGATGCCAGACTTCTCGTACATGTAAAGCCACAATCCCACACCTCCCTAGCCTCGAAGGCCCTACATGGGTTACTGGTTGCCAGAAGATCCACATTCAAGCTTTTTTAACACCCACAAAACAAACATGGTTCAGGACCTCAAAATCCCACCATACAGGAACACAACCATAGGTGGCACAGCCTTCTCTCTTCAAGCAGCCAAACTATGGAACTCTTTACCCCTAACATAAGATCCATGGGTAATTATTTTATTTTCAGAAGAATACTCACGAGTTGGGACTTCCCTACATAACCACCATACTCATACACAAGTGTACAGCATAACCCTGTGTATAACAACATATCATTTGATTATATGTATGTATCGAGATATGTGTACTTTGTATAATAATGTATAATAATTAAGTTTTTAAATACATAGATATTTTTTTAGGTCTGCTTAACAAATGTACATATTACTTCCGGTTTAAAAAAAAATAAAAAAATATATATATATAACATTCTATGCAGAATATGTATATAGGCCACTGCATAGCTGTCATATAAGTTATTTGATTAGATTCTTATGGTTCTCCGTTTATCTATCACAGTAAGTAACTATTATCATACTATTTATCTACAATTGCTTCACTATTGAAATAGTGAACAACATGTTAAAAATACATTAAAAAATAAATGTGCTTAAAGTACAGCAACACTTGAAAGTCTGAGTTTATTAAATGCAAATTAAATCTGGATATATTGCCTTTCTTATACATGAATACCCTCTATGTACTTGTGTATCTATATATTAAGTTTCCTCCTACTGTAAAAAATATATGCAACAATTTGAGTCTCCCCAATGCACTTCCCAATTCTTCACCCTATACCTCATGTATATGCTCTACCACCACTCTGACTCTTCCCAAACCTCATTCTACTACTATGACCTCCAAAATAACCCTTTCTACAATCTTCCCTTCTCTGTCCCTCCTTGGATCACCCAAACCTCATTTTACTACCATGATCTCCCAAACAAACCTTTTTTAAATTCTTCCCTCATGTATCTCTCCTTAGACTCATCCGAAAACTCATTTAACTACTATGAACTCCCTAGTCCATTTCTTGAGACTCTTCCCTCCATCTCTTTTTTTACTCATCCCAAACCTCCTCCTGCTACTATGATGTCCCAATAAATACTTTCTGGACTCTTCCCACTTCTATGCCTCCATTTTCCTTTTCAATCCAACTAACATACTCACTTGTCCACTGCTCAAATTAATTACTATTTCCCTAGAGTAATTCACCACTAATTCTTTTTGGATTCCGGACGAGCATGCTACTCACCGAAAAGCCATTTGACACCTTGTTGGGGATAGTAAACGCTATATAAATACAATTTCAGTTACAATTTGTAGGAAGCTGGCTCTTTATATGAAATATCAACATGAGATATATTGTGCAAAGAGTCCAGGTATTCCTTTGTCAGTGGACAGTGGCTTGCTCTAGCAATCTGAAGTTGCTCTTCTAGGGTGTAGTGTAGTCGAGCAACGTAGGCTTATCAGAGAGGAGTTTTAGACATCTGCAAATCCATTCAATATTCAATAAATGATGCACATGACTCAATAAGGAGATCCACACCAATTTATAAAAATAAGATGTAACTTTATATAAATGTAGGCACCAGAATAAATACGATCAGGTAAGTACGTTTTTCAATAGAAATACTTTTGTATTTAAAAAAATTGACATTTTTCAGAAGCTGCAATGCTATCCAATGGGAGGAAGAACAAGTACGGCATTCAGGTACAGTACAGCGACTTACAGGACCAATCTCCTGGACTTAAAGTGAGTGGTGAGCAAAGTCCAAGGCAGCACCAGTAGAATACCATCAGCAGCACTAGGGCAGCCAGGTGCAGGGGTGCAGAACATAGTCAGGTGCCCAATATTAATCCATGGTGCTTCACGTAAAGAGTCTGCAAGCTTTGACTAGAAGTTCAGTCGAGCTGAACCGACAGGGGACTCAGGCCTCATGATGCTCGGGTATGAGGGTACACCGTTGGTCCTCTTCTCCATGACCTGTGCTGAGGTGTCCTTAGGCGTTGGGTTTTTCTTATCGGGAGCAGTCACGGTAGAGGGGGCCTGTGAACAGAACAGAGGCTGCAGACGATGTCTGAGAGTTCACCAGGGATGAAACCACATTGGGCTCGGTCTCTAGAAGGCTGGGGGACCACGCTGGCCCCATTGGCCCCCTTCACCTCTGGCTTGGAGCAGCGGGTGAAGTGGTGTCCTTAAGCATCTGGTTTTCGTGGTCTTGCAGACCTCTGTTTTCTGAAGGGGCCTGCAGGATGCAGGGAAGCCGGTCCGCTGCTTCATGCGAGTTCCTGGTTCATCAGTGAAGTGCTGGCAGACCCCCCTGGCTTTTGGGACTCAGCACCTACAGGACACGTTGTCTTTTGGTGTAATTTGCAAAGTCTGCAAACAAGCCGTCATGGTTGGAAACAAAGCAGTTGCTGAGCCTTCTATTCTTGCTCTGTGCGACTCAGTCTTCTTTCAGGTCTGCAGTATTTGTTTTCTAGTGCCAGGGGCCACCCTAAATTCTGGATTTAAGGGAGTGTAGGGTAGTAGCCATCTACCCTTGGGGTCACTACACCCTCTATAGGACCTGTTCCTATAGCAAGTAGCATTCCATTCATGCACTCCTTTTTGATTTTCATAAATTTTCATGAAACATTGTTCGATAATCAATAATTCATTTATTCATAGCGAAGATTTTTCAAAAGTTCATATTTTTCAAAAGTATTTTGCAAACATAGTATATCATATTTCAAAATAATAGTATTGCCCAATGCATTTCAAGCATATCACCCTTCCTCAGGGGACTTCCATTATATCTAGAAACAATAATAATATGTCGTCATTGGTACCATAAGAAAAACATTGTAAATTGCATAGCATCAACAGTAATAAATCACACTGTAAACCCAGGATGTAATGAGGATAAATAATTGATATTGCCCTGTGTGCCTTTCTGAAAAAGTTTGTGTTCAGTGAAAAAATATATGAAACCCGGAAGTGGACACTAACCTTAATACACGTAATGCAGCATGTCAAGAGTCCGCTGCAAAAATATAAACGAAATAGATGCGTTTTAGTAAAGCGAAACATGCCAGAAGTATTCTATCTGTTTCTAAGTTAAGTAACTAGCCGTATCTTACCGAGTCCGTGGGACGGTGGTTCTCTCCTCGCTATGTCTGGCGTGCAGCGCTCTACACAGCCGCGCTCTATGATTTTAAACTCTGTAGTTGCGGCGTTTGATCACGTGTTACGTGGGAGTGGAGTAAACATAGAAAAGGGTATGACTACCGGGTAGTGATTGTATACGTATCCATGGATACGGACCGTGTTTGAACTCGCGCCAAGATTTGTGATGATTTAGCGCAGATAATTACATGAAATTTTATGAAAATCAAAAAGGAGTGCATGAATGGAATGCATCTTGTAACACAGGATCCATATCTCTATTCATTAATACTTTAATCTTGGGAGCCCAGCAAGATTACCATTCCATGCACCAACGACAATACAAACACTATAAGAACTAAACCCATTGACAGTATCTACTAGGAGTGCGGAACCCAACACAATCTTTTTGTACCTATAGCAAGTAGAACAGGTCATATAGGGATCCTAAGTTTGCCATCACAAAGATGGTCTACTCTGAAAAGTTGTGTCCACTTCAGGTTAGGCCACCTTAGAGGAGGTAATAGCTTGTGGGGGGGGGGGTAAGACACTCGTCTCGGGTGGCAGGCTGGGAGAAACAAGTCGGCCAACTCACCAGGGGCTGGTAGGCAGGAGGCACCTCTAAGGTGCCCTCTAGGTGCATGCATCAGTAAATCTAATGCTGAAATCAGTGTGGGTTTATTAATACAGGATGTTTAATACCAAACATCCCTGTTTTCAGCGAAACCATCATGTTGCTGGGAAACCTTTTTTCACCAGTGTTTAGTTTTACAATGGCGTCCCTGCTCACTTGCACTGGCAGTAATGGAACTTAACAGAACAGGGGCATTTTGGCTGAGGCAGATAAGTCCTCACTTATATTATAAGGAACCCTCCCTTAGGGCTTTAGGGCCTTCTGTAGGAGTGACTTACAAATATTACATGCAGTGTTAGGGGACGTAGCACATAGGAGTGAGTGCCATGTTGTGTTTTCACACTAATCTGCACCAAAGCACACAGCTTGCAGTGGCAGTCTTGCATGTATTTGGGAGGGATCTCTTAGGGTGGGCCAATTCATGCTGCAGCTCATAGAGACTAGACTCTTGGGTACCGCAGGCCCTAGGTAACAGGGTACAATTTACTAGGGACTTGCAGAGAGTGCTAAAGGTATTGCCAATTGGGAGAAACAGTTGTACAGTTTTGGGAAAGAGATATGGTGACCTGGTTAGCAGGGACCCAGTGCACTTTCAGTTGAAGTCGCATCAAATACCACACAAAAAATGGGGGTGACAATGTCAAAAAGGGGCACTTTTCTACACAACTTTAGAGTCAACCTTGTTGCCTGTCATGAGATTTCAGGGTCATGCGCATTTAAGTATAAGGTGTTGTGTTGGGTCTGTAAAGCTTTCTAGTAGTCCCTTCATATTCCTGCTCCATACATTTGCAGGGTACATACCTGATCATCACGTGGACAGAAGGTTAAGATAGGTGGCAAGGCATTTTCCTTCTAAGCTGCTAACTCGTGGAATAAGATCCCTCTAATTCATTGCAAAGTACCTGATTACCTAAAATTTGGTGTTCTTCAATTTGCTGAACCATACTTTGGGTTAAGCAATGGTGTAGCAGGGCCCAACATCCATTTATCTGCCTATGGATCCCCTGCTATTTCCTCTAAATCGACCTCAAAACCCTTCTTCGGCTGATCTTCTATGAAGGTATATGATCAGGTGTGTGTAAAGCTAAAGGCGATGGAGCAACACTTTGCATAGCAGTGATAAGTTATAAACAACCTCCCTAAGATATTTCATCAGTAATACATCAATTTTGCAGTTTGATAATACATCAGAATTTTCAGATAACTGAATGCATCATTGTGTAATATTGCCTTAATGGTATAATAAGATCAGTGGTAATTTATCTGTCATTCCTTTGTTTTACTTTTAGTTAATAGATGAGAGCAGTCAAATGAGCGATCTTCCTGTTAAAGTTATTCACACAGAGACTGGTAAAGTTCTGCTTGCACCTGATGCACCCAAAGCAAGTCAGCTTGATACTTGGTTAGAAATGAATCCTGGGTAAGTGGATCATGTGATTAGTAAACATGGTTATTTTTTATAATAATTTGCAGGTAAATGTTTCAAAGTGGAACCACTTATTAGCACCACATGTATGTAAATATTTAATTGCATGTTAGTTGGGGTGCCAGTGTCTCATTTTTGAAAAATTGGGTCTCCTGTACTGACATTTTCACATACTTCATGTACATCTCTAATCTAGGAGCTTGTTGCAGCGAAAAGCGTGATAAAAATATTTATTATATGCTTCCTCTCATTTACTCCTCTAACCGTAGTGGGCCCTTAGTAATTAGACAAACTGAAGCGCTTTCATTACCACAGAGGCAATGATCCTCTGATGAATCATTCTCCGCCGATAGGAGAGGTGGAAATTAAGGTGACCAAACTCCATGTTAGCTGTCCAATGAGGACTATTAATAAACAGCTAGCTCACAAATTCGAGATCAAATTTAAGTACACCACTCTTAAGATCGTGCTTTAGAAGTAGAGGATAGCAACCCAAAGACCCAACCTTGTGCTGAAGAAGTTAAGTAGAGTGACGATTATGCAGACCAAGAGCTTTTTGACAGCAAACAGAACAAAAGATCTACTCAAAAGGAACATGGAAATGCTTATCTCGGATGTGTACTTTTGTACTTCTAAAGGCATCGTCGTTAACAACCTAATATTCTTACCTAACAAAAGAGCCCAATGGAGAAGAGCCTTTACGTCTATGCTCTGTGCCAAACCAATGTGGAAAACACCTCACGATTTTAGATTATACAATATTCCCTCTCCAATTTTCAATGCTGATCTCGCCGAATCCATATACAGCAATGGTAATATTCTTATTCAATCATCATATCAAATCTAGAATTGTTTGACACATTTTTTTTTGGGAGTAAAAATTCAATGGCTAACAATATAACTTCTACGCCACAAAATCTAACATCTTAAGTGAACCCTCAATGGGCTGTTACCAGTGCTACCTCCCTACACACTATCTTCATCACTTACTAGAAATAGGGTTGAACTTACCCCTTGCACCATTGGGGAATCATCTGTGATCGAATCAAGGCCGCATATATCTGCAAAAATCTGCCTATACACCAACTCAACGAACTTCCCTGATCCCTCCACTCACATGACATTGAAACCTAATGCTCACCCCGCTATAGTTTGCAACAACAACAATCTAGGGAACTTGAGGTCTACTACCCTCTCCCCTTCTAATGTAAACTCACCCATAGGTAGCTCCCTGTCCTGCAACATGCTCCCCAACCCACAGGACCTACAACCCAGGCTACCTAGTGAAGGTAACACATTGACAAACCTTCATACCCATATCGCACTCCCCACCTCCGACACAACATCCATAATACAGCAACAGCCCGTCAACTCTCCCACTACCTACCTCCTCTCTTATGAGGAATCCACTCTGCCTACTTCCTCTCTCCCTTCAGATGGATCTCATTCACAGGCTACCACCAGACCTCCCACACACATGATAAACCTTCCCTACATTGAGGAGAAGCTGGCTGGCATCAGGAATGATCTTAAACTAGGTAAGAGGTGCTTCAGATCTTATTACACTTCTCTTTAAGAATGGAGAAGTTTTGTGATCTCAGTATGATTTCTGAGATTAATCAACCTAGCCTCTCCACAATGGTCAAACACTTCGCAGGGAAATCTTGGCCAGGAATAACGCATGCAATCCGCACTGGAACTCTCAGCCCTATACTAATAATCACTTAAGACCAAATTGGATTACCGATCATTTAACTGATGAGGACATTCATTCCCTATTACAATGCTACAAATCCGATCACATTGAACCTGCTCCCTCAACGTTCAATATCCAAGCTATTTCCCCCAATCCATTTAGGGAACCCAGTGTCTGCCTCAGATCTGTGAGCAAATAAAACTTTCTAACTGTCCACATATCACACCTTAAAACTGTAGTGACCAAATCTTACATCAAATTGATGCTTATTAACAAATATGTGATGTTACAACGTGATCAAAATGATCATGTTATCCAGTATTAGGGGTGTCTTTCATAGATTCACATGCCTGAATCATTCCCCGTCGTCGAGACGGGAGCCTCCGGTACATAGAAAAGTAATGTCCTATAGATATACATAGAGAAAATAGGCCTAAGGGCCTCACCTTAGTAGCCTATCCTTGTCCTTATGTAAAAAGGACCAAACTCTTAGAGCCAGCCAATCAGCTATGACCTCCCTCTAGAACCTTCCTGGCAGGAGCCTCAGTCCCTCAGATTTTCTACCACACGTTGTGCTAGGGAGTCTCCAGCCTGAGTTCTCCTCAGGATTTCTTTAAAATCATCTACTTAACTTTTGAAAGTGATTTCTTCATTCTACATCTTAAAGGATTACTTCAGTCCACTTATTTCTGCAGTAAGTGTTTTCTTTCTACTGCTTTCTACAATGTCTGAATCACAGAAGAAAGCCCTTTTCAGGGCCTGCTCTTCATGTGGGAAGAAAAGGCTACATGTGGAGGATAAGCATGCCCTGTGCTTATATTGCCTTTATCCAGACCACGTCCCTGCAGACTGCAGAATATGTAGGTCTTTCCCTAAGAAGACCGTAAGGGACAGGGATGGTCGCCTGCTCATCTGGCTTGACAGGCTCAAGGAGAGAGACAACGTGGAATCTTCAGAGGGTAGTGTTTCAAGGACCTCAGAAGTCTCTCTAAAGAGGCCAAGGGTAGCTTCCCCTGGCCCCTCAGACACTCCTCCTAGGAAGGCACAAAAGAAGTCTTCAGAGGCAAGATCTACGACATCTTCAGTGTCTGCCAAAGATACCCAGACTTTTAAGAAGCCTGCTCAGTCATCTAGCAGGCATGCGCAAAGGATTACCACAGCGACAACCACTGTGTCGACGACCGCGTCGTCGGCTTCCCCATCGACGACGACAACTTCATCATCATCGTCGTCAGCAGGTAGACCTATTTCATCTATTATCCTGCTAAAATCGTTGTCGACGTCGAAAACCTCGTCGCCGACGAAGATTACACCGTCGACGACGGCGTCGACGATGAAGAGCCCACCGTCGACGACGGCGGCGTCGATGAAGAGCCCACCGTCGACGATCACGTTGACGACGAAGGCGTCGACGAGGGCATCGACGACGAAGACGTCGACGACGTCGACGACGAAGACGTCGACGACGTCGACGACGAAGACATCGACGACGAGCTCGCCGTCGACGAGAAGTGACGCGCCGACGAGTGCACCGACGACGACCACACCGACGTCGAGGTCATCGTCGACGACCAAAATACCGTCTACGGAGATACCGTCGACGAAGACCTTACCGTCGACGAAGACACCGTCGACGGATGACTCGTCGTCGATGCTGGCCCTTTCTGAGCCATGGAAGAAGTCCAAGCTCGTAGAGATGTCGTCTCTAACGCTGCCACCGTCGATGACACCAGCAACGACGGCAGGAACTTCTACATCAAGTTCTGCGTCTGGCAAGGTTGCCAAGCAGCAAATTACGCCGGAAACCACGTCTCCGAGTAAAGTGCAAACGCAGTTGCCTTCAGAAATCTTCCGGAGTGAAGAATCTGAGGAAGAGGAACTCCTGGATCCAGCTACTTCCATTTCGGACCTTCATGTCAAATGCCAGAGCACAGACGAAGAACAGGAGGAGATGACTTACCATGAACACTCTGTCCACACTAGTGTTCGCACGGAAGTCACCCCAATGGTATGCCTGCCGGTTTCTATTGTTAATGACCTGAAATACCTTATCCAGGATTACAAGCAAAGCTTCCCGGAAACACCGACAACGGAAGGCGATAACCAGACGCCTACTATAAATAATCCAGCGCCTGCCCCAAAACAGTCTCGGCCTCTCCCTCAAGTCCGCCATGAACGAGTCCAACCTCAGGTGGTAGTGTCATCAGATGACGATGATGATGATGACCTGGAGGAGGGAGAAGTCCAGGAAATCCAGTCAGACCATGGAGAGGAGGAAGAGTACGTGGCATCTTCCCCAGCTTCACCCCAACCACGCCAGGCAGATTCACCACCTGTGGATATTGGCGGTTTCCATAAAATTGCGGAAAGGGCGGCAAAGCGTTTCCATATGGTTATGGAATCGACTGAAACTGAGTGCTTCTTGCACGATTTCAAGGAGCAGACGCAGAAGACAACGAAGTCTATTCCAATAATAGAATTTCTATGGGACCAAGGCAAGAAACTAATGCTGACGCCAGCTTCTGTACCTGCGATTGTTCCACACCTGGACAAAAAATACAAAGCCCCACTTACAGCGGCAGCTTGCCTCAATGGGCACCCGAAACCAGATTCGGTGGTTACACAGGCGGCCCAAAAGAACTCCCGCAACCCTTCCTCTCCTCTGTCGGCCCCTCCGGACAAGGAAGGCAGGAAGTTGGACACGATCGGTAAACGATTTACGACAACATCGGCCATGACCATCAAAGTGGCCAATTCCATAGCTCTGTTGGGGCGTTATAACCGCCAACTCTGGGAAGATATAGTCCCCTATTTAGCGGAACTGCCTGACGCAGTGCAGGGAGAAGTCAAAGCACTGCTTACAGAGGGTCAAACCTCAGCGGCTGAAATCATTGACTGTGCCATTGATGCAGCCATGACCGGCTTTCGTCAACTTGCTGGAGCAGCAGTCCTACGCCGTCAAGGATGGCTTAAGGCAACGTCATTCCGTCAGGAAGTGCAGTCGAAAGTGCTGGACATGCCCTTCGACGGCCAACACCTTTTTGGGGACAAAATTGATGAGGCGCTGCTAACCATAAAAAAGGACACCGATACGGCCAGAGCACTGGGTACCTTGCAGGCACGGAACCAGTCCTTTCGAGGCAACAGATCTAGGGGACAATCCTCTTACAGAGGTTCCTATCAAAATAGGTTCTCATATTCCTACCAAAACAAGAATCAATACCAACAAAAGCAGCAACAGAGTTGTCAGTCTTCTTACGGCAGGTCTAGCTTCAGGGGCAAAAATCAAAAAAGGGGCACTGGCGGCCGCCAGTGACCAATTACTCCAGCCAGTCCAGCCACTCTATCCCTCATTACAAATTGGAGGAAAGTTGACCCATTTCCTCACCAATTGGCAGCTCATCACCACAGACCGGTGGGTTCTTCAATTAATACGATTCGGCCATTCCCTGGAATTCACCTCCATCCCTCCTACAACACCTCCCGCAGATTGCCACACAAACATCTACGGCCGCTTCTCCAGGAAATATCTGTGATGCTGAAGAAGGGAGCAATCGAACGAGTTCCATCATCTCTAAGAGGAAAAGGCTTCTATTCCCGCTTCTTTCTTGTACGGAAGAAGGAGAAGAAATGGAGGCCCATTCTGGACCTCCGAGCGCTCAACTCTTTCCTAAGAAGCCAATCGTTCAGGATGGTGACGATCCAAGAAATACTAGGCATGCTGGAAAAAGGAGATTTCATGACATCTTTGGATCTCCAAGATGCCTACTACAACATTCCCATCCTCAAGTGTCGCAGCAAATTCCTGAGATTCGAAGTCGCAGGACAACATTACCAATTCAAGGTCCTGCCGTTTGGCCTCAAGTCCGCTCCGCGGATTTTCACAAAGTGCCTCGCACCGGTGGCAGCTTTCCTGCGTCAAATGGGTCACCAAGTCTTTCCCTACCTCGACGACACGGCTGGTAAAGGCACCCTCAGCTACAGGCGTGACCAAATCCTCCAACGCCTGCACCAATCTTTTTCGACGGCTAGGATTAACTCTCAATCTCAAAAAATCCTGCATGATCCCGACGAGAAACATTACCTTCCTCGGGGCAACCTTGAACACGGAGTGCGCAAGGGCATTCCCTTCGAAGGAAAGAACAAACAAGATAATATCTCTGGCCACGGCTGTGGCATCAAGAAAGGCCTTGAAAGTTCGGACCTACAAGTCTGTCCTGGGCATGATGTCTTCTTGTATTCTCCTCATCCCTCACTGCAGACTCAGGATGCGCCCATTGCAAGAGGCCCTCACGAACCAATGGGCACAGAGTACAGGTCCTTTCGAGGACATTGTCAAGATAACACCAAAAATATCCAAGAGTCTGGACTGGTGGAGATGTCGCAGGAATCTATCTATGGGGCTACCATTTCTGCTTCCAGCGACACCTCTGGTGATCACCACGGATGCCTCCCTGGAAGGCTGGGGCGCTGTCCTCCAAGACCTTCGGATCAGCGGCAAATGGACCACTCAGGAGAAACAACTCCATATCAATCTTTTGGAGTTGAGGGCTGTGTATCTGGCACTACAAGCCTTTTTACCACGCATCCGGAACTCCCAAGTCCTCGTCAAAACGGACAACACCACGACGATGCACTATCTCAACAAACGGAGGAACGCGTTCGCTCACTCTATCACGCGAATCGCAGAAAGTCTGGAACTGGCTAGTACTACATGGAATCACGCTCAGGGCTGACTATGTCCCGGGCAAGGACAATACCATTGCGGACGCCCTAAGCAGGCAAAGATCCCTCTCCCACGAGTGGGAACTGGACAAGAGCGCACTGGACCACATATTCTCCAAATTGGGAGTCCCAGGAATCGACCTGTTTGCCACCAGGGAGAACGCCAAATGCCCAAACTACGCAAGCTGGCATCCCCATCAAGGGTCACTCGGAAATGCTTTTTCCATCGGTCGGTTCAGCGTATTTGCGTACGCTTTTCCTCCGTTTCCGATGATCCCAAGAGTCCTTCGGAAGATGAAGGCGGAGCCTTGTACCCTGATCCTAGTTGCCCCATTCTGGCCGAGGCAACACTGGTTCTCGGATCTTCATCGCCTCTTCATCAGGACACCGATTCGTCTGCGGCAGCATCCGAACCTACTGACCATGTCCAACGGGCAGGTACAACACCCGAACCTGCAATCGCTCAGGTTATCGGCCTGGCTCCTGAGCACAGAGAGTTCTGTAGCCTGAATATTCCGCAGGAATGCAGGGACGTGCTGGCAAAAGCGAGAGCAGACAGTACCAACAAAACATACTCTCTCAAATGGAAAAGATTCTGCATTTGGTGTTCGGAGCAAGGCCTGCGACCGCTGCATATCACACCCGAACAGATATTACCATATCTGCTGCATTTGGCACGGTCAGGACTGGCGCATGCATCCATAAAGGTTCCTCTGGCGGCTATCTCACGATTCACCAGGACTTTCACAGGACCATCTCTGTGGTCCAGTAGGCTGGTAAAGCAGTTCCTAAAGGGACTTTATAGATCCTTCCCGAGACCTCGAAGGGTCCCTCCGACATGGCATCTCAACTTAGTCCTCAACCAACTCATGAGGCATCCTTTTGAGCCCATTCATCGAGCATCCATTAAGTACATATCATGGAAGACGGCTCTGTTACTCGCTCTAACATCTGCCAGGAGAGTAAGTGAGCTACAGGCTCTATCCATTCAAGAACCTTTCATGCAGTCCAAACAGGACAGGGTGGTGCTGAGACCGAACCCTAAGTTCATACCGAAAGTGCCTTCAGACTTTCATCTCAATGATCCGATAGTCCTTTGCTCTTTCTTTGCGAACCCTTCCACCGCAGCAGAAGGAACACTACATTCTTTGGACCTTAAGCGTTGTCTAAAGTTCTACATAGACAAAACTAAGACTTTCAGGAAATCATCACAACTGTTTGTGGCCTACAGTAGACCAAGAATGGGTATGCCTCTCACGAAACAAAGCGTCTCAAGGTGGATCTCCTCAGCGATAGCATTCTGCCATGACAAGGCCGGACGGCCTTTGAGTGATCATGTTACAGCGCATTCCACCAGAGCGATGTCCACATCAGCAGCACTGTTCGCTGGAGTGCCGATCTTGGACATATGCAGAGCGGCGACCTGGAAGTCACCGCACACTTTCTCCAGGCACTACTGCCTGGATATCGAACTTCAGAAGGATGCAGCAGTGGGCCAGGCGGTGCTTCGCCATCTATTCCAGTGAGGTGAGCCTTCCATCATCCCGCCATCCTGGTATGCACATTCTTTATCTTTATGATATTCTGCTTTATGCTATTGTTCCAATGTTGCATGATAATAGGTGTATTATCTGACATGCCTGCATGTCAACATTACATCAGAAATGTGCATAATGTATTGCTAACTGCTCTGATTCAGGCATGTGAATCTATGAAAGACACCCCTAATACTGGATAAGAAATGCGTTACTTACCTGTAACAGCAGTTATCCAGTATTGGTGTCTTTCATAGATTCACATGCAACCCTCCCGCCTCCCCTGGAAGGACTCACATCCCTCTCTAACTGTATTACGCCTACCTAGCTGGGTGCGTACGAAAATCTGAGGGACTGAGGCTCCTGCCAGGAAGGTTCTAGAGGGAGGTCATAGCTGATTGGCTGGCTCTAAGAGTTTGGTCCTTTTTACATAAGGACAAGGATAGGCTACTAAGGTGAGGCCCTTAGGCCTATTTTCTCTATGTATGTCTATAGGACATTACTTTTCTATGTACCGGAGGCTCCCGTCTCGACGACGGGGAATGATTCAGGCATGTGAATCTATGAAAGACACCAATACTGGATAACTGCTGTTACAGGTAAGTAACGCATTTCGTATGTAACATCGCATTTTTTACTACGCAAGTCGTTACAACGACTTGCGCTGGACTTAGGAGTAGTAAGATTTACAATTCCAACACCAGTCTATGTACAGTACAGAAGGTGTTGGAATAGTAAATCTTACAATTCCTTAGGTTATAGCGCCCTCCAGTTCAAGTCGATGTAACGCTTGTGTTGTAATGGCAGCGTTCTAAATGCATCGCGGTGTAATCACCGTGATGTAAAAGATATTTACCCTTATTAACGTCAGATCAGCTGTAAGACATGCAGCTGATATTGCAGACCTCATACTCTCACATGAACTAGACCTCCTGATTTCAACTAAAACTTGGCTCATGGACACCTCTACCCCAATCCTGAACATTCTAGTTCCCTCTGACTATAACATCATTAGAGTGGATAGACCAGTTAAAATTAGGGGTGGCATTGCTTGCTCTGGTCCGATGTCCTCCTATGAACAGCTGGAAATCGAAATTGTCAAGATAATATGTACACGCCATACGATCTACCACCCCTCTGGAGACAATCCTCTGTCCATCGAACAAATAATGGAGACCATATGAGTTGCTGACAAATGCCACAACCATATCTTCCTTGGGTATTTCAACCTACACTGGAAAAACAAAACTGATCCTTTACTATGCACCATTAAGAGTTTCCTGTCGACCCGAACCTCACCGAGTCTTGCAACAAGCCTACACACCACAAATGTTCCACCCTGGATCTTATCATAGCCAGAGATAACATCATACAGCTAACTTGCGACTGGTCAGATCACCTCCTAATCTCATTTTGCATCATGGAAAGGTGTTAACCAGACGAGATAACCTCGTAAGACCAAACAATGGTCTAGAGATCTGAGAATTATCAATGCAAATTATCTTACCATTATGAGCATTAATTTTCTTCCGCCCCCCCCCCCCAATATGACAAATTTGGATGTACTCCCTGATCACTAAATTCACTCCATGACTGATTTCGACGCACTTGCTCCTTCACATCTCAAAAGGATACCCAGCAAATATTCAAAACCTTGGTTCAACGGCTCACATTAACAAGGAACGTCGTAAACCTAGGCTTGTAGAAAGATCTTGGAGACATTCTCCCTCCCTCCCTAACTAACCTTAAACAACAAAGGATGACAAGAAATTCTCATAACAAACATATACGCAGCACCAAAACTGATCACATGAGATGGCACCTTGACCAGGCCAAAAAGAGACCAAAAAAACATTTTGAAATTAAGAATCACCAAGTGAACTGCTCCTCTAATAACTCGTGGCACTCAAGGACTCCATCCCAAGCAGTGAGGAGTTCCTGCTCAATTCATTAAACAAACATTAAAGATCGAATTAGATCTGCAACTCTCCACACCAGACGTACAGAATCGGGCTTACGCCACCCCTTCTTCGTGGCCACCTAGAGCGAACTCGCCTCTAGTTGAATCGGTTGTCTAGACTCCAAAAAATTACGTGTCATGGAAAACCTCCGGCTACCTAACGATGCGGAGCTGCTCAACATCATAACTTCATTAAAACCATCAAATCACTTAAACGATCTCTCTCGCAAGGCTTGATTCCAGATTGCCTCAAGATTGGACAAGTCACCCCCATCCCGAAGAAGCCTAATGCAGATTTATCTGATACAAGCAACTTCTGACCAATTTCTAATATCATGACTTTATCCAAACTACTTGAGAAATACGTACATACATAACTGTGTAACCACATTCAAGAGTTTCAACTCCTCAACCAATATTAATCGGGCTTTAGATCTGGACGCAGTACTGAAACTACTTGACCAGAACGAACCTTGCCTACTAATACTGCTTGAACTTTCCTCAGCTTTTGACACGGTCAAACATGACAAATTAATTGACCTTCTTTAAATGAGGATGGGGTTATCAAGTCCAGTCTTGGTTTGCTTCGTTCCTTCAGAACAGAACACAACGAATCAAAGTCAACCACAACCTTTTCAACAGTAAACTGTTCTCAATCGGAGTCCCACAAGGATCCACACACTCACTCACTCTTTTTAACCAGTATTTGGAACCTCTCACCGAAATTGTGAAATGGACCAACATACAATAACATATGTACGCAGCTTATACTCAACTGTATATGAAAATATCATCACCAGACGACATTTCTACTCTCAACTGTGCTCTTTTGAAAACTCAACAGTTGTTCTCTCACAATCGCCTTATACTAAATACTCAAGACTGAATTCCTCACGCTTGCTCCCCACAATCATACTGCTCCCATGCAGGATTGGCTCAAACTACTAACAGTCCTCCATTGCATCACACATGTTGTTAGCTCCTCTAGATCACTAGGCCTAATTCTGGGCAAATGACTAAATATGCATGACCACATCAGTGCAACAAGAAGAGAACCCAAAGCTAAACTGGCCACTTTAAGGGCCACTCTGAACTTTTATGCCAGACTCATCATGGGCTCAAGAAAACGTGACCACGTCACACTAGATCTAATCCAGCTCAACTGACTTTCCCCTCGAAGCAAGGATCAGGTACAAGATAGCCTGTTTGACGCACAAAGTCCTGCATCAGAGCACGCCCATGTACCTGGCATATAAACTTGAACTATTGGATAGGAATCTCGCCCTAAGAAATTCAAACACTCTACTGCTGAAACCACCAAAGTTCAAAAAGAAGAGAACCTACAACATTGCCTTCTCCTCTGCATTTGAAAAAGAAGTCAAACCTTTGCTCCTGAATAGCTACATGCGACAGAAGTCCTGTAACCTTTCAAACTAACTGAATTGACATTAGAACCCTGCCCTCCATTATCTTTTTTTTGTTTAAATAGCTTTATTGGTATTTTCTGAATTAACCATAACTGGCATCATAATGTTATACAGCATTTTCAGATGTCATACGTGAAATTATAAAGCCCATATGACTTAAAATAGTGCATATTACAACAATAATGAGCTAATATTCAATCCACAATTCTGCTGATAGACACTTACATTATGTTGAGTACATATGAAGGAATCTCAGTGCGCTATTTCTCGCATACATTGCCATATCGTGGCCACTGTGTCCGATGTAAGGTCATACACAGCATAATCAGGACCCTTCTCGCTGGGTCTGTACCACAATGCCTTAAACATATGCTGTTCCATCACATCAAGTTTTTTGTTTAAAAAAAATAACCTGTTGTTCCAACTTGAACTCCATTATTAATAGCATAATGTATATTGACAGCATGTGATGAGAGGTCATGCTTGGGTACCAATAAGACCAATTTTTCCATTAAACAAATAGTGAAAACTTAAATTTACAACACTACAAACTGCCATCTAATCAATGTGAGTCAAGGCGCAGTTACACATCATAGCATAATGATCTATTGTCTACCCACCATTATCTTATGGCATGCCTAAACAGAGGCCAAATAACAGCATGCAACTGCGTTCAGTTATGAAAACAGCTGTGGGAACCCTCCCTGGGAACCCCCCCTCCCAGTAGCGTGTGGGGCTCTAGTGGCCTCTAGGGATGTACTGGAGATTCCCTGGGTGCGTGGTTGTCCGTATGTCAGGGTATAACATCTTCTCGTAATCATGCAACTGGGTGCTGACATGCCTGTTACAAATCAGCGGGCTGCTTATCCTCACCATTCAGTGCAGCACCGCCTTGAAGGGCCATTAACATAGCGTCCCAGCCCTGCGCTATAGCGTATTTGCGAAGCCCTGCCGTCTCCACCCTGTGTAGTGCCGTGCTCTCCGCGTGTGCCCAGATTACAAGTGAGCGTTTCCAACCAGCCACCTTTGGTGGATCCTCATGCTTCCATCCTTTTAGTTTTTTTTTTTTTGTTAAATTTTTTTATTGAGGTTTTGCAAATCAAACCCCCAGTGGGGGTGATACATTACATAAGTACCAAACATTCCACATATGAGAGGGTTACATAGTCTTCCATAAAAAGTACAAAGTGTTTTTCTGTGTCATGCAGACTTGACCTCCGCCAACTGTTCGATATCCGATGGTCCGCTGGAGTGTAAACTGGGGAGTCGGATGTAAGGTTTCAGAATGCTCTGTGCCAGGGTCGTGGGATCATGTGAAGGCGGAGGTATCTGTTAGAGTCGTCCTCGTGTGAGTTGTTGTAAACTTGTAACCTCATGACTAGTTCGATAGACTGAATAAAAAAAAAAGGGGGGAGAATATGCGCCGGTTTTGGAACTTCTAGTCTAAATCAAATACAAACTTGAAACCGTAAGGGGGAAGTTTTCCTAGTGTTGCAAGTGGTGGTAAAGCATGCTAGAGCGTGTGTGCCCGATCCGCCTGGATCATGGGACCTTGCCCGGGGAGGGTGTCATGGCCGACAGGCCGAAGACCGAACCGGGAGGGGGGTTCTTGGGGGGAGGGGGGGGGGCGGGGCTCCATCAGAGGCGCGCAGGGACAAGGGGGGGAGGGAGGGGGCCGCCCGTCAGGGGTAGTGGGCTCCAAGTCCCAGATGAGCTAGATGACGAACTAGCTCGTCCTGTATGAGGAAGGTTATGTATCTGGTGGTTGGGCGGCGTGCCGCGGCGACGCCTGGGCGCAAGGGGGAGACGGGCCCGGAGTGTCCACTGGGGCTGTTTCTTGTTTGAAGCATATCAGTATTTGCGCCCATTTTATGGATATGGGGTTCTTGCGCATTCCCTTCATTTCTTCGTCTCGTAAGAGTTCCTCCTCTGCCGTTCCCCACTTGGTTACCGCTCCTGTCCCGGCTGCCTCCGGGGGGCCTGTAGGAGCCCTTCAATGCATGGCAATGGCTCTTTTCGCCAGTAAAAGGGCGAAGGAAGCGAACTTCCATTGTAGTTTCTCCGATTTATGTCTATGGTATGTCCCCAGTGCGCAAGCCTCCCAGGAATTAATTTGTGGTAAGTTGACTAGGTCCAGGAGGATTCGGTGAATCGTTGTCCAGTATTGGTGTAGGGAGGGGCCTTCCCAGAACATATGCTTGAAGTTTGCAGCCGGTAGGCTGCAACGCGGACATTTAAATTGCGTGTCCGGATAGTATTGTTGGAGTTTATCCGGCGTAAGGTAGGCCCTGTGAAGAATATTACATTGTACATTCTTAAATCGCGCATTCCTGGATACTTTTTTGGTGTATTCCAGAGCGCGCTTCCATTCCACGTCGTGGAACACCCTACCCACATCGTCCTCTCAAGAGTGGCGCAGGGTGTCCAGAGAGACATTAGTCAATTCCCCGATGGCCTTGTAGTGCCACGTTATTAGGTGTCTGCCGGCACCCATGCGAAGTATTGTATGGCGTACCGGATGTATGGGTGGCTCCCCTTCTCTTGGATCCCAGAACGGTCATACATTCTCGAGGAGCCGTCTATGCGTGAGGAAATGGCCGTGTGGGAGGTCATACCATTCGACCAGCTGCTCATAAGTACGCAGTTGTCCGTTCTGGAACAGCGCTTCCACCTCCGTGACATCGTGATCGGTCTAGACTTGTAAACTCTTGGTGGTGTAGTGGTGATCTCCCCACGGGAGACCCACCAATGGTAGCAGTGGGGAGTAGAGTGGCTTGTCTCTGGACAGCCTGCGTATCCTCATCATACACTTGTGTGCTATGGAGACCTGGAGCGGGTGGGTGCGGGACGGCCTGGTGCCCAGCAGGAGCAGACGTCTGATGACCGGGAGCGGTATCCTGCCCACCTCTCTTGTAGTCTCTGTTACATTGCGTTCCGCTGTCCAATGGGACAGCCACTGGAGTTGCGCTGCCAGGAAGTATGACTCAAACAATGGAGCTCCGAGGCCTCCCTCTGTAGTGGGTAACTGTAATTTACTAAGCGCTACTCTGCACA
The DNA here is from genome assembly GCF_964263255.1 of Lissotriton vulgaris. Classification (NCBI taxonomy): domain Eukaryota; kingdom Metazoa; phylum Chordata; class Amphibia; order Caudata; family Salamandridae; genus Lissotriton; species Lissotriton vulgaris. Next base: position 892,476,677 of record NC_141689.1, on the reverse strand, counting down.
GGCCATTTCCCCATATGAGAGTTTTGAGCAAGGTGTCCTGGAAAAAGGACCTGGGTGGGATCACCGGGAGATTGGTAAAGTGATAAAGTAGTCTGGGTACCATTACCATTTTCGCCAGGGCTACTCGACCGATGGGTGCCAAGGGCAGCGCTTTCCAGAAGGCCACCGCTGATCATAGACCAGCTAACGTCTTGCGGTGGTTGCCTTCGTACAAGTCGGCCGGAGATTGGTTCAGGTGCACCCCCAGGTATCGGGGGCCCGCGCCGCTCCAATGTATCGATTGGGTGCCTAATGTCACGGTGTGTGGAGCCAGATGAGGCCCCAGTGGGTATACAGTTGACTTCTCCCAGTTAATCTTAAGCCCTGAGAGAGTGCCGAAAGCCTGCAGAGTATCCCAAATTGGAGTCAGATCCTCTGTCACGTCGCAGACTTATATCAACAAGTCGTCAGCATATAAGGATTAGCAAAAGAGAGAAGGGGTGGTAGTGTTCCCAAAGGGAAATGTCCGCACACACTCTACACAAAGCAATTACAATTTCTAAGTTAAGTACACATCATAAGGAAAGAAATAGTCAATAGGGTGCTTTAGGAACTCAAGGCACCTACCACCTAAGGATGCCGTTTGTGCACACTGGAAGTGTGTCACATAAATCCAAACAAAATAGAGAAACTTTTGACAGCACTCCTGTGGGCCAGTAATTATAATAGTTGGAGCAAAAGTAAAGGGCCCCTGGTATATAAGACTCTAATAGTTATAGAGTAAACACAAAACCACTTGATAATGTAACATTCAAAGGCAATGATTCAGATATAGAGTTTCAAGATATAGTCCACTTGTTATTTGTTTTCTTCAATCTTTATTCTTATAATTCCAAAACACAGGTATTCCCAGCAAATTTAGACATCACCAACACGTGTTTCGTCCTACACAAGGACTTTTTCAAGGCTGGAAAAAATTACAAACAATGTACAATGTAATAATGCATTTAAAATACACATATATACAAAATAGCAACAGGTTAAAAACAACATATATACATTAATGTTATGTACAAACTGACCCTGCCTCAGCTATAAACCATGACATATAGACCTAAGTCTGATAAAACATAACCTCAAGTGATCGCAGGTCACAAAGTGTCAAAAACATTTACAAAAATGACATGAGACATTCCCAGTACCAGACACGGGATATCTTTTATAATGAAAGGAATCCCTATGGGGCTGAGCAAATAACACATATGATTCATTCTTTGAACTTTAAAATATATACAAATACACCCACCATAAAGAAGGCGAACTGGAGTGTAAGATGGGCTTCAAATGTAGATAAAATAGACCGAAATTGTAGAAGGAATATACTGTCTGAGGAGATAAAGCACAATAAATAATCTGAGTTAGGAAATTCAAATGACTAATGCCTGTGTCCAAAAATACATGTCCTGTATCATATGTAGAACAAAGTAGGCAGTCACCAAAGAGTTGAGATCAACAGTAGCATGATAGCTAAGTTGGAAGTACATCTATATGGTAATTTTCTGAGAAAACACAACCATATCAAGTCTGAAAACGAGTGGCTGAAATGAAAGGAACTAACGCAAAAACCGTGGTAATGGGTGTGCAGCAACACCGTAATATTCATTTGTAACAAGGAAGCCTATTATCCGAGCACCCATAAGTCAAAAAGGGTGACATGATCAATTGGACTCACCCGATTTGTAAATAAACGGTGGGGAGTTAAGGTGTTAGTATAACAATAGACAAACTTCCGGTCCAAGGTGTCAGTCACAGTGGTCAAATATGACCCAGCTCGTACGCTGTTGGCAAGAAAGAAACGAATATATCACACATGGTCCCGCAAAATAGAGAATAAATAAGCGCTGATACACATAATGTGTCAGTGGAAACCCCAAGTGTGAATGACGCTTGGCGATGAGTAGTGGCAAGCATAAGTATTCTTGAAGGACACAATCTAGTATCACTCCGAGACCAACAGAAAATGCGACAATTCAGAAACAATTTTAAATAAATAACAGTCTCGATAGATGAAGGTTAAGAAAGACACATATAGTCTAATAGTGAGCAGTGTACATGAAAAATGACGTCACAACCTTATAGGGGAAAAAAGAAACTATCATCTAAAGTATAAGCGAGAACTCACCTAGCTACACAATTAAGTCGTCATTGGCAGCATATTATGTAAATGTCAGGTTCTAGTAAACGACCACACAAGTACAGACCGGAATTGTAGCAGAAGTAGAAAAGACAACCATGATAAGTTGATACGCTACAAGAAATAAGGATATAAGGATACGCAGTGCGTCGGCCCTGCCATCGGAATCCCCCAGGCTACACCCTCCCGTCGTAGACGTACGGCCAAAGGTTCAACCGCTAACGCAAACAGGAGGGCGGAGAGAGGACACCCCTGCCTGGTGCCTCTCTCAATTGGGAAGGGATCCAGTCTATTCTGGTCGCGCAGGCCCCACTGGTGGACTGAGCTTGTCTCCCCACCCGCTCTGCCTCCTCACCTGGTGTTCTGTATTGGGTGCTCCTCCGGGGGTCCCCAACCGCTACCCAGCCAGGAAGTGCGGCACTCGAGCAGCGTCGCTCCACCCCGTGGCGCTCCCGGCGTGCTTGCTACCTCTCATTTGGCATATCCTCGTGAGGACTCTTACGATTCATCGTGCCTTACTGCGGCTGGTATGCAATGTTTGTCTATCTCATCTTCTCATAGAACTCTTTCCTGTGGCCTGCTGAATGTTCGCTCTCTCGTAAAGCATTATGCTGAGATTGCTCTTCTAATAGAATCTTCACATCTGGACATTTTATTTGTGACCGAAACTTAGGCTTCGGCGGACTGTGGGATGGAACTCGGTTGGGCTTGCACTCCGGGCTACCTCATAAGACACGCTCCCCGAGTTTCTGGTAGGGGGGGTGGAGTAGGTTACATTTTTAGAGACTCAATCTCCCTTTGGGAACTGGTGGTAAAAGAGGTGTTAGGTTTCGAGCTCATGGGCTTCTCTATCGCAGCCCAGAGCGGTACCTTGATAGCAGGCCTTCTATGCTACAGACCTCCCTCTTAGACACAACAGCCCTTCAGTCATTGGTCGATTTGATCTATGACCTCTCAAACTCCCATGCTAAATTCTTAGTACTGGGTGATTTTAATCTCTGGCCCTCAAGATCTGGCCTATAGGGATCTTTGCCAAGCGTGTAGCAATATTCAACTTGCACAGCTGGTCTTGTACTCACTCATGCCAAGGGGCACACTTTAGACCTGGTATTTGCCGAGAAGGAATTGGTTGTAGTGAAAGACGTCGTGGATCAGTGCTGGACCGATCATTCACTGATCAATATGTCTATTGTTTTGCCTGCTCCGTTAAAATCAAGTAACCCGGGCGGCACTGAGTTTAATCGACAATGGTCTCGCCTTCTTAGGGAGCCGATTCGACCCACTCTATTGCCCAGGACTTTTCTGGTGGAGGATAGTGTGGACAAGAGCTATGCTGTCCTTTGCCAGCAAATCTTGACATCTCTGGACGAGTTGGCCCCTTTGCGAAGGGTGAGGGACAGACCTAGAGGAGCCAATGCTTGGTTTACTGATGATCTTGGACAGCACAAGCTCCTTTGCAAACAGGCGGAGCGTACCTGGAGGAGAGGGTATAAGGAGCTGGATAGGGCAGCATATAAAGCGTCCCTGCAGGTATATAAGACCCAGCTAAGAAGCGCTAAAGCAAAGTTCTTAGAAGACACCTTGGGGAAGGCCTCTAATAAATCGCAGACTCTATTCAAGCTGGTTAACAATCTATCTAACCCGTCCTGTACAGTACCAGCCATTCCGTCTTCCCAGGAACTTTGTGATTCTTTGGCCCTAGCGTTCGAGGAGAAAATTAGGACCATTCTGAATGGACTTTCAGTACCCGGACAGTATGCGCCGTCTTTATCCCTCCCCTTGGAATCCCCCTGCCATTCGGTACCCGCATGGGATAACAACAAGGTAGATTCCTCTCAGATGTCTTGTTTTCCTATTCCCTCGCTAGAGGAATTCTGTGTCTTGGCCAATGGCGTATCCTCAGGTTCACCACTTGATCCAATGCCTCATAAGATCTGGAAGGCATTCCAAGATGAGTTGTTTCCTCCACTCTATTCCATCTGCTGCCAGTCATTGACTACAGCGTCAGTCCCAGACAGTTGGAAGTTGGCAATAGTAACTCCACTGCTAAAAAAGGCTTCTCTAGACCCTCTATGCTCGGCCAACTATAGACCCATCTCGCTTTTACCATTTGCGATAAAAATTCTCGAGAGGTGGGTCACGAGAGCCTTGTCCAACTTCCTGGAAACAAATTCCTGTCTGGATGCAGCCCAATTTGGCTTCAGACTGGCCCACGGCACCGAGACCGCATTGGTTACCGTGTTGAACGTTCTACGAACGCGTGTCGACAGGGGTAAGTCAGCATTCTTAGTGCTGCTTGACATGTCGGCCGCGTTCGACACGGTGGACCATGAGGTTCTTCTGGGCCGTCTTCAAAGCGTGGGAGTAAACGGTCTGGCTCTAAGTTGGCTAACATCTTATCTCTGCAACAGACAGCAAGCTGTGGCGTTACCACCATTTCGATCAGCCACACGACAGGTGAACCAAGGTGTCCCCCAAGGGTCGGCGGTCAGCCCGATCCTTTTCAACTTATATCTCCGACCCCTGGTAGACCTGATTAAGTCATTTGGCATATCAGTCATCAATTATGCCGATGACACAATAGATTTTTTCATTTGAGGGCACTGAGATAGTTTCGAGGGACACCTTTCACCGCTGTATGTCGGCTACAGCAGAATGGCTGCGAGCTAACTCACTCCAATTTAATGGGTCGAAAACGGAAGTACTCCATTGTTCCCTAGACCGTCTCCCTCGCGCGCTACCGGATGACTTTTGGCCAACCTCTATTCCGGGCTTGGTGGAAGCCGCAGAATCGGCTCGTAATTTAGGAGTTCTGTTCGAACCCAATGTTCGAGGCATGTGGGCTGCTAAATTCATATCTTAGCATTAGATCGCCGCCTAGTGTTGGGTCCGGATGATCGCACATTGTTGTCCTGGAAGAGTCTTCGAAGTGTCCTGAGATAGGTGGCTCCTCCCCTGGACTACAGTGCGCATGGGCATCGGCTCCATCCCCAGATTGTTTTTTTCCGCCATTGGGTTCGGATGCGGTCTCGACGTCTCTCTGTCGGAACCGAGAAAACATAACTTTATTCGGCCAAAAGGCCTTGTATTTCTTACGTCGGTATTGTTTGCGTGCGGTCTCGAGTTCTTCCGTCTCTCGGAGCCGGAATCAGCGGAGTTTTGCTCTTCGGACTTCGAGGCCTTCTCATCGCGACTCGACAGCAACTTTTCCGGCATGGAGCGGAGTCCTTTTAAACTCTGTCCGCTCTGTGGAGCCAAATACCCACATATAGACGCGCACCCGGTCTGTAACAAATGCCTTTCACCAGACCATAACGAAGGAAACTGCAGAGCCTGTGCAAGTTTCAGGTCCAAGAAGACACTCAAGATTCGGCGCGCGGTGCGCCTGGAGGCCTACCAAACGGCCCCGGAACCGGACGACATCTTCGACGACCAAGAAGAAGAGGGCCTGAGCCGTCATCTTCAAATCTCCCCGCCCGAGTCGGAGGTCGAGGCGGATCCGGAGGACGACGACGGAGTCGTGGATCAAGGCCTTGAAAACGTCGACGAGGTAGGGGACGTCGAAGAAGTTTATGGGGCCGTGGAAGATAGCTCAGGGGATGAGCTATGCCCCGAAGTTTGCGGACATATGGAACGGGTCACGGGATCGCCTGTCGGCCTTACCCAAGACCCCGTCGCGCAAGCCACGGCCCCGCCTTTAGGCCCGGCCACGGACTTACTTGCTGCGCAGACGGTATCGAAACCGAAACTGAAACATACGGTATCGACTACACCTAAGATGGCCGAACCGAAACTGAAACTTAAGGACTCCAGCGTCCCTAAGATGGCGGCCGTACCACCAAAATCAAATAAAAACGCTGCTTCATCGACTCCCTCGACCTCCGGTCCACAGAGATCGAAGAAATCTGTCGATACCACCGTGTCAAAATCGGTGCCAGAGGAGGGATCCTCTAAAAAGGGCGGAACGCACAGGTCAACTGCTACGACGCCGGCAAAGCCCGCCAAGGACAGCGGCACGGCTCCGACGCCAACTGGGAAGTTGGTCGGACGCGTGGTAGAAACGGAGCCGTCGAAATCGCACGGATCGAAAGCTGCAACATCTGCGCATCGATCCAGGGCCTCTGGGGCGGCGGACGCAGCATCATCGTCCAAGACTCTAAAGGGCCAACAGAACGTCGGATCCGAAGGCAAGATCAAGGATTCCTCGTCGGTGCCAAAGGCAACTGCGAATGAAACGTCCCTCGTCGCTGCTTCACTACAGAGAATTAGGGAGAAAGCCGCTTCTTCGTCGGCGCCGACGCCATCGCCACAGAAAGCGATAGACGTTCCGGTCAAATCTGCCAGTAAACTCCTCTACCTCCTGCCGCCAAAAGAGGCGCCGAAGGCCTTCGCAACAAAATCGGCACCGAAGAAGTCGGATTCTTCAACGGCAGGGGCATTTTCGGGTCGAATAATCGACTCAGAAGAGGATTCGGAGTGTTTTATCGACGCTAATACAGGCAAATTGACCCTTTACAAAAGGAAGATAACTTCGCAGCCGGTGGACTCCTATGTCATCCCCCTGAAGAAGAAAAAGTATCCACAGGACGCCTCAGGCCTCATGGAACCTATCCAGTCCCCTCCAAGAGGGAGCCAAACTCCGTCTCCAGACCCCTCTGACGGTGAGGGATATGGTGAAGATGACCAATACACTTTCCCAGCTAATGAACCAGATGCACAGCCGGATTCATTTGATGACTTTGGGGACCAAGACACCCATAATGTGGGACAAGACCCACAGCCTTTCAGTACACGTGCATCCCCAACTGAGGATTCTGCAGGTTTCCATGCACTCATTGAAAGGGCAGCTGCTAATCATGATGTGGACATGCATGCTGACCCTGTTGAAGAGGATTTTCTATTTGACACTTTTACAGTTTCAGAAAGAAATGTAAAGACACTGCCTATGCTCAAGGGGGTCCTCAAGCATGCGGCGGACATCTTTAAAGAACCTACCAGGGCGAGGGTGGTCAATCCACGTATTGAAAAAAAGTACAGACCAGCACCTGCAGACCCTGCATACATTCGGGGACAGTTGCCTCTTGACTCCCTGGTGGTCGCAAATGCCCGGAAGAGGGCCAACTCCCAAACAACGGGTGAAGCTCCTCCCCCGGATAAAGAGTCCAAGGTGCTAGAGGCAGGAGGCAAAAGGGTAGCTGCGCAGGCTGCCAATTTCTGGCGTATTGCAAATACACAGGCACTATTGGCACGTTATGATAGGTCGCATTACGACACCCTAGAGCAAATTGTGCAACACCTGCCTCCACAGTTTCAAGAGGGCACCAAAATGATTATACAGGAGGGACAACTAATCTCCAACGCAGCCATAAAGTGTGCACTGGATGCCGCGGACACAGCCGCTAGGACCATTAACACTAGCGTCATGCTGAGACGACAGGCGTGGCTCCGCATATCGGGGTTTAAACCTGACATTCAGACAACCATACTTAATCAACCAGTCAATCCTGATAGACTGTTTGGTCCAGATGTTGACACCACCCTAGAAAAAATTAAAAAAGACACCGAAACTGCCAAATCTATGGGGGCCCTTCAATCACAACAGTTTCGTGGCAATACTTTTCGTCGCTCAGGTGCACGTGGAGTCACCAGAGGACAAATGGGTCAGCAGTCACAATTCTCTAGAGGTGGAGCACAATCCTCGTACCCCAAACAGAACAAGGGGGGCTACAGAGGAAACAGCACCAGAGGACGCGGCAGAGGGAACAACAACTCACGCGCCTCTACCCCAAGCAAACAGTGACTCTCTGTCACTGCCCCCCGACCACTTAACACCTGTCGGGGGGAGACTACAACAGTTCCTGCCCGTCTGGTTCAACATCACCACAGACAGGTGGGTGCGACAACTTGTTCAGTACGGTTATTGCCTAGAGTTAAAATCCACTCCACCCAACATTCCACCAAGGCAAAGGCCTATGTCCGCAGAGCACTTGCACTTATTGCAGCAGGAAGTAGTGGTGATGCTGCAAAAAGGAGCAATCGAGCTCGTGCCAGTGGGGGAGGAAGGCACAGGGGTATATTCCCTGTACTTCCTTATTCCAAAGAAGGACGGTTCTCTCAGACCAATTCTGGATCTCCGTCCCCTCAATCTGTATATACTGTCAGAACATTTCCATATGCTTACACTGCAACAGATTCTTCCCTTGTTAAACCAAGGGGACTTCTTAGCAACCTTAGACCTCAAGGATGCTTATTTCCACATTCCACTTCACCCGTCCCACAGAAAATACCTCAGATTCACAATCCAAGGCAGGCATTATCAGTTCAAGGTTCTACCCTTCGGAGTCACCACGGCCCCAAGGGTGTTTACCAAGTGCCTGGCGACAGTGGCAGCGCACCTCAGAAGGCAGAACATCCATGTCTACCCCTACCTGGACGACTGGCTTGTTCAAGCCAAGTCGGAACAGCAGTGCGCCGCAGACATGTCAACCACCATTCACCTCCTTCACGACTTGGGTTTCTCGTTGAATTACCCAAAGTCGCATCTTCAGCCGGCACATGTCCGGCAGTTTCTAGGTGCGACAATCGATACCCTGACGGCCACAGCTCAACCAAACCAAGTCAGGATAGAGAGCATGCAATCTCTAATCCGAAAGTTCAGACAACAACACTCCCTTCCTGCGAGAGTGTTCATGCAGTTGATAGGCATGATGGCCTCCTGCATCTTCATAGTCCCTCACGCACGGTTGCATATGCGTCCGCTCCAGGAGTGCTTAGCGAATCAGTGGACACAGGCTCAGGGACAATTAACAGACCTAGTGTTGGTTACCAGTCGGGCATACGACTCTCTGCATTGGTGGACTCCACACAACCTTTGCAAGGGCCGACTGTTCCAGGAGCCAGTGCCACAGATTGTCCTAACAACGGACGCATCTCTCCAGGGATGGGGAGCTCATCTGCTCAATTTCACAGTGCAGGGACTATGGACAACGCAGCAGCAGAAGATGCACATCAACTATCTAGAACTGATGGCGATCTTCATGGCGCTCAAGTCCTTCATTGTACATCTGTGCAACAAAGTGGTGTTAGTCCGGACGGACAACATGACCGCGATGTACTACATCCAGAAGCAGGGGGGCACCCACTCACCGCAGCTGTCTCATCTGGCTCAGAGCATGTGGAAGTGGGCCATTCAGAGGAACATCTTCCTCATGGCGGAGCACCTCCCAGGGAAGGACAATCAGATGGCGGATCTGCTCAGCAGATACAGCCATCAAATGCACGAGTGGGAGATACATCCATCAGTACTCCAGCCGTACTTCCAAAGGTGGGGTCATCCAGAGATAGACCTGTTCGCCACAAGAGAGAACGCAAAATGCCAAAGCTTCGCCGCCAGGTTCCCACACCCGCAATCGCAGGGCAATGCGATATGGATGAACTGGTCAGGCAAATTTGCGTACGCTTTTCCGCCGACACCTCTGATACCACTGGTGGCGAAAAAACTAAGGCAGCACTCGATGACACTCATCCTAGTTGCTCCAACGTGGGCGCGCCAGGCCTGGTACACCACGTTCCTCGAACTCTCAGTGGTTCCGCATCAAAGACTGCGCCTCACGCCCAGGTTTTTAACGCAGAACCATGGAGAAATTCAGCATCCAGATCCGCAACAGCTCAACCTGGCGATCTGGCTCCTGAAGTCTTAGAGTTTGGGTACCTCAACCTACCTCCTGAATGCATGGACATCATCAAGGAGGCAAGGAAACCAACAACCAGAGCATGCTATGCTGCAAAATGGAAGCGTTTTGTCATTTACTGCACCACCAATGACATCAACCCGCTAGATGCATCTATCCCTAACATCATTTGTTACCTGTTGCATCTTTACAAGTGCAAGCTAGCGTTCACTTCGATTCGGATACATCTATCCGCCATCGCAGCTTACCTTCAGAATAGGCAGCATCTCTCTCGAAAGTAGCTTTCCTGATTGCTATTACGTCACTGAGGCGTGTTAGTGAGCTACAAGCGCTCACAATACAAGAGCCATTCATTCAAATTCATCCAAATAGGGTAGTGCTACGTACTAACCCAAAATTCCTTCCAAAGGTGGTGTCACAGTTTCATCTCAACCAAACTATAGACTTGCCGGCATTCTTCCAAAACCCGCAAACAGTGGCGGAAAGAATGCTCCATACGTTAGACGTAAGGAGGGCGTTGATGTACTACATAGACAGGACACAACACTTTAGGAAAACAAAACAGCTTTTTGTTGCCTTCTCACCACAACACAAAGGCAACCCGATTTCCAAAGCAGGAATAGCCAGGTGGATTGTTAAGTGCATCCAAATTTGTTATCACAAGGCCAAGCGCACTTTAACAATACCCCCAAGGGCGCACTCCACACGCAAATTGGGGGCATCCATGGCTTTCCTAGGGAACATTCCTTTAGAGGACATTTGCAGAGCAGCCACGTGGGTTACACCACATACCTTTACAAAACACTACTGTGTTGACGTGCATTCCAAGCAGCAAGCTGCTGTAGGACAGGCTGTTCTCAAAACACTTTTTCAGGTTTCTGCAGCTGGCACGGGCAACCGCCGCTGATGGAGGGACTGCTATATATTCTATGCTAAGATATGAATTTAGCAGCCCACATGCCTCGAACTGAATATGCTACTTACTAGTATGCATCTGTTCTTGGCATGTAGGGCTGCTAACATTCATATCGCCCACCCTCCTCCCCGGTGCCTGTCGCAGCTGCAGATATACTATTGTATTCAATCATTAGCATGGACATCATTTACACTTTACACTCCATCTTCTGCCACAATGGCGAAAAACAATCTGGGGATGGAGCCGATGCCCATGCGCACTGTAGTCCAGGGGAGGAGCCACCTATCTCAGGACACTTCGAAGACTCTTCCAGGACAACAATGTGCGATCATCCGGACCCAACACTAGGCGGCGATCTAATGCTAAGATATGAATGTTAGCAGCCCTACATGCCAAGAACAGATGCATACTAGTAAGTAGCATATTCATTACAGCTCGATGCCTCTGTAAATAGGACTGCAACGACCTGTATGGGCCTGCTTCGTGCCCTACGTAAGATCCTGCCAATACTCCCCCGGGGAGCCAGAGCAGAGGTAGTGCGAAGTTCTATCCTCAGTAGGTTAGACTACTGCAACGCACTACTTCTGGGAGCTCCTAAGATCCTGATCCTAAAGTTGCAGAGGATCCAAAACATGGCTGCTAAATTGGCTCTATCTCGGCCACGATCTGCTTCTTCATCTGCAGCACTAGCCGATCTGCATTGGCTACCGGTCCAGCAGAGGATTGCCTTCAAGGCTTCATGCCTTGTATTCAGGGCTCTGCATGGACTAGGACCAATACCACTCCAAAATCTTTTTTCTTGGTATCAAGCTGCCAGACCTCTGAGATCCTCCTCAGCGTTCCTGGTGAGGATTCCCAGGATTAATAGAGTGAGGATGGGCGGCCGTGCTTTTAGTTTCACGGCCGCCACATTATGGAATACTTTACCTCTGGCATTGAGGAGTAGCCAAGATCTGCCCTCTTTCAAAAGGGATCTTAAGACCTACCTGTTCCCAAGAGCAATGTAATACACCTCACCTGATGGTTAGATACGGTCTCAGCGCCAGGATACCCTTTCGGGTGACAGTCGCGCTTAATAAGCATTAAATACATACATACATACCCCGTAGTCCACACACGGGGAGCCGCCGCCGAGCGCCATAGGTCCGGTCCATGCCCACCTTAGACCAACTCGGAAGGCCCTACCGGCCTCCGCAGTCCTCGATGTCTCCACCACTCACCCAGGGGGCCTTAGAGATGTTGTCTGGGGTAGGCAGCTCGCCTTACACTCCGCTGTTAGTCCAAGCCGGGTCGGGCCGCAGGAACCAGGGGCCCACTCCGTGGGGGATAGGCCGCCCCTGGCAATACAGTCCGCCCAGGGTGTCACTGGTCGCACCTCCGACTTGGAGCTCAAGGGGGCCGCAGCGTCCGTCTCCTCACCTCCCGATCGCTCGGCATTCCATGGGTGTCACGTTATGGTCCCCAGCCGCTGTTGCGCTATCACCGCCGCTCCACCCGGCGGACGCCATTTTGCCAGGTCGCGCGCGGGGAGCAGCAGCGGGGCGCCGCGAGTTCGTCCCCTGCCCTCCCTTATCTACTATGCAATCTGCATCTAGGGTATCTGCTTATATGTCTATTTATCTGCAATGCACATCTGCTATATCTGCCTTAAAAAACAAACTTTTATGTTTCCTTTCCCAGCTTAGCCAGCCGGCTTCTTTGCCCAGCGCTATGATACCCTGCCAGGTCTTGTTCATGCTTTGTAAAACTTTTCAAATAACACATTTCGCTTCAGGGAGGTTCAGATGGACACATATTGTTAGCACAAAACTCGTAGAATTCCTGTTCCCACTCATTTGGAGCCAAATAAACCCAGTCAGGAGATGCTTACCATTGACTTGTTACCTTTGCTATTTTTGAACTCCTCACAGCTGTTTGCTCATCATTTGTGTCACTTTGATCTGATGGCTCAGAGCTTTCAGGAATAGTTGGTGGTATTCATCCTGACGTCAGACACCTTCTCAGAATCTCATCTCTTTTAGGGCAGTGTTCTCTGGGCGCAACAAACTTTCTTACTACACTATGCCCTTCGTTGGGGTCTGTATCTTTTGTAGTCGACTCTTCATTTGGAACCTGCAGTTAACTCTCTCTGAACTCCCTCAGGCCAAACTAGTGCTGTCCCAGTAGCTTGCTGGTCCCCAACAGCTTGGCTAACCTGATCCCTCCAACTCACTGTTACCACCAGCACTTCAGGAACAGGCGGACTTGGAACTCTGAGAGTATGAGCTGTGAGCACCCAGTTCGGGAGACCCCAGCACCTGGCCGCGTTATTGGTGACCAGGATCAACCGGAAAGGCCCCTTCAGTGAGAATCCAGGCACATTCTGTGCACGTGCTTCTTCACCATTACCCAGTCCACCGGACTAAGGTCACGGCACTGCTCCTGTTGACCGCAAGGGCAGCTTCTCCAACCTGGTGAGAGTCAGAACGTACCACATCAGCGAGACCATTGCAATACTCCAATATCCGATCATCTTTAATATTGACTAATGCATTAGCAGGAACAGCTGGTAGGCTCATCACATGTCCTATGATCACTCCGTGAGGCGACACTCCTCTGTTATCTGGAATACTTCTCAAACTGATCAACACACGAGGCAATGCATCTGGCCACTTCAGAGACATAGAAGCACACAGTTTTGCCAGTCTGGATTTCAATGTGCCATTGATCTGCTCCACCAACCCGGAAGCCTCCTGTCAATAACTGCAATGAAGCTTTTGCTCAACCTTTAGTGTTGCACATAAACATTTTAGGACCTCATTGTTAAAATGAGTTCCTCTGTCTGACTCAAGAGAAGCCGGAAATCCAGAATCTTGGAGTCGACAGCAATTTTGCTACAGTCAAACTGTCTTTTCTTCCAGTAGGATTAGCTTCAACCCATTTTGATGAAATGCACACAGTGACCAAAACATATCTCAAACAGTTGCAATGGGGCATCTCTATGAAGTCCATTTGCATCTGGCTAAAAAGACCTGCAGATTTACCAATGTGAGTCATGATAACCTGTGTTCTACTTCCTGGGTTTTGTTGCTGATATATTACACAAAGATGACATAGTGTCTCTGCAGTTGCTCTAAATCTGGGATTGTACCACACCTGTTGGAAAAGACGCATCATAGCATCTCTCCCAGCATTTGCAGGACCATTGCAGTGCCTTGCCATTGGTGACAATAAACTGTCAGGCATTACAGGTCTACCATCAATGTAATTCCTCACATCATGTTCCCTCTTGGTACAGCCTGCTCGCACCCAACCCTGCTGTTCTGCTTCTATCACCTCGTCCTGTAGCTTCCTAGCCTTCTCCCAAGTGTCTAAGGCTGACAACATCATAGTACAGTCTGTGACGTCAGATGTGTTTTTGAAGATTTCTTAATTAAATGTGTGCACATTCAAAGCACAGCATCTTGCCATCTCCTCTGCATAGCAGTTGCCAACTGTGACCTAGCCGTGTGACCTAGTGTTGGGTCCAGATGATTGCACATTGTTGTCCTGGAAGAGTCTTCGAAGTATCACGAGATAGGTGGTTCCTCCCTCGGACTACAGTGCGCATTGGCATCCTCTCCATCCTCAGATTGTTTTTTTCCGCCATTGGGTTCGGATGTACTTTCCTTTACTCGAAGTTCGGAATCGAAAACAGTTACTCTAAAAGGCCAAAAGGCCTTCCAGTTCGGCGGTATTGTTCCGATCGGTCTAAAGAAACTTAGTTTAGAGTTATCCAGCTCCGGACGTTGAATCGGGCCGCAGGGCCTTCTCGACGCCACGTGGACCGGTCGTCGATGGAACGGACTCCTTTTAAAAGATGCCCTCAATGTAACGCAAAATTCCCACATACAGACAAATACCCTGTATGTAACAGATGTCTATCCCCAGATCATAACTAAGACGACTGCCTAGCCTGTGCCCAGTTTCGATCCAAAAAGACAATCCGGAATCGAAGGGCCGCGAGATTCATAATGCAGCAATTGGCACCGGAGCTAGAAAATATCTTCGACGACGAGGAAGACTTTGTCGAAGCCGAAGAATCGGAGGAACAGTCCGATCAAGACTCCGAGTATGACTCCAATTACTACGTCGACGACGAAGAAGACATCGTCGAGGTAGGAGACGACGATCAAGGGATTGGAGCTGTCGACGACGACTCCAGTGACGAAGCGGGCCGAATCGTGAGTACACCGCCCCACAAACACATTACGTCGGTTTCAAAGGCTCAGGTCGCGGCATCGCCGGAAGGCCTTAGCCAAGATCTTGATACCGATTCTATAGCCCCGCACTCCAGCTCGGCTAAGAATATTCAAAAAGAGCCATCTCATAAGCATCATCAAAAATTGGTATCGAAACCAAAATCAGTGGAACCAAAAACTAAACTGATAGACAATACAGTCTTCGGACCGAACTACGTAGACCCATCGGAGTCGAACAAAAAGGGCGCCGAGCCGAAGGCCAACGTGCCTATACAAACTCCGAAACCGAAGGCCGTCGACCCGATAAAATCGGCTCCGACTGCAAAAACAAAAGGGGTTCTTCGAGAAGGCCTCGATCCCAAAAGGGTCGTCGAACCGAAACAGAAAGTCGACAAGCCAAAAGTAGTTCCATCAAAAACTATCGAACCGAAGCCAAACAATCCACAGAAGGGCATCGAGCCGAAAAATCAAGGCATTGTTCCGAAACAACAGCTTTTGAAGACGCCTCAAGTTCGAAAGGGGTTGATCGAGCCGACTAGAAACGTCGAACCGATCAAAACATCAGCTCTAAAGAAACCAGAACAGCCAAAAAACACAGTTGGACTGCCTAAACTTTTGGGACCAATTAAATTTGGACTTCCAACTGCCGTTGACATAAAGGAAAAAACTCTTGGAACGTCAAAAGTGGTCGACCCGAAAAGCAGTGTCGGACCGAAACAATTAAAGTCAAAAACTGCTGAAGAGGAGATCTTGTACCCAGACCCCTCAGCAGAAGAACAGTCAAAACTCTACATTGACCCTAATACTGGCAAAGTTACTCTCTACAAAAGGAAAGTCAGACCAGTATCCTGTAAAGACTCCTATACTATCCCACTAAAGAAGAAAAGGGACTGTGCTACTTCCCCTATTCTATTTGAGCCTATCCATCCAGCTATGCCTAACACATACACAGATTCACCCACACACTCAGAGGAAGAGGCGATTGATGAAGATAATGAGGATTACATTTACCCAGTAGACCCTGACCCAGACACCCAGCCACAATCATGGGCGGACTCAGTGGACCCTTATAGCTCTACACCCATTCCAGATAAACCTGAATACCCTACTAAGCCTTCCCCTACAGAGGATACGGCTGCATTTAATGCACTAATAGACAGAGCAGCCCTCCATCACAATGTAGAGATGCATGCAGACCCCCTTGAGGAGGATTTCCTCTTTGACACTTTTGCTACATCAGAAAGGTCTGTAAAAAAATTACCTATGTTGAAAGGGATACTTAAACATGCAGGAGACATATTTAAGGAAACCACTAGGGCAAGGGTAATTAACCCTAGAATAGAGAAAAAATACAGGCCAGCACCATTAGACCCCACATATATTAAGGGGCAACTGCCTCTTGATTCATTGGTGGTATCCAATGCACGTAAACGTGCAAACTCCCAAACAACAGGAGAAGCTCCTCCTCCAGACAAAGAGTCGAAAATTCTTGAGGCTTCAGGCAAAAGGGTAGCTGCCCAAGCAGCAAACACATGGTGTATTGCAAATACGCAAGCCCTGCTAGCTAGGTACGACAGGGCACACTATGACACCTTAGAGACACTCCTCAAGCATTTACCTGAACTTTACAAGGAACAGGCTGAGGAACTAGTACAGGAGGGAAAGCTAATAACTAATGCCTCCATTAAATGTGCCTTAGACGTTGCAGACACAGCTGCCAGGTCAATTAACACAAGTGTCATGCTCGGAAGACAGGCGTGGCTTCGCATCTCAGGTTTCAAAAATGAAGTTCAATCCACTATATTAAATCAGCCAGTAAATCCAGATTTCTTGTTAGGTCCAGCTGTAGAAAACATTCTGGACAAAATGAAGAAGGACACTAAGACTGCTAAGTCGATGGGAGCCTTGCAATCCCAACAACATAGGGGCTCCTTTCGTCGCTCCAATTACAGAGGAGCTGCAAGAGGTACCTTGTCACAGCACAGCTCAAACTACAAGGGGAACACGCAAACCACCTACAACAAAAACAATAATAGAGGTGGTTACAGAGTCAATAGCAACAAGGGCAGAGGGAGAGGAGGTAATACCACCAGATCCTCTACCAACACCAAGCAGTGACTTCTTGTCGCTACCCCCAGACCATACAACACCAGTCGGGGGACGACTACAGCAGTTCCTACCTGCCTGGCAAAACATCACCACGGACAGGTGGGTAACACAAATTATCCAAAATGGCTATTGCCTAGAGCTCATCTCTACACTGCCCAACATACCACCCGTACACCGTCCTATGTCCACAGAACATCTCAACCTATTGCAGCAAGAAGTTATCAGTATGCTGCAAAAAGGAGCCATAGAACCGGTACCAATACAACATCAGGGTACAGGGGTATACTCTCTATACTTCCTAATCCCCAAAAAAGACGGGTCTCTCAGACCAATGTTGGACCTCAGGCCCCTAAATCAATACATTCTATCAGAGCATTTCCATATGCTCACTCTACAACAGGTCTTACAACTGCTGCAGCAAGGAGACTTCCTCGCAACTTTAGACCTCAAAGATGCATACTTCCATATACCTATACACCCGGCTCACAGGAAGCATCTCGGGTTTACAATACAAGGTCAACACTACCAATTCAAAGTCCTTCCGGTGTGACAACAGCCCCATGGGTGTTCACAAAATGCCTAGCGACAGTAGCTGCACATCTAAGAAGACAGCATATTCATGTCTACCCGTACCTGGACGACTGTCTAATACAAGCAGTCGGCCCAGCAATGTGCCAGCCACATGTCTCGCACCATTCATCTCCTACACAGTCTCGGCTTCTCGCTGAACTACCCAAAATCTCACCTGCAGCCGTCCCATGTACAACAATACCTGGGAGCAACAGTAGATACTCTAGCAGCAAAAGCATACCCAAGCTCCGCAAGGATCAACAGTATGCAACTGTTCATCCAAAAGTTCAAGCCACAACACTCGCTGCACAAGTGTTTATGCAACTCATAGGCATGATGGCTTCGTGCATATACATAGTCCCTCACGCACGACTACACATGCGTCCGCTACAACAGTGCCTAGCACAACAATGGAACCAGGCTCAAGGACAATTGAAAGACCTAGTGTTGGTAGCCAGTCGTTCATACAACTCTCTGCATTGGTGGAAACCACAAAACCTTTGCAAAGGTCGACTGTTCCAAGAGCCTGTACCACATTTAGTCATGACAGCGGCGCATCCCTGTTAGGATGGGGAGCCCATGTCCTTCAGTACACAGTGCAAGGCCTATGGACAACACAACAAAAGAAAATGCACATCAACTTACTAGAACTGATGGCAGTTTTTCTGGCACTGAAAGCATTCAAAATACGTTTGTGCAACAAGACTGTGTTGATCCGGACGGACAACATGACGGCGATGTATTACATACAGAAGCAGGGAGGAACACACTCCCCACAACTGTCACACCTAGCTCAAATCATGTGGAAGTGGGCCATTCAAAGAAACATTTTTCTCATGCCGGAACACCTCCCAGGCAAGGACAATCAAATAGCGCATCTGCTCAGCAGACACAGCCAACAGATGCACGAGTGGGAGATTCATCCCAAAGTGCTACAACCATACTTCCAACAGTGGGGACAACCAGACATAGACCTGTTCGCCACAAAGGAAAACGCAAAATGCCAGTACTTTGCCGCCAGGTTCCCACATCCGTAGTCGTAGGGGAATGCGATATGGATGAACTGGTCAGGAAAATATGCGTACGCTTTTCCCCCAGCACCACTAATACCGCTGGTGGCACGCAAACTACGCCAGCATCTAATGAAACTAATCCTAGTTGCTCCAACATGGGCGAGGCAACCGTGGTACACAACATTTCTAGAACTCTCAGTGGTACCTCATCAAAGACTGCATCTAACACCCGCTCTTCTAACGCAGAGCCATGGAGACATACAGCACCCAGATCCGCAACAGCTGAACCTTGCAATCTGGCTCCTGAATTCCTAGAGTTTGGGTACCTAAACTTGCCTCCAGACTGCATGAATATTATCAAAGAGGCAAGAAAACCTGCTACTAGAGCATGTTACGCTTCAAAGTGGAAGCGTTTTGTCATTTATTTTAACAATAATGACATAAACCCATTAGATGCTTCAACACAAAACATCATTTGCTATCTTTTGCACTTACATCGTTGCAATTTAGCTTATTCATCTATACGAATACACTTAGCTGCCATAGCAGCTTATCTTCAAAACAGACAGCATCTTTCGCTGTTTCGAGTGCCAGCAATTAAAGCATTCATGGAGGGACTCAAACGAATCATTCCTCCAAAACGCCCACCTTCACCAGTCTGGAACCTGAACATGGTTTTAACCAGACTGATGGGACCACCATTTGAGCCGTTACATTCATGTGAATTACAATTTCTAACATGGAAGGTGGCCTTTCCGGTAGCGATTACTTGGCTTAGAAGAGTTAGCGAACTGCAAGCCCTAACTATTCAAGAGCCATTTATCAAAATACATGCAATTAGGGTCGTGCTTAGAACAAACCCTAAATTCATGCCAAAGGTGGTATCCCACTTTCATATCAATCAAACAATAGAACCGCCAGTGTTCTTTCCAAATCCACAGTCAGTACCTGAAAGAGCACTACATACACTAGATGTCAAAAGAGCTCTTCTTTACTACATTGGCAGAACTAAGGATTTTGGAAAAACTAAACAATTGTTTGTTGCCTTTTCACCACAACAGAAAGGCAACCCAATTTCAAAATCCGGGTTAGCCAGATGGATCGTTAAGTGCATTCAAATATGTTATCAAAAAGCAAAACGCATCTTAACAGTTCCCCCAAGAGCGGATTCTACACGCAAACTAGGGGCATCTATGGCTTTCCTGGGAAACATTCCTCTAGAGGAAATATGTAGAGCAGCCACATGGTCTACCATACATACCTTCACAAAACACTACTGTGTAGATGTTCATTCCAAACAGCAAGCTGCTGTAGGACAGGCTGTTCTAAAAACTCTTTTTCAAACTGCGGCAGCTGGCACAGGTAGCCACCGTTAAGGGAGAGACTGCTATACATTGTATGCACAGATATGAATTCAGCAGCCCACATGTCTCGAACGGAATATGCTACTTACCAGTATGCATCTGTTCTTGGCATGTAGGGCTGCTGACATTCATATCGCCCACCCTCCTCCCCGGTGCCTGTCGCAGCTGTAGCATTCATTCTTTCTTGCATGGACATCTCCTACTTTACTATACTCCATCTCTGCCACAATGGCGAAAAACAATCTGAGGATGCCCATGCGCACTGTAGTCAGAGGGAGGAACCACCTATCTTGTGATACTTCGAAGACTTTTCCAGGACAACAATGTGCAATCATCCGGACCCAACACTAGACGGCGATCTATGCACAGATATGAATGTCAGCAGCCCTACATGCCAAGAACAGATGCATACTGGTAAGTAGCATATTCCTTCCCAAAGCTGGTGCCTGCAAAGGCATTCTTGCAGCTCTGTGAAGGCAGTCATGCAATTGTCATTCCAGGGTACCGGATCTGACACATGTTTGTGTATCTTAAAGAGACACATTAGTGATAGATTCCTTACCTTAGAATAACCCCAGGTGTCAGACTGGAACCGGAAAGTTTTGCTTGGCAGTTCCCCAGTGTCAGTAGATGGCGTCCTGTGGCTCCGCGTCAGTCACTGGCGTCGTCAGCACCCAGATGACGTCACGAACGGTACTTAGGGCCACCCATGCGCGCTGAAAACCAGCTATTTCTTTTTCCGTGCCAGTAAGCGCAGATCCGGATTGAGCATGTACCTAAGTCACTTTTTGACTGCTATTTTGAGACTTTTGTCTCCCCCTTCTTTCTCCTGGTGCACGTAGGGATGGACAGCTTTAAGTCTTGTGGGGCCTGGCGCCATAATGTCGGTGGCGGACCCCCACGATGTTTGTCTCTACTGCCTGGAGACCGACAACGACTCCTGGGACTGCCGGACCATGGCCCCCAAGGGCCTTGCCTGAGCGGCGTAAGAAATTTCTGGAGGTCCAGCATTCGTCATGCCACCACTCCAGGTCTAGGGGACGTTCCCAGGACCGCTCATGGGACTGGAGCCGTCGCTCCAAGTCTTCGCCTTTGGATTCCGGTAAGCGTCGCCACAAAATGAAATCGAAGAAGTGTGTTCGCTCTCCGTCGTCCCCCGTCGCTCCTTGGATGCAGACGAGGGGTGCGGCTCCTCTGGAGCCTGGGAGTCCCGTGACCTATCCGGGTCCGTCAGCGACTCCCGAACAGGTGCGAGTGTTTCCTGCTGCCATGGACGGCCTTTTTAGGCCTCATGCTCCCGCCGGCGCGCCTTCGGACCATGCGGTCCTGTGTCCAGATCCTGTTGGCCTGGTGGCTCTGCCACTGGCGCAAGCCCCAGCGTCACAGGATTCTACGCCGTTGGCTCCGGCCCCGGCGCCACGAGGTGCGGCAATGCCGGCTCCGGCTCCGGCCCCAGCGCCACCCTCGGCACCACACTGGGTGCCGTTTATCCCTCCCTTTCCCCGGTTCCAGGACCATTTTGTTCCGGCCTGGGATCCCCATTGGGAGGTGGCGCCGGTCCGGCCGGCACCATTTCCGGCGCTGTTCGTTCCTTCCCCAGCCTTGCCTCTGCAACCAGCCCCCTCTACAACGGAGGCGGACAAGGACTGGGAAGGGTCCGAGGACCCTCTTGCCCGGCAATGTGACTCGGAGCAAGATTGGGTGGACGACTTGGAGGATACGGGCGACCTCGATGTCTCCTCTGATCCGTGGTTCGCCTCTCCCCCGCCCACGATGGAGGCAGGTGCCTCCTACACGATGGTACTCAGTAGGGCTGCAGAGGCCCTCAACCTCGACCTCCCCACAGTGGTCCTCAAGACCAACCTCCCCACCGAGGTGCTCCAGGCGGCGTCTACTTCGTCGGAGCTGTTGCTTCTTTTATATGACGCCCTTACGGAGGGCCTCTTGGGCACTTGGTCGAGGCCAGCCACGGGGGCCCCAGTGGATAAAAATGTCACCAGACGCCACCGACCGGCACCCAGCGACCCTGCTTGTTGGGCTGCTACTCCCACGCGGTGTGGAATGCTGTAGCTCAGGTGTTCCCTCAATGTCCTGAGGAGGTGCAGGCTGTCCTTTCTTAGGCGATTGCTGAAGGTAAGGATGCGGCTAAGTCCGCCATTCGGTGTGGGTTGGACAGCACTCACTCATTGGGCAGGGCGATTACTACGACTGTGGCGTTGCGGCGCCACACCTGGTTGCCTTCGACTGGGTTCTCGGCCGATGTCCAGGGCTCACTCATGGACATGCCCTCTGATGGCACTTGCCTGTTTGGCGACAAGGCTGACAGTTACCTGGACCGCTTTAAGGACTCTCAGTCTACGGCCAAGTCCTTGGGTCTTTCTGCTAAGAACCCGGCCACTCCTGGTTTTCGTTCCTTTCGTGGCCAAGGTAGAGGCGCTCAGGCATGCCCATCCACCAAGCCTGTACAGAACCAGCCTCAGCACGGCTGTGCTGGCGGTTTCCGCAGGGGCGGGTCCGTCCACCTCCACCCCTGCTGCTTCCGCCTCTAAACCTTCTTAATCTGAGCTTCGGGGAGCACCCCACGCCAGTGGGTGGCAGGATCCGCCACCACCTCCCCCACTGGTGCGACATTCCAACAGACAAGTGAGTGCTGTAGGTAGTCTGCCAGGGTTACTCACTTCTAAGCATGGGCGGAAAATCCGTTCCGCTCGCGGATTTTGCGGATTTTCGGTAAATTCGCGATCCGCGAACGCTCGCGAATTTACCGAAAATCCGCAAATTCGCACACAGCTGATTTTTTTTTCTTGGTGATACAATTTTGCGGCGTGCGGCGTAAGTTCGCAATTGCGAACATGTAGGTGCGGCGGGCAGCAACAATCTCGCACTCGCAAAATTACAAAATTTGCTATTCTGCACAAGAAATCCACTAGCAAGCAGCATAGACCTTCTGAAAATGATGATTTTTATCAGAATAACTCCTCAGGTTGACATTTGCCTGCACTTTTTTGGATTTGAGGCCTTTTGACTTTCTTTGGATCACTTTTGGATTAGAAATCAACTTTCACAAGCTTGTTTGGGGCATTACAGTTGCTGTAATGCTGTTCTGCAGAAAAACGAGTTTTGCAAAAGTGAAAGCATTCAGCAGGTGCAAAAGTTCAAACTAACCATTAGTAACCATTCCCTGTAGTGCTTCCTGACTGGGGCCCCTCCAGAGTTCAGTTGCTAGTTGCAACAATTGTATGACCCTGCTCTGACCCTCACAGCAGGCTCATAAAATAGCTACAAGTAGGCCACAAAGGTCCTGGAAAAAAAAATTGCACTGCAACAGAAAGCAAATTACAGATAAGGAAGCAGGTGCCATACTGGAATTTTAAAACAGTGACACATTAATAAATCAACCCCAAATTAATTCATGTCAGTTGAAGCAGGGCAGGTGTGCTTGCTTTTTCCCCCCATAATCTACAGTGATGATGAACCAGAGGGTGGCATTGATGTACCAGAGGGTGGCATGGGTGAAACAGAGGGTGGCAGTGGTGAAACAGAGGGTGCTGGGAACCTGTGATGATGAACCAGACGTAGAAACAACATAATCGCGACCGTTGCGAGCCGACATGTAAGTTCGCAATTGCGAACTGGTACAAAACCCTCGCGAACTGGCAGAAATCCTTGCGAACACACAAAAAAAAAAATCTGCAAATTCGCGAGAATTCGCGGATTTTGCGGATTGCGAGTTCGCAAATTCGCGAACGCCAGATTCGCAAAATTCGCCCATGCTTACTCACTTCCCTTTCAGTCCTCCCCTCCAGCCATGCTACGTCTGTACCACCACATGTCTGGGGATCATTTGGGTCTTCTCCGACAGGAAGTCACGGCCCTCCTGGCCAAGGGGGCCATCGAGTGCGTTCCAGATCAGGAAGTAGGGAGTGGTTGTTATTCCCACTACTTTCTAGTCCCCATGAAGGACAAGCAGGGCCTGCGCCCCATCTTTGACCTCCGGGATGTCAATTGCTTCCTCTGGGAGCGATTGACGAAATGCTAACTCTGGCTTAGGTCCTGATTGCTGGAGACTGGATCGTGGCGCTGGACTAGCAGGACACTTCTTTCCACATCCCCGTCCTTTCCACATCCCCGTCCTGCCACCCACCGGCTCTACCTGCACTTCACGGTAGGCCGGGAGCATTTTCCGTTTCCCGTGCTCCCTTTTGGCCTTACCAGTGCCCCTCGGGTGTTCACCAAAGTGATGGCAGTGGTGGCAGCTCATCTGCACAGGTCCGGGATTTCAGTCTTCCCCCTACCTCGACGACTTGTTGTTGAAGGCGGGCTTGCCCCAGGCAGTCATCACCACCTCCAGACTACAGCAGACCTCCTGCACTTGCTGGGGTTCTCCATCAACGCGCCGAAGTTGCACTTGAGTGCGACTTCCCCTTCATCGGAGCGGTTCTGGATTCAGCTTTGTTTTGGGTTTATCTTCCTGAGCAACGAGTCCTGGATATTCAGGCTATGATTCCGATCTTTCAGCCTTTATCCTGGGTTTCGGTCGGCTTCTGGGCCTGATGGCCTCCTGCATCCTGCTGGTGAGCCTTTCCGACTCAGCCGCGATCAGCTGCGAGGACACGGAGGCTGGGGGTGGGTGCTGAGGCCGGAATAACGTGGTGGCTTGTCAAGCCAGGCCACCGGGTGAGAAGAGCACTGAGGCTGCGGCGATTGTGGACAGCGACGCAGGCGGAGCCCCGGCCGCACTTCCATGAGGGAGGCAACATGGAGAGGTGCCAGCGGTCCTGCAGTGACATGATCTGGGACCTGCAGTAGGGAGGCAGGCCTGATTGGACCCCGGGACCGCGAGGCGGTAATCGCGGTGGAGGCCTGGGCTCTGGGCTAGGTTGTAGGCGCGTTGCCTCAAGTGGAGCCCGCGTCTCGGTGGGCGGGCGGGTGGCCGGACGCAGTATCGCAGGCAGGTAAAGCAGTATCGGAGGGCAGTGGGGCCAGCGAGCCGCACGAAAGGAGCACTCCACGGACCGCGGGATGCAGGCGAAGGAAAGGCTACCCCTTCTGCCTACCAATGCAGAGACCTGAGCTAGGCCCACAAGATGATCCAGATGCCTGCGGTATCCAGCCATCGCAGCGGACTCTGCGGATTAAGGCAGCCACGAACTACACGCAAACCCTCCCTAGCAGGTAGGCCGAACTGGCTGGGGGCTGTGAACTCCGTAACTTAACCCGGGGGACGGCACTAGGATCTGGACCCTGGGACCCGACGTTTTGCTCAAGGCCTGCCATAAGCCACACCTTAACTGGACCTTCTTGTTCGGTACCACCGGGCGGCGTGTGAGGCTATTTTGACTGCCATAGGAAGGCCCTACTCTGAGCCTTAAGGCACATCCCCTGGGCATACTAGGGAGTTTGTGACAGTGCAGGGGTGGATAGAGGACCCCCGGAGACAGGTGTTTAGTTCTAGAAGCCCCCCACATCCCCCGGTGGCAGGCAATAGTGGACAGCGAGCCGGCAGCAAAGGTCACTGACTCGTGGGTGGGCTGAAAGACGACAGTCCTTGCCTTGTAATCTCTCGACTAGGAGGTCTCCTGGCCCGCACGCCGCTGACCCACAGCAATGTCTACATCCACGGGGGGACAAAGACCCTACAATTAAAGACCTCCTTCAAAAACCAGGCGCAAAGAAAACAGGCGGTCTCGGCTTGGAGCATCAGATGGCCCAGCCCACCGAGAAAGAAGTGGATCGGGCTGGCAAATGCGCAGATGATCCAATCACACAGGCTGTATGGAGAAGCTGTTCAGTTTGCTCAGGGAGGACTTCGCAAGCCTGCAGCAAGACGTAGCTTCCAACATCAAGCAGCTGAGAACGGAGATTCAAAAAGTTGGGGATCACTTGAACTCCCTAGAACGCAGTGGGGACCGCAGGGAAGAAGAAATCACATAACATACCCGGGAGCTAATAGATCTTCAGGAACTCAACGAGGAGCTCTATCTCAAAGAGGAAGATCTTGAAAATCGCTCGAGGCGATCTAATATCCGCATCAAAGGAGTGCCACTCCAAGCAGACGGTGGCAAACTGGAGGAATGGGTGCTCCACTTTTTCCGTCATGTTGCACTAGTATTAAGTGATAGAGATCATCTTGGATTGCACCCACCGTGCCGGGAGGTCTGCCTCTGGTACTGGACAGCAGCAGGATATCCTCACCTGCCTTCACTCGTACTGGCAGAAGGAAATTATCATGACTGAATTCATAACTGGAGCTCGAACTGAAGCTGGAACCGTTGCTGAATTCTGAATATTCAGGGTACTGTAACCGTTAAGCCATTTGTCAAGTTCTTGAGGAGTAGTCCCGATTACTCTCCTGTACTATTTAAATGTAAACTTCCACTAGTAAAATTTGCTCTCGTTCCAGGTTGTAAATTTAGTACAGCGCTATCTGGAACTGAAATTCCCATTGGCACAGTCATATCAGAAGTGTGAAAATTCATTGCAGGAGGCCCACTCGATGTGGAACAGTAAAAAGGTGGAAACCTCTGCACCATTCTTTGCATCAGATCTCTGATTAGGGACAACATTCACAGTGGCAACATTATTAGTTGGGATCGGAACCATGGTGTGTGAATCAGTGATTTTACTGTTAGATCTGAAGAACTCCAAAGTATTTATTCCAGTAGGTACAGTCAAATTGTGAATAGTATTTATCTGTAACCCAGACTTGTAAAGGGCACAGCAGGTCCAATAGTGATGGGAACAGTCAAAGCATTGGGAGTACTTGAATCAGTCTGGTTTATAGGAGCTGCATTTCTATCCTCCTACTTACAAGAGAAATAAGCATCAGTTCCTTTGGTACTTCAAGCATCACGGGAGCATTCAGTCCCTCAGGTGCACACATTTGCATCAAATCTCTATTGGGTGTCTCATTATAAGGTGGTGGGCAGTTTAGTAATAAATCACTCAGACGTTTGTTGTCTGTCATTCTCTTCTTCCTCTTTTCCTATGTCAGTTTTGTCTGTCTCTTAATGCTTTATTTCCTTTTTTTTGCCCCTAGCTTCTCCCCCAACCTCTAACATCAGATACAATTGTGTTCCATGTATTATGTCTGCTCTCCACATTTTCTGTTGAGCAGCGCACCTAGCTTCTGCGTAATGATCCATTTTCTCTTATACCTCCCTTGATATGCTTTTCTGTTTTTCTGTTGAGCAATTGGCTCCCAGGTATTTTAAGCCTCCAGAATAGTGAGTCTACCGGGCGCTTTCATTTTGTATATTCTTTTCCTTACATTTTCTAAAATCCTCAAATGTCCCATAATGAGGGAACTACAAGTCCTCCTCCTTCTCAGGAAGTGTATGCCAAAACTCAAGTATCAGACATGGATGTAATTCTTAGTCTGTCATGATAATGTAATTCCTGGTGTATCCTTGGGCGGTACCTCTACCTAAGTTTTGGCCAATGTGGTCTCATCTTTCTTTACAAATTTTCGCAATGACTGAAAAAATTTAATTTTTATTAAATTCCGTATTCACAAATGATTTCTGTAAATCCTAGAAATATTATTCTCCTACTGTTCACCTGTTCGGCAACCTCAACAAATGACAGCGCAACTATTATGAAGTAGTCAACCAATCCCAGCGCAGCTTTACACTTACCTACCAATCACAGCGCAGTCCCTGACACGTCACTCTCACTCCTTGCAGCAGCTCATGCTTCTTCACAATTTCTACTGCACGTTTTTTCTCTAAACCAAATATGATAATACAGTGCAAACAAATAAACTGTCTGCTCCACTAAAGGTTATCCGGACTCACAAGGTAACTACATTTTCTATACTCATTCACTGCAAATGAAACCTTGACCAGTGGGATTTTACTCTTAATTGATATAGTTGATCCTTGCTCGCCTGAGATCAACTATGCCAATCGTTTACCAGTAATACATGAAGAAAACCTTTACCAAGGAGTTGTTGACAAGGGCTCACGAGCAACACCACAAACCAGCAGACAACTTACTCCGTGTCTTCTACACTGAGACAACCCATAAGTAAATATCTCAAGATCTTAGGCCACGACGGACCCGTTTACAACTTCAACTTTGCATAAAAGCTCTATACTCATACTTGGACTTTAAGCATTCCACTCCACTCAATAACACACGTCCACTTCAAAAATCACAATCTTGGAGCAAAAGCGACAGCAATGTGCATCCTTATTGATACTCACATTCCTTTGCTGCTACACTTTGACTCTATCCAGAGCGATTAGCACTCCATCAATCCTTCTTTTTGCTGAACCCAAACATTGTGGACTCCTTGGGCTTGGGCTAAGGACTATTTTGGCACCCTAAAATATCACGTCACTAAGGAGAACCCATAGCTCTGCTACCAGATTTGTTACAGTGCAAAGCCTAGTAAAAATATTAATTATACCCTCATTTACTGCTCTAGCTGTACTGGGCTCTTTACGATTAGACAAACTGCAGCGCTTTCATTACCACAGAGGTAATGATCCTCTGATTAATCTTTCTCCGCGATAGGTGGGGTGGTAATAAGGGTGACCAAACTCCACTTTAGCTGTCCAATGAGGACCATTAATTGATAGCTAACTCACAAATTCAAGATCAAATTTAAGTACACCACTCTTGAGACCATGCTATAGAAATAAAGGATAGCAACCGGAAGATACCCAACCTCCTGAGTCAAGTGAGGATTATTCTGGCCAAGAGCTCTGCGACAGCAGTGCAAAACAAACAAAGTAACACTTGATGTTCTATCAGAGCTCGAAAATGTATAGCACAGTCAAAACGGAAGAACCACAGGACACAATAATAGACTCTGACAGAGCTTTTATATGAAGTTGGTTTTAGTATTAGAGATTGAAACCTCATTGCCACAAGAAATCTCTTCAGACGTTCTGTTAGGAATATCACAGTTTTTATAACAGTGCCAAGTATTTAAGCAGGCTATCTCGAATTAAGAACAGTTACAAAATTAAAAATGTCCTACCACCATTAAGGCAGAAGGATAATTTGTTTTCTAACGGCTCAGGTCCTAAGAGGATGGAAAATGGGTTCAGGAATAGAGTCCATTAAGGGCGAGTCCTAGATCAAATAAATAGGGAAACAATAAAAACGGAAATGGGACAACCAGAAGGTTCAGTTAATTAACTGCCGACTGTTGCATTGATCAGGCAGTCCAAGGTAAAAGAAAAGTTGATCTAAAAAATCAATCAGCAAAGCAATCTCTTGCTCAAGGAAAAGTAAAGTATGGTTTGCACCTCCTTTAGGTTTTCTGCTTTTATAAGATTTTTAAGATCGTCCCAGTCAGATGGCATCACACCACCATCGTATGACTATCACATATCCGTATCCTCATAGTGCGACCTAGGATTTTCGAAAACATAGAGATGATTTCCCTTACTAGTTATGAGAAACGAAAGATTGAGAGTCCCAGTAAACCTAGTATCAATAAAAAGATGCAAAGTAGACTATCCATAGCAATAGCTGAAATTCTATTCCCACAGGAATATTTCACTGTGCGCAATGAAGAAACATTCAGGAATGTCAGGTTGTAGGCATATACGGGACAAATAAGCAACATTTCACTAGTATGGAATGACCCATATTATTAAGTCCGGGGAAGGTCAGCACTAGAGAATTTTTTTTTTAAAAAGGCCTTTAACTTCGCATTGCACATATAAATGAAATTAGCTCTAACCCAACATCAAATATAATGAAATGAATCTATTTAAATATAGAATATATAGAACTTTCACTAGTCATTTTTCATGAAAATAGCTAACGTTAGAAATACCTTATCACATTTGGATAAAATAATTGTATACGCTGTATGTTTTTCAAAATTCATTTTTCAAATATCATTTTCGTATTTTCATAAACTGTGGGAGCTCTAGTAATACTGTGCAAAGTTTTGAGCTTGTACTTAATTTCTACAGGCTTTTGCACTGACCTTTGTAACTAGTGCACTCAGCAGAAAGCATGAAGAACACTAGGGCAATTATCATCAAAATGTCATCAGTATACGTTAATAAGCACCATGTGTGATAGAAAGTTATTAGTGCAACTTCATTTATATGTATTAGTATTACTTTTTATATTTTTTTCTTCATCTCATGATTTTAAGCATGCTTTTAAGTTGCTTCTAGTACGCTTCTCAGTTTCCTGCTTCCCTGTGTCTGATGTGTGCAACGTGTACTTTCAGTTTTTTGTGTCACTTGTGAATAAACATGTTTTGTATTATGATTTTTAAAATCGTGCTGCACTAAGCTTATCCAGAATAGTTTGCAAAAGGTATTGGAAAACAACCTGTGGGCATCCGCAGACGGACTGCCAGTAACCAGACAGTCATAATATCAACACCTCACTGACAATTATATTTGTGTGGATGCCACATGTTATTGCCTCAGTTCACCAATGACATTCAGACTCGAAATTAAGTTATGGAGCACTTTTCAGCAGCTACTTCGCGATTCTTTAAGTAATTTCTTAACAACCATGCAATATTCTACAGTCTTTTTAGCATTAATCTTTCATGCAATCTATCATTGCCATCCGGTCAAATGTGGTCAACCTGTTACAAGTTATTTTGATGGATCACTGATTCTAGCATCGCCTGGGCAATGGAGGCCACAAAGATGTTTTCATATACCAATAGCGCCCAACCCCCTTCTGTTACAATTGTGAATCATTGCTTGCGTTTAATCTGTGTGATATACCGATCCGGATAAAGAAGTCCACCACCCATTTAATCCTTAAAAAAAGCAAGTAACCTACAATGCTAAGGCTGGAAAAGAACAAACATCAGAAAATCGGAATGGGAGACATCGTTTACAGTGAATGCGATACAACGCTTTCTATTTCAACGCAGTTGTTACAACGACTGCATTGTTACATCGCCAACCACTACAATGCAAGCCGTTTCAACAATTTGCTGTAGGGATCGTTACAACAACTTGCTGTAGGGGCACCTTCCCCACTGTTGCACATACTGGAGTTGGAATAGTAAATTATACTATTCCAACATCCAGCGCCCCCATACAGGAAGTCGTTTTAACAACTTGAGTTGTAATGGTATGCAATGTAACAACGCGATTGTTGTAACGACCGCGTTGCAATGGTATGCGATGTATCGCATGAGTTGCAATGTTGCATATTCAATCGGAATAGTCTTTACAGTGTTTATATGACTACCAGAAGTCAGATGAAGACATGTCCATGATCTGGCATATTTCTCAATTTTCTTTAGTAGACGAGATAAATATTTATGTGTAAGTCATCAAACTCAAAGGAATGCCTAATGTGGCCCAGATCACATCTCAAATATCTAAGCATCCTACCCATCAGAGGACTTAAACAAACAAATTCAGTTTGTCTTCACTTCTGGAACAACCAATAAGAGACTTATTGGGGTAGTCTTGGTGACCGAGTTCAGATTATTAAAATGAATGAGACACTTCTATTTAAGCATTTGCCGTTATACCATTAAAAGTACCTCCAATCTGATTGACTGGGTTGCCGATGCACTCAAAACATAGTAAATAGATTGTTAAGTAACAATGCAACAAAACTTTTGCAACATAAATGACAGAAGTATTTCAACAGAACTCCAATGAAGGGTAACTCGTGGAGTCTTTAATGAAGTATACAGCCAGCCGACACGTGTTTCATCGCACTCGCGATTCCTCAGGGCTAGATGGCTGTGTCACAGTCAGAAGGTCGCTCAGCTGGTGATAATTCCGACCCAGCCGGGCCCGTGACCGATGATACTCGGTATGAGTGTCTCTGATGGAGGCTAAGATTCTCGATTCTGTAAATGTCAGTATTAAAGTTGGTTCTTTTAAGGCTCGGAGGTCACAATATTTTGTGGTTCCAATATTGTAAAAATTGTCGAACAGAGTATCGTTCTATTAAATGATTCGATCTCCGTTTTTATGCCGAGTATGGCTCCAAAACGACGGGAAACCCCAAGCTGTGTAAAGCTCTGGAGCGGCGTGTAGCGCGTCCTGACCTCCGAGCAATGTTCCTGTTTGGTTATGGTTATGGCTCCAAAACGATGGATCATGCCATTTATGCGTACGGCCCCATCTTGGCATTTCCCGGCACCGAGAATGCCGACGTCAATTCCTCCATCCCCGGTGCCGTCAGCTCGACCTCGGTCGACTTCGAATGTGCCTCTGGATCCGGGTTCGACACCGGTTCCGACTCCGTTGGATCCGTGCACGACTCCTTTGGCTCCGAAGATAAGGTCCAGACGGGAGGCACAAAGATTGCTGGAGGAGCAGCATTATAGGGAGGATGAGCTAGAAAAAGGAGAACTTCAAGAGTCAGAGGACTTTTTTGAAGACCTAAAAGAGGCAAGTGCTTTGGAACTATCACCGGAATGGCAACTCTCTCCTCTTTCAAAGGTTCCTTCCAAAGATGTGGTTCCTTACCACACTGTGATTCGTAAGGCGGCTGATCTTTTGGATTTGCAACTCCCGACAACAGACTTTAAATCTAATATTCTGACCGAAGTGCTTCATTCTCTTTCTGCAGTAATTGAACCTTTACTTCCATTTAATGAAGCTATCACTGAGCCAATTATGAAAGTTTGGCAGAAATCCTTTTCGGCTCCTGCAATTTTGAGGTCAGTTGCCAGAAGATATAGGACGGCTCCAGGAGATCCAGAGTTTTTATCCTCTCATCCTGCACCTGAGAGTTTAGTTATTCAAGCCGCCTGCTCAAAGAAATCGACTGGAGCTTTTCCACAGACTCCAGGTGACAGAGAGTCTAAGAGACTGGATCAGGCTGCTAAAAAGGTGTTTTCATCAGCTTCTATGGCTCTTAAGTCCACCAATGCTACTTGCCTTTTGGGCAGGTATATCCATGCTTTAATGGATTCTGCTAGACAACTGGCCCCAAAGTTAACGGAGGAGGACAGAAACAACTTTGTTGAGGTCTTGTCTGACACTCAGGCAGCTGCAAAACTGGTGATCCAGAGTGGCCTTGATACAGCGGACTCTGTAGCCAGGATAATGGGGTCGTCGGTTGCATCTAGGAGGAGTGCCTGGCTTAAGTCTTCAGAATTTTCTCAGGATATCCAGGCAACTCCTATGGACCTCCCATTTGATGGTTCTGGACTTTTTGGGAAAAAGGCAGGTTCAGCTTTAGAAAGATTTAAAGAAAGCAAGGCTACAGCCAAGTCCATGGGTCTGCAGACACAGCCTGTGGGTTCTTCTTATAGGAAGTTCAGGGGCTTTGGAAGGTCGTCCTTTCGGTCATACAGGCAACCTCGGAGCAGCAGCAGAACACCCTATAAAAGTCATATAGGGGCAGGAACAGAGGTCGCCCACAGTGTCGACAACCCTCCTCCTCCTCTTCCTCTACCTCTCCCCCTCTTACCATAGCAAAGCAGCCCTAGATCCTCCATTCTGGATCATGTTGGTCCTGTGGGGGGTCGGCTTACTCCTTTTCTACAAGATTGGGAATTGGTCACTGCAGACCGTTGGATTCTCAATCTTGTAGAAAATGGGTTTGCTCTTCCCTTTCGGGAATTCCCTCCAAATTACCCTCCTTGCCAAGGAGCTTGCTCGGAGGACCATCTTTTTCTCCTGCAGGAGGAAGTTCTAACCTTGTTAAGAAAAGGTGCGATAGAGGTGGTTCCAGAGCAGGAAAGGGGTCAGGGTTGCTACTCCTGGTATTTCCTGATACCCAAGAAGGATGGCAGATTACGTCCAATCCTGGATCTCAGGGTCTTGAATCTTTTTCTGAAGCAAGAAAAGTTCAAGATGCTCACCCTAGCGCAGGTTCTTCAAGCACTGCAGCAAGAGGATTGGATGGTGTCAATCGACTTGCAGGATGCTTATTTTCATATCCCGATCCTGAAGTCGCACAGGAAGCATCTCCGTTTCACGGTGGGGTCGCAACATTATCAGATTGCGGTCCTCCCATTTGGACTTACTACTGCACCTCGAGTCTTCACCAAGGTGATGGCAGTGGTGTCAGCCCACCTCAGAAGATCGGGGATTCCAGTTTTCCCCTATCTGGACGACTGGCTGATCAAAGCAGAGTCACCAGAGAAGGTGTGTCACCATCTGCAGGTGACAACCCAGCTGTTTTACAAATTGGGTATTTCGATAAACGTACCCAAGTCTCACCTGGTGCCCTCACAGCGCATCCCGTTTATAGGGACGGTACTGGACACTACTGTCTGTCGAGCATTCCCTCCTCCTCAAAGGATTCTCGATATTCAGGAAATGATTCCCTTGTTTTACAATGGAGCGGTTGTTCCAGTCCTGAAGGTCCTTCGTCTGCTCGGTCTGGTTGCTTTCTGCTAGCACATGAGAGCGCTCCAGTGGTGCCTCCGCAGGCAGTGGTATCAGCACAAAGGAGATCTCAGGGAGTCTGTGAGGATCTGCAGAGAAGTTGCAGCGGATCTGTCTTGGTGGAGCTTGCAGGGCAATCTGGATCAGAGAAAGCCCTTCCATCTCCCTCAGTCGATGGCCACAGTGATAACAGATGCATCCGCTCTAGGGTGGGGTGCTCATCTGGGGGATCTGGAGATCAAAGGTCTTTGGCCTCCAGAGAAAAGGTTGCTTCACATCAACCTTCTGGAATTACGGGCGATACTTTTGGCGCTCAAGGCCTTTCTCCCTTCCCTTCGCGGTCAGTCGGTTCAAGTCCTAACGGACAACACTACCGCAATGTGGTATGTCAACAAGCAGGGGGGAGTAGGGTCGCATTGTCTCTGCAGAGAGGCTCTATGTCTCTGGTCCTGGGTTCGGGATCATCAGATTTGTCTGATGCCAAATCTGGCCAGAGTTCTAAACGTATGTGCAGACATTCTCAGTCGGCAGTTCTCAGCCGCCCACGAGTGGAGGCTTCATCCGGAGGTGGTTCGTCACGTCTTCCGGATGTGGAGAACTCCTCGGGTGGACCTGTTTGCCACTCACGAGAACGCTCACTGCCCGTCATTCTGCAGTCTCCAGTATCCGATGAAGGGGCGCAGGGGGACGCGTTTCAGTTGAGTTGGGGCTCTCAACTCCTTTACGCGTTTCCTCCCATACCCTTGATTCCTCGGGTTCTGAGGAAGATTCGCCAAGACCGGGCCCAAGTCATATTGATCGCCCCGGATTGGCCAAGAAGGGTGTGGTACACGGATCTTCTCCACCTCTCCTCGTGCCCAATGCTCCGTCTCCCTTTCAGGGCAGATCTCCTCTCGCAGTTGCAGGGGCAGGTTCTACAACCCCACCTCCAGAGCTTACACCTTCATGCCTGGATATTGAACAGGGCAATCTGAATTCTTTCTATCCCTCCCGCCTGATGTTGTGGATGTTATTCTTTCAGCCAGGCAGCTTTCCACCAAGTTGATTTATTCCTATAGGTGGTCCAAATTTGTTTCATGGTGTGGAGAGAAGTCTATTGACCCCTCAAGGGCCCGCTTATCCAACATCCTTCAGTTTGCTCTTTCTTTAGCCCAGCAGGGCTTTTCGGTGGCTACTGTGAAGGTTATTTGTCTGCGTTGTCGGCATTCCTTTGTTTGCCGGATCAGCCGTCATGATTTTAAATCTCATATTGTGTTACGTTTTATTAAGGGCCTTACCAACAAATTTCCGCCCTCTTCATTTATTGTGCCTCAATGGGACTTAAATCTTGTCTTAACCTACTTGATGGGTTCTCCTTTTGAGCCCTTGCACAAGTGTCCCTTGAGACTGTTGTCTTTTAAAACTGTATTTCTAGTTGTTATTACCTTGGCAAGGAGGGTAAGTGAGCTCCAAGCTGAGTTCAAACCCCCATTCTTGTCCATTCATGCTGAAAGAATGGTTCTTGGGACCAGGGTTGCTTTTCTGCCTAAGGTGGTAACTCCCTTCCATCTGGGGCAGTCCATTACCCTTCCTTCCTTCTATCCTCCCCCACACCCTCACCCTTCCGAGGAGGAGGAGCGGCTTCACCGCTTAGACCCAAAGAGGGCGGTGAGCTTCTACCTTGATAGAACTAAAGACTATCGTGTGGATGACCAGCTCTTCGTGGGTTTTGCCGGCTGCAAAAAAGACAGAGCGGTGCACAAGCGTACACTTTCCAGATGGATTCTCTTGTGCATCAAGATCTGTTACTCTTTGGTCGGTAAGGAACCTCCAGAGGGTATTAGAGCTCGCACTACTAGAGCAAAGTCTTCAACATCTGCTTTGTCTAGAGGTGCTCCTGTAGAGGACATTTGTAGAGCGGCAACTTGGGCTTCCCTCCACACCTTGGCTAAGCATTACTGCTTAGATTCCGAGGTGAGGAGGGATGGCCACTTAGTGCGTTCTGTCCTATAGGATTTCTTGGTATAGAAGAGTGTACACCCTCCTCCGGGAGTGGGTCTGCTGTGGGATTCTATTCACAAGGTGAGGAATCCACTGGCAGATGTTTCCATCAGAAGAACAAGTTACTTACCTTCGGTAACGCTTTTTCTGGTGGATACAATATCTGCCTTTGGATTCCTCACTGACCCACCCGCCTCCCCGTTGTCTCCTTTTCTATAACTGCAAACTGTTTATTTTATGATTATATCCTTCATTGGAAATGTTTAATTGGTCTTGCTTTCAGCATTGATTTCACACTGTGTGTGTTAGTTTGAATACTGTGTACTGTGTATACTGTACCTATTTGTCGGTCCGTCCGTGTGCCTCGAGGGCACGGAAAAAAGGGCGGAACTAACGTCATCACGCTGACAAGGCTCTTTTATGGTTGCGAGCGGAGTCTTTCCTTTGTGACGTCGTCTACGTCCTCGTCGGCGTGGAGAGCTACAAAAGGTTCCGAATGTTGCTGGCTGAGGGGATATTCACAAGGTGAGGAATCCGCAGGCAGATATTGTATCCACCAGAAAAAACGTTACCGAAGGTAAGTAACTTGTTCTTCTGTGCATCCCATTGCCAACTCATACCCACAGCCTCAGAGTGGAATGCTGCTAGGGAAAGCCATTTCTTCCCCAGCCACTCTTTGTGCTCACAAAAGATTCAGTGTAGTATATCCAACAGAAGAATGCTTTTAGGTAAGTAAACTTTCTGCTGTGACATGCACTGTGCCATCCTAAGGGACCCCTCACCACACTGCCATAGCAGACTGCGTGAAATGGTGCAGACAAAAGGGAAAACAAAACATGGCACACAGCCTGTGTGCCATGTCTACAGACAATGGATGCAATAATTGCAAGTCACCCCTACAACAGTCTTTACAGCCTAAAGCAGGTTGCATTATACTACATGTGTGGACATATCTGCATGAACAGATATGCCCCTGTGACGTGTAAGTTGATTCTGGGATTTAAGCCATCTTAAGTATATGTACTGAGAACTAGTGATTACGAGTTCCCCAGCTACATGATGGCTTCACTGGAACCAGTGGTGTTTGGTATCAAACACCTCATATTAATAAACCCACACTGATTCCAGTGATGGATTTATTAATGCATGGGCCCAGAGGGTACCTTAGAGGTACCCCCTGAATCCTACTTATCCTCTAATGTGCTGGCTGACTGGTACAGTCCAGCCTGCCTCCACAGACTTGCATCTTATTTTTATAGGAGGTGAGATCCCCGCTCTCAGAAGTCAGGAACAATGCCTGGTCTGGTAGGGTGGTTCTGAACTGGGGTGGCGTAGTGAGCTAAAGAACAATGATGGATTCAACCTCGATCTGTGAATGTGGGTGAGTGTCTGAAAAGTTTCAGCGCTCCTTCCATCATCTCCTTGTGTTTACTTTGTTCACCCTAAGTTGGCAGGGTATGCCCAGATGTGGGTCCCATGCTCACTTTGCCATTGGATTCAAGCTAGCTTGGCTAATTCGGGGTGTTACCCCGAAACTGGTCCCAGGATGCTTGTTTACGGTCCAGGGAAGACCGGGCTTGGCAGTTCGGGCTGGACTGTTCCCATGAGGCACAGGGTCAGACTGATTTGCATATGGCCATGTCTGAACTGGGGTGGCGAAGTGAGCTAAAGAACGATGATGAATTCTACCCAGTTCTGTAGTAGGGGATCTCTGTGTATAGTCATAATCTAGTGAATAGTCCCGCCCATGTGCATGGACCCCGGCAATCAAAAATAATCTCTTAAGTTGTCAAATCATGCAGAAACTGCAAAGACACTTAAGAGAGAATTTAAAGACAAATAATGCAGCCTATATCCACAGGCTACACTGTCCAGTACTTCAACTAGAAATTCCACCAAACAAAACCACACACAACACAGCCTGCCGAGTTTCTTCGATAGAGAAACTTGCCTCTACCAGTAAAAGACTCTGGAATGATAGAGAGGAAGGCATGGACAGACAAGCCCCATAGGCTGCCATTATGTGGCTTAAATAGGATACTGTGCCTTTAAGAGAACTTTCCAGAACTTTCTCCCAGTATCCCAGAATGCACAACAGGTCCCTTTTACTTTCAGTTCTTTTTTCCGGCTCCTGCTAACAGGACCCTGGCATTGAGCTCTCCCCTTTTTAAAGGTTTATTGGATTTTTGTTAACTTTTTTGATAAAAGTGTTTGCAGTTTATATTTCTTGGTATTTCCCTTCACTCCTGTGTGTTTGTTGAGGCTTTTTAGGGCTCTAAAATGCCTGCTCTTTTCGACAAATGCCCAGCATGTGGAAGGAAGAAGTCCAAGACTGATCCACACAACGTCTGCATTATCCGTCTCCCTGAAGCACATGTCCCTGAAGACTGTGACATCTGCCAGCACCTTTCAGCAAGGACCCTGAGGGAAAGGCTGAAGATTAGGCTGCAAGGCCTGGAGGAGAGACGACTGCAGGCTGCAGGTGGGTCTGGGCAGGCTGGGAAGGTTCCCTCTGCCTCTGCTGAGGCCTCTCGGGGGCTCCCCAGAGGCAGGAAGACCAAGAAACGGTCTGAGGTTCCGTGACAATTGTAAGTGGTGTTTTCGACTCACACGAATATGGTCGAGTCTAGTATCTATGAACCGCAAATGACGAGTTTAGCAAGTGTGCGCAGTTTCGCTGTGCTAACTTAAACCGTTCGTTTGTTATGTGGGTTTGTCATCTGTACCCACGGGTTCCATCTTAGATACGGCATCCATTTTGTCTCTTGCCCTCAAGTAGCCAGCGAGCGGACGCTGTCCGCTTCGCGACCCTGGGACTCCCAAGATATTTGCGGAAGACACATGTTCTTTGAAAGTGTCTTTATGACGAGGGGGATGCTACTGTAAGGCAGATGGCGCCGCTCGAGGCTCATCTTGCCGCACGGGCTTATTGTCTCAGTTGTGCATCTCATTAGGCACGTCCCTTTGATGCCTGTATCTCGTGCTTCTCGACACTCCCCTTTTACACCCTTTCCGATCTCCCCACTGTCTCCGTCTTCCTCTGCACCTGTCTTCGTTCCTGTTTCGATCTACTTTACTGCTGATTGGAATTTGCTAATGGTGGGAAGATGGGTTTTTACAGTTGGGAACCGCCAAATGTTTCCGCACTTATGTTCCGGACCTTGTGAGTTTCAAAGTGATCTAAGCGACCCCTCTGAGAGCGACTTGTGGGAACCAGGTTGTAAACTATTGTGTATCATGTTATCCTATGGGTAGAAACTGTATAAAAGGAGCGATCCACAAATACAATTTGAAGCAGTCTCCCCGAACTACACTCGATGTACTTCTTGTGACTTCTGTGTTCCCTGCAGTAAATAAACCTTGACTCTTTGACGCCGAAGGAAGTGTCCCGTGTCTCTGTGATTTGTACGCCGGAGCAGGTTACCCACGAAGGTTTCAGGTGTTGTGCCCTGGCACCGCTGGGTCCAAAGAACCCAGTCCTTCAGTTGGCGCCCAACGTGGGGCTGCATCAGTGGTACCGGTCCAAGCCTGACGATCGTGAGGAACTTCGTGTGAAATCTCCGAGGGAAGGTGCACCCCGCTTCATCGATCCTGTTGTCGAAATAAGTGGCCCGAAGACTTTTCCCGCGAAGATTCCCGCCTCCTAACGGCTGCGACGGACTGCTACCCTGACTGTAGACCTGTTTTGGCGCCTGGCGTAGACCTTGGTATAGCGAGACGATTAGACGGGCCTTCCTGAGGACGCCATTGATCTTTGAGTTAAGTATTTGTGGGTCGCTCCCAGAGTTCTTTGTTGTAGACACTTTAGCGAGTGTCTTTGTTGTAAACACTTTAGCGAGTGTTTTTGTTGTAGACACTTTAGCGGGTGTCTTTGTTGTACACGCTGTGTGAGTGTTTTTGTCGGTGACACTTTGCTAGCGTACTTTGTTGTTGTTGTATTTGTTTGACGACTGCAGCCGCCAAAGACCGAGGGTTTAGTTCTTTGCTGGGACTTGGTAAATCCCGAAATCCCGTAACCCTTGAAGTTTGTGAAACTCGGCTAGTGTGCAAGATGCCTGGTCGCAGTACTTTGTTCAGTTGCTTTAGACCTTGTGGTGCGGATTCCCTGCTGGAGGACTCGTGTCCGATACCTCCGGTTGGAACTCCTACATATGACTTATATAGCAAACATGGGCTAGGCCCGATTGCTTTTAACGATTATTGGATCAAATATACAAAGAAAGACGGCGATCTTCGTTGGCCACCTCACGGTAGCTTCGAAGCGTCGATCTTAGATAATTTGGAAATAAAGTTGTTCGAACGTAAATCAAGGCCGGCCATGTTTGACGCCTTTCGGTTCTGGCGCAAAGAAGCCCGACAGAAAGAGATCAGACAAAATAAACGTAGTCAGCGAGATACTGTTGCTACTATAGTGAAGAAAGCTGAGCAGTTTCAGCGTGATAAGGAGGATAAGGATAAGGAAGTGTTTGAGAGATTACAGCGTATGTCCATAGACAAATGCTATCCTGTTTTGTCTACGGAGTCGGATAAGAAGGAAGAGGCAGTTGAGGATTCTTTAATGTCCTATCTTATGAAGTCGCCACCTCCGTACGTACAGGGTACCGCAGCTCCTGTGGTCCCTGCCGTACCTGTTCCACCAGTTCCTCAACCTGCACTTGCTCTTCCGACTGTTCCTGCTCCTTTGCCTCTTTCTATTCCTACTGCTCCTCCGCTTCCACATACTCCTGTTCCCGCTACTGCTCACGCTACTGCTCCTGTGTTGTTAACCCCTGTTGCTGCTAACGTCTCTACTCCTTCTCTTGTTAGTCCTGTGTCTTACTCTTCTCCCTCTACTCGTAATCGTGATTCTCCCCTTGCGACAAACTTCTTTCAGTCGCTCGGACCTGTTTTTGGGTCTGCAGGTTCTGATGGTCCACAGAGACGTAGCCAGCTTCCTGGTAATAGAGAACGTGTTGCGCTATACAATATGGCGATGGGTTGGATGATAAACCCTGTTAGAAATCCACCTCGTGTTGTCCTCGAAACGTTTGATCAATTCAACATACCTACTCAGAGATATGTGTTTGATGAAATGTGCAAGTTCTTACATGATCAGATAGCGGACAATGCGCCTGACGAGGTGCTGACCGCCCTGTCTGAACTCCGGCTTCAGTTCGCAACTGGACTGATAGTCGACACTAATGTCCGACGTGCTATTGAACGGTTGCTATCTCTTCGTCCCGCTCCTATTCCTCATGCATTGTTCGTTGAGGACATTGAACAACGAGATGGGTCTGGCCAATATCCTATGCGAGAAGTTCCGCCAGTTTGGGTACCCGCTGATAATACTAATGCTAATGCTCCAATACCAGCACATTTCCAGAGAGTGTGGATACACCTCCCTTGGAAACGATCGGAAGTGCTTCAGGTGAAACAAACTTTGCCTGATCCTCGCAAAAATCCTGCGGGGTATTACAAAGAATTATCGCAGCTCGTAGACGCTACGATAATGAATCTGGCCGATATCGACATGTTGTTTGGCAATGTCGTACCGCAACCGGTATGGGCCAAGATTCGTCACCAAGATCACGCGAATGAATTAGGTGGTGATTGGGCTGCCATTACAGCGGCAGACGCTGGACAAGTGGCTGCTACTAAACCCGATCAGTTGATTG
This sequence comes from Lissotriton vulgaris, assembly GCF_964263255.1. Classification (NCBI taxonomy): domain Eukaryota; kingdom Metazoa; phylum Chordata; class Amphibia; order Caudata; family Salamandridae; genus Lissotriton; species Lissotriton vulgaris. The sequence goes on along the minus strand of NC_141689.1, from coordinate 892,434,681 downwards.
AACTTCTTCCCCAGCGAATCATTACGTTAATGAAAACGCTTATGCCAGCTATGAGGGTAAATTGGGACAAGTTGTCAGCCTGTAAGCAGAAGAAAGATGAGAGTGTTTCAGACTTCTTTACGAGGTTCGAGGAAACATTCGTCGATCATAGTGGGCAGGATATGGGTACTGAGGGTGGACAGAGGTTGTTTGTGGATAAATTTGTATCGAACTTATTGCCCGACTTGTGCAATAAATTGAAAAATTCAGAAAGTTCATGGGCCGTTTCTACCTCAGCTCAGATTCTGGCTACGGCACAATATTACGAAAATAGAGAAAAAGAGGAAAATGACCGTGCCGATAAAAAGACGAAAGAGCTGAAAACTAAAGTGTTGTTACAACAAGCATATCCGCCGCGTTCTAATCAGAATGCGCCTCAGCAGAATAGATCGCAGTCGCAATCAAATCGATCGCAGCCGCGTAATGATTCATCTTTTCAGAGATCTTCGTTGGGGTACAACCAATGTGCTTATTGTAGACAGGAGGGACACATTAAATTCAATTGTCCTGCTTTGAATGACCGTAGTGGTGGTAATTCGTCTAGAGGAGGTCGTGGTGGTGCACAGCACGCATCACGTGGTAGAGGTCGTGGTGCTCAGAACGACTGTTCTGATAACTCGTCAAATTCTAATAATTGTTTCGACCAACGTGGATCATCGCAAGGACGATCTGCGCAGTACAATGTAGACGATTATTACGTCGATCAGGGAACTGACGATAGTAATTACTAGGACAGCCAAAGACAAGGAGAGGGAGTGGTATCAGTTCCGGTTGATCAGAGAGGGCCTTACGTCGCAGTTGCTACATCGGGCGTCGTTGAGCCTTTTCTGTTGGACACTGGTGCAGCGAAAAGTTCTATCATGCATTCGAAACTCCCTGGCGCACCTTTGTCTGGCTTAACAAATGTATCTGTTGGATTCTCTGGCGCCCCCGTTAGCAATCCAGTTTCGCGCCCTTTGCCCCTTAAAATTGGGCCTCGTGAGCTCGAAGCTCCGTTGATTTTAACCACTGGTTGTGGTGAAAATCTTTTGGGTCTGGATTTGCTTAAACGCTTGTATGCGACTTTGTATTGTTCTCCTGCGGGTATAAAGCTTACGTTAGGAGAGAGGGTAGTCTCTCCCATGTACTTGTCCCTCGATAAGCTTCCACCGGAATTGAGTTCTCTTCCTGCATCTTTGTGGGCGACGGGTCCAAACGACGTGGGCCTACTTGATATCTCCCCTTATGTTGTTCAGTTGAAATCGAATGTGCGATTGCCACGTATTCCCCAATATCGTATCTCCCTGGATGGTGAACGAGCTTTGTTAGCGATCATCTATGATTTGATCGAGAAGGATGTCATTGAAGAAACTCGGGGAAACGTGTGCAATAGTCCTGTACTGCCCATTCTTAAACGTACTGATCCTACCAAACCGCCTGTTTATCGTTTTGTTATTGATTTACGGGAGGTGAATAAAATTGTGGTTCCTCAATTCCCTGTTGTGCCTGACATTACGGCGCTACTGACTCTGATTCCAGCTACGGCTTCATGGTTTTCGGTGATTGATTTGAAAAATGCGTTTTTCAGCATCCCGATTGCCGAAGAGAGTAGGGACCTTTTCGGTTTCTCTCTTGGTGGACGTAGCTTCCGGTTCAAACGCGCTCCTCAGGGCTACTGTGAAAGTCCATCGATTTACAGTCAAGCTTTGAAGGGTCAACTAGATGCGTTTAGGTTGCCGGTTGGTGCGGCTTTAATCCAATACGTCGACGACTTATTGGTGGCTGCTGATACTCAGGACATTTGCAAAATTGCTACAGTGTCGTTGCTGCAACATCTCTGTGAGTTAAATCACAAGGTGTCACCTTCTAAACTCCAATATTGTTGTCAAGAAGTAACCTATCTAGGTCACTTATTGTCAAAGGAGGGAAGGAGATTGACCCCAGAGAGAATTGCAGCGATTGCGCGCATGGCTGTGCCACAAACCCAAAGAGATGTGCGTGCCTTTCTAGGTATCACATCGTACTGCAGGCAGTGGATTCCTAATTTTTCATTGCTAGCGAAACCATTGGTGGCTCTTACGTGCAAGGATGTTTCGACTCCTTTACCATGGACGGAAGAATGTCAGAAACGTTTTTCTGAATTACGTGATTCATTGTGTTCGGCTCCTGTGTTAGGTACCCCTGATTACAGCAAGCCGTTCACGTTATATGTTCACGAGAGGGAAGGTTGTGCTTTAAGCGTCTTAACGCAACCTTTTGGTGGTAAGCAACGTCCATGTGCATATTTTTCCTCGACCTTAGACCCAGTAGCTAGAGCATTGCCGAGTTGTTTGAGAGCAACTGCGGCAGCTGCGGTCTCCATCCGACAATCAGCAGGATTGGTCATGGATAATATGCTTACGGTGATGGTTCCGCATGCAGTCGATACTCTTTTGAACCGTACGAAAACTCAGCACTTGACGAGTGCGAGGTTATCTGGGTACGAATTGACGCTCTTGGCAAGCCACATTCAGATACAACGTTGTAATGTCCTAAATCCGGCAACTTTGTTACCAATTAGTGCAGAGTCAGATGCAGTAACAGAACATGACTGTTACTTGCGGACAGAGGAGGAAACAAAAGGTCGTGTGGACCTTAAAAACACCCCATTGGAAGACCCGGATGGCATCCTGTATGTGGATGGGTCATGTTTTAAATTGCCGAATGGTGATGTGACTACTGCTTATGCTGTGGTGACATTGAATACTGTTGTTGAGACTGCGAGATTGAATCAGAATTCTGCCCAAGCTGCAGAGCTGATCGCTCTTACTAGAGCATGTGTATTAGCAAAAGGTAAACGTGTGAATGTGTACACCGATAGTCAGTATGCTTTCGGTGTAGCGCATAGTTTCGGACGATTGTGGCGAGAACGTGGTTTCTTGACGTCACATGGCACGAAAATACAGCATGGCCAGCTTGTGAACGATCTTTTGGATGCATTGACTTTGCCTGCTCAAGTTGCAATTGTTAAATGTAGTGCGCATCGTAAGGTGACGGATGATGTTGGTCGTGGTAATGCGTTTGCAGATGAGATTGCTAAGGAGACTGCCCGGAACCTTAGCACTCGAATGTATGTGACGAATTCGGTTAGGTGGCCTACAGAATCAAGTATGTGTGAGAATACTATAGAGAGTGTGAAAGCAATTCAGAATGAGGCCACCGACACTGAAAAGATGAAGTGGAAAGAAAGTACGGGAAGGTTGGATGTGAATGGTTGCTGGATTGATTTGTCAGATCAGAAAAGATGGATGTTGCCTGATGCGTATGTACTGGCCGTTGTGCAAATGGCACATGGGTTAGCACATATTAGCGCGAAAGGTATTTGCAAGTTGTTGGCTGATGTGTGGAAGAATGATGGAATTACTAAGTGTGCTGAACGTTTGGTGAAGAATTGTATGGTGTGTATAATGTACAATCCTGGCAAAGGAACCCCAACTCCCCCTGGCAGTTTTGCTCCTCCTTCGTATCCCTTTGAGGTGATCCAATTGGACTTCATCCATATGGAGCGATGCAATAACCTGAAATACGTTTTGGTTGTGGTTTGCGCATTCTCCCGATGGATCGAGGCCTATCCCCTCAAAGATAATACTGCCTTGTCTACTGCGAAAATCCTACTGAAGGAATACTTTCCTCGGTATGGAATGCCTAGAGTCGTGTGGTCAGATAACGGAAGTGAGTTTGTTGGAAGTGTGATGAGGAGTGTGTGTAAGGGCCTTGGAATTAATCAGAAATTCCATAGCGCCAATCATCCCCAGTCAGCTGGATTGGTTGAAGGGTACAATGGCACCCTTAAACTAAAATTAGCGAAGATCCAGGCTACGACTGGACTTTCGTGGCCTGACGCTTTGCCTCTAGCATTACTGTCAACTAGGGCGACTGTACACTCCCGAATAGGGCTTAGTCCCTATGAAATAGTGTTCGGCCGTCCTGCGAATGTGTGGGGGGTTCCTAGGCCAGGTATATTCGTTGATCTTGAGTACCCGATGTTGATTGACTACTTACATGACTTGACTGCTAAACTGAGGTTAATTCATCAACAGGTTTACGACGCCTTGCCGACGCAGACGGAGGGTCCAGGCCACCAGCTCCAGCCTGGTGATTGGGTTGTCACCCGAAATTTTTCGCGCAAGAAGAATCTGGACCCCCGCTTTGTTGGACCTCACCAGGTGCTTTTGGCCACGAGGACTGCCGTTCGTCTTGAGGGACGGAAGAACTGGGTACATGCTACCCATTGTAAGCGAGTCCCTATTCCTTTGCCGGCAGACCCGTGGGTGAGGAAAGGCATTGCGTCAACAGAAGCAGCGACATTGCCGGCGTTTGTACCTTTCAGTGACGCACAACTTGTTGGTGAACACTCAGTGCAGCAGAAAGCCATTGTTGGAACATTGTCAGCAAAAGACTCAAGACCAAATCAGCAAACTGATCAACAGGACGCTGTCTCTTCGACAGATCCTTTGTTCGACGTGCAGACACGTCCCGGGAAACATCGATATTCTTTGCGTTCTCATACTAAGGACAAATAAATTTTTTGCTTGCTTTGCTGAAATTGATAACTGCAATATCTTCGTTTCCCATGATCAACTTTGAACATTCGTATCATTGAAAATTGTTTTGTACATATATCAGGATTTTTTTCTTGTATCTTTTTCCTTCCACAGCTGAATTATTGTGCTAAATAAATACATATTGTGTATTGAGGGCCGTAGGGCCGCGCGCGTACTTCCTTCTGGACAGTAGGTCTTGACGCTAGGTTAAAGGCCGTCGGTTCCTAGGAACTCCTGGGAATTGACTATTGCTGCACAGAACGAAGTGCGTCAAGAAACGTTGCGGACGGTCGTAGGGAAATGGCATTTTTGAAGCTGAATGATTTGGAAGGAGCTCAGGCATATAGAGTCAAGCTGCAGAAACTTAGTCGTACGAAATGTTTTGTATCCCAATTGTTTGTACTGTTTTTAACTGCTTCCGCATTTTTGGCGGGTGGGGTGTATTACACTATGTCTTACTTCTTACTTCCTACCCCTACTCCTACTCCTTACCCTAACATTACTTCTACTGCTTCTCCTCATTCCTTTCATATGTTACCAGAACACGAACAGGCTAGACGTGTAGAATTCCGCAACAATTCCTTTATCCAGCTCCTCCATCAGCATCAGTTAGTGGTTAACACTACTAATTGTTGGGTGTGTGGGTTGATGCCACATACTACGGGTAAGGGAATTCCATATCTGGTGTTACCGTATAGTTCCCAAGGGTCAGCTCGAGCATACCAAACAATGCTTCGAAGCGCACTAGGTTTCCACCCCTCTCCAGAACGTTCCCCCAAACCGGGTCCTACCTCATGGCAGTGGGTGGTATCGATGATAATACAGGATTTGGAAGATGAGATCTATGATGCTTATCTCATCCCTAAGGCAGAGGTACAAGCCTATAGGGCACCGAATAAAGGGGAATATAGTACGTTCACTAATGAAAAGCAGCTTAAAAGCTCGTCTCCAATATGGGTCGTACCCCACACTGGTAATCTTTGTCTTGTGGGTCGTGGCTCGCAAGCCTCACTTGGAGTAAGTGCTTGCACTGAAAGTTACGTTCTGTCAATGTCCCCGATCCCTGTGCTTCTGGCTGCCAAGGGTACGTACTTCATCTGTCATGATCGTGCATACACATGGTTGCCCGCAGACTTCATGGGCTCATGTTTTGTTGCAAATCTGTTGCCTCCGACGTTTACTGTAGATGCCGATTACCACAAGACTAGAGTTGTACGAGGCGTAATTAGTGAAGAGGATACTGCCGGTCAAGAGGCAGGAGACTTTTTCAAGGGTTTCCTCCCGTTTTGGGGACCTATGGTTAATAGTAGGAACCTGAGACATTTGACTCGAGTGGTAGAATCGACAGCTAACATTACTGCCAGTGCCCTTGGTAATATCACCACAGAACTTCAGGCGGAGAGACTTATGACATTACAAAACCGTATGGTTTTAGATGTTGTCTTAGCAGATCGCGGTGGGGTATGTAAAGTGATCCATTCGAGCTGTTGCATTTTCATTCCAGATAATGCTCCTACTGTCTATCAAGCCATCTCGAAGTTGCACAAGATCTCCGAATCCATACACGTGGATGTAGGGGATTGGACGCTACTTGGTTGGTTTTGGGGCCTGGTGTCGACTTGGGGTTGGAAGATTCTGACGATCATCGGGGTTGTGGTAGTGTTCCTGTTCACGTGTTGCCTTTGTGTGCAGTGTGGTCCTGCCTTATGTGGCCTCTGTGCTACAACGTGTATGAGACAACCATCTGTTACCAAGGGGACTCGGTTGGACAGAGCTATGCTACAACGACATCTTGATGGTCTGATGAATATCGAGTATGATTCCGACTAGTGCTTGCCTACATGAGGGCAAAAGGAGCGTCTGAGGTTCCGTGACAATTGTAAGTGGTGTTTTCGACTCACACGAATATGGTCGAGTCTAGTATCTATGAACCGCAAATGACGAGTTTAGCAAGTGTGCGCAGTTTCGCTGTGCTAACTTAAACCGTTCGTTTGTTATGTGGGTTTGTCATCTGTACCCACGGGTTCCATCTTAGATACGGCATCCATTTTGTCTCTTGCCCTCAAGTAGCCAGCGAGCGGACGCTGTCCGCTTCGCGACCCTGGGACTCCCAAGATATTTGCGGAAGACACATGTTCTTTGAAAGTGTCTTTATGACGAGGGGGATGCTACTGTAAGGCAGATGGCGCCGCTCGAGGCTCATCTTGCCGCACGGGCTTATTGTCTCAGTTGTGCATCTCATTAGGCACGTCCCTTTGATGCCTGTATCTCGTGCTTCTCGACACTCCCCTTTTACACCCTTTCCGATCTCCCCACTGTCTCCGTCTTCCTCTGCACCTGTCTTCGTTCCTGTTTCGATCTACTTTACTGCTGATTGGAATTTGCTAATGGTGGGAAGATGGGTTTTTACAGTTGGGAACCGCCAAATGTTTCCGCACTTATGTTCCGGACCTTGTGAGTTTCAAAGTGATCTAAGCGACCCCTCTGAGAGCGACTTGTGGGAACCAGGTTGTAAACTATTGTGTATCATGTTATCCTATGGGTAGAAACTGTATAAAAGGAGCGATCCACAAATACAATTTGAAGCAGTCTCCCCGAACTACACTCGATGTACTTCTTGTGACTTCTGTGTTCCCTGCAGTAAATAAACCTTGACTCTTTGACGCCGAAGGAAGTGTCCCGTGTCTCTGTGATTTGTACGCCGGAGCAGGTTACCCACGAAGGTTTCAGGTGTTGTGCCCTGGCACCGCTGGGTCCAAAGAACCCAGTCCTTCAGGTCCCGGTCTCCATCGGCGTCGATTGCATCGACGACGACGTCAAGAGGGATGACGACGGTGTGTTCCCCATCTCCCAGGGGCTCCGGGTCGAGACGGCGTGAAGATTCGACGTCAAAGGGCCTGGGTAGGCCGCTGTCGAGACCACCGTCGACGACGTTTTTGTCGTCTACGTCAGCGTCGAGCTATCGACGTCTAAGGAAGAGCGATAGGCGTCGGCGCTCGCCGTTGAGGCAACACCGCCGGTCGCCGTCGAGAAGACGGTCGGCGTCGAGGGAACCCTCGACGTCGAGGACCTCGTGAAAGCGGTCGGCGTCAAGGAGGAGTCGACGCTCGTCGTCGAGAATGGAACGATCGACGTCGCGGAGGCGGCGTTCGGCGTTCGATGCCGGAGTCGCGGAGGCGACAATCGACGCCGGAAAAGCGACGCTCAGCGTCGAGAAGGAAGAGATCGGCGTCTAGGAGTTGTTCCAACTCTCCTAAGCGGCGCAGAAGGAGTTCTGGCGCCAGAAGTCACGCTGGGTCTGGTGGAGGGCGCCGGAGACGGCGATCACCTACTGGAGGGGCTGGTTCCCAGTCCCCTCCCCCGTAGAAGTCACCGGGCTCGGTGTACTCGGAGGTATATACACCACCTCGGCCGAAGGCTCCCCCTCCCCCTGTACCTAAGGAGGATCCTCCCGTCAACCCTCCTCTTCCACCACTTCCTCCCTCAGGACAACCACCACCACTGCTTCCACCGCATGGGCCTGACCCTCGGCCGGAGATACCTCCTGTTCCTCCGCCAAGGTCGGTGTCACTGCCTCCTCTTCCTACACCGCCTAAGGGGACGCCTAGACCAAAACCCCAGGATAGGCCACGGAAGACGCCTCCACGGAAACCTGTGGAGCGCCCACGAACTGGGAGGTCGCGCTCTCGTTCCAGGAGGAGGGAACGATCGCGCAACAGGTCATCCACGCGGTCCAGCCGCCACAGGATGCACAGGTCTCGCTCCCATACGAGGTCCTTCGGGACCAGGGACTACTCTCCGACTTTGTCGGGGTCACCGTAGACAAGGGTGTCGCCGGTTGATGATCTGGTGGCTTTTCACGATCTCCTGTTAAGAGGTGCAGCAAAGTTGGGCATCTCGTTGACGGTGCCCACGCCCAAGACATCGGTAATTTTCGAGACTCTGCACCAGAAACATCTGTCTCGTCCATTATTGCCACTGGTGCCGGGCCTGGAGGAACCGGCCATGGACCTTTTTCTCACCCCGACGGGACTAAGGCGGCCTCCTCGAGCCTACAGAAAAAATACCGGGCTCCCGATTCTGATCCGGCTTTTCTAAGAGTGGAACCTCCTCCAGATTCTGTGATAGTGACGGCGGCTCGCAAACAGCATGCTACCATCCCGTCATCCACAGTCCCCCCAGGTGAAGAGTCTAGATGGATGGATTCGGCTAGGAGGAAGGTGTGTGGAACGTCGGCGACTTCTATGAAGGCTGCGAGTGCCACAGCCTTGTTGGGACGCTATGACCGTGCCCTCTGAGACTCCCTCCAGCAGTTTGTGGAACACCTGCCTCGCGACAAAAGGGAAGATTTCCAGGAGGTGCTGAGTGAAGGGATGCTGGTGGCGAATCAGATCATCAGCGCTGCAGCCGATTCGTCCCTCTTGGCGGCACATGGCTTCTGCCATGCTATTAACCAGCGACGACACGCCTGACTCAGTCTTACGTCACTGAAACCTGACGCACAGCAAAGGGTTGCCAATCTTCCATTCTCTGGCGAAACCCTATTTGGGAAACATGCGGATGACGAAAAGGCCCGCATGAAGGCGGAGGCCGAAACACGGCTGTGGGTCTGGAAAAGCCCAAAGAGACAAAGAAATCATACCGCCCGTTCCAGAGACGGTACGGTGGACAGGGCAGAGGGCGTGGCCAAGCTTCGGGACAGCAACAACAGCAGCAGTTCCGAAGGCCTTTCCAGAAGCGCCCGAAGGGCAGAGGCGGCCAACAGTCGGCACCAGCGACTAAAGGCCGGCCGGGTCTAGGCCCTGAGCGCTTACTTCCCCCGTATCCGTTACCCACTCTGGTAGGGGGAAGCATTACATTTTTTCTGGCAGAGTGGAGAAAAATTACTCAGGACAAGTGGGTGCTGAATATTGTTTGCAATGGATACAGTGTTCGGTTCACCAGCCCGCCTCCAGCAATTCCACCGGTCAGCTCGCAGTTTCAGCTGCGCGTGCTTTAGGCGGAGGTCGATATCCTGTTAAGGAAAAGGGCGATAGAAGACGTACCTCTGTCTCAGAGAGGAAGAGGTCTGTACTCCCGGTTCTTTCTGGTTCGCAAGAAGGACAAGAATGAGTTCAGGCCCATTCTCGGCTTGCGACAAGCAAACATGTGGATTTGCAGAGAGATGTTTTGCATGCTATCGTTGCATCAGATTTATCCTCCGTTGCTACAGGGAGACTGGCTATGTGCTACAGGATGCGTACTTCCATGTGCCCATTGCACACAAACACAGGAAGTTCCTGCGATTCCAAGTCAGCACCAATCATTATCAATACACAGTACTCCCATTCGGACTAAAGTCTGCGCCGAGAACATTCTCAAAGTGCATGGCGGTGGTAGCAGCACACCTGAGGAAGAACAAGGTGTTCGTCTACCCGTACCTGGACGATTGGTTGATCAAGGCCTCCTCCTTCTCGGAAGCTCGAGCACACTTCCAGAAGACGTGCGTTCTCTTGAACGAGCTGGGGTTGCACATCAACATGTCCAAGTCTGTCGCGACTCCGGTCCAATGCATACAGTACTTGCGAGCCTCCATTAATACGCTTTCAGCAAGCGTGTCTCCTTCAGAGGAGCGACGATTATCACTCCTTCGGAAGGCTCAGGCTCTTATGACCACTCCATTTACAACAGTGAGGACGGTGTCTTCTCTACTGGGATCGATGGCCTCTTGTATCTTCCTAACGCCACACACACACGACTGCACATGAGACCGTTGCAAGAGTGCTTGGAGGACCAGTGGGATCAGAGGAAAGGATCTTGGGACGACAAGATACGCCTGTCTCTGCATGCTCTTCAGTCTCTGGGGTGGTGGTGTTCAGCGGAGAATCTCCTCAGAGGGGTTCCCTTCCACAAGGACATTCCCACGCTGACTGTCGCAACGGATGCTTCTCTCCACGGTTGGGGGGCGCACTCCGGAGACTTACAGATTCAAGGAACGTGGTCCCCGATGGAGGCCACGTATCACATCAATTTGCTGGAACTCAGAGCTGTTCACTTGGCACTGAAGGCCTTTCTTCTGTCCTTTCAGACCAACTCTCTGCTTGTACAGACGGACAATACGACCACGATGTATTACCTCAACAAGCAGGGGGGTTTGAGATCACGCACTCTGTCACAGGAGGCGCAGGCGATCTGGCACTGGCTTCTGGCCAGAGGACTGACGATAACGGCTACCCATCTGCCAGGTGTGCAGAATGTTCAGGCGGATGCACTGATCTGACTGATTCAGGAAAACCACGAATGGGTCATAAACGACAAAGTACTAGGAGAGGTCTTCGCAAGGTGGGGGACTCCAGACGTAGATCTGTTCGCCACCGCCGAAAACAGCAAATGCTGAGACTTCGCCTCCAGGTACTACCAGCAGGGGACGCTGGGGAATGCGCTATGGATCAACTGGTCGAACAGCTCTCTGTACGCTTTTCCGCCCATTCCCCTGATTCCGGCGGTACTCATCAAGCTGGCCCGGTCCAGGGCTCGGATGATACTCATTGCCCCGGAATGGCCCAGGCAGTGGTGGTTCACGGACCTGCTTCACCGGTCTCTCCTTTCTCACATACGGCTGCCGTGCAGGCCGGATCTTCTCACGAAGTTCGGGGGCAGATGTTGCACCCCAACCTCTCGTCTTTGAGTTTGGCGGCATGGCTCCTGAGATAGTGCAGTATGGCCATCTGAATCTGCCCGAAGATTGTATGGACATACTGAAGGAGTCTAAGAGACCTTCCACTCGGACCTCCTATGCTTACAAGTGGAAGAGGTTCTGTATCTGGTGCGAGTCCAAGAACTATGACCCGACAACGTGCAGGGAGGATGTCATCCTTCCTTACCTTCTACATTTGGCGCAGTCTGGACTTAATGTTCATTCCATTAAGGTTCATCTTGCTGCATTGACTGCCTATAGGAAATGCACTTCGCAGACTTCCTTCTTCCAGATCCCTGTGATCAAAGATTTTTTGGAAGGCTTGAAGAAAGTGTTCCCTCCTTTCAGGCTTCCTTCGCCTTCATGGGAATTGAATGTGGTGCTGTCCAGAATGATGAAGGAGCCTTTTGAACCTTTTCAAAAGGCTTCGTTGCAGCACCTTTCCTGGAAGGCGGCGTTCCTCGTGGCCATTACATCGGCCCGCAGGGTGAGTGAAATTCAGGCGTTGTGTTGCCAAGAACCTTATACTCTATTTCATGCTGCTAAGGTTGTTATGCGTACTTGCCCTAAATTTCTTCCCAAGGTTATTTCTGATTTTCATGTCAACCAGACTATAATGTTGCCTACGTTTTTTCAGAATCCTGCATCCCCAGCGGAAAGGTCTCTACATTCCCTGGATGTTAGGAGGGTGTTGAAATTTTATCTGGATAAAACCAAAGATATTCGTTGGTCAGATCAATTATTTGTCAATTATGGATCGGTCAGGACGGGTCTTGCCACCTCTAAGCAGTCCATCTCTAGGTGGATTGTGTCCTGCATACAGTTGTGTTACCAAAAAGCTAAGAAGACCTTAGGGGGTAAACCTAAGGCTCATTCCACCAGGGGAAAAGCTGCCACGACAGCTTTGCTCCGTAATGTTCCGATTGCGGAGATCTGCAATGCGGCCACTTCGAAGTCGGTTCATACCTTTGCTAAGCATTACTGTCTGGACACTGATGCCAGGGCAGATGCTCAGGTTGGGCAGGCTTCGCTGCGGAATTTGTTAGCACAATAGTGGTGTTAATTTTCTTCTCTCCACCGCCGCTTTGGTGTGGGGATGGGCTTGCCATTCTATTCACTAGATAATGACTATACACAGAGAACCCCTACTACAAAAGGAGTAGTTTCCGTCCTGTAACTCCAGTTCTGTAGTAGGGGTATCTCTGTTATAGTCCTAAGCGCCCGCCCTCCTCCCCGGTGGAGAAAAATATTCAAGTAAGGAATGCTACAGGTCTGGCGTGCTACGCCTTCAAAAAGAACTGAAAGTAAAAGGGACCTGCTGTGCATTCTGGGATACTGGGAGAAAGTTCTGGAAAGTTCTCTTAAAGGCACAGTATCCTATTTAAGCCACATAATGGCAGCCTATGGGACTTGTCTGCCCATGCCTTCCTCTCTATCATTCCAGAGTCTTTTACTGGTAGAGGCAAGTTTCTCTATGGAAGAAACTGGGCAGGCTGTATTGTGTGTGGTTTTGTTTGGTGGAATTTCTAGTTGAAGTACTGGACAGTGTAGCCTGTGGATATAGGCTGCATTATTTGTCTTTAAATTCTCTCTTAAGTGTCTTTGCAGTTTCTGCATGATTTGACAATTTAAGAGATTATTTTTGATTGCCGGGGTCCACGCACATGGGTGGGACTAGTCACTAGATTATGACTATAACAGAGATACCCCTACTACAGAACTGGAGATCTCATCTGAGACATGTCTGAAATCCCAGAGTTTCTGATGGTGGCCTGGCCTAAACAATAGGCATGACCTGAGCCCAAACCCAGTCCTGAATCTTATCACCCCCCCCCCCCCCCCCCCCCCTAATTAAACATCAAACTAATTTCAGGTGCTTAGGTCAAGCCTCTAAGGAATGTTGTTTGGGCTGGGGAATCCTCAATAGCTGTCATTGTGTATATGTTCATTTCCAGTTGGTGATGACCTGTTTAAGGTAATGGTGTGCATTGCTATCAACTAAAATGGTGACTCTCATATTGCATTCTGTTGTGTTATAATGCCTACAAAAATGAAAAGCCTATATGTTTGTCTAATTCATTATCTCTTCAAAATGTGTCTTGTATGCAACTTAAATGAGTGCCATGGCAAACCCAAAAACCCAGTGTTTGTTTTGAATTTCGTAATTACAAAGATAATGAGGCAGTCGTCTGAGTACTGTACACTCTCAGATGTTGTGGGACAGAGTCCAGCCATCTGAGTGCTGACAAAGAAATGAATTGATACAAAGGAAACAAACACACATGGGGGAAACAGTACCAATTGTGTGTGTTTGTGTGTGTGTTAATCGGTTGTAGTTAGTTATCCACATATTGTGATTGTTTCATGTTTGGGTGGGGTTCAAAATGATCTGTGATGGCACATGAAACCGTCATTCCTTTAAAGGTATCTGTGTTTAAAGTATAGCATTCTTCTGTGTTCTTCTAATCTTTACTTTTGCAGTACAGACACTTCTCCTTCCGTACCACACAGCTTCTCTATCACAGGATGTGATCTTGACTTGCCTCTTTTACCCAAAAATGTATTGAGTGTTTATGTGGGGTGGGGGGCGGTCATGGCTATAAAAAGTTGTCAGTATTGAAGATAGTGGCCAGATGCCAGCCTTCTTAGTTGGAGCTGACTAGTGCTAATTAGTGGGGCAGTGTTTGATCTGCAGCTTTCAGTTCCATACGGGCTTCTAGGGAACCCACAGAGGTTTCTCACTGACCTCTTTGAAGGGGTGAACAACGTTTACCACAAAACCTTTTCCCCGCAGGGAATCACAACGCGGTTGTTACAACGAGTGCGTTGTGATTCCGCATACCATTATTCCGCAAGTCGAAACAACGACATGTGGATGGGGGGGGTTAGGGGGGGGAATAGGTTGTTGGATTTAAAATCCAACACCTTCCCTAGTGTCCGCTCAGACTGGAGTTGGAATAGTAAATTAAACTGTTCCAACATCCAGCGCCACCCCCACCCTCCCCTCCGCAAGTCGTTGTTCCGACTTGCGGAGTAATATTATGCAGAATCACAACACGGTCGTTGTAACAACCACGTTGTGATTCCCTGCAGGGAAAAATAATGCGGGATAACAACGTTGATTCCTTTACTGGTAATCATTTTTGACCAGGAATCAAAAATCTATATTTGCTTAAAGTATTAGAAAAATCCTATGAGTAGGTTGGGGAAGGTGGTTTCTGTACCTTTTGTGCACACTATAATATCCTTGCTAGCTCAGACTATATTATATTTCTCATTTCTGGGCCGAAAAGAAAACACATTAGCCTTAAATTTGGTCTCTTCTGCAAGCGCTTTCTCAAAAAAAATAAAAGATTCTGCCCTGAAAAACCGCATTTGGCCTACTTTGATGAACATTATTATTTGAACATGTTTTTCTACATCCTTACTTCTAAAATTGTGGATGCATAACAAGTAATATGCTACATTGGTCCATTTCAGAATTTATCCAAATATGTGTTGTGGTTAAAATTTTGTTGGTTTTCCACTTACAGGTATGAAGTTGCTCCCAGGTCAGACAGTGAGGAAAGCGGTTCAGAATATGAAGAGGTAGGCAATTAATTTTGGTTAACTTGTGATTCTTGTATGCATATTCTAAATATTTCCACAAGGTGGAAACATATCAATACCCTGAGGTATTTTTACCAGCTAAGGGTTAATTGCCCTGACTGTATACCAAAAGGTTCTAATGACTATTGACAAAGGTGAAATTAGGTGTAGAAATAAGTACAAATTACTCTACATTGGTTCCTATTGTTCTGTTAGTCCGAAGCCTCCCCCCCCCCCATCTCTCTAATAACCCTGCTCCCCTTATGTGTAATGCTGTGATAAAACGAGAAAAGGCTGAGGAAAGAAGCTTGCAGACTCACTTGGTGTGATGAGCGGGGAGGGAGAAGAAATGGGTTATGTGTGGAGGGGGGCTTTTGGGCTTAAGAAGTGTGGAGGTGGGCTTTTGGGCTTAAAAAGCAACCATTATTTTCTGTGCACTAATGTGCTTCAATACTCTAAAATGCTGACCTCAGACATACCACAAGTGTGGGGGAAGTAGGTCTTAGATGAGTCACAACCATGAGTAACCTATATTTTGCATTTTTTTAGGTATAAGAAAGATTTTCAATTACTTAATGCCACGCACTGCTATGTGTTAATAATATTTTAAAGCCTTGAGTGCACGGTCATTATACAATCCTGTACATTGCAGCATTCCTACTCTGGAGGTCAGTGGTTTACTATTCACACTGATATGTTCAAGCGCAGAGTGGCTCAATATCTCATACTCCTCTTTTGAGAAGGTTTGTGCAAAAAGAGCACAATCAGACTGGTCCAGGCTGTGGAGGTGTTAAAACGTACCCTCTCATATATTAAGTTTGAAGACCAATGTCTAAACGGAGATTCTGTAGCTTTCGCCCCTTGTCTGAACCACTCTTTCCTTTTAATGTGGCTCTGCTAGAAGCAGAGCCTGCTGCCTTAGAGAAAGTCTTCCTCCCCTGTTGTAAATAGTTTGGTGGTGAGACTGTTTTGGCCTGCACTTGGTGAGCCTTACTTCCTGTTGGCCCATCCATTGCTGGAGCGTTGGGTGTTCAGGTATCTCGCTCATCAAATCGGGTGTCCATAACCTTACCTACTACTCCTCCCTCTGACAGGGAATCCAAGTGCTTAGAAGCATAGGGAAAGAAAATCTTTCTGGCTGGCAGCATGGCTCTCATATCATTTACACATATTGTTCCTTTTCATCACATATACATATGCTTTGTGGAACATAGCTCATTTGATAGACATCATGGGTCATTTTTCTGAACTTCTTCAGGATGGGCAGGATGCCTTCCTGCATATAATTAATTCTGGGATGGGCACTGCTGAATCAGTAACTTGCACCATGGTGTCGCATTTAGAGTATACCAACATGCTTTACTAACCATGCTGTGGTTTATCTCTGATGTGCAGGCCAGCCTTATGGACCTACTTTTCAATAGTTCTTGCCTGTTTAACAGTAAAGCCAAATCTGCTCTAGAATGGTGCAATGCAACAGGGTGATGTCTAGGTTCCTGGGTCTACTTCATCAGTCTTAAAGGGAGTACAGAAATTTTTCTCCTTTTATAAGCCTTTCTCAGGGGTTTCAATTTTCACCAGGGACAGGCTCCATGTCCGCATCAGTAGCTGCCTCAAATTCCTCTCATTGTGCAAAGGCAAAATAAAAGGAAGAGGATTACAGCACCCAATTACCTTGTCATCCTCCTTTCCCAACCAGGAAATAAACCCTTGTGTGCTTCTTTCAGAGCACCAGAAGCCGGCCCAAAGATGGGTGTCCTCCTTTCTAGGGTCCTGGAAGGCCATTACTTCGGACCAGTGGGTAATTAACTTCATAGAAAAGGGGTATGCCCTACTCTCTATCAGGCAACTCCACTCATGCTACCAACCTTCCTTCCTGAAGTTCACCTACCCATCTTACTGCTGGAGGTAGCAACACTACTCTTGAACGGAGGATGAAATTAGTTAAGGGTGCTGCTTGCAATAGATACTTCTTTGTTCCTAAGAAAGATAACTGCTTGTTTCTAAAACTACACTTCAGGTTCCTGAACTCAGGCCCTGTTGGCCTTGGAAATGGGAGACTGGTTGGTGTCATTCTATTTTCAGGATACGTACTTTCATGTTCTGATCCAATGGTCACATCAGAAGTACCTGTGTTTTGTGGTGCGGTCCACCTTCTACAAATTTGCGGCACTCCCATTCGGCTTGTCATCGGCACCTCCGGTATTTACCATTGGGAATCCCAGTATTCCATACCTGGACGACTGGTGGATCAAGGCTAGATCATCAGAGATGGTGTTGCGCCAGCTACAGTTGACAGCTTCTCAACTTCCTAGGGCTGCTAAAAATTCGACAGGCATTCAAGGCCTTCTTTCACTCGAGGTCGGTCCGTCCAGATCTTGATGAACAATACGACCATGATTTGGTATGTAGACCACTCCATTGCCTCAAGACATTGAGGCTGTGGTCTTGCTCCCACCCTCAAGGAATCTTGTTGACTGCCAGTCTCCTGGCAAGGTGTCTGAATATCAGAGCCGACAGCCTGAGCCAGTGTTATCTTTCTTAGTATGAGTGGCAACTCCTACCAGAGGTAGTCATGGATATGTTCGCCCTTTGGGCCACTCTTCACGTGAACTTGTTATTGTGCCTTCTTGGAAAATGTGCAGCTTCAGTAGTTCTGCACCCTACAGTGTCCATTCAGGGAAGCCTGAGGGGTGGGGCCGGGGGGGGGGGGGAGGGGGTGAGGGGGGGCTGGGGGATGGCATGTTTCAGTTGAGGCGAAACTTTTTCTTTCCTTAGCTATTTGTCAAGACCAGCCCAAGTCACTCTTGGACTGGCCGAGAATGGTGTGGCACCCAAAAGGTTTGCAACCCAATAATTAGGGCCTCCACCTTCATGTCTGGAGATAGAACAGGGACATTTAAGCTCCTTTCACCTGCCTCCTGAAGTGCTGTTTGTTATTTTGTCGGCTCTTTGTCTGTTCACAAAGTATGTCTATTGTGAGTGAGGGAATAACTTTGATTTGTGGTGTCCAGACAACGTTGATCCCTAGTGGGCCCGGTTGCCAGATATCCACAGGTTTGTGCTCTCTCTAGCCCAGGTAGGGTGTTCAGTGGGTATAGTCCAGGGTTATTTGGTGGTTTTGTCCGTATTCTTCTGTCTCCCAGACCAGCCTACCCTGTTCATGTCCACCCCGATTGTGATGAGGTTCCTGCAAGGATTAATGAATCTGTATCCTCCTCCTCCCTTTGTCATGCTGTAATGGGAGCTCAATCTTGTTCTCACTTTTTCGATGGGGCCTCTATGTTTGTCCCTTCATAGTGTCACTTGTATTTGTTGACCATTAAAACAGTCTTT
This sequence comes from Lissotriton vulgaris, assembly GCF_964263255.1. Taxonomy (NCBI): domain Eukaryota; kingdom Metazoa; phylum Chordata; class Amphibia; order Caudata; family Salamandridae; genus Lissotriton; species Lissotriton vulgaris. The sequence goes on along the minus strand of NC_141689.1, from coordinate 892,416,480 downwards.
TTGGTTATGATACGTCAGCCAGACAGACCGTTGATCTGCAGGCTCTGTGTGTCTGCCCCCATTCAGTAATTATTTCCCTACCAAACTAGTCTTAGGAAACAGAGCTGCTTTGCTCACCAGGATAGTTACACCCTATCACCTTGGTCAGTCCCTCACCTTGCCATCTTTCTGTCCTCCACCCAATTCCACAAATGAGGAAGAGCAGCTGCATTGCTCGCCTGTATCCCAGCAAAGCATTCCGTTTTCATGCGGATTGCACTTGAGACTTCAGAGAGGGTGATCAGCTCTTGGTTGGGTACTCTGGCAATAGAAATGGAAAGCTGCCATCCTGTTGAATCAAAATGTGCTGGGCCCTTGCTAAAAAAGGGACTGTCTGAGGGGATCAGGGCTCATTTGACCAGGCCAAGTCTTTGTCTTCAGCTCTTGCTAGAGGTGTTCGTATAGTGGAGATCTGCAAGGCAGCAACGTGGGCATCCTTGAAGACCTTCGATCGGCACTATTGCTTGCATTCAGAGGAGCATAGGAACAAGCTTGTTTAGAAGTCGGTGCTGCAAGATTTGCTTATCTAATCATCCATTGATATGCCTCCATGAGGTACTGCTTGGGAATCTATTCAACAGATGAAGAACATGCCAGTAGAAGTATCCAGCAGAGGAAACATTTAAATTCCTTTGGTATTGATATTTCTGGTAGATGCTTTCTTTCTGCAGAATCTTAACTAGTCCCACATGTTGATGGATGGTCAGGCAGACAAAGTTTATATATGGACTTGGCAACAATGTGGAGTTGTTGCCCTGTAAGAGCTTTGATATTTCTGGATCCACCTGACATTATTCAACAGGTGAGGAACCTGCAGCTAGATAGAGTATTTCTCAGAAAGATTGTTACCAAAATACATTTTTAGTTCTCGCAGAGCATTGCAACACGCATGCGCTGCTCGCTCAGCGAGACATATTGTTCATAAAGAGATTTCAGAAAGGGACTTGAAGCCCCGCCCCTCTTTGTCATTGGCTGGCGTCACCGTTTATGCTAAACTGTGGCCTGCCATTGGAAATTTGTTTTATTTTTTGCCGCCCTTTACCCTTTTTTTCCTGCCCATCCGGACAGGATAGTCTTGTTAGCGGCTGTCGCAAAGCACTTTCTTATCTATAGGGGGCGTGTAGTGGCGGGATCATGTTTCAGCGTTGTTTGACTCTCATCGAGATTCAGGTAGAGTTTACAAAGCTCAGCTCTATCAGCGCACGCCCGGCTTTGCTGTCGTTGTCTTACTTCCCTGCACTCTCGCTCCCACACTCGTCTTACCCTACCCGCTCTCTCCTCCCTGGAATGATATTGACCCGCTCACAGCCAGATCTCTTCACGGGAGATGGTTGAAGTTACTTTAAGGCCTCTCGTTGCAACGCATCAGGGAGGTATTTTAAAATAATCATTACGGGGGGTGGCCAAGATGGTGACCTGAACGGACACAGAATCCAGAGGCTCCACGTCGCGGGCTCCTTCCCCTAGTCAAGTCACCAGCAACGTCCCCAGTTGTGCCCTATACACGGTGGCACGGCTTGTGGGGACGCAGCACCATCACAGAGATCAATTTACGAGCCAGTGAGCTTCAAGGCGACCGTCAATGCGACCAGGCGCTCTCGGCGAAAATGGCGCCCAGCGGAGCGAGGGGGCGGACAAGCAATACCAGGCTCCTGAGCTGCAGAGGCACAGTGGGATCAGAGGCGGGCTCCTCGAGTGGCGCCCTCGTTGACAGTGAGTGGGAGCCTGTGGCGAAGGGGGTGTGAGCCGGCCGGCAAGAGTGGTGCATAGAGGAGCCAAGGGCCCAGCAGCGCGAAAATCAAGGACTGGGCTTGTAGGCGTACCCGAACTCGTGTCGACCAGAGTAAAGCTGCCTGGTCAAATCACAAAGTGAAGCCACAACCTTCGCTTGGGACCGGCAGTGGGACCGCCAAGTCAGAGACAGCTACCCCTGCAGACAACCTCCAAGACTGCGGGTGAGAGCCAGTCCCAGGGGCGCAAAGAAGCGGCGTGCGTGAGCCAGAAACTCTCCCCTTTGGCGCCAGCGCAAAACTCAAGCGTGCAGCTGGTAGGCCTCCGCAGGATTGGGCCTGGTACCAGTGTCATCAGTGGCGAGTAGCGCTGCATAGTGCCAGCTTCTGGGGACGTAAGGAGTACGGCGGCTGGAACTAAAACTGTCCATCACTCACGCCGCAAACTAAGCCGCTAGCACCGCGCCCTGAAGCCAACCACAGGAGGATTTACTACCGGTGCGCTGGACAGAGCGCGTCTAAAGTGGACAGCAGGGGCGGGCTGGTAGGCCCCAATGCATAGCATAGCAGCATCCTTTGGTGGGTCTTAGCAAAGAGGTGAGCTGCCGGCCCCGGGTCTAGCATCCTGGAAGCAGGCTCACAGGGGCCGAACAGCAGGGTCCAACCCCGCAGCGGCAGACAGCGCCCAAGGCCAGGTGCCAGTCTGCGAGGACGCCGCCACTGAGGCCACGATCTGTAGCAACGAAGGTGGTGCTAGAACTGGGGGCCACATATCACGACTTTCAGCAGCCCCCTACAGGGAAGATAGCACGCTAAAGACGGGCGAAAAGGGCCCGCATCTAATCAGCAATCTGAGGTAGGGTTCACGGACCCGCCTAGGCAGACATCAAGCGGCGCCATGGGGGTGTCGCGCACAATACTGTACACCCGGAGGCCGCAAGGCGTGAGGGTCCGGTAGTGGTGAGGGCTATCCTATACCTTCATACCGCTGCCCTACGAGCTACCTGGGACCATGGAGTTCAAACGGAGCGGAAGTGCCATGGTTGGCTAACGAGAGAGATCCCCACAAGAAAGGGTTTGGCCCGCTGACCTTCTCCTCGAACCTCACACGAGACACACTGCAGCCTTTAGAGAAAGTGCCACAGAGCGGACACTCAAACGCTTCCTCAGGACTAGCTAAGCATTGCGATGAGGCACAAGGTACCTGGCGCTCACATAGAAGCCCTGGAAGCAAGTCACACATCCACCGAGGTCCGGGACGAAGAAGAGGCCCCGCAAGGCAAGAGTGGGAGTGAGGTCAGCGGCCATTTTCCACCCATTGTACCTGGAGGGGTTCCCTGGTGGCTCCATTGCGGACAAGAAACGGAGGCTCTGGACAAACATACGGGGCGTCCAACAATAGCCAGAATGAGGAAGAAAGGGGAGCGGTCACTAAAAGAAATGCTTACTAAGGGCTCCACAGCAGGGGATGGGTGGGTCACACTACCCCGGTTTCTAAACCACCACCAGCAGAACAAGGGGGAAGTGCCAATCACCCGGGCATTTCTGGAAACACTTTTCAACACTCTCCGGGAAGACTTTCAAACACTTAAATAAGTGGTAGCAGGTGGAGTGAGAGAGATACACTGCGACGTCGACGATCTAGGGGAGCGTGTAGCTGCCATAGAGGACGGCGAACACTCGAAAAATGAGGAGGTAGAACACTTGCAACAGGAAATCATCCACCTCAAAGGTCAGCAGGTGGACCTACAGGCGCATGCAGAGGACCTCGAAAATCTGTCACAACGCAACAACATCCCGTTCGAGGGGTCCCACTAAAAGAAGAAGGGGCGTACGTCGCCAAATACCTCCAAGGCCTTTTCAGGGAGATTCTGGGCGAAGCCTCGGAATTTGAGGTCCGTATTGATTGAGCTCACAGGGTGGACATAGGGAGACTAGCGTCGGCCTCCCCTTCAGACATTCTGGCCTTTTTACCGGACTTCCCACTGAAAGAGCACATACTCCGCGAGGCAAGACTGAAACAACCCTCAAATATCAAGGGCACTCCATAGCCCTCTTTTAGGACCTGGCCTCCATCCGCTTCAAAAAAGAAAAGCATTCCGGAAAGTAACCCTTCTTGAAGGACAAAGGAGTGCCATATTCCTGGGGCCACTCCTTTCGACTGATCTTCAAATGGAATGGCAAATTACACCAGATGCGTTCTCTTTTAGAGACCTGTGAGGTCTAGGGCCTGGCACATCGTAGTCCGGAGTCTTCCCCTTGCCCTTCGCAACGATCTTCGGGGGGTGGATGGCAGAGAGTGGGCCGCAGTTGCTCACCCACTGCAGAGATGAGGCCGGACCACGCAACTATGTCACATGAAACTGCATCGGCTCTTGCAGCGGTGTCAAGGGACACCTTATCTCCTGAGAAACTCAAATCTGCACATGGGGACTCACATGCATCGAACTATAGTTGGCTGGGGGGCGGGGCAGAGGGGGGGGGGGCAAGGGGCCGGGATGGGTTACACGGTCACCCTGTTTTTTCATCACCACATGCCCGCGGCTATTTAAGGCAGGCATTGGACTACGGTAAACTGTTGGGGAAGTTCAGTTGGGGTTAGGGAGGGAATTGGGGGGACATGGGAGGCAGGGGCGGTGAAAGGATCATACGGAAGGTGGAGGAGGAGGCGAGAGACAGGGCAGCGTACTTCAGGCAAACCAGAGCAAAGACAGGTTGTAGCCTTGAAAGTTCGAGGGGGGTTATTGGTTTTCGGAAGGGGGGGGAGGGGAACCTGTGTGCTACAGGGGAAGAGGCTTATCTGGAGGCCAGCAACACTGCTGGAGGGTACATCGACTCTGGGGCACAGGCCCAACACTGGTAAAAGCAGACTCCCAGTGACACCGCAGTCCATACTCAAAAGGTTGATGGGTCGAGACTGCTTCAGGTTATCACCCTTAATGTGAAGGGGTTTGAATAATCCAGTTAGAAGGCAATCTATTTTATCTTATTTAGAGAACTCAGGGGCGTCGGTGTGTCTACTACAAGAAACGCACTTACTTTCCAGAGACTGGCACAGAATGAGGTCCTGGGCATTTCCCCAGCAATTCTACTCCTCGACGACAGATAAAAAGGCGGGGTGGCTATATTGTTTGCAAGGCACTTCGAGGGCAAAGTGGGCGATAAGGTGGCATACCAGGTGTGGATGGGCGGAACCTCCATGGTTGTGGGATCCCTCTACGCCCCCAATTCAGGTCAAGAACTCTTCCTTAAGACAGCCTTGTCTGAGATAATTAGCCCCCAGGATACGCAGATGTTAGTGGGAGGTGATCTTAACTTAGTTATGGACCCAGAGAAAGATAGTTCGGGCCAGCACTATGGCTCCACTGAAGCCATATCTAAAGATGGGAAGGACTGGCTGAGAAGCAGGGGGTTAGTGGACCTATGGCGAGAGGCTCACCCCCAGAGCATACAATACTCCTTGGGACCAGCTCACAACCCTTCGACATTCAAAGGGGCACAAGGCAGGGGTGCCTGCTGTCGCCCCTCCTTTTCACGCCTTACGTGGAACCCCTTGCGCAATGGATAAGAGACAATCCCAACATCCTTGGCATCCTCTTCGGAGGAGAAAGACACACAATTAGTCTGTATGCAGACGACATTCTGGCGACTCTTGAAACGCCCAAGTGCTCAGTCCCAGTCTCCCTGCGGGAGCTGCACGCTTTCGGTAGCGTTTCCGGTTTTAAAATCAACCAACCTTTACTGTAGAATTTATATAGTGTTTGATGTAAAGCTGACCAGGGGGCGCAGTGCTTAAATTCCCACCATGGGGCAGTGAATAGGTACCTATGTTGAAGCATGTTCCCCGCTCTCTGTGCCATGGTGCGCCCAGTCTGGCACAAAGTATAAAATAATGTGAAGAGCATGCACGCGCTAGGAGGCACGCACGTGCGCGTGTGTGTGTATACGTGTAATTCTCAGAGGCACGCAGCTGTCTTAACTGACGTGGTTCATGCTCAGAAGGTTAAACTAAATGAAGTCTTTGCCTAGTGAGGCGCAGCACCTCTGCACTGTAGAGCCAGATGTTGATTTGTTATTTTTGTTTAACACTCCGTGTAGGGTACAGCTGTCTGTTTTTGCCTCTGTTGTCGTCAGAACTCTTGTATTCCTCACACAGGAGCCCCTTTGCTGCCCTTATGGAGTGCAAACTCTCAACTGGCTTTTTGCGTATGTGAGGCTCTCAAAGATGTCTGGTGCAGGCGCTCAGACGTGTCCCAAGCAGACAGAGCTGGGCATTGTACCGCTCTGCGCCTACCCCAACTCAGCTGCACATGTCCATAAATCATCTAAAAAATGCCAGGCCAAGTGTTAGCAGGGAACATACTATATGTGACCACTCAGTCTAGCTCGCAAGCGGCGCTGCCTCCTTCAGTTGGGCAGGCTGCTTTCCTTTCCCCATAAATATGCACAACAATCGAGAAAAGGTAGGGTCGAGATGATGTCTGCTTTCAGGTGAAGTTGCTGTCCGCTTTCAGGTGAAGTTGCTGTCCGTTCAGTATTTTGAGGTGCTTTCATCTGCGCCAGTCGGGGTGTTTGCTCTTTGACCTGGTCTATTTAAAGTGCACTTTCTGTTATAGCTAGTGAGATTAATTGCATTTTTTAAGCTATCAGTATAGTAAATAACAATGCCTTGTATTTATGTTTTAAAACCCAAAACATAAATAGAAGGCATTGTCATTTACAATGCCAATAGCTCAAAAATGTGTGAATGCAAGACTTGTTGCATTGCAAATGCTTGTTTCTTTTGAGGTACGTCTTCAGCATTGGAGTAATTCAGCTGGCAATTACAGAATTCCTGAGAAATGGCATCTTACACCACCTGTAATAACTAGGGCTTGGTTATTATCCCGAAGAAGCAAAGTCCCATGAACATGGGTTTAATAATGTTATATAAAATCGCCAAGTCCCCTTATTGACGTTAAAGGTTGAATAAGTGGAAATAATGCCTTGACTCAATTAGTGATTGCAGTGATTACTTTTTTATTCTGCAGTTAGTGGTTTAAATGTACTCCATCAATGAATGCCTGTCCCCGTATCTGCATTAGCTTTCATCACTTGCCACCAACATGTACAGACCAGTCATTTCAAGCCAGAATGCTGAGGTTAGAGCGTACTACCTCATGCACCATTGAGGGATAGATAGTCCTGTGCAGGGAGGACGTCTCTTGATACAGGGGACACCTTGCATTATTTTAAAAGTACAGATTTCGTGAGACTCAAAGGAAGGATTAAAGTAAGAGAGAGTGGTTACGCTTGTGGACGATTTGTTTATTCTTTCATGTGGGACAGAAGTACAACCGGGAACAATGAGTAATTCCAGGGCTTACACTATATTGGCCGGACAGCCCTGAGGAAGTAGTGGGGACACGCCCCTTGGCCACACAACACATATTGTGGCATGTGCTTGAGGCTGGAGTTTTGTGCACTTTGATCGAAACATTGGGGAGATAGGTGAATCTCCCCACCTTTTAGAGCACCGCAACCAAGATAGGAGCAAGTTAAAGATATTGTGGGATCGTCTAGTGACCGCCAGAACCCTATCAAATCACCTTTCTTTAGGCTCAGTTCAAGCCAGATGTCTTTTTTTTCTTCACAATCTCAGGGTAGACCCATGATGCTTAGTAGTATGTACATAAACATCAACACATTCTAGATACACCATACAATGGGTCCCTCATTTTTTCTAACTTTTTGGTCTGCCACTTTTCAGTAGCCATACACTATTCCATACCCCTTAGTCACACTTTTTCTCTCCAGCTTAGGGCTCTCCCATTCATGGCTGAAGTGAAGTTGGCCAACATCAGACAAAAGCATTAAGAGTAAATGTATGCCCTGTCTTATCAATACGTCTCTGCATTTCTAACATAGTTGTAAGGGGAGTTGTTGGGGCAGAACGTTCACTTCATTGCTCTGGAGAGCCTTACTGCCTTGCCTTTTGCAGTCATGTGTCTTTCATTTGTGCAGTCTTAATGAACTCCCTCTTCCCCACTGAGCCCAACGATCATGCAAGCCTTTCCTGTTTAATGCATTGAGCCCGCAGAATAGTCCCCCTGAGGTAGAGGGGTCACCCAAATTCTACTTGTCTTTTAGAATGATAAATGTCCTTTAAGCTGACTTTGCCCTGTCAGTGCAATCTATAGTGAAGGCCCAGTTCTTTTTCCCTTTGCCCTTCAGGGAGAGATGTCTACTCGTCTCCGTGTGTAGAAGGTTCTACTGCATTCTCTTAACTGGGATGTAAGGAAATGTATTTTCTCTATGATCACCCCCATGTTTTCGACCGTGAGAGTGCACTGAGGCCTGCTCACCACCTCAGTGCCTGTGCCCTGACCCGAAAACATGTATGGTACATTGGCTTATACCCAATTAGCATAAGTTAACTTAACTGCAAGTCCCTTGTATATGGTACCCAGGGCATGTAAGTTAGAGGGTCACCCTGGGATTGCAGCACTGGTTGTGCCACCTGGGTGTGACACTGGTGAAACGAGTCTCCCAGTCTGTCACTGCAGGCTGGAAGAGCTGCTAGCCTAATGTTGCCATTTAAAGCAATGGCAAAGCCAAACCTCTCTCTGCAATATGTGTAAGTCACCCCTATGGCATGCTTACCGAGCTCTAAGGCAGGGTGCAGCATATTTCATGGGCAGAAAATGTATTGTACGTGTTATGGCATTAAAAACGCAAAGTATAGTTACTTTGTTAAAAAACTGGGTCGGCCTATTGGCGAGTACGAGTGTTACACTCTGACCCCTGAGATAACTCTGAACAGTGCAACCATATTTGATACTCCAAGGTATCAAACAACTTGTTACATTAAGCCCAACTTGATTCTCAAGTCGAAGTTAATGTAACATGTTGCAGTGTGCAACTTCAACAAAGCTGCCACTTTGTAACCTTCAGACTCTTATGCCCTTAATGGTTACGCAAGGAGCTCGAACCAGAGACAGTCTTCTGCTCTCTCAGGGACACATGCTAATAATTCCCAGGAAAGGAGACAATAGGGGCCTGCACTGGGGAATGAATGAATGAATAAGATATATTTATAAAGCGCAACATTACCCAAGGGTGTGAAGGCGTAAGCATTTTAGAGATCATCACAACAGTGCCAGGAGTCCCAGAGATGTGAAAAACTTAGATTGAGAAAAGCCAAGTTTTAAGATGCTTATGAAAGATGAGGATGCTTTCAGCACCTGAAATGTGAGAGGGTAAGGAGTTTCAAAGTTTAGCAGCAGAATGGGCGAAGGAGCAGCCACCCTTCCTAGCTCTGCAGATTCTCGGACCAACCACCTCTCTCCTAGATGGAGAGTGCAGTGGCCCACCAGGCATATATAATATGAAGGTGGATTTGAAGAACCTGGGGGTCAGCATTAAGTAGGGCTTTGTAGGCCATAGAGAGGACCTTGAAAACCATGCATTTAAGTTGTGAGCCAGTGATGGGTCTGTAAATCTTTGGCTACCGAAAGATGATTTGGAGTGTCCAGGGTAAGTTGTGCTGCAGCATTCTGAACAACCTGAAGTTTGTTGAGGGATGCCTGGTTAATATTTACATAAAGTGCATTATAGTAATCTAGATGAGATTTGACAAGTGCCATGGCCACCGATTTGCACAATTGTTTTGGGATGAACGGAATTTGTTTTTACAGAGTTCTGATAATATGGAAGCACATGCAAGCTGTGCAATTCACCTGCTTCTCAAATGACAAAGTATTATCAAAGATGACCCCCAAGTTTTTAGCAGAGTCTACAAGGGCTGAGAGGCCCACACAGGATTCTGGCAAACAAATTGTCTGCTGTGCTCCCAATACATCACGTCAGTTTTTTTTTCTTTTTTGCGTAGAGTTTGAGAGTGTTATCTCTCATCCAACTGCTAATTCTAAAAATGCATTCCTTGAACCTAACTGCCACAGCAGGAACCTCATCCATGAGCAATACAATAGCTTGGGTATTGTCTGCACAAGACTGCACTTAGGGCTAAATGGGGAGCCCTATGGCACTCCACACAGAAGACTCAGGCTAACCACTTGGGATCTATCAGTCAGAAAGGAATACAGTAGGTTAGGCACCTTGCCCGTTATACCAAGTTGAAAGATGTGCTGTATTAAGAGCACAGGGGAGACAGTACCAGCGACAGCTGATAGGTCAACCTAGCCTCCGATACTGTCAGCCGCCACCATCAGTGCGGATTCTGTGTTATGGCAACTACTAAAGCCAGCCTGGGCAGGAAGAAGGTCCTATGTATCAATGAACTCCATCAATTGCTGGTTCAAATGTTTTTCAAGTATTTTTGTAGGTGTAGGCAATAAGGAAATTGGTCGATAGTTTTTGGTATCTCAAGGTTTAGGTTGGGTTTCATAAGCAAAGGAGTGATAATAGCTTCTTTCCAAAAACTGGGAAACTGTCCCACATCAATTATCTGATTGAGGATTAGAGTGAGATGTTTTGCTACTATATCAGGGTCTAATTGCAGAATTTTGGGAAAACAGGGCTCTAGCGGGGAGCTGATTTAATGCTCAAAGACGTTTTTTAACTTGGGGGTACCGTGACCTGCGAAAAACACGAAAACAACAATTGTACCTCTGCGGAAGGACAAGCGGGGGCAATGGTTGCAGTGGTCTGATCGCATGAAGAATGAAACTCCCAGTAGATTTTAAAGATTTTCTTTCTAAAAAATCCAAAAAAACAAACTTCTTTCAGAACCCTTGTGAGGAACTCCGCTGTTTGGAGATGAAGGATTGACTAAAAAGTTGACAATTTAAAAAAGGTCCTTGGGGGAGTTGTCTGCCGATCTGATTTTCTGTGTGAAAATATATATTTGGCCCAAAAAAATTGCAAATTTTAGGCTTGTAGAGCTTTCTTTATTTGCTTTTTTCTTACGGGTCCGTTGTAATGAGCGGTTAACGTTTCTGCCTGCGGCAAATCAACCTCGGCCTTTTAATCTATGCTGAGAACCAGGGAGCAGTAGGTTTACTTTAAAAAGACTTGTATACTTTCAGCAGAGCCATCGCCTCTAAAGCAGAGTCAATCCAACTAAGAAAATCCTTGGCAGGCCAAACGAATCGAAGTCAGAGAGAAAAGGGGTTGTCATAAGTGCTCTTTCCAGGTTGTCCCACAAGACCTTTTTCCAATTCCTCCATAAATTAGTCCAGTTTGAAGATCTAGTCAGACCAGTGGGGGGTTGGGCAACCTAAAAGGCTACCGCCCAATAGTCAAACTAGCTAACTGGGATAATATCCTTGAGCCTGATTCCATTGGAGCTGGTAAAAAAATCACATCTAGGCAAGAAGGGACTAATAACGTGACCAGTACCACAACTATAGCATTTGATTTTGATACAGTGCTTCTCAATCATGAAACAACAGTAAATACCCAGTTGGCTCATCATATTCAGTAAATGACTTACATCGTCATGCACTATTAAAAGTGCAATACAATCACAGTGGTATCTCTGCACTTGTCTCTTTGTGTCTGTCTTTGCACGTTTGGAACAGAGCACCCAGAGGTGGACGGCCCTATGTATGTTGCTTATTAAAAGGCATACACAATTCTTCCCATATTTCACTATGTCTGGTTTTCATCGCCGTTCTCTTCTCCCGTCTCCTTGCTTATGTTTGATTTCTTTTTTGTAAACAAAACTTTATTAGTTTTTCTTTGTCTCCATAAGTTACTGTGTGTCAAAAACTATTCCCTAATAATCCCAGCCGAGTAACCATTACAAACATATAATGCAGGGTCCCACAAAGTAAAATCTACAATACATATCGGCATTCCACCCTTGCAATAACTGAGAAAGGATGAAGAATCAAACCGCAATAAAAGAAAACAGTCCTCCCTACTTAGTAGATTCCCTAGCATTACTATAAAGCTCATCTCAACCCCATCCCCATTAGTCCCGCCCACACTATGTAGAACCGTGAGCTATATAATGGCTATGAGTTCATGGGCCTTTGGAGCGATCAATGAAGCACTACAGTCAGCCACTTGGAAGCCCTCGAACAAAAAACTCTGGACATCCCTGGATGCGTCATCCTCCCACTTTGAACCACCATGATATGCATCTCAACACTCGGCTTTCCTAGACAGAATCTAGGTGGAATTTGAGGTGTTTGCTTTTGTTTTTGTATACTTACTGTATATTCTCTGCTACGCACACAGTGTGCCAAGTCTGGGTAAACCAACTACTATTGCCCTATGGATACACCTGTCCTCTCTCTTCTCACCTCTTTCTTCTCTTCTCCTCTATCTTTTCTCTTCTCTACCTCTCTTTCTCTCTCTCCCTTTTCTTATCTTCCTCCCTTGATTTGCTTTTTGATTATTGTAAGTGTCATGATACCAAGAATTTGTTCATTTGTACCTTTAAAGATTTATTGTATTGTCTTTATTTCTATCCTTACTCTTCAATAAAAAAGATTTGAAATAAAAAAAAAAAATGATGGGGTTGAGTATACAATTGAAGTCCCCTCCCCAAACCTGTGGTATGCCTGCCCACTGATGTGCTTTAGTCTCTTTCAGTTTGTAGAAGGGGTCGTCGTATTTCTGTCCGTATATACCAATCAGTAGAAACGTCAAATAGTGTAGTTCCTAGTTTCCCACTAGGCCCTGCGCATTGGAATAACATAAACAGTAGTATCGACGTGGAACTGCGGATATTCCAGGCCTCCACTGACTATGCTAAACTTAATTGGGTTGTGTTACCAACTAGCTCAGAGGTCACTGGAAACTTTCTTCTCTGCATGGGAAGTGATCAGCTTCCTTGGCACAGACAAGAAGGGATTCAGTTTTCCAACAACCGTGCAACATGACAACTTTGCTCCTCAGATCAAGAGTCAATCTCTAGGGTCGTGTGAAACAATAGACATGTATTTCACTCAGTCAGTCTAGTGCAGTTTACTTTCACGAGATGTAGAGAATAGAGAGACGGGCGTTTGTCAATAAAGGGTTAACATTTATTGAACAGTCTTTCTTCTCGTACAAGAGAAATGTATTGCCACAATTGCAGCAATTGTTTTTATAAAAAGTACGTACAGTAGGATAAGTATTGCGAAATAGAACTGTAAAAGCATTGATATGGTTTCTTAGCCATACAATGGTTTAAAAGTAATAAAACATATATACAGTCATATATACATTAGGCTAACATACTCAACTGGTGCTTCTAACTAAGCCTACCCCAGTGTGCCTGACCTAAGCCTAACACGTGAAAGGGGAGCAAGTAAGTAGCTTTAAGTTAAGTTGGTTTTGCCAAGGTTTTGTTTCAAGAATTCTCGTCTAAGGGTTTAGTCAACACCATACCTCTGAATAGAATGATGGAGGATTGGTATCTCCTTCAGGGGTCTCTCTCGATATCCCAGTCACCTGCGAGGGTAAACCGGAAACGCTGTAGCTGGATTTCTCTGCACGAGAAAGGCAGCGGCTGCTCTTCAGCGCGTCGAGGAAGGAGGGGGGACAGCGTCCGCGGGCAGCTGGAATCTGCTGGATGTCTTCGCAGGCGGACGACTGTTCAGCTCCTTAAGCGTACTGCACCATAGTTCGCGCTTTAGCGGCGATAATGGTATCAGCAGCTTCACCACCACAGGATAGCAGGCTGCAGCGACAGAGTGCTAGATTTACCAACACGGGGTCGTGCAGGCAGCTAGCTTCAGTAGCTCGTACAACTGACAACAGGCAATTGCTTAAGGCAACGTTGGTAATATTTATACCTGACAGGTGCCGGGTTTGATGCAAGTTTGCTGGACATAAGACGTCAATTAAAGATGTCACTGGAAAGTGATAGTTATCAGTTGCTCATTAGAGTTCCATTACTAATCAAAACATAGCAAGCGGGGATTTCCAGGTTTGCTAAGTTTTTATCTTGTTGAAGAACTCGGAGTGTTATCTAGGAATATCAGATAGTGACTGCTACTCTGTCATTGCACTAATTGGTCGCAAAGGAAGTGGCAGAGGGAACTATGCTGAAATGTGGCTCTGTTCGTGTGAGGCCAGAGATGACTTTTCAGAAATCGCACTTGAACGGTTATGCCAATATAGGGAATAAATGGATTTATAGCCGAATAGGGGCATAAGGTCACAGTATCGATCAGGAACCTAGATAAACACGCAACACCCACTCCACGGGTTAATGTCCATCAAAATTACTAAAACTAAGCAATTAGATGCATGTGTAACATTGCCCACCCCAAAATACATAAATGCATTCGAAATAGGCGTACTTGTAATACATGGAATATAGGTACTGTACGTTTTTTTAAAGCATAGTAATCATTCAAAAATTATTGCATATGAAATCAATGAACGATTATGCAAAAGGAATTACACATGAAGTATCTCTGACAGAAGAAAAGCGAGATAAATCATCACATAAAAATGCATTGTAATAACATGTGTGCTAGAGGCTGGTGTAATGTTGTTATGTCTCTAGATGTGTTTAGAAATAGAAGTGTGAAGCTTCTGTTCTCTAAGAATAGTTTTTACGTTAAGCAAAGAATTGTTCGTGCCAAAAAAAAGGTCAAAATTTAGAAAAAATTGTCCAATTCAAAGAAAATAGATTTCCAAAGCTCTTGGCAGTTTTTTGTTGAACAAAACTGAAGGCCGAATTCAGAGTTCATGGGAACACTGTGTGTCGGAAAGCTTCTAAAAAGTTATTGTTTCTCTATGGGTGAGAACATCGTATCAGACAGGCTCTCAAAGAATTGGTCTACAAATTCAGGTGATAGTTCAACCAAATTAGATAGCGCTGTAACTTGGCAGGTGTGAGAATGATTGCTGTCATCGAAGGCAGGACCAGCAATGCTCACAGATGGCTGTACCTGGGTGATGCTGCTTTTGTCACTCGCTCCACTGATACCACCTAGTCGTAGTACAGGAGTCTCCACAAATGCCGTCATCAGGATTGGTAGCCGCTGGGGACAACACAATGCGTGAGCCGTTATTGGACTGAGCAAAGTATCGACGTCCATTGGTACTGATGATGGAAGTGAAAGACAGATGTCCAACACGCATTCATCTCCGCAAAGCATACACCGTAGCACAGGTAAAATGCAATTTTGCCATATCGGTCTGAATGAAAGGAACCAGGTCATGTTTAGATCTCTCAGCCTGGCCAATCCAAGGACGTTAGTTATCCTGTCCCGGTAGCGCATTGCTAGGATTGTCTCTTCCATTCCCATGGGAGCTATGTCTGAGCCGAGGCTTGCCATAACGTAGCAGGAGGGTCCAAAATAGAATCCCTGCGACGAGTCCCAAAAATAATGGTATGCCGCCAAAAATGGAGTGCACAAAATTAGGAAAGATTCCCAAAATCGCCTGGAAGGGTGTTAGCAGTCCCGTAAAAACTGTCTTAAATATGCCTGGGATGCTTGTTGCACTAGACATGTTAAGGAGTTGGCTGAACATTTCTACGAAGGGCAATTTGTTGATAAAAGGTCATGAACTTCAGTAGCTGTCCTTGCAACTAGAAGATCATACGTCTCTTTAGATGACGTTATAGGCACTGCTGTCTGTAAAAGTACAGATTTAATTTTGCTTAATGTATCAATTCGTATAGAATAGAGATTCAGACGAGGCCAAATGGGAGTCACTATGTCTGGAGTCCCGCTCGGGAACAATGCTTGCATACAGCATTTGACCATGGATGTTACTTCTACTAGATAACTTTTCCCTGGCACGAGGCCACAACATCTGTGATCCGTTCTAAGAATGTAACTCCCGTTCGAAAGTTGCATAAAGAAGGGCTCTATCTGAGTTGCAGGTGTGACTAGCTGGTGGCATGAAAGGTTGTTTGAATTTCCATCACATGCTCCGTGTAAATTAATACCCTGACACAAAAGTATACCGCTTAGTGAATGTTTACAGTTCTCACCACTAAGAAATACATTTTTGTCGCTGTCACTATAGCAAGAATGTGTGTATGGTAATTTCCATTCAGATTTTACATATCCTTTACCCAATTGTTCATACTGGCCAGCAGGTATGTACTCAAGGCACTTTTTAAATCGGAAAGTTGTTATCGGAATAGTGATAATTCCGTGTATTATCCATTCAATGACAGGACTCTCTGACATTGTCAATGGTAATCTCTCGAGTTTTTCGATGCTCAGGATTGTGTAGTCTGCTCCTTTCTGTGCCAAACTGATCTGTTTATCAGTAAGGTTAAAACTGGAAAATAATGACGTTGTGTTTATTAAACGCCAAGGCACATAGCCTGAACGAAGATTTTGCAGCGTCCAACCTAATTCTATAATAGAACGTAATTGAGACTGGCCATGTTGTAACACGAGCAAATCTCTGTCTATCACATCAAAGGCAGAGGATACAATATTGTCCAACGAATATATTCTGGAAGACAGAGTCATTAACCCATTGTCTACCACAGAAAGTGATTTCTCCAAATTAATACGATCAATTTCTCGTATTTTTTCAGCAGTTTCAATTTGCTTGACTTTCCAAGCCTCGTTGTAAGCAGCATAGATACTGGTCGCTATGAAACGCTTGTGACGCTGTTTGCGTGGTCCAAGAATGAAATCGCGCAAATCAGCACCATCTTTTAGTAAAGACAAGTGTTGCTTAATTTCAGCCAGTGTGGACGAGGTTAGCCATTCTAGGCAGAGTTTCCCTACACTGTATGTTGTTATAATCCCTGGATGTTGTCTCTGGGAATATCTTGAGTCTAATCTGGTCATTTTTAACCCCTGTGTTTTATTCAGGAATCTATCTTGACAGCTATTTGTGTCTGTAGGCCAGATTAACCACTTTTTCCAATCAGGATGTGTTCTGTTGAAATGTAAAATTTTTGACACGTCTAACTCAATATCTGTGGTTGTATTCTCAGGTATTGGCTTTGGTATAGACGGTGTTTTAAGGTCTTTGTTTTTAGCTAGGCCAAGACAAGATGTTTGGTGTATTGTGTCATTTAAAAATAACATTTGTTCTGGTATCATGCAGGTTCTAAATAGTGCTTCTATGCCTTGCACCTGCCAATCTTTTGTACCCCAAATTGTTTGTTTCAATATTATTTTTCCAATAATCAAAACCAAATGTCATCATTTTGTCATAAAATGCTTCTGAATATATCAATTTAGAATTTGTCAGCATTGTTTTCATTCCTGTTTTATCTAACAGTTTGTAATAAAACGTTTCTGCATTACTGGTGTTAAACCCTGAGAAGTATTTGAATTTCTCATAAAATGCTTTAGAAGTGCTTTTTGGTGGTGTAGAACAATGTTCCCATTGATTATTCATAAAAACATTTCTAGGCTGTGCAGATTTATGCAAGTAATGATCCCCATAGTGGGTGTAACAGAATAACTGCTCATAACTAGATGAACCTTGTAAATAATCATGATCTGTGAATCTAGCTGACATTACTAAATCAGACATCATGTCATTAATACTGTTAAAGTCCCAATCATCAGAGAATGTACTTGGTGTCACAAAGTCACTTAAGGAAACCTTTAGTTGATGAGGATACTTCAGGATTTCGACCGGACCATATATCTCATAGTCAGTTTTTTCCCATACTACCCCACCAGGTATTGGAATTGCTGTGACGTTTACTGTTGACAGTTCTCTTTTCTTCACGTGGGATGATCTGTGTGGTTTCAGGACTAGGTTGATGTTCTGACTTGCTGTGTCCATTGTAATATATTTTCCTTCAATGAATTTTCCCAAACACAGTACCATGATGAGCCAAAGCAGGAGGAAAAATACACCTAGACCGAACCAGAACTCTAGCCAAGGGGAAATAAGGTAGATTTCTTTCAGTTGATGAAAGAGTTCCGTTGCTTTTTCTTTAAAAGTCTTTTTAGTTTCTGGCATCACTTCGGGGTCGTTTTCATCTTCAGAGAAGTTGTCGAAGTTGATGAAATAACCAGAGGCAGTTCTGTCAATTGATGGGATTGTTCTTTCAATCTGTCTTTCGGTAGCACTTTCTGATGCCACATCATTGTAGACTGGTGTTGTTTCTTGACAAACTGTTTCAATTTGTGTTTCAAGAGGCACGAGTTCCATGGCATTATTGCATAGTCCTTCATTGTGCACTGCAGGCTGATCGAATGTGATTAGTCTTTCAGTTTGAACCTCTTGGATTGTTGCAAGTTTGGGTATTCTGTTGTTTCTTGGGAGTCCACTGGGCCTACTGTTGATTATAGGCCACATGCTTGTGGTTTTACCAGGTCGATGGACACAACTCTGTTCTCCTTTTTACCAGCAAGGGGCGGTAGCACAACTGATCTTGTTCCGGTGATTGCCAAGACAGGTACTGCTTTTCTGTAAGAAGGCCCAAATTCCTTCTTCACCGCGATCTTTTCTCTGACTAGATCCCCAATCTTTGGAATCCAGACAGGCCTTGCTGGGGCTGTTGCGGGTGGTGCCTCGTCAGTGGTACTTGGCTGTTGCTTTAACTTTATGTTGCTTAATGATTTTCTTGTTTCATTCAGTTCCTGTAAAACAGCCAACCGATCCTTTACATCAAAGTGCGTAGTTTCTTCTTGTACCACTGACATCTGACTATCGAGGTCCTGAACTCGCATTCTAATTCCGAACAATAGTTCGTATGGGCTGAAACCTTTTAGAGAATTTCTTGGCATGTTGTTAAGACTAGTCTGGACACTTATTAAATGTTTGACCCACCCAGCGCCTGAACCTAATACCTTCGCTGTTATAGATTGCTTTATGTCACGGTTTTTTCTTTCTACCACACTATTCCCTTCGGGGTGCGACGGACAAGAATACCGCAACCCAATTCCCATGCTGGCCATGGCTTCCCTATAAGCTCGAGAGCTGAAAGCAGGACCCTGGTCAGAATGGAACGTGGTAATTGCGTATGTGCCGATAAAGACTCGCAAATCTTTTATAACCGTTCTAGCGTCAGCCGAGCGCTGGAGGCCTCATTTTTTAAGTGCTTTTCGTCTTAATGGTGTACACTGGGACGCGCTTCTCTTCTTTGATTGCGCAGATAGACCGCCTTATGCTGTCTAGAAGGGATCCTGAAACTACACTGGCCTGTTCATTACTGCGATCTCTGTTGCAGTCTTCACAATTTTGAGCAAAACATTGAATATCTATACTCATTCCTGGCCACCAGTACTCTGATTGTAATTCTTTCAGAGAGGCTTTGATTGTTTGGTGTTTCAGACCCAACCCCATGTGTGCTTCCAGTAATAGGAAGCCCCTCCTGCTCCTGTTTGGAATTACTCTGTCCCCCACTCCAGGGATTCGAGCAAAAGGAACGGAGTTTGCATCGATTATGTATGCATAATTGAGTGGATAGTTTACAGGTAGTGCTGCACAGTCGCCTTTTACGGTCGTTTTTACTGCTAGCATGGTTTCCCCGTCTATGTACTTATCTGTACGCTTTTTTGTGGCTACGGAAGCCGGTTTAGTTGCTTCCGCGGTGGCTGTATTAGCCAATGAATTCCCTGCAACGTGAACGCCATCACGTTGAAGACTCTGTGCGTGAATCACGTGAGTCTTTTGTAGTTCTTTGTGTAAAAGAGCTACCTCGTTCCAGAGCAATTTATGCTTTATTGTGGCACCTGTGTCATCTTTGTAATCGTTTTCGATCCAACTCTGCAGTTTGTTGTTGTAAGAGTTGACGCAAAAATGAGAATCGCACACGATAAGTGTCGGGAATTCGCGTTCTGCATTTTCGAGCGCCATCTTTAAACATCTGATTTCAGTTCTCTGAACCGAACACTTTCTTACAGATTCAGTTTTTGTTACTTTCGGTGTAATTTTACCGCACAGCCAACGACATTTAATAATCGCACATGCTGCATCGTAGGATTTTTTTCTCTACGTTGAAGTGCTGTACAAAGCTATCTGTATAGATTATACAGGCGTATTGTGGGAGAGGCAGAATTTCGATTGGCAGAGGATATTCTTCTTCATATTCTAAATCATTCAGTTCTTCGTAATGCGGGGCGAAATAGTATTTCACATCTTCCGCTCCTAGAGAATCTATACACTGTATCCATTTCGGATCCAGTGACACTGTAGGCAGGTTTACTGGGCTGAATAGCGCTTCGAAGGTGGATTCCGCTGTAAGGATATTAATCCGTTTGCCGTGTGCTAGTTCTCGTTCATTTGCTAATGCGATTTGCACTGCGTTCACAGTTCTTTCTGTGTGACTGAATGTTTTTTCTGCTTGTGTGTACAAGTGAGATTTAATTGAAATAGGTACCTTTTCTCCCTCATTAGAGGTTAGGTATGTGAATCCGCATCTTCCTGGGATGATTC
Organism: Lissotriton vulgaris; assembly: GCF_964263255.1. Lineage (NCBI taxonomy): Eukaryota > Metazoa > Chordata > Amphibia > Caudata > Salamandridae > Lissotriton > Lissotriton vulgaris. Next base: position 892,396,447 of record NC_141689.1, on the reverse strand, counting down.
GGAATACAAGATCACGTGTGTTGTCACGTGTATCTAGTTTTGTTTTTGCTAACATGTCTGTTTGCAGTGATCTCAAAATTTCTGTGTGTTTTTGAGTCCAATTGATTTGTTTAAAATCAGGTTTAATTAGTTCGTAGAGAGGTTTAACCCTCTCTGCGTAATTTAGAATGTAAGTTCTTCCGAAATTCAGAAAACCTAGAATGGATTGTAAATTCTTCAGCGTTTTTGGAGCTTGGAGTACAGCGCACTTCTCTAAGAAGTTGTCCGCTAGGCTTTTCCCTTCACTTGCTAACTCGTACCCTAAAAATAGTACTGTCAGATGGGCAATTCTGGACTTTTTAAAGTTGAATTTGTAACTCTCTGCTGCGAACCCAAGTATAATGGTGTTCACTCTTTTCAAGTGAGTATCCAAGTCGTCGTCTGTGAGATAAATGTCATCTACGTAAGATAATGCTTCATCATCATAGATTTGTAGTAACTCTGTTACCCTAGCTGAGAATAGTCCTGGGCTGTTCTTGAACCCCTGTGGGAGTCGACAGAATTTTTTCTGCGACCCAAATGCGGAGAAAGCGGTCAAATATCTGCTTTCTGGTGCAATGTTTTGACAAAAGAAGCCATTAGATATGTCTAATGTCGTTTTGTATTTTATCCTAACTATATTATTCATTAGGACTGCACTATGCGAGTTTTGTACTGCAAAAGTTTTGCAACATGTATTAAGATGTCTGTAGTCCAGAACTAGACGATATGAATTGTCTGGCTTGGAGACAGGAAACAAAGGATTGTTCATTTGAGAGGTGCATGTTTCAATCACCCCCTGGTATTCAAGTTGATCTAAGATCTCCCTGACCTGTTTTTTAGCTTCTTGCTTTATGGGATACTGCCGTTGGGCAGTTGGTTCACTTTTTAATTGGATTTTGTGAGAAGGAGACTCCTCATCCCATCCTACATGATTTTTATACAATGCTGGTGCCTGGGCTACTGCCCATTTCCTTGCATATGTATATTTTTTGTGAATCGGAATGTGATTCGAGAAGGCAGGCATAATCACTTCTTCGCCACGAGGGCACTCCCTGACAAACTCTGGGGGCCAATCTTTTTCAGCTAACAGAATATCATAGCCTTTTGAGAGCTTATCCCAAAATAGACCTCTTATTTTCCTAGTCTTATCACCCTCTATACGCAATGTTATTTCGTATATTTTATGGGGCTCGCTAAGTCTGGTGTCGGCAGTTTCAACTTGAATGTATTCATTCGTGTCCACTGTCTCCAGATGACTCATCAAGATCTTGCGCGCTATACTGATTTCTGCTGCACTGTCCAACATTGTCAATGCCCACTCCCCGTTTTTCAACTGTGTCCTCAGTATTCTCGGCATGGTTGATTACTCTAATACTGGCTACCTTCTTTTTCTGAAATTGAGATTTTTTATTTTGAGCAGGTTCCTTGTCTTTGGACTTGGTGTGCTCTCCTGGTTCTGACCGTCCTCTTCTTTCCGAATTCTGTGGAAGAGATCGAGAGGGACGTGTATCAATACTTTGATATCTATCAGGTTTTTTCAGATTATCCCTATTTCTAAGGTTATATCTTTTCTCAGAGGGCTCCCTCTGGGGAGACTGGCGTTCTCGAGTCGGAGTTCTTTCCCTCCGTCGAGGAGACCTTCCTCTGGACTGGAAAACTTTTTCCTTGGGAGTGGATTGTTTATTTCCATCCCAGTTCTTTTTAGGAGTGTTTAAATTATTTTTAATAAATAATTTTTCAGGATTTTCGAGCAGTTGGGGTTTTACTGGTTTCCCACCCAAGCTGTCTCTACCTAATTCTTCATAGCATTTTTCTATGATTTTTGCAAGCTCAACAGGATCTTTTATATCTGTTTCCTTCAACTTCTGGCGAATCGCCACAGATGCTGCTTCTCCTCTTATATTGGCTAATAATATAGCCGAGACCTGCTTGAAGTCTTTCAGTAATTTCATACCTAGATTTAAAGCGGGCTCTGGACCGAATTCATTTTGAATCTGTTTTAGCACTTCTGGTATTACCGCCATAGACGGAACACCGTGTGTTTTTGTGTAGATGGAAGCAAAGACTGTACCCCAAGTGTCGCAGTCCTCCACGTGTGGTGCGATTCCCATAGGAAGGCAGATGGTCAAGATTCTGTGTTTCTCAATAGGGGTAGTATCAGGAAATACTGCCTCTATTTGAGTGATTTTCTGTGCTAACCAGAAAGGAATTTGTTCCCGTTTTATGGGTGTTTTACCAAGACATGACTGTATGTTCTGTGGTGTAATTTTATTTGTGTTCCCCTGATGAGGGGTCAGCTGTGGTACATTAACAGCTGGCTGGACTGTTGCAGTCCGCATTACATATTGGACTAATTGCCTATGTATTTTAATTAGTGTTTTGAGCTGTACTAACAGTTCTTCTCTTGACATTCTTACAATGTCAGGATGTGGTGTGTAGCTGGCTAGAACCGGCCACGTGGCTCCTGGTCTACCTAGAGGACCGAGCCTAGTTATGTGATCATTGTGTTTTAGGGCGCCATTAAACCAGAGCAGGTGCTCTTGAAATTTAAGTGGAATTTCAATCTCCTCGAAAGGAGCGTACTCTTCCGGAGGTTTCTCTATTTTGTAATAGTGAAACTCTTTTGTTATAGCGTTTACCGCTGGAAAGTTTATCCATGAATAGAATACCTCTGTCTGCCGATACTCGTGAGCCTCTATCACGAAAATTACTGTACCACCTTGTGGTGTCAGTCCGTTATCTATAAGTTTTAAAGTTATAGATCTTCTTAAGTGGACCGGGATGATAATAGCATCCGGGTCTGTGTGTTCGGGACCTTGCTGAGTCGCATCTACTGCAGCCCCAGAGGTTCCGTTATTCTCTGGCATTGTAAAAATGCAAGGTTTGCAGAGTAGGTCTCCAAGGAGACAAAGATTAGGTGCACAATATTTTGGAACACTGTATCCTTCAACGTTGAATAAACCAGAGCTTTACATAGGAATCTCTTCCTACTAAGGTCGGGCGGATTTTAACCTTTCACCCACTCCAGACGTCTATTGGAGTATTTACGGGAGAAAGGGGTGTGAAATATGCACGACTGAGTTACTCTATAAGTCTTGCGTTAGTTTATCGCCTTACCAAACGTTGGGCGCCATGTAGTGTAGTTCCTAGTTTCCCACTAGGCCCTGCGCATTGGAATAACATAAACAGTAGTATCGACGTGGAACTGCGGATATTCCAGGCCTCCACTGACTATGCTAAACTTAATTGGGTTGTGTTACCAACTAGCTCAGAGGTCACTGGAAACTTTCTTCTCTGCATGGGAAGTGATCAGCTTCCTTGGCACAGACAAGAAGGGATTCAGTTTTCCAACAACCGTGCAACATGACAACTTTGCTCCTCAGATCAAGAGTCAATCTCTAGGGTCGTGTGAAACAATAGACATGTATTTCACTCAGTCAGTCTAGTGCAGTTTACTTTCACGAGATGTAGAGAATAGAGAGACGGGCGTTTGTCAATAAAGGGTTAACATTTATTGAACAGTCTTTCTTCTCGTACAAGAGAAATGTATTGCCACAATTGCAACAATTGTTATTATAAAAAGTACGTACAGTAGGATAAGTATTGCGAAATAGAACTGTAAAAGCATTGATATGGTTTCTTAGCCATACAATGGTTTAAAAGTAATAAAACATATATACAGTCATATATACATTAGGCTAACATACTCAACTGGTGCTTCTAACTAAGCCTACCCCAGTGTGCCTGACCTAAGCCTAACACGTGAAAGGGGAGCAAGTAAGTAGCTTTAAGTTAAGTTGGTTTTGCCAAGGTTTTGTTTCAAGAATTCTCGTCTAAGGGTTTAGTCAACACCATACCTCTGAATAGAATGATGGAGGATTGGTATCTCCTTCAGGGGTCTCTCTTGATATCCCAGTCACCTGCAAGGGTAAACCGGAAACGCTGTAGCTGGATTTCTCTGCACGAGAAAGGCAGCGGCTGCTCTTCAGCGCGTCGAGGAAGGAGGGGGGACAGCGTCCGCGGGCAGCTGGAATCTGCTGGATGTCTTCGCAGGGGGACGACTGTTCAGCTCCTTAAACGTACTGCACCATAGTTCGCGCTTTAGCGGCGATAATGGTATCAGCAGCTTCACCACCACAGGATAGCAGGCTGCAGCGACAGAGGGCTAGATTTACCAACACGGGGTCGTGCAGGCAGCTGGCTTCAGTAGCTCGTACAACTGACAACAGGCAATTGCTTAAGGCAACGTTGGTAATATTTATACCTGACAGGTGCCGGGTTTGACGCAAGTTTGCTGGACATAAGACGTCAATTAAAGATGTCACTGGGAAGTGATAGTTATCAGTTGCTCATTAGAGTTCCATTACTAATCAAAACATAGCAAGCGGGGATTTCCAGGTTTGCTAAGTTTTTATCTTGTTGAAGAACTCGGAGTGTTATCTAGGAATATCAGATAGTGACTGCTGCTCTGTCATTGCACTAATTGGTCGCAAAGGAAGTGGCAGAGGGAACTATGCTGAAATGTGGCTCTGTTCGTGTGAGGCCAGAGATGACTTTTCAGAAAATCGCACTTGAACGGTTATGCCAATATAGGGAATAAATGGATTTATAGCCGAATAGGGGCATAAGGTCACAGTATCGATCAGGAACCTAGATAAACACGCAACATTATGACATTTAGTGATTGCATATCTGCCACCAATGTCCTTATATAACCCTGTCAAGGTAACCCCGGATTGGCGACCCACCCAGATTAGCCCACCTCTGGCGTGTGAAGTGTAGTTAGCAGCGTAACATTGCCCCTGCATCCTGCTGTGTGCTAGTTCTGCTTTATCTTGTTGGAGATTAGTTTCCTGTAGGACTGCAATGTCTATTTTGTGTCTTTTACGCTATGCTACCACTTTCATGACCTTTCTGTTATGGTTAAGATCTGTAACATTCTATGTGATTAGTCTCAGTTTCTGTTCTTGTGTGCACCTGTTGCCCCTCGCCTACGTTCGCAATAGTTCCTCATGCAACCCTGTGCTGTTGTGGCATCCGGTCTCAAGTCTGGTGATTTTTTCCTGTTTTGGAACAGCAACAACCCCATCCCCCTTAGTCCCGCCCGCACTATGTGTTCCCTCAACTGCCATAGCTCTTATTGTCTCCTCCCTCCCTTAAACATACCAAAGCGTAAAACATCGTAAACAACATTACTTTTAGTGGAGCGCACTTGGGACCAGATATTCCCAACCCAGTCTCCCTTTGATCCGTCCCTCCACTCAAGTTATTATGTGCAACATATCTGGTGCCTCAGCATGTCCCACAAAATTACCGTTACTTAAGGTCTATTTAGCAGTCCACTCATTTGTGGTTTTCATGCATGGTCTTTCCAGTCTTGCATATGCGTCCTATTATTCCCAATCGGGAGCGCAGCCAGGGCACCGAAAAGGGCTCTCGCATCTGTAATCAGAACAGTCTTACCAATCACGTGTAGTGCGCTGGTGGTTATCCATCCCGTCTGAATCCCACAGTGCTGTATACTTCACTGTTCGTCAGGGTCCTGCACATCTCCGCAATTGTTCTGAAAGGCTCTAGTTGAGCCACGGCTGCCATTTAACCCGCTACATCTGCCTTATGCCCTGCCTTACTAATTTAGGATCCGTGAAGTAGTGTATTTTGCCCTCCGACTTTATCCTTCGTTTTGCCGGATATTGCATTCTGTACTCAACATCAAGCTCACAGAGTCTTTTCTTCGCAGGGAGGAATAATCTTGCACCTCTTGGACCTGCTTTGTGAAGTCTGAGAACAAAGATATATCCTTCAAGTCACAGTGTGCCCAACTAACGAGACCTGCACAGAGCTACGTCCCCGTCTCTGTAATTTAGCAGTCTGGCTATGATTGGACGCAGCTCTGGCCCCGGCACCAGGCGCAGCCAGCGAGCCATGTGCTCGTTTCACAATGAATATTGAAGAGAAGGTGTCTCTGCCCAATAGTTCTGCCAATGTGCGCTCTGTGTTCTGCTCCACATTGCTGATATTGGTTGTTTCTGCAATGCCAAGAATTCTGATGTTGTTGTTTCTTCGTGATCTAGCTTCCAAATCTTCAACTTTGGATTGGAGTGATTTTAAAAGTGTATCCATTGCTTTGTGTCCCCCAATTTCTGTTTGTAGGGCATCTTATGCATTCAAAACTCTCTGCTCTTCCGCGTCCAGTTTGTCATTATGTTTGTCTAGCCGTTCGGACATTCTGTCCACGCGGAAGGCTAGGGTGCCTATTTTACTATCTATTTTCGATAGCCTTTGCTGCATTGGACGCAATATGTTTCTGAGGTCTGTCTCTGCCCCTGCCTCTGAGTCTTCTGTGGGTACATCAGTCTGGAGTATTTGTTTTATGGGACCTGGGGGGTTATACATAGTTAGAAATGTACCTTTGACTGTAATTTATAGGGTTTGCTCATTTTGCAGAACTGTATGGCCCCTTACTGTACACTTATCAGCCTTAGAGTACAGCTTAGTTATTGCTGCTCTTACGCACTGTTGCGCTGTGTTTCTGAGAGCCCGTTGCTGTGCCATTGGCTGGGCTGCCCTCACAGTGATCTTTCAGGGCGCAGGGTTCAACCGTTGCTGAGGATAATAGCCCCTCTGAAGTATCACTTTCTCAGCTAGGCAGTCTGCTCTGTATTGGTGTGTGGCTGCTATACTCCACTCCTTTCTACCATGCCAGTCTACGCCATGCTTTTTTGCATTCACTAGTTCAGATCACACTGATCTCTAGTTTGTAGCGCTCTCTGCTCCACCTTAATGTAGTCTTGCCGGGAGGGTGTTATTGCTGCTAATCTACAACTACTGGGCTGTATAGCTGCCAGCAGTGGCATATGTGTCTTATACCCTCCCCAGGTTTAAGAGCCTACGCGGTACAGTTTTAGCGCTTTTCTAGTCAGGGCTTTGCCTTCACTGCTCTTTAAATTAGCATTCCTCAGCGTCCGGCCTTTCAGTCTGTGTATCTCCAGGGGGGGGCATCGTATTTCCCCCAAGTTAATTGCAGGCTGTGAGAGGAGTGACACCAGCAGCCGGTCACCCTATTTTGCTTATCTGTTGGTTCGTTTGCCTCCAGGTGCACAGGCCCAGTGCATCAGCCACTCCTTGCCTTGCACGCTTACCTTCCTCGTTCTGGCACACTGAGTGGTTGTTTTGTGGCAGGGCGACACAGGGCAACGGCCGCTCCGGGCTGCCTCTCTCAGGCCGCCCCACTGCCGCTTCTCTCCTGTGCTGGCATGTGTCTAGAATGCATCGCACTGCTCAATTGTTTCTGCACACTGGGCCTCTTTCTTCGCCTGACGGCCTGAGCAGTGTCCGCCTCAGGTCCTCAGCACCCACCGCCTGGTCTCTGCATAGTTCTGGTGAGGGGAGTTGCACCACCACCACCACCTTACTTCAATTACTGAGCCATTGGGTTGACCGCTGCACTGTGCATACCTCTCATCCACCCCCGATGTGGTCGCCTCCGGGGTCCGGATCCTGTATCGTGATAGATTGGGCTTCTGTCTGAGCTCACGCTTCACACCTGGTCAGCTCGCTCCAGCGCTAGATCCACACCTGTTTGTGTATTCTCGTAGGGTCCCCTGGACTCTGTTTTCTGTAGATTTTCCGGGATTCTTTGCCAGCAGGCCTTCACTCGCCTCCACTCGCAGGTTCGGTCTCTCGGTCCCTGGAGCCCAGGCCCAACCTGCCAGCCTTGCTTCCCTCCATTCCCTGGCCTCGCTCAGTTCAACTCCCACTGGCTTTGACTTCACACTTGCTGCTGCTTCCGCAGAGGGCCTCTATCACTCGGTGCCTTGCGCAGTTAAGAAACTGTGGTAGCCTCTTCTCTCAGCTCAGTATGCACTTCGCCAAGCCGCCCGGACGCTGCTCCGCCCTTCCTTGGTGTGGCGCTTGGGGGCCCACCTATGCAGCTTTGCCTCACACCACGCGTCTTAGCCAGCAGGTCTCCGCATCACACAAGATCCAGTTGTCCCTATGTGGAACCATTTTTCCCGCCTAATCGGTTCAGTTGCTTGGTATCTAAATTATTATCCAAAAGGGGCAGGCCTTTTACCAGCCATGCATTTCAGCCTACCATTGCTGTAGTCTTCCTGCATTACTCAGAGAGTACAGCTACAGTGGACCCCAACCAGCCATTCATTTTGAGTGATATTCCAGGAGAAGAAAAAGAGGGATATATTGTTTGGTGCAGACTTATCAGGCTTCACATAAAGGATGGGCCATAGATACAGTACAGTGCTGCTTCTAGAGACATGCATTAACATTTCCACTGCACCCAACCCCCAAATATCATCTTTGAAGAGGATTACAGCAGTACTTCAACTTCTTACGTGGTTAAGCAAAGCCAGCATCTCCTACTTGTAGCAGGATGTTGTAAAAAAAATAAATCCAGATGCTAGATGTTTTGGAATCTTGACCATTTATTAACTGTATTAAAGACTGGCTTAGTTTGTTCCTGTCCGTTGCATGCCATTTTAGACCTGAGCACTCACCTGAGAGCAAAGGAAATGGTTCTTGAGTATGCCTTGGGCAGTTGTGGCTGTAGAAATATGAAAATGATAGTGATATCAAGGGTAGCATTGAACAGTGGTGTCTGAAAAGGTCTGGCAGTGGTGAAGTGTAAATATGGGGTACGATTCACACATGGATGAAACAACTATATAGCTTAATTTCCACCTCTTGGATGCGCTGCATAGGCACAGATTTGAAAAGGGAACTTGTGGTAAAGTACAATTTCTTCACCATGTTCCAAGGTGCCTGGCCCACACCATGAAATTTCTGGATTTACCCTCCACCGAAAAGCTTTGAAAAACTGTGAGACAACAAAATTCACCAAATATTGTGTGAAAAACAGACGTAGCTCAAAAGATCTGAAATTGTGATTTCACTTGGCCTTTTGGTTTTTACATTGTGTATAGCATAATGTTTCACTTCAACATTTCACTCCCTTCTGTTTTTCTACCAAGCTTCTTTACAGCCCTGCATTATGATTGTGATCTACTTGAAAGGGACAGTGTGGAAAAATTAAAAGTTAAACAGAGCTCACAATCTGAGGCTTCAGACTGCAAAGCTAGACTGATCATGAAAATCATAAAGCAGATTTTCTGCCACGCAGTCTACAGGTCCTGGATTAAATTAGCAGTAGTCATAATGTCATTGAAAGCTTAATCAATATAGTTGATGTAATAATCCCACCAGTCATGAAATAAAAGGGTCAGCAATATGTTTCCGGAACTCTTTGTGAATTGCAATACTTGTGTTCTTAAATATCAGCTTCTGGAAATGTACACACTTTGCAATCAACTTTGTTTCGATTTGAGATAAACTAAAATGTCCCAAATACTCCAGTTTTCATTAAAAAATATATTTTGGCCAGAAATGCTCAATTATTTTGAATAAAGTAAATATGTGTGATGAACAAATAGTCTCATGTGTGGTAATCTTCTGTCTTATCTATTAGATCACATGAAATAAATATCATTTAGTTAGCAAATGCTTATACAGTCATTAGACACCGTCATATAATGGATGTCCACATTATGCGAAGAATTACAACCACTATAATAGGAGAGGTATTTTGTAAGGGGCAGATTCATTGTGGCACTTGACATGTCAAAACCCATGTAAAAAGAATATCCACCATTATGCCATGGCTAACATTATGTGAGAGGTGGGGACCAAAGTATCATGGCTGTACTCAATGGGTCAAGAATTATCAACATTATGCCAGTGGTGGGTACTATAAAGTAAATGTAAATCCAGTACTTGTAAAGCGCACAGCTACCCGGAGGCATCCTGGCGCTGGGGGCCGTTGGGAAGATTAAGCAAGCTATTGCCCAGAGTCACATGGTGCTGGGCAGACCCCTGCCGCTGGAGCCGGGGATCGAACTGTGAGCCCCAGTTCCGGTGTCAGTCGCCCTGGCCGCTGCGCCACACCTCTTCCATTGGCACATAGGGTACCATCATGGCACATCCCCTGAATGCCCACAATAGGAGAAAGAATTACAACCATTATGCCATGGCGAGCATTAAATCAGGTGTGGGCACAAAAGTGTGATGCAAAGCCCACTGTTCCTGCAGTAGCTTTTTTGGTATTAATATTTTATCACCCAGTCTCCCAAAGGATTATTAGGTTGCCCTAGTTGTGTTTAAATAGTTCAACGCAGCCCTTTATCTGCAAGTGTGCATGTTGCTAATAGGCTTAGCTGCTATTTTAGTGGCTTTTCTCAGGCTACATGTCTGAATCAGACTTTGTCTACACTGACAATTGCATTGTAAAAATCACAAGTGGACCCTCTGTATTGGGGAACAATGGCCTGTGTATCACTCTGAAAAATTATTCTGATTGATCTAACCTAGAGAGGTTATATAGGAAACCGGGTACGACCAAATTGCATGCCAAATTTCTAACAGATTGTCTAAATTCCAGTATTGTTCCTATAGGATTGCAAGTGTGTTACATAACTATTATCTTAACAGAAAACAAAGAGTTCAATACGGCTTTAGGTATGTTTCAAATAAATGCTCAAGAGGCTAGATGGTTTTAAGTATAGAAACTTCCCTAAAACCTATCCATAAAGTCAAAGCAGAAATTTGAGACCTGGAGAAAAAGAAGCTCCTGGTTAACCAGAGTTTTACTAAGGCTAAAGAAAGTTTAGGGAAATTATAAGCCACTATTAAGGAGTTTCAACAAATTAACATTTAAAAAAAGAGAAATTACAGAAAGATATCAAAAGAAATAACTAAGAAACACATACCCTTACCTAAAGAAAGACTTTTACCATCAATGTCACATCATTTTGTAGGTGCTGCCTCTTTTTTTTTTTTTTTTTTAGTTGCCAATCAGAGTTGGAAAAATAACTAAAAAGAAAAAAAGCGCAAAAGCACTCTTGTTCGTTTAAAAAAAAAAAGTTTCGTCAGGTAGAGGAAGCAACATCTGGTGCGCAAGTGGGGCATGGAAGCATCTTGGGATGAAGGGCAGGAGCTACATGGGGCCACAGGTGGGGAGGTTTTTTGTGTCATAATTTTAAAGCAGGTTTTTTAAAGCAGTTTGGGGAAGCAACACAGTGATTGAAACAACATGGTGTGCGGATGGGTGTAGGAGCTACAAGGGGTGAGGGGCGTGGGTGGGGTGTCAAACAGATGAGAGAGGGACATGGAGCTTGTGGGCAGAGAACACATGGGCGAGAAGGCAATGCTGGATGAGTAGGGGAGAACCACACTGGCAAGACATTGGAAAACAGAGGACGGCAGAGGGGTGATGGAAGCACACGAAGGAGATGGTGAGAGAACACATGCACTCTCATAGAGTACCTATAAAAAAAGAAAAAAGTAGTGCCTGATCAAGCAAGTAGTTGGAAGATATAGTAATGCACTCATGCTCCCAGAACGGGACACAAGAAGAGGAAAGAAAGCCTGCAGAGCTAACAAATAAGCAGATGGGTGTGACAACAAAGCCAGTGGTAAGCAGTATGTGAGCTCCAAGCTTACTATAAGATAACATGTTTCACAACAGACAACGCAGGCGCCGTCTTAGGCGTGACCCAAAAGATCTGCCATTTTACCTCCTGTATGAAAAATAAATAAAGTGTTTATCTGAATGTATAGTATGAATACGTTTTATGAAACAGCTCTAAAGCAGACAGCCTGATTGAATGTTTGACAGCTAACTAATTGCAGCTGAATCTATTAGACATGGGCTCAACCATCAAGCTGTTGGGTATTTAAAACAAAATAAATAGAATGGTGCTATGATACTGAATGCCATTATTACCCCTGTTCATGTTTTCTTGAATGGAAGGCCCTTTTTCAGGGGAACCTCAGTAGCCCAAAGATGTTCATCACCATAAATAAGTACTTTGATCTTATTGCTATTGAGCTTTATTATGAATGTAAGTAAGATATTAGGGCTACTGTAGCAGCTGATGTTGAAGAATCCATTGTCATACAAGCCTGAGCTTCTCCTGCCTAGCTGAATAAAAAAAATGGCTCACATAATCATTGAACAGTAGAATATAGCGTGAGCTCTGCAGCTTACTGGTGACGATAAAAGGAAGTAACATCTTGCCGAAAACAGCCGACGAAAAATCTGTAAATCCAATCTTTGCCCAATTGTCTTAGTCCTTAGCAGGCGTCTTCATAAAATAGAATTGTGGAAAATGCAATTCAAAAATGTATGTTTTGTTCATCTTTGAACCTCGGACTATGCTGTTGACCAACCCAATGGTGAAGCTGTTCTGCTGTGCCTGATGGACCTAGCAGTCACTGAAGTTAATTTGTATTGGAAATTTTTCTGCTGTAGGATGAGGAGGAGGATTGCAGTAGGACGGAAGCAGAAGAGAAACGACGAATTGATCTGAATGTGGATGATGTTACGGAGAGGGATGCCAAGACGATCATTGAGTAGGTGCACCTAGGTTTAGATTGCTGTTGTTGAATTTGATAAAGATGTATAGAATCACTGTTAATCCTCGGGTTAATGCTACTTGCATGTCCATGGTCCTTATACCCCCTTCCCCAACAGAATTTGGGCAAAATGGAAATTACTTACTTAAAGGGGCTTCTTTATAAAACCTTTAGAACATAACTTTATACCTCAGACACTATACCATGTCTGACGTGGATACTAGGGCATAAGCATTGATCTATAGTGGCTGTTTGTTTTTTCCTATGTCTGTGTCAAGTTGTATTGTAAGGTGCATATATGTGTCTGTTTTCAGTGTTCTGTGGCAACTATGATTTTATTTCTTTATAGAAAAGCATACAGCAAACTCTGGGTCTATACCGTCATTTTCACTTTATCATAGCGGTGTATAAAATGTGCAGAGCTCTTGTGCTCTCGTCTTATTCAGTTTATTGAGAAGTGGCATACGTCTTTCAAGTATATTCATCAGAATGCCACTCTTAAAGTGTATTGCAAGGCTCAGCTGCACACAGATATGTCATCCCTGGTAGCGAGATGGTGAAGAACCGGGTTTTTAGAACCCAGCGGCGCCAGGGACACGCCGAAAGTCTTCGGGCTCTCCTGTCTTGGCAAACAGAGACACGGAATACTTCTAGGTGGCGTCAGAGATCAAATTTATTAGTTGCAGCTAGTAGCAGTAATCCCAGCAACACAACACGGTGTACAACTCAAGATATTGCTCAATTTTGTAGAGCAAGACATCAGTATTTATACACAATATTCACATTACAAATGGACACCCACTGCAGCAAATTCTGACCAATAGAAACACATTTCTATACATTATCACATTCCAAAAAAAAGGCTCACTTTACATTGTACCAACCCAGAAGTTAATTATTAGGATGTCCCAAATTCAATTACCAAAAGCCGGACAAACCCATAATTGAAAGCACAATGCATATAACGAAGGAACATAAAAAGGAAACAATGATAAATAACGAGCAAGATAAGGCATGTGTAGAAAAGCTAAAAACTAACGATGTCCTGAACTTTGACTTGCAATCTCAGATAGCAATCAACCAAGGAAATTGGCCGCGCAAAGGGTCAGTTTCAGATAAAGAGGTCAGTTCCTTATAATGCACCTTAGAGTCAAGAAAAGGCTTAATTAATAAGTACATGAACAACGAAGCCCATGCAACTTTGTTCGTTTGGTTACTTCCATGGGCCTACGTGATGGCAACACCAAAATGGAGGCACGAACAAAATGGAACCCATATTCGAGACAAAGTCTCTGAATACGTAATAAACTCGCTAGTTAACATGACTAATTCACTCCATAATAGCCGTACTTGCTAAATACGGTACAACATCACCAAAATCGTGACAGAACCATAACATAACAGGACAAGGCAGATTTTACAGAACCTCAGACCCTCCTTTTGCCATTACGTAGGCAAGAACCTAAACTCAAGTCAATCTGAATCCAGGTCTATATCTATTCTCATCAGGTCATCAAGGTGTTGCTGTAACATCATCTTATTAGCCTTCACATCTCTCGGGACGGGTCTTCTCACACAGATTGTAGCACAAAGACTACAAATGGCGGGACCACACTGGAGGCATAGGCAACACGAGAAAAGGATAGCTAACGCCATGCCAAGGAACATCAGAACCTTCCATCCCCATTTGGACAGCAATTCCCATAACCATCCCATCAATGACCAGTTACCTTCGTCTACATGTATAGATTCAGCAGACTTACGTAACCTAAAGAAGGCTTGGTACACTGTCGGGGCATTATCTGGTATGAAAACGCAGCAACTAGATCCGATCAATTTGCATACCCCACCTCTATCTGCAAGTATAATATCTAGAACAAAGCGGTTTTGTAATGTCATAAGGCGATTCACTTGAAGCTCAGCTGTAATATTGCCAAGGGCACCTGCAGTCTCATTTATAGTGGCCTCAACCACTCTCTTAAGCTGACGAATATTCCTACTATTAGCCATAGGACCCCAAAAGGGCAGGAAACCCTTAAAGAAGTCTCCAGCTTCTTGTGCGACAGTATCTTGTCTTATGGTAATCGAAAACAGCAGTGTATGTAGGGGGAAGCAGAAATGCCACATAACATGTGCCAGAAAAATCAGATGGCAACCATGTGTAGGCTCTGTCGTGACAAACAAAATACGTGCCTTTAGCTGGCACGAATGGAGGAGATTTCTGGGACGTATAAACGTATGTGTGGACACACACACTCTTACCAAGCTGAGCTCTCGGATTCTGACCATTACCTTGCAAACAAAGATGACCTCGGTGGGGTACAATCCAAATAGGAGGAGACCTTCGCTGTCTTTCTTTCTCCGTCAAGCTAACACTATATGTCGTCTTATTCCAACCGACATATGCTCGTACCTCATCTTTAAGGATAGCGTTATGCGCATCAATATCTCTAATCATATCAACTATTCCCCGTATCAAGGCATTATTACTCGCATTCACTTTGACAGAACGTACAGAAGAGGCTTCATTCGCATAGATAAACATTGATTGGAGTGCCCAAACTGACCCATTAGGCGAAAAAGGCAAAACCAAATATGGCATTCCCTTATCTGTAGTATGTGGCATAAGACCACACACCCAACAATTTGTGGTATTTATGACTAGCTGATGCTGATGCAACATCTGTTTAAACGAATTGTTCACAAATTCTGATCTTTGTGTCTGCTCATGTTCAGGTAACGTATGAAACTCATGTGGAGAAACAGTAGAAAAAGAAAGAGTAGGTTGGGATGTATATGTAAGCGGCAATTGTGTGATATAGAAAATCCAACCCACACAAGCTAACGTAATATTTACAAGCATAAGATAACACATTATTAAAAAACATTTGCTACGAATCAATATACATATTCGGACTTTAGAATCCACTTTCCTAACACACTTATCAGACTCAAAAAACTCCATCCTCTAACGTGCTGCTCACGGCTATTACCTTCTTCACTTAAGTGTGCGCCAAGATCGCACTAACTACCCTGAACCACAGACCTTGTGTCAATACGTGGCTCACCCCTTAAGGCTGTACCGCGACCCTGCAGCTGAGTCCGGATGGTGACTCGAAAAAGGAAAATAGTCTCTTGATCTGACAAGGTGTAATTCACTATATAAAAACATTCGGTTTTATTTGTCCATAGCAACAGGCTTTCTTGGCCTCAAATCGTAACGTTCTTTATCAGGTACAGTTGGATCCTTAAATAAAAGTTCCGGATTGGTGGTGTCAATCTTTAGATGAGGAGGCACAGCAGCTTGCAGAACATCATCATCCTCGCGTTCTGACTGTGTCCATCTCAAATGAGCATCACTGAAAGGCACGAATGTGGGAACTCTCTTGCAATCTGTATCAGCTATACCATCCCTCACCCACTGATCATACGGTAAAGGCAAAGGAACTTTTTTACAGTGGGTGGCATGCACCCAGTTCTTTTTGCCGACTACTCTAACAGCGGTTCTAGTAACCAAAAGGACTAAGTAAGGACCAGTCCATCTGGGTTCCAAATTCTTGGTACGCTGGAAGTTCTTGACCAACACGTAGTGACCAGGTAAGATTGAATGTCCTGGATCTGTAGTAGCTGTCGGCAAACTGTCATAGACCTGTTGGTGGAGAACACGTAATTTAGCAGTCAAGTCATGTAAGTAATCCACCAACATAGGGTATTCAATACTGCTGTATTCTTTAGGACGAGGCACACCCCAAACATTCGCTGGACGACCAAAAACTATTTCGTATGGGCTAAGTCCCACACGAGAATGCACTGTCGTCTCTGTTGACAAAAGAGCCAACGGCAAGGCATCCGGCCATGTAAGACCAGTGCTCGCTTGTACCTTAGCTATTTTCAGCTTCAAGGGACCATTGTAGCACTCGACAAGACCAGCTGACTGGGGGTGATTCGCAGCGTGAAACTTTTTATTGATACCCAATCCCGCACACACTCTCTTCATGATTTGACCCACAAATTCACTCCCATTGTCCGACCATACAATTCTGGGCAAACCATACCTAGGGAAATATTCTTTGAGCAAAACCTTGGCTGTAGACAAGGCAGTATTATCCTTTAGGGGGTAAGCCTCTATCCATCTGGAAAAGGAACAAACAACTACAAGGACATACTTCAAGTTATTGCATCTCTCCATATGAATGTAATCTAGCTGTATCACCTCAAACGGATACCTCGGAGGAGCAAAATGACCAGCTGGAGTTGGAGTTCCCTTACCAGGATTATACTTCAAACAAATCATACAATGTTTCACCACGTTCTCTGCACATTTCGGAATTCCAGCATTCTGCCAAACTAGAGCCAACAACTTGCATATTCCCTTTGAACTGATGTGAGCCATTTCATGAGCCATTGTGACCACTGGGAGCACATACGCATCAGGCAACAACCATCGCACGTGTTCTGACAACTCAACCCAACAACCTGTAGGATCCAACATACCCATAGTCTCTCTCCACGCACTTACTTCCTTCTCAGTCGCTTCAGCCTGAATCATTTTCAAACTTTCTATTGTGTCTTCACACATTCCACCAGCCATAACCCAATTAGCTGGGCCTGCAACATACATACTGCTCATCATGTCTTTCGCCGTTTCCTTCGCAACTTCATCCGCAAACGCATTCCCTCGACCAACATCGTCCACAACTTTCTTACGCGCACTACACTTCACAATTGCAAGCTGCTTTGGGAGAGTGAGAGATTCCAAAAGTTCATTCACCAACTGTCCATGCTGAATTTTCGTTCCATGGGAAGTAAGGAACCCACGCTCTCTCCACAAACGCCCAAAACTATGGGCAACACCAAACGCATTCTGGCTATCGGTGTAAACATTCACTCGCTTTCCTTCTGACAATACGCATGCTCTAGTCAGTGCAATCAACTCTGCTGCTTGCGCAGAATTCTGTGGTATGCGTGCTGTCTCAGTAACTGTATGTAAGGTTGTGATAGCATACACTGCAGTAGTCTCACCATTCGGAAGCTTAAAACACGAACCACCTACCCACAGTGTACCATCAACATCCGTAAGGGGAGTATCCCTCAGGTCAACTCTAGCTTTCGTTTCTTCCTCTGTAAGAAGAAAATAATCATGTTGTTCCTGAGGATCCGTCTCTGTAAAGATCGGTAACAATGTAGCTGGATTCAACACATTACATCTTTTAATGTGCACATGACTAGCCAACAATGTCAACTCGTAACCTGACAGACGTGCACTAGTAAGGTGCTGTGTCTTAGTCCTATTTAATAAGGTATCCACTGCATGTGGGACCATCACAATCAACGTATTATCCAATACCAGACCAGCAGACTGTCGGATAGAAACAGCAGCGGCCGCTGTAGCTCTCAAAAGACTCGGCAACGCTCTAGCTACCGGGTCTAATGTCGATGAAAAATACGCACATGGACGCTGCTTATCACCAAATGGTTGTGTCAACACTGACAACGCACAACCTTCTCTCTCGTGCACGTACAACGTGAAAGGCTTACTATAGTCTGGGGTACCCAACACAGGAGCCGAACACAATGCATTGCGTAGTTCAGAAAAACTTTTCTGACATTCGTCGGACCAAGGAAGAGGATGCGGAGTATCTTTCAGAGTCCACGCTAACAAAGGTTTCGCCAACAGTGAAAAATTGGGAATCCACTGTCTACAATACGATGTAATACCTAAAAAGGCACCCACTTCTCTCTGTGTGGATGGCACACTCATTTGCGCAATCATTTAAATTTGTTCTGGGGTCAATCTCCTTCCCTCCTGCGACAAGAGATGACCTAAGTAGGTCACTTCTTGGCGGCAATATTGCAACTTTGAAGGTGACACTTTATGATGGTCAGACAAATACCGCAACAAAGAAAGAGTAGCCTCTTTACAAATCTTTTCATTATCAGCAGTAATCAACAAATCATCGACGTACTGAATAAGAGTAGCACCTACAGGTAACACAAAACCGTCAAGCTGAGTTTTCAACGCTTGACTATAGATGGAGGGACTTTCACAATAACCTTGGGGAGCTCTCTTAAACCGGAAGCTTCGGCCTCCTAATGAGAAGCCAAAAATATCCCTGCTCTCCTCAGCAATAGGAATACTGAAGAAAGCATTCTTCAAATCGATGACAGAAAACCAAGCTGCCGAAGCAGGAATCAGAGTCAACAAAGCAGTGATATCAAGTACCACAGGAAACTGTGGTACGACAATCTTGTTGACCTCTCGAAGGTCAATCACAAACCGGTACACAGGTGGCTTAGAAGCATCAGTACGTTTAAGGACAGGCAAAACAGGACTGTTACATACATTACCTCTCGTTTCCTCAACTGCACCCTTCTCAACCAGATCATAGACAATCGCTAAAAAAGCTCTCTCACCATCGCTCGAAATCCTGTATTGTGGAATACGAGGCAGCCTAGCATTTGATTTAAGGGTAACAACATACGGAGGAATCTGCAAAAGACCAACATCATTTGGACCTGTGGCCCAAAGTGTATCAGGAAGCGAGCGCAATTCCAGTGGCAAACCATCTTTAGACAAATACATTGGAGAAATCACTTTCTTACCAAGGGTAAGTTGTACTCCTGAAGGAGAATTATGCAAGGTTGCATACAATCTTTTCAGAAAGTCCAAACCCAACAGATTCTCACCACAACCAGTCGTTAGAATAAGCGGAGCTCCCAATTCACAAGGGCCAATGGAAAAGGACAAAGGACTAGAAACCGGATTACGAACTGGGGCGTCTGAAAAACCTACTGAAACATTGGTCAAGCCAGACAAAGGTGCGCCAGGAAGTTTAGAGTGCATAATAGAACTCTTCGTCGCACCAGTGTCCAAAATAA
Organism: Lissotriton vulgaris; assembly: GCF_964263255.1. Taxonomy (NCBI): domain Eukaryota; kingdom Metazoa; phylum Chordata; class Amphibia; order Caudata; family Salamandridae; genus Lissotriton; species Lissotriton vulgaris. The sequence continues at coordinate 892,377,118 of NC_141689.1, read as the reverse complement.
AAGGTTCTACCACACCTGATTTAATCACTTCAACATAAGGTCCACTCTGATCTACTGGAACTGACACTACTCCCTCACTTTGTCCTTGGCTGTCCTAGTTATCATTATAACCAGAACTCTCACCTTCGACATAGTAATCCTCAACATAATAATGAGCAGACTGACCACTCGGAACATCCTGTCTGTCAAAATAATTCACAGAATTCTGTAGGGAAGAGGAACGCTCATTTTGGGGGATCACACCACGTCCCCTACCCCTAGTAGCTTGCTGAAAACTACCACGACTTCTCTGACTAGGTACACCATTCGCACGCTGTAACAAAGCCGGGCAACTATTCTTGTAATGACCTTCCTCTCTGCAATAAGCACACTGATTAGGGCCAGGAAAGAATCGCGAAGCATAGGGCTCAGGCTACTATAACAATCTCTGAAATTGAGGAGGCTGCTGAAACTGAGGCTGATTCTGACGAGGCGGATAAGCTTGCTGCAAAAGAACTTTTGTCCTTAACTCTTTCGTTTTCTTCTCTACTTTATCCTTCTCATCTTTATCCCTATTCTCGGAATATTGTGCAGTAGCCAATATCTGGGCCGACGAAGAACAGCCCATGAACTCTGAGTCCTTTAATTTATTAGAAAGTTCGGGAAGCAAATTAAAGACAAATTTATCCACAAACAACCTTTGGCCACCTTCCGTACTCATATCCTGACCACTATGATCAATAAACGTCTCTTCAAACCTAGTGAAGAAATCAGATACACTCTCGTCTTTCTTCTGCTTACATGCTGCTAATTTATCCCAATTCACTCGTAAAGCGGGCATCATCGTTTTCATCAAATTAATAATTCTACCTGGTAATTATGAAACTAGAGGTTCAGGTTTAGCACCTCCCTCCTGTCTACCATCTGCAGCAACAATATTCGCCCAGGTATCACCTAATTCAGCAGCATGATTCTCATGACAAATCTTCGCCCACAAAGGTTGGGGGACTAACATTACCCATCAACATATCGATGTCAGCTAAATTCATAATACACGCTTCAACTGTCTGGGACAACTCCTTGTAATAACCAGCAGGATTCTTACGAGGGTCAGGTAAGGTCTGCTTAAGAGCCAAGACCTCTGCTCTCTTCCAAGGGACATGTACCCATACTCGCTGAAAATGAGCCGGAGGGGCAACAATACCCTGATTTACATTAGCCTGAACTGCTTCTTTCCATACAGGAGGAACTTCTCTCATAGGGTACTGTTTCACTTTCCTCCTAACAGAGGAATCAGGTTCATACAATGTCTGAGGCGAAAGCCTCGATCTGAAAGCAAGGATCGTCTCTACGGCATCTGTAACAACAGATTCCACTATCATCCATTTAGCAAACTCTGACTGAACATCGAGAACATCCTGCGGAATCGGACCCAACTCATTATCTTCCCATTCCTGACGCTGAAAAGTACACATTACATCAAAAACATACCTTTGCTTAGGTGGTTCCCACTGAAAGAAAACATCCATAACCGCTGGCAAATCATACCTCGGAGCATTTAAAATCCATCTACGAGCCAACAAATCCAACACTGTCCGTTCCTCCGAACTAGGAAGCTGACTACGACTCTGCTTGCGTTCCGAAACAGGGGTCATATTCAGTGACCCAAACAATGGTGACAACCGATTAACAACAGTCTTGGTCAATCATTTTCGAGCAGAAGAAGAAGTAGACATAAGAACAGGAGAATAAGTATTCTGAGGCAAAGAAGGTGTAGGGACAAGAACAGTAGAAGTCAAAGATGCAGAAGCAGAAGGCAAAGGAGTTTGAGGCAAAGCTGGTAGCAAAGCTGGCGACCCTAGAATGGGTTGCGCAGGAGGAGGCAAAACCATCTGTGGAGCACCGGTTGGCTGAACAACAGCAGGAGGTTGAACAACAAAGGGTGGAACAACCGGGGGTAATGGAGGTGCAGTAGCACCCTGCACATAGGGGGGTGGCAATCTCAGTAAATGAGAGATCAAAGGATCTTTTTCAGGGTCTTCATTCACTTTTGGAAGGGAAGGCAGCAAGGCCAGATAACATTTATCGATAGCCATGCAACGCTGTCTATCTAAGACTTCACTCGCACGCTCTTCTCCATCTTCCTTAAACTGCCTAGCAGCTTGTAGCACTTAAATATTCTTATCTTTCCTTTCTCTCTTTGCTTGCTTAATTTCTCGCTGTTTGGCTTCCTTTCGCCAAAGGCGGAAAGAGTCAAACATTGCCGGCTGGGCTTTCTTCTTGAACAGCACAACTTCTAGGTTATCTAAAATATTTGATTCGAAACTACCATGTTGGGGCCATCGTAAGACACCACCTTTCCTAGTATAGCGGATCCATACCTCATTATAGGTGATAGGACCCACTCCGTGTTTTGAATACAGCTCATAAGTTGGAGTTCCAACCGGAGGTATCGGACACGAGTCCTCCAACCGGGAATCCTTGTTGCAACCACAACTAAACCATTTCCTAATTTTGCTAAGACCAGGCATCTTATAGCTCACTAATCTAGCTTCAAACTTCAAGGGGTTATCAACTATCAACACTCTCGCAAATATACGAGCCCCTCGGCTTCGATTACTGCAGTAGCTGAATCAAACCAAACCAAGAACCTAAACAAAGAACCAAACAAAGTCGTGGGAGCAACCCACTTATACTTAACCAAAATATCTGTCACGCCACCAGAAGAACGTCTATCGTCTCGCTCTACAAAGCATCTATCGAGGGTCCAAGACAGGGCGACAGTCAGGGCAGCAGTCCTTCGTAGCAGTCGGAAAGCGGGAAGCCTCGCAGAAAATACCTTCGGTCCACGTCGACATGCAGGGGTCGATGAAGTGGCGGCCTTCCTCCAGAATTTCCTCACGATCCTCGGGCTTGGACCGGTACCGCTGAAGTCGCCCCACCGTTGGGCGCCAACTGAAGAACTGGGTTTTTAGAACCCAGCGGCGCAAAGGACACGCCCAAAGTCCTCGGGTTCTCCTGTCTTGGCAAACAGAGACACGGAATACTTCTATGTGGCTTCAGAGATCAAATGTATTAGCTGCAGCTAGTAGCAGTAATCCCAGCAACACAACACGGTGTACAACTCAAGATACTGCTCAATTTTGTAGAGCAAGACATCAGTATTTATACACAATATTCACATTACAAATGGACACCCACTGCAGCAAATTCTGACCAATAGAAACACATTTCTATACATTATCACATTCCAAAAAAAAGGCTCACTTTACATTGTACCAACCCAGAAGTTAATTATTAGGATGTCCCAAATTCAATTACCAAAAGCCGGACAAACCCATAATTAAAAACACAATGCATATAACGAAGGAACATAAAAAGGAAACAATGATAGATAACGAGCAAGATAAGGCATGTGTAAAAAAGCTAAAAACTAACGATGTCCTGAACTTTGACTTGCAATCTCAGATAGCAATCAACCAAGGAAATTGGCCTCGCAAAGGGTCAGTTTCAGATAAAGAGGTCAGTTCCTTACAATGCACCTTAGAGTCAAGAAAAGGCTTAGTTAATAAGTACATGAACAACGAAGCCCATGCAACTTTGTTCGTTTGGTTACTTCCATGGGCCTACGTGATGGCAACACCAAAATGGAGGCGCGAACAAAATGGAACCCATATTCGAGACAAAGTCTCTGAATACGTAATGAACTCGCTAGTTAACATGACTAATTCACTCCATAATAGCGGTACTTGCTAAATACGGTACAACATCACCAAAATCGTGACGGAACCATAACATAACAGGACAAGGCATATTTTACAGAACCTCAATGGAACAGAGTGATCTGACAAAGTGTCAGTGAAGTTTAGGAAATTGCTAGGTACATGCCCTCAACTCCTGTACCCGTATGTATTTCCCGTCCGTTGTCTTCTTCACCATTTGAGGCCAGACCCTTGGTTAATTGCTTCTGGGTGCTGGATGTTCACTTATTACTACTTTTACTAGGGGTACCTAGTGGTTGATTCTTCAGCATGATTGAAGCATTTATCTTGCCTGCTGCCTGCCCCTGTGCCCCCCAAGCACCCCAATCCTCTTTGTTTTTTGTGATTCCTAAAACACTGCTTGTGGTGCCAGGATTGTAGTTATCCTGCCAGCAAGTTTGCTTGCTGCTTATTTCTAGCTATTGATTAGAAGACCACGCTTTCCTTTATAGTTGACACAAGGAGATAATGGACTGAGCGCTAGAATTTTTCAGACACTCACCCCCAGTCACAGATCTGGGTTGAATCCATCATCCTTCTTTAGCTCACTTCGCCACCCCAGTTCAGACACAGCTATATGCAAACCAGTCTTGAACCTGTGACTCATGGGAACAGTCCAAACCAAACTGCCAAGCCATGTTTGTCCTGGACCGGAATCAAGCATCCTGGGACCGGTTTCGTGGTATTACCCCCTCATCAGCCGGACTAGCTTGAATCCAGTGGAAAGTGAGCAAGGGACCCACATCCAGAAAATGTAAACCTTTTGTAAGCTCCCCATAAAGGAACAGTCATTCTCCACATCATTACGCCACATTAATTTCAGTATGTGCTGACGATAGTTGGTCATGAAATGCGTGTACTTTACATGCTTCAGTACTCAAAACAGTAACATGCCGCTTTGGTAAAACAAACACCTTCTTCCACAGAAAGCAATTTTCAAAACTCGGCCAGTTCAGGGCAGGCGAAAGCAGTGTCGGTACCTGTCACATAAAACTGGCAGCCCCGCATTCCGGTGACTTCACCTGCAAGAATGTCAGATACAAATGAGGCAGTATATGTTTATCTTTGCAAAATGCTGCTGGAAGCAGCGTTTTCAGGAACATTTTTATCATTCCTTTTCTAAGCAAACCTCACTGTCTTTGGTGTTTAAATCAGTCTTGTGTTGGCAGTTTTGACAAATGTGGTTAAAGGCTTTTAGAACACCCAGCCTCAAGTGAACATAATTATAGCACAAGACTGTTTTCGTGGTTGCAGGTACCTCTGATGAAAGGACCGATGGGATACTGTCCTTATCTTCGTGTGATCCTTGCAGTCTTTAAACAAATGTCTTTCTGTTTCCCCCTCCCTCAAAGCTCCCTTTCAATTCCTTATTAACAATGACATGTATTACTCTTTTTTTATAAACGTTATGAACAGTTACACTATTTACATGTGGAGCCTGCTCAAATGTTTTAAATACAATTGTCGGCAAAGCTCGAGGGATTCAGAGAGGTACTTTAACACCTATATTGAGCATTTAACTTATAAGCTAGCTTTAAAAGCATCAGTTTCCTGCTGTGTTGTTTCCTTTCTCAGAGTGCTACACATATGAGGTCTTATTCTTACAGAAGGACAGATGCCCAGGCACTAAAGGCCAGCTAAGCTCCTGTCACGTTTCAGCACCAGGCTATATCAGATACTGATAATAAATCAGACAGTTGGCTACTATTCAGACTTATTGTCAATACTGTGTTACAGATTTCCGGCTGTGCATGCTTTGGCTAAACTTTTGGTTGGCTGTTTTCCTTCCTCCTACCTTCGAGAATTTAGAATGTTATAATATTGTCATGGTCAGGAGCAAAGAAGGAGTGAATAGTGAAGTTAAGTGCACTTTGCTCACTGTACTCATTAAGCTACTTGTAATCCTAGTCTGCTCTACCTCTTTCCTCCAACCAATTAACCCTCCACCTACGCCTTCTGGTTTAGTCAATTTATGGATGGCAGTAAAAGGGACTGATGAATTGAAACTGCCAACTGTACACCATTCCCTCAATAAACAAATATGCGTGCACTACGGGGAATACATTATAGTTTCTACACATCAGTGTCTTTTCTGATGCATATGCTTGGATACAGCAGTCCTCTTGCATTCGTATTCTATTTCCGGGACAATTTTTGTCAGCATTGTTTTGCTTTCAGCAACTTCGCAACAACATTTAACAGAAGCCTAAATATTTCTTGCAAACAGGTATTGTTTCCTTATTGAAAAGAAAGAACAATCAATACAATGTTACCAGAGTTCTTGGCCACAACAATAATAGTTTTGCAGCGTGAATCTTTTCTTGAATCACATGATGTGCATTTTTTCTCCATCTAGTAGTGGTTGGGTCCTGAATTCTCCCAAAAATACTTTGCCCTTCTACTCTTTTGTTTTTTATTGTTGGTGGGCATCAATTAACCTCCATTTGGTGTCCCCTTGTGACTTCATTGTGCTTCCTCTGGAAGTTTGAAGTAAACACAAGGAGATGATGGATGCAGCGCGGAAACTTTTCAGACACTCACCCCCAGTCACAGATCTGGGTTGAATCCATCATCACTCTTTAGCTCACTTCGCCACCCCAGTTCAAACACAGCTAGATGCAAATCAGTCTTGACCCTGTGCCTCCTGGGAAAAGTCCAGCCTGAATTGCCAAGCCATGTCTTCCCTGGACCGCAAACAAGCATCCTGGGACCGGTTTTGGGGCAACAACCCTCTTCAGCCAGGCCAGCTTGAATCCAGTGACAGTGAGCAAGGGACCCACGTCTGGGCATACCCTGCCAACTTAGGGCGAACAACGCAAACACAAGGAGATGATGGAGAGAGCGCTGAAACTTTTCAGATACTCACCCCAAGTCATAGATCTGGGTTGAATCAATTGTCATTCTTAAGCTCACTTCGCCACCCCAGTTCGGTCACAGCTAGATACAAATGAGATTTGACCTTCTGCCTCATGGGAACAGTCCAGCCCGAACTGCCCTCTGGAAGCTTGGACCTTTGGTTGCAATCTTCAGATTATTTTTTCCTCTGTTGGGTCTGGATGCATGCTGAAGGCTCCCCAACAATTGGGAGAAATTGTTTGACGAAAATCCTAGAAATGTTTTCCAAAAGTTGACCGGAGTGAAGGATGCATCTGAATAAGGTATCGGAGAAGTTGTGCAAGAAGGACACAGGTTTTTTCTCATCCACGGTTCCAGAGAATGCACATGCAGGGGGCTCCCTGTACATGGTGATGGAGAAGATACAGTTATAGTTGTGCAAAAACTATCACCATAAGCTTGCTCAAAAAGACCAACACCCAGTCTGCAACCTCTGTCTGCCAGTAGATCTACAAAGTGAGGACTAAAACGCATGTTCAGTGTTCACTCCAAAAACTTTGAGAATAATAGAGCAGCAGAGAAGAGCCCACCATATCATGCAGGGCCAGCATCCTCCCGTCTCTACAGGACTTGAGCCTCTCAAGCAACAAAGAGGAGAACGTCACTGAAGTACCAGGAGACAGACATCCATATCCTGGCTGTTGACACACAAGGGGACTAGAAGATATCTAGAACCGAGGTAAGAGAGCTGTCGCCTTTGAAGAAATTACCTGAGTCACGAAAATCTGATTCTAAAACCTTGAAGGGAGCATCAGTGTTGCAGCGACTATGACCAGAGAGAAAAATACCCTTGGATCCTTCGAAAAGGACTCTTCGTTGTCGAAGAGAAAGCTCGATAATCTCAACATCGAACAACAGGTGGCGGAGGTAGAAGAAGCAACTTGGGACCAAAATGGCTAATCCTGTTAAAAAAATAATTGGTCTTTGACGAAGGTCTAAAACTGTTTGAATCCCAGTGAAGTCTTCAACATTGAAAGATCTAGGGGACAAAAGTTTTGAAGAACTAGAGCCATCTTTAACTCCTGAACCTCAAGAACATCCACAGGATTAAATCTTCGAAGAGGAAGGGCAGATCTGCAATGGCTCTGAGGCTTCAGAGTACCAGGAGACACAATGGCAGAACCCCAACACCGATTTTGTGGTTCACAACCAAGTAATAAAGAAGGCAGTAGATAAATATGGGGTGCAGTTACAGGAGGAGAAACTATCATGTTTTTCTATTAAAGACTCTCCTGCCCATAAAATCAAGGAATACATTTTTGTCTATGCTCCCAAGTGTACTGGATCAAGGAAAGGAGGCATTTAAAGAACCTGCAACATGTAGAGCAATTTCACCTAGGGCAGAGAAGAAGTATTAACACTTTTCCAAAGATCCAAGCTGCATAAAAGGTACAGTTCTAGCAGATTCAATAATATCAACTGCTAGGAAGAGAGCCAATGTTCCAAACACAACAGGCCTCCTCTAGACAAGGAGAGTAAGAGGATGGACCTCATGGGTAGAAAGGTTGAGAAAAGGCGTACTGCGAATTCCATCACACTACTCAATAATCACACCTACCAACATTGTGAGGAGATAGGAGAGCTAATGAGACACCTCCCTGAGTAGTACCAAAAGAGGTCAGCACACCTTGTAGAGGATGGCAAAGACATTTCCAATGTTTGTTTAAAATCTGCAGTGGATGGAGCTGATGCATCAAGCAGGCAGATGATAGGCCTTACAGAGAGACGCCTTGCCTGGTTGAGAATTGTGGGTTCCAAGCCTGAGGTTCAAACAAGCATACTAAATACACCATTCAGTGGGGAACAACTATTCAGGAGTGTGGTCGAATAGACATACCAACCAATGTTTCAGGGAGGTAGTTCATCAAGTCAACAACAAGAAAATTGACAGTACGAGGAGGGATGACAGTCCTTTCGCGGACATCCACGCGGAAAAGTACAGCCACAAATGGGAGACGCATCCCCAGCAAATAAGTGACTATCAAAGATCACAAAGGACGCTCTACAAACATTCAGGAGTGCAGTAAAAGAACAACAAACATACAAGAGTGCAGAAATAGAATATCGAGAACTTCTACTTTGAACGCGAGTAGGAGGCCTAATCAAGAGCCGCCTTCAGAATGGGAGGAAGATCAATTCAGACAAATCAATCAATCAATCAATCATAGACATTTATAGAGCGCTCTACTTACCCGGAGGGTCTCAAGGCGCTAGGGGGGGGGGGGGGGGTTGGGGGTGCTGCTACTACCCGAACAGCCAGGTCTTGAGCTTCTTCCTGAAGGCGAGGTGGTCTTGGGTCAGGCGCAGGTCGGTCGGGAGGGAGTTCCAGGTCTTGGCGGCCAGGTAGGAGAAGGACCTTCCTCCTGTTGTCGTTCTTCGGATGCGGGGGACGGCGGCGAGGGCGTGACTGGCTGATCGGAGGTGTCGTTTGGGAGCGTAGAAGTTGATGCGGTTGTTGAGGTAGCTCGGGCCTTGATCGTGAAGGGCTTTGTGTGCGTGGGTGAGGAGACGGAAGGTGATTCTCTTGTTGACCGGGAGCCAGCGCAGGTCTCTTAGGTGTCCGGAGATGTGGCTGTGTCGTGGGACGTCGAGGATGAGTCTGGCTGAGGCGTTCTGGATCCGTTGGAGTCTCTTCTGGAGCTTGGCAGTGGTTCCGGCATAGAGGGCGTTGCCGTAGTCCAGTCGGCTAGTGACGAGTGCCTGGGTGACAGTCTTCCTGGTCTCGGTGGGGATCCACCGGAAGATCTTCCGTAGCATGCGCAGGATGTTGAAGCACGACGAGGAGACGGCGTTGACTTGCTTGGTCATGGAGAGGGAGGAGTCCAGGACGAAGCCCAGGTTGCGTGCGTGGTCTGTCGGTTTGGGTGCGGTTCCCAGGGCGGGGGGCCACCAGGAGTCGTCCCAGGCGGAGGGCGAGGATCCCAGGATGAGGACTTCCGTCTTGTCCGAGTTCAGCTTCAGGCGGCTGGTCGACATCCACTCGGCTACCTCTTTCATTCCTTCGTGAAGGTTGGCTCTGGCGGCGGCGGGGTCGTTGGTCAGGGAGAGGATCAGCTGGGTATCGTCGGCGTAGGAGATGATGTTCAGGTTGTGTTGGCGTGCGATGGCCGCGAGGGGGCTCATGTAGACGTTAAAGAGGGTTGGGCTCAGCGAGGATCCTTGGGGTACGCCGCAGATGACTTCGGTGGCCTTTGATTTGTACGGTGGTAGGCAGACTCTCTGGGTCCTTCCGTCGAGGAAGGAGATGATCCATTCCAGTGCCTTCTCCTGGATTCCGACGTTGTAGAGGCGCTGCACTAGGGTGCAGTGGCAGACGGTGTCGAAGGCCGCGGAGAGGTCTAGGAGGATGAGGGCCGCTGTTTCTCCGTTGTCCATCAGGGTTCGGATGTCATCGGTGGCAGTGATGAGGGCGGTCTCGGTGCTGTGGTTGGCTCGGAAGCCAGACTGTGAGGGGTCGAGGGATCCGTTCGTCTCGAGGAAGGCGGCCAGTTGCTTGTTGATGGTCTTCTCGATGACTTTGGCCGGAAACGGGAGCAGCGAGATGGGGCGGTAATTCTTGAGTTCGGTGGGGTCCGCTGTTGGTTTCTTGAGTAGAGCGCTGAGTTCGGCGTGCTTCCAGCTCTCAGGGAAGGTGGCGGTGGTGAAGGAGGTGTTGATGATGTCCCGCAGGTGGGGTGCGATGACAGCGTCGGCCTTGTTGAAGACGTGGTGAGGGCAGGGGTCGGTCGGAGATCCGGAGTGGATGGAGTTCATCATGCGGACGGTGTCTTCGGTGCTGATCGGAGTCCAGGCGCGGAGGGGGGTGGTGGTGGGGGGCGGTGGTTCGGTCGTGTCGGACGTGGCGTTCGTCGGTTGGGTGTTGAAGCTGTTGTGTATGTCCGCGATCTTGTTGTGGAAGTAGGAGGCAAGGGAGTTGCAGAGTTCTTGTGATGGGGTGATGTCGTTGTTTCCGGCGTTGGGGTTGGAGAGCTCTTTCACGATGTTGAAGAGTTCCTTGCTGTTGTGTGCGTTGTTGTCCAGCCGGTCCTTGAATGCAGTTTTCTTGGTGGCGCGGATCAGTTGGGGGTGCTTCCGGGTGGCAAGCTTGAGGGTGGTTATGTTGTCCGGTGTTGGCTCCCTTCTCCAGGCTTTCTCGAGGGCTCGGCAGTTCTTCTTGGAGCTCTTGAGCTCTTGAGTTTTAAACATAAGACAATACAGAAATTGCAAAGCCTTAGACCAGACAACTCCTTGCAAAAGACCAAGGATTAAGACACAGTCAAAAGGAGGAAACATCTCGTGTACTTAACCTCTTAACTGCGCCAAACGTTCCGCGCTGGTGCGGAACGTTCTATTGCGCAGGCGGGGCCGCGACGGCCAACGGACGTGCGCTGCACTACCGAGGTAGTGCACGCGACGGCCGTTGGCCGTCGGCAGCAGCGATGAGGTTCAACAAGTAGAGAAATGTTGTCAAAGGATGCTATAGAATTAGTGCCAAAGATAGCAATAAAGAAAGGAAACTACTCAATATATTTCCTTATGCCAAAGGTAGATGGAAAACTATGACCAATTCTGGACTGATTGTTTTTAGACAAATTTATAAAAAAGGCAAAAGTTCAAAATGACAACTGTGCAAGAGGTAATACCACAAATGCAAGGAGGGTCTCAACCGCATTTCGGGATGTCACCCACTGAATCTCGCTGCCCCTTTGCATGGCAGGGCGGCATCTCTGATCAAAATGGTAATACTTCCCCGGTTATTGTATTTCTTCATCAACATCCCATACTATCTGGGAGGCTATTTTTTTAAAACACTCCGTACTGAAATGAGCCGACTGGTGTGGGGGGGCAAACAGCCGCGTTTGCAATGGAATATACTTACCCGACCATATTCACAGGGCGGGTTTGACACTCCAAATTTTGAGCTGTATTACACAAGCGCGCAGGCTCACTATGCTTATTACTGGTTCTATCCTCCCCGGTACATGCCACAGGTTGCGGCGGAGCACTGGCTGGCACATCCCATACTGCTTGAGGGTGTGCTGTACGCGGTCACTAGTCGCAGGAGCGACACGCCAACCACGCTTACGAGCACTGTCCATGCTTGGCATCGGATTGGCGCACTGCCCCTTGCATTGATGATGCACGCTCCTTCTCCGGGGCGCCTAGTGTCCACAATCTATCACACCACTCATACCCATTGGAGGAACCTCTCTACCCGTTGAGAGCACACTAGAACACAGAGCTCGGTTTCGAGCTATTGAATACCCAATAGACCTACTGCTGCTCGCAAACCGCACAAATCTCTGCCAGCAGCAGACTACGTATTGTACATTTTAAATTTCTCCACCGCCTATATTATACGCCTGTCAAAATGCAAAAATACAAGCTAAAGGGCTCAGATAGATGTGACAGATGCGTGGCCCCTGGTGCGGATTTTCTCCACACGGCATGGGACTGCCCAAGGGTACATGAGTATTGGGGAAAAATCTTTGATGCCATTGATTAGATGACAACGCGCCACATTGAGCGTTCTCCATTGATGGCTTTGTTGGGTTACACACAACTCATCCCTGCGCCACACCGCAAATACATTGCTATGGTACTATTGATGGCTAAACTGTGTTGCTTGCCGTTGGGGCAGAGGTAGGGCACACAAATTCAAAGAATGGCTCAATGACTTAATTTATTGTCAGGAACAATTGTCCAGTTATGCAGAATTACTACCCCGCACTTCGCGTCCCAGAGACATATGGGGACCTCTCACAAGATATCTCCTTGAAAACCCCCAAGGTTCCGCTATGGATGTTCCGGTATCCACTATGTAATAAGAGACCTCCCCGAAAAAAGTGATGCAAGTGGTGGATGAGAGATGAGTACAGCCTGTCTTCCCTCTTGCACTCCCCTGAAACATACCTGCCACATGGCATTGCTCCCTGTAAAATATCCACTCTGTGCTACTATGATCATGTATTGTTGTGTTACTGTCACCTTGATTCATATTTTGTGAATATCCTGTCATCTGTTGCTCTTCTACGGGAAACGTCTACTATGATGACTGTTGAGAAGTGGGAAAGTGGTGAGTTTGCTCATCGAAAATGTCATACGATCAGTATCCAATTTCTTCTCTCAAACCATGCTCAGAGAGACAGTATTGAGTCATATATATGCCTACTCTGTCTGTTCATACATGCTATAACTTTTATTGTAATGTTTTAGGGAAAATCAATAAAAACATTTAATAAAAAAATAAAAAATAAAAGTAGGGATTACATGGCAACAATAGCCATAAAAGATGCTTATTTACAAATTCCCATGAACACAGACCCCAAAAACTCCCTCAGATTTGTGGTTGACAAAAAGACACTACCAGTTCAACGTGCTTCAGCACAAAGTGTCTACCAGCAGTAGCAGCACACCTTCAAAGGCTAATCATACACGTTTATCCCTACTTAGACGAATGCCTTGGTAAGGGCAAACTCACACAAGAAATAAGACCACATTCGGCAAGTAACGTGAATTCTATACTGGCTAGGATTCTCAATAAAAATGGAGAAGTCCTCTCCAGAACCTAGAACAAGAGAAAATGTTCTTGGGGGCCAGGATGAATTCAATTCAAGGGAAAGTATTCCTCAGGGAGAAGAGAACAGTAGCACTGTTGAAGGAAATGCAGCTGTACCAGAAAGAGCAAGCTCTGAGAGTGAGGACAGGGAGGACGCTACTAGAAATGAGGGCTTCCTGCATCCCTTTCATACCAAACACAAGATTCCACATGAGACCATTTCAGGAAAGGCTACCAAACCAATGGCCACAGGGAGTTAGGAAGATCTGGTGGTTTTCACACAAAGGATAGAGGAGGCAATAGCATGGTGGAACAGGGCACATATAAGACTGGTAAGAACATTTACACAACCACCTCCAACAGTGACCAAAATGACAGACGCCTCATAGATGGGATGGGGAGCACGCATGAACAATCTCAAGGCAAGGGGAGTCTTGAAAGAGCAGGATGCAGTACAACACATCAACATCCTGGAACTAAAGTAGGATTCCTAGCCTTAAAAGCCTTTCAACAAGAGATTTTGGGGGAAAACAGTATTTATCGCAACAAACACAACCACCATGTTTTACATAAACAAACCGGTTGGGACTCAGTCTCTACAACTATCAAGATTAGCACAATAGCTGCGGAACTGGGCTATTCAAATGAAGATGGAGGTCTTAGCAGTTCATCTACAAGGAAAGGAAAATGTCGAGGCAGACAGTCTGTGCAGACAAGTTTCTGGGTCTCACAAATTGGAACTGAACAAACAGTACTCAAGAGGATCTTTCAGAAATGGTACAACACCAAAAATAGATCTGTTTGCAACACCACAGAACGCGAAATGCCAAAGCTTTGCCTCAAAACAACATTATCACCAGTCCATAGGAATGCACTGTTGATAGATTGTTTATGGAAATGTGCATATGCTTTTCTCCCCCCAATGCCAGTACTTCACAGAGTAATCAGCAAACGCTGGATCAGTGGCATGACCCTGATACTAATTGCGCCACAGTGGGCGAGACAAACATGGTTCTCAGAACTAATAGAGATCCCAGGGGAATATTTACAAATTACTAATCAGGCAAGTTCTGCTGTCACTGCATGAGGGAAAGCTGCTTCACCCAGAACCAGAGTCTTTAAGCCTGGCAGCATGGTTCCTGAAGACTTAGAATTTGGACACCTAAAGTTACCAGGAAATACAATGGCTTTCTTAAGAGAGGCAAGAAAATCAACAACTAGAAAGTTCTATATAGCAAAATGGAAAATATGCTCACTCTGGTGTCTTAAGGAAGGATCATTAAAGAAGAACACTAGATAAGACAGTGCTAAAGTACTTAATGCATCTGCTAGATCTAAGCTGACTTGTGCATCGTTAAAGGTTCATTTAGCAGCAATGGTGGTGTATACAAGGGGCCACATTGGGAGAAGTTTCTTCAGTGCACCATCATTAAGCGATGCCTAGGAGTGAGGAGAATTGCACCTCCAAAAAAAAGTACCCGCACCCACATGGAATTTAAATATAGTGCTCACACAACCGACAAAGGCTTTGTTTGAACCTTTACACAAGGCTACATTACAAATGCTCACACTAGAGACTGCCTTTTTAGTGGCCATAACATCACTGTGCAGAGTGCTCACCTTACAAGGAGACAGAAGGTTCTGCTCAGGACTATACCATTTGCTGTAACGTTTATGTAGTGGTAGGACTGTACTACATTCTGCTTTGGGAATACGACATGTAGCGGATACAATCAGTGTATCTGTATTTTTTTCTCAGAAATCTCAACAAGATGCACAAGAGTTTATTATGGTTATCCTTGGACTTTTGGAGCAAGAAGAAGTGACTATTGAAGTGTTATTTGGTCTGATTTACAAATGGAATAACGAAACAATTGTGTTGATCGCTCTTTTACATCTGCTACTAACATAAATTCTGAAAGGTTTATCTATTTAACATTACCAGATTTGTAAACTGTACAATTTGACAAGCTTATAAGAAATTCAAACCAGAACATGACTTGCCCAAATTGTATATCTGATTGTATGTCTACGTTACAGACACAGAGAAGTGGTAAATACGTTATATTGATGCTTCAATGATGTAGAGTACATAGATAAAAAATAAAAACTGAAATTTCTAACTTAAAAGCTGGTCAAACCTCAATTTGTGGATGAAAGTATACAACACTAGCTATCATTTTTCATGCCGGAGTTCATATAGCTTCTGGTCACTACACTGTGCAATTAAAAATGCTATGTGGATGGGCACAATGCATTGTCGGTAAGCTGATATTTAAACATAAACTGCCTTTTAAATTTCCAAATTCATACCATTTCTTTTTGCAACCAAAGTTCTAAGAAGGATATCTCTTTAAAAAATGGTTTACTGTGTTAGTACTTTATGGATTATAAGTCTTTAAAACCTCATTCGGCCTACTAAGGGTAATGTCTTCAAAATGGACTCTTGCATATTTCCAAGTACACAAGGATGAATTGTCAAGAGGACTGACCCGCAGTTCATGCCAAAGGTTATCTCACAATTCCACATGAATCAAACTATACAGATACCAAGTTTCTTTCAGAAAACAAAGGCAGAAAGTACATTACACACTTTGGATGCAAGACGTGCGGTAATGTATTACATTGAAAAAACAATGACAGACTGAAAGATAAAACAGCTCTTTGTGTAATTTGCAAATAATTTTCTAGGAGGACCAGTTACCAAGTACACAATTACAAGGTGGATAGTAAAAACTATTCAGTTGTGCCACAAGAATGCACGAGAGACATTACAAAACACTCCTGGTGCACTTTCAACCAGAAAGAAAGGAGCAACCATTGCTTTCTTAGCAAATACTCCATTACAAGACATTTGTATGGCTGTAACATTGCCATCTGTGTACACGTTGACAAGACACTATTGTGTTGATATTCAGATGAACAAGGATGCACAAGTATGACAAAGGTCACACAACATTTGTTTTCTTATCAATGCTAGTCTTAAACCCAACCACCACTGTAGTGACAAACTGCTAAAAAAATCTATGCACAGCATGTGAATCCAGAAAAGATTCATGCTGCAAATGTAAATGTAAATGTATTTGAGCTTATATAGCGCACAGCTACCCGCAGTGGGTTTCCCGGCGCTTGCTTAGGGAACCCGTCCTGGTATTCCCCTGTGAGATAACCCCGGCAGGGTATCCACAAGGTGAAAGCTAGGCATCCTGCCGCGAGGGGCCGTTGTGGAGATTAAGCAAGCTATTGCCCAGAGTCGCAGAGTGTGAACCCGTGAGTCGAGTAGGCACCGGAGCGAGAATTATCGAGTCCGTGGAATTTTTAGCCCAAGACCCGCCGAGGCGGGGAATTGAACCCTGGTCCAGGGCCGATCTCAGCTTCCGGGTCTGCCGCCTCTAACCCCTGAGCCACACTTCTCCACAAATCATATAGTTCGTTACCTGTGGGTGTCATTTTGCAACTTAAAGAATTAACTGGATTCAGTTGCGAACCTACCCACCGCTGCCAAGAAGATGAAAGGGGAATGGCAAAAACATTTTTTTCCAAAGATGGCGACCAAAGGTGGGAGCTTCCGGAGGAAACACAGCAATGATACAAGGGGCTACCAAATTGAGGTCCGCCGACACTCATCAACTACAAAAGACAAAAAGAGTAAAAGGACAACGTTTTTCAGGGCGAATTCCGGACCCAACCCCTAGATGGCAGCATAATGCACAGCATATGAATCCAGAAAATTCTTCAAGCTGCAAAAAAACGCAGATAGGTAAGAAACGTTACATTACTGGATAGGTATGTTTGTGCTCACACTAACTGCTGAAAATTTGAGCATGACTGAAGATGGAAAAAGAAAAAAAAACAGTTAACCTTGCATAAGGAGTTTGCTTACATGCAATGTAATACTGACTTTAATTTGACAAAAAATTGATTTTGGTGTGAATGTGAAAACCGAAAGTAGCAGAATATATTGGGTGACTGACTGAGGACCAGCACCTTTATCCTAAAACTGATGTGAACAGCTACCTGTCCCAGAATACACTGGGGTAACAACTCCTGAGTGGTATAATTATTGAAGCTGCTTGGGCGGAGGGCAGCCATCAGCTCTTCAAACAAGGTCCTGGATAGCACCTTATTTTGTAACTTTTCTCTCTGACTGATAGGTGGGAGTAACTCATATGCTGCTGGAGGACTGAAATTACGTTGATCTAATGCTTCTACCCTGTTCTCTCATTAGAAATGTTTGCACTTGCTGAACTTGTTATGGTAAAGTATACAATCTGTTCTGATCAGTTAAAGTAGGAGAATCAGTGTGGTAGTCATTTTTTTTTTTAAAGTAATTTTTATTGTAGACATACAGTTCACATACCAGTATCAACACATTTACAGTTCTGCTCAGGTCATTTAACGATATACTTTCGTGTCGTGTTATACACAGCCTGCAGGCCCACAACCCGGAGGTCGGGCGGCGGCAATCAATCGATCCTCCTTTGACTGGTTGCTGTTGTTAGGATCATCTTCCTCGCATTAAAGAGTGCATGTCTACTTTTCTTTCCTAACCTAAATAAACTGTGTAACCTCCCTCTCACACTGTCCCTCAACAGTGCTACACGCCCCAACCCACCATCCGCTCATAGGGTCTCTTGTTGTGACTAATCTAGGGTACAACTTTGGGACAGATATTGTCTAGGTGTGTGATTTGCTCGGTATTTCCTGGGTGCAATTCCTGTCCGCGCTGAGGGTCTCCTCATCCTCCATTAGCATGCTATCCCTAAGGGCCTGTAATAGCGCCTCCCAGGCTGCCGCCATGTCCAATGCTCTAACGTCTAGATTCCGACGTGCTAGTTGGTATCTGTGTGCGCTATCACAAGCGGCCCACTTGAGGAATTCGTTATACCATCTCCTGTGAGTTGGGCCTGTTCTCGCCTTCCACTGTCTTGTTATTTCCCTTTTGGCTATTATCAACCCCATATCAACGAATTTGCTTGAATTTTGATTTTTGGGCGTGTGCGGGAACCAGTGCAGAATGCACACCGCCGAATCAAACTCAATGGTTCTTTCCGTTTCTTCGTTTAAGGTCTCCCCTATGGCCTGCCAGTACTCCCGGAGGGCCGGGCAGGAACACAGTATGTGCTCCAGTTCCGCTCCCTCCATTGCACACCGGGGGCACGCCGACTCCGCTACCTCAAAGTACTTCCTGATTCTGCCAGGGGTCATGTAGGCCCTGTGCAGCACGTAAAAATGAATGAGCTGGAATCTCGCATTTCTCGTGCTATTTCGGGCTCGGCGCACTAGCCGGGCCCAAGTCGTCTCAGGTATATCCTTACCCAGGTCAGCTTCCCATTTGGAATTCAGCACCGTGAGGGGCAGCAGATTTTCGCGGAGCATTCTAGAATACAGGCACGTCACGGCCTTAACCGTCCCAGCCGCCATCATAGCATACTGGCAAGCCATGGACGTCTCGGGCTCTGTCAGACCCCCTCTCTAATGCGCCTGCATTGCTCCAACCACAGCCGAGTGCAGAAAGTAGCCCCCTCGTGGCAGATCGAACCGTTCCTGAGATTCCTGATATGGGAGGAGCGCCCCGTCTTCATAGAGATCTCCAACAACCTGTATTCCCGCTTCTTGCCAGTGCTGCAGCTGCGACCAGTCACCGCCATTGGGCAGTGCCGTCAGCATGCCCAGGGGTATTTCCGGGGCATATGGGTGTCTAATCCCTGCACGCCTTTGAGACCTGTTCCAGCAAAGCCAGAACGTTTGTTGCTCAAGTGTCAGGTCTCGAATAGCGATCTTCTGCTGTAGGGCTATATAGGCCAGGACATGCCGTGGCGTGCCTCTCGTCCCGCCACTCTCAGGGCCCCGGTACATCCGCGCCACCTCCTGCGCGTATATCTGTAGTTGAGCGGCGAGATAATAAAGCTCGAAGTCCGGAACCGCAAGCCCTCCCTCGTCCTTCGGGCGGGTGAGCGTCGCCAGCGCATCTACCTGCCCCCCACAGGAACGTGGTCAGCTGAGATTTGAGTTGGCGGAAAAAGGAACTAGGGATCCAGACCGGGAGTGTACGAAAGTAGTATAGTAATCGCGGCAGGGCAACCATTTTCAGCAAGGATATACGGCCAGCGATGGAGAGCGCGAGCGTGGCCCAAAAGGCCATGCTGCCTTTCAGCGCTCGCACTCAGCGGCCCACGTTTCCCTCTAACATATCCGCAGCCGTATGGTATATATATATACCCCTAAGTATTTAAGACAATTCGGTTCCCAGTTAAGCATGGACCGGTGGTCAGGACGACCCGCGTCCCTCCGTAATGAAAACAAGCACGTCTTCGCCCAGTTGACCCTTAGGCCCGATATTTCGCCCAATCGCCCCAGCAGTCTCTCTGCACCTTCCAGCGCTGTTGTGTCATTTTCTAGGAATAACAGCAGGTCGTCGGCGTACAGCGAAATAAATTGCTGCCCGTCCCTGCTATCTATCGCCTCAAAATGTCTTCCCGTCCGGGCCTCGGCCGCCAGTGGCTCAATCGCTAGCGCGAATAATAGGGGGGACAAGGAGCATCCCTGTCGGGTGCCCCTCTCCACCGGGTATTGGTGCGAGACTAGGGGTCCTATCCTCATTCTTGCCACTGCCGCCGTATACAAAACTCGCGTCCAATTGATATACCCTTCTCCCAGTCCGAAGCGTTCCATGACCTTATATAAATAGTCCCATTCGAAACTATCGAAAGCCTTTTCGATATCTACTGATAGGACTAGAGGCACTCGGCCCTCAGCGCGCGAGCCCTCCAACAGGCGCGTGAGTCTCCTGATGTTAATCGTCGTGTTCCGTGCGGGAATGAATCCATTTTGGTCTTCGTGTACTAAGTCGGGCATATGCTGTAGTAGTCTAGCTGCTAATATGGAACTCAATATCTTGTAGTCAGCGGTTAGCATAGAGAGTGGCCTATAAGACGCAGGGCTACTGCTCTCTCTACCCTGTTTCAGGAGTGGTATTACTAGCGCTTCCCGCATTGATTGGGGCAGGCGACCCGTTGCTCTGGCTTCCTTATATATTGTTTGGAGTTTTGGCGCCAAGATGTCCAAGTACTTACTATAAAATTCTATGGGCAGCCCATCTAATCCTGGTGTCTTGTTGCAGGCCATCTTTTTCACCGCTCCCCTGATCTCTCCTAAGTCAATATCTCTCCCCAGAACCTTTGCTTGTTCCTCGTCTAGCTGGGGCAATTGAAGGCCGTCTAGAAAGACCTCGGTCTCATTCTCCCTATCCCCCGGTTCGCTCTTGTAGAGGCCCTCATAATACTTCTGAAAGCCATCTAAGATCTCCGTTTGGGAGTAGTGGATTCGACCCGCCTCATCCTCTATGGCTAGTATAGGGGAGCATCGCTTCGTGGGGTTTGCCAGCCATGCTAGCAACGTTCCGGCTTTGTCCCCCTCTACGTGGGTCCTAAGCATATACGTCTGGTGGTTGAAGGCGCGAAGGCGCGACACTTCCACTGCCTCCTTAGCTGAGTTAACCTCTTCTTGGAGTTCGGGACGGCCAGGCCGCTCTCTCTCCGCTTCCCGCAGCTTGGAATCTGCCTTATTAAGGTCCTCTAGCAGCACCTTCCGCGTGCCCTCGTATTTCGTTATGCACTGGCCCCTCACCACCACTTTAAAAGCATCCCATTCCATCGCCCTAGTGGCCGCCGTCCCCTCGTTATCGGTGAAGTATTGGGTTATACCCTCCTCCAGTGTCGCATGGAACAACGGGTCTTCCAGGGTCTCTGGTCTTAACTTCCAGGTCGGCACTTGAGGCACCTCGATCGCCCAGGCCAAGTTATCTATTAACGGGTTATGGTCCGAGATTGTCCTCGTCAGGTACTCCGACCAAGTTATGGCCGGCATCACGACCTGTGAGCATAATATTGCGTCAATTCGGATGTGGAGGTCATGCAGGCTGGAGAAGTGCGAGTAATCGCGTTCAGTTGGGTGGTGTGCACGCCAAACATCAGTCAAACCCCATTCCTTCTGGCATTCCAATCTACCCTTTGTGAGTCGGTGAACAGGGGAGTCCCTCAATGGTGGGTGGGACCTATCCAGTGTTGTGTCCGCTACTGAGTTAAAGTCCCCTCCCACCAGGATCGGGCCTGCCAGGAAGTGTGCCAGTGTCCCCGATAAACCTGTTAGCAAGGCCAGCTGCTCCGTGTTCGGGGCGTATACGCTGCATAGTACTATGTCCCTACCTCTCAGCCTGGCTTCCACCACTACTTATCTCCCCTCCGGGTCTATTAAGTGTCGTGTTGGTTGAAAGGGTGTGCCCGCCCTAACCCTTATCAGAGCGCCCCTAGCATACGCTGAATAAGAAGTGTGAAATACCTGACTCCTCCATCTCCTCTGCAGTGCCGCCCCCTCCTGCTTTGTGAGGTGTGTTTCTTGCAGCAACGCAATATGGACCCCCCTTCGAATTAAGTAGGCGTGTACCTTATGGCTCCTTACCATCGTGTGAAGCCCCCACACGTTCCAGGTTATACACTTCAATACATTACCATTAGCCATTGTCCCATGATTCAAGTCGCTTTCTCACATAGAATCCCATTCCCTCGCGGATGGTGTACCCCCCCCCAATTCCCTCTGGATTTTTCGAACTGTTCATCTCCCAGGCTTCCCGGGATCAACAATCGCCAATTGTGGAAATGGTCCCCAACAGTGTGCCCCTCCACCCCCCCAGAACAGGCCCCAATATTAGTCTATCAGTTTCCATCCAAACTTATGCAACTTTCCAAACTGTGTTGCTATAGCACGGTCATAACCGTGAGTGCCTTAAGGGCTAGTGGAGCGTGGCCAAGACCGGAAGGTAGCTACGCATGCTCTCCCCCCGCACCCTCCCGTGGACCCCCCATGATTAGCAGCAGGCTTATAACCTAGTTCGTAATCCCCAGTCATAGTACTCTTTAGTTCGGGAGGTTCTCGTTGGCAAACCTGCCCACTACCTGTCAGCTCCGAGTCAAATATTCAGGATCTCCTCCGACGTCTGCGGTGTTACCAACGGGCCCTTGGTTCTGTGTATCCCCGAAAGGTCCGATTCCGAGGCTGAGGCGTGTGTCTCTGTGTCCGTGCCCTGCTTGGACTGGGAATCTCCAGATCTCGCCAGCGTTTCCACAGCGTGAAGCGCGGCCTTCCGCTCCGCTTCCGTTTGTGAGGCCGATGGTTTCCGTGTGCCTTGTCGTCTTTTGCGCAGTCTCTGCGATTTCCGTAGGCCCGATGGTGCCCGTTCCTGTTCTTCTCGGGACTTGGCTCCATCAGTGCCCGCCTTATATGTTTCCCACCACTCCCATGCGTCCGCTGACGTTCCGAAGAAGTGTCTTATCATCGACCACCACCCTGAGCTAAGCTGGGAAAAGCAAGGAGTATGGGATGCTTTCAGTCCGGAGCTCCCTTTTGATCGATAGAAAGGAGGCACGCAGTCGCTGTGTCTTGAAGGTGAAATCGGGGTACAATGTCACTCTGCTGTTTTCCAGTTGAAACGGACCAGTGTCCCGAGCCCTTTGAAGCAGAAGGTCCCTGTCCTTATAATGCAGCAATTTAGCTATGATCGGTCTCGGGGGCAGGCCCGGTTTGGGCGGCTCGGATGGGACCCGGTGTGCGCGCTCCAGGGTGAAGAAGGGCGACAGGCCCTCCGGCGCCACCACAGTCCTGAGCCAGTTGTCAAGGAACTCAACCATGTCCTCCCCTTCCGCTTTTTCCGGTACTCCTACGATACGGACATTACTACGTCGACTCCTATTTTCGGCGTCCTCAGCCCGTCTTTCTAGGACCTGGATCCGGTCTAGGGCATCTGTTAGTCTACCCTCTACAGTTTTATGAGCAGGAGCCAGTTCCTGTAGGGTATCTTCAACCTCCTTGACCCTATCTTTAAGTTTGTCATGGTCCGCTCGTAGAAGGCCCAGTCCCGAAACCACCTGTGCTATATCTTGCTGCAAAGTGTCTCTTGTGTCCGCTATGGCCTCTAAGATGCGGTCCTGCAACTGCTGCAGCTCCGATGGTCCTGCAGGATCCCCTTCCGCCGCGTCGGAGACCGCCGCTCCCTCAGTCTTTCCCTTCGTTTTCACCATATTGCCAAGCCACCTACTCCGGCGATGCGCTCAGTGCCCACAATCGCCAATCGGGCCCTCAGCTGTCCCCTGGACCTCCTCTCGTGCGTTGGATCCCAGCTGCAGGGACCGACACGTTCCCAGCCACTCGCTTGTTGGCGCCTCGGGGGCTCCGGTCCCAGGGCCTCCCGTCTCTGGGTCACCGTTGGATCACTGTTGGATCACCGCTCGGCCCGCCGTTCCGCTTCGTGTTTGCGTTCTTCTGCAAACCGCCGTGGTTCACTTGGGTTCAAGACCGATATAGGGCCCGGTGTTGGTCTAGAGGTAATCTCCGCTCAGCACTGTCGTGCAGCCTACCCACAGGGCGGGCCTGCGGTCTGCGTCTTCGCGCCTCTGCTGTCTCGGTCTCCGCTTGGTGCTATGCACAGATCGGGCTTCCCCGTGTATTGCTAGGCCGACCGTGTGGTCTCCCCTTCAGCTCCACTGTCTTAGGGGCGATTGGGGATTTTCTCTAGGACTGCCTGCGGTCGTCTTCTCCACCGCCGATGGCTCGAGGTTCAGTGCCCCACCCCTTCGTCTCTTTGAGGGGGGGGGGGTCGTGAGTCAGCCACCCTTCGGGCGGTCAGCGAGGGCGTCTCGGCCTTGCTGGTCTGCACCCCTCCTTAGGTCTTCACGGGCTACAGGTCTTCACTTCTCCGGGCTCCGCTCTCCTGCATGACGCACCAGCTCGGGCCACTCCGCCATCTTGTCTAGTCTCTGCTCTCAGGCTAGTCGGCTCAGTGGGCAGGAACCTTCTCGTCGTTGGCCATCTAGGTCTACCGTTGGGTCACCTAGCCGCCATGTTTGGCGGTATGATCCGGAGTCAGGGCTTCGGCTCCCTCAGGGAGGAGAACTGCTCTCGCTGCCGATCAGCTTTTATCACACCTCGGCCGCCATTTTGGGAGCCTCTTCGTTTCAAGTCGTACTGTTCCTCCGGCGCCAAATCTCTGTTAATCAGCTGCGTTGGCGGTTCACCGAGTGCCCGCTGTATTCACCAGTCAGCGCCCTGTTTTTCCGGGGCCGTCGTGGGTTTTTCCGCTCCGATGTTCAGGATTTCTGTGGGGATCGGGCGCGGAGCTCCGAGCTCACGCCGCCATTCCCTTCGGCGTCCAAGCCACGCCCCCCATCAGTGTGGTAGTCATTACAATAAATGGAGATAGACTTAGAGTTTACAGTCATTTGTTCTTTGTTGCTACTCAAGAGCAATGATTTTGCACTGCTAGTGTCAAACTCACAAAAGGTGATTGGGGAATGCTTGCAGATAGGCTAAACCAGTGTCAGTCTGTCTAAGTAGCATTCCAACCCGTCGTTTTTTGGTCACGGTGCCACTCTAGCCTTCTTTATGCAAATCAGTACAGAAGCCCTGCTCATTCATAGGAACAGTCCATCTTTAACTTACCAGGTGATGGAATAGCAGCAACATTAGACCTGTCCTGGTCTTGTCAGTGATGCATAATTTAGATCCTAGAGAACAGTGAACAAGGATCCCATATCTGGGCATAGCCTAGGCCACTAAGGGCATTACATTAAACATAAAAGGGGGATAGGAGAAATAAATCTAAGGTTCGTTGTATTCTCTTCTGCCAGGTAGTTTTGGATTGGTCACAAACTTTGCATATTTTGACTCCTAGACAGTCTCTCTCCTGAAAACTGTTCTGTTACTCTGAAAGGCTTCTGCTTCATTGATGTTTGAGCCCTAGCTCTATATTCTTTAACAGTGTACCCTTTAAGGGTCTTGACACCCTCAAAATGTTACACTTCAAACAATGCCTTACGTACTTCAAACAGATGTTGATCCTCTTTATTTTCAACTCTGGCAACCAAACCTCAAACATGCCTAGTTCCTGTGAGAAATGTGTCCTCATACACTGCAAGGCAATGAAGGAGAGCGATGCCAAGCTCTACCTGGCTCAGGTGAACAAACAGAAGAATCTTGTGTCAGGTGGGTCATCGAAGAGGTATTGTTTTAAGGATAACTCCTCCCTCAAAATGCATAAAAATCATCACAAACAGGAGCATTCCTGCACCAGACATCGCTCCTGTTCCAGGAACAGATCTCCGATTTTAGACTCTGCAACATCCTGGGAGCCACTGCCTGTGCTTGACAAGCTGCACCCAGAGTTTCCAGTGCACTTGAATAATAACCCAGCCTTTTTTCAGGCTGTGCTTCAGGTCTTTAAATCCTCTCCTGCTCCCTTTGTTAGCCCTACAGAGCGTTTTGGAACTGACTGCATCCTTCAACAGATTCAGCCTCTTTGTTTGTAGGTCACATTTGGATCAGCACTAAGGCCACTTTAGCACCTTGGACCTCAGCCACAGCTCTTAAGAGCTCTCCAGTTGCTCTGATGAGGATGCTTTTACCAGTGCCACGCTATGCGCATCTGGCACCAGTCCTGTAGTCAACTCTTGCACCTCAAGCACAGGCCATTTTCGCTCGGGCATGAGAAAAGATACTTGTATCTTCTCAGGTAGGTCGTCTGTGCGAGCCACTAACTCATGCTCAAAATATTTCCCATCAAGATGCTTTCCATAATACTTCACAATGAGACTGATTATGAGACAGTCACTCTTTTTTCTCCATAAAACAT
Source organism: Lissotriton vulgaris (assembly GCF_964263255.1). Lineage (NCBI taxonomy): Eukaryota > Metazoa > Chordata > Amphibia > Caudata > Salamandridae > Lissotriton > Lissotriton vulgaris. The sequence continues at coordinate 892,351,263 of NC_141689.1, read as the reverse complement.
GGATGAAGATCTCTTGCTTAACCTCCAGAATGCCAGTTGGCTTGAGACATCTCCTGAACTTAATCTGCAGTGTTCATCATGTCCACCTATGAAATAGGTGTCTTCCTTTACTGTGGTCATCTGTGGCAGAACCAATGAAGTGCTGGAACTTCCTCCTCCTGAGTAGTCTAAAGGTAATTAAGTGACTGATTCTGCAGCTTGCCACTTCTTCTACTTCTGGACCTCTGCTGTTCTTCAGTGAAGCTGTTGCACTGAGTGCTTGTGGCTCGTGACCAGCCTTTCTGTTCTGCTGCAGTGAGCCATCAGGTTGTTCGCGACAAACCTTTGTCTGAAGGCCACACATTTCTCTCAGTTCACCCATCGCCTAAAACCTTTGTCAAACATGCTTCTTCAGCCACCTTAAACCCCAATGCATTCCCTCTGTTCCTTCTGATTGGGAGTCCAAGAGCATCACTAATGCGGGAAAGAAGGCCACCTCCTCTGGTATTTCATCCTTCCTCTCCTCCAGTTCCACATGCTGGTAGACTCATTAGTCCCTTGCACTGTGTGAATGGCTCACCTGGATATGGCCATCCAGCTGGGGCATATGCATGGTCCCTTTGCACGATTAGTTAGAACGGAATTGATCTGGATAGCAGGATAACTGTTGACCAAGTCCATGGGCCTGGGTGGGATGTCATCCATAGGCTACACACGTGTATTTGTTTAACCAGTTTTTCAATCGCAATTCAGACAAACCTTTTGTATATGCCATTCAACCATGCCTGGCTTTGTTGAAGATAAAGCTGATTCAGCTCTGGAACACTTTAAACAGAGCCCTGTCATGCTCAGTCTTAACTCCACAAAACACCAGTTGCATCAGCAATGCCAGAAGTTCCAGTGATATTTCAGGAGCTAAATGTAGGATAGCACCAGAGCACTCAAAAACAGTAAAAGCAAAGAATAGCACCCCCTTACAAAATTTCATGTTCCGAAAGTATGTGCGTAATTTTTTATTTTTTTATTTTCAAGCTCTTGTCCACTGTCAGCACCCTTATTATTCCTGATACTACTTATTGAGAAATAAAAGCCTTGAAAAAGTCTGCATCACACTAAACAAGTGTTGGCGGTACATAATATGGATTTTCATTGGAAACTGGAAATCTACTGACTTTTCATTTTACGTTTGGATCACTGGAGAGTTTGAGAATAAGTCCATAAAGACAACTCTTACACTATTGAACTATTTATATCTGCTAGGGAGTGTTATTCTTGGCTTTTACTGTTGTGGAGTGCTCCGGTGCTAATATATGCTTGCAATTTGGTCATAACCCATTTGGGCTAGAACGCTTGTGACAACCAATAGGTGGCAGGGAGTTGGGCACTGTATGTAGCACTCAGGAAAAAAAATTAGAACATTTCTAAAAAATAAATATCATTTGGACTCATTAACCCTAAAGGATTACTCCGGGCATTTGTGATTGATATATTCCACTGCCAACTTTTTTTTGTATATGTTGGTTGATATTTCAGGGGAATGGTGACTTCGACATATTTTCGATTTCTTGGTGTTGAACTCCTTCCTTCACGAGAGGTTCACAATGCTCTCACATGTTTCAGTCCTACTGGCCATGGAGTCTGGAGATTGAATAGTGTCCCTGAATCCCAGTCCATCCACTATCAATTTGTGTTGCTCCCATTCAGACTTCATATTGTCCTTTGGATATTTTTTCAAAGTCTTGTTAATGGATGCAGCTCTTCTTTGCAGGTAAAGGATACACGTATTTCCACACTGAAGTGACTGGCGATTGAAGGTGGACTAACCACAGCTGCAGGCAGCCCCCTCATCCAGAGCACAAACTTTCTATATTTCTGCCTGAGCGGTACAGTCAGTTCCCCAAGTTCCCCCTTCAGTGTACTCAGTGTCTGCCTTTCATTAGGGCCATTGTGAACATAGTAGTTCTAAAGGCTTTTCTTCTTGTACAGTAAGAACCAGGGAGTAGCTCTGATGCTTTTCTTTTTGCTGGTCCTCCTGCTGCATGCCTCAGTTAGTATGGTCACTTAGACAACATGGCAGCTCAGGATATTTACTCACAATCCGAGCGGAGGTGCCATGTTTGTCTGCTCGACTGACTGGCATATTGAAAGACCCTCAGCCATTTCTGCCTCAGTTTGAGGAAACCCTGTTCATACCCTCACCGATAACACAACTGCGATGGAATACGGCACAAGCAGGGCAGCATGGGCTCTCGTGCCCTGTAGTTGGAAGTGCTAAAGTTTTGGAATAGGCTGCAGCTTATTTGCGGAAAGTCATCTGATAGGCTTTCTCAACAGAATTTAGTTTTCCTTCTGTTTACACTGCCATCTTTATGATTTAGAGGATCTTGGCTTTTCCTTTGCTGACGGGGCAAAAAGGACCGTAATGGATGTTAGAATGTAAGGGAGCCCCCTTTAATGTATCTGTGTCGTTTCTCTGGAGAAACGACTGAACTGCAGCCGGAGCCACATCAACACCTGTCTACGCTGGAAGGTAATCTCAAAACATCCTAGATCCAGTCCGGCACCTTGAGGAGAGGTGAGGACTTCATGGGTAGATAATATCGACCAGAAAGATCATTACCTATGGTAATTAACGTGTCCTACTCCATCATGAATATCACCTTTTATTTCATGAGGACATCTACGTCTTCTCAGAAACCAGCAACTTTTGTGCAAGAAAACATCAAAGAATCTTCCCCGGGCTCACTGTGAAGTTGAAAGGAGATATTCATTTTTAGTGTAGTACATTATTGACTACATGGGATTCAAGAAGCATTAATTTTAGTAGTTAGAGATACACAGCCTAATCCTATTGTTTTCTTTTTTTGTTGTTACAAAAAGGGAATTTTATTGAAGAATATAGGTGTGTCATTGTACAGTAAATGCAAGTGAACTACAAACATTGAATGAGGGGAGGGACTTGGGGAGTTGGGAAAAGGGGCAAGGGGTTGGGGGGAAATTTTCTAATGAAAATGAATCGCTGCTTCTGATGTCCTGTACTTGCTACAGCTCCTCCGGAATGCGGAGTGCTGTGTCTTCTATGCGATTTTCTCAATAAAAAAGTTGTGAAAAAAAAACATTGAATAAGAAACATTGCAATATAATCATAATCCAGCAAAAAAGACATAAATAATAGCAGAAACAATAAAATCCATAATGGGCGAGCAAGAAGAAGATAAGAAAAATAAATAGATGAGTAAATAAATAAATACATAAATAAATTGCAAAAGAAGAGAAGGATGTTAGAGGAACTATGGAGGTTTGAGTACTTCTTGTTGAGAAGGCTTCAACGAGGAGTGTTGCTTGGCAGATGTCGAAGAATTTCGTAACTGGTAACCGTAACTGAAGCCTTTTGAAAGCAACACGTGATGATGAATTGAAGCAAGTATCCAATCTGTGATTGTGGTACACATCATACCACCAGGTCTTGTATGAGATTTTAGTAAAGTCTTTCCAGTTCCTTGTTATTTGTTTGAAGGCGACAGCAATTAAGAGATCAATTATTTTGAAATTAGTTGCATTATTATCCCAAACTGAAGAGAGGCTACCTAAAAAGATGTGGGTTATAGAGAACGGCAGGTGCGTACCAAAAATTAAATTAATTTGAAGCCAAAACTGTTTCCAAAAGTTATACACTAATGGGCAAAAAAACAACAAATGGTGTAAGTCTGCATTTGGAGAGGTACAAGTCCAACATGTATGCGGAGTGTTAGGGAATCGTTTATGTAAAAGTTGCGGAGAGAACAAAAGTCTGTTATACACATAAAACAAAGTTTGCGTTAAACTAGCTGATCTGGAGGATTTCCGCAATTTAGTCCATAAGTTTTCCCATAAAACAAGAGACCATTCCGTATTAAAATCTTTTTCCCCATGCCGCTTCAGTGCTTGTTTTCTGTCTCAATATGTTGGTAGATTGCAAGAAAGTGTATAATTTGGATGCTTTGGGCTGAATATGTATTAGATCAGAGAGGTTTGTATCGAAATGAGTGGTGGAGTTGACGATGTTGTTGTTCGATAACGTAGTGTATACATCAAGAACAGCCTTACGAAGAAGATTAAATTTGGAGAAAAAGGAGGCAGGAAGGGCGTATAGTTGCTTGAGTGAGGAGAACGATAGGAAGTCTTTATTTGAGGGTAAAAAATAAATAACGCCATTCTACTCTATCAAATGCTTTTTCAGCATCAAGTGCTATAGCTGCTAGAGAATGGTGCAAGTGTGTAGCCAGAATATTGAAGAAAAGTTTGGTGTTATCAGGTATGACACAGCCTTTCACAAAACCAGACTGTTCCCTACCTAGCAACTTGGGGAGATAAGAATCTAAGCGTAGGGCTAGTGATTTGGAAAAAATCTTATAGTCCATGTTAACAAGTGAAATGGGTCTAAAATTCTTACAATACTTCGGGTCCTTACCCTCCTTAGGAATCAAACAAATGTGTGCATCTGAAAAGGTACTATAAGATTGTCCTAAGGATTGAAAAGATTTGATTAAAAGGTATAGTTTAGGCAATAATATATTGGAAAAATGAAGAAAGAATTCCACAGTGAAGCCACCTGGCCCCGGGGCCTTGTCTTTTTTCAAAGGGAGTGCAATTAAAAGTTCCTTTTGCGTGATCGGAATTTCCAATGGCGAGAGATCAGTGAAAGATTGTTTGGGTTTTTGTATGAGTGAAAAGAACTGCGAGAGTGAATGATCTGTGGGATTTGTTTAGGAGGAATATAATGTTTTATAAAATAAAGCAAACTCATCTAAAATCTCCGAATCCTTAAACTTTAAGACCGAATCATCATCAAAAATAGCATCAATATTCACTTTGTTCTGTTTTGTTTTTAAATAATTCGCTAGGAGCTTCCCTGCTTTATTCCTACCACCATAACATTTTGCACTAGATTTTAATAAATATAATGAGGCATTATCTGTTGATTCCTTATTAAAATGTAACTTTGTTTTGATAAGAGTATTAAGAACATCTTTAGAGTTAGAAGTATAAAAAGAATGCTCCTGAGGGTATTAAAAGGCAGGATGTCGACCGCATAAAACACACCTTCACCCAAATTCGGAAAATGGAAAGAGAAGGATAAGAAATATCTAAACCTTGCGTGAGGGCACATCTGATACTTAGCACTACTTTGGATATGGAGCCGTATCTCACGTGGCCGTTGCCTGCATATGAGAGATTTTTAACCAGGTTTAGATTTAACCTCTTTAATTATTTATTGGCAGTTCCAAGGGGCGGTCATAAAGGGAGCGTGTTGGTATCCTGTGGCTGCGACTCTAAGTCTCCACAGGATCTTCTTCACTTTATGTTCTTATGTAAATATTATGAAATGCCCAGGACTATTTATCTGAAACCTTTGTTAAAAAAGCTAAACTTTGTGCAAGTGCGCCCGGCTCTGTTTTTATCTACAATTGTTAAAACCTGATTGTATCCTGTTTGTGGCCGGTTTCCTCAAATGTGCTTTGAGTTACAGAAAATGCTTGGACCTTTAAAATGCATTGTGACTTTCTGGTTCTTGCGATTAGTATAGCTTTTTCACTCTCCTTGCAGTGCTGCTGTAGTTAATTTGCTTTCTCTTTTATTATTTTTAAATAATGTATCTAGTTGATTGTTTTTAAGTCATCAAAGGTGGTGAATTTTAAAATGTAACTTTTATGGTGTTTTATAAAAATGCCGAATAAAGTATTTGACTTGACTTGACTTGAATGCTCCAGTCTCTTAATATCAAGTGCGATTGCGAGCAATAGCACGTTTCCTTGACACATAGGAAATAATAAAGTCTCTAGCAGAGGGTTTAAAAGCATCCCAAATAGTTGAAAAAAAGGCAAGGAATCTGTATTATTTAGGAGAAAGTATTCATTAAAAAAAGTTTTGAATGAAGATGAAAATTTTGGGTCCAAAAGCAAGGAATTGTTAAAGCGCCACCTTCTGGGGGAGTTGGTTTTGGGCAAAATGTCTACGGTAATTAAAACCGGAGCATGGTCCGACAATAAAATAGGACCTATTTCCGCATGTGTAAGTGTTTGTGAGATGTTACGTGAACGTCGCGATTGGGAATGATGCATCGGGGAATAAAAGGTGTATTCCCTTATAGTGGGATTACATAATCTCCAGGCATCCAAAAGCTTATGTTGCGTTAGCTTGTGAATAAAGGATTTATGTGCTTTATTGGTAAGAAATGATACTTTAGAATTCCGATCTATAAAGGGATCGAAAACTTGATTACAGTCTCCCGCCAAAATGAAATTATCAGCCATGTGAAGTGTAATTTGCTTGGCTACAGAGCGCCGACAAGAGGTGTCGCCACCTGCTGGGGCATAAACAGTGAAAAAAGAAACTGGGGAATCCTTAAACAACAATTTAACATTAAGCTAACGGCCCTCGCTATCAGAGTCTTGTGAAACCAATTTAAAATTAAGAGATTTACGACACAACATCATATCACCGTTACGTTTACCATCTCCGCTAAAATAAAATACTTCACCCACCCAACCTTTTTTCAATTTTAATGGCTCATCACCTGGGAGGTGAGTCTCTTGCAGGAATACTATGTCTGCATTGAACTTAGCCTCACTCGCCTGCCGCCATACCCTTCGGGCGCCAAGCCACGCCCCCCTATTGTTTTCTTTTAAAATGCTACTTGTTAAGCTTTGCAAAGAAGCTGTAGGTGCTCACTGGTTTTAATTGACTACTTAAAAATGGGTGTCTCATAAAGTCAATGATGATACTTGTGATGGAAAACTAAGATTAAAATTAAATAACTTTTCATTACATCTATACCTTATATGATGGTGAAGTAGCTGTCATATTTGCTTTATATTGCAGGACAGCAAAACAAGATGTTGATGATGAATATGGTATGCAGGCCGATGCCAGAGAGTCCCAATCCTATTATGGCGTTGCCCATGCAATAACTGAAAGAGTGGAAAAGCAATCCTCGCTTCTTGTCAACGGTTCTCTTAAACATTATCAAGTAAGTGCAAGATTAAGGACAGTTTTGGATACATATGTGAAGTAAATGTGTTAATTCTACATTATGTGGAAGCCCTGATTGCAGAAGCATTAAATATCATTTAATGGTAAATTATTAATTTATGTTTTGCATATAAAGTTACACTTTGAATGTTAATTATTAAACCCTCTATCTGCCCCCTTTCCTTCAATTGGCCTGGATGTCCTTTCTAGATTTCATGAAATTCCGGATTCACTTGTCAAACAAAAGTAAACTATAGATCTTACTATGCATTGTTGACGTTGTCTGTTGTAAGGCCCTTACCTTTGCACGATTATTTGGTCTGTCTTTCTTCTGTCCATTTCTGTGTTGGAAGACATTAGGTGAATCTTACATTTGCTTTTCTCTGAATCCTACTTGAGTAACCATGTCAGCATTCTTCCTTTTTAGGTCTCGCCTATGTAGCGTACATATGCTGCATAGGAGGAGACCTTTAGCCATCACTCCCCTTTTTCACCCACAACCGTGCACGTGCTCCATTGCCTTCAATGGCAATGCGTGCACGTGTGGAGATTCACTTGCGGGAGCGAGCGCCACCAGATGGTAGCAATTATCGCTCCCGCAAGTGAATCGCGCAGGCCCCTCCTCCTCCCCCTGCTGCCGCGCGAGCTTGGTTTTTTTTTTGCATGTGAATATTTTGCACTTTGAATATTTTGAACTTTGAATATGTTTGAAGTTGCAGTATTTGGCGAAGTGCAACGACGTGTTGCGTGAGTGATCACAAACAGTTGCAGTTTAGTGAGTGAAGCAGTATTTCAGATGCCAGGTACTCCAGTCTGAGGAAGTAAAGCGCCCAGAAAGCCCTAGCGCTGGAGTGCGACTTCTTCGGAGTTGAATTAGCATTAAACTAGAGGGCAGGGGGAGGAGCCTAGCTCGTCGTCGTGATGGCCGCACGGTAGCCCGGCTCCGCCGGCCTCCCTGCCCAAACTAGTCTATCCGGTCGCCCATCCTGCCCAAAAAAGACAGCATTTTACAGATGAAGGTCTGCTGACACTTACCACCCATCCTGGTGGCTCCGGAGATCAGTGGGCCCGCAGCGGCGTCCTCCCAGGAAGTGCGGCCTCTGTTGAGTGGAGACCGGGGCCTTGCCTTCAGCGAGTAGCCGGCGGAGACGAGTCGGCGGCGGCCTCGGGTGGAGGACGGATGCCGGCCGGAGGAGGCCGTTGTGCGAAAAAGCCGAAGGCAACTGAACGCGCCTGGGTCTACCTTCCGGTGGTCCAGAGGTGAGGTGCGGCAAGTTGTGTGTGGGGAAGCCGTGCTGGTGGCTCCCCCCCTTGTTGCCTCGCTCGGCCATCCTGACTTCCATCGCTCGGTGGTGGAGAGTTGCTCCGGCGGAGCGTTGGCGCCGGCGGGTCCCGCTTTTTCGGTGACCCTCATCTTTGCACCGAGGCTGCTGTGTGGACGATTGAGGGGGATCCCGCGTGGGCCCCGCTTGTGAGCCCACCCCAGGAGTTGGTCTCGAAAAGACTGCGCAGTAATCACAAAATGGCGGCTGATGCCGTAAGCTGTGGGACGCCCTGGGATGCTGGTGCTGTACCTCTGTGCCGTGATGGGACCTGCACCGGGGAGTGTGAACCCACGATTGGCGACGTCCTGCGGGCGCTAAGGATTTGGCAGGCGACCCTGGTTCGGGATTTTTGTGTGCAGGTCGATGTGGGGATCGCCATTGCTTCCGAGCCGCCCCCCAGGGATGCGGATGGGCCTGAGGTGGTTACTTTTTGTTTCCCGTACTTCTGCGGGGGCGGCGACGGCTCCGACCGCATGCGGGAAGAACTGCGGGCGATCAGTGCAACTGATTTACATGGCTGCCGTGAACAGCTCTTGCATTGCCTTCGGCGGTGGAGATCCAGTGGGTGGCTTCCATTGACCGTCCAGCGGTGGCTCCATGACCTCTTCTCACTGCTTTGTTTTATGCTCGCTACCTTTTCATACACCGAGGCGATGGCTAAGAAAGGACTGGGATGAACCCGGGGGTTTTTCGCCCGGAGGACTGCTGTTTGATGCACGGACTTATGGACTGCCACAAATTGAGATAACTGGTCGAACCCTTAACATGTATGGCTACTTGAAACCATGCCAGTTTCGTTTTGAGCTACACTAGAATGTTTGTATGGGCGGGGGGTGGGGGCCGTGCGCCTTGCTACATGGTATCCTCCCCCCTTGACTTTTCTATTTCCTTTTTATCTGTTTTCTTCTCCTTTCCCTACATTATCTCATTCTATATTTCGGGTTCACGCTTAGGGCGACAGGCACGCTGCTGGGAGGGGTAGGCCATAGCCTTCTGCAGGGGTGCAGGGTGGGGCGGGTGGATGGGGGTCAATTAGATAGTTCTTTGTTTCTATGGCTCTTATCTGTCCTTTTCTTGGGTCTCCATTGCTGTGCTTAATCCCTGTGGGATGAGTGCCAGGGGGGGGAAGGTTTGGGTATTCCCATATGGTATGGTACTTTCGGGTTTTTGCTTTTCCTGACTTAGCCTCCCCGCCCCTAAGAATGTTTGCTGTCTGGATTGTGGATCGCCATTATCGCCGTGGGGCGGGTACAGTAACGTGGATTCCCCCTTCCCTTTCCCTTTTTTCTAATATTTTCGTTTTCTTTTACTCTCCGGGTTGGGTTGTATGGTGATTGCACCTTTTTCCGTCTCATTGATGATTCGATTATCATGAGAGTGATGTTTTGCTTGTCTTTGGGCACATGAGGTTGCGGGTGGACACTGACTGAAGAGGAATAGCAAGGGCATCGATGGCTTGACTGCTTTGGACTATTTTGATAACTGACTTACGGATTCCCTATTATAATGATGTTGATTCTGTTCCCCGTCATGTGTACCATGACGCTTATTATACGACTGATCCTTTATTTTTATATATATAAAATTAACCTTCAGTGATCCTTTACCGGGGGGTTACGCTCAGTTAGCATTATAGACTCGCAGCATTGGGTAGTATTGCGTGACCATTCCGTACTTTTTATTGCTATTGTTGTCTTCCAGTTTGTTCCGTGGCCGGCCTCTGGGTTGTAGGCCCGTATTTGTATGTCACCATCTACACAAATAAAAGTTTTCAAAAATTTTACAAAAACAAAAAACTAGAGGGCAGCCCTGTCCTCTGAAGCCACCCGGCTCTCGCTGTTATTAGCAATTCACACGGCTATTTCAACCTAAAGATTCTACCTATTTACCAGGTGACCAGTCACCTTTGCACTCGAGAAATGATTTACTCGTTTTCAGGAGTGGACAGGGCGGGGGTCTCAGGGTACGGCTACTATAGACATTTTGTGAACATCTCATAACTTTTCCCAACTCATTCCCATCCTGGGAACGTCCTGCTGACACGGGCAGGAGTAAATCAAGGATAAAAAAATTGTGTAGTAGTCACGAAGTGAAAGTTCCCCATTCACAACACTACACTACACACAGTCACACACGTGGAAATGCTGCTACAGTGGCTGGCGTCGTTCAGAGCTTGCAAAGGTCTCCCAGGGGTACGGGTATCTCAGATTGCCAGGTGTTTGCTCCAAGTAGCAGTTTTCAAACCTGCAGGTGACTGAGTCAAACCCTTGTGCACAGACTAGTGCTCAGTTGGGATCACTGGGGTTTTCTCAGCACTTTGGGACAGTGCAGTGGTTGGGCTGCCTCCTCATGTGTCTGGTGCATCATAAAACAAAGGCAAGAAATAAATAAATTAAACCTGCCTTTGTGAGCGTCGTGGTGTTTTCACACAGATCCCAGCAGCAGGCGCACACGCCCACAGTGCTACCTCACAAGTTAGCCCTCGGGGTCAAAGTGCAACAATCTGAAAGTGTGGGTCCTTCCACAAAAGCATCTCTCCAAGGGCTGTGGGTTCAGGTGCGGGAGGGGAGGAGGTCCAGGGACCTTCTTTAGACCCTTCACGCCTACTCTGCTGCCTATGAGGGACGTAGTGTCCTTCGTGTAATAATATTGTGTTGTGTTGCGTAGTACTGACCTGAAGGGCATTGTATGGTGCCATGCAGCCCTGCATTACACTGTACTGTCCAGGTGGGGTGCTCGAGCTATGTTATTGTATGGTGCTGTGCTGTGCTGCGCTGCATTGCACTGTATTGTCGAGGTGCTGTGCTTGAGGTATGTTATTGTACGGTGTTGTGCAGCCCTGCATTTTGCACTGTACTGTTAAGGTGCTGTGCTCAAGGTATGTTATTGTGTGGTGTGCTGACTGTACTGTGCTCAAGGTATGTTATTGTATGGTGTTGTGCTGTCCCACACAGATGTGTTTCGTTCTATTCTGGGTATTTTGTTAGTGTGTTGTGTTGCACAGCACTCAATTGTATTTATTGTATTGTATGCTACAGTACCAGACTGCACGGTATTGTATGGTCCAGCCCTTTGTGGTACGGTATTCTGCAGTAGACATTTGCATTAATATCTTGAGGGATGTTGACACCCACAGTGAATTAAGAGGTGTTTAGAATTAGCAGATGGCCTTAAACGCAGAGACTGATACCCTTGCCTACAGACCTCAGAAGGAAGGAAGTTGAGTTTGTCCTGTCAGGAAGTTAACCTGAGACCAGGCTGCAATACAAGCACAAGCTGACGTCACACGAAATGCGCGCCGCAGGTGTGTTTGGGGTTTGTCCTTTCCTTGTTATTGTATATGAAGCCATTCAGGGGTGAAGATGTTATCCTCCTCCCAGAACCGGAAATGAACCAGACTGTCCTCCTGCTGCAGCGTGGCAGCAGTATAACCGCCACGCCCCCGAGAAAGCTCACAAGGTTAATGCGCCTTCTCCAGAGGTCTGCGGGACTCCAGTTTGAGTTTTAGCTAGGCCCCTGGAAGGAATAACAGGGGATAATGCCACACTGCCACTCGAGGATTGATTTTAACATTTTTACCTGGATTTTGGTAAACTGAATTCCAGGGAAAGTTGCTGAATGTCTTGAACTTATTATTTATTGATATTACTTCTTAATTTACACTATCAACGTTGACCTGCAGCTTTTTCGGGGACACTGGCAAGGGGAACAAGCATTGGCATAGCCAATAGGTCTCGCCTTAGGGACCTTATAAGTGTTTAGCCACACAACAGTTGATGTTGTTGCACCAAGGATATTGTGCTGTATAACTAAATACTTAGAAGGTCCCAAAAGCGAGACCTATTGGCTATGCCAATGCATGTTCATTTTACTTTTGTTCCGGCCTGCCAGATTATTCTTTATATTCATACTCCTATACAATTTAACTAAACTCATATTTAAAAAATAGGCTTCTGCTGATGTCTGACTATTGTTTGTGTTCCACGTGTAAACTGTGTTGAAAGCCACGTTGTATACACAACAATGTTATTTCATCTTTATTTCTTCTTTCTTTCCCATTAAATTTACGACTTATATGTATCAACTTATAACCACTGCTCCACCCTTTGTTGCTCCATTTCTCAATACTGCCTCTTTGTTTTCCTTCTTAGTATTGTTTGTCATTGCCTCCGTATATGAGACTTTTCTTTTTGTTTGTGCTGCACTGGTAGACTTCTCCCATTCCCGCTATCTAGTTTCGCTCAAGAAACACAATTGTTTTTCTACATAATTTTCAGTGGGAGAATTATTTACATGAGAAAATTGTGAGCTAATATTTTCCTAATGCTATTTCTAACCATGATGCTGTTGCATGAATACCCACCGTGCATGACGCTGCTTGACTCTCTCTCGCAGTAATTAATTTGTAAAATAGTTTTGGTGGCCAAAACTCTGTGCTGTAGCCAGTGGTGGTTGCTATTAAAAGTCAGCATGTCGAATATCAAGGCTGCCTTGTCTTCAATCCATCTGTAATCCACTACCAGATAACTCCTCCCCCTTTATCTCACTTTTGCAAGTTAATTTTGCCACCCTTTGTGACAGTTCTCTGTCTTTCTCGTCCTTCTTCTTTCCCTTTGTGCTTTTCCCTCTCTTGCTCCGTCTAAACATCTGATGAGGAAAACTAAGGGATGATCCCCAAAAATGAATGCTAGTGGCTCCCACCTGCAACCACTGTCTCAAATTCATCACTGCCCTCTGGCGTTCCTACTGCTATATCACAATGTTTGTTGAAGCACTAATGTTTAGTGTTTGCCCCAGCTGCAGATTTTTTAGTGTTTCTGTTTTTAGAGGCCTTTTACTGAGATAGAAAATTCTTAAGGACTGAGGGATAATAATTCTGTTACATCTTTAAAGGTGATCTCCAAGGGATGTAGGAGAGCCCTCTAGATTATGCATCAGGCATGTCCTTCTGTGATTTGATTTATGGCAATAAAATCCACAGCTGCTTTTTTTTTGATAATTATTTATTGGAGTTTGAAAAAGAAAAAAGAAAAGAGAAAAGAAAAAGAAAAAAGTAAGGAAAAACAAACAAACATTAACATGTAAAGACCATATATTTAATAGGACGAAAGAGACCGTTGGTAAGGTTCCAACAAATGAAGCAGACCCCCCCCCTGACAAATGAAAAATAAACATAAGATAATGCAACGTTTCAGGTCCAGTTCCCCTCCAAAACAGCAGCTAAACCCCCAACACCCCAACTGGCATATCATACGTGGTCCACAGCATGGGAATGCCACCTACCCTCATCCAAGACAACCATATTGAGGATGAGGAAATAAAAAACACCACCATCAGGGAGCAACACACAACTAATTGATACGTCTTCTATTGTCACCCAACAACCTGCATCGCTCTCTACAAGATAAGACAGAGAATCCGGATCAAGAGTACCAAAGTCACCTATAGCAACTCGTCAGCATGTACAGATAAGCAAAGAAAAAAAAGAGGAAAGATGGTATATAAGTGTGTTGGGTGGAGGACAGCGGCAGCCACCACAATTGGCCTCCGATTCTTCCCTAAAGGCAAAAAGCTTCACAGCTGCTCCTGTTCATTCTTCATCATATGAAGGCCTTGGTGTTGTGCCACAAGCAGTCAGAGCAGTTGTTTGGCTCAGGCATATGATGCTTTGCTACCACGCTGGGATTCAGACTACCATTGGAAAACAAGAGATTGCTCTGGTACTGCTTCACTCTTGTGAAAGGTGTTTTCCGATCAATACTTTTAGCCGCAGAGTCATCACCTTTTGAATATTACCCAGGCATCAGACTAGATCCAGAAACTATTCAGCAGTACCCCGGCATGCCATGCTGCCCGCACTGTTAGCGTTTTGCTCCAGAAATGACATGAGTGGCCAATATAGGTGCCACCCCTGCGCACTGACATTGGTTCCTTACTTTTGGCTCCAGCAAATCCTTAGCCAGAGATCCCTTCACGTCTCTCAGAGACATTTACTCCGAAACTTTTTCCCTGTGCAAGGGATGTCACCCCTAAAACAACCGATTTCAAGCCCCGTAGGGACTGTCATAAACAGATGTCCCCATCAGGTGTGTCTGTGTTACCTGTGGTTTGGCCACAACTCCAAGTCCTGCTGCGACAATCCTCATCGGGGCTGTTCTCAGTCTGGGCCATATCTAAAGTTCGGTTCCGGTTACACTCCTGGAGTTGCCTGAGCCGCTTGAAAGACTGATCTTCACCGCTATCTAAATCCTCTGGTAAATCAAAAAAGAAGCCTAAGTATTCAAAGCAGGATTTTGCTCCCTCGCAGCACTTATTCCCCTGTGGAGGCACGAGTACGGCGCTATTCTTCTCGATATCGCTCCTGAAGTAGGCAGACTTTGGATCTGATCCCGCTCCTGAAGTCAGCCGACTTAAGAGCCAATCCCACAACTAGTGCTGGCACAACCAGAGTTCCCAAATGCCAAGACTTGTAAATGTAAATGTAAATGTATGTATACTTGTAAAGCGCACTGTTACCCCATCACTCGGGGCATCCTGGCGCTGTATACCGCTGGGGAACCCGTCCTGGCTTTCCATGTGAGAGGGCACCCACAGGTGAAGCCAGGCATCCCCGGCGCTGATAGGGCCGTTGTGGAGATTAAGCAAGCTATTGCCCAGAGTTGCGGAGTGGGACCCATGGTTAGCGTAGGCACCTAGGCGAGAAATATCAAGTCCGCGGACATTGACCCAAGACCCTGCCGCGTCGGGAATTGAACCCTGGTCCCGGGCCGAACTCTGCTTCAGGGTATGCCGCTTCTAACCAGAGAGCCACACTTATCTACGACTTGTCTGATTGAAGAGTTCCGCTCAGCCATGCTCCTTGGAAAGGTGAGTTTTACCTTGGTGGGAAATGCGGAGTTTGGCAGGGTAAATCAATGATTATGCACATCAGCTTTCTGGATTAACTGTTTGTCAGGAAGGAACATGTGGAGCGCGGCCTGTACTGCAACTGTAATGTCAGGGAAAAGTGAGATTACTTTCCCCATGTATTGGAATTCCCGGAGCTTACTGTCTAGCTTCAGGGTGGTCTCTGTCTTTGTAGTTCAAAATTCGTGCCACAATCGGGCACGCTGGAGACCACTTGCAGAGGACGAGGGCCCAGTGAGCTGTGGGCGCGCTCAGCTGCAAAAATTGGGAGACCGAGCATCGCCAAACATGGAGCAGGACTTCAACTTAAGTGTCCATTCTTTCCACAATTGGTGATTCCGGTATTTCAAGGATGCACAAATTGTTCTGCCGGGACCTCACCTCCAAATCCTCAATCATGCTCTTTATACCTCCAGGACTTTTTCCATCCTCAGATGATGTTTGTTGGTGGCTGTGTGGGTGACTTCCATAGCTGATACTCGCGTCTTAAGTTGGGCAACGTGCCCACCCTGACAAATCTCTCCTTCATATGATCCAGTCTAATGGTGAGGCTGTCTAGTTTGTAGTCTGTGGTGTGAAGGCTGTGCTGTAGGTCCGCAAACATTTTCTTGGTATCCTGATCGAGCAGGGAAGGAGGACCCTGCAGGGTCACTTGCTGCGGTGAGGGCTGCTTTTCCATTCCCCCACTCTTCTAGGCCTGGAAGGACAGCTTAGGTTGCTGAGGATCGTCCTTGCTCATCACAAACCCCGGGTTTGGGGCTCAACAGGCACAAATATCCTAGGTGGATGTCTTCCCTCCTGCTGCAGCCAGATCCAGTTCCATGGTCTAGGCCCCGCACGGGCTTCAGTCTCTAGGAGGAGTGCGGTCTCCAGGCTGGGACCTCAGATGCCGCCTCAGCCCCCCAGCAGCAGCTTTTATGGCCCTCAACACCCCATCTCAGCAGGTGCAGCTCGACTTACTGGGAGCGTCAGCATGTCGGCTGCCCCTGGGGTGTGGGTGCAGGACTTCAGCAGGGTCTGTAGAAGGCATGTTGCACAGGCTACAATCTCCAGTCCGTCCCGGTAGGCTCCAGCTAGAGCGTCTGCCTATCCTCCTGGGCGGGGCCCCCGAACAGATGACTGCAGGCCCAATAGTTCTGGAGCACCCTCCCATAGTGAATCCTCCGATAGGTGCAGCATCACAGATGCTCCGGCAAGAGGATTTTGATGAATTATGGCTCATGGCCTGCAGAGCCTCGTTAGGCAGCAGCAATCTTGCTCCACATCTCTCTGGCTTCCCTGTTGCAGGTGTTACTGACAGTACCACTGCCATGCGGTACTGCAACAAACAGTTTGGGTGGGGTCACAGACCGTGTCCCTGAATGCCTTGCTCTTCTGGAAAAGACTGGACCTCTGGGGCATTTTTCAGGTGGTGAACCACCTGGCAGGATCTTTGAATGGCAGGGTGGACGAGCTCAGCCCCCAACGCTTAGTTGCTCCAGGAGGTGACGCGTGGTCTCTTCCACGAATTGGAATAACCTTGGCTCGATTTCTTTGACACCACAATGTCAGCCGGCAACTCTTTGCTCTGGGCACCGTTAAAGGGAACCTCTGGGCTCTTTCCACCTTGTTAAGGTTGCGGGATCAGACCTCATTTTTTAAGTCTACTGTTTTAATGCATTTTTTAAAGGTCTAAAATGTCAGTTTCCCCCGTTGATCTTCTCCATGCCACAGTGAGACCTTAATTTGGCCCTCACATATTTCATGTGCGCTCTCTTTGAACTGTTTTACAGCTGTCCTTTGAGTTTTCTACTCTAAAGGTTGTGTTCATCATCGCCATTACAGTGGCTTGGCGGGTGAGTGAGCTTCAATCTCTCTCTGTCAACCCACCATATACAACATTCTTCCCACACAAACAAATTCAGCGAACGCGAGCTTCCTTCTTGTGGAAAGTGAAAGTTCTGGCACCATTATATGTCAAAAATTCACCTTACTGGCTTTCTTTGCTCCACCTCACCCTTCTAAGGAAGAGGAGAGACTCCATTTCTTGGACCCGAAAAGAGCACGGACCGTTTTCATTGATTGTACCAGAGAACATGCAATAGTGGTTCACCAGTGCGAAAAAAGGCAAGACAGTGCAGAAAAGGACAGTTTTGCTGGATTGTGCTCTACATTAAAATCTGCTATGCACTGGCCAAAAAGAGCAGCGCCTGGAAAGGCTCTGTGTAATTCCACCAGAGCCACAGCTATCACCGCTTTGGCAAGCTGAGTTCCTGTACTGGACATCTGCCAGGAAGCTACGAAGGGTGCCTCTCCATATGTCCACAAAACACTACTGTATGGATAGCCAGTTGGTCGTACAGTGATTTTTGGTTTGATTCCATTCACATACCCACCTCCAAATAGGTACTGCTTTGGTATCGTTCAATAAGTGAGGAATCTATGGTAGGAAGTCTTTATCAGAAGAACAAGTTACTTACCCTTGGTAATGCTCTTTCTGGTAGACCCTACTTAACCACATATTCCTCACTGACCTTCCCATCCTCACCATTTTGTGAGCTTGACTCTATCGATAAATAGGAACCCAAGTCTAGGAATCTGCACACTGTTCAAAGCTAGGTTGCTGTTGGGACTCCGAGTCTGAAGGTGCACATAGCCTCGAAAGCAAGTGACGTCAGTGGTGCTATATTGGCCCTGAACATCTTTTCCAGAGCTCAACAGCACCATTGCAGAGCCCCATGTTGTCACCTACCTGCGCACAGAGGTACTGCTTAAACGTTTCTGTATCCAGTTTGACGCCTACACAATATTTATTAGAGTTGAGGAATCTGCAATTAGTTTCTACCAGAAAGAGCATTACTGAATGTAAGTAACTTGTTCATCAGGAAGTACTGTCTTTTTGTAAAGTACTTGATAGTTGGGTCGAAGTCATTTAATCTTTGGATTCTCACATTTAACAAAATATTCTCTCACACATGGTATACAGTCCAGTTTAGAGGAACCATATTTTTCTGTGTTGGTCGCATATAATTACACCAATCTATCTTTATTTCAGATTCAAGGCTTGGAATGGATGGTGTCACTCTACAATAACAATTTAAATGGGATCTTAGCTGATGAAATGGGGCTTGGAAAGACAATCCAGACTATTGCACTCATTACCTATTTGATGGAACACAAAAGACTCAATGGCCCCTACCTCATAATTGTTCCTCTTTCGTAAGTGCACACCAACTTATCTATTTGTTTCTATTATGTTCTAGCATGTGGTAAAATCAGCTGAAGAGTGGAGAGATGCCAGTGATGTCTGTAGAAGTGAATTTCAAAAGGGTGGCGCCACACTTACGGACACAGAGGAAAGTGGTTGAGCCATCTTTAAATGCTTTTTATTTATTATATACTGGTGATAGCCAGTTGGTAGTTATAGTTAGGACCAACTTTTCTCATAAACAAAATGTTTTTTTGTTATGCCAATAATTTTGGCACAGTTCGATGAATCTTCACGAAATGCTCAAAAGTAGTGTACTGGTCACTTTAGCTGCTTTCTGGAAAGTTTTGGGGTGATTTGTCAAGTGGGGGCTGAGAAAAAGGGGGGGTTCCAAAACAGTTTTTCCCCATGCAATGTCTATGGGGATTTAGCAAATTCTTGACACAGCTACAGCCTGAAACGCTGAAAGGAATTACACCTAGTTTGACAGAAAACGAGATCTTGGTCCCCAGACTGTGCTTTTTGTGATTTGGCGTAAACCTTTTCAGTAGTTTGATAGTTATTAAAGAAAAAAATGTATAGATGTCAACGTACTCTGATCTACCGATGGCGGGTACCTGCAGAACCGGGGGTGGGAGGGGGTTGTGGGGAGGGGGGGTAAAGCAAATGCTTGATTGGCTGGTCGCAACCTGAAAGGAACGTTGTGGCCACTTTTTTTTGTCGCTTGTTACTTGGGTAGGGAAAAATAGTCTTAAAACATATAAGGGGTCAAAATATAGGTAGTCTGACCCAATAGGACACTTTAGGGCAAGAAATTGACCATAATGTTTTTGGGAGACAGAATTGAGGATCCGTGGTTATCTGCGGATCTGAAGCCTAATGACGGAAAAAATACCTCAACCCATTCATACATTACACCCACACTGTATACTGTTGAAACCTGTGCGCAGTGTGGGGTTTGGTGCACGCAAGTCGGGGTGGGGTCGGGGGGTGGTTTCAGCCGTGCGCAGTGGTGGTTGTATTTACATAAGGTAATTATATATTACTTTACATTTAAAAAATAAAATAGAAGTTCATAGAAATTCAGCAGGTATAGTTATACTTATATGAAAAAACATTAACTTGTGCTGTTAAGTAACTTTAGGCCACGAGTTCCAGTTTCTTAATTTAAGTATAACTATAACTGCTGAATTTCTGTGTTTTTGTTTTGTGGGTAAAATGTCAACCTAACTATAACTTCCCTGTAACCTTTGTTTTTTTCAGTGAATGTATGTATATATATATATATATATATATATATATATATATATATATATATATATATATATACATCACCAATATGCAATTCTGCTGCCATGACAGTAGTAATTGTACAAATAAGACGCACTCTCTCGGATGTATTGAAGTTCTTAAGGCGGCTTTATTTAAAAAGAAAACGCTGTGACATTCAGGACGCTAGATCCCAGAGGATTAAATTAAAATGAGGAACTTTATACACACCTTTAAAGCATAAAACTACATTTATATCAAATGGAGAATTGAAACTCACCAGTAAGATATGAAAGAAATGTAAATTGATACACTAATGAAAATAATTGAAAAGTATGTCATTCTACAAAGAATGCAGAAATATACAAATTGTCAAGATGGATTTGACACCTCTTGACATGAGAAAAATGTGGAAATAAATGTCTCACTAGAGAGCTCAAAAACTTTGAAACAGACCTAATAAAGGCTCACTAGCGAGCAGAAAATATCGGGACTGAAATGAAACAAAATGACGAAACTGCATTGTAAATAAAGCTTTGTAAATTGTTATTAAAAGACCACTTACACATATGAGTAAAATCACAAGTAAGCACTATTGTTAATTCACATATAATAGTAATGAAAAACTACACATACCACAATGCATCACTATGAAAACAGAAGTGAAAGGTGTCTTTAGAACTAAAAGATGTCCGTACTAACTTTGTGACATCCCGTGATCAAGCCTTCAGGGGAAGGTGAACTGCGTTGGGAGAGGCAGCGTTTTTTTAAATAAAGCCGCCTTAAGAACTTCAATACATCCAAGAGAGTGCGTCTTTTTTGTACAATTACAGCTGTCTTGGCAGCAGAATTGCATATTGGTGAAATTGAAACCGGTGTGGTCCTGCCGGAAAAGACGCACCGTTTGGAAAAAGAGCGCCAGCGTCGAACCTTTAGGACTGCAGTGTAGATATAGATATATATTTACGCAAAAAGGCTTCAGTAATGAAGACGCCGCACACCACTTGAAAATGATTCCTTCAGTTATTTATTTTCCTGTAGGTTCCCCACCTATGCGTTTCGGACCTAGACGTTCCCTGGTCACGGTTAACAAACATTTGTCCATCGTTAGTGTTCATTATTTATACAAAAGACTCCATGCAGCTAATTATGATGCATTATGGGCTTTGTAGTGATATAATCTTGACTCTAATCAGAGCTTATCTTCGTGCTGGATTACCGGTGTCAGGCAGTTTACATTATCACGGGGGATATGCCTGACGCTTTTTTAATTCATAAGTGTAGTAGGGAAGCATGATCATAGGCAAACATAAAAATGATTTGCCTTTGCGCATTAGTTGCGACTAGTTGATCCATGTAACTATTCAATCCAGACTGAGTGTCAATGAGTCCATACTGGCTAAGTGCCTTTTTGTGACTCTGCCCCCAACTAATGTTTATGCCGGGCTCAGTCTTCCAACACTTGGATACCAAATTAGAAGTTAAAATTGTAGTTCACATATCTCTCTCTTATGGTATATCATTACACCTACATTTATATACATTATGTCTTTATATATATATATATATATATAATGAAAAAACTCTAAACTTGATTATCAGTACAACATCAATGTTAAGATTTGGGGTTTGAAATTACAGTTTCAAATTATTCACTGGGTCCTTAGTAAGTTCATAAACAGAATTACAGATGCACATGCGTTTACTCTTCCCCGTTTAGTCCCCACTGGCTTCTAGTTTTAAAACGGATTATTAACTTTGATTCGAGAAGTCTTAGCTTTTGAATACGATTTCCGCCTCTTTCATTCTCCTTCACCATGGCTATGCCTGAATATTTAATGTCTTTCCAGGTCTTGTCTGGATGGGTTTTCAGATGTTTGGAAATGGCATAACTGTAGTCATTGTTTGATCTTATATGCTCCAATATCCTCTCTTTAAGAGGACAGATTGTTGAGCCAATATATCTCTTGCCACAATAGCACTGTAACAGGTAGACCACAAACTGGGATTCACATGTTACCTTGTCTCGTTTCTCAAAGTTTCTACCTTTTTGATCCTTGATAGATTTTAGATTCTGTCCGACCTTAAAGGCTTTGCATGATAGGCACTTGGTGAAGCCCAGTTGTCGCTTCTGTAGCCATGTTTCTGTATTTTTCTTTTCTTAAAGTGGCTGTTCACTAGAGTGTCTTGGATTTATGGAGCCTTTCGGAATGATATCAGTGGTCTATCTCCTATCAAAGTACCAATTTCCGAATCCTTTTTTAATACACTCCAGTATTTAGTTAGAATCTGTCATATTTTAAAACTCTCTTTTGAATAAGTTAAAATCAGTCGAGGTTTGTCTTCATCTGTTTTGGTTTCTTTTTTGGTTTTTACTATTAGCGTCTCTGCTCTTGTTTTGGCTCTTCCTCTCTGTTCACCACAAGCAATGTCTGTGTATTTGTATCCGCGTTTAGTGAAGCGAGACTTGGATTGAATAGTTACATGGATCAACTAGTCTCAACTAATGCGCAAAGGCAAATCATTTTTATGTTTGCCTATGATCATGTGTTCGAGGCATGTGGGCTGCTGAATTCATATCTGTGCATAGACCGCCACCTAGTGTTGGGTCCGGATGATTGCACATTGTTGTCCTGGAAGAGTCTTCGAAGTATCACGAGATAGGTGGCTCCGCCCCTGGACTACAGTGCGCATGGGCATCGCCTCCATCCCCAGATTGTTTTTTTCCGCCATTGGGTTCGGATGTGTTTCGGTTCCCTCTGTCGGAACCGATAGTTGTTCAACTTCTACTCGAGACCAAAAGGTCTTTAGGCTGGGCGTCGGTATAGTTGCGTACGGGTTTCTTTCTGACTCTCAGCTCCTATCTCTTGCTGCCCTTCCACGTGCCTTCGGCGCGGACGGGCCTACACTACAACTTTTGCTATGGAGCGGACTCCATTCAAAAAGTGTCCGCTGTGTCACTCCAAATATTCGCACCTCGACGTGCACCCTGTGTGCAATACCTGCTTGTCGCCGGATCACCGCGAAGACACCTGCATGGCGTGTTCGAAGTTCCGAAGCAAGAAGACGTTAAAGATTCGCCGGGCCAATCGGCTCCAGGCTCAATTGTCGGCTTCGGCGCCCCCACCAGATGACATTTTCCAGGAATCTGTCGAGGGAGAAGACGACGTGCGGGAGTCGGACTCTGGCCCCGCGTCCGAAGAGGAAAACTACGACGCGGGTGACGCGGACCTTAACGAAGTCTCCGACGAGGTAGGGGACGACGATCAGGCTTGTGCCACGATGGGAGATAGCTCAGAGGACGAGCATCCCCAGTCGGACTCAGGGGCTATTCCCCTTCATACGGCCCAGGTCGAGGGATCGCCTTCGGGCCTTACCCAAGATCTGCCTATCAGTCCTACGTCCCCGCCTCCGGGCCCGGTCACGGACATTTCTAAGCCATCTCTTCTGTTGAAGAAAACAAAAGTGAAACCAACCGGTCACGCACCCTCGGATGCGAAACCGAAACTGAAAGTTGCGTTGGTGAAGAAGGTTCTGGAGGCGTCAACTTCCAAGAAATCCAAAATGGCCGACTCCAAGAGCCACCCCAAGATGGCCGACCCGAAGCCCTCGGGGTCGACGCCAAAGGCGAAGGTCTCCGACGCGACCGCGTCGGCACCGAAAGGGGTCGGGGACCCGAAGACGGTTTCGAGGAAGCGTCAGGGCGACGACGCGCCTAGGCAGGGGGCGTCGGCCCCGAAGAAGAAGCCTACCGGCGATCAGGCTCTCGAAGATGAGGGGTCGTTTGAGCAGGTGCAACCCTCGGCAACCCTTACAAAGAAAGTGGAGGAATCCTTACAGCGGATCCGAAAGACCACGGTGGTTCCCACTCAGGACACTGTAGTGCCTACGCTCACGCCTAAGCCTACTAAAGAGAAAACGCCTATTCGTTTCGTCCTTCCACCCAAGTCGGCGCCGAAGGCCTTCGCACCGAAACAGGGCGGACATTCAGGGGAGGTGTTAACGCCGAAAGCTGCCTTGGTGGTATCGAAGCTTCGGCTCCAGCCGCTTGCGGTAGAAGAGCGTCGTGAGGTCATTATCGACGCCAACACCGGGAAACTGTCGCTCCTCAAACGAAAGATCACGTCGGAGCCGGCGTTGGAACCTTTTAAAATCCCACTCAAGAATAAAAGGTACTCTGCGGACTCTTCGGCTCTGGTGGAACCTGTGTCCCCACAGGCCTTGGAACACTCGCCAACGCATTCCCCCGCGGCCGACGCGGACGAGGAAGATGCCGAGTACACCTATCCTGCGTACTCGGATCCGGAGGAGGAGCATGTGCCCTGGGCCGGGGGAGGCGACCCAGATGACCCGCAGTCGGGTCAGGACACTCAACTTTTCGCCGCCAAGACGTCCCCGACAGAGGACTCGGCGGCCTTCAATGCTTTGATTGAGAGAGCCGCGGCGAACCACGACGTCGAGCTGCACTCAGACCCCGTGGATGCGGACTTCTTATTCGACACCTTCTCGGTAGCCGAAAAGCAAGTCAAAACGCTACCGATGCTTAAGGGGGTGCTTAAGCATGCACCGGAGGTTTTCAGAGAGCCCACCCGGGCGCGGGTGGTCAACCCTCGCATCGACAGGAAATATAAGGCGGCGCCCACGGATCCCACCTATATCAAGGGACACTTTCCATTGGACTCACTGGTTGTTTCCAACGCTCGAAAAAGGGCGAATTCTCAAACTACTGGTGACGCTCCTCCCCCAGACAAAGAGTCCAAGATCTTTGAGGCCTCGGGCAAACGTATTGCTGCACAGGCAGCTAACATCTGGAGAATATCTAACACCCAAGCCCTGCTTGCACGTTATGATAGGGCCCATTATGACACATTAGAGGCCATTCTGCAACACTTGCCTGACCAATACAAGGAGGCAGGAGAGATGCTCATTCAGGAGGGTAAACTCATTACAAATGCATCCATCAAATGTGCTCTGGACGTGGCGGATACAGCCTCTAGAGCCATCAATACAAGTGTGTTACTTAGACGTCATGCCTGGCTTCGTATTTCGGGGTTCAAGCCCGACATCCAAACCACTATTTTAGGGCAAACAGTTAACCCTGACCATCTGTTTGGCCCTGAGGTGGATGCCTCACTAGAAAAAATGAAAAAGGATACCGAAACTGCAAAGTCGATGGGGGCTTTACAAAGTCAGCAGTTTCGGGGTGGTTCCTTTCGCCGTTCAAATTCAAAAGGCACCTCCCGGGGACAGGCATCCCAGTCCGCACAATACTACAAGGGTAACACCCAGCCCTCGTATAACAACAAGGGTAGAGGCGGTTACAGAGGCAATAATACCAAAGGCAGGGGACGTGGAAACAATGGCTCCAGGTCCACCACCACCAACAAGCAGTGACGTCTTGTCACTGCCCCCCAACCATGCAACACCGGTTGGGGGGAGACTTCAGCAGTTCCTGCCGGCGTGGAAGAACATCACCACGGACAGGTGGGTGAGGTCCCTTATCCAGTACGGGTACTGTCTAGAGCTTACTTCCATTCCACCAGACATACCCCCAAGAAGCCGTCCTATGTCAGGCGAGCATTTGACCTTATTGCAGCAGGAAGTTCTAGTTATGCTGCAAAAAGGGGCAATAGAGCTCGTTCCATTGCGAGAGCGGGGAACAGGGGTTTACTCCCTCTATTTCCTGATTCCCAAGAAGGACGGATCCCTCAGGCCTATCCTGGACCTCAGGCCCCTAAACTGGTACATACTCTCGGAGCACTTCCATATGCTCACGTTACAGCAAGTGCTTCCCCTGCTTCAGCAGGGGGATTTTCTGGCTACACTGGATCTGAAAGATGCCTATTTTCATATCCCCATACATCCTTCCCACAGGAGGTATCTCAGATTCACGCTCTTAGACCAGCATTACCAGTTCAAGGTCCTGCCGTTCGGGGTCACCACGGCACCAAGGGTATTTACGAAGTGCCTCGCGACTGTGGCGGCGCATCTCCGTCGCCAAAACGTCCACGTCTATCCTTACCTGGACGACTGGCTCATTCAGGCAAGAACAGAACAACAGTGCGCAGACCATGTGTCACGCACCATTCATCTCCTGCACGATCTGGGCTTCTCACTGAACTACCCCAAGTCCCATCTCCAGCCCGCCCACGTGCGACAGTATCTGGGCGCGACGATCAACACTCTGGCGGCCACTGCGCAGCCAAATTCAGTGAGAATCGCCAGTATCCAGGCGCTGATCCAACGGTTCAGACCCCAACACTCGCTTCCAGCGAAGGTGTTCATGCAGTTGATAGGCATGATGGCCTCCTGCATCTCCATTGTCCCGCACGCGAGACTACATATGCGTCCGCTTCAGGAGTGCTTAGCACGTCAGTGGACTCAGGCTCATGGGCAACTGACAGACCTAGTGTTGGTGAGCGGTCGGGCATACAACTCTCTGCATTGGTGGAATCCACAAAACCTTTGCAAAGGCCGACCATTCCAAGAGCCTGTCCCACAGATTATCCTGACGACGGACGCCTCTCTCCAGGGATGGGGAGCGCATGTACTCCATTACACTGTGCAGGGACTATGGACACTACAGCAGAGGAAGATGCACATCAATGTGTTGGAACTGATGGCAATCTTCATGGCCTTAAAGGCGTTCAAAGTACATCTGTGCAACAAGGTCGTGTTGATCCGGACGGACAACATGACGGCCATGTACTACATCCAGAAGCAGGGGGGCACACACTCTCCACAGCTGTCTCATCTGGCTCAGAGCATGTGGAAGTGGGCCATTCAGAGGAACATCTTCCTCATGGCAGAGCACCTCCCGGGCAAGGACAATCAGATGGCGGACCTCCTCAGCAGGCACAGCCATCAGATGCACGAGTGGGAGATACATCCATCGGTACTCCAACCGTACTTCCAAATGTGGGGTCATCCAGAGATAGACCTGTTCGCCACAAAGGAGAACGCAAAATGCCAAAGCTTCGCCGCCAGGTTCCCACACCCCCAATCACAGGGCAATGCGATGTGGATGAACTGGTCAGGCAGATTTGCGTACGCTTTTCCCCCAGCACCTTTGATACCGCTGGTGGCACGCAAGCTCAGGCAACACTCGATGACGCTCATCCTGGTTGCTCCAACGTGGGCTCGCCAACCATGGTACACCACGTTTCTGGAACTCTCCGTGGTACCGCATCAAAGGCTTCATCTCACTCCCAGCCTTCTGACGCAGAGCCATGGCGACATTCAGCACCCAGATCCGCAACAGCTCAACCTGGCGATCTGGCTCCTGAAGTCCTAGAGTTTGGCTACCTCAATCTTCCTCCCAGTTGCATGGACATCATTCGGGAGGCAAGGAAGCCCACTACTAGAGCTTGTTATGCGGCTAAATGGAAGAGGTTTGTCATCTACTGTGGGAACCACGACATTGACCCGCTAGATGCTTCCATTCAAAACATCATCTGTTACCTTTTTCACCTGTATCGATGTAATCTAGCGTACTCTTCCATCCGCATTCACCTGTCTGCTATGGCAGCATACCTCCAAAACAGGCAGCACCTGTCACTCTTTAAGGTCCCTGCTATCAAGGCCTTTCTGGAGGGACTCAAAAGGGTCATTCCACCAAGGACTCCACCAGCTCCGGAATGGAACCTCAACGTGGTTCTTACAAGGCTGATGGGTCCTCCTTTTGAGCCACTGCACTCTTGTGAGCTTCAGTTTTTGACTTGGAAGGTGGCTTTCTTAGTGGCAATTACATCGCTACGGAGGGTTAGTGAGTTGCAGGCACTCACCATCCAAGAACCTTTTTTCCAAGTACATGCTAACAGGGTGGTGCTCCGCACTAACCCTAAATTCTTACCCAAAGTAGTCTCACAATTCCACATTAACCAAACAATTGAATTGCCGGTGTTTTTCCAAAACCCAGAGACGCTGGCGGAGCGCATGCTCCACACCCTTGATGTGAAAAGGGCCTTGATGTACTATGTGGACAGGACTAAAGATTTCAGCAAAACCAAACAGCTTTTTGTTGCTTTTGCCACACAACACAAGGGAAACGCTATCTCCAAGGCGGGGATTGCTAGATGGATAGTAAAGTGCATTCAGATCTGCTACGCTAAAGCTAAGCGCACTCTCACTATCCCACCTAGGGCCCACTCCACTAGGAAGTTAGGGGCCTCTATGGCTTTCCTAGGTAACATTCCCTTAGAAGATATCTGTAGAGCAGCCACATGGTCTACCACACATACTTTCACTAAGCACTACTGTGTAGACGTGCATTCCAAACAGCAGGCAGCTGTTGGTCAGGCT
This sequence comes from Lissotriton vulgaris, assembly GCF_964263255.1. Classification (NCBI taxonomy): domain Eukaryota; kingdom Metazoa; phylum Chordata; class Amphibia; order Caudata; family Salamandridae; genus Lissotriton; species Lissotriton vulgaris. The sequence goes on along the minus strand of NC_141689.1, from coordinate 892,323,285 downwards.
GTTCTAAAAACGCTTTTTCAGACTGCTGCAGCTGGCACGGGCGGCCGCCGTTAATGGAGGGACTGCTATGTATTCTATGCACAGATATGAATTCAGCAGCCCACATGCCTCGAACTGCAAATGCTACTTACCAGTATGCATCTGTTCTTGGCATGTAGGGCTGCTGACATTCATATCGCCCACCCTCCTCCCCGGCGCCTGTAGCAGCTGCAGTATTTATTCATACAAACACATATGCTCATAGCATGGTCATCACTCACATTCTTCACTCCATCTCTGCCAATGGCTAAAAACAATCTGGGGATGGAGGCGATGCCCATGCGCACTGTAGTCCAGGGGAGGAGCCACCTATCTCGTGATACTTCGAAGACTCTTCCAGGACAACAATGTGCAATCATCCGGACCCAACACTAGGTGGCGGTCTATGCACAGATATGAATGTCAGCAGCCCTACATGCCAAGAACAGATGCATACTGGTAAGTAGCATTTGCATTCTCTACTACGCTTATGAATTTAAAAAGCGCCAGGCATATCCCCCGTGATAATGTAGACTGCCGGACACCGGTAATCCAGCACGAAGATAAGCTCTGAATAGAGCCAAGATTATATCACTACAAAGCCCATAATGCATCATAATTAGCTGCATGGAGTCTTCTGAATAAATAATGAACACTAACGATGGACAAATGTTTGTTAACCGTGACCAGGGACTGTTTAGGTCCGAAACGCGTAGGTGGGGAACCTACAGGAAAATAAATAACTGAAGGAATCATTTTCAAGTGGTGTGCGGCGTCTTCATTACTGAAGCCTTTTTGCGTAAACATAAAAGCAAGGCTGTCCTGAACCTCACCGCCAGCACCAGCTAGTCCACCTCAAACGCCCACAGGGAGCGACGGACCTCTTCTCGGGCGGTCACAGCGCTGGGGGCGGGCAACCTCCATTCATATTCCACAACAAACCTCCCATCATAGATAAGAAGTACGCTTGACCAGGGCCTCGTGGGGTGACTTGTGTTTAATTTTGCCAAGAAAACAGCCTTTATCTTCAACCTAACGCGTTTCAACTGCTGGCGCAGTCTTGATCACAGGTGAGCTGAACCATTCTGTTTGCGGCGTGTCATGTGACCTTTATATCAGCCAGTCAGACTACTTCATCACGTTGTAGTTCTGTCATTGTGCAAATACAGTTTTCGTTAGTTCTGTGATGTTGTCGAAGCCCCATAGTTCTGACCCATATGTTGTTGCAGCCAATGCTTTCCCCTTATAGATGGCAAGGGCAAGGGCAGGGGCAATGGGCCTACTTGCAGAGGCTCGGTGTTCTCTGGAAATGGGTCCCGTAGCCCTTTTCAAATTCAGGTGCATTTTTGCTAGATGGGAGTCCCACTTCATTCTCCGGTTCACCCGTACTCCCAGATAATCAAATGCATCAACCTCCTCCAGTGAACTACAAATACCAGAATGCATCAGGTAAGCTCTTGTAATGGGACTTTTAAACTGGGTGCTTTTTCACCTCCTTTCCTCTTCTGTGAGCACAATTGCAGTGCGTGTAATATTTCAGAGTCACTTACTTGATGTAAAACTTGCTCAATTAAAGCCGGCTGTCTCCTTCTGTTTATTCAATGCTGGCACTTGAAACAATCCCGAAGTCCTTAGTTGCAGCATCAGTGTGCTGTACTTTCCCCGCGTTCATACGGATCAAGTAACCTACGGTGAAAGAAACACACGGTGACGCCGTTGCAATATCGGATGGCGTGTACTGCAAATGGCTTTCAGAGGTGAGTGATCCTAATATGAGTGCGGTGGGGAGGAGTATACGGCACGAGCGATTAGACTTTGGTAGCTCATTCAGTTCAAGTCTCCCGCTTTCATATATATGAAATAACTCAGAGTTCACCTGCAATATGTCAGCTGAAATTCTACGAGGCAGAGAGGCAGCAGCGGATGCACTCTATTCCAATCTCCCTAAAGTCGTTTCCAATTCTGGGGTTAATAACAGGAATACACCAAGCGAACATGACAACACCAATGAAGTGTCATATACGAACAGCACTGAAGCGCCTTGAGAAATGCATGCGCCAAGAAATGACAAAATGGTGGGAGCACAAATCGCTCACCAAATACCCTGAGGAGGGACGTGTTCCGCGGGGTCTTCGCATATTACTAGCCCCAAGCTATGACAATCCAAATCCCGATATGTTGAGGGAATGGGGCCGCCGCAACTTGGAAGCATCTGCCAAATTAGTTCAAATTTTAGTTAAATATACCTCCATCGAAAGGGATCTACTGATGAAGGAAATCGATGAGATCAATGGATTGCTGGCTAAATTTGAACCGAACGACATCATCACTAAAACACGTAATGAGATCCAAGAAAGACTGTCAAAACAAGAAGAGAAAATAAAAGTGGGAAAAATATATAAATTTGCCCGCGATAAGGAGGATTACGCGCAGGGGCGGATTTATACTTTCGCTCGCAAATTTGAGAATGCCAGGAAAACCAAATTTGCACAGCAGACGAAACAAGTTAAACCTACAAATCAACCTGGAGCCTCAACATCGACTGCCTTAGACTCTAACGTGGAAACCAGTGATGAGGAATCACTAACAAGTGGCCCATCGTCGGATAATGGTGGCTCTGCTGCAACAGACCCTAATTCCAGAATTCTCGACTTGGGAGAAGAAGTGGATTTTTTAGTGTCGGACCGGCTACAAACACTCGGACCTTTGACTCGGCAGCAGAAAAAAAGTCAAGACGCAACAAAAGGAGGGGTGAGCGCCGAAAAAAAACGAAAGATCGCCCAAAAAACCAAAAAGGCAATACTGGCGCAAAAAACGATAGATGACAACGCTATTATCAATCTGTCAACAATGACCCTCACCAAGGCTGAAAAACAACTGCTTAGCCTCGGCTTAACCTATTGCCCAGTCTCAGACTTTAATTATGCCAAGACCCGAGTTGATATCTACTGTTATATTAGAAAACTCAAATTGAAAAAGTTTTTTAGTATTAAGGATGGTCCCAGTGAAAACACACCATCCAACAACACCACAACGATGCTAAGGAATCCAGCATTACCGGCTAGAGACACTAAAACTTTTCTAATGCTACACCAACTGGCGACAAATGACACACCTGATGCCAACTCACTTTCAACTCCAAATGAACTCAGAGTAGCCTCTATTGAAAAAGTTGGCGCAAACATCAGTCCTTTTAAACCTAAATCTAGCTTTACTCCAACCATGCCCAAAGACTCCATTGATGTTTTTCAGGATGTAGTGGTGGAAGATCTTAAACAACTACATCGCAAAATTAAACTTAGGAGAAGATACAAAAGCAAACATGAACTAGAATATTCATCTCTAATTTCCAAACTTAGCAAAGACCACAAAAACATAGTTACCACCGCTGATAAAGGAGGAAATGTGGTAATCTGGCTCAGGATGCTTATATTGAAGAGGCCATGAAACAACTTAATGACTCCTCATGTTACACAAAAACAACAGGGAAACACTATAATGAGGCCAAAGAATCCCTAAAAAAACTATTGCATAAATGGAAAAGAGAGGGGATGATTTCCAAACAAGAATTTGACTTCCTGCATGTTGAGTTTCCTGTGTTACCTAAACTACATCTCCTCCGTAAAGTACACAAAAAGGTTGTCCCAGTTCCCGGCAGACCTATTATCTCGGCCATTTCTGGAGTGGCAGAACATGTCACTGAATACATTGACTACTTTTTACAAGATCTAGTCAAAGAGCTACCAACATATATCAAAGACACTGGAGACTTTATCAGAAAGATCAAGGGTATTCCATGGAGTGATGATTTGCTATTCATAACTTTAGACATTGGATCGCTCTACACCAGTATTGTACATGCAACTGGTCTAGTGGCTTTGGAGCACTTTCTTGGAAAAAGACCTAATAATTGTTATAATCATAACAAAATGATAATTAAACTCACAACGTGGTGTCTTAACAATAATTTCTTTTTATTTGGTAACAATATATATGTCCAGAAACGTGGAGTTGCTATGGGGGGCCTGTTTCTCCTCCAGCTACGCGGGTCTTCACGTGGGCTGGTGGGAGGCACAGGTCCTCAGGCGTACACTTCGAGCAACCTTTGATAAACATGTGGTTCAGTGGATGCGTTATATAGATGATGTTTTTGTTTTATGGAGGGGTGATTATGAGAGTGCTAACACCTTTCTTTCATCTATTAATGTCAACCAGGAGAATTTAAAATTCACTTCCAACATTAGTAATCTTGAAGCCGAATTCCTTGATGTAAAAATATTCATCCACAATGGTTTTCTAGCAACAAAACTCCACAGAAAAAGCACTGCTGGCAATAACATCTTGCATGCCAGCAGTGCTCATCCACGACATATAATTGATAACATTCCTTTTGGGGAGTTGCTCAGACTAAAGAGAATCTGCAGTACAGACACTGATCTTGCTATCTGTACTAATGAGGCCTTGGATAGGTTCAGATGTAGGGGATACAGGGAATCCATCTTAAAGTCAGCAATTCTAAAGACTAATGCTAGAACTCGTGAGTGACTGCTATCTTCTACTCAAAATAGTTCTTCGGAATTTGAAACCAATATGGATGACCAAGCTCCCAGGCTAATTACCAACTATAGCAAACAGGCCAGGCAAATTAGATCTATCATTAAACAAAGATGGCCTGTCTTAAAGACCGATCTAGTCCTGGCACCCAGACTCCGTGACAGCCCTACTATTACCTATCGGAGGGGACCCTCCTTAAGGTCTCAAATTAGCCATGAATTCCCTGAGCTTGAGAAAAAAGAAGAATGGTTGAAATCCCGGCCGGGAGTTAAATGATGCTCTACTTGTAGGGCATGTAAATTTGGGAAAAACACCACCCAGTATTCAACACCATTCAGTCCAGTTAAGACTAACATTAAGGGTTCATTCAACTGCAAGACTGAATACGCTGTCTATGTCCTGACATCCACCTGTGGCCTTAGATATGTTGGCAGCACTAAGCTACAGGTGCATGCCAGGATTCTCCAGCATTTGCGTGCCATCGTTAACAATGATGGCACATATCCGGTGGCCAGGCACTTTCAAGCCATCCATAATAACAATTTACAGTGCCATGAATATTATGTCATCGCCTCGGTTCCTAAACCACGGAGAGGCGGAGATAGAGACAGAATGCTTAGGAGACTGGAGTTGCAAATGATGCTAGAACTAGACAGCAGGTTCCCTAATGCGTTGAATACCACACAAGATTTACATGTGTTTTTATAACCATTATATTCTTCTTTTTTTCTTGATTCAATTTTAGTGGAGTGCTCCGCTTTTCCTGCCTCTCTTGCCAGTTACATTTTCTGAATTTTGCCTTCATATTACACCTATTCTTTCATATTTCTATGGTTTTCCTATACACGAGATCCTTTTCATTCTTTACAATAGGACTCACTCTATTTTGCACCTTTTTCAGGACATAGACATTCTGGCACGCATATATTTGTTTTTGTTTTCCTAGTTTATAGTTCCCCATCATGCTGTGGTTTTTCATTTATTTACCTATCAACATCCTGAGTTTTTTGAAAAACCTTGATATTCTAATTTTGCTGCTATTATATTTGTGACCGTCAATGCATTTATGCAGAGATACTAGTTGTTACTGTGATAAGCATTTTTATGATTCTTATGAACTAAGGTTTATATTTTTGCGAGTTTGCACATATTTCCTTGGTTTACAAATGATTGCTTTATTTGCACAGTTTATACTTGCACTTTACTTGCGAAATTTGCACTAATTTGTACAATGCTTGTTTTGCACATATGACATTTGTCAACTTGCACAGTACTATAGTCGGTTATTGCATTTATGCTTTTATACATATATTTTTTTAGCAGCATAATATTGATTTTGAATATATCATTGCTCATACATGTGTAAATAAAATGTACTCAGTATTAATTTTAGAATTTTAATCTATCTAATTTTAACGCATTGATGAGGATTTAAAATTCTTTGGAAAACCGACTATATATGTCCATAGCTTGTAGTGTGTCCTTGCTTTCTATTTATCACATGGTGTAGCTCTTTTGAAAAAAATGCAATGAGAAAAAAAACTGTTGAAAAAAAACGTACTTAAATGGTGTATGGTTCGTTACCTGACGATCTGTGAGCAAGGGCGGATGCCCGAAACGCATCAGATTTGGTGACTCTTCTTTAAATAAATCACTGCCGAAGATAATACTTTTGGATTTGCGTGGTCTTTGCTATCTCTGCCATCTCCGCGGTGGCTGTGGCGGTGTAAGACTGCTGCTGTTGCATATATATATATATATATATATATATATATATATATATATATATATCCGCTCAGTAGTCCCTCCCCGCAATGAACGGGAAAACAGGAAGCAGCACTCCCAGGATAAGTTCACAATAGTTTAATTCTCAAGAAAAAGCGCTTTCGGCACTCGGCCTTCCTCAGTAATGAGACAGAGAACCAAGGCAAACACAATCCATTTAAGCCATCACGTGTCATAAACGCTAAACATAAAGATAGGACACAAATAATAAAGTGTCCGCCATCTTGGAATGGGTCTGTATCTTAGTGAATAGTGGCAAATTATGCAAGACCAGTATATAAATTGCAATCAATAGGATATCCACAATCAGTGAGAATCCAAGGATTAACTAATCAAATTAATTAACATTCTAAGCCCTGAATGGGCTATGACACCGCATAACGCCACTATCAGATCCATAACATTGTACTATGCTGCCCTGAATGGGCTACTAATCATCACAATATAGCTGACGTGGTGGTATAATAAGACAACCCAATAAATCACATTCAAATGCATTATACTCAAATGTAACATAAAATCAGTGGAAGAAAAATGGAAGCAAAGATATGGTTAATCAATAACAGTCATAGTGCATATTATTCATTGTTCATATTAGATGGACAGCCAAGGTGCAAGTGGAGCATTAATATATATATATATATATATATATATATATATATATATATATATATATATATATATATATATATATATATATATATATATATATATATATATATATATATATCTCCAACAAAGTTTGCCCTGAAGCATGAAGACGCTACTCCACAAAAGAAAGTTCATCAGAACTATTTATTTTTCAAACCGAGTTGCACATCCAGATTATTTCAATATATTCTCATTCATTCATTCATTCCCAGGCGGGGGGAGCAGCTAATTAGCTGGTGCTGGCGGTGAGGTTCGGGACAGCCTCGCTTTTGTTTACGCATATATATATATATATATATATATATATATATATACTCCCATCCTCCTTTCTTTCTTTGACCATACTCTTTTTGCTTTGTCCATTCAGGGCACAATTCAGAGTAAAATTGGGAAAGGGAAGAAAACTATATAGGGCGCACCATTTACCCTGCAAAGAGGCCCATCTTAGAACATATGCGGGCAATCACAAGGAATGATGCAAGCTATCCAGTGGCCCGCCACTTCCAAACTACCCATCACAGTAATTGAGACCTCTGAATATTCTTCTGTATTGATCAGGTCCCAAAAAATGAGAGGAGCGAACATGGTAAAAAGTCTACAGACATTAGAGTCTAGGTATGTCATTGATCTGCATACCAAGGCTCCGCTAAGCTTGAATAATGTTGAAGAAATGTGGGTACATCTTGAATGAAGGTAAACTGTGAGATATGTGGGATGTTGTAACCAAACCTTCTTGGATAATAATTTTGAATTTATCATATGAAAGGCAGTAAGTACACAACTGATACCAATGTGTATATATGTATCTGTTTCTTTTCTTTTCCTGTCTGGATTGTCTATACAAGACGTAACTAGCAAATATACAGGAAACCCAGGTATTCACCGAGAAGAGTAAATGGAGACGAGTAACCCTGTATAGATTTATTTCAGCACCTCCTTCCCATCACCCCCACCCCCCCTTTTCCTCCTTTATTTCTGTGACCATATGCTTCTTGCGTTGCTCATTCAGGGTGCAATTCTAAGTAAAATTGGGAGAGTGAACAAAACTAATTTGAGAAACGGTAAGGTTGAAGTTACTTACAACACGATGAGTTATTTGTTCTGCAAGGAATTATGAATTCTCTTATTATTTTATATTGCCTTTGTAAGTAATTAATCTTTACTCCCATATGCTGTTAAAAAATGCTCAGAAAGTAATTGATTTATACGTTGTGTTTCAATACATCCTATAAGATGGCTGCCACTATTGTACAAATGTGAAAGGTGATTTGAGGCCATCTTCGCTGTTGATGAAATTTGCCACGTCATGCACTTTAGACTTTAAAATGGTTTCTTGAATGTCCACAAACTGACATCGATAAAGTTGTAGTGCCGAAACACGTCTGTCAGTGCTGGGAGGTTATGCACATTAAATAGCACTTTTTTTTATAAATTCCAGTGAGTGCTCTCCTTTCTTGTCCGACTTCGTATTGGTTGCTATAGTGGACTTATGTTTTTTTTTTTTTTTATATTTTTATTTCCGGTATTGAACCTTGACACATATAACTGGATGCATCGCACTCAACACTTCATAAATGCTTTAGGTCCACATATCACATACAATAATATACACATTTGTAATTTTCTGTTTTTCTGTTACATTTCCAACCTCTAAATTCCAGTTAGTGCTCTCCTTTCTTGTCCGACTTCGTATTGGTTGCTATAGTGGACTTATGTCTAAGCGGCTCACCACTGTTGGAGATTTGCCCCCGGAACGCGTGGTGCGGTGATGGTTATTATCTGTCTTTGGATTATATTTTGGCCGCCTGCCTCGTTGCTGTACAAACTGCATCCATCAAAGAACTCACACGGGTGATCGTTTAATGAAACGAAAGACACAGAGAGGTTTTCGTCACTGGTTGGGGCGCTCAGGGATGTCTCGGATAGGAGGACCTGCGATTCCTGTATCAGACCACCGCTGAGTGTCTTTCTCTTCCTGTTGTCCTCCCTATTTTACCTGCAACCGCTTCAGTCCAGAGGGATTTATTAATTAAACCACATGTGCAAGCCTCCCTTGCTTTTTCTTTGAACTCAGTATGTCTACTGTCACAGAGGGGGAGGAAGCTGCAGCTAACATTTTTAAGCAGGGAGCCGGACGAGGAAAGAGTGGCTGGAAAGAAGATAACACCCCAGCTATTCCTCTTAGTAACTTAAAGATCTTATACCAGACTCTAGAGAAGACCAATGAGAAAGAAGTTCGAAAGTGGTGGGAGGCTACATCATTAGAAAAATATCTGGATGTTGGACGCATACTGATAGGTCTTCGTATATTCACAATTCCGTCATATGAAAAGCCAGACCCGCAGTTACTGAAGGACTGGTCCGAACACACAATAGAATCATCTAAAGGAATGGTTAGAAACCTAATTAAATATGCCTGTAGTGATCAGGCTAAATTACTAGAGGAGATAAAAAAAAAGCTGGAAGAAATGATTACCAAAGATACCAAACAGAGTGAAGAACTTAAAGCTGCAATGATGAAATGCTTGAAAGACTATGAGAGTGGTATAAGACGGCGCAAACAATCCAAATTCCAGCGGGATCAGCAAGACTATGTTTCGGGCCCGATCCTAACCTTTGCCCGCAAATTTGATGCCCCGAGAAAAAAACGGAGTCAACAAAGAGGTGGTATATCCTTCAACAGGGAGACCTCGGAATCTGAGGTAGAAACATCGGAAGGAGAGCAAACCGCAACTACCACCGAAGAAAGAGACAAAACTGGCGAGCCTACTTATTTTCTGAAGTACAAATTAATGAGAAGATCTAACCATCATCAACTTATCGGATCAATCATTAAGCAAATATGAAACACAGGTCTTGTAATTGGATCTATCCTTCTGTCCCACCGCAGGATTTGACTATGCCGAGACCCGCATGGACCTCTTTAAAATCATAAGGAAACTAAAACTGCAGAAGATTCACTTGCTACATCCAAAAAGAACATCTGGTAGCGAAGTGAAGACACCGAACAACATGGATCTCCTTATTGGCAATTACTTAGAAACCTTGATGACATTACAATACTTAGAATCCTCAGCAGATAACGGAGGAATGGACAGTATTGTCAATATAGACACCTGCCTGGTACAAGCAGGAATAACACAAATCAGTGGGAGGAGTGAACTAAAAAGTAATTCAAGGACGATCCCACATACTCCATACAATGCTATTGACGTGTTCAACGAGGCCATTATTGCAGACTTAAAAAACCTTGGAAGGAAAAGGCAATCTGACGAGACGTTCTAACATCCCGTTTGAACAATGGCAAGCTATACAGGATCTCAAGAAAGATGATTCTTTGGTGATCAAGCCCTCTGACAAAGGGGGAATCATTGTTCTGTTTAACTCAGATCAGTATTACAAAGAAGCTATCGGGCAACTGAACGATGAAGAGTGTTATTTGCCTATTAACAGAGTGGAATATGTCAAGTGCATAAAAGTATTTAATCAACATCTCAAAAATTCGAGAGATGAAGGAATGTTGGACTCCGATGAATATGATTTTCTGTACTGTGAACATCCTGTCCTTCCCATTTTTAACCATCTTCCCAAAGTCCACAAAGATATGAGTAACCCACCAGCAAGACTTATTGTTGCTTCAATAAACAGCCTCCTGGAAAATACATCTATATACATTGATTCATTCTTATCAATATGGGTCTTTAACCTTAGTTCCTATGTAAAAGACACTCAGGATTTATTTAGATTGATAGAGGGGATTATTTGGGAGGATGATATATTATTGCTTACCTTGGACATAACTAGCCTGTATACTTGCATAAATCACGAACATGGCAATGCTGCTGTCAAGTCGTTCTTATACGAACAATCCTTAAAATATCAGAGATACAACATCATGCTTCTGAAAATGGTCAGATTTTTTTTTTGAGAATAATATCTTCATGTTCTCCGGCCAACTGTTTAGACATCAACGCGGACTGGGATGGGCACATGCTTTGCTCCCAGCTACGCAAATCTCTTTGTGGGCTGGTGGGAGAAGAATGTGGTCTGGAAAGACGTGCCTGGGAATTGGGTTGAGAATGTGACACTTTGGGCCCACTATATCGATGATCTATTGATAGTGTGAAGAGGCAGCCGTTCATCTGCTGAAAAATGCACCGCTTACCTCAATCGGAATGATTTGAATTTGGTATTTAGCGAACGTATCAGTAACACCAAGGTATGTTACCTTGATCTGGAGGACTATGTAGAAAATGCCAAACTTCCCACGAGATTATATAGAAAGCCGACAGCCATAAACTCCATTTTACATGCTGTCAGCTTTCATCTGAGGAGTTTGGTGAAGAACATTCCCTACGGTGAATTTCTGTGCAGAGCCTATTAGGGATATAGGAACTACACTACAGTACAGTAGAACCTGGTTCCTACTTATCTGATGTGCGCTCCTTTCGAGGTGCTACTTAACTGTCCTCTCACTCTTAACCATTAAAACTGCCTTTCTCTTTGCCCTCACCTCTGCTCGCAGGGTGAGTGAGCTACAGGCCTTTTCTTCTAAGCCTCCTTTCCTGGCTGTTGATCCGGACCGCACTAGGCCTTCTTTCCTTCCCAAAGTGGTTAGCTCCTTCCATATAGGACAGACCCATCACTTTGCCCACCTTCTTTCCTCCTCCGCATCCTTCAAAACAGGAATAGAGGCTCCACCGTCTGGATCCAAATTGTGCGCTTTTCGTCTATCTGGATCACACAAAACAATTCCAAGTGGATGACTAGCTCTTTGTCGGTTATGTGGGCGCCAAGAAAGGTCGGGCCAGGCATAAACGAACCATCACCCGACTTGTCGTTCTTTGCGTCTAAATCTGCTATTTCTTAGCGAAAATGGAACCTCCAGTTGGGTTGCATGCCCATTTCACCAGGGCGATGACTGCCACTACTGCTTTGGGATGTGGAGTCCCCCCTTCTTGACATCTGCCAGGCCGCTCTATGGTCTTTACTACACACCCTCACCAAACACTACTGCCTGGACAGCCATGTCCGGAGTAACTGCTTCTCCCGCTGTTCGGTTCTCCAGGACTTTCTGGTTGGAACTTGGTTCGCAGATCCACCACCAGGGTTGGTATTGTTGGGGTATCTATTCTAAGGTGAGGAATCCATAACTAATTGTCTCTTTCAGATGAACAAGTTACTTACCTTCGGTAACAATATATCTGTAAGAGACATAGATTAGTTATGGATTCGTCACCGCCCCACCCATCCTCCCGGTTCTGCGAACTGACTTCTAGGGTAAGGGAACTCCCTTTCAGAGCACTAGTTTTCGTGCACCAATGGTCAGTGTCTTGCATGGCTCTGCGCTTCTGGCGTGGAATGGCGTGTAAAGAACGGATGTCAGCACGCAAGGGCGGCGTCCAAGTAGATACCGCTAAGTCATTCCGGCGACCACGACGCCAATGACGAACGCGGAGTTGACCGACACCACCTATCGGCGCGCAGAGGTACTACTGAGGAAAGAATTCTTTGGATCCAGTCTAACGCCTGGAGGTAATTCTAAGGTGAGGAATCCATAACTAATCTGTCTCTTACTGATGTATAGTTACCAAAGGTAAGTAATTTGTTCTTCACTCACTCATACTCATTCACTTACTAACACTCACTAATACTCCTTCATTCTTACTCACACTCCCTTAAATCTCCTTTTAACTAATTTTTATCAATTTTCACTCAATTTCATTCGCTCTTAATTTCGCTAATTTTCGCTCATTCATGCTTACTGACACTCGGGGCCAGGTTTCAGGGCCAGGTTTTACTACAGTTTTCTGCCAGGATTGTGTTACTTTTGTGACACATAGCACATATTGGTTTGTTTTGGGGTGTGGGGCTTATCCTGTGCTCTGCTTTGCATTATTTAGCATCAAGGGGGCATTTTATGGTTTTTGACTTGGATATTGATCTCCAAATATTGGTAGACCGGAATTTCCATCAAAATCATATGCCTCCTTGAGGCAGGCATAACATGGAGAAATGTTTTCATTTCTCCTTGTTTATCCAACTTTGGGTGTATGCTGCATTGACAGTATACATACAAAGTGTGAAAAGCCTTAAAGCATAGCTGTTGTACTGAAAGGAACACCTTCCAGTGTAAAACCTAAGTTTCAGAGAACAAACACACCATTGCACTATAACACTTGGTGTGCATTGGCGAATGGCTGCCAAAAGAGTGCCTACACATTGGGAGAGACAAGATGATCATATCTTAATAGAATCTCCCTTTGAAGCATGGCAGCGCAGCAACTTTGGTGTACAGATGCCTTGCGTCAAAGAATAGTATATCTGGGCTTCCATCTGATAAAATCTCACACGATCTCCGTTCTCTACCTGTCACTGACTCTTGATCATTTTCACTCACACATATGCTTAAACATACAGATGCATTTACTTACACAAACACATGCTTTCACTTAAACATTCTCTCCCATGCACGCACATAGCATATATTTCAAACCAGTTTTACTTTCCTCAGCTGCCACCACCACCAAAGGTCCTCAGCGTGCTACATTTTTTATTACACTAATAGTGAATAATAAAATATTATTCACCATTAGCATAATAAAAAAAACAAGGAGAAAATAGGGAATGCAGGAATTCTTGGCACTGACTTTGCCATCTCTGAGGCTAGGGGGGGGGGGGGCGCAAAGACGGTGCCAAGGGGCAACTCCTAAATGATGTCCATGACAGAAAGTAATACACTACACAGTTGCTATCAAATTGAAAAATCATATCTATTATCACAATTTAACCATAGATATCAATGTGCAAACTTAGACCACGAGTAAAGATGTGACACCCAATGTTCTTTCATATTGATGTGTTCCCTACATATCCTAATAATCCCAGAATTTCAGACAAGCATCACAATGTAAATCAATTAAGCCAAATGTACTGCATTTGTAATAAAAACTGTGAACTGATAGATCGTTTAAGGTTCAGCACGAAAACAGCTGTTGGAAAGATCACCTTTTAAAGGAAACATATCTAATATGTATGAAAATCCAATTTTAGAATATAAAAGTCTGTCCCATCCAGGTATCTATGAGAAATAACAACACAGTACGGTTACAGCTCCTATCCTCTATGGTTGTGAAGTAGCTGGTAGTCTGGGCTGGTAGAGTGGTAGGGCTAGAACTCTTTTTCTGGAGTTGTTCTGTTGACACTCCGAGTGCTTGGGAGACTCTGAGCTTGCGAGTTCTGATAATGGGGAGCCAGGTGACCAGATAGTACTCTGGGACACACAATAGGGAAAGGGGGAAACAAAGAGGCAACAAATAAGAAATATAACAATAGAAAACCCTATAGCAGAATTTAAATCTTCAAAACCCACCCCTGTAGTGATAAAAGAATCAGCCTTCCGACCCAACATAATAATAGAGCATATCACACCTTAGACATCGGTTATCAGATTGATTCTAAAATGACGAGATCTCAGCGGTAATAAGCTTGACTTAATGAAGGCTGTGGACATTAATTCCTGTAGTATAGTAGGCAAGGTGTATATTTGTCAGTTAGGATGGGATTGTTGTCGTCTTCCTCCTGCTTATTCAGCCAGCGTTGGTGACCATGTTGTAGGGAGATCTAGTGATCGCAGGGCGCTGAAGTACGTCATGGCGCCAAACTACGTTGTTATCAGTTCTTTTGTGCTTGAACTGTCACTGCTTCATCTCAACACATGGTGGTCACAATATCCTGCCTTTAGGGGTTAGAAGCTTAGCAGTGGACTCCCAAATTTTACTTTACTCTGTATGCTTGGACGGAACTGCGTGTTCTGATGGCCATCATGCATGGACGTAAACCACACCCTCTGGGGAGGCCCAATTAGATGATAGGGAGTGATTTGAGCATGTGGATCTATGAAAGATACTAATTCAGCTAATTAATCAAACTGGAAAATCTTTACATAGTTTTCCTAAAACTTGAAGTATTGCTCATGGGACACCTTAAGAACTATCCAGATAAATATTAAATTACATACAATCAGCAAGTAGTAGGATGTTGCATGTTTATTGTTTCTTATCTAATAATGCAGGTTGCACCTGTTGCGGTACTCCTTTATCTGCATCATCTGCTCAAGCAATACCATGTGGGAAATGCATTTCTTGTGATATTTCAGATAGTGTCCCAAGATTCACCAGCTAATTTGAGTGGTGCTATTTTGTCCCATAATCTGCCACTACTGCTGAAACTGACTTACATATATCAAGTATTCTATTTTAGAAAATAAGTTTGCTTTGAAGATACTTGTCAATGACTACAAGAACATTTTTGTTTCGTCTAGGACATTGTCCAACTGGCAATACGAATTTGACAAATGGGCTCCGACGGTGGTCAAAATTGCTTACAAGGTTTGCTTTATTTACTTTAGTTTATTTTAGTCTTATTAATGTAGGAATTGAAATGTAACAATTATTTCACTTCTGTGGGAACAGAGCTAAAGGATTCCTGTTTTGTATTACTTGATTGAGAATATTTTTGTATTATTGGAAGCATATGTTAATAGCTTTAATAAACCAAAAAAGATAAATATGATAAAATACAAGAAATCCATAAATGCAGGTTTTTTTTATATACCATTCTGCATAATTATAGTTGGGAATGTGCAACTGGAAAAATGTACTCAATCTAAAAGGTTGAACGGTTAAGAGTTTGGTCTACTACCACTCCTCACCATGATTTTTTTTAACCTGAAAAATATCCATTTCTCCCTTTCCTTATTATGCAGGCATTATATTCGGATATTAACGTCTGTTATCTCCTTACTCATCTAAATAGTAAACAGTAGGCCCAATCTTTGATTATAATTCCCTACATAATGTTCTAATGAGTTTCTTCCTTATTTGAATCTTTTTAAATGTGTACACATTTATTTATGTAAATTATGTCAAATTATGTTTGATTTTGATTTTTCTTAGCAAATAATAAATGGATACAATACATATGCAACCGTTATTAGAATAAGCCCAAAGTGGTAGTCGGCCTGTCATTTTTAGGATTCCACAACAGGTCCCAAATTGTTCGGCTATCTGTTTGTCCATATGGAGCCAGTGCTTCTTAGAAGCCCTCAATGACCATTCTGTAATTACGCATAGTTGTACCGCTCTGTAATACCCTTTGAAATCTGGCAGTGCCAGGCCCTCTCCCTACGTGGGTGCGTGAGTAGGCTATGTGGCAGGTGTACTCTCCCTCCCCAACCATATAAATTTAGTAAGCATTTGTCGTGAATCTCAGAAGAGCCCTTCCTCCACTGGAATCGGCAACCCCTGAAAAAGGTAGTGCAAGCGAGGAAGTGAATTCATCTTTATGGCATTAATCCTGCCTAGCCACGCAATATAGGCAGCGCTCCACTTACACTAATCCATTTTGAGCTGGCATAAAAGGGGAGGGAAGTTGGCTTTGTAGACATCTGAAATACGAGAGGTGATCTTAACTCCCTGATAGGTAATCTCTTTAGTTGTGCAACTAAACGGTGACGCTCCCTCCACTCGTCGCCATTCTTCTGTGAACAGGGATTGCTTAAGTAAGCAGGACTTGGCCAGGTTGATCTTAAACCCCGCCGCCCTCTCAAACAACCCAAGCTCCTCTTGGATAGCCGGGAGAGAGGTCAGCGGCTCTGTGACCGGGAGAAGCACATCGTCGGCAAAAAGTGTTACCTGTGGGCATCTGTACCAAACCGTATCCCCCGAATATCCTTGTTTACCCTAACTTTATGCGCCAGGTGTTCTATTCTCAAAGCAAAGAGAAGGGGGGGACAATGGGCATCTTTGTTGCGTTCTGCTTGCTAAGCTGAAAGAGTGGGGAAGCAGATCCGTTGACCGGGACCCGGGAGTGAGGAGAGTGATAATTGCCGCAAATCCCTATAAAGGTCTCATTAAAACCAAAGCCCCGAAGCACTCTAAATAAAAGGGACCACTCAATATGGTCAAACGCTTTTTCGGCTTCTATCGAGATAAGAGCCGCTGGAATATTTTTCTGCCTGGCCTTTTCTATTATGTGCATGATGCGCCGCAAATTATCATGGGTCTATTGCCTCGTGATAAAGCCTGACTGGTCTGGATTAATAAGGCCAGGGAGCACAGATTCGAGGCGAGTGGCCAGGATCTTGGAGTAGATTTTGGCATCTATATTTAGATGGGCAATTGGGCGATAAGAGGAACATGCTGTGAGGCCCTTCCCTGGCTTGGGAATCACTGGCACAATTGCTCCTCTCATGGAAGGAGTCACCTGCTGTGTCGTGGCAATTATTTTAATTGGAGTTGTTACTAGCTCCGGTGCGAAGGTACGATAGAAGTGCGCCAAAAAGCCATCGGGCCCTGGTGCTTTCTGCACTTCCTCCGAGATACGATTCGCCAACTCTGCATTGGTATTAGCCGGGACCTGGGGTAGGTCCAGGGGCTCCAAGTACTCCTGTTGATCCTTCTCCCTTGGGAGTTCGGAAGTAAATAGAGTGCAATAGAACTTCTCGAAGGCCTGTGCCTTCCCTCCTTCTGTCTTGTGTGAGATGCCAGCGTCATCTACTATGATTTTTATGTACTCCCTTTCCTGCTTGGCCCTGAGCTGACGTGCTAGCAGAGAGCTCACTTTGTTTCCACACTCGTACCCCTTGGACTGTAGGCGTAAGATGGTTTTTTCTGACCTATTGGTATTTGTTGCTTGTAATTTCCCATTAAGACCTGTGACTTTACTCAATGCCTGGGCGGAGAGGCTAGTCTTATTTACCTGCACAGCAGATTGTAATTCTCGTTCTAGCATGAGACGCTCCTCTCTCTGCTGTGTTCTCAGGGTCGTTGCCAGTTCAATGCATTTACACCGAACTACTTCTTTGAGTGTGTCCCAGGTATTGGCATAAGAAGTAGCATCTGAAAGAGACACGTTAATGATTGATTCCTTACTTTAGAATATCCCAGGCGTCAGACTGGATCCGGGAAGTTTTTCGTCAGCAGTAACCCTGCGTGTCGGAAGGTGGTGTTGTGTGGCTCCGCGCCCGTCACTGGTGCTGAGATGACGTCACGGAGACTAGTTGGGCACCACCCATGCGCGCTGACGTCAGTTCTTTCCTTTTCCGCCCCAGCAGGCGCAGATCTTTTTAGAGCATGTACCCTAATCAATTTTTGACTAACTTTTGAGAATTTTTGTCTTCTAATTTTTGACTTTTTGACTCCTGGTGCCACGTAGGGATGCCTGGGTTTAAATCCTGCGGGGCCTGTCGCCATACGATGTCGGTGGCTGACTTCCATGGTGTCCTTCTCTACTGTCTGGAGCGGGTCCATGACACGCGGACATGTTCCGACTGTCTGGCCATGGCTCTGAAGGCCCTGCGGGAGCGGTCCCGTAAGCTACTGGAGACCCGGCAGTCGTCTCCGTGCCGTTCGAGGTCCAGGGGTCGATTGAGGGACCGACAGCGGAGCCATCATCATCGCTCCTCGGGGTCAAAGTCTTCACACTCTGAATCGGGTAAGAGACGTCATAAGAAGAAGTCGAAGAGGCGCTTAATCTCTCCGACGTACCCCCCTCGGTCTCCGGGCGAGGGCGCCTGGGTACCACCCCCGCGGCTCCTTTGCAGCCTGAGAGTCCCGCGGCCTACCCACCTTATCTGGGTCTGTCGGTAACTCCTGCCCAGGTTCAAGATTTTCTTGCTGCCATGGACCGCCTTTTCAGGCCTCGGGCTCCCGCCGGCGCGCCTCCGGGCCCGCGGTCCCAGCTGAGGGCCCTCCCTTGCCGCCGGCGCCGCAATGGGTTCTGTTCGTTCCACCTCTGCCCTTGCCCGGGTTGCCAGACATTTTTACTCGAGGTTGGGACCCTAATTGGGACATGGAGCCGGATCGGCGCCGAGCAGCGCCGTAGGAACATTTATATTAACCTGTCCCTTCCCGCCGCCGCAGCCTGTGCCACGGGCAGTGGAGGAAGGGGACAAGTGGGAGGGGTCTGAGAGACCCTCTGGCACGGCAGTGCGAGTCGGAAAAGGAATGGACAGAAGAGTTGGAGTATGCTGGTGGCCTTGACCTCTTCTCTGAACCTGGTTTTCTTTCTCCTCCTGCTGTGGCCATGGATGAGGGCGCCACATACACTGTGGTACTCCGTAGAGCAGCTGAGGCCCTTGACTTTGACCTGCCTACGGTGACCCTCAAAACTAACCTCCCTCACTGAAGACCTACAGCCGGTGGCAAGCTCTATGGAGCCCCTGCTACCGTTCAAGGAGGTGTTAACTGATGTGTTGATGGGCACCTGGTCTAGACCAGCCAAGAGGGTTCCCTTAGATAAAAATGTAGCCAGGCGTCATCGCCCGGCCCCAGGTGAACCTGCCTTTTTAACAACCCACCCAACTCCGGAGAGCCTGGTCATCCAGGCCGCCACTTCCCAAAGCATATTTGCTACCTCTCGGCCGGATAAGGAATCCCGAAAGCTGGAACTGTTTTCCTCTGCCAGCTTAGGGCTGCGGTCGGTGAACACCGCTTGCCTCTTGGTCCGCTACTCTCATGCTGTGTGGGACACAGTTGTGCAGACGCTGCCTCAGTGTCCGGAGGAGGTTCAGGCAGTGCTTTCCCAAGCTGTTGCTGAGGGGAAAGTTGCAACGAAGTTCGCCATCCGGTTTAGACTGGACACCGTGAACTCACTGGGTAGGGTGATTTCCACGACTGTGGCCATCCATCGCCATGCCTGGTTGCGGTCCACTGGGTTTTTAGGGGATGTTCAGATTTCTCTTATGGACACGCCCTTTGATGGTACTCGCCTGTTTGGCGATAAGGCAGACAGTGCGCTGGAGCGTTTTAAGGACTCCCGGGCTACGGACAAGTTCTTAGGTCTTTCCACCACACGCCGACCACATTTGCTTTTCGTTCCTTTCGTGGAAATGGAAGGGGTGCCCCAACACGTTCGTTCAGGCAGAAGCCTGTGAATAACCAACCTCCGCGCGGACGTGGTTTCCATGGCAGCGGGACAGGGGGCCAGCGTGCGAATCAGTCCAATTCCGCTCCCGCTGCATCAGCCTCAAAGCCTTCCTAGACCGAGCTTTAGGTGCACCCCACGCCTGTGGGCAGCAGGATTTGCCTTCACCTCCCCTACTGGCGTTCTGTCACCTCGGACAAGTGGGGGCTGCAGATTGTCCAAAGGGGTTACTGTGAGAAAGTGGCTCTATATATACTGGACCAAAGTAAGGTACAGTGTGTATAGAGTCCACAAAGGTATAACTGAGGTTAAAGTCAGGGCTGACCTTACTCTCAAAAGTGGTAGCTTGGTCGAGCAGGAAGGCAGTACCAGAGGACAGTGTAAAGCATTTGTTGTACACACTCAGTCAGCAAAGGTTTTCACACACTCAAGGACTGAACTCCAGGCCAAATATCAACAGATACAGTTGTTTTATTTTTATAACCAACAGGTGTAAAAATATACTTTTCTCAAAGGTGGGTGCAGAGTGGGTTGGTCCGTAGCTTCCTGGCTGGCACCAGGTGGGTTGTTGCAGCAGAGCCTCTGCTGATGGGAGTCCCAGGCTTTGAGAGGGTTAAGGCAGGCCTGTCATCTTGGTGTCCCAAGGTTGCTGTCCGCAGGAGTCGCCGGGATTAGGCAGGAGCAGGTTCCAGGATCTACAGGCCGGTAGGGCTGGGGCCAAGTCAGTTGTTCTCGTCCTGTTGTTAGCAGCTGCACGGCGGGTCTTCTTCTTCTTGATCTTCTTTCTTCTTTTCTTATCGGGATCTGAGGAAGGAAGGTTCAGGGAGCCCCTAAATATTGAATTTAGGGGCGTTATTGGTAGGGCACGGACAGGGACCAATGGGTCCCTGTACTGGGGTGGGTACGCCCCTAGCCTGCTCCTCTCCTGTGGGAGGGGGGCAGGAGCCTAGCTGTGATTGGGCAGGACTCCCCATCTTCAAGATGGCTGGAGCCCGGGGTCGTGCTTCACCTCATCTCCCCCACCTAAGGGGTGGGGTTGGCACAGGCTGGCACACCCCCCTTCCTGACATAGTTTTTCCCCGCCAGTCTTCCCGCCAGAGTGGGGGTCAGGACTGGTGGGGGCCAGTTGCTGGGTACAGCAAATGGTCTGGAGAAGCTCACAAAGGCGGTAGATCTTTGAAGATTCCCCCTGCCCATCCTGTGGGAGGATACCTAGCACTTCGCCCAGGATGTGCATTGTTGGAGGCCTAGGAGAGCGAGGGGCTCTCCACCCAGGGGTCCAGCAACATGTTTGCTGTGTGGCAGCCTGGGCAGCCTCTCAGTCCAGACGTGCAGTGAGGTTAGGTTTCAGGGGGCATCTCTAAGATGCTCTCTGTGGTGCATTTTTCATTAAATCCCACACTGGCATAAGTGTGGGTTTAATGTGCTGAGAAGTTTGATAGCAAACTTGTCAGTCTTCAGTGTAGCCATTATGGTGTTGTGGAGTCCGTAATGTCGACCTCTCAGCACCATATACTCTTAATGGCATCACTGCACTTACAGTGCCCATGAATGGCACTGGGTACTGTAGGGGCACAGGGCTAATGCACATGTGCCCACACCACTGGCATAGGGCACCCAGCTAGAGGGGTGACTGATGTATGCCAGGGCAGTGGGTTTGTGGGCATGGCACACAGAGATGTGTTATACTCAGTATGCAATAGGCCCGTGCACAGACCAAATTAGAGATGAGTTCAAAAGAAAGTATTCAATTCTGTAGGTGCTCTTTAGGTATCGCCCACCACCCAGGGGCGAATGGTATGACAAGCAAAATGAAGTGTGATCAATTAGAAATTGATGACATCCCTTAAGGCACTCAAAACTGGTGTAATCCTAAGTTATTCAGAAAGTAAACATCGATGCTTTTCAAGAATTTATTTTCAGTTTGTTGATAATGTTTACTTTGTATCCATTGTCAATAAAGTTTTTCTTTTAAAAAAGTATTCAATCCAACTCCACAGGTATATATTATTACATCCAGCTCCAATGCATTTCGGGCAACCGCCCTTCATCGGGGGGCATCTAAAGCAAAACGACATAGGTTGTAACCATCAAGTAAATAAACCGTAAAAGAAAAATACCTTAGCCCAATGGTGAAAGAAGTCAAGAAGTACGGAGTGACTTAATAAAGTTTGTGTGATTACCGGGTGAAAGGAGAAGTGAATAAAGTTAAAAAATTGTAACTGTTTCGAATCGACAAAAATGTATACGTCGTGATGTGAATAGTTACTTATGTAAAGGCAGGACAGTGCGCCATGACGTGAAGCTAAACTAACAATTAAATAGGGGAACAGGAGTGAGTTAACTAAGGAGCTCTAAACGGTGCGTGCTAGCGCTTTAGGCAGGCGACAGTGACGGCACGTAAGGTTGCAGTGCACGAACAGTGCGGGTACTTACGGTTTTATACGGGGGTCAGAAGGCAGATGTTAGACACGGTCGGTGAGGTTCAGTAACTCGCAGTTATTCGACCGGTAAAGCAACGCGGGCTTCATAAGCGAAGCCGGAGAGTTTGTTAGTCATGTGACTGTGAAAACGTGGGTAAAGAAAGAGGACTAGTGAAAGGAAGCTAGACGAAAATAAAAATAGAGACAATATCGGCTAACTTCATATTCAAAACATAAATATCTGCATGAATGATATACATTAAATCACATTAAATCACAAAATATAAAACAATGAAAAACAGTTCAAAAACACTGGTAAAACAAACATTGATGATTAACAATTCACGGACCAGGGGTGGGTTAGGAACTAGTATGCTCATAA
This sequence comes from Lissotriton vulgaris, assembly GCF_964263255.1. Lineage (NCBI taxonomy): Eukaryota > Metazoa > Chordata > Amphibia > Caudata > Salamandridae > Lissotriton > Lissotriton vulgaris. The sequence goes on along the minus strand of NC_141689.1, from coordinate 892,300,545 downwards.
AATGAGCTGACAGTCAAAATAGCAGTGCATCACAGGTAACATGAAAACTCAATCCGTTCATTGAGTCCATATGGCTTAATCGAATTAAGTTTGTAAATCCAGTGGTTCTCATGTTGCAATAATATCCTATTATTGTCTCTTCCCTCTGCTTTTTTGACCATTTCCAAAGCCATGAACTTAAGTTGAGATATGTTGTGGTTCATTTCAATAAAATGAGTTGCTACAGATGATTTGAGATTCTTAGTTCTAATGTTAGATTTGTGTTCGTTAAGACGGGTTTTGAGTTTGCGTTCTGTCTTCCCAATGTAAACCTTCCAGCATGGACATTTGAGTAGGTATATTAAATTGTTGGTATCACAGGTAGCTGTGACATTCAAAGTTATATTGTATCCTTTCATGGGATGTGTCAGTTTATTGCCTGGAATTATGCTGTGGCAGTTACTGCAATTATTGCATGGTCTGGTACCTTTTGAAATGGGAGAAAGTTCCTTGGGTTGTTTTAAAATTTCGCCCAAATTCTTTCCTCTCGTATAGGCGAATAAGGGTCTAGGTTTGAACATGTCTTTGAAATCTGTCTCCAGTTGTAACATTGGCCAATGTTTTAGTATGATATTTTTGAACATCGGGCTGACATTAGAGTATTTAGATACTGTAGGAAGGGGGAGGCTCTAGTTGGCGCAGTGGTGACACTAGCGACAAGCAGGGACTCTCTCTTCCTCGTCAGGGCTGAGGGTTACCTTCCAGACAACCTCTGCTTACCCTCTAGGAAGTGTGGCTTAAGCAGTCGTAGGCTAATCTTTGGGGCATATGGGGTTAAACACTTGCAATATTACACCGTCACAACCAACCCACCACACAATGAGACCAAACTGTATTCGTTGAAAATATATCTCTTTATATAAACTTCAAGCAGGTAAGTGAATACAGTTATCAGGCTTTAAAATAGCGGTTCCAGGTTACTTAGTTTAAGTTGCCACAGTTCTTTCGAGCAATAAGTGTTCTCTCGGGCCTTCTGGCCGGTTCAACAAAGTTCTTGTGGAGCGGAAGGCTTCCAGGGGAGCTGTCCCACGTCACGTTGCCTTCCCGGGGTCGCTGTTCGTTGCGGCTCTCAGCCGAGCAGGTCACGGGTCATCCGGGGCAGCGGCCTTTCCTCGTCGTTCGCTCCGTCCCTGGGGGCGGCGGCTGTGCGGGGACGGCAAGTGGCAGTACGGTCCTCAAGTGCAGGACGTACCCAGCCAAGTGCCGGTGCAGCTGAGCGCTCACAGCTGAGCTGTCGGGCCAGTTACCGACCCTGAGGACTCTCACAGGGCAACTGTCTGTCCTCGCAAGTGGATTGGCTGCTTGTGGCGCAGTCAACTCGAGAGCTCGGACCGGGCGGGTCCTCCTTCGCTTTGCTCTCGGGCTCCCGGTGCAGTTGCGGTCACGGTGTTCGGTCCAGCGGCGGCTGGACCTCGCTTTGCTTTCGCGGTTGCTTTGGGCCCCGGTCACGGTGGTCAGGTGGATGTCGTTGCCTTGGAGGAGATTCCTCCGTCGGTACTGCGGCGATAAGCAGCACCCACAGTCGCTTTCTTTCAGGATGTAGCGCCCACTGGTCCTGGGGCGCTGGTCAGGGGGCAAGTTCAGAGCAAGCCCTTGGAGATCGTTTCAGCAGAGTTTGGCACAAAGTCTTGTAAATCAAAAGTCTTCTCGTAGTCTTTCCTTCTTCCTCTCCTTCGGCAGCAAGGCACCTAGACACAGGCAAGAGCCAGCACTCTTCCTTGTCCCTCACGGTCCTTCTCGTCGGGCAGAGTTCCTTCTGTAGCCCAAACTGGATCTAACTTTCAAGGAGCAGGGCTCCTTCTTTTATAGGGCATTTCTTTTGTTCTCGCAGGCCAGGGGGGCCTTTGCATAGCCACTCTCAGTCCTTGAGTACCCTGGAGGGTGTACTCCGGCTTCTGCTTTCAGCGTTAGGGGCAGGCGCATCAGACGCCCCACAGGAGGTGGAGCCACCATTGTGTGGACAGGGGCAGCCAGAGTACCTTGTGATGGGGGCTTCGCCCTTCCTGGACCAGGTGTCGGCTGAGTCATCAGTCGCTCCCCAGGAGGGTGGAGCCAGCATTGTGGTGGCAGAGCACAGCAAGATTCAGAGTCAAGAGCCACTCCTACCTCCCACTAAGGTGTAATCTGCGCATTCACCACCTGTCATCCCCCCAGCCCTGTCACTCACGCATCCCAGACAGTCAGATACACATACCAGCAGAGGCGGGCTGAAATGGTTAGGCAAGCAAATGCTAACTTTCTAAAAGTAGCATTTGCAAACACAGGACACTAAAATAAACTTGACTACAAGAAATATTTTATCATCCTGAGTTCAGGCATACCAAACACGACTCACTACCATGCTCCTTGAGCCTGCTGGGATTATAGGGTGTAACAATTCCAGCAGCTCAGTCTGGCCTAACGGGAGCAGGTAGCCTTCAATAGTGAGATACGCTTTTGGATGTAATTCACTACTAGGACATGCCACACACATCAGGGCTTGTCCTACCTTACACCTACAATGCACCCTGCCCGCAGGCCTACCATAGGGGTGACTAATATGTGGTCAAGGGAAGGTTCGGGTGCTGGCAAGTGGGTGCACTTGCCCAGCTAGCGTGACAGTACGAGACCGCACGCGGGTTCTGCGGTCGCAGTTCCCAGACACATCTTTACGGCTGCTTCGGTGGGTGGCGCAACCAGCGCTGCAGGCCCACTAGCAGTATTGGCATCTACAAGCCCCGGCACTCCTTAGTGCACCTTACTAGGGACTAACAGTAAATCCAATGAACCAATCATGGATACCAATCGCATGTACAATTTACAGTAGGGAGCACTTGCACTGCGGCACGGGTCAGCCGTGGCGCAGTGCCCTGAGTATCGGAAAACCAGCAAAACATCGGAGGCACATCAGCAAAAAGTGGAAGGGAGACTCACGCCAAGGTGCCAGGTCTAACAGATACTATGACCATCCGGTCATTCTCAATTTTCTCTCTCGGTAGTCAAGGCTTGTTCAAGATTTTCTCGTGTGTCTTTCCAGAGGATAAATAAATCGTCTATGTAACGAACGTACATTTTAAGGTGATTTTTCCAAATGGGTTTATTCCAGATGTTGGTGTTTTCAAATTCTCCCATAAAGATGTTGGCGTATACAGGAGCTGCGCTGTTTCCCATGCTAGTGCCCACTAGTTGCAGAAACCAGTCATCTTCGTGTGTGAAATAGCTATGATATAGGGTGAACATAACTAGTTCCATCAAAAATACTTTCATAGATTCCTCCACTTTTAGTTTCAGGATAGCTTGTTCCATAGATTCTATACCTTCCTGGTGTGGAATGGAAGTGTATAAAGAGCCAACGTCAGCCGTACATAGCCATAATTGTTCATTGGGTTCTATTTCGATGTCTTGGAGCTTTCCCAGAAAGTCTGTAGTGTCTCGAATATAGCTGGCCAAAGATTGAACAATAGGTTGAAGATGACGGTCCAAATATTGGCCATAACTTAGGAGGATTGCACCAGTTTTGAGTGCCTTAAGGGATGTCATCAATTTCTAATTGATCACACTTCATTTTGCTTGACACAGGGATGTGTGCCATGTCGACTCTTTATTTAGTTCTGTACTTAGGCACTCAGCCTGCAAAGGCAGTGTGTGGGTGCCAGGGTTCCTGGGGACAGGGCCTCCTAGGGTGGCACAATAAGTGCTGCAGCCCTTAGGGGTCTTCTCTGGTCACCATGCCCTGGGTACCTAGGGTACCATTTACTAGGGGCTGACAGGTGGCCAGAGATGCCAATTGGGTTTTAGTTTCAACACAGTTTTAGGGAAGGAACACATGTCCTGGGTACCTGGTTGGCAGGAGCCCAGGGCACACTCAGTCAAAGCACATCAGCAGTCAGAAAAAAGTGGGGGCATACCAATGCAAGAAAGATGACACTTTCTCACAGTTACTCCCTCCCCTTCAAGTCTTCCCCTCCAGCCATGCCACCTTAGTTCCACTGCATGTTGGGGGATCACTTTGCGCTTCTCCAACAGTAAGTTACTGCCCTCTTGGCCAAGGGGGCCAATGAGCGTGTTCCTGGGCCAGAAGTAGGACATGGTTGTTATTCCCACTTCTTTATGGTCCCCAAGAAGGAGAAAGGGGACCTGTGCCTCATCTTGGACCTCAGGAACGTTAATCGCTTCCTCTGGAAGCATGAGTTCAAGATGTTGACTCTGGCTCAGGTCTTGACTGCCCTCGACTCTGGAGACTGGATGGTAGCTTTGGACTTGCATGACACATATTTTCATATCGCCGTACCACCGGTGTTTCCTACGGTTCACGGCAGGCCAAGAGCGCTTTCAGTTTGCCGTGCTCCCCTTCGGCCTCAGTGCCCCTCGGGTGTTCACGAAAGTGATGGCGGTGGTTGCAGCTCATCAGTGCAGATCAGGGGTTCCAGTCATCCCCCTATCTCGATGACTGGTTATTTAAGGCAGGCTCGCCCCAGGCAGTAGTCTCCCACCTCCAGACTATGGCCTACCTCCTGCATTTGCTGGGCTTCTCCATCAATGTGCCTGAGTCCCTCTCAGAAGCTCCCCTTCATCGGAGCGGTTCTGGAATCGACGCATTTTCTGGTTTATCCTCCCGAGCAGCGAGTCCAGGATATTCAGGCTATGATTCCGATCTTTCAGCCTCTATCCCGGGTTTGTCAGGATTGCCCTTCGGCTCCTGAGACTAATGGCCTCCTGCATCCTGCTAGTGCAACATGCCAGATGGCATGTGCGGGCTCCACAGTGGGACCTCAAGTTCCAGTGGGCACAGCATCAGGGCAACGTGTCCGATCATGTCCAGATCTCGGAGGGCACTGCAGGACAATTGCAGTGGTGGCTCACGAATCGCGATTGGGTCCATGTCAGAGCCCTCTCCCTTCCCCAACCGGATTACACAGTGTTGACGGATGTGTCCCTCCTGGGATGGGGCGGCCACTTAGGAGAGGCGGAGATCAGATGCCTCTAGTCTCCGGCGGAGTCCCGGCTCCATATCAACTCTTTGGAGCTTCGAGTGATCCGTCTTGCACTGAAAGCATTCCTTCCCTCTCTCCGGGGAAGTGTAGTGCAGGTGTTCATGGAAAACACCACCGCCATGTGATTATGCAACAAACAGGGCGGGGTAGGGTCGTGGACCCTATGTCAGGAGGCTCTGCGCCTCTGGACATGGCTGGAACATCAAGGCATTACCTTGGTGTTTCAACACCTGGCAGGTTCTCTGAATGCCAGGGCGGACGAACTCAGCCGCAGGTGCATGATGGATCACGAATGGCGTCTGTACTCGGACATGGTGCAAGGTCTCTTTTTGCAGTGGGGAGAGCTTTGGTTAGATCTGTTTGCCACCGAAGAGAACGTGCAATGTCATCAGTTCTGCGCGTTGGAATTTCCAAGGAGGCACTCGTTCGGCGATACTTTTCGTTGCAAGTGGAGCTGCGGTCTGTTGTACGCCTTTCCACCTATACCACTTCTGCCCATAGTGCTGAAGAAGATTCGGCGCAACCGGGCCCAAGTCATCCTTGTGGCTCCGGATTGGGCACGAAGAGTTTGGTATCCCGAGCTACTCAGTATGAGCATGGATCCCCTGATCCTACTGCCTCTTTGGGAGGATCATCTGTCGCAGCAGCAGGGGACGGTCCTCTACCCGAACCTGTGCGGCCTCTACCTCCATGCGTGGAGATTGAGCGATGACAGTTGACTGCTTTCGACCTTCCTCCTGAAGTCTGCGATGTCATTCTGGCAGCCAGGCGTCTCTCCACTAAGCCGGTATACGCCTGCAGGTGGAACAAATTTGTGGCATGGTGCACAGCAAAGGCTGTGGTTACCCTTTCTGCTCCTCTTTCTGAGGTCCTTCTGTTCCTTCTCTCTTTTGCCCGGCAGGGCTCTGCTCTCGGCACTATCAAAGGTTATCTTTCGGCCATCCCCGCCTTTCTATGGCTTCCAGGTCAACCTTCTCTTTTTAAGTCCCCGGTTGTTAATCTTTTTCTCAAAGGCATTACACACACTTTTCCTCCCGTGCCTTTCATAATTCCTCGATGAGACTTAAATCTTGTTTTGACCTATCTAATGTGCGCTTCCTTTGAGCCCCTTCATAACTGTCCCTTACGTCTTCTCACTCTAAAGACGGCTTTCCTGGTAGCTATCACCTCTGCCAGAAGAGTGAGTGAGCTCCATGCTCTTTCTTCTAAACCTCCTTTTTATTCTGTTCATCCGGACAAGGTGGCTTTAAGGACTCGTCCTTCTTTATCGCCAAAAGTTGTCACGCTTTTCCATATTGGGCAGACCATCATTTTTCCCACCTTCTTTCCGCCTCCTTCAAAAGAGGAAGAGAGCCTCAACCGTCAGGACGCAAAACGTGCGCTCTTGTTCTATCTGAAGTTCACACAACAGTTCCGGGTGGATGACCAACTTTTTGTTGGCTATGTGGGCGTCAAAAAAGGTCAGACCGTGCACAAACAAACCATCTCTCGGTGGGTTTGTTCGTTGTGTGCATCAAAGCATGTTACCTCTTGGCTAAATAGGAGCCTCCTGTGGGGCTGCATGCCCATTCTACCAGGGCTACAGCAGCCACTACTGCCTTGGAACGCGGCGTTCCCTTGCAGGACATTTGTCAGGCAGCTACGTGGGCCGGTCTGCACACGTATACCAAGCACTACTGCCTTGATAGTCAGGTCCGGAGAGACAGCTTCTTTGGCCGTTCTTTGCTCTGTGACTTTCTGGTGTAATCTTGTTCGCAGACCCACCACCGCGGTTGGTATTGCTGGGGTATTTATTCTAAGGTAAGGAATCTATCACTAACATGTCTCTTTCAGATGCACAAGTTACTACTTGTGTAACAATATATCTGTAAGAGACATTAGTTTGTGATAGATTCCTTACCGTCCCACCCATCCTCCCCGTTCTGTGAACTGATTTCTAGGGTTAAGGTCATCCCTTTCAGGGCCCTAGTTTCATGGCACCAGTGGTCAGTTTCTTGCATGGCTCTGCGTTCCTGGCGCGGAAAGTCTTGTACAGAGCTGACGTCAGTGCACTTGGGTGGCGCCTAAGTAGTCTCTCTGACGTCATCTCAGCACCTACGATGCCAGTGACGGGCGCAGGGGTACTGCTGACTAAAAACTTTCCGGATCCAGTGACAGCTATGGATATTCTTAGGTAAGGAATCTATCACTAACTAATGTCTCTTACAGAGATATCGTTACACTAGTAGTAACTTGTGCTTCCGGGTCATTCTGTTCAAAGAAGTCTTTAATAGTTTTCTTAAGGTCATCACGTAGTATCCTATCCTTGCAGATGAAGTTGGGGGAAGTACCAGCGCATATGTTTTGGCCGTGGATTCAGCCAGGCGAGTGTCAACTCGAGGGGAGCATGGTCCGACAGACATATCAGCTGGAAGTATGTTTGCCTCAGCGAGGGAAAAAGGGCCTGACTCATGAATATATGATCGATGCGGGAGTATGATCTAAGGGAGTGTGAGAAGAAAGAGTAATCCTGCACATTAGAATTGCTGTCCCGCTACGCGTCAGTCAGTCCATGTGTTGCAGTTATTACTTGAGTGCCTTACCAAAGACCCCTCCCGCTGGTGTGTGTGTGTGTGTGTGTGTGTGTGTGTGTGTGTGTGTGTGTGTGTGTGTGTGTGTGTTTGGGTGTGGGTGTGGGTGTGGGTGTGGGTGGTGGTGTGGGTGGTGGTGTGGCGTGGCGTCCCTATTCCCAGATGAGGTTAAAATCACCAACAAGCACTATGTACCCTTGGGTAAAGGTCTCCAAGGCCATCAGGAAAGAAAGGTTAAAGCCCTGTTGACCCGTGTTTGGTGCATAGAGAACTGCAAATGTACATTGCCGGCCCCTTAGTTCCCCCTGTACTATTACGTATCTCCTCGCTTTGTCAGCCTTTGTGTCCTTTGCCTGAAAAAGGACCCCCGCATGGAATTTCGCCAAAACATCTCTCAGTCGCCTACTCTCTCCAGCGAACCTCGGTCCCACACAATGCACTCTTTCCAGTTGGATATCTGGGCCACCATGAAAGCCTCCAGATCTGGACCCTCACTTTCTTCCTCCAGGCCTCTGATCCGGATGTTGTCCCGACGTACCTGTTCTCCAAGTCCTCGCATTTAAGCAATGTGGCGCGCAACTGTCCCCTCATGTCAGCGGACTCTGCTTCCATGGGCTGCACGTGGTCTGTCAGCTCTTGCACTTTTGCCTCCAGGTCCATCGTTCTGGCGCCCACCGAGTCGACGTCTGCCTGCAGGGATGACATCCTCTCTCTCATTTCAGACCGAAATGCATCAAAGGAGGCGTCCATGTCAGATTTTAGGTCTGCTCGGAGCTCCTTTTTAAATTCTCGGAGAGTGGCCAGCAGGTCATCCCTGGTGAGCGCCATTACGCCTGTGGGTTGTGCTGTGTTTTCGCTGGATGATCCCGCTCCTGCTACAGGAAAGTAGTTGGAGACTTTGTTATTGGGGTTCTTTTTCAGTGGCATAGGTGGAAGCTGCTACGAGCCAGCACCTGACCACCTCCGGTTTCCGCTCAGGGACAGGCCTTGCATTCCTCACTCTCAACGGCTGCCAGGCCATGCCAATCTATCCCTGGGGCTAACTGCCCGACCACGGAGGTTGGGTATTATCTCGGTGAGGGCAGCATGTGGCTCCACCGGAGGAGCATTAGAAGTGGGCTCCCAGCTTCGTCTGTGCCCACTGCTAGCGCTGCTTCGTTTTCCATGTAGAATTTGAGGGGCCTGTAGCTTGCATTGATGTTGATGCCTGACTTCCCCACTCAATGTCTTATGTTGCTGGCAGCCATGTTAGGGTCAGGTAGCCACAATCCTCAGCCCAGCGCACGTAATGGCCCCAAGGCCTCCCTCCATGTATGCCTGTTACAGCTCCCTGCTGGGAAGATTGCCCGACTTCCTCTCGCTCCTCCGCTATTGGAGGCAACACCATGCAGCCCTCACTTCAAGGCGGCCATGGCAGGGACAGGCAACTTGTGGGCTAGAGTGCCAGGTGGGCCTTGCTCGGTTTTCCTCTTGGCCCCCACCGGTCCAATGATTTTAAAATTGCCCGGTGGGCCCTCCAGCCGACGCTCGCACCTTCAGGTCACAGGAGGCAGCTCCGCTGAGACTCCGGCCGCATGCACCAAACCCTCCGCAGCCTCTGGTGTCTCTCCGTGGCCCGGTCATCTCACAGTCTTCTGGGAGTCAGGGGGGCACCGGGTCAGATTCAAAGCCCTGGCCGCAGCCCAGAGAACGACAGCCACCTCCCCGCTCATCAACGCCTCACCTGCGAGAGGACGCAGTCTGATCTTTCCGCCATTTTCTGTGAGGGCGGAATCCGGCAGGGCTGTGGGGGGCCACCCGCTGGCAGCTCGCTGCTTCTCTGTGGCTTCTATGCCTATCGGGGGTGCTTAGATCTACTCCCGCAGGGCTCACAACCGGATAGCTGCCTCCCTCCGTGCCCCCGACCTTAGTTAGGCTGCATTACAGCTCCTCCGACGGGAAGGGCGCCATGTTGGGAGTTATCTCCGGGGCTGTCTCAGGCCACAAACTATCCGCTGCTGGCGCCGTGGGCTCGGCTGGACCCCCTCAATCCACTGTCCAGTGTTTCCCCCATTATCGGGTGCTTGTTGGGTCGTCAGGGACCCCTGCAGATTGCACCCGGCCAACATAAGTACGGGGCTTGGGACGGAGCCGAACGGAGTCACGTCCGCTTGGCCATGATGCCTGGCCACGCCCCCCTTATTTATGTAATTAATACTAGTAGTGGTGCCTGGTACATATATTAAGTGGTGTGCTGCTTTGCATTGCACCGATCTTCCCAGACTACCATAATGTGCGAGTGGGGTGGGGGTATTTTCCCTCTGTAGGATTTTTGAGAACGAAGTAACTTGTGGATTTTGCAACATTACCTTTGAAATAAAAAGGGATAAATATTACAGGTTTCAAAGGCAATTCCAAAAGGGCAGCCCATTAAATGCTGGCACCATGTTCCAAACATGTCTGATGCTAAACATGGTAGCTTTGAGCGTCAATGCCAAGAACACCTGTAGTTTCAAAATGATGACAAAAAAAGCTTTTTTCAGTCCATTCTCACTAGAAACTAATTGAAAAGCCATAGGTTTTTCTGTCCGCTCCAGTATTCTCGGTTGGGCCTGAAGATTGTCTGCATTCTGTTCCGAGAGTAACTAGTAGAAGGTAAATGGGCTTTCCTATATTCAAATTGAGTACTGACTTAAAAGGTAATCCGCCCGCCTTTTGTTCAAGTACAATCCTGGCTGGTAGCTATCTGGGGCCTGAAACCTAGACTCCAAAGCAACGGATGGAATTAAAAGGCACACGTTTTTCTGATCACTTCACAAGTACTTAAGAGAAACTGTGGCTTAAAGGCAGATTTTTTACTTTGTTCAACCAATGTATATAAGAGATATGCATGCTCTAAAAATATTTTAAATGTCTGTCTGTGAGTAATTACCTAATTAAAAACTTAAGTAGTTCATACTAATTCTTTACAGTGCTACTCATCCTAATGTAGGATGTCGGCACTTTACATCTCTCACACAAACACTCACACTATAAGTGAAAATCAGTGTACTGAAATGTTACGTAAGACAATGAGGATTACATGGTGTAGGAGTCAACATATCACCCTTACTGGTTTGCATTATATTTTAAGAGTACATGTTTGGAAGAAATGCCAAGTCAGAATTTGAAACATCACAATGGTTGGGGTTGTCTGCACTAATAAGACTGTGTTGCTAACCAAAGGAACCCTTTTTAGTAACCCTATAATAACTTATTGAGAAAAATATAAGGATCTAAACCCATGGCTTGCATTTTGAATGCAGCTCCTTGATGATGATACATAGCCCACTGTGTTACTTTTGAAGCACTACAACTTATGAACTGCAAGTAATGAAATGATCTCTGTCAAAAGCATTAACCAGCTTACCTATCTACATAAAATAAAATCTGTGATCTGCATATTACAGAAGGCACATTAATCCACTATGCTACTTTTGGGGTTAAAACTGACTAGACAAAGCACAGATCTCTCCAACAAGTTTGTTAGGGACAAGAGGTATCTTACCGTTATTATCCCCTCAAAATTGCTGGACCCACAAAGTCCAGTACGTACCTTAACCCAGTAAGACATTTTAGACTGCAGGCTCTTTCTTATAAATTAACAAAGCCACATCCCATTTACTGTCCGGTTTCAACTGTTGGTCAGTTTTTTCCAGCAGATTTCTTTAGAAATCAATGAACAAGTTGACAATCAGAATCCACTTTTCATGACTGCCCCTGGTGACTCCACTTTTCTTCCGCTGCCACACAGTGACCCCCAATTTATGGGTTTGCAGAGTCATTTATTGGGTTTCGCCTGCCGAAGGCTGCACTCTGCGCAGCTTTTCGGCGCAGGCGAAATCCATTGATTACAATAAGGACTTCAGGAAAGTCCCCCGGCTCCCATTGGCTAGCTCCGTCAAGGCCGGACCAGATTCGGGGGTGTTCCCGAGAATTTTTCGCTTTTGGCCCACGTCATGCGGCTGTGGGCGGTGCTTTTTTTTGGTGGGGGGAGGTTTGTTTTGTTCATTTCTCCTGGAAGGCACGCAAAGAGGGACGTCTGCCTGACATCGGCTATCAGGTAAGCGGCATATTTTACTTGTGTTTCCCGTCCCCCCTCCCGCTGTCCGTGAGCCTGCCCCCCCTCCCGCTATCCTTCCTTTCCCACCCTTCCCTCCCACTGTCCGTTCCTTTCCCGCCCCCCCCCCCCCTCCCGCAATGCCCCATAGGCTCTCAACCAGTCTCATCTCAGGGCGGCGCTTGTGTCTTCAGAGGGTCTGCGCTCCCGAGGCTCCTGCCCACAGCTCAGCCGGAGGGTCCTCTCCCTCTGCCCGCAGGAGGGTGCCACCGCCTCTACCCCCGCAAATCTGCCCGCAGGAGGGTCACTGGCGTCGCTGCGTCTCCCGCCCGCCGGAGGACTTGAACCTGCGCCTCAGATCCGGGCCGCTCTCTGGTCTCTGCTGCCGGCTCAGGGATCGCCATGGGGGACGTGATTTCCACTCACCTGGACGAGGGCAGGCGGCAGTACATCTCCGGTAAGAACCAGAGCCACGTGTCGCTGCCCCCGGGGGGGGGGGGGAAGTTTGAGGACTGTGGGGATTGGGAATAGGGGTGAACGCACTACCGACCATGCACGCATGTTCATTTTACTGAGAGCAATAGAGTGGTCACTGAGCGCTGCACAGAGTGCTCACTTAAAGAGGCAGAGCGCTCACTGTGATTGCCTGCATGGGCACTGTCTGTTCGTCAGGGGTTCCTTGCAATGGGTGACACTGGTGGGGCCCTCTAACGTGCGAGGTTGACTTAATGGGGGTGCACGGATACAGAACCCCAGCTCCCAGAGTGCATCCAACAGTACAGGACGCAGTCCTTTCCTTGGGATGCGGCTCCCGATGCGACATTTGTAATGTCTGCCGCATTGGCAGAGCGGTTGGCACCCTCAAGTGTGGTGAGGGACGCTTGAGGGTTCCAAGCGTGGGCTCTCGCCTCTGCCATTCTGGGGCGGCCCTGTTATGAGGTCAAGTGGCATTGATGCAAAGTAGGGGTGTTTATTAACAGTGGTATAGGAACGAGCTGAAGATCTGGACAGGGTCCTTCTGTCCCCACGCTTTCTGTAGTGCTCTCCAGCCAGTTCCCTGCTCTACATTACCTCCGAAGCCTCGTCCGGGGTAGTAAGCACTATTTAAATAGTCATGCCTGGTCAGCCCCCTGCCTGGCAATCGCCCTACCCCGAGCAGTCCAAACCTCCCTCCCCCTGCCCTTTTTATGGAGCAGCAGTATATCCCCCAGAAGCCCTGAGTTGCCCCTTTTTGTGGCATATTCCAGTGCTGGGCACGGCCCTCTGCCCTGGTACCCCAGCAGAGGTGTGTACTGCAGCTCTACCCCGACCCCCGGAATCCATTCCTTGCCACTAGGGCTTAAAAAGGATACTGAGTTAATGGAGGTGAGTAACATTCCTTGCTCTACCAGTGATTGGTAGGGAAGCATGGCACACACCTAACGGGTGCCCAACTCGCTCAACACTTGCCAAGGCTGAAGAATATGCGCCTGGTAGGTAACTTGCGCCATTCGGCTTCAGGAACCGCTGCTGAATTCCCCCAAACCAACCCCCCCCCCGGTCTGGATTCATCTGCCATGGTGTCCTTGTGTTTATCGCTCTTTTGTTTTCCTCTATTCCTGCGGTGTTGACATAGAAACCCATAGAATACCAGTCCTGCACAGTGTGGTCTCCGCATGGTCCGTGGTGGTGGGCGGAGGGGAGTACTGCGCCGAGGGTGGGGTTCAGTTTTGAGTTGTCCCCTGCTGGAATCAAGCGCTTGTCTGAGAGCCATAATTCAAATAATTTTATTAGTGTACATTTCCTGGGCCAGTGATGTGTAAACAGTCTTGCGAGCTAGGCCTCGAAGTCGGATTAGTTTGCTTTGTGTGTATCTATAATTGATCCTGCTCTCCTAAAGGTTTCTACTTGAAGCATTAAACCCCCAGGCTGCCCTAAAGTCACCTGCTTCCCTCACTAAGTGTACCACTGAAGTGAGCGTGGACTGTATGTAGTGATCTGAAGTTGACACTGGCAATGGTGAGTGCGCCATCGTCCTCTGCCCGTGCCCTTTTGCGGCTGGCACAGCAGGGAATGCTCCCTTCACAGTTGCCTAAATCCGGGCAGCTTGCAGTTCATCCTTGGAGCGTCTGTCCGGAACGTGTTCACTAAAAATTGTATAACGTGTTCACTTGTGTGCTTTGTGTACTTTTAACTCACTCACCCCTGAGCACTCGATACTCGACCAGCCAGCACCCCGCACAGCTGATTGAAAGCTGCAGCGGAGAGTGTTGACACAAACTCCAGGCGCCATTCTCTCGACGAGGAGACACGCCCACTCGACAGGCCACGCCCCCTCTCGCTACATAAGCGCGCGCTGACTGAGAGCGGCGCTTTAGACAGACAAACCCCTCCTGAGGCGAAAAGCCGGGAGCCGACCTGTTCCTCTCTTTTAAAAAAATTGTATAACGTGTTCACTTGTGTGTTTTGTGTACTTTTAACTCACTCACCCCTGAGCACTCGATACTCGACCAGCCAGCACCCCGCACAGCTGATTGAAAGCTGCAGCGGAGAGTGTTGACACAAACTCCAGGCGCCATTCTCTCGACGAGGAGACACGCCCACTCGACAGGCCACGCCCCCTTATTTGCTCCCTACCTCCCCATTCATAACCATGATCACTCGTAGGACGCGCAGCGGATGAGCGCGACGAAAGCGCGCCGAAGGCGCGCTTAAGGCAAGCTCGTCTGCGCTCGTCCGCGCCCGGCCGGGCCCCGCGGCCCCGCTCCCTGGCCCTTCAGGGGCCAGTAGACACATTTACAGCTCGAGTGTCTTACATCAGCTACGTCCACCAATACTACCAAGCTGTGGAGCCCCAGGACATCCTTTGGAGATGCCCCGCCGCTGCACGCACTGTAAGTTTGAACTCACCTCTAAAACTGCCCAAACCAGAGCGGAGGCACAGGAATATTCCATGTTCCTACTTAACTGCAGGTCACTAGTAAAACACTGTACAGAAATCTCTTTGTTATTAGACGAACACTCCCCTGATGCTATGTTCCTAACTGAAACGTGGCTGAACCAAGACTCTCAGCCGGACCTAGCACAGGCTATAATTCCAGGATACCAGATAGCGCGGGTTGATCGACCACTAGGTAGAGGTGGCGGCCTCGCGATTATCTACAAAGAGAACTATGTCTGCCGCTGTTTAGCGGACGACATTGAGGACTGCGAAAACCTCTCTTTCTCTATCGAGTTCTCCCCCAATTCCAGTTTTACCGGCATCCTCATTTATCGCCCCCCGGGTTCCACTGGACAATTCAATACTTCTCTCCTGTCAGTGGCTTCACAGCTGGTTGTCTCCCCCTCCAATTTCACCATTCTGGGAGATTTTAATTTTCATTTTGACAACTTGCTAGATCCCACGGCATCAGAGATACAATCAAACTTGGCTGCCATCCAATTAGAGCAACGAGTTCCTTCGGCCACACACGAAAAGGGGCATCTTCTAGATCCAATTTTCAGTAATAGCGACCAGCTCAAAGTAGACAATATTAACAAGCTCCCATGGACCGATCACTTCCTGATAGCGTTTACCTGGACTACAAGTAAACCACCCCCTTCCTTGTTTACATCCAGGAAAACTCGAAACTGGTCAAAACTTCCTCTTGACAACTGGACGAAAACTCTCAGTAACACCAGACCCTCCCTCTCTCACGACCCTACATCCAATAACATCAGATATGAAGACTGGCTAACAACCTCTTTGGACTTAAGTCTCCCATCATATCCATCTAGATCAAAAAGACAAAGCAAATCAGCCCCATGGTATTCAGAAGATCTTAGAAACCAGAAACGCCTATGCAAGAGACAAGAGAGGAAGTGGCGCATATCCTACAACCAAGCCGAAAAAACTATTTACAGGGAAATGATTAGGGAGTACAAAATGGCCATAAAAAACGCGCAAGCAGCTTACTACACCCATAAAATAACAGTGGCAAAATCAAAACCGAAAGAAATATACCACATAGTAAACTCTCTGACAAAACCACCCCCACCCGCCTCAGATAATAACAATTCATTGTCCAAATGCAATGACTTGGTGGAATTCTTTTTCCAAAAAGTAAATAAAATATACTCTTCTTTCCTTAACTCACCTATCGATCCGCCCCCTCAATGCTTGGACTCTGCCCTGGACAGGGACATTGAGCTGAAATCGTTTCCCTTGATAACAATGGAAACTTTAAAGAAACTAGCCATACAAATAAAAACCGGTTCCCCTTGTGATCCGGCCCCTCCAGGCCCACTGGGTCTAGCCAGTGACATTATCTTCCCCACCCTGCTAGAACTGCTGAACTCTTCTATACTGAGTAAGACAGTACCCGTAACCTGGAAGCATGCAATGGTGCGGGCCCTCCTAAAGAAACCCTCCCTGGACCCAGCTAATGCGGGTAACTACCGTCCAATCTCTTTGCTCCCATGGGCGTCAAAAATCCTGGAGAAGCACGTCAACACCATTCTGACGACATTTCTCGAGGACAACCACCTCCTTGATGCTTCCCAGACGGGTTTTCGCCCCAAACATGGGACAGAGACCGCCCTACTAGCTGTAACCGAGGAGGCAAGACGGATCTTGGATCGAGGGGGTTCAGTGGCAGTGATCCTCCTCGATCTAAGCGCCGCGTTCGACACGGTACACCACAAGATCTTGTTGAACCGTCTTGCCGACCTGGGAGTATCCGGAGATGCCCTGTCGTGGCTGGAATCCTTCCTGTCAGACAGAACCTTCCAGGTCTTCGACGGCACATCTGTATCCTCCAGTAGGCCACTGGGGTGCGGAGTGCCGCAGGGCTCTTCCCTAAGCCCTACGCTCTTCAATGTATACATGAGGCCGCTGGCTGGGATTGTTCGTCCGCATGGTGTTAATATCATCTCCTATGCGGACGACACCCAGCTGGTGGTCTCCCTTGCACAGAAGAGCGGTCTCCAGACTCCACCTGACCTGGCGGCCTGCCTGGAGGACGTAAAAAGGTGGATGTTGAGCTCATGCTTAAAGCTCAACGATGATAAAACGGAGCTTATGCTCCTTGGCCCAGCAACTCCCTCCACTCTGGAGCTAATATGGCCCTCAAGTATGGGCACTCCCCCTCTCCCCAAAGACAATATCAAAAGCCTGGGAGTATGGCTCGACAAATCGCTGAGCCTAAATACTCAGGCCACTAAGGTGTCAGCCACTTGTATTGGCCTTCTCAGGGTAATCAAAAAAATCCTTCCCCTCCTTCCATTCGAGGCCAGACAAATTGTCATACAGGGCCTGATCCAATCACGGCTGGATTTCAACAATGCCCTTTATCTTGGAGCCCCGGACTATACTCTACAAAAACTTCAGCGCACTCAAAACTGTGCTGCCCGGGCACTCCTGGGAATCCCTCGGAGGACCTCAATAAAATCCGGCCTAAAAACTCTACACTGGCTGCCTGTCAGGGACAGAGTAAAGTTCAAGGCTCTCTGCATCGCCCACCAGACCTTCTGGAGAACGGGCCCAGAAATCAACTCCTCCCTGATCTCCCCATACCAACCCAATAAAACTCTACGCTCCTCAACTGCTACACTTGCCAAAATCCCTCGAATATTTAGAACTAGAGCAGGAGGACGCTCGTTCTCATACAACGTTGCCAAACTGTGGAACACCCTCCCTCTGCAGATGCGAAACAATACAAATCTCACCAGTTTCAGGAAACAGCTTAAAACCCTCCTGTTCAACAACTAGTAACCTCAGTGGTCAGGTTTGTTGGTTTAGCTCCAGCGCCTGGATGCCTCAGGGCAACTGCAGCGCTCTACAAGTCTAATTTTCATTTCATTTCATTTCATTTAGCCCCCGTGGAACACACTTAGTGTTTGCCGTGAATGGGGGAACATCGTATATTTGGGCCACAGCAGTTCTAGTTCTAGGGTCGGTCAGAAGGTATCTCTGGCCTTTGGATGCGAAGCTTTAGGGAAACGTTCAACCCCTTCTGCCTGGAACAAGGAAAGGGTGCACAGAGTTGTGAGTTCAGTCAAACGCTTTCTAAATATCCAGTCTCGTCAGTATAACGTGGACCCTTGTAGGACCTGGGGTCTAGGTTTCCAAATGTCCAGCTACTGTGGTCGCTACGGATGCTCGATGGTATCTCATTGATGCGACCGCTCCCCCTCTGACGCACAGGCTGGCCTGGTGACATGTGCATTCATCGGGCCAGAGCTAAACCCCCACTGCTGCAGGCTAATGAACGGGGGGCGTCCCCACAGCAGGGAGCTTCCAAGGACCGGACTACAACAGGGAGTCAGGCAACTGTCGGTGCAAAGAGAGGGGGCACCCCCACTCTGAAAGCACTCGAATGGCTTTGAGGTTTAGATTGCAGTTTGGAATGCTAGAAGTAGCGCATAGACGAATTTAGATGCAAATAGAGCGTCTCACGCCAGACTGCTGTAATGTCCCTCTTCAATACAACTGTCCGTCAGATCCGTGGCTGGACATGAGTTCCGAGGGTTGACCCTGTTGAAGCGCATTTCCAAAGCGTTCTCCTTCTAGCAAAGCACATCATCCACAGAAGCCACTTTCACTAATCCGGGAAACAATCCCGTTGTGAGTTTGAAGACCGGCCCTGGAAGAGGCTGCTTTCTTCGGGCAGTCGTTAGATGGGTTAACATGAATTTAGAAAGAAGCGGTCTTACAGTTACGGTGGTGCGGAGGACCCCATGGGTGGCTTTTGGACCGTTGCTGTGGACGCCCATCTGACGTGTAGCGGTTGCCTAAATACCATAACCAAGATTTCACTGTGGCCATTTAAGGGTCGCGCATGGACGCTGCGGGTCCGTTAATCCTATTACAGACCGCGCATTAGCCTAGGTCCCAGTGGTTCTACAATGGTTGTCTTGCAGTGCATCTTGTTTGGACTTTAATATCTGGTGAACGGTCCGGTGTCTCTAGTGATCCAGCTAGGGCTGACGGGTGGAGGGTGACCTAGGACCCGCAGTGAACTGTCCCAGCATCGCCTCCACAGCATGGCTGCTTGCCGCCCTCTTCAGAGCCCGGAGTGGTGACCATGGCTGCAGCAGCTGCTGTTCGACCGGGCAGAAGTGGCCTCGCCCAGGTGCTGTGGGGACAAGGTAAGATGGCGTTCATGGCTGCTGGAAACACTCCTGGTCCCTGAAGGACATCCATACATCTCTACATGATGCTCACACATCCTCCATCTCCCAACACGGCTGTGTGGGCTGTGAGAGCTGTGTGGGCTGTGAGAGCTGTGTGGGCTGTGAGAGCTGTGTGGGCTGTGAGAGCTGTGTGGGCTGTGAGAGCTGTGTGGGCTGTGAGAGCTGTGTGGGCTGTGTGGGCTGTGAGAGCTGTGAGAGCTTTGTGGGCTGTGAGAGCTGAGCGAGCTGTGTGGGCTGAGAGAGCTGTTGGCAATGTAAATAACAATGCCATTTATTTATAAGAAAAAAAAAAAAAGAAATGTCATGAGCAATGCCAATAGCTCTAACCTTTCCAAAGGCGAAACCATTGCATTGTAAATGCTTGTTCCAAGTGCAGCAATGATGGCAGTGGGCGCTGGAAAATGAGTCCTGGGGAAGTCTCAAGACACTTTTTTTCTTTCATAGACTGAATTTTACCAATGGTGATGTGTCAGTGGTGTCGCATCACCCAGGCAGTTATATTTTATTTATTTATAAAGTTGTATATAGCGGAGCATGACCCACAAGGGTATCTGAGCACTTTACAATATACTGTAATTAAACATTAGAATGGTTGAGGTAGTATACATACATTCAGTATTTGCCATTCATTACAAAAGAGGTAGATATCAGTATATGGATGGTATAGGTGACTAGTAGTCAACAAAGAATGATCCACGAGGGAATCAGAACGCTTCACAATACACAGTTAATAAACAATAGGTGTTTGGCGTAGAAATATACATTCAGTATTAGTCTTCAATGCAATAGAGGTAAGCAATAATAAATGGATCGCATAGGTGACTAGAGGTCAACATAGAATTCTAGTCTTACGATGTGAATTTGTTCATTAGAAGCATTTTTACTTCTTTTTTGAAGGAGGTAAAGGAAGAAATTCTATGTACCAATTGAGGTAGGGAGTTCCAAATCTTCAGTGTAATCCCTGAGAAAGCTCTGCAACCATATCATAGGATGAGAATTCCATGCCTGTTTCTGAGGGCATAGATCAGAAGTCTTCAAAACATTTTTTTTCTGGTCTGCACCCAGAGGAGAAACAAAAAAGTGCCAGTCTGCAAAACAAAAAGAGTGCCAGTGCCACTCACCAACTCAAATTAAGCCCTGGTCTATTTTCTTGTAGGTGAATAGTAACATATCCTCATCTGATTTTCAAAATTACAAAGAATTATGCAACATATTTAATGCACTATTTGTATTTCATTTTTAGGGAACACCGGCGATGCGCCGGTCACTTGTTCCTCAACTGCGTTCTGGGAAATTTAACGTACTTCTAACTACTTATGAATACATAATAAAAGACAAACACATCCTTGCTAAGGTAAATATTATATTTTCTGTAGATTGCTATAATATGTTATGCTTATTACTTGGTGCCTGATTAAAAATAACCTGGTGGGAGGCTCTCTGTGAATCAATATTTCTAAACTAAATCAACCCCTCTTAAGCAGCAGTGCCTTTGAGATCTAATATTACTAAAAAAGAAAGCAAGGTGTTTTCCTTTGCACTTTTTATTTGTCTTTTTCCTACAGATTTACTTCCTGTTAAATGCCGTAATATGTTTTTTGGTAACCCTGGTATGAATGAAGTTTTTACACTTCTTTTACTGATAAGTTAAAGGTATGTAAAACAGACATAGTTTACTTTCTGTGTATTCATAATCACATTGCAATGCATTGTAAACCTGCATGATACTGCACAAATGCCACAAGATGAATGCCAATAGGCATGGGTATATTTGAAACAGAGTTTGTCATTTTAATATAACGGTATAGGTGCTTCAAAGCAAGCTGGTCTCTGTACAATACCTAAACCCCTTTTAATTGTTATGCACACCACTGACAGGAAATTATGATTCTTAATGGCATAAAGAAATTATTATATTGGCCTTGAATGACTTGAAGCTAAAGACATAAGTGTAACAAAAAAAAGAATCAAGAATGAAAAGAAAGAAAACACTGGCAAAGTAACTTCATGTATTCGCAACATGACAGGTGCTCTAACTAACCACAACATTCGGGGAAACTCCTCTTCCATTTATTATGTTTTAAAAAATATCTTTATTTGTTTTTATCTTTTTTCCTTATTACCTTCCATATTAGTCTGTAATCATATAACAAATTACAAAACAAAAATGTCAGAAGTATTGTTCCATCAGTACATTACAACATCTCAACAATGCTATCATAAAGCAACGACTCATAATATAACAGAGTGTTCTTCAAGGTGTGATGACACACGAACTTGTCACTAACAAATCGCTTCTCAGAACAGTTGTGCGATTGCCTGTCTCCGCACCGCTACGCAGTGTCCATTCAGCGTTGTAGAAAGGATTTCGCCAGAGAGGGGAAGAGAAGTCGCCAATATCATTTGACGGCAACGTTGGTATCAGTGAAATCAGTACGTGCGAACCACCACAAACTGAACAGATGGTGGAGACAGGTTCATAAGGCCAACGCACTAGGCCGACAAGTTGATTTGTCTCAAAGAAAAGGGACACAGAGAAGCTCACTCACACCAACAGAATATACAATTTCATAAGAACAATTTCAAACATGTTAAAAAGGCTGCCATCAAAAATCAATTGAGATAGCTTTTACGGTACTGGGCGAGGGTCAGTGTAGTGTGGTAGTCGCAGAATGTCAATTCACTAGAGTGGAACTCTGACTCATCTAGGTGTTGGGGGCCAGTGTCGAGAGGGAGGTGCCTGAACAGAGGGGGGGCAGAGATACGCTGCAGCAGTCCCATTCTGCCAGGCGACAGTCAATGGTTTGTGTAAGCTTGCCACTATCTTCTAGCTCCCCGCCTCCCGAGACCTTCAGCAGGTATACTTTGTGAATGCTGGTTGTGCATCTGCATCTTCCCCAGTAGTTCCACTACGGAACGCTGTGAGTACGGTGTCCCAGTGCTGCGCTATGGGGTATTTGCGGAGCCCTGCCGTTTCCTCCCTGTGCATTGCTGTACTCTCCGCCTGTGCCCATAACTTAAGTGAGCTTGTCCAGCTGATTATCTCTGGCGGGTCTGTCTGTTTCCACCGCTTCGTAATCAAGTATTTGGCAACTATTAGCCCTAAGTCTCTGAACCGTGAGGTGACTCTGTTCTCCTTGGACCTAACATAGACCCCTAAAATGCAAACCTCCCACGTGGGCGGCAGGGATGTGTCGGTGCAGATCGCCAATGCTGCAGCAACAGCTCGCCAGTAAAGGTGGAGGGAGGCGCAGGACCACAGCATTTGGAGCAGATCTGCATCAAGCTGCCAGCAGTGGGGGAGTCCTCTTCCATGGTAACACAATTCTGTTTCTGTCATGTAAAACATTTGAAAATATGCCTACATGAGGCAACAATATTGTAAAGAAATGGGCCATTAGTTGTGTGGCCTGCACAAGTAATTGTTCCACATTTGTTCTTTTCTGGGAACCAAACACCCCATTGTAGCCCTTGACTCTCAGGGTAGTGGAGCATACCAGTCCAAGGCCTACTCAAGAGAGGTGTTTTGGGCTGGTAATCACCATTCACTGGCACACAATAATAACACTCAATAAATGTTTGTCCAGTTTGCACTTTTTCTTTTGGAAAAGGAAAAGTACAGTTAGTACACACACATACACACCAATCAATACTACGCAGTAATTTACAAATATACATAAGACTAATGAAAATGCCTTTTAATTACATTGCGTAATCACCACACACCACCGAAAGGGGTCATACAACCACATCAGGTTAAGTACCTTGACTTGGTCAAAGGTTTAAGATCAACAAACCACATGTCAAAATACCGTCATTTTAGTAGAAAATGCAATAATAAAAAATAATCATGAATTAACTTGCTTATTACTGATAATAAAGCACAGACATTATGATCAGTAATCACTGACAACTTTCTCATCTCAATAAAGCATTTCAATAAAGCATTTAAAAGAATGAACTTCACATGTGCCTGTGTGTTTTTTAAATACTGTCAACATTTGAAAACATAATCATAAAAACCGCCCCTAGGGGGGCATCACATTTTGAGCACAAATATGTAACCATAAACTTCACCCGTAGAGGGTGTTGTACATTTTGTACATTAAACTTCACCCCTATAGGGATGCACAGCATGTACACTTCTGTAACCACCTTCAGGCAACAATAACTGCAGCCTTAAACTGAGCCGCTGGAGGGCACTACATTCTGAGCGGAGGACCACATGCTCCAGCCTGGCGAATGCTTGAAACTTAAATGGAGTACCAGGTTGGTCCTTCATTTTTGGACCCTGCAAACTTGTGTCAGTACTGTTTTACATCCTTTGGGGGAGACTGTGCTGCTCCTGTAGCTCCCCCACACTCTTCTGGACTTAGTTGACAGTGTCCCCACTATCCTGGGGCCAGCACGAAGTCTAAAAATGTTCTAAATTGCAAAGCCCCACAGGGCATTATGGGGCGATCCCTCCTCAGGGCGTGCTTATTTGATGAGCCGCTCTCCCGGTGCTTAGTGGAGACCTGCTTACTTTTCTTGTTTTTTACTGCGCAGCCTTTTCATTTTCTTTGAGGGTCCCCGGTGCTAGCCCATGATGGGGTGCAGATGAGGGAGCCCACCTCCCCGCTCGTGCAGCACCCTACTGTGCTACTGTGGGAGCCAACGAATCTCTTATGGGTGGGGCACCCCTTGTTGTGGCAGCCTCCCACTCCCCCCGACACAGGGAGAGGGGCAGGCCTGCTACTACGAGGGGAGCATGGCAGCCTGGTGCTGGGCCCAGGGATGGGGTCCTGGGCTCCTTCTTGCTTGTTGTGGGAGCAAGACGGCGCTCTTAGTTTCTTTTTGGCAGCGAGGGCCTGGGATGCCAATGGCAGGGCGCAGCAGCGTTTCCTTTTGGCTGATGGGGTCCGGGAATGGGGTTGAGTCGTCCCCAGTGCATAGCATGGCCTGGGGGTTGGGAACCCCGGGTCTCCCGATCTTTGGGGTTCCTTGGGGGTTCCACGCTTGCCCCCTCCCAGGGTGAGATGGTAAAAAAGATTCTTTGCGGTGACTCCCAGGGGCATTTTTCAAAGCTGCAGCGTAGCTCCAGACACTGCGTGTTTGTGCTGGGATTGGTCAAAGATAAAAATCCTTCTCTTCCTTATAGCTCGGGCCCTGTTGGGCCATTTGGTATGCTGTTGGGCTCATTTTACTCCGGGTTTCCTAAGGCCTCCTGGCCTCATAGGCGATGTACTTTGCAGGGAGCCAGTTCTACTGGTTTTCTGCGCCAGCCTTTGTCTTT
The DNA here is from genome assembly GCF_964263255.1 of Lissotriton vulgaris. Taxonomy (NCBI): domain Eukaryota; kingdom Metazoa; phylum Chordata; class Amphibia; order Caudata; family Salamandridae; genus Lissotriton; species Lissotriton vulgaris. The sequence goes on along the minus strand of NC_141689.1, from coordinate 892,276,458 downwards.
GGTTTCCTCTGGGCCTCTCTCCTCCTTGGCGTGGAAGCCCAGTCTTTTCCCCCAACTAGACCTCAGCGGATGTAAGGGGACCAGATTCCCTGATCCTGGGGAGAACCCCATTGAGTCCTTAGTCCAGTTGGCCATCAGGGGGTTCTTCCTTCCAATTGTTTATGGCTGCCGCCTCCCGTCATAGTCTCCAGCAAAAAACACTACCAAGAGAGAGCTATCGCCCTTGCGCAAGACCTTTTAAGTGGGGGCGGTAAGTTACAGAAGTGAGGCACCTCTGGCCTATCTTAGGGTGTCGCATCATCTCTCCGCCCCTGTCCTAACCCACCTGTACAAGCTGCTGGGACATTTCCAAATGACCTAATTCAGGAGTGACCAGCGGCAGCTCCTCTGCTAAGACATAGGAGTGTCCTCCCACTGCTCGCTCAGCAGTTAAAAAAAATAAATAAATAAAATGACAATGCAACATTATAATTTTTTTTTTTACCGTACTGGCTCAGTTGGTTGAGGGGTGGGGCGGGGTTGTTTAGAACTAGGGGAGGAGTAGTAGGAGTGGTGCGCATGACATTTTGCCCGGCCTTCTTGGGCCAGCTAAACACCAGTACTGCACAGCCTGGGTGGAGAGCATGCATAGCCTCCCAGTCCCTGTCTTGAGCGCCGAACCACAGCGCTCAGACCATTCACAACTAGGGGCTAGGGGATTCTGGGAGCATGTGTGCTTCCTGCTGCTGGGAGAAGAGAAGAGGATGGAGGATGGAGGAGGGGCAGCGGCTGGCCGTACCCGGGTAGGTGCTTTTATTTCTTTTTTTTTTCCCCTTCCACTGCTCCCCCCCAGCCCAATCACCCCCTGTTTGGTAGCAGCCACCACTGCACTTGACACATCTTCTCTGGGGGCCACAGCTTCGCCCCTCGCTGAAACCACTACCAGGGCCTTTCACAACAAATGTTCAAAGCGAGCCCCTCCTGCGTTGATTTCAGTGGTTTAGGCTCCCTCCTATGTTCAGTGGGCTAGGGCTGCCCATCTCTGGAACAGTGTGACAGCTGATTGATTGACGCAGACCCTTCTTCCCCTTCCCTTAACTCCTCAGAAGCTGAGTCAAGTTGTGTACTTTTGCTCCCTTTGTGTGTGGAGTCTTTGATTCCTGCTGCTGGTGATAAATGTAATTCGCTTAGCTTAGCAGGGTGACAAAAGACCTGGTCTCTGATACTGAGCTGAGCCAGAGAAATGGGACATTCTTGCATGACCCATAAGCTTTACAGATATCTTTTTTGGACTTGCAGATTTGATTTTCCCACACAGGTTACACCCTAATTCGGTATGTCGCTGGTCTCTGTAGGCCAAAGGGAAACGAAGCTGCACACTAAGGCAGTCCTTCACATAGGTGTATAAAGGAGTGTCACTCAAAACAAGACTGTAAAACACACTGAATTTCCCTATTAGTATACACTAACATTATGAGGTCTACCCCAGGTCAGCATCCAATCCTGCAGAGTTCCCTCTGGGCCAGGCTACCTGTGCACTGTTAGCGTCTTGCGCACAACAGGATTCTCCGAAGTGCAGCCCTCGCATCTGGTCACCCATGTTCTCATGTAACTGGCCAAGAGCCCCTTACCCTTGCTGCCTTGCAGCATCCTTATCCTAAAAGGCAGACACAGGCTGTAAATATGCACACTCCATTGTATTATGAGTTTACCGTGGGTGAGGCACAGATTTTCAGGCTAACCCACAGGAAAAAGGTCAAAAACCAGGTGGTCAAAAAACATAAAATCCTAATGGATTTGATAGACAGAACTCATTTTCTTACAAATATCTAACACCAAGGAGTTCCAGTTAACCAAAGTATAGCACTATACATTTTGCAGAACACACTACTGTACTACACTTTTTAAAAGCCCAAAAGTAGGGAAAACTTAGCCTCTAATATACTGGACACTAACTGTGCCAATTAAGACACTGCACCTTGAAGAATTCCAGATCTAGGCAACTTCCCATCATGTAGTGCAGTGTCTGTGAGGCAATCGGCCTGTTCCACGCTACCCCGAGTTTCCTGGCGCCTAAGCGACACCCACCCAACCTAAGGCATTTTATGACAGAGTGCATGCCATCTTTGAGCCATCGATTCTCTCTCGGGCGCACCTTCGGGCCCCACAGAATTGTGAGGTGCCCTTGCTGTGTTGCTGTTGACTGGTTCAACTTCTACGCCAGCTGGGACCTCTGGATCTGCTCCATGATCCAAACTGGATGACTACCTCTATTCAACCCAGATCCATCCCCACCCCCTGGTGCCAGCGCCACTCAACGATGAGCTGATCACAATCCCTGACTCCCACCTTCTGCTGCCCCTGCTCCGCTCATCGTCGAAGTGCTGTGCTGGCCCTGTCATCCACTGGACTTTTCACCCATTGGGAAATCCTACCTCCCTGAAGGGGGAGACAAGGGGATGGTGTATGGTGTACTAAAGAAGAACATTGAAGAGGATAACTGGTATGAAGAGCTGAGTAATGCTAGTGGCTTGGATTCCTCCCCAATCTCTGGCATATTTTCCCCTCTGGGCCAGTCGTCAGAGGCAGTCTCAACGTTTGCCATTGTAATGCACAGTGTGGCAGAGGCCCTCGATTTCCTGCTGCCTGCTAGTGAGGTCAAGTCCAATGTCTTGACGGAAGTGCTTCAACCTGGGACTGATTGATCTGAGCCTCTGCTTCCCTATAATAATGCCCGCACCGAAGTGTCCTGGGCGAATCCCTTAACCGGGGCTCCTATGCAGTGAATCATTGCCTGTTGACATCGTTCTGCCATGGGAGACCCAGCCTTCCTCTTGCAGCATCCCCCATGAGAGCCTGGTTTGTGCAGGCCTCAGCAGCAAAGGTCAACCCAAATGTCACTTAACTGGATAGGGAATCCAAGAGATTGGACACATTTTCTCTTCCAGCTGCCTTGCTTTGTTGTTGGTGAACAGTGCATGGCTCTTGGACTCCTATATTCCCATTCACTGTGGGGCTCTATTGAGCATCTTCTTCCTATGGTGCCTGAGGGCTGCGCCATCCTCAACCAAGCGTTGGTGGAAAGAAAGGATGCAGCGAGCAGTCTGCCATCCACTGTGGACCGCACACCACAGGCTTCCTGTATAGAGCCATGGCTTCTACTGTGATGCTCCATTGCCACGCATGGTTATGGTTCACTGGGATCTCGGATGTCCAGTCATCGCTGATCGACATTCCCTTTGATGGCTTCCACAAGGCCGGCGCTGCATTAGAGTACTTTTGCGAGAGCCGGGTCACTGCCAGATCCCTTGGGATTTCTTTATCGAGCTGGCCGCAACAGCAGTCCTTCCGGCTCTACCACTGATGTAGAAGGGGCAACTTTCGGCATCTGCAGTGCCAGTCATACCCAGTCCTGTCAAAGACAGGACTGTGGAGCTCAAAAAGGACATGGGAGCCAGCCCCAGTGTGCTGCCCAGTTACCTGCCCCTCCGGCTGCCACAGCCCACAAACCCATTTAGCTTGCCCTCCATCCAGCACAGCCCTCCTGTTGGCAGTAGAATCAGTCACCACCTACCCTAATAGTTGTTGATTACAAGAGGGTGCTTCAGATCATGCATAAGGGCTGCTCCCTACCATTTGTGAAAACACCTAAGCCTCTCATACCATTCAAAGAATGGCTGACTTTGTCAGGAAGTGCAGGCTCTTCTGGCCAAAGGAGCCATTGAGAGGGTGCCCGCACCAGAAGTAGGGCGTGTTTGTTATTCCAGCTACTTCCTGGAGCCGTAAAAGGATGGAGTCCTCTGCCATATACTAGATCTGCACCCTTCTTTCTTAGGTAAGAAAAACTTAAAAATGCCCATGTTGGCGTAGGTTCTTTTTGTCCTGCATCCTGGTGACTGGATCGTAGCGCTGGAACTATAGTACACATATTTCAACATCCTCGTCCTGCTGGCCCACAGATGCTGCTTGCGCTTCAGGGTGGGCCACAAGCATTTTCATTTCGCTGTGCTCCCCTTTGGCATCTCCTGTGCCCATCTGGTGTTCACAAAAGAGATGGTGCTGATTCCAGCACAACTGTGGAGCTCAGGAGTCCAGTCTTTTCCTTTCTCAATGACTGGCTGTTGAAGGTGGCCTTGCCCCAAGCAGATGCACCCACTTCCAGACAACAGGGATCCTTCTGCGTTCGTTGGGGTTTGCTATCAGCATTGCGAAGTGTTGGAAAAGGCCCTTTCTAGGGATCTTTCCTTTAACTTTTTGCTTTTCTCCTACCAGGTTTCCGCTGGTCTAGATGCTAGCCTTAGGATTTTTGATACAAAAAATGGAGTCAGGCCCTGGGACTTGTGGCTGGTTGGGCCGTATATATCTGAGAAAAACAAAACCGGTACCAACCACACTATGTTTCCACTCCAGTCACTGCAGGAAAATAACAAACCAATTTTATTCTTAGGCTTGTTGGGCGTTTCTTGCCCTTTTAATTACTTTTTTAGACTTTTTTAGCAAGATTTTTATGTGTAAAAAGAAAACAAGACATTTTAAAACATTTACACAAAAATACAAAACATTCCTCACATATATATACACAAATTATATACAAACTGTACAAGATATTTCTTTGATCCAATTAATGAATTCAGATGCTTTTCTAAATTTGACAAAGTAATGCTTGATGTAAAAGACAAGATATTTAAATAATTAAATAATATAAACCATAGTCCAATTCATAGGTCTATAAGTCAATTGATGTCATATTTTCTGTGCCTACGCGTTTCGAACCAGTTGACTTCAATTCATAGGTTCTCTTCAGGGCTCTGTCATTTAGTGAGTATCTGCAAGTATGTACAGAGATGAAAAACTTTTTAATTTTTAGTTCTGAAAAAGATTTTTCTTATTCAATACTCCAAAACCATCTCTATTTCTACCTGTTTATCCAGCAGCCGCCGGTCTACAGTTTTGACCTCCTTTTCTTTTCTTTCTAGTCACTCTTCTTTTTGGTGCTGTACCTTAATAGGGAATAGACTTATCACTATTCTGTTTAGACGCTTCTTAAAGTCCAACCATGTTTAGCCTTACTTTCCTAAACATACCTTTTTAATCCCCGTGGGTCTAATGCACCTGGGTTGAGGTGTTCTTCTTATGGGTGTTGTTCCTTTCTATTGGAGACCTGTGAATTATAAAGGTGTTTTCAGTCAGGCCCCTATTATTGATAGCTTTTAATACTGATATTCACGATTAGTCATCCGGGCATACCTGTTGTGGTGTACCACCCTCGTGGTAACAGCGCGTTCAGTCTTTATTTATCAGCACAGTGTGCTGATAAAGGCAAGGCCACCTTCAACAGCCAGTCATTGAGAAAGGAAAAGACTGGACTCCTGACCTCCACAGTTGTGCTGGAATCAGCACCATCTCTTTTGTGAACACCAGATGGGCACAGGAGATTTGTTGTTATTTTCCTGCAGTGACGGGAGTGGGAACATAGTGTGGTTGGTACCTGTTTTGTTTTTCTCAGCCTTAGGATTTTTAGCATGTTTGAAGATTCCATTCAGGGCCAAAGTGCTGTTATGGATGTTGATGGGACGGTTCAGACACCGCAAGTCCTGCAAGATACCAGGACTTCCAGGCCCTGAGATGAGAATGGATCACAGGTATGCTCAAAGATTTTAAATATTCTTTACCAATATCAATTATAGATGAGGCAGAGTAGCTTATTATATTCTTTCCTTTATAATCTGGTACCTAAGATCCTGGCTATAGTTGGGCGCAGACTGGTGCAGACAGGCTTACTTTAGGCATACTACTGTATCTCTGTTTTCAGATCACCTCAGGGAACCCAAGGCTATGAGGAATTTGTTAGAAGGGACTCCAAAATTAATTGGATGATATCACTTGTTTTTTGTGAAAATATTTTTGGGAGTTTCAAAGGTAAATTCCAAGAAGCCAGACATCCCACAAAAGTGGTCCCTCCCTCCCACCTCTTCCCCCCCCCCCCTCCCCCTCAACCCACCTCAATTAGGCAAAATGCTACAACCCAGTAAGCATAATCCATCCTAAAGTTCACCATGATAGCCAGTCAAAGTTCGTTGGTACCACTGCAGAGATCCATGGCTCGCCGCCCCACCCCTCAAAGACTGTTACTGACCTGGGGTAAAAAATACTCCCTGTTGACCTCCCTGTGTGTCCTACAGACTTAGCCCCCACAGTGTCTCGGCCCATGTCTACTTCCCGGGCCCTTCCCGCTCCTCAGATCTTTCCGAATTTTTAGGTCAGCCCTGGGCCGTATAAATTTGTCACTCCACTTTCATACACCAATCCATGTTGCATTCCCAATCATCTGAAAGAAACAGGTTAGTATTAGATTCCTTACCTTAGAATATCCCCAGGCGTCAGACTGGATCGGGAAACTTTTGCGTAGCAGCACCACTGTGCGTCGGTAGGTGTCGTCTGCGGCTCCGCGTCCGAGTACTTAGACGCCGCCCTCGTGCGCTGACGTCGGTCCTTATTTTTTCCACGCCAGCAAGCGCAGATCCGGAAAAAATGGTACCCCTTAGTCAATTTTTGACTTTTTCGATTACTTTTGATCCTTTTCGAAGTCTAACGACTCTGACGGTGCCGGTAGGGATGCCCGGGTTTAAGCTCTGCGCCGACTGCGACCGACTGATGGCGGTTACGAACCCCCATCGCCGGTATCTTCATTGCCTGGGCCTGGACCACGATGACAAGGCCTGCTCCGACTGCCGGGCCCTGACGTCTAATGCGAGGCGGGAGCGGTCCCGCAAGCGACTCGAGCTCCGGCAGTCGGCCCCGCGCCGCTCAAGGTCCCTGTCCGAGAGGAGGTTGAGGGACCGGTCTCTGGGTCGGAGCCACCATAGCTCCGGGAGTCGTCCTCGTTCTTCGGGCTCGAAGTCCTCAGGTAAGCACAAGAAGTCGAAGAGACTTCATCGCTCTTCCGACTCCCCCCGACGCTCGCGTGATGCGGCCGGGGGTTTGGGTGACAGCGCCCACGCGGCTCCGTTGGAGCCGCGGCTGTCGCGGCCTGCTTCATACCCGTCGGTCCCTGGGCAGAACGCTACGCCGGAGGAGATTGAGGCCTTTCTCACGGCCATGAGGTCGCTCACTCCTCCGTCGGGCTCTGCGGCGCCTTCGGGCCCAGCGGCCCCGACTGGGGGCCCCAGCGGGTCGGGCGCTTCGGCCCCGACGCCGCCGGGTGCTTCGGTTCAGACGCCGCCGGTGACTTCGGTCCCGGCGCCGCAGGCCCCCACAGGATCTGGGTCATCGCCGGTCGACCTTACGACCTCGCCGGCACCGGCCCCAGGGTGTCTCCCCCGGTGCCGTTCTTGATGCCGATGGGTGATTTCTACTTCTATGACCCGACCCCATCCTTTGGTCCTGAGTCTCAGGTGATGGGTGGCGAGGCGGATTGGGAGGGGTCTGAGGACCCTCTGACTCAGGAGTGCCAGTCTTATCAGGACTGGGCAGGTGAGCTAGGGGATGCCAGTGGTCTGGACACCTCGCCGGACACTGGCTTTGTCTCCCCTCCTAGCGTGGCTACGGAGAAGGGGGCTGCTTACAGTGTGGTGCTGACGCGGGCGGCCAAGGCCTTGGGCCTGGAGCTCCCAGTCGAGGCCGTGAGGACTACCTCCTCACTGAGGTCCTTAAACCGCAGGCAAGCTCGGCCGAGCCTCTGCTGCCGTTTAATGAGGCCTTGTCTGACGTTCTTCTGGGCACTTGGTCCAAGCCCGCTACAGGTCAGCCTGTAGATAGGAACGTGGCCAGACGCCACCGCCCGGCTCCGGGCGACCCTTGCTTCCTGTCCACCCACCCCCCATTAGCCTGGTCATCCAGGCCTCTAACTCCCAGACCGCATTCCTGACGGCTCCCCCTGATCGGGAAGGAATCCAAGAGGTACGAGCAATACGGGAAAAAGGTATTCTCCTCCCTGAGTTTAGGGCTGCGGTCAGTCAACACCGCGTGCCTCTTGGGCCGTTACACCCACTCTCTGTGGGACACGGTCGCGGACGTGCTGCCACAATGTCCGGTGGAGCACCGTACTCCATCCGGTGTGGGCTGGATACCACGGACTCACTAGGCAGAGCGATGGCAACGACGGTGGCGATTCGTCACCACGCCTGGTTGAGGTCCGCCAACTTTTCGGCTGATTTCCAAAACACCCTTATGGACATGCCGTTTGATGGCCGTCGCCTCTTTGGCGACAAAGCAGACCATGCGCTCGAGCGCTTTAAGGGCTCCGGGGCTACGGCCAAGTCCTTGGGCCTCTCGGCCCTCGCCAGGAAACGGCTGCTTTTCGCTCCTTTCGTGGCCAAGGAAGGGGCACCCCCACACGTCCTGCCAGCCACGGACCGCAGACTACCGTCCAGCGCGGTGGCGACGTGGAAACCGCTGTGGCGGCGGTCGGGAGCAATGGGGAGGCCAGTTCACACTTGCCCCTGCAGCTTCCGCTTGAAAACCCTTCTAGTCTGAGCTTTCAGGCCCATGTGACGCCAGTGGGGGGCAGGGTTCGCCATCACCACCTCCACTGGCGCACTGTCACATCGGACAGGTGGGTGTTGCAAACCGTCTGAAGGGGCTACTCCCTCCTCTTCGAGGCGACCCCTCCAGCCATGCCACCGCAGTACCACCGCGTGTCGGATTATCACTTGAGTCTTCTGCGAGAGGAAGTTACGGCCCTCTTGGCCAAGAGGGCCATCGAGCGCGTTCCTGGGACAGAAGTTACTCCCACTACTTTCTGGTACCCAAGAAGGGCAAAGGGGGCCTACGACCTATCTTGGACCTGCAGAACGTCAACGGCTTCCTCCGGCAGGAGAAGTTTAAGATGCTGACACTGGCTCAGGTCCTAGCTGCCCTGGACCCAGGAGACTGGATGGTAGCGTTGGACTTGCAGGACGCTTTTTTTCATATCCCCGTCCTGCCAGCCCACCGGCGTTACCTGTGGTTCACGGTTTGCCACGAGCACTTTCAATTTACCGTGCTCCCCTTCGGCCTTACCAGCGCCCCACGGGTGTTCACGAAAGTGATGGCGGTGGTCGCAGCTCATCTGCGCAGGTTGGGGGTTTCAGTCTTCCCCTACCTCGACGACTGGTTGTTGAAGGCGGACTCGACCCAGACAGTCGTCAGCCACCTCCAGACTACGGCCGACCTCCTGCACCTGCTGGGGTTCTCCATCAATGGGCCGAAGTCGCACCAGTGTCCCTCTCAGAAGCTTCTCTTCATCGGAGCGGTTCTGGACTCGGCGCAGTTTCGGGTTTATCCTCCCGAGCAGCGGGTTCGGGATATTCAGGCTCTGATTCCGATCTTTCAGCCGTTATCCTGAGTCTCGGTCATGTTGACGCTGCGGCTTCTGGGGCTGATGGCCTCCTGCATCCTTCTGGTGCGTCACGCCAGGTGGCGGATGCGGGCTCTGCAGTGGGACCTGAAGTTTCAGTGGGCCCAGCATCAGGGCAACTTGTCCGACCATGTCTTGATCTCGGAGGGCACTGCAAGACAGTTGCAGTGGTGGCTCACGGACCGCGATTGGGTCAGCGGTAGATTCCTCTCCCTACCCTAACCTGAGCACGTAGTTGTGACGGGCGCGTCCCTCCAGGGCTGGGAAGGCCACATGGGAGAGGCGGAGATCAGAGGCCTGCTCAACATAAACCTTCTGGAGCTGCGGACGATCCGGCTTGCACTGAAGGCATTCCTCCCCTCTGGGGGAGTGTAGTGCAGGTGTTCACGGACAACACCACCGCCATGTGGTACTGCAACAAACAGGACGGGGTGGGGTCGTGGACTCTATGCCAGGAGGCTCTGCTCCTCTGGCAGTGGCTGGAACATCAGGGCGTGACTCTGGTGGTTCAACACCTGGCAGGTTCCCTGAACGCCCGGGCAGACTAACTCAGCCGTCGGTGCATGATGGATCACGAATTGCGTCTGAACTCGGACGTGGCGCAAGGCCTCTTTCAGCAGTGGGGAGAGCCTTTGTTAGATCTATTAGCCGCAGAAGAGAACGCGCAATGTCATCAGTACTGCGCGTTGGAATTTCCAAGGCGGCACTCGCTCAGAGACGCTTTTCATCGCGAGTGGAGCTGCGGTCTGTTGTACGCCTTTCCGCCTATACCACTTCTGCCCAGAGTGCTGAAGAAGATCAGACGCGACCGGGCCCAAGTTATCCTTTTGGCTCCGGACTAGGCACAAAGATAAGGTATCCCGAGCTACTCAGCATGTCTGTGGATCCCCCGATTCGTCAGCCTCTTCAGGAGGACCTTCTGTCGCAGCAGCAGGGGATGGTCCTCCACCCGAACCTGTCCAGTCTCCACCTCCATGCTTGGAGATTGAGCGGCCACAGTTGAGGCCATTTGACCTGCCTCCTGAAGTTTGTGATGTGATTCTGGCAGCCAGGCGTCCCTTCACAAAGTCAGTATACGCCGGCAGGTGGAACAAGTTTGTGGCATGGAGCTTTTGATGGGGCGATTATTGCTAAAGACCATAAATTTAGTCTTGCTAATATTAATTTGTAAATCATTAACCCTGCAGAACTCATCAAATCTATTGAGTGCAGTCTGTAACCCTTTTCGAGTTTTTGAGAGGAGCAACGTATCGTCAGCAAAAATTAGCATCGGATACTTAGTTCCTCCCAAGGTTGGTGCATCTGTCGGGGTATCAACAAAGAACTCAACTACTTGGTTAATAAACAAGAGGAAGAGGGTAGGGGCCAGCACACATCCCTGGCGGACGCCGCGTGTTACTGGGAAGCTGTCAGTCACCTGCCCTTGCTTTCCCCATCTCATCCTGGCAAAATTGTCCTCATGTAATCTAATTACTAAGTTCAAGAGTTCTGGCGGCATGCCCATTGAATTAAAAGCGTTCCACATTTTCTCCCTGGGCACAAGGTCGAAGGCCGACTTGAGATCCACAAAGGCGGCATAAATTGCTCCTCCACCTAACAGGACAACCTTCCAGTACAACATAGTTAGTCTGAAGACCTGATCTATTGTACTAGTTCCAGATCTAAATCCGGCTTGCATTGGAGATAAAATGTTGACCTGTTCCATCCACCCCTGGATTCTTACAAGGATCATCCTAGCAGTTATTTTTTGGATTGTATCGATCAAGCTGATCGGGCGGTAATTACCCGGAACCGACCGGTCACCTTTTTTGAAAATGGGTAAGATCTCCGCCCCTTTCCAAGAGACTGGGATCCTTGCCCCTTTGGCAATGGCATTAATAAGCATAGGTATATAGGGGACCCAGATGTGTAAATTAATTTTAAAAAGGTCTGCCGGTATTGCATCCATTCCTGGAGCTTTTCCAGATTGTACCGCACTGAGTGCCAGCTCTGCTTCGGAATAGGTAAAAACTAGGGAAGGGCAAGAGTTGGAGGATGGAGATACTACCTTCGTGTGTTCTATGCAATGCTCTGTGTTTGAAGCCCTGAACTGGGAGGAATAAAAAGACACCCACTCAGCAGGAGGAACATGGTTAATGGGAGTTCTGGAGTCAGGATTCAGGCCCCACTTAACGGTTTCCCAAAACTTGATTTGATTGGATGATTGGCATGCTGTGAGGAGCTCTGACCAGAGCTGCTCATCCCATTCTTTCTTGGCGGCCCATTGGGCTCTTTTATATAATTGCAGCGCTGTTTTAATGTCACTGGTAACACGAGTTTTAATCGCCTTAATCAAACTGCTATGTGCTTCCCTGCAGCTCTTATTGTACCATGTGTTTTGTTGACCTGATAACCTTTTCTTTCTTTGGGTTAAATGGTTGCGTTAGTAGGATTTTGAGTTTTGAAAAGCACTGGTCATGGAGGTCGCTAATCTGAGAAGTGCCCCCCGAGGGATGTGGGAGGGCTTTCATGTGTTTTAGTGTAACCAAGACTTCCTTTTCTATACCGTTAAGTATGGAGGGGTCTTCAACTACCCTAGACCATCTAACTCTTCTTCTGTCATTTGTCAAAATGGCTTCAGACGTTAGACAAAGATTTTTAGGAGGTTCGCCTCTATCCCCTTCAAACTTCAAGTTTAACGAAAGGGGGTTGTGGTCGCTCTCTGGTCGAGCCACAACCTCCATGTCAATCAGCAATGACCAGAATTCTATTTTAATTAAAATATAGTCTATTCTACTCGTACTGACCCCATTATTAAAGGTGGGATGTCCTGCCTTGTCAGATTGCGTGCGCCCATTTACTGCTCTGAAACCTCGTTCCAGACACAGCCCTAGTCAGAGAAGTGCCGCTTCTGTAGCCTTCACACCCTTATCTAAAAATAAAGGCGGAACGTCCCAAACAGCATCTTCCACTACCCCCATGTCCTTGCACACACTAAGCAGTGGTTCAAATGAACAATTTAGATCCCCGGCTATAAAAATGAATTTATCCCTACCTATTTCATCAAGGAGCAGATCTAAATCATCCATGATAATCTGCCTACGACCACCTGGGCGTCCACGGGCGTAGATATTTATAATTACTATATCCTGTTTGTCTGCCCTACTAAGCTTGATTCCTAATAGGTCAGGATTAGCCACTGTAAGTTCGATCGGTCTATACCCAAGACCACTAGTCCTCCGGAGGCTCTCACTTTGGGGCCCTGGATCGCCGGTTTGAAAAAGTTCAGATACCCTGATCGGTATGTGGGGTCAGGGGCCCAACTCTCCTGGAAGATAATGATATCAAAGGAATCTATAAAAACTGCCCAATCCTCTGAATCAATTCGACCCTTTAATCCCGCTATGTTCCATGAGGCAACCTTAAGCGATCCAATTAGGCTAGGAGATGGAGTAGACTCCAGGGCACCCAATTCCTCCTCGGTAGATGTAACTAGTCTCAATGGAATGTCAGGTAGCTGTTTAGGTGAATTTGGAATTACGGTGTCATTTCCTCTCCCTGGAACACCCTCATCAGTACCCTGATCTAAATCGTAACCCACCAAGTTGGTACTTTTGGCTTCAGTACATAAGTTAACTAACCCTTTGACAGGATACAGTCAGTCAATTCCCTCAAGACCAGACAAGGATTCGAACCGATTGGACAAACAGGAGTAGAAAGGGGAGTTGGGTCCCCTCTCTGCCATGTTCCTCCCTACATATCTATGCATTGGAATGCAATTGGGAAGACGAACACCTGGTCTCTTAGGATAAAAATAGTTCAAACCCAGGGATTGCACATCCCCCAACCTCCCAAACCTTGCCTCTCTACGAAGTCCTTCTTGCAATAGCCCACCCAATCTACTCTGCGAACAGTCAAGATCTTAGTTGAAGAAGAGGGTGGGAGGGGACGATTTTTATTGAACCAAAAGGGGACTTTATTCATAAGGTCACCATGGGATTCAGAATGGCCCTCCCTAAGAGGTGCGACGCCTGTAAGAACAATAGTATAGGGCGTAGCATCTATAGGTAAGTCCGCTGGTGGTGGTCCCCTTTTCGATACTTTCCTTGGAGGTTGGGTGGAATTGGTATTTACACGTCCGGCTGCAACACCGGAGATCCCTGTTGGTTGGGGGGGGAGGTTTGGGCACACCCTTGTTGGGGGTCTGGGCCTGCGTGTTGGGTACTATTTTAGAGGAACTTGGCTGCACCGAGCCATTAGATTTAGAACTAGCCTTCTTATATGTTAGTGGGCGAGCCACAGTGGTAATGGATGGTTTGGGAACAGCACAGATGTTTGGACCCTCTCCAGAAGGATTACTATGGGACTGCTATTTTAGAGGAACTTGGCTGCACCGAGCCATTAGATTTAGAACTAGCCTTCTTATATGTTAGTGGGCGAGCCACAGTGGTAATGGATGGTTTGGGAACAGCACAGATGTTTGGACCCTCTCCAGAAGGATTACTATGGGACTGCCTAACATAAGAGGGAGCCTGGGTGGAACAAGGTTTATTCCCCTGGGTCTTAGTATTACTAGCAGTGGCAGAGGCCTGTGATGTAACTTGGTCGTCCACCAATTGTTTAAGTAAGCAGGAATTGGTGGTTACAAGAGTCTCTAGACCATCTAATTTTAAGTTCATCAACCTGGTTCTTTCCAGGACCGGTAGCAAAAGTGTCTTGAAGAGAACCTCCATTTTAGCAAGTATATCGATGTCACTGCTACCCATACTTATAGGGCAAAGGTTCGGGACCCCTGTTGGAGCAAAGAGAGGAGTATCATGGTCACTAGGAGGCAAGGTGTTTTTAGAGCCACTAGTTGCGTCATGGTTATTAGCCGTCAATGGCTGACTAACCATTTTAGGTATTTTAGACACACCCCCTCTCTGACGTTCCTTGTTCCGCTTCCTTTTACCAGGAAGATTATTATGCGGGGATTCCTCTTCAGTTGAAGAGACTAATAGGGATGGGCTATTAGACAGCACACTATCTTCCCCCCCACTCCCTAGTGTATCAATATTGTCGAAGTCAATGCTACAATGTGGCGACGAAGGTCCTTCGACTCCACAATGAACATCAACCACGACAGGAATGGTATTAGAACTTACAGCAGGTAAAGGTGGGGGTAATGGACTGGTGGCAGAAGCAAGTGGCCCCAAAGATGAGCGTTTCCCATTGACAAGATCTATTGATAGCCTTTTCTCTACGAAGGCTATCTCTTTCTCCAGTATTCCTGTGGCCTTGGTGATAAAGGCATCCAAAGGACCAGAAACCACCCCTTTAGACGTCTGCAGGGTAACAGAACGGTCTTTACCCTACCGTAGAGGCATACTGTATGTGTAACGCTCTATGCAGGGGAATAGATAATATAGATGGAATAAGGAGGGTACTTAGACACCAACTCAATATACCTAGTCAGAAAATAAAAAGTAAGCAAACAAATAACCGTGACCAAGGCCCTGGGGGATTGGCCCAACCCAACCACGGCCGACCACGGGCGGCCACAGACTGCCCGCCCTTGTCCCGGGCTTCTCCCGGTCGCTCCCGCGCAGCGGGACTGGTCAGCCAATTTATAGGTCTATGGGTAAAGGGGAGGGGCAGGCAGGGAGAGTAGCCCAGGTGCTGTTAATCCGGGCGGCGGCGCTTCTGGGAAAGGTAGTCCCAGGCCCGCGCTCGCACTCTGCTCGCAGCCCTGCTTGACCAGCAGCACACCTCCCAAACAGCAGGCAAAAGTCAGTGAAAATCGGCAGGCAACCCAGCGATGCGGGACCTGCGAAGCGGGTTCCGCGAGAAGTAGGTGAAATTCGCTATAACACACAACCAAGCGTGCTCCAAGGGTCCTCAGCAAAGCGTCCCAAAGATAAACCAAAGGCTGGGGTTTTTGAAGCAGATGGGGAGGGGCAGGCAGGGAGAGCAGCCCAGGTGCTGTTAATCCGGGCGGCGGAGCTTCTGGGAAAGGTAGTCCCAGGCCCGCGCTCGCACTCTGCTCGCAGCCCTGCTTCACCAGCAGCACACCTCCCAAACAGCAGGCAAAAGCCCGTGAAAATCGGCAGGCAATCCAGCGATACGGGACCCGCGAAGCGGGTTCCGAGAGAAGTAGGTGAAATTCGCTATAACACACAACCAAGCGTGCTCCAAGGGTCCTCAGCAAAGCGTTTAACTCGTATTTCTTTCTTCTGAGTTCGCTCAGGATATCTGTGTTTGCGTTGTTTGCAGTGTTTCCGATATGTTTAGTTTCCAGTTGTTTAATTTCTATTTCTAGTTGTTCTAGTTGTTCTCTTGCTTCCCTGTCCCTCCTTTCCTTTATTTCTATCAGTGTTCCTCTTATGGTAGCTTTCAGGGCGTCCCATAGGCTTTTTGGATCTATGTCTGGAGTGTTGTTTACTGTTATGTAATCTTTGATGGCCTTCTTGATTTTGGTTTTATCTTCCTGTTTGGCAAGGGTTATGTTGTTGAATCTCCATCTGCGAGTGATGTGCTCATTGTGTTGGCCCGTTAGCTGACGGCTAATGCATGAGTGGTCTGAGACCGTTCTTGCTGCGATGTCCGTATGTTCTATCATGTGTGTGTGAGCTTAAGATAAGGATGTAATCTATTCTGCTATAAGAGTTGTGTGGGTTGGAGTAAAATGTGTAGTCTCTAGTGTCTGGGTGTTGGAGTCGCCATGGATCTGATTGATCGAATATGTTGCACAAGTTTTTTAGAGTGTTGTGGGATGTTTGGGACGTGTGTTTGTGCTTGATTGCCTGTCTAGGGTGTGGTCTAGGACTAGGTTGAAGTCGCCTGCAACAATGTTCATGTCATTTGTTTGGTTTGTTTCTAGCTGTTTAGTCAACAAACAAGCTCTTGGGGACAACCCTATCTTTAGGATCACAAAGTAAGCGCTGCTCAAAGTTGACCAGAAGCTCGAAAATAGTGTAAAGAACTCACACTGAGAAGCATTCTGGGCAAACCCCAAGATCAAATACAAGGGGAAGCCACTCAACATAGAAGCATGGAGAAAAGCAGGAATTTTGTTCCCAGCTCAACTCGAGACTGATGGAAAACCACACCCCTTCAATAGCCTGAAAACAAAGCATGACCTCCCTGACATAGCTATACAACCTCCTAGCAATAAAAACAGCACTAACAAAATCTAAGTTAGCCAAACACAAGCCATCAATCTTCCAATACATGGAAACCATTAACAAAGCGAGGCGCCTAACCTCACTCCTATATAAACTCCTCCGTCCTGTATCTACCAAGCTCAACGCCAAACATTCCAACTACTGGGAAACCCAAATGGTCTCCAAACTCGCAGAAAGAGAGCTAGAATCCCTTTGGGAATCTCCCTCAAAAAACATGATATCCCCAGTGCTGGCACAAACTAAATTCTGACTACTTCACCAGGCGCACTGGACACCAGCCCATCTCGCCTCAATGGGCATAAGAGACAGCGACTCCTGCTGGAATTGCGGTCTGGAAAGGGGCGACCTAGCACACCTAATCTTTCACTGCACTAAGGTAAAACATTTCTGGAACAAGGTACTCGATTTCACAACTAAAACCCTAGAATGTAGCTTTTTTATTTTTTTATTTTTTTTAAAACCTTTATTATGACCAGAAGAGGTTACACAGCTTTGTTGCCTACAACCTGAATGATCAGGCCGGCAGCTTCTGTATTGGCTTGAAAATGTAATTAGCCGTAGGGGGCAGTTAGTCTGACACAACAAGCCGCCTACATCCCATCAGGGCCGGCCGCGAAAAAGGCCATTTGGTTGCTGCATAAGGAAGCATTTGCAAAATATCAGGAATAACAATGAATATAGGAAATAGAATGCTTGAGGTTTCACAGTTTTTTCATTTTTTCTCCCTTTTTGCTTCAACTAAATCAACATAACCTTAACCAAAAAATCTGACATACTAAGCGGTTTATATCAGGCTGCTTTACTTCCTGTAAATCATCCCACCTGTTGCATCATAAACTACAGAGGGAGTATGGGAACGGGTTAGGTGCAGTGGACACTACTATGTGTAACGTGTATGTCAAGTGGGTCCCAGGGCATGTGTCCAATCAGCTAAGTAGCTCATAAAATTAGGACTGTCACGGGGGGCGACCCTAAGGTGAGATTGGAATGCAGGTCCCAAACTACGCAGACGAGTTACATTGGTCTGGGAGGGTAAGACAGGGGGTCTCAGTGTGTAGGGACATAGATGGAGTTTTGTACGGAAGGTGTGGTAAGCGTATTGGAGAGGAAAACATCTTACAAGACCTCTTAGGGGGGAGGTGCTGCAGCTAGTGTTAGAGGAGTCGTCTCACGCCCCGTCTCATCGTCATCCGACTGAGAGTCGGCTTGCAGTCGTTGAAGGTATGCAGTAAGCGGACCCCCTATGTCCTTGGGCCTCGATTTGTGTGGAAGTAATTCCGTGTAGTTGTGCAGCTGGTCTTGCCATTTAGTCATGACGGTAAGCCATTCTTTGAACTTGGGTGCTCGGCCACGTCCCCATCGGCATGCTACATGGCGCTTTGCCAGGAGGAGGCCAAGCGCAAAAAATTTACGATGTGCGATCAGGTCGGAGCAGGCCTGCCCCAGTAGCGCGATCTTCGGGCAGGGTGATACAGGTACATCAACCATTGCGGACAAGGCCTGAAATACCTCCTCCCATAACAAGGCCACCGCTCGGCATGTACATGCAAGATGGAGAAAGTCTGCACCCACGGCCTTGCAGCGTAAACATCTGTCGTTATCCCGGAGGTTAAAGCGGTGCAGTTTGGCCGGAGTGTAATAGAGCCTGTGCAGGAACTTATAATGGACCAGCCGGAGGCGCGTGTTTCCCGTAACCGCTGTAGTATGCGCACAGCTTTTCGTCCCACTGGTCATCAGACATAGGGGCTCCTAGATCAGCGTCCCAGTCCTGCCTAGCTCGAAGGAGAGGAGGGGATGAGGCGGCCTGTGTATGTTTATAGAGCATAGAGACCACGTGCTTCGGTGTGTCGGATTGAAGCAACAGGTGGAGGGGTTGGACTGTATCCGGCTCGTCTGGGAAGGCCGGGGTGACCGCCATGACTCCCTGCCTCAGACGCACCTACAGGAATGTATCCATGACAGAGGGGGGATTCATCACCGAAGAATTGCGCTGACGTGCGGAAACTACCTTGTAAGTATAGGTCCCCCCATGTGTGGAATGCTAATCTTGCGAGTAGTTTACGGCCAATTTCCTCGCAGGTCATGCTAAGCCGTGGGTCATTCGCTAGGGTCATGAGTGGCGAGTAAAGGAACGTCGTCCCAATGGCCACCGCCAAGTGCCTCCAGGCCAATACTGTACAGTCGACTGTAGACGGGTCACGATCAGTGAGTTTAGCCTCTGAGTAGAGGTAACCCGAAGGTTGCATCGGTCTCATATAGCCGTCTTCGACTGCAAGATGTGTCATGAAGGGGGGGGGGCGAAGCCAGTACGCGGCAAAGTGACCTTGCGCACAGTCGTAATAGCGCCGAAAGTTAGGTACGTCGAATCCGCCTTGATGGTACGGGAGCATTAGTGACTGTAAGCTCATTCGGGCCTGTTTCCCACCCCAAATGAGTCGCGACATTAGCGAATCTAATGTACGAAAAAAGTGCGCACCTGGGTTATATGGTATGTTCGTGAAGAGGTATAACAGTTTTGGCCGAACAACCATTTTAATAAGTGAGATACGACCCGCCATGGATAGTGGGAGGTGAATCCATCTAGTGACATTGTCCGTCAGTTTGTCTATGACTTTCCCATAGTTGGCCCTGATGAGCGCGTCGCGTTTTCTAGTCACCGTTATACCTAAATATTTAATCTCTTCCGCTTCCCAGATCAGGGGGAAACTGCGTCGTTTTGTCGGTGAGCGGAAATAGGGCAGATTTAGACCAGTTGATTTGTATGCCCGAAATTCAACCGAATCTAGTAATTTCACGCAGCAGAGGGTTCAAGTTCTCCTGAGGTTTATGTACATAGAGGGTCATGTCGTCAGCATATAGTGCTATGAGTAACTGCCTGTCTGGGTAGATGAGAGAGCAGTGATTGTGGTGTTGGCGCAATTTGGCCGCCAGGGGTTCGATTGCGATAGTGAATAGGACAGGGGATAATGGGCATCCCTGTTGTGTGCCGCGGTGTATTTCGAAGGGAGCCGATCGTGACCCATTTAGCACCACTGAGGCCTGAGGCTGCCGGTACAATAGCCGAATCCAATCAAGGAAACTGAATGGAAAACCCATTCTCTCCAGGAGCGCCAACAGGTAGTCCCACTCCAGCGAATCAAACGCCTTCGTGGCGTCGAGAAAAATTGCGGCAGCCTCACAGTTAGGGGTAATGTCCTGTATTACCGCGTGGAGGGTACGCAAATTATGGGACGTCGCGTGATTCGGGACAAAGCCCGCCTGGTCCGGCAGTACCAGTCTTTCTATTAACAGATTGAGGCGCGACGCCAGGACCTTAGCCAGAATTTTAACGTCCGAGTTTAACAGAGAAAGGGGACGATACGAATCACAGGATTCGGGTGGCTTGCCCGGCTTCAGCAGTGATGTTATTAGTGCCTCCCGCATGGTGGTCGGCAGAATATTTTCTTCCAGGGCCGTATAATACACTTGTTGTAAGATTGGGGCTAAGATATGCATGTATGCTTTATAAAAATCAATTGGTAATCCGTCAGAGCCCGGCGATTTACCCGATTTCATGGACATTATGGCGTCGGTTATTTCTTTCAACTCTATTATATGATGAAGAAATTTCTGCTGGGAGGGGCCTAACCAAGCGAGCGCAGTGTCTGCCAAGTATGTGTTCAGGTTTATTGGGATGGTTCTATGGGAGGTGTATAATGCAGAGTAATGCTCAGTGAGAATCCTGATCTGGTCCGGCAGGTTTCTGTGTGGGACATTGTGGTCGTCAAGTAGGGTAGTGATGTAATTTTGATACCTAGGGGGGTTAACGGCGGAAGCTAGCGCTTTGCCCGGCCTGTCCCCTTCCCCATATATACGCGCAGCAAAAGGTTTCCCCCGGAACCTGCATTCCTTTTCTGAAAGTTCTGCGTATTCATTAAGTTTGTCTCGAAGTTTGACTTTGACCGAGTGTCCCTGCGTGGGGTCACCTATATCTCTCTCTAATTGCTTCAGTTCAAGTTCCAATTTTCGCAGCTCATCGCGCAGGGATCTAAGGACACCACCCCCTTTAGCAATACACCAACCCCTCACCGTGACTTTGAAGGCCTCCCAAACCGTGGTAATACTGGACACAGACGATATGTTGCGGTCAAAGAAATCCTTTATGTCCTGTTCTAATTCCACCTTGAAGGCCGAGTCCGTTAGATGCGCCGGGTTGAGTCGCCAATTTAAGTAGGGGGAGGCATCAAGGGGGATGTGCAGGGTCACTAATACTGGGGAGTGGTCTGAGAAAGTGCGCGCTAGGTGGGTAGCTTTAGTAAGCCAAGGGGAGAGCCCGGCAGTACAAAGGATGTAGCCCAATCTTGCCCAAGTAGAGTGCTCCGCTGAGTGGTGTGTGCCTTGCGCCTGTGTGGTGTGTATATGTCTCCAGGTGTCTATCAGGCGATGTTCCTCCACTATTTCTGACAGGGTGCGCTGCGTTCGAGTATAATGCACAGCTTGAGGGTGAGATCTATCCACAGACGGCTAAAGTGCAGTATTGAAATCCCCTCCCAGTATGACGTGTGCGATCCCCAGTGATTGAATCTTACCCCACAATGTTAGGAGGGATGCGGGGTCATCTGTGTTAGGCCCGTAATAACATGCAAAAAGTATAGTGTGTGAGTATAATCTGCCCCATCCAATGCAATATCTGCCCTCCGCATCTGATTCAGTACCCGCGGGTGTGAACTGCAAACCCCGTTTAACAAGGATTGTGACCCCCCTAGCATAATTGGAATACGATGAGAATACTCTACTGGATGCCCAGCGGGATGCAAACAGTGGGGTACCACCTGGGCCTAAATGTGTTTCCTGGAGCATAGCAATGGAGATCCCCTGTCTGTCTAAGTATCCTAGGATCTGTCTCTTTTTCCTTGGGTTATTTAGTCCCCGTACATTCCACGAAACTAGCTGCAGCTGTTGGATTGAGTGCGTGTCAGCTACGTCCCCCATCCCAACCAACAGGAAAATGTGCTATACTCAAGTAGGACAATACAGAGAACACAAGAGTCAAGGGCGGCAGCGTATCTAGCAGTCCTGACATGTAGCCCAGTTTCTGCAACCCAAACTCTTGCCAGAGCCATTATAACCATGTGCACTGAATGTCGGAATTCCCTCCCACCCACACCGGCTACCCCAAACCGCCGGGAAAGTAGCACCCACCCACCTACCCTTGCCAAAAGAAACAGTGAAAAACAACATCTCATTAACATAAAGAGCAATACGCATAACCCTACCCTCAGGGGGGAGGGGAAATGTAGGGGTTCGCCCATTGGGGGTCAGAACTAGGGGCACCAGACCCGCCCACCACCTCCCTTCTTTCACCTACGCACGACCGGGTAACCCCAGTCAGTTCATGTGGGACGGAGGTGGGTGACCGAGCACACAATGAGCCAGGAGACCAGCAGAAGTTTTAGGAGAGACCAGGAGGGTCACCTGGCTGCACATGGGGGAAACTACACATTCTCAGTAAGCAAGGGCTGCGCTGTCACAGGACCCAGCAAGTCAGTGCATTGAATCAGTGTTGCTGTGACATTGGTGATGTTGACCTGGAGCGATGGCAGGACGATTTCCCTTCGTGTCCGTCTTTCCTGCGCTGTTTTAGGAAATCTTCCACCTGCTGGGGGTTCTGAAACAGGAGTTGCCTGCCCTGATAGGAGACTTTTAGTTTTGCAGGGTATAGCCTGGCATATGGGAGCTCCTGTGCTTGTAGCTTCCTTTTTACTCCGGCGAATTTGCGTCGAGCCTCCTGAACAGAAGGGGTAAAGTCAGGAAAAAAGGACAGTACTGCATTGCTATGGTGTATGGTGCCCAGTTCTCTCGCGCGCCGCAACACTGCGTCACGGTCTCTGTAGTTCAAAAAGCCCGCGATAATGGGCCTTGGCTGGGATCCGGGGGGGGGGGGGTCGGGCCGCCAAGGATCAGTGGGCCCTTTCCACTATTAGGTGAGGGGAGAAGGAGTCTATTCCGAAGAGTTCGATGACGAGGTTTTCAACAAAGGGCTCCATTTTCCCGGTGTTGGTTGATTCTGCCAGGCCTAAAATGCAAACGTTATTGCGGCGAGACCTCGCCTCCAAATCTTCGTTCTTGTCCGCAATGATTTTAAGCAGCCTGTCCATCTGAGTGACCTGCTTAGAGGAAGATGCAGCCCCGTCCTCCAACGTTGAAATCCGGTCTTCGGCTTCATTAATGTGCGTGTCGTGTTGCTCTAGCTTAGATACCACGCTGTCCATGCGCGCATTAATGGTATAAATCTTGGAGTCTATGGTCGAGAGGCTTTGTTTCATACCCAGCAGGAGGGTTTTCCAGTCGTCCTCCGGCGGGGCCGGCGTGGTGGGGCTGCCTCCGTCCTCCGGCGTCGTTTTGGACGTTTTCTTGGCCTCAAACGGAATTTTAGACTGCCTTGCGTCACTGCGGCCCATGTCTCTTCTTGGCGTCCGCGACGCAGTGGGAGCAACTGCCGCCAGATTTTAGGAGGGTGAAGCAGATGGGGGGGGAGGTCAGCACTGTCCAAGTTTTATATCCAGGTGCAGGCAGTAAAGTAGCGTACACGCCTATCCCCAGTCAGGCAGAGAGGCGGGGGGGGGCAAGGACAGAGGTGCCGCAGCCAGAGCGGAGGAGCAAGTGTGGGTCGCAGTGTAAGCGTAGGCCGCGACGTTATAGCCCCGGGTTCGGGACACAATCACCAGGGTCACTTATGCGGGAGAGTGTTGTGCAGGCCCTTCGCACTCCCCCGGGAGGCGTTATGCAGCAGTAGGTCAAAAGCGCTGGACGCGGGCCCCCCGTGGACCGATGTCCCACACGGAGGTCCCGAACCGCTCTGTGGTTGAGCGCCTGTAGGCCGGAGCGACCATGGGCCGCTCCCGGAGAAGGAGAAGCCCCAAGCAAGTAATCACAATGGCCCAGCGGGGGGGGGGGGGGGGGGGGGAGGGGTTTGGGGGGGGGTCGGCAGGCACTTCAGCAGACACGCAGCATTAAACAAGAAGGGAGGTGGTGTCCACCCGGCCCCCTCAGGAAGAGTCAGCAGGGCTCCAAACATGTACTTGTAGGCCCCAAGGGCCTCGCCACGTGGGCAATGGGGTAGGCGCGCCCTCAGCAGCCCGCAATCCTCGGCGGACAGGCCAGGTCTCTGAGCGACGCGGCGGCAGGCAGCAGGTACCGATCCCCAGCTCCGCTCCCCGCAGCTTAAACGTCCCGCTCCCCCGGTATTAAAGCACGTCCAGAGGCTCCACACGGGAAGCGCCTGTAGGGTCCCTGCCAATATCAGGGCGTTCTCTCCCCCCCAGAACCGCTCACCGCAACCAGGGTCCAGGAGGGTCCAGCGCCGATCCCGTCTTCGCCTCGCCTTCGCACCGTCACAGGTGCCCGCAGCGCCAGGGGGAGAGGCAGGTCGCCGTCTGCTCCGCGAGCAGGCCTCCAATCCCCGGAGTCGCCTGGCCCATCAATCCGCCACCGGCCGCAGGCTCACCAGGATTTCAGCGCGGCGCGGGCTCTCCTGCAATGATTTCCGCCCCAGAGCGCTCCTCAGCCGCAAGTCGGGTATCGCTGGATTCAGCGCGGTGTCCCCGATATTTTGGGAAGACCAGTATTGAGGTCTGGCTGGTCAGGATAGTTGAAGGAGGGGTTAGATTGCCCGGTCAGGCAGGAGCCTCACTCCAGTGCGGCCATCTTGGTCTGGCGCCACCTAGCGCCCCCCCAACCCTAGAATGTAGCTTAAAGCAAACATTTGCCACTACTGTCACAGCACACATCACACAGGAACTAGACACACACGAAGACAGATACATGCTAGACTTCCTTCTCACCACAGCGGTCAAAATACTGTTAACTAAATGGAAAGACACCTCCAAAGCCACTTTCAAGGAATGGCTAAACTGGGTGACCTTTCTCAGGGGTGCAGCCAGCACTGCACTTAGACACACACACCAAGGAGGCACCCAAACAGAGGGATGTGGTTGAAACTGGACAAATTCCTAGACACCTACAATCCCCCATAAACAACGAAGACCGGTCTTACAAACCAGACCAGCCCAACGCAGCTTCAATGGCCTGGCGCTCTGTAACCAAAACAACCACCAGGCACGTAAATGTTCTATGTTCCAACTGGAAACACGCCCAACCGCAACAACCTATGTTTTTTATGTAAAATGTGATCCTGATCATGAGGGGCAGACAAAGAAGAAAAGACTGATAAGACACCCAGAGCCACCCTCTACTGCCAACTGCATAACCTGCTATATGTCATCTGTCTTGTGTTTTTTTTTGTAATATGTAACCTGTAAATACCAATAAAAAAATATTAAAAAAAAGAATTTCCTGACTTCCCAGGATCTTGCCACTGGCCATGTCTGGATTCGCCACCTTTTGAGGCTGGTTGGACTGGGTTGGCCGGACGAGTGCCCCCTACCTCGACCGGCTGAGACAAAAACACGGGGGTTGAAGATTATTTTAATTGAGGTTTGAGCCTTGTCTAAGGATTTGAATGTATTGACAAACTTGCCCAGTTCTTTTATAAATGGGTCTCCGAACAAATTCCCTTGGGCTAACGCCCCCTCCTCCGATGTGGAGAGCTCACCCAGTTTGGGGTCAATCTTAATAAGGATTGACTTGCGCCTCTCTGTGAAAATCGCGCAGTTTGCATTTCCCAAAAATAATATCACCCGTTGGGCCCAGTTGGACAGTATCTCTGGGGATATGAGTGAGCCATATCCATTATTTTAGCCAGGGGGGTCGACGACATCCCGAAGTTTGTCCTGGCATGACCGCCAGGAGCGATCAATCCCTTTTTTGGGGATTTCGTACAAATTTTGCAAGAAAGGTGGCCATCGTGGTATCTATCTCTGGTGTTGTGGCCACTTTCCCTTCCAGGGCAGGCCGGGGACATTCTGCTTTGAGGCAGCCCCTCTCCTTTATTTAACAGCTTCCTGAGGCGACTGAACATGTAGACCGCCACCTTGGGAGCCGAACACTGTTCTGCTGACCTAGGGTGCAGGATATCGTCTGGGTTTAATAGATCTTCGTGGGTGGTTACTTCGGTGTCCGCAGGGAGGTCAGACACTCCCAGGGAACTAGACGTCGGGCCCCATGGTCTAGAACCATCTCCCTCCCCCTCTGAATTGTTGGATGAATCATCTCAGTCTCCTAAGTCCGTCCGTGGCGAAAAAACAGGTGTCACCCCCGAGGAACCTGATGTCTGGGTGTCTAGAATGGGTTGGGCATCTAGAAAGGCCTTTTAAAGGCGTGCTAAAGCATCTAAATCAACCCCAGGGTCTTCTGTGCATTTGCGCTTTTCTATATTCTGAGGAGGGTCGCATGGTGGGTTAGCCGCTTGTCCTGGAGGTAGGGGGGCTAGGGGCCCGTGAGGATCTTCACTCGTTGTGAGGGGCTGCTGACACTGCGCCTGGAGTGCAGTTAATTAATTCTCCAGGGGAGCCACCACTTGCGTCAACGCCCTCAGGATGGATGCGTCTATGACCTCGCAAAACTGGTCATCAATAGGGAGGTAAGTAACCACTTCAGTTTCTGTATAATGCCCAGCTTCCTCGTATTCCATGAGGGTAATGTTTATTAAGGGGAAAACTCCCACTTAATAGGAGGGTCTAGAATCTTAAAGACCATTTTGTGTAGGTATCACAATAATTGTAGGGACTGCCCCCTTATGTTCCTTTGGGGTCTTACCCCGCAGAGTGTTATTCCCTTCAGGCACCGGCTCATTATGGTGTCAGAACAACACGCGAGTGAAAGCCAACTAACTTTGTCGTGTAGCACCGCTCGTTAAACAGACAACACACGAGTGCAAGCAACAATTCTTCAGCTTGTGTGTGTCACTTTCAGCCCTTAGACGCGCGCGCGCTCCTGTCAAACTCCCTGCGATGTCAATTGCAGCAACAACATGTCAGCTCCTAAGAAAGAAGCTGACGTGTTCCTGCCCCCCGGCGTGGGGGTGGAACGCGCTGTGCCCACAAGCGTTAACGCGTGTCCCGGCCTGTCACAAGACCGCACCGTGTACGAGCCTCAAAGAAAACCAGCCGCTAAGGAGCAAGGACTCACACGGCTAACACCTATCAATTACGGTACAATGACACCACAGTAATAGGAGCGGCAGCAGAGCGCGAATCCCCGCAGCTCTGACTTTACTAAATAAACACAGGAGAAAACAAGCATTTGCAATGCAACAGGTCTTGCATTTGCGAGAGTATGAGATATTGGCACTGTAAATGACCATGCCTTTTAATTATGTGTTTTTCAAAACTGCTAAATCAAAGGCATTGTTATTTACAATTTCAATACAGTTAACTCTGGCTAATGCGACGCCTATTGCATTGCAAATGCTTGTTAAGAAGCTTTAACCGTCATTATTTGTGATCTGTTATTTGCAGTCTTCATGGACCATTGCTACTGCTTTTATAAGAGGTTATTATACTGGCTTTCAACAAATAAGCATACTCCCTTTTATTTAGACAAATTAAATCTGAAGATGGTAAAGAAACTTAATGTTGGCTCACATTTTGGCCATTGCATTCAAAGTATGTTGAAGTAGAATCTACTATGTACACCTTTAGCAGGCTAAACTGAACTTATTTCATATAAATCTGAGGAGGGCATTAAGATTCTTTTTTCTTTTTAGTGCCCTAACAGCATGTAGTCCAGCCCTGGCATCTAAGATCTTGCATAGAATTATAAGGAGATACTATTTTCCTTGACCATTTTCTCCACTTTCTTTAAATGGAAGGAATTTTATCGCTGTTAATAATTTCATCCACAGAAGTTGCTTATTGTCGGTGTGGTGACTGTTTTTTATATCGTTTGGGAACTTGTTCTAAATCATGGTGGAAACTCTCAAACTGACATATCCCTCACTGCACCTAGTTTGTTTTCCTGCATTGTCAGCAAAGTTCTCCATTCATTAATTTCCTTACTGTCCAGTAACTTAAAAAAAAAAAAACTTAATTTAACATTTGTTATATCACATAGAAAGGATATGGGTGGCATCTGTCAAAGTCATTGCCATATATAAAAATGAGATGGAGCATATGCCCTGCCCCCGTAAAATGTATTTTTACGTTATATCAGCAGGAGTGTTGGAAAATCTGAAGCTCAGTCTCCCTTCACCCCAACCCTAATTTTAATGACCTGGTTGTGGCTGACTAAGCAAAGGGGATAGTTGGGGTGAGGGGCTTGGCGAGGAGAAATTAACCTGTTTTTTTGCCAAGTTTGACTGCGGGTTATCACGATAAGGTCAAAACCTCGAATATATCCCGATAAGCTGACAATGTTCTCCGAAGAGACCCCCACCCAACAAAGAGGCTTAGTATGGAAAACAATGTGCACACCTTTAACCCAGACTCATGCACGAAAGGGGTATTTGTCAGCTATTGACAATAAATACTCTTGTTCATTTGTTCGTCTGTTCGCTTAGCCCTGTGGCTTCCAGTGCTCTCTGTCCAAGGGAGAAGGTTATAGGAAACAAGGGAACCCGAAGGTAGTACACTAGGGACCTTGTTTTTCGGCATCGAAACGTCGTCGACACAATAGGATCATATGTACTGAATATGCTTGTGAATGCTATGTACAACGGCCACTCAAACTACAATCAAGTCTGTTCACTGACTAGAAGTATACAGACCGATTTGCTCGCTCTTGCCTATACTTGTTGTTTTGTCCTGCTCACTGTAGGTCACGGGCTGTGCCCCCTTGACATTACTTTCTGATTGTGTGCATCGCCAAATAAATTCCTGTCCGGCTGGACAAAGGACATAAATACTATTCCAGTTTGTGTCTATTCTTACCCTGATCCCCCAAACTACTAGGGTCCACTGTTTTTTGTAATAAGTCCAAGGGAGAAGACCAGTTTTAAAAATCTGAAAGAAACAGGTTAGTGTTAGATTCCTTACCTTGAAATATCCCCAAGCGTCAGACTGGATCCGTAAAGTTTTCGTCAGCAGTACCCCTGCGCATCGGTAGGTGTCGTCTGCGACTCCGCGTCCGTCGTCGTGATCGCCGGGATGACGTTGTCGGAGTACTTAGACGCCACCCTCGCGCGCTGACGTCCGTTCTCATTTTTTTCGCGCCAGCAAGCGCGGATACGGGAAGAGCAGTAAGTAGAGGCATTCGAAAAAGAATTCGAAGAAGCGTCATCGCTCTTCCAACTCCCCCCGACGCTCTCGCAACACGGCCTGGAGTTCGGGCGGCACCACCCGTGTGGCTCCGCTGGAGCCGCAGGTGCTGCTTCCAGCTATATACCCGCCGGTCCCTGGGCTGCACGCGATGCCAGAGGAGATCAGTGCTTTCCTCACGGCCATGATGTCGCACTTCTCTCTGTCGGAACCTGCTGAGGCGCCCTCCGGCCCCGTGGGTCCAATTGGGAGCCCTAGTGGGCCGGCGGCTCCGGTGCTGTTGGGTGCTTCGGCCCCGGCGCCGTCGTCGACTTCGGTCCAGACGCCGCAGGGGCCCACAGGATCCAGGCCTGGATCCGGGTTATCGCCAGTCGACCTCGCAACTCCTCCGCTGGTGCTGGCGCCGACCCCTAGGGTGTCGCTCCCGGTGCAGTCTTCGGACGACACCGGCCCCGGTTTCAGCCCTGGTCCGGTTGCTGTCTCTGGCGTCGATGGGTGAGCAATTCACCTACGACCCGGCTCCATCATTTTTGCCTGTTTACCAGGAGATGGATGACGAGGAGGACCCTCTGGCACAGCAGTGCCAGTTTAGCCAGGACTGGGCAGAAGAGTTGGGCGGAGGCCAGTGGTCTGGACACGTCACCCAACACTGGATTCGTCTCTCCTCCCTCCGTGGCTTCGGAGGAGGGGGCTACATATAGCGTGGTGTTGAACAGGGCAGCCAAGGCCTTGGCTCTTGAGCTCCCTGTCGCGGCCGTGAGGACTGAGATGCTCAAACCGCAGGCAAGCTCCTCGGAGCCTCTACTGCCGTTTAATGAGGCCCTCACTGACGTTCTGATGGGCACCTGGTCCAAGTCCTCTAACGGCCTCCCTGTAGATCGGAACGTGGCCCGACGCCACCGGCCGGCTCCGGGTGACCCCTGCTTTCTGTCCGTTCACCCCACCCCCGAGAGCCTAGTGATCTTGGCCTCTACGTCCCAGACCGCATTCCCGACCGCTCCGCCGGATCGGGAATCCAAAAGGTATGATCAGTTTGGGAAGAAACTGTTCTCCTCTCTGAGTTTGGGGCTGCGGTCTGTCAACACTGCCTGCCTTTTGGGCCGTTACACCCACTCTCTGTGGGATACGGTTGCGGACGTGCTGCCACAGTGTCAGAAGGAGGCCCGGGCACGGCTCGCCCAAGCCCTGGTGGAGGGGCGGGATACAACACGGTACTCAATCAGATGTGGACTTGACACCACGGACTCGCTGGGCGGAGCGATTTCTACGACGGTGGCGATTCGTCGCCATGCCTGGCTGAGGTCTGCCAACTTCTCTGGGGAAGTCCAGGCCACCCTCATGGACATGCCCTTCGATGGCCGTCGCCTTTTTGGCAACAAAGTGGACAGTGCGCTAGAGCGTTTTAAGGACTCCAGGGCTACGGCCAAGTCCTTGGGCCTAGGCCAGCGCCAGCAAACGTCCGCTTTTTGCCCCTATCGTGGCCAAGGAAGGGGCGCCCCCACAAGTCCAGCCAGCCACAGGCCGCAGAACCTGTCTCAACGCAGTCGCGGATGTGGTTACCGTTGTGGCGGTACCGGGGGACAACGGCAGGGTCAGTCCACATCCGCCCCGCAGCATCTGCCTCTAAGCCTTCCTAGACCGCAATTTCAGGCCCATTCAACGCCAGTGGGGGGGGTCAGGGTTCGCTATCACCTCCTCCACTGGCGCTCCATCACGTCGGACAGGTGGGTGCTGCAATTCGTCCGAAAGGGCTACTCCCTCCCCTTATAGGCGATCCCTCCAGCCATACCACCGGAGTGCCACCGCATGTCGGGGATCACTTGCAACTTCTGTGGGAGGAAGTTACAGCCCTCTTGGCCAAGGGGACCATCAAGCGCGTTCCTGGGCCAGAAGTAGGACGTGGCTGCTATTCCCACTACTATCTGGTACCCAAGAAGGGCAAAGGAGGCCTACGCCCAATCTTGGACCTACGGAGCGTCAACGGCTTCCTCCGGAAAGAGAAGTTCAAGATGCTGACTTTGGATCAGGTCTTAGCTGCCCTGGACCCGGGAGACTGGATGGTGGCGTTGGACTTGCAGGACGCATATTTTCACATCCCTGTCCTGCCAGCCCACCGGCGCTACCTGCGGTTCACGGTAGGCCACAAGCACTTTCAGTTTACCGTGCTCCCCTTCGAACTTACCAGTGCCCCTCAGGTGTTCACGAAAGTGATGGCGGTGGTCGCAGCTCATCTGCGCCGATCAGGGGTTTCTGTCTTCCCCCTATCTCGGCAATTGGTTGTTGAAGGTGGCCTTGCCCCTAACAGTCGTCTCCCACCTCCAGACTACGGCTGACCTCCTGCACTCGCTGCGGTTCTCCATCAGCATGCCAAAGTCACACCTGCGCCCCTCAGAAGCACCTTTTCATCGGAGCGGTTTTGGACTCGGGCAGTTTCGGGTTTATCCTCCCGAACAGCGGGTTTGGGATATTCAGGCTCTGATTCCTATCTTTCAGCCTTTATCCCGAGTTTCGGTCAGGTTGACGCTGCGGCTCCTGGGGTTGATGGCCTCCTGCATCTTTCTGGTGCCTCACGCCAGGTGGCGGATGCAGGCTCTGCAGTGGGACCTGAAGTTTCAGTGGGCACAGCATCAGGGCAACCTGTCCGACCATGTCCTGATCTCGGAGGGCACTGCGAGTCAGTTGCAGTGGTGGTTCACGAACCGCGATTGGGTCAGCGGCAGATCCCTCTCCCTACCCCAACCGGAGCATGTGGTAGTGACGGATGGGTCCCTCCTGGAATGGGGGTGGGTGGGGGGGGCACATGGTAGAGGCGGAGATCAGAGGCCTCTGGTCTCCGGCGGAGTCCTGGCTCCATATCAACCTTCTGGAGCTGCGGGCGATCCGACTTGCACTGAAGGCATTCCTTCCCTCTGTCCGGGGAAGTGTAATACAGGTGTTCACGGACAACACCACCGCCATGTGGTACTGTAACAAACAAGGCTGGGTGGGGTCGTGGACCCTTTGTCAGGAGGCTCTGCGCCTTTGGACATGGTTGGAACACCAGGGCGTCACCCTGGTGGTTCAACACCTGGCTGGTTCCCTGAACGCCAGAGCGGACTAACTCAGCCGCTGGTGCATGATGGATCACGAATGGCGTCTGAACTCGGACGTGGCACAAGGCATCTTTCAGCAGTGGGGAGAGCATTGGTTAGATCTATTCGCCACGGAAGAGAACGCGCAATGTCATCAGTTCTGCGCGTTGGAATTTCCAAGGCGGCACTCGCTCGGCGACGCATTTCGTCGCGAGTGGAGTTGCGGTCTGTTATACGCCTTTCCGCCTATACCACTTCTACCCAGAGTGCTGAAGAAAATCAGGCACGACCGGGCCCAAGTCATCCTTGTGGCTCCGGACTGGGCTCGAAGGTAATGGTATCCCGAGCTACTCAATATGTCAGTCGGTCCCCCGATCCGTCTGCCTCTTCAGGAGGACCTTCTGTCGCAGCAGCAGGGGACGGTCCTCCACCCGAACCTGTCCAGTCTCCACCTCCATGCTTGGAGATTGAGCGGCGGCAGTTGAGGCCATTTGACTTGCCTCCTGAAGTCTGTAATGTGATTCTGGCAGCCAGGCGTCCCTCCACAAAGTCGGTATACGCCTGCCGCTGGAACAGATTTGTGGCATGGTGCACAGCAAAGGCTGTGAATCTCCTTTCTGCCCCTCTTTCTGAAGTTCTTCTCTTCCTTCTTTCTCTTGCTACCTTTCTGCCCTTTCGGCCTTCCTAAGGCTGCCTGATCAACCCTCTTTGTTCAAGTGCCCTATAGTAACTCGTTTTCTGAAGGGCATCACACACATGTTTCCACCTGTTCCCTTTGTGTTGCCTCAGTGGGACTTGAACCTAGTTCTTACTTTCCTGATGTGCGCTCCCTTTGAGCCCCTTCATTCTTGTCCTCTCGTCTTCTCACTTTGAAGACAGCTTTCCTGGTTGCCATCACCTCTGCCAGGAGAGTGAGTGAGCTCCAGGCTCTATCTTGCAAACCCCCTTTCCTGTCTGTACATCCGGACAAAGTGGTGTTGCGTACAAGACCCCCTTTCCTGCCCAAGGTAGTCTCTGCTTTCCACATCGGGCAGTCCATCACCTTGCCCTCCTTCTTCCCGCCTCCGCATCTTTCAAAGGATGAAGAGCGGTTCCATCGTCTGGACCCAAAACGTGCGCTTTCATTCTATGTGGATCGCACTCGCCAGTTCCGGGTGGATGACCAACTCTTTGTTGGTTACGTGGGTGCGAAGAAGGGACGGGCGGTGCATAAGCGGTCCATCTCTCGGTGGGTCGTTTTATGCATCAAGGCGTGCTACTCCTTGGCTAGAAAGGAGCCTCCAGTTGGGCTGAGGGCCCATTCCACTCGGGCCACGGCGGCTACTACTGCCCTGGGTCGGGGAGTCCCCCTGCGGGACATTTGCCAGGCGGCTACGTGGGCCTAGTTGCACACCTTTGCGAGGCACTACTGCCTGGACAGTCAAGTCCGGAGGGATGGCTTCTTTGGCCTTTCCGTCCTCCAGGACTTTCTAGTGTAAGTATTGGTTCGCAGACCCACCACCGGGGTTGGTATTGCTGGGGTATCTATTCTAAGGTAAGGAATCTAATACTAACCTGTTTCTTTCAGATGAGCAAGTTACTTACCTTCGGTAACGATATATCTGTAAGAAACAGTAGTTAGTATTAGATTCCTTACCGCCCCACCCATCCTCCCCGTTCTGAGAACTGATACCTAGGGTTAAGGTCATTCCCTTTCAGGGCCCTAGTTTCTTGGCACCAGTGTTGGTTCTAGCATGGCTCTGCGTATCTGGCGCGGAAAAGCTGTGTCTAAGAACGGACGTCAGCGCGCATGGGCGGCGTCTAAGTACTCCGACGACGTCATTCCGGTGCAGACGACGCCGACGACGGACGCGGTGCCAGAGACGACGCCTAACGACGCGCAGGGGTAATGCTACGCAAACATTTCCGGATCCAGTCTGACGCCTGGGGATATTCTAAGGTAAGGAATCTAATACTAACTACTGTTTCTTACAGATATATCGTTACCGAAGGTAAGTAACTTGTTCATTTTGTATCAAAATATGTGCTTTCCGCTACATTACGACAAGTCTCCTTAAGTTGAATCCAGCAAGTCCAAAGCCATCCTTTCATAATACTAAATACATTTTATGAATACAACACTCGTGAGCCACCAGCCGGGGCGTCACGATTCTCCTTAAGTTGAATCCCGCAAGTCCAAAGCCATTCTTTCAGAATACTAAATACAGTTCATAAATACAACACTCGTGAGCCACCAGCCGGGGCGTCAAAGCCTCAAATAAATCACAATAATGTCAAAGCCTCTGATATATCACGATAACGTCAAGCCTCGAATATATCCCGATAAGCTGACGATGTTCTCAAAAGATACCCCCACCCAACGCAGAGGCTTAGTATGGAATACAATGTGCACACCTTTAACCCACACTCATGCACAAAGGGGTATTCGTCAGCTATTGACAGTAAATACTCATGTTTGTTTATTCATCGGTACCCTTAGACCTGTGGCTTCCAGTGCTCGCTGTCCAAGGGAGAAGAGCAGTTTTAAAAACAAGGGAAAGTGAAAGAGCGCCATGCGCCCGTTGTAGGCACGCCGTGAGCGTGCACATCTGCGTGGCCTGCGGCTTGTGCCCAGTGGTGGCGCCTGAGGACTTCGCCGTACTTGAAGAGTGCTGCACGGCTCATGCAAACCAGGGAGGGGGCCGCCAAAACAACAAAAAAAAACAGGACGCGTAGAACTCGGTGTAGCAGGCTCTGCTGGAGTTCAGCAGGTGAGAGTGGGCCGAGTCTGAGTCCAAGATGACCAGCGGGTCTTCCCGGGAGTACATGCCGGCCCAGCTGGTGGCCCACAAGGCCCAGAGGAGCCACAGCACACACATCTTGGGCATCATTCTACCGGTACCAGCGCTGCAGGGCCGGTAGGAGGCAAGACATAGAGAAGGCGGAGTGTGGGCTGAAACGCCGGAGGGAGGGAAAGCGAAAGCACGCAATGCGCGCGTTGGGGGAGACGAGTATGCGTGCACTGGCTAGGGGCGTCAGGTGCGTGTGTGTGTTGTTGAGGGAGCTGAGTACGCGTGCACTGGCTGGGGGTGGCTCGTGCGTGTGTGTGTGTTTGTTGGCGCAGTTACTGCATGCAGCTGGCTTGCGTGGACGCAAGGGGGACAGGAGATGTACACACCATGTGTCTGTACATGCGTGTTCATGAGCTCCATTCGCCCCTGCTCGTGCCCATCTCCTGTCTCCCTTCCGAGGCAAGTCATCAACAATAGTTCTCGCTGGCGACAGCGCTTTGCGCTGCGTCGCCAGGTGCAAGACCTAAGAAATCACATATCTGATTGCTGCTAGAGCAGCGAAGAAAGAGCAATATGGAAGGTCCACACAGGATGTTATATAATGGACTGTAATAGTATTGGTTAGAATATGTTGATGTCACTCCTTGGTGTTCATGGGAGATGTAATTTTTCTGAAGATTTGTATTAACCTAAAATGGCTGCTGGAGTAATTTCATGAGATTAAAGTTAAGAGAGATAAGACTAATCCTCGTCCCCGGGTCCTGACATAGAATTTATATACAAGATTGGTACTTCAAGCAAAATAATTCTGGACTGGGATTTCTTCTCCTACAAATTAGTGACTACCACCGTCTATGGAGAAAAAAGAAAAGTTTGTCCGATATTTATTATTCATGACTATATACTGAAAAGGAATTGGTGCAGTTCATTCTTAAACTAAGCAACAATATCTGTGTATGTATAGTTGAAGACAAATTTTCTCCTACATGAACAGTCAGCAGATAGAATAAAGATCAAACTAGATGAATCGTTTCTTCTACTAAAACACCTTTTCTTAATGGAGATTCACTGAAACATTTGCTGGTATGTCTTTTAAAAAAAATCTTTTTATTAACAATGCTCATATCAGCACGTTTACAATACAATGGTCAAATAGCATAGGATAGAACGTCAGCATACAACATCCAGCAGGGCCAGACTGGACCAGTCTAAGCCCTCCGATTAACACAACCCCACCCCCCATGTCTCTGTATTTCGCTGGTATGTCTGAAAAGGTTCACCTGTGAAGAAGAGGGATAAGAGCCATTGGTACATGCTCTTTCATAAATCAAATAAAAACAATACAAATATTACACTGAGGTTCACGTTTACCATTATAGTTTGTACTAATACTGAAATTTTTTTGCCAGCAAATTCTACTTTGTGTTCACAGTTAGCTGATTTCACGAGTTAAATCAGGAGTGGCCAACTAACATCACAACAGTTCTTTTTTAGGTCTCGTGGCGATTACCGCGCGGTCTCGCCAGAGACCTATAGTCACCGGCTCAGCTTCCCAGGATACAAGAGATGCCCACGCGCATCTTCAAGAATGGGATCGGAGCGTGCCGCCCACGCGTGTGCACATCTCCTGTCTCCTGGGAAGCTCCAACACACACAGCCACACCTCCCCCTGCTTTCACACACGCATGCGCACACACATACACACGAGCGCACACACAGACACACACACACGAGCGCACATACACGCACACATACAGAGACACCCCCGCCGCCGTACACTGAATGCCCCTGATTCTGCTTAAAGCGTATAAAGGACTCACAGACTCGGAACTCTGCGTGTCTTCGTCGGCGATCCTCAGCTTGCTTGCGTGCACGCTCACTGCGACGGCGTCTCGTGCGCTCCCACAGTGGTTTCAGTTTCGCTTGTTTTTCTCTGGTGAACGGTGAATCGCTTGTAGGTGGATTGGCGATGTAGAACACATCAGGATCCAGCAGGTGGCGCTGTTGAGCTGCAACTCAGCTTTCTAGTTTTATTTTTTGCTGGCTATCGCTACTGCACTGTAGAAGAAGCTTTATTCCGCCCGTTCATTAGTCATGCCTCCGCCCTCCCCCACTGCACACATTGGCTTTTGCAGGTCAAGGCTGCTTCCGGGGTATGCACGTGGGGGAGCTGCACCCATTTTAACTGGTGGTCCGGTTTACTGTTCGTTTCAGTCATTTCCAGTGTCTTTCAAGCAATGCCTCACAAAACACTGGCTTGACAATACATATCGTTTTTCGCTTTAGTGCCCCCCACGACCAAAATGATAACGTTCTATTTACAACCGACAAGTAAAATATCAAATGTCCAATTCAAAACCCTTCCAGCAGTGGAGAAGGAGGTATTCTCTTCCATAGTTTGAGGAACACTATGCAAACAGGATGTTAATTGTTAACCAGAATGCCTTTGACCATTAGACCAGTGACAAGGGCACATGGATGGAATCCATGTAATGATTGGTTATTCCCTAACTGGTATCTCATCAAAGGACCTATGTAGCCAGACTAACATATTTTATGTAAGTATTTACCATGTCTACAGATTTAGAAGTCTATCAAGTAATCACTCAACTCCCTTTTGTTTTTTTTTTGTTTGTTTTATCCCCCCAGAAACTATGAATTTCGAGTCTTATCAGTTACAAAATTGCAATTTGTGCTTCAGCTTTCCGTACTAGTTTAAGAATCTTTAAAAAGTATTGAGGTTATACCATAAATTATATTACCGATTCGTGGCACAGGTAGATGTTCTTTCATTACACTGTAAAATGTATTGATAAATACAACATGCATATTTTAGTAGTATGATGGATGCCAGTATATTCCAAATATTGTTACACTGTACGAACTGTCTTTTCAAAATGACCATGGAAATCATCTCATCCTCGTAATATAATTACACAGAGCATTAATTTGTGACTACATGTATCACTCTAGAAGGCCATCAATCAGAGGTGGGGCGCTCAATGGGGATACCAATCTGTAATTGCACTTGCATATCAGTGTTACGGACTTTATTAATTGAAACACTGACCATTAAAGCTCAAATTGTATTTCTTTTGCAACTGGGATTCCAAGGAAATGTCAATATGAATACATTGTCACAGGTGTGTTGGGGAGAACATGGCGGCTAGCGGTTAGCAAGTTGCGTGAGGCTCCGATGAGCGATTTTTACCGTCTTTACAGCCTGTAACAGCTTCTGAAATGTTCGTGGAAATGCGTTGAGATCTGCTGTACTAGTGAAAAAAATGTAATCTTGTAAGTCAGGGGTCTATTTTCGTGTTAACCCTGGAGGTTGAAGGACGGAGAAAGTGAGGAGAGCCAGTGCACCTTGCTGGCAAAGCTGTGGGCATGTTTCCAGCCAGGTGCGATGGACGTGGTGTAAGAATTGGTAACGCGCTGCTGACACATCCCAGTTTTGGTCCAAGCTCTGCGGTATCTTTATCGGCGTGATTCCCCTGGACCCGCGGAGGGGGTGGCGGGGATAGCTGTTTCCACTCCTAACGCGGCAGTATTGGCAGGCGTGGACGAGAAGGTGGGCGAGAGTCGGGGAGTACAGGTTGCCCTGTGGTCATGAGCGGCTCTGGTGGTGCGTCGCGGGCGAAAGGCGGCGGCGAGATTCCCCATTCATAGCGGCAAGGGCAGAGGAGGTAGATGCGAGAAACTCGAACCCCCACAATCCACCAGAACTGCACCGAGAAGCAGGGGAACAAGTGGAGCTGCTCGAAGACACAGTTACAAGGCAGCAACATA
Organism: Lissotriton vulgaris; assembly: GCF_964263255.1. Classification (NCBI taxonomy): domain Eukaryota; kingdom Metazoa; phylum Chordata; class Amphibia; order Caudata; family Salamandridae; genus Lissotriton; species Lissotriton vulgaris. Next base: position 892,238,235 of record NC_141689.1, on the reverse strand, counting down.
CAGTAAGAGTACATTGTATGGAACTGGAGAATTTGGGAGGGTTGTCGAAAAAGGGTTCTATAAGAAAGAAAAAAAGAGAATCAGCAGATACTAAAAGACTACCCGCGGTATGCCTTAAGAAGTATAGGCAAGGATTCACCAGATCATTTAACAAGCATTTGCAGTGCAATAGGTCTCACATTTACGCTAGTTTAAGCTATTGGCATTGTAAATGACAGTGCCTTTTATTTAAGTTTTAAAAACCAAAACATACATAAAAGGCATTGTCATTTACAATGCCAATAGCTTAAACTTGTGTGAATGCGAGACCTATTGCATTGCAAATGCTTGTTTACAAAAGACACCAAAACTAAAGGAGTCTGGAAGATTTAGTGATTTAAATTCTAGAAGTGCCTTATTTGGAGATTGAGTTGCCCGAAGCAGTATTACCAGGGTATATACTGCCGGGGACAACGTTAGGTGATCCTGTATTTTTTCAGGCTGAAAGCATTCGGCTCTGGAAAAATCTAAAAGCTACATCCACGGTTGGAGTTGGACAGAGACTGTGTGAATAGAGACACTGTCCACACCCTGTAGCACCACAGAGTTGGAGGGAAGCTTCCCCAGAGATTCTGCAGACGCCCCACTTACCAGATGCCCTTAAATACACCTTGACTGACCAACTCCACACCCCGGCAGATATGTACAACCTGCTCAGAGCAAGTGGTAAATATCCGGGTTAAACATCCTGGAACAGAGGTAAACTAGCATTAAAGGATCACATAATTCTAGGACTGTCAGGTTTCCCCCATTAGGGGAATTTAACTAATGATCCCCATTATCTCAATGTCCATGTCAATCTCGACTGGAAGTCATTCTAGACCTGGTATCTCCCATTAGACTAAACAGTGAAATTGAAATGAGGTCATAAACGTTCCAATGGTAAAATTGGTAAAGGCATATACATACACTTGGAACAATTTCATATTATTGAAGAATCAATTTAAGAATCCTGATATGTTTGTCTTTTGCAAAGCATGCTGATTTAACTTTCAGTGCATTTTTCTCACTTGGCAGAGCCAGAGGGAACACACCCTCATTGACGCCAGCTGAGGGGAATCCATTGGGCTCACGCCCACCCCATCTGGCCACGCCCCCTTGCAAAAGTATTTAAACCCTGTGCTGAGGCACTAGCGCGTCTTTAAGAAATTGCATGCTCCTGAGGCGGAAGCCGGGAGAAACTTTGTCTTGACTTTTAACTGTTTTAAACTTTACGTGTGACTAATACTGTGTGATTTTAAAACAACCTGCCTTTCTCCTGCTCAGCGGATCTCAGCGCTGACGAGGGGAACACACCCTCATTGACGCCAGCTGAGGGGAATCCATTGGGCTCACGCCCACCCCATCTGGCCACGCCCCCTTGCAAAAGTATTTAAACCCTGTGCTGAGGCACTAGCGCGTCTTTAAGAAATTGCATGCTCCTGAGGCGGAAGCCGGGAGAAACTTTGTCTTGACTTTTAACTGTTTTAAACTTTACGTGTGACTAATACTGTGTAATTTTAAAACAACCTGCCTTTCTCCTGCTCAGCGGATCTCAGCGCTGACGAGGGGAACACACCCTCATTGACGCCAGCTGAGGGGAATCCATTGGGCTCACGCCCACCCCATCTGGCCACGCCCCCTTGCAAAAGTATTTAAACCCTGTGCTGAGGCACTAGCGCGTCTTTAAGAAATTGCATGCTCCTGAGGCGGAAGCCGGGAGAAACTTTGTCTTGACTTTTAACTGTTTTAAACTTTACGTGTGACTAATACTGTGTAATTTTAAAACAACCTGCCTTTCTCCTGCTCAGCGGATCTCAGCGCTGACGAAGGGAACACACCCTCATTGACGCCAGCTGAGGGGAATCCATTGGGCTCACGCCCACCCCATCTGGCCACGCCCCCTTGCAAAAGTATTTAAACCCTGTGCTGAGGCACTAGCGCGTCTTTAAGAAATTGCATGCTCCTGAGGCGGAAGCCGGGAGAAACTTTGTCTTGACTTTTAACTGTTTTAAACTTTACGTGTGACTAATACTGTGTAATTTTAAAACAACCTGCCTTTCTCCTGCTCAGCGAATCTCAGCGCTGACGAAGGGAACACACCCTCATTGACGCCAGCTGAGGGGAATCCATTGGGCTCACGCCCACCCCATCTGGCCACGCCCCCTTGCAAAAGTATTTAAACCCTGTGCTGAGGCACTAGCGCGTCTTTAAGAAATTGCATGCTCCTGAGGCGGAAAGCCGGGAGAAACTTTGTCTTGACTTTTAACTGTTTTAAACTTTACGTGTGACTAATACTGTGTAATTTTAAAACAACCTGCCTTTCTCCTGCTCAGCGGATCTCAGCGCTGACGAGGGGAACACACCCTCATTGACGCCAGCTGAGGGGAATCCTTTGGGCTCACGCCCACCCCATCTGGCCACGCCCCCTTGCAAAAGTATTTAAACCCTGTGCTGAGGCACTAGCGCGTCTTTAAGAAATTGCATGCTCCTGAGGCGGAAGCCGGGAGAAACTTTGTCTTGACTTTTAACTGTTTTAAACTTTACGTGTGACTAATACTGTGTAATTTTAAAACAACCTGCCTTTCTCCTGCTCAGCGGATCTCAGCGCTGACGAGGGGAACACACCCTCATTGACGCCAGCTAAGGGGAATCCATTGGGCTCACGCCCACCCCATCTGGCCACGCCCCCTTGCAAAAGTATTTAAACCCTGTGCTGAGGCACTAGCGCGTCTTTAAGAAATTGCATGCTCCTGAGGCGGAAGCCGGGAGAAACTTTGTCTTGACTTTTAACTGTTTTAAACTTTACGTGTGACTAATACTGTGTAATTTTAAAACAACCTGCCTTTCTCCTGCTCAGCGGATCTCAGCGCTGACGAGGGGAACACACCCTCATTGACGCCAGCTGAGGGGAATCCATTGGGCTCACGCCCACCCCATCTGGCCACGCCCCCTTGCAAAAGTATTTAAACCCTGTGCTGAGGCACTAGCGCGTCTTTAAGAAATTGCATGCTCCTGAGGCGGAAGCCGGGAGAAACTTTGTCTTGACTTTTAACTGTTTTAAACTTTACGTGTGACTAATACTGTGTAATTTTAAAACAACCTGCCTTTCTCCTGCTCAGCGGATCTCAGCGCTGACGAGGGGAACACACCCTCATTGACGCCAGCTGAGGGGAATCCATTGGGCTCACGCCCACCCCATCTGGCCACGCCCCCTTGCAAAAGTATTTAAACCCTGTGCTGAGGCACTAGCGCGTCTTTAAGAAATTGCATGCTCCTGAGGCGGAAGCCGGGAGAAACTTTGTCTTGACTTTTAACTGTTTTAAACTTTACGTGTGACTAATACTGTGTAATTTTAAAACAACCTGCCTTTCTCCTGCTCAGCGGATCTCAGCGCTGACGAGGGGAACTCACCCTCATTGACGCCAGCTGAGGGGAATCCCTTGGGCTCACGCCCACCCCATCTTGCAACACCCCCTTCCTTCTATAAAAGTGTGTCTACCTAGGAAGCGCAGCGGACGAGCGCAGCGGGAGCGCCGTTTGCGCGCCGAAGGCGCGCCTAAGGCAAGCCCGTCTGCGCCCGTCCGCGACCGGACCGCGCCCGGCGCCGGCCACGCTGCCAGTGACCAGTCCCACACAAGAAGGATAGTCTGGTCTAGAAGCGAACTTCTAGCACTTAACCCTGGCAACCATTGTCAGGCTCCCAGGCTCGACCTTTCCGCCCCGGACCTACCCCCCTCCTGCTCACGGTGCAACAAGCCTCTGTGTGACGTTTCAGTCTCTGCTAATTCCTACCCAAAAACATTGAACTATCGCTCAGCCAACACTCCCACCTCCCCCTTTAAAGCTGGGCTTCTGAACTGCAGATCCCTTCCTAAACATGCAGATGATATCTATCTGCTGCTAGCTGACTCAGAGTGGGACGCCCTATTTCTCACCGAAACGTGGCTCAACGAAGAAAACCTTGCCTCCATTGCTCTAGCCGTTCCGCTCGGTTTCACTTTAAGTCTCTCCAATAGAGAGAAGAACAGAAGAGGTGGCGGAGTGGCTATTATCTTTAAAGATAAATACACCTTATCCTCTTCCACTCCTACCACCCTCGCCGGCATAGAGGGGCTACACTTCTGCCTCCAAATCAACCCTCAAACGTCCCTAGCTGGCCTGATAATATATAGACCCCCGGACTGTTCTCCGGCCCATACCCATGACCTTATGGACTTCATAGTCCAAAACACTCTCTCTCACCAACACTATATAGTAGTCGGTGACTTCAACGTTCATGCAGACAGATCTGACTGTCTTTTGGCTTCCCAACTTATTAACACACTTCAATCAGCAAATCTAGCCCTTATCACCTCCGGTACCACGCACCAGGCAGGCCATATGCTGGACCTCATTTTCTCTAACATTCCGGATACCACAACTAAACCCCCGCTGCCACTTCTATGGACAGATCATTTCCTCGTCCCCTTCCTAATCTCTTTCCCTACTTGCTCTCGAACTACAGGAAAACGCACGTATGTACGAAGAAACTGGGATAACTTATCCACCGAGACCCTCTGTCCCGCGCTCGCAGCTGCCCCCCCTTTACTATCAGCAGATGTGAACTCTGATGCAATACTACTGAATCACTGGATTAGCAGCACAGTAGACTCTATTGCTCCGCCCAAAATAGCCACTTCACGAAGAGAATCCCCGTCTGCCCCCTGGTTCTCTGCAGAACTGATAGCTGAAAAAAGCAAATGCAAAAGACTAGAACGTCAGTGGCGGGCTAGCTACTCCGAACCTGCAAAAAACTGCTATAAAAAAGCCCTGCACAGCCTTCATCACTCCATAAAAAAAGCAAAAAAACTGTTCTTTGTATCCTCTATTCAACAAGCGGAACAACCGAGCAAAGAAATTTTTAAAATAGTTCAGTCCTTCTTCAAACCCAAGGCCATCGAAACAGAAATTATTCCCTCTAGCAAACTCTGTGAGGATATCTCAGATTTTTTCGACAAAAAAATCCTGAAGGTCTATGACTCCTTCACCCCCTCCGAGCCAACAATTATGGCAGACCACGATATCATTGTGATGCCTACCCCTCTCTTAACTCGATTCCTCCCAATCACCCACGAGGATGCATTGAAAGAACTACACAAATGCAAATCAGGTGCTCCTGATGACCCCTGCCCCCCCAAACTGTGGAAAATGATGTCGGATGCCACGGTAGGGCCACTCCTTCACATCTGGAACATGTCCATCGAGACTGGCACGTTCCCCGACAGCTGGAAACATGCCACTCTTCTCCCATTGAAAAAAAAACCCAATGGCGCCCCCGATGATCTGAGCAATCTCCGCCCCATCTCCCTACTAGCAGCCCCAGGAAAAATGCTGGAAAAACTTATCCAACGCCAACTCAATGGTTTCATCGAAAAAAGTGGCATACTACATGAAACACAGTCTGGTTTCAGGGCCGGCTTCAGCACTGAAACTGCCCTCATTGAGGTGGCTGAGTCAATCAGGTGGTCGCTGGATTCAGGAGCATCGGCCATGCTGGTGCTCCTGGATCTATCTGCCGCCTTCGATACTGTGGATCACGGTAGATTGCTGCTCAGATTGAAGGATATTGGCTTAGAGGACAAGGCACTGAGCTGGTTGCACTCCTACCTTACGAACCGCTCTCAGAAAGTAGCTCTGGGCGCTTTTTCCTCTGAACCCAAACGGCTGTGGTGTGGTGTCCCGCAAGGGTCCGCCCTCAGCCCGCTACTTTTCAATGTTTATCTGGCCCCAATTTTTACCTTAATCGCCAAATGGGGGGTCAAGGCGATTTCGTATGCGGATGATACGCAACTAGTCTTCCCATACATTGAGGTGTCAGAAGCAGCGTTCAGCAAAATAAAAGGCTGTCTTAGTGACGTAGCCAGATGGATGAACACTAACAAGCTAAAATTGAATGCTAGCAAAACCGAGGTACTATTCTTTGGGAAAAGTACTCCACCCTCCCCTGACCTCTGCTGGCCCACCGAAATGGGTCCTGCTCCCACCCCTGGCACCAAGGCAAAAAATCTGGGTGTATGGTGGGACGAGACGCTTTCCTTCTCCTCTCACATACAACAAGTCACCTCTAGCTGCCACTTTAAACTCCGCAACCTCCGAAAATTTCTCTCTCTTCTACCAACTGACTGTCGTAAATCGGTGGTCCATGCGACAGTCACATCCAGACTGGATTATTCGAACGGCCTCTATCTTGGCCTCCCAAAATATCTGACACAACGCCTGCAGAGCGTGCAGAATGCGGCTGCGAGATTGATAAAACACGTGCCTTTTAAACATCATATCTCTCCGCATCTTCACGAGCTGCACTGGCTTCCAGTGACAAGCAGAGTAAAATTCAAGGCGCTCACCCTAGCTTACAGAGCACAAAAAGGGACTTGTCCCAATTATCTGAAACTCCGACTCCCCCGCTACCATCAAGAGAGACACCTGAGATCAAACTCGCAGACCCTACTGGCTGTACCTCGAGCGAGAAGAGCGAGACTCGGAGGTAGATCTTTCTCAGTAGGCACTGCGAAGCTTTGGAACTCCCTCCCCGCTGCCATCCAATCTGCCCCGTCAGAAGCCATCTTTAGGAAACTCCTAAAGACTTGGCTCTTTGGACAGAAAGCCTAGTACCTCTCCCTGCATCCCTCTCTGCTGCTGCGGTTTCTTTTCAGCGCCGGGACACCTCCTCGCGAGGTAGCTGTTCGCGCTTTACAAGAATCAGTATTATTATTATTATTATTTATAAACTTAATCACAAGGAATTGCTCTGTGGCATTTTGTCTTTTACCATGGCACAGATTTGAAATATATCCACACTTTCAAAATGCTGAGGCTTAATATAAATGTTTTAATTTTTACAAGTTAATCACAGAAGGTTTTAACATTACACTACACCTCTTCACCCCCGCCCACTGGGTTGGAGGATAAGGAAAGGGTACTCCCTTACAGATAAGTATTACATAGTTTTTTACATGTATCCATAACCACTGGGGTGTCAAAACACTTTTCTCTGCTGTAAAGCACTAACGTCTTGACATACATGCCTAAATTACAGGCTTCACATGAGCCACAAAGGGTAGTGGTGATTTTTTTTCACTTCTTGTTTTGTTTCCTCCCTTGTGATCCTCATAATCCTGCCCAGCTTTTCGAATGTAACCAATCTCGATCAAGATCCAAATGCCCAGAGGAGAACTGGGTTTAATCTCCTCATCACATAGATTCCAAAGGCAGATGTCCACTAGGTAAAGAATGTTGCCTGAGTGGGACTGAAGAGGCGTGGAGTGGAGTCAACATTTACTATCTTTAGTGACCACTACATCCTCTCTTTTTCATTGGCACTGGGTCTTCCTCGGAAAAAGCAAACTAAAGTTATAGAGACACCGGTCTTCAGAAGAAAGAACGTATATCAATTAAAATGGGATAGTGTAGATAAGGAAAACATAATCCATCCAATAGTAACTAAGAACATGGATTACATCCAGCATTGTCTGCATGTAAACTTTCCTGATGAACACCTTAACTTAGATTTTACAAAATTATTAGAGGCAGTAAAAAAACACACTGTTCCGTAATACCACCCCAAATAGGGTTCCGGCTGTGCGCTGGTTTGATCATGCCTGCTCCCAATCTCTAATTTCATGTAGCCCTGAAAGAATTAGCCCGAGATCAAGGGAAGCTAAAGCTATTGTGCAAGGTATAAAAAGAACCCAGAAAACAAAGACTAAAGGTCCTGAAAGAAAAGCCTAGGAACAACTAGAAAGGGCAGCACTAAATAACAATAGCAGGGACTTTTGGAGTGTGATAAATTTTTTTTGTTAAATTTGTACTTTATTACACCTTCGAAGTTTGCACACAGCACTCATCGCCTACAACCCGGAGGCCGGCGGCAACAACAGATAGCACCCAGATCCCTGAGCAGAGGTCATATACACAGCCGTAACGCCAGCATCCCGGGGGCCTGGCGGCGCACTTATAGGAAATAAAGAAAAAAAAAACAAAATCGGGTCGTGGAAACAGCTGATGACTGATATCAAAAAGATAGGATAGTTAATACTGGTGCTGACACTCCTGATCATAGTTCGGTGTGCAAAGGTAATGCAGTAAGTTCGCAGATGCTAAACCAAGTCTCAGAATCATGAAGATAAAATCTCCTAGAAGGGGGGGGAAAAGGGTGCAATAAACCCATAGTTAAAAACAAAAACAAACCCCCACCCTACAAACAAGCCAGCCTACCCCTACCCGTGTCCACCCACCCACCTGCACTAACTACCGCGTCTATAGACGAGCGTAGGACCCACAGCGACGGACCTGAGGGCCCAATGGAATGTAGCGAAGTTCGAGATGGACCATTTAAGTCACCCTCCCAGCACAGCCGTCCCAGGGATTCACACACTTCGCTTCTCAGTGGAGACCTGGATGGAATCCGTCAACCACCTCCAACAGGGGAATAATCAGCCGCACATCTCGTCAACTTCCGCCATCGCCACCCCGCCCTCCTGCAGTTCATCCAACTCCTCCCCTTCAGGGTCTGACTCACTACCCCCTTTAGCGCACTGGTATTCCCTATATAACCCCCAGAAGTTCCGAGGTCGACTCTTTGGGGGAAGCAGTTCATTATACACCTCAGATTGTGTGCAGCAATACAGCAAATCCGCCTCCCAGCGCTTTTTAGTAGGAACCGGCCCCCTCATCCAGCACAACGCTATCGGGCGCTTGGCCGTCAGCAAAGCCATGTCAGCGAGTCGCCTCATCGCCACAGGCAACGGTTTAGAAAAACCCAGCAACGCCAGCGCCGGGCAAGGCAGAACCTCCGTACCCAGCATAGAGCTAAGTTCCGTGAATACCTCCCGCCAAAACTTGTGGATACTAGGGCAAGTCCAGGACATATGCAGGAAATCAGCTGTGTGAAAATGGCAACGCTCACACTCCGCCGACTCCCGCAGTCCATATCTATGTAACCTGTCCGGTGTATAATAGACCCGCTGTAGGTACTTAAAGTGAATCAGGCGATGTCTACTATTGAGTGAAATCTTCCTAGTATTCGTACAGCAATATAGCCACATCTCATCCGAGATTGGCGACTGAAGGTCACACTGCCAGGCCAATCTGGCCTTGGAGGGAGGGTACTGCCGGTGCCCATCACCGAGTTTCTTAAGAGTAGTTACCAATTTACGGGGAGAGGGGTTCTTAATAACGTACGTAAGCTCAGGCACTTCCTGCGGCTCTGCCAAGTCCGGGCCCAGCAGTTCCTGCAACGCTCTGCAAACTCGGTGGTATTGGAAGCCGTGCAATAGCGTCGCCCCAGGGTGGGATTGGAGGGCCTGCTGCGACGTCTTCACTATGCCATTCAAAAAGAGGTCCCCCATCTTGTCTATGCCCAAATCTCGTAACGCCTTCAGGACACCCTTCTCCGTTAGCTGGGCCAACCACACCGCCCATTCCACTCGCAGTAGGGGAGAGTACAACAGCTCACTTTCACGGGAGCGGACCAGCTCATGCCAAGCGTGGTTTGTGGCAGCAATGGAGTCCAAGTTACCGACCCTGCGATCGACAGGACAGCATATTGTGGCCGGAAGCGGAGTGGAGTCCGCAAAGAGGCGCTCCAGCTTCACGTGTGGGATGTCAGGGTCCCCGTGGATCCAGGTGTGTAGATGAGCCCCCTGCGCAATCCTATAGTACCTTTCTAGGTCCGGAGCCCCCAGACCCCCTCGCTCATAGGGAAGCAGGAGAGTTTGCCATTGAACCCTCGGCTGTTTGCCCCCCCACGCAAGTCTAATAAGCGTTTGGGTAAGCTGCCGAAAAAAGGCCTTGGAGAGTACGACAGGTATGTTAGTAAAGAGAAAGAGGAATCTGGGGAGAACCACCATCTTCATAATAGCAATCCTACCCATTAGGGACAGCGGGGGCCTGCACCACACCTCAACGTCATCCACCAGCTTGGAATAGGCGACCCCATAGTTCTCACGTATCAGGATCTCGGGATCAGTGTGAATACGGATCCCCAAATAACGTATGGAGTCCGTGGTCCATTGCAGCGGGTATTCCGAGTCGAAAGGGAGAGTCACCGGAGTCAAAGGCAACGCCACAGACTTATTCCAATTGACCCGAAGGCCCGAAAGGGCCCCGAACCTCACGACCTCCCGCAGGACCGCCGAGAGATTCACCTCCGGGTATCAGACATACAACAAAGTGTCGTCCGCGTATGTCGAGATGCCAATCTGATAAGAAGGGAAGTTGATCCCCTCGAACCTGTGGTATTCTCTTATAGCGCAGGCCAGGGGCTCCGCCACCAGTGCATACAATAGTGGGGAGAGGGGGCAGCCCTGCCGAGTGCCCCTGCTGATCTCAATCGGGGCAGTGACCGAGTTCCCTATCTTTAGCCACGCAGTTGGTTTGTAGTATAGGGCTCCTAGCATCTGAAGGAAGGGTTCGCCAAGCCCATACTTACGGAGGACTCTGAGCATAAATGACCACTCTACTGAGTCAAAGGCCTTTTCCATATCCAGGAAAATAGCCACAGCCTTATTCTCTTGCCGGACATGCTGAATAGTGCCCAGCACCGTGCGAATGTTATAAGTCAAATTCAGGCCGGGAACAAATCCAGCCTGCTCCGGGGCAACCAAGTCCGGGACCAGAAGAGCCAGCCGCGTCGCCAAAACCTTTGCATACAATTTCGCATCCACGTTAATCAGCGAAAGCGGCCTATATGAGCCACATTCGTTTGGGGGTTTGCCTGGCTTCGGGATGGTGATGAGAAGCGCCTCCCTCATAGACTTCGTCATGCTACCTTGTTGACAAATGTCATCAAAAAGGAGCATCAAGTAGGGGACCAGTTTATCTTGAAAGGCCTTGTAGAAGGCCACAGTAAGACCGTCCGACCCAGGAGCGCTGCCCGACCTCATTCCCTCTAGCGCCTCCGTGATCTCCTCTTTCTGGAACGGGGCCATCAGAAATTCCCTTTGCCAGTCAGCTAAGAAGGGCATCTGGATGCAACTCAAGTAGTCGTCTATTTCCTCCTCTAGGTGGCACGATTTCGACGTGTACAGCGCTGTATAATAAGGATGGAATTCCGACAGGATATCCTGCTCCCCCGTCACCACATCACCATTAGCTGTTAACAACTCCTCGATCACCAGGGGCGGCCTGCTATTACGCATCAGTTTGGCAAGCAGGGAGCCAGGGCGGTCTCGTTCCCCATACGCGCGCGCTGTAGCATATTTACCCATATGTCTTCTCTCCCTGTCCGCCTCTTCATGGAATTCCGCTAGCAGGGGCTTAAGCCTGTCAGTTATGTCCGCGGCTCCAGCACCTCCCGCCTGCCGTTCCAGATCAGACAACTGTGCTTCCAGAAATTTCAACCGCTGCCTGATAGCTTTAAGCACCCCTGAGTGTTTGGCCATCGTCATCCCCCGGATGTACACCTTAAATGCATCCCAGAGCACCTGGACACTATCCACCGACCCCACATTAGTTGAAAAGTACACGTCTATGTCCTCAGCCAGTTCCCCTCTGAAGGCCTCGTCTAGGAGTGAATACGGGGGGAACCTCCAAGTGAACGGGGGTATCTTCCTAGCCGGGGCATCTAGTAGCAGAAGGAGTGGCGAGTGGTCAGATAGCGTGCGAGGCAACACAGCACACCCCTTCACTGAGTCAAGAAGGGATCGGGAGACAAACCAGTAATCAATCCTCGTGTGGACATTATGGAAGGCTGAGTAATGAGTGAACCCACCCTTCCCCGGGTGCCTATGGCGCCACACGTCAAGCAGGTCGAGTTTCACTAGTTCCGTATGCATAAGTAATGCCGAGGCCGCCGGGGTCCTAGGGGCACCAGCCGATCTATCCAACTCCGGGTTCAACACAAAATTGAAGTCTCCCCCCCATAGCAGCCTAGAGCCCACATACTGTCTACAGAGGTCCGCCAGCGAGGCATAGAAAGCGGGAGTATCCTAGTTGGGGCCATACACATTCACAACCAACAAATCGTGGCTTTTCCACACGCACCGGGCAATCGCATACCGACCCTCCGGGTCCACAGCGACCTGCTGTAGTGACAACTGAGATTTGGGATTAGCCCACGTAATCACACCTCTTGCATGCGTAGTGAACCCCGCAGCAACACAAGCACTCCCAAGACCCCTTGTCTGCAATATAGGACTGGTCAGAGGCAGGTGGGTTTCTTGTAGTAAGGCGAGATCAACCCGGTGCCGCTGCAAATAGGCTAAAACCTTCCTAAGTTTACGAAAATCATTCAGCCCCCTCACATTCCATGATAGCAGTCTGAGAGAGTTGGGGCCGCACTCCGGCCCTTGGGACTCAACATTCGCCATTGTAGGACAGAGAACAAATCAGAGTAGCACAGGTGGTACAGTAGACACAATCCAGTAGCTGGCCCAACCAGACCCTCCCCCCAACAGTCCCCAAACAACCCACATATCATGTGCAACAAGAGAAAAATAGAGCAAATGCCCACCCACCCACAGCCGACCAACCCCAACCCGGTCAGACAGGACTCGCCACCACCCACCATTGACCTTCCCCAATGAAACACACTACAAACCCAAAGGCCCTCCGGGGGGCCAATAGCCGAAAGCGCGGGGGCAGAGGTTCCCAGCTAGACAGCAATACAATCAGGAAAAGGACCACAGACCTCGGTGGCTCCCCCACCCTGCCCCCTAGCGTCGTTCGGCACCCTCACCAGCCCAAGAAAAAGAATATTGTCAAATAACAGATCCCCCACTCGGAGGAGAGCCTCCCCCAAAACTATCACCGAGCTGTAAACCATGTTGATGTCACAGCCCCATTGCAATCCACGAACAGCAAAAGCACACCCCACAATGTCAAGTAAGTAGGTTCATAGGACCTGCAGCCGAGACAAACGCACAGATGAGACCCAGCCAAGCCGGCTAAAAGGCCGCAAGGGAGATTACCCCTGGCCGTCCATGGAAGCGGCCTCCTCCTCGTCCTCACGCTGACCCCTCGGGCTGTTGCGTTGTTCCTTGGCCCACTCCTTCAGTGATTTTTTCAGGTCCGCTGGGTCCGTGAAAAAGTGCGAGTGCCCTTGTTTGTTGATTCTGAGTCTCGCTGGGTACAACATGGCGTAGTCCAGCCCCAGGTCTCTCATCAGCTTTTTATACGGGGCAAAGCGCTTCCTCTCCTCTTGCACTCTCGCTGTGAAGTCAGGATAGAGGGAGATGTTCATGCCCTCGAATTGCAAATTACCCTTCTCCCTTGCCAGCCGAAGCGCCAAGTCTCGATCCCTATAGTTCAAAAGTTTAGCAATAATCGGCTGCGGCGGAAGACCAGGTTGCGGCTTCGGTCCCAGGGTGCGATGAGCCCTCTCGACGATGAACATAGGGGAGAAGACGTCCTCCCCCAGCAGTGTCCGGAGAAACTTCTCCACAAACAACTCCATTTTACCAGTGTTGGTAGATTCCGCCACCCCAGTAATGCGGACGTTGGAGCGCCGTGAGCGTGCTTCCAGGTCCTCTGTCTTGTCCTGTATGACTTAGAGTAGGCGACCGAACTGCTTGCGATCTTTATCCCATTCCGTTTGGGCTTCCTCAGCCTCCGTTAACCGCCGCTCCGCCATATCTAGCCGCTCAGCATGTTTATCCACCCTCTCAGACATGCGGTCCATCCTGAAGGACAAAGCGTCGATTTTCGTGCCAATCGCCGCCATACTGTCTTGTAAGCCCCTTTCCATGGCACCCAGCATTTCACGGATGTCCGCACACAATGAACTGTCAGCAGCCGTGGGCCGCGGTGAGGCATCCGGAGGCGGCCCCTCCGCACCTTTCCGCCTCCGCTGATCAAACGACAGTTTCGGTTGATTCTTATCACCTTTCCCCATAGCGTTACCGGTGGACCGGCAGCAAAGCGCCCTACTACCAGCAAGGATGTCGCCAGCTAGTACTGGTGGGGCGAATAGAGGGCGCCGGGGAAGCGGGCTCCGTGGGGCGAGTTGTTGCGCAGCAAGAAATGCAGTCAAAATGGCGGCCGCGGGCCCCTAGCACGAGTAGGCCCAGGAGCCAGAGAAGCACGCCACTAGGTATTCACACGAGGCCAGGCCCCATCGATGTCAAGCAAACTGGGCCCACACAGTCCAGTGCACTCCCAAGTCACTGCACCACAGCGGTCTCCGAGGTGCCCCAGGGGCAGGCAACTGCCGACGAAATTCTCCGTAAGGAGACAGCCAGCCGCCGAGGGTCTCCCGCACCCTGCCAGCGCACCTCAAAGCAACAGCAGTTTTTCTCCAGTAAACGCACCACCGTGGGCAGGTCCACCACAGCCGCTCCCGGGAACACAGCTCGAGAACACACAGCAGGAACTGTAATGTAGGCACCAAGCGGGCAGACCGACTCCACTCCGGTACCACTTGCCGCACGTAGCGTGACGCAGCTCGGGCAGCCCCTCAGGATAGACCGCGGATTACGGCCTGGTCCGCCACTCCGCCCTCCGTCGACTAGCGGAGCGAAACCACCACCGAATTCGATCGGGGAAAGGCCCCCTACTAGGCCGAGGGGTAGATGAAGAGTCCACCGCAGATTTCAGGGCTGGCTAGGCGCCAAAAGGATAGATTTGTCGAATATTAAAGGGGCTCAGGCGAGGAGCTCAGCGCTCACACGTCTTTCATGGACGCCGGCAAGCTCCGTCCCCCCCCCCCGAGTGTGATAAATAACCCCTATTTTAAGGATGCTGGAGATCGAACACTAGAATTACATGTGAGAGAGTATGATTGGGTGTCCCATTTCGAAAAGATCTTTGTTTCAAGGGAAAATTGTTCAAGTGAGCAGTCGTCCGCTCCTCTGGTTCAATCAGAACCACTGGTCTTCACTTTTGAGGAAGTAATAAGGGGGATGGGTAGGTTCTGCAAGGCAAAGGCCCCGGGCCCTAATAGACTTATTTCTGGAAGTTCAGATTCTATGGGCCCCTTATTTCGGAACTACTCTCAAGGTATGGGACACAGTCACTGGGGTGTCGATATGGATGTTTTTTCCCTCCCCCCTACACTTCAATCCATTTTAACACAAAGTTTCCCCTGGCGGTCCGGCAGGGACCTTTTGATTCCTGGAGGGAGGGCGGTTGTCTGACACTATCTGATCTCTTTCATAACTTCAACATACTGACATTCGGGCACTGCCAGCACAACTTTGACCTCCCTTCTCCTGAACACTTCCCCTATCTTCAGCTTAAACATTGGGCTCTACATCCACTTGTTAGGGAAGCAGCCACACAAGACTTGACACCATAGAAACCTTTGTGTGGACCGTGGGTTCCTCGAAAGGGGTAATCTTCTTCATATATGGGTTACTGCTTTCTACCTGGCACTCTCCACAACCTTGTCACATTATCTTCTGAGAACACACGTTAGGGGAGGAGATTGCAGAGGGAGAGTGGAGAGACCTCTGGAGCGATATTAAGAATAACCACTCCATAGGCTTAAGGGAAGCCCACTACAAGATACTTTATGATTGGTATCTCTAGCCCACGAGAATCAAAAAGATCTGTTCGAGGCACATGAGCTGTAGATCCTTTACCTGTGCATAGATTGCCATCTGGTGTTGCCCTCTGATGTTGGCACTTTGTTTTTGTCTTGAAAGAGATTTTTGTAGTCACGAGGTAGGTGACTCCTCCTTAGGACGATAGTGCGCATGGGCATTGACTCCATCTCCAGATTGTTTTTTTCACCATCGGGTTCAGAAGTGATTTGCTGCGCTCCGGGTTGGTGTCGTTTTCTACCCCCTTCGACGCGCAATCCCTCTCCACTCGATGGTATTGTCTTGAACGCATTTCCTTCTCAACGTGTAACTTGAACATATATAAAATCCTCAACCTCGATCTTCAACGCGGGCCGTTAGGCCTATCTTCGCCGACCACGCCAGCAGTAAATGGAAAGGACTCCTTTCAAAAAATGCCCCGGGTGTGGTGCGAAGTTACCACACACAGACTTACACAAGGTTTGTAACCTCTGCCTCTCCCAGGAGCACGAAGACGAGAATTGCAAGGCCTATTTATCTTTCAGGTAGAAGAAAACCATCCGTGACCGTCCGGCTCGACGTCCCGAAATGTCTCGCAGAAGCAGTTCGATTCCGGATATCTACGGAGCAGACCCCAGTCTACAACTGGAACAACAAGCTGATGAAGGAGAGATCGCCGTCTCTGAAGCCGACGACGCCAACGTTTAAGACCACTCAGCGGTCCGTGAGTACCGAAACCTCTCTCCCAACCAAAACCAAACCTAAGGCTCTGGAAACACAATGGCCCTCGGGCTCAGGTCCGCACCGGCAACACATTTCCGACACCCTGCCCTAGGGCCGGCGATGAAACAAAAAGAAAAGCCTTCCGTCTCTGATCGAGCGAACTCCATTCCGGTGCCGAAAAATAACCTTTGGCACCGAAGTCTAAAACCAAAGAAGTGCCACACCCTTCTTTGTCGGCACAGAAAACAACCTTGATGCCGAAACAAACAAGACAAGCATCCGGAACCGAAAAAATCTTCGGAGCCGAAAAAATCTTCGACGCCACAAACTCCTACACTAAAAGCTAAGGAGTCCAGGACCCCACAGAACGCATCAGAGACACGGGCTAAACAAAAGTCTTCTGTACCAACAAAAGACATTGTACTCGTACAACAGATTTTTCAAGTCCAAAACAAAAGAGACTCTACACTGACCCATAGACTGGTAAAGTTGTCGCCAAACCCCCTAAAAAGAGATAATTGGACACTTCAGAAGATCCTGAAATACCCATGAAGCGAAAGGAGATGGCCACTAACACTACTCCACCTCTCTCTCCTCCAACTGATCCAATTCTGCTAATTTCTCCAGCACACTCCCCACAACCTACATTTTCACTTCAACCACGGGATGATGAAGATGACTATAGTGATGAGGGTGGGAATGGTGATCCAGATAAAGATGATAATATAGATACCATTCCTCAATATCCAGATCCTTGGAATGATTACAACACAGATCCCGACCCACATAATGACTCGGACCTGTATCCCTCTAGACCATCACCACCAGATGACAATATTGGGTTTGCGCAACTCATTAATAGAGCTGCTCAGTACTACGGAGTACAGTTACACTCTGACCCTTTAGAGGAAGAATGTTTACTGGAAACATTTACACCCACACAAAAGGCCACACACACACTGCTGATGTTAAAAGGAATGTTAACCCCTTCCATGCTGGGCCGTTTCCGCCGCTGTGCGGTAAACAAAAGAACAGGGCGGGGCCGTGACGAACCCCAGGCGTCATCAGCACACGAGCGCCGCAGAGCGTGACGGCTGGGGTTCGTCACCAGCATGGAAGGGGTTAAACCATGCACCAGAAGTTTTTAAGGACCCGGTCAGAGCCAGGATTCTTAACCCCAGAATAGACAAAAAAATACAAGGCAGCTCCCAATGACCTAAATTCTCTTGTGGTGTCTAATGCACGCAAGAGAGCAAATTCAAAAAGCACAGGCGACACCCCTCCTCCTGATAAGGGATCCAAACTTATCGATGCTTCTGCAAAACGCATCACGTCACAAGCTACAAATCATTGGCGGATTGCCAATGGCCAAGCTTTGTTGGCCAGATATTACAGAGCTCACTATAATGAGCTTGAAAAGCACATGCAACATCTTCCTGACCAATTTAAGGACAAAGCTAATGACCTTATACAGGAGGGAAAATGAATAACTAATACCTCCATCAAATGTGCGCTGGATGCAGTCGATACTGCCTCTCGTGCTATTAATACCAGCGTTTTGCTACGCAGGCGCGCTTGGCTCTGAATCTCCGTATTCAAACAAGAAGTACAGTCAGCTATTCTTAATCAGCGGTTTGACCAATAGCATCTTTTTGGGCCCACAGTAGATACATCTTTAGAGAAGATAAAAAAGGATAAAGAGTCTGCCAAGGGCATGGGGCCTTGCAAACCCCTAGAGGTTCATTTTGTCACGCCTTTTACATGGGCTGGCTCCAAAACTATTGGCTTGGTGTATCCCTCTTCTTCCTATAAGAGCCCCAATCAAAACAATTCCTCCAGAGGTTACTTTCGTGGCGGGTACAGAGGCAACAATGGTAAGGAAAGAGGTTGCGGTAACGATACCCGCAATTCCCCTACCACCAAGCAGTGACTTCCCTTCACTTCCCCCCAATCACTTCAGTCGGGGGTCGCCTCTCACAGTTCCTACCGACTGGAATTCTATTACAACAGACAAGTGAGTAAGACAAATTATCCAGTATGGCTATTGCCTGGAACTCACCTCTACACCCCCAAATATCCCTCTCAAACAACATCCAATGTCCTCAGAACATCTCACTCTTCTGAAACAAGAGGTTCTGTCTCTATTACAAAAAAAACATGCAATAGAACCAGTCCCCTTGCCTCATCAAGGCACAGGGGTTTACTCCCTCTATTTTCAAATCCCAAAAAAGAATGTCTCTCTCAGGCCAATACTGGACCTCAGACCGTTAAACCTCTACCTTCAATCAGACCACTACCACATGGTCACTCTGCAACAGGTGCTCCCACTGCTTCATCAAGGTGACTTTCTCTCCACACTGGATCTAAAAGACGCCTACTTGCATATTCCCATTCACCCCGCTCACAGAAAATATCTCAGGGTGGTGGTGGACGGTCAACACTATCAATTCAAAGTCCTTCTGTTCAGATTGACTACAGCTCCCAGAGTCCTCACCAAGTGCGTCCCAGTAGTGGCAGTTCACTTACTAAGACAACACATTCACATGTTCCTTTACCTGGATGACTGGCTCATAACAGATAAGTCACGCAACAGCTGTGTGCAACACACACACAAAACAATCCAGCTGCTTCACAACTTGGGTTTCACTGTGAATCTCACCAAATCCCAGCTACAACCGTCCAACACACAACAATACCTAGGTGCTACAATAGACACTTTAAAAACTTTAGCATACCCCTACCCTCTCTGGATAAGCAGTATGCAATCTCTAATATCCAAATTTCAGCCTCAACACTCATCACCAGCTCGAGTGTTCATGCAGTTGATCGGTATGATGGCCTTTTAAAACCTCATTGTCCCTTATGCAAGACTCTAGATGCATCCCTTACAGGAGTGTTTGGCACGTCAGTGGAACCAGGCTTAAGGTCAGCCTACAGATCTGGTGTTGGTGGACAGCTGCACACATCGCTCTCTGCAGTGGTGGAACACACAAAACCTTTCCAAAGGGTGGCCGTTCCTCGACCTGGTTCCACAGATAGTGCTAACAGCAGGCGCATCGCTCACCGGATGGTGAGCTCATCTTCAGAGCCATACCATCCAGGGTGTATGAACCACTCAGCAAAAACAACAACACATAAATTACCTGGAACTACTGGCAATTTTTCTGGCACTAAAATCCTTTCAACCCCATCTGGTAGGCAAAGCTGTCCTAGTCCGTACAGAGATCATGAAAGCAATGTACTACATACAAAAATAAGGGGGGACAACACACTTCTACAGCTTTCACACCTAGCTCAAAGCATATGGAGATGGCCCATTCCGCAAAACATACATCTCCTTGCAGAACACCTCCTAGGGGTACACAATCAGATTGCAGATCTGCTCAGTTGTCAAACACAGCAGATCCACGAATGGGAACTTTATCTTCAAGTTCTTCTGCCATTCTCTTGCATGTGGGGCCACCCAGAAATAGATCTGTTCGCCACACATCAAAACACAAAATGCCGAGCTTCCCGTCCAGGTATCCACACCCATTGTCCAAAGGCAATGCACTATGGATGAACTGGCCAAACAAATTTGCTTAAGCTTTTCCGGCTCTCCCACTAATTCCCTTAGTGGTTCAGAAGCTCAAACAGCATTCCCTCACAATGATCCTGGTTGCTCCAACATAGGCTCGACAACCATTTGGAACTATCAGTAGTTCCTCATCAAAACCTGGTGCCTCTCACCCAAGCTTCTCACTCAGTCCCATGGAGAGATAAGGCACCCAGATCCCAATCAACTCAACCTTGCGATCTGGCTCCTGAAGTATTAGAGTTCAGTTACCTCATTCTCCCACCAGACTGCATGAACATCATTAAAGAAGTTAGACGTCCTACCACCAGAGCATGTTACGCCGCTAAGTGGAAAAGATTTGTATTTTACTGTACAAATAACAAAATCAATCCTCTGGATGCTTCTATTCAAACCATTATTTGTTATCTCCTACACCAATGTAACCTAGCATATACATCCATAAGACTACCTCTCGCTGCAATAGCAGCTTATCTCCAAAACAGACAACACTTGTCTTTGTTTGGAGTACCCACTATTAAAACATTTATGAGAGACTTGAAAGAATAATTCCACCTAGAGCTCCAACCTCTCCAGTATGGAATTTAAATATTGTGTATTCTAGACTCATGGGTCCTAGTTTTGAACCTCTGCACAAGTGCGAACTGCAATTCCTCACTTGGAAAGTAGCCTTCCTAGTCGCTATTACATCTCTCAGAGAGTTAGTGAACTCCAGGAATTAACCATATAAGAACCATTTTCACAAATCCATCATAACAAAGTGGATCTTAGGCCTAACCCAAAATTGTTACCTAAAGTAGTTTCTGCCTTCCATCTTAGCCAGTCTGTTGTACTCCCAGTTTTTTCCCCACAACTAGACTCAGTGGCACAACGGGCTCTTCACAAGTTACACGTTAGAAGAGCAATACTTTACTAGATTGAAATGACAAAATTCTTTAGGAAAACTAAACAACTCTTTGTGCTTTCTCCCCACCTCATAAGGGCAATCCCATTTCGAAAGCGGGAATTGCAAGGTGGATTGTCAAATGCATCCAGATATGCGATCTTAAAGCCAAATGCACACTAACCATTCCCCGTAGAGCTCATTCCACACGCAAAATAGGTGCTTCTATGGCATTCTTAGGGAACATTCCCCTAGTTGATATATGCAAAGCAGCAACTTGGTCTACACCACACACTTTCACAAAACACTATTGTGTACATGTGCAAGCTAAACAACAAGCCAGTGTGGGCCTTAAGAACACTTTCATGCCACTGCAGCAGATACAGGTAGCCACAGCTAAGAAGGTAACTGCTGTATAGTCTATGCACAAGTATACAATCTACAGCTCATATGCCTCGAACGGAAAGTATCTGTTCTTGGCATGTAGAGCTGTAGATTCGTATACGCCCACCGCCTCCCCGGATACCTCTATCTGTTCCAGTACTATCTTACTTAGACACATTACACATGGACATTGTTTATATTTCTTACTAACTTCATTATAACCCTCCATGGCAAAACAATCTGGAGATGGAGTCGATGCCCATGTGCACTATTGTCCTATGGAGGAGTCACCTACCTAGTTACTACAAAGACTTCTTCCAAGACAAAAACAAAGTGCAAACATCCGAGACCAACACCAGATGGCGATCAATGCACAAGTATTCAAATCTACAGCTCTACATGCCAAGAACAGATACATACTGTTAACACCTTGGCTGCTAGGCGTTTTCCCCTCCTATGCTGACTTTTTGTCATTATCATCGTTTTATGACGAGCTCAGCTCGTCATCAGCACAGCTCAACTGTGCATCATGACGAGCTGAGCTCGTCATCAGCATTGAAAGGGTTAAGTAGCATTTTCCTTCCAGAGGTCTCCCATTCTTTGCTGGAGGAGTTGTTGTCTATTTGGGGACTACCTTCACATCTGGTGGGATTGCCCGACAATTAGGCCGTTTTGGGAGGGGATTCTAGCACAAATAAGAGATATTGGGGTGTCCTGTGCCTGCCACACCAGAATTTGCACTAATGGGACTCAGAAATCCCGATTTAGAATACCAGACAAACGGAGATCGCGTGGGCATGTCTCGGGGCGGCTAACATTGCTATTGCTGCCGCCTGGAAGAAGAAAGACCCACATACAATTGCCCAGTGGCATGCCTGCCTGCCTCTGGAAAGAACTCATACTGAAGAGGATAGCAGATATCTTTCAAGATAACTATAAGAATTTTGAATACAGATGGGGACCCCTGCTGACATATCCCTCCCGGGGTCTTCCCCTAGCGGTGTGCCCTCCCACGCTGAGAGCCCTGCACCTTTTCCAGTTTTAAGACTCTCTCATGGCACCCAAAGTCCCACTAGCAGTGTTGTGTGATTATAGGATTGCCTTAACACACATTGGCACAATAGCACCTCAGAAAAGCCATCTGGATTACTCCCTAACGCTTCATATTCTTTGTTCTTTCCCACCCTCTGATGTTTAGAGGGTGGGAAGGGGTTCTTAGAAGGGGTTTGAATGCATTAACACTTATTGTTAAGCAGGTTGGTGTGGGAAATTTGAAGCACCAAGCTCAGTATTTCTCTGTCTGTTGAGCAACTGTTTTACCTTTATGAAATAAGTAGACTTCGGGGAAATGCTATGCTAAGTAAAGACACCACCTGTATGTGTTTAATCTTAATAAAAAGATGTTTGAGAAAAAAATGTTCTTGGGAAGAGAACCCCAACAAACTGTCCTGAGGGAAGTCAAGTGCACTTCACCTGCTCACTTAGTGCTATTCAATTGCTTTAAATGTTTTCTGGTTGGCCCTAGAACAGGGACGATTTCAGGACTTGTTGGTAGAATGTGCGAAGCCTTTGGTTCTCCACCTGCAATCACAGCATTCCACAGCTTGTTTGCAGAGAGCTGCAGTCAAGCCGTGTCGAGGGACATTAAACTCTATACTCTGTTCAGGGCCCTTGGTTGTGTATCCATGCAAGGGTTTGAGAGATATTGCTGTTTACATATCCCCTTTCAAGTAAAAGAGTGGTTGCAGAGAGGGGGTAATGGGCTGGAAGAGGGAGATCATCTATAGAACAGGGCCTAGCAGGCAGCTTTTTTAGCAAATGTAGTAATTAAATGCTAAGAACATAAAATAAAAACGAAATGAAGTCCTCACCAACACAGAGCCAATCAGTGGATTGATGATATAAGGGGTGATGAGATTGGGGGTTAAGAAGAAATAATAAAAAGCATTGGCAAAGCCAATAGTTCTAGGCTATGCAAGAGCTATTGGCTTTGTCAATGTCTTCTATCCATGTTGTATACCACATGGCTGCTGTTCTGCATTGCTGAGAGTCCGAAAATAAAGCGCTATGACAGTGCTATACAACATTGTTAAAAGACATGGGTAGTGATAAAGCCAATAGCTCTTGCAGTTTCCGAAATCTGTTGGCCTTGCAAATACTTGGGTGGGTTTGAATGAGTGTGGGACTGAACCCCAATGATGAAGCATGCCACCAAGGGGCAACTCTGGTGGGTGAGGGGTCTCCAGGAATTTTTTTTTTTCCTACTGAACGATCTCAGTGGAGATGCGCTGTAACTCACACACCCTCCCCATGGCAGTTTTAAAAAAAAATATTTCGTGTTTTTTTTGGGGGGGGGGGGGGGGAGCGTATCTATAAGTAGCCGTGCAGTTAGTGCATTGATGGGTTATTTCTTATGACTGTTTACTTGTCTATAGAATGTTTTTGATTTCATGCTGGTTGAGAGGTCTGGAATGGAACTGACTGGTCCTGTCGAGAATTTGAAATATTTGTTGGTGATTTTCAATTAACGTTCTCAAACATCTTGTAGGAAATCGGGGGGTGAAGGAGGCTCATAGCTATACATAGCCATTAAGGTGACTTATGTCCCTACAGACTGCAGCTGAGACAGTCTATAAGCTGTATTTTGGCCGCGCCCTCCCGTTGGTTGCGTATGTAGTGCTTTCAATCTTTGATGCGAGGCTGTAACGTTTTCTAAATTGTTGGGCACCAGTGACTGGAGCGTGCCATTAGTGAAGGGCGGTGTGTAAATGATGAAGAGAAATAGATAAGGGTTTGAAGGTGGAGTTCCTAGAGGGTTTAAAGTCTCTGTGTAAGTTCTGAGGAAGGCCGTGAGCCTTGGTGTAGTGTCAGATTGTGCTAGTGTGAGAGATACGGTTAATAACACAGCGAATCATAGCTGCCGTATGTAGCCGTTTTGGGTGTCCACGATGTACGGGGTGAAATATCATATCTGAAAGAAACAGGTTAGTATTAGATTCCTTACCTTAGAATATCCCCAGGCGTCAGTCTGGATCCGGAAACCTTTGCGTAGCAGTACCCCTGCGCGTCGGTAGGCGTCGTCTGCAGGCATCCCCTGCGGCTCCGTGTCCGTCGTTGGCGTCGTGCGCCGTGATGACGTCGCTGGAGTATATAGACGCCGCCTCCGCGCGCTGACGTCAGTTCTTCTTTTTTCCGCGCCAGTTAGCGCAGATCCGAGAAGAGCAGTACTCCGGTCTTTTGACCAAAGTATTTGAATCTTTTGATATCTTCTACGGTGCCGGTAGGATGCCTGGTTTTAAGAACTGTGATGACTGCGACCGCACGATGTCGGTCACGGACCATCACCGACTCTGCCTCCGGTGCCTGGGCCCCGACCACGACGTGGACGCCTGTGTCGATTGCCGGGCCTTGACGAGTAAAGCTAGGCGGGAGCGGTCCCGCAAGCTACTCGAGCTGCGGGTGTCGGCCCCGCGTCGAGAGAGGTCCCGGTCCGGCCGGAGGTCAAGGGAGCGGTCGCGGAGCCGTCACGAACGCTCCGGAAGTCGTCACCATTCCTCTGGTTCCTCAGGTAGGAAACATAAGAAGTCGGGGCGTCGTCATCGTACCCACGACGCTCGCGCGATGCGGCCGGGGGTTCTGGTGGCTCCACCCCCGTGGCTCCGCATGAGCCGCCGGCGCAGCTTGCTCCATACCCTACGGTCCCTGGGCAAGGCGTGACGCCCGAGGAGATAGAGGAGTTCCTCTTGGCCATGAGGAAGCTGTCTACTCCGACTGGGCCTACGGCGCCTTCGGGCCCTGTGCCCCCGTCCGAGGGCCCTAGCGGGTCGGGTGCTCCTGCCTCGACGACGCTGGGTGCTCCGGCCCCGGCGCCGCCGACGGCTCCGGTCCCGGCGCCGCAGGGGCCTTCAGGATCGACGCCGGCTGGCCAGCCGACCTCTCCGGCGCCGATTCCATCGGGGTTGCCCCCGACGCCGTCCCCGCGCGGCGCCGGTTCCGCCCCCATACCCTCTCTGACTCCGGTCCCGGAGTCGGACCGGCGTCGCCCGACGCCGAGTCCGACGCTGATTGGGCCTGTGAACCCCGAGGAGCCGGTCTACCTTGTTGATCCCGAATATGATGAGGAGGTAGATTACGGAGAGGATTGGGAGGGGTCTGAGGACCCTCTGACGCGTGAGTGTCATTACAATGTGGACTGGGCAGGTGACTTGGGTGACGCCAGTGGTCTAGACGAATCCCCTAACCCTGGCTTTGTCTCCCCTCCTACCGTGGCTTTGGAGGAGGGGGCAGCCTATTCAGTGGTGTTGATGAGGGCTGCCAAGGCCTTACACCTTGAGCTCCCCGTCGCGGCCGTGAGGACTAACATCCTCACTGAGGTCCTCAAACCGCAGTCATGCCCACAGGAGCCACTGCTGCCGTTCAACGAGGCCTTGTCTGACGTTCTTTTGGGCACGTGGTCCAGGCCCGCTTCAGGTTCGCCTGTTGATAGGAACGTGGCCAGACGCCACCGTCCGTGTACGGGTTATCCCAAGTTTCTGTCCACCCATCCCACCCCTGAGAGTCTGGTGATCCAGGCCTCGACTTCCCAGACCTCATTCCCGTCGGCCCCGCCCGACAGGGAATCTAAGAGGTACGACCAGTATGGAAAAAAGGTCTTCTCGTCCCTGAGTCTGGGACTGCGGTCTTGCAACACCACATGCCTCTTGGGCCGCTACACCCACTCTCTGTGGGATACGGTCGCGGACTGCTGCCGGAATGCCCGCCGGAGGTGAGGGCAAAACTCGGCAAAGCTATGATTGAAGGCTGAGACGCAGCAAAATACTCCATCAGGTGTGGTCTTGATACGACCGAATCGCTGGGCAGGGCGATGTCCACGACGGTGGTGATTCGTCGCCACACCTGGCTGAGATCCGCCAACTTTTCGGCAGATGTCCAGAATGCCTTGATGGACATGCCGTTTGATGGCAGTCGCCTGATGGCGACAAAGCGGACCACGCGCTGGAGCGCTTCAAGGACTCCAGGGTCACGGCCAAGTCCTTGGGTCTCTCGACCCAGCGCCAGCAAACTGGTTCGTTTCGCTCCTTTCGTGGCCAAGGAAGGGGCGGTCCCACACGTGCTGCCAGCCACACGCCGCAACAAAATTATCAATGCGGTGGCGGCCGTGGAAACCGCCGTGGAGGCGGTCGGGGACAACGGCGAGGTCAGACCACACCTCCCCCCGCAGCATCCGCCTCAAAGTCCTCCTAGTCCGTGCTTTCAGGCCCATGTGACGCCGGTGGGTGGCAGGGTTCGCCATCACCACTCCCGCTGGCGCACTATCACCTCGGACAGGTGGGTGCTGCAGATCGTCCGAAGGGGCTACTCCCTTCCCTTCGAGACCAATCCTCCAGCCATGCCACCGCAGAACCACCGTGTGTCGGGGGACCACTTGACACTTCTGCAGGAGGAAGTTACGGCCCTCTTGGCCAAGGGGGCCATCGAGCGCGTTCCTGGGCCAGAAGTAGGGCGTGGTTGCTATTCCCACTACTTTCTGGTACCCAAGAAGGACAAAGGGGGCCTACGTCCTATCTTGGATCTAAGTAACGTCAACGGCTTCCTCTGGAAGGAGAAGTTCAAGATGTTGACTTTGGCTCAGGTCTTGGCTGCTCTAGACCCGCAAGACTGGATGGTAGCGTTGGACTTGCAGGATGCGTATTTTCACATCCCCGTCCTGCCGGCCCACCGGCGTTACCTGCGGTTCACGGTAGGCCACGAGCACTTTCAGTTTATCGTGCTCCCCTTCGGCCTTACCAGCACCCCACGGGTGTTCACAAAGGTGATGGCGGTGGTCGCAGCCCATCTGCGCAGGTTAGGGGTTTCAGTCTTCCCCTACCTAGACGACTGGTTGTTGAAGGCGGGCTCGCCCCAGACAGTCGTCCACCACCTTCAGATGACGGCAGACCTCCTGCACGAGCTGGGGTTTTCCATCAATGTGCCGAAATCACACCTGTGTCCCTCTCAAAAGCTCCTTTTCATCGGAGCGGTTTCCGACTCGGCGCAGTTTCGGGTTTATCCTCCGGAACGGCGAGTCCAGGATATACAGGCTTTGATTCCCATCTTTCAGCCGTTATCCCGGGTTTCGGTCAGGTTGACGCTGCGGCTGCTGGGGCTGATGGCTTCCTGCATCCTTCTGGTGCATCACGCCAGGTGGCGGATGCGGGCTCTGCAATGGGACCTGAAGTTTCAGTGGGCCCAGCATCAGGGCAACCTGTCCGACCATGTCTTGATCTCAGAGGGCACTGCGAGACAACTGCAGTGGTGGCTTACGGACCGCGATTGGGTCAGAGGCAGATCACTCTCCCTTCCCCAACCGGAGCACGTGGTTGTGACGGACGCGTCCCTCCAGGGCTGGGGAGGCCACTTGGGAGAGGCTGAGATCAGAGGCATCTGGTCTCCGGCGGAGTCCCGGCTCCATTTAAACTTGTTGGAGCTGCGGGCGTTTCGTCTAGCACTGAAAGCATTCCTCCCCTTTGTCAGCGGGAGTGTAGTGCAGGTGTTCACGGACAACACCACCGCCATGTGGTACTGCAACAAACAGGGCGGGGTGGGGTCGTGGACCCTATGCCAGGAGGCTCTGCGCCTCTGGCAATGGCTGGAACATCAGGGCGTGACCCTGGTGGTTCAACACCTGGCAGGCTCTCTGAAGGCCAGGGCGGACGAACTCAGCCGTCGGTGCTCGATGGATCACGAATGGCATCTGAACTCGGACGTGGTGCAAGGCCTCTTTCTGCAATGGGGAGAGCCTTGGTTAGATCTATTCGCCACAGAAAACGCGCAATGTCATCAGTTCTGCGCGTTGGAGTTTCTACTCAGCATGTCAGTCGGTCCCCCGATCCGCCTGCCCCTTCAGGAGGACCTTCTGTCGCAGCAGCAGGGGACGGTCCTCCACCCGAACCTGTCCAGTCTCCACCTCCATGCGTGGAGATTGAGCGGCGACAGTTGAGGCCATTTGACTTGCCTCCTGAAGTCTGTGATGTGATTCTGGCAGCCAGGCGTCCCTCCACAAAGTCGGTATACGCCTGCCGGTGGAACAGATTTGTGGCATGGTGCACAGCAAAGGCTGTGGACCCTCTTTCTGCCCCGCTTTCCGAGGTTCTCCTCTTTCTTCTCTCTCTTGCCCAGCAGGGCTCTGCACTGGGCACTATCAAGGGCTACCTTTCTGCCCTTTCGGCCTTTCTGAGGCTACCTGATCAACCTTCTTTGTTCAAGTCCCCTACTGTAACGAGGTTCTTGAAGGGCATCACACACATGTATCCACCTGTTCCGTTTGTGATGCCTCAATGGGACTTGAACCTGGTTCTAACCTTCTTGATGTGTGCTCCCTTTGAGCCACTTCATTCCTGTCCTCTCCGTCTCCTGACTTTAAAGACGGCCTTCCTGGTTGCCATCACCTCTGCCAGGAGAGTGAGTGAGCTCCAGGCTCTTTCTGTCAAACCGCCTTTCATGTCCATTCATCCAGACAAGGTTGTTTTGAGAACTAGACCTTCTTTCCTGCCCAAAGTAGTCTCTGCTTTTCACATCGGGCAGTCCATCGCCTTACCCTCCTTCTTCCCGCCTCCGCATCCTTCAAAGGATGAAGAGCGGCTCCATCTTCTGGACCCAAAACGTGCGCTTTCATTTTATATGGATCGCACACGCCAGTTCCGGGTGGATGACCAACTGTTTGTTGGCTACGTGGGTGCTCAGAAGGGACGGGCGGTGCATAAACGGACCATCTCTCGATGGGTCGTTCTGTGCATCAAAGCGTGCTACTCTTTGGCTCGGAAGGAGCCTCCTGTTGGGCTGAGGGCCCATTCCACTTGGGCCACGGCGGCTACTACTGCCCTGGGCCGGGGAGTCCCCTTGCAGGACATTTGCCAGGCGGCTACGTGGGCCTCGCTGCACACGTTTGCGAGGCACTACTGCCTGGACAGTCAAGTCCGGAGAGATGGCTTCTTTGGCCGTTCTGTCCTCCAGGACTTTCTGGTGTAAGGTTGTATTGGTTCGCAGACCCACCACCGGGGTTGGTATTGCTGGGGTATCTATTCTAAGGTAAGGAATCTAATACTAACCTGTTTCTTTCAGATGAACAAGTTACTTACCTTCGGTAACGATATATCTGTAAGAAACAGTAGTTAGTATTAGATTCCTTACCGCCCCACCATCCTCCCCGTTCTGCGAACTGATACCTAGGGTTAAGGACATCCCTTTCGGGGCCCTAGTTTCAAATGGCACCAGTGTTGGTTCTTACATGGCCCTGCGTGTTCTGGCGCGGAAAAGCTGTGTAAAACGAACTGACGTCAGCGCGCGGAGGCGGCGTCTATATACTCTAGCGACGTCATCACGGCGCACGACGCCAACGACGGACGCGGAGCCGCAGGGGACGCCTGCAGACGACGCCTACCGACGCGCAGGGGTACTGCTACGCAAAGGTTTCCGGATCCAGACTGACGCCTGGGGATAATCTAAGGTAAGGAATCTAATACTAACTACTGTTTCTTACAGATATATCGTTACCGAAGGTAAGTAACTTGTTCTGTAGCTTGTGAGATACAACTCAGTGACTTTCCTGGTGTAACCCAGATCGTGTTCTCTTAACACACTTTTGTACTGATCTACTGTCTGTACTGCCATACAAGTATTGAAACGCCAACAGAGCTCATACAGTGCACGGCTATGTGCACCAGCTTCATTCAAGCACCCATCAAACGGTGTGATTAATAACTAACGTTCTTGAAAAGTGCTCTTAAAGAAATGAAAATGAGGCCTTGAAACATTGCCTTAAAATGGTTGCTGCATTTTTTTTGCAATAACTGGTTACTGCTCTCGGGGATGGCTAAACCCTGGAAGAGGCGTGATGCATGCATGCCATGGACAAATGGGGAAAACGAATAATGGAGCGAAAATGGCGCCAGCAAATTGAAAGTCTATGGGTGGGCTGAAGCCCACAAAGTACATAAAACAGGTCTCTTATCGAGACTGCGCAAGTGAGCTTTCGGGAGCCAATACCTAAAAATGGGGACAGTCAGTGCATTTTGTGAATCCAGTTATAGATGCATGAACCAACCTGACACCCATCCATTTTTTAGATTTTTCAAGCAAGTGGGGTTGAATGGGATTATGAGAGGAAGTAAAGTTAATCTTGGGAATTCATGAAAAAGTGGGACCGATGTGACGCATTGTTATGAATGATCTTAAAGAGGTCACTCAGTAGTTGGGCAGCATGCAGACAGTTCATGGTAAAAGGTTAACTTTAAGGACTATTTGTAAAGAGAGATGCGTAAAAGGAATATCCCAATCAAGGGCAGCATAGTTTCTGTGCTCAGCCTCCTACTCTTACCAACCAACTCCTCCAGGTGGCTGACACTCTCCTACATGCTTTCCTGTTATAATTAGTAATTGCAGCATTCTTCTTGTCAACCGACTCCAGGCTTTCAGGTGGAACATATACGTTAACAGATTATCGAATCTAAGGAGAATCAAGACATTGGAGCTTCTATTAGAAATCGTACTAAAACAGTTATGTTCTGAGAATGTTTCCAACTGCGGTCTGTGGTATCTGTTTCTCCTCATGCCCATTTGTAAACCTTCCCATTCCCTTATTCCACCTGGCGCTAATCTGCTAAAAAAAAAAAATTAACTCTGTGCCTTAAACCTGGTTCTGTAGAAGGAGGTTGCTTTTGAGTTTTATACCGATGTCATTGCAGTTGACAAGAGGAATGAGCGGGCTTCACATTGTTGGTGATTACTAGTATATAACCTGTTCCTTGTCTAGAATTGTTTAAAATAGTCACTGAAATGTACCCGGGATTTAAAATATTCTTTGCTGTTTTTAAAAGTAATTGGGCACCTGATATTGGGTAATGTTACTACAGAATTTGCAGGAGCTAATAATGCTTCTATTGATAAAGCATTACAGATATTGTCTTTTTTTCCTATGGTTTCAGATACGATGGAAGTACATGATTGTAGACGAAGGTCATAGGATGAAAAACCATCACTGCAAGCTCACACAAGTCTTGAACACTCACTACGTTGCTCCGAGAAGGATACTCCTCACGGGTACTCCACTGCAAAACAAACTTCCTGAGCTATGGGCTCTCTTGAACTTTCTTCTTCCTACCATCTTCAAGAGTTGCAGCACATTTGAGCAGTGGTTCAATGCTCCCTTTGCCATGACAGGAGAGCGGGTACTGTTTTTTGTTAAATAGCAATGCAACATCAATCTGAAATTGCTGTTTATAGAGAGATGGCAGTGTCATTCCAAAGTTGAATAGTTTTAAAATGTGAAAGCTTATTTACTAACTGTGAAATGTTCTATGTTCACTGTATATGGGGGAAACTATTTGTCCAGCCATTCATCTTTATTAATGTTAATGAGCAAGGTATATGTCTGCCTTCTCCGCGTGGGACCTCACCACAGATCGGGATTCTCAGAATGCTATTTTTTTTTTAAATATTAAAAACATTAGCTTTGTTTGAACACACTTTCCAAATGCTAATTCTTATCTGTAAGGATTTTCCAAAGCATCAGTTTGCCATTTCCCTAACTTTCCCAAACCCTTTGATGAAAATTACAATCAACTCTAAACCAAAGACTAACCAAAGCTAAATCAAAGGGAATGAAATTACCATATTAAGGCAGAAAGGGCTTCCTGAAAGCTTCAACGTACCTTGACTTTATACTCTACGCTCACCAGTTCCACTCTGCGTCCAGCTTCCCTTCTGTTCCTGTCCTCCATCTTTTAATTTAAGGTCCATTTTGAATTTTATAATCTGCTTCCTATTTTTCTGTATTCTTGATGAAGGTTTTCCTTTATTTTTCTCTAAGATTCTTCCTTCTCCTGGTTCCTCATTCATCCAAGTCATCATTTAGAGCAGAATACAGCGCTCATGATACGAGAATTTTAAGCAAAACTTCTCTGTTGTGGTGTTATCTGTCTTTGGAAAGTTTATACTGTAGAGAATGTCGAAAAATGTTGTTTAGGAGTCTCTCTAGAGTGGTGTAGGTTTTAGATTTGAGACCAAGTGTGTAGTATCTGCTTGTACCATCCAAGGTGTGTTTTGATGCATTAAAAGCAAACAAAAAGATAACTCCTTCGAAGGGCGTGACTGAGAATTTTACTGACACCATGAGAAAAGCCCAGTAGAGAATTTACAAGATCTCCTTCACCCATCCCTTTTTGGTCAATAGGCTCGACTTCTAGAGGATTGCTAATTTCATGCTCTGCATCAGTGTATTGATAGATGTAATGATAGTCTCAACATCAAGACAGACTTCCTTGCAACCTGCAATGTTGATGATTCATCCAAAGTACAAGAATATATAGAATTAGTTTCTGGTTCCATTTAATGACACTTGCATTTACCAGACCCATTTATTGATTCTTCTTGTGCTCATGGACATGTTCTTCCTTTGCTGCTTCCCTTGCATTCCGTTTCAGCTGACCCTTTGCTTCTTGATACTCTGTCTGATCCCAGCCATCCTCCCAGACTCTCCTTAGGGCCACAGAAATCTGGGAATATGATAAAAAGAAGTAGCTAGCTCACATAGCAATCAGTGTCTTCAAGGATGAGACCTACTCCTCCAGGTCATCTTGTAGAATCATAAAGATAAGTAATATCTTTATGACAGTTGCATAGGTATACATGCCTGCCTCTTCACTACATCTGGAGCTATAAGGAATCTTTGAAATGCTGCAGTTTAGAAACTGTTCTCAATGTCCTTTACATTATGTCAGAAGATTTCTATATTGATCACTGTGCATCTTAGTGCTTAATTAGTGGAATCAACCAATGAAGAATTTCAGCAATTCGAAGGTGTATATGCCCTGCTCAAATCTGTGTGTGGCGCTGTGATTTGGAGGGGGAGGATGCGCCCAGCAGTGTTGCTCTATGAGGGGGTAGGTGTTGCAGTATTCCACCAAACCTGTATTTCTGGTTTGTTTTGGGTTTTCTGTGTGTGGTGATTTGTAGTGGTAGATTGGCTCCTTAAACCATCCACCGTAACCAGAGTCTGCTGTGCTAAGTCACTTTTTAGAGTGCTCACAGTCCTCCTTATGATTTTTACTATTGTTGCCTTTCTAAATTTTCCAAGTACATGCAGTTTAAAGTAGTTCTAGTGCCATGCCTGAAGTTTGAGTTATTTCCTGTCTGAGTAGTTTGTTCTGTACTTGGGATCAGGTTACATCAAACCTTGCAAATGGCTTAGGTTTTTTTCCTTGTTCCATGCTTTTCAATGGTCCTGTTTTTTTGGAGCACTTTTCTAATTTTTAATGTTCCTACGTTCTTGTTTCTTAACATTTCTTGTATCCCCCCCTATTTCCTGTCCCAATATTTCTGATGTTCCCTCAACCTGTTGCCTATGATAATCCCAGACCTCAGTCTCCCACTGGGCTGTGCCTTACTTAGTTCTGAGTCCTCCTTCATCAGGGTCTCTGCAATTGATTAGATGTCTAACCGAGGCAAACCTATTTCTTCCAGAGGGCACAAGAGAAAGATGGGAGGGTAAGAGATAATAGGAAGTTTTGCAGCAAAAGGATGAGTAGGGGAGGGAAATGGATGGGCGTATTGAGGAGAAGTATGGATGGAGAAATATAAGGTAGGTAAAAGGAGAGAGGGTCATTTCAGAGTGAGGATACGGAATTTGTGATTTGGAGGTGAGTGAAAGAGCAGTCTGAGGGAAAGGGATTGAGGAAATGTGTTCATGTGGAGGGGTGACGGTGCTTCTGGAATTGATGAGGGTGCACCATGGTTGTGGAGATGGCGAACCTGGAGTCGGGTTGCGGACAGTTCTTATATACGTTAGTCATGGGGCCTGATTCACAAACTGCATTTTGTACTACTACAGTATGTACTACAAAACATACTACAAATTGCAAATCACAAAAAACACTTTTGTAGTAATTTACACTTTTGTTTTGCATCCCTGCAGCCGTTATTTTCTATGCAAGTGTTTTGCAGTTCCAGTGGTTGGCCATCTGTAGGGCTGGACTTAGTATAAAAGTGTAAGTTACTACAAAAGTGTTGTTTGTGTATACCTAACAGTAGTACACTAACTCAAAAGAAAGTGTAAGTTACCTTTGTGAATCAGGCCCATAGTGTAGGTATGTGAAGGAATGAAAGATGCATATCATGTGTTCAGACAGCTTTATGACCAAGACATAGTTTGCATGGGTATCTCTAGAGAACATATTTGCAAAGAAGCTTACATTTGTTCTGAAAGTATTACTTTCCTCCTGGTGCTTCATGTCAAAAGACCTGTACCTTATTTGTGGACTTATGCAACTGAAGGTTCTTTATCATCTGATTCACATGCTAGATATTCCCTGTTGTCATGTTGTTAAACTTTTGGAAACAATGTTATGTAGTAGTAGTAATCAATGAAGCACTTCACTAACACTGAACACAGCTATGGACACCTACAGCCTGTCTTCCTCTTTTTATGATACAAAGTGTGACCACTCGAGTGGATAGGCATCAAGTTCTTAACCCTTCAGAGAAGCTCAAACTGCTAGATTTTGTACTGCATGTTAAAGAAAGGGAATCCTAAAGAGGCTGTGCTTCTTTTTTTGGTCTATTTAGCCTTAGAGTATGGCATTTCACTTTAGCATTGAAGATTTTCAAAATATGACAGTTTTCGATACAATATATATGGCGGGGTTCTATTTCTGAAGATAGCCGTACTGCCAGTGAGAAGAGAAAGATGTTTATGGATTACAAACACTCACAGTGTATCCAAAAGTATGTGTCTGTCATATATTGTTAGAAAACCCTCAAGGACTTTGACTCGGAGGCTGGCTTTAGGTATATTTGAGGAGGAAAAATCAGCATAATCTAATCCTGTAGAAGCAAAGGTAAAGCTTAAACATTCCTTAGAGATGGTTGCAAATAAGTCGGTCCAAACCATTTTTGTATCGATGAAAAACTCTGACTAAGCTCGCCAATTAATGCACAGCTTCAAGCCTGTCACATATACCTGCAGCGAGGAAGAAATTGTCATCTACACCAAGGAAACCTACTCTGTATCTGGTACCAGATCTCTTTTGCATAGTGTGACAGATATTCCTGTAAGAAACGTACAAAATTGGATTCTACAGCCTCACTGGCTGGGAAAACCAGTCTGTTCATTATGGTTTCATCATCGGCTGCAACCTGTCTGTGCGCACAATCTTTGTTTTCAGCACTGGCGGGGAGTTAGATGTGCAGAAGACTTCTCAGTCATGGACACTTTCTTAACCTTTGGCTGGATATTCATTAACAATGGCAATAAGCAAACAATTCCAACTATACACCATCAACATTTGAGTCATCTGCAGCGTTATTGGCGTAGGCAGCATCAACTATAGCATCAATGGCATCAGTTTTGTCTGTTGTGGCACAATGGGTTGCAGCTCCATCAGTTGTGGCACAGTTTGTTGTGGTGTCATTGGTTGCTGTATTGTTGGTTGCTTCACTATCACTGGTTTGCAACCAGTTTTGGCTTAAGCAGTTTCTGAGCCTCATTACTGTGCTCCAGATCAGTTCACCAGTTCCTTCAGTTTGGCCAGTACAGTCGGCTTACAGTATTTTTTTTTAGTTTTTTTTTTTTATTTGAAAACCTTTATTGTGCATCTCATGAATACAGTTACGGGCCTACAACCATCTTGGCCGGCCTCGAAATCAATTTGTAGCACGTTCGTCAACTAGAAAGCACCTCAGTAGTCCACCATTAAGACAAACTGCAATATATCACAAAGAGCACTTCGAATAGACGTGACCAATGAGGTAAAGGATCAGATAAGGTTCATTTTAAAATATAGAATAAGAAGGATCAGTTGTCATACAATCAACCTAAGGGCACAGAGTGGGCAATGCACGCATCAGGATGGCCACAGAGCTAATAATCATTATCAGAGTGCCGGTGCTACATTACACATATCAGGATGAGGGAATTTCTAATCACATTTCGCACCAGTCATCGCCCACCCCATGAACGCAAGACCACCTTAACAAAGTTAGCAATATCCCAGAGTACAGATACGACCAGAGGCGCAGTACCTAACCTCCATACTGACCCAAGAAAGGAAAGAAAGGATAAAGGAAACAAAGAAAAAGATAAGTGAGGGAAAAAAAGGACCCATAGAAACTATGGAAGGACAAGGAAACAAAAAAAGAGGACCCTGCACCCCTGCAGAGGCTATGGCTTACCCCCCCCCCCCCCCCCCCCCCTAGCAGTGTGCCTGTCGCCCGTAAAAAGAGTACCCGAAATATAGTTACAGAAAAGAAAAAGAAAGAAAGAAAGGAAGAGAAAAAACCATTTATAAAACTGAAGGAGGGCCATCCGTACTGGCACCCGGCCACCCCCACCCGCAACAAACCCAGATCCCTCCCCCGAATACAATGCACAATTGAGGTCAGTCAATACAGTAAGAATTGGGGAGAATCTTTCACGTACCGCACAAATAGCTATAGCAAAAGAACGCGCAAATCTCACCTCCGCCAGCCATATTAGTATCAACATTTGGGGAAACATATTATCCCTGGCCTGTCCTTGCAAGTCCCCCTGGGCCTGACCGTCGATTTATTCGCTCAGCAGCCGAGGTAGTAACGCAACGTGTCCAAGTAATAACGGAGATCAGCAGACAAAGACAAAATGGACGTCGCCGGCCACCAACAGAGTCATCACCACTTGCGACCATCTTTCCAATAACAGTCCCGGGACTCGTACTCCACATCAGGGAGGCAAGGACGAGAAAGGAGAGGGCAGGTACATGAGCCAGCCGTTGGATAAACACTGCCTGAGGAGTCCGTGACGGTGCAATAGACCAAGCCGCCGTCAGCTGCCGAGAA
The DNA here is from genome assembly GCF_964263255.1 of Lissotriton vulgaris. Lineage (NCBI taxonomy): Eukaryota > Metazoa > Chordata > Amphibia > Caudata > Salamandridae > Lissotriton > Lissotriton vulgaris. Next base: position 892,201,307 of record NC_141689.1, on the reverse strand, counting down.
AGGGATCCGCCAGAGTAGTCCAAACACACGGAAGTCTGTCCACGGGCCACGGCAAAATCCGGGAAAATCAGCTCCCCTCCGTACACATTAGCGGCCACAACACCACCCACGAAGATAGTGTGGGGCAGGTCTGCGTGCCCCCGGGACCCATCCAATCGTGATGTCTCCAGCGTGAGCACAACCTCATCGAGCTTTCTCTCCAACACTAGGGAACCATGCTCCCAGACAGACCGAAAGTCACCAAGAGCGGCGAGAATATCACCATACAATAGCGTAGCCCCCGTCTCCTGTGCCACCGCTCCGCTTGATATCGCACACTCCCCACCTCGCTGTACCGTGATAGTCGGGACGGCACATTCCATCCCTTCCAGGCGGCCATCGGGCGTTTCCACCGTGAGGGGAGATTGGGAGTCAGCCATGGACGATTGCAATCCGGTCGGACCACCATCCGATGCACGGTAACAGTAGGGGCCGTCACCCAAGAAGCGATCTCTGATTATGGCCATCCTCGCTCCGACTCAGCGTTAACGGGAAATTCGGGAGCGGTCCGTGAAAACCGGGCAGGTTTGCAGCCCGCGTCGGAGCAGCTCACCCTCGATAAGCCCACTGTTTTCAGGCTTGCCTTCGGTCCATCACATCAGGGACGCACTCCAACAGCATCATTTAGCACGGAGAGCGTTTGCAGCGAAATTCAGGCCGTCATCCACTGCACTCCGGCAGACCGACTCCACCCAGGCAAAGATGGCCGCTGTTGTTGATTCAGCGCCCGGCCATGTAGCTCACTCGGGGTCCCGGTTCCAGGGTCACTAGGGCCGCAACTTTCCGGCGCACGTTTCTCCGGCTGTGGGGCTGGCAGAGACCTCGGGATCGCACGATCAGTATCAGGTCGCATTCATCAGCATAAAACTATAGCGCAGTATCAGGATTATATGCAGGATATCCGTGCGGGGCTCGGTGGTTTGTAGAGCCGGGAGCCTACGCTTCCGTCCCGGTCGCCATCTTGGCTCCTCCTCTCCGGCTTACAGTATTGCCTGTAAATTTTAGAACGGATCACCAAAATTCATTCTGTAAGAACCAGTAATCATTGAAGGTGATCCGGAGAGTGAAAGTAATTTAATAGATCATTTATTGTACAGTTAATTACAACTTTTAAAAAAACGCAAAAAAGCACTGGATGCATTTTAAGTATCATCACATCTTAAAAGGATCCATCAGAGCCCCAGAAAGATTAGTTAGGCCTTAGATAGTACAAGATTGCGATCCTTGAAGTAAATCATGAGACTAGTTATGAGATAGAAGATCTTATAGAGTCTTTATTTAAGAGCGAATAATGATGAATGCGAACAAGAAGCGACACTTCCAGAACAGTTGAACATTCATTATGTCAAACATGTTTCTGGTGATGAAAATTATTGTTTAGCAACCAAGAGGAGATCCCAGATGATGAAGCATGTCACCTTGGTGAGTGATGGGATTCCGTTTTTTAGGTATAACTACAGGTCTTCACTTGTGCGCCATGTTTGTAGTTATTCAATAGATTTGGCATACCCGTGGATATCTTGTTTTGTTATAGTTCATATTTGGGGAATATATCCGCGCCGGTCTTTACATTTTCCCTTAGACCCTCCTTCTATCTTGTGTTTATACTTCAGCGAACAAGAAGCGACACTTCCAGAGCAGTTGAAAATTCAATATGTCAAACATGTGTCTGATGATGAAAATGATGATGTTTAGTATTTTTACTGCTACCAGAATAGATGCTCACAACAATTTATTCCCTTCCTCAATGTCCACAACAAGTTTACAACCGACAATAGCTATCCCTACCTATGCCTATGATTCAGGCTCCATTGGACTTCTTAACATCTTTGCAAGAGATAATAAAGCCTTTTACAGAACATAATGTTTCAACACTTCAGTTTCCTCTCATGCAGTGTTCACAGACTCCATAACAGGTTCTGATGTTCTGACTTGTACTCCTGTATCAGAGGCGCAGCCTTGTATCTTTATAATAGATAGTTGCTCTAAGATGGAACAAATTGCCTCTGGATCTTCGTAGGAGCAATTCGTAACAAGAATTCCGTAGATCCCTGAAAACCTTTCTGTTTCGCCTGTAATTTTTGCCTTTGAGCCGGTTAGCATTCAGTCAGCGCCGGGACACCCCGTTGGGGTTTCTGTGCGCTTTACAAAAGACACTATAATAATAATAGTTCCCCGGTGCATAACAGAAATAATGAGAATGTGTATGATGGTGGACAAGATTTTCCTGGTGAAGGAAATGGGCAGTGTCCTTAAGTTAGAATATCCCCCTGTGTCTGGAGAACTTTGTAGTTGCCATGTGCCAATAGGTATCGTTCTGTGGTTCCATGCTGTCTACATATTGCCCCAGCAGAGCAGCATATAAGCAGCACCCCTGTGGGCAGATGTCCATTCCTTTTTTTTCCATGCCTTCTGACATGGATCCAGAGGTCTGCTCCCAAATTTGCCAGTCATCTGCCAGCTCCCAAAAACGTTTTCATAGTGTGCAAGGGAACAATGGCCCACCCAAAGCAACAGTATTCAACCCATGCCGCAACTGCAGGAAACAAATGCCAGTTATGGACCCACAAAAGGTGTGGCTTTGGTGCGTGGACCCCGAACATGACTCAGTCGTGTGATAAATGTGTCCTGATGCACTTGAAGGTAATTTGAGACTGGGATGCAAAGTTTTATGTCACTGAACACAAGAAGTAGTCGTGATATTCATGTGGACCCGGTCCATGTCCCGGTTATGAAATTCTTCTCATGACTGCTTCACTTCTAGCTCAAAATCTTCAGATACATCGACATCCAAACACAAGAAAGCAAAGCAAGACTCAGTCCCATCCTGTCTATCTGACTCAAACGTTAAGGCGTGAGACTTAAGTTGCAAGTCGAAGTTCCTCAGTTAACCCACGTGCATCCCAACTTCTCTGGACCGCTATCAACCACACAGCAGATCGAGGTCTTCAAAGCTGCCGTGCCGTAAATCTACAGTGTGCTTCAGACTAACTTGAGTTCTTCAGGCTTCACAGAACTGCAGGGGCCTTTATTCAGGTTACAGCATTAGTGTCCTTTCTAGCGACATCTGTCTTCCTATAATCAGTTGCTAGGCCTGTACTGATTTTGGTACAGACTTCCACTCACTGCTTGGAGATCATCGCCTGAAGCTGCTGCCGATACCAGTGGCACATGTGATGTGGGATTGATCCAGTACTGATGTCAGCTCGAGCTCGACCGTTGTCCAGGAGCGTAGCTTCATCAGTAAGATTGGGGGGGGTGGGGGGGGGGGGGGTTGGGTTGGGGGGGGGGGGGGGGAGTTGGGGGGGGGGTTGCCAGGATCAGATTTCATAACCATCACACTGGCATATAAAGTTAAAATACATTATATGACAAGCAGGTCGCATGAAAGGGTCTTAGGAGGCAGTGGAGAATGAGAGGTATACAGATTAATAGGAGGCAGAGAAACAATATTTTGTAAGATAAACATTTTTAGGACCTTCAAATTAGAGATAAGAGAGAGTGTGTGTGTATGCAAAAATCACATGTGAAATCTTATAGACACCTCACCATACCCGACTGAAAGCACATGTACCCAATTATTCATCCGAAAATAAATTTCTAGGTGGGATGTAACATCCTGAATGATGCCCCCCACCTCCACCCCTCCGAGGCTTCTTCTCTGCCGATGCCATGCTAATTACAAATAAGCAGACAGTTGTCATGAACCCTAACGGTAACGCAGTGCCACTATTGCATCTCAGCAAGAGCTTCATTTTATTATGGTTATGATTGTGTCCCTGTGCCAGAGCAGAGTGCACATCAAGAAACTACTGATGATGGTGATAGGGATGGCTTGCTCCCACTCATTATACTTATGGTTCTTTATATTTTGATTTACAAAACTGCAGTGGGCTTGATTAGTGTCCTGAGACAAAGCTGGACTCAAACATGGGCCACCTACAGAAGAAAGTTACTTATTTTCAGTGGTGGTTTGGAGGGCAGCATTCATACTAGAATAAAAGCTGCCCTTCACTGAGAGTAAAACAAATGTTTTGACAGAAATGTTGCAGTCTAGGCGAGCAACATCTGAGCCCTTGCTCCCATTTAATGACACTCACACATACTTTGACTACCTGTTTGAAAGCATGTTCTTGCCTGCCTGCTGGTCGGCAGGTGGCCAGGCAACATATGCCAGTGCCCACTGGCCCAGATTTACCCACTGACCACCCTACTCTGGAGAGTCTCATTGGATAGTCCTTGACCAGCAGGGTGAACCCCCAGTTCATTTCAGACTAATCTATCGGTTAGAGAATCTTGGATTAATGCCTTGAAAAATATCTGTTTTCTTCTGCCAGCCTGGCTCTGAGATCCTTAAAACTGAGTCTGTGTATTAAGGCAATTCACACATGCCCTTTGCGACATGGCCTGCGAGATCATGTCGGCAGTCCTGAAGGACCTCTGTGGCTCAGACGATCGCTAAGGGGCAGGGTGCAGACACATATGTTATCCATGTTGGCTTGGATACCATGGTCTACATTCTTCAGCCTGCCTGGATGAGGTCAACTGTATTCTCTAGAAATGTGCAGGCATTGCTAATGGACATGCCTTTAATAAGTCTCGCCTTTTCGGAGAGAAAGCAGACTAAACTTCAGAATGCTTTCAAGGCAGCAGAGCTATTTGCATTCTTTCTGAGCCTTGCAAAGCAATTTCCATTCCGGTTCTGGAAATAGAGGGGTATCCAGGGAGATGGTATATAGAAAGAGGAGTAATTACCAAAGTAGGGAGGAGGAATTTTGGTCCATTCAGTTCCCCGATACAATATTCCACATCATCAAGAAAGAATGGACACTTGTTACTACGTTGCAGTAGGTTAATTGGATCACCCTCATAAACGCTATGTTTTCACCGCGGTTTATATCGTTTTTCTGCCCCACATATGCGTTATGGCATTATCATTGGGTGTACCAAATTCGTGCTGTATGCCAGCCTCAAGCCTGAGGCAACCTCTGGTGCTGCGTAGTAGTGTCCATAGATATATAGACACCCCCAAGAGAAAGATTGTGTTTGTAAAAGCAAACTTTCACCTGGTTGAAGCTTTAATTGCCATGGGGTGAAGTTTGTTGTTAAGAACAAAGGATATAATTGCAAATCATGTTACTGGATCTCATTATATCACTTTAAGTAGAGTCAACATGTTTCTGCCCCATCACGCCCAGCCGGGTCTAGGGGCATTCATCAGGACAAACAATACGAAAGAAACACACAGAAAAGAGTTTGGGGGTACACGTTCAGCACTCTTAATAAATCTCTATTTGAGATACACAGAAGAAAGTGCAAATCTTTATGCACACAGTGGGAATTCATAAGTGTAGTCCCTCTGGAGACCATCGTGTTCTGCTATAGTTGGAGAAAAGGTTGTAACTTGGAGATTAAAATCTGATTAATTGTTTATTAAGGGGACCTGCATCCGGACCAGTACCACTCCTGCACCAACCAAGACCAAGACAAGCAACAGCAGCAGCCACCTGAAATGCATCCTGCTCAACACTCGCTCCGTTCACAGACACGCCGTCGAGCTCTGGAACCTGCTCGACACAACATCACCAGACGTCGCCTTCCTCACGGAAACCTGGATGAACGCCTCCTCAGCGCCCGACATCGCCATCGCCATACCAGACGGCTACAAGATCATCCGAAGGGACCGCATCAACAACACCGGAGGAGGCATCGCCATCATCCACAGGAACACCATCCGCGTCACGACCAACACCGACGACACCCTCGCACCCGCCGAGCACCTGCACTTCCAGGTCCACATCAACCCCAAGACCACCCTCAGAGGCACCCTCATCTACAGACCCCCGGGACCGCGCACACAATTCAGCGAAGACATCGCCGACTTAATCAGCCCGCACGCCCTCTGCTCCGCTGACTACATCCTCCTCGGGGACCTCAACTTCCACTTGGAGAACAACAACGACCGCCACACCACCACCCTGCTGGACAACCTCGCCAACCTCGGTCTCAAGCAGCTGGTGACCACCCCCACCCACTACGCCGGACACACACTGGACCCCGTCTTCTCATCCAGCAAGGACATCGCCTTCAGCCACGCCACCGGACTCCACTGGACGGACCACAGCTGCGTCCACTTCAGCTTCGGAAGGACCACGATCCACCACCACCAGCAACAGGTTGCTCGCAGAAACTGGAACAAGATCACAGCCGACCAGCTCGCGACTTCCCTGAGCATGAACCCTCCCGACAGCACAACGAACCCAAGCCAGGCTGCCACCAACCTCACGAAGTGGATCAGCGACTGCGCCGACGAGCTTGCCCCCCTGAGGACCCCGCCGAGCGGACCCGGGATTAAGAAAGCCCCATGGTTCACCGACGAACTCAAAAGCTCCAAGAAGAACTGTCGGACCCTCGAAAGAACCTGGCGCAGAGACCCAACTCCGGACAACATGGCTGCCCTCAAGCTCGCCACCCGAAAGCACCACCAACTCATCCGCGCCACCAAGAAAACCACATTCAAGGAACGACTGGACAACAACGCACACAACAGCAAGGAACTCTTCAACATCGTCAAAGAGCTCTCCAACCCCAACGCCGGAAACAACGATATCACACCTTCGCAAGACCTCTGCAACTCCCTCGCCGCCTACTTCCACAACAAGATCACGGACATACACAACAGCTTCAGCACGCAACAGACGCACGCCATGACCGAACCACCAGTCCCCAACACCACCCTCCGCGCCTGGACTCCGATCAGCACTGAAGACACCATCCGCACGATGAACTCCATTCACTCCGGATCTCCGACCGACCCACGCCCTCACCACGTCTTCAACAAGGCCGACTCTGTCATCGCACCCCACCTGCGTGACATCATCAACACCTCCTTCGACTCCGCCACCTTCCCGGAGAGCTGGAAGCACGCCGAACTCAGCGCCCTACTCAAGAAGCCATCAGCCGACCCCACCGACCTCAAGAACTACCGGCCCATCTCGCTGCTCCCGTTTCCTGCAAAAGTCATCGAGAAGACCGTCAACAAGCAACTGGCCGCCTTCCTCGAGACGAATGGATCCCTCGACCCCTCACAGTCTGGCTTCCGGGCCAACCACAGCACCGAGACCGCCCTGATCGCAACCACCGATGACATCCGAGCTCTGCTCGACAACGGAGAAACAGCAGCCCTCATCCTCCTAGACCTATCCGCGGCCTTCGACACTGTCTGCCACCGTACCCTAGTACAGCGCCTCAGCAACGTCAGAATCCAGGAGCAGGCACTGGAGTGGATCACCTCCTTCCTCGCCGGAAGGACACAGAGAGTCCGCCTCCCTCCGTTCAGTTCCGTAGCCTCCGAAGTCATCTGCGGCGTCCCTCAAGGCTCCTCGCTCAGTCCAACCCTCTTCAACGTCTACATGAGCCCCCTCGCAAACATCGCACGCCAGCACAACCTCAACATCATCTCCTACGCCGACGACACCCAGCTGATCCTCTCCCTCACCAACGACCCCGCCACCGCCAGAGCCAACCTTCACGAAGGGATGAAAGAGGTGGCCGGATGGATGAAGAACAGCCGCCTGAAACTGAACTCGGACAAGACGGAAGTCCTCATCCTTGGATCCTCACCCTCCGCCTGGGACGACTCCTGGTGGCCCCCCGCCCTAGGCAGCGCACCCAAACCAACAGACCACGCACGCAACCTGGGCTTCATCCTGGACTCCTCCCTCTCCATGACCAGACAAGTCAACGCCGTCTCCTCGTCGTGCTTCAACATCCTGCGCATGCTTCGTAAGATCTTCCGGTGGATCCCCACCGAGACCAGGAAGACGGTCACCCAGGCCCTCGTCACCAGCCGGCTGGACTACGGCAACTCCCTCTACGCCGGAACCACCGCCAAACTCCAGAAGAGACTCCAGCGGATCCAGAACGCCTCAGCACGACTCATCCTGGACATCCCCCGTCGCAGCCACATCTCCGGACACCTGAGAGACCTGCACTGGCTCCCGGTCAACAAGAGAATCACCTTCCGACTCCTCACCCACGCACACAAAGCCCTTCACAACCAAGGCCCAGGATACCTCAACAGCCGCCTCAACTTCTACGCTCCCAAACGCCAGCTTCGATCGACCGGCCACGCCCTCGCCGCCGTCCCCCGCATCCGAAGAGCCACCACAGGGGGATGGTCCTTCTCCTACCTCGCCGCCAAGACTTGGAACTCCCTCCCGACCCACCTCCTCCTGACCCAGGACCACCTCGCCTTCAGGAAGCAACTCAAGACCTGGCTGTTCGAGCAGTCTGTCCGAGTTAAAACTAAGGCCTCTCAAAAGACCTCTGATTGGTCTCATTGGCCCAGTCCCAGAAAATCTCCTCACCGAGTTGCAAAGGAGAAGGAGGGACTTGTGACTGAGGTAATTTCTACACAGAAGGTGACTTAAGTAACTTCTGTTGTCTCTCCACCATCTGAGAAGACAAACGTTTTAAAAAGCCAGCATCTTTACCTCAGGAAGGAAAATCAGACAAGAAAACCCGTTTGTCGACGATGACTTCATCAGGTACGTCGACAACGTTTTATAAAGGCATCGATTATGGCTCAGTCGACGGTCCCTTCGTCGAGGGCTTCGACGACTACAGCTTCGACGCCGACGCAGGGTCCTGTTTTAGTGTCGTCAACGATATTAATAACGTCGACGAAGATGACTCAGACAGTGGTGTCGACGATGACGACGGCTACCATGATAATATAGACGAGCTCGTCGACGATGCCATCGACGATTTGTCCGCCGTCGACGACGATCCTTTCTCCGAGAAGGCCTTCTTCGACGATTCCAATTAGGAAACGCCAAATTACACCGGAGATGACATCTCCGCGAAGGGCGACGCCTTTGCCTCCGGCATTACTTTTAGATGAAGACTATTTTGATGAGGAAGATAGTCCTTATGGCGATGCATACAGTCCTTCTCCGCTCCAGGTGAAATACCAGGACTCAGATTCTGATGACTATTATGAGGAACAGCGGCAACCCTCTTCTCGGGAAAGGCCTCAAGAACAATCTTAGCAGGGTATGGTTTATATGCCTTCTGCCCTAATAAGATCATGTTGATGGATTATAGGAGGAGATTTCCATCCCAACCCTCTGAATCCATGCAACCACCTCCACCACACACCACCTCATTCGACTTCTACGGTTCAACCACCAGACCCGGAACCTTTGGAGGAACGACAAAATATCGCCACGGTGCAGGCTAATGTGGGTGATGATGATGACTATGATTCCTCGGGGGATGGCCGGGAATGTAAGAGAGGTCCCAAACCCGGATAGAGAATGGAACAACTATATTATTCCAGATCCCGCTTCACCTGTACCAGATCCTGTGGATTCTCCTCCAGCAGACATCGGAGTTTTCCATAATCTTATCGAGAGTGCTTCCAAAAGATTTGGTCTTCCTGTTCCGGTTGTTCAATCGGAGCCTTATAGGAAATCCATTCGCTCTATTCCCATCATAGAGCATATATGGAGTGAAGGTATGAAGGTTATGCAGTCTCCAGCTACTGTTATACCCATTCTACCGTGGCTGGAGAAAAAATATAAGGCTCCTGATGGTAGTCCTGCTTGCCTGGTTGGCCAACCAAGACCGGACTCCGTAATCTCCCAAGCGGCTCAGAGAAAGTAAAAAAAACCATCAGCTCCTCTTGCCTCACCGCTGGATAGAGAAGGCAGGCGCCTTGACAACGTGGGCAAGAGATTCTCTTCTATGTCCAGCCTCCTGGTTCGAGCCTCTAATGCACTAGCAATTTTGGCACGATATGATAGCCAAATGACAGATTTGTCTCCTTTTGTTGATCAGCTACCGGATACTTCAAAAGCGGATGCATAGAAAATTCTGGAGGAGGGGGAGCGATCTTCCTCAGAGATTGATTGTGCCATGGACATCGCCACAACTGCTTTTTGCACCTTGGCAGGCTCAGCTGTACTTAGGAGGCAAGGTTGGCTTCGGGCTACCTGGTTTCGCCCCGAGGTACAGAATAAGATTTTGGATTTGCCATTTGATGGTGACCTGCTTTTTGGTAAGCATATAGATAATGCTTTACAGGACATCAAGAAGGACACGGAAACAGCTAGGTCCTTAGGCACATTGCAATATCGCAGGGTACCTTTCCAAGGGGCAAAAGGTAAAGGTTTTTCAAATTACAGAGGAGGATACCAACAACTATTCGCAATCTTCACAGACTTACAAGCCTCAATACTCCCAGTGCCAGTCGGCGTCTTTCTCTCGCCAACCTGCAAGAGGTTGACAGCGGCGTCAGGGGAGAGATTCTTCTAAACGTCAATAGCGGCCTCTCGGCTCTGTCTGCTGTTCCTCCACCCCTGGTAACATCAGTAGGGGGCAGGATTTCACACTGTCTGTGCAGCTGGAAGATCATAACATCGGATCGGTGGGTCCTCAATATCGTACAATTTGGACACACGTTGGAATTCCAAGACCTCCCACCTTCCAGAGCCCCTCGCGCCACTGAATCAAAACCCTTTACAGCTTCTACGTCTCGAAGTCCACCAACTGCTCAAGGGAGCGGTAGAGCCTGTGCCTCTATCTCATAGAGGAGAGGGGTTCTATTCCAGGTTTTTCCTGGTTCGCAAGACGGAGGAGAAATGGCGCCCAATTTTAGACCTGAGGGAGCTCAACACCTATTTCATGAAGTTATCATTCAGGATGGTATCCCTTCACGATATTTTGCGCCTTCTCAATCCAGATTACATGGCAACTCCTGGATCACGAGGACGCATATTTTCACTTACTGATCCACCCAACTCACAGACGATTCTTACGCTTTACAGTAGCCAAGGGCCATTTTCAATTCAAAGTCCTACCTTTCGGTCTCAGATCCGCTCCTCTGATTTTCATAAAGGTTTTGGCCCCGGTGGCAGCGTTTCTCAGAAAACAATCTCTAGAAGTTTTTCCCTACCTAGACGATTGGTTGATAAAAGCTCCATCTTCTCAAGCAACTACAAGAGCAGCCACAAGTTGCATTCAACATTTCGAGCTTCTGGGCCTATAACTCAACAAGAACAAATCAGTACTTCTCCCATCCAGGTCGGCCAAATTCCTAGGTTCCATTCTGGATACAAGATGCTGCAAGGCTTTCCCATTAGAGGAAAGACAAAGAAAGCTCATTCTCTCAGCTCGTCAATTGCAAAGGAGACGGTCTCTATTGATCCATCTGTACAAATCGCTCCTAGGATCGATTTCATCCTGCATACCCTTAATTCCGCATTGCAGAATACGTATGCACCCGTTGCAGGAGCAGCTAGACCGGCAATGACGCCAGGCGGAAGGCTCATTCGACGACAAGATAATGGTCACACCTCTCATGAGGAAGGCGGCTGATTGGTGGACGGACAAAGACAATATCTCAAAGGGTCTCACTTTCAAAATTGCTCCATCTCCATTGGTTCTGACCACGGGTGCCTCGCTGGAAGGCTGGGGAGCTGTTATACAATATCTACAAGTGAGTGGTCATTGTACGCCCGAGCAGCGTACTTTCCACATCAGTCTTCTGGAGCTCAAGGCAATTCATTTAGCGCTGCAAGCTTTCCTATAGAGAATTCTGAATTCCACAGTACCGGTTCGTACGGACAACACGACGGACATGCATTATGTGAACACACAAGGCGGAAGAAGATCTCGAGTTCTCTCAAGGGAGTCCCAAGAGATATGGGAAGGGGCATTTCTCAACCGAGTTTCTCTCTCAGCAGAACATCTCCCAGGTACACTCAACACGACAGCGGATACCCTGAGTCGTCTGAAATCAGTCTGTCACGAGTGGGAACTGGATCGAGACACTCTCGACGAAGTCTTCTCATGTTGGGGCACTCCGTCCATAGACCTATTCGCAACCCCAGGCAACAAGAAATGCCAGTTCTATGCAAGCAGGGATCACCATCGTGGCTCGTTGGGGAATGCTCTTTCGATAGCCTGGTCAGGTGCATTTGTTCACGCCTTTCCTCCAATTCCGAGGCTAATCAGGAAGCTCAAGACGAAACCCTGCAGAATGATTTAGATCGCACCAGCGTGGCCCAGCCAATTCTGGTTCACGAAGCTTCTCCTGCTCTCTCCGGATCAGCCAATCCACCTGCGGCCCATTCCATCTCTATTGACAATGTCCCAGGGCCCAGTGTTGCATCCAGACCCGAGCTCTCTCCAATTGACAGCGTGGCTCCTGAGCACCGAGAATTCAAGAGTTTAAATATACCTCATGAGTGTAAAGAAATATTATCTCAAGCCCGTGCACCTATGATGAATAAGACCTATTACGCGAAATGGAAACATTTCTGCTTAGTGCCACAGACAGAATCTCCATCCAATCTCTTCTGCTCCTCCTCAGATATTGCCTTACATTCTTTCTTTGGCTAAGTCAGGCCTGGCACATTCCTCCATCAAGGTACACCTGGCGGCTATCTCTAGATTCAGGCGGACTGCTTCCGGTCCTTCTCTCTGGTCCGCGAGGATTGTCAAGCAATTCCTGAGAGGTCTTTTCAGGGCTTTCCCTTCAGTTCGGCTTCCGCCTCCAATCTGGCAGCGCAATCTGGTTCTGGCTCATCTCATGAGACCTCCATTTGAGCCTATTCACAGAGCGGATCTAAAGTTTCTATCATGGAATGTGGCTCTCCTATTAGTCTTGATGTCGGCTAGAAGGGTTGGGGAACCGCAAGATCTTACCATTATGGAACCTTTTTTACAGTTCAAAAAAGATACTTTAATCCTACAAACAAATCCAAAATTAATTCCAAAGGTCCCTTTGGATTTCCATTTAAACGAACCTGTGGTTCTGAAATCGTTGTTCCCTCGACCTATGTCTCCAGCAGAAAGGTCCCTGCATTCCTTGGAGGTCCAAAGATGTCTTACATTTTATCTTGAACTGACAAAAGCTTTCAGGAAATCTTCACAGCTCTTTGTTGCTTATAGTGCTCCTCGAAAAGTTATTCCTTTCAAAACAAGGAATCTCACGTTGGATTTCCAGTGCTATTCATTATTGCCACCAGGCGGCGGTAAGCCGCCAGATAGACATGTACGAGCTCACTCTACGAGGTAAGTCTCATCTTCTATGGCTCTCTTCTCTGGAGTTCCTATCAAAGACATTTGTGGGGCAGCTATATGGAGCAGTGCCCACATGTTAACAAAGTATTACTAATTGGACTTTTCCACAAGAGATGAAGCGGCAGTTGGACAAGCGGTCCTGAGGAATCTCTTCCAATGAGCGGTGAGCTTTCCCTTCTATCCCTCCTTCCTATGATTGCACATTTTGTATTTCAATGGCTTTTGCTTCTTATGACAGTATGGATACTGTTGTATTTTATGCTTAGATCACAAAATGTGCTTTGCTATTACTTACTGCTAGCTATTCTGATACAAGCAATGGGAATTTATGAAAGTTCCAATACTGGGGCAAGAAAACAAGTTACTTACCTGTAACTTTGGTTCCCCAGTATTGGTAAGTTTCATAGATTCCCATGCGCCCACCCTTCTCCCCTGGGAAAGCTCAGCCTTCAGCAGATGTGGTTACTGTTACACAACGGCTACGAAAATCTGAGGCTCTGAGGTTCTCTTAGGAAGGTTCTATGGGTTGAGGCTAATCTGATTGGTTGTTGCAAGTTTTTGGTCTCTTTTATAAAAAGAGGTGGATATGCTACAAAACGAGATGAGTCCTAGGCCTTTCTTTCTCTTTTGTACCTACTGCTATGGTATTTTCCAATTTACTGAGACTCCGATTCCGACGACGGGGATGATACAAGCAATGGGAATCTATGAAAGTTATCAATACTGGTGAACCAAAGTTACAGGTAAGTAACTTGTTTTCATTTTTTCTAATGGGCTTCAAACTTATAGGAAACAGAGTTGTTTCTCTATGCTCCTGCCAAGAACTTAAGATCTATGCATGGAGGCTTCATTGTCTCTCCCAGATTCAGGAAAACAAGGCAATGAGGGAGATGCTTATCTGTCGCCATTTTGAGAATTTGGAAAGCCCTCCCTACATCTAAACAGTTACAGCCAAATCTACTGATGTTCAGTTAAAGACCTTTTAGTTTCAATTGTGAGCCCTGACACAGAGTCAAGGTCTGTACCCGAGGGAGTCCACCCAGCTCTTTCCCTCTCTTGAGAAAAGAAGCATTTCCTTTTGAAGTAGATCTGAATGAATACATTTTGTACAATCATCATCTGTTTGAATATCAAAGAGCATCTGTCCATCCTGCTTAAGAAGGTGCACCTGTTACTGTCTAAGGGTGCCATAGAAAGGGTACCGGACTTAGAGAAAGGTAAGGATGTTATCCACACTACTTTCAAGATGAATTACGAGGTATTCTCAAGTTGAAGGAAACTAGCATGACAAGGTAATGACTACTCAGCAAATTAGGCCTGCTCTTCAGTGATTGTGAATCTCACAAAATATTGTTTTGTAGAACAGACAGCAACATCTCCACAATCACAAGTTTTCCTTACTGCAAATGCATCATTGACAGGATGAGGAGTTTACTTAAAGGATCTGTATATCACTATACCACTGGCCTTTGGTCTCTAGCAGAGTCCACATTGCATGTAAATCTGGAATTGAACTGTCTGATTAGTGCTTTCTGTCCTATTGCTTCAAGTGGAGAAGAGAACAGTCTTGTGACAGTCTGTTCTGACAATACTACCACAATGTTTTTGATCAAATAACAGCGTGGAACAAAGTCAACAATACCACTGTCATGACGGCTCGTCATCTTTGAATTTGTACTATCAAACATGGGGTGGCCATTTCAATGGAACTTGACTCAGAAGCAAACAGATCTGCAGATGCTTTAGTCAGAGAATACATGCAAAACACGATTTGCAATTAGACTACAAACATCTTTTTCTGCTGTTTCAAAGATGTAGCATGCCACAATGGGATATGTTTTCCACCAGTTTCAAGATGACATTTGTTAATCAGCAGGTGGACTTGTCAAGGATCAAAAGGACAAGCATTTTCATTAGCATTTAAAGGAAAGTTCTTTGTGTTTACCCCAATTCATCTGATCCCAAGATTACTTTGCAACTGAAAAGGGAACATTGCAAGATGATCCTCATACCTAAAGCTTGGCCTGGAAAACATTGGTTCTCTAATTTGTTACAGGTTTCAGTTGTCCCCAATCCAATTCAAATATCAAATACCTCTCCACAATCCACAGTCATTACTTCTTACGACTCTAGCTTGGTGCTCTCAAAATCCCAGATGACTGCAGGCATATATTGCATGCAGCCAGGACACTGCCTACTATTAACACATATAAACAAAAGTCGACTAGATTCTTAGGATGGGGATAATTATCTGGGTCAAGTTAAACAGATCTTTGTCTGTAGCTGGTCAGATCTTAAATTTTCTTCTTTCTGCTATAGTTACATAGCAACTCAAAAGCAGGTCAAATATTTGCAATAATGATATTGAAGGATTAAGCAGGTACTATTCACGTTTTCTCCATTGTCTAAGTCACCACCTATGTGGGATCTTAACACGGTCTTGGCGACACCAATTTAAGCCCCTTCTGTTCTGATTTTCTTAAGCATATGTATTGGAAGACCACATTTTAGTTGTATTAACTTCAATAAATAAGGGTTGCAATCCTAAAGAATTCTCTGTGAAAGAGTCTTTTCTACCCTTTATTTTATTTTGATAAGATATCCAAGGTTTTGTTATCCAAAGTGTCAAACCTCATTTCATTTAAATGAGCAGGGTTTCCTCCAGACCATTTTTCTAATCCAAATCAAAGCAAATTTAAAACAAGGCATTTCTCATTGGATTGCGCTCTGTATTGTTAAATCTTCCGTCAGAAGGGATAAGGATTCCCAACGATTTGTTAAGCTTACTCAAACAGGACCTGGGGCACCAGCAGCTCTTTGCTGGTACGTGTCTTATATACATTTTCAAATCACTGTCATTGAGTGCTAAACAGTCCTTTGCCAGAAATGATTGCATGGATGTCCATTCTATCAGCAATGGGACAGATGGTGCTTCATAACCTGTTTAAGGTGAACCTCTTTTCTTCCTAACATTTAATTATGCATACCGCTTTGTTAGTCTATATTCAAGCATGCAAATCTATAAAGATACAGTGCTGAAGAAGAAATAACTTCCCTTTAACTACAGTTCTCCAGGATTATTACCTTTCCTAAAGTCACATTCAAACATTCACATGGCACCCACCCGCTGCCCTTGCTAGAGGTCTCCCCAATAGCGTTTTTGAGTGGACTTGAAAATCTGGCAGTTGGAAACTCTCTGGGGGAGTAGAGCTCGTTGCCTATCCACCTGATTATCCAGATTGTTGGTCCTACAGTTGAGGATTTGTTGTAGGTGTGTCAGTGGCTGTTTTCAGTGTTAGAGAAGTGGTTTATTGATCACTACTACATAACGCTGTCTAATGAAGGCTTCAAGCTTGACGGGTAAAGAGATGGGAGGTACATCCAAGCATATGAATCTATGGCGGAGAAGTTTAATTACAGGAGATTCACTTTTTCTTCTCTACTGTCAGGATAATGGGAATCAACGCTCAAACAGCCCTAGTGGGCTACACAGCCTGGGTGAAGAGAGAGGGAGCACAACGGTGTGATATATTTAGGTTTCACCAATTGGAATGGTGCAGTGTATTTTTATAATAATGTGTTTAGGGAAAGGTTGACATTTCTTTGGTTGTGTGTTAGAGGGGGACGATTTGCATTGAGCACAGGCCAGTTGGGTGTGTTTGGATATGGTTGGGATAGTGTATACATGGGCTATGGTACGTTGCATTTGCTGATTTGATTTGAGCTTGGGAATGTAAACTACGGTTTGTTTGAAAGTAGTGTGAATGAATGTTTAGAATGATGGAAGTGGTTCTGTTAAGCAGTATTTGCTGCAGGTGCCAGTATCACAGGTTTAGCTTAATTTAGTTTATTTGTGTACCAGAAGCCATCACAGGTACATTTCAGGCACATATATAAAAACCGATATAATAGAAATTAACCCTTGTTGTCACTTACAAGTTGCATAAAGTGAACTCAGTGAAAAGCAAATGTGCAAAGTTTTTTTTCTCTCCAAAGAATCATCCTATATCAGTTAATGCATAAGCAAACATGCATCATCTCGTATTTAATTTAATAAAAATGTGGGCATATGTTAAAGTTCATCTCCCATGCTGCCTCATATTTCATTATAGAAAGATATACAATAATCTCTTAGGGCCTATACTGTAGCCCAGGGGTCTCCAACCTTTTCTGTAGTGAGAGCTATTTCGGCTCAAGGAAAGTCCTGCTGAGCTACTAGCATATTTTATCTCTGTCGCACAAGTTACTACTTGTGTAACGATATATCTGTAAGAGACATTAGTTAGTGATAGATTCCTTACCTTAGTATATCCCCAGGCGTCAGACTGGATCCGGAAAGTTTTGCGTAGCAGTACCCTTGCGCGTCGGTAGGCGTCGTCTGCGACTCCGCGTCCGTCGTCGGCGTCGTGGGCGCCGTGATGACGTAGTCGGAGTACTTAGACGCCGCCTCCGCGTGCTGACGTCAGTTCTTAGCCACAGCTTTTCCGCGCCAGAAGCGCAGAGCCATGACAAAAACCAACACTGGTGCCAAGAAACTAGGGCCCTGAAAAGGGATGACCTTAACCCTAGATATCGGCTCGCAGAACGGGGAGGATGGGTGGGTCGGTAAGGAATCTATCACTAACTAATATCTCTTACAGATATATCGTTACACAAGTAGTAACTTGTGCATCTGAAAGAGACACGTTAGTGATAGATTCCTTACCTTAGAATAGATACCCCAGCAATACCATCCCCGTGGTGGTGGGTCTGCGAACCAATAATCACACCAGAAAGCCCTGGAGGACGGAACGGCCAAAGTAGCCGTCCCTCCGGACTTGACTGTCCAGGCAATAGTGCCTTGCAAACATGTGCAGCGAGGCCCACGTAGCTGCCTGGCAAATGTCCTGCATGGGCACACCTCGGCCCAAGGCAGTAGTAGTGGCCGTGGCTCGAGTGGAATGAGCCCTCAGCCCAACAGGGGGTTCCTTCTTAGCCGAGGAGTAACACGCCTGGATGCACAAGATAATCCACCGAGAGATGGTCCGCTTGTGCACCGCTTTCCCTTTCTTAGCGCCCGCGTACCCAACAAAGAGTTGATCATCCACCCGGAACTGTTGTGTGCGATTCAGATAAAATGAGAGCGCACGTTTTGGGTCCAGACGGTGGAGCCTCTCCTCCTCTCTCGAGGGGTGCGGAGGCGGAAAGAAGGTGGGCAATGTGATGGATTGCCCAATGTGGAAGGCCGTGACTACCTTGGGCAAGAAGGAGGGCCTAGTCCTTAAAACAACCTTGTCCGGATGGACTGAAAGGAAAGGAGGCTTACAAGAGAGAGCCTGGAGCTCACTCACTCTCCTGGCAGAGGTGATGGCTACCAGGAAGGCAGTCTTCAGAGAAAGAAGGCGAAGAGGACAGTTGTGAAGTGGCTCAAAGGGAGCGCACATCAGAAACGTTAGAACCAGGTTCAAGTCCCACTGAGGCATCACGAGGGGAACAGGAGGAAAGGTATGAGTGATGCCCTTCAGGAATCGATTAACGATAGGGGACTTGAACAAAGAAGGTTGGTCAGGCAGCCTTAGAAAGGCTGAAAGAGCTGAAAGATATCCCTTGACAGTGCCCAGAGCAGAGCCCTGCTGGGCAAGAGAGAGAAGAAAGAGGAGAACCTCAGAAAGAGGGGCATTGAGGGGCACCATGCCACAAATCTGTTCCACCTGCAGGCGTATACCGACTATGTGGAGGGACGCCTGGCTGCCAGAATGATGTTGCAAACTTCAGGAGGCAAGTCAAATGGCCTCAACTGTCGCTGCTCAATCTCCAAGCATGGAGGTGGAGACTGGACAGGTTCGGGTGGAGGACCGTCCCCTGCTGCTGCGACAGAAGGTCCTCCGGAAGAGGCAGACGAACCGGGGGATCGACTGACATAATGAGTAGCTCGGGATACCAGTACCTTTGTGCCCAGTCCGGAGCCACAATGATGACTTGGGCCCGGTCGCGCTTGATCTTCTTCAGCACTCTGGGCAGAAGTGGTATAGGCGGAAAGGCGTACAACAGACCGCAACTCCACTCGCGACGAAAAGCGTCTCCGAGCGAGTGCCTCCTTGGAAATTCCAACGCGCAGAACTGATGACATTGCGCGTTCCCTTCGGTGGCGAATAGATCTAACCAAGGCTCTCCCCATCGCAGAAAGAGGCCTTGCGCCACGTCCGAGTTCAGACGCCTTTCGTGATCCATCGAGCACCGACGGCTGAGTTCGTCCGCCCTGGCGTTCAGAGAACCTGCCAGGTGTTGAACCACCAGAGTCACGCCCTGATGTTCCAGCCATTGCCAGAGACGCAGAGCCTCCTGGCAAAGGGTCCACGACCCCACTCCGCCCTGTTTGTTGCAGTACCACATGGCGGTGGTGTTGTCCGTGAACACCTGCACTGCGCTCCCTCGGACAGACGGGAGGAATGCTTTCAGTGCCAGACGAATCGCCCGCAGCTCCAACAGATTGATATGGATCCGGGACTCCGCCAGAGACCAGAGTCCTCTGATCTCCGCCTCTCCCAAGTGGCCTCCCCAGCCCTGGAGGGACGCGTCCGTCACAACTACGTGCTCCGGTTGGGGAAGGGAGAGATCTGCCGTTGACCCAATCGCGGTCCGTGAGCCACCACTGCAGCTGTCTCGCAGTGCCCTCCGAGATCAGGACATGGTCGGACATGTTGCCCCGGTGCTGGGCCCACTGAAACTTCAGGTACCACTGCAGAGCCCGCATCCGCCACCGTGCGTGATGCACCAGAAGGATGCAGGAGGCCATCAGCCCCAGAAGCCGCAGCGTC
Source organism: Lissotriton vulgaris (assembly GCF_964263255.1). Classification (NCBI taxonomy): domain Eukaryota; kingdom Metazoa; phylum Chordata; class Amphibia; order Caudata; family Salamandridae; genus Lissotriton; species Lissotriton vulgaris. The sequence continues at coordinate 892,181,379 of NC_141689.1, read as the reverse complement.
AACCTGACCGAAACTAGGGATAACGGCCCGAAGATCGGAATCAGAGCCTGAATATCCCGAACCCGCTGTTCGGGCGGATAAACCCGAAACTGCGCCGAGTCGAGAACCGCTCCGATGAAAAGGAGCTTCTGAGAGGGGCACAGGTGTGACTTCGGCACATTGATGGAAAATCCCAGCTGGTGCAGGAGATCCGCCGTAGTCTGGAGGTGGCTGACGACTGTCTGGGGCGAGCCCGCCTTCATCAACCAGTCGTCTAGGTAGGGGAAGACTGAGACCCCTAACCTGCGCAGATGAGCTGCGACCACCGCCATCACCTTCGTGAACACCCGTGGGGCGCTGGTAAGGCCGAAGGGGAGCACGGTAAACTGAAAGTGCTCGAGGCCTACCGTGAACCGCAGGTAACGCCGGTGGGCCAGCAGGACGGGGATGTGGAAATACGCGTCCTGCAAGTCCAACGCTACCATCCAGTCTCCTGGGTCTAGGGCAGCCAAGACCTGAGCCAGTGTCAGCATTTTGAACTTCTCCTTCCGGAGGAAGCCGTTGACGTTCCTCAGATCCAAGATAGGGCGTAGGCCCCCTTTGCCCTTCTTGGGTACCAGGAAGTAGTGGGAGTAGCAACTACGTCCTACTTCTGGCCCAGGAACGCGCTCGATGGCCCCCTTGGCCAAGAGGGCCGAAACTTCCTCCTGCAGGAGCCGCAAATGATCCCCCGATACGCGGTGGCATGGCTTGAGGGGTCGTCTTGAAGGGGAGGGAGTAGCCCCTTCGGACGATCTGCAGCACCCACCTGTCCGAAGTGACTGTGCGCCAGTGAGAGTGGTGATGGCGAACCCTGCCTCCCACTGGCGTCACATGGGCCGAAAAGCACGGACTAAGAGGGTTTAGAGGTGGATGCCGCGGGGGCAGATGTGGACTGACTCCGCTTGTTCCCCCGACCGCCTCCACGGCGGTTCCCACGGCCGCCGCCGCGCTGGACGACAGTTTGCGGCGAGTGGCTGGCGGCACGTGTGGGGACACCCCTTCCTTGGCCACGAAAGGAGCGAAAGGCACCCATTTGCTGGCGCGGGGCCGAGAGGCCCAAGGACTTGGCCGTAGCCCTGGAGTCCTTAAAGCGTTCAAGCGCGTCGTCTGCCTTGTCGCCAAAGAGGCGACGGCCATCGAACGGCATGTCCATGAGGGTGTTTTGGACGTCTGCCGAAAAATTGGCGGATCTCAGCCAGGCGTGGCGTCGTACCGCCACCGTCGTAGCCATCGCTCTGCCCAGCGAGTCAGTAGTATCCAGTCCGCACCTGATTGAATACTTGGCTGCGTCCCGGCCCCCCACAAGGGCTTGGCCGAGTTTGGCCCGTACCTCCAACGGGCACTCTGGCAGCACTTCCGCCACCGTTTCCCACAGAGAGTGGGTGTAACGGCCCAAGAGGCATGCGGTGTTGGAAGACCGCAGTCCCAAGCTAAGGGACGAGAAGATCTTCTTACCATAGTTCTCGTACCTCTTGGACTCCCTGTCCGGCGGGGCCGTCGGGAAGGCGGTTTGGGAGTTAGAGGCCTGGATGACCAGACTCTCGGGGGTGGGGTGGGAGGACAGGAAACATGGGTCGCCCGGGGCCGGGCGGTGGCGTCTGGCCACGTTCCTATCTACAGGCGAACCTGTAGCGGGCCTGGACCAAGTGCCCAAAAGAACGTCCTCAAGGCCTCATTAAACGGCAGCAGAGGCTCCATGGAGCATGACTGCGGCTTAAGGACCTCAGTGAGGAGGTTAGTCCTCACGGCTGCGACGGGGAGCTCAAGGCCCAAGGCCTTGGCAGCCCTCATCAACACCACACCATAGGTAGCTCCCTCCTCCGAAGCCACGGTAGGAGGAGAGACAAATCCAGTGTCTGGAGAGGTGTCCAGGCCACTGGCCTCCCCAAGGTCTCCTGTCCAGTCCATGTTAGACTGGTACTCTCTGGCCAGAGGGTCCTCAGACCCCTCCCAATCCTCCTCATCCCTCATCTCCTGAGATTCAGGGTCGTAATTGAATGAGGTCGGTTCATAGAAACTAAAATCTCCAAACGGCGTCGAGATCGGCGCCGATAGGCGTCGTCCCGACGTCGGAACCGAATGAAAGGAGGCATCGGGGACGGCGCCGCCCGAGGACGGAGCCGGAGGGGACACCACACGGACCGACGCCGGGGGGGTCGTAAGGTCCAACAGTGACGATCCATCGCCCGAGGAAGGTCCAGCGGCGTCCTGCGGCGCCAGGCCCGAAGGCGCCGACGACGCCGGGGCCGCTGTACCCTGCGGCGCCGGGCCCGAGGGCACCGGCGGTGTCGGGATCGTGGGGCCCTGCGGCGCCGGGCCCGAAGGCGTCGGCGGCGTCGGGGCCGAAGCACCCAACGGCGTCGGGGTCGAAGCCCCCGACCCACTCGGGCCCCCAGACGGGTTTGCTGGGCCCGAAGGCGCCGCGGAACCCGTCGGAGGAGAAAGGGACCTCATGGCCATGAGGAAACGCTCAATCTCCTCCGGCGTCGCGTTCAGTCCAGGGACCGGGGGGGATGGGGCCGAACGCGGCGCCCGCGACTCCCGAGGAGCCGCGAGGGCGGTGTCACCCGAACCCCCGGCCGCATCGTGCGAGCGTCGAGGGGAGTCAGAAGAGCGATGATGTCTCTTCGACTTCTTATGCTTCTTACCTGACGACTTGGACCCGGAGGAGTGGTGCCGACTCCCGGAGCTGTGACTGCTCCGTCCCCGCGACCTGTCCCTCGACCTCCCATGGGACCGGGACCGGGACCTCACACGGCGCGGGGCCGACTGCCGGAGTTCGAGTCGCCTGCGGGACCGCTCCCGCCTGGCCTTCCTCGAAAGGGCCCGACAGTCGGGGCAGACCTCGTCGTCATGGTCGACGCCAGAACACGTCAGGCACAGGCGGTGGGGATCCGTGGCCGACATGGTACGGTCGCACTCGTCGCAATGCTTGAATCCGGGCATCCCTACAGGCACCGTCGTAGTCGTACAGACTTCGAATTGGATCAAAAGATCACCAAAAGTTAGTCAAAAAGTGACTAGGGAACTGCTCTTTCCAGATCTGCGCTGGCTGGCGCGGAAAAAAGAAGAACTGACGTCAGCACGCGGAGGCGGCGTCTAAGTACTCCGACGACGTCATCACGGCGCCCACGACGCCGACGAAGGACGCGGAGCCGCAGTCGACGCCTACCGACGCGCAAGGGTACTGCTACGCAAAACTTTCTGGATCCAGTCTGACGCCTGGGGATATTCTAAGGTAAGGAATCTATCACTAACGTGTCTCTTTCAGATAAATGCTGATGATATGTATTAACATTACACTATGACCACCTTAGCACAATTATCAGTAGTAACCACCAAAAAATTCCAGGCAAAGTTATCAGCTGAATGCTAGGAAAAAGTTTATCGATATTAAATGCTTGTAATCAAGTCAAATGCAAATCATCACATGCTGTGTGCCACAAAGGGTATTACCACAGCAGTAAGTCTCCCAACTCAAATTGAATTATTGTGAGAAGGTGGCCTGATATGCAGTGCTCACTATTCTAGTGAACACTATGTATCAGTCCAGCAACCCTTATTGATGATTGGTTGTAAGTCAACCTTATAGACCAGCTATCCTAGTAGCGTGGATACGAGCAGTCTAAGGTTAAAGACTCGAGAGGGCGTGTTAAGCCAGCTGTTTACCACACATATACCCCTTGAATACCCAGTGAAAGGACACCACACAAGTGTTATGAAAATAAACAAGATATTTATTAAGAATCACAACAGCCCTGTACTCTTTATGAGGACAGGGTACTAAGCACAAAACAAAACTCTTACGAAAATACTTAAGTTAGCACAGTATACACAAATGCCCGAGGGGCACGGAAAACCATATACTCTGAAAGTGGAATGCGAAATTACTAGCAGGTAAGTACAGTACTAATAGGCTTTGGAATCGCTAGGTCTTGACTATAGAACCTTCAGATTACTTACAGGAGGCCTAGGGGACTCGGGTGCAGAGTGTGCACTCTCACGCGTGATGCAGGACAAAGTCTATGGTAGCTAGTAATGACAAAGTTAGTGTTCTCGGGCGAACCCGACCTGGTAGGAGGAAAACGAAAGTGGATTCTGACCCTTGGATAGTGAGGCTATGCTGGGGCACCGAAATGCCGAAGTTACCTAGCCCAGGGGCTGCAGCTGCATAGGTCTGAAAAGACGTCGGGAATCCTCGTAGACGGACCAGGAGCCTGGAAGAAAGAAGTTGCTGGCAGGCGACCAGTGAAGAAAGTTCGATGGATCCAAACCTGGATTGATGGAAGATGACACCTGAAAGTAGAGGGGACCAAGTTCGAGACTACTAGCCAGTAGTCAGGTGGCACCAGGAGGGCACCGGATGGTAGTCACCTCGACTAGGTGAGTGGGTGACGCTGTGCTCGCAGATCTCACGGACCAGGAGGCGTTGTCGGCGACCAGGATGGAGGAGCGAGCTGTCCCACGAAGATTGAAGCTGTCGGCGTCGCTGGACCCAGGATTGGGCAACAAAGCCTTGGCAAATTCAAGCCCACGCGGTGGACTCAAAATGGCGTCTGGAGTGGACCAGGAGGGTCCGGGGTGCTTCTCTGTTGCAAGGAAGCAAGGGCCAGTCTGGAGCAACCAGACTAGCAGCAGTGATGTCGTCGGGCGTCGTGAAGAAGGCCACAAGCCAGCCGGCTAGTAGCCACACAGCGCGGTGAGCACGCAAAAGCAGAAGGCCCCACGCAGATCGTGGAGATGCTGGAGGGCTGATCTTCGGTGCTGGAGCTGCTCAGGGTTGGGGCTTCTCGGACCCCAAAGCACTCCCCAGTGGAGCACACGGTGGGCTTGTTGCAAAGAAGTCGTGCAGTCTTGGCGATCGTCGGTCCCTCGAGGTCTCGTCGCACTCACAGTTCTCAGCTTTGCTGTAGAGGTGAGTAGAGGTCAGAGGTGCCAGGGAAGCCGGGTCTCGTCGAGCTGGGTCGTCGGATTCGTGAAGAAGGACTTGCAGCCGACCGCAGTGTTCTTAGGATGGTGCCTGCTTGATGCAGGGTGACTACTCCTTAGCCACAAGGGAGAATCTTGAAGAAGGAAATCTTGATGTCTTTCGCAGAAAGTCGTGTCTTGATTCCAAAGATGATCTAATTTGAACAGGGGGCCCGCTCCCATCTTTATACTAAAAAAGGGGGCTGACCCGGTGACTAGGTCCTGCCTATGGGTGGGACTAGGAGGGGGGTGGTTACACCCCTCTCCCATGCCGGACTTCCCCAGGCCAGGGGCTGGTGTGCCCCTGGAACTGGTTCAGACTGGCCTATGCGTAGTGAGCACCGGGGTGCCACTCAGCAGTCACCTTCCTGCAAAGCCCTGCCTACCCAGGATACACAAAACCATGTCTGGGACGGTGCTAGCACCGCCCCTGACAGGAAACCCTTTGTCCAGGCTCCCCTCGCTGGAAGGACTCCCAGCTGCAGGGGGTCAGACTCGTGTCTGTGGTGGCAGCATCCATTTTGTGGAGCTGAGGCTTGAGTTAACTTTAACCGAGGTTCACAGTTACATACATGTTGTGTCCCTCTAGAAGGGTGGAATGCTAACCACGTCGCCAGAATTGGCGAGGGGTTAGTATTCCAATTCGTATGACACCTCGACATGTTTTGATAAAGCAATACCAAAGTTAGCATTTAACCGCGAGGATTATAATGCACTTAAGAGTATATGGTATGCGATATCATGGAACAGCTATTAGGACTTGGTTCCGCAAGCTGCAGACAGGCTCAGCTCATGCCAGAGCACCATCTCACACGATTCCAAGCACTCTGCCTTCAGGATTGTCAAGGCCTGCCATAGGAGTGACTGATAGGAATCTGTGTGTCCATTTTTAGGGTTAGGTATAGGTATACTACACCTACAGCAAAGGGTGGTTACACGACTTTGCCCCAGCTGTCATGCAGCCAGTTGTGTCAAATTTAGGAGGCCAGCCAGGGGTGGCATAATACATGCTGCAGCCCCTGGCAGCCCTGGGTACACCTATGCCCTGAGTTACAGGGTCTGATAAGGTGGCCCAGTACCAATTGGTAAATGCACCTAGGGTACATGTTGTAATTTAGAGAGAGAACAGCCAGGCTGTGGGTCTGATTGGCAGGCCCACAGCCAGAGAAAGTCGTAAACCAGTGAAACAAAAGCAAAAAATCTGGGTGATCATAGGATTGCAGACCCTACTCGCCTACAATTATCATTAAGCTAACAACTTTAACACTTTCCGTGCTCATGACGGCTCGTCATGAGGCACGGTTGAGCTGTGCTCATGACGAGTTGAGCTCGTCATTACCGTTGGAACGTTAGCACAAGGAGATTATTTCCCCTCTGTGCTAAACGTTCAAAAACGGGTGTGGTCATGACGAGCTCCGCACGTCATGAGCACAAAGCCGCCGTGAAGCGTGACGAGCCAAGCTCGTCACAACCACGGCGGTGCCGCGCACGGCCCCCCTCCCCCGGGACAGCAGGTGAAATAGCCCCGCAGCGAAGGGGTTAAATGTGTTTTAGAATTGCTAGATTTTGTCTTCATTAGCCAATTAGTTTTTGAAAATACACATTTTTCTATCAAAATGACTTTCCACTTTGAGCATTCAAACTTAATTTTCCAGAAGAAAAACCTTTTCTGAAACACATATTTTTTTCCTTTAAAAATCAATCAATTTTCATTGTTCGAAAATACACAGTCCCTAAACATCATCTTTTTGTTTTCACTGAGTACCGCCATGTAAAAATGCCTCTCATGGACAAATTATGCTTCAAATACCCAGGTATTGGAATCATAGGCCATGCTTCCTCACCATAACACTAAGAATGCCTCTGTTATGTCAATAATACCCACCATTAAACCAGGGCTACCACTGTGCCACAGCTGGATGCCCAACATACATCAGTTATGGCCATTGTTATGGGAGAAGCGGTTGCCACTCTGTCAGGAATGGCTAAAAGCAGGCCAGTCATGCTCTTAATATGTCAGTGATAGCAGTAAGTATGTACTTGTATGCCCAAAATAGTCAAGGACGAAAATATTATTGCCATGGCAGAATTATACCATGAATGGGAACAATTGCTTCAGAGATAATACTCTTATGATGGAGACCAGCATACATATTTGGCAGTCCTTGACGCTAAGAGTAGCTTTAAGGAATCAACACTGTTTATTTGGGAAGGACACAATGTCACACACCCACACAAAAATGAATGTGATGCTTTTAATTTTCTCTGCCCTGGATGCATACTCTCTTCTCCTCAGCTCTTTGGTTGATCATGCTCCCAACTAACACATTTTCACTCTAGTTCTTGCAGTCAAACCCTTTGGTGGGTCAGCCCTGGTTACTGCTGCCACTATTCTTTGATGTCACACACAGTGTGACGGATCGAGCAGGGCGGATAATATGGTCATTCTCCTTCTTAGGTATATTTAAAGTGGTTAAAGAAGGTTCATGTGGCAGACCCATAGGCCAACGCTGCAGCTTCCACATGCTCCAACACCCTCCGCATACTCAGCAAGACCTTCAAATGGACCGACCCCCCGAATCCAGGAAGACCGTCATCCATGCACTCATCACCAGCAGGCCTGACTATGGGAACACCCTCCATGCCGGAATCAACAAATCTCTACTCCACAAACTTCAGACTGTCCAGAATGCCACAGCCAGACTAATCCTCAGCATCCCATGACAAGACCACATTACCCAGCATATACGAGCACTCCACTGGCTCCCCGTTGAAAAAAGAGTGACTCAAAAGAAACCTCCGCTCCGCTGACCAGGCCTTGGCCAAAATCCCCTGCATCCACAGCCCCAGAAACGGAGGCACACCTTTCTCCTACATCATGGCCAAGACCTGGAATGACCTCCCCCTCAGCATCAGGTGAAGCCCCACACTGAGAGCATTCAGGCAGAGCCTCATGACCTGGCTTTTCGAATGACCGGAGCTGCCCAAATCCCCCACACACACTCCCTCAGCGCCTTGAGACCCTCACAAGTGAGTAGTACGCTTTATAAATCCATGATTGATTGATAGGCCACCACAGTGTGTGTTTGAGTGTTATCAACAGGCCCTGCCATTGGTTTGGCTGTCTGTAACTCTTAAGGGTAGTGAAATGAGCAGTGCTGCCTTCTTTAATATACATAGAATCTCTGAGATTGGCTTTGTTTGGCTTCACCTCTGAGAGCTACTATGAGGGTGCTGGTGAGCTACCAGTAGCTCCCGAGCTACTGGTTGGAGACCCCTGCTGTAGCCCATATGCTTCAGCAAGTGTTTTTAGCTGTGTCTTTTAAAAAATGTTTAAACCATCCTCCCCTCTGAGACGATAGATGGGGATTATACTAACAAAAACTGCTTTTGTGTTACAACACTGTCACATCGCAACAGCTAAAAAAACAGCTGATTCAGTTGCCGATGCCCACCTCTAGTGTCTAATGATAAAATATCCAATAATATCATTATGAGGTGTAATGCTTTTTAATTGTAATATCTGCCTTTATCCTAAAAATGCATAGCTTTCATTATTCCATTCCCTTTTAGCTCAAGGTACATTTCAGCAAACCTAGGGGGTTGTTGTGAGACAAATAACGCCTTTTAACACATTAACCCACTCCTTCGCTAATTTAATTGAGGGCCTTTTGTCTGATGTAGCTTATCCGTTTAAGCATATGCTGGTCTAGGGATAGAATAACCCTTCTGAATTCTTAACGGGTCATTCAGTTCATCTCATCTTTCAAATGAGAGAACTACAGTTTGGTTTATTATTGTATCCAAAATAATACAGAAGACAAAGTGCAAGCATTTGAAAAACTGATCGTTTTAACCTTAATGGTTTCAGTGGTTTACTTTTAGAGCCCATGGGTAATGCCAGTAAAACATGTTTTTACCCTGGTTAATCTAGTGTACAGCATCCCTCCACTTTTCACTCCCAAGTAATACAGGTGATAGGCTGTTTTGGTTGTGTGTAGTAAATGTGATCTGAATATAGTATTCATTTGTTTTTTAGTATAATTCTACACAAATCTAAATAGTGGAATAGGCTTGAATTCAGACGAACCAACTTTTAATGTTTTATGTTCTTTTTTGTAGATGCTTGACACAATTAATTTCTGAATAATTGAACTGTCTCACTCGCTCAATATGTTTCTCTTCAGTTTCGAACTTGTGTCAGTGATGGAAACATGCCAGACACGGTTAATTTGGTTTTCTGGGCATTGACTGGAAGTTCTTTTTAATCACATGGTACTTTTTTTTTTTATAAGTAAAATTCATATTCCTTGACAGATGCCTCTCTTTTCAGGAAAACATAGATGTTTCTTCTCTTGTGCCATACCTGACCCCTACTTATGGTATAGGATGTACATTCTGCAGGATTTGAACCAAGGACTCCATTATTCTTCCCGTTCTCAGTGGAGACTAAAGTGACTTCTGGAATGTAAGCCTAGGAGGATAGTTGTAAAAATATAAGGAATAGGAGAATAAATGCTTTTGCAGAACAGATTTTTTATAAATTTGCAAGGATCATTGCCTGACCACCATCCTAAACCACCTCCTTAATCCACCTTGCCGTGTGCTTCCTTCCTCCAGCTATTACGTAATTTTTTGTGTAAGCAAATTGACAAAATATTTATCCGATGTGTCAAGCAAAAAACAGGGAGCTGGTCTTCTGATCACGCATTATTTATTTGTAAACTGGGAGAACCAAGTAAGATTTTTTGCCAAAATATAATTTAACACTTTTGTCAGGTACAATACTTGAAATTGCTCTTTAAAAAAAAATCAACTAATTCATACATGGTTTGGGCCAGGACTTTACCTGAGAGTTGTGTGCTAACAGTTTTCTCTACTTTGACCAATTGAATGGGGTTTACTGTAGCAGTTAGTAGCAGCACTTGTGTCCTCTAGAAGGGAGAGCGAGATTGATTCATCATCATGAATTGCAGAAGATTTTTCAGTATAGATTTATTTTCTCTCAACCTAATTTTTGTTAGTGGCACTGCTTAGGTAATCATTCACCCATTTAGGAGGAAATATTCAAAAGAACATGTTACTTCACAAATTCTCTTTCTGTTGGATCTACCCTCAGTTTATTCATTGCCCACCTGTTTTTTCAGCGAACGGCTGCTTGTACATATTACCTTCAGAGAAACATTTGTTAATGCACAAAGGAGTGAGTTGCCAATACCAGTCTTTCATTACCTCGACATTTGGCTGTGGAATGTGGGCTTACCACAGTCCATTGTAGACACCTCCAGACATCATTAAATGTCCTGACTTCTTTGGGGTTCATTAACAACAAGCCGAAGCCATAACAGATTCCTTTGCATAGGCTTCACTTTATTGGAGCGGTCTTGGAACAAGTGCAGTTTTAGGCCTTACCTCAGTTGCAAGGAATCCAGAACACGGGTCTGTGATCTCAAAGTTTCAGCCTCCGTCCTGGATATCAGGGAAAGCAGATCTGAGGCCTGTTTGTCTTTTGCTTCCTACTTGTAAGCTGCACCAGGTGGCACATGCGTGCTCTGCAATGGAATGTGAAGTTCGAGTGGGCCCAGCGTCAGGGAGTTATGACAGATGTCAACCAGATCCTGGAGGAGGTGGCTCACAATCAACAATGGTTGCAGTTTGACTGATATTTGCACAGCGGCAGGCCAATCTCTCTTCCCCATTCAAAGGGGAGAATTTTTCTAGAGCGGAAAAACCTACGCAGAGATGAGGCTGAAGGGTGCAAAAAGACAGTGAGGGCCCATCACCTAGTGAAGAGCGTGGAAGGTATGGAGCCATACTTGTACCTCATGTATAATGCACAGGATAGGTTCTTGATGTGCCGTTTCAGATTGAACCTACTCCCATTTATGCTGGCATCACCAGCGGGTTTTGCTACATCAATGGAACAGAAGGGGCCCTGCGGCTGCGACAACAGGTCTCCGCAGGACTCCCTTCACTTTGTTTTACTCTGCCCCTTTTACTCAATGCCCAGACGCAGATACCTTGTAAACCTTTTGAAAAAAGCTAATTTGGTCCACGCTAGGGAGGCACTAGTATTCTTACAGAAAGCTGCGGAACCCTTAATACTGTGTAGCATTATGAATTTTATTAAGGTAGCACTTCGTTTAAGGCTTACTAGAGGAGAAGACTGAAATGTTTTTATTCTAACTTGTAAGTGTTAAATATGGCTATATTGTTGTATTTATGTTTTGTAAATTCACTGTACAAAGAACCCTGAATTGTTTAATGAATTTTTTCTATGTATACATGAGTGTGCTTTTATGGTGTTTTTTAATCACCGAATAAAGTTTCTTTGACTTGACTTGACAAAGGGGAGGGTGATGACAGAGGTGCCCCTGTAGAGGTCATCTGGGGGTGGGGGTGGTGATCAGTGGACTGTGGTCTCTATCAGAAGGCCAGCCCCACATCTTTGCATTGGAGGTGCGGGCCATTCTTCTGGCTCTAAAGGCCTTCTGTCGCTCTTTTGTTGGGAAACTGGTGCAATTTCTAACTGACAACAAAATCACAACGTGGTATTACAATAGGCAGGATGGAATGGAAACCTGAGTCGTGCAAGGAGGCTCTGCGACTCTGGAGATGGCTGGAGCGGCAGGACATTTCTCTGAACATGAACTACCTGTCAGGGTTTCAGAATGCCAGAGCGGCAAGGCTGCAGAGGTCACTAGTGGCGTCCACATCCTGAGGCAATGCCAATCATCTTTCAACAGTGAGGTGAACCCTGGTGAGATGTTTTTCGTCATTGTCAAACACTCCATGTCGCAAGTTTTGTATGTTGGACTTTCCGCACTAACACTCATTAGAGATGTTTTCTGGCTGAAATGAACACTGCCACTCCTGTACCCTTTCCTACCCCTGACACAAGTTATTTTAAAGAAAAAGGTCAAGAACAACCATGCCCAAATCATCCTAGTGGCTTCGAGTTGGACCAGGAGAGTCCAACTCGATCAGGCTGCTAATTCACAAGGATCTGCTGTCACACCAACAAGGTAGGGACCTCCGCTTGAATCTCGCAATCTACAGTTACATGTGTGCAAATTGAGCACCAGAACCTGACTGTGTTTGATCTGCCACCTCATGTCCTGGAGTGGCGCTTGTTAAGACTGGCTCCTTACAATCAAAGATATCCTTTTGATTGTTTTTTATTTGGCCCTGCAAGTGCTTGCAGTGGGCACTATTAAAGATTACTTGTCCGCCCTTTTGCCCTTTTTTATGTTTGATGGGACAACTGTTGTTGTTTAAATCACCTTGCACTAAAGGTTTGATTCGCGTCATCCCTCCCAAGTGGAATGTAATACCACAGTGGGATCATAACTTGGTCTTGGCATTTATCGTGTATATGTCCTTAACAGTTGTTTGCTGTTTCTCCTTACTTTGAAGACTGTTTTTATCATCGTGATTTTTCAGCTTGTCAGCTGAATGATTTACAGGTACTTTCATTGTAACTGCCCTACACCACCTTTTTCGTGGGCAAGTTGGATATGAGGACTGTGACTACCCTTGCTAAAAGTTGTGATTCTTTTTCTCGTTGGCCATTCATCACTCTGCCAGCATTCTTTGCTCCCATTTACCTCTCCAAAGAGGAGGCGAGACATGGCACACCATGTGAATGGTCAGAGTTTTGTGAGGTTCTTTAGGGCGTAGAAAGGGAAGGCTCTGCACAAGAGGACCCTATTGAGGTGGATAGTCCTCTTCAATAAGATCCTCCATGACTATATAATCCAAAAGGCCACTGGACTGTGACCATTGGCTGCTTGCCATTCAGACACTGGTCTCATATGTAGATAGGCTCACAGAATAAGACAAATGCATTATGCCATCACACTCAGCAGTCTCATAACTGTCCTCACTATCTGATATTGATTGCCCCGTACAAGTTGGAGTCTTAAACTCCTATAGTGCTAGGGGTCACCTCGCTGCACACGTTTGCAAGGCACTATTGCCTGGACAGTCAAGCCCGGAGGGACGGCTACTTTGGCCGTTCCGTCCTCCAGGACTTTCTGGTGTGATTATTGGTTCGCAGACCCACCACCACGGGGATGGTATTGCTGGGGTATCTATTCTAAGGTGAGGAATCTATCACTAACGTGTCTCTTTCAGATGCACAAGTTACTACTTGTGTAACGATATGTTCGAGGCATATGGGCTGCAGATGGTACATTATGAATAGATCGCCATCTGGTGTTGGGCTCGGATGATTGCACTTTTTTTTTTCTCTTGGAGAGTCTTTTGTATCTTGGTGACTCCTCCTTTGGTTGGTAGTGCGCATGGGCATCGGCTCCATCCTTAGATTGTTTTTTTCCGCCATCGGGTTCGGATGAGGATTGAGACGCTCCAGATCGACTTCGAAAAGAAGTGACTTATCGGCGCGTATTCCCTTTCCAATTAGACGGTATTGTTATCGAACACGATTTCATTTCCATTCCGGCGCGTTTCGACTCCAACATCGAAGAAAAAACTTTGATATACATCGACGAACAGGAGTCCTTTCTCGACGTAGTCAAGCCCGGAGTCCATGGAAAGGACTCCGTTCAAGAAATGTCCAACGTGTGGTGCTAAGTTCCCACACAAGGACCTACACGAGGTGTGCAACCTCTGCCTATCGCCTGAACACGAATCCAGGGACTGCGAAGCCTGCGCAGCATTCTCCTCCAAGTCGACGATTAGAAATCGTCGAGCTCGAAGACACGAGGTTTCCAGAATGCAGTCTGAGGCGATCCCGGAGCTGTTCGGAGACCAGCAACTTGATGAAGAAGAGGATCATGAGGATCAGTCGGGGTCGGAAGGGGACGAGTCGGATGTCAAAGAACTCAACGTGCAACAAACCATGAGTGACGACGTCCCCTTACCAAAAAAGCGACCCCGTGTGGTAACGACCCCGCCTTCGAGCCCGGTCAAACCGCAGAAAAAAGTTTCCGACGCCCCGCTTTCGGGCCCGGCCACAAAACCGAAACTGAAACCAAAACATTCGGTCTCCCACCATGTCGGATCCGAGAAGAGGTCGACATCGACTTCGACGCCGAAGCTCCATGCAAGGGAAAGCTCGGCATCGAAACATGCCATGTCGAAACAGAAACATGATTCGACGTCGAAGACTCACTCGACACCGAAAAAATCGGAATCGAGCAAACACTCGGTGCCCAATACACCGAACATTGACGATAGAAAACAAAGGCACCTTTCGGAACCGAAGGCTTCGGTACCGACACAGGAGCAGCAGACAGATCTCAAACAAAAGATTTTGTCTATCGATCCACTGGCAAAGTAGTGACGAAGAAGAGGAAGAATGAACAGATAGAAGACAAATCTCTTCCTTCAAAAAAGAGAACACTGGGGACAAATACAACTCCTCCTACTTCTCCTCAACCTAAAGTCACACCCTCTTCTCCTATTCCTCACACTATGACAAATATTCCTGCACCTTCTACACCAAGACCATCTACACCTCAGTCTGATGTAGACAGTGATACAGGGGAGGGAGAACCTCAAGGGGATGATGACACTATCCCAGATGAGGATGACCCATGGAAAAATTATAACGCAGGGTCAGATGATGACAACGACCCAGAGTTATATCCCTCAAAGCCTTCACCATCTGATGATAACACAGGGTTTGTACAGCTTATTAATAGGGCAGCAAAATATCATAAGGTAGATCTACATACAGAACCTCAAATAGAGGACTTCCTATTAGAGACACTACCTAATGCACAAAGAACATCAGGTACTCTACCTATGCTGAAGGGGGGTCTTCTCAGTCACACAGAAGAAATATTCAAAGACCCAGTGAGGGCTAGGGTGTTAAAACCCAAGAATTGATAAAAAATATAAGGCGGCTCCAAAGGATCCAATATTTATCAAAGGACAGGTACCTCTGGACTCGCTTGTAGTTTCAAACGCTCGTAAAAGAGCGAACTCATTATCTACAGGAGAGACCCCTCCATCCGATAAAGAGTCAAAATTAATAGATGGATCAGGCAAGAGAGTAGCATCACAAGCGGCAAATAGCTGGCGTATAGCCAATACACCGGCGCTACTTGTACGTTATGACAGGGCACATTATGATGAATTAGAAAAACTCATCACACATCTCCCCAAAGAACATCAGAAGAGGGCAGATCAGTTAATACAGGAAGGAAAGATAATAACTAACACTTCCATTAAGTGCGCCCTAGACGCAGCAGACACTGCAGCAAGATCCATCAACACCAGTGTCATGTTAAGGAGACATGCATGGCTTAGAATCTCAGGGTTCAAACAAGAAGTACAAACATCCTTATTGAACCAACCCTTTGATCAGAAAACACTTTTTGGCTCAAGCACAGATGAGACTTTAGAAAAGATGAAGAATGATACAGAAACGGCTAAGTCAATGGGGGCATTGCAACAGCCAACACAAAGGGGTTCCTTTCGTAGATCCACCTATAGAGGAGGCTCAAAAAATACAGGAACAAATCAGCAATCCACCTCTTTCACACCTACGTCACCCAAAGGTAATTCAAGAGGTAGTTACAGAGGTAACAACAACAAGGGTAGACTCCGCGGAAATAATAACAACCGCAACTCCTCAACCCCAAAACAGTGACTTAATACAACTTCCCCCAGACCACATAACACCGGTCGGGGGACGTCTATCACAGTTCCTACCTGTCTGGGAAAACATCACATCAGACAAGTGGGTGAGACAAATTATCCAACATGGTTATTGCCTGGAACTCACAGCTACCCCACCAAACATCCCCCCCAAACAGCGTCCAATGAGTCAAGATCATCTAACATTGTTAAAAGAAGAAGTACTAGCACTGCTACAAAAGCATGCAATAGAGAAGGTTCCAAAACATCAACAAGGGACAGGAGTATACTCTCTATACTTCCTAATCCCCAAAAAAGATGGGTCTCTAAGACCAATCTTAGACCTCAGACCTCTCAATGCATACATAAATTCGGAACATTTCCACATGGTCACGCTCCAACAGGTACTTCCTTTACTGAAGAAAGAGGACTTTCTTTCTACACTGGATCTAAAAGACGCTTACTTTCATATCCCAATTCACAAAGCCCACAGGAAATACCTAAGGTTTGTAGTGGAAGGACAACATTATCAATTCAAAGTCCTTCCGTTCGGGGTCACAACGGCACCAAGAGTGTTCAAAAAATGCCTAGCTGTGGTGGCAGCACACCTAAGAAGACAACAAATACATGTCTTCCCCTACTTGGACGATTGGTTAATAAAGGCCAAGTCACAAGAAGAATGTCTTCACAACACACAGAAGACGATTCAATTGCTGCACCACCTAGGGTTTACTGTGAACTACAAAAAATCACACCTGCAACCAAACAAAATTCTGCAATACCTGGGGGCTACTATAGACACAGAAAGAGCCATAGCATACCCCAACCCAATCAGGATACAAACAATGGTCGGGTTAATACAAAGATTTCAACCACAACACTCACTACCAGCTTGAGTGTTTATGCAGCTGTTAGGCATGATGTCCTCCTGCATACTGCTAATACCACATGCCAGACTACAAATGCGTCCACTACAGGAGTGTCTAGCGACACAGTGGAATCAGGCTCAAGGTCAGATTACAGATCTGGTGTTGGTAGACGACCGTACGCATTGCTCTCTGAAGTGGTGGAACACAACAAACATTTCCAAGGGACGGTCGTTCCTAGAACCGTTTCCACAAGTAATACTAACAGCGGACGCATCGCTCTCCGGATGGGGAGCGCATATGGACAAATACACAGTGCAGGGGAAGTGGAGTGTGCAGCAAAAGAAACTGCACATCAACTACTTGGAACTATTAGCAGTATTTCTAGCACTAAAAGCTTACCAAATGCAAATAACGAACAAGGCAGTCCTGATCAGAACAGACAACATGACTGCAATGTATTATATTCAAAAACAGGGGGGGACACACTCTCTCCAACTATCCAAACTAGCACAGGACATTTGGAGATGGGCCATTCCTCAAAAGATCTATCTGTTAGCAGAACACCTACCAGGAGTTCAAAATCAGATAGCAGACATCCTAAGCAGAGAGTCAGAACAAGTACACGAATGGGAGCTGCACGACCAAATACTGCAGCCATTCTTCCAAAGATGGGGGTAACCAGAGATAGATCTGTTTGCCAATCATCAGAACGCAAAATGCCAAAACTTCGCATCCAGGTACCCACACCACCGGTCCCAGGGCAATGCACTATGGATAAATTGGTCCAACAGATTTGCTTACGCTTTCCCCCCTCTCCCACTAATTCCGTTAGTGGTTCGGAAACTGCAGCAGCACTCAATGACAATGATACTAGTGGCACCCACGTGAGCAAGACAGCCGTGGTTCACCACGCTACTACAACTCTCACAGGTGCCACATCAAAAGCTAAGATTATTACCCATGCACCTTACACAGAACCATGGAGAAATAATGCACCCAGATCCCAAACAATTGAACCTAGCGATCTGGCTCCTGAGGTCATAGAGTTTGGATATTTAGATGATTTACCACCAGAATGTATGGAAATCATTAAACAAGCAAGACGTCCTACCACCAGAGCATGCTATGCAGCAAAATGGAAGAGGTTTGCTATACACTGTAACAGTAAGCACATCAACCCTCTGGACGCATCCACTAGACAAATCATTTGCTATTTACTACACTTGCAGCAATGTTACTTAGCATATACCTCTATCAGGGTTCATATCGCACTTATAGCAGCGTACCTACAAAACAGGCAACATCTTTCCCTGTTTAAAGTACCAGCAATTAAAGCTTTCATGGATGGACTCAAAAGAGTCATTCCACCAAGACGACCACCTTCCCCAGTCTGGAATCTCAACATAGTACTTACCAGACTAATGGGACCACCATTTGAACCTATGCATAGGTGTGAAATACAATTCCTCACATGGAAGGTGGCCTTCCTCATAGCTATCACGTCACTTAGAAGAGTAAGTGAGTTACAAGCTTTTACGATTCAAGAACCATTCATGCAGTTACACCAAAACAAACCCAAAATTCTTACCAAAAGTAATTTCTGCATTCCACATCAATCAGTCAGTGGAATTACCGGTTTTCTTTCCAAAACCACAGACGGTAGCGGAAAGGGCCCTACATACATTGGATGTCAGAAGGGCAATATTGTACTATATAGAAAGAACACAAACTTTCAGAAAGACAAAACAGCTATTTGTTGCGTTTTCTCCTACACATAAGGGCAATCCCATCTCTAAAGCGGGCATTGCCAGATGGATTGTAAAATGTATTCAAATATGCTACTTAAAAGCAAAGAGAACATTAACTGTTCCTCCTAGAGCTCACTCTACACGTAAACTAGGAGCATCTATGGCATTCTTGGGAAACATTCCACTAGATGACATATGCAAAGCAGCTACCTGGGTTACAGCGCACACCTTCACAAAGCACTATTGTGTAGATGTGCACACAACACAACAAGCTAGAGTGGGACAAGCTGTATTAACCACATGGCTGCTGGCAGTTTTCCCGTCCTGTGCTGGAAATTGCCATTTTAGTGGCACTATGACGAGCTCAGCTCGTCATCAGCACACGACACCCGTGGGTGATGACGAGCTGAGCTCGTCATCAGCATCGAAAGGGTTAAAGACTTTATTTCAAACAGTTGCAACAGACACGGGTGACCACCGCTAGGGAGAGAACTGCTGTATAGTCTATTCATAATGTACCATCTGCAGCCCATATGCCTCGAACGGAATATGCTACTTACCAGTATGCATCTGTTCTTGGCATAGAGGGCTGCAGAGTGGTACATGCCCTCCCAGCCTCCCCGGAAACCTGTGTCTGTTCCAACATTATCTTATTTAGATACACTTACATGGGCATTCCTATCTGTATTCTATCATACTACTCCATCTAACCCTACTATGGCAAAACAATCTAAGGATGGAGCCGATGCCCATGCGCACTACCAACCAAAGGAGGAGTCACCAAGATACAAAAGACTCTCCAAGAGAAAAACAAAGTGCAATCATCCGAGCCCAACACCAGATGGCGATCTATTCATAATTTACCACTCTGCAGCCCTCTATGCCAAGAACAGATGCATACTGGTAAGTAGCATATTCCATCTGTAAGAGACATTAGTTAGTGATAGATTCCTTACCGACCCACCCATCCTCCCCGTTCTGCGAACCGATATCTAGGGTTAAGGTCATCCCTTTTCAGGGCCCTAGTTTCTTGGCACCAGTGTTGGTTTTTGTCATGGCTCTGCGCTTCTGGCGCGGAAAAGCTGTGGCTAAGAACTGACGTCAGCACGCGGAGGCGGCGTCTAAGTACTCCGACGACGTCATCACGGCGCCCACGACGACGGACGCGGAGCCGCAGACAACGCCTACCGACGCGCAAGGGTACTGCTACGCAAAACTTTGCGGATCCAGTCTGACGCCTGGGGATATTCTAAGGTAAGGAATCTATCACGAACTAATGTCTCTTACAGATATATCCTTAAACAAGTAGTAACTTGTGCGACAGAGATAAAATATGCTAGTAGCTCAGCAGGACTTTCCTTGAGCAGAAATAGCTCTCACTACAGAAAAGGTTGGAGACCGCAGATATAGTGAGTGTGAATCAAAAGATGGTGAAGGCCTTAAATTGGTGGAACATAAATGCTATCAAAAGACATGAAATTGGAAATTCAAAACCGATAATGACCCACATGGAGTGGAAGCCACACATGAACAGACCCCATGTAAGGTGTCTGTGGGGTCAAGTAAGTTTGTACAACTTATCAGTGTGTTACAGCTTAAGACAAATCATGGACGCTGAAAGCTGTTCATACGCAGATATGATAATCAGTAGTGTGAGTATTTTACAACTAGTACAACTGTATGCTTGGTGTGCCAATGACTCCTATCAAAGTTAGCACAGGAAATATGGGCTTGGCCATAATGAACAACTTTCAATAGTAGTGTACCGTTTCCTGGCAGAAAACAACATGCTAAACAAAACAGTAAGCAGGGAAATAGAGTATCGTATAATTGCGAGTTGCCTTAGGTATCCACATTACCACTGTCAGTGAACTTGTTATAGATCTTTGCCAGTACTTCTAAATCTTTCTCACCACTATTGCAAGTAATCAACCAATGCATGAATTGTCACATGGCTTGTTGAGAACTGCTCCAAGCAGTGCAACTACAAAGGATTTCACACTATGGGGCAAAGGCACCCATTTTGGTGCAATGGATCTTGAGGTCTTAAAATGTGTCTATCTTTGCTTATACCAACAATGCATGAAAGAGTTGACCAATAACAATATATTGTTACAGCGTTAAGTGGATGTGTTTTATTTTGTAATACCCTATTTTCACCCACACTATCCACCAGACCGTGCTCTAGAATACCTTTTGCACCTAATAAAATGTAGATTGTCATTCATCCAAAATAGCTTCTTAGCTAGCCTTGTCCGCATACTTAAAGCCTCTTTTACAGTACCAGTTAAAAACCATCCCTCGAAGGTATCTTGTATGGCAAACACCTACCCCTTTGTGGAATTTGAACACGGTCCTTGGTAGACTTATGCGACCCCCTTATTTATATATAAATAAGGGAAGTTTAAAGGCATTCTTATCGAGTATTAGTAAGCTGAAGGCATCTACGTTAATTACCCTACTTAAAAGTTCATCCAGACAGCTTAATAATGCAAACAAATCCAAAATGTGTCCCAAAACAAAGGCCTCTGCATGTCTTAGATTTGACCATGCCAGGTAAGCATTACATAATCAGAACAAGTTCACTAAGTCAGTTGCAACAATTTGTCTCAGAATGCACTTCCTTTTAATTGGGAAATCCGTTGTAAAGGAGACATAGAAAAGGTGAGCTATGTGGCAGGTCAGTTATGTAAATGTTAACCAATCTAGAGTCTGTTTCTTAAAGAAAACAGAATGCCTCTTTAGCTTTTTCTGATGGAGATTCGCGTGGCTACGATTTTGTGAGCACGTTGAACAGACACCAATGTATGGACTCCTTGTCAGGGGTAGTAAGCGCTATATAAATACAACTTACAATTACAAGATGCGAAAGTGCGTCAAATCGTGTTTAAACATATATTTGCCACTATGTGCTCTTTTCTCATCCTCCTTGAGGGGGTACTAATGCACAATCATTGCATAGCATGTAAATCTAAAATAGTTTACTCAATTTAAGAAGTTTGTTATTGTGTACTCTTATGGTTCTTGGAACCTAAATAAAGTTTATGATATGAGAAAATAGTTTTACACTGCTATATAAACAAGTTACTTGTAACATTAGTTTTGCTGATTCACACACAACCTGTCCACCTCCCTGCACACGTGGAACAGAGGAAGCAACATATTTTTTACTTTGTTTAGTCATGACCAATGATGGCGACAAATGTCTGATAATCGTGGTCACGTAATGAGATGTTGGAGGATTATGGTTGAGCTCATCAGGAGCATATAGACTACTACCATTTTCGGCGCCCACAAATAGTTTCATTGAAGAAACCTATTTGTTCGAGACATGTGAGCTGTAGATCACATGCTTTGCATTCTCCTGCCATCTAGTGCTGGGTCCAGATGTTTGCAAGTTGTTTTTGTTCGGAGAAGTCTTTCCAGTCACGAGGTAGGTGACTCCTCCTTTCGGTGATAGTGCGCATGTGCATCGACTCCATTGTTAGTTTGTTCTGCCATCAGGTTCGGACAGATATTGCTGCACTCGGCTTCAGAATTGATCCTTGGGTTCCCCACGGTGCATACTTCTCTCTACCTCGACAGTATTGTTCTCGAACAGGCTTTTTTTCCCTCCAGTTTGTTTTGAATTTCATGAAACTTCGCCATTTTGAACGGAAGATCTGCGGGAGACCTTCCGGCCCATCCACATCTGTTTGGCTCCTTATCGATGGAACGGACTCCATTTAAATTCTGTCCCCTTTGCCACGTGAAATATCAGCATACTGACTCTCATCCGGTGTGTAATTTGTGCTTGTCCCCTGAGCACAAAGAGCAAGACTGCAACACGTGCCGATCTTCAGATCAAAGAAAATGCTCTGTGATTGTCGAGCTCGACGTCGAGAGATGCAGGGGTTAAATATCACACTGGACCTCATCGGCTAAGACTCCGAACAAGAAGAGGTATCAGCCAGAAGAGGAGGAGCTGGCTTCAGCTGCGTCTGACTCCGGATCAGACTTACAGATCGACCTCGAGGACGATAATGTGCCGCAGGGACAAGGAACATGAGTCCCGAAAAACCTTCTCCCACCGTCCCTAAGAAATCTAAGGCTTCGGCACCACCTCTGCCTGAATGCCAAAGTCGGCACCAAGAAGAGGTTTCCAACTCTCCACCTCATGGCTCGGCACCGAAACGCTCTGAAAAACCTTACGGCTCTTGACCGAGTCTGCCAAAGTCCACCCACTTCCGAGCTGAAGTATTCAAGCTCTAAAGTCAAGATGGGTTCTGAACCAAAACCTTCAGAACCAAAACCTTCGACACCGAAACCCAAGAAACATCCTGGAGTTAAATCCTTCGGCACCGAAAGCCATTCCGGCTCAGCTCCGAAAGCTTTGGTGCCAAAAAGCAAAGATATGCCTACAACACATCTAGATCCAAACTTACAGCCTGATTCATCATAGACCCGTTTTGCGAGTCTATAATAGCGATTCATAAGGAATCGCTATTACAGACTCGCAAAACGGGATTCATCTAGGAATCGCAAAAAGAATTGCGATTCCTACACATTCCTTATTTCCGATTAGCAAATTGCTAATCGCAAATAAGGAATAACTCCCCATTCATTCCTATGGGCCAAAAGGCCCATAGGAATGAATGGGGAGTATTCCTTATTTGCGATTAGCAATTAGCTAATCGCAAATAAGATAGCGATTTAAAGGGTGCCATGGGTGTCCAAAGGACACCCTGTAGCACCCCTTAAATGCAAATTGAAACGGGTGTTGCGCACACACATGTCCAAAGGACATGTGTGTGTGCAACATGCAACTTAGAAAAATGCTTTTAAAAGCATTTTTCTAAGTTTTCGCTATTTACCACGAGGTTTGACCTTGCGGTAAATAGCGGGCCGAAATTGCGAATTCGCAATTTTTAAATGGATGATGAATTGCATTTAAGGAATCTCAAATAGAGATTCCTTAAATGTAATTCCTCGCAAAATAGCGAAATCGCTATTACCGATTTTTGCATTTGGGATGATAAATCCCTAATGCAAAAATAGCGCTCGCAAAGGGCCAGATTCTCAGAATCTGGCCCTCTGCGAGCCGATTTCGGCTTGAGGAATCAGGCTGATAGACGCTACCTCCTAGACTAGATCCAAAACCGAAAAAATTGTATATTCACCCTGACACAGAACATATCCATGGTAAAAAACCATCTGAACACAAGCGTTTTGATGATCATAGCCCATGCAAAATTCCTCTGAAGAAAAAAAGTGTAGGCACTAGTTCATTCCATACACTTCCATCTCCTCCTCCTCCCTCTCCACCACAGCTTGATCCTTTACAGATTACACCTAGTCAGCATCTTGCTACAATGACATGCATGGTTATGGATATCAGGGTTCAAACCTGAGGTCCAACAATCCATCCTGAATATGCCTTTTCATAATAAACATCTTTTTGGCACTAATGTCTATCTAGCGTTCGAAAAAATTGAAAAATTACACCGATGTAACAAAATCGATGGGAGTGCTTCAATCTCCCTCAAATAGAGGTTCCTTTCGGCGTTCTTTTTATAGGGGAGGGTCCAAGTCCACAAGCGCTGACCAGAACACATCCTTCTACAAAGGCAATTCCCAATCATCTTTTACAAGAAGATTTTTCAGAGGAGGTTATAGGGGAAACAGTCCTAGGGGCAGAGGTTAAAACACCACATGTCGCACTTCCACTTCCTCAAGTGACTTCCCAACACTTACCTCCGACTATTCCACATCTGTCGGAGGAAGACTTCAACACTTTCTCCCCATTTGGAAATCAATAAAAACAGACAAATGGGTGCTTGGAATAATCCAAAATGGTTGTTCCCTAGAGCTTATCAACAATCCTCCAAACATTCCTCCTCGATCTCACAAAATGTCACCAGACCACCAGCACTTGCTTCAACAAGAAGTGCAATATTTATTACCCAAAGGAGCTACAAAACCAGTCCCACTTCAGTACCAAGGGTCAGGGGTTTATTCACTTACTTTCTGATTCCCAAAAAGGAAGGCTCCTTGAGACAAATTCTAGATCTCAGAGAGTTAAACAAACACATATTGTTAGAGCACTTTCACATGGTAACTCTTCAAGTACTTAACCTCTTTCAGCAGGGTGACTATGTCTACTCTAGATCTAAAAGACGCCTACTTTCATATTCCAATTCATCCCACTCAACGCAAATACGTAATCCTCAACATTACACAGTACAGTGGCTGTGGTCGGACACGCACAAACGTTTCCATATCAACTACCTGAAACTTCTAGCAGTGTTCCTAACACTCAAAAGCTTTTCTCAACCAACGCGAATGCAAGACTGGCTTAGTTCGCACGGACAACATGACAGCAATGTACTACCAAAAAAAAAAAAAAAGCAATGTACTACCTACAGAAACAGGGAGGGACATTCTCTTTCCAGCTGTCGTGCCTTGCACAAAGCATTTGGGATTCGGCGATTCACCACAAAATCTGTCTCCTTCCAGGAGTAGACAATCAGATTGCAGACCTGCTCAGCAGACACAGGCAGCAAGCACACAAGTGGGAACTTCAACCCCAAGTTCTTCTTCCGTGCTTTCAAAAATGGGGATTTCCACAGATAGATCTGTTTGCCACAGTACACAACGCAAAATGTCCAAACTTCGCATCCAGGTTCTCACACCCAGCATACAAAGGCAATGCTCTATGGATGAATTGGTCAGGGATATTTGCTTATGCTTTTCTGCCTCTCCCACTAATTCCATTACTGATTCGGAAGCTCAGACAAACGTTCCTCACACTGATCTTAGTAGCCCCCACATGGGCTCGTCAACCTTGGTACACCACCTTGTTAGAACTCTCAGTGGTTCCACATCAAAAGCTACATCTCACACCCTGTCTCCTCACTCAGAGTGATGGAGAAATCAGACCTACAAATCCCACAGAACTCAACCTAGTGATTTGGCTCCTGAAGTCATAGAGTTTGGTTATTTACAACTACCACCAGCCTGTATGAATATTCTCATAGAGGCTAGAAAGCCTACTACTAGAACATGTTATGCAGCAAAATGGTAACGGTTTGTTGTCTATTGTAACAAGAACAATATCAATCCACTTGATGCTTCTGTACAGAACATCATTTGTTATCTGTTGCATTTACAGCATTGTAGATTAGCTTACACATCTATTCGTTTATATCCAGCAGCGGTAGCTGCATACTTGCAAAATAGGCAACACTTCTCTCTATTCAGAGTACCAGTGATTAAAGCCTTCATGCAAGGATTAAAAAGGGCGATACCAACAAGATTTCCAACTGCTTCAGAATGGAACTTGAACATAGTCCTTACAAGGCTAATTAGTCCACCTTTTGAACCAATGCACAAATGTCAGTTACAATTCCTATCATGGGAAGTTGCTTTCCTCATAGTGATAACCTCATTAAGGAGAGTTGGTGAACTTCAGGCATTAACTATACAAGAGCCTTTCTTTCAACTTCACAAAGATAGAGTGGTTCTTCGTACCAATCCAAAATTTCTCCCTAAAGTAGTTTCGGCTTTTCATATCAATCAATCAGTTGAGTTACCTGTGTTCTTTCCTCAAACTGATTCTGTAGTAGAACGAGCTCTACACACACACTTGATGTTAGACGTGCTATACTTTATTACATAGAAAGAACTAAAGAGTTTAGGAAAAGAGCAAATATTTTTTGCTATTTCTCCTCTCACAATCCTACATCTAAGTTCGGTATTGCAAGATGGATCGTAAAATGTAACCAAGCATGTTATGTTTCAGCAAAGAGAACTTAGTACCCCCTAGAATGCATTCTACGCGCAAAATAGGGGCTACTATGGCCTACATGGGAAATATTCCCATAGCTGATATTTGTAAGGCAGCAACATGGTCTACATCCCACACATTCACCAAACACTATTGTGTAGATGTGTTAGCAAGACAACAGGTAAATGTAGGCCAAGCAGTACTTAAAACACTGTCACACATCCAACGTTGCTCTCAAATCCTTTCTTCCAGTTTGTCCATGGCATGCATGCCTTATGCCCCTTCCCGTGTTTGGCCCTTCCCAGATCATGAACCAAGTACCTATATCCATCCACTGCTCCTGTTTTAGGAGCTACTTTCTTCTTGGTTTTCGAGCACTCCACACTAGTGCTTGTGTTTTCACTCGCTCTGTCTTCTCCCACTTGCCTCCATCTCAGTGGCTTCTTTCCCTCCACAGATTTCCTTTCTTTATTCCCCCAACTTCACGCCGGGGAGGGGAGCAGCTTAGCCAGCTTGGAATGCAGCAACTACTCATTAACTGATCGGCTAGCAAGTATAGAATACAATTAAATCACTGTAACTGCTGAAAAACACTTTTTCACTCTACAGCAAACATACACACATTGACTCTAAATCGAATGTGTGCTTGATTTTCCGATTAATGGAGTTAAATAATTAACATCATGTCAGTATTAAATGTAACTAATGTTTTACATTTTAGGACTTAGTAAGGGTTTACTTTTTTCGCCGCTTTGTCCCGCTCTGTCCTGTTTTGTCTCACTCAGAATACATACCCTGCTCATCTAAATGCCTGCGGTAAATACTTCTTGGGAACATCCACTCAGAGTTCCAGCCATATTCATTAGTAAGCTTGGTTTCTTTAGGGCCTCTTTCTAACGGTGGTTGGGCTTCTTTTCTAGTCGATGCCTGTAGTGCTGCATCCTGCTCACTTTGCAAAAGACAGCTGCTTGCAGAGAGGTAAAGTAGTTAAGCTCGCCTAGATTCACTGTAAATGTCCTCATAGACCCGTTTGTGAGTCTTGTATCACGATTTTAATTTTTAGACCCTTCTTTGCAAGCAAAGCCAATAGGTTATGCCACTCCATACACATGGCTAAAAGACAATAACATTGACAACCATAGTAGCTCTCGGATTGCCGAGACCTATTGGATTTGACAATGCTTGTTTTAAGAGAGATTGAGCAGGTGGAGACTTCGCACATTTTGAAAAAAGTATCAGAGTGCATACCGACACGAAGAGCTTGACATGAAATACTCACAACACCTTACTCATGACACCATAACATTGGAAAAAATAGTTACCAGATGAAACAATGTTTTTACACCGAGGTACACCATTTTAGTACATCACAAAGAAACAATGGAAACTCATCACTAGTCGATACTAACGCCTCGCCAGGCAACATGCATCCCTGATGCGATGACTGGGGGTAAGAGGAAATGCTGTGCTTATCTGATGGCCATGTGAAAATCTCACCATGTGATGCAAAGCCATACTCCATTGGCTTCATATGAACACAAGGATAGACCCAAAACACCCAATCGGTCCAACAGCGATAGCGAAATCATTGCTGTTATTCTGACTGTCGCAAATCATTGCAAAGTGGAGCACTAAACAAAATTAGCCTATTCAACTAAGTAATCTGACTCTGAAGGATTTAGAAGGTCCTTCCTGAGAAGAAACCGACAAACAGTCCAGCACTTATGATACTTTCCTAGCTGTATGCACTCAATAATACATCCTCTCTGGAAGGAAAACATAAAACCTTGCTGCTTTCACAGAGGACACAGCGCATGTGATTGCAGAATGAAGAAGGGAAATGGCAATCAAGACCAAAGATTAAACATGAACCTACTAGAACACACAAATCAGCACCAACTGTGATGACTTAAAAAGACTGCTATCTAGAACAGGGATATGGTCATATGAGGAACTATTGTAGGGCTGTCAAGGGGATAGAGACCGGGGCTTTGATATTTCTACTCATTGGATATTTTTTGTGCATTACAATTATATTCTGTATCTAGTGCCTGTATAATTACAGGAAGCACCAGTGGCAATTAAAAGCTGTGATTCACTACATTTCCACTACTATCTCCCTAGAGATGTGGTTTCCTTTTGCCTCCTTCCCTCTGTCTCTATGGCCTGATGGCTGTGAAAATAAGTGCCTCTGGTTCTCCAGTGCTCTGCCTTACTCTGCTGTCATTTGAGAGAATCAAGTAACAGAGCACCCTTTCTGACTGAGCCACTACAATTTATGATTTTTTAGGATAGAGGTTACCAAAGTTTCTCTTTTTCTGTTGGCTGGACAGAGACAAGACACAAACAAGCTGATGGGGCTGTATGAATAAAGATTTTGTTGCTTACAAAAATGGTCCGATTGAATTGTCATTTAGAATTTACTGATAATAATTTAGCACTTCTCTTTACCTGCTCCCTCCTTCTACCAGTTACATGTTGTTATCTATTGTAATTATAACTGTAATATATAACCTATGTGTTAATCGTTACCCCATGGTAACTACTGACTTCAATACCAAGGGAATATGAGCCACCCTTGCACACATTTTGGAGAGAAAGAATAGTTGCCTTTGCCTTGCCCTCCGTTAAAAAACAAAAAATCTGAATGCAATTATTCCACTATAGAAACGTAAACCCTAGACTGCTGTTGGGCTAGCCAACACTTTATAGATTATTCCCGTGGGGGCTACCTTTCACCCTAAGGACAGATCATAAACCCTTCACATTTATGCCTAGCCCTCGCTAACCTGTGACCAGTCCTCCCACCAGGCACAGTCCTGGTGGACTCTGCTCTCCCACTTCGAGGCTCCCTCTACTCGGCAACCTTGCTTCTTGCTTTTGCTCATCTCAGGCATCTTTCTCTATTTTTCTCCCTGCTTTTTATGTAACATCTTTATCTTTTTTCACCCAGCTTTTTATTTAGCATTGTTCTTACCCTGCTTTTTATGTAACATTTCTCTATATTTGATCCCTCTGTTTTCTCACACTGCTTTTGTCTCATTTTTGCAAACATTCTGTTTTTCTTTCCTCTTTTAGCACTTGTATCTGGTTTCACCCCATTTTAGACCCTTAGCTCTCCTCGGTTGCACCCCCCGTAGCCCCGCCCCGTGCCACGCCATCTCACGCCCCACTACTCCTCGCCTGCTTCTTCCTCCTGTGCTCCGGTAGCCCAGTTCACTACCCTTCGTACTCATCCCACCTCCCATGAACTACTTAATGGCGAAGTTGCATGTCTGCATGCAGCCAACGCACCACAGGTAAGCACATCCGGTCTGGATGTCAAGACCTAAGTACACTGTTTCTTACCTTTTAGTGATGACTGGTAATTCTGTTGACAGTGTAGAGATTTTCACAGAGACGCAAGGGACCAACTTCCTGAAAACTCTAACTAAGCCTTGCTGACTAAACTTACAGCTAAGCATTAACCAGAACCTTCGGGAAGAGGGCCGGTACTGGACGTTGACTGGAGGGTTGAGTCTTCGACTGTCGACCTGCAGGTTCACAAGAATGATGAAGTTCAGAATCCTATTTATTTGAATAGTATTCCTAATTCTAGTCACCCCTCCCTCCTTGACTCTCAAAGTAATATCTTGCTCTCCCCCACCTGCTTCCTACCTGCGATCAGTCCGGGTCCGTCCACCGTCCAGTATTTCTTTGTCTTGTCGGGAGTGCTGCAGTCTTGGGAATGTCTTTTAGGGTTTTGAAGTCTGTAATTTTAAACAAGAGAAATATTAGCAGAACTCCTTTCTCTATTAATTCCCTAGTTCAGTCTCTCCTCCTAGTCAGGTATCTATATCTAAAACTTACTTGAATAAACTCTTCTTTTAGATGACTTGTGGTTTCTGATTATTCAAGATGACTTGTGGTTTCTGATTATTCTCAAGAGTGTCTTTTTCCTAAGGGAATGAAACTCACCACAAACAACAACTCCTGCAATAACTATCCACTAAGAATTCAGTGGATGAATACTCTTCGACAAGATTTGTATCCCTAATAAACCTAAAACATAATCTGCGTATCACAATATACATTCTTGTGAATACCCTTTAAAGAGAAAACAAAATTTAGACACCATAAATCTTTTACCAGATCCTGAAATAATTTTGACAGTCTAAATATAAATCAGCATTCAAAAGTTCAAATGAGGGCAGTTTTAGAATAACTCTGGAATCAAAACAGTTATTTCTAAACAATAGCAAAAATTAGCTCTGTTCTCTTTCTTGCGTTGGGCGCCTTAAATTGTCCACGGAAACTTATCTTTTAATTTGAGGTTGAAATCCTAAGCTGCTTGCCGAGTTCTGAAACCTCGCGCTGAAGAATGCAGTTCTGAAGGCCTTGAAGTCCTATCCCTCGAGGTCTTCCTTGAAGCGCTGGATAGACGTCCACGATGCAGGTTCTCTGGAAACTCCCAAGGCAAAGCGAGGCCTCAGGGAAGGGTGCGGTTTAAATAATCTGCGCACCAAATGCCAACGTGCGCTTGCACGTTGCAACCGCCTTCAGTCCTCCGCGTGCAGCGCGAGCGGAAGGCTTTCGGCAGACAGCTGAATGAAAGCGCACGCATTTCCAGCGTGCGAAGGCTGCCGAAAGAAAGCACACGCATCTCTCGCGTGTGAAGACCTTTTCTGATTCTAAATGTGAAAGCTTGGAACTAGTACTTTCAAAAGGTTCACGGGCCTGCCTGCAGTGATATTGTAGAATGAAATTTACATGCAATTACTACGAAATGCTTTTCATGTAAAAAAAATGTCTCTGAAAGCAAGTTACCGTTACCAAAGCATATAAATCAGTTACTAACACAAACATAAACACAAAAGAGGTGCTGGTGCACGGGAAAGGGGTGGGTTTTTACAGTGGGAAAGAAACCCTTTGTCCTAGGTGTATTTTACTGTTGGGTATTTGGCAAGTGTCCCCAGGGAGGAACAGATGGGACTGGGGAATCGTGACAGTACTCCCTCCTCAAGATCCCCCCTAAGACTGGTGCAATGGGCTTGGGTTTCTCAGGATGTTGAGTATGAAATCTTTTCAACATCTTGGGAGCATGTTTTAGATTTTCCAAAGGTTCCCAGGACCTTTCTTCCGGACCGTAACCTTTCCAGTCGATCAAATAAAGCAACCTTCCCCTAGATCTCTTGGAATCAAGAATTGTTTTAACTTCATATTCAGGATTCCCCTCTATCTCAATGGAGGAGGGGGGTTGGACAAATCTAGTTTGGGCGTGAAAAGGCTTGATTAACGATACATGGAAAACTGGATGAATTTGAAATTTGGCAGGTAAGGTTAGTCTTATACATACAGGATTTATGATCTTTTCTATAGGAAAAGGGCCTATATAC
The DNA here is from genome assembly GCF_964263255.1 of Lissotriton vulgaris. Classification (NCBI taxonomy): domain Eukaryota; kingdom Metazoa; phylum Chordata; class Amphibia; order Caudata; family Salamandridae; genus Lissotriton; species Lissotriton vulgaris. Next base: position 892,150,025 of record NC_141689.1, on the reverse strand, counting down.
TTTGGATTAAACTTACGATTCCCTTTTAGCTTCAGATTCTTAGTGCTTAACCACACTTTATCCCCAGGTGAATAAAGCGGAGGCTCAGATCTGTGTTTATCAGCAAACCTCTTTTGATCCTCTTTTGCTTTGGCCAAATTAAAGGCTGCTTGTTCCTGAATGGCGGATAATGTAGAAACATAGTCAGAAATGGCTGGTACATGATTTAGCTCTTTTATCTCTTCAGGAAAAGAATTGGGATGATATCCTAAATTACAGAAAAAAGGTGACATACCAAGGGAAGAATGATCTACATTGTTGTAAGCAAATTCTAGTTGACTTAGAAGAGTTGACCATTCTTCGCCTACATTTGTCAACATGCATCGAATGAACTGTTCTATGGTTTGATTGGTACGCTCAGTAAGACCATCAGTCTGAGGATGATAGCTTGAGGATAAACGTATGTCCATATTAAGGAGAAACCTTAAACTTTGCCACACTCGTGAAATAAACTGGGACCCTCTGTCCGAAATTACCACAGATGGAATACCATGTAAACGGACTACATTTTCCATAATTAAATGTGCTAATTCCATGCTAGTTGGTAGTTTTTTGAGCGGGACAAAGTGAGCCATGCGTGAAAACTGATCTACAACTGTAAGAATGGTGGTAAACCCCTTCTTGGTGATTGGTAACTCAACAATAAAATCCAGTGAAATAGTGTGCCAAGGTCGAGGTGGTAAAGGTAAAGGATTCAGCAAACCACTTGGACTTTGATGAGATGATTTGTTCTGAACACAAACCCCACAAGTTTCGACATAATGTTGCACATCTTTAAACATTGATGGCCACCAAAAGGTTCTTTTAATTAAATCATAGGTTTTAACCTTACTTGGGTGAGCAGCTAAAGTAGTGTCATGATGGAAGTGTAGAATCTTTTCTTTTAGCGTGTCAGTAGGTACAAAGATGAGGTTTTGCATGAAGAACAAATCATCTCTTTCCTGCAAATAAGGGTGTGACAGTTTCCATACATTAAAGTCTTGCTTTGCTAATTCCTTCTTAATGTCAGATATAACATCACTAACCGTAATACTTGCTTGAAATCGGGATATCGGTATTACAGGTTTTACTTCAGACGGAGGATCTATCACAACCTCTCCCATTCTAGACAATGCATCAGCTTTCAAATTTTCTTTACCTGGTCGATAGGTAATGACAAAATTATAATCATTAAAGAACATTGACCATCTCAGTTGTCTAGCAGATAGAGCCTTTACTGATCTCAAGGCTTGAAGGTTTCTATGGTCCGTATATATTGTCACTGGATGTCTTGCTCCCAGCAAATAATGGCGCCATTCTTCAAATGCTGCCTTTATTGCTAGAAGTTCTTTATCCGCAATGGCATAATTCAACTCTGCTTCAGATAACTTTCTAGAGAAATACGCAATGGGATGCATTTGACCTGTATCCACATGTCTTTGCGACAAAATTCCTCCAACAGCAAATTGAGAAGCGTCAGCTTCCACTATAAAGGGCTGACTGGGATCTGGATGAGAAAGAATTGGAGCTGTAATAAACTTTTTTTTAAGTTTCTGAAAAGCTTCTTCAGCTAGTTCTGTCCACTCGAATTTAACTCCTTTCCTCAACAATCTTGTGATTGGAGTGATTGTCTTAGAGAAATCTTGAATGAAGCGACGGTAGAAATTGGCGAACCCCAAAAAACTTTGAACTTGTTTTACCGAAGATGGACTGGACCAGGATTCTACCGCTTCAACCTTCTTTGGGTCCATTTCTATCCCCTTGGGACTGATGACATATCCCAAGAACTCAACCTTTGAAGCGTGAAACAAGCTTTTTTCCAATTTAACATACAAAGAATTAGCAAGCAGTTTTTTGAGAATAGCTCGGACCTGTAGTACATGCTCTTCTTCTGAATTTGAAAAGATCAGAATGTCATCTATATAGACAACACAACACACATCAATAAACTCATGCAACACTTCATTTATAAAAAATTGGAAGGCTGCGGGGGCATTGCAAAGACCAAAAGGCATGACTTGGTATTCGAATAATCCAAATTTTGTGCGGAAAGCAGTTTTCCATTCGTCACCCTTTCGTACTCGTACCAAATGGTAAGCTCCCCGTAAGTCCAATTTTGTATAAATGGTTGCTTTCTTGACCTGATCTAGTAAAGTGGGGATCAAAGGCAAAGGATATCGGTTTTTTATAGTCACATTGTTCAAAGCTCTATAGTCTATGCACGTGCGCAATTCACCTCCCTTTTTAGGAATAAAAAAGAGAGCTGAGGAGACAGGAGACTTGGAATGACGAATAAAGCCGTTGGCTAAATACTCATCCAAGTATTCTCTAAGATGAATATTCTCTTTTTCTGTTAATGCATAGATTCGACTACATGGTAGAGTAGCCCCAGGAACAAGATCTATTCTACAGTCAAAGTCTCTGTGTGGAGGTAGAGTATTTGCCTTCTTTTTGTCAAAAACGTCTTGTAAATCCGAGTAAAAAGATGGAACCCCTTCTATCGCTAAAACTCTAGATGAGTTAGAAGGAAAGTCAAACCCTTGAATTATTTCTCCTGATTTTTCCAACAGGAAACAGTTATTTACACAATGTGTTGATTGAAAGGTTAAAGTTTGAGATACCCAATCTATAACTGGATTGTGTTTTACCAACCAAGGAATCCCCAAAATTAACTTGAACTGCGGGGCGTCTATGATATCAAACTGTATCTTTTCACGATGAATAGGTGAACAGTCCATCTCAAGGATTTCAGTTTGTTGGCTAATAGGTCCTGAAGTTAACTCCTTGCCATCTACTGCTCTAACTATCTCGGGACAATCCTTTAAAACTGATTCAAAGCCTAACTGAGAGAAAAACCGAGTATCTATAAAGTTTCCCGTAGCTCCAGAGTCTATTACAGCTTCTACCCTTCTAGCTAAAGAGGAAGGCAAAAGGCTTCTTAACTCGACTAGGATACCAAAATGCTTACATCCTAGAGGTGGAACAGTAGAGGCCAAACTAGGAATTACACTCGATGAACCGACCTCACCTTTCATCGAGCTTTCTAGTTTTCCGTCGACTCTTGAGTTAACGCAAGATCAGAGGATTTTACCTTAAACTTGTTAGGTTTAGTAGGACAGTCTCTTACAAAATGTCCAGTCTTGCCACAATAAAGACATTGATTTAACTTCCGCCTCTTCTCTTTTTCATCCTTAGAGAGCGGACCTCGAACAGTTCCAATTTGCATTGGTTCCACATGATCTGATTTTGAGCCTACCTCTTTGCCTGATGAAGTATTTCTATCTTTAACAAATAAGATTTTATGGTCACTTTTCCCCTTCTCACCCTTTCTCTCACTAAGACGGTGATTCAATTTAATCACAAGATCGATAAACTCACCGATATCATCGGGAGGTTCCAAGATTTGAGTTACCATGTCTTTCAGATCTTCTCTAAGACCTCTATAAAAAATAGAAATCCTTTTATCATATGGCCAATTAGCCTCTAAAACCAAACGATTAAATTGGGAGATATAGTGAAGGAGATCAGAAGACCCTTGTTTTAAACTCAATAACTCGTTGTCTGCAGACTGCACAAACATATGCTTTGCAAAGATCTTCTTTAGTGCCCGTTCAAAGTTTCTAAAATTATACAAAATTGCATCATCCCTTTCTACTAAAGGGATGGACCAAAGGGCAGCATCCCCTCCAAAATACGATAGCATGAAAGCTACCTTGGAGGAGTCATCAGGAAAGGCTGATTTTTTGGCTAGGAAATGTAGATGACATTGTTGCAAAAAGATGGAAAACTTGTTGCAATCTCCATAAAAACGTTCTGGTGGAGCTAACGGTGTGGGCATTGGGGTAACTACCTGAATCTGAGTTCCTCCCCCTGAGTCTGAAGATGAAGCCTGCACACTAACTGTACTCTGCTGGATTGCTGCTTGTAAGGCGGTCATGTCGTTTCGTAAAGAAACATTCTCATCTCTAATATCCTTTAGAACTGCCGCTATATCTTGCAGGGATACCTGGTCCATTGCGTCTGGGTGAAATATACTTCTTGGGCTTTGCCTTCTGTCAAGACCTAAGTACACTGTTTCTTACCTTTTAGTGATGACTGGTAATTCTGTTGACAGTGTAGAGATTTTCACAGAGACGCAAGGGACCAACTTCCTGAAAACTCTAACTAAGCCTTGCTGACTAAACTTACAGCTAAGCATTAACCAGAACCTTCGGGAAGAGGGCCGGTACTGGACGTTGACTGGAGGGTTGAGTCTTCGACTGTCGACCTGCAGGTTCACAAGAATGATGAAGTTCAGAATCCTATTTATTTGAATAGTATTCCTAATTCTAGTCACCCCTCCCTCCTTGACTCTCAAAGTAATATCTTGCTCTCCCCCACCTGCTTCCTACCTGCGATCAGTCCGGGTCCGTCCACCGTCCAGTATTTCTTTGTCTTGTCGGGAGTGCTGCAGTCTTGGGAATGTCTTTTAGGGTTTTGAAGTCTGTAATTTTAAACAAGAGAAATATTAGCAGAACTCCTTTCTCTATTAATTCCCTAGTTCAGTCTCTCCTCCTAGTCAGGTATCTATATCTAAAACTTACTTGAATAAACTCTTCTTTTAGATGACTTGTGGTTTCTGATTATTCAAGATGACTTGTGGTTTCTGATTATTCTCAAGAGTGTCTTTTTCCTAAGGGAATGAAACTCACCACAAACAACAACTCCTGCAATAACTATCCACTAAGAATTCAGTGGATGAATACTCTTCGACAAGATTTGTATCCCTAATAAACCTAAAACATAATCTGCGTATCACAATATACATTCTTGTGAATACCCTTTAAAGAGAAAACAAAATTTAGACACCATAAATCTTTTACCAGATCCTGAAATAATTTTGACAGTCTAAATATAAATCAGCATTCAAAAGTTCAAATGAGGGCAGTTTTAGAATAACTCTGGAATCAAAACAGTTATTTCTAAACAATAGCAAAAATTAGCTCTGTTCTCTTTCTTGCGTTGGGCGCCTTAAATTGTCCACGGAAACTTATCTTTTAATTTGAGGTTGAAATCCTAAGCTGCTTGCCGAGTTCTGAAACCTCGCGCTGAAGAATGCAGTTCTGAAGGCCTTGAAGTCCTATCCCTCGAGGTCTTCCTTGAAGCGCTGGATAGACGTCCACGATGCAGGTTCTCTGGAAACTCCCAAGGCAAAGCGAGGCCTCAGGGAAGGGTGCGGTTTAAATAATCTGCGCACCAAATGCCAACGTGCGCTTGCACGTTGCAACCGCCTTCAGTCCTCCGCGTGCAGCGCGAGCGGAAGGCTTTCGGCAGACAGCTGAATGAAAGCGCACGCATTTCCAGCGTGCGAAGGCTGCCGAAAGAAAGCACACGCATCTCTCGCGTGTGAAGACCTTTTCTGATTCTAAATGTGAAAGCTTGGAACTAGTACTTTCAAAAGGTTCACGGGCCTGCCTGCAGTGATATTGTAGAATGAAATTTACATGCAATTACTACGAAATGCTTTTCATGTAAAAAAAATGTCTCTGAAAGCAAGTTACCGTTACCAAAGCATATAAATCAGTTACTAACACAAACATAAACACAAAAGAGGTGCTGGTGCACGGGAAAGGGGTGGGTTTTTACAGTGGGAAAGAAACCCTTTGTCCTAGGTGTATTTTACTGTTGGGTATTTGGCAAGTGTCCCCAGGGAGGAACAGATGGGACTGGGGAATCGTGACACTGGACCGCGCCTAGTGCCATGAACCCTGGTTCACTCACCGCACAGCAATACACTGCAGCGCTCCTTTGATCACTCTAGAGTGCCTCTTCTCCCAATGCTGCTGCGCTGTGCCACACACTACAGTTGGAGCTTTCATCTCCACCCACTGCTGCTGTTCCTGCAGCAGACCACATACACAAGCACCAGCAACACCTTCCACTCCCACATGCAACACTACAGCACACCTACACCCCAACATCCAAACACATGCATACTCAACACACGCTTGCTCAGTAAACGCACAACCAAAATCTGGGGTCTGCTGATTAGCAGCACACCAGACCCCCCACTACCTCCCGGATATCTGGCTCAACTCTACATTGGCACCCAGCATCTCAATGGCAATCCCAGTGGGCTACAATATTGCACAATAGGACCGCATTTACAAGCCAGGAGAGGACTCTGTCATGTACATAGACTCCTTCAGGTGCTCAACGACCATGGACGATCCCACCTCGTAAGGGAACATCTTCATTTGAATATGCAAATATCTGAAAACTTCACTCTAAACTGAACCCTCACCTACTGACCACCAGGACCACGAACCACCTTCACCAGCCTGGTCACGGACTTCATCCCGCCTCCGTCCCACGCAGGCTCTCGCTGTCGGCAGTGTCGGCTTCGGATTCGGAGTCAACAGGCCTTGGCAAAGGCAACCCACGCGGTGAGTGGAAACGGCGTCTGGAGTGGACCAGGAGGGTCCGGGGTGCTCCTCTTTTGGGAGGGAGCAAGGGCCAGTCTGGAGCAACCAGACCAGCGGTGAAGATTTCGGAGTTCGTCGTCTAGGAGGTCACTAGCCAGCCGGCAAGTGACCAGACAACGCGTCGAGCAGCAAACAGGCAGAAGGACCCCACGCAGATCTCGTGGATGCTGGAGGGCTGGTCTTCGGTGCAGGAGCTGCTGGGGGTCGGGGCTTCTCGGTCCCCAAAGCACTTGGACGAGGATACCTCTGAAGTCGTGCTGGAGCGAAGTGCTGCTTCTTTCAAGATGGCCGGTCCCACGTGTCTCGTCGCACCCACGGATCTCAGCTGAGCTGCAGATGTCGGTAGAGGTCGGAGAGGTCTGTGAATCCGTGTCTCGTCGGGCTCTGAAGTCTGGATCCTTGCAGGAAGACGACAAAGGGAAGCCGCTGGATGCTGATGGTGCCTGCTTGTGCAGGGTGGACACTCCTTGCCCACAAGAGAGATTTCTTCAGTCTTCTGTGGAGCAGAACGTCGAAGTCCAGAGTTTCTTCTTGTAAAGTTGTTCAGGATAATCTAATTTGGAATGGGAACAGCTCCTACCTTTATCCGGCTAAAGGGGGCTGTACTACGACTAGGTCCCTCCTCTGGGTGGGACCAGGAAGGGGGGTGGTTACACCCCCTATCCTTTGTCCAGTCTTGCGCCAGCTCTGGGGCTGGAGTGCCCCAGGAACTGGTTTAGACCGGTGTATGCACAGGGACACCTTGTGTGCCCCAGGCATGTCTCATTCCTTTCAGCCCTGTCCTACCTAATACACAAAATCCTGTCTGGGGTGGTGCTAGCACCTCCCAAGGCAGGAAACCCTTTGTCCGAGCCTCCCTCCCTGGAAGGACTCCCAGCAGCAGGAGGTCAGACTTGTGTCTGTGGTGGCAGCATCCATTTTGTGATGCTGAGGCTCGAGTTAACTTTAACCGGGGTTCACAGTTACATACATGTCGTGTCCCTCTAGAAGGGTGGAATGCTACCCCCGTCGCCAGAATTGGCGAGGGGGTAGTATTCCAATTCGTGTGACACCTTACTCGACATGTTTTGATAATGTTATACCAAAGTTGGCAATAACCGCAAGGAATATAATGCACTTAAGAGTATATGGTATAGCGTTCTCATGGAAACAGCTAAAGGACTTGGTTCCGAAAGCTGCAGACAGGCTCAGCTCATGCTAGAGCACCATCTCACATAATTCCAAGCACTCTGCCTTCAGGATTGATAAGGCCTGCCATAGGAGTGACTGATAGGATGATATGTGTCCATTTTAGGGTTAGATATAGGGATACTATATCTAGAGCAAAGGGTGATTACACCACCTTGCCCCAGCTGATTGATCAGCCAGTTGTGTCAGATTTGGATGGTCAGCCAGGGGTGGCATAATACATGCTGCAGCCCCTGGTAGGCCCTGGGTGCACCTATGCCCTGGGTACCTAAGGTACACTGTACAGGGACTGATAAGGGGACTCAGTATCCAATTAGATATGCACCTAAGGTACATGGTTGTCAATTTAGAGAGAGCACAGCTAGGCTGTGGGTCTGATTAGGAGGCCCACAGCCAGGGAAAGTCGTAAACCAGTGAAGCAAAAAGCAAAAATCGGGGGTGACCATAGGATTGCAGACCCTACTCTCCTACATAACCCCCCCCCCCCAAACTTAGGGACATTAAACTAACCTTGACCAGGTGAGTCTTCTTGTTCTAAGTGGAAGTACCTCGAGAGACCATCTGCATTGCCATGGTCAGTCCCTGGTCTGTGCTCCACTGAAAAAGTCCATCCCCTGTAGGGAAATGGACCACCTAAGAAGTTTGGGGTTTTCACCCTTCATTTGATTTAGCCATAAGAGGGGCTTATGGTCGGTCTGAATCTTGAAGTGAGTTCCAAACAAGTATGGCCTCAACTTCTTCAGGGCCCAAATGACAGCAAAGGCCTCCCTCTCAATAGCTGACCAACGTTTCTTTCTAGGGGTCAGCCTTCTACCTATAAATGCAATGGGCTGGTCATGACCATCAATATTCAGTTGAGATAGAACAGCTCCCACACCCAACTCAGAAGCATCTGTTTGGACAATGAAAGTTTTGGAGTAGTCTGGACTCTTGAGAATAGGTGCAGTGCACATGGCCTGCTTTAGGTCATCAAATGCCTTTTGACAGCTAACTGTCCACTGAACTTTCTTTGGCATTTTCTTACTTGTCAGGTCATTAAGTGGAGTCACAATGGTTCCATAATTTCTGCCAAATTTCCTATAGTAACCAGACAGGCCCAAGAAAGCTCTGACCTGTGTCTGGGTGGTTGGAGGAGCCCAGTCCTTTATGGCCTGTATCTTGCTCTCCAAAGGTTGAACTTGACCTACACCTACAAGGTGGGCCAAGTATACAACTTGACTCTGCCCTATCTGGCACTTAGTAGCCTTGATAGTGAGGCCTGCCTTTTGCAGGGCCTCCAAAACTTTCCTCAGGTGGATCAGGTGATCCTCCCAGGTGGAGCTAAAGACAGCAATATCATCTAGATATGCTGCACAGAAGTCATCCAGCCCAGTGAGAACTTGGTTCACCAACCTTTAAGAAAGTGGCAGGTGCATTTTTCAAACCAAAGAGCATCACCACAAATTGGTAATGACCTCCTGGGGTAGAAAATGCTGTTTTTGCCTTGGCATCCTCAGCTAACCTGATTTGCCAATATCCAGCTGTCAGGTCAAATGTACTCAAGAATTTGGCAGAAGCCAATTTATCTATGAGTTCATCTGCTCTTGGTATTGGATGGGCATCTGTCTTAGTGACAGCATTGAGACCCCTGTAGTCTACACAAAACCTCATCTCTCTCTTACCATCCTGGGTGTGAGGTTTAGGCACTAGAACTACAGGACTAGCCCAAGGGCTCTCTGAGGGTTCAATGACTCCCAATTCCAACATTTTCTGTACTTCCTGTTTGATACAGTCCCTGACGTGGTCAGGTTGCCTGTAGATTTTACTCTTTATAGGCAGACTGTCACCAGTGTCCACCTCATGGGTGCACCAGTTTGTCTGACTGGGTGTCAGAGAGAACATTTGTCTAAACGATTGAAGAACTTGTTTGCAATCCTTTTGCTGATGTCCAGAGAGGCTGTCAGAAAAGACTACACCATCTACTGACCCATCATCAGGGTTCTGAGTGAGCAGGTGTGGGAGAGGGTCACTCTCTTCCTCCTGTCCCTCATCTGTGGCCATGAGCAAGCCCATGTCTTCCCTGTGGACAAATGCCTTGAGCCTGTTCACATGAAGTACTCTGTGAGGGCTCCTGGGAGTTCCAAGGTCTACCAGATAGGTGACCTCTCCCTTCTGTTCAATGATAGTATGGGTCCAGACCATCTGTCTTGGAGAGCTGCTGGGGCCACTTGCTCCAACACCCACACCTTCTTTCCAGGCTGGTAAACAGTAAGGACAGCCTTTTGGTCATGCCAAGCTTTTTGTAGTTCTTGGCTGTCCTCAAGGTTTTTAGATGCCTTCTCCATGTACTCTGCCATCCTGGAGCGGAGACCAAGTGCATAGTCCACTATGTCTTGCTTAGGCTTTTTGAGAGGTAACTCCCATCCTTCCTTCACAAGACACAGGGGTCCTCTTACAGGATGCTCAAATAGAAGCTCAAAAGGGCTGTAGCCAACTCCCTTCTGTGGGACCTCTCTGTAAGCAAACAGAAGGCAGGGTAAAAGGATGTCCCATCTTCGCCTAAGCTTTTCTGGTAACCCTTTTATCATCCCTTTGAGGGTCTTGTTGAATTTCTCCACAAGCCCATTGCACTGTGGGTGATAGGGTGTGGTGAATTTGTAATTGACACCACACTCCTTCCACATTGCAGTCAAGTATCCTGACATAAAGTTTGCACCTCTGTCAGAGACAACCGCCTTAGGAAACCCCACTCTGGAGAAACCTCCAAGTAGGGCCCTGGCCACAACAGGAGCTGTAGTGGTCCTAAGGGGAATAGCTTCTGGATACCTGGTGGCATGATCCACTACCACCAGTATAAATCTGTGCCCAGATGCTGTTGGGGGGTCCATTGGTCCAACAATGTCAATCCCCACTCTTTGAAAGGGTACCCCCACCACAGGTAGTGGTATAAGGGGGGCCTTTGTGGTGCCACCTGATTTGCCACTGGCTTGGCAGGTGACACATGAGCGACAAAACTCTTTAGTGTCTTCAGACATATGAGGCCAGTGAAAGTGAGGGACAAGCCTGTCCCAAGTCTTGTTCTGGCCTAAGTGACCTGCAAGGGGAATCTCATGGGCCAAGGTAAGAAGGAAGCCTCTCAGACAAGGGAATGACCAGCCTCCTGGTAGTACCAGGCTTGGGGTCTCTTGCCTCAGAGTAAAGGAGTCCATCATCCCAGTACACCTTGTGGGTACCTGTGGCATTCCCTGCAGCCTCAGCAGCAGCCTGCTGTCTGAGGGGTTCAAGAGAGGAACAGTCTAACTGTGCCTGCCTCAAGTCTGCCCTGGAAGGCCCCCCTGTCCCAAGAAACTCAACCTGTTCAGGCTCAAGCTCTTCTAGGACAGTTCCTTCTGGGGTCTTTGGGTCAGCCTCCTGAGAGAGCTGATCCTCACCTTGGGGCAGGGGGGAAGGCACTGCCTTAACCCTACTGCTCTTTCTCTTGGGAAGTGTCTGGTCCATTGTTCCAGGATCCAGCACTTGTTCAGCTGGGCATTTTTTGGTCTGTGACCTAGTCACAGCAAGGACATGTGCTGACAAACCTAACATTTCCACATGAGTCCTGTACTCCACATCTGACCATAAGGAGGATTCCAAATCATTGCCCAAAAGACAGTCCACTGGGAGGTCTGAACTAACTACAACCCTTTTGAGGCCAGTTACCCCTCCCCAGGAGAAATTAACAAGTGCCATACTATGGTTGGTAGTGACATTGCTAGCATTGGTCACTAGGTAGTCTGAACCTAGTATTACCTGTCCAGGGTCCACAAATGCTGGTGTCACCGGCACAGGTGTCCCTGTAGGCCTGAGCCATTTTTCCATTGATTAAAGGCGTTTGCCTGTACTTGCCCAGAGTAGTGTGACTGATTGTAGGGGTCATATCCATGTCCCCAGTACAAACAAGAACAGCCTGAGTAGGTACTCTGACTAAGTCAGAGCCCGCCTCAGATACCAAGGTTAACCCCACTATAGCCTTGGGAGGAGCACTACCACTACTAACTGTACTAGGGGGTGCAGGTGCCTTAGGGGCAGTAGTGGTAGGAGCTGGGCCTTTCTTGGTGCACTCACTAAACCAGTGAGTTTTACTTTTACAGTATTGGCACCATGGTTTCCTCTGACCATCATTCTTCTTCTTTTGGGAATTCTGGGACCCACCCTCCTCAGATTGTTGGGGCCCTGTTGAAGACTTCTGGTCATTTTGCTTATTCTCAATACCCTTCTGGTCTGCTTTCTTCTGGCCTCCACCCTGGTTCTGGTTCTGCTGCTTGACCCTTGTCCTGACCCATCTGTCTGCCTTCTTTCCCAATTCTTGGGGAGAGGTCAGATCTGAGTCAATAAGGTGCTGATGCAACAACTGATTCTGACAATTAAGATTTTCTCTCTCATAATTAGATTATAAAATCCTGTGTAATCAGTAACTTTACTTCCCAGTAACCAGCCTTCAAAAGCCTTAGTGGCACAATCAACAAAGTCAGCCCAATCCTGAGACTGAATTTTCTGGGTGTCTCTGAACAGCAACCTGTACTGCTCAGTTGTTAAGCCAAACCCATCAATCAGTGTATTTTTCAGGACTTGGTAATTGTTAGCATCCTCAGCTCTAGTAGTGAGGAGCTTATCTCTACCTTTACCTTCAAAGGAGAGCCACAGTATAGCTTCCCACTGACTCTGGGGGATGCACTGGACAGTGCAGGCCCTCTCCAGAGCAGTCATCCATTTGTGGACGTCATCCCCTTGCTTAAAGGGGGGCACTATTTTACTCAGGTGTCTAGTATCAAAACTCCAGTCTTTATCTCTAGGGATAATGCTGCCACCAGTGGGGTCTACCCCACTCAATGTCTGCTCTCTGGCAAAGGCAAGTCTTTCTTTGGCAAGGGCAAGTTCTTCCCTCTCAATCCTCAGATTGACTTCCCTCATCTTAGCTTCATGCTCTCTTCTCTGAGTGGATGTCATCCCTCTCTGAGAAGATGCCTGAGAGACATGGGTGTGAATAGATCTGTTAGAGCCTCTGGAGTGAGACCTAACTCGTCTATTCCCAAGGTTAGGCCTGCTTGAGGATAGGCCTGGGGCTCCCCCAGTTCCATTCTCATGTATGCTTAAGTTGGCCCTGGTAAGTCTGCTGACTCCTCCCTGACCATGGTTTACCTCACCATCAGATGAGTCTCCATCTCCCTCCACTTCATCAGTTTCAGGGAGATTAGAGTCCTCCTCTACTGGGGGTATGGTTCCCTCTGTAGGGTCAGATGGGCCTGGATTACAACCCCTTCTGGCATCAAATGTCTCTAAGAGACCTATCAGAAAAGGAATTGTAGGGTTAGAACCCTGTTTGTTTCCTGAAGGTACACAATTGTCTCATCTCCTGGAAGCTAAGGGATGCATATCTTGACATGACCTGTGGAGGGTCAATATCACCAAGGGGAGCCACTGTGTTCTCTCCTGTGATAGACATGCTTTTCTAGTGAGGTGTAAGTGGTGCACTTACCTACACTATGGGTTTACCTACTGATCCCTTGCTAAGAGTTGTAGTCAGGGTGTGCTATTCACTTTCTACTACAACAGCTGGTTCAGTAGAACTCAGAGTATTTCTAAGCTTATTATATGTACCTATGGTACCTTATGTGATCTTTCAAATGATATCTCAAGATTATGTTTGGTAAAAACAGCAAGCTCAAATCCCAACCGCTGCACCCAATGTGAGAAGTTGGCCTGATATATGATGCTCACTAGTTCTAGTGATCACCTTGTATCAGTCCAAACAACCCTTATGGTGATTGGTTGTAAGTCAACCTTATAGACCAGCTATCCTAATGGTAGCATGGACAAAGCAGTCTTAGGCTAAACTCTTTTGGCATGTGAAGCCAGCTGTTTTACCACATATAACCCCTTGAATACCAAGTGAAAGGACACCACACAGGTTGTTATGAAAATAAACAAGTATTTATTAACTAACATACACCTCTGAACTCTTTATGAGATCAGAGGGCTAAGCACATGACAATCTCTTAGGAAAAATACGTTTAAGTTGCACAAATTACAATGGTGCCCTAGGGGCACGACAAAACATATACTAAGTAAGTGGAATGTGAAAGTCGATAAAAGGAATGGAGCTGTCCAGGGGCTGTAGGATCGTTGGGACCACGCTAAACTAACTCTAAGTAGGTAATAGGAGGCCCACGGAATGCGTGTGCAGAGTGTGAACTCACACGCGAGATGCGTAACAGTGTCTATGGACAGTACAGTTCAAGAAAAAGGTAAGTACGGACAATCCTGACTAAGTAGAACTAAAACGACTGTGGAACTGGACACTAGGAGAGTCAAGCTACCCTTGAGCACCGAAATGCTCGTGTTACCTCACTCACAGGCTGCGGGTGCATAGGTGCCAAGTCGTGTCGGGTTCCGGCGTTGAAGTCTATGGAGCCTGGAAGAAAAGATGCTGCAGGCGATCAGGAGGAAGATGTCCGGTGTGATCCAAGGGTGGATCAGTGAAGAGAAGAACCTGAAAGCAGAGGGGACAATGTTCAAAGTCACTAGCCAGTGACTGGAGTGGAACCAGGAGTGGAACCAGATGTCGTCGCGATCAAGTGAAGGTGGACACTTGTCTCTGCAGCCACGTGGACCAGGTGGTGTCTTCGACGACCAGGATGGAGGCACGAGCTGTCCCACGCAGGCTCTCGCTGTAGGCGGTGTCGGCTTCGGATTCGGAGTCAACAGGCCTTGGCAAAGGCAACCCACGCGGTGAGTGGAAACGGCGTCTGGAGTGGACCAGGAGGGTCCGGGGTGCACCTCTTTTGGGAGGGAGCAAGGGCCAGTCTGGAGCAACCAGACCAGCAGTGAAGATTTCGGAGTTCGTTGTCTAAGAGGTCACTAGCCACCCGGCAAGTGACCAGACAACGCGTCGAGCAGCAAACAGGCAGAAGGGCCCCACGCAGATCTCGTGGATGCTGGAGGGCTGGTCTTCGGTGCAGGAGCTGCTCGGGGTCGGGGCTTCTCAGTCCTCAAAGCACTTGGACGAGGATACCTCTGAAGTCGTGCTGGAGCGAAGTGCTGCTTTTTTCAAGATGGCCGGTCCCACATGTCTCGTCGCACCCACGGATCTCAGCTGAGCTGCAGATGTAGGTAGAGGTCGGAGAGGTCTGGGAATCCGGGTCTCGTCGGGCTCTGAAGTATGGATCCTTGCAGGAAGACGACAAAGGGAAGCCGCTGGGCGCTGATGGTGCCTGCTTGTGCAGGGTGGACACTCCTTGCCCACAAGGGAGATTTCTTCAGTCTTCTGTGGAGCAGAACGTCGGAGTCCAGAGTTTCTTCTTGTAAAGTTGTTCAGGATAATCTAATTTGGAATGGGACCAGATCCTACCTTTATCTGGCTAAAGGGGGCTGTACTACGACTAGGTCCCTCCTCTGGGTGGGACCAGGAAGGTGGGTGGTTACACCCCCTATCCTTTGTCCAGTCTTGCACCAGCTCTGGGGCTGGAGTGCCCCAGGAACTGGTTTAGACCGGTGTATGCACAGGGACACCTTGTGTGCCCCAGGCATGTCTCATTCCTTTCAGCCCTGTCCTACCTAATACACAAAATCCTGTCTGGGGTGGTGCTAGCACCTTCCAAGGCCGGAAACCCTTTATCCGAGCCTCCCTCGCTGGAAGGACTCCCAGCAGCAGGAGGTCAGACTTGTGTCTGTGGTGGGAGCATCCATTTTGTGATGCTGAGGCTCGAGTTAACTTTAACCGGGGTTCACAGTTACATACATGTCGTGTCCCTCTAGAAGAGTGGAATGCTACCCCCGTCGCCAAAATGGGCGAGGGGGTAGTATTCCAGTTCGTATGACACCTTACTCGACATGTTTTGATAATGTTATACCAAAGTTGGCAATAACCGCGAGGATTATAATGCACTTAAGAGTATATGGTATAGCGTTATCATGGAAACAGCTAAAGGACTTAGTTCCGAAAGCTGCAGACAGGCTCAGCTCATGCTAGAGCACCATCTCACATAATTTCAAGCACTCTGCCTTCAGGATTGATAAGGCCTGCAATAGGAGTGACTGATAGGAGGATATGTGTCCATTTTAGGGTTAGATATAGGGATACTATATCTAGAGCAAAGGGTGATTACACCACCTTGCCCCAGCTGATTGATCAGCCAGTTGTGTCAGATTTGGATGGCCAGCCAGGGGTGGCATAATACATGCTGCAGCCCCTGGTATGCCCTGGGTGCACCTATGCCCTGGGTACCTAAGGTAAACTGTACAGGGACTGATAAGGTGACTCAGTATCCAATTAGATATGCACCTAAGGTACATGGTTTTCAATTTAGAGAGAGCACAGCTAGGCTGTGGGTCTGATTAGCAGGCCCACAGCCAGGGAAAGTCGTAAACCAGTGAAGCAAAAAGCAAAAATGGGGGGTGACCATAGGATTGCAGACCCTACTCTCCTACTGTGCAAATGCAATCTACTCCGAAATATACAGGCAGCTCATACACAGACTTCAGACCATTCAATACGATGCTGCAAGACTCATACTCTGCTCTCCACTCTGATCCCACATCTCACCTCACCTCAGAGACCTCCACTCCCAGCTCGCCATTCACAAATGCAGTTAATTGTAACTCCTCAGGCACAATTACAAAGCTCTCCACAACACTGGACCAGCATAGCTGAACAACCACAATCACTTCCTCCAACTTGCCAGATACCAATGGCCAGCCTCGCTGTCAGTTGCACACACTCGCCACATTCACAAAAACATAGCAGGAGGGCGCTCTTTCTAGTACATCACAACCAAATCATGGAACAAACCTCCACAACACATCAGAGTCTCCGCCTCACTTCTTGAGTTCCTGAGAAGCTGAAGACCTGAGTCTTCGAAAAACTCAATGGAGAGCACACACCGCCACACCAGCTCTGGCTCCTGGATACCCTCACGGGTGAAAAGTGCACATAACATTTTCACTTTGAAAGGTGTGGTGCATACTTGCATTGCTAGCTGAGTGTTGAGCTTGGAGGGATTCAGCTTTAAGATGCAAATACTTTACACATTGCTGCAAGTTGAGCCTCTTTTCTCTGTGCTATAGCTAACAGGGGGTTGAGCTCAGGTTAATTAGGTGACTTTGAGGGTTCACCCAGACAAGCGTAGTGATTATTCCTTGAAGTGGGTAATCACACCTCTCCAAAAAACACAATTTCCTACATTCTCTTCTCCCCCAAACATGTTATCTTCCTATCGCACTGTCCCTTGAAACATTCTAGTAGTATGAATTCTACAAGAGCAGGCACCCTGACTGCTTTCATCGCGTGAGCTCGGAGGTTCCCCTCTTCATAAATAAACACTTGTTTACTTCACGTTTTTCATCTTCCTAAAGATCGAAAGGCAGCACACCACGTATTATTTTTTTAGAAGGTTGGTGAAAATCTCTTTTGAGGTGAGGTATAATGTTGAGCCAACCAGATTTTTACATTGGAGCCTTAGTGAGATCGAAGGGAATACGAGTTGCGAGGGAGATGGCGATTGAGGTAGAATACAAGTAATTTTATGTTAATTCTCCATGACATTTGGGACACCTCTTTTTTCCTCACCCCTTAGCTACTTAATAAAACAAGCATTAGAAATGCAATCGGGCTCGGATTTATTTGAGTTTGAGCTAATGGCATTGTAAATGCCAATGTATTGTTGCTATGTGTTATGGAGTGTGTTCATGTGATGTGTACTGCCAGTGATCTCCTTGTGAGTGTGAGAATATTGCACCGTTACTGCCTGTGATGTCCTTCTTGTGAGTGTCAGAAGCTTGCACCTCTGCTTCCTGTGGTCTCCTTGTGAGTGTAAAAAGCTTGCACTGCTGCTGCCTGTGATGTCGTTCTTGTGAGTGGGAGAAGATTGCACCTCAGCTGCCTGTGGTCTCCTTGTGAGTGTAAGAAGCTTGCACAGCTGCTGCCTGTGATGTCCTACTCACTACTCTACTCACTACTCTACTCACTACTCTACTCACTACTCTACTCACTACTCTACTCACTACTCTGCACTCACTACTCTACTCACTACTCTACTCACTACTCTACTCACTACTTTGCACTCACTACTCTACTCACTACTCTACTCACTACTCTGCACTCACTACTCTACTCACTACTCTACTCACTACTCTACTCACTACTCTACTCACTACTCTGCACTACTCTACTCACTACTCTGCACTACTCACTACTCTACTCACTACTCACTACTCACTACTCACTACTCTGCACTCACTACTCTACTCACTACTCACTACTCTGCACTCACTACTCTACTCACTACTCACTATTCTGCACTCACTACTCTACTCACTACTCTACTCACTACTCTACTCACTACTCTACTCGCTACTCTACTCACTACTCACTACTCTACTCACTACTCTACTCACTACTCACTACTCTACTCACTACTCTACTCACTACTCTACTCGCTACTCTACTCGCTACTCACTACTCTACTCTCTACTCTATTCGCTACTCACTACTCTACTCACTACTCTACTCACTACTCTACTCACTACTCTACTCACTACTCTACTCACTACTCTGCACTCACTACTCACTACTCTACTCACTACTCTGCACTCACTACTCACTACTCTACTCACTACTCTACTCACTACTCTACTCACTACTCTGCACTCACTACTCACTACTCTACTCACTACTCTGCACTCACTACTCTACTCACTACTCTACTCACTACTCTACACTCACTACTCTGCACTCACTACTCTGCACTCACTACTCTGCACTCACTACTCACTACTCTGCACTCACTACTCTGCACTCACTACTCACTATACTCACTACTCTACTCACTACTCTACTCACTACTCTACACTCACTACTCTGCACTCACTACTCTGCACTCACTACTCTGCACTCACTACTCTGCACTCACTACTCTGCACTCACTACTCTACTCACTACTCTACTCACTACTCTACTCACTACACTACACTACTCACTACTCTACTCACTACTCTACTCACTACTCTACTTACTACTCTACTTATTATTCTACTTACTACTCTACTCACTACTCACTACTCTACTCACTACTCTACTCACTACTCTACTCACTACTCACTACTCTGCACTCACTACTCTGCACTCACTACTCTGCACTCACTACTCTGCACTCACTACTCTACTCACTACTCTACTCACTACTCACTACTCTACTCACTACTCTACTCACTACTCTACTCACTACTCTACTCACTACTCTACTCACTACTCACTACTCTACTCACTACTCTGCACTCACTACTCTGCACTCACTACTCTACTCACTACTCTACTCACTACTCACTACTCTACTCACTACTCTACTCACTACTCTACTCACTACTCACTACTCTACTCACTACTCTGCACTCACTACTCTGCACTCACTACTCTGCACTCACTACTCACTCTCTACTCACTACTCTACTCACTACTCTACTCACTACTCTACTCACTACTCTACTCACTACTCTGCACTCACTACTCTGCACTCACTACTCTACTCACTACTCACTACTCTACTCACTACTCACTACTCTACTCACTACTCTACTCACTACTCACCACTCTACTCACTACTCACTACTCTACTCACTACTCACTACTCTACTCACTACTCACTACTCTACTCACTACTCTACTCACTACTCACTACTCTACTCACTACTCACTACTCTACTCACTACTCTACTCACTACTCTACTCACTACTCTGCACGCACTACTCTGCACGCACTACTCTGCACTCACTACTCTGCACTCACTACTCTACTCACTACTCTACTCACTACTCACTACTCTACTCACTACTCACTACTCTACTCACTACTCTACTCACTACTCTACTCACTACTCACTACTCTACTCACTACTCTACTCACTACTCTACTCACTACTCTGCACTCACTACTCTGCACTCACTACTCTACTCACTACTCACTACTCTACTCACTACTCACTACTCACTACTCTACTCACTACTCACTACTCTACTCACTACTCTACTCACTACTCTACTCACTACTCTGCACTCACTACTCACTACTCTACTCACTACTCTACTCACTACTCTGCACTCACTACTCTCACTACTCACTACTCTACTCACTACTCTACTCACTACTCTACTCACTACTCTACTCACTACTCTGCACTCACTACTCACTACTCTACTCACTACTCTGCACTCACTACTCTCACTACTCACTACTCACTACTCTACTCACTACTCTACTCACTACTCTACTCACTACTCTACTCACCACTCTACTCACTACTCTACTCACTACTCTACTCACTACTCTACTCACTACTCTGCACTCACTACTCTGCACTCACTACTCTACTCACTACTCTACTCACTACTCACTACTCTACTCACTACTCACTACTCTACTCACTACTCTACTCACTACTCTACTCACTACTCACTACTCTACTCACTACTCTACTCACTACTCTACTCACTACTCACTACTCACTACTCTACTCACTACTCTACTCACTACTCTACTCACTACTCACTACTCTACTCACTACTCTACTCACTACTCTACTCACTACTCTACGCACTACTCTGCACTCACTACTCTGCACTCACTACTCTGCACTCACTACTCTACTCACTACTCTACTCACTACTCTACTCACTACTCTACTCACTACTCACTACTCTACTCACTACTCTACTCACTACTCTACTCACTACTCTACTCACTACTCTGCACTCACTACTCTGCACTCACTACTCTGCACTCACTACTCTACTCACTACTCACTACTCTACTCACTACTCACTACTCTACTCACTACTCACTACTCTACTCACTACTCACTACTCACTACTCTACTCACTACTCACTACTCTACTCACTAATCTGCACTCACTACTCACTACTCTACTCACTACTCTGCACTCACTACTCTCACTACTCACTACTCTACTCACTACTCTACTCACTACTCTACTCACTACTCTACTCACTACTCTACTCACTACTCTGCACTCACTACTCACTACTCCACTCACTACTCTGCACTCACTACTCTGCACTCACTACTCTCACTACTCTACTCACTACTCTACTCACTACTCTACTCACTACTCTACTCACTACTGACTACTTACTACTCACTACTCTGCAATCACTACTCACTAATCTGCACTCACTACTCTACTCACTACTCAACTCACTACTCTGCACTCACTACTCTGCACTCACTACTCTGCACTCACTACTCTACTCACTACTCACTACTCTACTCACTACTCTACTCACTACTCTACTCACTACTCTACTCACTACTCTGCACTCACTACTCTGCACTCACTACTCTGCACTCACTACTCTGCACTCACTACTCTACTCACTACTCACTACTCTACTCACTACTCACTACTCTACTCACTACGCTGCACTCACTACTCACTACTCTACTCACTACTCACTACTCTGCACTCACTACTCTACTCACTACTCACTACTCTGCACTCACTACTCTACTCACTACTCACTACTCTGCACTCACTACTCACTACTCTACTCACTACTCACTACTCTGCACTCACTACTCTGCACTCACTACTCTGCACTCACTACTCTACTCACTACTCTACTCACTAATCTGGTGGTGTTAGTGCTGGTAGTACTGAGGTGGTAGTACTGGTAGTAGTGGTGGTGGTTGTGGTACTGCTAGTACTGGTAATGGTGGTACTGGTAGTGGTGGTACTGGTAGTACTGGTGGCTGTAGTAGTGGTAGTACTGGTGGCTGTAGTAGTGGTAGTACTGGTGGTGGTAGTACTGGTAGTATTGTCACTACTCTACTCACTACTCTACTCACTAATCTGGTGGTGTTAGTGCTGGTAGTACTGAGGTGGTAGTACTGGTAGTAGTGGTGGTGGTTGTGGTACTGCTAGTACTGGTAATGGTAGTACTGGTAGTGGTAGTACTGGTAGTGGTGGTACTGGTAGTACTGGTGGTGGTGGTAGTACTGGTGGCTGTAGTAGTGGTAGTACTGGTGGCTGTAGTAGTGGTAGTACTGGTGGTGGTAGTACTGGTAGTATTGATGGTGGTAGTACTGGTATTACTGGTGGTAGTGGTAGTACTGGTGGCGGTGGTAGTTGTAGTACTGGTGGTGGTGGAAATGGTAGTACTGATGGTGGTAGTACTGGAAGTACTGGTGGTGGTGGTGGTACTGGTAGTGGTAGTACTGGTGGTGGTGTTACTGGTAGTGCTGGTGGTGGTGGTGGTACTGGTAGTAGTGGTAGTACTGGAGGTGGTAGTACTGGTAGTGGTAGTACTGTTGGTGGTAGTGGTGGTACTGGTAGTGGTGGTACTGGTGGTGGTGGTACTGGTGGTGGTGGTACTGGTGGTGGTGGTACTGGTACTGGTGGTACTGGTGGTGGTACTGGTAGTGGTAGTGCTAGTGGTGGTGGTACTGCTGCCCGTAGTACTGGTAGTGGTAGTACTGGTGGTGGTGATACTGGTGGTGGTAGTACTGGTGGTGGTAGTGGTACTGGTATTGGTAGTACTGGTAGTGGTAGTACTGGTGGTCGTGGTACTGTTAGTACTGGTGGTGGTGGTAGTTGTAGTAGTGGTGGTTGTAGTACTGGTAGTACTGGGGGTGTTGGTGGTACTGGTAGTACTGGTGGTGGTACCGGTAGTGGTAGTGCTAGTGGTGGTGGTGGTACTGCTGCCCGTAGTACTGGTAGTGGTAGTACTGGTGCTGGTGGTGGTACTGGTAGTGGTAGTACTGGTGGTGGTACCGGTAGTGGTA
Source organism: Lissotriton vulgaris (assembly GCF_964263255.1). NCBI lineage: Eukaryota > Metazoa > Chordata > Amphibia > Caudata > Salamandridae > Lissotriton > Lissotriton vulgaris. The sequence continues at coordinate 892,127,544 of NC_141689.1, read as the reverse complement.
GTGCTAGTGGTGGTGGTGGTACTGCTGCCCGTAGTACTGGTAGTGGTAATACTGGTGGTGGTGGTACTGGTGATGGTGGTACTGGTGGTGGTAGTGGTACTGGTATTGGTAGTACTGGTAGTGGTAGTACTGGTGGTCGTGGTACTGTTAGTACTGGTGGTGGTGGTAGTTGTAGTACTGGTGGCTGTAGTACTGGTAGTACTGGGGGTGGTGGTAGTACTGGTGGTGGTGGTACTGGTGGTGGTGGTAGTGGTAATGGTAATGGTAGTACTGGTAGTGGTAGTACTGGTGGTGGTAGTATTGATGGTGGTAGTACTGGTATTACTGGTGGTAGTGGTAGTACTGGTGGTGGTAGTGGTAGTACTGATGGTGGTGGAAATGGCAGTACTGATGGTGGTAGTACTGGAAGTACTGGTGGTGGTGGTGCTACTGGTAGTGGTAGTACTGGTGGTGGTGTTACTGGTAGTACTGGTGGTGGTGGTGGTACTGGTAGTAGTGGTAGTACTTGAGGTGGTGTTACTGGTAGTGGTAGTACTGTTGGTGGTAGTACTGGTAGTGGTGGTACTGGTGGTGGTGGTACTGGTGGTGGTGGTACTGGTGGTGGTGGTACTGGTGGTGGTAGTACTGGTAGTGGTAGTACTGGTGGTGGTACCGGTAGTGGTAGTGCTAGTGGTGGTGGTACTGCTGCCCGTAGTACTGGTAGTGGTAGTACTGGTGGTGGTGATACTGGTGGTGGTAGTACTGGTGGTGGTAGTGGTACTGGTATTGGTAGTACTGGTAGTGGTAGTACTGGTGGTCATGGTACTGTTAGTACTGGTGGTGGTGGTAGTTGTAGTACTGGTGGCTGTAGTACTGGTAGTACTGGGGGTGTTGGTGGTACTGGTAGTGGTAGTACTGGTGGTGGTGGTACTGGTGCTGGTGGTGGTACTGGTAGTGGTAGTACTGGTGGTGGTACCGGTAGTGGTAGTGCTAGTGGTGGTGGTGGTACTGCTGCCCGTAGTACTGGTAGTGGTAGTACTGGTGGTGGTGGTACTGGTGATGGTGGTACTGGTGGTGGTAGTACTGGTGGTGGTAGTACTGGTGGTGGTACTGGTATTGGTAGTACTGGTAGTGGTAGTACTGGTGGTCGTGGTACTGTTAGTACTGGTGGTGGTGGTAGTTGTAGTACTGGTGGCTGTAGTACTGGTAGTACTGGGGGTGGTGGTAGTACTGGTGGTGGTGGTACTGGTGGTGGTGGTAGTGGTAATGGTAATGGTAGTACTGGTAGTGGTAGTACTGGTGGTGGTGGTACTGGTAGTACTGGTGGTGGTACTGGTAGTAGTGGTAGTACTGGAGGTGGTGTTACTGGTAGTGGTAGTACTGTTGGTGGTAGTACTGGTAGTGGTGGTACTGGTGGTACTGGTGGTGGTGGTACTGGTAGTGGTAGTACTGGTGGTGGTACCGGTAGTGGTAGTGCTAGTGGTGGTGGTACTGCTGCCCGTAGTACTGGTAGTGGTAGTACTGGTGGTGGTAGTACTGGTGGTGGTAGTGGTACTGGTATTGGTAGTACTGGTAGTGGTAGTACTGGTGGTCGTGGTACTGTTAGTACTGGTGGTGGTGGTAGTTGTAGTACTGGTGGCTGTAGTACTGGTAGTACTGGGGGTGTTGGTGGTACTGGTAGTGGTAGTACTGGTGGTGGTGGTACTGGTGCTGGTGGTGGTACTGGTAGTGGTAGTACTGGTGGTGGTACCGGTAGTGGTAGTGCTAGTGGTGGCGGTGGTACTGTTGCCCGTAGTACTGGTAGTGGTAGTACTGGTGGTGGTGGTACTGGTGATGGTGGTACTGGTGGTGGTAGTACTGGTGGTGGTAGTGGTACTGGTATTGGTAGTACTGGTAGTGGTAGTACTGGTGGTCGTGGTACTGTTAGTACTGGTGGTGGTGGTAGTTGTAGTACTGGTGGCTGTAGTACTGGTAGTACTGGTGGTGGTGGTAGTACTGGTGGTGGTGGTACTGGTGGTGGTGGTAGTGGTAATGGTAGTGGTAGTACTGGTGGTGGTGGTACTGGCAGTACTGGTGGTGGTGTTAGTGGTAGTACTGGTGGTGGTGGTGTTAGTGGTAGTACTGGTGGTCGTGGTACTGTTACTACTGGTGGTGGTGGTAGTGGTAGTACTGGTGGCTGTAGTACTGGTAGTACTGCTGGTGGTGGTGCATGTATCAATGAGTTTAATTTTTCCTAATGAAATAGCCATTGGCATTACGTGAGACACACAAGACATTTGTGAATTCCCATTGTAACAGCGGGAAGGCTCTGTTTTCCATGATTATTGCGTATTCGCGTTTTTTCCACAAACTTTAAAATAATGATGACTGCATGTTAACTCTGGGAGTCAGGCTCAACAGCACGTGTCACGAAGGTCACTTTTAACCTTCATCATTTATTCAACCAGTAGTCTGCATGTCAGCACTTATTAAAATTCGGAAACAAAGCTTACAGAACCAGAATCCAAATGTTTTAAAATAAAACGCCTTTAAACCCCGTTTTTTAAACCACAGACAAAAATAGTGCAGCGCAGCGTGCGAGGAAAAGAAGGAAATGACCTTTGGAAATGAGAGTATTCAGGAAACACAAGAACTACAGTGTGGACGAGCATGTACGAGTCATCTTCTGTGAGCCTCGCCTGCTGCCTCATCATTTTACATTGAACGCGCTCACCGCTGTGAAAGTGCACGCATCATCTGGATTGCATTACACGGGCACTCTGACAGCTCCTAATTAAGATTAATCCCTCTGCTGTGCTCGTTCACGTACAGAATATGCCATGAAACTAACATCAATGACGGACGAAAAGTCAATATAGCCTATCACGTCAAGGCTACTAAATAAACAGCACAGCGAAGACGAATCACTAGGCACATGCCATAAAACACTATGGAATTTAAGGAATGTGCCTGGCCATAGCCCTACATATCCTTTTTTTTTTCTTTAACATTAGGATCTCGAAGCTCCGCCCCTTCGGGGGCGTAGTCCGAGCCCTAAAAACTAAGAGGGAGGGAAGGCAAAAATACTGTTAACTTTTGGCTGGATTTGTTTTCAGTGTCAGTGTTTGAGCTTTTGTTGAGTATGATACAGTTTGGTATTCATCAGTGCTAATTATTCCTATTATGAAAATGCAAGTCGTCCACAATTCTATACATAATGTTCTGGATAAAGTATAAAACACATCTTTTTAATTGTTTTCATCAAGGGTAGGAAACGTTCCTTTGGTTACTTTGTGCAGGGCCTGTTTTGTCGCACCTCTGGACTTTCATTGGTGTTTTATTCTGCTAATCATTTAATTTAATTTCCAAACAAACACAGTTAGTTACTCGTAGCTTACAATGTACCAGCTGCGTTTGTTTCAATTTAGTGGGCCTATCCATCATATTTCTTTTCTGTTGTTTGTTTAATTTAGGTGGACTTGAATGAAGAGGAGACCATTCTGATTATCAGGCGTCTCCACAAAGTGTTAAGACCCTTTTTGTTGAGAAGATTGAAGAAGGAGGTAGAATCTCAACTTCCAGAAAAGGTTGGTACAGAACAGAACTTCAGAGAAGACGATCTTGTGCTGGTTGCTGCTTTTTATCTTTCTATTGCATGATAGTTGGCAGCAGATTCTACCTGGATATTTTCGACAATTAAATGAAATTGTGTGTTGCTTCTAGCTAGTTTTATAGTTGTTTCATTTCTGTTTTTGGCAAATCCTATTCTCCTTAAATACTTTAGATTTGCTGATGTGAGGAGCTTATGTTATGGGAAAATGCAAACATTACTCAAGCAGCAGACAGAAATTGTTTAGGGTAAAAAAATAGACATTGCCTACAGAGGAAAGAATTTGGGTATTATACTATTGTTCCCGAAGTCCTCTTTAAAGACCTTGTAAAATGTGTTTATGGGCATGATGCCCTCATGCAGACATTTAATAGTTCCAGAATCATCAGTGAGGTTTTGTTCTTTGTAGAAATGGCTAGTCGGCCAATAGACAGTCACAAGGAGATGATCAAGCGGCAGTGTCTTTAAGAGGTGGTGCATTCCCTTAAGACATTAAACCAGTGCAAAATAATTGAAAGTGAGGTTGTTTGGAGTCATTAATAGACTTGGCTTGACAGCCTAGCTCTTACAAACCTTATGTGAGCCACAGAAGAAGAGCATTGACAAGCCTTACCGAGAGAGGGGTTTTGGCTCCGCCCACACGTTGAGTACAGCATGTGATTGGGGAGAAGTGTGGTTTTGCTGCAAAAGTGCTTTGTCCGCACTTTTTGCCTTGTGGGAAGTTGTATAGTTCATACAGCAGGGCTAAATTGGTTATTTGACAGAGACATGAACTGTGTATTATGAAACGTTATGACAGAGGTAGTAGGCCTGACATATCAGTTGTAAAAAGCAGATGTGAAAACCAATATGCATGCAAGAGTAGATTGTTGTTACTCCATCTTAAAGCCTGTAGAGCAGTATGGTGGGTTTTGGTGGTTACAGCCTTTGGAAACAGAGCAGTGGATTTACATTGTGATAATCCATGAGAGAACCTCCTTGGAGGGATTGTATTTTGCTTTTTTAACTGTAATTTGTGTTGTATATTTGTAATGTTATGATTATATGCCTGATGGTAGTCTTTTTGGAAATCTTATGCTCAATGCAGCTAATATGAGATGGTCATGGAGTAAAGCCAATGTTAAATTATATTAGCCTCATAGCTTCACTGGGAAACGTTATTGATCTGATCTGTTTATTATGAAAAGTTATGAAAAAGCAGGGGGCCTGGTTTATTATTTGTGAAAGCCAGATTTTCAAGCGTGGATTGATATTCTCTGTTAAAGCATGTAGACAAATGTTTTGTTGCATGGTCTTTCACAGATTACTGCAGTAGACAAGGGTTTTAGTGTTGTTTATCTCCTCCGGCAAACCCTTGGTGTAGCAGTTGTTCACTGTTCCTTGTTAACTTCGTAGGAGGGCTGTACATTATTTTGCCAATTGCAATTTAGTACATAATTATAATTTTAGGTATGTAGAATGTGTACCCGACGTTTGCCCTGTGGGAAATCTTCTCCTCAATATAAAACAACTGAATTGTTATGGTGACAAGCCAATTTTAAAGGCTATAGATGTAATTAGTTAATTGAGGAGCTATGTCAGTTGCCTGGTGATTTTTTAATGCCCTGAGATAAAGCCTATAAACAGGTATGTTGTTATAAGAAATCACTAACATAATGGCAGGGGCTTTGGTGTTAATTACTCTCTTTGACAAACCATGTTTATAGACGATTTCAACTGTGGAAATCCTTTCTAGGGTCTCGTAGGAGAGCCCGGCATGTTTTTCAGTCTGCAAGGCGATTCAATTCAAAAACATTAATTAAACAAGCACAGGCAAAACCAGTGCGTGTGGACTTGGCAAGCTGGTGCAATAGTTATTTTTTTGTGTTGCAAGCAAATGCCACACAAATAAACCGAAGGTAAAAAGAAGACAGGTGTACTTAAAAAAGTTATAGAAAACCTCTTTAGTTTTAATGCACATCACACAAAATATTTTTGCTATTGAATTGAAATTAGACTTATAAACGCGCAACTTTGCCCGAAGGCATCAAGGCGCCTACTAAAAAAATGAAAAACGAAAAGGCAGAACCAAAAGCTAGGGGTAGGCTTTACCAAAAAGCCATGTTTTCAGGGCCTTTCTGAAAAGTTGTATTGGAGGTAACATCCTTATTTCTAAAGGAACAGTGTTCCACCATCTTGGAGCCAGATTGGAAAAGGCTCTGCCGCCCCATTTAACTCTTCGCCCTCGAGGAGCGGTGAGGAGCAGTTTCACCGAGGAGCGAAGGTTCCTAGTAGGAGCATAAGGAATCAGGAGATCTTTTACACCTCCAGTCTCTTTCCTGTTTAAGGCACCGAACACCAAGCATAACACTTTAAATGAAATCCTGGCGTCAATGGGAAGCCAGTGCAGAGATTTCCTGGCGGCGGTCGCTGACGACCTTATCGGAAGGTCCAGTACAAATTTCGCCGCTGCATTTTGCACCGATTGAAGACCTTGCAACAGGCCTTTGTTGGCTCCTGCGTATAAAGCATTGCAACAATCAAGCCGAGATGTTATCAAAGCTACCACAGTTTGTTTCCGGGCTTGCACGGACAGGTAGTGCTTGATTTTCCGCAGGATTGCAATGATGCCCCAGCAGGTGGAGATAGTCTGCTTTACTTGGAGGGCCATGTCGAGGGAAGGGTCAATCGTAACCCCCAGATTTCGTGCTGCCCAGGTTGGAGCCGGACACGTCCCCAAGGATTCGGGCCACCATTCCGCCGACCAGATGTCTTCCTTCTCGCCGAACACAAGGATCTCCGTCTTTTCGCCGTTTAGCCGCAGTGAATTGTTAATCATCCAATGGGCGACTGCCTCCATACAGAGTCTAAACTTGGAGGCAGAAGAGCTGACAGGCTGGGCGAGGGACAGCAAGATCTGCGTGTCATCGGCGTACGACACTACCTCCATCCCAAAAGATCTAATGAGTCTGGCCAGGGGGGTCACGTAGATGTTAAACAGGGTCGGGCTTAACGCCGACCCCTGTGGAACCCCCCACTTCAGCGGCAGGGATGGAGATAGGAACTCTCCCAGCTTCACTCTCTGTTCCCTCTGGTCCAGGAAAGAAGCCAACAGGCTTAGTGCGTGACCCTCCACCCCTATCTCCCTCAGACGAGATGTTAACACGAGGGGAGACAGGGTGTCAAACGCAGCTGTAAGATCCAGAAGGATCAGCAACGTACTTCCACCCTTGTCAACTGTGGTGCGGATGTTGTCAAGCACCACAGTCAGGGCGGATTCCGTGCTGTGACCCTTCCGGAAACCGTGCTGCGAATGATCCAAGAGACCAGAGGAATCCAGAAAGGAAGAAAGATGCTGGTGTAGATGGATTTCCAGCATCTTTGCCGGGGCTGGGAGCAGAGAGATGGGGCGGAGATTTTTAAGCCCCTCTGGGTCCAACGACGGCTTCTTCAAGAGCGGCTTCACCACCGCTTTCTTCCATTGGGAGGGAAAGATGCCATCCCTCAAGGCCTTATTCATGATCTGAAGTAGCGGGAGCAGAAGAGTTTCCTTGCATTGTTTGAGAAGATGGAGAGGACAGGGATCAAGAGGTGAGCCAGACTTGGTCTTAGCCAAGAGGACTTCCAGTTCCTGTAAGGAGAGCAAGGGAAAGCTAGACAGCGAGGTCGAATTCGCAAGTCTAACAGACCCTGTGAGGGGAGGGATCTGAGAAGTAGAAAGGGTAGGTGAAGATACAGGAGACCTTTGGAGCTCAAGAGCCGAGACAATATTAGCAATTTTGTCATGAAAAAATTTGGCTATGTTGTCACACAGCTGTTGTCACAAAGAAAAGTTACTATTAGCTTTGAATTACTCTAACCTGAAGACATAGGTTAAACACACAAAGATGACAAAAATGCAAAAAAGAATGGAAAGAAAAAAGCATTGAAGAAGTCAAGTATGAATCCACCATCCAGGGCATTGAAGTGCATTTTTGTAGCAGATGTGCACGTGATTATGCAAAATGCCGTCACTTGCAGTACAAAAGAACAAATAGGAAAGGATTTTATTTTTTTATTTTGTTTATTGAGGATTTAAATGAGTATACCCATTATATACGGATAGCATCAATAATCATACACAAATCAAACAAATAGAACAATCCCACGTGGCAATGGGTATGCAAATCAAGTCTGTCATGTGATTAAAGCTGTAATAAACAATAAAGTATCATGCGTTATATCACGTACACCATAGAGTTAAGATACAGTATTGTCTCGGGGCTCATCAGTTGATACGGTCCGTAAGTATTGTAATAATGGTTCCCAGATGTCCGTAGGTCTAGATGAGGATGGAAGTTTTTCCGCATAGATAAGGAAACGGTCTTGGCAATGAATATGTGACGTTTTTCCTGCATACAAATACCCTGCATACCATCACTCCGCAAAAATGATTCCGCAAATACTATCACTCCCCAAATCTGAAAGAAACAGGTTAGTATTAGATTCCTTACCTTAGAATATCCCCAGGCGTCAGACTGGATCCGGAAATGTTTGCGTAGCAGTACTCTTGTGTGTCGGTAGGCGTCGTCTGCGGCTCCGCGTCCGTCGTCGGTGCTGTGATGACGTCGTCAGAGTACTTAGACGCCGCCTCCGTGTGCTGACGTCAGTTCTTCTTTTTTCCGCGCCAGCAGCGCAGATCCGGAAAAAGTGGTACCTTAGTCATTTTTTGACTAAACTTTTTTGAGATCTTTTTGATCATTCTTCGAGTCTTAGACTCCGATCGGTGCCGGTAGGGATGCCAGGTTTTAAACCTTGTGAGGACTGCGACCGGCTGATATCCGTCACCGCCCCTCACCGACGGTGCCTCCACTGTCTCGGCGTCGATCATGACGACAAGTCCTGCTCCGACTGTCTGGCCTTAACATCTAAAGCTAGGCGGGAGCGGTCCCGCAAGCGGCTCGAGCTCCGGAAGTCTGCCCCGCGCCGTGAGAGGTCCCGGTCCGGACAGAGGTCGAGGGACCGGTCGCGGGGGTGGAGCCATCATAGCTCCGGGAGTCGACATCACTCCTCAGGTTCGAAGTGGCCAGGTAAGCACAAGAAGTCGAAGAGACGGCATCGCTCTTCCGACTCCCCCCCCCACACTCGCGTGATGCAGCCGGGGGTTCGGGCGACACCGCCCGAGCGGACCCGTCTGGGAGCCCTAGCGGGCCGGGTGCTTTGGCCCCGACGCCGGCAGCGCCTTCAGGCCCGGCACCGCAAGGCCCCACTGGATCCGCTTCTGGATCCGGATCGTCACCGGTTGACCGTACGACCTTACCGGCGCCGGTCCCGCAGGTGTCACCTCTGGCGCCGTCCTCGGGCGGCGCCGTCCCCGATACCTCCCTAGACCCGGTTCCGGCGCCGGAGCAGCGCCGCTGGGCGCCGCTCTCGACGCCGCTTGGGGAGTTTTACTTCAATGAACCGGCCCCATCATTTGACAACCCTGATTATCAGGAGATGGGTAATGAGGAGTATTGGGAGGGGTCTGAGGACCCTCTGACACGTGAGTGTCAGTCTCAAGAGGACAGGACAGGTGGACTTGGGGATGCCAGTGGTCTGGACACTTCGCCAGACACTGGCTTTGTCTCACCTCCTACCGTTGCTTCGGGCGAGGGGGCAACCTTCAGTGTGGTGTTGACGCGGGCGGCCAAGGCCTTGGGCCTTGAGCTCCCCGTCGCAGCCGTGAGGACTAACCTCCTCACTGAGGTCCTTAAACCGCAGTCAAGCTCGGCTGAGCCTCTGCTGCCGTTTAATGAGGCCTTGACTGACATTCTTTTGGGCACTTGGTCCAGGCCTACTACAGGCCAGCCGGTAGATAGGAACGTGGCCAGACGCCACCGCCCGGCCCCGGGCGGCCCTTGTTTCCTGTCCACCCACCCCACCCACGAGAGCCTGGTCATCCAAGCCTCGAACTCACAGACCGCATTCCTGTCAGCGCCGCCTGATCGGGAATCCAAGAGGTATGAGAATTATGGAAAGAAAATATTCTCCTCCCTTAGTCTGGGACTGCGGTCTTCCAACACTGCATGCCTCTTGGGCCGCTACACCCACTCCCTGTGGGACACTGTTGCAGACGTGCTGCCACAATGCCCGGCGGAGGTCAAGGCTAAACTCGCCCAAGCCCTAGCGGAGGGTCGAGATGCGGCACGTTTTTCCATCTGGTGTGGGCTGAATACCACCAACTCACTGGGAAGAGCGATGGCAACGACGGTGGCGATTCGTCGCCACGCCTGGTTGAGGTCCGCCAACTTTTCAGCGGATGTCCAGAATACCCTCATGGACATGCCGTTTGATGGCCGTCGCCTTTTTGGCGACAAGGCAGACCATGTGCTTGAGCGCTTTAAGGAGTCCAGGGCTACTGCCAAGTCATTTGGCCTCTCGGCCCCGCGCCAGCAAACGGGTGCCTTTCGCTCCTTTCGTGGCCAAGGAAGGGGCACCCCCACACGTGCTGCCAGCCACGCACCGCAGACTAACATCCAACGCGGTGGCGGCCGTGGAAACCGCAGTGGAGGCGGTCGGGGACAACGGCGAGGCCAGTCCACACCTTACCCCGCAGCATCCGCCTCAAAACCTTCCTAGTCCGTGCTTTCGGGCCCATGTGACGCCAGTGGGGGGCAGGGTTCGCCATCACCACTTCCGCTGGCGCACTGTCACATCAGACAGGTGGGTGCTGCAAATCGTCTGAAGGGGCTACTCCCTCCCCTTCGAGGCGACCCCTCCAGCCATGCCAACGCAATACCACCGCGTATCGGGGGATCATTTGCGGCTTCTGCAGGAGGAAGTTACGGCCCTCTTGGCCAAGGGGGCCATTGAGCGCGTTCCTGGGCCAGAAGTAGGGTGTGGTTGCTACTCCCACTACTTTCTGGTACCCAAGAAGGGCAAAGGGGGCCTACGTCCTATCTTGGACCTACGGAACGTCAACGGCTTCCTCCGGAAGGAGAAGTTCAAAATGCTGACACTGGCTCAGGTCTTGGCTGCCCTAGACCCAGGAGACTGGATGATAGCGTTGGACTTGCAGGACGCGTATTTCCACATCCCCGTCCTGCAGGACCACCGGCGCTACCTCCGTTTCACGGTAGGCCACGAGCACTTTCAGTTTACCGTGCTCCCCTTCGGCCTTGCCAGCGCCCCACAGGTGTTCAAGAAAGTGATGGCGGTGGTCGCAGCTCATCTGCGCAGGTTAGGGGTTTCAGTCTTCCCCTACCTCGACGACTGGTTGTTGAAGGTGGGCTCGCCCCAGACAGTCGTCAGCCACCTCCAGACAACGGCGGACCTCCTGCACCTGCTGGGGTTCTCCATCAACGTGCCAAAGTCACACCGGTGTCCCTCTCAAAAGCTCCTCTTCATCAGAGCGGTTCTCGACTCTGCGCAGTTTCGGGTTTATCCCCCCACCGTTCGGGATATTCAGGCTCTGATTCCATCTTTCAGCCTTTATCCCGAGTCTCGGTCAGGTTGACGCTGCGGCTTCTGGGGCTGATGGCTTCCTGCATCCTTCTGGTGCATCACGCCCGTTGGCGGATGCGGGCTCTGCAGTGGGACCTGAAGTTTCAGTGGGCCCAGCATCAGGGCAACCTGTCCGACCATGTCCTGATCTCGGAGGGCACTGCAAGACAGCTGCAGTGGTGGCTCACGGACCGCGATTGGGTCAGCGGCAGATCCCTCTCCCTTCCCCAACCGGAGCACGTAGTTGTGACAGGCGCGTCCCTCCAGGGCTGGGGAGGCCACATGGGAGAGGCGGAGATCAGAGGTCTCTGGTCTCCAGCGGAGTCCCGGCTCCATATCAAACTTTTGGAGCTGCGAGCGATTCGTCTTGACTGAAGGCATTCTTCCCCTCTGTCCGGGGGTGTTTAGTGCAGGTGTTCACCGACAACACCACCGCCATGTGGTACTGCAACAAGCGGGGTGGGGTCGTGGACCCTCTGCCAGGAGGCTCTGCGCCTTTGGCAGTGGCTGGAAAATCAGGGCGTGACCCTGGTGGTTCAGCACCTGGCAGGTTCTCTGAACGCCAGGGCGGACAAACTCAGCCGCCGGTGCATGATGGATCACGAATGGCGTCTGAACTCGGACGTGGCGCAATGTCTCTTTCTGCAGTGGGGAGAGCCTTGGTTAGATCTATTCGCCTCAGAAGAGAATGTGCAATGTCATCAGTTCTGCGCGTTGGAATTTTCAAGGCGGCACTCGCTCGGAGACGCTTTTCGTCGCGAGTGGAGTTGCGGTCTGTTGTACGCCTTTCCGCCTATACCACTTCAGCCCAGAGTGCTGAAGAAGACCGGACCCAAGTCATCCTTGTGGCTCCGGACTAGGCACGAAGGTACTGGTATCCCGAGCTACTCGGTATTTCAGTTGATCCCCCTGGTTCGTCTCCCTCTTCAGGAGGACCTTCTGTCGCAGCATCAGGGGACGGTCCTCCACCCGAACCTGTCCAGTCTCCACCTCCATGCTTGGAGATGGAGCGGCGACAGTTGAGGCCATTTGACTTGCCTCCTGAAGTCTGTAATATCATTCTGGCAGCCAGGCGTCCCTCTACAAAGTCGGTATACGCCTGCAGGTGGAACAGATTTGTGGCATGGTGCACAGCAAAGGCTGTGGATCCTCTCTCTGCCCCTCTTTCTGAAGTTCTTCTCTTCCTTCTTTCTCTTGCCCAGCAGGGCTCTGCTCTGGGCACTATCAAGGGCTACCGTTCTGCCCTTTCAGCCTTTCTAGGGCTGCCTGATCAACCATCTTTGTTCAAGTCCCCTATTGTAACTCGTTTTCTGAAAGGCATCACACACACGTTTCCACCTCTTCCCATCGTGATGCCTCAGTGGGACTTGAACCTGGTTCTTACTTATCTGATGTGCGCTCCCTTTGAGCCACTTCACAACTGTCCTATCCACTTTCTTATTCTAAAGACTGCTTTCCTGGTTGCCATCACCTCTACCAGGAGAGTGAGTGAGCTCCAGGCTCTTTCCTCTAAACCTCCTTTCCTTTCTGTCCACCCGGACAAGGTTGTGTTGCGGACAAGACCCTCTTTCCTGCCCAAGGTTTTCACGGCCTTCCACATCAGGCAGTCTATCACCTTGCCCACCTTCTTTCTGCCTCCGCATCCCTCAAAGAAGGAAAAGCGGCTCCACCGTCTGGACCCAAAACGTGCGCTCTCTTTCTACCTGGATCGCACACGCCAGTTCCGAGTGGATGACCAACTCTTTGTTGGTTACGTGGGCGCTAAGAAGGGACGGGCGGTACACAAGCGAACCATCTCTCGGTGGATCGTCTTGTGTATCACAGCTTGTTACTCCTTCGCAAGGAAGGAGCCTCCTGTTGGGCTGAGGGCCCATTCCACTCGCGCCACGGCGGCTACCACTGCCCTGGGGTGTCCCCTTGCAGGACATCTGTCAGACAGCTATGTGGGCATTGTTGCACACGTTTGCAAGACACTACTGCCTGGACAGTCCAGTCCGGAGGGATGGCTTTTTTGGCCGTTCCGTTCTCCAGGACTTTCTGGTGTGATAATTGGTTCGCAGGCCCACCACCGGGGTTGGTATTGCTGGGCTATCTATTCTAAGGTAAGGAATCTAATACTAACCTGTTTCTTTCAGATGCACAAGTTACTTACCTTCGGTAACGATATATCTGTAAGAAACAGGTATTAGATTGGTATTAGATTCCTTACCACCCCACCCATCCTCCCCGTTCTGCGAACCGATATCTATGGTTACGGTCATCCCCTTTCAGGGCCCACCAACTAATCCGGTCTGCCAAGAAAGCCGCATTCAAAGACCGTCTAGATAACAACGCCCACAACAGCAAGGAATTATTCAACATCGTCAAAGAATTTACCAACCCATCAGCCAACTCCAACGACATCACCCCCTCCCAAGCCCTCTGCGACTCCCTAGCTTCCTTCTTCCACAACAAAATCGCAGACATCCACAACAGCTTCGACAACCGACCCGAAGACCAACCCACCCAACCTTCTGCAGGACCTTCACCCCCCTTGAACATCCTTAATGACTGGAACCCAATCTCCACTGAGGACACCATCCGCCTGATGAACTCCATCCACTCAGGATCCCCAACTGACCCATGCCCTCACCACATCTTCAACAAAGCAGACTCCATCATAGCACCACACCTCCGAGATGTCATCAACTGCTCCCTCAACTCCGCCACCTTCCCGGAAAGCTGGAAACACGCAGAACTCAGCGCCCTTCTGAAAAAACCCACAGCTGACCCCACCGAACTCAAAAACTACCGCCCCATCTCGCTTCTTCCATTCCCGGCGAGAAAGCTGTCAACAACCAGCTCGCCACCTTCCTCGAAACCAACAAATCCCTCGACCCCTCACAGTCCGGCTTCCGAGCCAAACACAGCACTGAGACCGCACTTATCGCAGCAACAGACGACATTCGAACTCTACTGGACAATGGAGACACAGTCGCCCTCATCCTCCTCGACCTCTCCGCTGCCTTCGACACAGTCTGTCATAGCACCCTTCTACAGCGCCTCAGAAACGTAGGAATCCAAGGAAAAGCACTGGAATGGATCACCTCGTTCCTCACCGGAAGAACCCAGAGAGTCCGCCTCCCACCATTCAAGTCAGAGGCCTCTGAAGTCATCTGCGGCGTGCCACAAGGATCGTCACTCAGCCCCACCCTCTTCAACGTATACATGAGCCCCCTTGCGGCCATCGCTCGCCAACACAATCTCAACATCATCTCCTACGCGGATGACACTCAACTGATCCTATCACTCACCAAAGACCGTAACACCGCCAAAACCAACTTACACGAAGGAATGAAAGAAGTAGCCGAGTGGATGAAGCACAGTCGTCTGAAACTGAACTCAGACAAAACAGAAGTCCTCATCTTAGGCACCTCCCCCTCCGCCTGGGATGACTCTTGGTGGCCAGAAGCCCTTGGAAAAGCACCCATCCCGACGGACCACGCACGGAACCTGGGCGTCATCCTGGACTCCTCACTCTCGATGACCAGACAAGTCAACGCCGTTTCATCATCTTGCTTCAACATTCTTCGCATGCTCAAAAAAACATTTAGCTGGATCCCCACCGAAACTAGAAAAATGGTCACCCACGCACTGGTTACGAGCCGCCTGGACTACGGAAACACACTATACGCCGGTACCACCGCAAAACTCCAGAAAAAACTCCAACGCATCCAGAACGCTTCAGCCAGGCTCATACTAGACATCCCGCGTAAAGAACACATCTCTGGTCACCTGAAAAACCTCCACTGGCTCCCCGTAAATAAGAGGATTACTTTCCGCCTCCTAACCCACGCACACAAAGCACTTTACGAACTTGGACCCGAATGCCTCAACACACGATTGTCCTTCTACACCCCCTCCCGTCAGCTACGATCCTCCAACCAAGCCCTTGCCACTGTACCTCGCATCAACAAAACCACCATGGGAGGTGGATCCTTCTCCTACCTGGCAGCTAAAACCTGGAACTCACTTCCCACTCACCTTCGCCTTATTCAGAACCACCTAGCATTCAGAAAACAACTTAAAACTTGGATATTCGACAAGTAATTCCCCACCCTTTCTCTAGCGCCTTGAGACCCAATGGGTATGTAGCGCGCTATATAAATCTCTTGACTTGACTTGACTAGTTTCAATGGCACCAGTGTTGGTTTTTAACATGGCTCTGCGTTTCTGGCGCGGAAAAGCTGTGTCTAAGAACTGACGTCAGCATGCGGAGGCGGAGTCTAAGTACTCCGACGATGTCATCACGGCGCCCACGACGCCGACGACGGACACGGAGCCGCAGACGACGCCTACCGACGCGCAAGGGTACTGCTAGGCAAAAATTTCCGGATACAGTCTGACGCCTGGGTATATTCTAAGGTAAGGAATCTAATACTAACTACTGTTTCTTACAGATATATCGTTACCGAAGGTAAGTAACTTGTTCATTAAGACAACGCTAACTTGTACAACGAATATGCCTTTACCACGCATGCCTTTACAACGCAAAGACATGCATGTTAAAGGTATACTCATTGTAAAAGTTTTAAAGGTAAGTGAGTACCCTGCAAAAACCACTCAACTACACTACACAAACACTACCCTACACTACACCAAAACACTACCCACTACCCTACACTACCTTACACTACACTAACACTACCCTAAACCCTAAAACACTGCCTACACTACACAAACACTACACTACCCTACACTACACCAACATGACACTACACAAACACTACACCACTACCCTAAACCCTAAAACACTACCCCCGCATGACCCTACACTACACAAACACTGCAACACTACCCTAAACCCTAAAACACTACCCCCAGCATGACACTACACTACACAAACACTACAACACTACCCTAAACCCTAAAACACTACCCCCCGCATAACCCTACACTACACAAACACTACAACACTACCCTAAACCCTAAAACACCACCCCCAGCATGACCCTACACTACAAAAACACTACAACAATACCCTAAACCCTATAACACTACCCCCAGCATGACCCTACACTACACAAACACTACAACACTACCCTAAACCCTAAAACACTACCCCCAGCATGACCCTACACTACACAACCACCACAACTCCACACTACACTAACACTACACTACACTACACTACCCAATCACTACCCCAGCAGGACCCCCCGCCCCTAAAAAATTAACCCAAACCCCCTTACCTCTCTCGTCGTGGTGGTTCCACACTTCTCCTGGTTCCATATTCTTGAAGTCTATTATTTTTTCAAAACGCTTGTGCATTTACTATACATGCCTAAACAACGTAATTCGTTGTAAAGGCCTTGTAAAGGCCTGCGTGGTAAATGCACATGCGTTGTGAAAAAATGCGGAGTGATTGTATGCGAGGTCAATGGTATGGGTACTGAAAGTCCGCGGAAAAAAAGATGCGGAGTAACCGTGCCCTACCCTCGGCAACTCGCCAGGTCATGAAGCCATCCTGCAGTCGGCGGCACTGCTGTGCTCTCCCAGGTCATTGCCACTCACCTTTTGGCCATTAGTAGAGCTACTTTCACTAGTTTGCTCACGACCCCCTTCACATAGGGCACCAATCCCAGCAAACAAACATGGGGGGAGCATTGCAACTCTAGATCTATCATCCATCGGATTATGTGCGGATCACCTCCACCCAGAATTGTGCAATTTTGGGGCATTCCCAGGACAAGTGCCAGAAGTCAGCATCAGTTTCACCACATCTTTTACATGGGTCATTATTGCGCAGCCCATATTTAAATGACTTACTGGGAGTGTGGTACACTTGGTGTAAATATTTGTAATGAATTATACGGAGATTCCCATTTGAGGTTAGGGTCCTAGTGAGCTGACAGCAGTATTCCCAGTCTGGCAGCCTTAAGGGCGGATCCAGACGAGCATTCCAGGATTCTAAGCTGCGGTTGTAAGGGCGTGGCCTCTCTTCCCTAGCAGCGCGATACAGCTTAGTGAGAAGATGACGTCTTGTTGGGCTGGTAAGTAGGATGTGGAGTATTTGCAGTGACACAGGTTCTGTAGGGAAAGTGTGGTAATCGGTTTGTATAGCTTTTTTCAATCTGTGAAAGTGGAACGTAAATAGTGACGTTTTATTCTGTATATAACTGAGATAGTCATGTGCTAAAAAGACACCCTCCGGTAAGAGATAGTGCATTTTAACTAGTCCTACCTGGTGAAAGGTGCGCATGGCTCCCGTCTTTTGTGTCCCCGACAAATCCCAGTGGAATGCAATAGGCAAGAGAGGGGAGTACCATGGCAACTTACCGGCCATGCGGCCTAATGCCTGCCATGCCTTTATAGTGGCGTCAATGGTATTAATTTCCATGCGGAGGTCTGTCTCTTAACGTGTGTCCGCATGGATCCTAAAGGGACAGGGTAGGCATCTCCAGCCTCCATCGCTACATGTGGGACAAATTCATGCGCGCCGGTCCAATAGTGCACATATTGTGCATGTGCGTATAAGTAATACAAATATAAGTCAGGTACGCTGAAGCCTCCATGTTTGTAATCCATAATAAGTGTGTTCCAAGACACCCGGGCCTGTTTTCCCCCTCAGACGTGCTTAAGGAGCAAAGAGTGCATGTAATTAAAAAAAGGTGAGCGGGATTGGTATGTTGCTAAATAGATATAAGAATCGTGGCAGTACTACCATTTTGATTAACGCGATACAGTCAGCCAAAGACAGTGGAAGTCTCACCCAGTTTTCCACCTGCCGCTCCAATTTGGCGCATGCAGGGCCATAGTTTTCTCGTATCACTGTGTCAGGGTCTCTGTGCACCCATATCGCCACTCAAGTGGATATTCCATGTCATGAGGCGAGGTGCATTCAGTGAGTGGTACTATCACCGATTTTCTACCAGTTTATCTTCAGGCTGGAGAACAAACTAAAGCGGATAAATTCCAGCAGTACTGATGCCAGAAAAATGCGGGGCTCCCATAGGAATAGTAACATATCATCTGCTTCTAGAGAGATGTTGACTGGGCGGTGGACAAAGCGAAGGGTCCTAATAATGCAGGCAAGAGGTTTGCGGGTTAGTATGTCCCTGTCGTTCCTCTGGAAATACAGATGGAGTATTTATTTTTTAATTTTTAATTTTATTTATACAGTTTTATATAGCGCAAACTTGACCCACGAGGGAATCAGAGCGCTTTACATTTAGGATCGTTGCTTTAAAATTTACATCAGATACAAGAGCATAGTAAGATACAGTACACATAAACAATGTTTCAAGATTCGTAGGAGGGAGGGGAGGAGGGAGTAATAACAGGGAGATGAGGAGGAACTGTGCCCAATGTCCGGCTGGGTAGGTGACGGTCAAGGGGGAAACCAAGGCCAATCTCCTCATTAGCTGTCTAGTTGCTCCATCGTTTATCAGCCATGTTGCTCAGGTCTCAGTGTTCAGGGAAACCAGTTTTTAGTTTATTTGATTTGCAAAGGTTATATAGCACTGTCTAGAGCTGGCGGTATCAGAGCGCTTAACCAGAGGATCGTTGCATTACAAGGTTCATCAAAAAGGAATTATATAGCTCTGGCTAGACCCGGAGGTATCGGAGCGCTACAACAAAGGAACATTGCGTTACAAGTTACATCAGCTACAATAGTGTAGTAACGTACAGTAAATAAACAATGAGGTTGAGAGAATTTGTAGGAAAGGAGGGGAAGAAGGAGCCATAACAGGGAGACGAGGAAGAACTGTGTCCAATGTCTGGCTGGGTAGGTGAAGGTCGAGGGGGAAACTAGGGCCAATCTCCTCATTAGTTGTCCAGCAACTCCACCGGGTATCAGCCATGTTGCTCCGGTCTCAACGTTCGGTAAAAACAGATTTGAATAGATACATAGGCTACGAGGGTGGAGGTACAAGAAGGAGGTGGGGGGAGGGAGTAAAAATAAGTCAGAGAGGGAGGACGCTGCTTCTAGCGCGGCCGCCATCTTGGGGGAAGGAGGTTGGCACGCTAGTGTTTAGCTTCAGGTGACCTGCCTCCGCCCCTATAAGTCCAGCATGCCTCCGAGGACGTGCAGCGGACGAGTGCAGCGGGCGCGCCGGAGGTGCGCCTGAGGTAAGCCCGTCTGCGTCCCGGAGGCGCCCGGCCCGGCAGGGGACGGCATACATCTAGGCTGCAACGCTGAGCGGGCAATTTCGTATGACCGTGACACTCTATTTAGGCTTGGGAATATCACTAGCCTGGGGTGTGTTAAACATCTATGTGACCCTGCTAATGTCAGCCATATCTGTGAGTTATGCGCTTGGTCTTCTTCTACTTCGCCTTCATCACGTGTCACCTCCGGCCTGATTAACACAGCCGGGGAGACTTCTGCGGAGGCCCACATGCATTCTTGCATGCTTTTAAATACTCGGTCTCTTGGTAAACATGCCCATGACCTCTTCAACCTACTCTCAGATCAGAAGCCGTCATGTCTCTTCCTCACGGAGACCTGGCTATGCGACTCCTCCAGCCCTGATATCTCCAATGCCCTCCCCCCTAACTATTATATAGTTAGGAAAGACCGAGAGCTAGGAAGAGGAGGAGGAGTGGCAATAGTAGTAGACAAGCGATACACCTGCTCTGTACTTGAAACTGATAACATTCCTGGGGTTGATTCACTTGGCTTCTGCATATCCTTTTCCCCACACCACTCATGTGCTGGCCTTTTGGTCTATCGTCCACCAGGCCATCTGGGCCCTTTCTGTGACAAACTTCATCAAACTTTATCCCCTCTTGCTATGAAATACAAGCATCTTCTTCTTCTTGGAGATTTCAACATCCATATGGACGAACCTGAGTCTAGTGACTGTCAAATTAAGGGATGTGACTAGCACGTTTGATCTCCTACCATATTTTTTTGCTGCTACTCATAATAAAGGTCATTTGTTAGACCAAGTTTTCTCCTCTTTGTTTATTCAATCTCACCCACCACTTCCTGTGACGTGGTCAGACCACTTCCTGTTAAACTTTGATATCGTGGGTCTCTCTAAATCCGCTTGCGCTGAAAATAGCACTCAACCTACGGTTTCCCGCCCTTTCCATCGTGTCACCACCGATATGCTGGAGCAGTCCTTGGCACTCCATCCTTGTCAACTGACCGGCAACCTTGAGCAGGACCTCTCTAGTTTTCAGTCCTGGCTTGCTCTACGCTTTGATGAACTGGCGCCCATCTCTGCCAGGTCTTTAACATCTCAACGTATCTCAGCCCCCTGGTTTACCACTGAACTTCAGGTGATCAGGAAAAATTACAAGAAAGCCGAACGACTGTGGTGAAAAAATTATGATACCCCCCTGAAAATAAGCTTTAAAAATCTTATTAAGACCTATCACAAAGAAATTACATTGGCGAAAAAAGCTTTCTTCGCTAAAAGAATTGACTCAGCCTGTAACATCAGCAAGGAAATATTCAAAATCGTTAGGGAATTCACTTCTTCCCCTGCTTCAAACCCTAAATTTTCTCCCTCTGAACTCTGGGTCAATCAGCTGGGCAGCTTTTTTTACAATAAAATTCTTAACATCCAGGCATCTTTTTCGCCCACTGCCTCTGGTTTTGATCTTGTCCCCTTTCATCTACCATGAACATTCCGCAGGCCACCCATATTCTGTCATATTTTCCTTCTCTGTCGTTGGAGGCTTCACTTGCTCTGTTACAAAAACTGAAATCCGGTTCACCCTCTGACCCGTGCCCTGCTAAAATTCTTTCCAAAATGGCCCTTGTTCTTAATGCTCTGATTAACCCTCTTCTCAATGCCTCCTTTACCTCGGGCGAGGTCCCAAAGGCCTGGAAAAAGGCCCATGTCATCCCTCTTATAAAAAAAATCTAATCTGAACCCTTTAGAACACTCCAATTATAGGCCAATATCTCTGCTTCCTTGCCAAACTCGCAGAAAAACATGTTCATTCCACCTTATCTAATTTCTTAGAAGCCCATGATATTTTGCATCAGACGCAGTCAGGTTTTCGCTCCAACCTCAGTACAGAAACAGCACTACTGGAGGTAACTGAGACTATAAAGGAAGTGACAGATCGCGGAGGGAAGGCAATGCTGGTATTACTCGATCTCTCAGCGGCCTTTGGCACCGTCCCTCACAACCGGCTCCTTTTCAGACTCCATGAGATCGGAATTAGAGGGACGGTGTTCAATTGGATTAAGTCCTTCCTCTCCGAGCGCCAACAAATGATCTGGTCACCACCTTTCTCGGCAACAGTTCCATCTCTTGATGTGGGAGTGCCACAGGGATCAGTTTTAAGTCCCACTTTATTTAACATTTACCTCTCCCCTTTGGCTGAATTAGTGGAGACCTTTGGCGCGCGTATTGTGTCCTATGCGGATGATACGCAGCTGCTTTTCACCTGCGACAAGAACTCCGATTTCGCAGGTGACTCTATCAAAAGCTGTTTGGAGGCGGTCTTCTCCTGGTTTCAGCTGAACCAGCTTAAATGTAATTCAGACAAGTCTGAAATTCTATTTTTTGGCTGCTCTCCTGATATCCAATGGAAATCTTGGTAGCCAGCAGATATGCACCCTCCTTCTTCCCCCACGGCGATCGCTAAGAATCTGGGTGTCAAATTTGACAATGGTCTTACCTTTAAACCCCAGATCCTTGCCCTAGTCGGCCAATGTTTTGGCTTACTACGCATACTCAGGAAATTCCTCCCTCTACTGTCACAGGCTCATAGGAGAACTACTGTACAAGCTATGATTGGATCCAGGCTCGACTACGCCAACGTGCTCTATTTAGGTCTCCCAGAGTACCTCCTATCTCGCTTACAGACTGTTCAAAATTCTGCCGCAAGGGCCATTTTCGGCCTAAGCCGCAGATCCCACACCTCGTCCCTCCTTGAGTCACTGCACTGGCTCCCGGTGAGGAAACGTATCCTCTTCAAGACTCTGACCTTGACCTTTAAATCCTTACACGGTACTGGTGCAGTCTATCTCAGGAAACATGTTCAGTTCTACCATCCTGCTAGATCGCTACGTTCAGCTTCTCAAGCTCTAGCTGTCGTTCCATCTGTAAAGCACTCGCGCATTGGAGGTCGTTCTTACAGAGCCTGTGCTCCGCAGCTCTGGAATAAGCTCCCCCTCTCTCTAAGAAAAGCGGATAATCTCCTGTCCTTTAGGAAAAACCTTAAGACCTGGCTTTTCAGCATTTAGTGTGATCAATCTCTGCTCTGTCTCTCTTTACAGATCTGTACAGCGCCGGGACACTCTGCCCGAGTAGCCGTGCGCTATATAAATCACCAAATAACATAACATAACAGGGCTACCATATAGGCCAATGGGGGCCCTCCACTCGCACCCGCGCCGTGGGATTAGTATACTGCAACGTTATCCATTGAATAAACATAGGTGGGAATCCCATACTGCGTAATATGTAAAACAGGTAACTTGTCAAGCATAACAGCTGCTGCCTGCAGCCCAGGGTCGAGTATGTGAAATAAAGCGAATAGAGTAGGAAAGTTCTGAGATGTAGAGCTAGTTGGAATGAAGCCAGACTGGTCCGGGAGGACCAAGCCCTGCATTAACGGCTGGAGTCTGATGGCTAATATTTTGGTGTTGGTGTTTATAAGTGAGAGTGGCCGATATGAGTCACAGGTGTGAGATGGTTTGTCCTTCTTAAGCAGGGTGATAATCACAGCTTCCCGTAATGTGAGTGGCAGTTCACCAGAATCATAGACCTCAGCGTACATTGCTGATATGTGAGGCGAGAGCTCCTCCGCATACTCTTTGTAGAATTCGCTAGGGAAGGGAAGCCATCTGGGCCCGGGGCTTTATTATTCGAGGGTGACTTAATGGCTGCGCACACATCCTCAATAGTGATCGGCTGACTGACTGAGAAACTTCCTCTGCCCATCTGATAACCATGCAATGGCTATGTCGGAAAAAATAGGCATCCATATCATCAGTCAGCCACCCCCGGTGTTGTGTATAGTGATTCATATGAGATTCTGAACTGCTCCACGATCTCTGGGGTAGTGTAGTGGTCCTGACCATTGGCATCAGTGATTTTGGTAATAGTATGATGAGTCATGCGATCTTTAATCTTACGAGCCAAGGGACGCCCCAGCCACGCACCCTCCCCGAATGCACAGGCCGCATGTCGCGAGAAATATATTTGACCTCTCTCTCAGCTAGTTCGGTGTACTCAAATATGCTCTCTTTGATGACCGCTAATGTCCGGGCACAGGGAGAAGACTCGTATTCCCGCTCGAGAACATGTAACATGGTTTTGAGTTTACTAAGCTGTCCACACAGGTCCTGTAGGATACCTGCGGAAGTACTGAAACACGTGCCTTGGATAGTGGCCTTGAAGGCCTCCCAGAGGGTTAGCGCATTGTCCACAATCCCTTATTTTCTGTAAAATATTGTGTAATAGCATCACGAATGGTAATGGCATAAAGAGGGTCAAGGAGAACCTCTCTGCAGAGGCTGCATGTGAACGCACGTTGCGCAGTGCAGGGGAGGTGTAGCGTCATGGATACAGGGTTATGATGAAAAAGTGTGCTAGGCATTCCAGTTGTTTTGTAGACCCAGCCACCCTCTGTTTCACTCAAGAGCCAGTAGTCTAGCTGAGACCAACTATTATGTGCTCTGGAAACGTGTACCCTCTCGAGCCTCCACATGTCTCTGTCTCCAGACGTCGATTAGACCCAGCTCAGACATGCCATCATTAATGACCTGGGCTGCTCTAGATGACTGACCGCCTCTGCTTGCTTTGTCCCGGTCGGGATCTGAATGTGTGTTAAGATCACCTCCCCACAATATCACAGCATCTAGCCAGACACGCAAAATGGAGATTACGTGCTCGAAAAACCATGGATCATCCATATTCGGACCGTAAGTGTTCACTATGGTAATTAAAACGCCCGCCAACGTCCCATAAACTATAGCGTATCGCCCCGCATCATCAATGCAGGTTTGGAGCATGGTGAAAGGCAGAGGCTTCTTAACTAGTGTGAGAACACCCCGCGAGTAAGAGGATTATGAGGATGCCAAGTGGTAACCAGCCCAATGTGACCCAGGCCGCCCGTCCGAGTGGGGTGTGATGTGTCTCCTGTAATTGGGCAATCGCAACTTCGTGCCTATCTAGGAATGCCAGGACCTGACACATCTTCTTTGGGGAATTGAGCCCCCGGACATTCCAAGTGAGACAACTAACTACAGTGTGTGCAGGGTGTAAAGCAGAGACCTAGCATATCATGAGCATGATAACGCAATAGTATGTAAAGGTACATTAGCAGCAACCACAATATCGAGAATAAAAATAGCCATGTTTGTAAAGCCAAAGCCTCCGAACTACCCCCACTCACTTCAGCAACCCCAACATGCCAAAGCCATCCCAAACCTCCCAGAATGACCCTCGAGTAAAAGTCCTAGGGAGAAAACAGTAACTGGGAATACCCATAGTGGGGCGCAGGAAGACAATACCCTTCCCGGTGTAGTGGGAGGGGGCGAGCAATAGCGTTACCTGGCTAGTACCATTTGATATGTCAGTAACAGTAAACGGCTAACCCCATCAAAAATATTCAAACCCGCAACAGGCAAGGCATTATTAATGGCACAAAACAAGACCCTATAGGCACCCCAGAGCATGTCAACTAGGCACACCAAAGCAGAGAAATAGTGGTGCACCCTAAACAAAGTAAGGCAGCATGGGGGGGGTCAAACCACAGTTTGCAACTCACATAACTCGACAATGTCCTCATTCATCTGCTTTTTCTCCAGTGTGAGCCTGCAGCACCGCCTAACACCGCAGCAGGGGAGCAGCTGCGCCTTGTTAAAGTCTTCGCAAAGTCCATGGCAGATTTAGGAGTGGTGAAGATCCTAGGCTTGCCGTTATCATCAATGCGAATTTGCGCAGGGTAAAGCATGGCGTAGGAAATCTTTGCGGACATGATCAGCTTTTTTAACAGGTAAGTATTCTCTTCGAGCTTCCTGTACAGCCGCCGTGAAGTCAGGATAAAAAGCTCGAGTGTTACTGTCATGAGGGATGTTGCCTTTCTCACGGGCCAGACGAAGGAAAGTGTCACGGTCCCGGTAATTTAAAAGACGGGCAATGATAGGGCGTGGTGGCGCACCTGGAGGGGGACGAGCAGCCAGGGATCTGTGAGCCCTCTCAACAATTAAAACCTGAGAGGAATGTTCAGTGCGAATGTCGCAAAGAAAATTTTCAATGTACGTCTCAAGGCGGCCTGTATTAGTGGATTCCGGCAATCCAGTAAGACGTACATTGTTGCGCCTCGATCTGGCTTCCAAGTCTTCATTGTGCACCTGTATTACGGCCAGTATCTTTTCCACGGAAGTCACCTTCGTAGTCACATGTTGGAGGCCATCCTCAGTGTCTGATATTCGTGTTTCGGCCTCCACTAGCCGCAGTGCGTGTTTATCCAGTTTCTGTGACATGTGTTCCAAACGAAGATTCAGATTATCGATCTTCCCATTGACGGACTGCAGACTGGTATGAACTGCAAGGAGAGTTTGGGCTATATTGGACAGGTGGTTACCAGGGTCCTCAAGTTCCGAGTGTGAGGTGGCTTGTTGAGAAGTCTTGGTAGACCTCCAGGGCTCGAAGGTGAGGGGCGGCTGACTGCGCTCTGATTTCCCCATATTAACGCACCTATAGCAGGAAGTAGGCTAGGGCAGGAAATGTCTAGATACGATGGGCACTCTCGTCTCCCATCGCTAATGAGGATCAATCAATAGCAGAAGGGGGCAATCATAACAGAGAGAGACACCCTGCAGTGGTGCTATGAAATGTCAATAAAGCCACAAAGTGTTCTACACTTGAGCGCACAATGTACACAGCCACCACAGTGGATCTTCTATAGTTCAGAGCAGGGAGACAGTTTTGACCACAACCCAGTGGTGAACAAATCTAGACAGCACAGCAGCAAAGGGAAGGGGCACAGGAGACCGGTATCACTGCATAGTGGAACCTGTGATCAAAATATATACTGGCACTAGGTAGCGGATGGCGGTGGTAGTTAGTTGGAGGTGCGCAAATGAGTGGTGCAAGGGGTAGTCCCTGGCCACCAATGGTGCCAAGCGTCAGCGGGGATGGAAGTGCCGCCTCAGGTCTGGCCCCACCACGTGTCGTCGGCTGATGCACTGAGACTTCCAGCCACGCAGCAGAGTTAGATCCGCATCGCAACTCCCAGGCCGGAGTTCCCAAAGCCAGATCCTCAGCGTCCGCCTACAGGTGCACTCCGGGTCAAGCTCAGTAGAGGCCCCCACCGCTAAGCCACAGACGAGAGGCCGTCAGGCCCGTAGGGGCGAGGGTCCAGTCGGTTCACAGGTGAGAGGGGGCATCGCAGATTGCGCCAAACACCGGGACGCAGGTCAGGGGAGGCACACACTACGAAACGCGTCCAACGCACCGGCCCAGAGACAGCAGCCCACGGCAAGTGCATCACCACCAGCCAGCCAGCGGAGCACCGAGCCGTGGGTGGGAAACACTGCCGATCCAGCCCGTAATCGGAGCACCGCGCGGGGCCTGGCAAGACACGACGTAGCTCCGACAGCCAAAATGACTGCTACCGGGTCCTCGCTCACGCCAACACCGACCGCGTAGCCAACCAGGCACCAGCCTGGAAACAACAGTCCCCACTTCCCACACCCCTCAGGCACAGGTCACGGCTGAAGCAGAGTAGCACTCTCCGCAACTAGGGCCTGACCCGAACAGCCATGTTGGTGCTGAATGGACTAACCCAAAACCCTTCTAAAAAATCTGCAGTAAAGTAGCCTTTTCAGCCTGGATTTTATGACTTTTATGTGCGCCTTTTTTGTGCTGGTTTTAGGACTGCACTGCAACATTGCTGTTCAGTGACAGAGCCTGTGCTCTACCACTAAAATGGTGCAGTTAAATTGGTTTCATACAATTGGTAAATGTAACTTTCCTATAAGGCCACGGTAGGTCTTGTGGAAAATACACCGGTGGCATAGAAGTCAATTGTCATATGTGTGTTGCAGTGTGTATTTGCACAACCCACGTATATTAAACTATTTATGTATGTATTTATAACATTGATACAACATTGTACTTTCAGATACCGCAATTACAAGCATGTTATATTCTAAATATTGTAGCAGTATGGTAAATACTGTGAACGACTCTCCCTCCTACCCCTGCAGCGTTCCCCAGTTGTGTTTAGCTTTTGGTTATGTCTGGAGAAGTCAGTAAATACCCTGTGATAGGGCTCCAAATGTTGCTTGACTGAGACGATGGTGGCAGTTCTTCATTCTATATTTCCAGTTGTTCTTTGCAATGTATCATATCCATCAGTCACTGTTTAGATTTAGGCGTTGTTCATTTACCCCAATACATAGCCACTCTACATTTTGCTAGTAATAATGCTACTGCCACAAATGTATGGTGTGTGCTTGACCAGGAACAAGTAAGCACAGTTGTGGGGAGCAACTGTCCTTTTCCCCCACCATGGTAGATAAATCAGCTACTACTTACTCCCAGAACCGCCCAATCAAATCACACTGCCACACCAGATAAAGAAAGTCTGCCTCTTGAGAGCAGTTGGCGTTCTCCTGCAACTCATACCTGAGCTGTCGGGCAGGGGTAAAGTACATCTGTTGTAGGTACTTAAAGAGGATTATGCATAAGTTATAATTAGGCGTGAGCATGTTTGTTAGTGCACAGCAGAACCCCCATCCCTCCACCGTCAGAGGTGTGTCAAGAGCATCATTCTATCTGTCTCAGACTACATTCCATAGGGGCAGAATGTCCTTTTGGGCTACGTCAATTATTCTGGTGATGATTCGTCGGCGTGTTGGGCTGGTCAGTAAGATTTGGAGCGCGCTTGAGCGTTGGAGGTTCTAGCGGGAAAGTGGGAAACCGCTCCCTCATGGCAGCTCTACTGCAGATATATGTACGTCAGTAGTGGTGTCAGGCGTTGTGTACGCAATGATTTTGTAATAGTAATAAACTTCCCCTCTGGAAACTATTCCCTCATTGATTTGGTATTGGCCTTATGGAGCCCAGTGAGTGCCCCAGCTTCGTGGGTTATCAATATTTCTGAATGGTATCAGAGGGGGAGTGGGGGGATGTAGAGGGGAAATCTTCCAGCACGCATCCAGTTTCCTCCATGCCGTTGTGGTGCAATGAATAGTGTTAATCTCACCTTTTGGTGTGTCTGTGAGTTTGTGTGGCAATATGGCGCTGAGTGGTTGGGGGTGTGTGTCGTCCGCTTTCAGTGCTAAGTGTGGTATGGAGGTGTGGGAGTTGTACCAATAATGAGTGAATTGTGCCTCAGCACATAGGTAGTATAGATATACGTCCAGAGCCTCAAAAACCCCTTGCACATGTGCCAGTGTCATTGTGTCCCAACTGATCCGCAGTTGTTTCCCCTGCCCTGGCCAGTGTAATCATGTGTGACCTGACTGTTTTGAAGAATTGCAGAGGTAGAGGAACCGGGAGAGCACTTATCATTTTCATTATTGCCACTCTATCTGCCAGCGATAGCTGCATTCGGGAGCATCTGGTCCCTCGCTCCTCCAACTTTGACAGTGCTCTCCTATAATTTTCCTGAATCACCAGATCCTTGTCTCTGTGGAACCAGACCTCCAAGTACTTAACTAAGTCTGTGCTCCATTCTAGGGGAAATTCCACCGTGTGTGGCTGTGTGCTTGGAGTCAGTGGAAATATGATTGACTTTACCCAGTTTATACTGAGACCAGAGTGCCATTCGAAGTGGTGTGTTCTCCAAGTATGTGTGTTAGGTGTAATCCAGGGTCACAGATGTACTGCACCACATCGTCTGCGTAGAGGAGACATTAATGGGTCTCAGTCTAATGCGTGACGTTTGCATATCTTTGCCGAATCATGCATTAAAGGGGTTCAAGGGTGAGTTGAATAAAATCAGGTACAGGGGGCTGCCTTGGCACGTGTCCCTGCACACAGTCAATGCCTCCGATATGTGTCTGTTGACATGTACTCTCAATATTGGATCTGTGTAGAATAGGAAAACACATCTGAGAAAGGGCTCATACGTGCCCATGTGTTCTAAGATAGTAAACATGTATGTCCACTCGATAGAGTTGAATGATTTGGTAGTGTCTAGTAAAACTGCCGCTACCATTGAATGATTTTGTTGGTGTAGTAACCCAAATACATTTCTAAAGTTATTGTGCTGTATTTGAATTTGAATTTAAAAACATTTATTGAGCGCGCTTTTACCAAGCGGTTTCATGGCGCTTTTCAGATTACGACCAACGTCAGCAGCAGGGGGAGGTTAGGCAGCAAAAGCTCGGGAAAAAAGAAAGGTTTTAAGGTTTTTCCGGAACTCTGTGTAGGAAGGTGAAGTGCGAAGTCCCACAGGAAGGGAGTTCCAGAAAGCTGGGGCGAGGATAGCAAATTTTGCTCCACCAGCTTTCTTCTTTTTAAAACGTGGAGTGACCAGGAGTGCCATGTGGGTAGAACGGAGTTCTCTACCCGGCCTGTAGGGCTTGATGGCAGAGCATATAAACTCAGGGGCGGTGCCCATTCTGGCCTGGAAAGTGAGGCAGCCAAGTTTGAATAAGGCTCGCTCTCTCACAGGCAACCAGTGTAGTTGCCTGCAATAGAGGGGTGGCACGGTGAAATTTGGGCAGTCCATGAATCAGGCGAGCAGCCTGATTCTGCACTAGTTGAAGGCGGTGAATGGCATAGGCCGGCGCGCCAATATAGATTATGTTGCCATAATCAAGGCGCGAGAGCACCATTGCCATCACGATGATTTTTAGAGCCGGGAGGGAAAAAAAGCGGGAGATCTTCCTGATTGTCCTAAGGGAAAAGAAACAAGAAGACACCACAGAATTAACTTGAGAATGAACAGAAAGTTGTGAGTTAAGAAGAATGCCGAGGGTTTTAACTTTAGGAACTGGGAGTGGGGGAGCACCAAGTGATGGGGGACAATGGGACGGAGACCAGGGACTGCAACCACCTCCGGTCAAGACCAACTCTGTCTTGTCCGGATTGAGTTTGAGGTGGTTGCAGTTCATCCAGTCCTGAATGAACAACATGACAGTTTGAACATTCTGGGCGGATGAAGGAGAGTGGGAGAGATTAAAGATTAGCTGGAGGTCATCGGCGTAATTAAACACCGTGACCTCGAGCTGCTGCAACATAAAAATAAGGGGGTAGATGTATAAATTAAACAAGAGAGGGGAAAGTGAAGAACCCTGGGGAACACCACACACTACCTTGCGGGAGGCAGCAGTGAAACCGGCAAGGTGGAGCGATACGGCATGAAGCCGGACTCGTCCGGCAGGACCAGATTTGTCATCAGCGTCTGTAATCTTGTGGGCAGTATTTTGGCCAGTATTTTAATTTTTATATTTTTTAGTGACAGTGGTCACTGGAAAGACTCGCAATTTTCTGGTTGTTTGCTGGGTTTTAGCAGGGTTACTATTAGGGCTTCACCGATGGTGAGGGGAAGTATTAGCCTAATGTAGGATTCTATGAACACCGCATATAAATGCGGTGCCAGGAGAGCTGCATATAGTTTATAAAATGCTCCCGTCAGGCCATTGGGGAGCGAGTGTTTGTCCTCCTTCCCTTCAGTTGTTGGCGAAACCAGATATTTCCTCTGACCCAGTGAGAGCTACGCCAGAGCAACATCATCCAAATACATGTCAATCTCTGCCTTTGTGGCGGACCTCCTGGCTTCATATAACTGCATGTAAAAATCAGAGAATAGCCGGTGTGCTATATCTATCTTCCCCTACAGAGTCCGTATTCTTAACAATGTGGCTGTGTGCCAAGCTGGATCTCAACAATGTGCCAGGTGCGACCCGGACGGTCTCCCTGCCCGTATGCCTGTGGTGCCTGGCGCCAGGAGAGGTGATGTACTTCGTTCTCTGCCGTTGTATTATTGTTTGATATTTTTTATCTGATCATTCTGAGTGTGCTTTGCCGCAGCGCGGTCTCATAATCCCGCTCTAGTGTACGTATTGTGTTTTCTAGCTTGTGCAATTGTGTGCGTCATGCAGGACAAAGGCATAGGTGCTAAAACAGACTCCCCGTATTGTGACCTTGAAGGCCTCCCAAAGGTTCTCTGCTCCCTCCATTGACCCTTCGTTTTTCTCAAAATATTC
Source organism: Lissotriton vulgaris (assembly GCF_964263255.1). Taxonomy (NCBI): domain Eukaryota; kingdom Metazoa; phylum Chordata; class Amphibia; order Caudata; family Salamandridae; genus Lissotriton; species Lissotriton vulgaris. Next base: position 892,096,408 of record NC_141689.1, on the reverse strand, counting down.
TACTAAAGCAGATCGTAAGCCCTCTTGGAGTGCGTTTGTCCAAAACCTCCATGTGAACGTTTTGGAATGTATGTGGGGATAGACACAGTCAGTTTGACCGGTGCATGATCCAATAAGGTTTTAGCTAAATGACGGATGTCCATACTCCAGGTGTTCACCTCCAAATGGGAACACGAGCCATGCACGAGAAGGCGAAGGTGCCCTCCTGTTTGTCAGGGTTCTGCAACCTCCACACGCCCCCTAGTTCAGAGTCCTCCACACCCTCGCACAGAACGTGGCAGAGTATTTACTTTGCCAGTCGGTACATGCCGATCAGTCGCAGATTGTGTCTAAGTATGTATTAATGTCTCCGCCCCAGGGTATGGCATATGGGATGAGAAAGTGTGGTCTGTTCCATAGTTGGGTGAAGAATTCAGGGTCAACAATGTTTGGGCCTTACATGTTCACTATGCTCACCAAAGTGCTGCATATGTTGCCTTGCATTATGGCAGATCTGCCTTAATTGTCTCTTTCGGCGTAAGTGACATTGAAGGTACTTTTTGCTTTACTAATATCAGCACTCCCCTTGAGTACTGGGTGTATGAGGAGGCCAGCTGTGTCTCTGCCCAGCTGGCACCCATCCTGTGCTTAGCGTGTTGCGTTACCTGCATTTCTCATAGAAAGCCAATTTGGATGTAGTGTCTGTCCAGGTAAGCTGGCACCTAATGTGTTTTGTGGGGGTTACTAAGCCTCTATACATTCCAGGTTAGTAGGGAGGTACGTCCAGGTGGCTTGGCCATGACACCCTGAGGAGTGTGTGGTAGGTGCAGTGCTGCAGGATGGTCAGTTGTGTGACAGAATGTGTAGCTGCAGATGGCGGTGATGTATCTTTGATACCAAACATAAAAACAATAACATCTCCCCCACCCCCCACTTCAGCATACCATTTTTGTCAAAGATGTTTTTTTTTTAATTTCTTTTTATTGATTTTCAAACATCTTATACAGATAGGTCATCGCACATTCAGTAATTCAGTACAGTTACATCAGTGATCCGAATACAGTAGTCTGTGACGTCAGGTGAAGCGACCCTGGACATTCAATACTACAGGATTGGTCTAATCAAGCAGGGTATAACACATACACGGGTATTTTGTCTCAAGCACGGAAAAAAGAAACATAGCGAATATACAGGGATTATCTCTACTCTAATCACGTGTAACATCTCACAACAATATCTTTGTTAGCACGGAGGCACATCCTGTTTCCATTCAGTTGCGTCCTGGCCATGCCAATGGTTCACAGCCATTACCTTGTTAATTCAGTACATTAGCACAACTTTCCCAGCAATGAGTACCTCCAGATGTACAATGTGGCCATATAGTACATTATAGAATGCAAGAAAAAATACAACAAAACGCATGGTATTCCGTTACTAGTTAATCCTGAGGGTATGCCAATATATAACATGATAGCGGTGGCCAAATATCTCTGGGCTTGGAGGTCACAGGCAGCAACTCTGCGTATATCGCCTGCTGTTCCTGACAGTGTATGAGATCAGTAATCCATTCTTTAAATTTGGGTGCCCTTCCCCTACCCCAGCGACACGCCACTAGTCTCTTGGCCATCAACAATGCTAAGGCCACAAATTTACGGTGCGCCGCTTGCATCGCTTGAACGTATCCCATCAGGGCCATCATCGGTGTGGGTTCGATCTGTGTATTTATCATCAAAGATAAGGCTTCAAAGACTAGCATCCATACTTATTCACCTCCCATGTAAGATGTAAAAAGTCTGCTCCAGGGCTCGACATCTGTCGCATCTGTCATTCTCCCTCAGTTTGTATCTATGCTTTCGGACTGGAGTATAATACAGCCTATGGAGAAATTTATAATGGATCATACGTAATCGACTACTGGCTGACACCTGCTCTTTTTGCGAGGAGCAGAATTCCCATTGGTCATCCATCATCACTTCACCCAGTTCCACATCCCAGCACGTTCTCGCCAATGCAGATGGCTCCACCCTCTGTGTGTGTACTGTATGATATATTATGGAGACTAAACGTTTGTCTGTGGCCACCTGGAGAATCGCCTGCAACGGCGTAAGGACCGGGGGTTCCGCCGGGAAATCTGGGGTAACAGAGCGAATACCATGTCTAAGACGTATATACAAAAAAGTGTCAAGTGGCGTCTGTTGCAACCCCTGCAAGACTTGCTCAATCGTCCTAAAAGTTCCTTCATGATACATGTCACTCCATGTTGCAATGTGTGTGCGCTCCTTAAACTTTTGAAAAATCTCTTCTTCAAGAAGAGGCATAGCAGAATGGTACACAAGTGGCAGTAGTGGGGAGTAAAGCATGGGGACATCCAGCAATTTACCTATAGTGGCCCATGCTGAGGCCGTGCAAGTAACAGTGGCTGGTCCTTGTCTCTGACAGGCAGTGGAATATTCAGCACACCATCGATGGGAACCGGAAGTGCGAGCCAATGCTCTGCTGCAACTTGAGGTGAAAATTGCAAAAAACACAGTTGATGGACAGAATGTAGAACAATGTCATACATTCACCCCAGTGTGCTGGGTATACTCAGACGTGAGTCCCAGGCTCTCCACACCACTGGAGTCAAGCTATCCAGGCTGATGAAGGCTGATAGCCAGAAACCGGTCCTTGGATGCTTGATTCCGGTCTGGGAAAGACATGGCTTGGTAGTTCGGACTGGACTGTTCCCATGAGGCACAGGGTCAGAACTGATTTGCATATAGCCAGTGTCTAACCCAGGGTGGTGTGGAGTGCAAAAAAACGATGGATTTAGGCCCAGATCCTTGTACTTGGGTGAATGTATGACATTGTTCTACATTCTGTCCATCAACTGTGTTTTTTGCAATTTTCACCCCGAGTGTGCTGGGTATACTCAGACGTGAGTCCCAGGCTCTCCACACCACTGGAGTCAAGCTATCCAGGCTGATGAAGGCTGATAGCCAGAAACCGGTCCTTGGATGCTTGATTCCGGTCTGGGAAAGACATGGCTTGGTAGTTCGGACTGGACTGTTCCCATGAGGCACAGGGTCAGAGCTGATTTGCATATAGCCAGTGTCTAACCCAGGGTGGTGTGGAGTGCAAAAAAACGATGGATTCAGGCCCAGATCCTTGTACTGGGGTGAACGTATGACATTGTTCTACATTCTGTCCATCAACTGTGTTTTTTGCAATTTGCACCCTGTGGCAACTTGAGGCATATAACTCTGTTAGTGTATCCAGAAATACGCATAATGCTCCTGTGCACTAACATAATACAATTCAAAGTTGGGTATCTCAAACCCCCCTTGCGAGTAGGGCCTAATGAGAACATTCCATTGCAACCGTGGTTGCTTGCCCCCCATATAAATTGCGTCATTTTCGACTTAAGCGTCTTAAAAAAATAGGTCCCCGGGTGGAACGGTATGTTCATAAACAAGTAGAATAACTGGGGGATTACCACCATTTTAATGTCATGGTCGTGCCGTAATTAAGGCGCATCAGTTCGTCTCTGTCTCTCGTTATGCGGATGCCCAGGTATCTCAAGTCCTCTTCACACCATTCCAGCGGGTAATCCAGTGGGAAACGAGTAGTTGTGGCTGTGAGGGGGAAAATACAAGACTTGCCCCAATTTATCTGAACCCCAGAAAGTTTCCACAATACTATAAATTCCCTGAGAATAGGGTTCAAGTTGTGTTGTGGGTCCCGGATATATAACGTGATATTGTCCGCGTAGAGAGATATCAAAATCTGCCTCATATTACATCTAAGTGCCTTATCTCAGTGATGTTGTCTCCGCTTAGCAGCCAGCAGGTCAACAGTTATTGCGAAAAGTAAGGGTGACAAGGGTCAACCTTGTCTGGTACCTCTTCAGATCGGAAACGCCTGAGAGATTTTACCGTTAATAAGCACCTTCACGACTGGTAAACAGTACAATCGCTGTATCCAAGAAAGGAGAAGTGGTGGGAACCCTATACGCGACAACACTCCAAATATATAATCCCACTCTATCGAGTCGAAAGCCTTTGTGGCATCTAAAAAAACAGACGCCAAAGGCAGTTCTGCTGAGACGTTATTGATGATTGTGAGTAATGTTCTTAAATTATGAGACGTCGCCCATCCGGGAGCAAAACGACTAATCGGGCAATATCAAATTTTCCATGAGCAGGCTGACTCGTGTGACGACAAGCTTGGCCAGTATTTTAACGTCACAGTTAAGGAGAGACAGAGGCCTGTAAGAGTCACACTGCTGAAAGGGTTGCCCTGGCTTTAAAAGTGAGGTGATGAGAGCTTCTCCCATGGAGGGAGGAAGATGTCCCGTGTCTAATGCATCCTCATAGACCTCATGTAGTATAGGGGCCATTAAATCTATATTTTGTTTTATAGAATTCAATGGGAATGCCATCTGTCCCCGTGGCCTTCCGAGATTGCATATGGATAATTGCCTCCCTCACCTCATCGAGTTCGAACGGGGCACACAGAAATTCACTCTGCACATCGCTCAACCATCCCAGCGTCACTTCACCCAGATATTGATCTAAGTCTAGTGCGTCCGCTCGTTGCAAATTGTATAATTTAGCATAGTGTGCTGTAAAGGCAATAAGAATATTTTCAGCGTCTCTGTATACCACCCCATCCAGGCCTTCTAGTTCCAGTACATATTTGGAGCATCTTAGTCTTCTAATCGTCTCGGCCAGCACCATAGCGACGAGCCTCCCCGTATTGTCCCCTAAAGCGTGTCTCTCTGCGCGCTGCATCCATATATTCATTCCGTTAGTTTCTCCCTGAATGTCACCCTTGTGGCCCCATCTGCTTGACAGGACAATGTAATCTCCAGTGTTTTGAGTTCTGTCTCCAATTTATGTAACGTATGTACAATGTCCTTACGTATCCCTGACCCCTTCACTATGCAATATCCCCTTAATGTCACCTTAAATGCCTCCCAAATGGTTTCTACGCTGTCAACTGTGTCCTTATTGCGCACAAAGAAATCCTGTACTTCCTCTCGAAGTTCCTCCTGAAATACAGAGTCCAACAAAGCGGTGGCCTGCAACCTCCAACTGCCACGCGGCGGTCCGTAGTCCGCCGCGGACAGAGTAAGTTTAACAGGTGCGTGATCTGAATATGTGCGGGCCAAATGTTGCACCCGCAAGACTGCCGGACAAAGCCCCGCGGAGAGGAACAGATAGTCTAGACGCGCCCAAGATGCTGCATGTGCCGTGAAGTGGGTACCCTCCCTACCATTGGGATGCGCATGTCTCCAAGCGTCTGTCAAACGGTACTCAGTGAGTGCTTTTTAGTATAACCTGTACCTTGGTGTAGTGATGAGGGGCAGCCTGCGATCTATCAACCACTGGGTTGCAGGCTATATTAAAGTCACCACCCCACACGATGTTGTTGAACCCTATGTCAAAGATTTTTGCCCACAATGTAGTATTAAACTGCGGATCGTCTACATTCGGTCCATAGCAACAGGCTAAGGTGACTGAGTCGGACCCCAATCTGCCCCATGCTAGACAATACCGTCCTTGAGAAAAAGTATTGCTGTTTCCCTCGCATAGGAGGAGAAGGAAGAAAATATTCTGTGTTCTGCCCATTTACTGGCAAAGGTATTGCTTCGTTGTGGGTTAAAATGTGTCTCCTGCAACATAGCTATTTGTATCTGATGGCTATCTAGATAGGCCAGTATGTTTCTTTTCTTACATGGATCTCCCAGCCCTCGTATGTTCCATGTAACTATATTTAGTAGGTCAATGGTGGCCTGCACAATAGATCTGTGAAATTACAACACATATGACGCCCTGCCCAGAGGTGTGGGCCAGTGAAATAGCATCTACAATATCCAGTCTCCAACCTCGCTCCGCCCGACCTCTAAGCAAATCACAAAATATCTGAACAAAGTGGTAATTAAAAAAAAGCATGTAAACTGACGACCATGTGCGATCCCCAACTCACCCCCCCAACACCATCCCCACCCACTGAGGCAGCCCCAACTTGCCAGAATAGATTTCCCGCCCCTCCCTCCCCTGCATGAGAAACAACAAAAAGAGAACAGTTAACCATGTTCTCAAGTAACCCACAATTAGTAATAGTGGGGAACACCCTATGGGGGTCGTCTCGGTGGCGACACAGTTACCTCTTACCTCCCGAGTCCAATTGGATCTCATCGCGGGGCTCTAGAGGGTCGAGGGTGCCTGGTTTACAAAGAGAACACACTCACATTTAACAGCTGGGCGTAATATGCAGATAGTGAAGAAAAAAACATGGTTGTCCCGCGCTTATCACATCTTATCATCTAATCCAAGTTGTATTCGTCCAATGATAGATCTGTCACTATGAATCATCCTCTGCTCCTTCTGAGGAAGAGCGTTGCGATGCTGCCTGGCTCCCGCCTCCGTGTTGCGTTCACTTGACATGCTTAAGGAACTCCTCCACCTGCTGTGGTTTGGTAAAGAAGCGCTGCTTCCCCTGGTGGTTGACCCTGAAGCGCGCTGGGTACAGCAAAGCGTAGTCAATCTGGGCCGCTCTCAGCTTATTCTTGACCTCCATGAACTTTCGCCGTTCCTCTTGGGCTATAGGAGTGAAATCCGGATATTTGGGGAGCTTATTCCCCTCGTACGCGAGTTGCTGCTTGCTCTGTGCCACTTGTAACACCAGATCGCGATCCCTCTAATTTAAGAGCTGTGCTATTATTGGCTGTGGTGCTGTACGGGGGGGGGAGGTGTCTCGGTCCCAGGGAGCGATGAGCTCTTTCCACAATAAAGTGCTTGGACAGTGAGTCTTCTCCAATAGCGGATAACAGCAGGTGTTCAACATACTCCTCCATACACCGGAGTGGTACTATACCTGGCAGATATTGGCAGCCATCGGCAACCCCAGAACACTGCCTATCCCTGCTGATGAGGGGTAATACCCCGAAACACTTGTCCAGGGATGGCGAAGACAGCGAAGATAGCAGAAGATCGAAAGATGATGCATCGCGAACACTTTCCTACATTGACCAGAGTCCTTAGGGGCGACACCGCCGGTGTGTGAGTAGTGTGCGACCCCACCCCCATTTGTAACTTTAAAGCTCCCTTGAGCAGCGGGCTGACGAGCCTGGAATCCCGCACCTACACGCCGGAGTGGTACTATACCTGGCAGATATTGGCAGCCATCGGCAACCCCAGAACACTGCCTATCCCTGCTGATGAGGGGTAATACCCCGAAACACGTGTCCAGGGATGGCGAAGACAGCGAAGATAGCAGAAGATCGAAAGATGATGCATCGCGAACACTTTCCTACATTGACCAGAGTCCTTGGGGGCAACACCGCCGGTGTGTGAGTAGTGTGCGACCCCACCCCCATTTGTTACTCCTCCATTCTGCCTGTATTTGTTGATTCTGGAATGCCAATTATGCATATACTATTGCGCCTACTGCGCGCTTCCAAGTCCTCATTCTTGACCGCAACAAGTTTGAGGAGTCTGTCCAAATTCGCAAGTTGCTCCATGGCTCTGTTTGTCATGTCCTCCATATCTGATATGCGTCTCTCAGCCTCCTTCATGCGGTCATCATGGCCCTCCAATTTGTGCACTATGGCGTCCATGCGCGACATCTTGTCGACCTTGTCCACAATAGTGGCAAATCCTTGATGCACTTCTTGTAGGATACTCTGCACCTCAGTTGACTGCTCCGTCTCGTCGCGCTGCATCTCCTCCGTCTTCATCGCGGTCCCCCTGAGGTCCGCGTGCACCTCACCTTGCAGCCTCGAAATTCAGTTTTGGCTGCCTGGTATCTGGCTTGCCAATGATGAACGGTGCCCCCCTACAGCACCGCAGGCACCGCGCAACTGCTCGAGCACTTGATGGAGTTTCACTTGCACTCCCAGTCAATATCTACACAGGATAATTAGACAGTTCAGAGTGGAGCATCCAGGCAAGCCAGTGAAAAGTAGCAACCGCACCCCACAGCTGATTAGGGATCACGCTGGCATGACAGTGTCTCATGGTTCCGCATCAGACATACAGCCACCAGAGGGTCAGCAATGCGTGGCACGACGTTGTAAAGGTAATACACCTTCCTATGATAGAGCGCTTCCACGAAGGAGGGGGGAGGAATGCTCACTTACTCCGCAGGTAGCCGTCCTCGTGAGTCGCTGTGGATTGAGTATGTCCCAGGCGTCGCCCCACAGCTGCTCAGACGGTCAACAATGACACCATTTCACAGTATCAAGCGGTCTTTCTCATGCCTCCGGTGCCGCCCAATGCAGTATATATCCCCAGGCAGCAGTCACCTCTACAGGGGCAAATCTGGATGTCATTTGTGTGCCCCAGCTCCCCCGGGCACTTTTTGGCCATCAAGTCCCAGTGTACACAGCTCTCTGTTATGGGAGCGCCCCCCTGCCAGCATTGCCGTCGCCACCTGCCACCTCGCCTGCAAGTATGCGTCGTCTCCCGGGGGAGTCTGCGGTACAGCGCTTCACCTCAGTGCAGCGAGGAAGGCAGGGGAAGAGAGGCCCCGAGCAGTCCACTAATTATCGCAGGCCCAATGCGATAGCTCGAGTGGGGGCGCTATGTACAGTGATCGCTGCAGGGGGTTCCGCCTTGGAGGGCTGCCAACGAGCCAGCACGGCAAGCTCACAGTACACAACCTTTCTCAGGTGCCCAGGACTCGTAAATATCGCTGCAGCGGTTTTAATGGCATGCAGGCTACAAGCGGTCCGGAGCCCAAGCCCGCTCTCACCGTAGCGCTGCACGCTGTCGAGCCGCCAATCGGATGGTCTTCTCTGCGGCCTTTAATGCGGTCGGGTCCTGAGGCCCAGCCTCCTCGTGGTCAGCCACGGTCTCTCATAGCTGCCGGTGCCGCCGCCTCACTTCCCGGCAGCTCCACGCCTCCTCCCGCTCAATTTTTGTCAAGGCGCGGTGAGAGCGGTTAAGCTCCATTGCATCCGAGCCCCACACCGGAGCAGCCTCAGGTCGCCAGGTTGAATGGGGCAGCAAAAAATCGCCACAGCACGATGTGATAGAAGGATAAATGCTGGATCGATGAACCAGGCTGCAGGAGCCTCACGTAAGTGCGGCAATGCTGCTCATGCGCCACCCCTTTTTGTCAAAATTGTCCCTAAACCCCAGAAACAAAAAAAAAATAGGTATTCAAAACTAGGTGATGGTATTCACTGGCAGATTACAGTTAACAAACAGACGTGGTATACCCTCTTGGGGGTGGCCAGAGTCCCAGTAACAACCCTGATGAACGAGGTGGCCAGAAGTCACAGTAGTTACTCGCTACTTGAGGCATTTGTGGTTAGGGCATTGAGCTTCCCGGCGAGAGGAGTGGCCATAGAGCTCTGGGTCAGGAGTAACATACTTTAAGTGCTTTGGTATATGGAGCGCCACAGACCACAACCCCCTCGATCTACCAGTTTACCTGAATCTTCATGGCATAATCATCCCACATGGCTCACTCTCCCCCAGATGACCTCAAGTCCACCATGTGGGATACATGTCCATCAGTGGGTTAACTATGATGCTCATGACCTTAACTCCTCAATTGTTCTCAATGTCTGAGTCAGCTTCCTGTTGTTGTAGACAGCACTAGGGACGTTTTCTGTTGCAGTCCATTGCTGCTTTAGGCTTGGAGAAGATTGTTGCAGGCCTATGGTGTTCAATTCGCAGACGTGCTGGATAAAGCATAGTCTTACAAATTTCCTCTTTTTTAAATTTCCATTTAATTGCTAGGAATTCTTTGTGGACTGCCTGTACTGATGCTGTAAAGTCCGACTAGAAAGTCACACAGTTCCCCTGATGGGTGATCTCTTTCATCTCATGTGACAGCCTAAGCATGGTGTTGGGGTCCCGATAGTTGAGCAAAATGCCCATGATGTTGTGCGGAGAAGCCCCCTGGATTGGCCTTGGCGCCAAGGAATGGTGCACCCTGTCCACCACCATTAAGTGTGATAGGTTGTCTGAGCTAAAAATGTATTTTCGCATGGTTTCCACATACATTACCATCTTGCCTACATTTGGTTGATTCCAGAATGCCTGTAATGCATAAGTTGTTGCACGCCAATTGCAGTGGTGGCTAACAAACCAGGATTGGGTCAATGGCAGATTCTTCTCTCTTCCCCCACCAGAGTTCACAGTGGTGATCGATGCATCACTGCTGGGGTGGGGTGGCTACATGGGAGAGGTGGAGATCAGAGGCCTCTGGTCTCCGGCGTAGTCCGGGCTCTACATCAACCTTCTGGGGCTTCAGGCGATTCGTCTTGTACTAAAGGTATTCCTTCCCTTTGTCCAGGGAAGAGTAGTGCAGGTGTTCATGACACCACCACCATGTGGTACTGCATCAAACTGGGTGGGGTGGAGTCGTGGGACCCTATGTCAAAGTGCTCTCCGCCTTTGGACATGGCTGGAACATCAGCGCATATCTCTGACGAACTCAGAAGCAGGTGCATGATGGATCACGAACGGCATTTTCACTCTGAGGTGGTGCAAGGTCTCTTTCAGCAGTGGGGAGAGCCTTGGTTAGAGCTATTTGCCACCGAAGAGAACGCGCAATGTCAGCAATTCTGATAGTTCGAATTTCCAGGATGGCACTCGCTAGGCAACGCTTTTCGTCGCAAGTGGAGTTTAGGTCTTCTATACGCCTTTCCGCCTATTCCACTTCTGCCTAGAGTGCTGAAGAAGATCAAGCACGACCGGGCCCAAGTTTTTCCTGTGGCTCCGGATTAGGTACAAAGAGTCTGGTATCCCAAGCTATTACACATGGCCTTTGATTCTCCGATCAGACTGCCTCTTCGGGAAGATCTTCTGTCGCAGCAGCAGGGGTTGGTCCTCCACCCGAACCTGTCCGGACTCCACCTCCTTGCGTGGAGATTGAGCGGCAACAGTTGACAGCTTTCGACCTTTCTCCTGAAGTCTGTAATGTTATCTTTGCAGCCAGGCGTCCCTCCACCAAAATGGTATACGCGTGTAGATAGAAAAACTTTCTGGCATGGTGCGCAACAAAGGCTATGGATCCCCTTTCAGAGATTCTCCTCTTCATTCGGTCTTTGGCCCAGCAGGGCTCTGCTCTCGGCACTCTCAAAGGCTATCCTTTGGACATTTTGGCCTTCCTTTGGCTACTTGACCAGCCTTCTCTTTTCAAGTCCCCTGTTGTAAATCACTTATTTGAGGGCATTACTCACTTGTTTCCTAGAACCCCTTTCATATTGCCCCAGTGGGACTTGAATCTGGTTGTCATCTATCTTATGTGCGCTCCCTTTGAGCCACTACAAAACTATCCTCTCAGACTTCTCACTCTTAGGACTGCCTTTCTAGTTGCCATCACCTCTGCACGCAGGGTGAGTGAGCTTCCAGCCCTTTCTTCTAAACCTCCTTTCCTTGCTGTTCATCTGGACAAAGTTGTCCTCCGCACTAGGCCTTTTTTTCTTCCCAAAGTGGTTACCTCTTTCCGCGTAGGACAGACCATCACTTTGCCCACTTTCTTCCCGCCCCACATCTTTCTAAAGAGGAGGAGAGGCTCCACCGTCTGGATCCAAAACGTGCGCTTTCTTTTTCTCTGGATCGCACAAAATCATTCCGGGTGGATGACCAGCTCTTTGTTGGCTATGTGGACGCCAAGAAAGGTCGAGCCGTGCAAAAATGGACCATCTCCCGATGGGTCCTCCTTTGGATCAAAATCTGCTACTCCTTAGTGAAAAAGGAACCTCCAGGGGGGCTGCGCTCCCATTTCACCAGTACGCTACACAAAAGGGGGTGGTGATGGACGGAGCATCTGAACATGACATGGCCATATGCAAATCAGTCTGACCCTGTGCCTCATGGGAACAGTCCAGCCCGAACTGCCAAGCCATGCCTTCCCTGGACCGGAAACAAGCTTCCTAGGACCGGTTTCTGGCATTTCAGCCGTCTTCAGCCGGGCTTGCTTGAATCCAGTGGCAAAGTGAGCAAGGGACTCGCGTCTGAGCATACCCTGCCAATTTATGGCGAACAAAGCGGTACAAAAAGGGGGTGGTGATGGATGGAGCATCTGAACCAATCAAACACTCACACCCAGTCAAAAGATCTGAGTTTAATCCATCACCGTTCTTTAGCCCACTCTGCCACCCCAGTTCAGACATGGCCATTTGCAAATCAGTCTGACCCTTTGCCTCATGGGAACAGTCCAGCCCGAACTGCCAAGCCATGCCTTCCCTGGACCGGAAACAAGCTTCCTAGGACCGGTTTCTGGCATTTCAGACGTCTTCAGCCAGGCTTGCTTGAATCCAGTGGCAAAGTGAGCAAGGGACTCTCGTCTGAGCATACCCTGCCAACTTATGGCGAACAAAGTGGTACAAAAGGGGGTGGTGATGGAGGGAGCATCTGAACCTATCAAACGTCTTCAGCCAGGCTTGCTTGAATCAGACTGATTTGCATATGGCCATGTCTGAACTGGGGTGGCAGAGTGTGCTAAAGAACGGTGATGGATTAAACCCAGATCTGTTGACTGGGTGTGAGTGTTTCATTGGTTCTGATGCTCCGTCCATCACCACCCCCTTTTGTACTGCTTCATTCCACCAGTGCGACAGCAGCCACTATTGCTTTGAGACGTGGAGTTCCCCTTCATGACATCTGCCAGGCAGCTACCTGGCCTTCATTGCACACGTTTACCAAACACTACTGCCTGGACAGCCAAGTTCGGAGAGACTGCTTCTTTGGCTGTTCAGTTCTCCAGAACTTTATGGTGTGAACTTGCTTTGCAGACCCACCTCCTGTGTTGGTATTGCTGGGGTATCTATTCTAAGGTGAGGAATCCAGAACGGTCTATTTCACATGAACAAGTTACTTACCTTCGGTAACAATATATCTGTAAGAGACATAGATTAGTTATGGATTCTTCACCACCCCACCCATCCTCCCTGTTCTGCGAACTGACTTCTAGGGTAAGGGGCTCCCTTTCAGGGCCCTAGTTTTGGGCACTAGTGGTCAGTGTTTTGCATGGCTCTGCGCTTCTGGTGTGGAATGTTGTGTAAAGAACTGACGTCAGCTCGCGAGTAGATACCGCAATGTCGTTCCAGCGACCGCAATGGCGAATGCGACCGACGCCACCTATCGACGTGCAGGGTGTAATGCTGAGGAAAAAATTCTCTGGATCCAGTCTGACGCCTGGGGGTAAGTTGAGGAATCCATAACTAATCTGTCACTTGCAGATATATCGTTACTGAAGGTAAGTTACTTGTTCTTTATTGCAATGATCTTTCTGGTTGCTTCTGTCAAATTACAGATTCCTGATCCAATCTTGCCTGCCTCCGCTTTCTGAGGAATGTTAATGCGTTTATCTAATAAAGGTTACTTGTTAGTTTTTATACACTGCAGAGTTTTTATATTTTGTTGACCTCGTCCCCTGCAGCTGCCAAGAACAAAGGATGGGGAACTGAGGTCGGTGAGCCAGGGTGACGCATTGGATGATTCTATGATGTCATGTTTGGTTGTCAACCGAGACAAGATTTTGTTGTGGCCCCACCTTTTGGCGCAAGAGAGCTATTGCAAAACTTCCAGGTCCATTCTGAAAATTCAACTAGGAATGATTCTGTACGTAGAATATCCACAATAAAGAACATTGCAAAACGGAAGTAACTGGTTTGTCTGTTTAGTACAGATAAAGCGGATTGCTAATTTAATCAAAAAGCATTCAAAGCTGTGAAAGAACCAGTACTGTTGAAGTACAGGTGACAAATTAATTTCCTGTAACTAGTTCACCAGAGTTTGTATCTTTGGTAGATTAAAAACAAAGGCGAGCCCCATTTTCATGGAGACTTGCATATTTCTAAATGCTTAATGTATGACATGTCAGCCCTTTAATCTGTTAGAAGTAAACTGGAATAGTAACTGAGTCGAATTATGGGCCTTCTTGGCTGGCATTACTCAGCTCCTTTAGGGACTTTGACTAACACGGGTTACGTCTGTGGCTTTGTGTTGGAATGTGGGTTATTAGTAGTGGCAAATATGCACCTGCTATTGACAATAAGGCCACTAACACAGTCTAGGGCTCATAATAGGTAAAATTATTCCCATGCTCAACCCTTGGTAGCTTGGCTACGAGCAGGCAGCCTTAACTTCAGAGATGGGGATGTAAATCATTTAAAAACACCAATTCAGTAAATAATTTAGACACAACACGCAACAAATATCCAACAACGATTTTTAGAAAAATAGGAGATAATTTTATCTTTAAAATTACACCAAAACACAAGAAATCCAATGTAGGAAACTATGAATAAAAAAAAAAAGATTTAGCACTATATAGCACATAAATCATATAGCGCCTATTGGGACATATAGTCACGCTAGACCGGAACAAAGTCAAGGTTTCAAGCCGATAGAGCCCTGCACAAGTACCCCTTGCGGTAGGTCTCGGTCAAAGTTTTTACCTTCTGACTTAGAAACTTTTCTGGAGCTTTTCTTCCTGGGGTCCCTCGAAACTCTCAGTGAGTGTTCACCTGCTTGCCTTGCAACGAGTTCCCGGGCCAAACCTATGGAAGTCAGACCTTCGGAGCTTTCCATTGAGATGAACCAGAGATCCAGACCGGTTCGCAGTTGAAGGTGGGCGGCTTGACTTTTGCGGTTGGTCCCGGTCATTTTTTCTGCATTCAGACTTTTTTTTACGTAGCTTTTTCTCCCGGGGCTCCTCAATGCTGCTTTTCTGTGAGGCCGATTTCTGTGAGGGTTTGCTGCTTGGGTTTCGACCAACTCCTGCTCAAACTCTGGGACTATGTCCTCCAGAGATTTTCAGCGGGACTAACCTGGAGGGGTTGCCGGTTCGCGGTTGTGGGTCCCCCAGCTTGGCTGGCCAGTTTGTCGGTCCACTTATGGAGCCTTTTTTTAAAGTTGCTCCAAAGATCTCCAAACTTCTGGAACTTATTCCTGAAGTTCCTTTGAGGGTTCCAAAGTGTCCAAAACCTAATCCAAGGGTCTGGAAGCTCCAAGATGGTCCTTGAAAGTTTGGGACTTTAATTCCCATAATCCAGTTGGACAAACCCCTTACAAATCCACTGGTAATACTCCAGGCTGGGGAGTTTTGATGGTGATTGTCCAGGTGAGCTGTGTTAACCTGCAGCTTGCAGGTAGTCCACTCTTTAGTCCTTTTGATGCATGTTTGATCCACAGGGCTGTAGTTCCACATTGTGCAACAGGAGCAGCCTGAGTGCAGGGCCTGGTTGGTTCAAATCAAACTTCCAGCAGCCAATCTGAGAGGCTCTGCCCCTCAGATACTTATTCAGTGTTCTCAGGGGATCATATAGGAGGGCACTCCTGTCCAGTGAGGTGGAGGACAACACCCCAGAACATGACCATTTCCTCCAAAGTCCGGCACAGTGATCTTCCAGAATGCACTATCTCTCTCAAATTCAATACAGCTGAAGACTCAGCTGAGAGGCAAAAGTTGGCTAAACCAACTGCCAGGATGGCTCATCTCCATAGACTCTCTTCCCCTGGCATCTGCACATTCCTTCCTTAAGCCTGCAAAGTGGCTGGGTTCAGAGGATAGGCGCGTAAACATAACTGGTTTCTTCTATCAGTCTCCTCCTCCTTTTGAAGATCATTGCTTACGACCCCTCCCCTTGCTCTGGCATTCCTATGCAGCAGAACCCTCTCCTTCCATAATGGTTCCTTCACCTGAAGAACTACTGATCACCTCATTAAAGCAGTCTGGCCAATCCACTGAATGCAGCCGGGCTGGAGAAACCTAAGTGTGCATGTGTGTTTTGTTCGGCCTGAGACGGCCGGCCAAACACACATGAGCACTTAGGTAGTGCACAAGCACTCCTCCTCCACCTGCCCATGCCTGCCCCTTTGTCCACAAGCGGCAAACAAAAAATAAAACAATGCTAGAACATAGTTTTATTTTTGTTTGCTGGCTCTGTGCCAGGCAGTGGGGCGACTTTCCTCGGCCACGGCTTAGGAGCCGCCACAGTCTAGGATGGGTCTGAATTTGGTCTTTGGACCCTTCGTTTTAACCCAAAAATAAACGTAATAAATTCCCTTTCCTCTTTGGTAAAGAGGTACAGGCTCCATCATTTGCTTTTGCAGGAGAACGTTTACTTATCGTTGAAGTATTGCTAGATGTTGATTGGATGTTTTTGGTGGCATTGCTGGTGGGGGATAGATAAATCTGCGACAGTAACCATTCCGTACAATATTTAGTATACATGTGTCTTTTGTGATGAAAATGGTAATTATAAATGCTCCCCCATTCCCCCCGCCCCCAGGGTGGGTAACGGAAGAACGTGTCATTGTTTAGTCATTGTTTATTTCCTACATGCCGGAGCTGATTGGTGACCACCTCTCCCTTGTTGCTTTAGCTGTTGTTGGAAAGGCCTTTGCTGATGTTTGAGCCACTTAGTGGGTTGACCCTTTCAGGATAATGACAGCGTTCATAAGGTCATTACATATTTTTCTTTTGTTCATTACATTTCTTCATACCAAAAGCGTTTAAGGTCTCCCTCTGTTTTTATCCAAGCCATCTACAAATAAAGTTGTACCAGAGAAAGGTAGATTGAAAATTCTCGGCTAAGAGCTGTCAATCAAAACCAAGAGTGTTGTCTTAAGGCTTGTGTGGCAATAACCATGTGGTACTTTTAAAGATGAGTCAACAGCAGCACAAATCACTTGGTTAGACACCATTATGCCCTCTTTCAGGATTTCACTGAAAGCTTCTCTTCAGTCTCTGGGCAGATCGTCCACGAATTGTTGAAGGGAGTCCCATAAAGGTCTGACATATCTACCTAGGAAGGCAGTCACACTTGTCAATTTCATAAATATAGTTGCTGTACAAAAAATATTACTCCACATAGAGTAAAGTTTACTACTGGGCCTGTAGATAAAGGATTAGTAGTGTGGGTATATTTATTTTTTTAGGCTAGTAGCATCCCCAAATCAAGAGAAGGATCTGAATATAGGGATAATGGGTCTTGTTAAGAAAGTGTCTTTTTTCTGTAGCCTGGATGGGGCAGCTTTGGCTGAAGCAGGTAGCTAAAATAGATGTGTAGCCAGTTCTTATAATTCTGGAACCATTTGCAGGAATGGTCTTGAGGAATGTTGAAGAATTTCAAAAATCACCTATGTCGGTGAAACGAGGGGAGATCTCTGTGTGTTTGAGGATGTTGTTGGAGTATAGGAACGCGTCCTGGACCTGTCTACATAGAGATTATTACCTTGAAGAAAAGGCTTGTCTAAAATATCATGTGTAACTTCTTGTTCTGTGACGAGATCTGTACCTTGGTGGCGGAGACTTAAACCGCCTTGGTTTTACAGGTGAGCTTGCTGGAGAGTAAGCTCCCGAAGGCACAGCAGTCTGAGGAGCAGGAGGAGGCGCGTGAGCGAAGTGGAGGTTTTGTTGGAGGAAGTGGATGTTGAGATTGTGAACATTGTTTAGAATTATGGTGTTTTGGAGATTCTGGAATGACTGCCAGTGATGATGGAGAATATGCTCTTGGGTATTCTGAATCCAAAGTCGTCTGACATTTTTTAGCTTTCATTTTTCTGATCCAGTACGAAGCTTTGGAGATGGAAAATGTATATTCTGTGTGCCTCGACACCAAATTGGCTCCTAACGTTGAATGGCTTCTTTGTTTCGAATTTATTGATGTTGATTTTCTGTCTCCACGTTAAATGCCACTTCCTCTTTGACATTGACTCAGTCCTCGATGGTGAGCAGGTTGTTACTGTACTTTGCGTTGATGATTACGTTCCCGACATGAAACGGGAATGTCATTTTATTCCAGGATTGCTCCTCCTTTTGTATCTCACTCTTGTGCAATCCTCAGAGGGTGGAGGCAGAGCCCCGGTAGAGGACCGACCCGCTCCTCGCTCAAATGACGTCCCAACTTCAAATAGCGCCTTGTGCTGTCTGCGCAATTAGTCTCTTTCATGAACGCGACTCTTCTCCCTGTCCTTCAGGGTACACCTGAAAAAGGTCTTGCAGTGTTGACATTTGACTGGAATGTGATTGCCAGGAAGCCAAAGTATACACAGATCATTGCGATCTGATTATGACTTTTTTCTGCCACAGGTACGACACTTGGCAAATAAAAATGGCATTTTATTTGCTTTTGAGATCAGATCCACTGAGCTATATGGACTTCTGTTCTGGTATGCCCTTTTTGCCTACTCAGGGGCTACCTTTTACCAAATGTAGTTAAAAGAAGTCTTAAAATATCACCTTCTTACACTTGAGAGCCACCATAAGACTATCCTTTCCCATCCTCCCCACTCATTTCTAGCACCCTCCCCCAAGAAAAATATGTCCTTGACTATGATTCAGTGATTATTAAATATGTTAATTAAATGTAAATGTATGTGATAATTGCTCATACTGTACTTTATGAATCTGCTGTTCCATTCAAACATTACATTCCAACTTCATGCAACGACCCAATAGCGATTCAGCTCAATGTGTGACACATAACAGCAGGGCCACATAAATTAATCAAAATCTAATCTTCTAGTCATTTTAAAAATTAGACTTCATACTTGTTCCCCAATAATTACAATAGTCCTCGTAATTTTCAAAGAATGTAACCTTTAAGTTTGAGTTAGAAGTTACTGGAAATCAATGCACTAAGGCAAAACTGTTTCAAACTGCATTAAAAATTATAACACAAAAAAAATGCAAAGATCAAATTAGTGCTTTTGGTGATGCACTGATCTTGTATGATGCTTGCAATATGCCTTCCTTTGTGGGTATTCATGTATTCTGAAATATGTGTTTATTTGTGCTAGGTTGAATATGTGATAAAATGTGACATGTCAGCTCTTCAAAAGATTCTGTACCGCCACATGCAAGCCAAGGGCATCCTTCTAACAGATGGCTCAGAGAAAGACAAGAAGGTAAGTGAATGGTGTTCCGTTTATGGATTTCCAATAAGTGCATTGTAACATAAATAATGCATTTACTTGTTTTGGCAATATTTTAAAATAAGAGCTATATTGTTTTTGAGCTAGTGCACTGTTGTCCAACATTCTTTTCTGTTTTTGAAGTTGCAATTTTTTAACTGGATAAAGACAGTTGGCATACTAGGTAAATGTCTGGAAAGATAATCTGGTTTTAGTGAACTGCTCAATAAAATAAAAGCTGTACAGGTCACATATCTCAACCACCTGTTCTTTGGTGTCCTGTCATGGGAGACGGAGAAATGAGCGAGATGGACATTTTTGGAGACTAAAGTAAAGTTACTTTATTCAGCAAAAATGTCCATCTCAATCAGTCCTCTTACTTCCATGCCTTATCCCTGGTATATTGGGAAGAAAAACAAGGGAACCCAACTCGCACGGAGCCTGGGTGTAACGTTTTAAGAAAACTACAATGGCTCCTGTGGCTAATTATATACTTGATACAATATGATTTAAGCTCAATGGCAATCTTAGGGTGGTATGTGGGATGTATAGGAAGGAAGCTATATATACACATGGAGAGTGTGTCAATTTATATCTTTTATGCAAGTATTCAAACATAAGTTTTTACATTTTATACAATATCAACAGCATTAAATTCATATACATAATCACATCGTACGAGTGTGTCCCAAGTGAGTAAGAGAGAGAACCTATTCTACTAAGCTGTAAAATGTAATAGTGTATTGAAAAGGGAGGTTTCTGGTTTACATTTGTTTGCAAAGGACGGTGACCCAATTGTTGTTTGTCAATGGTATCAAACACAGTAGTTAGAAGTATAGGCAACTATTGCAGAGGGTCTGCCTCTTTATGGTTGTCGACGACGTTTCCACCCGTATTAGGATGTCGGGTCTCTTCAGGACTGGTCAATGTGGGGACACCTTGGATGGGCTGGCGTTGCTAGGAATTGATCAACCGTTGTATCGTGAAGAGGAGTGAGAAATAAATAATTAACAAAAACTCACAGGGATCCCGTCCTGGACCCCTGATGAGGGTGAAGTAGGCAGCTAACCACGAGTCTGTATAATTGGGAATCTTATTAATCAATAGCGGTTTCAGGAGAGGCACAGTACTATTCTGTTGCACACGAGGGCGCTCTTGGTATACAATTGGATCGGGGATTCTTCTCAATGATAAAGGTTCATTTGGATAGACGTTGTACGCTTGATTCGGCGTGGATAATAGCGTCTTGGGTTTCTTCAATGTGTCCTCTCCTGTCGGTGCGATGACCTCGCACCGACAGGAGAGGATTCCTTACCTTAGAATATCCCCAGGCGTCAGACAGGATCCGGAAACTTTTGCGTAGCAGTACCCTTGCGCGTCGGTAGGCATAGTCTGCGGCTCCGCGTCTGTCGTTGGCGCAGGGATGACGTCGCCGGAGTACTTAGACGCCGCCCTCATGCGCTGACGTTAGTTCTTCTTTTTTCCGTGCCAGCAAGCACCGATCCGGAAAAAGTGGTACCCTTAGTCCATTTTTGACTAAAGTTTTTCGATAATTTTTTAACTTTCTTCGAAGTCGAACGACTCCAACGGTGCCGGTAGGGATGCCCAGGTTCAAACCCTGCGTCGACTGCAGCCGACTGATGTCTGTTCCCGACCCCCATCGCCGGTGTCTACATTGCCTGGGGCCCGACCACGATGACAAGTCGCGCCCCAACTGCCGGGCCTTGACGTCGAAGGCTAGACAGGAGCGGTCCCGCAAGCGCCTCGAGCTCCGGCAGTCGTCCCGCGCCGTTCGAGGTCCCGGTCGGAAAGAGGTCGAGGGACCGGTCGCGTGCCGGAGTCATCACAGCTCGGAGAGTCGTCACCACTCCTCGGGCTCCAAGTCCTCAGGTAAGAGGCACAAGAAGTCGAAGAAGCAACATCGCTCTTCTGACTCCCCCCGACACTCGCGTGACGTGGCCTGCGATTCGGGCGACACCGCCCAAGCGGCTCCGCCGGAGCCGCTGGCGTGGCGGCCTGCTCCATACCCGCCGGTCCCTGGTCAGAACGTGACACCGTAAGAGATCGATGCCTTTCTCACGGCCATGAGGTCGCTCACTCCTCCGTTAGGCTCCGCGGCACCTTCAGGCCCGCGGTCCCAACTGGGAGCCCAAGCGAGCCAGGTGGTTCGGCCCCGGCGACTTCAGTCCTGATGCCGCAGGGCCCCGCTGGATCCGGATCCCGGGCGTCGCCGGCCGACCTTACGACCTCGCGGGCGCCGGCCCCTAGGGTGTCGCCCCCGACGTCGTCCCCAGTCCCCGCCTCGACCCGGTTCCGACGCCGGAGCGGCGCCGCTCGACGCCACATTCAACGTCAAGAGAAGACTTTTTCTTCTATGATCCAGCCCATCATTTGAACCTGAGTACCAGGAGATGGGTGGGGAGGTGGATTGGGAGTGGTCTGAGGACCTTCTGGCACGTGAGTGCCAGTCTTATCAGGACTGGGCAGGTGAGCTAGGGGATGCCAGTGGTTTGGACACTTTGCCATACATTGGTTTTTTCTCCCCTCCTACCGTGGCTACGGAGGAGGTGGCAGCCTATAGTGTGGTGGTGACACGGGCGGCCAAGGCCTTATCCCTTTAACTCCCCGTCGCAGCCGTGAGGACTAACCTCCTCACTGAGGTCCTTAAACCGCAAGCAAGCTCTTCGGAGTCTCTGTTGCCGTATAATGAGGCCTTGTCTGACGTTCTTCTGGGCACTTGGTCCAGGCCCGCTACAGGTCCCCCTGTAGATAGGAACGTGGCCAGACTCCACCGCCCGGCTCGGGGCGACCCTTGCTTCCTGTCCACCCACCCCACTCCAGAGAGCCTGGTCATACAGGCCTCTAACTCCCAGAAAGCATTCCCGACGGCTCCCCCCGATCGGGAATCCATTAGGTACGAACAGTATGGTAAAAAGATTTTCTCCTCACTGAGTTTGGGGTTGTGGTCAGTTAACACAGGGTGCCTCTTGGGCCGTTATATCCACTCTCTGAGGGACACGGTGGCAGACGGCTGCCACAATGTCTGGAGGAGGCCCGGACTAACCTCGCCCAAGCCCTTGCGGAGGGTCGAGATACGGCACGGTATTCCATCCGGTGTGGACTGGATACAACGGACTCGCTAGGCAGAGCGATGGCAACGACGGTGGCGATTCGTCGCCACGCCTGGCTGAGGTCCGCCAACTTTTCGGCTGATGTCCAAAACACTCTTATGGACATGCTGTTTGATGGCCGTCGCCTCTTTGGTGACAAGGCAGACAGTGGGGCCACATGGGAGAGGCGGAGATCAGAGGCCTCTGGTCTCCGGCGGAGTCTCGGCTCCACATCAACCTTCTGGAGCTGCGGGCGATCCGGCTTGCACTGAAGGCACTGTCCGGGGGAGTGTAGTGCAGGTGTTCACGGACAACACCACCGCCATGTGGTACTGCAACAAACAGGGCAGGGTGGGGTCGTGGACCCTATGCCAGGAGGCTCTGCGCCTCTGGCAGAGGCTGGAACATCAGGGCGTGACCCTGGTGGTTCAACACCTGGCAGGTTACCTGAACAAAAGAGCGGACAAACTCTTCCTCCGGTGCATGATGGATCACGAATGGCGTCTGAACTCGGACGTGGCGCAAGGCCTCTTTTAGCAGTGGGGAGAGCCTTGGTTAGATCTATTTGACACAGAAGAGATTGCGCAATGTCATCAGTTCTGCGCGTTGGAATTTCCAATGCGGCACTCGCTCGGTGACGCTTTTCGACGAGAGTGGAGCTGCGGTCTGTTGTTCGCCTTTCCCCCTATGCCAATTCTGCCCAGAGTGCTGAAGAAGATCAGGCGCGACCGGGCCCAAGTCATCCTTGTGGCTCCGGACTGGGCACGAAGATACTGGTATCCCGAGCTACTCAGCATGTCTGTCGATCCCCCGATTCGTCTGCCTCTTCAGGAGGACCTTCTGTCGCAGCAGTAAGGGACGGTCCTCCACCCGAACCTGTCCAGTCTCCACTTACATGCGTGGAGATTGAGCGGCGGCAGTTGAGGCCATTTGACTTGCCTCCTGAAATCTGTAATGTGATTCTGGCAGCCAGGCGTCCCTCCACAAAATCGGTATACACCTGCAGGTGGAACAAATTTGTGGCATGGTGCACAGCAAAAGCTGTGGCTCCCCTTTCTGCCCCTCTTTCAGAGGTTCTCCTCTTTCTTCTTTCTCTTGCGCAGTAGGGCTCTGCTCTGGGCACTCTGAAGGGCTACCTCTCTGCCATTTCCGCCTTCTTAAGGCTCCCTGATCAGCCCTCTTTGTTCAAGTCCCCAGTTGTAAATATGTTTTTGAAGGGCATCACTCATATGTTCCCTCCTGTTCCTTTCGTGATGCCTCAGTGGGACTTGAACCTTGTTCTGACTTATCTGATGTGCGCTCCCTTCGAGCCACTTCATAACTGTCCTCTTCGTCTCCTTACTCTTAAGACTGCATTCCTGGTTGCCATCACCTCTGCCCGGAGAGTGAGTGAGTTCCAGGCTCTTTCTTCTAAACCTCCTTTCCTTTCTGTCCATCTGGACAAAGTTGTGTTGTGGACGCGACCCTCTTTCCTGCCCAAGGTAGTCACAGCCTTCCAGATCGGGCATTCCATCACCTTGCCCACCTTCCTTCCACCTCCGCATCCCTCGAAAGAGGAAGAGAGGCTCCACCATCTGGACCCAAAACGTGTGTTCTCATTCTATCTGGATCGCACGCACCAGTTCCGGGTGGATTATCAACTCTTTGTTGGTTACGTTGGCGCTAAGAAGGGTCGGGCGATGCACAAGCGATCCATTGCTAGATGGGTCGTCTTGTGCATCAAGGCTTGTTACTCTCTGTCTAGAAAAGAGCCTCCTGTGGGGTTACGGGCCCATTCCACTCGGGGCACGGCGGCTAATACTGCCCTGTGTCGGGGAGTCCCCTTGCAGGATATCTGTCAGACAGCTACGTGGGGCTCGCTGCACACGTTCGCAAGACACTACTGCCTGGACAGCCAAGTCCGGAGAGATGGCTTTTTCGGCCGTTCCGTTCTCCAGGACTTTCTGGTGTGATCATTGGTTCGCAGACCCACCACCACCACCGGGGTTGGTATTGCTCGGGTATCTATTCTAAGGTAAGGAATCTAATACGGACCTGTTTCTTTCAGATGCACAAGTTACTTACCTTCGGTAACGATATATCTGTAAGAAACAGTAGTTAGTATTAGATTCCTTACCGCCCCGCCCATCCTCTCTGTTCTGCGAACCGATATCTAGGGTTAAGGTCATCCCCTTTCAGGGCCCTAGTTTCATGGCACCAGTGTTGCTTTTTATCATGGCTCTGCGTTTCTGCCGCAGAAAAGCTCTGTATAAGAACTGACGTCAGCGCGCGAGGGCTGCGTCTAAGTACTCCGGTCACGTCATTCCGGCGCCAACGATGCCGACGACTGACGCGGAGCCGCAGACACCGCCTACTGACTGCCAAGGGTACTGCTACGCATAAGTTTCCGGATCCAGTCTTACGCCTGGGGATATTCTAAGGTAAGGAATCTAATACTAACTACTTTTTTTTACAGATATATCATTACCGAAGGTAAGTAACTTGTGCATATATATATATATATCATTTGATCAAGGCCTCGTCAGGCCGAAACGTGTCATGGCGGAGTGGTGTTGGGCTGAATAAAATAACACGCACCATCATTGGGTACTGTGTATGTATATATATATATATATATATATATATATATATCAAGTCACTTTCTCCTCCGTTACGAGTAGAACACAAGGGACACAGCGAGACTTCAGCAGTTGTTTATTGGAAACAAAGGCATGACCGGTTTCGGCAGATTGCCTTTCTCAAATGCCACAGTCCGTTGAGAAATGCGAACACCCACTCGAAAGTTCTTAAGTGCAGGCTCCTCCTTCCAAGTGGCAAGTGGGCTCACCTGCGCTGGACTACTCATTGCTTGCATCAATCCCAGGGACTACCAGTCCCATAATTCAGCGTGCTGGAAGTCCAGTGCAGTGTGGTGGGGTATCGCAAAAAGTTTTAAAAAATATATATATATATATATATTTATTACCTATTGGTGGTCGCCAGTAGGTAGATATAGTTAGGACCTAGTTTCCATAGGAAATCCGCAAAATTCTATTTGGAATAACTTTGGCGCCGGTCGACAAATCTACACAAAATTCTCCAATAAAATGGCCTGCTCCGCTCCGTCCCCGAAAGTTTGGGGGTGATACGTGAAGCGGGGACTGAGAAAAAAAGGGGGTCCCAAAACGTGTTTTCCCCATGCAATTTTCCATAGGACCTTTAGCCAGGGCTACAGCCCGAATTGCTGAACGGAATTACACCAAATTTGGCAAAAAGGTAGAGTTCAAGAGCAGTCTTTAGGCTAAACTCTAGAGGGCGTGTTAAGCCAGATGTTATACCATCACATATACCCCTTGAACACCAAGTGAAAGGACACCACACAAGTTGTTATGAAAATAAAAGGATATTTATTTATACCACAACAACCCTGGACTCTTTATGAGGACAGGGTGCTAAGCACAATACAAAACTCTTGAAGAAATACTGAAAGTCGCACAATTTATACAAATGCCCGAGGGGCACGACAAACCATATACTATGGAAGTGGAATGCGAATTACTAGCAGGTGAGTAACTATTCTCAGAGGCTTTAGAACCCCTGGGCCTACAATGCTGAACCCTTAGATTAGAAGCAGGAGGCCTAGGAACTTCGTGTGCAGAGTGGAAACTCTTACGCGCAATGCGGGACAAAGTCTATGGAGGCTAGTAAATGCAAAGTTAGTGTTCTCTGGCGAACCCGACTAGGTAGGTCAAAAACGAAAGTGGATCTAGAAACTTAGGTCCTACGCTGGAGCACCGTGGTACTCGGTTTACCTAGCCCAGGGGCTGCGGCTGCATAGGGTTCAAGTGACGTCGGGAATCCTCGTTGATGAACCAGGAGCCTGAAGTGAAAGTTGCTGGCAGGCGACCAGTGATGATGTTCCGGGCTGATCCAAGGATGGATCAGTGAAGGATACCTGTAAGCAGAGGGGACCGAGTTCTGAATCACTAGCCAGTGATTAGGTGGGCACCAGGATGGCACCGGTCGAGGTCACTCAGCCAGGTGAAGGGGTGACACTGGATTCTGCTGCTGCATGGACCAGGGCGCTGATGTCGACCAGGTTGGAGGTCTGCGAGCTGTCCCACGTCGGATGTCTGCTGCTGGCGATGCTGGATCAGTTGAAGGAGGCAACAAGCCTTGGCTAAGGCAAACCCACGTGGTTACACAAAATGGCGTCTGGAGTGGACCAGGAGGGTCAGAGGAAGTTCCCCTTCAAGAGGAGACAAGGGCTAGTCTAGTGGAGCTAGACCAGCGGTGAAACAAACGTAGGACGTCGTCTGGAGGGTCACTAGCCAACGGGCAAGTGTCCGGACAACGTGGCAAGCAACCCAGGAGCAAAAGGGCCCCACGCAGATCTGGTGGATGCTGGGGGGCTGGACTTCGGTGCTCGTGCTGCTTGGGGTTGGGGCTTCTCTTACCCCAGTGCACCCACTCGAGGGTCCCTCGGCGGTCGTGCTAGATCAGTGTTGTGCAGGTTCTGATGATAGCCGGTTCCTCTGGTCTCGTCGCACCCACAGTTCTCAGCTGTGCTGTAGAGGCAGGTAGAGGTCAGAGATGGCAGGGAGTCCGGGTCTCGTCGTGCTGGTCGGTCTGGTTCCGGAGGAAGGACGTGCAGCAAACCGCAAGATACTTAGTTGGTGCCTGCTGATGCAGGGTGACTACTCCTTAGTCACAAGGGAGAAATCTTGAGAAGAAGTTGAGAGTTCCTTTCGTGGAAAGTAGTTTCAGGATTCAAAGATGATCTAATTTGGAAGGGTCCCCGCTCCTACCTTTATTCTAAAGAAAGGGCTGGCACGCGACTAGGTCCTGCCCATGGGTGGGACCAGGAAGGGGGGTGGTTACACCCCTCTCCCCTGTTCGGTCTTTCCCCAGCTCATGGGCTGGTGTGCCCCTGGAACTGGTTCAAGCCGGCATATGCACAGTGAGCACCGGGGTGCCACTTGCAGTCACCTTCCTCTCAGCCCTGCCTACCTGGGATACACAAAACCCTGTCTGGGATGGTGCTAGCACCGCCCCTGACAGGAAACCCTTTGTCCAAGCTCTCCTCGCTGGAAGGACTCCCAGCAGCAGGAGGTCAGACTTGTGTCTGTGGTGGCAGCATCCATTTTGTGATGCTGAGGCTCGAGTTAACTTTAACCGGGGTTCACAGTTACATACATGTCGTGTCCCTCTAGAAGGGTGGAATGCTAACCCCGTCGCCAGAATTGGCGAGGGGTTAGTATTCCAATTCGTATGACACCTCACTCGACATGTTTTGATAAAGCGATACCAAAGTTGGCAAATAACCGTGAGGATTATAAGGCACTTAAGAGTATATGGTACGCGTTATCATGGAACAGCTATTAGGACTTGGTTCCGCAAGCTGCAGACGGGCTCAGCTCATGCCAGAGCACCATCTCACATAATTCCAAGAACTCTGCCTTCAGGATTGATAAGGCCTGCCATAGGAGTGACTGATAGGAATACATGTGTCCATTTTAGGGTTAGATATAGGAATACTATATCTAAAGCAAAGGGTGATTACACCACCTTGCCCCAGCTGTCGTGCAGCCAGTTGTGTCAGATTTGAATGGCCAGCCAGGGGTGGCATAATACATGCTGCAGCTCCTGGTAGGCCCTGGGTACACCTATGCCCTGGGTACCTAAGGTACACTGTACAGAGACTGATAAGGTGACTCAGTATCCAATTAGATATGTACCTAAGGTACATGGAATCCATTTTACAGAGAGAGCAGTAGGCCTGGGGCCCTGAATAGCAGGGTCCCAGGTCAACTAATTCGGAAAACCAGCAAAACACCAGGCAAAAAGTTGGGGGCAACCATAGTCGGGTATCCACCCTCCTACAAACACTTCAAACCAGGTAGTGTTGGCAGCAATCTTGTGCCTCAGTAGAACCAAGGCACAAGAAAGCAGCCAAAGAAACACGAAAAATACGCAAAGGAGGCAGGGTAGAAACACCCTGACCCCCCTAGTCCTGCTTAGGGGTCCCACAAGGTCCCCGAAGGACCCCCCCAAAAATATAGTGCTCTACATGCACCCCGTGAGAAAAAAAATGTGTGATTTTTTTTTTTAATTGGCCCCCGGGGGTCCAAAAAGTGTGTGTGGGGGGGGGGGCAATACCCCCCACACTGCCCCAGGGACCGCCACCCCCCGGGGCAAAGTAAGTATGATAGCCGGGGGTTCTCGGCCCCCCAAGCCCCGGGGACCGCCACTTCCCGGGGCTGCGTTTAAAATTATTTTTTTTTTAAACCCACCCCTTCCATAGGCTAACATTGACTGGTTTCACTTGGAAATGTTTTTAAGTGTGGAGTTTTGGAACTTTAAAACATTCCTCAAAAATCAGCCGAACTACAAATTCGGATTTACTCACCTGTTATGAGGAGAGACCTCAGTGCTGCATCTTTTAGCCCACTACTGACCCTGAAAAGTAATTATATTTGTAGTTACAGTAACTTGAATTTCCTTCCATATGATATCATTGCCTGCGATATAAAATATATATAAATTAAAAAATATTAAATAAAAAACAATTACAATTTCAATATTTTTTAAAACCTTTTTTTTCCAATTTATATTAAAAATATGTAATGTAATTTAAAAAATAAAATATCTAAAAATAAATAGTTAAAAAAATGTAGTAAATCAGTATAAAAATAAATTAACAATTAATACATTTAAGAATTGTCATAGGTTTCAGGCCTATTATAGTTAGGAATTAGCATTTCAAAAACCTTTGAAATTCCCTGAAAAAACCATAGGTTTCAGGCCTGATATAGTTAGGAATTAGCATTTAAAAAAACCTTAGAAATTCACTGAAAAAACTATAGGTTTTAGGGGTGTTATAGTTAGCTGGACATGTCACTCATACAAAACCATTGAAATTCCTCCGATATAGTTAGTTGTACTAACTATATCTCACGCACCCGTAATCCACTGCTGATGATGTCACATATTACATCATTCATGACCTGGTCAGTGACATCACTGATGACATCATCCATGTGACAATCACATACACCTCTTCATACACTAGTAAAATCTTTCATCACTTATTGTAAAATACAGAGTATCATATTTTAATCCATTGACACAGCAATACAAGTATCTAAAAACCCACTCAGTGATTCCTAGATGTATACACACATCTAATCACTTGCCTGTAGATTCACTCATACATGCTGTCAATGAACAATAGAACACTATCAAAAATACTTATACACCTATATCGACATTACCCACCAGCACACATCCTATTCACTTTTGAAGTCATCCTACTCACTAATGCAAACAATGGATCATACTTACATACTTACTTAGCTACACACTTATACAAACAAACTTCATCTATTCATTTAGATAGTAACGCATGCTTAGTGTATTATAAAATCACTATTACAAGTATACAGTTATCCATATAGTCATTCATACAATCATTGAGTCTGATGTATACTTATTTATATACAACTGACACATACACTGCCTTTTATTTTTCTAGTTTGTTGGACATGTACCATTGAGAAATATATTTGCTCATCACCACACCCATAAAGATATTCACTCACCCAAACAACTGTTAGAACATGTAGTTTTAACTTCATATACCTACTGACTCAACTATTCACACATATTTGGGCAGTCACACCCCCCCACTGAACCACACACACATTCACTCTCCCATACAAATACTCAGTTAAGTAATCAATGACTAATATAGACTTTCACATAGCTAGTAACCAACTGGAGAACCAGTTTACACAACAACTGCCAAAGTGATACAGATATTCACAAAGTTTAGTCACTATTCACTATATTTAGTGAGATACTATAAATTAGTCAAGCAAACCGTGAATTACACTGCTACTAAATCCTCCATCCAAAAATGTATATTTATATATCCACTCATTCTTCAATGCAAATTGCTATATATATATATATAACATATTTAAATAACGAAGCAAACCACATTCACTGGACGATGTCATCAGTAATGTCACTGACCATGTCATGAATGATGTAATATGTGACATCATCAGCAGTGGATTGCGGGTGCACGAGATATAGTTAGTACAACTATGTCGGAGGAATTTCAATGGTTTTGTAATAGTGAAATGTCCAGCTAACTATAACACCCCTCAAAACCTATAGTTTTTTCAGTGAATTTCTAAGATTTTTTAAATGCTAATTCCTAACTATATCAGGCCTGAAACGTATGGTTTTTTCAGTGAATATATATATATATATATATATATAACACATAAATTATGCCTCCAAAACTGCCCATATTTATTCATTGACTTACCTACTCACAATACCGCGCATCACTGAAGTTACAGAATGAGGGACCTTCTGCACTGCTTTAAAGAGCACCAGTGTTTTGTCTGTCTGTTAACAATTCATGCTTGTCATCCTTGCGCCTAGTCATCGGCCCATGATTATACGATTTTACTACTTGCTGTAAAATGTGCTATTTTCTGCTATGTCACCACAAACAGAAGAGTCACTTACAAAAGTATAAAAAGAATGCCTATTTTCACAATGAGCTATGTGATCAAGACTACAGGCTTGTAGTCAACTCGTCATCCTGAAATGCTAAGGCAATAAACCAATTAACACCATCGCTGCTGCAGCAATTCCCCTCCTGTGCTGCATGATCTCTATTCCCATTGTTCATGACTAGCTCAGCTCGTCATCAGCACAGCTCAACCGTGCCTCATGACAAGCTGAGCTCGTCATGAGCATCGAAGGGGCTAATTATATATATATATATATATATATATATATATATATATATATATATATATATATATATATATATATATATATATATATATATATATATACATATATATATATATATATATATATATATATATATTCACTGAATAAAACATAGGTTTCAGAGACGTTGTAGTTAGAAATTAGCATTTAAGAAAACCTTAGAAATTCACTGAAAAAACCATAGGTTTCAGGGGTGTTAAAGTTAGCTGGACATTTCACTTGTACAAAACCATAGACGTTCCTCCGTTATAGTTAGTTCTGCTAACTATAACTCGCGTACCCGCAGTGCACTGCTGATGATGTCACATATTACATCATTCATGACATGGTCAGTGACATCACTAATGACATCACTGATCTTATCTTATCTTATCTTATGCGGAATTTGTTAAGCGCACGGTCACCCAGGGGTTTCATGGCGCTGAAAAAAACAGATGGTAAGTGAAGAGACAGATGGAATAGTGCTCTAACCGTGCGCTTGTTTGAATAGCCAGGTCTTCAACGCTCTCCTGAACTCTGTCAGCTTGGTACAGTTCCGGATAGACAAGGGCAGTGAGTTCCAGGTTTTTGGGGCGAGGTATGCGAAGCAGGATCCGCCAAGTTGTTTCTTTTTAAATGTTGGCACCGTGAGGAGGGACAGATGGGCAGAACGAAGGTCGCGGGTCGGTTCATATACGTTTATGAGTTGATTGACGAACCTGGGGCTTTTTCCGTGGAGAGCCTTGAAGAATATGCAGCCTGTCTTAAAGGTAATCCGATGGGTTATGGGGAGCCAATGGAGGGAGGCCAACAAAGGTTTGGCTGACTTCCTGCGATTGCTCTTGAATATTAATCTGGCCGCTTGATTTTGAACAATCTGCAGGCGTTTAGCGATGGTGAGGGGAAGGCCCAGGTAGATAGAGTTGGAGAAATCTAATCGCGAGGGAACCAGTGCGAGTACTACCTGGATGAGAGCAGAATGGGTCAGCAGATGGGCGATTTTTTTAATCTTTCTTAGCTGAAAGAAGCAGGAGGAGATCACTGTTCCGGCCTGGGTTTTCAGTGAGAGGTCGGCACTGAGAGTGACCCCAAGGCTTTTAGCTGACTGGGAGGGGGATGGGGGAGTGCCCATTGAGGATGGCCAGAAGTGGGGGCCCCAACTGAGTGCGCTGTTGCAAGGGAGTACCAGCTCAGTCTTTCCTGGGTTCAGCTTAAGATGGTTCTGATCCATCCAGCTCTGAATGTGCAGCATGGTCTTTTGAAATTCCTCGATGGAATCCGGAGAGTTGAGGGGGAATACCAGCTGCAGATCGTCTGCGTAGTTGTAAATAATGACTTTTCTATTTTTCAGGGAGTGCAGTAGGGGTTTAAGATATAAATTAAAAAGGAGGGGAGACAGTGAGGAGCCCTGTGGGACACCGCAGGTGGTTGGGAGTGTAGGTGCTGTGAAGTTCTCCAGCTTTACAGCCTGGGATCTGTCCATCAAGAAGGACTTAATCCAAGCGAGAGCCGTGCCGCTGAGGCCGGCTTGTTCGACACGGTGTAATAGAATAGTATGGTCCACCGTGTCGAACGCGGCCGATAGGTCAAGAAGTACGAGGGCTTGGTGAATTCCATTGTCGGCGTTGGTCCTTAGAGTGTTCTGCACGGCGAGGATCACCGCTTCGGTAGAGTGTGCCTGGCGGAATCCCGCTTGGTTGGATTCCAGGTAATCTGATGTTTCGATGAAATTGGATAAGCAGCTGGTTACATAGGCTTCCAGCAGCTTTGCGCCGTAAGGGAGAAGGGAAATGGGGCGGTAGTTAAAGAGGTTAGAGGGATCGGCACCTGGTTTCTTGATTAGAGGGACCAGGGTGGCATTTTTAAAGGAGTCGGGTACTATTCCTCGTGATAGGGAGGTGTTCAAAATGGGGAGTATGCCCTGAGGGAGTGCGGCATAGACTTCTTTCAGTATATGCGGGGGGCAGGGATCGTTAGGTGAGCCCGATTTTACTCGGTTCATTAGTTCCAGTAATTTGGGTGAGTCGATGGGGGGGATATCCTGAAGGGTATTTGGATTTCTACTGATGTCCAGGTAGTCTGCCACAGCATGGTTGGTTTGGATGCTGTTTTTTATGATGTCGATCTTCTCCTTGAAGAAATCGTTGAGTCGGTTGCACATCATTTGTGATGCAGGTTGAGAGGGAGAGGTTCTGGAGTCATTGCATAAATCGTTTACGACTCTGAAGATTTCCCGTGATTTGTTTTTGGCGTTGGAGATTTTATCTGAGAAAAAAGTTGCTTTGGCAGATAAGATAGAGCTCTTATAATTTTTGCGGGCTGTCTTGTATAATGCTCTGTCTATGGCGTGGTAGCCATGTCTCCACTTCCTCTCTAGTTGGCGGAGTTCTAGTTTCTGCTTTTTTAAGTCAGCGGAAAACCATCTGTGGGCGTCCATACGACGGGCGCGGGAGAACATGGTGAGGGGAGCGTGTTCGTTGCATGCAGAGCGGAGCCACTCGGTGTGTGCTTTGTCCATCAGATTGATGTCTGGTCCCTGGGTAGGGATGGAGTTGGTCAGGGTGGAGAGGAAATCTTGGAGGTTTAGGGATCTCCATTTCCTGGCTGACCCCCCCGAGGGTGCTTGATTTTTTGGGTGACCCTGAGTGGTGATAGAGAATTGCAATAAGTAGTGGTCAGACTATATACATGGTGAGACCGTGGGACAAGAGGTAGAGATGTTGTGAGACCAGATGTGGTCTAGGATATGTCCCTTTTCATGGGTGGGGATCAAGACGTGTTGATGGAAGTTTAAATTAGAGAGGAGTTCGAAAAGTTCTGTGGCGTGAGGTCCAGCTTCCGAGTTATTGTACCAGTAAATGACATCTCAAATGACATCACTCAATATTTGCATCAACAGCAGACAAAGCAACCTTTGCAAATCAACCTGCAAATCAATTTCCTATAAGGTCAAAACCGGTGCGACCACTACATATATAACAAAAAGTACGAAAGGTTATTAACAATCAATAATTCTCATCTTGATCAATTGCCAGGATAATCAATCTACACTAACCATCCTAATCTGACTGCCAAAAAGTGATAGCGCGTGGCACACCGGGGAAAAGGGGTTTCGGGTAACCAAAGCAGAGCATATAATCATTTATACCACGTGCTACGAAACAGTTTGTCTACTATATGTCTCTATTTATAGGACTAAATTCTGGCCCATATTACGGTAGGTCATCTGACGGATCGGAGAACTTGACAGGGATTTGGAAAAAGATTTAGATGAAATATTCCTCTAATGAGAACCTAGAACAAAAGTAATATTTATATATATTTACACCTTTCTATAAGCAACTATTATACCTCATCTTTTAAGCTAATGAATAATGACAGACTCAGTTTCTTTATTACTTTGAAGCCTATGTAATGGTCAAACAATGAATGCAGCATTGAATCTGATTTCCCACTCAAAATCACAAATACAGGTAATCACAATAACATCTCAATTGAGGATCATGAGATGAGTGGATATTGTAAGAGACAAAAGATCATTTTCCATAAGAATAATGCAGATACAGAATTTCATACAAACCTAGAAAACTATAGCACAGCGTGCTAATAACTGTAAATGCTAATCTTCTGGCCAGAAGGAAAAGCTGTGGCTTTCCTCACAAGGGATGAGGAGCCAAATTAAGAAGTCAGCTCACAGACAGCATCATCCAAATGGAGTCTCAAAGAAACAGCTCACATGAACGCCTCAGCTATCTAACACCAACAAACCTCTTCTTCAGCGAAATCTATTGCTAATTACTATACCCTGATATTAATCAGTTCAGGCTTATTCTTGTAGCAAAATCTAAGAAACTCTTTCTCTGATTGGTCCATATGCATAGGGTGTTAAGTCACACCACTTCCGTTGTTCTTTTCTTTCACACAGCCATTGCTTCAGTTTCATACTGTCATCATTCCTTCAGCAGAGGAAATCAAATCGTCTTCTTACTCAACACACACATTTTCGGATGCACTTTTGAAACATTTACCAGCACAATTTATCAAAAGAATACACTTTTCCTTGCACAGTAGGAAGCGCCGTAGATACAAAAGAAACATAGCAGCCGTCCGAGAATAAAGGAACACAATAGACCGCTCTGAAGAATAAAACATCTTTCTGCATATCGAAATCTTTAAGCTAAATTAACCCTAACATCAGTGTTGAGGCCTTCTTTGTAAAAGCATGCAGTTTCTCTAGTAGAAATTAACAATTTTATTATTTGTTCAAAAATAAAGCTCCATTTCATAACTTCATTTCAATCTTTCATTAGTCTAATAGAAAATCAATAATTTTTTACTTTTATTCTGTAATTAATATTTGCTTAGTTATATTAATAACCAATACACAATCTTTTTCTTATTATTTTTTCTCATGATACAGAAATCATTTGTGGCCTACTTAAGCACTGTGCCATTTCTCCAGCACTTTCTTATTTATTTTTCCCAAATCATATGTTAATGATTTTCGATTAATCTGAAACTTTGTTAATGATTTCACACCATGGAAGGTTTAATTCAAGCAGGTTTTATTTACGGTAAACCATCCTCCATCAATATTTTGAACAAAAGTTTCTTTATTGACAAAACTGAACTATTAGAAAACGTTTTATTTATGTGTGCACACAGCCTGGGCAGAACTTGCCAAGATGAATTGAAATGAACTTAAGAAAGTTATTTGTACATGTGTATGTTTAAATTGCTGTAAGCCATCAGCAATTAGAATAAGAAAATGACTGCTGAGGTTAATATTTGGCTATTACAGCCTCATATGAATGTTTGAAGTATTGTAGACAAAAACTCAAGGGAAAAAATGAATATAGAAGGCACTGCGCAAGCATGATATGTAAATTTAACCCCAAAATGTCAGATAATTGTTCCAAACATGAGTTGCATGTAGTGATTTGAATAGTAATTTTTCTGTTTATCACTTACAATGGTATATATATCTATATCTATATTCACTGAAAAAACCATAGGTTTCACACCAGCTATAGTTAGGAATTAGCATTTAAAAAACCTATTAAATTCACTGAAAAAACCATAGGTTTCACACCAGTTATAGTTAGCTGGAAATTTTACTGACATAAAACCATTGAAATTCCACGTTATAGTTAGTTGGACTCACTATAACTTGCGCGTGTAATGCACTGCTGATGACGTCATATATTACATCACTCATGACATGGTCAGTGACATC
Source organism: Lissotriton vulgaris (assembly GCF_964263255.1). NCBI lineage: Eukaryota > Metazoa > Chordata > Amphibia > Caudata > Salamandridae > Lissotriton > Lissotriton vulgaris. The sequence continues at coordinate 892,060,439 of NC_141689.1, read as the reverse complement.
ACTCATGACATCACTGATGACATCTCAAATGACATCACTGATGACATCATCCAGTGAATGTGTATCTTTCTGAAAAATAAATATTTTTTATATATGTATATCTAAAGGTTGATGGAAGAATAAATGGTTAATAAATGTCTAAATGGATGTTTTTTTGTGTAAAATTGATTGGTTAACTGACTTATTAAATGTATCTTAGTTAATACATATATTAGTGAGTAATGTTAAAATATTTAAATATCTGTATCTGTGTCTCACTTTGTGTATAAGTGGCTGCATGGGTTGGTGAGTAGCTACATGAGTGTTTATATGGGTTATTAGTTGTTTTTTTGACTATCAGTATCAGTGTCTGTTTGTTTCGGTGGGGGATATTACTTAGAGCACAGATGCATGAATGAGTGACTCACTATTTGTATGTATTTTGAAGACAGCATGTGTACAAGACTGCATGGGTGGATGATTGTGTGTATGGGTGGGTTAGTGAGTATGTGTTTTAATATGTGTTTTTATAATTGATTGTTTAAGAGAGTAAATATGTTTCCGTTTCTGTAGAAGTATGTGTAGTGGTGTGTATCTGAAAGAAACACGTTAGTGTTAGATTCCTTACCTTAGAATATCCCCAGGCGTCAGTCTGGATCCGGAAACTTTTGCGTAGCAGTACCCCTGCGCGTCGGTAGGCGTCGTCTGCAGGCGTCCCCTGCGGCTCCGCGTCCGTCGTCGGCGTCGTGCGCCGTGATGACGTCGCTGGAGTACATAGACGCCGCCTCCGCGCGCTGACGTCAGTTCTTCTTTTTTCCGCGCCAGTGGACGCAGATCTGAAGAGCAGTACTCCGGTCTTTGACCAAGTTTTTCGATTGTTTTTTCCTCTACTGTGCCTGATAGGATGCCTGGGTTTAAGAATTGCGATGACTGTGAGCGCACGATGTCGGTCACAGACCATCACCGCCTCTGCCTCCGGTGTCTGGGCCCTGACCACGACGTGGACTCCTGCGTCGACTGCCGGGCCCTTACCAACAAGGCTAGGCGGGAGCGGTCCCGCAAGCTACTGGAGCTCCGGGTGTCGGCCCCACGTCGGGACCGGGAGCGGTCCCGGTCCGGCCGGAGGTCGAGAGAGCGTTCGAGGGAGCGGTCGCGGAGCCGCGCCGGGCGCTCCGGAAGTCGACACCACTCGTCAGGCTCGTCAGGTAAGAAGCACAAGAAGTCGGGGCGTCGTCATCGTACCCCCGACTCCCCCCGACGCTCGCGCGATGCGGCCGGGGGCTCGGGTGACCCCAACCCCGCGGCTCCGCGAGAGTCGCCGGCGCGGCCTGCCTCATACCCTCCGGTCCCTGGGCATGGCGCGACGCCTGAGGAGATCGAGGCGTTCCTCATGGCCATGAGGGCGCTCGCTTCTCCGACGGGGCCTACGGCGCCTTCGGGCCCAGTGCTACCGTCTGGGGGCCCTAGCGGTTCGGGTGTCCCTGCCTCGGCGCCGTCGGGTGCTCTGGCCCCGGCGCCGCCGACGGCTCCGACCCCGGCGCCGCAGGGGCCTTCGGGATCGGCGCCGGCTGGTCTTCCGGCCTCCCCGGCGCCGTTGCCATCGGGGTTACCCCCGACGCCGCCCCCGCGCGGCGCCGGTTCTCCGCTGCCGGTTCCGGCCGGCGGTGGGGTTCCGACGCCCTCTCCGGGCGGCGCCGTCCCCTTACCTTCTCCGACGCCGGACGCGGCGCCGGACGGGCGTCGCTCGACGCCGGTCCCGGCGCCGATGGGGCCCATGAACCCCGAGGAGCCGGTCTTCATCATTGACTCCGAATACGGAGAGGATGAGGAGTACGGTGAAGGTTGGGAGGGGTCCGAGGACCCTCTGGCTCGCGAGTGCCAGTATGACCCGGACTGGACAGGTGACTTGGGGGATGCCAGTGGTTTGGACGACTCTCCTAACCCTGGTTTGATCTCTCCTCCAACCGTGGCATCGGTGGAGGGAGCTGCCTATTCTGTGGTGCTGATGAGGGCTGCCAAGGCCTTACACCTTGAGCTCTCCGTCGCGGCCGTGAGGCCTAACATCCTCACCGAGGTCTTCAAACCGCAGTCATGCCCACTGGAGCCACTGCTGCCGTTTAATGAAGCCTTGTCTGACGTTCTGTTGGGCACGTGGTCCAGGCCCGCTTCAGGTGCGCCTGTTGATCGGAACGTGGCCAGGCGCCACCGTCCTTGTCCGGACGACCCCAAGTACCTGTCTACCCACCCCACTCCTGAGAGCCTGGTGATCCAGGCCTCGACCTCCCAGTCCGCATTCCCGTCGGCCCCGCCCGACCGGGAATCCAAGAGGTATGACCAGTTTGGCAAAAAGGTCTTCTCGTCCATTAGTTTGGGCCTGCGGTCTTGCAACACCGCCTGCCTCTTGGGCCGCTACACCCACTCTGTGTGGGATACGGTCGCGGAACTGCTGCCAGAATGCCCCATGGAGGTGCGGGCAAAGCTCGGTCAGGCTGTGGCTGAGGGCCGAGATGCAGCGAAATATTCAATTCGGTGTGGTCTTGATACGACCGACTCGCTGGGCAGAGCTATGTCTACGACGGTGGCGATTCGTCGCCACGCCTGGCTGAGATCCGCCAATTTTTCGGCTGATGTCCAGAATACCCTGATGGACATGCCGTTTGATGGCTGTTCGGTGACAAAGCGGACCACGCGCTGGAACGCTTCAAGGACTCCAGGGTCACGGCCAAGTCCTTGGGTCTCTCGACCCAGCGTCAGCAACCGGGTTCGTTTCGTCCCTTTCGTGGCCAAGGAAGGGGCGCCCCCACACGTGCTGCCAGCCACGCGCCGCAACAATCCTTCCAACGCGGTGGCGGCCGTGGAAACCGCCGTGGTGGCGGTCGGGGACAACGGCGGGGTCAGACCACACCTTCCCCCGCAGCATCTACCCCAAAATCCTCCTAGTCCTTGCTTTCGGCCCCATGTGACGCCAGTGGGTGGCAGGGTTCGCCATCACCACGCTCACTGGCGCACGATCACTTCGGACAGGTGGGTGCTGCAAATCGTCCGAAGGGGCTACTCCCTCCCCTTCGAGACCTCTCCTCCAGCCATGCCACCGCAGAACCACCGTGTGTCGGGGGACCACTTGACACTTCTGCAGGAGGAAGTTACGGCCCTCTTGGCCAAGGGGGCCATCGAGCGCGTTCCTGGGCCAGAAGTAGGGCGTGGTTGTTATTCCCACTACTTTCTGGTGCCCAAGAAGGACAAGGGGGGCCTACGTCCTATCTTGGATCTAAGGAACGTCAACGGCTTCCTCCGGAAGGAGAAGTTCAAGATGTTGACGTTAGCTCAGGTCTTGGCTGCTCTAGACCCACAAGACTGGGTGGTAGCGTTGGACTTGCAGGACGCCTATTTTCACATCCCCGTCCTGCCGGCCCACCGGCGTTACCTGCGGTTCACGGTAGGCCAGGAGCATTTTCAGTTTATCGTGCTTCCCTTCGGCCTTACCAGCGCCCCACGGGTGTTCACAAAGGTGATGGCGGTGGTCGCAGCCCATCTGCGCAGGTTGGGGGTTTCAGTCTTCCCCTACCTAGACGACTGGTTGTTGAAGGCGGGCTCGCCCCAGACAGTCGTCCACCACCTTCAGATGACGGCAGACCTCTTGCACGACCTGGGGTTCTCCATCAATGTGCCGAAATCACACCTGTGTCCCTCTCAAAAGCTCCTTTTCATCGGAGCGGTTCTGGACTCGGCGCAGTTTCGGGTTTATCCTCCGGAACGGCGGGTTCGGGATATTCAGGCTTTGATTCCCATCTTTCAGCCGCTATCCCGGGTTTCGGTCAGGTTGACGCTGCGGCTGCTGGGACTGATGGCTTCCTGCATCCTTCTGGTGCATCACGCTCGGTGGCGGATGCGGGCTCTGCAGTGGGACCTGAAGTTTCAGTGGGCCCAGCATCAGGGCAACTTGTCCGACCACGTCTTGATCTCGGAGGGCACTGCGAGACAACTGCAGTGGTGGCTTACGGACCGCGATTGGGTCAGGGGCAAGTCCCTCTCCCTTCCCCAACCGGAGCACGTTGTCGTGACGGACGCGTCCCTCCAGGGCTGGGGTGGCCACTTGGGAGAGGCAGAGATCAGAGGCATCTGGTCTCCGGCGGAGTCCCGGCTCCATATCAACCTGTTGGAGCTGCGGGCGATTCGTCTGGCACTGAAGGCATTCCTCCCCTTTGTCAACTGGAGTGTGGTGCAGGTGTTCACCGACAACACCACCGCCATGTGGTACTGCAACAAACAGGGCGGTGTGGGGTCGTGGACCCTTTGCCAGGAGGCTCTGCGCCTCTGGCAATGGCTGGAACGTCAGGGCGTGACTCTGACGGTTCAACACCTGGCAGGTTCTCTGAACGCCAGGGCGGACGAACTCAGCCGTCGGTGCTCGATGGATCACGAATGGCGTCTGAACTCGGACGTGGCGCAAGGCATCTTTCTGCAATGGGGAGAGCCTTGGTTAGATCTATTCGCCACCGAAGAGAACGCGCAATGTCATCAGTTCTGCGCGTTGGAGTTTCCAAGACGGCACTCGCTCGGCGACGCCTTTCGGCGCGAGTGGAGTTGCGGTCTGTTATACGCCTTTCCGCCTATACCACTTCTGCCCAGAGTGCTGAAGAAGATCAGGCGCGACCGGGCCCAAGTTATCCTTGTGGCTCCAGACTGGGCTCGAAGATACTGGTATCCCGAGCTACTCAGCATGTCAGTCGGTCCCCCGATCCGCCTGCCCCTTCAGGAGGACCTTCTGTCGCAGCAGCAGGGGACGGTCCTCCACCCGAACCTGTCCAGTCTCCACCTCCATGCTTGGAGATTGAGCGGCGGCAGTTGAGACCATTTGACTTGCCTCCTGAAGTCTGTGATGTTATTCTGGCAGCCAGGCGTCCCTCCACTAAGTCGGTATACGCCTGTCGGTGGAACAGATTTGTGGCATGGTGCGCAGCAAAGGCTGTGGATCCTCTTTCTGCCCCTCTTTCGGAGGTTCTTCTGTTTCTTCTTTCTCTTGCCCAGCAGGGCTCTGCTCTGGGCACTATCAAGGGCTACCTTTCTGCCCTTTCAGCCTTTTTAAGGCTTCCTGATCAGCCTTCTTTGTTCAAATCCCCGATTGTAACTCGATTCTTGAAAGGCATCACTCACATGTTTCCACCTGTTCCGTTTGTGATGCCTCAGTGGGATTTGAACCTGGTTCTCACCTTTCTAATGTGTGCTCCCTTTGAGCCCCTTCATTCTTGTCCTCTCCGTCTCCTGACTTTAAAGACGGCTTTCCTGGTTGCCATCACCTCTGCCAGGAGAGTGAGTGAGCTCCAGGCTCTTTCTGTCCAACCTCCTTTCCTGTCCATTCATCCTGATAAGGTGGTTCTGAGGACTAGACCTTCTTTCCTGCCCAAGGTTGTTTCGGCCTTTCACATCGGGCAGTCCATCACCCTCCCTTCCTTCTTCCCGCCTCCGCATCCTTCAAAGGATGAAGAGCGGCTCCATCGTCTGGACCCAAAACGTGCGCTTTCATTTTACATGGATCGCACACGCCAGTTCCGGGTGGATGACCAACTGTTTGTTGGCTACGTGGGTGCGAAGAAGGGACGGGCGGTCTGTAAACGAACCATCTCTCGATGGGTCGTCCTCTGCATCAAAGCGTGCTACTCTTTGGCTCGGAAGGAGCCTCCTGTTGGGCTGAGGGCCCATTCCACTCGGGCCACGGCGGCTACCACTGCCCTGGGCCGGGGAGTCCCCTTGCAGGACATTTGCCAAGCGGCTACGTGGGCCTCGCTGCACACCTTTGCGAGGCACTACTGCCTGGACAGTCAAGTCCGGAGGGATGGCTTCTTTGGCCGTTCTGTCCTCCAGGACTTTCTGGTGTAGTTGTATTGGTTCGCAGACCCACCACCGGGGTTGGTATTGCTGGGGTATGTATTCTAAGGTAAGGAATCTAACACTAACGTGTTTCTTTCAGATGAACAAGTTACTTACCTTCGGTAACGATATATCTGTAAGAAACATTAGTTAGTGTTAGATTCCTTACCGAACCCACCCATCCTCCCCGTTCTGCGAACTGATACCTAGGGTTAAGGTCATCCCTTTCAGGGCCCTAGTTTTTACATGGCACCAGTGTTGGTTCTCTCATGGCTCTGCGTCTCCTGGCGCGGAAATGCTGTGTGCAAAGAACTGACGTCAGCGCGCGGAGGCGGCGTCTATGTACTCCAGCGACGTCATCACGGCGCACGACGCCGACGACGGACGCGGAGCCGCAGGGGACGCCTGCAGACGACGCCTACCGACGCGCAGGGGTACTGCTACGCAAAAGTTTCCGGATCCAGACTGACGCCTGGGGATATTCTAAGGTAAGGAATCTAACACTAACTAATGTTTCTTACAGATATATCGTTACCGAAGGTAAGTAACTTGTTCATATAGCAGTATAATCAAGTAAATGTTTTTTTTTATTTGCATGTGTGAATTTGTGTGTGAGTAACTATATGGATGAGTATTCGTGTGTAACAGGATGTATAGGTGTGTGGGTACATATGATGAGTAAGTACATGCATGAGTGTTCTATATAGAACTGTTGGTGAATGAGTGGATGTGTATGTAGATGTTGGAATTACCTAATAAGTTGTTGTAATTGGTATTGGTTTCTCCTTTTTTAAGAAAATGTTAGTTTCTATTTTTGAATGTGTGTGTCAAAGGTTATTTTATGGTGATAGGAGGTCTGCCACTTTATCACAAGGATGTTGTCATCAGTGATGTCATGAGTGATGTCACTGACCATGTCATGAGTGATGTAATATGACGTCATCAGCCGTGCATTACACGCGCAAGTTATAGTGAGTCCAACTAACTATAACGTGGAATTTCAATGGTTTTATGTCAGTAAAATTTCCAGCTAACTATAACTGGTGTGAAACCTATGGTTTTTTCAGTGAATTTAATAGGTTTTTTAAATGCTAATTCCTAACTATAACTGGTGTGAAACCTATGTTTTTTTCAGTGAATTTCATAGGTTTTTTAAATGCTAATTCCTAACTATAACGGATGTGAAACCTATGGTTTTTTCAGTGAATTTCATAGGTTTTTTAAATGCTAATTCCTAACTATATATAAGGCCCCAAACCTATATTTTTTTCTTTGAATTTCAAAAAGTTTGTTAATAGCAATTGTCTATAGCTATAAAATGTAATATTTTTGAAAAAGAATGAATCCTATATTTTATTTGTATTTAAAACAATTTTTTAATGTATATATATATATATATTTTTTTTTTACCCTGGAGCGCTCCGGGGCGCGCCCCGGTGACGCCCCGGAAAGCGCTATTGCCGCGAACGAAAACATCATCGTGATACGCACGGCGTAAGCGCACCCGGAAGCACTCGAGCGAATACGATTGCGCAATGTAAACATGTGACGCGCTCACGCGACGCGCCCGGAGGCGCGCCGTGTAAGCGCGTCGGTCATGTGACCTGAAAATAACACTTTTTATTGGTGCAGAACAGTTTTGGTTTCATAATGATGAAGTCCCTGGTCTTGTGACCTGAAAATAACTCTTCTCATTGGTTCAGGCCTTTTTTTTTTCTCCAAATGATGAAAGCCCCCACCTTTTTTCCTTATTCTGACTTTGTCCTTTGACTTAGGAAGACCTGTTTGGCAATCTTTCAGATATATTTTGTACTTTCAAATGGCTTCAATAGCAGCAGCAGCTGGAGCATCTGCACCACCACCACCACCACAACCACGAAGAGGACCACCACAAGATTACATTGGTGGTCAACAAGAGGAGGAGGAGGAGGAGGGGAGGAGAAGATGGCTGCAAGAACACAATACCCCATACCAGCCAAAACCACACATTGTATGGGAGTTTTTTTCGATCCCAGAGGGAAAGAAAAAAGTAAATGCGGCCAAGGTGACTTGGCTAATCTGTGGCGTGGAACTTTCCAGGGGAATCCGTAATAAGAAATACTCTTTTGTTATGTTATGTTATGTTAACTGTTTTGTAAAGCGCAAACAGCTGCCCCAGCAACGGGGCGTCCCGGCGCTAGAACCATAACACAACCAACTGAAAACGAGAGATGGGACCTACAGGGAGGGAAAGAGATGGGTTTTGATCGATCTGCGGAAAGCTAACATATTATCAATGCATCGGATGTGGAGAGGAAGGGAGTTCCATAACTTGGCCCCCAGTAGTTTGAAAGAGCGCCCTCCGATGCGACAGAACTTTGTGTGGGGTATCAAGGCTAGGTGTTGCCCCATGGACCGGAGATTCCGTTTGGGATTATAGGGGGTCCACAGCGAACGGAGGAGCTCTGGACCTTCGTTCTTCAAGATTCTAAAGGCAAATATGAGGGCCTTGAACTGGATGCGGGCTTCCATGGGCAGCCAATGTAGTCTGTAAATGGTCGCTCTCACTGAGCACCTTCTTGGAAGACCTACTATAGCTCTTGCCGCCGAATTCTGGATCCGTTGGAATCTTTTTATTTCAGTTTTGTTTGCTCCTAACAGTAGGACACTCGCGTAGTCCAACCTGGACAGGATGGTAGATTGTACGATGAGCTGTCGTGTCTTGGAGTCGAAGTAGCCTAATATGGGGTTGAGACTTCTCAGTAGGCCTATGCAGGTTGCGGCAACTTTTTTGGTGTGCGACTGGAAGCTAAGAGTCGAGTCCAGCCACACTCCTAGATTTTTTACTAAGTTCTTTGGGGGGGGTGCTGGGCCCAGAGATTGGGGCCACCAGAGATCATTCCAGTTGTTGCTATTTTTCCCCATTATCAGCACCTCGGTTTTGCCACCGTTAAGTTGGAGGCAGTTTGCTGTCATCCATTTAGCAACGGCAGTCAGTCCATCCCTGAATCTGGTGGCATCGGGAGAGGGGGCCTCACTGAGGCTGATGACCAACTGAGTGTCATCAGCGTACGACACCATTGTGAGGCCCCATGTCTTAGCAACCTCCGCCAAGGGTTGCATATATAGGTTAAACAAGGAGGGACTGAGGGCAGAGCCCTGTGGGACTCCTTGTCCTATGTCTTGGGGTTGGGAGATGAACGGAGGGGCAGATACCCTGAATGATCTGTTGGTTAGAAATGATCGGAAACATTGAAGCGCCGAGTCTACGATCCCTATGTTTTCAAGGCGTTTTAGTAGGATGGCATGGGAGACCGTATCAAAGGCCGCGCTGAGATCGAGCAGTATCAGCGCGGCGCTTTTGCCGGTGTCCATAATTTCCCGTAAGCTTTCCGCGGAGGTGAGGAGCGCGGATTCCGTGCTATGGCCCGGCCTGAACCCGTGCTGAGAGGGGTCCAGGATGTTATTTTTTCACCATGTGCTCACTGAGAATTTTATTAGCGTGAGCTTCCGCTAGTTTAGCGACCCATGGGAGCAGTGAGACGGGCCGGTAGTTCTCCGGTTTAGAGGGGTCTAGGGAGGTTTTTTTAATAATCGGAGTTACCCAAGCCTGTTTCCAGCAGGTGGGTACCGTGGCCGTAGCAAATGAGAGATTAAGGATTACGGTTAAGGATGGGAGGAAGAATTCCAAGGCTCCCAGAAAGTGAATTGGTCTCATCGGATCTGTGGGTGCACCAGATTTCACCTTCCTACAAAGTTTGGTGAGTTCTTCCCCGGAGATAGCGGGTAGGCATGTGAGCCTGACGTTTCCGAAGGTGGCGTTGGGAGGGCTGATGTCCTCTGGACTGTCCTGGGTGAAGGTGTTGTAAATTTTCTTCACTTTGTCCGTGAAGAAGGTGGCTAGGTCTTCACATTGCCGCGTGGAGGTGATGTGAGAGGCCGGCTTACCTCCGTTTTGCAATTTTTGCACGATTTGGAAGATAGTTTTCGTGGGGTTTGAGCTAGCTTTTATTTCAGTAGCGTAGAAGGCAGCACGGGCAGCCCGGATTGCCTTGTGGTATGTTCTCAGAGTGGCCAAGTATGCGATTTTGTCCTCCTGCTTGTATTCCTTCCTCCATTGCCGTTCCGTTTTTTTGCAGGCTTTCCTCATCATTTTGAGGTTCTCATCGTACCAGGGGTTGGAAGGAATATTTCGTCCTTTTGTCCACTTGGCTGGTATAATGGCGTCCAGTCCCTTGGTGATCCAGTCCTGGAAGGACGCATAAGATTTTTCTATGTCGTTTATATTCTCCAGGGTAGGTCGCCCTAGGCTGGCCGCTAGGTCACATTGTTGGAGTTTGTGCCAAGGTCGTTTAAGGCAAGAGGTGGGTGATTTTTTTACGGGAGGGGAGTTATTCGTGATTGAGAAGGTTACTAGCGAGTGGTCAGTCCAGGCCATGGGTTTAGGGTCGTCAGCTCTGGCCTCGGGAATGTTAGTAAATACCGGGTCAAGCAAGTGGCCCGCGACATGAGTGGGGGTTTGGACGAGCTGGATTAGCTGCAAGGCAGCTAGGTCCACTACAAAGTTACTGATTTTAGCATCCGACAAAATGTCTAAGTGAAGATTGAGATCTCCTAAGATCGTAAAGTTAGCTGAGCCAGTGATCAAGGCATGTGTTACTTCAATGAGCTCTTCCGTGAATTTTGTAGAAGGCCCAGGGGGTCTATAGATAAAAAGGCCAGAGAAAGTGCAGTGGGGACTAGTGGAGATTTTGAAGCGGGCGCATTCACAGTCCGCAATACTTTCCTTTTGAAAGGAGCAGGTAAAGGGGGATCTATGGATGGCGGCGATGCCGCCTCCTCTTGAGTCTCTATTGATGCAAGTCATAGAGAACCCGTCCGGTATTGCTAGATTGGGGATGCTGGTTAGGTCGTCTTTAAGCCATGTTTCACTCAGAAACAACACCATGATTCGCCACATGCAGCGCAGGCATCCAATCAACTATTCTGCTGCAGAGATAAGGGAACTGGCCAGTAACCTTCCCCAATCTTCAAGCTCCACCTCCCAAAGAAATCATCCCACTCCAACGGGACCAGAGGCAAGGGAGACGATCCCTTGCATTCAGCCACGGTTTGCGGATTTCCGTATAACATGTATACATGGTGAACTGAGCATAAAGCTCATCGTCCTTGCTGGGGACAACCACAAATGCCCCAAAAAACCCTAATTTTTTCTTATTCTTTTTTTCTGCTCCAGTTGAGCCATTTTCAATTCCCTGTTTTTTCGTTTATCCCCATAAAAATACCCCAAAAAATATAAAATAGTTCATAAAAGCCAAAAAAAAGTACAAAATGTTCCAAAAACACAAAAAAATATAAAACAACAAAAAGAAAAAAAATAGTTCTTTTTAGAACTACCTCCAATTTATAAAAAAAAAGGCTAAATTTTTTAATAACTCTGTCATTCTTTCCTCATGGGCCGCTCCCCGGTGCGCGTACCGGGCGCTCCCCCCGCGCAAATCAAAAAAATATATATATATATTTTGCACCGCGGGCCCTTTTATAGCCCCCACATCAAACCTAGGTGGTCAGGGGGGGTCTACCCTGCCCACTTATGGTCATTTCCCCCTTTTTTTTTTCCACCTCTTGTGTCTCTATCCTACCGAGACACAGGATGGCGGCCGGTCCGGACTGTTTCGAATGTTTACAGACACCCGAGAGCCAATCAGCTTTCCGTGCGCACCTCGCGTGTCGCGCCCGCTGCGCTCCCCGGTGCGCTGCAATAGATATATATATTTTTTTGAACCTAAATTACTCAAAATCCACTGGAGCACATATCTTGAGACATAGCAAAGGCACATCGGGCTACCAGTCCCTACAATTTTGCCAAGTTTGGTGGAAATCCATTCAGCCGTTCGGGATAAAAGTGAGTTCGACCGCCCTATGGAAATTAACATGGGGAAAACACGTTTTGGGACCCCCCTTTTATCTTGGCCCCCGCCTGTCGAATCCCCCCCAACCTTTCAAGGAAGGACCGGAGCTCGGCGAGGCAAATTTGTGGAAATTTTCAGGCAGATTCGTCAACCGGCGCCAAAGTTATTACAAATAGAATTTTGAGATTTTGCATTGAAAAAAATCCTAACTATAACTACCTACTGGCGACCGCCAGTAGGTAATATATATGTATATATATATATATGTATATGTATCGCTCCAAGTCTCCTCCCCAACCGGGAAAGAAAAAGGCAGCACTCGCGGGGTGTTTTATCAGTGGTCCAAAATGTTATTCAAGCGCTTCTCACAGACACGTTTCGGGTCAAGCCCTTTATCGATGTGTCAACACGAGTGTTGCACCGAAGCTCATTTTAAAGTGCAGCGTGCGTTCTCATACAGAAAGTGAGGTAGGACTACTCATTGGTATTATTTTGAGCGCCATCTTGGAATGTGCAAAATCGGCAAAGACCATATGTACCCAGTTCATGATTAAAACTGAAACATTTCATAATATCAAACATGCATAAACATATTAAAACACATTTAACAACATTACATTAAGCCGTGTATCGGCCTGATCAAGTCGTTGATCGACTGGCAATTGTTTGACATTTTATACACGTATAGGGAGAATGTTTGAGAACATTTGTAATTGTTGGCTTTTTAGTCTAGTTCTAAACCTTAAGCAATATCCTAGTGTAAACCGAACACACCATTGATCTTGAGGTGTTCACATAAAATGAAGGTGTATAGTGGTATAGACCGATTACAAGCACATCCCCATTAGTTAATCTCGCCGTGGATCGGCTATGGCGGTTCCTATCGCTAGGAACCGCCGAAAAAGACCTCTTAGTGGTATCTCCTATGGTGATACCATTTCTGTCGAGATTGGTTTGGTGGCCCTGGAAATGTATCTCTAAGCTTATTTTCCTATGTGAATGGCCAATTCTTCCCCACTGTTAAGGCCTGTTGGAATTTTAGTTTGCAGGTCGATTATGTATCGGGATTCGAGGCTTCGTAGTTTAGTGAGTCTATTACCACCCCTCTCATGCTCAGGGACTTGGTCGATCCCGAAGTATTGCAATTCATCACTGTTGCTACGATGTTTGATGGCAAAATGTTTAGCTACAGGTGATGTCATATCTCTGTTTGCTATGGCACGCATGTGCTCCAGGGCTCTTAATTTTACACTCTTGATGGTACTCCCTATATACTTCAACTTACAGGGACACATTAAACAGTAAACCACATATGGTGTTTGGCATGTGATGAAGGAATTGATAGATCTACGATTTTTGAGACCAGGTATTTCGTAGCCTAAGACCCTCTTGCTATACGCGCAAGCTTTGCATTTTGCGCATGGGAAAAAGCCCTTCATTTCTGCCACAGTGTTAGTTCTTGTTTTTGGAGTGTCTAGGTGGCTATGTACTAAGAGATCCTTAAGGGATTTCGTTCTCTTGAAAGTCACCAGAGGTCCGTTCGGGATATCCATCCCAATTATCGGATCCAGAAGTAGAAATGACAGTAGACATCTCCCCTGTACATTCTCCAGTCAGAACACAGTTTCATACCACAACATGAAGACTATGGGGATATCTACTCACAGGAGGTAGAAAGTGAACATCAAATGGATGATATTAACGATCCAGATGATATGGCGGGGACATCAGGTGACCCATGGGAAGACTATAATGCACCGGATGCACCAGATCTACCACAAGACGAGACAAACCCGTCTAAGCCATCTCCTCCCGATGACACCATTGGGTTCACACAGCTCATTCACAGAGCAGCCACATTTCATGGGGTGGACTTGCATACAGATCCAATAGAAGAAGACTTTCTAATGGACACACTGTTATCCTCACATAAAACCACTACCACTTTACCGATACTTAATGGAGTGGTGAGACACGCACCAAAAATATTTAAAGATCCTGTTAGAGCCAGAGTAATTAACCCTAGGCTCGAGAAAAAGTATAAGGCGGCTCCAACTGACCCAGCATATATTAAAGGTCAGTTGCCACTGGACTCAATGGTAGTATCAAATGCGAGAAAGAGCGCTAACTCGCAGACAACAAGGGATGCTCCACCCCCTATAGAGAGTCTAAGCTTCTGGATGCTTTAGGAAAACGCACAATTTCATAAGCTGCAAATATATGGAGGATTGCTAACACTCAAGCTCTGTTAGCAAGATATGACAGAGCTCATTATGATGAGTTAGAGTCACTCATGCAACACTTGCCAGAGCAATATAAAACTAGGGCCTCTGACCTAATACAAGAGGGCAAGATTATAACGAATACCTCCATAAGATGCGCACTAGACACTGCAGACACAGCATCTAGATCAATAAATACAGGGGTACTGATGCGCAGACATGCATGGTTACGCATCTCTGGTTTTAAACCAGAAGTACAAGCCAGTATTCAATTCAAAATATCTTTATTCGATTGTTTTGGTGCAATCATAAAAGTACAGATAAAATATCATAAATACATATTATATAAAAATACAGAAATCCATTATATTCATTAAAAACAGATACAAAGGGGGAAAACAATTGCATTTATAAAGTGCAAGTTATGTGTCCCTACGTTTCCTAATGATCATTAAATTTTTTGAAAACAAGGTGGTTGTTGCTCCAGATATATGATTATCTAGGGCTTGAATACTAATCATCGCCGCACGACAATGACGAAGTCCTAATTCTCTTAATAAAGGCAATAAAACAGTTTTCCTCATTTCATCATATAATTTACAGAGAAGAAATACATGAATGGTACTCTGGGGGGAAATATTATCGCAAGGGCAGAGAGGTAGATCGTGCGTCCAATTATTAATTGTGGGAAAACTAACCAGTCTGTGGAAGATATTAAATCTAAAACGAGTAAGCAGAAAACGCTCATAGTTATTTGTTACATAGATTAAATAGGGCTGAATCTTAAAAGTTGCTAAAACCAGTTGATGCTGCTGAACAGAAGATTTTAAGACCTCCGCAGCAGTCCTATTGGAGTCCAAAAGGGCTAAACACTCTTTCTTCAAGTCTTTTCATGAAATTGCTGAAATATCTATGGGGTTCAATAAATATTCTTCTCTCCCAATATCTTTTAAAAAGTTTAAAACATACTTCACCCAAGGAATTTTTGTAGCACCCTCCAATTTCAAAATATCTGTCAAGACATCTCTGTTTAAGTGTGTTGCTTCTTGGGTCCAGAGTCTATGACCTAACAAAACTGGCTCTGTTTTGATAAGGTCAGTAATGTGACAAAGGCCAAGTTCTGAATGACAGTTTAAATTGGATGAGCTTTTGGGAAGTGCCAATATATATTTTAAGAAGGAGTTTTCAGGAACCTGTATGGGTGCTGGATTAGCTAAACCCCAGACCCCACTGCCATATGTAGCGCCAGCTACACATTTGGCTTTATAGATTTTAGTCAATTCCACAGGGAGTCTAGTTCCTAGCTTAGTGGAAAAACTTTGAGAGCGGCGGTCGATCTTAAAAGCTCAAGTTTTTTAACAGAAATAGCTTGCGACCACGTCTCATTTTGGGCAAAAAGTATCCCAAGATATGAGAAGTGTTTAGCAAATTCCAATTTTTGCCCCGCTATGAAGATTGGTCTCTTGGGTTTATTTTGCCTGCCACAATACATAGTGAAAGTCTTTGATGTATTGAATTTCAGGCCCAACTCTTTCATAAAGCGACAAAAGCTGTCGACCACGCGCTGTAAGCCTACCTGGGTACGTGACATGAGTACAGCGTCGTCAGCGTACAAAAGTGCTGGTATTGGGCGGCCGCCTACAAAAGGAGGATCCGTACAATCTTTGCACAAGACACCTTCCAGTCCGTTTATGTACAAGTTAGAAAGGAAGGGGGCCAGGACACAACCCTGCCTGACCCCGCTCCTGATAGGTATTGTGTCTGTGTGCTCTCCGTTTAGGCCAAAACGTACTCGGGCTGACGCATTACTATAAAAACGTTTCTAATAATAAATAATATTAGATTCAACCCCAAGATGTTCCAATATAGACCACAGTTTAGAATGTACCACACAATCAAAGGCGGCCGAGAGATCCACCAAGGCCAAAAACAAGTTGCCCTGTTTTGCCCTTGTGTATTTCCCGACCAGCATGAGCAAGTTCAAACCCTGCTCTACTGTCCCCAGACCAGAGCGAAAGCCATACTGAAGGTCAGACAGGACAGAGTTTTCCTCAGCCCATTCAAGGAGTCGGTCCAGAATAACTCTGCCTGCAATTTTAGTAAAGGAGTCCAGTCGGGAAATAGGCCTATAACAGGCATGATCCTGTCTATTTCCCTTCTTATAGATCGGGACGATTACAGATTCCACCCACGTGGGCAGGAATTCAGCAACACAACTAGCGTTAAGCACCTGAACCAGAAGGGGCGCCCACAGAGCTGGAATACTCTTAAATAAGTCAATGGGAACCCCGTCTGGCCCAGGCACCTTAGCGCCCTTACTTCTACTCAGGGCCTTTTCCACCTCCTCTAGGGTAAAATACAAATTGCTATTAAGGGGATAATCATCAGGGGGGGTCAAGGACCCCACCTGGCCTTCTTCATATTCTTCTCCTTCATAGACTCTCGAGAAGTGAGTGACCCAGTCTGAGTCGCATATTGCAATATCTATTTTCGGACCAATCTCTTCACTAAGAAAGGGAGTTCGCACAATTTTCCAAAAACTCACACTGTCATTTGTTGTGGAGGCTGCGTGAAGAGCTTCCCAAGCTTCGGACCTCAGAGTGTTTTTCCTATCTTTAATTGCCTCTTTGTAGTCTTTCCTAAGTCTGCGAATTTCCTCGATAGATCTAGGTTTGTTATGCAGGGCCTTTTTTAGAGTTGCATAGGCCTTGGTACATCTGGAATCAAACCAACCTCCCTCCTTATTCCTATTCTTAAATTGCCTAGTAAGGGAGTTTTTAATTTCATTCGATATTACCAAGAAGAATGCAAGGCAGGTTTCAGGTGGTAAATCTATCTCTAGACACTTATTTATTTCTAGGGAAAATTTTTCAACCACTGTTTTAATTATCTCTGCCTCATTTATCATAGCCCATTTTAAAGTATACCTATTCGTTTTGCCAATTGTTAAATCAGCATCTAGGCTATTAGGTTCTCCATTACTGATTGTTGAGGCAGTAGGTAGCAAAATAGACAGGCATAGTGGAAAGTGATCACTCAACGCTATCTCAGGTACGTTAAATGAGTGGATTCTGTTCCTGCATTTATTAGAGATAGTAATAAAGTCTATAGTAGTACAACAACTCTGCCATTAAATGTTGGAACTACCATGGGAGTGGAGATACACATTTCATTAACAAATCCTAAGTCAAAATTGGCTAACAAATAATTAAATTGTTCCCCTAGAAAATTGTGTCTGAAATGGAAGTGTCCCTCACCTTCATCCCGTGCTGGGCCACACCTATTGTCCTTAGTTAATTCACACAAGTTACAGTTAAAATCTCCTAACATGATTACCATCAATTTCCGTTAAAAAAAAAATTCTTGCTTAAGTAAAACCTTGGTCAATTTCCTCAAGACACTCGTAACATCGTCAACGTGAATATTATTATAAAAATTAACAACAACAATTGGGGTCTCACAACCCAGACCAAGAACCAAAATTTGAAAGTAAATGTCTTAACAGGTTCGGTAAATTTGTTTGATAAATAAATACTCAGTCCACCCTTGGGTCTCCCATGAGGAACGGCTACAGCTGCGGTTCAAAAAGTTCTATAGCCGTTCAAGTGCACTGGTTCAAGGGTCCATGTTTCTTGAAAACAAAGCAGGTCTTGCAGTTGAACAAAGTCCCTCCAGATAGGGTGATCGATTTTAGATCTAATACCAGCTATGTTCCATGATGAGATTTTGAGAACCAGTGGATCTTTCGAAGGGGTAGACAGGGCTACTGGGGACAGCAGGATAGGGCTGACATGCGAGGGGGGGGGCTAGCTGGTTGTCCCCCCAGCCCGTATCCTCTTCTGTCACCAGACCCCAACCCCCACCCCCTCCCCCCCCCCCCCTCCCTCCCCGGGTCCACATCGTCCACATTATTGACACTGGTAATAGTGTTCTCTCCCCATCTACAACTATATTTTGACTCATACAGAGTTCACGGTGAGAATCTTTATCTGTACCTTCGACAGTGGGATTAATAGTAGTTAACCCTAGTCAGTCAATATTTTCCAAGCCGCTAAGGATATCAAAATAATTAAATGTAGGAATTCCATAGCTTCTAGCCTATGGTTCTTCTGAATTCATAGTCTGGTAGCAGACGGGAGCAATTCGTTTATTTAGTCGGGGAGGAGGGTAAAAGTAGCCAAGGGGAAGAATATTAACAAGATGTGGGTCATAGATCCCCATGGCCACTCTCTCCATCACAGCATTAACCAATTGAGGGGATCGAAATGATAAAACCACACAATCACCCCTCAGTGTTTTATTTGAAGTGCCTATCCATCTTGCTCGTCTAACCATTTTAAACTCTGAGAAAAGATGTTTTTTGAGTCCTACCCTAGATGACAAAAAGTAGAGGGATTTATTTCTCAGAGTCGCCCAATTTTCATCTGTATTAGGTGAGAGTGGAGGTACATTTGCCAAGACCACAGTATACGGTGTTGCTTCTGGTGGGAGATTTAAATTAAAGAGGTTCGGCGTTACTCCTTCCTCAGATTGATCTTCTGATGTTCTATGTTTATGAGGTGGTATATGCGAGGATACATTCGGGGCTACAGAAGGTGAATCAATGGGCCCCTTATCATGGGTAATAGTGTCTCCTCTTAAAGTACTGTGATCAGGTCGATCAGTAGGTTTTGGATTGATATGTTTAGATTTAGCTGGCACTTTGGATGGGGCTGATGTTTTAACTGGAGCTACCACTTTAGGTGCAGCTAGCACTTTTGCAGAAGCTGGAGTGTCAGTTTTAGAACAAGTAGTACTAGGGTGAGGTAGAGACTTAGTCTTACTTGGAGCCAGCTGTTTATCAAGCTTACCCTCAATATTGGTTAGCCTCAATTCTATATCTTTGACCTTTAGCGTAATCGGTTCCAGGAAAGTCATTAGAAGAGTTTCCATTCTTTGCCAGAATGGACCATCTGTTAAGTCCCTATTAACAATTAAATGGGGGACTGTCACTGACTGACCATTCTCCTCGCTTACACTACTCACATTTAGATTTACCGGGATTTTACTCTCTTTAAATTTAGTGTGCCTTTTATTAATTTTATTATTTTTAGTATATTGCCTTACTTTAGCAGAGTGTTTTTGCTTAGATCTGGCCTTCTGTCCTCTAGTTCTCACACAGGGGCTGTCACTAATATTTAGGATAGAGATTGGACTCCCTAGAATATCTTGTCCCTCATTTTCTAAATTCTCCTCATTTAGAGGAGGGGAATCATTGTTTTGATTGCTGGGACATATAGAGGGAGTCACAGACAGTCGTGCAGTTGAGGGCAGTAAGTCATTTACATCCGTTGAGTCCCTAAGAGACCTATAATTTATTGGTGTTATGCTATTTCTTCTGGGTAAAGCAACAAATGGGGGGGCTAATAAGGAATCCTGGGAGTTGGTGGTTAGCGTAGACATATTTGGTTTAGGTAAAGGGGGAGGGAAGCCAGGTGGCAAAGAGTCGTCTTTCTGTGGTTTCAATAGCAGAGGCGACCACTTCAATTGTCTGCTGTAACATTCGGTCTATTGCTGTGAGTGTGGGTAAGGGGGGGTAGCAGTAACTTTAGTTTTTCCAACTGTGTGGGTGGGAGTATTTTTCCCCATATTTTATAGTAATGAATCTAAGTCTATGTTAAAGAATGATGCACTAGACAAAAATGTAGTTAAAATCTTACACTAAAAAATACATGTTACTACAGTGATCGCATCGAAGAAAGTACATGTATAAAGATAGTACAACGTTGACAGGGAAAGGATATAATTAAAAGAAAAATGATAGTTATATCTATATGGGCCGCAAAGTGGAGCAAGTGGGATTATGGGTCGAAAGGGGGGTGGCCTCGGCCAGCCCCGGACGGCCACATAGCCCTGGGCGCTCCCGCGACGCGGGGGTTAAGAGTGGTTTTAATGCGCCTCCGGGCGCTCTAGTGACGGCGTCAGGATGCGCCGCCGCAGGTGGTCACGGGAAAGCGAGTCCTCCGCTCGGCGGCCGCTGGAGTGTAAGGAGCGGCGGCGGGAGGACTCGCGGTGCAGGGCGCTGGTCCTGTTAGGCTTAACAAAAGCTGGTACAAGGCAGGTACAGTCTTGGTCCCACAAGCAGTTCTGGCAAGGGAGCCCGTATTTTAAACAACCATTTGACCAACAGCATCTTTTCGGCCCAGCAGTGGATACTGCACTAGAAAAGATGAAAAAAGATACGGATACTGGCAAAAGCAATGGGAGTCTTACAAACGCAAACCCATAGACCTTCTTTTCGTCGGTCCTCATATAGGGGTGCCTCTAAAAGTTTACAAACTGATAACACCTCCTCCTCTTACAAAACGCCCAACCAAACATCACCCAATAAAGGATATTATAGAGGAGGATATAGAGGAAACAACAATAAGGGCAGAGGTAGAGGCAACAACAATCGTAACGCCTCTACCCCTAATAAGTGACTTCCCTCCAATCCCCCCAGACCATTCCACTACTGTCGGGGGGAGATTACAACAGTTCCTGCCTGTCTGGAACTCCATCACCACAGACAGGTGGGTGAGACAAATAATTCAGTCAGGTTATTGCCTGGAGCTCACTTCCACTCCTCCAAAAATACCACCCAGACAACGTCCCATGTCACAGGAACACCTCATACTATTAAGAGAGGAGGTAGAATCTCTACTGCAAAAGAATGCAATAGAACCAGTCCCAAAACAGCATCAAATCACAGGGGTTTACTCTCTTTATTTTCTCATCCCCAAAAGGACGGGTCTCTCAGACCTATTCTAGACCTAAGACCCCTAAACCTGTACATACAATCAGACCACTTTCATATTGTCACATTACAACAGGTTCTACCGTTGCTAAAAAAGGGAGACTTCCTTGCCACTCTATATCTCAAGGACGCCTACTTCCACATTCCCGGTCACCAATCTCACAGAAAATACTTACGGTTTATACTTGAAGGCAAACACTACCAATTCAAAGTGCTCCCCTTCGGAGTAACTACAGCACCTCGAGTGTTCACAAAGTGTCTAGCAGTGGTAGCTGCAAACGTAAGACGGGACAACATCCATGTCTTCCCATATCTGGACGACTGGTTAATAAGATCAAAATCATACAACCAATGTGTGAGACACACGCATCAGACGATCTGTCTGCTGCACAAATTAGGGTTTACAGTAAATCAAAAGAAGTCACATCTCCAACCTCCCTCAACAGTATCTAGGTGCCACTATAGATACTTCCAAAACGATAGCATATCCCAATTCAACAAGGATTCAAAATATGCACAATCTCATTAAGAAATTACAGCCACAACACTCGCTACAAGCTCGAGTGTTTATTTATTTATTTATTTATTGGTATTTAATAAAGCGCAAACAATTGCCCGTAGTCGTCTCGGCGCTGTTACTACTGCAAACTTCTCCACTACGGAGCTTCTGGCCATTACTGATTAAACAACCACGTTTTCAGATTTTTTCGGAATGACACGAGAGAGGGGCTGGTCCTGATAAACTGGGGGAGTGTATTCCATAGTTTTTGGGCCGCAACCAAAAAGCGGCGATCGCCTCAAGTGACCGACTTAGTACGGGGCACCACCAGTTCGTTAATATTGGAGGAGCGGAGTGGTCTTGAAGGACGGTATGGAATTAACTGATCTCTCAGAAACTGAGGTGCTTGTTGATGCAGTGATTTGTAGACTATGCATAGTGTCTTGAATTTAATACAGTTTCCAATGGGGAGCCAGTGATAACTTCTGATTGTATCGGCTATGCGTTTATACCTGGGAATTCCCGAGAGAAGTCTGGCCGCCGCATTCTGTACCGTCTGCATTTTCTTAATGACCCTGATCTGAGCATTGGCGAACAAGCCATTGCAATAGTCTAACGAGGATAAAACTAAGGAGCTTACCAAGGTTTTGCCTGCACTCTTAGGAAGAAAAGGAAGAATTTTTTTCACCAATCGTAATTTGTGAAAAGCTGTGGCAGCAGTCAGATTGACGTGGGCAACGAAATTGAGCTCGTTATCAAAGATAACACCCAGGTTCCTCACCTTGGAAGTTGGTTTCGGCAGGGTTCCAAAAGACGTTGGCCACCAGACAGGGGATCAGCTAGGAAATAGATGTCCAAAGGTTACCACCTCCGTTTTTTCGGAATTAAGTTTTAAACAGTTTGCGGACATCCACTGTCCGATTGCCAGCATACCTGTTTTAAAACCTTCTGCCACTTTTTCTCCATCATTTTTGATGGCCAGAACCAGCTGTGTGTCGTCTGCGTATGAGGTAAGGTTCATCCCGTGTGCTTTGATGGTTTTAGCTAGGTCCGACACATAGATGTTAAATAATGTCGGACTAAGGGATGAACCTTGAGGTACCCCACACGGCAGGGACAGGTTAGCCGATTGGAACGGTCCCAGCGTCACCGCCTGCGATCTTTCGTTCGGAAAAGAAGCCAGTAGGTTCTTAGCTGTCCCTTGAATACCCATTTTTTCGACACGGTTGACCAAAATCTGATAGTCGACGGTGCCGAAAGTTGCAAAGAGGTCCAATAGCACCAGTAGTGCTGAGTCTCCCTGGTCTCGGATGACTCTAATGTCATCAGCAGCCTTAATCAGAGCAGTCTCTGTTCCGTGGAACTTGCGGAACCCAAATTGGGTCTCGTCGAGTTGGTAATGTTACTCGATAAATGCTGCTAACTGGGTGTTCATTGCCTTTTCCACAACCTTTGCCAAAAATGGAAGATTGGCAATCGGTCTGTACTTTTTCAACTCTGTTTCGTCTAAGCCTGTTTTTTTCATAAGGGGCTTCAGGAGTTTTTTTTTTTAACGAACTAGGATAAATTCCTGCGCTGAACATGGAGTTACAGATTTGTGTAATAGCCGGAATCAAAGAATCCATGATCGGGGCGAGAGTTTTCAAAGGACATGGATCCAAAGCTGATCCCGATTTAATAGTGCTTACAATATCTCTGGTTTGGGTCTCTGAGATATCAGCAAACTGAGAAAATGCACTACTAAGGGAGGCAATGTGTACAACGTTTGTACTGTGACTAGCATTGGAGGAGAAGGCTGAATAAATGTCATTCACTTTTGTGAAGAAAAATAGTGCTAATGAATCACAAAAAATGTGTGAAGCGGGGGGATTAAGATCGGGGGCGCTTCCTACTAACTGTTTAGTGATGCCGTATAGCTTCTTATTGGAATTTTTTGCACTCTCTATTTGCTCACTAAAATACTTTTTTTTAGCCTCTGTAATCCTGGATTTGTACTGAGCTAACAGCTCTTTATAATTATTTTTACTTTCCTCATCATAATTTTTTCTCCAATGCCTTTCCCTATTTCTGCAGAGTTGTTTCTGCTTCCTTAATTCCTCAGAAAACCATGGGGCTGAGGTGGCCTTCCTGTTTCTGGTTATCAATTTGAGCGGGACCAGTTCGTTAATAGCTTGACCTAACCAATCCTGGTATTGCTTAATGGCAGTATCCGGATCATTAGGCAGAATTGGCTTGGTACTGTCAAGTAAAAATTTAAGGTTAGGGATGTTAATGTCTTTCCAGGCCTTGAACGGTTCACAACTAAGAGGGGCTATCCTAGAGATGGAGGCCTCATTAGTTGTAATTGAACCTAGAACTACATGATGGTCAGACCAGGGTAGCGGGAGGATATTAGTTATTTAGATATCTTCTTGGAGAAGATTCCATCCAGCGTATGCCCTGCATCATGAGTAGGCCGGTTTACCAGTTGAGAGAGCCCCAAGATTTCCATTTCAGACAAAAGAGACAGTGTGTCATTATCATCAATTTTATCTAAATGGAAATTGAAGTCCCCAAGTACTGTTAGTGACTTCTCAATTGCCAGCGATTCCAAAATAGTGCCGACTTCAGAGAGGAATCCGGAGCGTGCTCCTGGCCATCTATATAGCAGCAGTCCCCTAAAGTTGTATGTGGGGGATAGATGGATATCAAATTGCATTGCTTCGCAAGTGACCGAGGGTATCGGTGAGGTCCAGATATTATACCTATCTCGAGCAATTATAGCTATCCCACCTCCTCTTTTGCCCTGTCTATCATATCTATGGATTCTAAATCCACTTGGGACCGCAATCACGAGATCTGGATCGGACGACTTGTCCATCCATGTTTCAGTCAAAAACATGATGTCAATATTCCTGTCTCTAACTAGGTCTGATATTTCTTGTCTATGTTTTCCCAATGAGCGAACATTAGTAAGCGCTATTATCGTCCTTTTAGGATATTTCTGTTTAATACAGTGAGTTGAGTTATTCACTAAAGGTATGGTGGCCTTACAATGCGTGCATTCAAGAGAGGGAATGTCTGACATAGACCCTAGGTTGAACTTAGTGCATTTATCTGTGGGAGAAGGACGAAGATCAGGAATGAATAGGGAAGGTGTCGGGCTATGCCGTGAGGTCCAGGGGTTGTGGCCCTCGGCCCGGTCCCGGTGCGGACGGGCGCAGACGGGCTTGCCTTTGGCGCGCCGCCGGCACGCCCGCTGCGCGGACGGAAGGGCATCGTTTTTTTATACTGTGTAGAGGAGGGCGGGAGGTGTCCTGCAACTGGACCGCCAACCCTTTCTCCCAGCAAGATGGCGCCCACAGCCTTTACCCCGCGTCGTCAGCGCCCTAATCGGCTGCGCCGGGGATGGATGAAAGGCGTGTACAGCAAGCCTCGGTGCAACGCGATTCTTGCACTCGAGTGTCCCTTTAATATGGCAATTTAAAACGGACTAATAAAATATATACAAATTTTAAAAGATTATTACCAAAGTGCAGGGATAGATTTGTAGAACCCCCGGCTTCCGCCTCAGGAGAGAAATGAGCAAAAGTGTTCATGCAACTAATAGGAATGATGGCATCTTACATTTTCATAGTACCATACGCACGACTGCAAATGCGCCCCATACAAGAATGCTTAGCAAAATAATGGAATCAGGCTCAGCAACAAATAACAGATCTGGTGGTGGTAGACGACCGGACATTTCGCTCTCTGCAATGGTGGAACACCAAAAACCTTTCCAAGGGCCGGCCGTTTATAGAGCCTGTTCCACAAATTATACTAACTACAGACGCATCCCTCACAGGATGGGGAGCGCATTTACAGAAACACACAGTTCAAGGTATATAGACAATGAAACAAAAACTAATTCACATAAATCATCTAGACATATTAGCGATTTTTCTAGCTCTAAAATCGTTTCAACATTACCTGTCAAACAAAGCTGTACTAGTCTGGACGGACAATATGACAGCTATGTACTACATTCAAAAGCAAGGAGGAACACACTCCCTACAGCTCTCCCAGTTGGTGCAAAGCATATGGAGGTGGGCTATTCCTCAAAACATTTACCTGCTAGCAGAACATCTAACATGAGTTCACAATGTAGTGGCAGATCTGTTAAGTCGTCAAAGACAACAGATACACAAATGGGAACTTCATCCTCAAGTTCTTCTGCCATTCTTTCAAATGTGGGGTCAACCAGACATAGATCTGTTTGCCACACATCAAAACTCAAAATGCCCATACTTCGCCGCCAGATACCCACACCCATTATCCAAAGGCAATGCGGTATGGATGAACTGGTAGAACAAATTTGCGTACGCTTTTCCACCTCTCCCACTAATTCCATCAGTGGTGCGCAAGCTGCAGCAACATTCTCTCACATTGATTCTCATAGCACCAACGTGGCCAAGGCAACCGTGGTACACCACACTGCTAGATCTCTCAGTAGTACCACATCACAAATTAAAAATCTCACCACATCTGTTAACACAGAACCATGTAGAGATAATGCATCCAGACCCAATGCAACTCAATCTAGCGATCTCTCTCCGACAAACGCCAATCTACTGAGAATGTCGGTACGAGAAGCATAGAAAATATCGGCACATTGACACTGAATTAACATTTGGAACGGATTGTTGGAAGAAGATACAAGATCCTCGTTCGTTTTTCAGAACAATATTCGAGATTGGATACTCAACATTTTTAACCTCTTATGGATATGGAACTTATGATGAATTGCCCTGAGGAAGTCCGTGGTTGATTGAACACAGGACGAAACACGTGTTGGCTGGTGGCAGCTAATTCTGTTTTTCTGAAAAGAACATAATCGTTGAAATAAAGAAGAAAGTTGTGAAGAGCATCTTGTCTCTATGAACTTTTTAATTGTAATTTGAGCTCAGCATATACCCTATGTTCCCATTAACAATTCAGGAACCATTTATACAACTTCATCACAATAAACTGGTTCTTAAGACAAATCCAAAGTTTCTACCAAAGGTCATTTCACCATTTCACCTCAACCAATCTATTGAGTTGCCAGTGTTGTTTCCCCAACCGCAAACGTTTGCAGAAAGAGCTCTACATACATTATGTAAAAAGAGCACTTCTATACTACATTGATAGGACAAAACCATTTAATAAAACTAAACAACTGTTTGTGTCCTTTTCACCTCCACATAAAGGCAATCCTTTTTCTAAATCAGGCATTGCAAGATGGATTGTTAAGTGCATACAAATGTTTTACCAAAAGGCAAAACGCACTCTATCCATTCCTCCTAGAGCTCCTTCTACTCGCAAATTAGGAGCATCTATGGCATTTCTGGGAAACATACCATTAGATGACATCTGTAAAGCAGCTACATGGTCTACTCTGCACACATTTACAAAACACTACTGTGTAGATGTGCAAGCAAAACAACAAGCAAGTGAAACATTGTTTCAGACTACTGCAACAGATACGGGTGGTCGCCGCTAAGGGAGAAACTGCTGTGTAATCTATGCTATAGTGTGTGGTCTGCAGCCCATATGCCTCGAACGGAAAATACTACTTACCAGTATGGATCTTTTCTTGGCATGTAGGGCTGCAGAACCACACACGCCCACCCGCCTCCCTGGCTACCTGTATCTGTTTCTAGTATTATCTTATTTAGATACACAGCACATGGACATCTTTACCTGTATTCATACAAACTCCATCATTTGCCCACTGGCGAAAACAATCTGAGGATGGAGTCAATGCCCATGCGCACTACGATCTAAGGAAGGAGTCACCCAACAGACAAAGACTCTTCCAAGGCAACAAAAAAGTGTAATCATCTGGGCCCACCACCAGATGGTAATCTAATGCTATAGTGTGTGGTTCTGCAGCCCTACATGCCAAGAACAGATGTATACTACTGGTAAGTAGCATTTTCTATATATATATTTCAAAATGGCGCTCTTCAGGTGATAAAGGTTGTCTTACAACCAAAACTCCTCCTGTCCAGAGGTTTCATGAATTAAATGGTGGCTTTATTTTTAACATTGCTGCATACCAACGCAAACCCACTCGAGGGAAAGCACGGATGCTACTACACTAGGTAGCCCAACATGCATCAAAATGACAATACTTACCTGAAAGGCAAACCTGAGGGCAATATGTTATAAATGAGCATGAGATTAAATTGCTGCAGCTGTGTTCTGCAACGTCATGCTGTTGCCTGTGAACAATGATCCAGAGGATCCAAAAATTGCATGTAAATCTTAATGGATTATATTTAAGAATTATTGTTTACACACAATTTGTTTTATTTGGGATGAGAACAACGCTCCAAATGAACTTTAAAGATGGCGCCTACTACCGTATGTAAAATACTGGGACTGAAATGTTGTCCGTTGCCACTTTTGCTGATCATGTGTGTTTACAAATGGCAGTATTGAAGCTTCAACCATACCGCGACCAAGCTGAAAAGCGAAACGCGTCTGTGAGGCGTAACTGTGCCTGAATAAAACTTGTTAAAGCATCCCTGGGTGTCCCGTACATTCTTTTTCATGAAGTGAAGAGGGTTGCTTTGGAGATATATCTATACTACTATAATAAAGGAAGAACTTTCAGCCTTTGAGGCGGGTAAACTCGGGAACCACAGCGCCAATCCACACACCCGATAAACCGTTGGAATCGTCAGGGTGTGTAGATGGTTGTAGGCTATATACATTTTAAAAAAAAAACGTTATTTAAAAAATTTACAGTAAAAAAAAAAAGTAGTCTCTCCGAAGTAGCGCCGGCAGCGACGTGCGTGCTCACGTCAGGAGCGCGGGAGGAGCGGTGTCCAGGAGCGCGACAAGGAGCGGCGGACATGGCGCGGGGGAGGAGCGGTGACGTGAGGAGCGGCGGTGCGAGCAGCGGACAGGCTGGTGGAGTGGCGGCTGAGGTAAGGGAGCGGCGGACATGGCGCGGGGGAGGAGCGGCGATGTGAGGAGCAGCGGACAGGCCAGCGGACAGGTGGGAGGAGCGGCGGCTGAGGTAAGGGGACCCATTTCGGGGCAGGCGGGGTCGGGGCAGGCGGGGGACAGGCCAGGCGGGGCCCCGGGCTGCTGTACAATGTCGGGGCGGGCGGGGGTCGGGGAAGCCTGTTGCTCCCGGACAAGCTCGGGACGGGCTGCTAGTATATATATATATATATATATATATTTCCACAGGCTGTCTCTCTTTCACAAGATAGACGAGGGGGCACGCTGGATTCATAACAAAATTCTTTATTGGTCCAGGTTTGGCATGACGCGTTTCAGCAATAAGCTTTCATCAGATGCGCTTCCTTGTAAATTGCCACTGCGGTCCAAAGTTTTAAGTGTTCTGGCATCTAAAGTAGATCTGCTTGCACACCTGCTTGTCATTTGGGAGGAGCCGCCTCAGTAATCCACCGTGTGAAACTACAACTCCCAGAGTGCAGTTTGCTTTCACCAACGTGCTGCGATGTGCGGTCCTTCAGCCAGATTCCCTTCATTCCCCATGGTTGAGGCTGGCTGCAAAGGAGATCAGGTAAGGATGCGCAGTGTGTTTCTGGGCGAAGTTTTGTATCCGTTATTGTCTCCAAACTTCCAGCCTTTACACCGCCGACAATTGCAGGTCCGTGACATCTCTCAAGCAAAGTGTGTGTTATGGGCTTAGATTACCGCTACTGGTAAGGTCAGACAGGATTCTTATATTTTTTAGATGCCCATTCTGGATAAAGGTGACACAGTTCACACTTTGGTTGATTCCACTCAGCAATTAGGTGCTCTGCTGTATTCCAGGCTCTCTTTACCCCTTCACTTTGGTAGGAACCCTCAGCCAGCAAAGAACTAGTTTTATGTATTTAGTAAGATTATGCCTTTTGGTCCATGTGATGCCTGAACTGTATAAATACTTGCAGTTTTCCACGTGAATAATGGTTATGTAGTTTCGTTTGGTATTCCTTGCCGCTGCTCTGCTTCTTTTTGGAGTGAGAAAATGTAATTTCTATTCTATTAAAGAAATGTCCTTGCTTATCCATTCTTGGGTCCAAAGTGGGGATAAGCTTGCTGTTCGAATTGGAAAACATCTTAAACCCATACCTCAACTGCCACCTTTTGTCAACAAAGTACTTGGTTTGAACTAAAAGCCAAGTGTGTCTTCTCTGAATCTTGCTGCAATTCAAGCCAAGTCTGCTTGTTTATACGATATTTATTTAGTGACCACCCATTATTATGCTGATAAATTGATGTATTCAGGAGACTTTAGTGTTTCAAGGTATTAAAGGGGCTTATGTTGTTGGTAATTACAAGGCCGCACATGACCTAAGCTTAGTCATAGGCCTTCTTCATGGCAACTTCATCATTATACAGTGCAATTCCTCTCCATCTGCACTTAGTGCATCTTTTTTTATATTTTTGCACAGAATTAGAAATGCTTTTTTGGCAACTTTTTAATTCGACTGATGTCACTCAGGTCTCGCTTGTAAAATGCATATTTCTTTTGTGTACTTCTAACCACAGACCATTGTGCCAGAACAAATTTCAGAGTGGGGGTGCTGCTATCAGTATTACAATACCACAGTCATAGGGATTGTGAAAAATCCAAGCATCACTCAAAGAACAGGTGTAGCAAATGAGGCACACCCATTCAGCAGAAGTCGTAAAGATGTAGTATTTAGCAGGTGGTGCATTTTAGAACACCCTGTTGGAAATATATTGCTAAAGCATGGTATGGTAGAGCTATTTTTTTTAAATATTGGCACAGTTAATTTACAGATATTTAAATTTAGTTTTGTGTTAAAGAATGAAATCCTATAGCCTATCATTTAACACTCTGTTCCCCAATAAGATTGTCACATAGTTCCTTTTACAAAAACCTCTCCATTTGCAGCCAAAAGAAGAAATGTAAATGCCAAATTCCATGTTAAACGAATAAGTAGCAATATGTCAAAAGATATCACCTGACATTTGATCTCTGTCTTTGAATGCAGAGGAAAGGAGACAAAGTAAAAACACATCTGTATTGCTCATTCACATTCTGAACCTCTGCATGTTTATTTTAGGGGTGCTGCAGCACCCCTACTAACAGCACCTATTACCACAGATTCCTCACCTTTGGAATTCTCCCCAGACGTCACACTGGATCCAGAGGTTTTCATAGTATTGCTCCTGAGTGCCGCACAACTCTGTTTTGACTTCGTTTAATCTCAGAAGTGATGGAGCAGTGCAACATATAAGCACCATTATGTTTCTTTTTTTCACACATATGAAAGCTGCTCTGGAGCTCCTCTCTTTTTCGTAGGTTGACTAATTCTAAACATTGAATTCCAGTGTGCAAGGGAACGGCGTCCCCATCTAAAAAAAAAAAAAAAAAAGAGTTCAAAATATGCCATGACTGTTGTAAGCAGATGATGGTTACAGACCCAAACAAAATGTGCTTTTGGTGTGTGGGCTGGGGGACATGACACCAAGTTGTCCGATGAATGTGCCTTCATGCATCTGGAGGCGATCCAAGATTGTGAAGTAAAACTGGAAATCGCTGTACATCGGAAGAAGTCACGGACTTCGTAAGTCTTGCTCCAAGTCGAGGGCGCAGATCCATTCCCGATCTCCGGGCCGATCCAGCAACAGGTTGTCTTTACGGTCAATTTCTTTTGCAAGTCAAAGAGGAAAGACAAAAGACGAAACAGGACTGGACCTCAACCCACCCAGCTACTCTCTTTCTGAAGAGAAATCGCTAGGGTGTCAAGTCACTCATTCTAATGGATACTTCTAACCAGAGTTCACACTTTCATAATATCCACAGAACGGATCCGAAAGATGTTTCGGCATAGCACCTGCGTGCTGGGAGGTGCTGTTAGCTTGCTCTGCCTCGATTCTGATCTGCCCCAAAAGTGATGACTAGAGCCTGCATAGCTGTACCACCCCGGCACGCTGATTTCTTTCTTTTCCCCGCCTTTATGCGCATATGAGTTGGCAAGCCGTTTTCTTCATGGAAAAGCTTTTACGGTGTGCAAGAGAACTTGTAGGGATTGTAGTAAACAAATGTCTGTGACTGATCGCTTGAAGTGTGCATCTGGTATCTAAGGTTAGGCCACGATTCTAAGTCATTCGGGAACTGTGCATTGATGAGTCTGGAACCATGTAGCCAAGTTTACTACACCGATCTTCACTTGCAACTGCAAAAAGACTGCTCCTGCTTGAAGTCAAGAACACATACCTAATCTCACTCTCGAGAGGTCCTGCAACAGGGCTTCATCACACTTGAAATCCTTTGGGAAGTTCAAGTAAAAAAGAAAAACACAAGAAGTTCAAGCAGGCTTCGTCCCAGCCTTGCCACTTTTCTGGTGACAGGCCTCAAGTGCGTCAAGGGGGGTGTGTGTGTGTGTGTGTGTGTACTCACTCACTCACTCACTCACTCACTCACTCACTCACTCACTCACTCACTCACTCACTCACTCACTCACTCTCTCACTCTCTCACTCTCTCTCTCTCTCTCTCTCTCTCACTCTCTCTCTCTCTCTCACACACTCACACATCATTGCATATAAATTCGTTGAACATATGTATTTGACAGAAAGTACAATTAGTTCAGTGTTTTCTGTTCTTAATTTACATTAAGTGGTGAGTATTTAAATTTGGAATTAGATTGTGGAAACATCTAAATCACTTAGAGGTATCTAACTTTGAATAATTACCTCAGAACGATTGTTTATGTAATCTATATTCACTCTAGTCCATGTGGGTTGTCCTTGATGTTTATTTCACGGTGTCCCACGCCCCGCCTTTGGTCCTTCTACTGCATCCTTCACAATGGTAATTAGAAGGGTGCTGAAGTCCTAGATGTATGACTGCCTTTAATTGATATGAAGACTAATATCCTCAAACAGGTCCTGCAGTCATGACATCTTGTCATCTTCAGAACACCTCTTGCCATTTAATGAAGCCCTTACCGATACCCTCATGGGCACTTGGGCAAAACCTTGTACATGCCCATTATTAGCTAGACAAGTGGTACATTGTCCGAGACCAGCTCCTGGTGACACTGCCATTGTCATGCAGCACCCTACACTAGAGTGCCTGGTGGTACAGGCTCCCTTCAGCACAGTTAACCCAGTTCTTTCCCTACTACCTAGCTGGATAGGGAGTCAAAGAGAATGAAGGCGTTTGTAAGAGAATTTTTTCCTTCACCAGCCTGGCCCTTAGGTCCGTCAGCAGCAGGTGCTATCTTGGACCCTACTTCCATACATTATACGATTCTATGGCCAAACTTATACTGGCAAACCCAGAAGAAGTCAGAGCCAGTTTGGCATAGACCATCTAAGATCACCAGGATACCACCAAGTATAGCATCTGATCAGAACTGAGCATGATAGACTGCTGGGGCAGATTGGTCTGTACTAGTGTGGCGCTCTGTTTTACGTGTGGATGAGATCTGGTTCAAGTGTCACTCATGGATATGCCTTTTGGCAGATCTTGCTTCTTTAGCAAGAAGGCTAACTCCTCCCTTGAGCGCTTTAAAGAAACTACAGCACCTGTGTACTCCCTTGTTGTTCGACACCCACAAGGCTGTATCCACTACAATTTTGCCACTTTCAAGGCATCTCTAGGGTCTTCACCTTCAGGCAAGTTCAAGACCTACCACCCCAATCACAATTACCCAAGTACTTTCAGGGACGGGGAAGGAAACCTAACAGGCAACACAGTCCAGCATGGGCATACTACTTCCCATGCCCCAGCCCATTAAGTAGCAGCTGCTTTAGTTTACCCCTTTGCGACCAACAACCACTCTGTGGGAGATAGAATCGCTAATTTTCTCCATGGCTGTTCAGCAGTTATATATAACTGGTGGGTCCTTCGTATAGTTGAAAAGTGCTGCTCCCTCCCATTCCTTTCTCGCTACCTATTTCACCTATAGCAGAGAGGCTTTTGATGGACCATTTGTCTATTTTGCAACAGGAAGTCCATGTTATTTTGGAGAAAAAAGCCATAAAGAGGGGCCCTGTACATGCATGCTCTGTAGTGGGATCTGAAGCCTCAGTAGACCAATCATCAATGAAACCTTGTGGATTCTTTCTGGGTTTGGGGAGATTGCATAACATGTGCAGTGGTGGCTGCTCAACTGCAGTTGGACATAAGGTAGACCCCTCTTCCAAGCCCACCCTTAGCTGACTGTGTTGACAGACGTGTACTACTGGGCAGGGAAGTTCATTTCAGTGAGGTGAACATCAGAAAACTCTTTTCTTTGGGTGAGGCCCGCCTTCACATCAAGTAGCTGGCCGTTTACATTTTGTTGAAAGCCTTCCTGCCGTCCATCAATGATAGGCTAGTTCACATCCTCATGGACAACCTAATCAAACATAATGGGGTAGTAACAATGGAAGATACTCAGCTCTTCCGTAAAGAGAAATCCTCTTTATCAGATAGCTTGGAAAATACTCAAGACGTAGTTTGTATTGAAAAGGAAAATATTTAGTAGTCGTTTATTAATATATCAGAGTAAAACCTACTATATTGAAAGCTTTTGCTTGGCTGAATTAATATATTTATACTAAAATTGAAAATTGTGTGTTCGGGAAGAAAATGTGTGTATTTTCAGAACTCAAGATGTTTGGAGCCAAATGGTTGAATTTGCAAACTACTTTTAAAGTAGAGCAATAAATTGTGGAGTTGAGGAGACTTACTATTATTATTACCTTGGTGCCATGAGCATTGCAGCCTTACCTGTTATGTATTACCTATGTAAAGAGATTCCAAATTGACCAAGACTTTAAGTTTCTGCGTGCAACCCTGCCTGATGCAGTAAGGTGATCACTACCGGTACCATTGCATAGTGTGGCAGCTAATATAATGTAGTCTGATGTGGCTACTATTACAAGGGTAATAATATTCATAGCTGGGTATGATTTTCATTTTACAGAAGTAGCTCATGTTCCGGAAAAAAAATGGAGACCCAGGATTAAAATAATGAATTGCTTTGTATTCAGCTGTAGATATGCCTGAGTAAGCTTGCATCTATAATTGTTTTTCAGGGCAAAGGTGGAGCGAAGACTCTGATGAACACGATCATGCAACTGAGAAAAATATGCAACCACCCGTACATATTTCAGCATATTGAGGTAAGTGTGCTCCTGAGTTCTTGCAATTGCTAAATACAGTCCAAGTGATAACCAAATTACAGACATCATAGAAGGTTTATAACAACATTTTATAAAATCTAAATTCACCATAGCGTTACAATGTAAATCAATCCACCCTTGACTAAATACAATGGAAAACAACTTTAATTGGTTAATGTCTTATGTGCAAAGTTATCTTACTCACTGATAACAATTTTAGTGTTTGCCAACTTTACTCAAATTAACATCCATTGGCAAAGCCAATAGATTTGATTTTGTGTAGTGCATGCATATATACATCCACTATCCATGCACACTATCTGAAAGAAACACGTTAGTGTTAGATTCCTTACCTTAGAATATCCCCAGGCGTCAGTCTGGATCCGGAAACTTTTGCGTAGCAGTACCCTTGCGCGTCGGTAGGCGTCGTCTGCAGGCGTCCCCTGCGGCTCCGCGTCCGTCGTCGGCGTCGTGCGCCGTGATGACGTCGCTGGAGTATATAGACGCCGCCTCCGCGCGCTGACGTCAGTTCTTTGTTCTTCTTTTTTCCGCGCCAGTGGACGCAGATCTGAAGAGCGGTACCCGGTCTTTTGACCAAGTTATTACAAGTTATATCTATCTTTTGTGCCTGGTAGGATGCCCGGTTTCAAAAATTGTGACGGTTGTGACCGCACGATGTCGGTCACGGACCATCACCGACTCTGTCTCCGGTGCCTGGGCCCCGACCACGACGTCGACTCCTGCGTCGATTGCCGGGCTCTGACTAACAAAGCTAGGCGGGAGCGGTCCCGCAAGCTACTCGAGCTCCGGGTGTCGGCCCCACGTCGAGAACGGTCTCGGTCCGGCCGGAGGTCGAGGGAGCGTTCGAGGGAGCGGTCGCGGAGCCGCGCCGGGCGCTCCGGAAGTCGACATCACTCGTCGAGTTCATCAGGTAAGAAACACAAGAAGTCGGGGCGTCGTCATCGTACCCCCGACTCCCCCCGACGCTCGCGCGATGCGGCCGGGGGTCCGGGTGACCCCAACCCCGCGGCTCCGCAAGAGTCGCCGGCGCGGCCTGCCCCATACCCTCAGGTCCCTGGGCAAGGTGCGACGCCTGAGGAGATAGAGGCGTTCCTCGTGGCCATGAGGGCCCTGTCTCCTCCGGCGGGTTCCACGGCGCCTACGGGCCCAGTGAACCCGTCCGGGGGCCCTAGCGGTTCAGCTGACCCTGCCTCGACGCCGTCGGATGCTCCGACACCGGCGCCGCCGACTGCGCCGATCCCGGCGCCGCTAGGGCCTTCGGGGTCGACGCCGGATGGACGTCCATCCACTCCGGCGCCAATTCCATCGGGGTTGCCCCCGACGCCGCCCCCGCGCGACGCCGGTTCCTCTGTGCCGGCTTCGGGCGGCACCAGGGCTCCGGCGCCGGCTCCGGGCGGCGTCGTCCCCATACCCTTACCGAATCCGGACGCGGAGTCGGACCGGCGTCGCTCGACGCCGGGCTCGACGCCGATGGGGCCTGTCGACCCCGTGGAGCCGGTCTACATGGTTGACACCGAATATGGTGATGATGTGGAGTACAGTGAGGGCTGGGAGGGGTCTGAGGACCCTCTGTCACGTGAGTGCCAGTATGACATGGACTGGACAGGTGATTTGGGGGACGCCAGTGGTCTGGATGACTCTCCTAACCCTGGTTTTGTCTCTCCTCCTTCCGTGGCATCGGAGGAGGGAGCTGCTTATTCAGTGGTGTTGATGAGGGCTGCCAAGGCCTTACACCTTGAGCTCCCCATCGCGGCCGTGAGGCCTAACATCCTCACTGAGGTCTTCAAACCGCGGTCATGCCCACAGGAGCCACTGCTGCCGTTTAACGAAGCCTTGTCAGACGTTCTGTTGGGCACGTGGTCCAGGCCCTCTTCAGGTTCGCCTGTTGATCGGAACGTGGCCAGACGCCACCGTCCTTGTCCGGACGACCCCAAGTTCCTGTCCACCCACCCCACCCCTGAGAGTCTGGTGATCCAGGCCTCTACCTCCCAGTCCGCATTCCCATCGGCCCCGCCCGACTGGGAATCCAAGAGGTATGACCAGTATGGCAAGAAGGTCTTCTCGTCCCTGAGTTTAGGACTGCGGTCTTGCAACACCGCTTGCCTTTTTGGGCCGCTACACCCACTCTGTGTGGGATACGGTCGCGGAACTGCTGCCAGAATGCCCCATGGAGGTGCGGGCAAAACTTGGCAAAGCTGTAGCTGAGGGCCGAGATGCAGCTAGATATTCTATTCGATGTGGTCTTGATACGACCGACTCGCTAGGCAGAGCGATGTCCACGACGGTGGCGATTCGTCGCCACGCCTGGTTGAGATCCGCCATCTTTTCGGCAGATGTCCAGAATACTTTGATGGACATGCCGTTCGATGGCTGTCACCTGTTTGGTGACAAGGCGGACCACGCGCTGGAACGCTTTAAGGACTCCAGGGTCACGGCAAAGTCCTTGGGTCTCTCGACCCAGCGCCAGCAAACGGGTTCGTTTCGCTCCTTTCGTGGCCACGGAAGGGGCGTCCCCACACGTGCTGCCAGCCACGCACCGCAGCAATCATTTCAACGCGGTGGCGGCCGTGGAAACCGCCGTGGAGGCGGTCGGGGTCAACGGCGGGGTCAGGCCACATCTCCCCCCGCAGCATCTGCCTCAAAATCCTCCTAGTCCATGCTTTCAGGCCCACGTGACGCCAGTGGGTGGCAGGGTTCGCCATCACCACGCCCGCTGGCGCACGATCACATCGGACAGGTGGGTGCTGCAAATCGTCCGAAGGGGCTACTCCCTCCCCTTCGAGACCACTCCTCCAGCCATGCCACCGCAGAACCACCGTGTGTCGGGGGACCACTTGCAACTTCTGCAGGAGGAAGTTACGGCCCTCTTGGCCAAGGGGGCCATCGAGCGCGTTCCTGGGCCAGAAGTAGGACGTGGTTGCTATTCCCACTACTTTCTGGTACCCAAGAAGGACAAAGGGGGCCTACGTCCTATCTTGGATCTAAGGAACGTCAACGGCTTCCTCCGGAAGGAGAAGTTCAAGATGTTGACTTTGGCTCAGGTCTTGGCTGCCCTAGACCCGCAAGACTGGATGGTAGCGTTGGACTTGCAGGATGCGTATTTTCACATCCCCGTCCTGCCGGCCCACCGGCGTTACCTGCGGTTCACGGTAGGCCAGGAGCACTTTCAGTTTATCGTGCTCCCCTTCGGCCTTACCAGCGCCCCACGGGTGTTCACAAAGGTGTTGGCGGTGGTCGCAGCCCATCTGCGCAGGTTAGGGGTTTCAGTCTTCCCCTACCTAGACGACTGGTTGTTGAAGGCGGGCTCGCCCCAGACAGTCGTCCACCACCTCCAGATGACGGCAGACCTCTTGCACGGCCTGGGGTTCTCCATCAATGTGCCGAAATCACACCTGTGTCCCTCTCAAAAGCTCCTTTTCATCGGAGCGGTTCTGGACTCAGTTTCGGGTTTATCCTCCGGAACGGCGGATCCGGGATATTCAGGCGTTGATTCCCATCTTTCAGCCGCTATCCCGGGTTTCGGTCGGGTTGACGCTGCGGCTGCTGGGGGTGATGGCTTCCTGCATCCTTCTGGTGCATCACGCCCGGTGGCGGATGCGGGCTCTGCAGTGGGACCTGAAGTTTCAGTGGGCCCAGCATCAGGGCAACTTGTCCGACCACGTCTTGATCTCGGAGGGCACTGCGAGACAACTGCAGTGGTGGCTTACGGACCGCGATTGGGTCAGAGGCAGGCCCCTCTCCCTTCCCCAACCGGAGCACGTTGTCGTGACGGACGCGTCCCTCCAGGGCTGGGGAGGCCACTTGGGAGAGGCGGAGATCAGAGGCATCTGGTCTCCGGCGGAGTCCCGGCTCCATATAAACCTTGTTGGAGCTACGGGCGATTCGTTTAGCACTGAAGGCATTCCTCCCCTTTGTCAACGGGAGTGTAGTGCAGGTGTTCACGGACAACACCACCGCCATGTGGTACTGCAACAAACAAGGCGGGGTGGGGTCGTGGACCCTTTGCCAGGAGGCTCTGCGCCTCTGGCAGTGGCTGGAACGTCAGGGCGTGACTCTGACGGTTCAACACCTGGCAGGTTCTCTGAACGCCAGGGCAGACGAACTCAGCCGTCGGTGCTCGATGGATCACGAATGGCGTCTGAACTCGGACGTGGCGCAAGGCCTCTTTCAGAAATGGGGAGAGCCTTGGTTAGATCTATTCGCCACAGAAGAGAACGCGCAATGTCATCAGTTCTGCGCGTTGGAGTTTCCAAGACGGCACTCGCACGGCGACGCCTTTCGGCGCGAGTGGAGTTGCGGTCTGTTATACGCCTTTCCGCCTATACCACTTCTGCCCAGAGTGCTGAAGAAGATCAGGCGCGACCGGGCCCAAGTTATTCTTGTGGCTCCGGACTGGGCTCGAAGGTACTGGTATCCCGAGCTACTCAGCATGTCAGTCGGTCCCCCGATCCGCCTGCCCCTTCAGGAGGACCTTCTGTCGCAGCATCAGGGGACGGTCCTCCACCCGAACCTGTCCAGTCTCCACCTCCATGCTTGGAGATTGAGCGGCGGCAGTTGAGGCCATTTGACTTGCCTCCTGAAGTCTGTGATGTAATTCTGGCAGCCAGGCGTCCCTCCACAAAGTCGGTATACGCCTGTCGGTGGAACAGATTTGTGGCATGGTGCACAGCAAAGGCTGTGGATCCTCTTTCTGCCCCTCTCTCCGAGGTTCTTCTGTTTCTTCTCTCTCTTGCCCAGCAGGGCTCTGCTCTGGGCACTATCAAGGGCTACCTTTCAGCCCTTTCAGCCTTTCTCAGGCTTCCTGATCAGCCTTCTTTGTTCAAGTCCCCAATTGTAACGAGATTCTTGAAGGGCATCACACACATGTATCCACCTGTTCCGTTTGTGATGCCTCAGTGGGACTTGAACCTGGTTCTAACCTTTTTGATGTGTGCTCCCTTTGAGCCCCTTCATTCTTGCCCTCTCCGTCTTCTGACTTTAAAGACGGCTTTCCTGGTTGCCATCACCTCTGCCAGGAGAGTGAGTGAGCTCCAGGCTCTTTCTGTCCAACCTCCTTTCTTGTCCATCCATCCTGACAAGGTGGTTCTGAGGACTAGACCTTCTTTCCTGCCCAAAGTAGTTTCTGCTTTTCACATCGGGCAGTCCATCACCCTCCCTTCCTTCTTCCCGCCTCCGCATCCTTCAAAGGATGAAGAGCGGCTCCATCGTCTGGACCCAAAACGTGCGCTTTCATTTTACATGGATCGCACTCGCCAGTTCCGGGTGGATGACCAACTGTTTGTTGGCTACGTGGGTGCGAAGAAGGGACGGGCGGTACATAAACGGACCATCTCACAGTGGGTCGTTCTCTGCATCAAAGCGTGCTACTCTTTGGCTCGGAAGGAGCCTCCTGTTGGGCTGAGGGCCCATTCCACTCAGGCCACGGCGGCTACTACTGCCCTGGGCCGGGGAGTCCCCTTGCAGGACATTTGCCAAGCGGCTACGTGGGCCTCGCTGCACACCTTTGCGAGGCACTACTGCCTGGACAGTCAAGTCCGGAGGGATGGCTTCTTTGGCCGTTCTGTCCTCCAGGACTTTCTGGTGTAGGAATGTATTGGTTCGCAGACCCACCACCGGGGTTGGTATTGCTGGGGTATCTATTCTAAGGTAAGGAATCTAACACTAACGTGTTTCTTTCAGATGAACAAGTTACTTACCTTCGGTAACGATATATCTGTAAGAAACATTAGTTAGTGTTAGATTCCTTACCGAACCCACCCATCCTCCCCGTTCTGCGAACTGATACCTAGGGTTAAGGTCATCCCTTTCAGGGCCCTAGTTTCAAATGGCACCAGTGTTGGTTCTCTCATGGCTCTGCGTCTTCTGGCGCGGAAAAGCTGTGTACAAAGAACTGACGTCAGCGCGCGGAGGCGGCGTCTATATACTCCAGTGACGTCATCACGGCGCACAACGCCGACGACGGACGCGGAGCCGCAGGGGACGCCTGCAGACGACGCCTACCGACGCGCAAGGGTACTGCTACGCAAACGTTTCCGGATCCAGACTGACGCCTGGGGATATTCTAAGGTAAGGAATCTAACACTAACTAATGTTTCTTACAGATATATCGTTACCGAAGGTAAGTAACTTGTTCTTTATGAAGTGTCTATTGTATTGTAAGTACAGTTATATGCTACTTACTACCCCTGACAAGGCGTTGAAGCATATTGTGGTGTGTAGCACACTAGTCTGGAACCCAAAGTTAGTACTTAATCAAGTGATTTATTAGTTATTGTTGGTTCTTGTTATTAGCTGGGAGAATAGTTTAATAAGATAGCAATTCATCAGCTTTTCTGACTCTAGGAAAAAATAATTTCAAAGAAAGAAAAAAATTGCTAATAGGAAAAAGTAGTTCATGGATTAAAACTATATTGACTTGCAGATAGCTGATAGTTCTCAGAAAAATAAACAACAGTTCTGGCGATTAATAGCAAAAGGGGCCGGTGCCCAAAAGCCCCCAACAGCAAACCTAGTCTCTCAAAATTAATGAGGAAAGTTTTTTCTAGAGCTTTATAGGGCAAATTCGAAAGATCCCTGTCAAGTAATTCTGTGGAAATTGACGAACGACCAAGAAGAATAAGGTGGGATAAGTGCCCGACGGAAGAACAAATCCTATCATATATCAGGTGGTTTAGATAATCATAAGCAATGGGTCCAGATAGGAACCCAGTCACTGTTTTAAAAAGTAACCCCGAAGCCTGGAGTGAATTTCTGGAACCTCTATCCTGCTACATATATAAAACTGGTCAAATACCGAAATCGTGGACCGGGAGCATTGTCATCCCCCTTTTGAAGAAGGGCTCTAGACTTTCTCAGAGCTATTACAGGCAGATGCCTCTTATGGACGCAACTGGAACAAAGCGCATATCAGCATATAGTACAAAATGTTGGTGTCTGAATAGGAAGTTGACGTCCCAGGGGGTGACTGTCTTCTCCCTGTGGAATTGGAGGTAAGTTGAACCTGGTGCGACTGTCTGCCTAGTTGATCTATTGGTGTGCTGTATCTAGAGTGATAGGCTATTCATGTACACACACCCAGACACCCACCCACCC
Organism: Lissotriton vulgaris; assembly: GCF_964263255.1. Lineage (NCBI taxonomy): Eukaryota > Metazoa > Chordata > Amphibia > Caudata > Salamandridae > Lissotriton > Lissotriton vulgaris. The sequence continues at coordinate 892,018,974 of NC_141689.1, read as the reverse complement.
ACAGAGAGAGAGAATGAATGAATGAATTTAAAATTTAGAGAGAGACAAAGACAGACACTCACCACCCACACACCCCTACCCCGCAAGTGACCCCAAGCATTAATGAATGAACAGCATTAGCTCAGCTTGGTAAATGCATCAATTACACCGAGTTGTAATGATCGCCTGTGGCCGAAGGCAGTAATGAACTCCAGTGGACTCGAGCAGTAAAATCCTTAGTGGTCCCAGAGTCTCAATGAAGAAGAGACAATATACTAACAACGCTATATCACAATTATATAGCCTGACCATGGGAGTGAACAGCCTGTCTAATATATTGCAACATAATGTAGTGGAACACAAACCAGCTCACCCCAACAGGGGGCAAGCATTATTAAATAAATAAAACAACACAGCCTGTCCTAATAGTCATCTCTAGGGTGGCACAACTACAAGTAAATACAGACCCAATGGAGTTAGGGGGGGCAGGAAATCCCAGGTACATGGTCTCCAGGAGTTCAATGAGCAGAAATTCATACCCCGGCTGACAACACACCCACAAGGAAAGCGGTCCAATTCACAATTGGCAGACAGAAACAGGTTTGGGGAGCATGGAATGTCGAGTGGAGGGGGGAGAGCAACCTGTACATAAAGGAGTAAAACAATCCCACTTCCTATTCTGATTCTGTAATGAGACCTTCGATTCTATGACCTTATGAGTATCTGAGAGGTAAAAGGAGAGAAAAGAAGTGGGTAGGAATCAGAATTCTGCCTAGATAGATTGCTTTACTGTTTCTTTTTGTAATATTGACATTGAGACATCAGTTGAGATTTGCCAAGATGCAATCTTATAAACATCCTTCTGCAATGATAGAATGTTTGTGTTCACGGTGTGTTACTACTTGGGACTTGTAGGAGTGACTTAGAGTGACCAGTAATTTATGGCTAATCTCACCAGTCTTTGCTGGGCTATTTGGTTAGTATTAAGTGGGTAGGTAAGTGATCTAGTAAACCTTATATCTAAATAGGTTGCCAGTGAGGTTATTTTCTACATTTTATGGTTGCGCGTAGAAGATGAGAAATCAGGTAGCAAATGAGTCTATGGAATCATATGATGACACAGATTACATCAAATTGAGACAGGGAGAACCATCAGAAAGAATTAAATTACTTTCCTTCTTGTGTTTAGTGGTATAGTGGGTACATCCTGGTGCTGGTGTCTGAATAGTGAGTTGAAATCCCAGTGGGTGACTGTCATCTCCCTGTGAAATTGGAGGTAAGTTGAACCTGCTGCGGCTGTCTGTCTAGTTGATCTATTGGGGGCCTGTACCTAGGGTGATAGGCTATTGAGATAGTATGTACACGCACTCACCCCACACCCCCACACCCTCCCATGGTCCAAGGCAGTAATGGACTCAGACAGTAAATTCCTCAGTGGTCCCAGAGCCTCAATGGGCCTAGTCTGCGAACAGGTGCTATTTTCAAGCACACACACAGAATGCATTTCACATCTGCTGTGAACGCAGGACGAGCCGGTTTCTATTTATTAAAATCTGTTAAGCAAGGATTAAAACTCAGTGATCTGTGTAAAATTACTTTGATCAATAAACCAGAGTGGAAAACTACCCTCTAATGTGTAAAATGCAGTAGCTTCTTTTATGGACATCATTAGTCTGTTTCCTTTTGTGGTATCTAAAATGTAGCCAACCTTTGTTTTTCAGAGCTACTCTCCTTCAGGTTACTTAACATGTGCTCCGTTATGAAAGCGGCCAAATTGTGACTGGTGGACGTGAGAGAAACAGAATCAACACTGTTCTGATGAATGAATCTAACTGTGAATTCCTCACCGTTTGAATAGCCCTATGCGCCAGCTCTGATCTTTTTTGATAGCTCTCCCTTGTCGACAGGGGGCGTTGGTATTTACATGGCTCTGGATGCGGCACAGTGTGATGTCACCGGAGCCATAACGAGCCCTCATAGGCTTTCTGTAGTTTTTCAATGTTTTCTTAATTTGGAATGCAATGTATTGGATTGTGTCACCTCCTTAGAAATAAGATATCTGAAAGAGAAATGTTAGTGATAGATTCCTTACCTTAGAATATCCCCAGGCGCCAGACTGGATCCGGAAAGTTTTGCTAGCAGTACACCTGCACGCCAGTAGGTGGCGTTGTGCGTCTCCACGTCCATCACTGGCGTCATATGCTCTGAGATGACGTGACAGAGACAATTTAGGCGCCACCCATGCTCGCTGACGTCAGTTCTTTCTTTTTCCACGCCAGTAAGCGCAGATCCGGTTAGAGCACGTACCCTAGTCACTTACTGACTATCTTTTTTGGGACTTTTTGTCTCTTGTTAGTCATCTCTGGTGCGTAGGGATGTCTGGTTTTAAGTGCTGTCGGGCCTGCTGTCGCTGTATGTTGGTGGCGGACCCCCACAACGTCTGTCTGTGCTGCCTGGAGCTCGACCACGACTCCCATCCTGTCTGGACTGTCGGGCCATGGCCCCGGAGGCCTTAAGGGAGCGCCGCCGGAAGTTGCTTGAAGTTTGGCACTCATCCCAGCGCCGCTCGCTGTCCAGGGGCCACTCTCGTGAACGCTCGCAGGGCCACCATCACTGCTCCTCAGGCTCCAAGTCTTCACCCTCAGATTCGGGTAAGAGACGACATAAAAAGAGGTCGAAGAAGCATTGCGGCTCTCCGACGTTCCCCCGTCGGTCCTCGGATGCGGACGAGGAGGACAGGGGTTCCGCCCCCGCGGCTCCTTCAGAGCCTGGGAGTCCCGCGGCCTACCCTCTTTACCTGGATCCGTCGGCGACTCCCGCATAGGTGCAAGAGTTTCTTGCTGCCATGGACCACCTGTTAAGGCCTCGAGCTCCTGCCGGTGCGCCTTTGGGCCCCGCGGTCCCTTGTCAGGATCCTGCTGGGCCGTCGACCCCACCGGCAGCTCCAGATTCGGCCCCGGCGCCGCCAGCCCCTGCTCTGCAGGATCCTGCGCCATCGGCTCCGGCGCCAAGAGGCCCTATGCTGCTGGCTCCGGCCCCAGCACCGCCCTCGGCTCTGCCTGTAGCGCCGCAGTGGATGCCGTTGGTTCCGCCTATGCCTCGGTTCCTGGACGATTTTGTACCCGCTTGGGATCCGAATTGGGACATGGTGCCGGTGCGGCCCTGGCTGGTGCCGTTTCCGACGCCATTTGTTCCTCCCCCGGTCCCTGCTCCGCCGCATACGGCAGAGGCTGAGGACGACTGGGAGGGGCCTGAGGACCCCTTTTGTAAATGTAAATGTGGGATTCTTGTAAAGCGCACTGTTACTCTACCCGAGTGTCCTGGCGCTGTAGACCGCTGGGGAACCAGTCCTGGTTTTCCCTGTGAGATGGTCCCTTTCTGGGTATCTCCAGGGGGAAACCAGGCATCCCCGGCGTCTGTGGGGGGCCATTATAGAGATGAGGCAAGCTTAATGCCCAGAGTTACGGAGTGTGTTCCCTGGTTAAGAGTAGGCACTGAGGCGAGAATTATCGAGTCCGTTGACCCTTGGTCCACGACCCTGCCGCATCGGGAATTGAACCCTGGTCCCGGGCCGTTCTCTGCTTACAGGTCTGCCGCCTCTAACCAGTGAGCCACACCTCTCCACCTTTGCTCGTCAGTGCGACTCCGAGAAGGATTGGGCGGACGACTTAGAGGTCGTCAGCGGCCTCGATGTCTTCTCTGACCTGGGGTTTGCCTCTCCCCCGTCTACTATGGAGAAAGGTGCCTTGTATACGGTGGTGCTCCGTCGGGCAGCTGAGGTCCTTAACCTTGATGTCTCTACAGTGATCCTAAAAACTAATCTCCTCACTGAAGTGCTCCAGTCAGCGTCCACTTCATCGGAGCCACTGCTGCGTTCAATGACGCCCTCATTGATGTCTTGTTGGGCACTTGGTCGCGGCCGGCCACATGGGCGCCTGTGGATAAGAACGTCACCTGGCATCATCGCCCGGCACCAGGTAATTCTGCCTTTCTGACCACTGATCTTACACCCGAGAGCCTGGTCATTCAACCTTTGACGTCCCAGAGTGCCTTTCCCACGGCGCCACCGGATAAGGTCTCAATGAAGCTGGAGCAGTTCGTCAAGCGGTTGCTCTCGTCGGCCAGCCTGAGGCTGCGTTTGTTGAACACCGCATGTCTATTGGGCCTCTATTCCCCCGCGGTGTGGTATACAGTTGCTGAGGTGTTGCCTCAGGGTCCTCAAGAGGTCCAGGCCGTGCTGTACCAGGCCGTGGCCGAGGGTAAGGACGTGACTAAATTCACCATTCGTTGTGGCTTAGATACCGCGGACTCTCTCGGTAGGGCGATTTCCACGACTGTGGCACTTTGTCGTCATACCTGGTTGAGATCTACTGGGGTCCACCCGGATGTCCAGAGCTCGCTCATGGACTTGCCCTTTGATGGCACTCGCCTGTTTGGTGATAAGGCCGACCGTGCGCTGGAGTGTTTTAAGGACTCTTGAGCTACAGCCAAGTCCTTGGGCCTTTCCACCACGCGCCCGGCCACGTCTATTCTGAGCTTCGGGGCGCACCCTACGTCTGTGGGTGGCAGGATTCAACATCACCTTCTCCATTGGCGATCGGTCACTTCCGACAGGTGGGTGCTGCAACTTGTCCATAGAGGTTACTCCCTCCCCTCCGAGTCTGCCCCCCTCACCAGGCCACCTCCGTTCCACTGCATGTCGGGGGATCACTTCGCGCTTCTCCAGCAGGAAGTCAATGACCTCTTGGTCAATGGGGCCATCAAGCGCGTTCCAGGGCCAGAAGTAGGGCGTGGTTGTTATTCCCACTACTTTCTGGTCCCCAAGAAAGACAAGGGGGCTTGCACCCCATATTGGACCACGGGAACGTCAATTGCTTCCTCCGTAAGGAGAAGTTCAGGATGTTGACTCTGGCTCAGGTCTTGACTGCCCTTGACACTGGAGACTGGATGGTAGTGTTGGACTTGCAGGACGCCTATTTTCACATCCCCGTCCTGCTGGCCCATCGGCGTTACCTGCGGTTCACGGTAGGCCAGGAGCATTTTCAGTTTGCCGTGCTCCCCTTCGGCCTTACCAGCGCCCCTCTGGTGTTCACAAAAGTGAGGGCGGTGGTTGCAGCTCATCTGCGCAGGTCAGGCGTGTCAGTCTTCCCCTACCTCGACGACAGGTTGTTGAAGGCGGGCTCGCCCCAGGCAGTCGTCGCCCACCTTCAGACTACGGCCGACCACCTGCATTTGCTGGGGTTCTCCATCAATGTGCTGAAGTCGCACCCGAGTCCCTCTCAGAAGCTCCCTTCATCGTAGCGGTTCTGGATTCAACACAGTTACGGGTTTATCCTCCCGAGCAGCGAGTCCGGAATAGTCAGGCTATGATTCTGATTTTTCAGCCTCTATCCCGGGTTTCAGTCAAGTTGAGTCTCCGGCTCTTGGGCCTGATGGCTTCCTGCATCCTGCTAGTGCAACATGCCAGATGGCATATGTGGCCTCTGCAGTGGGACCTGAAGTTCCAGTGGGCACAGCATCAGAGCAACCAGTCCGATCACATCCGGATCTCAGAGGGCACTCCACGACAATTGCAGTGGTGGCTCACGAATCGCGATTGGGTCAATGGCAGATCCCTCTCCCTTCCTCAACCGGAGCACACAGTGGTGACGGATGCGTCCCTCCTGGGAATGGGTGGCAACTTGGGAGAGGCAGTGATCAGAGGCATCTGGTCTCCGGTGATGTCCCGACTCCATATCAATCTTTTGGAGCTTCGGGCGATCCGACTTGCACTGAAGGCATTCCTTCCCTCTGTCCGGGGAAGTGTGGTGCAGGTGTTCACGGACAACACCACTGCCAAGTGGTACTACAACAAACAGGGCTGGGTGGGGTCTTGGACCTTATGTCGTGAGGCTCTGCGCCTCTGGACATGGCTGGAACATCAAGGCATTTCCTTGGTGGTTCAGCACCTGGCCGGTTCTCTGAACGTCGGGTCCGACAAACACGGTAACTGGTGCTTGATGGATCACGAATGGCGTCTGAACTCGGACGTGGCGCACGGTCTTTTTCTGCAGTGGGGAGAGCCTTGGTTAGATCTATTCGCCACCGTAGAGAGCGCTCAATGTCATCAGTTCTGCGCGTTGGAATTTCCAAGGCGGCACTCGCTAGGCGACACTTTTCGTCGCGAGTGGAGTTGCGGTCTGTTGTATGCCTTTCTGTCTATACCACTTCTGCCCAGAGTGCTGTAGAAGATTCTGCGCGACCGGGTCCAAGTCATTCTTGTGGCTCCGGATTGGGCACGAAGATACTGGTATCCCGAGCTACTCAGCATGGCGATCGATCCCCTGATCCGTTTGCCTCTTCAGGGGGATCTTATGTCGCAGCAGCAGGGGACGGTCCTCCACCCGAACCTGCCCAGCCTCCACCTCCATGCTTGGAAATTGAGCGGAGACAGTTTTCAGCTTTCGATCTTCCTCCCAAAGTCTGTGATGTCATTCTGGCAGCCAGGCTTCCCTCCACGAAAACGGTGTACGCCTGCAGGTGGAACAGATTTGTGGCATGGTGCACAGCGAAGACTGTGAATCCCCTTTCTGCCCCTCTTTCCGAGGTTCTTTTGTTCCTTCAGCCCAGCAGGTCTCTGCTCTGGGCACTATCAAGGGTTATCTTTCGGCCATCTTCACCTTTCTAAGGCTTCCAGATCAGCCTTCTCTTCTTAAGTCCTCGTTTGTTAACCGTTTTCTGAAAGGCATTACGCACACGTTTCCTCCCGTGCCGTTCATCATGCCTTAATGGGACTTAAACCTTGTCTTGGCATATCTGATGTGCGCTCCCTTCAAGCCTCTTCATAACTGTCATTTGCGTCTTCTCACTCTCAAGACTGCTTTCCTGGAAGCTATCACCTCTGCCTCCAGGCTCTTCTAAATCTCCTTTCCTTTCCGTTTATCCAGACAAGGTGGTTCTGAGGACCCGTCCTTATTTCTTGCCAAAGGTTGTCCCGCCTTTTCACATTGTGCAGACCATCACTTTGCCCACCTTCTTTCCGCATCCTTCCAAAGATGAAGAGTCTCCACCGTCTGGACCCAAAACATGCGCTCTCCTTCTACCTGAGCCGCACACAACAGTTTTGGGTGAATGACCAGCTCTTTGTTGCCTACGTGGGTGCCAAAAAAGGTCAGGCTGTGCACAAAAGGACCATCTCTTGGTGGGTCGTTCTATGCATCAAGGCCTGTTACTCGTTGGCTAAGAAGGAGCCTCCTGTTGGGCTGCGTGCCCATTCCACCAGGGCAACGGCAGCCATTACTGCCTTGGGACGCGGCGTTCCCTTGCAGGACATTTGTCAGGCAGCTACGTGGGCCTCGCTGCACACATTTACCAAGCATTACTGCCTTGACAGTCAAGTCCGGAGAGACGGCTTCTTTGGCCCTTCTGTTTTCCATGACTTTCTGGTGTAACCTTATTCGCAGACCCACCACCAGGGTTGATATTGCTGGGGTATCTATTCTAAGGTTAGGAAACTATCACTAACTTGTCTCTTTCAGATGCACAAGTTACTGCTTGTGTATCGATACATTAGTAAGTGATAGATTCCTTACTGCCCCACCCATCCTCCCCGTTCTGCGAACTGATTACTAGGGTTAAGGACATCCCTTTCAGGGCCCTAGTTTCATGGCACCAGTGGATAGTATTTTTGCATGGCTATGCGTTCCTGGCGCGGCAAGTCGTGTACAGAACTGACGTCGGTGCGCATGGGTGGCGTGTAAGTAGTCTCCGTGACATCATCTCGGCGCATACGATGCCAGCGACGGACGCGGAGCCGCACTACACCACCTACTGACGCGCAGGAATACTGCTAGCAAAACTTTCTGGATCCAGACTGACCCCTGGGGATATTCTAAGGTAAGGAATCGATCAGTAACTAATGTCTCTTACAGATATATCGTTACACAAGCAGTAACTTGTGCTTTAAACCCTGTAAGGACTTTGACGACCACATGTCTATAACGGACCCTCATGACAAGTGCCTTTGGGGTCTGGGATTGGACCAGGATGTCGAAGCCTGCAACATTTGTTAGAGAATGAATACAAAGCCCCCGAAGGTGAGAAAGTCCAATTTGTCCTGGCCAGCTCAAGGGATGAGAAAAGAGGTCGCTTTAAGTCTCAACTTCAATTGAAATCACTAACTCTTCAAAGTCCGCGAAGTAGAAGCGCAAGAAGAAACTGCGTCATGAGTCCCAACTGCGTCATGAGTCCCAATGTCGGTCATCTAAGGACAGGTCACAAAGGTCAGTCTCTCCACAAACTAATTCGGAAGAAGAACATGAGCTTTCACCTGCTCCATCTCCCATGCCTCTTCTTACATCACCTTTAATACCTGCACCCATTCAGACTCCAGATGCTCAGTACCAGATAAGGAGACTGCTTCAGATCCAATGCCTCATCCTCAGCAGGAGTACCCAGCTTTTCCGGCTCCCGATAATGATCCCCGTCACTTCTTGAATGCCCTGATCAGTTTTTTTATTTGGGCGATGGTCCCATTTGGGGACCCTGTGGACCCCATGGGTCCCCTTGTTTATTCTTTGAGAGGCTTTTCAGCACCTTACCTGCAAGTTTCCTGTATGCCTATCATGTCGATTGCCAAGCTACCATGGCCCATTCTGACTTTGATAGAAGTTCTTAGAAAGAGGACATCTCAAGCATTGACTCAGGTGGCACTTCTGACTTCTCTAGTGCCGTTGCCAACATTGTTGATGTCTCAACCCTCTATAACTTGTTTCTCAAACGCTGGAACGTGAGCCGATTTTTGGTGGGTTGTGAAAGTCTAAGCTAATCATTTCTAACTTCACCTGTGGATAGGAAATCAAAGGAGGTTGAATAGTCGGTTATAAAGATTTTCTTTCTGGGAGCATGGCTTTTAAATTGACTAATGCTACATGCCCTGCTTGATTCTGCACAAGTGGTTATTCCCAAATTACCTGAAGATGTAGAGTAATTTCTCTGAATTGTTAATGATGGGCAAGCTGCAGCCTGCCAAGCAATACAGTCTAGTGTTGATATGTTGTATTCTGTGGCTGGAGCAATGGCTACTACGAGCTCCATCCATAGACATGTATGGTTCAGGGGTTCTTGCTTTTCGCGTGACGTTCACAATACCCTTGTGGATTTACCATTTGATAGCGGCTCACTTTGATATGGAGCTACAGCAGACTCTGCTTTATAACGATTCAATGTCCTTGGGTCTTTAATTTCAGCCGAGGGATTACAGAACAATTCAAATGGTTTCGAGGCTTCTCCTGAGGCTTCTCGTTTTGCAGATGTATGGCAAGCATGAGCAGCAGCAGTTGTTTAACCTCCTCTACAGATCTACAGAGGATGTGGTATGGGTAGGCAGCAGGCCATCCCCCTTCCCCCGTCTTCCACCTCGTCCTCTCATGCTAACAATAAAAGAAAGCAGCCCAAGTTTTTCCTTCGAGCATGCTTTCCTGATGGGATGAAGCGTGTCACAGTTTCTAAATCAGTGAATGTCTAGAATACCAGACAACTGTTTTTTAGATATTGTAGAAAATGGGTGTGCCCTATCCTTCCAGGAGTCGCCCCTCACTCACTCTTAATGACTAAACCAAATGCACTTTCTTCAGATCTTCTTCGACTCCTCCAACAGGATGTCCAATCCCTACTTCAAAGGGGGCAGTGGAGTTGGTTCCAGAACAGGAAAGGAGTCGGAGACGCTATTCGCGTTATTTCCTGATTCCCAGGAAGGACGGTCATTTACTTCTGATCCTGGAGCTCAGGATTTTGATCTGGTTTCTCAAACAGGAAAAGTTCAAGATGCTGACTCTGGTGCTTTTTGTGCTGGAGAAAGAAGACTGGATGGTGTCAATCTACTTGGGGTATGCTTATTTCCACAACCCTATTCTGCAGTTACACAGGAAGTATCTTTGCTACAAAGTGGGTTCCCAGCATTATCATTTTATGGTCTTTCAGTTTGGCCTCACTTATGCTCCTCGGATCTTCACAAAGGTGATGGCCATGGTTGCGGCCCATCTCTGAAGGTCGGGAATTCCATTATTTCCTTACCTGGATATTTCACTCTTATAAGCCAAACTTCTGGAGTTGAATAACTCTGTTGTTCAATCTGGGCTTTTTCATCAACAATCCAAAATTTCACCTGAAACACTGTCAGAGCACACTGTTTATAGGGCACGTACTGGATACTGCAGTGAATCAAGCCTTCCCTCCTCCTAGTATTAAAAAATTCAGGCAATAAATCAAATGTTTCAGGAGCTATTAATCTAGTCCTGAAGATCTTGCCTCTGCTAAGTCTGCTAGCCTCCTGCATTGTGTTGGTCACCCATGCATTCTGGCACATGAGAGATCTTGTGTGGTGCCTCCTCAGGCAGTAGTTTCAGCACAATGAAGATCTACAAGTCTGTATCAAAATCACCAGACACACTGTAGTTGATCTTCAGTGGTGGAGTGTGACTGGAAGTCTCTAAAGGAAAACCATTTCACCTTCCTTCTCGAATGACCACAGCCCGTTATCCTGTTACTCTTGCCACACTCTTGCCATACCGCGGCTGCTGAGGAGAAACCGGGGACACTGATTGCCGCCCACGTTCCGGGGACTACATCCCCCCCATCATCCTTTGCAGCGCGGACACTGCGTACAGCATCGCACGCGCCAGAAGGCGCTTAAGAGGGGGCCAGGACTCCCGCAGCACGAGAGCACGTTATCCTCTTACTCTTGCCACACTCTTGCCATACCGCCGCTGCTGAGGAGAAACCGGAGACACTGATTGCCGCCAACGATCTGGGGACTACATCCCCCATCATCCTTTGCGGCGCGTACGCGACATATAGCATCGCACGTGCCAGGAGGCGCTTGAGAGGGACCAGGGCTCCCACAGCGCGGGACACGCGCAGGCATGCCCGGGCCGTGCCCGGGCCAAGGCCTGGCTCGTCTGAACCCGTCAGAGGCAGGAAGAGGCTGGGCTGGGCCACCTCTCTGAAATCTTGGACCCCAAATAATTGACCCTGCAAAACTCTGCAACCTATTTTAGTATAAAGGTACTGTGTAACGATACAGAGAACTTTTAGGTTTGTTAATTTAGAAAGTCATCTTAGAACGGAAAAACGTAAGAGAGTTGCGGGTACCTTAGATGTTTTTTTGGGTATGAAATAGAATTGATCGAGCGATGCCTTACTTTGGACCCATCTATCCTGCAGAGACACTTAACAGCAAGTACCCCCTCATCTGCATTGGGGGACACTGCCCAAGAATGTTTGCTCAACACCGCCATAAGTGTTCCACTTACCCCTTCCCCTTTCGAAACACTCCTAAACACCCCAGTAGTGTCTGATAGAGCTACTAGGACGAGGGCTTTAAAAAATGGTCCCGAAAGCTGGTGGTTTTGCCAGATAAAAGAAAGCGGGGAATTGGGACAAGAAAAATGAATGGTGTTAAAGGCTCTCGGGTAATTGATCGTGCCAATATTAACCATAATGTTATTTCCTTCCCTTCGAAAACGACTTCAGTTGGAACACAAACTGACATGATTTTGCCCTTATTTGTGTCGAGTGCTGTTAAGACTAAAGGAGTTACCAAGGGAGTTATGACTGAGTCTGATGCAGGTCTGAGTGGTTCAGCTTTGGGAGTAGTATTAACCTGTGTCCGTGACCTGGTTGAAAAAAACTTTGCTCTACTGTGGGATAAAATGACTCTTCTAGAGACCGCTATAAAAAACTTTAAGTTGCAACACTGTGGGTCCTCAAGGGATGACTCAAGGACAATGGTGAATAGTTGCCCATCACTAGTACATGATGGGAAAGCCAAGAGAAACCACATGAACACCCCCAGTTCTAATAGTGGGGGAAGTAGCTTGGAGGAGGTACCCAATGGTTTGAATGTACCAGGCTCCGACGGCCAACAAAATAGCTGTATGACACCCTTAGTTACAGGAGACGGTGCGAGTGCCCCTATTGGGAGTCTGAGAGACGAGGTAACTAACAACTCTTTGAATCCTAACATGGAGGTTCTACGTCTTCCCCCGGGGTCGTGCCCTTATGTTTTAATTTTGGCTGGGGTCCCCACATTAAGGGGTGGGCAGAGAGGAAATTGGAATGAGCTAAGGAATAAAACTGTGGACTGGCTAACGAAACACAAGAGCTTTCATATGTCTAATATTGAAGAGATTTTAATGGTCCGTAGAGTGGGGTGGTTAGGGCAATCTACAAAGAGTATAATGGGTGATTGCATTGTGGTTAATTTTCGCAGGCTGAAGAAGGTTCATCATCTCTTACACAACCTTTACTCCTAATACTGGGATTAGTGCACTCCCCCCTAAGATATTTTTATAAACCGCCAGCCGGGAACATAATTAACAGACCAACACCAGTTACAACATTTAATAGGTTTCAAGCATTGTCAGACTTGGATCTTCAAGACTGACAACTACCCAAAGTCCAATTGGGAAGGATGCCAGTAACCAATTCTAATGTCTTGGGACCTATGTACTCTGCGAGTGATTATAAACTGAGAATAACCACTGATGAGGTAGCTGCAGGAATTCCTCTTAGCACTCTGGAAAGGGTGGCAGGAGAACTAAGTATGAATACCTGTCAAAGGGATCAGATAGTTAACCTTAATATCAACCAGAAGGATACATTGTATAGCAATCCTGATGGGCTATTGACATGAATGCTGGATATTAATAGTGTGAATGTTGATATGGGTTGCTTAATCCAAAGTAGCGAGCGGGATACGATTAACAGTAACTTTATCTGCAATTTTGCTAATGACTGTGAGGAAGGCCCAAGACCTGAAAATGAAGTTGAAAGAATAGATTATGAACAAAATATGGAAGAATGCAAAATAGAGATAAAACTGAGGGATTAAGAGAAACCAGAGGGATGTAGTATAGCAGGAATATATTGGGCAAAGCGAAATAATACTACTTAAAGAAACATGGGCCTTGAAAGCCCTTACAAGGTAGGCTTTAAAACTGTTAGTACTGCCGCTATTCCTTCAGCTAGAGGGAAGCCCTTGGGAGGTATTCCTATTTGGATAAAAATTACTCTTGGTGTTGATATTAAGCAAATAGATTCCCCTAATGGAATAAAAGAGATCAAAACTGAGGAGCCTCGCTTTCATTATCATTTTGAGTTGGACTTCTATCCATCTTAATTGTTGTATTGAGCTTTATGATGTGGTGCGCCCATGCTTTTGTTTGAAATGTTATAGTTCCTGTAGGAACAAGCACTGTGATGGTGGGTGCTGTTCGGAGTGCACACGCACCCCTCTAGAGACGGAGGTTTTTTTTCTCACTCTTAGAGTAACTGTAGGTTAGGTGCTGATAGAAAGAAGGTTCCACTGTCCATCCGAGCTTTTCTTATATATTGGTATCTATTCCCTTGTGGCCAATGGTATGTGATTTTAGTAATTGAGGATAGAATAGAGAGTGACCATTATCCCTTATGTTTGACACTCGCTGCCCCCCTCTTTCAGTTAAGTACCCTAAGGAAAGGCGACTCTAGCAGTAGTTCAATTGAGCCACTATTAACGAACAATCGTAGAGCCCTTAGATGGCCTTCGATAATGGGAATCAAAATGATTATTAAAAAGATTTACAACACTTTTGTTGAACAATTTCCCCGTTCATAAACCTACCTACAACAGGGATTCCAATTACGAAAATGCACCATAGATTGGTAGAAGATCTAAGGCCCATACTAAGCAAGATTCCTAAAGAATACAAAAAGGGGACGTCACAGGTAGCTATACTAGATAACCCATGGTATAATAAAGAATGCTGTGTTGCGAAAAAAGATTTAATCCAGGCAACGAAGGTCAAAGATATAGTGACCCTAAGAAAAAAAGGATTCATTACAAGAGGTTATTAACACAAGCAAAAAAAAACCTGGGAAGATAACATCTGGACTGAGTTAATTATTGCAGCCAAATCAAATGACCAATCAACTTTTTGGCGTTTGATATCCAAAGGTAACAAAAAGGGGTAATTTAATAAGGATCTTTTTCTAGATGCAAATACTTGGGTAATTCACTTTTCCCAACTCTATTCAACCTCTAATAATGATATTGAGTATAGCCTACAAGATTACGAAACCTCTATAAGCAGTGCCTCATTGCACTTTAGCGTGGAGGACACAATGGTAGCAATAAATGCAGTAAAAGCAGGGAAGGCACCTGGTCCAGATAAGATACCAGGTGATTTATGGAGACGTGAAAAAGAGGTTTGGGCTCCCTACACTAATGGTTTATGCAACTCTGTCGCAACAGGTGCACCGATTCGGAAACGCAGAAAGGAGCTGAGATTGCAACTATTTTTTAAAAGGGTAACCGCTGTGACCCTTCGCACTACCGACCAATTCGTTTAATTGATGTTTACAAAAGATATATACTCGCCAAATTTTAAATAAGTTGAGTGACTGGATTGAGGAGCATAGTATTTTATCCAAATACCATGAAGGTTTTAGAGCTAAAACTAGCACAATTGACCAGGTTTTTAGATTTCTTTGTATAATTTGGAAGTACACTATATTTAGGAAGCCCATTTGTATATTGCCTTTGTGGACCTTAAGGCAGCCTTTGATCTCATCCCCAGAAACCTCCTGTGGAAATCACTAAAAGACCAGGGTGTTCCAGAGGAAATCCGCTTGCAGATAATAAGATTACATGAGGACAATTTTGCAAGGGTTAGATGATGTCCAAATGGGGAACTTACTGTTCACATTCAGGTAACAAGCATTTACAATGCAACACTTTTACCTTCGAAAAAGTTAGAGCTATTGGCATTGTAAATGACAAACTTTTTATTTATGTGTTGGTTTTGAAAAGAGATAAATAAATGGCATTGTCATTTACAATCCCAATAGCTTAATCTCTCGCAAATACGAGACCTATTGTATTTGCACCCACACACCTAGAGCCACACACACACACCTAGAGCCACACACACACACCTAGAGCCACACACACACACATACAGAGCCACACACACCTAGAGCCACACACACACACACACACACACACAGAGCCACACACACACACACACACAGAGCCACACACACACACACACAGAGCCACACACACACAGAGCCACACACACAGAGCCACACACACACACACACAGAGCCACACACACATACAGAGCCACACACACACATACAGAGCCACACACACACATACAGAGCCACACACACACACATACAGAGCCACACATACACACACATACAGAGCCACACACACACACATACAGAGCCACACACACACATACAGAGCCACACACACACATAGACCCACACACCCATAGAGCCACACACACATAGAGCCACACACACACACACACACATAGAGCCACACACACACACACATAGAGCCACAAACACACAGAGCCACACACACACACATAGAGCCACACACACACATAGAGCCACACACACACACACACATAGAGCCACACACACACATAGAGCCACACACACACACATAGAGCCCCACACACGCACATTGAGCCCCACACACGCACATTGAGCCACACACACATTGAGCCACACACACACAGAGCCACACACACACACACAGAGCCACACACACACAGACACGCACACACAGACACACACACACACACACACAGCCACACATACACACACACACAGCCACACATACACAGAGAGAGCCACACACACACACACAGAGAGCCACACATACACAGAGAGAGCCACACACACACAGAGAGCCACACACACAGAGAGCGACCGACACACACACAGAGCCACACCCACACACAGAGCCACACACACAGACAGAGCCACACACACACACACAGAGCCACACACACACAGAGCCACACACACAGAGCCAGAGCCACGGCGCCACACACACACACACACACACACACAGCCACACCATAGCGCAGGGGTTCGGATTAAGGTGCACGGCTCTCCATCCCCCACAAACACTCTAGAGGGATGAGGAAGAGACATGTGAGGGGGTTGAATCAGCCCCCTTTTCAGTGGAAACTAAGCGGGGAGCCGAGCACATGGCTGGGGGCTCGGGCAGCTGTCCACCTCATCCTCGCTTCTCCGGGGTAGGCTGAAAATGCTGTCTCCGGTTCAGACCTTCCCCGAAGGACTCCAGTGTCATCGCGAATATATTTAAACACAGGTCTGCCTTGTTTGTGCTGGTCTCCAGGGCCACTGCTGTGAATCTAGCCTCACGTCCCCACATAAATACATATATTAAGAGTACAACATACGCCTTTCTACAGTTTAAACGTTAAAAATAGGAACAACGTGGGCTTAAAACAGGGCTAGCCCCTGACAGGTTTAGTTTCAGGCCTGAAACAGTAAAGGGGAAAAGAACATGTTAGTTGAAAAGTTCTGAGATGTAGCGCCAAGCAATGATTACCATTCTTACCGTAGTTAGCGCTACAGAATAATTCACTACATATCAAAGTACCCATTTTAGATCGCGAGAGCTTCTTAGAGGGTCGGGTATTCGGCAGACACATGAACTTCAGCACTGGAAATATATGGCTAGCTGTGAAAAGTGTGAGGGTCCCTGAAATCACGACAAAAATGGACCAATGATAAACCAAAAACAGGTTCCAATATTGCCACGTTATTCTACACTGGATGATCGAAACGCGTAGACCTCTTCTACTCAGCATTAGGAATCCTTGATCATTCTAGAAAATAATTAGTTTGTTGACCTGCTGTTTTCCAATGCTTTATTTTTCCACTGTGATACTATATTGTTTGTAAATAATTGTAAATATATCCTGATTGTTTTGTGTGGTATGACTGACGAGTGTGAGTGGATATTTGTCTGTGTAATTACTGTTTTTGCCTAATGTCATTTGTTTCGTTTTGAATTTGTGTTCAGTTTAATAGAATTGAACTAATGAAATGTTTCTTGATTATAAAATACAAAAAATCGCATACGAAATAGACACATGCATTTAAATCAAAAAATAAAAAAGAAATGATTTATTCTGAAATTTGGTTCATTGAGAATTACTGCTTCATTCAGTCATTCGAGTGATCACCCGGGATCCAGTGTAGAATAACGTGGCAATATTGGAACCTGTTTTTGGTTTATCATTATTCTGATGAGGCTTGTCCTTATTGCCAGAGAGCCCAGACCCTGTTTTTGGTGTTAATACTTTTGCAGAAGCTGTTCTGCGAGGCCTTCTGTATGCCCCATGTGGAGGGTTTGACTTTGTTTTGACCAAAGTCTTATTGGTGTTGCATGGTTGTTTGTGTTACATTTTGGTGTTGTATATTTTGTTTAAGTCACAAGTGAATCCTAGCACAGTATGTCTGAAGATCAAACATTTGCCTATAATGAGGAACATATAAAAAATCTCTTGGCAAAACCCCCTCCCTTCGCTTCAGCGACATTAAGCACAACTGCCAGAAATCAGAACGAGACAGAGAAGCTTTTGAGACTCAAAAAGAAACAAATTCGCACAGACCTACACGGTCATTATCTCCTCCAGCATCTGCGAGCTGGCACAATACCAGGAGGACTACAGATTAAAAATATCCCCGTGATATTCACCGACGACCCCGTTTACAAGAAAGGATACAGTTTTATCGAGACAAAGTGTAGCCGAGACCTCATGGTCTTAACGGTTGAGACGGCACAAAGGATCTCGCTGCAACAATTAGAAGAGATCAAAACTCTGGAAAGCGAAATACAAACTAACCAACTCATCCCGGATGCTAAATCATTACTGGAGAAAGTCGAAAAGGACATTCTAGAATTTAAAGACTATACAATTAACCAAAAAGAAAATCAGTTTCAAAAAGATAAGAAAAACTTCAACTTCGAAAAAACATATCCCTACCTCCAAACTGACTTTTACTCCAGAGTTGAATCAAGGAGATTCTTGGGAGAATATCAAGGACGATCGAATAACAAGTTCATCTCCTTCTCAGACACATCTTCAGCTTCAAGCAATAGTGATAGTGACGGCTATAACCAAAGAAGAGGAGGAAATAAAAGAGGATCTTTCCAACAGCAACCAGGACCCTCTGCAGGTCCTTTTTTAGGAAGAGGCCAACCGGAAAACCGAGCACGCCCACGGTACAACCAACCATGGGAAATGTCAACACGGAGGAGGAACTACAAGAATTGGTAGTTTCCCCAATCTTCAACCTGTCTAATAAAATCCTCACATTACCAGAGAAAAGTATACTTGAAAAAGGCCTTTCTTTCGTCCCCAGGAGACGTACCAACTTCGTCAAACTAAAAATGGAGGCCCTAGAATTCTGCCGAAAAATTAAACTCAAATCCTTCTTCGCCCTAACACCAGTAAATCCAGCGCTAGAAGTAACCGGATTGAAAAGAAAATCTAAATTTTGCCCACCAGCAAATAAAATTGCGAAAGAAACTATTACTTTTGAAAAAACAATCATATCAGCAATAAGCAAAATGGAAGAAGGTAAAAATTGGACCAAATTTAACATCTCATATGCCGAAAAATGTGCCTTGGAAAATCTGAAAAAAGACACCTCAATCGTAATCAAACAGGCTGATAAGGGCGGAGCCATTGTTGTTTGGGACACTGAAAACTACAAAAAAGAAGTAATGAGTCAACTACAGAATGTCAAATACTACAGGAAAATAAATCATAATCCGACTGCAGAATTACAACAGCAACTGCATCCAATTCTGGAAAAAGGCCTATCAGAAGGCATAATTGGCAAAAAAGAATTTGAATATTTGAAATGTAATACCCCCAGAACACCTTTATTTTATGTTTTACCCAAGATCCACAAAGATGAACAAAATCCCCCCGGGAGACCCATCGTCTCGGGGTGCGAGTCACTATTCGAACCAATTTCGAAGTTTGTTGATTTTTTCTTGAAACCGTTTATGACAGAAGTTAAATCTTTTCTTCGAGACACGACTGATTTTATGAATAAACTTCCTACTATCCCATTCGATCAAAATTCAGACTTTTTAGTGACCATGGATGTTTGCTCGCTATATACCCAGATCCCCCAGAGTGACGGACTAGATGCAATTCAGTTCTTTCTGGACCAACGACCAAGACCCACCAGAGTACCAACGGAATTCATTGTACAACTGGCCACATTGGCATTAAAGAAAAATTTCTTTAATTTTAACGGAGATTTCTATTTCCAAATAAGTGGGGTAGCCATGGGTTGCCCCTTTGCACCGGAGTTAGCCATACTTTTTATGGCATTATTTGAAGAGAAATTTGTGTACCAGTCGAATCCATTCAAAGACAAGATTACAAGTTGGAGTCGATACATCGACGATGTTTTTATGACATGGAAAGGAACGGAAGATGAATTGAATGAATTCCACCAATGGCTAAATGCGAGAACGGAGGAAATTAAATTCACAATTAACTACTCCAAAATCAAAATGGCATTTCTTGACGTTGAAGTTCATCCGACAGATGACGGTTTGGTCACAACATTGTACAAAAAACTGACGGACAGAAACAAGGCACTGCATTTCGACAGTAGCCACCCACGAAATTTGAGAGAGAACCTCCCCTTTTCACAATACCTGCGGATCAAGCGAAATTGCTACTACAAGGACGCATATATGCTACATGCTGCTAACCTGACCGAAAAACTATCCCAAAGAGGCTACCCAAAAAAACTTCTTCAAAGAACAATGAAAAGAGTTTGGTGGATCCCCCGAGACACTTTACTAACAAACAAGGTTAAACCACCACAAAATAGGATGGTTTGTGTCTCTACATTCTGCCCAAATTCAAATGACCTCAAAAAAACAATCCTTCAAAATTGGCATCTAGTAGAAAACATCGATGAGTCACTGAAGGAAAGACCATTATTTGCCTTCAAAAAGGATCAAAGTGTAGCTAATCATCTGGTCCGAGCAGCGCTCAAACCAAATATAACTACAATCACCACTATGCTTGGACTACCACCGGTCCAAGGACATCATAGATGTGGCTCTTGCATCTGCTGTGCCAGTACTGTGGAAGGAAATCTTTTCCAGCACAAACAAATATCGTGGAAACATGACAAATTTACTAACTGTAAATCTAAGTTCGTCATATATGGTATCAAATGCCCCTGTGACAAAATTTACATCGGTAAAACCAGTCAAGAAGTGCGTTGTCGCATTACCCAGCACAAATCACGCATAAAAAAGAATGTGCTAACTGCCCCATTAGTGAACCATTGGACCAACCACAAACACACCGTTGAGGAATTAAGATGGACAGTAATTGCAAAAATTGAAAAGGACCCCAGAGGCGGTGACATGGAGGAGAAATTGTCTCACACTGAAGCAATGCTGATAGTGAAATTCAACTCCGCCATAAATGGTCTCAACGAACTCTCTGAACTTTATCGCCTTTGACTTGACTGAGACCCAGACTGCTGTTTCCCCACTAGACCGTGAGCTACGGCTACTACACTTTAGACACCTGAACGCGGCCCGTCCCCATGGCAACGGGCCAAACTACAATCCCCAGAATCCTCGGGCAACCAGGAAGTGAGTTTTAACTCAACCGAACGCGAGAGCCGGTTTACCGACTGGAAGGCACCGGTCACTGGACACAATCGCACAGAGACCGAGGAGCGCAGACCCCCTGTAGCAGATAGCGGACACGACGCTTCCAGGTAAGACGCTGATTTAAGCTAGGATATCCCCGTAAACTAGGTGACTGCTTCAATTGGTTTGGTTATCTGATTCAAGCTCCATTCCACTTTCAGGCTTCTGGAGCACGTTACAGATTCATTCAAGCCCGACATAGAGAAACGTGAACTCCCTGCGCTACCTACAAAACAGTAAGTCGCGAACGTCTGAAATGAGAAATAAGGACTCAAATCGCTTCCCGCAATCTTACTAAAACCAATTCCTTGCCCCCCCAGCAACCCACAACTACCCAAGCTGCTCAACAATTGCACCAACAGCCGCATTAGGCGTAAAAAGATGTAAGTAGACACGAATGAATGCTTTGGTTATGATTGAATCTCTGCCCTTTAGACGCTCTCATCAGAGAGGCCTAACCCCACCTCATTTTTTTGCCCACAGTGACTTCCAAAAAAGTAAAGTCGCCCATTGAGAGGTACGATTAGTTCATTTGTTCCGCACACTGTAGCGTTGTGAGGAGTTTGGTTTTGTCCCCCACCCTGATTCTATCTCGTTCTCCATTTACAGGCACTTGGTCCTGATGAGATTTCCCCGAAACTAGGGGTGATCGAAACGCGTAGACCTCTTCTACTCAGCATTAGGAATCCTTGATCATTCTAGAAAATAATTAGTTTGTTGACCTGCTGTTTTCCAATGCTTTATTTTTCCACTGTGATACTATATTGTTTGTAAATAATTGTAAATATATCCTGATTGTTTTGTGTGGTATGACTGACGAGTGTGAGTGGATATTTGTCTGTGTAATTACTGTTTTTGCCTAATGTCATTTGTTTCGTTTTGAATTTGTGTTCAGTTTAATAGAATTGAACTAATGAAATGTTTCTTGATTATAAAATACAAAAAATCGCATACGAAATAGACACATGCATTTAAATCAAAAAATAAAAAAGAAATGATTTATTCTGAAATTTGGTTCATTGAGAATTACTGCTTCATTCAGTCATTCGAGTGATCACCCGGGATCCAGTGTAGAATAACGTGGCAATATTGGAACCTGTTTTTGGTTTATCATTATTCTGATGAGGCTTGTCCTTATTGCCAGAGAGCCCAGACCCTGTTTTTGGTGTTAAAAATGGACCAAGGCGCTATAAGTCTGTCCATGCTGGTAAGGGAGTGGGCGTTTGAGGATTTAGGGGTATCGGAGGCGCTACAGCAACTCATAAGCCCACTCAGACTAGCGCCGCTTTCTGCCCAGGAAGAGGCGAAGCCAACGCCGTGAATGGGCTACTTACATGCCGGCTCTCTGCAGGCTCTTTGTCTCAGGCCTTCAGTGAGCCCGGTGTGTTCATCCGGCAGAACTGCGAGGCGGGCGGGCACAGCGTGCTATTCCTGAAGCTCGGGTGCTCGTACTTGCGCAGGGAGGTGAGGCTTCAAGGAGCCTGGGCCAGCCCCTTCCCTCCCCTGCAGGCTTCCGTAACAGAATTATGGCAGTCTATCGGGTGATGCCGTACGAGGACTCATTTATTTCTGCCAATAGGTATTTTGGTTTTCAGCTTGCAGAATGTTTTCCAGCTTTGTGAGCTGACACAAGTCCCTTAGCACAGGAATTTAACGGAAAAGGCTCTATTGTGGTTGGCGTACATTTCTGTTCTGCAAGCCCGAGCTCAGCAAGCCGTGGTGCAGTGAAACACTGTTCACGATTCCTCGCACATGTATTATGCGCTTCTGCCAGGAAGCGTGTTGTTTCTGACTGACCTTGTTGATTTTTACCAGGAAGCGTGCGGTGCTGAAAGGGGGTTGGGGATGAAACGCGATGTATTGAATACGACAGGAGGGGGCGGGAACGGGCACACGGACAGCGGGAGGGGGGGGCGGAACGGGCACACGGACAGCGGGAGGGGGGGCGGGAACCGGCACAAGGACAGCAGGAGGGGGGCGCGCTGGTTCAAGAAAGCTACTGCCCGGCCGCTATCTTCGGAGAAATGACCAAAACAAACCTTAAAGAAAAAGAAAAAAAAAACACCGCCGCAATGACGTTCACAAAGGGGAGGAGAGCAAAAAAATCACCGGAACGCCCACGAATCTGCTCGGACAATGACTGACGCATCTCTGTTCCAATGGCTAGCCTCCATTTATGGAGCTAGCCAATGGAACAGGGAGGCGGGTTAAAGCCCCATACTGATTCTCAAAAGATTTCGCCTGCGCGAACACTGCTGCGCAGTGCGACGCCAGGCGAAACCTAAAAAGGGGGGTGGGGTAAGACAGGGATGTGTACTGGCCCCAACTTTATTTTCGTTGTACGTCAATGACATCCCTGAATACCTCTTGGGCTGTGAACATGATTATCCCAAGTTAGGGGACGTGCCAGTACCAGCACTTTTATTTGCTGATTAGACAATCTTAATATCGCAAAACTTCAAAGGTCTGCAAAGCCTATTAAATGCAAGTAAATAAGTAAGTAATTTATTTGTTGATTAATTAAAATCATTACAAAAAAAAGATACATATCAATCAACAAGTCTGAATGAACATATACAGATACAACGCCTCAACATAATTTGATCAACATTTGTTTAACAATTTTCCAGATAGGGACTAAAGTGCTAATAGAAAATATTGTCCATTTTACAGTATCAGTCAACAACTAGCTCGCGTCACTAAAACTAATGTGCATTTTGCTAGGAGCAAATATATATATATTTTTTTTTTAAAACCTTTATTGCAGCACTATAAAAGTACAAGTACGGGCCTACAACCTCAGGGGCCGGCCGCTAGTCAAAAATGTAACCAAACATATCACAGTTCAACACAGCTCATCAGCCGACAACCCTGAGGTCCGGCAGCGATTCAGGATAACGTTTATCATGGAGTGTATGAATAGGGTACAGAATATAATAAAGGTTTAATTTTATATTATAGAGATAGACGGATCAGGTGCCATACAATCAAGTTAAAGGAGACGGGGACAGGTTAATGGACAGGATATACGTAGAAACAACAATATGAGGGACCCTGGCGCCAATACCTATACAGCGAGATGAACAACAGTACGGGAGATATTTCCATAAGCGTCAGTTCCCAGATCCTGCCCACCCGGACTATCGGTTAACCTAGAAAGCACTAAATTCCAGAACACAGTATACAGAATAGTTCACAGACGATACTGACCCGAAAAGAAAGAAAGGGAAAGGAGAAAAAAAGCCATAGAAAATAAAAAAGGCAAAACAAAACCCCCCCCCCGTCCAACCCCCCACCCTGCACCCCTGTCTATGGCTATAGCCTAACCCCACTATCAGCATGCCTGTCGCCCTAAGAACTAAAACCCCTAAAGGAAGGGAAAGAAAGAGAAAGAACAGAGGAGGGCCTAGTAGTACTTGCCCCCAGCCCCTTACTCCCCCCGCCAGAAACAGGCACCCCTTATCGCAAAGAAACGGATGTTATGCAAGCCTTATAGAAGTAAATGGGGGAACCATGACACACCGCCCAGCCTCTGAACTCAAATTAGCATAAGTCGAACAGTCACAATAGCATTTCAATCTGCCCCGAATTAAGTAATCTCACCCCTGACCCTTCCGGACCAGCATACAAGCCCTCCCCAACGAGACCCAATGGCCTATAAGCAAGTCGTAGAGGAGAAGAAAGTCACCGAAAGTCACTCCGTTACCACTTGCAACGATTGAGTCCACGGGAACTTCATGTACAGAACGCCTCCCTCTCCCAACAGGACAGTTTCGATGTTTCTTGCCCCGGGGTCGCAACATTTCCAAAATGGGGGGGAGACAATCACCAGATGGAAAAGGGTCCACAACACAGGTCTCCGGGGGTAGGAAGCCATTCAAGTCCTCGAAAGTCAATAACAGTGGAATTTGCCGATGCACTCGCACGACCTCCAGGACCCCATCATCCAGGGCTTCGTCCAGTGATTCCAATAATCGCGTCTCCATGAGGTCCTCGCAGTAAGGCAAAATGGCCGCTGGTTGAGTGGCTACCGGTGGTAGTACAAATAGTGGGGCAGGGTCCGGTACAATATGCAAAATCCCCGACAGGCTTGCATCTATTTTATTCATGTAGATTGTCATTTGCGATCGAAGCGCCCAGAGTTCCGCCAATAATGGCCTCAGCGATGGCTCAGATACAGTTCGATCCATGGTCTCACACCCGAGACCGACCACAATCACCCACCGAGTGGATTGGTGTCACCGGGGGGAACTGACAGGGGTCACAAGAATGAAGGCATAGACAGCGGCCCGTTGTTCTCCACAGCCGCGATCATCCGGCTTATCGCCGCAGGCCGGGGCCCCGACTCACCGAGCCCCGGAGGGAGCCGGCACCGGGTCAGCGGGACGGGAACCCCCGCCCGCCGCCAGCAGCAAGCAAGGTTGCTGCCGGAGTAGGCCGCAATCTTCCACACGGTAGAACTCCGTGAAACCGGCCGATAAAATTCCCGGGATTTCACCTCCGGAATGAGGAACTGTTCATGCATGCAGGGGCTGGGCGTAAAAGCAGGATATCATGCAGGATCTTGCGGCGGGATACGGAGGTCGGCGGAGCCGAGAGCCTAAGCAGCCATCTTGTTTGCCGTCGTAGCTCCTCCGCTAGCAGCAAATATTAATAATTGTTTTCAATGACAATTAGCAGAAAAAAAGAAACAAACAATTAATGATTTTTTTTTACAAATTGTCTAACTATTAGCAGCAAGATATAAAGTGCATTAGATTTTCAACGACAAAGCTAAAGTGTCTTGTGCAATTAGCAGCAAGATATAAAGTGCATTAGATTATCAGCGACTCCGCTAAAGTGACTTCTGCTATTAGCAGCAAGGTATAAAGTGCATTCAATTTTTCCGTGACAAAACTGGAAGAGCCTTATGCTAGCAGCAAAAAGATATGATTTGATATTGTTATATTACAAAATAATGTATAAAACAAAGCTCCTATCGGGGATAAACTGCACCTGCTCTAATCTTTAAAATCATAGAAAAT
This sequence comes from Lissotriton vulgaris, assembly GCF_964263255.1. Classification (NCBI taxonomy): domain Eukaryota; kingdom Metazoa; phylum Chordata; class Amphibia; order Caudata; family Salamandridae; genus Lissotriton; species Lissotriton vulgaris. Next base: position 891,993,408 of record NC_141689.1, on the reverse strand, counting down.
AGCTGTACACGAAGTGCCAACCAAAGTCCTAAAATTTACCTTTGAATTATAACATACATATAGTACACAGTTCCAAAATGAATTAAAAATACAATAAAACAGCCCACCTAATCCATAACACAAAAAAAAATCGTATCCTTACCCTAACAGATATATCATTTACTTAGGATTTCAACATTATGTAATTTCTTTTCCACTTTAAAGATGAACTGAACAAATTGATATATGGTATGAATATTGACACCACGTAAACAGAATATCATTGCCGTTCTACACGTTCTGACTCCCATTTCTTTAAAGATGGGCTTCAAAACTGTCTTCCGCTCCTGCAGTATATTTGGACACAGTGTTACTACATGCAGCAAAGTTTCCTCACATAGCCCACAAAGCCTACAAACATTCGATGCCCATTTATATTCCCATTTTGGGATTCCGTCTTTAGTTGGATAATTGCCAAACCTTAATAGCATAAATTTCCTTTTAATCAAGGGGTTTAAATGAAAAAGCAAATAAGGTTGGACTAACATTTTAGCTATAGACCAGAAGTGTTTTTTTTCCTCAGTTATTCTTTGTCCGTTATTTCTGACAGTAGAGCAAGGGTTAAATTAATTGCTTTTTTTATAAACAGTTTTACTCCTCACTTCATCTTTAAATTGTGGACATTCGAAATTAAATAGACACTTAGATAAGTACTCCTGCCAACTTCTCGAATAATCGCCCTTCAGACTCTCATACCAGCACACATTTGCTAATGAGCCCTCATCGGATCGGAAAGTGCCAATAAGGTTTTTTAAAATGTTGCTTGTCGGACCAATAACTGATTCCTTAAACCAAATTCCAATCTTAAATTGGCACGAGGAATCTGTCTAGGAATCCTAAAAACTGATTTATACGTCCTTGCTTCTATGTCATCAAGCAGTTTCGCATTCTTGCCTCGAAAGATTATTGAACCATAGTTCAAGGATGGTATGAGTTTTGCTCTCATGACCTTCAGCAAGTGTTCGTAATTAGGGCATAATAGCTTATCTCTTAGTTTTCTAAAGGCAAAGGCAAGTGAAGTACCTTTAGCCTCTAAGTTATTAAAATGCTGCCTAAATGTCAAACCTTCATCAAAGGTGATTCCCAAATATTTATATGCTTTTACGCAATCTATAGTCAAACCTTTAATATTCCAATCCTTCACCCCGGTTTACCTTTTCCTATTGTCATTATTTTAGTTTTTTTAGTATTAATTGTAAAACCATTTTGTGTAACATATATATTAAAGGAGTTTATTATTCTTTTTAACCCTGTAACCGTTTGACTAAGTAAAATAGTGTTGTCTGCGTACTGTAAATATTTAACCTCTTTGCCCATTACAGACGGGGAGTGTGAAATAACATCATTAAAATGGGCTGGGAGATCAGACATAAATTAAAAAGGCAAGGCGCCAGAACACATCCTTGTTTGAAGCCGACATTAGTTTCAAGGCGACGGGTAGTATGTTTACCGTCGCCAATTTTGATCTGTACCCATGTATCGGAATATAACATTTTAATCATTTTTAAAAGAGTTTCCGATATACCCCATTTAATTAACTTCAACCAAAGAATGTTTCTGGGGACAAAATCAAAAGCTACTTTAAGGTCAATGAAACAGATGTACAATTTTTGTTTCCTATATTTTGCTCTTTCGCCTAGTAATGTCAATAAAATCAAGTTAGTAAGAGTTGATTCTCCTTTTCTTAAACCCGTTTGAACATTTGGAATCAATGTTTCTCTTAGTGCCCATGATTCTAGTTCATCTAACAGACAACTTGCAAATATTTTCGCATCAACATCTGTGAGGGTTATTAAGCGATAATTTGCGGGATTTTCCTGGGGTCCGCTTTTGTAAATTGGCTGAATAATGCTTCCCTGCCATGATTCCGGGATACTACCAGATTTAAGAACATCATTAAAAAGGAGCGTTAATAACTCTGGCCAATTCGATATTTTAGCTTTGAAGATGGCATTAGGAATACCATTAGGGCCAGGCGCTCCATTAGATCGAATCTTGATTAAGACTTTTTTAACTTAATCACCCGACCATGTCTCAATATCTACGGAGCATAATGAATCACTGGGACTAGGGAGAGGATGCCCTTCCGCTGGCTCCAATTTGCAATAATGTTGATACCTTTTCACATCATCGCACTGTGGGCCTTGAGAATCTATTTAAATTTTTTTTTTTAAGTTTACCCATCTTAATTCACAATGTTGGCACTATTACTTCTAAAATTACCTTTTTCTAAATTATTCATAATACCCTGAATAATGGTGAGTCTTTGGACTTACATGCGTAATGTAATTTGGACCAAATCCCTTCATAAGTATGTCTGTTTGGCCCTCCAAATTTCGTTCTTTTATCCCCTTTTTAGGACTCTAATTTTAAGTGACATTGAAAAATACAATGTCCCTTTTGCTTTTCTGTACAGTGTTCTTATTGTTTTATTAAGAGTTCTTTTCAAATACAATAAGCGATGGGAATACCACCCTGGGTTCTTCGGGTTTAAAGTAATAATACCCCTAGAGGGTTCCTGGTTAGAAAATTTGTCCAAAAGAGATTACATAGGGAGGGCCAATGAGTAACCATTGAATTCCCTTTGGAATTAGCTACTTGAGCCTCAAGAATTAAGTGAGAAAGGGATTCCAGAATACCTTTCTCAGTTTTATCGCTCCATCTCAGCCTTTTAAGATTATAAGCAGTGGGGGCGATTCTTAATATTCTTGATTCAGGCAAATTATTGAATGGGAAATCAAAAGAAATAACTTTGGGATTATGGTCACTCTCAATCCTTGTAATTACCTCATAGCTTTGGACTAAATCAAACAGTTTATCTGACAGTATTGTATAGTCAATTATAAAAGAGCTTCCGATTTTGTTAAATGTCGGTATATGCTCTCTATCATGCATCATCGTCAGATTATATTTGATAAACTCACAATTAGTCCATTGAGCTAATAAATCTGACTGAACTTCACAGTTTTTATACAATACAGATGAGTATTAAAATCCCCTGATATGATCATCAGTGAATCTATATGATCATAATATAGCACTTTCACCATTTCCCATAACTGAATAAATTGCAATGATCTAACCTTTTTTTCGAACTTAAATAAATATTTTAAATAATTTGTGATTGTCTAGCAATTATTTTAACGCACTGTATCCATTTGACCTGAAGGTCAATCTCAAAATGTTCCACGTCAAGACTTAAAGAAACATATATAGAGAGACCACCACTTGGCCGACCAAAAACGGCCTCCCGAGATGCCACAATCAAATATTCAAAGTAGTGGTTCGCTAAACATGTTCCATGTTTTTTGCAAAATTAACAAATCAAAAGTTTTTAAAAATCCTACATTTACATCTTCAATTAGTGATTTAAAACCATTCGTATTCCAAGAACAAAGTTTAAAAGGTATTGGTGCTTTTTCTGAAGAATCCCTGCATCATTCAATCTTAACTGGATTTATACTTGTTAATATTGACAGAGCCAACTCCAATCTACTACGGGCTCGGGGACTGTCTTTAACTCCTCACATATTCGTGAACCTGGCTGACCACTCCTGACTTTAATGCCACATGACATATTTATATTTACAACAAGGGGTGGTGAGGGACAGAGTCTCTGAATTAAGCAGAATACTCCCACCCAGTCAAGAGATCAGGGCTAGATCCAACACCGTTTTTTAGCTCACTGCACCATCCCAGTTTCAGAACCCGGCTGTATGCAAATTAGTCTGTTCCTGTCCCAGTGCATGATGGGAACAGGGAAAACCAAACTACAAAAGCCAATTCTTACACTGGGAAGGAAACAAGCTACCAGGGACCGGTTTCTGGCATTTCAGCCGTCTTCGGCCCGGCTTGCTTGAATCCTGATGGTGCAATGAGCAAGGGACTCACATCTGAGTATACCCTTCCACGCTTAGGGTGGACAAAAATATTTACAACAAGGGGTGGTGAGGGACAGAGTCTCTGAATTAAGCAGAATACTCCCACCCAGTCAAGAGATCAGGGCTAGATCCAACACCGTTTTTTAGCTCACTGCACCATCCCAGTTTCAGAACCCGGCTGTATGCAAATTAGTCTGTTCCTGTCCCAGTGCATGATGGGAACAGGGCAAACCAAACTACAAAAGCCAATTCTTACACTGGGAAGGAGACAAGCTACCGGGGACCGGTTTCTGGCATTTCAGCCGTCTTCGGCCCGGCTTGCTTGAATCCTGATGGTGCAATGAGCAAGGGACTCACATCTGAGTATACCCTTCCACGCTTAGGGTGGACAAAAATATTTACAACAAGGGGTGGTGAGGGACAGAGTCTCTGAATTAAGCAGAATACTCCCACCCAGTCAAGAGATCAGGGCTAGATCCAACACCGTTTTTTAGCTCACTGCACCATCCCAGTTTCAGAACCCGGCTGTATGCAAATTAGTCTGTTCCTGAAATGCCAGAAACCGGTCCCCGGTAGCTTGTCTCCTTTCTGGTAAAGAATTGGCTTGGTAGTTTAGTCTGCCCTGTTCCCATGATGCACTGGGCCAGGGACAGACTGATTTGCATATAGCCAGGTTCTGAGCTGGGATGGGGCAGTGAGATAAATAACGGTGATGGATCAAGCCCTGATCTTTGGACTGGGTAAGAGTGGTCTGCTCAATTCAGACACTCTGTTCATCACCACCCCCTTTTGTAAATCGATTTTGGCCACTATAGGTGTGGCAGGGTATACTCAGACATGAGTCCCTTTAAAGCCCTGGTAAAGAATTGGCTTGGTAGTTTAGTCTGCCCTGTTCCCATGATGCACTGGGCCAGGGACAGACTGATTTGCATATAGCCAGGTTCTGAGCTGGGATGGGGCAGTGAGATAAATAACGGTGATGGATCAAGCCCTGATCTTTGGACTGGGTAAGAGTGGTCTGCTCAATTCAGACACTCTGTTCATCACCACCCCCTTTTGTAAATCGATTTTGGCCACTATAGGTGTGGCAGGGTATACTCAGACATGAGTCCCTTTCTCACTGCTCCATCAGGATTCAAGCAAGCCGGGCCTAAGACGGCTGAAATGCCAGAAACCGGTCCCGGTAGCTTGTCTCCTTTCTGGTAAAGAATTGGCTTGGTAGTTTAGTCTGCCCTGTTCCCATGATGCACTGGGCCAGGGACAGACTGATTTGCATATAGCCAGGTTCTGAGCTGGGATGGGGCAGTGAGATAAATAACGGTGATGGATCAAGCCCTGATCTTTGGACTGGGTAAGAGTGGTCTGCTCAATTCAGACACTCTGTTCATCACCACCCCCTTTTGTAAATCGATTTTGGCCACTATAGGTGTTGCAGGGTATACTCAGACATGAGTCCCTTTCTCACTGCTCCATCAGGATTCAAGCAAGCCGGGCCGAAGACGGCTGAAATGCCAGAAACCGGTCCCCGGTAGCTTGTCTCCTTTCTGGTAAACAATTGGCTTGGTAGTTTAGTCTGCCCTGTTCCCATGATGCACTGGGCCAGGGACAGACTGATTTGCATATAGCCAGGTTCTGAGCTGGGATGGGGCAGTGAGATAAATAACGGTGATGGATCAAGCCCTGATCTTTGGACTGGGTAAGAGTGGTCTGCTCAATTCAGACACTGTTCATCACCACCCCCTTTTGTAAATCGACATGACATATTTAGTTCTGATGATGGATCTGAGGCACCTTTCAACACTCTAACATGCTCTGCCCTAATTGATTTTACGACATTGTCCGTTAAAACTGGACTTCTTGATGTTTTAATCGGGATTAATGGAGTAGGATATTGCAAACCTTGAGCTCTCCATACCTTAATACCCCAATTTTCAAATTTGTTAGCATTAGCTATTATTTTACTAACAGTATCATCATTAAGCCAAGTTGTAAGCATTATTTCCCTGTTACCACTATCTTTCTTAAACTCCACAAAATCCAGATCTTCAGATACTACATCCTTAACATCTGGAATTGCATTTAGTAGTTTCAGAATATTTCCCCGATTCAAAATATCATATGTACCTCTAGTAGAGTATTGGGGACAAAAAGACACTTTTCTTTTTTCCACCAACACCTCTGATGTTTCTGTTTTTTTTAGTATTAATTGTTAAACCATTTTGTGTAACATATATTCTAGAGTCAACTAAGACCCTTTTCCCATCGTTTGGGGACAAAGCAGGGACCGTTTATATCGATCGTTCAATCCGCTCTAGCGGCATATGGACCTGAGTACAGGGACGGTTCTCCTGTTTGTTCGTGTTGCATTGGAGGTAAATGGGATTTACACCTTTCTCATTATAAAGTTTTTCGTCCTGAATGCAAGGTTGATCTATCTGAACATTCAGGTTATGTTGTAGTTGGATAGAATTAGCAAATATCTCGTTAATGGAATCTTGAGTTCCCTGTTGGACTCTCCCTTCATCTCTAGCCCTTACTGCCCCTGCCTCCCCTGGATTTATTTCGGACTGAACATTAAGTACTGCTAAAACTCAAAACGGGTTTGCAGTATTCTGATTAGTGATATTTTGACTTCCACTCTGGAAAACCGATACCTTGTTTAGCTGAACTTGCTCTCCCGCAATCCCTAAATTTGTTTGGGCCTGAATATTAATCCCCGCATTTAGATTGGACACCTCCTTCATCTCACTGCTAACAACTTGTTTTAGTTGTGAGGCCTTTTTGTCCACTACAGAATCTTTTGTTACTCTAAAAGTAGGGAAGAGGGCCTCATGTTTAAGATTAGTAGTTGTATTTTGACTCTTAATAACTAACCCACTAGAGTTTTTTTTTTCCTGTGCTGTTTTATTGTGGGTTTTCCTTAACCTTTTTCTCGCCTGTTTTGATAAAACTTCAGGCTCTGGAATGGCTTTTAAATCGAACTTTGCTTTGGTGCAGATTTTATTCGACTCCGATTTTTCCATTATTTTTGGGGTTTGAATAGGGTCAGAAAGGGCACTGATTTTATCTTCAGCTATCAAGTGGGCCTTATTTTTTTCACTTTTAATCGGAGATTCCACAAATTTCGGAAGATGGGAGTTATTTGCTACATTTACCGGATATTTTGGTTCATTTTTTTTTTATTTGTTTTTATTGCAGAGTTATAAACAAGACATTGAAGAAGGTCAACCAATACACTCATGACATCTCAAAGCATATCTGCGTCAATAAAAGTTGTACACAGCCATTCAGCTCACATCCCGGAGGCAGGGCGGCGTACCAGTGCGTTCCTGCAAAAATGTCACGGTGACAATCTCACAGAGATGTCTGGTCAACAACACAATAAAGTATCTGCTTTTATTTATACCCACCAAACTCACTTCTCCCCCCCCCCCCCCCCTAGTCACCGTCAAATATAGTTAGTCACCCTGTGTGGGCGACGCCAGTATCACCAATGCCCGCATTAGCAGGTCCACGCTAGCACCCTTCCTTGGTGGCTGTCTCTGGGGTCTATCGATAACTACACTACGTGAACCCAAAGTGTACCGCCCGGGGATCCCACTCCTTTAGTGACCAGCCATAGATCCCTACCACAGGCACCCTTCCTGATATTACAGCGGTACCCTAATAACACCCCTCCAACCCTCCCTCCCCCAACTGCTGCTGATGTGGGTTATAAACGTTGGTTCTGACAGAAGAGCTCGCCACTAGTCGAATGTTTGCATTCGTTCTTCTAAGCCTCATGGAACCCCATTCTCCGAATGTACCTATTCTTCATCCTCTATCAGGTAGTCTCGCAAAGCCTTCACTATCATTTCCCAAGCCCTCGCCATCTCCAAGCTCTTATCATTATCAGTCCTGGCAGCCTGTCGCATTCTAATCACACTTTCACATCTGGACCATTTCAACAACTCATTCATCCATCTCCTCACTGATGGGCCCTCCTTGGATTTCCAGTGCCAGGTAATCTCTCCCTGGGCCAATATGAGTCCTAGGTCGATAAATTTGCTCGTGATTTTCGTCTTTGCCGTGTGAGGGAACCAAAGCAGCAGACATGCCGCCATGTCAAACTCCACCTCCCGGTCAGTAACTGCTTTCAGAAGCTCTCCCACCTCAGGCCAATATGTCCCTAACTTCGGGTTTCCCCACAGCAAGTGATCCAGCTCAACTTCTGGCGCTAAGCACCTTGGGCACCCTGCATCTTGTGCCCGAAAGTACCGCCTGATCCTCCCCGGGGTCAGATAGGCCCTATGTAGTATGAAGAAGTGCACCTGCTGAAAGCGGGCATTTCTGCTACCCTTCCACGTCTGTTTCAAAATATGGCCCCAGACTGTGTCTGGTATGGGTTTACCTATGCTGTTCTCCCATTTCGTCTTCAGCGCATGTAGCGGCTCTAGTCCCTCGTGTAACATTCTAGAGTGGAGGCAGGTCACCGCTTTAAATGTGCCCGCAGCCATCACCACATACTGGCAGGCCATGGTAGTGTCCGGTTCCACCAGCCCTCCCTTCCAGTGCTTTTGGATCGCCGCAACCACTGCTGCATGCAAGAGGTAGTTCCCATCTGGGAGACCAAACGGGTCCTGCAATGCTCTAAATGGGACCAGCATCCCATCTATATAGAAGTCCCCCACCATCTGTAGACCCAACTCTTCCCACTCCGACAACGGGGACCAATCGCCTCCATGTTGCAGCGCCGTCAGCATCCCGAGTGGGATCTCCGGCGCATACGGTCGTGCCACCTTCGCTCTCCTCAGACTCCTGTGCCAGCACAACTGAAGGGTTTTTTCCTCCATGGTGAGATCTCTCAAATCTAGTTTCTGTTGCATAACTATGTATGATAAGATATGTCGCTGGATACTGGTCCCTCGCTCTTGGTCTGGGCCTCTAAATTCTCTGGCAATGCTTTGCGTTAATACCTGCAGTTGAGCCGCTAGGTAATATAGTTCAAAGTCGGGAACCGCCAACCGTCCCTCAAGTTTTGGTCTGATCAGGGTATTCATTGCCACCCTACGCCTTCCATGCCCCCAAAGGAAGTCAGTAATCATCGTCCTCAAGTCTTTGAAGATCCGCTGAGGGATCCATATCGGTAGGGTACGGAAGTAGTATAGCAACCTTGGCAGAGCCACCATCTTCAACAGTGCCACCCGGCCTTGCACCGATAGAGGGAGGGAGGCCCAAAAGGACATACATCCCTTCAATGCCCTTATGCAGCGCCCTATATTTCCCTCCAGCAGACTCGCGGCTTCGTGGTAAACGCGGACTCCCAGATAGGTGAAGCATGTGTCCTCCCAGACCACTTTCACTGTAAGAGGGGGATACGGCGTATCCGCCCGCAGCGGGAAAACACAGGTTTTATTCCAGTTCACCTTGAGGCTTGATAGCCTACCAAAGCTGGACAACATCCCTACAGCCCCTTCCAGAGGCCTTTCCGTATCTTCCAGGTACAGCAACAGATCATCTGCATACAGTGATATATGATGAGTCTCTTCACCACGTCTAACCCCATTGTACAATGCTCCTGTCCTCGCTTGCGCTGCCAGTGGCTCCATCGCTAAAGCGAACAGCAGGGGAGATAGTGAGCAACCCTGCCTCGTCCCTCTGTGCACCGAGTAATCGGAGGATATAACAGACCCCAATCGTACTCTGGCGGTAGCAGAGGAGTAGAGAACCCTCGTCCACAGCCCAAATCCATCCCCTAGGCCGAACTTCTCCAACACCTCATCGAGATACTTCCACTCAAGGCTATCGAAAGCCTTTTCGATATCCACCGACAATACTGCCGGTTTGTGATCCGAGCCCAAGGCGCTGTCTAATATACGGACCAAGCGGCGAATGTTTATAGATGTGTTCCTAGTAGGAATAAACCCTGCTTGGTCCCCGTGTATCAGCATGGTCATGTGTGGTAGTTATCTAGTGGCCAGTATACGACTCAAGATCTTATAATCCACCGTCAGCATAGACAGGGGCCTATATGACGTCACATAGGAAGCCTCCCTACCAGGTTTCAGCAGCGGCACCACTAGTGCTTCCCTCATCGATTCGGGCAAATGCCCTAGTATCATGGCCTCAGAGTACACCGCCAGTAGCTTGGGTGCTAAAGTATCGATATATTTCACATAGAATTCAATCGGTAGGCCATCTACACCCGGCGTCTTATTTCTAGCCATCTGCTTAACGGCCACCCGGATCTCCGACAGCGTTATGGGGCCGCTTAATTCCTTCGCGGCCTCGTCATCCAGCACTGGGAGATGAACAGTCTCCAGGTATTCGCCTATCGTAGAGACCTCCACCCCAAGCTGACTCTCATACAGACTTGTGTAATACGACTGGAAGCGCCTCAAAACTGCCGTCTGCGAGTAGACTGTATCCCCCGTCTCCTCTCTGATGCTCATGATAGGGCAACCTCTAGGTTCTGGAGTAGCGAGTTTAGCAAGCAGCGTTCCCACTTTATCCCTTTCTGCATGTACCTTGGTGGTATATAGCTTGTAGTCATAACATCGCAGCCGCTCTGTTTCTGTCGCTACCAATTCCTTCGCCTCTAGTAACTGATCCTGTAAGTCCGGTCGCTCAGGTCTACGCTCCTCTAGATCCCTCAACACGCATTCCACCTTCTCCAGATCGGCCAATACCGACGTCCTTGCATTCGAAAATCTGCCCATACAGATACCTCTCACCACCACCTTCATCGCATCCCATTCTATCGACCTCGTGGCAGCTGAACCTTCGTTCTCACCAAAGTAGTGCTCAATGCCCTGTAGGACCGTGTCAATGAACACCAGGTCCTCTAATGTATCTGGCCGCAGCCTCCATGTTGGGACCGCAGACCTCACCTGCTGCCATTGCACCATCACTAGTAAGGGATTATGATCTGAAATGGTTCTAGCTATCCTAACATGTAACGCATGTAGAGCTGAGAAAAAGGAATAGTCCCTAACATCAGGATGCTGCTCCCTCCATACATCTATAAGGCCCCACCTCTCCTGCCAGTCTTTCCTGTGTGTGGCTAACCTGCGCACTGGGGAGTTGGCTAATGGTGGATGCGACCTATCGAGTGCCACATCAATGATTGAATTGAAGTCACCTCCCAATATGATGGGGCCCGCCAGGAAGTGTGCCAGCGAGCCTGTGAGACTATCGAAAAAACGGACCTGGTCAGCATTGGGGGCATATATACTACATAAGACCACGTCATGTCCATACAGCCTCCCCTCCACCGCCACATACCGACCTTCAGGGTCCACTAGCTGGTTCGTGGCCTGGAATGGGACCCCCGCTCTCACCCATATCAGCACACCCCTGGCAAACGCTGAATACGTGGTGCCAAACACCTGTCCATGCCACCTTCTCTGTAGTGCAGCGCATTCCTGCTTGTTAAATGAGTTTCTTGCAACAGTGCAATTTGGACGCCTCGCCTCACCAGATGGGCGTGCACCTTGTATCGTCTTGACATTGTACGAAGTCCACGGACATTCCATGTGAGGCATTGCAAATTAGGTAACGTCCCCATAGCAGCTATCTCCCAACCATTTCAACAGTGTCAATTGGTTACCCACATCATTGCAGTATGGCCCCCCATTCAAAACACCCCAAAAAACTCCCCCAACCCCTCTCCCCAGAACAGGACCTAATAACACAACATCAGCCCCCATCCAAACCTGTAGCACAACACACATTCCACTACTCTGTAGTCGTCACTACAGAAGGCCATAAGGGCAACGAGAGGGTGATTCAGAGCCGACCCAGGTCAAGCAAGGCCCCCGCCCCGATGATCCCATACGGCATTTGCAACACAGTACCTGCCAGTCCGCCAAACACCAGGGTAGGCTGCTCCAACAGGAGTAGCGAGTATGGTCCTCACTCTAAGTGTCATTCGTTAAATAGTCCATCTGCTGTCTGTGGGGTGACCGCTGGCCCCGCAGAGCTATCAGCTTCCGAGATGTCTCCTCCAGATTTTCCTCCGTCTTCTTCAGAGTCCGAGCCTATCGATATCTTCTCTTGTTGTGAGCCCGTAATGATCGCCGTTGCAGCCACTGCTCCCTTTCTGTCCGCCGCCATCTGGTCGTCCCGCATCGCTCTCTTGAGTTTGTTTCGCTTGCGGATGCGTTGTGATTTTCGCACCTGAACCGGTTTTTGTCTCTCATTCTCACCTCTACTCTTGCGGTCGGTACCAGCACGGTACAACTCGAGCCATGACCACACTTCGTCAGGGGTCTGAAAGAGTTGGGTCTTTCCATCCAGGATCACTCGTAGCTTGGCTGGAAAGAGCAAGGAGTATTGTATCCCCTCCTCCCTCAGTTCTTTTTTCACGGTCAGATATGATGCCCTGCTCTTTTGGACCTCCTGTGTGTAGTCTGGGAAAACCGTGACCGAGCTATTGTCCACCTGAAAGGGGCCCGCCGAACGCGCCCTCTGTATCAATAGGTCTCGGTCCTTGAAATGCAGTAGTCTGACCTCCATTGGCCTGGGTGGGCGGCCCTGCATGGGCGGGCGGGCTGCGACCCTGTGCGCTCGTTCCAGGGAGAAGAAGGGAGAGAGGCCCTCTGGGGCCACGACCATTTTAAACCAGTTCTCCATGTAGGCCACTGCGTCATCCCCCTCAACTTTTTCCAGCAGGCCCACCACCCTCACATTGTTCCTCCTATTGCGGCTTTCGGAATCCTCTGCGCGTTTCTCCAGCGTCGCCAAGCGACCAAGGATATCGGACATTTTGTGTTCTGCGGTCACCACCGCCGGTTTGAGCTCCTGAAGCAGTAGCTCATTTTCCTTCACTCTGTCAGTGAGTTTAGCATGATCCGCCCTCAGGAGGCCCAGTCCCGCGGCGACCTGCGCTATATCTTGATGTAGGGACTCCTTGGTCGCGGTTATCGCCTCCAGTATTCCATCCAGTCGTTTATTCAACCTCTGTCCCTGCGCAGAAGCGTCCGGGGCAGTATGAGTTCCGCCACCCGTGTCTGGGATATTCGCCTGGTCATGCCCCTGCTTCATGTTCAGATCACTGCTACTAGCGGCCATCTTGGTCGCCGCGTGCGCCGTCGTAGATTCGTCTCTAGGGGATGTTCCGGTCCCAACTTCCATCTGCCAAATGAAGGCGACCTCCCGTACCCTCTCGCCGCACAGTAGTCTCAATGTTCTCCCCCAGCAGTGATCTCCCCTTCCAGGTGCCAATTCGTCTATAGCACGAGGGCCGCACTCCCGTGTTGCAAAATGGCCGTCCACTGTTCATCACCTCTTACAGTACTCCAGCAAGCCCCCCGCGGCCCAGGGGTCTCTCCTTACGCAGTCTGTCGCTGTCCCCAGTGTGGGCTCACCATGTCCCCACAACAGAGTCGAGGAAGGCCCAATCCCAGTATGTGGAGGAACCAATAGCGTGCACCCGGTCAAGCAGGCAGTCGTCGGCCAGAGCTGGACGTGCAGTCTGTGCTGGGGCGCTGCTGCGCCTTATCAATCTGGTGCCCCGATCTCCAACGCCGCTCGATCACTGCACCGCTGCCTCTCATACGACCTTGCAGTGTCAGTGTGCTGCTGATATTCACCGGCCCTTTGTTGCTTAAGCCAGCCCACAGAGCCCGCCCGGGTCCACTACTCATGTAGCCCAGTAGTGCCCGTAGCAGCCGATATCCAGCTCAGGGAGCGACGCCCTTCCAGGGCTCCCGCCTGGGGCGAATGGTCAATCCTGAGGTCGGGTATAAGTCCCGCCAATCTTCACTCCCGTTCCATCCCTTATATGCACCTCCTCACTGGGTTTTCGTGGTTCGACGTTGTCAGGCTCCTAGCAGCAGCGGGAGTCATGGAGTGCAGTCAGGGAGCGGGACCTTCCTCATACGGCCGCCATGTCAGGTGATGGGGGATGGGCGCCACGTTCGCCGGTCTCCGAGTTGGCGGAGAGCACTCCCCACTGCTGCCACCGTCGTGAAGCTCTGCGCTGTCGGGACCCCGCTCCGCTCACTCCTTCAGGCCGTAGCCCTCACCCTGCCCCAGCCCCGGTCCGTCGTGCCTCGCAGATCAGCCTCCGTAGTTCCGTGCCGATGCCATCTTCTCTCTCAAGACGCGGCAATTCCAAGCTCCGGAATCTGGTCCTAGCGCATCACTCGGTCTCCAGCTGGTCCGTAACCGTATTCCTCTGTTACTCTGGTGCCTCGCGCAGAGTACCCGCACCGCAATCAGCGCATGTGTGAAGGTTCCCAGGATAATTTGCGGGATCAGGCGCGGAGCTGCAGGCTCACGCCGCCATCCCGATCGGCGTCCAAACCACGCCCCCCAATCACCGGATTTTTTGGTTCATCACGCCTTGGACATTTTAACTTGCTAACAATTTTACCTCATGTACCATAGAGCTAACAATTAAAGGCAAGTCTGAAATTTTATCTATCAATTGAGCACATGTGCAAGATATTAACTGGCTCTCTTTGTCGGCTTGTACCTTAACGATCAAGTTAGTTAGTTGCAGAAGCTTTGCATCAATTCCGACAACATGTGTTACTAGGGTATTTAGAATGTCCACCTGGATATCTAGCTTATCCGAATGGAAACTAGTGATTGAATCCATTGTACTCAAAATTCAAATCCAAAAACCACATTCAGGACTATTGACCTTATTTTCCACTGCGCCAGGTCTGGCCTGAAAGTTCCCATCAAATTTTGATAGCAAAAATAAATCAACTATATTAGAGGATTTACATTGCTCATTTACATTAACATTCGCAATTTTACGCCTACTAGCCGCACCTGGAACCAGTAGTGATTTGTTGTTTTTTTTTTTTTTTTTTTTTTTAAACCTTTATTTAAACAAAGTAATACAAATACAGATCTACAACCACAGGGGCCGGCCAGTAACAGTGGATATCGAAATCAAAAAATAATACACAGCTCATCAGCCGACAACCCGGGGGTTCGGCAGCGATACAGTATGCCCATGCAGCGTTCTTGTGATGATGGGAGGATAAATGAAAGGTTCCACATTTTATATTTTTTTAAAGAAAAAACTAAACATAACAACAAAATTCCGAGGTGACATTTATAATGTATATGGATTTCTCAGATAGCAGGGGGAGTAACCCAGTTAAAGGCAGATGTAAAAAGGATATGGAAACACAAGGAGGGAATGAAGGGACCAGGAGGGAACAAGCGAGTAAAGTACAATAGGATATAGGCGTATGGGATGTCCGGTCATGGGGACAGAGGAATATCATTGGTTTCTACAAAAGGGGGGGTGCAAATCTCTCCACGATATGAGTTCCATTGACCCCATATCCTCCCCCATTTCTTTGGTCTTCCACGGGCGATGTATACAGTTTTTTCTCTGAACATGCACCAATCCATGTTTTCCTCCCAGGTGGAAACCAGAGGTGCCCTTTGAGACCCCACAGCTGGGCTATGTCTCGTTTCGCAATCATGTTGCAGAGGGTGGCCCATTGAGTCTGCGCTACACTATAATCGTTCGGCTCCCACACGTTCAACAGGCACCTTCTGGCCTCAGGCAACAACGAAACACCCGTAACCTCTTCCATAACCTCATGCACTCGTCTCCAATACACCACCACGTCCGTACATTCCCACAAAATATGAAGAAAAGTAGCAAGCATACCACAGCCGCGCCTACAAAACCCATCCATAGAGTAACCCATGCGCATCAGGCATGGACCCGTGACATACACGCGGTGTAAAATCTTCAATTGCACCAGCCGGAGACGCGCCGGAATCGCGACTTCCTTAGGGGATGATATTGCGGCCTGCCAATCTTCGTCATCCAGCTCCAGCCCGTCCCCAGTCCAGGCTCCACGAAGCTGTACAAGAAGATCCGAGCGATCATTAATGAGCTTTTTATAAATGAGGGAGATGGTACTATCAGGGACATACCCGTCAAGCACCCTGTCTTCCAAGGGAGAGGACTCTGGGATAGCGGTACCAATCGGGAAGACGGATTCAAGTGCATGACGAACCTGCAGATACCGGAAGTGCTCTCTATCGCCCAGTTTATACTCTTGTTGAAGTTCCATGAAGGATTTGATCCTATCCTTGACCCAGAGGTCTCCTACCCTACTAATGCCAATAAGATCCCATTTGTCAAATCCCTTCGTCGTCCAAAGACAGCCCAGTCTTTCCGCCGCATAAAGCGGAGTGGCTCTGGAAGCCTGTCTGTCCATCCCGTGGCAGCAGTCACAGCGCCCCACACTCGTACCGCAACCCCAGTAGGACCGGTGAGATTTTTCCCCGCCGATCTAGAGTAGAGCGCCCTATTGTAGTCCCCTCCCGGCAGCTGCCATTTATCCATCTCGAATGCCGGATTCGGGACCGGACCATACATTGCGTGGTTGATAGCACTCAGTTGCGACACCCAATAGTACCGTTTTATATCGGGCAACGCTATAACGCCGTCGTACCAGGGCAAAGTCAATTTCGCCAGTGCAATGCGAGGTCGCCCGCCCCATACCAGCTTTCTCTGGAGGCCCTCGATCTCCCCGAAATAACTAGCAGGCATCAAGTCAAGCGTGTTTTGGAGGGCCAGTAGTGATTTGTTAATAGTAAAACTATTCTCCAAAAGTATACTCAACTGGTCCAAATTAAAGGGAGGAGCTTCACAAGTTTTTAATGTTTTATCAATTGGGCTTGATACTAAATCATCCACACCTCTTTTATAATTTAGTTTGTCAACGATAGGAACTGCCACTATAACTACATCACTCATATTATGAATCGAACAGGAGGAGATATCAATTACTGAACCTGGATCTTTTGCACACCCAGAAGTTTTTTTTACATAGCTCCTCCTGACTGGTTCTCGGTGAGTCGTCCACCAAATTGCCTCTATAGGATGTACCCCAATATTGTGACAATGAATTTGCACTTGCCTCTGCAGCCTACTAGAAGGTACCGGTGAACGTTCAGACGATAGAAGCACCAAATCCTTTACAGCCTTGTCTAATTTTAAACACCTCTCCTGAGAACCCGCAACTTCGCGCGAATTAACCGTCCTGGAAGCAATTTTAGATTCTATTACAGCACTGATATGATCACTTTTTAGACTACTCCCCGGGGCACCGGCCACTACGCACGACTTTGCCACTTCCGAGGAGATTTTAGACTCCGTTAATTCACAAGGCTGCACACTATTTCCACCGAATGACAGAGGTAATGAGGGGGAAAATTCTACAATCACTAACACACTCAATGTTCTTAGATGTATTTCTTTTTTGTTTTTGAGTCTGACTATGATGATACTTAAAAAAGAAGCTCTTAATAGTTGGTTGGGCATCAGTTTTTAAACTTTTTTGAACCTGACAGGGGGTTATGGGTGAGGAACCCGACTCATTCAAGTGCTCCTTTGACGATACACTAACAGTACTTACACTAGTTGCTCCACTGCCCCCCTCATTCTTTTCGAGTTGCTTTGATTGGGTCCTCACATTAATTGATTCATCTGGCTTCTTGCGTTGTTTTATTTTTGCCAGAGCCCCACGCTGACGGCCCGATCTCATCATTTACGGTCTCCCAGCTGGGGATTCAAAAATGGCAAGGATAGCAAATCACAATTATCAGCACCTAAAAATAACAAGCAAACGGGGAAAGGCTGACTCCCAATGGTAAAGGTCACACCTCACTCCTTTTGGCCAGACTCCAGAATCAATGGTCAATGGTCAATAGTCAAAAGTCAGACACAAAAATCAAACACGTATTTGCAAATAACCTCCTTTTGGTTAACCCCCCTTGGAGACAATCGCCAATGACTGGTCAAATGACTGAAAAGGTTATTTCTTTTCTTTTCTTTTCTTCTGTAATCCCAGCCTTTGCATGACTACCGCCCCTCAGGGGTTGCCACTTCCCTTGCTCAGACGCCAAGATTAAGCCTCCTAACTGCGTCGCATCAGCGGCTCTACCAAAACTCTGCCCGGCTCTACTCGGCCTTACTTCTTACTTGACACTGCCAGTTCAGCTCAAATCAGTGGCAGTTCAATGTCCTAGCCTCGAGCCTTGTGCCACTTACTTCACGTTTGATTATAAAAGTCTGAGAACCCCCCCCCCCCAAAAAAGCCCCTTCAGACTCCACACTGGCCACTCAAACTTGCTCATGCAACCCTGAAACCTGGACCTTACCGCTAGATTTTCCAACCCCCTCACTGAGTAACCAGCAGCGACAGCTGCAGCCAGCGGTAAACAGCTGTAGTTAGCAACGGCAATTATTCTGCAGTTATTCGTTGCTCAGCAGCAGCACCAGTAGAAATTCGGACCTCGGCAGCGGTAGTTAATCCGACCTCGGCAGCAACCCCATGGCTACCCAGCTCTTAATGGAACCGGCTCATGGCATACGGTTTCTCCCAGCTTTCCCGGTTTTCAACTTTCCTACCTTCCACTACACCGAAGCACTCTTCACTAGCACGGTGGTCAGTGGATTTTTTCGGTATTCCCTCCGGGCCGCCTCGTCGTGGTTCTTACCGCAACTTTTTCCAGCCCTCTCTCCGCGGTATTCGGCACCTGCAGCTGCCCCAGCAGCGGTATTAGGCAGCAAATCACCCACGAATCACCCGTGGCTAGCAGGTGCTTAGAAACCTGCTCCTGGCTCCCGGCCTTTCGATTTCTCCTCCTTTCCGCCTTTTCCGGCTTTTGAAGACGCTGCAGCATTCACCTATGACTCGCTGGTTCGCAACCTGGAGCTCGGCGCCCGATGATTTGGCGATACTCAGCGGCACCTCGCGTCTCCGCTCGTCTCTCTCAGCCTCCGCCTCTCTACTGAACCGCCTGTCTTGTCTTGCCTATTAAATGCTTTTGGGACTTACTGTGAAATGAAGGGCCTGGAAATAAAATCTACCAAAAGAAAATATATGGCAGTTAATCCACATAAATCTTTTTTTTTTTTAATTAACTGTCAAAAATGAGAAGATAGAATATGTGCTAAATTTGAACTATTTAGGCATTACCTTGGACACTAAAATGAACTGGAGAACACAGTTGGAAAAAAGTAAGACTATACTACTTCAAAACTCATTGCCAATAGTAAAGAAACATGAGAATAGTTTGTATAAAGCTGTATCTCCTGCCCTAGAGTTATATAAATATAGGGTGCAATCTGCATCCCTGTACGGGGCTGAACTGTGGGGCCACATGATAAAAAATACTTTTATGGTGGTCGAGAACAAATTTGTTAGAAAATATTTGTTTACCTGTGCTTACACAGTTCATGCCAGTAGTAATGGACCTAAATATTTGCAGCACTGATCAACAGGCAGTCTACGGCCACTACTGTTTGGGTCCGCCTGTGGTCTACAGATGAACTTGTTCATTATAAAGAAGGTCTAGAGGAAATTCTTAGAATCGAAAATGGCACTAGGCTGCCATGGGTAAAACATGTCTGTGATTGGTTTTTATAAACTAGGACTCAGGTACTTTTGGGACGATCCTTCTGGATTGTCTATGGGTTCAAAAAAACTGTTGAAAATAACCTCTGGGCTTTTAACCAAGACACATTATCACACTGTTCAAAATTAGGCACATTATCCACACGCTTCCTCTTAGTGAAAACAAGCAGGCAATTTGAGTCATTTTTGGACGAAATACAACCACAGTTGGCTAAATCTCTCTATTTAAAACTTCGCTACGGTGTTCTGCAGATAAATGAAAATACAGCAAAATGGGCCCGTAGCGATGGGGATGCAAATGAGGGTTGTTGTGTTATATGCCATACAGGTGCAAAAGAAAATGAACTGCATCTATTATTCTTCTGCCCAGCCTGTACATATTGTAGGAGGAAATGGATTAAACCCATTTGTCAGCTTCTGGGCACTAGATCCTGCCATGAGGCGGAAAGAATATTGCGATCAGATACGACACAAGCAGTGGTTTTTAGTGTTAGTAGATACCCCTTTGGCGTAAATTTAATAAGAAAGAGAATAGGGCTGAAATTATAGACATTTTTTAGAAACTTGTGTGTGCTTTTGGGAATCTATATTTAGGTCTATGCCTTGTTGGTTTCGCACTAGAGGGATCATGCTTTACTATGTATTATATTAGGTGCATGCTATGAAATTTGTATGCGTTTAATAGACTTATAAATAGGCTAGACCGGTTAAATTATAAAAGATGTACTAGTTTTATGAATGTTCGAAATCAATTGTTGCTCATTGCCATCTTATCACCAAAATGTACTTAATGATGGGATTTTATTTATATTTATTGTCTTTTTAATGTTTATGAAAGGTTTTGTATTGGGACACTAATTCCCAATAACTGCGTATTTGTCTAGCAGAGTGCCCTTTGAAATATTATAATATGACGTCTTAATGTGAATTATATGAATGAATGTAATCTTTAATGGTTTTTTAAATAGAAATAAAGATCATTGAATTGGCCACAGTCATAATGAATGCCTTCACCAGGGCTAACCAGACAGTGCCACGGACAGAGACCTTACCCGCAGCACGGACACTCGCTCCTGGGTCCCATACGCTGTAGTCTCGCCGCTGCAGCACCGCCATTCCGCGGCTGGAGACTACAGCTCCCAGGGAGCCTTGCGGGCACTTCCTGCTTCCTGCCCTCAGCGTGCCCGGAGGCGCTACTTAACACAGACGCTCCCTCGGTGGAGCGGGGGCTAACCAGACAGTGCCACGTACAGAGACCTTACCCGCAGCACGGACACTCGCTCCTGGGTCCCATATGCTCTGTAGTCTCGCCGCTGCGGCACCGCCATTCTGCGGCTGGAGACTACAGCTTCCAGGGAGCCTTGCGGGGGCTTCCTGCCCTCAGCGTGCCCGGAGGCGCTACTTAACACAGACGCTCCCTCCGCGTCGCGGACGCGCGCGGGCGAAGCCCGGGCAAAGGGTGGGCCCTCTTAGGCCCTCAGAGGACAACAGAGGACGCGCGGGCCCCCCAACCCCTCCTAAGAGCTGTTATAAGAGGTGAGCCCGGGAAAAGTGATCATGGGGAAACGTACTATCAATTCTACAATGCCTGTTACTGTAGACCCCTCTGCTTTACCTTCTTCCTTTGAATGCTTATTGGAGAACACCCTTAATATGGTCCAGGAGGAAATCGCCAATACTGAAAGGAGGATGTCACTGGGCTGTAGCACTAGTCACCTGCAGTCACCACAAGCAAGCCCCTCTAATAATTTACCGCTCTCACCAGTAATTACTATTTTGAAACCCACAACTCCGGTAACTTCGTTGGAAGTGTTGCCTGGGGGCAGTCTCCCTGTCATAACCATCGACTCTCGGCCTGACTGTGTTGTACAGACTGGTATTGCCTCCCCGTCTCCGAGCAACAAGACTGTCGATGGTAAAAGGAAAAGGAGCCCCCTAAAATCTACGTTAAACAAGAGGAAGCAACCTACCCGTAATAAGAACCAACCAACCCCCCAGAGTATGTGGACCAGAGGGAAGCAGCAACAATCTGAGGGCAACACCGTTAATACAGGAAACCTGCAACTTGTTGAGGTGGCCGCACTTCTAACCCCTTCTATAGATGAACACAACTCATTGGGCACACAGACTGAGTTTTTAACTGAAAGCATCATCCAATCCAAGCCTAATGGGAATCTTATAGAGACAATTGTTGACACTATTTTTAAACAATTGGAAAGTCAATTGATCAAAAAATGTAATACTGTTTTTAAAAGACTAGATAAACTAGAAAACCTAGTTAAAAAGGAGGAGGTAAAAAGGAAAGGGGCGATCAGCCTTGATCAGATGAGGGGTGATCGTCTCCTGAAAGATCTAGAGTCTGCTAGTAAGGCTATCTTGTGTGCTGGGCCTATTACCAGCAGTAGCTTAAAGGGCGGGCCCAAACCTATCAGTAGTACACTAACAGCTAACACTACATCTAGACGTTATACTACAGAACAAATTCATCCTGCCACGAAAGCCAAGCCCACTCCTCCCGCAGTAGTCGGTCCTTCTCACACTACCACCGTGGTTAGCAGCACACGGAAGGAGGGCCCTATTATAACTACTGCAAAACCTGTGGCCCCAAGTAGTAACGACGGTAGCAAGGGACCACCGGCCGTTAGCAGACCCTTAAAATTTCGGGAACCTGCCCTCCATCTACCACCTGACGCCTGCCCATACGTTCTAGTATTGGCAGGCGTACCACCACTTACGGATGGACAAGGTGAGTCCTGGGTTCAGCTGAATAATCAGTGCATCGACTGGCTGACCAAGCATAAGGGGGTAGGCCCTTTACGTAAAGACTTTAACGGGGACTGCATTGTTGTAAATTTCAGGTACCCTGGCACTGTCAAATATATACTTAACCACAACAATATTTACCCGGGTCCATCTACTGTTGTTACCCCCCTGCCTTCGGGCTACTTTTATAGGCCCCCACCAAGGCAATTCTGTCCAGCCCCACCGCCTTTTCCACTTTTTAACAGATACACCGCACTAGCTGAAACATGTAGTCTGGACTGACCATTAGACACTCTACCTGGTATTGTAGCCAGTGATCATATTAATATGCAAGTTCTTGCAGGAAATCCGTCAACCCGTCCTATTGTATCATTGTTTAAATCACCTGGCAGGCGCAGGGCGTCATCTGACTCCATAATAGGTGCCCAGGGTCACATTTCCACCACAGCTTCCGACGATTTATCCATCTTGAGTTGGAACATTGCAGGCCTCAACGCAAAAGTGAAAATCAAGTCCTGGACTGATTGGGTAACCAACTTTGATGTTCTAATGTTGCAGGAAACTTGGTGCACAAGTTCTTTACTTTATGCAGGATATAGCTGCCATAACTTGATTGTACCTTCTCCTCCTATCGGTCGCGCTAGTGGGGGCTTATCTATTTGGGTCAAAATCACTGTTTGAGCTAAAATTGAACCACTGCTGACAAACAACAATAACTTCATGGCGCTGAGATGTACTGGCAGGCTAAAGTAATGTCTTATCAACTTTTATAATAACGACTTTACAACTCACCCCAATACCAATTTCCTAAAATTGTTTAATTTTATCGATGAAGTTGTGGATGGTCAAAAATATGGTAGGTTTGATGGCATTTGTATAGGAGGTGATTTTAATGCACACATTCACCCCAGAACTCCACCCTGCAAGAGAGGAGAGGAATTACTAGACCTACTAGCTACACGTGATCTAGTTGATGTAATGGAGAAAATAGATACTGGTGTGGACAATGTACCCGTTCCCACCTATATTGGGCGTGGGAGCTCAACCATTATAGATTACGTATTTATTTGTTCTCTCCTCGAGGATCTCTTATTAAAATTAGAGGTTATTAGGACCACGTATTGTGATCATTACCCAATTTTAATGTGTCTCAAATCAATTAAAAATCCGGGAAAGAGAATAGAAATCAGGGCTAAAAAATTTACGCCATCGACAGATAGGCTACGGGTGGTTTGGAAGGGGATAGACAACCAGGGCGTTTTGGCTAGAGTTATTAAAAAACATCCTACTCTAGCCCCGGTTTGCCTATCAACTGACAGCCCCGGGCCTGATCTTGTTAGACTTCTAAACCTGTCCCAGCTCATAACAACAGTAACCCCAGGTGATTCGACACCTCATGCTCTAAAGCCAATCGGGAACTTAGGGCTGCCTTAATTGCTGAACCACGTTATCTGTCCCTGGTAAGGACTCTGAGATCCAGATATAAACACACCCTAAAAATTAGATCTGAAGAGTTGATAAAAGACCACTGGGACTCTCTTGTTCGCACAGCTGCCTTAAAAGATGTAGCCGGGTTTTGGAAGACGGTTAAAAACCTGAGATCATTGGGCTCCAACATTTCCCCTATTAATTGCTACATAACAGGGGATGTGTGGGTTGACCATTTCTCCAAGATCTATGAAGCCTCTGCCTCTGGCAACCCAACAGAAATTATTCCATCAGTAAGGCCCTTGATCATCTCGCTGTTGGAGGTGGAGGACGCCATCATCGAAAGTGCTGGGAACAAAGCCCCCGGACCCGATGGCTTATCCATCGACCAAATTAAATCTGAACCTGACTTCTGGGCGCCCCTGTTATGTAAAGTTTTTAACAATTTATCTTACACCTCTGTCCCCGAAACATAGTCTAGCAGCACTATTGTGCCAATATTTAAAAAAGGCGACAGACTTGACCCTGGTTGTTACCGCCCCATATCTCTAATTGAAACACGCTAAAGGTTCTAGGCAGGGTCTTTTTTTACAGAATTAGAACCTGGGCGGAAGAAAATACCATCTTACACCCGTGCCAGCTAGGTTTCAGAAGCAAAGTGGGTACGGTGGAGCAATGCTTAAATCTAAACCTGCTTATGGCCAAATATACAATTGCCCAAAAATCCCCTTTATATTTTGGGTTTATGGATTTAAGTTCTGCTTTTGATTTTGTAAATCGTTCCCGCTTATGGTCGGTCCTGTTGAATTATGGTGTAGACGAATCCTTAGTTTATTTTTTGGCACATCTTCATAGCGATTTGAAAGCCCGTGTACGCATTAACAATGACGGCGAAGTCTCCAATGACATTTTAATCGGCAGGGTGGTCAGACAGGGTTGCGTCTTGGCCCCCCTGCTTTTTATTTTGTATATAAATGAATTGAGTGACTCTTTGAGCAATCTAACTAATGATGTTCCGCAAGTAAATGGCAAACCCTTCCCCGCACTCCTTTATGCGGATGATGCGGTCCTTATGGGCCGCACACCCAATGCTTTACGAATTTTAATTTCTGGTTACACCAATTGGAACAAAATAGAACATAGAATGAGATAAAAGGCTTCAGGAGATGTCAACGGCATATGTGTTTAAATACACCCCAGGGAATTAATTGGCAAGTAACCTAAGAAAAATCTGTGATATAGACATACACTGGAGTAATCACAGAACAGAACCTTTGCAATAATATAGTGTGAAAGATGCTTCTATAAACACCTACCTCTGGCTGATAAGCTAGAATAGCCCTGGTGTAGGCTGGGACAAAGCGCTACCATGTGGTTCTGCTGATGAAAGCAAGCAATGTTCCTATGTTCAGAGAAACAAAGTAAAAATTACTGATGGTAATGACCTAATGACATACTGACAACTTAAAATGGAAAGGTGATAGGCTCAGGATGGTCAGATTTGTGTGATAGCAAATCACCTGGCCAGAGTGTCAACGAGCATATGGGCCGTCTCAACTAGTGTTCTTCAGCTGACCCCAAGTGGCGTCTCTATTAAGAAATGGTGTTATGCCTCTTTTGTCTCTGGGGTCTTCCTCAGATAGACTCGAGAGAATGCACACTGCCTCTCGTTCTGCAGAATACAGTGCATAGAATCTTGGAGGATGTGTTTCAGTTTAACTTGAGCTCCGAGCTATTTTGCATTTTTCATCCCATACCCATGATATCTTGAGTGCTAAGTAAAATTCCCCTCTACCGGGCCAAGATCTGCTATGCCATGACACACAGACCCCCCTGAAGATATTCATGCTCACTTTAATAGAGCTAGGTCTCTGCTTTAGCTAGAGGAGTCCCTGTAGCAGATATTTGTAAAATAACCACTTGGTCCTCCACACTTTTGTGAAAAACTATTGTTTGGAGTCTGAAGTGAGAAGGGGCAGTCATTTAGCTTGTTCTGTGTTACAATTTTTTTCTGGTATGGACAGATATGAGCCCACTGGGAGTGGAACTGCTTGGATATTCTATTCAAAAGGTAGATGTATCCATCAGAAGAACAAGTTACTTACTTTCTGAAACGCTTTCTCTGGTGGATACAGTATCTACCTGCGGATTTCTCACAGACTCACACTGCTCTTTGTTGCCTGACTGTATATACGCCAGAGGAGTCTGTTTATGTATATTTAGTATGTACATATGTATTTGTGTATTAAAACTTTAGTTTTAAACAAAAAAAATTGCACATACATTTTTTTATTTGGTTCTATCCGCTCACCTTGAAGGGACATAAAAAATGGATGGAAGCTGGTGTCAACACGCCATCTCTTTATGGCTCCAGTGACATCATGCAGGGCTGCGTGCAGAGCCTTGTTGATACAGACTCCCCCTGTTGAAGTGGGAGAGCTAGCAAAAACTGGTGCATGGGGATATTGAAAAGGCGAGTAATCCTCAGTTAGATATTTTATCCACCAGGAAAGGTGTTACTGAAGGTAAGTAACGTGTTTCTTTGTTACCAAAAGGATTAAACGTAGTGTGAATCTTCACCATACATAGAAAAAAAGTTTTAAGTTATGTAACAGTTTGCAATTTATAACAAATGATGCCAAGTCATAATTTCAGACGATATCAAGGTAAACTTCTTGATGCCATTTCAGGGTTACCTCCTTTGTTACATTAGAATACTGACCATTTAATTACTTTCATATAAGAATATAAACCTTGCATTCATTTTTTCATGAAATGTTGTACTGAAGGTAGACCAAACTGTGAAGATACATTTCATCTTAAAAGGACACCTTTCTCAGAGACAGGTTGATTTTGATTCCACAGCTTGTTCTGTTAAAAGGGCTTCAGAACTTCACCCATGTTTGGTGCCATGCTTCATCATTAGTTTAGTAGGTTCTTACCATAGAGGGCTGCAAATGTCTATTGTGGGCTCCGGCAGAGCTGGTTGAAGGTTGGTAAATTAGCTGCTTGTGGTCTCCTGGACTTCATGCAAGTACTTGATTCACTAATCATCAAGGGCCAGATGTACGACCCTACCAATTTGCGAGTCACAAATTACGTCATTTTGCGACTTTCAAAAAGGAATGTACAACAGTGCTCAGACACTTTTTGTGATTCCTAATGGGGTTGCAAATTGCTTGCCTCATTAATGTGCATGAGGCAGGTGTTTTTTGCGACACCATTAGGAATGGCTAGCACTCCCAGGGATGGTGGCCTGTTGGGGTCAGCAAATAAAGCAGTTTTACTTTTTTTAAATGCAGTCCGTTTTCCTTAAAGGAAACCAGTATGCATTTTTTTAAAAAATTGAAACGTTACTGTTTCATTATTTTTTTTTTTTTTTAAATTTTTGAAAACCTTTATTGTGCCTGAACAGAAGAACAAATACGGGCCTACAACCATCGGGCCGGCCACGAAACATCATCAGCACAAGTGCAAGCAATACGGTCCCCCCAGCAGCTGCAATAAGACTAGCAAGCATCGAACTTTACATTAGAAAGAGTCGTACCGCCGGGGGAGAGGAGGAGTGAAGGTTAATTTTTTTTTTTTTTTTAGTGTTTTCATCAAAAGAAACAGTGAAGGAAAAATAATAAGAGGATTCGAGTCCGCACAGTGTCTTCACGCTACGGGCAGGCGACGTTATATTCTGAAAACATCAACGAAGGTCAACAACAGGTATATCGTGGCGGTGCAAAACAGTGGCAGCAATCTACTAACATTCATGCACCCCAAACATCGTCGCTCCAACCCTACCAACCCCAACCCAGTCTCGGAAACGAACCAGAGTATAAAGCACAGAAAATAGAAAGAAAGGCCCATAGAACCAAGAGTACCGCAAATTACCCCACCCACCCTGCAACATTGTGGAGGCTACGGCCTGCCCCCCCCCCCCACAGAGTGCCTGTCGCCCCAGAAAACCCGAAATATAGACGAGGAAGAATAAGGAAGAAATGAAAAAGGAAAAGAACAGGAATACCTTTGATATAGGGAGCGAGAGAGAGAAAATCAATCTACATTCCCAGAAAGAAAAGGGCGGGGAGGAGCCCACTCGTTACTAAACACCCGAAGATCCCGGCCCTCCCGAGACCCACAGTTGAAACATCGGCCATTATTAAAGCATCAGTACAGTATCAAATAATCCTACAATGCGAGTGTGGAAAAACATC
This sequence comes from Lissotriton vulgaris, assembly GCF_964263255.1. Taxonomy (NCBI): domain Eukaryota; kingdom Metazoa; phylum Chordata; class Amphibia; order Caudata; family Salamandridae; genus Lissotriton; species Lissotriton vulgaris. The sequence continues at coordinate 891,965,703 of NC_141689.1, read as the reverse complement.
GTGCGATATGCACCCATTAAAGACGTTAGTCAGATCCAACCCCATCCCCTACAGCCAGCAAAATCAGTCAGCAGTGAGAGAGCAGCTTAGCCCTGGCCCGATCGTGGACGGAGCTTAACGCCAACTACATCAGGAGAGCCCCTCCCCCCGTGCACATCAGGATAACATGGCTGCCGGTGAGAAGAAGCAGGATCCCAAAATGGCCGCCGGCCATCAATACAAGGTCCTTTGTCCTCCATGATTAGGTCCGTTAGGGCATCAGATAAGTACAGATTCGGCGGGGAGAGGAGTGAAGGCCCCCAGTCAGAAGTCAACACGTAGGATAAGAGTTCCTCAGCAGAGTCACCCATTGAACTCGGCGGTGTAGGCAACAAGAAGGCACGCCCAGAGGGAAGGGGAAACAATGTAGCAGTCACGGAACTAAAGGGCTGCCAGTCGTCGGCTCCGATTGAGACATCCACAAGGCTAGTTGCAGAGCAGGCACAGGGAAACAATGTATCATCGTGGGGAGGCAAAGGCAAACACTCACTCGGCTGGGGGCAAGCGCTGCGTTCGCGAGTCACTATAGACATCATGGCGTCTAGCTGATCACCCAGTGCATGGAAGCCAACAATCATCTCCGAACGGAGATCACGAAGGGCAGCCAGGATAATGCCGTAGGATAGTGCAGGTTGATGTTCTCTTAAGGTAGGTGCCAGCGCCGGTGCTCGCAGGTCAGTGTATCGCTCCGGCAGGGCTCGGCTGTCCACGGGCAGGGGTATGGTAGCTCTCCCTAGCCGCGGGAGAACAAAGGGAGTCATGGCGCCGGTAACAAAGTAGCGGATCTGGGGAGGGTGCAGTAGAAGCGAGTATCGCTGAGGAGCTTCGAGACTGCCAGCGGCAAAGTCGAATCAGGCACACCTCCCTCAAGACGTCTCTCACCAGGCTAAGCAGCGGGAAGAGGACAATCGTCTGCGCTGATTTAGGTCGCCAGGTACCGTGCACCGCTCACCTTCCCTGCGAAGCATAGAAAACACCATCGACGGGTTCCTCAAAAGCGGCCGTCCCGGTACAAGCGTAGACCGCGATGAACGTCAGCAGCAGTGTGGTGGTGATTGCCGCGGACGGGAAGGCGCCTCCACTGAGTCATCCGCACTGACCAGCCGAGCCGACCACATCCAAGCATCCAGGCGCCGCAGACGAGCGGCCATGTAGGCGAGGGTCCGGGGCGGGAGTCGTACATCCAGTTTCTCCAGCACCCAGGAGCGCTAGAAGGTCGAAAGAGGAACGGTGCACTCAGCTCGTCCTCACACGCATTCCGCCGCCGGATTCAACTAGGAAGATTCCTGTTTCATTTTTTAAGAGTAGGCGGTGGTCCTTGAGTGGGTGGCCCACTGCCTGCTCTTGAAATGTTTTTTGAATGCCACTCACAAAGGGGAAGGGTTCCCCAGGGGACCCCTTCCCGTTTGCGAATGGCTTACCACCTACTTGAAGTAGGTGGTAAACTGCGAGTGGTACAATGGTACATACCATTGGTACCCTGTATTAGGAAGGGGCGCCCTTGGCATGCCTGTTCCTAACAGCGAGTTGTAAATACTATGTTGCGAGTCGGTAATAGGTTACCGACTCGCATATTAGAGTTTGCACATGGGCCAAACATATTTTGCGGTCGCAAACGGGCAGATTTCCAATTTGTGACCGCAAAAAATGGTCGTACATCTGGCCTAAAAGGTGTTCTCTTACAGTGGCCCACCTCTTTGTTAAACAATAAGACAAAAATGCAAATTAGTGTTGCTGTAGGCAGGATTGTCAATTTTCTTGAGTTCTCCATGTCACAAATGATAACAAGTATTGGCAAAGCCAATAGGTCTTAGCTCCAAAAAGCTGAATTATTCTTTGCTATTTTTTTTTTTACAGTTGTATGCAAAGACATGCCCAACAATGTTGCAGTGGGATTCTATTAATGGAAATCCGTTCCAAGATGGCCACTGATGCACACATTTGCATCTTGATCATCTGCACACCTGCATTGCGATACATGTGTACTTGTGTGTTGTGACATTGCAGGCATCATGACACAAGGCAGTTATTTTTCATTTCAATTTCTTACACAGTTATTATTTAACATAAAAAAGTTTCATAATTTATTGAGTTAAATAAACATTTTCTCTTTCTCCTATACTTTACCATAGGGAGACTGCACCAGTCGGGGGGAGATCGGCCTATTGTAAAGAATATGGAAATAAAAAAAAATTGAAAATGTATTAAACTTTATAATACATTGGTAAAAATAGTTTTGTTAAATATTAATGTAAATTAAAGTTATATAATCATTTTAAATGTGGAACTAAATAAATACTACAGCACTAGTAACTTAATTTTGAAATAAATATTTAATGAATTTAAAGATAATAAACTCATAAGAAAACACTGAACTTTAAATTAAAAAATACATTCCCACCTAAAAGTTAAAAAAAGTTTGTATCATGCATTCTTAATTTTTAAGGGATGTATAGAATTAAAGATAGCTTAATTTTGTTTTAATAAAAATGTATTCTACATTAATTTATAATTTCAAAATTTTTTTAAAATATTTTATAAATAATGTTATATATATATATATATATATATATATATATTTATATATATATATTTACATTAAATGATATTTATACTTTTAGCTATTTTAAATAATGTAATTAATTATGACATTATTTCCTGTGGGGATTTATTCTACCTCAATTATTTTCTATGGAACAGTGTTGCAATACCAGTGGTTGGCAATGTGTGGTGCTGGACGTACTGCTGTTTCTTTGTGTCAGTAGTTACTTACACTTGTGAATTTGTCTCCACCCCTTTTTCTGGTTGGAGACTGATGGCAACAGCACATAGTAGTTACCACTTAATTGCAGAAAGAGGTAACATTGTACTCCTTATGTGCGGTGTTATGGGTCTAAATCACAGCTTTCCAAACTTTTTATGTTGGGGACACACTTTTTGGGGATGCATCATTTTGGGACACAGTAAGGCAGTGTAACGAGCGAACATAGTGTAGCGAGCCCAAACTACCTAAGGGTGTTTGCTGTCGGTCTCCCTCTCTCCCTCTTTCTCTGTAACTGTCTCCCTCCCTCTCTCTCCCTCTGTCTCCCTCCCTCTCTCTCCCTCCCTCTCTCTCCCTATGTCTCCCTCCCTCTCTCTCCCTCTGTCTCCCTCTCTCTCCCTCTCTCTTCCTCTGTCTCCCTCCCTCCCTCTCTCGCCCCCTGTCTCTGTCTGTCTTTCTCTGTCTCCCTTTGTCAAACCTTTGATCAGCAATATACTGAGACAATGAAGCAGGTACGTTATCTAGTGTGCTGTATTGTCCCACATTTCGACTGAACTCTGAGCCCGCATGAGATTGAAATCTTTGACCACTACCCATTCTGTCTCCCTTTGTCTGTCTCCCTTTGTCTGTCTCCCTTTGTCTGTCTCCCTTTGTCTGTCTCCCTTTGTCTGTCTCCCTTTGTCTGTCTCCCTTTGTCTGTCTCCCTTTGTCTGTCTCCCTTCTGTCTGTCTCCCTTCTGTCTGTCTCCCTTCTGTCTGTCTCCCTTCTGTCTGTCTCCCTTCTGTCTGTCTCCCTTCTGTCTCTCTCCCTTCTGTCTCTCTCCCTTCTGTCTCTCTCCCTTCTGTCTCTCTCCCTTCTGTCTCTCTCCCTTCTGTCTCTCTCCCTTCTGTCTCTCTCCCTTCTGCCTCTCTCCCTTCTGCCTCTCTCCCTCTGTCTGTCTCCTTTTGTCTGTCTCTTTCTGTCTGTCTCTTTCTGTCTGTCTACCTCTCTCTATCTAACTCGCTTCCTCTGTCTCCCTCCCTCTGTCTGTTGCCCTCTGTCTCCCTTCCTCTGCCTCCACCCTCTGTCTCCCTCTGTCTCCCTCCCTCCCTCTCTCTCCCTCTGTCTCCCTCCCTCTCTCTCCCTCTGCCTCCCTCCCTCTCTCTCCCTCTGCCTCCCTCCCTCTCTCTCCCTCTGCCTCCCTCCCTCTCTCTCCCTATGTCTCCCTCCCTCCCTCTGTCTCCCTCCCTCCCTCTGTCTCCCTCCCTCCCTCTCTCTCCCTCTGTCTCCCTCCCTCTCTCTCCCTCTGTCTCCCTCCCTCTCTCTCCCTAGGTCTCCCTCCCTCTCCCTATGTCACCCTCCCTCCCTCTCTCTCCCTATGTCTCTCTCCCTAGGTCTCCCTATGTCTCCCTCCCTCTCTCTCCCTCTGTCTCCCTCCCTCTCTCTCCCTCTGTCTCCCTCCCCCTCTCTCCCCCTCTGTCTGTCTGTCTCCCTCTGTCTACACACCTCCCTCCCTCTGTCTGTATGTCCCTCTGTCTCCCACCCTCTGTCTCCCACCCTCCTCCCTTTGTCTGTCTCCCTCCCTCTCCTTCCCTCTTCCGGCTTTGTTATGACTCTCCCCCCCCCCCCCCCCCCCCCCCCCCCGAGCAGAGTGTCTTGGAGTCTGCGCTGCTGTGGCTGACTCCGAGACACTCTTTCAAAGGAATGCCTCCTAATTAGCAGTTATGTGTGAAGTGCCTCATCCTGCAACACACCCACCACTTGCAGGCGACACAGTACTGTGTCAGGACACACAGTTTGGAAAGCTCTGGTCTAAATGAACCATGTAAGATGCACTGTTCCTTGGCTTATTTAGACAGTCATTGCTTTAACACGGTGGCATTGCATCAAAGGCTCCTAACAGTCACCCAGTCTTAAATGTTTGCTAGTAGATGGAGTTAAGGTGCAGGTCATCATACTCTACTCCAGGGAGGATATAATTAAAAGGCATGTAATTCCAAAGTTGTGTAGTTTCCACCAATCAGTAGGAACTGCTTAGGATGGTGCCAGACTGATTCCATGCGCCTCCATAGGATATGTTGGCCTTTGTACCAGCTAGCTTGCAGTGCCACTGCCAGCCCACCCTAAACCTGAACAGAGAGTAAACAGTTTTGGCAACCACTAAATATGAAAACTCTGTTCCCTCAGGAACCCTGGTGACAGATTTCAAACTTTTGCTCAGTCATTTGTGCTTTTTTGTGGTCAGAGAAATATACAAGAATACACAAAGGGGCTTTTTCAATAGTTATTGAACCGTAGTGATTCTTGTATACAAGATATGCTCTGCGATGATTAGATCCAGACGAAAGCTATAATAAGTGTCAATACAATGAATAAAACAAAGTTCCACCATTTTGTTGAGACAGGTTATATATGCATACATATAAAAGATTATAACAATCAAGCGTACTCTTAAGATTCTAACCCTAACTTGCGTGTCTAGTGTGCAAATGTATAATCTGCCAAGAAACCCCCCTTCTGGATGATCTAACCCCTTTACCTGGTGGATAAGGGTGTCTGACACAGTCTTGGTCAAGAACTAAACACCCCTCACAGAGATGTCAGTCAGCTGCCAGGCAAAAGCTTTGGCATGCTGGGTTAGCAGAAGTGTCTCCTCTGATTATGTTAGGAAACAAAAGACTATATATTGAAAATGGCACACTTGCCGCGGGCCGAGATTGCGATCAGGCAACCACTTTTTGTATTCCACAGATAGCTGTGTTGCCATATGGATGTAATAATAAAACACATTTGTATTCCACACTTGAGAGGCTTTTCTCCAATGCTAGGGCAGTGTGAGAATATTCTCACTAAATGTTCCCTGTCAGCAAGGTAGCTGTTTCTGCAAAACCCGTCCAAGCATCACAAATACAAAATGTGTGTCAAATGTTACCGTGGTCAAAAAGAAGGCAACTTAGGAAAAAGGACCATGAACATGCCAAAACCACACTATTCCCTACCGTGCTTAACTCTGGCACATGATACCAAGTGTTGCACGTTATCTCGGACCCTGATGGGCGATATGCAGTTTTGCAAGGAAAGCAAAATCTTCAACATGTAACGTTGGTCAAAGCACATGCATAAAGACACAGCATTCTTCCAGAGTGCAATGGAAGCATATCAATGTATAGCACTGAAAGCAATACTATAGCGAGGCAATATTAGTACAGTGTTGGATAAACATGGCTCAGCACACTCATCATCCCTCTGGTTAAACCCCTTCCACAATAGTACCTATCATCATCTAATAGACTTGTGGCAAAGTAGGGACCACATTTTGTACTCCTTGGTGCCTCACATTTCTAGAATTGACTACTGGTTAGAGACAAGCGATATAAAGGGAATGGACTGCAGATATCTTTCATGTAACTGGGACACTGAAAGATCATGCTCCAGTTAAGATGATAATCTCTGTTCCAGGAGCTGTGGCCCATACACTCCTCAGACTGTTTTCAGCAAGAGTGCTCCTGGACTCTTTTTTTCTTTTTGAATTACTCGATACAGTTGTAAAATACTTCTAAAACAATTCTGGCTCTGTCTCAAGCCCTGGAGTGGTATTGGAAGCCTCCAAGTGGTTTTCCATGATGAGTGCATAGCCAAACACCACAGATTGCTCAGATCTATGTGAAACCACCTCACAGTGTTAGATAAAAAACTTAGGTCTTTGAAGTCTCAACAGGTGTTACCTGTGGCAGACTCTATCTGGTTACCATAACCTTTCTTACTAAACAACAGAGAGGAAGCAGAACTGGAGGTAACTTCCTTGGTAAATATGCAGTGGTGGGAAAATATGGTGACTGTGTAAGCCCAAGCAGGACACTAGCCAAACTAATAAAAATAAACCATGGCTTGTTAGTTAGGTTGTATTGATTAGGAAAAAAGCAGGGGTCCCTTTAGACAAGAGCTTGGATATTGTGATGGACTCTACTAAGTTCTACACAAATATTTACACCTCTCAGCTGCCTGTGTAGAGGCAAGCTATCCTCTGTTATTTTGGCCACGTAGCTTTGGCATGATTGGAGACTGGAAAGTGCTATCCACATCTAACATGATAGATGAGCTAGGAGAAGGGCATGCAAACTGGTAAAACTCCTGGAAATGACGTCCTTATCGTTAACTTTTATAAAGAGTACCATCATGTAATTGCACTGTGTGTGTGTGTGTGTGTGTGTGTGTGTGTGTGTATATATATATATATATACATATATATATACATATATATATAAAGTCATCACAGGTTAGCCCATTTGAAGCAGATCCACACGGAGTTAAATAGGCACATTTCTTTATTTTGCATCCATTTCACAGCTCGCATTCCAAGCTGCTCCGAGAACCACCTTCTTTCATATGAGCCTGACGCGTTTCAGGAATTGTCCTTTCATCAGAGGCAAGGTTCGAAGGTACTAAGAAACAGTCTCTGGTCTATATATATATATATATATATATATATATATATATATACACACACACACACACCTACACACACCATATATGAGGAGGCTTGGCAGACGGAAATGCAAACTGCTAGGATTAGGCAGGCCTTGCTAATTACTGTCCTCAAACCAAGCAAACAAACCTAGTGTAATTCATGTGACCCCCTCTCACTAATCAATACCGACAATAAGTTCTTTACTTAATATTCTCCTCTAAGCTACTCCCACATATGTGTGGTCTAGTGTTACCATACCAAGGTGGGATCTTTCTCAATGATTGGACCCTGAGCATTTAGTTGCCCTCAACACACAATTACACTGGCGGTTGAAGCAATAGCAGTGTTCTGGGATGCCACTAAGTTATTAGATTCGATTGGATGGCCCTTCATGTTTATTGCGCTTAAAAGGACAGGACTTGGAGTAAAGTATCTGGCATGGGTAAAGCTAGTTTAAACTCTTCCTGCAATGTACATTCGGGTGAATGGCCTGCACTTGCAGGCTAGTGAAATTGGACAGGGGAATGAGGCATGAGTGACCCCTCTTGTTCGCCCTAGTAGTTGAGCTACTCGCTGCAATCCTGTGTCCATTTCCTTCCGCCAAGGGTATATGTTTTTGCAACAAAAGAATACTATACCAATACCATGCTACTATTTCCTAAAATCCCAACAGTAATCAGCTCCCTTTTGCTGGATCATTTAGAGTATTCCTTAAGCTGTCTGGACTGAACATTATTCGGAACAAATTGTTGATGCCAGAGTACCTATTGTAATAGGAAGAATATTTGTTTCACTAACTGGGGCTCCAGGTGCACCAGGGCCTCAGGGTTGTCATCAATTCTGGTCCAGCTCATTCCCTGGCAATATCCAGAGGTACTTGGCAGGGCTGTCCTCTCTCCCCACTCCTCTATTCCCTGTTGGTGAAGCCACTGGCATGTGCACAGCGAGAAGACCATAGCCATAAGGGAATTTGAATCACTGGGTACAACCTCGTCCTTTCATCCTATGCGGACGAAACCTTCCTATATGTTGGTGACCCAGCCCAAAATGTGTCTCCAGTTCTACCCGAAATAGTGAGATTCGGAGAGTTTTCAGGTATTGAAAATTAACTGGGCAAAATGTGTTATATTTCCTCTTACCCCTGCAACGCTCCCTGAAGACTTAGACTTTCCCTTAAGGTGGTCTACTGACCCGGTGCGCTATCTGGGAATTCAAATACATACAGACTCTGAGCTAGTGTTCAGAGAAAATTATGGCTGCGCCATTAGTAAATTAGAAGAAGATATTTCAAAATGGATTTGTCTCCCCCTCTCCCTCTTAGGCAGAATATCTATCTTGAAAATGATGGTCCTTCCCAGATTTCTTTTCCTGTTTCTCAAGATACCAATGGTCCTACAGACACACTTCAAACAACTTAGAACGCTACAAATTAAATTGGCCTGGGCAGACAAACAGCCACGTGCGAGTTGGGAGCTCCTCGTTCTCTCGTACTCCATGGGGGGGCTGGGAGCCCCAAACCTTGACCTCTACTACTGGGCTGCCCAAGCCTCACACGCATACTACTGGCTGAATCAACATGCCCCCCCTCCTCATCTACACATAGTGTCTTACGCTGGCTCCTGCTCATTTAGCGACTGCATTGTCCCTTACTCCACGCCGAATCACTGGGACCCTTGATTCGATTATTGCTACCAAACACGCCTGGCATAAACTCCTTAACCGGCAAGCACTCTTCATATTATATTCCCCCATTACCCCCATCGCTTGGTGCTCGTGGCTCCCGATTCTCACCTCTTCAGAAATGAAAGTTGCGGTACACTCTCTGTGAATGGACACTATAGGCGCTTTCTTTAGTGATGGGGCAGGTAAAGACTGGAATGACCTGTTGCTGACCGAACTACCACCATCCCCCCCCTTACCACATTCCAGTACTTTGGAGCGGGTAGCGCACTGCAGGATTTACTTTGGGGTGAGTTACTGGAACCCCCGGAGGTACTTTCTTTCTTCACTTTGCTTCGCACAGATTCCCCGAAGAGACTGGTTTCACATATATAATCGAGGACACATGAGCTGAGCCGTAACCACTGTGTCAAAGCCAGACTTGAGTGGCAGGCTGACCTAGAGCTCAATATAGATGACATGTCGAAATATTGCTGTGAGGCTACCAAGCGCATTTCATCTTATACAGTTTAAATTTCTTAACCCAACTTACCATACACCTGTCCAGTTGCACAGATTTGGGCTACGTGAAACAGCCAATTGCGAGAAATGTGGGGGGAGCGAGGCAGACTTCTTACACCTAGCATGGCTTTGTCCCGCTATTGCAAATTTTTGGTTATAATTCTTTGCCGAATTAAGTGCAGTTACACAAGAAGCGATCAGCTCGACCCGCTGCTGGCCCCCTACTGCAAAAAATTGCAGAAACCCATCAAACGCTTAGTAGATATGGCCCTACTGGTCGCTAAACCCGTCAGCACAATGCACTGGTTGGGCTGACAGGTCTTTGTGTCTGGTAGTCATACTCTGTGTATGGCGAATCTCCCATGCCTCCTAGGCTGTAGTGTACATGCTTTGTGGGTATTGATAAAACAGGCTGTTGTTAGACTACCAGAAAAGATGCCATTTTCAGATTTGTCCATTGATAGCTTGAATGCTTCAAAGCAGATCCTGAAGTTTATCTTTGTTTCAATAGATACCATAGCCCGGGCCATTGGCACCCTTTTCATTCTACACCACTATTCATGGGTTCAATAGGCTTTTTGGGAAATGTCCATGCTATTCGTTGCAAGCAGTTTTTCAAAGAGAAGGCAGGCTCCTTCCTAGAATGCTTCAAGAATAGTAGAACTGCTGCCCACATGCTCAACCTGGCAATCTGTTCTGTCAGCAATACAGGACATTTTGGGGAAATTCAAGAGCTTAGCAGTCCTCTCAGTGAGAATCCTCTCAACTGGTCCAGACATCTCAGCAATTGCACATCTCTTTTGGCAGGGATGTATTTAAGGGTCGCCATCTGCAGTAGCAGCAGATTCTGACACCTCCATTCTGTGCCAGCTCTGCTGCCTCAATCTGTCGATCTATGCCCATCCTTACCTCAAGTTTCACGAAAGTGTTGGTATTGGTGGAAGGGGTCTGTGTATTTCCCACTTGAACAATTGAACGGAGAAGGTGATTTCCCCAGTGCTAGTTGGGTTACATCATCAGCTCATAATGATGAAGGTAGGAGATCTTGAGAGGTTGTTTTTATGTATGATTTCTAAGGCCTTGAAAGCTACTCTGGATCAAACAGTCAGCCAGTTTAAGAAACTTTGTACTGATTAGTTGTGTATTCTTCCAGTAGTTCCTCAGAGTACCTGAGAGACTGCATTCTACGCAATTTGGAGTTGATGCATGATTTTGTCTAGGGATCCTACGTACACTGAGCTTGTGTAATCAAGTTGTAACTGAATAGTGGATCACTGGAATATGTAAAGCTGAAGCAGTAGGAGAAAGGATCTTCTTTAGAATGTAAAGTTGGCTGAAACAAGTGTAGGCCATGTCAATGGATTGGGCTTCTAACAAAAGGATAATGTAGCTTATAATTCCCAAATGGGGCACCACTTGAGATGATCGGTAACCTGATATCATTCTATGTGGTTTTGTTCCAGTCCCCAGCGCTTGCCATCAATGTGACTAATATCTCGGTTTTAGAAATATTTAATCTCAGAAAAGTATTTGCCATCCATTTGCATACCATTGTATGAGCTATAGTTAATGAGTTTGATAAATAAATGGATCAGTTGGCTTTTTAGGCTGAAGATGAACTGGATATCATTGTCCTATATGTAGCACAGGACCACCACTTACCCAGTGGAACAATTGGGCCAAGAGCTGCTAAAGAGAAGGGGGGGTGAATATAGTTAATTTCAGGATACCACATTTGATGTCATTGAAATATAAGGTGGTAGGAAAAAAGCCTGGGATCTATCAGAAATAAAAGACTTTATCCGTACATGGGGCCAGTAATATCAGTTGCTTCCAATGAATAGAACAAGATAAAGTATTTCCTGCAGCAGCAGTGGCTTCAACACCAAGTCAGCCTCCTGGGTCAGGTAGAGGTATTCCAGTCGACCCACTCTGGCCTGGACTGGTGGATGGATAAGGTGGGTTGTCCATTCAGTCTTCTAAATGCACGGTTTAAGTAGTCATGGACACTTCTCTGTAGGCTGGGGCTCCCACAGGGCGACATGATGGAGCATGGCCTTTGTCCCGCAGGTGTAGTGCATACATATGCTAGAGCTGTGGGTGGTCATCCTTGCTGTGAAAGCCTTTCTCCCTTTCATGTCTGGAAATGACATTCAGCTCTTGTTAGACCACACCACCAACATTATTACACCAGCAATCTGATAGAGACATCTAGCGGCAGATTCCTTAACTTAGAATATCCCTAGGCCTCAGACTGGACCCAGATTTTTCTTTGCAGCAGCACCTCTGCGTGCCGGGGGACTGTGCCACACGACCCCGCCCTGACGTCACCCACGTATGTGACGTCAGCAAGGTCATATAAGTCCCTCCCAGCGCGCTGACGTCAGTTTCCTTCTTTTCCGTGTGCAAACCTGATCCGGAGTAAGCGGTTCCTCTGGCCTGTTTTCAGGCCCCTTTTGGTGCTTCGTGTCTGGAACAGTGGGCGATGCCTTCGGGCTTTGAAACGTGTGCCTCCTGTTCGCGGCAAATGTCCGCGACGGACCCACATCTTATCCACATGTGGTGTTTGGGCGAACATCACGACTCGTTGGATTGCGACGCCTTCCTACACCTCAAGCTGAAATCCCGGCGGGACCGCTGGATAAAACCCCTTTCGTCTCTCCTGTCCCGGTCGCAGTCGTCTCGTTGCTGCAGGCGTCGAGACAAGAAGTGTCCGGTGTGATCCAAGGGTGGATCGAAGTTAAAGATGATGTGAAAGCGGAGGGGACAGAGTCTGGATCACTCAGTAGTGATCAGGGTGGAACCAGGAAGGAACCAGGAAGGAACCAGGCAATGTCGGGCGCTTTCAGGTCGCTATCGGGAAGCTTCTCTCCGCTGCCACGTGGACTCTGGGGCACCGAGGATGTCCAGGAGTGGATCACGAGCTGTCCCACAAAGGCTCTTGCTGTCGGTGGTGTCGGCTTCCGGATTGGAGCAAACAACCCTTGGCAAGCGCAACCCACGCAGGACTCAAAGATGGCTTAATACTCGGACCAGGAGGGTCAGAGCGGGTGCTCCTTTTCAGAGGAGCGAGTGCAAGTCTGGAGCAACCAGATTCACAAGTTAGGTTTCAAGGTTCGTCGGCACAGGGGCCACTAGCCAACGGGCAAGTGACCGGGCCAACGCGTTGAGCCAAAAGATGCAGAAGGGCCCCACGCAGCACTCGGTGAGTGTAGAGGGGTGAGCTTCGGTGCAAGAGAGGCTCAGGACTGGGACTTCTCAAACCCCAATGCACAGCTTTGAGGGTCATTCGTGGGCTGCACGGTCAGCGCCTCGTGGTCTTTCCAAGATGGCGGGCCCCATGCTTCCGGTCGCCTCCACGGGTCTCAGCTCTGCAGGGACTGTGGATCGGGCTGTTAGAAGGCCGGCATGCTTGGTCTTGTCGAACTCTGTCGCTCGAGTTCTGGCGGGAACTGCAACAAAGCAAATGTTGAGGTGCTGGATGGTGCCTGTTTGCACAGGGTGGTTACTTCTTGACCACAAGGGAGATTCTTCAGTCTTCTACGTCGAGTAGGATGTCGAAGGGTCCAGAGTTTCGTTTCATAAGTTGCAGTCAGGATAATCTGAGTGCGTTGGTACTGCTCCCATTCTTATACCAATCTAGGGGGCTGGATTACCTGCTAGGTCCCCTCCTATGGGTGGGACCCAGGAAGGGGGTGGTTACACCCCTTTCCCTTTGTCCAGTGTCGCGCTGGGACTGAGGCTGGTGTGCCCCAGAAACGGTTTGACCGGATTATGCAAGGGGAAGCTTTGTGCTCCCCAGGCACTGTCTGGTTTCTTTCAAACCTCCCTGCTACAATCCACTATCTCCTGTCTGGGGTGGTGTGACACCTCCCCGCGACAGGAAAGCCATTGTCCAGGCCTCCTCGGCTGAGTTTCGGTCAGCAGCATGAGGTCAGACTTGTGTCTGTGGCAGAAGCGTCCATTTTGTGATGCTGAGGCTCTTTTAAAATCAACCGCGTTTCAGTAAAGTAACATGTCTTCTCCCTCTAGAGGGGTGGAATGCTATCCCCGTCGACAGGACTGTCGAGGGGATAGTATTCCAAATCGTATGACACCTTACACGACATGTTTGTAAGCCAAACCAAAGTTAACATGTAACTGCGATGGATTATAATGCACTTAATAGTATATGGTATGGCATTATCCCGGAACAGCTTATGGAGTTGTTCCCGACAGCTGCAGACAGGCTCAGCTCATGCTCGAGCACCATCTCACGTTAAACCACGCACTCTGCCTCCAGGATTGATAAGGCCTTCCATAGGAGTGACTCACAGGTTTATATGTGTCCAGATATTGGTTTAGATATAGGTATACTATATCTAAGCAAGAGGTGATTACACCAACTTGCCCCAGCTGAGTGATCAGCCAGTTGTGTCAATTTAAGAACCAGCCAGGGGTGGCAAAAGCTATGCTGCAGCCCCTGGTAGGCCTTGGTGGCACCTTTGCCCTGAGCACCTATAGTGCATGGTACAGGGGCTGACAAGGAGTCCAGTTCCAATTGGGTTATGTACCTATAGTACATGTATGTGAATTTAGAGAGAGAACAGCAGGCTGTGGGTCTGATTAGCAGGCCCACAGCCACATTAAGTCGAAAACCAGTGAAGCAAAAAGCAAAAATTGGGGTGACCATAGGATAGCAGACCCTACTCTCCTACAGTCTCCTTGGCCACTTGTGTTCTAAACATGCAGGCCCCTTCAGTCCCCTTGCCTGTGGACCCTCTGCTAGATGTCCATCACCACGGGGCGGGCATGTGGAGCCGCTTTTGCCCTTTTGGCCACCTGATCTTGCCAGCTTCTGGTGATCTGGTTGCTCGTTCTGTCTTGCACCGCCACCGTCCTGCTCTACATGATCCAGTTTGCTTGTTTGTTCACCCAGACGTGCAGGGATTTTTTCTGCAAAATGCCTTTCCTTCCTTGCCTTAGCTAATGCTTCCTCCCTCCCGGGAGTCCAGATGGCTAGAGTCGTGGGATCGTAACATCTTCGCCTCCACTAGCGCTGCCCTTCGTTCACTGAATACAGTGCATGTCTTTGCTCGGGCTACCTCTACCCTGTGGGACTCTGCACAGTCTCTACTTTCGGCCACCTCTGAAGGCACTCGTGTTGACCTCCTCCATCTTCTATGGGATGGCCGTGACCTTGCTGAATTTACGATCCGCTCGGCTTTGGATACTGCTGATTCCTTAGGCCGAGCTGCTGCTGGTTCGGTTTCCTTGCAGCGCCATGCTTGGTTGCAGGATAGCGTCTTCCCGGTAAATATCTAGGAGCGACTTGTTGATCTACCCTTTGATGGGGTTCTATTGCTTGATGCCCACGCCGAATCGGCTCTTCAGCGCCTCCTTACGGGCTTTCGCCCTCTCCCATAGGCCTGTATTTCCCAAGTCTTTTTTTTGCATGTTCTGGGGTGGCTACCCTTTCATTTTGCATCTTTTAGATTATGTGTTTTGAGCTGGCAGTAAGCCTACTGTGGCAGTGTTCCACAGGTTGTTGTGTTTGGTCCTCTGACTGTGGTTTGCCCTAAGAGGTGTTCCCCGTTGTTTGGGGTGTGCCATACTCCAAGTGGGGTACTTGTATGCTATTATATAGCTCTGCTTTATGTCAAGTGGGCCTAGAGATCCTTTTGGGCTCTATGCGTCCCCTGGTGCTCTTATCTTGCCCTTGTACGGTGTTCAAGGTTGTGACTTGGAGCTATCTTCTATCCGTCATGGGTCTTCTTGCTTATATGCCTCATTCTCCTTCTTGGGAAGTTTTCATGGTGTGTTTTACGCTTACAATGCGGCTACCACCTGCCATTAACACCCATGTTGCACGGTTGTGGCTCGATATATAATATATATATATGTATATATATATAAATATATATATATATATGTATATATATTCGCCCACCAAATATGACGCACTTGCAGATGGGAGGGCTGCGTGATGAAACACGCCTCAGCAGTCCTGACTCGTTTCAGGCCAACGCCCTTTGTCAAAGGTGAGCCACCTGGAAATGACAATAAGGGACCTCCAATATTTTCCCTCCTTTTATTTTGCAGATTTAACTCAGGTAAGTATTTCTACACAGCATTATGGGATTGGTAGTCCTTATACATCAAAGCTCATGTGGGCTGCAGTAATTTCCATGGCTGAAAGTTCATCAATTGTGTTATTCACCAGCAGTTGTCCTCCCCAGTGCAAACACTCTCACCTCTGCACAACACAGCCTGTCATAAGCTGCAACAGATGCGCGCAGTTGATGCAGTAGTGCATCCCGGCACAAGGCGCGGCCGCTGTAAATGCGAAGAAAAGGTTCCCCCACCAAATAGGACGCACTTGCAGAGGGCCAATAAAGAGCAGTGAGGGCTGTGTGATGAAACACACCTCAGCAGTCCTAACGCGTTTCAGGCCAACACCCTTTGTCAAAGGTAAGCTGCTTGGAAATGACAAGAGACCTCCAATATTTTCCCTCCTTTTATTTTGCAGATTCAACTCAGGTGAGTATTTCCACACAGCGTTATTAGTGGCGATTTATCGATGACGTGTGTATTATCTGGAAAGGGACAACAGATGAGGCTTTATCTTTTGTATCTGATCTAAACACTAACACACTAAATCTAAAATTCACGGCATCTATAACTTCAGAAATGGCAGAATTCCTAGATGTACAGATGTTCATAAAAAATGACAGACTTGAGACCCGATTACACCGCAAATCTACAGCGGGCAATTCCATTCTTCATGCCCGGAGCGCCTATCCACTACATACTATTAATAGTATCCCTTATGGGGAATTTATTCGTATCTGTAGAATTTGTAGTGACGCCATATCACTTGATGATTGTTTAAATGATTCCAAACAACGCTTTTTGAATAGGGGTTACTCTGAAAACATTCTGGATCAAGCTCTAATTAAGGCTAGATCGCTTGATCGTAAGTCCCTACTTGCACCTAAAAAGTCTGACAACATTATTTCAGAATGTTCAGTAAGACTTATTACTACTTTTTGTGCACAAGAGCGTAAAATACGGCGTATCATCTGCAAGGAATGGCCAATAATACTAACAGATGTCATTCTAGGTCCCATTTTACCTGTTACACCTAACATAACTTTCAGGAGGGCGCCTTCAATGCGTGATGCATTGGATAAACCATCACCTGAGGTCTCCCCGAAAAAACCTTGGTATCATAAAACAGGATTTTTTGAGTGCACTTCTTGCCGTGCATGCACATTTGCAAAAAATAGCTCCCACTATATGACTGCATTTAGTGAGGTCCCTGTGCCCATTCTAGAACATCTAACCTGCAGGTCAGAATATGTAATCTATAAATTGAAATGCACCTGCAATCTCGAATACATAGGCAGCACAAAACTTCCTGTGCATGAACGCATCTTGCAGCACATACGAGCCATTATTAACAGTGATGAGAACTATCCTGTGGCAAGGCATTTTCGATCTGTACACAACAAATTGCTAAAAGATCTTGAATATACTGTCTTGTGCTCAGTGCCTCAGCCCGGACGGGGTGGGAATCGGGACAAACTACTTAGGCAAAAAGAATCGCACTTTATATTAGCATTAGATACCAAGGCCCCAAATGGGTTAAATTTAACGGAAGATCTAAATAATGTTCTGTAAATCTAGCTGGAAGATCTGTTTCCTTTTGGTATTACTTCATGTAATGTTTAAACATCATACATTTTCTGTAGAATTGATCAACACGAATTAGATCATCGGCTGATGAACAATACAATTATATTGGTTTCATGTATGAATTTCTGCATAAGTAGGTTTCAATATGAAAAAATCTTTTATAAAATACTGAAAGCTTTAATGTAACGGTCTTGGCTGCTTACTCGGCTGTGAGCAACACTTATTTTAATCACATTTATTTGTGGGTTCTAATTTTATGTTTTATGTTTTCTTGGTATGAAACTGCACTTTTTGAGCACTTTCTTTGACAGACCATAAAATTGAAATAGATGAATACTAAGATTAATTGATATGCATGTCTGTGATATTTTAGACAGCTATTTTGGAAGTTTATTCATTGCGAAACAAACATAATGAATTGTGTATTTACACTTAATTGGGTGACACTTGTTAAAAAACTTTATATCCATTTGCAAATTTGAATTTCATTAAGACACTATGTTGGAATTATGATTATTCTCATTATTTGTAATTATGGTTGTTGTCAATATATTTTGGTTACAAATCATTCATTTATTGATTGTTTTGCTTTTCTTACAACCATAATATGCTGCCTCTAACAGATATACATCAAGTTGAAACCATGTAAATTAATTTTGGTTACTATAGTCATTCAAAGATGGCGTTTGTTTGTGAATTCCGAGTATAATTCTTCACATTGGTCTATCATTTATTTTTACCCCACCTTCACTGCGAGGGTGTGCACTTTTATGATTAGTCCCACTACTGTGTCTATTATAAAATGACTGTTCTCTCTGAGCGCGTTGTGTGAACAAACTCCCAGGAGGAGTGAAACGCGTCGTCGGATGGACACTTGTCCTTTATTTTAAAATAAAGAACTTATTTCTGCTACCTATTTGAGGAGTTGAACCCTTTTTTTGATGATTCCCACGCTGCAAAAATGAGGTTGGTTGGAGGTCCGCACCTGGAGTGATTCCGTCTTTTCATCGGCGAAACAGGACTGTTGGTTTCATATGTGTGTATGTATGTATATATATATATATATATATATATATATATATAATACCTACTGACGGTCGCCAGTAGGTAGTTATAGTTGGGATTTTTTTCAATGCAAAATCTCAAAATTCTATTGTGAATAACTTTGGCGCCGGTTGATGAATCTGCCTGAAAATTTCCTCAAATTTGCCTTGCGGAGCTCCGGTCCTTCCTTGAAAGTTTGGGGGGGATTCGTCAAGCGGGGGCCGAGAAAATAAAGGGGGGGTCCCAAAACGTGTTTTCTCCATGTTAATTTCCATAGGGCGGTAAAACTCACTTTTAGCCCGAACGGCTGAATGGATTTCCACCAAACTTGGCAAAATTGTAGGGACTGGTAGCCGGATGTGCCTTTGCTATGTCTCAAGATATGTGCTCCAGTGGATTTTGAGCAATTTAGGTTCAAAAAAATATATATATCTATGGCAGCGCCACGGTACGCGCACCGGGGAGCGCAGCGGGCGCGACACGCGAGGTGCGCACGGAAAGCTGATTGGCTCTCGGGTGTCTGTAAACATTCAAAACAGTCCAGACCGGCCGCCATCTTGTGTCTCGGTAAGATAGAGACACAAGAGGTGGGAAAAAAAAGGGGGAAATGACCATAAGGGGGCAGGGTAGACCCCCCCTGATCCCCTAGGTTTGATGTGGGGGCTATAAAAGGGCCCAGCGGTGCAAAATACATTTTTTTTTGATTTGCGCGGGGGGAGCGCCCGGTACGCGCACTGGGGAGCGGACCGGGGAGCGGCCCATGGGGAAAGAAGAATAACAAGAGTTTTTACAAAATGTAGCCTTTTTTTATAAATTGGGGGTAGTTCTAAAAAGAACTGTGTTTTTTTCTTCTTTTTGTTGTTTTATATTTTTTTAGTGTTTTTGGAACATTTTGTACTTTTTTTGGCTTTTATGAACTTTTTAATATTTTTTTATTTTTATGGAGAGAAACGAAAAAACAGGGAATTGAAAATGGCTCAACTGGAGCAAAAAAAAAATAAGAAAAAATTAGGGTTTTTTGGCGCATTTGTGGTTGTCCCCAGCAAGGACGATGAGCTTTATGCTGAGTTCACCATAGGAGATGGTCTTACCACAATGAATACATGTTATTCGGAAATCCGCAAACCGTGGCTGAATGCAAGGGATCGTCTTCCTTGCCTCTGGTCCCGATGGAGTAGGTTGCTTTCTTTTGGAGGAGGTGCTTGAAGATTGTGGAGGGTTACTGGCCAGTTCCCTCATCTCTGCAGCAGAATAGTTGATTGGATGCCTGCGCTGCATGTGGCGAATCATGGTGTTGTTTCCAAAAGAGTATTTTTTATTAGGGTTCCCCCTTGAAAGTTCCATGCCACAGAGTAGGCAAGTCACCTTGGCCGCATTGACTTTTTTCTTGACCTCTGGGATCGAAAAAAACTCCCATACAATGTGTGTGTGGTCTTGGCTGGTATGGGGTATTGTGTTCTTGCAGCCACCTTCTCCTCCCCTCCTCCTCCTCTTCCTCCTCCTCTTGTTGACCACCAATGTAATCTTGTGGTGGTCCTCTTGGTGGTTGTGGTGGTGGTGGTGCAGATGCTCCAGCTGCTGCTGCTACTGAAGCCATTTCAAAGTACAAAATATACCTCAAAGATTGCAAAACAGGTCTTCCTCAGTCAAAGGACAAAGTCAGAATAAGGAAAAAAGGTGGGGTCTTTCATCATTTGGAAAAAAAAGGCCTGAACCAATGAGAAGTGTTATTTTCAGGTCACAAGACCAGGGATTTCATCATTATGAAACCAAAACTGTTCTGCACCAATAAAAAGTGTTATTTTCAGGTCACATGACCGACGCGCTTACGCGGCGCGCCCCCGGGCGCGTCGCGTAAGCACGTCGGATGTTTACGTTGCGCGATCGTATTCGCTCGAGTGCTTCCGGGTGCGCTTACGCCGTGCGTAACACGTGGACGTGGCTACGCGATACGTCACGATGATGTTTTCGTTCGCGGCAATAACGCTAACGGGACGCTCTCTGGAGCGCGCCCTGGGGCGCTTCAAAAGACTACGCTTTCCGGGGCGCTCACTGGGGCGCGCCCCGGGAGTGCGCCAGGGTAAACAAAAAAAAAAAATATGCATTAAAATTTTTTTTTAAATAGAAATAAAATATAGAATTCATTCATTTTCAAAAATATTACATTTCATAGCTATAGACATTTGCTATTAACAAAATTTTGAAATTCTAACTAAAAAACATAGGTTTGGGGCCTTATGTATAGTTAGGAATTAGCATTTAAAAAACCTATGAAATTCACTGAAAAAACCATAGGTTTCACACCAGTTATAGTTATCTGGAAATTTTACTGACATAAAACCATTGAAATTCCCACGTTATAGTTAGTTGGACTCACTATAACTTGCGCGCCTGCAATGCACTGCTGATGACGTCACATATTACATCACTCATGACATCACTGATGACACCATCCTTGTGACAGAGTGAGAGACCTCCTTTCAGTGTAATGTAACCCTTGAAACACATATTCAAAAATAGAAACTAACATTTTCATAAAAATGGAGATACCCATACCAGTTACAACAACCAATTCAGTAATTCCACCATCTAGATACACATCCACTCATTCACCAACAGTTCTATATAGTCACTCATACATATACTCACTCATCATATGTAGTGATACACCTATACATCCTGTTACACACCGACAGTCATCCAAAAGTTACTCACACACATAATCACATATGCAAATAAACTATTGAACATCCATTTATTTGCATATACAGCTATACACACACTACCACCTTACTTCTAAGGAAACTTACACATACTTACTCTCTTAAACAATCACTTATAGAAACACATACTTATTTAAACAGGAACTCTTACAATCTCTCACGCTCACATATACTCACTTATATACATCAATACTCACATATACTAGATTAAAACATATGTAGTTACTGATAAAGACACTAGTGAGACAGTCATTCACTCACTAACACACACATATACACACACATCCACCCATACAGTCCTGCATATATGCTGTCTTCAAAAGACATAGAAACAGTGAGTCAATTATTGATGCATCTATGTGTTAAGTAACACCCCCACCAAACCATACAGACACTCATACTGATACTAAAAAAACATCTAATAACCAATATACACACACATGTAGCTACTCACCAACCCATGCAGCCACTTATACACAAAGTGAAACACTGATACAAACATTTAAATATTTAAACAATACTCGCTAACAAGCCAATCAATTTTTTTTAAAAAACATCCATTAAGACACTTATTTAAACATTTATCCTTCCATAGTCCTTTTTCACATACATATATAAAACATATTTATTTTTCAGAAAGACACATTCACTGGATGGTGTCATCAGTGATGTCATGAGTGATGTCACTGACCATGTCATGACTGATGTAATATGTGACGTCATCAGCAGTGCATTGCAGGCGTGCAAGTTATAGTGAGTCCAACTAACTATAACGTGGGAATTTCAATGGTTTTATGTCAGTAAAATTTCCAGCTAACTATAACTGGTGTGAAACCTATGTTTTTTTCAGTGAGAATATATATATATATATATATAATGTGTGTGTGTGTGTGTATAGATATATATGTGTGTGTATATCCACAACAGGCGCTCAGCTCCATTAGAAAGCAAGCAGGACACAGCTCCGGGTACATGCAGGGGATTTATTAAGTAAAAAAACCACAGCTCAGTCCTTGCAGTCCGTGAAACGCTTTTGGCAGACGCGTTTCTAGCCGAAAATGACCGTCATCAGTGCCGGTCTCACAGGCTGGCTCGTAACTCCTGGACTTGACTCAGAGACCACTCCCTATGTTGTAGTCTCTCTGCTCCTCCTCCTTTGTGCAGGTGTGGAATGAGTGCTTGTGGCTCAAAGGGAAATGCATGATGGTATCTGCAGTCCATAATGGTAACGCATACAGTGATGGGGAAAACCAAAACATCAAGTGATGCCCCAAATTCATGGCGCTGGACTGTGTACCTCCACACAGCTCCCTGGTAAGGTTATCCAACTTAAACCTCTGTCTGTACCCTTATCAGGCAGCTCAATGCTGCCTACTCTCTCCCCTCGCCAAAAATTACCGTCTAATGCCAATGACTTTGCTTGGGGGGGGGTCGCCACATTTGCACTTCTCGTACTACTGTGTGTGTATATATATATATATATATGTGTGTGTATATATATATATATATATGTGTGTGTATATATATATATATATATGTGTGTGTATATATATATATATATATATATATATATGTGTGTGTATTACCTACTGGCGGTCGCCAGTAGGTATATATAGTTAGGATTTTTTCTCTATGGGATTTTTGAAAATTCTATGTCTAATAACTTTGGCGTTTGTGGACGGAATTGGCTGAAATTTTCAGGAAAATGGAACATTGTGTTTCTGAGCAGCACCTGACAATTTGGGGGGGTTTCATCAAGGGGGGGCCGAGAAAAAAGGGGGGTCCCAAAACGCGTTTCTCCCATGTTAATTTCCATAGGGCGGTTGGCCTCACTTTTAGCTCGAACGGCTGAATGGATTTGCACGAAACTTGGCAAAATTGTAGGGACTGTTAGCCCGATGTGCCTTTGCTAGGTCTCAATATATGTGCTCCAGTGGATTTTGAGTAATTTAGGTTAAAAAAAAGATATATATCTGGGCGGAGCCTAACCACACATCTGATCTGATTGGCTGTCAGCACTTCATCCAAGAAGTGTTGGCAGCCATCTTGGGACCAATATACATGATAGCACCTCATTAAAAAGCATTGTAGTTAATAGAGGGTTTTAGGACTTTAGTTACATTATAAATCATTTGTTGATGGTACCATACTCGTTTTAGGAATTGTGGTGGGTTCTAAGGTGATTTTACCATGTGAAAAAACCTTCTGCTGTGATATCATGAATATTGTTTGAAAGAAAACTAATATCTCATGATTTTCCCACAGTGGTTTGGAAGGGGATCTATAAGCTAAACTGAAAGCATATTTTCTGTAAATTCACATTATCTTTCTCAGTCATGTGAAAATGAAGTCTGACATTCTCAGTAAAACATGTACATCCAACAAGGACAGAGACTGTCAGTTGATTCCTTTGTGTTCTACTGCAGCCTCCTAGAGTGTTCTAAAGAACAACTAGAGCGCTAACAGTCCTACTTATTACAAAGGTATGGCACACCTGAAGCCATCTTGATTGGAATAAAGTGGTAACTCTTAAAACATTTAATTTAAAAAGAAACAACATGAGGGGGTATATTTTGCCATAGAAAGTATGATTAGTGCTGCAGAATGAAAAATTAGGGCTAATTTTGAGTGACTTCTCAAATCCTTTTCTATTTCATTAAAACATTCTGACATGCAGTCTCCCAAAATGGCCACCAGAGACAAAAGAGCCCAAATGTAGCCCAAATATCACCCAGATGTAGCCCAAGTATAGCCCAATGACAGAATGTCCCAGAGTGTTCTAAAGAACAACTAGAGCGCTAACAGTCCTACTTATTACAAAGGTATGGCACACCTGAAGCCATCTTGATTGGAATAAAGTGGTAACTCTTAAAACATTTAATTTAAAAAAGAAACAACATGAGGGGGTATATTTTGCCATAGAAAGTATGATTAGTGCTGCAGAATGAAAAATTAGGGCACATTTTGAGTGACTTCTCAAATCCTTTTCTATTTCATTAAAACATTCTGACATGCAGTCTCCCAAAATGGCCACCAGAGACAAAAGAGCCCAAATGTAGCCCAAATATCACCCAGATGTAGCCCAAGTATAGCCCAATGACAGAATGTCCCAGAGTGTTCTAAAGAACAACTAGAGCGCTAACAGTCCTACTTATTACAAAGGTATAGCACACCTGGAGCCATCGTGATGGGAATAAAGTGGTAACTCTTAAAACATTTAATTTAAAAAGGAACAAAATGAGGGGGTATATTATGCAATAGAAGGTATTATTAGTGCTGCAGAAAGAAAAATTAGGGCACATTTTGAGTGACTTTTCAAATCCTCTTCTATTTCATTAAAAAATTCTGACATGCAGTCTCCCAAAATGGCCACCAGAGACAAAAGAGCCCAAATGTAGCCCAAATATCACCCAGATGTAGCCCAAGTATAGCCCAATGACAGATTGTCCCAGAGTGTTCTAAAGAACAACTAGAGCGCTAACAGTCCTACTTATTACAAAGGTATGGCACACCTGAAGCCATCTTGATTGGAATAAAGTGGTAACTCTTAAAACATTTAATTTAAAAAGGAACAAAATGAGGGGGTATATTTTGCCATATGAATTATGATTAGTGCTGCAGAAAGAAAAATTAGGGCACATTTTGAGTGACTTCTCAAACCCTCTTCAATTTCATTAAAAAATTCTGACATACAGTCTCCCAAGATGGCCACCAGAGACAAAAGAGCCTAAATGTAGCCCAAATATCACCCAGATGTACCCCAAGTATAGCCCAATGACAGAATGTCCCAGAGTGTTCTAAAGAACAACTAGAGCGCTAACAGTCTTACTTATGACAAAAGTATGGCACACCAGAAGCCATCTTGATTGGAATGAAGTGGTAAGTCTGAAAACACTCAATTTAAAAAGGAACAACATGAGGGGGTTAATTTTGCCATAGAAAGTATGATTAGTGCTTCAGAAAGAAAAATTAGGGATCATTTTGAGTGACTTCTCAAATCCTCTTCTATTTCATTAAAAAAATTCTGACATGCAGACTGAAACATGCACTTTGAATACCAGCAGCAGACGTCCCTGGTGAGCAGTAGCTTTACTACAGTGATCTAATGTGCAACTAGAGTGCTAACATTCAGAATTTATGGCAAATGTGTGACACATCTGAATGCCTTCTTGATGGAACCAAAGTAAACAAGCATTGAAAATGCAATAGATCTCGCCCTCGTTTAAGTTAAAGCCATTCTGTTTGTAATGAGGTGGCGTTTTAGCTTTGCTTTTATTAGTGTTTTTTCAACTTTCATGTAAATAACATGCATCTG
The DNA here is from genome assembly GCF_964263255.1 of Lissotriton vulgaris. Lineage (NCBI taxonomy): Eukaryota > Metazoa > Chordata > Amphibia > Caudata > Salamandridae > Lissotriton > Lissotriton vulgaris. The sequence goes on along the minus strand of NC_141689.1, from coordinate 891,940,516 downwards.
TATGCATATAAGTATATGTATGCATGCATTTATGTTTGTATTTATATAGATATACAGATGATATATGTTTATATATGTATGTATATATATATATATTCACTGAAAAAACCATAGGCTATAGACCATATATAGTTAGGAATTAGCATTTACAAAAACCTTGAAAATTCACAGAAAAAAACATAGGTTATAGACCATATATAGTTAGGAATTAGCATTTACAAAACCTTGAAAATTCACTGAAAAAACCATAGGTTATAGACCATATATAGTTAGGAATTCGCATTTACAAAACCTTATTTTACTCACACAAAACCATTGAAATTCCATATATAGTTAGTTGCACTAACTATATATCGCGCACCCGCAATCCACTGCTGATGATGTCACATATTACATCATTCATGACATGGTCAGTGACATCACTGATGACATCACTGATGACATCTCAAATGACATCACTGATGACATCACTGATGACATCTCATTTGACATTACTGATCACATCACTGATGATATCATTCATGTGATAATACGATGAACCTCTTCAGACTCTAATATAACCTTAGATACAATCAGTGTAAACAGACACTCACAGACTGTCACTCATCCATGGAGTTACTCACACACCTAGTCAGTCATGCAAAGAATCAATCACACCTCCATTTCCTCAACTATACAGTTATACAAACTTTACTTATTCAAACATATACTAACACATATTTACTCTCTTATACAAACCCTGATACAAGTTCACAATGATCCATACAGCCACTCACACATTCACTGGCTCTTATGCACAGTTATTTATATATGTCAACTCTCACATGTACTGTGTTTTACATATGTACTTACTTTGACATGTAGCACTGAGATATCCATTCACTCACCAATACACTCATGCACACAGTCAACCGCCCATACAGCTGTTTCCACATGCACTTTTGAAACCATACATCTAGTGAATCAACTGCTCACACATCTATGCACAGAGTCATACACCTCCCAGCCACCCACACACACACACTCAGTCTCCCATACAAATACTTGGGCAACCAATCAATAACCCATATAGTTACTCATATAGCTACTTATCAACACATGCAACAGTTTACAGAACAACAGACATAATGATGCACAAATTAAGACAGTTTAGTCACTAACCCATGCACTCAGTGAGACACATTTAATCACTCACTCATACAGTCAGTCATGCACCTACTAAATCCTTCATCCAGACACTTATACATCCACTCATTCTTCAATATGTAAGACATATTTTAACTTTACAGAAACATACAGTCACTGGATGTTGTCATCAGTGATGTCATCAGTGATGTCATTTGAGATGTCATCAGTGATGTCATCAGTGATGTCACTGACCATGTCATGAATGATGTAATATGTGACATCATCAGCAGTGGATTGCGGGTGCGCGATATATAGTTAGTGCAACTAACTATATATGGAATTTCAATGGTTTTGTGTGAGTAAAATAAGGTTTTGTAAATGCGAATTCCTAACTATATATGGTCTATAACCTATGGTTAAACATATGTGTGTGTATATATATATGTGTGTGTATATATATATATGTGTGTGTGTGTATATATATATATGTGTGTGTGTATATATATATGTGTGTGTGTATATATATATGTGTGTGTGTATATATATATATATGTGTGTGTGTGTATATATATATATGTGTGTGTGTGTATATATATATATATATATATATATATGTGTGTGTGTATATATATATTTGTTTTCTGACCGCGTCTGCTAGTGCCATTTGCAGCGCATAGGAAACTGAGGTTGAGTCATATATATATGTATATATATATACAAAAAACTCCCTCAAAAAGACGAAGCAGGAGCCCGGAGGGGAACGTGTCAGACAGGCTTTATTGAGTACGGAAACAGCTCCAGTGGCGGTGAATGCATTTCTTCTGCGCCCAACACCAGATGCAGTCTTCTTTGTGCATTCTATCCTGCTTCCTAAATGTGCTGACGTGGGTCCGCTCCTCCCCAAAGCAATGTTGCACACCTGTTGTAGGATGTTCCAATGTTCAGCACTACAACTCCCAGGATGCTTCATGTTGGCAGCAACTCAGGTAGGTGAGAGTGGGGGGAGGGTGAAAGTTAAAATCCCAACTGTGGAACCCAAATGGCAGGACACGATGATAGCCTTCACTGTCCCAAACTCAACGTGCCTGTCCTCGAGTCCCCTCGTACCGTCACAGCACCAGTAACCGAGAGTCCAATGAACAGGGGCTAAACTGCGGGAAGCACAATGCCCAAAGAGAGGTACAATACCTCAACTGCTCGGCGCCCCCTTGAAGAGAGGCGGGTACGGGAAGAATCCATCCCTGGAAAGCGTAGATGCCACGTCAGCACATTTAGGCAGCAGGATAGAACTCACAAAGATGACTGCATCTGGTGTTGGGCGCTGAAGAAGGCAAAAAGGCACATTTAAGAACCATTAGCACACGGTGACGCGTCAAACAGCCTTGTGCACGTTCAAATGAGGAACATACACAGACGCATCACACACACACACAATGACTCACCTGCTATCTTAGAGCTTACAGAAACCGAAGGGGCGGAAGTCTTTTGTAACGGAAATAAACTCTTCCATGTCTGTTATCACACGTAGGAGCAATTAGAGCCTCACAACAATAACGGGCCTCTTTCCTTTACTGAAATTGCAATGGAGTAAGGGCCTAGCTAAGCCACAAGTGAATCAGAGTGCATTACTTTAATTTTCAACAACTGTAAAGAATTTATTTACATTCCTTTGTTATTATTTTTTAACATGACTTGCACTTTTTTGAGACACCAACTCTTCCATGTCTACCAAAAGTCACATGTTACCTGTGTCACTCACCTGATCCTTAACAAGTCACTTTGCACTAGTATAAATATGGCTCATCATCATGGTGTAAGCAGATGTAGTGAACAAGGCGGACTTGTCCGCTGAAACGCGTCTGGTCGTTTTTTGGGAAATAAAAAACCTTTGATCTTCATCCACGGAGTCAGTGCCTGTTCTTTCTTATGCCAAACCAGGATTGGATGCATATATGTGTGTGTGTATATATATATATATATATATATATATATATATATATATATATCTGAAAGAGACACGTTAGTGATAGATTCCTTACCTTAGAATATCCCCAGGCGTCAGACTGGATCCAGATATTTATGCGTAGCAGTACCCTTGCGCGTCGGTAGGCGTCGTCTGTGGCTCCGCGTCTGTCGTCTGCGTCGTGGGCGCCGTGATGACGTCATCGGAGTACTTAGACGAGTCCTCCATGTGCTGACGCCAGTTCTTCTTTTTTCCGCGCCAGCAAGCGCAGATCTGGAAAAAGCAGTCCTTCTAGTCACTTTTTGACTAACTTTTTGGATCATTTTTGATCATCTTTTCGAAGTCGTATGACTCCGATCTGTGCCATAGGTATGCCTGGATTCAAGCACTGCGAGGATTGCGACCGCACGATGTCGGTCACGGATCCTCACCACTTGTGTTTAACTTGTCTAGGCGTCGACCACGTCGACAAGGCCTGCTCTGATTGCCGGGCCCTCTCTTCGAAAGCTCGTCAGTCGGCCCCGCGCCGCGAGAGGTCCTGGTCCCACGGGAGGTCGAGGGACAGGTCGCGGGGTCGGAGCCACCACAGCTCAGAGAGTCGGCACCACTCCTCCGGGTCGAATTCGTCGTCAGGTAAGAAGCACAAGAAGTCGAAGAGGCGTCATCGCTCTTCTGACTCCCCCTGACGCTCGCGCGACGCGGCCGGGGCTTCGGATGACACTGCCCGCGTGGCTCCGTCGGAGTCGCGGGCGTCACGTCCAGCCCCACACCCTCCGGTCCCTGGGCGAGAAGCGACGCCGGAGGACATTGAGCGCTTCCTCATGGCCATGAGGTCCCTCTCTCCTCCGACGGGCTCCGCGGGCCTTCGGGCCCAGCGGACCCGTCTGGGGCCCATAGTGGGTCTGGGGCTTCGGCCCAGACGCCGCCGGTGCCCCAGGGCTGCACGGTCCTGATGCCGCCGGCGCCTTCGGGCCCGGCGCCGCAGGGCCCAACGGTTCTGACGCCGCCGGCGCCTTCGGGCCGCAGCACCCCACTGGACCCGCTTGGGGATCTGGGTCGTCGCCGGTGGACCTTACGACCCCCCCGGCGTCGGTCCATCAGGTGTCACCTCCGGCGCCGTCCCCGATGCCTCCTTCGCTCCGTTTCCGACGTCGGAACGGCACCGCTGGGCACCGCTTTCGACGGCGCTTGGAGTTTTACATCAATAAACCGGCTCCATTGGTAGACACCCCTGAGTTTCAGGAGATTGGTGATGAGGAGTATTGGGAGGGGTCTGAGGACCCTCTGACCCGAGAGTGTCAGCCTCTAGAGGACTGGACAGGTGACCTTGGGGATGCCAGTGGTCTGGATACCTCTCCAGACACTGGTTTTGTCTCGCCTCCTACCGTGGCTTCGGAGCAGGGGGCAACATACGGTGTGGTGTTGATGAGGGCTGCCAAGACCTTGAGCCGTGAGCTCCCCGTCGCGGCTGTGAGGACTAACCTCCTCACTGAAGTCCTTAAACCGCAGTCATGCCCGACAGAGCCTCTGCTGCCGTTTAATGAGGCCTTGACCGACTTTCTTTTGGGCACTTGGTCCAGGCCCGCTACGGGTTCGCCCGTAGATAGGAACGTGGCCAGACGCCACCGCCCGGCCCCGGGCGACCCAGTTTTCCTGTCCACCCACCCCACCCCCGAAATCCTGGTCATCCAGGCGTCCACTTCCCAGACCGCATTCCCGTCGGCTCCGCCGGACAGGGAATCCAAGAGGTACGAGATGTATGGTAAAAAGGTCTTCTCCTCCCTTAGTCTGGGACTGCGGTCTTCCAACACCGCATGCCTCTTGGGAGGCTAAACCCACTCTCTGTGGGATACGGTCGCTGAATTGCTGCCAGAGTGTCCGTTAGAGGTACGGGCCAAACTCGGCCAAGCCCTTGTGGAGGGCCGGGATGCAGCCAGATATTCTATCCGGTGTGGGCTGGATACCACAGACTCACTAGGTAGAGCGATGGCAACGACGGTGGCAATTAGACGCCACGCCTGGATAAGGTCCTCCAACTTTTCGGCTGATGTCCAAAACACATTGATGGACATGCCGTTTGATGGCCGTCGCCTTTTTGGCGACAAGGCAGACCATGCGCTTGAGCGCTTTAAGGACTCAAGGGCTACGGCCAAGTCCTTGGGAATCTCGGCCCCTCGCCAGCAAATGGGAGCCTTTCGCTCCTTTCATGGCCAAGGAAGGGGTGCCCCCAAACGTGCTGCCAGCCACACGCCGCAGGCTAACATCCAGCGCGGTGGCGGCCGTGGATATCGCCGGTCCACACCCTCCCCCGCAGCATCCGCCTCTAAACCCTCCTAGTCCGTGCTTTTCAGCCCATGTGACGCCAGTGGGGGGGCCGGGTTCGCCATCACCACTCTCACTGGCGCCCTGTTACTTCGGACAGGTGGCTGCTGCAGATCGTCCGAAGGGGCTACTCCCTCCCCTTCGAGACGACCCCTCAAGCCATGCCACCGCAACACCACAGCGTATCGGGGGATCATTTGCGGCTTCTGCAGGAGGAAGTTTCGGCCCACTTGGCCGAGGTGGCCATCGAGCGCTTTCCTGGGCCAGAAGTAGGACGTAGTTGCTACTCCCACTACTTTCTGGTACACAAGAAGAGCAAAGGGGGCCTACGCCCTATCTTGGACCTACGGAACGTCAACGGCTTCCTCCGGAAGGAGAAGTTCAAGATGCTGACTCTGGCTCAGGTCTTAGCTGCCCTGTACCCAGGAGACTGGATGGTAGCGTTGGACTTGCAGGACGCTTATTTCCACATCCCTGTCCTGCCGGCCCACCGGCTAAACCTGCGGTTCACGGTAGGCCACGAGCACTTTCAGTTTACCTTGCTCCCCTTCGGCCTTACCAGCGCCCCACGGGTGTTCACGAAGGTGATGGCGGTGGTCGCAGCTCATCTGCGCAGGTTAGGGTTTCAGTCTTCCCTTACCTCGACGACTGGTTTTTGAAGGCGGGCTCGTCCCAGACAGTCGTCAGCCACCTCCAGACGACGGCAGACCTCTTGCACCAGCTGGGGTTCTCCATCAATGTGCCGAAGTCACACCTGTGCCCCTCTCAGAAGCTCCTTTTCATCGGAGCGGTTCTCGACTCGGCGCAGTTTCGTGTTTACCCACCCGAACAGCGGGTTCGGGATATACAGGCTCTGATTCCAATCTTTCAGCCTTTATCCCGAGTTTCGGTCAGGTTGACGCTGCGGCTTCTGGGGCTGATGGCTTCCTGCATCCTTCTGGCGCATCACGCCCTTTGGCGGATGTGGGCTCTGCAGTGGGACCTGAAGTTTCAGTGGGCCCAGCATCAGGGCAACCTGTCCGACCATGTCCTGATCTCAGAGAGCACTGCGAGACAGCTGCAGTGGTGGCTCACAGACTGCGATTGGGTCAGCGGCAGATCCCGTTCCCTTCCCCAACCGTAGCACGTAGTTGTGACGGACGCATCCCTCCAGGGCTGGGGAGGCCACATGGGAGAGACGGAGATCAGGGGTCTCTGGTCTCCGGTGGAGTCCCGGCTCCATATCAACCTTTTGGAGCTGCGGGCGATTCGTCTAGCACGGAAGGCATTCCTTCCCTCTGTCCGAGGGAGTGTAGTGCAGGTGTTCCACGGACAACACCACTGCCATGTTGTACTGCAACAAACAGGGCGGGTGGGGTCGTGGACCCTTTGCCAGAGTGTTAATTTCTAAGCCATGGCCCTCACAGAAGTCCGCAAAGCCATCAAGGACACATTGAATTCCCGTTGCGGACTTTGATAACAGCAGGGCGTCATCGGCGAACATAATGGCCGGCACCCTTTCAGCAGCCAATTTAGGAGCGTCAGAGTTGGTGACCCCATCCAGATGAGAGATTACCCCGTTGACATAGAGGCAAAACAGGGTTGGTGCAAGCACACAACCCTGTCTTGAAATGTGATTCTTGTCCCTAGGAAATGTCTATATTTTAGAATTTCCGGCTTTAAATTGTTCTGTATACTATGTATACTTGTTAAAATGTTTTTGATTCACCAGTTCGCCTCAAAAGCACGGAAAAATGGGTGGAACTGACGTCCGCACACCGACAAGGTCTTCTTATAGCTCCGATGACGCCACGCCATGTCGCTTTTTGATTTGTTCCATTGTGACGTCCTCCTTGATGTGGGAGAGCTAATGAGAAACGTTTCCGTGGAATACTGAGCTTGGGGTATTTGAAAAGGTGAGGAATCCACAGGCAGATGCTTTATCCACCAGAAAAAGCTTTACCAAAGGCAGGTAACTAGTTCGATTGGCTGCTTAAGGTGGACTTGCTACAGCTGGTATTGGACATCCTAAAGGTCACAACATTCTCACTGTTTGGCCTCGTTTTTCTTATCATAGTGTCCAAGTCTCACCTAGCGCTCTCTCAGTACCTTCTGTTCATAGGTGCAGTATCAGATACAACATTTGAGAGTCTTCTCTTCTACTCAGAGTATCCAGGACATTCAGGACATGATTCTGAAGTAGCAGGAGGGAGCTCATGTTTAAGTCTTGACAGTTTTTCGCTTGCTAAGTCTGCGGGCTTCCTGCACCTTATGGGTTATGCACAGACTGGCACATTGTGGGCTCTCCAGTGGTCCCTCCAGGTTACAACTTGGGCGCGATCTATCAGTACCATTGGAATCTCAATGACACTGGGACATTGGTGGTCGGTAGAGGAGAACCTGATGCAGGGGATGTCCTTTTGCCCTCAACCATGAGTGACTGTTATATTGGCGGACTCATCCACATTGTATTGGGTTGTACATCTGGAGGAGCTGGAGATGGGTCTTCGGTCTCCCGAAGAGCATATTCAGGACATGAACTTGCTCAGACTGCAGGCAGTTCTCCTGGCCCTGAAGCCTGTGTGCTTTCCCTTTGTGGCTGATCTTTCCAGATATTGACAGACAACACAACCACGATGTGTAATGTCAGCAGGCAGGAAGGTGTGGATGGTCTCATCTTCTCTGCTGAGAGACCCTCAGATTCAGGGTTTTGGGCAATGTGCTTGGGATCCTACAGGTTGCCAACCATCTGGCAGAGTCTCGGAAACACAGAGCTAGTAGCCTTAGTCTGCATCATCCTGCCTACCATGAGTGGCATCCCCAGCCATAGGTGGTATCAACGCAGATCTCCTCTCACTGTCAGGCAGGTTCTGTACCCCAACCTCCAGAGTCTTCACCTTCATGCCTGGAGATTGAGCGTGGGCGTCTGAGTTTCTTTCATCTGCCTCTGGAGGATGTCAACTATATGTTTCCAGTCTGTCACCCATCCACAAAATCAGTCTACTCTGGACAATGGAACCATTTTGTAGTGTGGGGTGCAGAGCCACATGCAGATTCTCTGAAGGCTTACCTGTCTGATATGCTGTGTTTTTCCTTTGCTTAGCCAAGCATGTGTGTGCATTGGGTGCTAGTAAAAGTTGTATTTCTGCTTTTTTCCTCTGTTGTCTTCTGAACCAATTATCCTTGTTCAAGACTTCATTTCTTTTAAGGTTTTTGAAGGAGCGTACATATGTTTCCCCCTAGCCACTTTGCCAGGCAACACTGGCATCTGAATTTGGTCTTCACTTTTGACGGGGGGAAATCTTATATCCCCTTCTTTCAGTTGTCAACTGTGCATGTTGAACTTGAAAACTGTTTTCCTTGTGGCCATGTCTTCAGTGCATTGCATCAGTGAACTGCAAGTGCTATTTATTCACCCTCCTTTCACCTATTTCCTCCCAGATATCTGGTTTTCGGGACTAAAGGGGCTTTCCTGTCTAAGGTGGTGAGCCCTTTCCATCTGGGACTCTCCATTATTCTTTTCACCTTCTTCCCTCCTCCCCTTCCCACCAAGGTATTCTTAGTTGTATGCCTTGAGCTGCACCCTCGGGCAGCAATATTGCAGTACATATTCTTAATGTTCGACCTATCCTATTCTTAAAATTCTTGTGGAATTTTTAGCTTTCTCCAAAATATTGCTGGAGTGAAGTTAAAATAGTAAACCTCTTAACATGTTTTGGAAAACTTTGCATTTCCCCCTAAATATTCTAGGTCTGGAGTTAGACAAATTAATTTGACCTCTCCGGGTGCATCTTCCCTGAAGATGCAACTGAGGACATGTAGCTACATCAGCTAGACCCTCAAAGGGCTAGCGACTGGACAAATTCGATCAGGTTTGACGACCAGCTGATATTTAGGCAACAAAAAGGACAAGGCTGCATATCCAGGGGTGGAAATGTTTTAATGTGGCAATAGGGGCTTCCATTCACACTTCTGCAAAGCACAATTGCTTGGATTCGAAAGTGAGAACAATGGCCATTTCGCTTGTTACATGCTGCTGGATTTCCCTGTTTGACCTGATGTGGTATCTATTCAGAATGTCCAAAGAGAAGATGAGGGTGCCAAGGTGCCAATGAATCTTACTCCTGATTGCATAGTCTATTCCATACCTGGTTCGATTGTGCCCCAAATTTCCCTGGCCATTGGCGAATCTGCAGCAGGTTGAAGCCTTTAAAGAAGCTATATTAGGCTATACAACACATTATTGGCACTCTTTCCATTCTTTCTGGTGCTCCTTTGGGCCCCAAGGATCCGTTGGACCTCCAGTCGGGTTACTGAAGTTGGATATGTCATCAGCTCTGCCTGTGCTCCTAGAACTCACTTCTGGTTCTGCACTGGCTCTGGTGCAAAAATCCATTCTGGCTCCAACATCTGCGTTGCTCCTTTCTCCACCAACACCCTTCCTGGAGTTGATCCTCTTATGACTCCAGAGTCTGACCTCAAGTGAAACTGCCTTGACCATGGTCGTGCCTTGACTCCGCTGTAGTCCACCCAGCCTCCGAAAGCTCTGATTCAAACAAAGCACTTCCTCATCCATAAGGCCTTCCACCGCCACTTCCTCACCTTTTGACTCAGATTTTTAACTACCACACTGTGGTATTTTCCACATAAAGAAGCAAACAGAGATAATCAAGATGTGAAGGTGGGTTTGTTAACCTCATCCACAGATCGACATCCAGCAACTGCCAGATGACAACATTGGGTTCTCAAACAGAATCAAGGTAATAAGTTCTATAAACTTAAAGGGGAAAGGTTGATATTCTTGAGGGAACAATGGAACAAGCATATCACACATCTCCCTTCCTAACAAAACAGAGATAAGAAAATAAATAAGGTCCTACAAATAAAATAGAAACACAATATTCTCTAAAAGACAACTTTTAAAATAAAACAGTACATGGAGCTAAACATAGTCTTTCAAATAAATAGGAGCTCTACGTATCCTTTGACTCCTCTTGTGAGAAGACAAAAACTCAGAACTATTATAAGAACTGTTGTTAACACGAAGAAACTTGCTATAAGACGGATTGCTGTGGAGAGATGCATCATGAACAAATGAACTAGGGTCAACCACAACAACACGACTCTTATTCCACATTCTCCCATCTTCTGTCTTAACAGCATTTCTTAAAACCTTAACAACAGCTCTTACATCAGTGTATTTTGACTAAGGTTTGTACCCTACAGGAGTCTTAATTTTAACATAGTCACCAACTTTAACATCCTGAAACGCAACACCTTTACGGTTATCAAAATATTCTTTACGAGCACATTGTTTGTTTAGCTCTCTACTTCTCCACTCACCAATCCCATTATCCACCAAACCCTTATTGTTCTTCATCCACCCTGGACACCACAACGTATTTGGAACTCTCCCCTAGAATAACTCAAAAGGAGATCTTCCAGTTGACGAATGGGGAGCAACTCGATAAGCATAAATCCTGTCTTGAAGAGTTGTCTTCCAATTCAAACCAGAAGACCGAGCCAACTGTATAGACTTCTTAAGAGTTCTGTTGACTCTTTCAATGGCACCGTTGGTTTCCCGATGATATAGGAACATCTCTTATGCATAATTCCACATTTTTAAAAAAAATCAGAAAACAAAGAAGAACAAAATTGAGGACCATTATCAGACAATAAACTGTTTGGAAAGCTTTCCTTGTTGAACACACCTTCCAAAAACCTAATCACAGAATTAGAGGTAATCTCACTCACTGCAGAAACTTTTATCCACCTTGAATAAAGATCCATGAGAACAATCAGATAGGGGGTATCAGAAACTCCAGATAATGTACCTAAAATATCAATGGAAACCTCATCCCAAGGGTGATTCGGTAGCACTCTTTTAACCATGGGCATTTGTCTCGTCTTGAGGATCTTGTCACTAGCACAGCACTCCACACAATCCCTGACTAACCTTTCTATTTCAAGATCCATACCAGGCCACCAGAATTGCAAACGAAGTATCTCCTTAGTTTTCACAATACCCAAGTGGCCAGAATGAGCATGTGACAGTAATTTGTTTCTGATACCAAGAGGAGGAACAAGTTTAGTTCCACGAGTTAACAAACCCTCCGTAACAGAAAGTTCATCCGAAACCAATAACCAAGGTTTTTCCAAGCGAGAATTACTCTTCAACAAAGACATAACACAACAAATCTCAACATCCTTCTCCAACTCCTTCATCCACTCAGATTCTTCAATTGCCCCATCAGTAACCTCACATACATTAATGTTTTCATCAAAACCAACAGCATCATCCTCTTGAACATTGTCCTTATCTACCAATCTAGACAAACAATCTGCAGATTTATTAATTAGACCAGGAATGTACTCAACCTCAAAATCAAACTCCTGTAAAGAAACAACCCATCTTCTAATTCTTGAAGATATAGCATCCAAACCTTTTTTTAAGAACACCTCTCTCAACGGCTTGTGATCAGATAGAATGCAAATCTTTGAACCCCAAATCAAATTTTTAAACTTTCTTAATGCCCAAAAAATTGCAAGAGCTTCTTTCTCTATCACAGAGTAGTTTAGTTCTGAGCCTTTAAGACCCCTAGATGAGCAACAGATAAGAGAATCACTACCATCCTTTCTTTGTACCAACACAGCCCCAAGACCTTTGTCACTTGCATCTGTAAATAAAACAGTGGGAAGACCAGGAACAAAAGCATGAAGAGAAGGAGCTTTTCTTAACTCTTTCTTGATACAAACAAATTCACTCATGCACTCAGGTGACCATTCAAAAACCACGTTCTTAGCTGTCAACTTTCTCAAATTATGAGTCTTGTCAGCAACATTTTTTATAAACTTACCATAAAACTCTACCATGCCAAGAAAAGAGAGTAACTCCTCCTTATTAACAGGTTCTTTTACTTTTGTCAATAGTTTCAACTAGATCCTTTTTTGGAAAAATACCTCTACCAGTAATGCGATGTCCTAGGTAATTTACTTCTTCTACTCTAAACTTTCACTTAGCTTTTTTAAGAGACATTCCTGCCTCATCCAAACGTATTAACACAGAACGCACACGTTTATCATGCTCTTGAACATCTTTTCCATAAATTAAAAGATCATCTTGATAACACTTCACACCCATCAACCCCATCAAAATTCTTGCCATAATCCTTTGAAAAACTGAGGCTGCTGAAACTGAACCAAAAGGCATCCTCTTAAATTTAAAAGTGCCCATAGGTGTAATAAAGGCAGTCAAATCTTGGGAGGACTCATCTAGTTCCACCTGGTGGTAAGCGGAAGCTAAATCAAGAGTGGTGAAATACCTCGCCCCTTCCAGTGTACTAACCATCTCATCAATGTTGGGAAGAGGAAATCTATCTACAACAACTTCTCTATTTAAAGATCTTAAATCTATGCATAAGCGAATTTCTCCTGTCGGTTTCTTAACAATTACAACAGGAGCAAGCCATTCAGTTGCTTCAACAGGCACTATTATCCCATTCGTTACCAGTTTCTCTAATTCTTCTTGAACCTTGGTTTGTTCCATCAACGGAATCCTCCTTACTATTGCTGTAACCGGAACAGTGTCATTTTTCAACTTAATGTAATGTTTGTACCCACGTAAACATCCCAAGCCTTCTCCAAATACATTTGGGAATTGTATCGCTAAGGTATTGGCCAAATTATCACTACTCTTTACTGAATCAGAATCAATAACTTCTTGAATTTGAACTTGTGGAGAAGCATTCGGATCAAGTTTTACTCCAAGTTGGCGTTGATGAAGCCACCCTAACAGTGCATCACCTTTTTTTGCTACATAGACTTTGCCAACAATGATGTGACTACCCAACTCTATCTCAGCCATAAAGAAACCTAACATTCTAATCGGTTTGTCACTATAACCTAAAGGAGAAATATCACATTTCAACAATTTCACCTTTTTGCTAAAATTTTCGTTAAACAACTTCTCATCAATTATTGTTATTTTTGAACATGAATCAAATTTGAAATTTATCATTGTATTATCAACAGAAACAAAATGAGAAGGATGATCAGACTTGTTAGAAGACGGATTGCTGTGGAGAGATGCATCATGAAAAAATGAACAAACCGATCTTAATACTGGTTGAGACCATTTCTTCTTAAAATTATCACCCTTATTCATTTTTGTTCTACAAAATTTAGCATAATGTCCTCTTTTACCACATTGGTTACAAACAACTTTTAGAGCAGGACAAATAGGTGAATTAGCCAGATGAGTGACTTGTCCACACCTAAAACACGAAAACGTATTACTCATACTAAGATTAGAAGTGCTCGGAAAAGTATTTTGTTTTTCCTGTATTACTATATTTTCTTGTTTTTTAAGTTGACAAATAGTTTCCTCTACTTTTGTTTCTTCTTTTGTGTCTGAAGAAAATGGCTTCTCTTTCTCCTTCTTCAATTCACCAACACACTTTGTCATATGTTCAACTTGTTTCGCAATTACTAAAACTTCTTCGAGTGGAGGTTCATCTTTAAGCCAAAGTTCTTTCCTTATGTCATCATGCGCACACCTGAGGACAAACTGATCTCGAATCCTTTCATCTAAGGTCTGTCCAAAATTACATTTTCATGTCCCAACTGCCGCTGCGAAGACCACACTTCGTTTTTTGTTTTAATCAGCCGCTGGAGGAAAGCAGGGATTGGTCCTGTGTCGTCCTGTTGAGGTTATCAGCCAATCGTCGCCAAATAAATGTGGTATTTTCCACATAAAGAAGCAAACAGAGATAATCAAGATGTGAAGGTGGGTTTATTAACCTCATCCACAGATCGACATCCAGCAACTGCCAGATGACAACATTGGGTTCTCAAACAGAATCAAGGTAATAAGTACTATAAACTTAAAGGGGAAAGGTTGATATTCTTGAGGGGAACAATGGAACAAGCATATCACACTGACAATGACTATGGTGATGATGGGGGTTATTTGCCCCCACACTATGATTATGATATCTATATGGACTTACAGGAAGCTAGTGGGCTGGATACCTCCTTTGACAAAGGGTTGGTTTCACCCCTTGGACACACAACAGAGGAGAATGCATTATTTACCATAGTGAGTAGGCATGCAACGGAGATCCTGAACCTATAGCTGCCTTCCGTTGAAGTCAATATAAATTTCCTTAGTGAGATTTTGCACCTTGGACCTGCCTCATCTGATCCCTTACTTCCATTTAGTGAAGTCCCTTATGGCACCTGGGCAAAGCCTTGCTCTTGCCCACTGGTGAACAGGCAGGTGGCTTTACGCCACAGACCAATGCCAAGGCCCTGAACTTCCTTACGTAGCACCTAACGCCTGAGATTTGTGGTCCAAGCTTCCACCAGCAAAGTCAATCCTAATGTGTCTCCCCAACCCCTCCAAACAGGAAATAGAACAGGATTGAGGCATTCAGGAAGCAGATGTTATCTTCCATCAGCTTGGTGTTGAGGTCAGTCAATATGGTCTGCCTATTAGGCTGCTATATGCCCTCTCAGAAATGGCCAGCAAGATCTTTCCAGCGGTCCCGGAGGAGTTTCAGGAATCTTCGGCTCAAATCATTCAGATTGGCTAGGATGCATCGAAAAATGTGTCACTAAGGCTGGTCTTGATACTCCTGACTGCTTGGAATGTGTGGTGGGCACTAGTGTGGTGCTCCACAGCCACTTGTGGATGAGATCCAACGGTTTTTCTGAGGAAGTGTAGGCATCTCTAATGGATATACCTTTGCAGTACCACCGCAGTCCCGGCATGAGGTACTGCAACAATTAGGGAGTAGTGGGGGTCCTGTGCCAAGAGGCTGTGCCTCTGGAATTTGCTGGAGAGTCAGGTTATCTCCCAGATTATGAACCACCTAGTGAGATCTTAAAACACCAGGGTGGACCAACTCAGTTGGCAATACCTTGCACATCCCGAGGTGGTCCAGGACATCTTCCGACATTGGGGATAGCCCTGACTGGATCCTTTTGCCACAATCAAGAAAGTGCAGTTTCAAAACTTTCGGTCATAGGAGCCTCATAATGCTCTCTATTTGAGCTCCATTCAGGCTAGAGTGGAGCACGGGACACCTGTGCTCCTTTTCACCACTGGTTCTCCTGCCCCAAGTTCTAAAGATGATCAGGAACGACTGCTCCCAAGTCATTCTAGTGACTCTGGATTGAGCCAGCCAGTAGAGTGTGGTACCCGCAACCTGTGGACATGAGCATCTGTCCTTCCATCAGGCTGCTGCCTTGGAAGGTTCTTTGTGAAGGAGCAGCAGGGCAGGGTTCTGCACCCGAAACTGCGCAATCTACACCTCAGTGCGTGGAGTCTGAGTGGTGGCAGTTGATTGTATTTGATCTACCTCCTGAGGTTGTGGAGGTCCTCCTTTTAGCTGGGCATACCTCTACAAAATCTATTTTTGTAGGGCGCTGGAACAAATTTGTAACATAGCATGGAGTCCACGGTGCACATACCCCTACAGTTAAACTGTTGTATTTTCTTGTGTTTGTTTTACCTTTGCCCCAGCAATGTCGTTCAGTGGCCACCTTTACAGGTTATTTGTCAGCCCTTTACGCCTTGCGGGACCAAATGCCCTGGTTTAAACCACCTATTGTGATGCAGTTTATTATAAATTTGACATATGGCCCCTCACAATCTGTGATGGCACTGTGGAATCTTAATTTAGTTGTGCTGTTTCTCATGTGTACCCCCTTCGAGCCAATGGTAGCTGCTTATTGTGTCTTCTGAATCTCAAACCCGTCATCATCATTGCGAATACCGCAGAATGTTGCCTGAGTAAAGTTCCAAGCTAGCTCGGTGCAGCTGTTCTACACCAAATTATTCTCCAGACAAAATGGTGTTGAGGACCACTGCAGTCTTTTTGGCTAAAGTTGTGATGCCTTTTTACATTGGGCAATCCTTCACCATCCCAGTGTTGTTTGCCACACCTCACCCCTTGAAAAAGGAGAAGAGACTCAACTGGCTAGACCCAAAAAGAACCTTGAACTTTTATATTGATCATGCTAAGGTTCACCGTAGGACAGACCACTCTATGTAGGGTTCCCTAAGGCAAAGACTATCGGGTGGTGTTCTTTGGGGACAAGAAATGTAATGCAGTCCAGGAAAGAACTCTGTCAAGGTGGACTGTCTTCCGCATTGACATCTACTCTGCACTGACCAAGTAGCAGTTTCTGAAGAGGGCTCATTCCACCTGGACTGGAGCTGTTACCGCTGCATTATCACTCAAAGTGCCTGTTCTTGACATCTGCCTGGCCAAGACATGGGCATCAATGCACACTTTTACAAATCACTGCATTGCCAACTGGGCCCAACGGGAGGGGTATTCATTTTTTTTTATATATCTTTATTGTTCTGCATTATCTGTCACAGTATTACAACAATTTAAATCATAGAGGGTGGACTCTGCCCATAACATACTGTATATGAAAGGATATGAGGAAAAGAAAGAATGCAGTTTTCTTTATACATACATATAATCTCGTGCAATAACGTAAACCCCCACTCCCACAACTTTCCATCGCACTCAGTTTGTTTTAATCGTACACTGTATACATGCCTGGGCTAGCGACATTTGTTACATTAACATCCTCACCTTTCTCCACCTATATTGTCTACGTTATCTACAGTTATCTCCAATAAATACTGCACTCATCAGTGTGCGATTATAACGGGGGGGGGAGTGGACATATTGCTCTGTGCCTCAACACCACTATAGTCCCTAGCAACGACACAACGTGCCTTCAACTACTCGGTGACATCAAATGCTTCAAGAAGTAATGTCTGCCATTCCATTGATTTGTGTGTCTAAGGCAATCCCCTGCACTCCTCCCTCTGCAGTTCAGCTTCTTCTACTTTCCCCCACCATGCCACTTCCCCATGCCAGTCCATAGGGTTAGGGGGTCTGGTAGACTTCCAGCGTGTGGTTACTGTTCTTTTAGCCAAGAGGAGGGCCAAATCCACGAACCGTGTTGAAGGACTTTTCCTTTTTTCTTTAGGGCCTAGGCCTAGTATACAATATTGCTGGGAGGCGTACGGTCTTGCGGGGGCGATCGTATTCAGGGCCTTATGTTCCCCAATAATGACCCAATCTGGGACATGACCACAATATATGCAGCAAATCAGCATTCGATACCAAGCACCGAGGACATGTATCAGCAGCACCAGGGAACATAATATGCAGCCGGTGCAGGGTAAGGTACGCCCTGTGCAGAATCATTAATTGTATGAACTTACATTTAGGGTTCCGTGATACCCGCTTGGGGAATTTCAGTATCTTGTCCCATTCCTTATCACTGAACACTCGTCCCATGTCCCGGTCCCATCTTTCCCGAATGGGTTGTAAGGAGATCGCCCTGCCAGCGCGTATCCCATTCGCCAACCATTTCGTCAGGTGACTTCCATTCCCCATTAAGTATTGCATGGTGAGGAGCGAGTTTGTAGATGTCTCAACTCCATCCCGCGCCCAGGTTGTGCTAATGTAGTGTGTTACGTGTGCATGCAGTAAAAACAAAGCATCAGGAGTCTGGTGTGCTCATGCAAATTCCACATAGGTCATGAGCCTGCCATCGGCAAAGAAGTCACCTATATTTGCAACGCCTGAATCATTCCACGGCTGGAGCGCGCACTCCGTAAGTATCCCTGACCTGAGGGGCAGCCCAAGTAATGGTACGGTGGGTGCATAAGGGGTCTTTGTGCCTGTGTATCTAATAGCGCTTTTCTAGAAGCTAATTGCGAGGCGCAGTAAGTGTGGTGTAACTAGGGGAAGAGTGATACCCGGTAATAACAGTCTATGTATGGTTCCCCGGTCTCTGTCAGCTATGGTCACATTTATCTCATGGAGATTACGACCTGCCAGCCAGTAAGCCAACCATTGCAGTTGACAGGCATAGCTATATGTCGCCAGATCCGGGACTCCCATACCTCCTTGTGAGGTCGGTAATTGTAATTTAGCGAGGCTAACTCGACGTCTCCCTGAGCCCCAAATCAGCTCTGTCAACATTGTGTTCATCAATTTAAAGGTGCTCACCGGTATTAAGAGCGGGAGGTTCGTGAAGAAGTATATGAAGTGGGGCACTACCACCATTTTGGAAATGGTTATCCTCCCTGCTATCGACAGCGGCAGAGTGGTCCAAAATTGTATTTAAGCTTTAAGGGCTGTAAGCGCCATGCCCAGATTGCCATCCAGGAGGTCTCGCGTGTCACGGTATATTTGTATCCTAAATATTTAAATGTTGTGGGCGCGATCTGAAACCTATGCGGGGGAAACTGCAACTGAGCATCCCCTGCTGTGCCACTAAAAAAATATCCATAGGATTTAGACTCGTTTATAGTCAGCCCAGATATTTCACTGAATGTTTCAAAGATGGTGGGTATAGGGGCGAGGCTGTCCGTCATGTCCTTAATGTATAATATGATGTCGTCCGCATATGCCGACACTACATGCGTTATGTGGTTACGTGTTATTCCCCGCGGTGCAGCTAAGGCACGGAGCCTATGCAGTAAGGGCTCCAGTGCCAAAATGAAAACTAGGGGTGATAGTGGGCATCCCTGTCGCGTCCCTCTAGCTATCGTGAACCGTCCAAAAATACATCTGTTGGTGCTGACTCGTGCCGTTGGATTGCAGGTACAAGAGGCCTACCCATGACAAATATGCAGATGGTACACCAAAATGCGCCAATGCGGCAAACATATGATCCCAGCGCAGGGAGTCAAATGCCTGCTTTAAATCTAAGGAGACTCAACCCTCCACACCACTTCGTGCATCATCATGCAGCATTATTCGGCTAAATCTCCTAAGATTGAGCGCCGTGCTCCTTTCCGGCACGAAACCGCACTGTTCTGTATGTATAAATGTTGGGATACAGTGATTCAGTCTTATAGCTAACAGCTTACTAAGAATTTTATAGTCTGTGTTTAGTAATGACAGCAGTCTATAATTTGGTATGTGCAATCCGTCCCTACCAGGTTTTAAAAGGGAGACTATTAGTGCCTGGAAGGTCGTAGGGGGCAGGGCACTAGTCGCTAGTGATTCTTGATATAGGAGATGCAGCTGTGGGACTAATAAGTCAATAAACGTAATATAAAACTCAGCCGGTAAACAGTCAGTCCCAGGGGTTTTATTGCGTGGCAAGGCTTTAATTGCATGTCTGATTTCTGCCGTCGTGATGAGGCGCGTTAGGTCATCCTGCTGCGTGGACGTGAGTTGGGGAAAAGGTAGGTTCTCAACAAAGGAGTCAAAAATCATGTTCTGCATCGGTGGGTGTGGGCCGTATAGGTGTGAATAATAGTCTCTAAAGGCGGTATTTATGTCCAATTGGGTAGTGGCCATTCCTCCCGACTGATCATGCACTTCCACTAAGGGGCTATAGATGGGTGCATTATGCACCATGCTTGCTAGAAATGGGCCCGATTTGTCGGCCTGAGTGTGCTGTTTAGATGTGTATTCCCTATAATCAATGATCTGGAGCTCCTCCAGTAGCTCCGCGTGTTGTATATGAGCCTATTGGAGTTGGGTGAGCTGTTCATTTGTACCTGCAGCCTCACTTTCCAGCATAGTCAACTTGCCCTCTACCTCCGTGAGTTTTTCCACCACAGACTGACGCATACTTATTTTAGTGCCTATGGCCACTCCCCTTATGGTTGCCTTAAAGGCGTCCCATTATATTTGTCTGGTGCTAGCTGTGCCTGCATTCTCATTAAAGAACGCTGTTATGGCTTCCGAAGTAGTTGCTCTAAAGACCTGATCCTCCAGTACCTCTGATGGTAGACGCCAGGTTGGGATTGGGGTTGGGATCCTCCCCCATTGTAATGTCATCTCTACTGGGTTGTGGTCAGACAGTGTCTTCCCCATATGATTTGCCGAGCTAATGGACCCCAATAATTTAGTCGAACAGAAAAAGCGATCTATTCTGGTATGTAGCCTGTGTGGCGGTGAGTAAAAAGTATACTCCCTATGTCCTGCATGTTTGATTCTCCAAGCGTCTCTCAGTTCCCAGCACTCCGCCCAATGCGCTAATGCCTCCGACTGCTTTCTGCTGTCGGTGGCGTGCAGTGGGGGGTGAGACCTATCTAGTGAGATATCTAGGACCGCATTGTAGTCTCCCCCTAGGATCCATCCGTGTTCAGACCAGTCTGATAACACTCTGCTAAGGTAGGTAAGGAACTTCGCTTGCTAAGTATTGGGGGCGTAGACGCAACCCAGCAGCAAAGGGAGGCTGTCTAGTAGCCCATGTACAAACACATAGTAACCCTCCTTATCTATCCGTTGCTCTATTAATTTAAAAGGAACTGAGTTCCTCATCCAAATAGCAGCCCCTCTAGAGAAGGCTGAGTATGTGGTGGCAAATAATTGACCCTTCCACTTCCTATGTAGTTTAGACCCTTCCGCCCCATTTAGGTGGGTTTCTTGCAGATATACAATGGAGATCTTTCTCCTGTTCAATTGTGCCAATATTCTATGTCTTTTATACACCGAGCCCATTCCACGCACGTTCCAGGTGCAGATCGTATATTTGTTATGTGTCGTCATTGTGAGGAGATGGTGAGTGCGTTGCCCATCACCTGAGCTCTGTAGGACAGTACTATGTATGAACTGAGTGCTTTAACTATATCAAACTTCCCAACTCTAAGGTCCACACACATAACAACGGGAGGGGTATTTTACCTGTTTGCTGCAGGACTTGTTGGTGGACGCCCACTGCACTGGTCCTCCTCCTTGGAAAGTACTGCTTTGGTTTCTTTCCTAAAGGGGAGGAATCTTCCATTAAAAGAACAAGTTACTTAGCTTCAGTAATGCTCTTTCTGGTATATAGTCTTATCTAACCGCAGATTACTCACTGCCCTCCCTCTTCTCTGTTCTGAGGAGTGGTCTTCTTTAACCATCTAAAAAGTTCCCAAATGAGAGATGTGCAAGCAAGCTGGTATTGACAATGGTCTTGTGCTCTGCATTCAAGGATGCAGAAAGAGTCAATAAAAAACTGGCATTGGTTGGTTCACAGGGTGGCACCTATATGTGTCTCCGCTTCGTCACTTTCGAAGTGGAACAAGGACATCTCAACTAGCAGTGTGCGGGAGCACTGCTGTGTAATTATCCAGATACAATCTGGTGTCTGGGGAATATTCTAAAGGTGAAGAATCTGCCATTAGATAACGTATCTACCAGAAAGAGTGTTAAAAGAGGTAAATAACTTGTTCATTAGGAGTTAAATTGAAGCACAAATTTGGCATGTTTACCACGGAAGTGACTACACCGACCACAATTCATTAGGACATCATTATTTCTGCTTTTTCTACCTGTAACTGTGATGTAATAATTTAACTATGCAAGATTCATCTGTGAAATATACAGCTATAAGAGCCATAATGCTTAGAGAGACCAGAAAAAGGAAGTGCTATTAAAGATTAGGCACACATTTGACAGATATTGACATTTGTTTATTAGATTGTTACCAAGACCCGCTTTTTGGCTTTTCAAAATACATCCGATGAATTTGAAGCTTTGCTTACATTTAATATTCGTTAACATTTTAGTAGGTCTACAGTTAGATTTTAGTTCTCTGTTGATATCACCTTTCCTATTTGCTGTATGGTGTACAACATACCAAAGTCGGAGGAAACAAACTATATAAACTACTTTTGGTTATATTTTGCAGGAATCCTTTGCTGAACATTTGGGCTACTCAGATGGAATGATCAATGGGTAAATGTATGAATTTATGCAATATTTCTTTAGACTGCGTTGTTTTATTTATTACATTTAGATAGACAATGTTTTGCACACAACCGCATTGGAAAAGCTTGATCGGATTTTTCTTTCAAGGTATATTAACTTTTTAGTGTACTATGTCTGCATATCTATTTGCCTGATTAGAGGGTATGTTTACTTGTTTTTCCCCTGAGGCGGAAGCCGGGGGCATTTCTCTATTTCTAATTTTTAAAAACGGACCTTTATGTGAGAGTGTATGAATTTAAACCTTTAAAACTGTATGCGTGGTGATTCAAGACTTGTGTACAGTCGCACTGACCGACACTTTTAAAATTTGTATATATTTTAATTGTGGCTTCTTAAAAATCGGACACTGACCGCCTGCCTGTTTTGACGAGATTTCTTCGTCGCAGTGGTCCCGATCTTCATCCTTTCACCGGTGCAGCCGAGCACAGCGCTCTTGCCGGCTGGGAAAAGCGGAACCGCCATCTTGGGGGGAGGCAGGGTAGCGCTCCAGCTCCTGGACGCCTCCCGCCCTCCCTCACTACATAAGGAGTCTCGGCGATAGCTCAAACAGATTACTTGTTTTTCCCCTGAGGCGGAAGCCGGGGGCATTTCTCTATTTCTAATTTTAAAAAACGGACCTTTATGTGAGAGTGTATGAATTTAAACCTTTAAAACTGTATGCGTGGTGATTCAAGACTTGTGTACAGTCGCACTGACCGACACTTTTAAAATTTGTATATATTTTAATTGTGGCTTCTTAAAAATCGGACACTGACCGCCTGCCTGTTTTGACGAGATTTCTTCGTCGCAGGGGTCCCGATCTTCATCCTTCCACCGGTGCAGCCGAGCACAGCGCTCTTGCCGGCTGGGAAAAGCGGAACCGCCATCTTGGGGGGAGGCAGGGTAGCGCTCCAGCTCCTGGACGCCTCCCACCCTCCTCCCACCCCCAGCAAGACATGGATAAAAGGAAGGGGCTCTCCCGTCCGCGCCCGTCCGCGCCGGACCCGCGCCCAGCGCCAGTCCCCCTGCCTCTCGTTCCCCTTTGATCACCTGGTCCTCAGAGCAACTTGTACTCCTACGGCGCAACACATGTAATCCGCCTAAATATTGTAATCCCCACAGCTTGGACACCTTCTCTTATTCGTGTCTTTGCTGTAACCATCACATTCCCGCCTTTATTAAACGGTTTCCACCACCCAATACTGGCGCTCATTGCTCTTCACTATCTACCTTACATGCTGCCATAATTAACTGCCGGTCTCTTCCTGCACACGCTTCGGACATTTGGCTGCTGTTAGATACTCACAAGTGGGACATATTATTTCTCACAGAAACGTGGCTAAAAGACTCATCCATGCCAGACATCTACTTGGCCACTCCCCCTGGTTTCCGATTACTAGGCATTAATCGAGATAACACCAAACCTGGAGGGGGTCTCGCGATAATTGCAAAATCCCACCTTACACTGAGCACTACTAAAATTGCTAACCTCGGTCTTATCGAGGCCATGTATTTTACAATCAAAGACGCCGCATGCACTATTTTTGCCGGTATCCTGGTATATAACCCCCCTCCCGTTACTGCATCCTCTCTCAATGCCTTGATGCACTCCATTGCGGACTTTTCCCTCAAACACTCGCACTTTACAGTGTTGGGAGATTTTAACCTTCATATTGATAACCCTTCCTCTGCTCAAGCCTCTTCAATTCTGGAAACCCTACAAGGACTTACCTTGTCCCAATTAGTTAAAGGTCCCACGCATAAAGCTGGTCATACACTTGATCAGATTTTTTCAAATCACCCTGGCATTACTGTTCTTCCTTCACGTCCCCTTACATGGTCTGATCATTTCCTTATCCCCTTTCATATCGCCAGGCCTCCCCTTCCCCCTCCCTCTTCCCTTAACAGAGACAGTGGTCGTAAATGGACCAAGGTTACCTGCGAGGCTATTGATTCCCGATTTCAGTACCACTTTAATCAGACGGAAGATCTGGACAAGGAAACGGCAAGATACAATTCTGCCCTCACCTCAGCACTTGATTCCATTGCTCCTCTCGCTCCCATGGCGTCTGCCAGATCTCGCCCTTCGGCCCCCTGGTTCTCCCCTTTGTTACGTGAGGAAAAAAGTAAATGCAAAAGGATGGAACGCAAATGGCGCCAGAATTATGATCCAGTGGCTAAACTGGCTTATAAATCTGCTTTAAATAAATTTCAAACGCTCAAACGCTCCTCCATGAGAACATATTTCTCAAACCTCATTCAACAGGCGCAGAACTCGTCCAAAACCCTCTTCACGATTGTGAAGGATTTTGTTACCCCTTTGGCCATCAAAACCCAATGCATTCCTACCCAAGACCTATGCAACGGACTCTCTGATTTTTTTCAGGACAAAATTACTAAACTCGCCTCCTCTTTTGTCTCTGTCTCGCCCAACCCACCTCCAGATCCTTCTCACATCACACACTGTTTGTTTAATTCCTTTAGCGAATTACCCTTTGACTCTGCCCTATCACTACTTCATCAAGTCAAGTCTGGCTCACCCTTAGACCCAGTACCTGCTAAAGTGATGGGCAATCTTGCCCCTGTCTTAATTAATCCCCTCCTCTCCATCTGGAACTCCTCCCTGACCCAGGGTCATTTTCCTTCGGTTTGGAAACAGGCTAGGCTACTTCCCATTCTTAAGAAACCCAACGCCGATCCCTCTCTATTCTGCAGTTACCGACCCATCTCGCTCTTGCCTAAGCCAGCTAAGGTGCTGGAGAAAGTAGTTCAGAAACAACTGGCCCAGTTTTTGGAAACAAATAAATTGTTACACGATTCTCAATCCGGCTTTCGAACCGGTTACAGCACCGAGACAGCGCTGCTGGAAGTCTCCGAGACAATCAGGGAATCAGTGGATAGGGGTGAGGAGGCCATGTTGGTCCTCCTCGACCTATCCGCTGCATTTGACACGGTTTCCCATGTCATTCTTACATCTCGACTACAACAGCTGGGGATTGATGGCACTGCCCTAGCATGGATCAAATCCTTTCTGTCCGGACGGACCCAAAGGGTATTGTTACATCCATTTCAATCCGAAGACAAACCCCTCTTGTGTGGTGTGCCCCAGGGCTCAGCCTTGAGCCCTTTATTGTTCAATGTTTATCTGGCCCCTCTTGCCAGGGTAGTTGAGTCTTGGGGAGTCAGGGTGGTCTCTTATGCTGATGATACTCAGCTTGTTTTTTCATTTAGAGACCATTCTGACTCCCTCTTCTCCAACTTTCGAAACTGCCTTGGCAACATTTGCACCTGGATGGCTGCTAACCATCTCGCCCTCAACACTGAAAAAACGGAGGTTCTCTTTTTCAGCCAGAAATCTACTCCCCCTGCAACTTTATGGTGGCCCACCGTTCTTAATCCACCTCCTATACCAGTGCAATCAGCCCGTAACCTGGGCTTCATATTTGATAACACCTTGTCCGGGAAAACCCAGGTCAATAAAGTAGCGGCGGCTTGTTTCAATAAACTGCGTATGATCAGGAAGATCTTTCCCTATCTCCCCCAGTCTTCCCGTAAAACAGTGGTCCAGGCTCTCATCACTGCACACCTTGACTATGCCAACAGCCTTTATGCCGGTGCCCCCCAATATCTCATTGACCAACTTCAAACTATACAAAACGCAGCAGCAAGGCTCATTGGTAACATCCCCCCTCGCAATTCGGTCAGAACATACCGAGAGGAGCTACATTGGCTTCCCATAGCCCGTCGCATCGACTTCAAGGTTCTGATCCTTGCCTTCAGGGCAATTAATGGCACTGGCCCTGGCTACCTGAGCAAAAGGCTCAAGATATCCTCTTCAGTAAGGCACTTAAGATCCAATAGTCTACGCCTGCTCATCGTTCCTCGATTCAGACTCACGCGTACTGGTGGCAGAACTTTTACCGTTACGGCCGCCAAGCTTTGGAATAGCCTACCCATAGATCTCGGGTTCGCCGAATCTGAACAAGTCTTCCGTCGCAAACTGAAAACATGGCTGTTTTCTAAGCACTAACCAGCAATTCTCTTGCAGACCTGCTCTTCTGACAGATAGTCATGAACTAGGCAACCCTCTCTGTGATGAACAAGTAGTCTTAGCGCCGGGACACCCCCGCTGGAGGTAGCCGTGCGCTCTATAAGCTTCTTAAATAAATGTCTTATATTTTGAAATGTAGTAGCATGAAACTGCTGTAGGAAGATTGCGTTGTATGGCCTTTTTGTGTTGCTAAAATACAGATAACCTGAAGCAAAATTAAGGAGGATATCTTATATCATTTTAATCACCGTATATGGTAAAAGTGCTCTATGCGACATAGTGTACTTATGATGTAGGAATCTTGAGTGCAAGTAGGTATTGGTTTTCTTAGATGTCCCATCGTGCTAGTTATCACAAGATAAAACATCTAACGGACAATAGGAACTTTCTATTTCAAATAGAACATTTTAGCTTATTCCATTTCTGAGCTACAGCTGTCTAGTGCTCTTCCTTACGAATCAATTTTAGCAATTCCAGGGCATGCAAATCTGTGTAAATAGTTTTTTGATGGTACACTATTTTTATGAAGCAGAGGCACCATGTACAAGTCAATCCAATAAGTCTACAAGTAATCACCAATTGCTGTAACTCCCTACCCTTGCCCCCACTCCCACGTACTCACGTCTATTACACATATGAAAGGGTACCCCCGACCCCACTAATAAGCTCACTTTCCTTTTGCACTGACTCCCTCCTCTAGTCACTGTTAATAGTTCAGATCAAGAGTTCTATTAGCCTTTAAGGTATTGTGGAGTAGTTGTTGATGCTTGATGCTAAGAAAATGGTCTTCTAAGGATTGCCATAGCCATTTGAAATGCTTGTGCTGAATTATCAAATTGTACGTTATTTTTTCCATAGCTATCATGGTCTCGAGCTTGGTGTACCATCTGATACCGAAGAGGATCTGATTTTTTCCAATCTGCTGCTATCAGTTGCTTGCAGCTCTTAGTAAATGATTCAATAGAAAATGTATTGATCTGATAGAGACATATAGCCGCAGATTCCTTAACTTAGGATCATCCCCAGGCGTCAGACTGCATCCGGAATTTTTTTGCTGCAGCACCTCCGCGTACTGGGGGACGGCGCCACACGACTCCGCCCTGACGTCGTCCACGGACGTGATATCAGTGACGTCATATAAGTCCCTCCCGGCACGCTGACGTCAGTTTCCTTCTTTTCCTCGTACAACGCGGATCCGGAGTAAGCGATTCCTCTGGCTTGTGTTCAGGCCCCTTTGACTCTTCGCGTCTGGAAAAGTGTGCAATGCCTTTGGGCTTTAAAACGTGTGCCTCCTGTTCACAGCAAATGTCTGCGTCCGGCCCACACCTTATCTGCATGTGGTGTCTGGGCGAACACCACGACTATGGATTGCGACGCCTGCCAACAACTCAACCTGAAGTCCCGGCGGGAGCGCAGGATGAAGCTACTTTCGACTCGCTTGTCCCGGTCAGAGTCGTCCGGGCCCCCGGCCTCCTCTTCGGCAGCATGTCCCGGTGGCAGTGGGTTCCGTTTGCGCCGTCGGTCGCTGTCTGGTTCTCCGTGTGCGTCGCTCGCCCCTTCCTTGTAAGTCCTGGCACATGTCGTCGAGGTCCTCTATCTCCCTTCTGTTGTCGGGGGCACTAGTTCCCGGATTTCTCTGGACATGCGCTCCCGGGAAACATCCCTCCCCTATCAGCCTTTTCCTTGCATGGGACAAGTCGGACCCAGATGGCTGCCTATGCTGCGGCCCTGCAGGCCTCCCTTGGGTCCCCTCCTCTACCTGGGGCGTTCTTGGACCCTCCGCTAAGTGCGGGGTCTCCGGTGGACTCGCCAAAGGTTCGCCCCCGGCGTCGACTGAGCCCCTTGCCTCTCGGGATAATAGAGATATGGCGTCTTCAGTGCGTGGCCCGGCTGGTTCCCCCTGTTCGGTCATAGCGTCCCTACCGCGCCGCATAGTCCTGTGGGGCTCCCAGTGGTGTCGCAGGTTGTTGCTGGTGCTTGCAGCTTTGCTCCGAGCCTGCCTCTGCTTTCTAGAAAGGCGGCTGTCTTTTCGGAGGCCGAGCCGGTGCCGGGGTTGTAACTATTGTTGTCACAACATTATAATTTTGTTGATGTACTTCTTTTCTTTGTGCATTTGTTATGCTTAACTTTATTGTTTCACTGCCAAAGGAAAGGAGATGTGTTATATTCATCTTATGCTCGAGTCTGTGGCTCGAGCGCTGAGCTACAGACTCGAGCATAAGATGACTCTGTGCCGTAGACTGGCCTTCCCTGCTCCGGTACCGTTCCTTTCTTCCGAACCGGAGCCTGTTGTGGTGAGGCTCAGCACCGTAGGCTGCCCTCCACGGCTCCGGCACCGTTCCTTTCTTCGGAACTGGAGCCTGTCGTGGTTGAGGCCGAGTCGGCGCTGGGCGTGGCTGAGTCAGCGCCAGACAAGGACGCCCTGGCGCCGCCTCTGTCGTCACCCCGAGGTCCGGCGACGCCGGATCCGTCCTTGCCTCTCCCCCTTGGAATTTGTGGCTCCGGCAGACTCTCCGCCTCCTCAGGAGCATCATCAGGACCCTCATTGGTCATTGGGGCTTCCTTCATTTGGACACTGGGCTCCTCCTCCATTCTTCGGACAACCCCCTTGGGGTGGGAGGCTTAGCTTACAGCCCTCACCCACAGATAAGTTACTGTCCCCTCCTCGGAGGGCTCCCGAGGCTGGTGCGGTATTTATAAGAGTTGTTTCCTTGGGCGCTTGCATTCTGAGTATGCAGCCCCCTTCATTCCCCCTGCCTTTTGACCTGCTGTTGGATGTCCTCCACCACAGTTTGGGGAATGTTGAGCCGCTTCTGCCTTTTGAAGCTTCTCTTTATGATGCTCTTTTGGCGTTCTGGGCTTGGCCGGCGTCTGGTGATCCGGTGGCTCGTTCTATCATGCACCACCACCGCCCTGCTCCAAATGATCCAGTTTGCTTATTTGTTCATCCAGACATTCAGGGGCTTGTTCCTTCCTTGCCTCTGCTGCTGCTTTCTCCCTCCCGGGAGTCCAGATGGTTGGAGTCGTAGGGTCGTAATATTTTCGCCTCCACTAGCTCAGCTCTTTGCTCACTCAATACAGTGTGTGTCTTGGCTCGGACTGTTTCTGCCCTTTGGGACTCTGCTGAGTCTCTTCTATTTTCCACCTCTGAGGACGCTTGTGTTGACCTCCTCCATCTTCTCAGTGACGGCCGTGATCTGGCAGAAATTACTATCTGCTCTGCCCTGGATACCTCTGATTCCTTAGGCCGCGCTACGGCTGGTCCGGTTGCACTACAACGCCATGCTTTGGTTGCGGGAAGGCATCTTCCCAGAGAATATCCTGGAACGCCTTGTTGACCTGCCCTTTGATAAGATCTTTTTGTTTGATACCAACGCTGATTCAGCGGTTCAGCGCCTCCTTGCGGGCTTTTGCCCTCCCCCATAGGTCTGTACTTAGCAGATCTCAGGTTGTTATATATACTGGGGTGGTTACCCTTTAATTTAGCGTCCACCAGTTGGACTATGCGCTTTTGGGCTGGCAGTAAAGCTACTGTGGCGGTGTTCCACAGGTTGTTCTGTTCTGTCCTCTGACTGTGGTTTACCCTAAGAGGTGTTCCCCTGTTTTTCTTGGGGGCCTGATATACTCCAGGTGGGGTAACAGTATGCTTTTGTTTAGCTCCGCTCTGCGCCAGGAAGGCATGGAGGTCCCTTTGGGTTCGCTACGTCTACTGACGCCATTATCTCACAGTTGGATGATTTTCAGTGTTGTGCCTTCTGGTGCTGCCCCCAACATGCCATGGGTCTCGCCTTGCTTGAGCCTTAAGTGTGTGCCTCATTATCCTCTAGAGGTTTTTTCCTTGTACTAACTCTTTTCAGTGTATTTTGACACGCTTCAAAATGAGGTTGCCTCCCGCCACCGTGTGTGTGTGTGTGTGTATGCGTGTGGGTGTGTGTGTGTGTGTGTGTGTGTGTGTGTGTGTGTGTGTGTGTGTGTGTGTGTGTGTGTGTGTATTTTTTGACAGAAAAAAAACATAGGTTTCACATACGTAATAGTTAGGAATTAGCATTTAAAAAACCTTAGAAATTCACTGAAAAAACCATAGGTTTCACACGTTATAGTTTGCTGGACATTTCACTCATACAAAACCATTGAAATTCCCCCGTTATAGTTAGTTCAGCTAACTATAACTTGCGCGCCCGAAATGCACTGCTGATGACGTCACATATTACATCTCTCATGACATGGTCAGTGACATCACTCATGACATCACTGATGAAATCTCAAATGACATCACTCATGACATCATCCAGTGAATGTGTGTCTGTCTGAAAAATAAATATTTTTTATATAGGTATATGTAAAGTTCGATGGAAGAATAAATGGGTAAATAGGTGTCTAAATGGATTTTTGTTGTAAAAATGATTGCATAACTGACTTATTAAGTGTATCTTAGGGAATACATGTATTAGCGAGTAATGTTTAAATATGTAAATTTCAGTATCAGTGTCTCACTTTGTCTATAAGTGGCTGCATGGGTTGGTGAGTAGCTACATGACTGTCTATATTGGTTATAGTTGTTTTTTTGAGTATCAGTATGAGTGTCTGTATGGTTCGGGGGGATATTACATCATTCATGACATGGTCAGTGACATCTCAAATGACATCACTGATGACATCATCCAGTGAATGTGGTTTGGTTCAATATTTAAATAAGTATTATATATATATAACAATCTGCCTTGAAGACTGAGTGGATGTATAAGTGTCTGAATGGAGGATTTAGTAGCAATGTGATTGACTGTCTAAGTGACGAATTTAAAGTGTCTCAATAAATATATGGGATAGTGATTAAACTGTGGAATACCTGTATCACTCTATCTCTTGTTGTGTAAACTACTACATAAGTTGGTTACTAGCTATGTGAAAGTCTATATTAGTTATTAATTAGTTAAGTGAGTATTTGTATGGGATTTCTTAGCTATTGTACAACAAGCGTGGGGCTCCCATGAGTGAGGGAAGCCCAGCGCATGTGCCAGGTGATACGGCGGAGATACCAGGGGAGTCGTGACAAAAGAGCCAGGTGAGTGGGTGGGGGGGGGTAGCTGTGTGCGTGCGTGTGTGTGCGTGTGCGTGTGCGTGTGTGCAGTGTGTGTATGCAGTGTGTGTATGCAGTGTGGGTGTGTGTGTGTGTGTGTGTGTGTGTGTGTGTGTGTGTGGTTGTGTGGGTGTGTGTGTGTGTGTGTGTATTCACTGAAAAAACCATAGGTTTCACACCAGTTATAGTTAGGTGGAAATTTTACTTGCATAAAACCATTGAAACTCCCACGTTCTAGTTAGTTGGACTCACTTTAACTTGCGCGTGCAATGCACTGCTGATGACGTCACATATTACATCACTCATGACATGGTCAGTGACATCACTCATGACATCTCAAATGACATCACTCATGACAACATCCTTGTGACAAAGTGGCAGACCTCCTATCAGCATAAAATAACCTTTGACACACACATTCAAAAATAGAAACTAATAGTTTCTTAAAAAGGAGAAACCAATACCAATTACAACAACTTATTAGGTAATTCCAACATCTACATACACATCCACTCATTCACCAACAGTTCTATATAGTCACTCATGCATGTACTTACTCATCATATGTACTCATACACCTATACATCCTGTTACACACTAATACTCATCCATATAGTTACTCACACACAATTTCACACATGCAAAAAAACCATTTACTTGATTATACTGCTATATACACACCACTAGACAAACTGAAACATATTTACTCTATTAAACAATCAATTATAAAAACACATACTCACTAACCCACCCATACACACAATCATCCACCCATACAGTCTTGCACACATGCTGTCTTCAAAATACATACAAATAGTGAGTCACTCATTCATGCATCTGTGCTCTAAGTAATATCCCCATCGAACCATACAGACACTGATACTCAAAAAAACAACTAATAACCCATATACACACTCCTGTAGCTACTCACCAACCCATGCAGCCACTTATACACAAAGTGAGACACAGATACAGATATTTAAATATTTAAACATTACTCGCTAATATATGTATTCACTAAGATACATTTAATAAGTCAGTTAACCAATCAATTTTACACAAAAAAACATCCATTTAGACATTTATTTACCCATTTATTCTTCCATCAACCTTTAGATATACATATATAAAAAATATTTATTTTTCAGAAAGATACACATTCACTGGATGATGTCATCAGTGATGTCATTTGAGATGTCATCAGTGATGTCATGAGTGATGCCACTGACCATGTCATTAGTGATGTAATATGTGACGTCATCAGCAGTGCATTGCACGCGCAAGTTATAGTGAGTCCAACTAACTATAACGTGGGAATTTCAATGGTTTTATGCGAGTAAAATTCCCACCTAACTATAACTGGTGTGAAACCTATGGTTTTTTCAGTGAATTTAATAGGTTTTTTAAATGCTAATTCCCAACTATAACTGGTGGGAAAACTATGGTTTTTTCAGTGAATATATATATATATATATATATATATATATATATATATATATATATATATATATATATATATATATATATTATATAATATAGAATATATTCTTCCCAAATGTTCCCGTAGCAGAGGGAACTGCTTACGTTGGTGCCCGCGTGTAGAGACCGGGAGCGTGTCTCCAAGTAATTCGAAAACAAAGGCAAAAACGCGGCACTCTTCTTTTCACGGCAGATTTATTTTTCAGGTCTCATGCAAAAGCTCCTACGCGTTTTGAACAAACGTTCTTGGTCACGGCAGTGCTCTACACAAGTCCCTCTTCTCTTTCCACATTTTATACTTTCTCACAGGATTTTACAAAGTGAGGAATTATGGGCCTTGTAGTTTTTCACATTATGTGTATGTTTTTCATTTTATATAAACATTTTACATTATAGAAGGGTATGCGTGTGGGTAAACTTTCACAGGAATGAAAACTTATCATCAATTGTACTTCTTGAATGAAGCATGCATTCAAATACAAAATTAATGGTTGATATTCTATTAGTGCTTCAAGTTAGGCACTTTATCATAGACAGTTCAACATATCTGGTATTATGTTGTTTGTTTGTCGGGCCGAGTGCCCTATGTCCCACACTTTAACCCAATACTTTATCACATAGGCCATATTTACAATTACTCTTTCACACAGAGTTCATATCAAAGTTCGAAACGCGTAGGAGCTTTTTGCATGAGACCTGAAAAATAAATCTGCAGTGAAAAGAAGAGTGCCGCGTTTTTGCCTTTGTTTTCGAATATATATATATATATATATATATATATATATATATAACATTTCTATGGCAAAATGAAACCCCTCATTTTGTTCCTTTTCAAATTAAATGTAGTAAGTGTTACCACTTTATTCCAATCAAGATGACTGCAGGTGTGCCATACTTTTGTCATAAGTAAGACTGTTAGCGTTCTAGTTGTTCTTTAGAACACTCTGGGACATTCTGTCATTGGGCTATAGTTGGGCTACATCTGGCTGATATTTGGGCTACATTTGGGCTCTTTCGTCTCTGGTGGCCATCTTGGGAGACTGCATATCAGAATTTTTTTAATGAAATATAAGAGGATTTGAGAAGTCACTCAAAATGTCCCCTAATTTTTCTTTCTTCAGCACTAATCTTAATTTCTATGGCAAAATGAACCCCCTCATTTTGTTCCTTTGCAAATTAAATGTTTTAAGTGTTAACACTTTATTCCAATCAAGATGACTTCAGGTGTCATTGGGCTATAGTTGGGCTACATCTGGCTGATATTTGGGCTACATTTGGTTTTTTTTGTCTCTGTGCGCCATCTTTGGGCTACATTGGGCTACATTTGGGCTCTAACATATATATAGCCCAATGTAGCCCAATATATATTTTTTCAAAGTTATTTTTCGTAAAAACCACTGGAGCACATATCTTGAGACATAGCAAAGGCACATCGGGCTACCAGTCCCTACAATTTTGCCAAGTTTGGTGGAAATCCATTCAGCTGTTCAGGCTAAAAGTGAGGTCGACCGCCCTATGGAAATTAACATAGGGAAAACACGTTTTGGGACCCACTTTTATCTCGGCCCCCGCTTGACGAATCCCCCCGAAACTTTCAGGGAAGGACCAGAGCTCCGCGAGGCACATTTGAGGAAATTTTCAGGCCCATTCGTCAACCGGCGCCAAAGTTATTCACAATAGAATTTTGAGATTTTGCATTGAAAAAAATCCTAACTATAACTACCTACTGGCGACCGCCAGTAGGTAATCTATATATATATATATATATATCTATACTACTATTATAAAGGAAGAACTTAAAACCTTTGAGGCGGGTAAACTCGGGAACCACAGCGCCAATCCAAACACCTGATACATCGTTGTAATTGGCAGGGTCTGTAGATGGACATAGGCTATATAAAATAAAAAAATATATGTTGTTTAAAATATTTACCTAAAAATAAAAAGTAGTCCCTTGGAAGTAGCGCCGGCCGGCCGCGACGTGCGTGCTGACATCAGGAGCCAGGGAGGAGCGGCGGACATCAGCCCGGGGAGGAGCGGCAGACAGGCGGGGAGGAGCGGTGAGCGGCGGATTAGGTAGGTGAAATACAAAAGCTACAGGCGGGGAGGAGCGGTGAGCGTAGGTGAAATACAGGCGGGGAGGAGCGGTCAGCGTAGGTGAAATACAGACGTGGAGGAGCGGTGAGCGTAGGTGAAATACAGGCCGGGAGGAGCGGTGAGCGTAGGTGAAATACAGGTGGGGAGGAGTGGTCAGCGTAGGTGAAATACATGCGGGGAGGAGCGGTGAGCGTAGGTGAAATACAGGCGGGGAGGAGCGGTCAGCATTAAATGAAGCAAAAGAGGTAGCAAACAGTGCATTACAAATGTGAGAATCGTGAGCCAACAAAATACAAGAGCTAGCAAACGGTGCATTACATGAGGAAAAAGTGACACGTGCAGGTTACAAAAGCGTACTAAAGAAACATAGAGGTATAATACTGCAATATATGAAGGAAGGCTCCGGGGGACCCACGGACATTACAAAAGCGAGTGCATTAGAAAAGTGAGAATCTTACAAAAGTTAGAATCGTGAGCCAACAACATACAAGAGATAACAAACGGTGCATTACATGAGGAAAAATTGGCGGGGAGGAGCGGTGAGCGTAGGTGAAATACAGGCGGGGAGGAGCAGTGAGCATTAAATGAAGCAAAAGAGGTAGCAAACCGTGCATTACAAAAGTGAGTGCATTACAAAAGTGAGAATCGTGAGCCAACAAAATACAACAGCTAGCAAACGGTGCATTACATGAGCAAAATGTGACGTGTGCAGGTTACAAAAGCGTACAAAGGAAACATAGAGGTATAATACTGCAATATATGAAGGAAGGATCCGGGGGACCCACGGACAACGTCGGGGCGGGCGGGGGTCCTGAAGCATGATTGCTCCCGGACAAGG
Source organism: Lissotriton vulgaris (assembly GCF_964263255.1). NCBI lineage: Eukaryota > Metazoa > Chordata > Amphibia > Caudata > Salamandridae > Lissotriton > Lissotriton vulgaris. The sequence goes on along the minus strand of NC_141689.1, from coordinate 891,904,852 downwards.
TCAGGACGGGCTGCTAGTATGTATATACGTGTGTGTGTGTGTATATATATATATATATATATATATATATATATATATATATATATATATAATTTCAGCGATCTTTTCTTATATCAAAAGATACTCGGACACCTTCCTTCTGCAAAAAACGATTTATTGCGGCAATGCGGCAAACAAACAACGCGTTTCGGCGGTAAACCCTTGATCAAGGCTTTACCGCCGAAACGCGTTGTTTGTCGGCCGCAATAAATCGTTTTTTGCAGAAGGAAGGTGTCCGAGTATCTTTTGATATAAGAAAAGATCGCTGAAATAATTGTTTGGATTCTCGGTATCCAGGCTCGGACCGCCCAATGACAGCTTTTCAACCCGACCGGGGATCGTGGAAAGAAGATATATATATATATATATATATATATATATATATATATATATATATATATATATATATATATATATATCTATCTATCTATCTATCTATCTATCTATCTATCTATCTATCTATCTATCTATCTATCTATCTATCTATCTATCTATCTATCTATCTATCTATCTATCTATCTATCTATCTATCTATCTATCTATCTATCTATCTATCTATCTATCTATCTATCTATCTATCTATCTATCTATCTCTGGTCCTATAGACCCGATTTTCGTGGAGAAGTTGGGTGCCTTGTACTCAAGATTGCCATCGTTCTGCACTGCAGTGTATTTTCTTAGCATGTTTATAGTGCACTTTGGTGCCCTTTCCTGCATCTTCAGCAATGGGCGTTCCTAGGGTTCCACTTCCTGGGGTGGATCTTGGCTTCTGGATGCTCTTTTCTTGGGGGTCTTGTCTGTCTCGTTCATGTACTGCACAGTCCCTCTCTTCTGTAGGGGTGCATTTCCCCTCTGGGTCGGAGGTTGTGGTCTGGAGATCTTCTGTTGTTCTCAACAGCTATGCGTGTTCTTCACGGTTCCTATAGGCAGCTTCGGATGCCACACCCTTCGGATGTGTCTTTTTCCTTTGGGCGTCACCCTAATCTGTGTCTGGTGTGCCTGCGAAACAGCTCCTCTGATGAAGGTAGTCCCAGGTGTGGCGCCCTGCGTCTGTCTCACATGGGTGCATTCTTCCCTTGGCCTTCAAACTGCCTTGTTGGGCAGTCCCGTACTCATCTTCGCTAAGCCACCTTGTTGTCTCCGTAGCTGTCTGCTATGTGCATGTTTTCGTTGTGGTCCGCCTCGCCGCGCTTCAGCGTGTTGCTTTCCGCCCCTGTCGCCTTTGTGCGACTAAGTGTGCACTTGGTGTGTCTTATGTTCCCACCTGTACATCTGAGACGTTGCTCAGTTCCTGCCTCTTGCCTTTCGCTGCCTGGATGCTACCATGCTGCCTGTCCGGCCTCCCTTGAGTGGGCTCGCCTGGTAGGCTCTAGTTGCGTCCCTCCATGTTGTCCTAGCTTTTGTTGGTGTCAGTTTAGTGCACCATTGAGCTCTGGGAGTAGTTCTTTGTTATGAACTCTCTCCCCAGTCGGGCAGTCTTGTGATACCTTGCCTCCCATTGTCTTTTGCTCTCAGAGCTGCTTGGGTTGCTGACTGGCTGCACCGCCACAGCTTTCCCTATAGCCCGTCACTCTGTGGCCGGCTCAGTGCTATCTGGCACTTTCTAATTGTTCTGTCGCAGACCCACCCCCTCTTTGGGGTATGGCTTTGGTATCTATTCAAAGTTAAGGAATATGCGGCTAGATGTCTCTGTCAGATATACGAGTTACTTTCCTTCGTTAACGATGTATCTGTTAGAGACGTTGACTAGCTGCAGATTTCTTAACACCCACCCATCCTCCCCGTTCTGCGAGGACCTTGCCAGGTGGGCTTCTCCACTTTGCCTCCTTTCAGTTGGCACTGGTCTTCATCCAGGGTGCTCAAATTGGTGTGACCCTTTTAAGAATTGCCTTATGCAGCTGCCTCCCTCCAGGTGGCTTCTCTTCCTGTAGAGCGGTGCTTTTTGCTTTGTCTCATTGGTAGATTCTTCTTCCCTTTCTCTGCATTCTTCCACTCTGGTCTTTCCAGTGTGAGGTCTACTATTGTTTTTCCTCTCTCCCGCCTCCTCCATCGACTTAGAGCGATTGTCTCCGCTACAGTCCTCTTCTTTGGGATCTGCTGGGCTTTGCTTCGGCCTTCCATTACTATAGTTGAAGTGCTGTTCTTGTACAGCCTTCTCGCAGTAGATTGTTGTTCTTCCTGTGCTCCCCCATTTTGGCCGGCACAGTGCTTCGTTGTAATAGTCTGCCTTTTGTCTGTCGAGATATTCTTCCCTTGTTACTCAGTCCCTGGGGAGGGTCCAGGCTTCGCGGGGTTGTTTCTCAGAGCGATGCGCTGCCTTTACTTCTTGGTTTGTAAGTAGACAGTGTCTGATACTGTCCTTTATGATGGTGTTATGCACCATCCGATTTACGGATTTTTGTCCTCCTTCGCGCACTGTTCCCATACTTCAATAGTTTTGTTGGTGGCTCCGCGTTGATCCGCGGAAAAGTTTCTCAGAAGAAAATTGACGTCAGAGTGCCGGGGTCGTGTAGCGCCATCCCCTGGAACGCAGAGGTGCTGCTGCAAAAACTTTCCGGATCCAGTCTGATGCCTGGGGATAATTCTAAATTAAGGAATCTGCGGCTAGACAACGTCTCTACCAGATACATCGTTACCGAAGGAAAGTAACTCCTACATTTATTCATATCTTTTACTCAAGTCTATCTAAGGCCCAGTAGGATAACATGTGCAGTCTCTTCTATGTTGAAACCAATACCTGCTTAATCCTGAAAGGGGCCTCCTTCCAAAAATGCCTTAATTTGGTGTATTGCCAGGAGATATGAAGTGTGGCTCTGTTCAGTGTCCCACATCTCCAGCACCCCTGCACATGCTAGTTTCTGGCTATTTTTTCAGTCTTTGTTGATTTGTCGTAGAGTAGGATGCTAGCCACACATTAGCCTACAACTCTGCTTCGTGTTTGACTTTTTTTTGTAGCTGCTTACTATGTATCCCACTCTGTCCTTTCTTTCTCTCTTCAGTGGTGTTCCATGTGTTTGAAATGCCTATTTCTCTCTACTAGTCGCTCCTGCTATTACACATGGTTGTAAAGCCCAATGTCTTAATTTTGTGCATGTGAAACTGTTTCTTTCTGTTACCTTAAATTCTGACTTGTATTGGGAGAAGGGATTAATGTCACTCTTTGTGACCAGGTCATTCAATATCTGAGAGTTCCCCCATTATTCATATTCCGAAATGCTTATATGCATTTTTTGGTCTAAATTGTTTAGATAGATAAAGTACATCCCGGAGGGGGCTCCCCATAAGTGTCTCATCCATGAAAACCCATTTTGTATCAGTTTTCCATGCATTATCCATGTTTTATAACGCTGTAAGTATGCTTCCTGGTAAAATCTCAAGAGGTCTGGAAGTGCTAGCCTCCTTTGTCTTGGCGGGCCATTAAATTGTCCCTGGATACCCTAGCCAGGTGTCCGCAAGATTTGGAACAGGTAGAGGCGACGTGGCAGGGCATACATATATTAATTGTGAAAGTGGGTAGGACTGCACTGTTTGCATGCAACAGCGCCACTACTCCATAGCGGTAGTTGTAGTTCAGGTTTTCAGACAAAGTTCTTAGTATTTTTCAGCTAATGTCGAGTTTCAAAATTGTATTTCTAGATGCCCGTGTTTCGAGATTCCTCCCTCATCAGTAGAGAATATTTACGGGTTGCTGGACACGCTGCCAGTTTTCTCGGGCATAATCCCACTCATAGCGTGCAGGCGTTCCAAAGCTCGTCAGCATGGGGGGTTGCTCATGAGAGCCTTATATCAGTGAAAGTGGTTAGGAATGCACTGCTTGCATACAACAGCGCCACTACCCCATAGCGTCTTGGTAGTTGTAGTGCAGTTTTTCACACAATTTTAACTGTGGCTATCTTGCCCAGCCTCAATAGGTGAAGGGAACTCCAGCTAGACATGTAAAGCAATAGCTGACTTTTTAGTTTAGACAAATTAACATGTACCATCTTCAACAATGAGGGAGTACTCTATATCCCTTGATAGTTTGATGCGACTGGCCCACCTAAAGGGGAAATCAGTTTGTAGTTTGAGTTCTGCGTTCGTTAGGGACAAAGTTAGTATTTCAGATTTGTCTTCATTAATTTTGAATCCCACTAACTCTTCCAAGTGCCCTAACTAGAAGTGCATCGCTATTGGGTATTTGTCCGGCTCAGAGTCAATAGGACACAATCGTTAGGGGCAGAGCTTGTGAGACTCTCCTCCAAAGGTCATTCCACAGACCTTCGAATTATTCCACATAGTGGTAGCTAATGGTTATATAGCTCAGGCAAACAAAGGAGGCGAGATGTGACACCCCCATCTGGCTCCTGTTCACATGTTAAGCCTGTACCACCCCCCAGATCCCCACATGGCTTGTTGCCATTGATGATGATTCTTGCTAGCTAACTGGGTCAAATGCCTTTTTGCCATCTAGTGTGACCAAAATCGCTAGGATCTTTTTCCTGTTTACTTTTTCTACCAGATAAGCCACCCTTCTAATGTTGTTGTATGTATGCCTACATCTGATGAACTCACTGATCTGCATCAAGAAAACCTGGGAGATATTTGTCCAGCTTGTTCACAAGCACTTTAGTAAAAAAATGTTATGTCCAGATTTAAAAGCACTAGGGGGTATATACAGTTTGCAATCCCAGGAGTCCTCCTCTGGTTTTGGAATTAGAATAATATATGTTTCCCTTATGAAGGGGGTGATTCCATGGTCACTTCAAAATCAATAAAAGAGCAGTATCAAGGGTGGAGCCAGTGTTCCTCCCAGTGCACTGTAGAATGCAGCCATGAACCCCTCAGGTTCTGGTGCCTTGCACCCTTTCAATGAGTTTGTAGATGCACCGATTTTCTGAAATAATTTTGGGCCTATCCAGGTATTTACATTTTTTCAGGCACCTGTCAGGGAAGCTTGCAGTTCTGTAAATGTACACTGCCTGCTCTCTCATCTCCCCTCATACATATTCAGTTGCTTATAGAATTGCTTGAAGGCTCCTGTCTTTTCTACTTTATCCTTTATTGGCACACCCTAGAATCCTAGTATTTCCTCATTATATGCTTTATTAGTCTTAGGTTTCATTTGTAAGGCCAAGAGCTTATCTGTTTTTGTAGGTAGATCATTTATACGTTATTTCGGCTTAGAAGCCTTAAAACCAATAAATCCTTCACATAAATACATCAACCATTCAAACCAACCATGCACAGCTGTACATAGATGAGCTAAAACTTATAACATACTCCGCTATTAAACATGAGCAATATAATAATTTCAGATAAAATCACAGTTAAGATATAAAGATCCATAATATCAAAGTTTAAAAAAATTACAGTGTGGTATGCCTAATAGCGTTTTCATCCTAATAACAGTTATTCAATACTTTAAAATTATAGCAGTTATATCTCCACATAATATATGGAATTTGAGGTTACCAACAAGAAACCCTTTTGATCTAATTTACGATGCGCACTGTAAGAATCCGGCTACCACAAAGACTATTGTTTTCCTTGCATCACTTTTCATGAGTCTCAAAGCCTTCCAATAGTGCGGTCCGCCCAGTCTTTGCACACTGTCATCCATACCCCACCTTTCTCATCCAAACCCTACTTCAGGAAAGCAGAGGTACCTCAAGGCTCTATTATCTCGCCCATGCTTTTCAACATCTACATTAAGTCATTACTGGCACTGGTCAATCAATTTCACCTCATGTACTATAACTATGCAGATGACACACAAATACTCCTTCAACTGCAATGTCCCAAAGACATTGGAAACTCACCAATTTTCAGTTGTCTCTGAGCCATGGATCAATGGATGATATGGAGCCATCTCAAATTGAATGCTTCCAAAACGGAAATACTCACGTGTGGCGGTTGGAAACATTGACCCACTCGCCGCATGGCCTGATGATCTGGGAATACCGGCTAAAATATTGAAGGCAGTAAGAAACCTCGGAATGACCATAGACTCCAAGCTATCGATGAATGCCCAAGTGGACAAACTAGAATTCAAGCTTTGTTACAATAAAAACTCTGCAATTAATCTTCCCCCGTTTGGGATTTCCACACAAAGTCCAAGCCACCATCTCCCTTGTTTTGCCCAAACTCAATTACGCCAATAGCCTCTACAAACGGATCACACTTTAACAACCAGGAAAAGACTACAACGGATTCAGAACTCTGCTGCCAGTCTACTCTCACATATAAAACTGCAAAACTATCTCCCCTGTCTTGAAAGCCCTGCATTGGTTACCGGTTGCCAGAAGATCCACGTTCAAGCAGCTTTGTATCATACACAACATGGATCTGAAAGAGACAGTTAGTTATAGATTCCTTACCTAATAATTACCCCCAGGATCCGGAGAATTTTTTCTCTTAGCAGTACCCCTGCGCGTCGGTAAGTGGCCTCGTCTAACTCCGCATCAGGCATCGTGGTCGCCGGGATGATGTTGTGGTGTCTACTTAGCCGCCGTCCCTGCTTGCTGACGTCAGTTCTTTCTTTTTCCCCGCAGCCTAGCGCAGATCCGGAGAGAGCTTACCCCTTTAATCACTTTTTGACTAAGCTTCTTCCGTCTTTTGTCGACTATCTTTTTCGAGACATCGACTCCTGGTGTGCAAGGGATATCCCATCATCAGACTAGCTTCAAGCCCTGCAAGGTCTGTCACAAACTGATGTCTGTGACGGACCCGCACCTCGTATGCCTTTGGTGTCTGGAGCACGACCACAACCCGAAATCGTGCTCCAACAGCCAGTTCATGAATCTGAAGTCTTTGTGGGAGCAGTCCCTAAAGCTCTTGGAGGCCTGGCAGTCTGCTCCGCGTCGTTCCTGATCTCGCTCGAGGGAAGGTCTTGAGATCAGTTGCAGAGCTACCACGCCTCGTCCAAGTCTTCGCACTCCTCTGGTAAGTCGAGGCACAAGAAGAAAGAGAAGAAGCACCGTCACTCTTCGCCTTCTCCTTGTCGGTCGGCTGACAAGCCGCGGGATCTGGAGCGTCATCGCTCTAAGGCTCCGCCTCCGGCACCTGATTCAGGGAAGACTTAGCGCCTCCCCAGTTTCTATAGTCTGGGGTGTCCCCAACGCATCTTCATATGTTCTACGAAGCCCTCCACCATGTCTTTGGGCAGCCCAACTCCACTGGTGTGCCTTCAGGCCCTGTGGAGCCGGTTGGAGGCCCTGGGCCTTCGATGCCGACGGCTCTGGCCCCCGTGGAACCAGGCCTGGATCCGGATCGACGCTGGTCGACCTTAATCGACCTTCCTCTCCGACGGCGCCCCCATCGAGGCCCATGACCCCGGCCGGCGCTGCCCCCATCCCCGAGATGGACCCAGACCTGGACTGGTGTCGGATCCGATGCCGGAGGGTACTTTTGTTGCCTTGTTCATCCCAGGTGTTCCCCATCTCCCTGAAGTTGGTGATGAGGAATGGGCGGGATTGCTGGACCCTTTGACAGACCAGCTGGAAGAACTGGGCTGGAGAGAGAAATTGGGTGATGCCAGCGGTGTGGACACTTTCCCAGTCCTTTGCATGCTTTCTCCCCCTACCATGGCTACGGAGGAGGGAGCGTCCTATGCTGTGGTGGTCATTAGGGCAGCTGAGGCCTTGGGCCTGGAGCTCCCTACACTGGTAGTCAGGACTAACCTCCTGACAGAGGTGCTTCAATTTGCTGCAACTTCCTCAGAACCTCTCTTGCCCCTCAATGAAGCCCTCACAGACGTCCTTCTGGGCACTTGGTTCTTTATCTCCAGCTTGACACTGCGGTCCGTGAATACAGCGTACCTCTGGGGCCGATACTCCAATACAATCTGGGATACGGTTGCTCAAGTGCAGCTTCGGTTTCCAAAGGCAGCCCGGGCCGTTCTCTCCCAAGCCATAGCAGATGGGAGAGGCTCAGCAAAATTCACTGTGAACTGGATTCCATCGACTCACTGGGCAGAACGATTGCAACGTCGGTAGCCCTTCGGCGCTACGTCTGGTTGAGGATGTCTGGTTTTTCGGGGGATGTTCAGTTCACTCTGCTGGACATGCCTTTCGATGGCCGTCGCCTTTTTGGTGACGAGGGAGACTCTGTGCTGGTGCTGTAAGGATTCTCGATCTACAGTCAGATCCTTAGGCTTTGCTGCGTCCTCCCATCCATCACAGACTGCCTTTCGCCCCTTTCATGGCTAAGGAAGGGGCACCCGACCACGTCCGACCCAGACCAGCCACCGGTCCACGCAAGCTGCTCAGCCTCTGCATGGCTGTGGACGTGGGACCCAGCGATGTGGGTCTGGGCACCAGCGGGAGGGCCAATCTACCCTTTCCCCCCCTGAAGCACCCTCCAAACCCTCCTAGTCTGACCTTTCAGACCCATCAGCGGCCAGTGGTTGGAAGGATTTGCCATCACCTCCCCCACTGCCAAACCATCACTTCGGACAGGTGGGTTTTGCACATAGTACGAAGGGGCTACTCCCTCCCCTTCGATACTAGCCCACCCTCCATGCCACCGTCTTTCGATTGCATGTTGGAGGATCATTTGGTGCTTCTCCGCCAGGAACTTTCAGCTCTCTTGTCCAAGGGAGCTATTGAAAGGATCCTTGCGCCAGAAGTAGATTGTGGTTGCTGTTCCCACTACTTTCTGGTGCCCAAGAAAGACAAGGACATGCGTCCTATCCTAGACCTCTGGGCCCTCAACCGCTTCCTCGGGAAGAAGTTCAAGATGCTAACCTTGGCTCAGGTCCTGTCTGCCCTCGACCCTGGAGAATCGATGGAGGTGCTGGACTTGCAGGACGCCTATTTTAACATCCACGTTCTACCAGCTCACAGATGCCACCTAGGGTTCACCGTAGGCCACAAGCATTTTCAGTTCACCGTGCTCCCCTTCGGCCTTACCAGTGCCCCTCGGGTGTTCACAGATCAGGTGGTTCCAGTCTTCCCCTACCTTGACGACTGGTGTTTGAAGGCAGGCTCGTCCGAGGCAGTTGTCTCCCACCTCCAGACTACGGCAGACCTCCTACACTATCTACTCCCCCTCAGTCGCTCCTTTTCATCAGAGCTGTTCTGGACACAGTGCAGTTTCGGCCTATCCTCCCGAGCAGCAAGTCCGAGATATTCGGGCTTTAATAACGGTGATCTGGATCATGCCAGATGGCATATGCAGGCTCTGCAGTGGGACCTGAAGTTCCAGTGGGAACAGCATCCGGGCAATCTCTCCAACTACGTCCGGAAATGCGCAACAACTGCAGTGGTGGTTAACAAACCAGGATTGGATCAGAGGCAGATCCCTCTCCCTTCACCAAGACCTCATGGTGGTGACCGATGCATCACTCCTGGTATGGGGCGGCCACCTGGGAGAGGCGGAGATCAAAGGAGTCTGGTCTCAGGTGGCGTCCGGGCTCCATATCAACCTGGTGGAGCTCCGGGCGATACGCTTGGCACTGAAGGCATTTCTTACTGAAGGCAGTGCAGTTGTTCACAGACAATACCACCACTATGTTGTATTTCAACAAACTGGGCAGGGTGGAGTAGTGGACCCTTTGTCAAGAGGCTCTTTGCCTTAGGACATGGTTGGAACATCAGGGCATGACCCTGGTGGTTCAACACCTGGCAGGTTCTCTGAACGCCAGAGCCGATAAACTCAACCGTCAGTGCCTGGTGGAAAGTCGGGTCAGAACTGACATCCACACACAGGGGCGGCATCTAAGGAGACACTGCAATGTCATCCTGGCGACCACAACGACGGATGCAGAGTCGACTGACGCCACCTACCGATGTGCAGGGGTACTGCTAAGGGAAATAACTTATGTCTCTTATAGATACATCGTTACCGAAGGTAAGTAACTTGTTCCAAGTGACCGCTCTTCATCAGGAATAAAATCACCAAACACATTCAACAAAGGAACTTCCGCTCTAGAGTGGCACCTTGCCTCAAAATACCAAGATACAAGAAAAAACAATGGGTGGCACTTCATTCTCTTTACAAGCAGCCAAACTATGGAACTCTTTACCCCTAACATAAGGTCCACGGATAACCACCTTATCTCCAGAAAACTACTCAAGAATTGGCTCTTGCCCACATAACCACCATACGAAAACAGGTAGAAATATACAGCACATTTTTCTGTATATATGTACCTATATATGTGTATAAAAAATGATTGTATATAGATATACATTAGTTCTGCTTAACAAATGTACATATTACTGGTAGTTACATTTTTCTTTTTTATTATGTATATAAGTGACTGCATAAATTAGTTAATCTTTTTATCATAGCTATTTATCTACAATTACTTCACTATTGCTTTACAAATATATACATATAAAACTAATTTACAGTGCAATACTTGAAAGCCAGAGTTTGAGTTTATTTAATGCATCTTTAAACTACATATACTACCTTCCTTTATGCATCTATATACCATCCATGTACTTATGGATCTATATCTATTACTTTTGGATCTATACATTTATTACTTTTACTTATTTATTAATTTTCTTCTAATTCAGCACATCCAATGCACTACCCGTTTTTTCAACCGATACCACGCTAAATATATACTCTTGCTCAACTCTGACTCATCTCAAAACTTTCTACTACTCTTTACCATGCACTACCCTATTTCTCACCCTATACCTCTCTCAATATATGCATTACATCCACTCTATGAACTCCATGTACCACTACTATGCTCCCTAATCCACCCCTTTCCTCTTTTGACTATTCTGATCCCCAAAACAAGCCTTTCTAAACATCCCTCTGACTCTTCCCCCTCCACCTCCCTATTACTGATACCCATCCACCTCCCTTTTACTGATCCCAAGTCTCCTCCTACTGCAATGAGCCCCAAAAATAAATAAATAAATAAAATAAACTCTAAATCCTCCCTTTCTATCCCTCCACTATCCTTTTCAATCCAAATAACGCACTAACCTCTCCACCACTCAATTAATTTCATATTTCACTATACTAATTCACCACGAACACTGTATGGGTAGTAGAATAGCGTGCCACTCAACAAAAAAGTACTTCAACACCTCATCAGGGGTAGCAAGCGCTATATAAATGCAAACCTTTTTCCTTTCTTTCTATCCCTCCACTATCCTACTCAATCCAAATAACTGACTAACGTATCCACCACTCAAATTACTTTCATATTTTTACTATACCAATTCACCACTAATCCTTTAAGGGTTCCGATGTAGCGTGCTACTCACTGAAAACGCGCTTCAATACCCCATCAAGGGAAGTAAGCGCTATATAAATGCAAACCGGTTTCCCTCTTCTGTCCCGCCACTATCCTTCTCAATCCAAACAACTGTCTAACATATCCACCGCTCAAATTACTTTCAATTTTCACTATACTAATTCACCAGTAATCCTTTATGGGTTCCAGGGTAACATGCTACTCACCGAAAAAGCGATTCAACGCCTCTTCAGGGGTAGTAAGCGCTAAGTAAATGCAATTACAATACAATACAATTTGTACTTAATTTTATTCACCTGTAGGGTACCAAGCCTAAATTCAGGTAACAGGGTGCAAGCTAGCGGTGGAACAAAAGCAGCCATATTTTGCTCCAATAGGGGGCAATTTTAAAGTCCAGAAATCCTTCTGGCAATCCACATGACTTCACGTTTCAGTGGTACGGTTCGATCACTTGGGCCCAGTATTTCTGGTTATTTAGGTTTGATTAGAGTACGCTCTGACCAGAACATGCCCAATCCCAAATTGTTCAACTGCACCTTGTATAGCTGATCCAGGGGATATTATTGGAGTTCCTCATGTTGACTATCTCCTCGAGTGCAACCCTATAGATAACCAGTTCAGGAGTGGACCATAAACGCACCCAAAAGAGTAATGGTCTTAATTTAGCTATGCCCCCAATCCGTTTGAGTCAAATATCAAAACATAGGGGGAGCGTGGGTATGCTACTGGGTAGTCTGAATAAGGGTTTTAAAAAGCGGTTTTCTTTGGTGTGGAGCCCCTTGTTCTCCATCCCCCACAATTCAGCCCCATATATGACCACTGACTGAAACTTGCCCTATAAATTCCTACAACTGGTGTCGGTGTAGTAGCTTTATAGCGTTTAGAAACTGAAGTTGACCCATGCATCACTGAGAGCTCAAATGTCATTCATTGGGCTTTCCAATTGCTAGATTTGTCAAACATGTGTTCTTTTTTGTGGGTGCGGTTAGGGGGTTTTGCGGTGCGACGGCAGGAGGTGTGAGGCAAATAGGAGGAGCTCAGGGGTTGACAGGGTCATTGAGGTGTGAGGCAGATGGGAGGAGGTGGCACGTGATACCACAGAGCATGCCGCCAATTAAGTTATCTAATTTCACAGTTAACAGAGATTAGCTGACATAAAGGTAACTCAGTATTTGGGGTTTACACAAGATATCCACTCATGTAAAAAGAATGTTGCACACGCCTGATTTTTTGCGGAGAGATGTTAGAATTCTTTGTTTTGAAACTTACAAACGTTATCAAGATTTTAGTGTGTGTAACTCTTTGTGTTTAGAATGTATACTCTGTTGTTCCTCTCAGGACTGTTACAGGCTCATTTCTATACTGTCCCGTGTGAGCGTGGCTTGAAAATGCACATAAAGTGCCTCCAAGATCGGAGTGGCTGGGGCGGGTGCACGTTCCGGAGTTCGAGACGGGGACTGTTCTTGGAAGGGGTCACTGTAAATGTGTGGAGGGCCTTTGACAGTCACTGTCTTGGGGCCACATGCATTGCACACGCTGCCCTAGCAGTCCACCCACTCAAGCTTTCTTCCAAACTCTACTTGTGCAGCTGGGGAGGGGTTCCGTTGCTGTTGTTCACGCACATTCCCTCAGGCTTCTTAAGACTGCATGTAAACGGGCTGAAAGAGCCTGACGCAAGGCATACGATCCTGACCTCAAGCAGATCTATCTGGCTAGCATTAAGTTATACCATCGAGCCATTTGCAAAGCCCGAGCCACATATTACTCCTTGGAGTTTAAGAACAGCCCTAACCCCATAAAACTCATCTTTAAGGTTTGTAAAGATCTTACTAGTAAGAAAACCGCGGCAATGGAAATATGCTCCCTGACCCATTGTGAAGAGCTAGCGGCTTTCTTTGTGGAGAAAGTCGAGGCGATCTACCAAACATTCCCCCCTCAAACTATGCCTGCTAATAACCTAGGATGCACTCTTGTGACCTCTAGGTCTCTTTTGTCACTACCTAAACCTTCTCAGGAAGAATTTAAATCTCTTGCTACGAAAGTCAAATCGGGCTCGCCGGCGGATCCACTAAGACCTATACAATTTAAAGAATCCGCTGAGATTTGCTTTCCCCTTGTGTACGATCTTATCGGGTTATCCTTTGAATCCGGGACTGTTCCCAGTAAATGGAAGCAGGCTACGGTCATTCCAATTCTAAAGAAGCCCACCCTGGACCCATCAAAACCTGAACACTACCGTCCCATCTCTCTCCTCTCATGGGTATCCAAACTTGAGGAGGCACACGTCAACAAAATCCTGTCTTCCCATCTTCAAAACTCAGGCATCCTTGATCCATCTCAGAATGGTTTCCGTGCAGGCCATAGCACGGAGACTGCCCTGCTGGCGATGGTGGAGCACTTGCGGAGGATGTTGGACTCAGGACAGACGGCGGCACTGATCCTTCTGGATCTCAGTGCCGCTTTCGACACTGTCTCCCACTCCATCCTTCTTCAACGCCTGAGAGAGGCCGGTGTGGAGAATACAGCATTGGAATGGTTTCGCTCCTTTCTATCAGGGCGTACCTTCAAAGTATCCACCCCTCCATTTGAATCCGCCCACCGCAACATCTCCCAAGGGGTCCCGCAAGGTTTGGCACTCAGCCCGACCCTTTTTAACCTTTATGTACAACCGCTAGCTACTGTCGCTAAGAGATGGGGTCTAACTATGGTGGCGTACGCTGACGACACCCAGCTAGCGGTTGCGCTAAATGGGGACTCTGCGGTCGATGCCCCTAAATTCCAGACTGCCCTAAAGGAGGTGGCAAGTTGGATGACGGACAACTGTCTCCAACTTAATGCAACGAAGACAGAGGTCTTAATTCTGGGCAAACAGGTTCATCTCTGGGGAGACCGTTGGTGGCCACCAGAGCTAGGCCAAGCCCCCATTCCTGTGACGGAGGAAAAGAACCTTGGGGTCTGGCTGGATTCCAACTTGTCTTTTATCCCTCATACTAAAAGAGTTGCCGGAACCTGCTTTGGTGTTCTTCAGAGCCTTAGCCCCATTTTTAAATCTTTTGATGCCCCCACCAGGCAACTCATCGTCCAAGCTACGGTGCTCTCTAGATTGGATTACGCCAGCTCGCTTCTTTTGGGTGTTAATCAAGCCGAATTTACACGCCTCCAGTGTGTGCAAAAGGCGGCTGCCAGAATGCTGGTAGGCCTGCCCAAATTCTGTTCCGCCAGCCGTACCATCTATGACCTACATTGGCTGCCCGTTGGGCAGAGGATCAAGTTCAAAGCCTTGTGCCTGGTTTTTAAGATCTTAAAGGCTTCATCTCCCCCCATTCTTGCACAGGCGATTTCCTACTACATTCCTTCTAGAGTTTTACGTTCGACGGGTCAATTTCTGGCCTGTGTTCCTCGCTTCAGGAAGGCCAGAGCTGGTGGCCGCTCCTTTGGTGTCCTGGCAGCGAGGCTTTGGAACACTCTACCCGTAGACATCTGTGCCATACCGGATTTACTGCCTTTCAGAAGAGCTATTAAAACGTTTTTGTTTCCACTAGTTTAATCTGTTCCTTTAGCTTTATCTGGTATTTCCATCTGGTTGTGTTATTTTGTCCAATAGCGCCGGGACGCCACTTTGCTGTGGCAGCTGAGCGCTCTACAAATTATATAACATAACATAACAACATAACATAACTTTTAACTGGGGAATCTTCAGGCGCCCCGACGTGTTGCCTGGCCAGCAAAGGCGCCTCCGCACATCGCTGTGGCTATGAAGCGCTACAGAAATATTGCTTAAAAGCAATAACATACGGCATACTTCTGAAATATGTATGTGGATACTGAGAGATGAGTTCATTTATCTAAAAATGCCAATTCGGAGATCTGCCAGGCTCAGAAAACAACACAAAAACATGCAACAAACAGAGGACGAACAGATTTGCACAAACGTTTTTATTTTTCCTGCTGCCCTGTTGGCACGTTCAGCTCACGCGCTGTACACCTGCACTTCCAATTGCCTGTAACAAAATTGGTTTGTTTTAGCAGTTAAAGACACTTACACAGTGTCCAGCCTCTCAGAACTTTATCGCTGCCCATAAATCCTGACAGGATTTTTCAAAATGTCTCCTCACGCAGCAATGCCTTGCATCATAGCAAGGGAGAGCCAAGGCCGATATTGCCAGCACAATCCCCTGGGACTTAATTTTGAAGGATAGGATCTCAATAGAGAGAGAGGGCTTTAAATTGGCACTTCTCCCCTGGCAGCCCCCACCACTTTCCAAGCTCACCCTCTGTTGACCCCATCTGCTGTGACAGATGTGAGGATGTGGAGGGGCTGAAAGAAGACTTCCCAATCAATAACGTGGACCGACAGAGGCATCGCTGCACTTGGTCCACTCCCAGAAAAGCTAAATCTGCTATAAACTCGTGTAACCAGGGACAGATCAGAAATGTCAACGTAGTAAGTAACAAGACCCACCAAGCAGCAGCCAGAAATGCATCACAGCAGCAGGAATGCATAATATGGGTGGAACTATGCTGCATTTGTGTTATTAATAATGCATGTTACACAATTCAATCTAGATTATAAATACAATTTGATGCCAATTATTAATTCATAATCACTCAGCACCCTATTCATTATTTTCTATGTGCTCCTTTGCTGTACATGACTTTTCATTCCTCTGCATTTGTCAATGTGAATTATTACTGTAATTTTCAAAATTCGAGGGTTTCTGACGTTTCTTCCTGAAACATTGCATAATATTCATGAGTGTGTGAATGTAGCTGTTGCGCATTTGGAAACAGTGATTGGACTGTCCCGCCTGTCAATGCAGAGCCTATGAACAGCAGCTTTAAAAAATAAAGGTGGGCAGATGGGCAAATTCATAGAGAACCAAGCCAGGAGGAAGCCAGAGCTCTGGCTAGTTATTAACTTCCAAAAAACAATTGAGGAAGTGTAGAGGTAGTGGTGATAGAATCACCCTCCAAAAGATATGAAGAAACAATGGGATTCTCTCAATGTGAAGTGAACAAATAATTTTTATGTGTATTTTCAACTTTGCAGTGAAGGGAAGTGGGACCGGCTCTCTTCGCGAGTGGCAGAATGAGAGCACTATGTGCTTTTAAAATACCCATCACACACTAAGAATTCCTTAGTGTCATGCTTCATCATAGGGGTCTTCCCGTCCCTCTGCGGGGCGTGCTGCGACCTACGCGGGAGCACTGATATTAATGACGATAGGCTATGTGGATAGTGGAAAAAATTGATTTAATTGCTTCCCTAGCTGGGAATAGTAAAAAGGGGGTTAGAGAGGTAGAACAGAATACGTTAACTACCTAGTCGACATGACATGTTTCTTAAGCTGTCCCCTACTGCTTACTCATCAGGGCCTCTGATGGTCCCTACTAGTAATACTCAATTTCTAAATGCTGTATGCCTAAAGTCCTAAAACCCAGTAGCAAAAATCGGCTACTTGGTTAGGCTTCTGGGCTTGAGTGGGCCCTCAGTGAAGCGAAAACATTTATTGACCTGTTGTGGTCCCTGTAAAGGAAAAGGAAAAAGAAAATACAGTCTTGTAAATGCACAAAAAAGATCAGCACATATTCCTTAAAGTCCGCAATTTGCGTGAGTCACATTGTGGCACAGTATCCATGTCTTGGTTAAAGGCTGATGCCTCATGGGTCAACTAAACATGTAGACAGACAGTGATATATTTTTCTGCCCCTGGGGTTGTGGGTATAATAACCCTCCAAAGTATCACACACACGAATGCGGCAGAACCCACAACATCACACGCACACATTCATCAGCGTTCCCATAAAAAGTGAATTGATAAAAATGGGGTAGCTGCTTAGAAAAGTTCCATGGTGAAAACAGGGAGACTCAAATGAGAAAAGACAATCCGTTATCTGAGAAGGCGTAAAATACACCTTGTCGTAAAATGCATGCACATGACATACAGTGTATACATACAGTTCTTTTATATGCTGTGTGCCCCTTGAGACTGCATCCTGGGGATCGCTATTTTGCGGTCTACTGTAAAAATACAAAACAAGGTCGGGTCTCGCGAGGTGATCACTGAGAAGCGTGGCCCATTAATTTTGCGACTGACCAGGTTTTTAGTGACCCATGGACAGGGTCTTACTTACGTAACCGCTACAGATATGCTTGCATTAATCCTACCCCTCGGCAGCTCCGTGGCTTCAAAGGATGGCCGCGCGGGCTCGATATTTATGCCGGAAATGCTCCCCTCGGCAGATGCTGTGTCATCCCAGGAGGAGCCGAGTAGTTAGAATGCTAACAAAAAATGGCCGTTCGTCGTGGCAAGGTCGGGGCGGGTCACCCGGCTGCGTAGTCTTTCTCCTCTTTATGCTTTAATTTCTTGTGGGAGATGTGTATACCATATTTCACTCAAAAAAGGAATTGGATTAGCCATAACAGTGTTGTGCTCCTATAGGTAAACAGTGCGTGATCTAGCAGGCAAACTTCGTCTATCCCTCAACGTGTGTGATGGATGTTGTATGGTGTTCCAGTGGGTTGGCATTAAAGACTAGTGATTGCAGTAGGATGTTGACAATTACAGACACAGAGTCCTATATACCCATCCACATTGCAGCAAGTAAGTTCTGCGTCTACCAGCAGATGCACTGTTATTAACTTCTACCATGGGAGCGCAGTAGCTGTGTGTGTGTGTGTGTGTGTGTGTGTGGGAGGGGGGGGGGGCTCTGTGTGTGTGTTTGTGGCTCTGTGTGTGTGTGTGTGTGTTCTGTGTGTGGGGGGGCTCTGTGTGTGTGGGGGGAGCTCTGTGTGTGTGTGTGGGGGCTCTGTGTGTGTGAGGGTTCTGTGTGGGGGGGCTCTGTGTGTGGGGGGCTCTGTGTGTGGGGGGGGCTCTGTGTGTGTGGGCGGCTCTGTGTGTGGGGGGGCTCTGTGTGTGTGGGGGGCTCTGGGTGTGTGGGGGACTCTGTGTGTGGGGGGGCTCTGTGTGGGGGGCTCTGTGTGTGTGTGCGTGTGGGGCTCTGTGTGTGGGGGGCTCTGTGTGTGTGGGGGGCTCTGTGTGTGTGTGGGGCTCTGTGTCTGGGGGGGCTCTGTGTGTGTGGGGGGGGCTCTGTGTGTGTGGGGGGGCTTTGTGTGTGTGTGTGGGGGGGGGCTCTGTGTGTGTGGGGGGGCTCTGTGTGTGTGTGGGGGCTCTGTGTGTGTGTGTGGGGGCTCTGTGTGTGTGTGTGGGGGCTCTGTGTGTGTGTGTGGGGCTCTGTGTGAGTGTAGGGGGCTCTGTGTGTGTGGGGCTCTAGGTGTGTGTGTGGGGGGCTCTGTGTGTGTGGAGACACCACAATAATTATTTGGGTGGATTCATCTTAATATTTTAATGACATTTTAAGAGTAAAAATTCACTTTACTTTAACCATATGCAACTATGAAAACAATTATTAGATTAGCACCGGAAATTTATAACAGTGACAGTACCATGCAAACACTCAGTAAATTCACTTTGAATTGAATGAGGGAAAGGAAATATGCAAGGTTTTACTAAACAGAGAAATAACATTTCCTTAAAGAGAATAGAGAATTCCTAAAGTAGAGTTGGAAAGATGTAGCAGTATTTAAATTAACTTGACTGCAAGCTGTGAGTATCAGTGTAGAAGAATGGAGAGAAATGAAATCGAAATGGAAAATTTCTTGGATTTACGCTGTATGGATCAAAGCAAACACAAGGAGATGATGATGGATTATTACCCCGAAATCGGTCTCAGGATGCTTGTTTCCGGGCCAGGGAAGATCTGGCTTGGCAATTTGGGCTGGACTGTTCCCATGAGGAACAGGGTCAAGACTGATTTACATATGGCTGGGTCTGAATTGGGGTGGCGAAGTGGGCTAAAGAATGATGATGGATTCAACCCAGATCTGTGACAGGGGTAAGGTCTGAAAAGTTTCAGCCCTCCGACCATCATCTCCTTGTGTTTGCTTTCTTTACCCTAAGTTGGCAGGGTATGCCCATACGTGAGTCCCCTGCTCACTTTGCCTCTGGATTCAAGCTAGCCTGTCTAATGAGGGGTGTTACCCCGAAACCGGTCCCAGGATGCTTGTTTCGAGACCAGGGAAGACATGGCTTGGCGGTTTGGCCTGATTGTTCTCATGAGGAACAGGGTCAAGACTGGTTTGCATATGGCTGGGTCTGGCCTGGCTTGATGAAGTGAGCTAAAGAACGATTATGGGTTCAACCCAGATCTGTGACGTGGGGTGAGTGTCTTAAACGTTTCTGTGCTCCGTCCATCATCTCCTTGTGTCTGCTTTGCTGTGCGGATCAGCGTAATAATACAGCTGAGCTGTATCTATATGAATCTGCTGAAATATGCTGTGCGGATCCCCAAACCGCATCTTTATGAAACTGCTGAAATATTTTGTGCAGATCAGCGTAATGTTCTGAAACCACACAGCAGCGCAAGAGTGCGCATGCGGAGAAGCACCCAAGCAAAAACTCTGTTGTGCCACAGCCACTCCTGTAACGTGAGTAGTTGCCGGCAGCACACAGTTGACGAATGCTAACATCAGAAGATCAGCTGGTGATAGCCGCTCTAGTAAAGCTTAAGTGATAGGTTGCCAGGCAACACACGCTTGCATGAAGGCACATCAAATCATCAATGTTGCTAGACAACATGCACGCCTCATAACCATGCTCGCGTCAAACCAGTATTAAACATGTGGCAAAATGTGCACAAGTGTCTGGTCAATGACGAATTACACCAAATGTAGCAAAATTGTTTTTCTTTCCTCATGTGACCAGATAGGCAGGAATGCAGGAAGTTCCATATCCGATCGGTTTCCCACCGTTGCGGTATTTTAGGCTAAAGGAACGGTAATCGTCGAACAGGATGGACAGGATCTGCAAGTAGCACGTAGCAGGTAAATGCGCAAGATCTGCTGCCTAGTAACCTCAGTCGCCCCTATTAATGTGCAGGGAAGACACTACACATAAGTAAAGTATGAGTACTTTATTGCGAATAGGCAGGAACAAGACCCGGCTGCTGGGCTCTCCAACTACCAGCTGTCATTACCCACGCAGCGCGATCTCCATCTCCTCCTGGGTGACATGCATTAAGGCCCAATTCATTCAAAATGATGCTTCAGCATTCTACAATTCCCATACACTACTCTCTTGTAGACCCCTCTCCGACCCAGGGTACTTTCATTAACCAAGTGCAGCGAGAGGCTAAAAGAATTTCCATCCATATGTATAATACATCATTTAATACGCCTATTTGGCAAAAAAAAATTATTCTGCCTCAGCATGTTTTAAAGAAAGTTGAGCCATAACACGTTTTGGGCCTCTCCACCCCTGCCAGGCAGTTTCTATATGGGTTTCCTCATTTGAGAAGCTACTCTGGACGATTGGGGTACAGGCTGCACCAGGGCCCCCCTCTGCAACTCCTCCAATCGCTGCTTTAGTTGGCCTTTGGCTGCAGTGGATTAAGGTAGAATCTAACATTTTCTCCCAGGATGGCAGTCTATCTTTTCCGACAGATGGGCCCTCTAGATCAACCAGCATGGCTATACCCTTCTGTTTCTCTCAGATGGACCACAGCTTCTTTCCACATCTGATTTTCTTTCAGAGCAATACCTATCCATCTTACTGTAAGAGGTTAGAGCAATACTTTCCTGGGGATCCATTGAGAGGGTGCCGACTTTGGAAATGAGAATGGATTGTGACTCCAATTATTTCCTTGTGCTGAAGAATGATGGCGGCTTTCTTCCTATTTTAGGTAAGTGCCCTCTGAACGCCTTCATAAAAAAAGGACATATTCTGAATTCTCACACTGGCCCAGGTTCTTTTTGACCTTGATCCTTGGGCCTGCAGGACGCATGCTTTCCTTCTGTCCCAGTGACGTTACCTGCTGTTCAGAGTTTTCAGTTTACCCTGCTCCCCTTCAGTTGTACCAGCACCCCCTCTATTGATCTCAAAACTAATGGTGGTAGTCTCCACCCATCTTCAGAGGTTGGTGATACCAGTTTTTCCCTGCCTTTACAATTGGCTGTTGAAGGGGGGCTTGCCACAGTCCATCAGAGACCACCTCCAGATGATGGTGACCCTCCTGACGTTTGGGTTCTCGATCCACAAGCCAAAGTTACACCTGACTCCCTTGCAGATAAGAGCTGTTGTACACAGTACAGGTCATGGTCTTCCCTCCATTGCAACGAGTTCAGGACATTTGGGCAATGGTCCTGATGTCCCAGTCTCCGTCCTGGATCTTAGTGAGAGCAGCTAGTAGACTTCTTGGCCTGTTAGCGCCCTGCTTGCTGAGTACGCCTGGTGGCATAAGGGGGCTCTGCAGTGAGATACAAAGTCTCACTGGGCCCAAAATCCAAGTTTTGGAGGAGACTGCACAAGATCTGCACTGGCCGCTGCTCGATTAAAAACTGACCAGTGCCAGATCCCTCCTCCTTCTCCCAGCCAGAGGGGACAGAAGTGTCACTAGTGGGGTGGGAAGGTCATCAGAGGACTCCATTCTTTAATGGAAACCTAGCTCAACATTGTTCTGTTTGAGATGCAGGCCATTCATCTGGTGTTGAAGGTCTTGTTACAGTCCATGAAGGAGAGGATCATCGCAGTTCTCAAAGATAACACCACCACCATATGGTATCGTACCTGGTGGATCATGAATGGTGGCTGCATCCCAAAGTGGCACAGGTAGTCTTCTGACAGTGTGGAGAACCCTATTAGATCTGTTCGCTAACACAGAGAATGCACAGTGTCAAAACCTTATCTGATGGAGACTACTAGCCGCAGATTCCTTTACGTCGAATTATCCCCAGGCGTGAGACTGGATCCGGAAACTTTTTGCCACAGCATCCCTGCGCGCCGCGGCTACATCACGCAAATTCCCCCAGGCGTCGTCCGCGCATGTGACATCAGTGAGGTCACATAAGCCCCACCCCGGCACGCCTACGTCAGTTTTTTTCCTTTTCGGCGTGCAACGCGGATCGGTCTTGCTGCGGGCCAGTTTGGAGCCCTTTTTTCTTCGCCAATTGTCTTCTGTACTGGTGGAACAGTGTGCGATTGCCTTCGGGCTTCAAAACTTGCACATCGTGTGGGTGTCTTATGTCAGTGACGGACCCTCATCTCATTTGGATGTGGTGTTTGGGGGAGGATCACGGCACCACTGATTGTGAGGCGTGTCAACAGTTGAAGCCGAAGTTGCGGTGGGAGCACTGCATGAAACTTCTATTGGCGCTTCTCTCCAGGTCGACCTCCTCCTCTCGATCAGCTACGGCAGACGGCGTCAGATACGGCCGTGGTCGTCGTCCTCGTCCTTCTCCGATGTCACGAGAGCATCGCTCTCCAGTGGGTAAGTGTCGCAGTTTGTCCCCGGGGGCTGGTGTTCGGCCTTCCAGGGGCGTCGACTCTCTGCAGGTGATGCGGCCCGCGTGTCGTCCTCCTATCCACCGTTTCCCCGGTGAGGGAGAGTCAAGAGTCCAGATGGAGACATACGTGGCGGCTTTGCAGGCCTCGCTGGCGTCTCTTCCTCCTGCTTCCCTTCCTGGGGCGTCAGCGGATCCCTTGCCTCATGTGGGACACTTCACGGCGCCGGCTTTGGCCCCAGCTCCGGCTGGTTCGGATCCATGCTTGGAGGATGTGGTGCTGTTGGGGTACGGACCCTCTGGGGTCCTTCCTTCAGGCCACGGCGCCTCTGCCTCACCGCTAACTCCTGTGGGAGTCCCTGTGGTGTCGCAGGAGGTCGCCGGGGCTCGGGTCACATCCCCGAGCCCCGCTTAGCCCTCTGGGCAGGTGAAGGCCTCATCCAAGGCTGAGCTGACGCCGTCCAAGTTCCGGTGTCTGCTTCGGGCAGTGCCACAAGGGTCGGTGACCTCTCCTCGTCCTGCTCTGGGCCCAGGTGGGGTGGGGACTCAATGTCCCCCTCCGGGCTTTTCTCGTTCCTCCCCGCGGGCGGCAGCATCGTCGGAAGGCGAGTGGGAGGTTGAGTCGTCCCTGGCGCCACCACATGGGTCGCTGGACCGCCTCTGCAACATTCTGGCCCGAGGCTGGCGGAGAACTTCGGATCACTCCCCCAGTCCCTCTCGTCCCTCCACGCAGGCAGCTGCCTCGATGGAGGTTGAGTCAGCGCCGGAACACTTTGGCCACTTTGGCTCCGGTCCCCACTCCGGTCCCCACTCTGGTCCCCGGTGTGGTGGGACTTGGAGGAGCCCTATCTGGACTCTCTTTCGGCTCCGGATGGTGCTGGCATCCTACCTGGCTCTCTCTTCTCCAGAGTCTGGCTGAATTTTGGTGTCCAGACTGGCCGCCCTGCTTGGTGTCTTTTTAACCGGTGTTGAAGGGTGGCTCCCCTCCCTTTCTGAGGCCCAGATGCTAGTCGGAGGAGCGGCAGGTACGCCATTCTACGGTGCCTTCTGGCTTTCAGGTCTGGCCCATGCCCGTCCCGCTTGGCTTCAGGGACGGCCGTCTTAGTCTACAGCCGTCACCCACGGAGGAGCTGATTTCTTCTCCGCAGGGCCCTACGGAGGCAGGTGCGGCCTTTGAACACAGTGTCCACGGCTGTGGGCATTCTGCGCATGGGGGACCCCATTGCTCATTTTCCGGCGGACCATCTTTTGGAGGTTCTTCACCAGGGCTCTGGTGGGAGGGTGATCTTACTACCCTTTGAGGGTTCGCTCCTTTCTGGAGGGAGCTTGGAGGCACCCAGCCTCGGGAGATCCGGTGCCTCAACACCTTCTGCATTGTCACCTTCCGGCACCACGTGAACCGGTGTGCTTCTCCTTTCACCCCTCTGCTGCCTGTCCACTCTTGAGGACTGCTTTTCCCTCCCTGCCGCCACTGTTGACTCCGCCGTCCCGGGAGGCCCAGTAGCTGGACTTTTGCGGGAGCAACATGTTTGCCTCGACCAGCATGACCCTGCGGGCCCTTAACACTGTGTGTGTATTGGCAAGGGCCTCCTCTTGTCTGCCTCTAGGTTCCGCAGCTTTCCAGGAGACAGTCCAGGTGGACCTACGGCATCATGCTTTGGATGGCCAGGAGCTAGCAGCATTTATTCTCCGCTCCGCTCCGGACATCTCGGAGGTGTTGGGCCGGGCTATGGCTTCCTCAGTAGCCCTCCGTCGCCATGCTTTGCTTCAGGACGGCGTGTTCCCTGAGAATATTCGGGAGCGGCTCATTGATCTTCCGTTTGATGGCAGCCTGTTGTTCCATGCTCTGGCTGACTCTGCCATCCAGAGGTTCCTGGCGGTCTCTGTCCTCATCCACCTCTTACTCCTCCTCCTACCCCTTATTCTCCTCCTCCTCCTTCCCCTCCTCCGTGACTGCTCAGCTGAGCTGGGTTTGGGCCTTTTGGATGCCCTTGCTGTAGGTGGTATTTGCTGGCCATTGAGTCCTCCTTGCTGGGACTTTGGCATTGTTGGCTGCTGGACGGCCCTTGTTGCCTGTGTGTGTGTTTTGATGGAATTGTTGCACAGGCTTGGTCCTGACATTAGGCCTTCTGTTTTTCTTTGGGCTGCTGTCAAGCTTTCCACAGGCCTGTTTTTTCCTGTGACGCTTTGCTTTCTCCTCTGCTGCGGAAGTTCTTCCAAAGCAGGTTCCTGTGTTTTGGGACTTACCGTACCCTATGTTGGGTAGTGGTAGCTGTTATATAGCTATGCTCTGCTGGGGAGTGCTGGTTGCCTTCAGGTACCTGTTCTCCATGGCGTTTCAGTATTTTGCTATTGCTTCTTGTGGTTGTGTGCACGGCCCTTGTAGTAGTGGGTGTAGGAAGGTGGATATCTGACTATGGTTACCCCCAACTTTTTTCATGGTGTTTTGCTGGTTTCTCGACTTAGTTGTCCTGGGACCCTGCTATTTAGGGCCCCAGGCCCACTGCTCTCTCTGTAAAATGGATTCCATGTACCTTAGGTGCATATCTAATTGGATCTAGAGTCACCTTATCAGTCCCTGTATAGTATACCTTAGGTATCCAGGGCATAGGTGTACCCAGGGCCTACCAGGGGCTGCAGCATGTATTATGCCACCCTTGGCTGGCCATCCAAATCTGACACAACTGGCTGCACGACAGCTGGGGCAAGGTGGTGTAAACACTCTTTGCTTTAGATATAGTATGTTATGTTATGTTATGTTATGTTATTATCATTTATTTTGCGCACAGATGCTCCAGCTAAGGAGCGTCCTGGCGCAAGGAAAAGGTGAACATAACACAACGCAAAAGGAAACAGAAAAGTACAGAAAGTCAGTATAAGAGGAATTAAAACAGGTGAGTTTTCACGGCCCTACGGAAAGCTAATAGATCCTCTAACAGGCGGATTTCCAAAGGGAGGGAGTTCCAGAGAGCCGCAGCTCTCACACGAAAAGAGCGACCACCCATCCGGCTAAGCCTGAAACGCGGGATAACCGCAAGGGATTGCCCAAGAGATCTGAGAGAGCGAGTCGGGACATAGGCGGATAAGAGATTATTGAGAATCTCAGGTGCCGACCCTTTTAAAATTTTGAAGGCAAGGCTAAGGGCCTTAAAGTGGATTCGACTTTTGATCGGTAACCAATGTAGGGACCGCAGAGTATTGGAAATGGGACAGGACCTCGGCAGACCCACCCCTGCTCTCGCAGCTGCGTTCTGTACGCGCTGCAAGCGAACGATCTCAGATTGGTTAGCTCCCAGCAGGAGCGAGCTGGCATAGTCCAGCCGGGAGATAATCGTCGCTTGGATACCTATATCTAACCCTAAAATGGACACATGTATTCCTATCAGTTCTTCCTATGGCAGGCCTTAACAATCCTGAAGGCAGAGTGCTTGGAATTATGTGAGATGGTGCTCTGGCATGAGCTGAGCCCGTTTGCAGTTTGCAGAACCAAGTCCTAATAGCTGTTCCATGATAACGCGTACCATATACTCTTAAGTGCATTATAATCCTCGCGGTTATTTGCCAACTTTGGTATCGCTTTATCAAAACATGTCGAGTAAGGTGTCATACGAATTGGAATACTAACCCCTCGCCAATTCTGGCGACGGGGTTAGCATTCCACCCTTCTAGAGGGACCCGACATGTATGTAACTGTGAACCCTGGTTAAAGTTAACTCGAGCCTCAGCATCACAAAATGGATGCTGCCACCACAGACACAAGTCTGACCTCCTGCTGCTGGGAGTCCTTCCAGCGAGGAGAGCTTGGACAAAGAGTTTCCTGTCAGGGGCGATGCTAGCACCATCCCAGACAGGGTTTTGTGTATCCCAGGTAGGCAGGGCTGAGAGGAAGGTGACTGCAAGTGGCACCCCGGTGCTCACTGTGCATATGCCGGCTCAAACCAGTTCCAGGGGCACACCAGCCCCTGAGCTGGGGAAAGTCCGGACAAGGGAGAGGGGTGTAACCACCCCCTCCTGGTCCCACCCATGGGCAGGACCTAGTCGCGTGCCAGCCCCTTTTTTTAGAATAAAGGTAGGAGCGGGCCCCCTTCCCAAATTGGATAATTCTGAATCTTGAACTACTTTCCACGAAAGGAACTCTTGATACTTTATGAATACTCTCCCTTGTGGCTAAGGAGTAGCCACCCTGCACCCGCAGGCACCATCTAAGCATCGCGGTTTGCTGTAAGTCCATCCTCCGGATCAAGACTGCCCAGCTCGACGAGACCCGGATTCCCTGGCATCTCTGACCTCTACCTGCATCATCAGCCCAGCTGAGATTAATGGGTGTGACGAGACCTGAGGGACCGGCCATCTTCTGAAACTGCACGACGCTTAACCAGCACGACCGCCGAGGGACCCTCGAGTGAGTGCTTTGGGGTTTGAGAAGCCCTAACCCTGAGCAGCTCCAGCACCGAAGTCCAGCCCCCCAGCATCCACGAGATCTGCGTGGGGCCCTTCTGCTCTTTGCTGCTCACCGCGTTGTCCGGTCACTTGCCCGTTGGCTAGTGGCCTACCTGACGACGCACCACGACGATTTCAACGCTGTTCTGGTTGCTCCAGACTGGCCCTTGCTCCCCTTCCAAGAGAGGAGCACCCCGGACCCTCCTGGTCCACTCCAGACGCCATCTTGACTCCACCGCGCGGGCTTGCCTTTGCCAAGGTTTGTTGCTCCAATCCTGGTTCCAACATCGCCATCAGCAGAGACCCTCGTGGGACAGCTCGCACCTCCAGCCTGGTCGCCGACAACGCCTCCTAGTCCGTGTGACTGCAGAGCCCAGCGTCGCCCACTCACCTGGTCGAGGTGACTTCATCCGGTGCCATCCTGGTGCCCACACAATCACTGGCTAGTGATTAAGAACTGAGTCCCCTCTGCTTTCAGGTCGTCTCCATCACCGATCCAGGCTTGGATCACTCCGAACATCTTCACTGGTCGCCTGCCAGCAACTTCTCCTTTCAGGCTCCATAGACTCCAACGAGGATTCCCGACGTCTTTTGAACCCTATGCAGCCGCAGCCCCTGGGCTAGGTAACCCGAGCATTTCGGTCCTCCAACGCAGGTTCACTATCTAAGTGTCCAGATCCTTTTTCGTTTTGAGTCTACCTAGTCGGATTTGTCCGAAAACAGTGACTTTAGAAATACTAGCCTCCATACACTTTGTCCCGCATCCCGCGTGAGAGTGCACACTCTGCACCCGATCTCCCTAGGCCTCCTGCTCCTAACCTTAGGGTCCAGTAGTGTAGTCCTAGCGATCCTTAAGCCTCTGGATCGAGTTACTTACCTGCTAGTATTTCGCATTCCACTTTTAGTGTATATGGTTTTTCGTGCTCCTCGGGCATTTGTGTAAATTGTGCAACTTGAAGTATTTTCGTAAGAGTTTTGTTGTGTGCTTAGCTCCCTGACTCATAAAGAGATCAGGGTAGACTTGTTATAAATAAATATCCTTTTATTTTCATAACAACTTGTGTGGTGTCTTTTCACTTGGTGTTCAAGGGGTATATGTGATGGTAAAACAGCTTGCTTAACACGCCCTCTAGAGTTTAGCCTAAAGACTGCTTTTGCCCACGCTACTAGGATAGCTGGTCCATAAGGTTGACTTACAACCAATCATCAATAAGGGTCGTTTGGTATGATACACAGTGATCACTAGAATAGTGAGCACTATATATCAGGCCAACTTCTCACAGTGGGTCCGGCCATTTCCTCTCCTTCCTGCTCTCGTGCTAGGAGCTGGGATGCTTCAGTGTCCTACATGCTTCTGGTGGCTTATGGTTATAGTTGCCATTCTGGCTGGGCTGTTGCCTTCCCTCTGGGTGGGCTCGCCTCTTTACTTGGACCCTCTGGGCTTTTTTCTTCTTGTTCCTCTGCCTGTCCTGGCGTTGGGGGACAGCTCTGTTGCCCTGGGGGTGGAGTGGGGTGCTTCAGCCTCTCCAGCCTTGCCCTAGTTTTCTCTGTTGTGAGTGTGTGGGCCTCCACTCTTCCTTCTTCTCCCTACATCCCTTCTGGGACTGCTGGCATTGCCTCGTGGGGGTCCTCTTGCCTGGTAGGGAAAAGGTTACCTCCCTGGTCTATGCGGCTGGTCCCCTGTGGGCCTTCTGTCCTGTCCAGAATGGTGAGGTCCTTTCGCAGACCCTCCTTCCCAGTGGGTATTGCTAGGGTATTTATTCTACGTAAAGGAATCTGCGGCTAGTAGCCTCTATCAGATATACGAGTTACTTACCTTCGGTAACAATGTATCTGATAGAGATGATTCTAGCTGCAGATTCCTTCACGGCCCGCCCTTCCTCCCCATTCTGCGAGGACCCCTGGGCTGGTCCTTGGTACTCGTTTCCCGGTGGGGAGCCAATGTTCTGTGAATGCTTTCTTTTGCTCTTGCGGCGGCTCAGTCTGGTTGCTGTTCTTCCCTCCTCTTTGGTTCTGGGAAGGGGGGTTCTGGTGTTCGTATTACCTGCTGCTATGGTTGCTCCAGGTCGGTGAGGTTGCCTCCCATCTCTCCCTTCCTCTTGCTGCTAGGGGCCTGGCCTCTCTACCTCCTCTGAGTTGGGGCCCTCTGGTTGTGCCTTACCATTATTTCTTGGGGGTTGGATGCCCTCTAGGCTGGGGTGACCGTAGGTTGGTTGTTCCTGCCTGTTGGGACTGTCTCCCCTTCCTTGTTTCGGGTTGTGGTTGTACGCCTTCTAAATGCGACATGACTTTTACGCAGGTTCCCTGTCTCCCGGGGAGAGGTGGGGGTTGCTGTCTGTGTATTGGTTGGGTGGCTGCTCAGGGCTCTGCTCTGTTCTTCCTCTCTTTCTCTGCCCTTGGACACTGCGGTGTTGCACTGTTTCTATGGGGTTTCTTTTTTTTTTTTGTATGCTCTTTTCCACACTGTTCCCATGCTCCCACAGATTTTTATTTGGTGGCTCCGCGTTGTGGCACGGAAAAGTTCTCAGAAGAAAACTGACGTAGGCGCGCCAGAGTGGGGCTTATGTGACCTCGCTGACGTCACGTGCGCGGACGGCGCCTGAGCGGAGTCTCGTGATGTCGCCTGACCCCCGTGCGCAGGGATGCTGTGGCAAAAAGTTTCCGGATCGAGTCTCACGCCTGGGGATAATTCTACGTGAAGAAATCTGCGGCTAGAATCGTCTCTACCAGATACATTGTTACCGAAGGTAAGTAACTTGTACTTTACGAACACTCTCCCTAGGAGATGCACTTTAATAGGAGTGTAACATAGGAATTCTATGCATCCCAGCCTCTGCCTCTCCTGATGAAAATCAGAAATTACCAGGTCCAAGTCATTCTAGTGACTCTAGATTAGGCCAGGAGAGTGTGGTACCCGTAACCTCTGGTTATGAGCGTCTGCCCTACACTCAGGCTGCCACTTCAAGAGAATCTTCTGTTGCATCAGATGGGCAGGGCTCTTCTCAAGAACATGCACTATCTATACCACCATGTGTGGAGATTGTGCGAAGGCAGTTAACTGTGTTTGATCTGGAGATGTTGTCATCATGGCATCAAGGTGCTTTTCCAGGAACTCTGATTATGCCAGAATGTGGGGCAAATTTGTGGCCTGTTGTAGAGTCTGCAAGACACTCTTTACATGCCAAAATGTTGAATATGTTTATTTGTTTGGTATTTGGTCCAGCAAGGTTGTGCTGAGGGATCAATTAACCCCTTCGGTGCTCATGACGGAACGGTTCCGTCATGAGCGTTGGTTGGCCTGTGCTCATGAGGGAACCGTTCCGTCATGAGTCCATAGGTTCTTTAGAACCTTCAGCACCGCAGCGGAATTCGCGCAGCACTGAAGGGGTTAAGGGTTTTTTGTTGACACGTTTGGCATTAAGGTCTGCTATGCATTGGCCACGAAACTGCCACTGGAGGGGTCTGAGCCCATTCCACCAGGGCCAAGGCTGCTACTACTGCATGTGTAGTGCCTGTCCTTGACTTCTGCAAGGCTGCAACATGGGCACCAGTGCATATATTCACAGACTTTTTTGTCTGAGTCTATTTCACAGATCCTCCTCTTTGGGAGATACTTCTTTGTAACCTATTCTAAAGTGCAAAATCTTGGTCAGTAGTTTACACTAGGAGAAGACGTTACTTCTCTTCAATGATGCTCCTTCTGGTGGATATTCTCTGAAATCACAGATTTCTCGTTGCCCTCCCTCCCAACTACCTTATCTGTGGAATGGCTTCTTTGTAATGTCTAAAATTGTCCCATGTTAGGGTTTTGCACACATATACTACCAATTTTTCATGCTTCGTATCTTAGGATGCAAAAATAGACGAGCTAAATACTAACATCAGCACTCAAGGGTGTTGCCTAAAAGCAGTTATCCAGTATTAGGGGTGTCTTTCATAGATTCATATGCCTGAATCATTCCCCGTCGTCGGAATGGGAGTCCCCGGTACATAAATAAAGTAATGTCCCATAGACATATAGATAATTAGGCCTAAAGACCTCACATTAGTAAACTATCCCTGTCCTTTTGTAGAAAGGACCAAACTCTAGAAAAGAGCTGATCCGCTGTCACCTCCGTCTAGAACCCTCTGGAAGGAGCCTCAGTACCTCAGATTTTCTACTGCACGTTGTGCTAAGGGAATCTCCTCTGAGCTCTGCTCAGATTTTTTCTTCACTACTGGTTTCCAGAGTTCTTATATTTTATCCTGTTTCTTCTGTGATTGCTGAATTTGTTTAATGGCTGACACACCAACAAAGGGTCTTTTTAGATCCTGTGGTTACTGTGGAAAGAAAAGGCTACATATTGATGACCAGCATAAAGACTGCCTATATTGCCTATATCCGGACCATTCTTCTAAAGACTGCAAGGTATGTTGTACCTTTTCCACTAAAACCTCAAAGACCGTGAGGGACGCCTTTTAATTTGGCGCCAGAGGCTGAAAGACAGGGACCACCTTGAATCTTCTGAGGAAAGTGAAGGGACTTCAGTCTCTTCAAAATCTTCACTAAAGAGACCAAGGGTGGCTTCTCCTAGCCCTACGGTTCCTCCTCAAAAGAAGACATCAAAGAAGTCTTCAGAGGTTCACTCTAAGCCTAACTTCTGTGAAGGTTTCCTCACACCTTCAAAAAGCCTGTTTCGACACCGTCGACGACGGCATCACCGACGACATCTTCATCTTGGAGAAAAGCTGTGTCTACTGCTTCTTATGTATCTACGTCGACTGTTTCTACGTCAACGGCATTGTCATCATTATCCTCGTCGACGACTACGACCGCATCGTCGACGGCAGGTAAGACTTCGTCGTCGATGATAGCCATCAAGGAAACACTGTCGAAGTCGCCTTGGCCTCGCCGACGACTGGATCGGCGACGACCTCGACGACGAAGCAAATATCGTCGACGTCGGCACCATCGACAAAAACGTCATTGACAAAGGGTTCGTCGACGAAAGCACCGGCGACGAAGATACTGTCGACGACAAGGATGTCTCCACCGTCGACGGCGCCCCAATCGACGATGACTCCACCAACTACGACACCCGTCGACGCTCCACCGTCGACTGGCTCGTTGACGGTGACAGGTTCTGGCCTACAAACCACATGTGTACGCCTGAGGATCACAAAGGCGTCGCGGACGCCGGCTTTAACATCGCCAAGCAGAGTTCAACCACTGCCTCCAGTATGTCTTCTTCAAGAGGAGGATTCAGATGAAGGAGACATGTTTCAAACGGCTACAAGCCCTTCAGAGCTTCATGTAAAATGTCAAAGTTCGGATGAAGAACAGGAGGAGGAATATCATCCGCCACCTCCTCCTATGGTTTGCTTTCCAGCCTCTTTAGTTACTGACTTAAGGTACCTCATTCAAGATTACAAACAGAGGTTTCCAGAGTCTTCTGCTCCTCCACCTACCACAGTATCTCCTTCACCGAGACCACGGCCTCCACCTTTGAGTGTTCAGCCTGAGCGGTTTGATCTGCCACATCCTCAGACTTCTGAAGAGGAAGAGCAAGAACAGCAGGAAGAAGCAGAACTGCAAGATACTCAATCTATGTATGATGACTGGGATGACTGTCATTCCCGCTCCCGCGTCTCCACTGCCTGCGCCCGCAGATTCACCACCAGGCGACATTGGAGGGTTCCATAACGTAGTTGAGAGGGCCGCTCAACGTTTTAAAATATCAATGCTCTCTCAAGAACAAGACTGCTTTTTGTATGATTTTAAAGAACCTCTCAAAAAATCAGTTAGATCAATACACATTATTGATTATTTATGGGAACAGGGTGTTAAAGTCATGCAGAACCATTCCTCTGTAGTTTGGGTGGTACTTCGCTTGGATAAAAAGTATAGAGCACCTGATACTACACCGGCTTGTTTGATAGGACACCCCAAACCGGATTCAGTGGTGACACAGGCGGCCCAGAAGAACTCCAGGAATTCTTCTTCCCCGTTATCTGCACCTCCGGATAAGGAAGGCAGGAGGTTAGCCAACATTGGGAAGCGATTCTCCTCAATGTCTGCAATGACGGTGAAGGCGGCCAATGCCTTAGCGCTTTTGGGATGCTACAATAGACAATTATGAGCGGATATAGCCCCATATCTTTCAGAATTACCTGATGTATCCAAAGAAGAGGTAAAGAAAATTTTCCTAGAGGGTGAAGCCTCGGCGTCAGAAGTAATAGACTGTGCGATGGATATCGCTGCAACAGGTTTCTGCCAACTGGCTGGAGCAGCAGTCTTGCGACGGTATGGGTGACTGAGGGCAACTTCTTTTCGTCCCGAGGTGCAAACGAAAGTATTGGATATGCCCTTTGATGGCCAATTGCTCTTCGGCTCTAAAATTTATGAAGCACTGCAGAATATAAAGAAGGACACGGACATTGCTAGGTCTTTGGGCACTCTCCAGTACAGGAACAAGTCCTTTCGTGGGTCTAGAGGAAGAGGACAGTCCTCTTATAGAGGAAACTACCAATACAGGTCTTCATACTCTTCAGGCCAGAGTCAACCCCAATATCAGCTACGCCAGCAACATGGACAACAATCTTCTTAAGGCAAGTCGTCCTTTCGTGGTAAAGGACAGCGGAAAAAACAACAGACGTAGACAATGACATGTCTCTTCAGACAGTCCCAGATTAATTTCCCTCATCAAAAATTGGAGGAAGGATTTCCCATTTCTTAACAAATTGGAAGATTACCAAAGACCGTTGGGTCCTTCAATTAGTTCAATTCGGCCATTCTCTGGAATTCACGCATATTCCTCCCCGCTCAATGAATCACAAAAAATCTACGGCTGCTTCTCAGAGAAGTCTCTCTTATGCTCCAGAAAGGGGCAATAGAGAAGGTACCTCCGTCTCAACGGGGAAGGGGATTTTATTATTGCTTCTTTTTATTTCAGAAAAACAAGAAGAAGTGGAACCGATTTTGGACCTCAGGAAATTCCTGAAGAAGCAGTCGTTTCGCATGGTAACGATCCAGGAGGTCTTACAACTCCTGGAAGTGGAAGATTACATGACGTCCTTGGACCTTCAGGACGCTTACTTCCATATCCCGATTCACAGAAATCACAAAAAATATTTAAGATTTCAATTTCGCGTCCTTCCCTTCGGGCTCAAGTCTGCACCTCGCATCTTCACAAAGTGTCTCTCCCCAGTAGCCGCATATCTCAGGCGGCACCATCATCAAGTCTTTCCGCATCTGGACGACTGGCTGATAAAGGCTCCATCCTTAGAAGACGCATCCAGGTCTTCCAACGCTTGTCTGCATCTTTTCAATCATTTAGGACTCACGCTCAATCGGGAGAAATCAGTCCTTCTACCTTCTCAGGGCATCAATTTCCTAGGTGCAACCCTCGATACACGACACACGAATAAGGAGAGCCTTCCCATCTCAAGAGAGAAAGAACAAGCTTTTGACGCTGGCTATGCGTGTGGCTTCAAAGAGGACCTTAACAGTCCAACTTTTCAAATCTCTACTGGGGATGATGTCATCATGTATCCTCTTGATACCTCACTGCCGGCTATGGATGCGCCCCCTCCAGGAAGCACTCTCAAAACAAATGGTCCAATGCACAGGGTCTTTCGACGATCTCATCAAAGTAACTCCTCAGATGGTCAAGGCCCTGCAATGATGGATATCTGTTCGAAACCTTTCTCAAGGTTTACCATTCCGAGTTCCGGCTACACCGCGTGTCATCACGACAGACGCCTCCTTGGAAGGTTGGGGAGCTTTATTTCAAGAGCTACAGATAAGCGGGAACTGGTCCCCCTTAGAAAAGGGACTCCATATCAATCTCCTGGAACTGCGGGCATACTTCCTCGCCCTGCAAGCCTTTCTTCCGAGAATCAAAAATTCCCTAGTGCTCGTCCGTACAGACAACACTACGACGATGCACTACCTCAACAAACAAGGAGGGACTCACTCTATGACACTCTCTCACAAGTCGCAGAAAATTTGGAACTGGCTAATCGGAAACAATATATCTCTTCGGGGGGATTATGTTCAGGCATGGACAATGTGCTCGGCGATTCATTAAGCAGACCGAGAACAACGTCTCACGGGTGGGAACTGGATCAAGGTATCCTCAACCAAATGTTCTCCAGATTGGGCACTCCCCAGATCGACCTGTTCGCCACAAGGTCCAACACCAAATGCCCACACTTCGCAAGTTGGCATCCCCAGAAAGGGTCCCTAGGGAATGCATTTTCGATCGCATGGTGCAACGTCTTTGCATACGCCTTTCCACCATTTCCAATGATTCCCAGGGTCCTCAGAAAGCTGAAGGCCGAGCCTTGTACTCTCATTCTGGTAGCCCCAACTTGGCCGCGCCAACATTGGGTAACGCAACTCCACCCTCTATCCCTGAAACCACCGATACGTTTGAGGAAGTTCCCATCTCTCCTCACAATGTGCAACCAGCAAGTCCAGCATCCGAATCTGGCCTCACTCAAATTAGCCGCTTGGCTCCTGAGTTCAGAGAATTTCAAAGTTTGATTATCCTGTCACTGTAGAGCAATCTTGGCTCGGGCACGGGCAGATAGCACCAACAAAACATACTCTTTGAAATGGAAGAGGTTTTGCATCTGGTGTAAAGATCAAGGTATACATCCTTTCTCTTCCTCTCCGGAACAAATATTGCCTTATCTTCTCCATCTGGCGAACTCAGGCCTGGCTCATGCTTCCATCAGGGTCCATTTGGCTGCGATATCCCGTTACAGAAGATCTCCTACTGGCCCTTCTCTTTGGTCTAACAGATTGGTCAAACAGTTTTTAAAAGGACTTTACAGGACTTTTCCCCCTGTGAGAATGTTGCCACCTACCTGGCACCTGAGCAGAGTCCTTCACCAGCTTATGAAGCATCCCTTTGAGCCGGTACACAGGGCTGACTTGAAATACCTCTCTTGGAAGACAGCCCTCCTGCTGGCACTCAGCTCCGCAAGACGGGTGAGTGATCTCCAAGCTTTATCAATACAGGAGCCTTTCCTGCAATTCAAGCAGGATAGAGTAATCTTACGGACAAATCCAAAGTTTATTCCAAAAGTCCCGTCGGACTTTCATCTCAACGAGCCGGTGGTCTTACGCTCTTTCTTCCCGAATCCCACGACGGCAGCGGAAAGGTCGTTGCACTCTCTGGATCTGAAGGGCTGCTTTGAGTTCTGTATTGAAAAGACAAAAACCTTCAGGAAGTCTCATCAGCTATTTGTAGCTTACAGTAGACCCAGAAGAGGCCTTCCACTCACCAAGCAAAGTATATCCCGCTGGATTTCTGCAGCTATTTCGTTTTGTCATGAACAGGCTGATCAGCCCCTGCAATCTAAGGTGCGTGCCCACTCTTACCAGGGGATAATCTATGTCCATGGCGCTTTTTGCAGGAGTGCCGGTCATAAACATTTGTAGAGCGGCAACATGGAAGTCGCCACATACCTTCACTAGGCATTACTGCCTGGATACAGAACTCATGAAGGATGCTGCGGTTGGACAAGCAGTACTTCGTCATCTGTTTCAGTAAAGGTGAGCCCTCTTGCATACCTCTATCCTTCTCACGTATGCACATTTCTCAATTTTATGATTTGATGGCATTTCTTGATTACAAATGCATCTTTCTGTTAGTCGTTTGATATGGTTTTATCTAATGACTTGTATATCATATGCCATTCAAAATGTGCGTTGTTCATTGCTTGCTACTCTGATTCAGGCATGTGAATCTATGAAAGACACCCCTAATACTGGATAAGAAATGCGTTACCTGTAACTGCAGTTATCCAGTATTGGTGTCTTTAATAGATTCACATGCAACCCTCCCGCCTCCTCTGGAAGGGCTCACTTTCTTCTCTCAGTAATACGCCTGCTTAGCTTTGTGCGTACGAAAATCTGAGGGACTGCGGCTCCTTCCAGGAGGGTTCTAGAGGGAGGTGACAGCTGATTGGCTCTTTTCCAGAGTTTGGTCCTTTCTACAAAAGGACAGGGGTAGGTCACTAATGTGAGGCCTTTAGGCCTATTTATCTATATGTCTATGGGACATTACTTTATTTTTGTACCGGGGACTCCCATTTCGACGACGGGGAATGATTCAGGCATGTGAATCTATGAAAGACACCAATACTGGATAACTACAGTTATAGGTAAGTAACGCATTTCCTCCGTTCCATCACTACTGCCGAAAGGAGGCAATACGGAGCTGCACTGCTCCACTTACAGGAGAGCAGGTGCAGAACTGGTTAAAGTTTTCCAGTCTGGCGCCTGGCATTAAAAAATCAATTTTCATAGAGGCAGTGAAAAGATGGGCTCTCCTTTCGACTTGTTTACTCAAAGGGACGTTGTTCCTGGCATTGGCAGTCACTCTGGCAAAAAACATCTTCCCACCTGAACCAAGGCGCAGAAATTTAATAGAGGCAAGTAGGAGGAAGTGTTGTAGGCAGACGTCAAAGAGAAAAAGAGAGGACTGTAGACCGGTGGTCAAAAACAAAAAGGTTTAAAAACACTTCAGTTTTGGGGCTCGACTGAGACAGTGCATGCACTGTCGCTTGTGAATCATTTTGTTTACTTACAGGGGTCCTAAAACCCATCCATTGCTAACCATTGGATGGCTTTATTGTCACTCATTTGCTTGCTTGTCATTTGTTTGACTGTGTGGGGTCTTCTTCCGCCTCTTGTGTTTGTCTCTCTGCTGCAGCATGGTCCAAATACTTGAACCCTTCCGCTTTACTCTGGTGCCACTTTTTTGATTTTATCTGAACACTCAACTAGAGTGCATGCGTTTCCAGCAGTCTTTATCATGTACTCGTTCTCTGTGTTGCTTCTAGCTTTTTTTCGGAGTTTCACCATCCTACCCTAACCACAAACCTCACCACCACCACCCTCACTACCACCACAACGCCTCTAACCACCACCCTCACCTCCATTACTCTACCCTACCCTTATCGTCTTATTGATGTTCAGAAAAGATTGACAGGTAACCTTGTACAAATTAATCATGTGCCTCAAGAAAGCCTGTCTTAGTATGTGGGCATATATTAATGCATCAGGAGCAATGTGGTCTCTCTCCGTCCGTTTCCACCTTGCCAAAATCCTGGCAAGATATCCTTAATCTCTCCCTACCTGAACAATATAAAAAGACATCTGAGTGAAAATGAGCAAATATTCTAATTCAACATCAGGAGGTCATTCTACTTTATTCTTCTTAGGACAGTATATTGTCCTAGTAAACACCAAAAGATTCTCCTCTAAGACACTGCAAGGGTGCTATTTGAGCATGATCCCAAGCATTATCATAAACATCAACTTACTGAACTTCAACATGTCTCTAAAAGAAATTTCTTATGTTAAAACCTCAAGCCTGATCATCCTAAATCCAAAGACAAATACTACTAAACGTCCTAACAGCAGTTGCACTCCAGAAATTCACTGCAAGCTGAATGGAAGATTAAATGCTAACAGTTGTGGCACTTTTATGTGAAGTAAACAGAAATAAAGATAAGATTGCACACAGTGACACAATACAAGTGACTCCAAAGTGCACACGAACATCACTAGCAGACTACCTAATTTGGACAACCACATCAATCAAGAAAGAAGTCTATATGCTACAACTACACTAATACAGTAGTAGAAATCCTATTGCATTTTTATAGATGATAATGTGTTTGTGATATTAACAGTTTATATGTGTACTCCCACATTGAACATATATTTTTTATTTACTTTCCCTTGCATTTCACATTTCTCTTTCTTTCCTTTGACTACTAAATCTTTCTTCTTCTACCACGCCACAATCTCATCAATTAAATCAAATATAACTTTATTCGATTGTTAGAAAGCAATCATAAAAGTACAGATAAAAAAACATTTCATTAAAATCTTTAGATAAAATACATTTTACAATTT
This sequence comes from Lissotriton vulgaris, assembly GCF_964263255.1. Classification (NCBI taxonomy): domain Eukaryota; kingdom Metazoa; phylum Chordata; class Amphibia; order Caudata; family Salamandridae; genus Lissotriton; species Lissotriton vulgaris. The sequence goes on along the minus strand of NC_141689.1, from coordinate 891,865,915 downwards.
TCTTTGGGGTACACGAAAATTCATCAATTGCAGGGGATTCAAAGTCCAGGATATCAAAAATGTAAAGTGCATTTAGATAATCATACTTTTCCTACTGCGCATCACATTTTTAAAATACAGTGTTATTGTTGCGACACACAGGTGATTATCAAGACATTGAATGTTAAGCATGTCCACACGACATTGACGGTGTCCAATTTCTCTCAGAAATGGTAGTAAAACATTATGTCTTATTACATCATAAAATTTACAGAAGAGAAAAACATGAATAGTACTCTGAGGTGAAATATCATCACAGGGACAGGGAGGTAGTTCGTGCATCCAGTTATTTATTGTGGGGAAACTAACCAATCTATGGAAAATACCAAATCTAAAACGAGAAAGTAAGAATTGTTCATAATTATCTAATACATAGATTAAATAGGGCTGAATATTAAAAGTCATTAATACCATTTGATGCTGCAGAATAGAGGGTTTTAAGATCTCTGTTACGGCTCTTCGAGCCGGTAGGTGGCGTTGGTCGACTGCATTCGTCGTTGGTGTCGTGATCGCCGGAATGACATTGCGGTATCTACTTAGACACCGCCCTTGCGTGCTGACGTCAGTTCTTTCTTTTTCCATGCCGGAGCAGATCCGGAGGGAGAAGTACCTTAGTCTTTTTTGACTAGAGTTTTCTTCCCTTTTTGTCAATTTCTTTTTTCGAGTCGTTCGACACCTGGTCAAGGGTTGTCACATCTACTGACCGGCTTCAAACCGTGTGACTCCTGTAATAAGTTGATGTCGGTCACTGACCACATCTTGTGTGCCTCTGGTGTTTGGAGTGCAACCATGACCCAAATTCGTGCTCTGACTGCCATGCCATGAACCCTAAGTCTTTGCTGGAGTGGTCCCGAAAGCTTCTTGAGGCCCCGGTCGAGAAGGAGGTCGTCAGACCAGTCTGGGAGTTACCACCATCACTCCTCTTCGAACTCTTCATCTACGGGTAAGTCGAAGCACAAGAAGAAGGCAAAGAAGCATCGTCGTTCTTGGCCTTCTCCCCATCCATCGGCTGACGTGACGCGGGTTGCGGAAGGTAGTCGTGCAGGTCCCCCGCAGAGACTGTTGGGCCGGCTCGAGCATCCCTCCCTTCCCAGGAGCCAGGGCGACCCCTGCCAAACTTTGTAGCTTTTACGAAGCCCGACTCCACTAGCGTGCCTTCGGGCCCTGCGGACTCGGCTGGGGGTTTTAGGCCTTTGATTCCAGCGGTTTCGGTGCCGCAGGGCCCCGAGGGATCCAGACCTGGATCCGCATTGGCGCCAGTCGACCTTACGACACCAAATCCATTGCCGAAACCTCTGCCCCTTCCAACGCCGGTTATGTCCCCAGCCAACGTCGACCTGGCCTCCACCTCGATATGGACACAGAGCCAAACAGGCGCCAATCAGTACTTTTGTGCCTCTGTTCTATCCTGGCGTTCCTTATCGCCCTTAGTGGCAGCCAGAGGAGGGTGAAGAGGACTGGGAGGGGTCTATTGACCCTCTTGCAGACGAGCTGGAAGAGCCGGACTGGCGAGGGGAACAGTCAGTGGTCTGGATACATCCCCAGACCTTGGCATGCTTTCTCCCTCTACCGTGGCTACGGTGGAGTGGGCCTCCTACGCTGTGGTGTTGCGTAGGGCGGCTGAGACCTTGGGCCTTGAGCTACCTACGGTGGCAGCCAGGACTAACCTCCTGACTGAGGTGCTTCAACCAGCAGCAGCCTCTTCGGGGCCCCTGCTGCTGTTCAATGAGGCCCCCACAGACATCCTTCTGGGTACCTGGTCCAAGCCCAGCACAGGGGCTCCTGTGGATAGGATGACTGCCCGATGCCATTGCCCGACCCCACTGCACGGCCCGGGCGACCCCACTTTCCTCTCCCAAGACCCTACCCCTGAGAGCTTTGGAGTTCAAGCTTCAACGTCCAAAGGCACGTTTCCTACTGCTCCCCCAGATAGGGAATCCAAGAAGCTGGATCATTTTGGAAAGATGTTTTCTTCCGCCAGCTTAGGACTGCGATCGGTGAACACTGCATGTCTCTTGGGCTGTTACACCCACTCTGTGTGGGACACGGTCACCCAGGTGCTGCCACAGTGCCCGAAGGAGGCCCGGGCCGTACTCTCCTGTGCAGTTGCTGAGGGTAGAGATGCAGCAAAGTTCACCATACGATGTGGGCTGGACACCCCTGACTCGCTTGGCAAGACGATTTTAACGTCTTTTGCCCTGCAATGCTACGCCTGACTGAGATCCACTGACTTTTTGGGTGATGTCCAATCAACTTTTGGACATGCCCTTTGATGGCCATAGCTTGTTTGACGACAAAGTGGACAATGTGCTCGAGTGTTTTAAGGATTCTAGGGTATGGCCAGATCATTGGACCTCGCGCTCCACACAGTCCCCTTTTCGCCCCTTTCGTGGCTACGGCCCACTTTCCGCCCAGAGCCACAGACCTGCGCAAGCTTTCCAGCCTCTGTGCATCCGGGGACGTGAGACCCAGCGTCGTGAGTCTGGGGGCCAGCACAGGGCCAGTCCTCCAGCGCCCCCTCTGCAGCAGCCTCCAAACCTTCCTAGTCTGACTTTTCAGGGCCACCAGTTGCCAGTGGGTGTCAGGATTCGCCATCAGCTCCCCCACTGGCACAACATCATGTCGGACAGGTTGGTGTTGCAGATAGTCCGAAGGGGCTACTCCCTCCCCTTCAAGACTACCCCTCCTTCCATGCCGCCTGCTTTCCATTGCATGTCAGAGGATCACTTGGCCCATCAGGAAGTTGCGACGCTCTTGTCCAAAGGAGCCATTTGGCGAGCCCCTGTCCCAGAAGTAGGTTGTGGTTGTTATTCCCACTACTTCCTGGTACCCAAGAAGGACAAAGGCCTGCGTCTTATCTTGGATCTTAAGGATGTCAACCGCTTCCTCTGGAAGGAGATGTTCAAAATGTTGATATTTGCTCAGGTCCTGTCTGCCCTCGACCCTGGAGACTGGATGGTAGCGTTGGACTTGCTGGACAGGACGCCTATTCTCACAGCCCGTCCTGATTGCCCACCGGCTTTACCTACGGTTCACGGTAGGCCACAAGCATTTTCAGTTCACTGTGCTCCACTTTGGCCGTACCAGCGCCCCTCGGGTGTTAACGAAAGTGATGGAGGTGGTCGCAGCTCATACGCGCAGATTAGGGGTTTCAGTATTCCCCTATTTCGACGACTGGATGTTGAAGGCGAGTTTGTCCCAGGCTGACGTCTCCCACCTCCAGACTATGGCAAACCTCCTGCATTCGCTGGGGTTCACTATCAACGTGCCAAAGTAACACCTGATTCCCTCTCAGAAGCTCCTTTTCATCGGGGCGGTTCTGGACACAGCACAGTTTCGGGTTTATTCTCATGATCAGCGAGTCCAGGATATTCGGGCTATGATTCCAATCTTTCAGCCTCTCTCCCGGGTTTCGGTCAGAATGACCCTGAGGCTGCTGGGCCTCATGGTCTCTTGCATCCTGCTGGTGGACCATGCCAGGTAGCATATGCGGGCTCTGCAGTGGGACCTGTAGTTCCAGTGGGCACAGCATCAGTGGAATCTCTCCGATTGCGTTGAGATCTCAGAGGGCACTGCACACCAATTGCATTGGTGGCTAACGAATCAGTATTGGGTCAACGGCAGATCCCTCTCCCTTCCTCAACCAGAGTTCACAGTGGTGACAGATGCATCTCTTCTGGGGTGGGGTGGCCACATTTGTGGAGGTTGAGATCAAAGGCCTCTGTGTTCATTCGGTGTCTGGGCTCCACATCAACCTTCTGAAGCTCTGGGCGATTCGTCTTGCACTGAAGGCATTCCTTCCTTATGTCAAAGGAAGAGTAGTGCAGGTGTTCACGGACAATACCACTGCCATGTGGTATTGCAACAAACCGGGTGGGGTGGGGTTGTGGACCCTCGGTCAGGAGGCCTTTCGTCACTGGAAGTGGCTTGAACATCAGGGCATGTCCCTGGTGGTTCAACACCTGGCGGGTTCCCTGAACACCAGGGTGGACAAACTCAGTCGCTGGTGCATGATGGATCACAAAGGGCGTCTTCACTCTGAGGTGGTGCAAGGTCTCTTTTTGCAGTGGGGAGAGCCTTTGTTAGATCTATTCGCCACTGAAGAGAATGCACAATGTCAGCAGTTCTGCGCATTGGAATTTCTGAGGCGGCACTCGCTAGGCGACGCTTTGTCTCGCGAGTGGAGTTGCAGTCTTCTATACGCCTTTCCGCCTATACCACTTCTGCCCAGAGTGCTGAAAAAGATCTAGCGTGACCGGACCCAAGTAATTCTTGTGGCTCCATACTGGGCACAAAGAGTCTGGTATCCTGAGCTCTTGAACATGGCCATCGATTCTCCGATCAAACTGCCTCTTCGGGAGGGACTTCTGTTGCAGCAGCAGGGGACGGTCTTTCACCCAAACCTGTCCAGCCTCTGCCTCCTTGTGTGGAGATTGAGCAGCGACAGTAGACTGCTTTCGACCTTCCTTCTAAAGTCTATAATGTTATTTTGGCAGCAAGGCGTACCTCCACCAAAACGGTTTACCCCTGTAGATGGAACACATTTGTGGCATGGTGCACAGGAAAGGCTGTGGTTCCCCTTCCCACCCCTCTTTCTTAGGTTCTCCTCTTCATTCTTTCTTTGTCCTAGCAGGGCTCTGCTCTGGGCACTCTTAAAAGCTATCTTTCGGCCATTTCAGCCTTTCTTCGCCTTCCTGATCAGACTTCTCTTTTCAAGGCCTATATTGTAAATTGCTTCCGTAAGTGCATTCATTTGTCACCTGTTTCCTCCTATTCCTTTCATAATGCCTCAGTTGTACTTGAACCTTGTTCTGACTTACCTTTTATGCGCTCCTTTCAAGCCGCTACGTAATTGTCCTCTCAGGCTATTGACCCTCAAAACTGACTTTTTACTTGCCATCTCCTCGGCTCGCAGAGTGAGTGCTCTTCAGGTGCTTTCTTCTAAGCCTCCTTTCCCGGCTGTTCATCTGGACAAGGTTGTCCTTCGCACTGGACCTTTTTTTCTTCCCAACGTTGTTGCCTCTTTCCGCATAGGACAGACCATCTCTGTGCTCACCTTCTTCCCGCCTGCATCCTTCTAAAGAGGAGAAGAGGTGTCACCGCCTGGATCCAAAATTTGCGTTTTCATTTGATGTGAATCGCACCAAACAATTCCGGGTGGACAATCGGCTCCTTGTTCGCTTTGTGGGCGCCAAGAAAGTTCGGGCCGTGCAAAAACGAACCATCTCTTGATGGGTCGTTCTTTGTATTAAAATGTGTTATTATTCCTTGGCTAAAAAAGGAACCTCCAGTAGTGTTGCTTGCCCATTCCACCATGGTGACTGCAGGCACTAGTGCTTTGGGACTTGGAGTCCCCCTTCATAACATCTGCGTGGGCTTCGTTGCACACGTTCACTAAACATTATTGACTGAACAGCCAAGTCCAGAGAGATGGCTTCTTTGGCCGCTCCGTTCTTCAGGACTTCCTGGTGTGAACTTGGTTCAGAGACCCATTTCCGGGGTTGGTATTGCTGGGGTATCTATTGCAAGGTAGGGAATCCATAACTAATAGGCTCTTTCAGATGAACAAGTTACTTACCTTCGGTAACGATATATCTGTATGAAACATATATCTAAAAGAAACACGTTAGTGATAGATTCCTTACCTTAGAATAATCCCCAGGCGTCCGACTGGATCCGGAAAGCTTTCGTCAGCAATACCCCTGCGCGTCGGTAGGCATCATCGTATAGCTCCACGTACGTCGTGGCGTCCTAGTCGCCGAGATGACGTCGCTGGAGCTACTTGGACGCGCCCACGCACTCTGATGCCAGTTCCTTCTTTTTCCGTGCCAGCAAGCTCAGATCCAGAGAGAGCGATACACCCAGTCAATTTTTTACTGACCTTTTTGGGACTTTTGTCTCTGTTTTTCTTTTGCCGTCCTTGACTCCTAGTGTGTAGGGATGTCCGGTTTTAAAGTCTGAGCGCGGCTTGTCCCCACATGATGTCGGTGACGGATCCGCACCGTGAGTGTCTCTCCTGTCTGGGGCACGACCACGACTCTCAGTCATGCCCTGAATGCTGGACCTTGGCTCCGAAAACTTTGCGGGAGCGGTCCCGAAAGTTGCTGGAGGCCCAGGAGTCGGCTCCATGTCGTTCAAGGTCTCGGTCCTGTGGGAGGTCGAGGGACCAGTCGCGGAGCCGCCATCACCATCGTTCGACAAAGTCTTCGCACTCAGAGTCAGGTAAGATGAAGCACAAAAAGTCGAATAAGCATCGTTGCTCTTCACCTTCCACTAGCCTGTCGTGCAACACGGCTGAGGGTGCGGGTGGCGGCGCCCCTGTGGCTCCGGCGGAGCCTACGCAGTTGCTGATTGCCGACCCGCCCTTTCTGGGTCCATCAGTGACTCTGGCCCAGCTGCAGGAGTTCCTGTCAGCCATGGCACGCGTCTTTGGCCCGTCGGCATGCCTTCGGGCCCCATGGGTCTGACTGGGGGTCCTCTCTCTTCGGCGTCGTCGTCTCCGGCCCCGACGTCTTCAACGACTCCGGTCTTGATGCCGAGATACCCCCATGGATCTATGCTTGGATCCCAGCTGATGTCTGTTGGCCTAGTAAGACCTCCACTGACATTGATGGCGCCACCGCTGGCGTCGGCCGACACCTCGACCGACGCCGTCCCTGGCTTCCACCCCAACATGGGGAAGGTGCTGGAACGGTGTCGATCGATTTCGACGCCGATGGGGTATTTCTATCCGTTTCTTTATCCACCTCCTTCTTTTCTGCCTGCCCGGCAGGTTGTGGAGAACGGGGAGGACTGCGTGGGGTCTGAGGACCCTCTCGCAGCCCAGTGCGAGTTAGACCCGGACTGGGAAGAGGACATGGAGGATGCAGGTGAGCTGGAATTTACTCCAGAACCTGGCACACTATCTCCTCCTACTGTGGTTACGGAGGAGGGTGGTACATATTCTGTGGTGTTGTGTAGGACGGCCGAGGCTCTCCACCTCGAGCTCCGTATGGTGACCGTCGGGACTAACCTCCTGACAGAAGTGCTTCGGCCGGCGTTGCCCTCTACGAGCCACTGCTGCCCTTTAATGACGCACTTTCGGACGTTCTTTTGGGCACGTTGGGTCAGCGGCCGATCCCTCTCCCTTCCCCAACCGGAGCACACAGTGGTGATTGATGCGTCCCTCCTGGGATGAGGCGGCCACATGGGAGAGGCGGAGATCAGAGGTCTCTGGTCTCCGGCGGAGTCCAGGCTCCATATCAACCTTCTGGAGCTCCGGGCGATTCTACTTGCACTGAAAGCATTCCTTCCCTCCGTCAAAGGGAAAGTCGTGCAGGTGTTCACAGACAACACCACCGCCATGTGGTATTGCAAAAAACAAGGTGGGTGGGGTTGTGGACCTTATGTCAGGAGGCTCTGCGCCTCTGAACATGGCTGGAACGTCAAGGCATTTCCTTGACGGTTCAACATCTGGCAGGATCTTTGAACGCCAGGGCGGACGAACTCAACCGCAGGTGCATGATGGATCACGAATGGCGTCTTCACTCGGAGGTGGCGCAAGAGCTCATTAAACAGTGGGGAAAGCCTCGGTTAGGTCTATTCGCAACAGAAGAGAACGCGCAGTGTCATCAGTTATGCACGTTGGAATTTCCAAGGCGGCACTCGCTCTGTGACGTTTTTCGTCATGAGTGGAACTTCGGTCTATTGTATGATTTTCCGCCTATACCACTTCTACCCAGAGTGCTGAAGAAGATTAGGCACGACCGGGCCCAAGTCATTCTTGTGGCTCCAGACTGGGCTCGAAGAGTTTGGTATCCTGAGATACTCAGTATGAGCATGGATCCCCCGATCCGACTGCCTCTTCGGGAGGATCATCTGTCGCAGCAGCAGGGGACGGTCCTCCACCCGAACCTGTCCAACCTCCACCTACATGCGTGATGTTTAAGCGGCGACAGTTGATTCCTTTTGACTTTCCTCATGAAGTCTGGGATATCATTCTGGCAGCCAGGCGTCCCTCCACTAAATCTGTATACGCCTGCAGGTGGAACAAATTTGTGGAATGGTGCACAGCAAAGGCTGTGTATCCCCTTTCTGCTCCTCTTTCAGAAGTCCTTTTGTTCCTTCTTTCTCTGGCCCAGCAGGGCTCTGCTCTGGGCACTATTAAAGGTTATCTTTCTACAACGTCGTCCTTTCTCAGGCTCCCTGATCAGCCTGCTCTTTTCAAGTCCCCTATTGTGAGTAGATTTCTCAAAGGCATTACTAGCCTTTTCCCTCCTATACCTTTTGTAATGCCACAGTGGGACTTGAATCTGGTTCTTACGTATTTGATGTGCGCTCCCTTTGAGCCGCTTCACAACTGTCCTCTTTGTTTATTAACTTTGAAAACTGCTTTCCTGGTTGCCATCACCTCCACTAGGCGTGTGAGTGAGCTCCAGGCTCTTTCTGGTAAGCCTCCTTTTCTGTCGGTCCATCCGAACAAAGTTGTGATTCGCACTCTTCCTTCCTTCTTGCCAAAGGTTGTCACTGCCTTCCACATAGGGCAAACTATCACCTTGTCCACTTTCTTTCCGCCTCTGCACCCTTCCAGACAGGAAGAGAGGCTCCACCGCCTGGACTCAAAACGTGCGCTCTCCTTTAATCTGAATCACATAACAGTTCCCGGTGGATGACCAGGTCTTTGTTGGCTACATGGGTGCCAGGAAAGGCCGGGCTGTACACAAGAGGACTATCTCTTGCTGGGTCGTCTTGTGTATCAAGGCCTGTTATTCTCTGGCTAAAAAGGAACCTCCGACAGGGTTGCGTGCCCATTCTACCATGGCGACAGCAGCTACTACTGCATTGAGATGTGGTGTCCCCCTGCAAGACATCTGTCAGGCAGCCACGTGGGCCTCGCTGCACACTTTTGCTAAGCATTATTGCCTTCACAGTCAAGTCCGGAGAGACAGCTGTTTTGGCCGTTCTGTTGTACTGCAGTATCCATTCTAAGGTAAGGAATCTATCCCTAACGTGTTTCTTTCAGATGAACAAGTTACTTGCCTTCAGTAATGATATTTCTGTAAGAAACATTAGTTAGTGATAGATTCCTTACCGCCCCACCAATCCTCCCTGTTCTGCGAACTGATTTCTAGGGTTAAGGTCATCCCTTTCAGGCCCCAAGCTTCAATGCACCCATGGTCAGTATCTTGCATGACTCTGCGTTCCTGGCGCAGTAAGTCGAGTACAGAACTGACGTTAGCGTGCCTGTGCGTGTTGAAGTAGCTCCAGCAACGTCATCTCGGCGACTACGATGCCAACGACGTACGCAGAGCCGTACGTTGATGCCTACCAACCTACGCACAGGGGTACGTCTGACGAAAGCTTTCCGGATCAAGTCTGATGCCTGGGGTTTATTCTAAGGTAAGGAATCTATCAATAACTTATGTTTCTTACAAATGTATTATTACCGAAGGTAAGTACTTGTTCATTAGTTATGGATTCCTTAACGCCCCACTCATCCTCCCTGTTCTGTGAACTGACTTCTAGAGTAAGGGACTCCCTTTCTGGGCCCAGGTTTTATGCAGCAGTGGTCAGTGTCTTGCATGGCTCTGCGCTTCTTGCGTGGAATGTCGTGTAAAGTACTGACGTCTGCGCGCAGGGCCGGAATCTATCTAAGTAGATACTGCAACGTCATTCTGACAATCACAATGCCAACGAAAAACGCAGAGTCGACCGACGCCACCCACTGACGCGCAGTCTGAAGCCTGGGGGCAATTCTAAGGTAAGGAATCTATAACTAATATATGTCTCTTACAGATCTATTGTTTCCGAAGGTCAGTAACGTGGTCTTCTGATATAGACTTCTAACCGCAGATTCCTCCCGTTAGAATATTTCCCAGGCATCATAGTGGATCCTGAAAATCTTAAACAGTACTTCTGTGCCACAGCAGGTAGCGTTGGCAGCTGCGCTTCAACATCATGCATATTGGAAGTGACCTGCTGTTCCTTTATAGGTGCCACCGTGGCACAATGAAGTTTTTTTCTATGCCAAAAGCCATGGATTCAGAGAGCTACTTAGGTCACTTTTTGAAAAATTGTTTGGACCTTTTTTGAACTATTGCTCTGTGTGCTAGAGACATGTCCCCCAACAAACCTACAGGTTTCAAACCTTGTGGGAAATGTCACAGACAGATGTCTTTGTCTGATCACTACTTGGTCTGACTTTGTTTCTGGGGTCGGATCACAGCTCCAGGGCCTGAACCAACCTGAGAGCGAGTGATGAAGCTCAAAACAGAACAGCACAAAAAGGCTCCTCATTGATCCCTTGTGAGATCTCTGGCCTGGTTGCGAAGTCGGTCTTGCAATCAGTCAGCTTCAAAGTCTGGCAAGTCTAAGAAGAACACAAAGAAGTGGTTGAGGCCTTCCTTGTTTTACCCCTCACCATCTTGTGCTTCTAGGGCCTTGCTTCATCATTCCTCCTGAGAAGCCAGAGGCATCGCTGCTCCGTGCCTCTCTGAATTTCTTCAAGCGCACCCAACTGAGGGAGTTCTATGCTTGGGATCCTCCCTGGTGTTACGCCACCCGCACTCCTCTCGCCCTTCTGTGACTACAGTAGGGGCTCCCAGCTGCTTCCACAATATCAACCGTACCACCAAGGTAATCAGACTTCCAGCCCTTTCGTGGGACTGAAAGCCACCATACTGTCCAGTCCCCCACCCAGCTGACTGCTGCAGCCTCCAAGCCCCATTAGCATGTCCTCAAAACAGCACAGTCACCCTGTCTGCAGAAGGATCAGGCACCACCTGCCCCAATGACAAACAATAACGTAATTGAAGTAGCTGTTTGAACTTGTCCAACCGGATTACACTCTGCCGTTTCTGGAAATCCCACCATCTTTGCCGCCATCGTTAAGATCGGCTAACGGAGGATCACCTCCCCTTGTTACATCAGGACTTGTGGGCTCTTTTGGCCAAAAAAGCCATTTAGGGGGGTACCAATACCAGAAGTAGGTGGTGGTTGATACTCCAGCAACATTCTGCTGCTGAAAAAAAACAGATCTTTGCCCTCTCAACATCTTCCTGCAAAGGGAGAAATTAAAATTGCTCACCCTGGCTCCGGCACTTGTATTTGCACATTCCTATCCTGCAGACACACAGTTACCTGCTATTTGTTGTGGGCCAAAAGCATTTCCAGTTCGCTGTGCTCCCTTTTGGCCTCACCAGTGCTCCACGTGTGTTCATGAAAGTGATATCGGTCAATCAATCAGGATTTTGTAAAGCGCACTATTCACCCGTGAGGGTCTCAAGGCGCTGGGGGGTGGTCCAGCTCTGGTTCTTCCAAAGAGCCAGGTCTTGAGGTTATTCCTGAAAGTGTGCAGATTCGGGGAGCGTCTGATGTAAACAGGGAGCTTGTTCCAGGCATTGGCTGCGGCATAGGAGAAGGCTTATTCCACTAGCTCTGTTTCTGCGGATGCAGGGGTCTCTGCTAGGGCGAGGTAGGCGGAGTGGAGATTCATTTTGGGTGCGTGTAAGGAGACTCTCCCATTGAGGTATTTGGGTACGATGTTGTGGAGGTTACTCTCTTCTCGACGGGGAGCCAGTGGAGCTCTCCTATGTGTTGGGTTATGTGTTCAAGTTGCGGGGTCCCGAGGATGAGTCTGGCTGCGGTGTTCTGGATGGTTTAGAGCTTGTGTAGCAGAGTTCTGTTGATTCCGGCATAGAGGTTATTGCTGTAGTCCGGTCTCCGGGTTATGAGTGTGTGGGTGACAGTATTTATGCTTTCAGGGGGGTATCCACTTGAAGGTCTTGCATTGGATGCGAAGGCAGTTGAAGCTGGTGGAGGCGACGGAGTTGATTTGGCGGGCATGTTGAGGGAGGAGTTGAGGATGATGCTGAGATACCGTGCGTGGTCTGTGGGAGTGGGCCACCAGGTGTTGTCCCATGTCGAGGTGGAGGGTCCGAAGATGAGGACCTCAGTCTTCTCCGAGTTGAGCTTCAGGCAGCTATTCTTCATCCAGTTTGCGACGTCCTTCGTTCCATTTTGGAAGCTGAGTCTGGTGTTCTCGGGGTCCTTTGTGAGGGAGAGGATGAGCAGGGTGTCGTCGGCGTATGACACTATGCTGAGTCCATGTTGTCTGGCAGTGGCGGCGAGGGGGGACATGTAGACGTTGAAAAGCGAGGGGCTGAGCGATGATTCTTGGGGTACTCCGCAGTTGATCTTTGTGGGTTCGGAGGGGAAGGGAGGGAGCCTGATCCTCTGTGTTCTGCTGGAGAGAAAGGGTTGGATCCAGTTGAGGGCGGTTCCTCGTATCACAGTGTTGTGGAGTCTGGCTGCAAGAGTGCGATGTGAGACCGTGTCGAAGGCTGCGGCGAGATCTAGGAGAATGAGGGCTGCAGTGAGGCCCTGGTTGAGTAGCATGCGGATGTCGTCAGTGGCGTGGACGAAGGCGGTCTCATTGCTGTGGTTGCTGTGGAATCCGGACTGAGAGGGGTCTAGGATGGAGTTCTCTTCGATGAAGGCTGTGAGCTGAGTGTTTACTAGTCTCTGGGTGACTTTGGCAGCGAAGGGGAGGAGAGAGATGGGCCGGTAGTATATCAGGTCAGACGTATTGGCCGTGGACTTCTTGAGAAGGGGTTTGATCTCAGCCAGTTTCCAGTTGTCTGGGAAGATGCCAGATTCGAAGGAGGTGTTGATTGTCTGTCCTAATTCGGGTGCGATGGCTGCTCTGTGGTAGATGTGCAGTGTGCAGGGGTCTGTGGGGGCTCCTGAGTGAGTGGTCACGGTTGTGAGTTCAACAGTGGCGGGTTTTCAGGTTGTGATGGCAGGCTCGTTGTTGGGGGGGGGGTGTCAGGTGTCTGTTCGCTGAAGTTGTCGTAGAGGTCTGGATTTTCAGATCAAAATATGACCTGAGCTTGTCGCAGAGCTCCTGCGAAGGGGTGTCGCCCGTGGCTTCGCTGGGCGGTTTGGTGAAATGCTGGAGGACGTTGAACAATTCTTTGGCGTTAGTAGTGTTAAAGTTGATTTTGTTCTTGATAAAGGAATGCTTGGTGTCTCTTATGTGCTGGTGGTAGTCCTTCAGGGCGATTCTGTGGTTGTTCAGGTCTAACGTGGTTTTCTGATTTTGCCAGGTTTTCTCGAGGCGTCTGCAGGTGCGCCTGGCTTCTTGGAGTTCAGTGGTAAACCAGGCGGCCTTCAGGGGGCGTTGCTTGGCGGGGTGGCGGAGTGGCGCGAGCTTACCGGCGCTGCTGGAGATCCATCGGTGGAGTTCTTTGGCTGCGGCGTTGGCGTCGGTAGTGGCGCAGGTGGGGTCTAGGAGGAAGGTGGTGTTGAGGAGTTCCTCTGTGATCTTGCTCCAGTTCCATCGAGGTGGGCGAGGTGCGGGTTTGGGAACAGAGGTGGTGTTAAAGGTGTAGTGTACGCACTGATAGTCAGTCCAGAACGGCTACGTGGTGTGGCTGAAGTAGATGTTTGTTCCTCCTTAGAAGATGGGGTCAAATCTGTGTCCTGCTCTGTGAGTGGGGGTGGTGACGAGCTGCTTCAATCCGAGGTTGTCATGGAGGGTGGTGGAGTCTGAGTCGCTGTGGTTTCCGAGGTGGAAGTTCTGGCCTCGCTGTAGGATGTAGTCCGTCAAGGTGATGGCGTGTGGTGCAACGAGGTCAGCAATGGAGGTTGTGGACTGAGTCCGGGGTCCGGGGGGGTCTGTAGTGAGGGTGCAGCACAGCTTTGTCTTGGCACTGGTCTGGATATGGAAGTGGAGGTGTTCTGTGTTGGAGTAGGGGTTCGCTCGTGTTGGATGTGGAGAGCCGTAGGGGGTCTTGTATGCGATAGTGAGTCCTCCCCCTGGGCGGTGGGGGCGGTCCTTTCTCTGGATCTTGTACCCGTCGGGGATGGCAGTGGCGATGTCCGGGCCAGAGGAGGCGTTAGTCCATGTTTCCGTGAAAAAGGCGACGTTGGGCGAGAGGGTGTGGAGCTGGTCCCAGATCTCTATGGCGTGTCTGTGTAGGGACCGCACATTGAGGAGGATGCCTGTGAGGGCTTTGGTGGTGCAGGCGTCCATCGAGTCTTCGGTGGTCGTGGGGGTGCTGTTGATTGTGAAGGATTGTCGACAGTGTCTGCAGGAGAACTGTCCGTGGGTGGTGGTACGAGTGGATCTTTCGCAGCCAGCGTGTCTTCCGGTTTTGAGTGCGCGGGGGACGGCAGAGTTGTATCAGCAGGATCCCGGAGATCCAAGGTTTCTGGAGCTGGCCGTGGTCGGGTTGCGGACGGGCGCAGACGAGCTTGCCTTCGGCAAGCCAGCGGCCGCCATTATGTAGGGGAGGGACGTGCAGCTGGGAGGCGGGAGCGGGGTGGTCAGGGGCAGCGGTCACGGGACAATGTGGCAGCAGGAATACAGGAAGAACGTAAGAGAAAACAAAAGTACAGTAAGTCACAACAACAGACAACAAAAGAAACCACAGAGCGACAATAAGAGCACACAAGGGGGGCTGAGCAATACCAGAGTCAGCCCGGAGGGCGCAAGGCGCAGAGCAGTCACGAACCCTGCAAAAGTGGGGCTTCCAGTGTCTGCGACAGCGCAGAGCACAGCAGAGCTGCAGGGGAGAGTACGGGCTTCGGATCGAGGTCGGAGGTCTCACTGGCGGTGGTTGCAACACATCTTCAGAGGTCATGGATTCCAGTCCTCTCATGTCTCGACGATTGACTAGTGTAGGGTTTGTTACAGTCCTCCACCTCCAGACTACGTCAAACCTCCTCCATTCTTTGGGGTTCACTACCAACATGCCAAACTCACAACTGATTCCTTCTCAAATGCTCCCCTTCATCAGAGCCATTCTAGACACGTTACAGCTCCGCGTTTACCCTCTGGAGGGCAGAGCCCAAGAAATTCAGGCTATGATCCCAATGTTTCAGGTTCAGTCTTTGATCTCAGTGAGACTGACTGAGGCTACTGGGTCTATTGACCTCCTGCAGCCTGCTAATGAAGTACATCAGTTGGCACATGCGGGCTCCGCAGTGGGACCTGAAGTCCCAGTGGGCACAGCACCAGGGGAATCTCTCTGACTTGGTCCAGATTTTGGAGATAGCTGCAAAAGACCTGCAGTGGCGGTTGCAGGATTGCGATTGGGTCAGTGGCTGATCCCTTGCTCTTCACCACCCAGAATTGACAGTGGTGATCGTTACATCACTTCTGGGATAGGGGTGCCATCTGGGAGAGATGGAGATCAGGGGACTCTGGTCTCTGGTGGAGGCATGGCTCCTCTTCAACCTTCTGGAGGGCCATCAGCTTGGCGTTGAAAGCCTTCCTAGCATCAAGGAAAGGTTGGTCCAGGTGTTCACGTACAACACCACCTCAATGTGGTACTGCAACAAGCTGGACAAAGTGGGATTGTGGCCCTTGTACCAGGAGACATTGCGCCTCTGGAAATGGCTGGAACACCCAGACGTTTTCCTGGTTGTTAAATACCTGGTGGGATCTATGAATGCTAGGGCGTGCAAACTCCGCTGTTGACGCTTGTGGATCATGAATGGCATCTGCACCTGGAAGTGGGGCAAGGATTCTTCTTAGAGTAGGGAGAACCAAAGCTCGATCTATTCTCCACCTCCAAGAATGCACAATGTCAGCACTTCTAAATTTTGGAGTTTCCAAAGTGGCTCTCGCTCAGAGACCCATTCTATTTAGAAAGAATCAAAGGACTCCTGTGCTTCTTTCTGCCGATATATCTCCTGCCCCATGTTTTCAAGAAGATCAGAACCAACCGGGCCCAAATCATCCTAGTTGCTCGGGCTGCCCTTTTGTGACGATCTCCTATGGCAGCAGCAAGGTAGGGTCTTGCACCCGAATCTGCGCACTCTCCACCTTCTTGCTTGGAGATGGAGTGGCAACAGCTGAGTATTTTAGATCTTCCATCTGAGATCTATGATATTATTCTAGCAACCAGACATCCCTAAAAAAAGCTGTTGGGACAAGTTTGTTGCTTGGTGCTCCTCGTGACCTGTTGATCCACTTTCTATCTCTCTGTTGGAGGTGCTGCTGTTTGTGTTGGCTTTATCCCATTAGGACCTTGCCCTGGGCACTGTTAAAGGTTGCTTGTCTGCCAATTCGACTTTTTTTGTGGTTGCTGGATCAGCCCTCTGTTTAAATAACCAGTAGTAGCATGTTTTTATAAGGCTGAACAGCATCTCTTCCCACCTACCCCTTTTGTTACAGCCCAGTGGGACCGTCATTTAATGTTAACATATTTTATGTGCTCGAACCCATGCACAGCTGTTCTCTGAGACTTCAGGTACTCTTCTTAGTGGCAATTACATTGACTAGGAGAACTAGGAAACTTAAAGCTCTTTCTATTAACCCCCACTTGTTCCTACTTTCTGCCGAAGGTGATGACTCCTTACCAAGTCTGACAAAACCTCACTCTCCCGACATTTTTTGCTTCATCTCATCCTTCCAGAGAAGCAGAGAGATTCCATCATTTGGACCCAAAAACTGATCTCCCCTTTTACAACATTCTCACCAAAGAACACCGGGTGAACTATCAGCTATTTATTGTGTTTGCTGAAGCAAAAAAAGACACGGCATGTCCAAATGTGCACCATCTCTCGATGGATTTGCACTCTGCATCAAAATCTGTCCTACAGTAGCTAAGAAGCAGTCTTCTGAAGGCTTGCAGGCTCATTCCACCGGAACCAAGGCCGCTACTACTGCGTTAGGACACGGTGTACCCGTCCTGGACAACTGTTAGGCTGCTATGCAGGCGTCACAACTCACGTTCACAAAATGCTGCCTGTCCAGTCCATTGAGATGGGCAGTTTGCTTGTTTGGTCCTGGACTTTTTGGTTTAAGCCAGGTAGAAGACCTACCAACGGTGATATATTGCTGTGGTATCTATTCTAAAGTGAGCAATCTACTGTTATAAGGTTTTATCAGAAGAACAAGTTACCTTTAGCAACTCTTTTCCTGGTGGAGACTATCTATCCACAGATTCCTCATCGACTCTCATATCCTCCTTGTTTTGCTAACTGGGCTCTTCACCTAAAAGATTACATTAGACTCTGCACACAGGTCAAATGTCATTGTGACGTGGGTCCATGTTTTTGCCATGGAAATAGTTCAGAGACAAACTGATATAAGCTCGCTGGGCCTTCTCCTATATAGGGACCATCATGTCACTTCTGACGTGGATGATGTTGACTCAGAGTTGCCAACTCCACCTGACTATTGGGGAATATTCTAAGGTGAGGTATCTGCGGTTAGACAGAGTCTACGAGCAAAAGAATTACCAAAGTTAAGTAACCTGTTTGTTTATTCAATTGCTTGCACTCCATCCATCCATAATGTGTCCTGTTATGCTGATTTACTTTGCACGTTTCACATAATAACAATAAAGACAATTTAAATCAAACATAAAGCACAGTCCAGATTTGAAAACATTTTGCGCTGCAATTGCTGTTTAGAAAGGTTGCTTATTAGTTATTGAGAAAAACAATAGCTCTTCAAAGTGAGGATCATTTCTCAAAAAGGGGTTTTGATTCAAGGTTCTGATTTAGCCCAACTGGACACGGTGGGACTCTGTTCTTATCTATTCCACTGTTAGACGGTGCCTTTAAGACCCAGTTTGTGTGATAGGGCATTGAGCAGTTTTGAATGTACAGAGGTCCAGTGCTTTAGAGGAGCAAAGGAGAAAAACATTACATCACCATGATTGAGAACCCTGCGTGGGAGTAAAACTGCATACTCTAGTCCAGACAAGAAAGAAATGTACAAAATGAATAAAGTCTGCACTAGTTGCAATGGGATGTCACAAGCCTTCATCTTTAGTCAGACAGCTCTTGATGGCTCATTGATACTCTAATCTCACACCACACACACAGAAAGAAGTGATCAAGGATGCATGGTCGTTATGGCAAGCACTACTCCTCCTCCTCTCATCTGAACTAAATCATTCCCTGGAGTGTCACTCTTTCCAACTCTGAAACGCAACTGGGATATCAGGGATATTTCTAATTTAAAATCAGGCTGCAGTGGTAGTGTATGATGATCTGGGACTTGCTAGTGAGTTAATTTAGAGTTTTTGCAAAAGATAAAACCAATAACACCAAAGTGGTGAAAAATCTTGTGCATGAGTACAGACACTGTGGTCCATATGAAGTGCACCTGTTGTGGCAGAGTTATTTTGCTGATTGTTTTTAATAACAACAAAGTGGTGAGTGAAGAATGCTCTTAGTTGCCGCTTAATGTTAAATTTGACTAGCACAAGTAGGTGAGTTAGTCTGGGTTAGTGCTCTATTTAGAAAGGATGAAAGGATCAAGTTACCAAGTTAGTTTGGCAAAATAGGTTGATAGGGGTGCTGGCACAGTCTCATTGGGAGAAGTGGGAGTAAGGAAGGTGTTTGGTGAAGGCCTCTCTGAGTGCGTTCTGGACCTTTCTGTGTGGTTAGGGTGGGTGAGACTGGCTTGACAAATCAGAGGCTGGAAGATGGGGAAACTGGGGACCGAATTCTGATCTGGCCATGGATGTCCATGCCCTCTAAATATTGTATGTTAGGAAAGTAGTTCAAAAATAGTTATAAACATAGGAAATAAGTACTCTCTTGTAATAAAGTGTGTACCCTTAGTCCATTAGACTTTATGTAGTTGCCAGTGCCACTCAACCTTTCACAAATCATTCAACTGACTGATAGATTCGATAATTCAACACTGCAAAATATTAGATATTTTAAGAGACAGCCATATTTGATAGGGAAAAGAGACCGATTGCAACTGCTTGTTGAAATACATTACTTAAATTGTATTTCAGTGAATAAAGAGGATAATACATTAAGTAAAAACGCTTGCCTCCAAAATGGTTGATTCATTACTAAATGGGAAGATGTGAAGGGGAGGGTTGAATGTCCAGCTTAATATTCAATTTATGTTATTTAAAAAAAAGTTGTAATGCATCTTGCTTTCCAGTCTATTGTGTCAGTCTCTTAAATAAGATAGGTGTTTCTTATCCAGTGGCAACCTAGATTTGACTCCAAAGGTACATGTTGGATACAGATCATTGGGTGTAGCTGTATGTAAAAGTTATCAAATGGAAGAAACATTTTAATGAATGACAATGTTAAAGCTGTACCACACTGCTCCCCTACTTAGCAATTTACCGCTTTTGAGATAGTGAGCGGCATTGGCTTTTCATGCTATGAACCGATTTTGTTTTTTTTCCCTATGAAACAGAGCAGACCTTTATCGAGCCTCAGGAAAATTTGAACTTCTTGATCGTATTCTTCCAAAGTTGCGAGCAACCAACCACAGAGTTCTCCTTTTCTGTCAGATGACATCTCTTATGACGATTATGCAGGAATATTTTGCTTTCCGTAGCTTTCCTCATCTGCGTCTTGATGGTAAGTCCATTTGAATGAAAAATGGCTTTTGGTCATACCCTCTTACTCTGCATATGTGATTTCCCCCTATTGTTTAGTATGTTTAAATATTTAAGAATAAAGGTCTCTGTGATGCATGGAGTTATGAAAATTGCTTCCTACAGGATACATATTTCTTAAGTTACAATAAAATAGATTTATATGAAAGTTTATCTCCTTTGTAAGGCTAGATTTTCAAAAAGTATTGTTTCGGTTACGAAAACAGCTCTTAAATAAATACATCTAATTGAAAATTAGATTTAATCTCCAATCAAAGGTTGAGCATTCAGATTAGAAAGTTAGAGAAAGTACTAGCAATAGAAAATTGTACAGAGTTGTCTAATTCTTATTGATACCTTTTTATAGGTCACAATAAAAAGCTGTATTGATTGATAAATGTTACGTTGCAATTAGAGTGACACTGCTTTTATAGCATTCTATAAAGTATTGGTTTTAGAATTTTTGTCCTTGCTGGTGCTGGTTGAATTTCCTTCTGAGCCGTTCCCTGGGGCCTATGCACCCGAGGTTCATTTAGTGTGATGTGATGGTATTTCCATAAAACCAAGTGTAGGAGTCCCTGAAGAAATTTGTTCCAAGTATTAACACTGCGTCAGAGTTCTTAAAATTGAAGTTATCTTTGTGGATGTAAGATTACTTTGGGTTGCTTGTAGCTAGCAGTTATAGTGGCAACTATGGGGTTATGCAGTCAGTAGTGAAAAAGTCACCAGGAGAGGTGGTCATTCTTTGGGAACTGTGACTTGGCGTTCTGGTGTACCAGTGTCTGCCTTGTGTTCTATTTCCTTCTCACTTGCATTCAGAACAAACAGATGCCGCGGTGAGTCTGTTACTTGGGGTCCAACACACTGCATGTAGTTTGGTAAAACAGATTCCCAGCATTATGTGATCCTTTCTAGTTCACTTTGTTCAAACAAGTTCACCTTTCAGGAGCTTCTGTAATTTGTTGCAGCAGTGGATTTCAAGCACTAATACACCATTACATCCTACTTTTCTCTAAATGTCCTTCCTTCTTTTTGGAACTCGTGTGACTGTATATCACCAATTGTTAATCTGGTCATTTTATGACTGGAAACGAACACAATATATGTACATATGGAAGATTTATTGTCTTGTTGTTATCCTTGGTCCTAACTTAGTCTACTTTTTTAGTTACATTACAGCCTTAATATTGTCCATTGAGGACAATACAGGTGTTCGCTGTCGCCTTGTGATCACCAGGCTATTCATCGCTGCCACCTTTGGCACATATTTGTTCTTCGAGAAACAGTACAATTTGGATCTTTTCTAACGAAAACTACTATGTACATTTGTCTAATTATTACTATACAAATTCATTGGATTTTGTGCTTAACCTATTTGGTGTGTTTGCTTTGAGTGAACGGTTCACTGCACTCATGAACAACACCCATTAGTAGCAGGGTGTTTTCTGCTGAGAGCACCTATTTTCATCAAAACATTAACAGATTGCTATACCGCTATTTCTCATTTGCTAGTGCCTCACACAACATTGTGGGAATGTGCATATGTTTCTTACTGCTACCATGGAACTAGTGAGCAGGCCACTGGCTGGTTGTGCCTGTTGACTTGCGTCCTCAGCTTAATTTTTGCACAAACTAGTACTCTAGTGGTTAGCCACATTGGGTATTTTAATCCTTCCCATCTGTGTTGTAATCAGTGTCCTTGTTACACTGTATCATGACAGTGATCTGTGAAAAATTTTCATTTTAGTACGGTCTACCTACTGCTAGCATAGATAACTGAGATGATATGTTGAAGGGAGCCTGGATAGGTAGAATCCTGCTGCATATGTGCCACCACCACATCCTCTGCATGTGAAATAGTAATATGTTTTAGATTTTAAGTAAGCTGTGCTCCTGAACTGGTTAGAGGGTTTGCTAGTGGTTGGGGTGGCGGGGGCAATTTTATAATATTTTATAAGAAAAAGTAAAATGAAATGAATTGCAAAAGTAACCCCTAAAAGTTTTTTGGTTTTTTGCTATTATCTACAAAAAACATGTTAAAATGTTCTGTCCTGCTTGTGAAAGGGGAGAGATACAGAAATTATTTTTGGAAACATTTGGTAGAAGCCGATGGTTGAGGGATGACCTAATGTTAAAAGTGCAATAAAGTGTGCCTTACATTATAAGTTCAAGTTCAAGTTCAAAATTTGTATAGCGCACTACTCACCCAGAGGGTCTCAAGGCGCTTGAGGGAGGGGGGGTACTTTACTTATCGAATATCCAAGTTTTTAGTTGCTTTCTAAGGAGAGGTGGTTCTGAGTAAGGCGGAGGTGGGTGGGGAGAGAAGTCCAGGTTTTGACCGCTAATTAGGAGAAGGATCTTCCCCCCATGGTGGATCTATGGATGCGCGGAATTGCGGCAAGGGCTTGATTGGACAATCGTAGTTGGCGGGTGGGGGTGTAAAAGGACAGGCGCGTGTTGAGGCATTCGGGTCCTAGGTCGTAGAGGGCTTTGTGTGCGTGGGTGAGGAGACGGAACGTTATTCTCTTGTTGACGGGGAGCCAGTGGAGGGCTTTCAGGTGACCGGAAATGTGAGTTTGGCGGGGGATGTCTAGTATGAGTCTGGCTGAGGCGTTTTGGATGCGTTAGAGTTTTTTCTGTAGTTTGGCTGTGGTTTCGGCGTAAAGGGTGTTTCCGTAATCCAGTCGGCTTGTGACCAGTGCGTGGGTGACCGTTTTTCTTGTTTCGGTGGGGATCCAACTGAAGATTTGTTTGAGCATGCGTAGGATGTTGAAGCATGATGATGAGACAGCTTTGACTTGTCTGGTCATCGAGAGGGAGGAGTCTAGGATGAAGCCCAGGTTACGTGCGTGGTCCGTAGGTATGGGTGCGGTTCCTAGGGCTGGTGGCCACCATGAATCGTCCCAGGCAGAGGGGGATGAACCTAAGATGAGGACTTCTGTTTTGTCCGAGTTTAGTTTTAAACGGCTGTTCTTTATCCACTCTGCTACTTCTTTCATTCCTTCGTGTAAGTTGGTTTTGGCGTTGTTTTGGTCTTTGGTGAGGGAGAGGATCAGCTGGGTGTCGTCTGCGTAGGAGAAGATGTTGAGGTTGTGTTGGCGCGCGATGGATGCGAGGGGACTCATGTATACGTCGAAGAGGGTGGGACTGAGTGATGATCCTTGTGGTACGCCGCAGATGACTTCGGTAGCCTCTGATCTAAAAGGGGGGAGGCGGACTCTCTGGGTTCTTCCGGCGAGGAACGAGATGATCCAGTCCAATGCTTTTCCTTGTATTCCGATGTTGCTGAGGCGTTGTATGAGGGTGCTATGACAGACTGTGTCGGAGGCTGCGGAGAGGTCAAGTAGGATGAGGGCAACTGTTTCTCCGTTGTCCAGTAGTGTTCGAATGTCATCAGTTGCTGCGATGAGGGCGGTTTCGGTGCTCTGTTTGGCTCGGAAGCCGGACTGTGAGGGGTTGAGGGATTTGTTGGATTCGAGGAAGGCGGCGAGCTGACTGTTGACGGCTTTCTCAATGACTTTGGCAGGGAATGGGAGGAGCGAGATGGGGCGGTAGTTCTTAAGTTAAGTGGGGTCTGCTGTGGGTTTCTTCCGAAGGGCGCTGAGTTCGGCATGATTCCAGCTTTCCGGGAAGGTAGCGGAGTTGAGGGAGCAGTTGATGATGTCTCGGAGATGGGGTGCGACAATGGAGTTTGCTTTATTGAAGATGTGTTGGGGACATGGGTCGGTTGGCGATCCTGAGTGGATGGAATTCATCAGGCGGATGGTGTCTTCAGTGGTGATTGGGTTCCAGGCGCAAAGGTTGTTAGAGGGGGATTTAGGTTCGGAGGTGGGTGGAGTGGACTGGTCTCCGGACTGGTTTTCAAAGCTGTTATGTATGTCGGCGATTTTGTTGAGGAAGAATGAGGCTAGGGAGTCGCAGAGGTCTTGGGAAGGAGTGATGTCGTTGGTGCCGGCGGTGGGGTTGGTAAATTCTTTGACGATGTTGAATAGTTCCTTGCTGTTGTGGGCGTTGTTGTCAAGTCGATCCTTGAATGCTGATTTCTTGGTGGATCGGATCAGTTGGTGGTGTTTGCGGGTGGCGTTCTTGAAGGTGGCCAGGTTGTCAGTGGTTGGGTTTTTTCTCCAGGCTTTCTCGAGGGTGTGACAGAACTTCTTGGATTTCTTAAGGTCATCGTTGAACCAGGGGGCTTTTTTGCTACCTTGCTTTATTTGATGGTTTTTCAAGGGTGCTAGTTCATCAGCGCTGCGGGTGATCCATTGTGTGAGGTTGGTGGCTGCTTGGTTTGGGTCCGATGATTTGGCAGGAGGGTTTTGGTGAAGCGATGTGAAGAGCTGGTCGGTGGTAATTTTGTTCCAGTTTCTTCGGGGAATTGGTTGTGGAAGGAAGTGGGTCGAGGTCTTTTTGTAGTTGAAGTGAACACAGCTGTGGTCCGTCCAATGGAGAGCTGTGGTGTGGTTGAAGGAGATGTGCTTGCTGGAGGTGAAGATTGGGTAGAGCGTGTGTATGGAGAGGGTGCCAATACCTGTGAATATGGCCCTGGTACACAAAGCTAAACTTGAACGTTTGCACAAGTTTACACTTGCTGTAGTACTTTTTCTACTGTTTTGGTATTTACAAAACTACAAGTGTAATTTTACTGCTAGTAATTTCACAAGTAGTAAAAATTACACTTGTAATGTAATCTCATTGTTATCAGTGATGGCTCTGACCCTGTGCCATAATAGGGAGCACCGCAGCACACCGATGAAGATTGTGAGACTGATGGCTTGCTCCCACCTCATTTTACTGATGATGCCTTGTACCTTGGCTTACAAAATGCCAACGGGTTTGGTACTTCCCCTGAGACAGGGTTCGACTCTACACATTTGCCACCAATTGGAGGAAAGCTCCTCACCTGCAGTGGTAGTTCGGCTGGCTTATTACATTATGGAATTACAGCTGCCCTCTACTGAGTCTAAGACATATGCTTTGATAGATTTCACTGCCTGGGCCGGCTACATTGAACCCCTTGATTCCATTCCATGATTCCCTCACTGATACCTTGATGGCTACCTGGTTGAAACAATGTTCTTGCTTGACCACTAGCCACCAGGTGGTATAGGCCTGCACATGGTGACCAAGATTTATCTCCAAGCAACACATGTTTCAACCAGTAAAGTGAATCTAAATTGGTTTCCCCCACTGCCCTGGACAGAGAGTCCAAAAGAGTTGCTGCCTTCGGCAAGTCATTGTTTTCTTATGCCAGTCTGGCACTGATGTCCATAAACACAATTGGGCCGATATATAAACATTCCCTTTGTGGAGGACTTAGGGCCTTCTTGGCTCACACAATACACGATGGACAGGAAATAGCAAATATACGTCATTGCTTTGGCATAGCAGTCTGTGCCAGTGTTGTGCTCTGCAGAAAAGTCTGAATGAGGTCAACTGGATTTTCTGATGAAATCGCCCTTTGATAGAACTTCTCTTTCCAGAGAGAAGGCCGACTCCGCCATGCAACATTTTAAGGAAAGTTTGGGCTACAGGGCATTTCCCATGGCATTTGACCCCTGCAAAACAATTTCCCCGTCAGTTATGCAAATTAATAGGCTGTGCCAGTGACACAGCTAGCAGTCTGCCATGAATGCGGCACTGGCAGTAGATTCACAGGCCAGCAGGAGCACCAGTCCTCCATTTTCGTTTCCTTTGCTTCAACACTCAAACCACTTCAGTTTGTTCTCAGCGCCTCACACACAACTCGTCGGAGGCAGGATCTGGCACCTCCTCCCAGGTTGGCAGTCAATCAAATCCAACAGATGGGTCTTACAGATTATTCAAAAGGGCTTAGCGTATCTTTTCTGTCCTTCCTATTCAAAATTCCTCCCACAGCATAACACATTTTGGAGGAGCATCTGTCCATCCATCTTACTCACCAAAGGTACATAGAGCTGCTACCAGATTTGGAGGAAGGTGGGGATTATGATTCCTGTTTTTTTCCCATTCTGAAAAAAACTGAAGCCTAAGGCCTATCCTGGATCTTTGATCCCTGAACGCCTTTCTTCCCAAGGACACATTCAGGATGTTCAAATTGACCTAGATCCTATCTGCTATGGAATCGGACACTGGATGGTGTCCTTGGACTTGCAGGTGCATATATTCACAGATCCGTCCTCCAGTCCGACAGCCATTCGCTGTGATTCATGGTGGACCAGGAACACTTTCTCTCCTTCTACCTTATCTCTGCCCTCTGGTGTTCACTAAAGTGATAGCAGTGGTCCGATCCCATCTTTTGACATCTGATGTTTGATAGCTGGGCGCTGAAAGGGGGCTTGCCACTGTAAGTCGTAGACCATCTCCAGGCGCTGGCAGGATTCCTAACATCATTGGGGTTCACCATAAACAAACCGAAGTCCCGCCTCATTCCCTCACAGAGGCTTCCATACATTGCAGATTATCCTAGATATCAATGACTTTAATCACAGATATGCACTATCTGATGAAAACTTGTCATTGTCACAGTAGTTGACACGCTCTGAGAATAAAGTATTTGAAATAAAGGATTCATGTCTCAATAGCACAATCTGCTTAAGACTTCTCTATCAATGCTCTACCTTTCAAAAGTGCATTTACTCAATTTGTAAAATTCAGTTTACTTATATCAGTTTTCTGATGGACTCCTGTAGGAAGGGGGATATCTGACTATGGTTACCCCCAACGTTTTGCTAGTGTTTAGCTGGTTTTCGACTTAGTTGGCCTGGGATCCTGCTATTCAGGACCCCAGGCTTCCTGCTCTCTCTGTTGAATTTCGAAATCTTGTTATATTGTACATTAAACAGATTGACCTGATTGGATTTTTCTCAGCTCTGATGGTTTGTTGGCACTTACTGTAAGATATCCTGTAAATGTGGGCTAGTATTACCTATTGATTTAACGACATAGATCCAGTCTTTTCTTAAAGAAGTTTAATTTAATCGAATGTTATAATTACTTTATATGTTATAATTATGTCAAGGACCAACTGTTTTCTATACTATTGAATACCCAGGTCCTTTGACTGCATTGGGTCAACCCCTGTTTTGATAACAACACCCTGCATCTGCAGGCACCATCAAGCGTCCTAGCGGTTCACTTTGTCGTCCTTCCTGCCGGAACCAGACTTCAGAGCCCGACGAGATCCGGACTTCTAGACCTCTCCGACCTCTACCTACATCTGCAGCACAGCTGAGATCCGTGGGTGCGACGAGACACGTGGGACCGGCCATCTTGGAGAAACTGCACTTCGCTTCCAGCACGACTTCAGAGGCATCCTCGAGAAAGTGTTTTGGGGATTGAGAAGCCCCAGCCCCGAGCAGCTCCTGCACAGAAGATCAGCCCTCCAGTATCCACGAGATCTGCGTGGGGCCCTTTTGCTTGATTGCTGCTCAACGCGTTGTCTGGTCACTTTCCGGCTGACTAGTGGCCTCCTAGACGACGATCCTTGAAATCCACACCGCTGGTCTGGTTGCTCCAGACTGGTCCTTGCTTCCCTGCAAAGGAGAAGCACCCCGGACCCTCCTGGTCCGCACCAGACGCCTTTTCCACTCACCGCGTGGGTTGCCTTTGCTAAGGCCTGTTGACGCGGAATCCGGAACCAACGCCACCTACAGCGAGAGCCTGCGTGGGACAGCTCGTGCCTCCATCCTGGTCGTCGAAGACACCTCCTGGTCCAAATGGCTGCAGAGTCAAGCGTCCACTCTTCACCTGATCGCGACCACAGCATCTGGTTCCTTCCTGGTTCCACTCCGGTCACTGGCTAGTGACTTTGAACATTGTCCCCTCTGCTTTCAGGTCTTCATCTTACTCGACCCACCCTTGGATCGCTCCGGACAGCTTCCTCCTGGTCGCCTGCAGCATCTTTCTTCAAGGCTCCATAGACTTTGACGCGGAAACCCGACACACTTTCACACCTATGCACCCGCAGCCCGTGGGTGAGGTAACAAGAGCATTTCGGTGCTCCAGGGTAGATTGACTCTCCTAGTGTCCAGGTATCCAGTCGTTTTAGTCCTAGCTAGTCGGAACTGTCTTTTACTTACCTTTTCGTAATTTGTACTGTCCATTGACTTTGTCCCGCATCTCGCGTGTGAGTTCACACTCTTCACACGCGTCCCGTGGGCCTCCTGCTACTTACCTAAAGTTAGGGTAGTGTAGTCCCAGCGATCCTACAGCCTCTGGACAGCTCCATTCCTTCTATCGATTTCCTTATACCATTTACTTAGTATATGGTTTGTCGTGCCCCTAGGGCACCATTGTAATTTGTGCAACTTATCGTATTTTTCTTAAGTCTTGTCATGTGCTTAGCCCTCTGATCTCATAAAGAGTTCAGAGGTGTTTTGTTAGTAATAAATATCTTGTTTATTTTCATAACAACCTGTGTGGTGTCCTTTCATTTGGTATTCAAGGGGTTATATTTGGTAAAACAGCTGGCTTCACATGCCAAAAGAGTTTAGCCTAAGACTGCTTTGTCCATGCTACCATTAGGATAGCTGGTCTATAAGGTTGACTTACAACCAATCACCATAAGGGTTGTTTGGACTGATACAAGGTGATCACTAGAACTAGTGAGCCTCATATATCAGGCCAACTTCTCACAGCATCGGTCCACTCCACGTCCGTCAACGACATCATTGTCAACCGGATGACTTTGTGGTGTCTACTTAGATGCCGCCGCGTCGCGCTGACGTCAGGTCTTCCTTTTCTGCGCCAGCCATCGCAGATTCAGAGAGAGCCTCCCCTTAGTCACTTTTTGACTAACTCTTTTTCGACTTTTTGTCAACATCTTTTTTGAGTCTCTCGACTCCTGGTGTACGAGAGGTGTCTAACCGTCAACCAGGCTTCAAAACTTGTGACTCCTGGTACAAATTGATGTCGGTGACCGATCCGCACCTAGTTTGCCTTTGGTGCCTGCAGCGCAACCACGACCCGAAGTGGTGCTCCGACTGCCGGGCCCTGAACCAGAGCAGTCCCAAAAGTTTTTGGAAGCCCGGCAGTCCGCTTTGCGCCGCTCAAGATCCCGATCGAGGGGAAGGTCGCGGGACCGGTCGTAGAACCATCAACATTCGTCATCGAAGTCTTCGCACTCATCGGTTAAGTCAAGGCAAAAGAAGGTGGCGAAGAAGCACTGTCACTCTTCGCCTTCTCCCCACCCGTGACTCGGGACCTGCAGCATCGTCGCTCTCCGGCTCCTTCTTCGGATCCCACTGGGATGGCTCCACGCTTCACTCCCTCTCCCGGCGCTGGAGCGGCCCCTGCCCAGCTTCATCAGTTCTACGAAGCGCTGCACAGCATTTTTGGGCAGCCCGACTCCTCAGGCGCGCCTCTGGGCCCCATGGACTCTGCTGGGGGCCCTAGGCCTTCAATGCCAGTCAACCTCACAGTACATTCCCCGGTGCCGATTCTAGTGACAAAGGGTACTTTTGTCCCACTGTTTATTCCTGGTGTTCCCTATCGCCCTGACTGGCAGTCAGAGGAGGGTGAGGAGTGTTGGGAGGGGTCTGTTGACCCTCTAGCTGACCAACTTGAGGAGCCAGACTGGCGAAAGGAGTTGGGTGATGCCAGTGGTTTGGATACCTCCCAGACCTTGGCATGCTGTCTCTCCCGGACAGGGGCCACGGAGGAGGAAGCATCCTACGCTGTGGTGTTTTGTAGGGCGGCTGAGGCCTTGGGCTTAAGCTTCCTACAGTGGCAGTCCGGACTAACCTCCTGACTGATGTTCTTCAGCCTGCAGCGGCCTCTTCGGAGCCCTGCTGCAGTTTAATGGGCCCTGCTGGGCACTTGCTCCAAGCCCAGCACAGAGGCTCCTGTGGTTTGAATGATTGCCTAACGCCAACGCCCGACTCCGGGCGACCCACTTTTCCTCTCCCAACACCCTACCCCGAGAGCTTAGTAGTGTAAGCCTCTAACTCCAAAGGCACGTTCCCTACTGCCCCCTCAGATAGCGAATCCAAGAAGCTGGACTCTCTTAGGAAGAAGTGTTTTCTTTCGCCAGCTCAGGACTGCGGTCGGTGAACACTAGATGTCTACTTGGCCATTACACCCACTCTTTGTGGGGCACGGTTGTGCAAGTGCTGCCACAGTGCCCGGAGGAGGCCCGGGACGTACTCTCCCGTGCGGTCGCAGAAGGTTGAGACACAGCAAATATCTGATGTGGGCGAGGGCGCTAGGTAGCGCTCGACCAAGATGGCTGCTCTCGCCATCGGGCAGGTAAAAATACTGCAGTCCCATACTGTGATATCTCTTGAACCCCAAATGCAGTAAAATCAGTGGTGGAACAGCTGAGGAACGCGCGGGTGAAGTGCGTCCTGCAGCGGAGCCCAGCGCGACTTGGCAAAGAGCTTGGCATAACGGTGCCTGGGGTTGCGCTCGCTCCCAGAGACTGAAACGTGGCAGTGGCAACTGAGAGACTGTGGGTGTGGGCATAGGCCAGACCGGAGCGGAGGAGCTGCTCTGGAGCGGAAAGTGGAGGACGGACTTTGGCAACCCGAAAGACACAGAGACTGACATTATTACGGTGAGGTGCAAATAACAGAGCGGACGGCTGACCCGCCGCTCGCATTGCGATGGATGCGCACCAGTGATTGCATGGACGCGAGCGGTTCCCCGAGGAGGCGCGACTTCGCTGGCGGCCTGAGCAGCACGAGTGATTGCGGATGACTAAGGACGTATAAGAGCTTGGTCAGCCGCAGAAAGAGAGCAGGTCCCCAGAGATAGCGAGGGGGTACTGCTACACGCTACAGGCAGTGGACTGTGTCACTCCAGCGGGCCTGCAGCGGCTAGCGCATTGTAGCACGGAGGGTGCCATCTTTTCCATTACAGACGGGAGTGCTCCCACTGATTAGAAAGCCCATCACAGAGAAGCGTTCAGGATAACACATGCGTGCGGAGCGCTTGGGCTGGCTGCTTGTAGGCCCCAAACGCCGAGATCAGGACTGAATAACACATCCACCCCGACAACACACCGAGGGCAGATAAGGCGGCGGCCATCTTAAGGCGTTATCAAGTAACCGGGGGCTTCCGCATTGTGAGAGGCTATATTACATTCATACGAACGTCTGCCCAGTGGACACCCAGTTACCACCATGGGCAGGACAGACACAAAACATCCAAAATTAACGCTGCTGACAATACAGACTCGGACACTGCCGAAGACCAGGAGGAAGGCTGGAAGGCACTCCTGCTCAGTATGAAATCTAGTCTGACTTCAATTGATGCAAAGATGTACACGACGAATGCACGACTGGACTAAGTGGTGCATAAGCTTAATCAGCATGACCAAAGGATTAAAGAGGCAGAGACTCGAATTTGGGATTTAGAAGACTAGGCCTTGTTGGGATTTAGAAGACGGGGCCTTGGGGACCAGGGAGCAGATCTCACAAATAAACAAGCTTCTTAAAATCTTTGCCGAAAAGAATGAAGACTTGGAAGCCCGGTCCCGAAGGAACAATGTTCGTATTTTGGGCCTTGCGGAGTCAACCAACACGGGCCGCATGGAGGACTTCATAGAAAAAATGATTGATTGATCTCTTCTGCAGGGAGTCCTTCTTGTGAGAAGTTGGCCTGATATATAGTGCTCACTATTCTAGTGATCACTGTGTATCATTCCAAACGACCCTTATTGATGATTGGTTGTAAGTCACCCTTATAGACCAGCTATTCTAGTAGCATGGACAAGAGCAGTCTTTAGGCTAAACTCTAGAGGGCGTGTTAAGCCAGCTGTTATACCATCACATATACCCCTTGAACACCAAGTGAAAGGACACCACACAAGTTGTTATGAAAATAAAAGGATATTTATTTATAACAAGTCTACCCTGAACTCTTTGTGAGTCAGGGAGCTAATCACACAACAAAACTCTTAAGAAAATACTTTAAGTCGCACAATTTACACAAATGCCCGAGGGGCACGAAAAACCATATAGACTAAAAGTGGAATGCGAAATACTAGCAGGTAAGTAACAAGATCCAGAGGCTTCAGGATCGCTAGGACTATACTACCTAACCCTAAGGTTAGGAGCAGGAGGCCTAGGGAGATCGGGTGCAGAGTGTGCACTCTCACGCGGGATGCGGGACAAAGTCTATGGATGCTAGTATTTGTAAAGTTACTGTTATCAGACGAATCCGACTAGCTAGACTGAAAACGACAAAGGATCTGGACACTTGGATAGTGAACCTGCGTTGGAGCACCGAAATGCTCGGGTTACCTAGCCCAGGGGCTGCGGCTGCATAGGGTTCAAAAGACGTTGGGAATCCTCGTTACAGTCTATGGAGCCTGAAAGAAGAAGTTGCTGGCAGGCGACCAGTGAAGATATTCGGAGGTATCCAAGCCTGGATCGATGATGGAGATGACCTGAAAGCAGAGGGGACTCAGTTCTTAATCACTAGCCATTGATTAGGTGGGCACCAGGATGGCACCGGCTGAAGTCACCTCGACCAGGTGAGTGGGCGACGCTGGACTCTGCTGTCCCTCGGACAAGGAGGCGTTGTCGGCGACCCGGATGGTGGTGCGAGCTGTCCCACGAAGGTGTCTGCTGTCGGCGATGCTGGAACCAGGATTGGAGCAACAAGCCTTGGCAAAGGCAAGCCCACGCGGTGGAGTCAAGATGGCGTCTGGAGTGGACCAGGAGGGTCCGGGGTGCTTCTCTTTTGGAGGGGAGCAAGGGCCAGTCTGGAGCAACCAAACCAGCGATGTAATCGTCGTGGTTCGTCGTCAGGAGGGCCACTAGCCAGCAGGCAAGTGACCGGACAACGCGGTGAGCAGCAAAGAGCAGAAGGGCCCCACGCAGATCTCGTGGATGCTGGGGGGCTGGACTTCGGTGCTGGAGCTGCTCAGGGTTAGGGCTTCTCAAAACCCAAAGCACTCAGTCGAGGATCCCTCGGCGGTCGTGCTGGATAAGCGTTGTGCAGGTTTTGAAGATGGCCGGTCCCTCAGGTCTCGTCACACCCACGAATCTCAGCTGGGCTGATGATGCAGGTAGAGGTCAGAGATGCCAGGGAATCCAGGTCTCGTCGAGCTGGTCAGTCTTGATCCGGAGGATGGGCGTGCAGCAAACCGCAAGCGCTTAGATGGTGCCCGCTGGTGCAGGGTGGCTACTCCTTAGCCACAAGGGAGAGAGTTCAGAAAAAGTCAAGAGTCCTTTCGTGGAAAGTAATCAAGATTCAGAATTATCTCATTTGGGAAGGTGGCCTGCTCCTACCTTTATTCTAAGAAAAGGTGCTGGCACGCGACTAGGTCCTGCCCATGGGTGGGACCAGGAGGGGGGTGGTTACACCCCTCTCCCTTGTCCGGACTTTCCCCAGCTCAGGGGCATGTGTGCCCCTGGAACTGGTTTAAGCCGGCATATGCACAGTGAGCACCGGGGTGCCACTTGCAGTCACCTTCCTCTCAGCCCCGCCTACCTGGGATACACAAAACCCTGTCTGGGATGGTGCTAGCACCGCCCCTGACAGGAAACCCTTTGTCCAAGCTCTCCTCGCTGGAAGGACTCCCAGCAGCAGGAGGTCAGACTTGTGTCTGTGGTGGCAGCATCCATTTTGTGGAGCTGAGGGTGTGTTAAGCTTTAACCGGGGTTCACAGTTACATACATGTCGTGTCCCTCTAGAAGGGTGGAATGCTAACCCCGTCGCCAGAATTGGCGAGGGGTTAGTATTCCAATTCGTATGACACCTTACTCGACATGTTTTGATAAAGCGATACCAAAGTTGGCAAATAACCGCGAGGATTATAATGCACTTAAGAGTATATGGTACGCGTTATCATGGAACAGCTATTAGGACTTGGTTCCGCAAGCTGCAAACGGGCTCAGCTCATGCCAGAGCACCATCTCACATAATTCCACGCACTCTGCCTTCAGGATCGATAAGGCCTGCCATAGGAGTGACTGATAGGAATAAATGTGTCCATTTTAGGGTTAGATATAGGAATAATATATCTAAAGCAAAGGGTGATTACACCACCTTGCCCCAGCTGTCGTGCAGCCAGTTGTGTCAGATTTGGATGGCCAGCCAGGGGTGGCATAATATATGCTGTAGGCCCTGGGTACACACTGCCCTGGATAACTAAGGTATACTGTACAGGGACTGATAAGGTGGCCCAGTACCAATTGGTAAAAGCACCTAAGGTACATGCTTGTCAATTTAGAGAGAGAATAGCTAGGCTGTGGGTCT
Source organism: Lissotriton vulgaris (assembly GCF_964263255.1). NCBI lineage: Eukaryota > Metazoa > Chordata > Amphibia > Caudata > Salamandridae > Lissotriton > Lissotriton vulgaris. Next base: position 891,832,343 of record NC_141689.1, on the reverse strand, counting down.
GATTAGCAGACCCACAGCCAGGGAAAGTCGTAAACCAGTGAAGCAAAAAGCAAAAATCTGGGGTGTTCATAGGATTGCAGACCCTACTCTCCTACACTTCTCTACACATCTTACGATTGAAAGAGCTCACAGGTCCATATCTGAGCCCCCGCACCCAGGTTCACCCCCACGTCCAGTGATAGTGCGATTCTTAAACTACTGAGACCGAGACCTAGTCCTACGCCTGGTCAGAGAGAAGAAGCAAGTCCAATATGAGAATGCCACACTTGCTTTCTATCCAGATTTAACACAGAACTTACAGGAAGAGAGACGCAAGTATGCGGCGGTGAAGAAGAAATTACAGGCACAAGGCATTACATATGCGATGCTCTATACTGCCAAACTCCGCATTATGCACCTTGGTAAGCAACACTTTTTTCAGAACCCACAACAAGCAGAGGAATACTTTAAGCGACATCGTCGGACGGCGCCTACATAGACACCAGGGTGAGATCCAGATCCCAGTCGCCCACTTCAGCTCCAGACTGAAAACGATGCCAGCCACTACAAGGACAGACTGACTGGCGTGACCGTGACTTTTAACAGCTGTGAATCCGGAAACACCTCCAGATGATCTAAGACTGGACCGATGAGACTCATAATGAACCCGCCCGGCCACTCGCCCTCCTCCCATGGATGCTACGGGTTTTGTAAGGGCCCAATAGCAAGTGGATGGAAACATGGAGGGGAGAAGGCAGGTCGTGGGCCCCTAGTGAAGGCCCTAGGAGGGAGATCCCCGGTAGTGCTGTTTTCTACATTGTATTGGGGAAGTTGGGGTATACTTCATTTGAGTTAGACGAGGGAGGGAACTAATGCCCAACAGGTTGGGGACGTTGGTGTAGGAGGGGGTGGGGGGGTCTTTGCCTTGGAATATCAGTGATAATGTTACTTGTTACTCCTCACGCTGCAGAATCACTATTAGCGTTCCGAACATCAACACCATGACAGGCAACCCAGACATACCGACTACACCTAATTGTAAGTATATCAATCGTATCATGGAATGTCCGAGGGTTGAATAATCCACGGAAGAAAAGACCCGTCATAAGCTATCTGGAGAGGCACCACATAGACATTGCCCTGCTGCAAGAGACGCAATTCGATCCCGCAGCAAAGCCCCTCTTTGCAGCTCGATGGGCCACACATTGTTGCTTCTCATCCTATTTGCCGTATTCTAGAGGGGTGGCTACCCTCGTCAGACACTCTACAGCCTTTGTAATGGGAGAACAGAGACAGACTCACAGAGCAGGTTTTGCTTACTGTGGGGTCGATTGGCATCGCACAACACCACAATAGCAAATTACTATTGCCCCAATGTGGACGACCCGCACACCCTGTCTGTACTCTGGGGTAGGATACAGACTATTGGTTCCACATATGTGATATGGGGAGGGGATTTCAACACTACGATGAACCCACAATTGGATAGATTTCAAGCCACAACACTACATTACTCGGCATTACACAAATTACTAGCGGATTTGGTCTTCTAAAATTATTTCCTAGACACATGGCGCTACAGGCACCCGGCACAAAAAGAAGGAACGCATTACTCTGCTGTTCATTCCACGTGGGCTAGACTGGACTATATATTTGTTTCAGTGGGAATATCACATTGGGTAGACACGGCCACACATCTGGCAGGAACATATTCGGACCACTCTCCGGTCAAATAGGTATTGCACCATCCAATAGAGCAGGCACTGTATGCCCATTGGCGACTAAACCAGCACACCTACTAGATATGGTTTTTAAGACCGACCTCTATCAGGATATCCGTCATTTTTTTACATGAAATTTCAACTCTGTTCCGAGCCTCACCACGGTCTGGGAGGCTTACAAAGTCACGGTTAGAGGGTGGTGCATTGCTAATGGGGGAGGAGTACTAAAATACATCCGGGGGGGGGAGCTTAACCGGCTGGAGAAGGACATCAAAAGGCTGGAGAGTGCCCTGGTGTGAGGGGAGGAGGAGGAGGACACTGGTGCGTCCTTACGGGCCAAACTGGCGGACTACGCAGACGCAGCCGACCGTGAATGTAAGTTTCGGGGGAAACATCATGTAGCAAGGGTATACTGAGAGAGAAACCGCCCTGGGAGGGTCCTGGCAACTCAGGTCAGGCCACCTAAGTTCTCTAATTATGTAGCACGTAGCAGAGGTGCAGGACTCGAAAGGGGTAATACATAGTAACCTCCCAGAACAACTATATGTATATGAAGAATTTTATAAACACTTGTACACTACCCAGTGGGGGCAGCCACTTGATCCTCCGCAATACTTTGAAGCTATAACCTTGGCCTGGCTCGGAAAAACACAACAAAAATTCCTGAGTTTAGACAATGAGCTCTATGAAAGTACAGAAGCCATTATGCAAATGCTATCGGGGCGAGCCCCGGGATCCGATGGCCTCCCATAGAACTCTATAAGACTTATGTGGAACAACTGGCGCCTATTTTTAAGCGGTCTTTTACTAGCCAAGGGAAGAGGGTATACTCCCGAGAACCATTCGAGAGGCTCAGATAGTCTCCCTACTCAAACCAGATAAACCCCCACAATGCTGCGAGTCCTATCGCCCCCTATCATTAATTAATTGTATCTGAAAGAAACAGGTTAGTGTTAGATTCCTTACCTTAGAATAACCCCAGGCGTCAGACTGAATCCAGAAAGTTTTGGTCAGCAATACCCCTGCGCGTCGGTAGGCGTCGTCTGCGGCTTCGTGTCCGTGTCGTGATCGCCGGAATGATGTCGTCGTAGTACTTACCCCACCTTCGCGCGCTAACGTCAGTTCTTCTTTTTTCCGCGCCAGCAAGCGCAGATCCGGGAAGAGCAGTACTCTAGTCAATTTTTGACTAACTTTTTTGATCTCTTTTGATCACTTTGCGAGTCTATTTCGGCTCGCGGTGCCTTTAGGGATGCCTGGTTTTAAACTTTGCGACGCCTGTCGCCACCTGATGTTGGTGACCGAACCCCCACCATTGGTGCCTTTACTGCCTATGGCCGACCACGATGACAAGTCGTGGCCCGACTTCCGGGCCTTGACCTCGAAGGCTAGACGGGAGCAGTCCCGTAAGCTGCTCGAGCTCTGGCAATCGGCTCCGTGCCGCTCGAGGTCCCGGTCGAGGAGGAAATCGAGGAACCGGTCACGGAGCCGCAGTCTTCGCCGCTCGTCGAGTCGCCACCACTCGTCGGGCTCCAAGTCCTCCGGTAAGTCAAGGCATTCGAAAAAGAAGTTGAAGAGGCGTCATCGCTCTTCCGACTCCCCCTGACGCTCGCGTGACGCGACCGGGGATTTGGGCGATACCGCCCGCTCGGCTCCGCTGGAGCCCCAGGCGCCACGTCCAGCTCAACACCCGCCGGTCCCTGGGCTGCATGCGACGCCAGAGGAGATATGTGACTTCCTCGTGGCCATGAGGACTCACTTCCCTCCGTCAGCACCTGTTTAGGCGCCTTCGGGCCCGCTGGTCCGACTGGGAGCACTTGCGGGCCAGTGGCTCCTGCACGGCGCCGTCGGGTGCTTCGGCCCCGGCGCCGTCGTCGACTCCGGTCCCGACGCTGCGGGCCCCGCAGGATCCAGTCCTGGATCCGGGTCGTCACCAGTCGACCTCACGACTCCTCCGCTGGCGCCGACCCGAGGGTGTCACTCTCGGTGCTGTCTTCGGACGACACCGGCCCCGGTTTCAGTCCGGGTGCGACGCTGGAGCGGTGTCGCTAGGTGCGGTCTCCGACGCCGATGGGTGTCCAATTCACCTACGACCCGGCTCCATCATTTTTGCCTGTTTTCCAGGAGATGGATGACGAGGAGAACTGGGAGGGGTCTGATGACCCTCTGGCACAGCAGTGCCAGTTTAGCCAGGACTGGGCAGATGAGCTCGGGGAGGCCAGTGGTCTAGACACTTCGCCTGACACTAGATTCAATTCACCTACGACACGGCTCCATCATTTTTGCCTGGTTTCCAGGAGATGGATGACGTGGAGAACTGGGAGGGGTCTGATGACCCTCTGGCACAGCAGTGCCAGTTTAGCCAGGACCTGGCAGATGAGCTGGGGGAGGCCAGTGGTCTAGACACTTCGCCTGACACTGCATTCATCTCTCCTCCCTCCGTAGCTTCAGAGGAGGGTCTACTTATAGCGTGGTGTTGAACTGGGCGGCCAAGGCCTTTGCTCTTGAGCTCCTTGTCGTGGCTGTGAGGACTAACCTCCTCACTGAGGTGCTCAAACCGTAGGCAAGCTCCTCGGAGCGTCTACTGCCGTTTAACGAAACCCTCACCGACGTTCTGATGGGCACCTGGTCCAAGCCCTCTACAAGCCTCCCTGTGGATAGGAACGTGGCCCGACGCCACCGCACGGCCACGGACGACACCTGCTTTCTGTCCGTTCACCCCACCCCCGAGAGCCTGGTGATTCAGGCCTCTACATACCAGACCGCATTCCCGACCGCTCCTCCCGATCGGGAATCCAAAAGGTATTATCAGTTTGGGAAGAAACTGTTCTCCTCTCTGAGTTTGGGGCTGCGGTGTGTCAACACGCCTGCTTTTGGCCTGTTACACCCACTCTCTGTGGGATACGGTTGCGAAGTTGCTGCCACAGTCTCCGTAGGAAGCCAGGACACGGCTCGCCTAATCCCTGTCGGAGGGACGGGAGGCAGCATGTTACTCGATTAGATGTGGACTTGACACCACGGACTCGCTAGGCAGAGCGATTTCCACAACGGTGGCGGTTCGCTGCCACGTCTGGCTGCGGTCTGACAACTTCTCGGGGGATGTCTAGGCCACGCTCATGGACATGCCCTTCGATGGCCATCGCCTCTTTGGCGACAAAGCTGATAGTGCGCTAGAGCGTTTTAAGGACTCCAGGGCTACGGACAAGGCCTTGGGCCTGGGCCACGCCAGAAGACTTCCGCTTTTAGCCCCTTTCGTGGCCAAGGAAGGGGCACCCCCACATGTCCAGTCAGCCACAGGCTGCAGAACCAATCTCAACGCGGACGTGATTACCGCTGTGGCGGTACCGGGGGACAACGGCAGGGTCAGTCCACATCCGCCCCCGCAGCATCTGCCTCTAAGCCTTCCTAGTCAGGCATTTCAGGCCCATTAAATGCCAGTGGGGGGCAGGGTTCGCCATCACCTCCTCCACTGGTGTACCCTCACGCCAGACAGGTGTGTGCTGCAAATCGTCCGAAGAGGCTACTCCCTCCCCTTAGTCCGCCCTGGGAGGGTCCTGGCAACTCAGGTCAGGCCACCTAAGTTCTCTAATTATGTAGCACGTAGCAGAGGTGCAGGACTCGAAAGGGGTAATACATAGTAACCTGCCAGAACAACTATATGTATTCGAAGAATTTTATAAACACTTGTACACTACCCAGTGGGGGCAGCCACTTGATCCTCCGCAATACTTTGAAGCTATAACCTTGGCCTGGCTCGGAAAAACACAACAAAAATTCCTGAGTTTAGACATTGAGCTCTATGAAAGTACAGAAGCCATTATGCAAATGCTATCGGGGCGAGCCCCGGGATCCGATGGCCTCCCATAGAACTCTATAAGACTTATGTGGAACAACTGGTGCCTATTTTTAAGCGGTCTTTTACTAGCCAAGGGAAGAGGGTATACTCCCGAGAACCATTCGAGAGGCTCAGATAGTCTCCCTACTCAAACCAGATAAACCCCCACAATGCTGCGAGTCCTATCGCCCCCTATCATTAATTAATTGTATCTGAAAGAAACAGGTTAGTGTTAGATTCCTTACCTTAGAATAACCCCAGGCGTCAGACTGAATCCAGAAAGTTTTGGTCAGCAGTACCCCTGCGCGTCGGTAGGCGTCGTCTGCGGCTTCGTGTCCGTGTCGTGATCGCCGGAATGATGTCGTCGTAGTACTTACCCCACCTTCGCGCTAACGTCAGTTCTTCTTTTTTCCGCGCCAGCAAGCGCAGATCCGCGAAGAGCAGTACTCTAGTCAATTTTTGACTAACTTTTTTGATCTCTTTTGATCACTTTGCGAGTCTATTTCGGCTCGCGGTGCCTTTAGGGATGCCTGGTTTTAAACTTTGCGACGCCTGTCGCCGCCTGATGTTGGTGACCGAACCCCCACCATTGGTGCCTTTACTGCCTATGGCCGACCACGATGACAAGTCGTGCCCCGACTTCCGGGCCTTGACCTCGAAGGCTAGACGGGAGCAGTCCCGTAAGCTGCTCTAGCTCTGGCAATCGGCTCCGTGCCGCTCGAGGTCCCGGTCGAGGAGGAAATCGAGGAACCGGTCACGGAGCCGCAGTCTTCGCCGCTCGTTGAGTCGCCACCACTCGTCGGGCTCCAAGTCCTCCGGTAAGTCAAGGCATTCGAAAAAGAAGTTGAAGAGGCGTCATCGCTCTTCCGACTCCCCCTGACGCTCGCGCAACGCTGCCGGGGATTTGGGCGACACCGCCCGCGTGGCTCCGCTGGAGCCCCAGGCGCCACATCCAGCTCAACACCCGCCGGTCCCTGGGCTGCACGCGACGCCAGAGGAGATATGTGACTTCCTCGTGGCCATGAGGACTCACTTCCCTCCGTCAGCACCTGTTGAGGCGCCTTCGGGCCCGCTGGTCCGACTGGGAGCACTTGCGGGCCAGTGGCTCCGGCACGGCGCCGTCGGGTGCTTCGGCCCCGGCGCCGTCGTCGACTCCGGTCCCGACGCTGCGGGCCCCGCAGGATCCAGTCCTGGATCCGGGTCGTCACCAGTCGACCTCACGACTCCTCCGCTGGCGCCGACCCGAGGGTGTCGCTCTCGGTGCTGTCTTCGGACGACACCGGCCCCGGTTTCAGTCTGGGTGCGACGCTGGAGCGGTGTCGCTAGGTGCCGTCTCCGACGCCGATGGGTGTCCAATTCACCTACGACCCGGCTCCATCATTTTTGCCTGTTTTCCAGGAGATGGATGACGAGGAGAACTGGGAGGGGTCTGACGGCCCCTCTGGCACAGCAGTGCCAGTTTAGCCAGAACTGGGCAGATGAGCTCAGGGAGGCCACTGGTCTAGACACTTCGCCTGACACTAGATTCAATTCACCTACGACCCGGCTCCATCATTTTTGCCTGGTTTCCAGGAGATGGATGACGTGGAGAACTGGGAGGGGTCTGATGACCCTCTGGCACAGCAGTGCCAGTTTAGCCAGGACCTGGCAGATGAGCTGGGAGAGGCCAGTGGTCTAGACACTTCGCCTGACACTGCATTCATCTCTCCTCCCTCCGTAGCTTCAGAGGAGGGTCTGCTTATAGCGTGGTGTTGAACTGGGCGGCCAAGGCCTTTGCTCTTGAGCTCCTTGTCGTGGCTGTGAGGACTAACCTCCTCACTGAGGTGCTCAAACCGTAGGCAAGCTCCTCGGAGCGTCTACTGCCGTTTAACGAAACCCTCACCGACGTTCTGATGGGCACCTGGTCCAAGCCCTCTACAAGCCTCCCTGTGGATAGGAACGTGGCCCGACGCCACCGCACGGCCACGGACGACCCCTGCTTTCTGTCCGTTCACCCCACCCCCGAGAGCCTGGTGATTCAGGCCTCTACATACCAGACCGCATTCCCGACCGCTCCTCCCGATCGGGAATCCAAAAGGTATTATCAGTTTGGGAAGAAACTGTTCTCCTCTCTGAGGTTGGGGCTGCGGTGTGTCAACACGCCTGCCTTTTGGCCTGTTACACCCACTCTCTGTGGGATACGGTTGCGAAGTTGCTGCCACAGTCTCCGGAGGAGGCCCGGACACGGCTCGCCCAATCCCTGTCGGAGGGGCGGGATGCAGCACGGTACTCGATTAGATGTGGACTTGACACCACGGACTCGCTAGGCAGAGCGATTTCCACAACGGTGGCGGTTCGCTGCCACGTCTTGCTGCGGTCTGACAACTTCTCGGGGGATGTCTAGGCCACGCTCATGGACATGCCCTTCGATGGCCATCGCCTCTTTGGCGACAAAGCTGATAGTGCGCTAGAGCGTTTTAAGGACTCCAGGGCTACGGCCAAGGCCTTGGGCCTGGGCCACGCCAGAAGACTTCCGCTTTTAGCCCCTTTCGTGGCCAAGGAAGGGGCACCCCCACATGTCCAGTCAGCCACAGGCTGCAGAACCAATCTCAACGCGGACGTGATTACCGCTGTGGCGGTACCGGGGGACAATGGCAGGGTCAGTCCACATCCGCCCCCGCAGCATCTGCCTCTAAGCCTTCCTAGTCTGGCATTTCAGGCCCATTAAACGCCAGTGGGGGGCAGGGTTCGCCATCACCTCCTCCACTGGTGTACCATCACGTCGGACAGGTGTGTGCTGCAAATCGTCCGAAGAGGCTACTCCCTCCCCTTAGAGGCGACACCTCAAGCCAATACCAGAGCATTTTTGGGGATCACTTGCTACTTCTGCAGGAGAAAGTTGTGGTCCTCTTGGCCAAGGGCCAGAAGTAGGATGTGGTTGTTATTCACACTACTTTCTGGTACCCAAGAATGGCAAAGGAGGCCTACGCCCTATCTTGGACCTCCAGAGCGCCAACGGCTTCCTCCGGAAGGAGAGGTTCAAGATGCTGACTTTGGCTCAGGTCCTAGCTGGCCTGGACCCGGGAGACTGGATGGTAGCGTTGGACTTGCAGGACGCATATTTCCACATCCCCTTCATGCCAGCCCACCGGCGCTACCTGCGGTTCACTGTAGGCCACGTGCACTTTGTTTACTGTGCTCCCCTTCTTCCTTACCAGCGCCCCTCGAGTGTTCATGAAAGTGATGGTGATGGTCGCAGCTCATCTGCGCAGATCAGGGGTTTTAGTCTTCCCCTATCTCGACGATTGGTTGTTGAAGGCGGGCTCGCCCCAAACAGTCGTCTCCCACCTCCAGACTACATCCGACCTCCTGCATTCGCTGGCGTTCTCCATCAACGTGCCGAAGTCACACCTGTGCCCCTCTCAGAAGCTCCTTTTCATCGGAGCGGTGCTGGACTTGGGCAGTTTCGGGTTTATCCCCCCGAACAGCGGGTTCGGGTAATTCAGGTTCTGAGTCCGATCTTTCAGCCTTTATCCCGAGTTTCGGGCAGATTGACGCAGCGGCTCCTGGGGCTGATGGCCTCCTGCATCCTTCTGGTGCATCACGCCAGGTGGCGGATGCGGGCTCTGCAGTGGGACCTGAAGTTTCAGTGGGCACATCATCAGAACAACCTGTCCGACCACGTCCTGATCTCGGAGGGCACTGCGAGTCAGTTGCAGTGGTGGCTCACAGATCGCGATTGGTTCAGCGGCAGATCCATCACCCTACCCCAACCGTAGCACGTAGTAATGACAGATGCGTACCTCCTGGGATGGGGATTTCCACATTGGAGAGGCGGAGATCAGAGGCCTCTGGTCTCCGGCTGAGTCCCGGCTCCATATCAACCTTCTGGAGCTGCGGGCGATCTGACTTCCACTGAAGGCATTCCTTCCCTCTGTCCAGGGAAGTGTAGTGCAGGTGTTCATGGACAACACCACCGCCATGTGGTACTGCAACAAACAAGGCACTGTGGGGTCATGGACCCTTTGTCAGGAGGCTCTGCGCCTCTGGCAATGGCTGGAACGCCAGGGCTTCACCCTGGTAGTTCAACACCTGGAAGGTTCCCTGAACGTCAGGGCGGACGAACTCAGCCGCCTGTGCATGATGGATCACGAACGGCGACTGAACTCTGGCGTGGCGCAAGGTCTCTTTCAGCAGTGGGGAGAGCCTTGGTTAGATCTATTCGTCACCGAAGAGAACGCGCAATGTCATTAGTTCTGTGCGTTGGAATTTCCAAGGCGGTACTCTCTCGCCAACGCTTTTCATCGCGAGTGGAGCTGTGGTCTGTTGTACGCCTTTCAGCCTATACCACTTCTGCCCAGAGTGCTGAAGAAGATCAGGTGAGACTGGGCCCAAGTCATCCTTGTGGCTCCGGACTGGGCACGAAGATACTGGTATCCCGAGCTAATCAGCATGTCAGTCGATCCCCCGATTCGCCTGCTTCTTCGGGAGGACCTTCTGTCGCAGCAGCAGGGGGCGGTCCTCCACCCGAACCTGTCCAGCCTCCACCTCCATGCGTGGAGATCGAGCGGCGACAGTTTAGGCCATTTGACTTGCCTCCTGAAGTCTCTGATGTCATTTTTGCAGCCTGACGTCCCTCCACAAAAACGGTATATACACCTGCAGGTGGAACAAATTTGTGGCGTGGTGCACAGCAAAGGCTGTGGATCCACTCTCTGCCCCCCTTTCAGAGGTTCTCCTTTTCCTTCTTTCTCTTGCCCAGCATGGCTCTGCTCTGGGCACTATCAAGGGCTACCTCTAGGCCATTTCAGCCTTCCTAAGGCTTCCTGATCAGCCTTCTCTTTTCAGGTACCCTGTTGTAAATAGAATCTTGAAAGGCATCACACACATTTCCTCCTGTTCCTTTCGTGATGCCTCAGTAGGACTTGAATCTTGTTCTAACGTATCTTCTGTGGGCTCCCTTTGAGCAACTTTATAACTGTCCTCTTCGTCTTCTGGCTCTTAAAAACTGCATTCCTGGTTGCCATCACCTCAGCCCTATAGAGTGAGTGAGCTCCAGGCTCTATCTTCTAAACCTCCTTTCCTCTCTGTCCATCCGGACAAGGTTGTTCTGAGGACTCGTCCTTCTTTCCTGCCCAAGGTGGTCACAGCCTTTTATATTGGGCAGTCCATCACCTTGCTCATCTTCTTTCCTCCTCCGCATCCCTCGAAAGAGGAAAAGAGGCTCCACAGTCTGGACCCAAAATGTGCTCTCTCCCTTCTATCTAGATCGCACACGCCAGTTCCGGGTGGACGACCAGCTCTTTGTTGGTTACGTGGGCTCTAAGAAGGGACGGGCGGTGCAAAAGCGGACCATCTCTCGGTGGGTCGTCTTGTGCATCAAGGTTTGCTACTTGTAGGAAGGTGGATATCTGACTATGTGGTTACCCCAACTTTTTGCCTAGTGTTTAGCTGGTTTTCGACTTAGTTGGCCTGGGATCCTGCTAATCAGGGCCCCAGGCTATCTGCTCTCATTGTAAAATGGACTCCATGTACTTTAGGTACATCTCCAATTGGAAATTGGGTCACCTTATGAGCCCCTGTATAGTGTACCATAGGTGCCCAGGGCATAGGTGCATCCAAGGCCTACCAGGGGCTTCAGCATGTATTATGCCACCCCTGGCTGGCCATCCACATTGACACAACTGGCTGATCACTCAGCTGGGGCAAGGTCGTGTAATCACCCCTTGCTCATGTATAGTATCCCTATACCTACCATTACATATAGACTCATATATACCTATAAGTCACTCCTATAGCAGACCTTAACAATCCTGAAGGCAGAATGCTTGGTTTTATGTGAGATGGTGCTCTAGCATGAGCTGAGCCTGTCTGCAGCTTTAGGAACCATGCCCTAATAGCTGTTCTAGGATATAGCCATACCATATACTCTTAAGTGCATTATAATCCTCACGATTAATGCTAACTTTGGTTTGGCTTTATCAAAACATGTAGTGTAAGGTGTCATATGCTTTGGAATACTACCCCCTCGCCAGTTCTGGCGACAGGGGTAGCATTCCACCCTTCTAGAGGGAGAAGACATGTAGTTGTAGCTTTACCAGGTTAAAGTTAAACAGAGCCTCAGCATCACAAAATGGATGCTGCTGCCACAGACACAAGTCTGACCTCCTGCAGCTGGGAGCCCTTCCAGCGAGTGAGGCCTGGACAATAGATTTCCTGCCTTGGGAGGTGCCAGACAGGCGATAGTGTATTGGGGCAGGGTGGGTTGAATGAAATGAGACAATGCCTGGGGCACACAAGGTGCTCCATGCATAGCTCAGTTCAAATCAGGTGCTGGGGCACTCCAGCCCCAGCTCTGGCACAAAACTGGACAAAGGGAAAGGGGTGTAACCACCCATTCCATGGTCCCACCCATAGGAGGGACCTAGCAGGTTTTCCAGCCCCTTTAATCAGTATAAAGCTAGGAGCTGAGTCTAGAGACTTTAGATTATCCTGAACTGAAACTCTGAAACGAAACTCTGGACCTTCGACATTCTACTGCAACTAGAAGACTGAAGAATCTCCCTTGTGGTCAAGGAGGGACCACCCTGTGCAAACAGGCACCACCTAGCGAATTGCCAGTTTGCTTTGTCAACGCTCCCGACGACTCTGCTTCACAGGACTGGACTTCCAGACTTCTGTGACCCCAACCCACACCTCCAGCAAAGCTGAGACCCGTGGCGGACACGAGAGATGTCGGACCGGACACCTGGCCATTTTCCTCTTTGCTAAATTGTGCAGCTTCTGAGGCTTCCTCGAAGTAGTGCATTGGGACTTGCGAAGCCCCAACACCGAGTCGTAAGTGCACCGAAGCTCAGCCCTCCACACTCCACGAGTGCCGCGTGAGGCCTGCTCTTGCATTTCCTCTCAATGCGTCTTCGCGGTTGCTAGCCCGCTGGCTAGTGGCCATCTTGGAGACTCAATTTTGAAACAATGCTGCTTGCCTGGTTGCTCTGGGTTTGCTCTTGCTTTCCTGTAAAGGGGAAGCTCCACCGACCTTGCTGGTCTGTACAAGAAGCCGATCTTCACTTCCTGCGTGAGTTGCCTTTGCCAAGGCTTGTTGACTCTAATCCGGAAGCCAACACCGCCAACAGCGAGAGCCTTCGTGGGACCGCATGCAGCTCCTGGCTGCAGAGACAAGCTTCACTTCTTCACCTGTTTGCAGCTCAACATCGCCTGGTTCCTTCCTGGTCACTGGCTAGTAACCCAGACTCTGTCCCCTCTGCTTTCAGGTTCTTCACTTCTCCGATCCACCCTTGGGTCCATCTGGACATCTTCCTCCTGGTCGCCTGCAGCATCTTCTTGCAGCTCTCCATAGGAATCGACGACGAAACCCAACACAACTTCACACCTATGCACCCGGTTTCCCTAGGTGAGGTAACTCGAGTACTCCGGTGCTCCCGTGGGTAATAACTATCCAAGTGTCCTGTTTTAACTGGGTTTCCCCGCAAGTCCACCCGGACTGTCCGAAATCAACTAGTTTCTAACTTTTATGTTCCCATTGAAAGTCTATGAGAACTTGCGTGTGTGTTTAGACACTGCACACACATTCTGTGAGACTCCTACTTCCTAACCTGTGGTTGTTCAGTGTAGTCCCAGCGATTCCCTAGGCCCTAGGCCTATTCACCTGTTCTGAAGTGGTTCTTATACCTCTTATTTAGTATATGGTTCATGAGGCCCCTAGGGCAGAATTGTATTTGTGCAACTTATAGTATGCTTATTGAGTCACTTGTGCTGTATCTCAAACTCTGACCTCATAAGGAGTGCAGAGGAGTTGTGTTAGTAATAAATACATATATATTTTATATAAACCTTGTGTGGTGTCCTTTCATTTGATATTCATGGGGTTATTATTGATAAAACAATTGGCTTCACATGCTCTCTGGAGTATTAGCCTAAGACTGCTTTGTCCATGCTACCACTAGGATAGCTGGTCTGTAAGGTTGACTTTCCAACCATCACCATAAGGGTTGTTTGGACTGATACAGGGTGCCCACTAGAATAGTGGACATCACATATCAGGCCATTTTCTCACACTACTCTTTGGCGAAAAAGGAGCCGCCTGTTGGGCTGCGCGCCCATTCCACTCGGGCCACGGTGGCTACTATTGCCCTGGGTCTGGGAGTCCCCTTGCAGGACTTCTTTCAGGCAGCTACGTGGGCCTCGCTGCGTACGTTTGCTAGGCATTACTGCCTGGACAGTCAGGTCCGGAGAGATGGCTTTTTCGGCCGATCCGTTCTCCAGGACTTTCTGGTGTGAGAGGGGTTTGCAGACCCACCACTGGGGTTGGTATTGCTGGGTTATCTATTCTAAGGTAAGGAATCTAACACTGTAGGAAGGTGGATATCTGACTATGGTTGCCCCCAACTTTTTTTGCTTGGTGTTTTGCTGGTTTTTTGACTTAGTTGACCTGGGGCCCTGCTATTCAGGACCCCAGGCCCACTGCTCTCTCTGTAAAATGGATTCCATGTACCTTAGGTGCATATCTAATTGGATACTGGGTCACCTTATCAGTCCCTGTACAGTGTATCTTAGGTACCCAGGGCATAGGTGCACTCAGGGCCTACCAGGGGCTGCAGCATGTATTATGCCACCCCTGGCTGGCCCTCCAAATCTGGCACAACTGGCTGATCAATCAGCTGGGGCAAGGTGGTGTAATCACCCTTTGCTTTAGATATAGTATCCCTATATCTAACCCTAAAATGGACACATATCCTCCTATCAGTCACTCCTATGGCAGGCCTTATCAATCCTGAAGGCAGAGTGCTTGGAATTATGTGAGATGGTGCTCTAGCATGAGCTGAGCCTGTCTGCAGCTTTCGGAACCAAGTACTTTAGCTGTTTCCATGATAACGCTATACCATATACTCTTAAGTGCATTATAATCCTAGCGGTTATTGCCAACTTTGGTATAACATTATCAAAACATGTCGAGTAAGGTGTCATACGAATTGGAATACTACCCCTTGCCAATTCTGGCGACGGGGGTAGCATTCCACCCTTCTAGAGGTACACGACATGTATGTAACTGTGAACCCCGGTTAAAGTTAACTCTAGCCTCAGCATCACAAAATGGATGCTGCCACCACAGACACAAGTCTGACCTCCTGCTGCTGGGAGTCCTTCCAGCGAGGGAGGCTTGGACAAAGGGTTTCCTGCCTTGGGAGGTGCTAGCACCACCCCAGACAGGATTTTGTGTATTAGCTAGGACAGGGCTGAAAGGAATGAGACATGCCTGGGGCACACAAGGTGTCCCTGTGCATACACCGGTCTAAACCAGTTCCTGGGGCACTCCAGCCCCAGAGCTGGCGCAAGACCGGACAAAGGATAGGGGGTGTAACCACCCCCCTTCCTGGAGGAGGGACCTAGTCGTAGTACAGCCCCCGTTAGCCGGATAAAGGTAGGAGCTGGTCCCATTCCAAATTAGATTATCCTGAACAACTTTACAAGAAGAAACTCTGGACTTAGACGTTCTGCTCCACAGAAGACTGAAGAAATCTCCCTTGTGGGCAAGGAGTGTCCACCCTGCACAAGCAGGCACCATCAGCGTCCAGCGGCTTCCCATTGTCGTCTTCCCTCGAGGATCCAGACTTCAGAGCCCGACGAGACCCGGATTCCCAGACCTCTCGGACCTCTACCTACATCTGCAGCACAGCTGAGATCTGTGGGTGCGACGAGACACGTGGGACCGGCCATCTTGAAAGAAGCAGCACTTAGGTAACCTCGTCCAAGTGCTTTGGGGACTGAGAAGCCCCGACCCCGAGCAGCTCCTGCACCGAAGACCAGCCCTCCAGCATCCACGAGATCTGCGTGGGGCCCTTCTGCCTGTTTGCTGCTTGACGCGTTGTCTGGTCACTTGCCGGCTGGCTAGTTACCTCCTAGACGACGAACTCCGAAATCTTCACTGCTGGTCTGTTTGCTCCAGACTGGCCCTTGCTCCCTTCCAAAAGAGCAGCACCCCGGACCCTCCTGGTCCACCCCAGACGCCGTTTCCACTCACCGCGTGGGTTGCCTTTGCCAAGGCCTGTTGACTCCGAAGCCGACACTGCCGACAGCGAGAGCCTGCGTGGGACAGCTCGTGCCTCCATCCTGGTCATCGAAGACACCACCTGGTCCACGTGGCTGCAGAGACAAGCGTCCACCCTCACCTGATCGCGACAACGACATCTGGTTCCACTCCTGGTTCCACTCCAGTCACTGGCTAGTGACTTTGAACATTGTCCCCTCTGCTTTCAGGTTCTTCTCTTCACTGATCCATCCTTGGATCACACCGGACATCTTCCTCCTGACCGCCTGCAGCATCTTTTCTTCCAGGCCCCATAGACTTCAACGCTGGAACCCGACACGACTTGGCACCTATGCACCCGCAGCCTGTGGGTGAGGTAACACGAGCATTTCGGTGCTCAAGGGTAGCTTGACTCTCCTAGTGTCCAGTTCCACAGTCGTTTTAGTTCTACCTAGTCAGGATTGTCCGTACTCACCTTTTTCTTGAACTGTACTGTCCATAGACACTGTTACGCATCTCGCGTGTGAGTTCACACTCTGCACACGCGTTCCGTGGGCCTCCTATTACCTACCTAGAGTTAGTATAGCGTGGTCCCAGCGATCCTACAGCCTCTGGACAGCTCCATTCCTTTTATCGACTTTCACATTCCACTTACTTAGTATATGGTTTGTCGTGCCCCTAGGGCACCATTGTAATTTGTGCAACTTAAACGTATTTTTCCTAAGAGATTGTCATGTGCTTAGCCCTCTGATCTCATAAAGAGTTCAGAGGTGTATGTTAGTTAATAAATATATTGTTTATTTTCATAACAACCTGTGTGGTGTCCTTTCACTTGGTAATCAAGGGGTTATATGTGGTAAAACAGCTGGCTTCACATGCCAAAAAGAGTTTAGCCTAAGACTGCTTTGTCCATGCTACCATTAGGATAGCTGGTCTATAAGGTAACTTACAACCAATCACCATAAGGGTTGTTTGGACTGATACAAGGTGATCACTAGAACTAGTGAGCATCATATATCAGCCAACTTCTCACAAACACTAACCTGTTTCTTTCAGATGCACAAGTTACTTACCTACGGTAACAATATATCTGTAAGAAACAGTAGTTTGTGTTAGATTCCTTACCGCCCCACCCATCTTCCCCGTTCTGCGAACCGATATCTAGGGTTAAGGACATCCCTTTCAGGGCCCTAGTTTCATGGCACCAGTGTCGGTTTCTATCATGGCTCTGCGTTCCTGGCGCGGAAAGCTATGCACAGAACTGACGCCAGCACACTGCTGACGAAAACTTTCCGGATCCAGTCTTACGCCTGGGGATATCGTTACCGAAGGTAAGTAACTTGTGTGACGCAAAGATATTAGCGAAAGTCCTCTCCAATCGTCTAAATCTTCTAATGGAGAGACTGGCTCTACCGGATCAGTCAGGGTTAATCCCCATCCGAGCTACATCACATAACCTCCGAACGTTGCTGGCTGTGCTCCAAGATATAGAACCTAATAGTGGCATCGAGGAACACCGCCACCGCCGAACTAAGGCATTTGATTCGGTAGAATAGGACTGTCTAATAGGTACTCTGAAATATATAGGTGTTCCCCCTGCATTCCTGGACTGGGTGGAACTTTTATATATGCAGCCGATAGCCACAGTGTTATTAAATGGGGCTAGATCCAACAGTTTCGCCATTAACAGGTGCACGAAGCAGGGCTGCCCCCTATCCCCATCCTGTTTTCTTTGGTGATAGAACCCCTTGCCTCAAAAATAAGACTGCATTATAAAGAGAGCGTTAGTATACCCTTCTAGGCAACTTATAATATCACTCTATGCCGATGATATGACCTTATATATCAAAAACCCTTGGGACAATCTTAATCCAGTGCTTAGGGAAATAACCAGATTCGGAGCCATCTCTGGTATACAGATAAACTGGGCCAAGTCAGCGGTATTTCCCTTAACACATTCGACTGAACCGTATCAGCTAGATTACCCATTAGTCTGGAAAAGTGACAGCGTTAAATACTTAGGAATAAACGTCACTAGAGATAAAGGAGAGTTGTTGCGGAGTAACTATGGCACCACAATCGATAAGGTGACCGATACTATCACTAGATGGCTCACATTACCTCTTTCCATGGCTGGTTGCATATCATTGGTCACACAAAACAATGGGTATAAAGAGATACCCATTATTTTGTGTGATCATAGTCCTTCTAGGGGGTCTGGGGTATTAGAGTATAAATAATTTGGCCCTCTCCCCTTGTATGTGTTTAATATGCATATCATTGGTCACATACCGTATCACCCCAGGCGGTTCTTTTTTAAAACATTAGCAACACAAGCGACTCGCCTGGTCTTGGGGGGGAACGGCAAGCGAGACTCTATATTGCCACAATGATGTTACCTTACTCCCAAGGGGGATTTGAGGTCCCTAATTTTGAAAACTACTATTACTGTGCGCAAGCGCACTTTGCAGTGTTTTGGTTCCACCCCCTTCCCTTCATGCCACATTTAGCAATAGAAGATGGGTATATGAACCCTACCCCACCCTTGGCATACTTGTTTACCCCAAGTGGGAACCGAATGCGGGACCCAGCAACAGTGGACTGCACCGTCACAGTTTGGAGAAAGATAACTGCTAAACTCGAGGCACCAATTATGTATTCCCCCAAAATACCTCTGATCCTGCACCCAGCGTTGCAAGTCCCATCTGAGGGAATATGCAGGCGTATCTTAGACCAGTTACAATATAAAGTGTGGGGGGAATCTCTATCTGGCAGGTACATTCCGGACTAAGGAAAAAAAATTGGTACATAGTACCACACTACCATGGTACTCTTTATGTACACCAGGCTTCGCTAGAGTGTGCAAACTGATACCCCCAACATACCCCCTAGAACCGCTGACATTCCAGCCGCTCCATGCACTCTTACAGCCAGGACCCCATAGGCGCGTAATATCACTCTTATACAAACGGGTCCAGACCCCTACACAGCCAGATGCCCTCAAAGCTAGATCGGATTGGGATAGTCACCTAGAAACACCTCTGACGGACGAGCAGTGGGAGTTCAGTTGCTCGCAAACAGCAGCCCTTACAGCCAATAGCCGGCTGCGGCTCATACACTACAAGTATGTGCATAGACTGTATTATACACCTGCAAAACTCCATAAATGTAAGTTGCAAGAAGATTATAGGTGTGCCAGAAATGTATGAGGGAGGGGGCGGACTTTTATCACCTGGTGTGGCAGTGCACACAGGTACGAGACTATTGGACACAAGTGTTTCAGGGAATGTCTAGCATGCTAGATGCGCAGATACAACTGGCCCCACACATAAAGTTGCTGGGTTGCATCCAGGAGATCAATACGCTGTATAAAACATTTTTGGCATTAGGCTTCCTTATAGCAAAGCGCAAACTGGTATGTAAGTGGGGGAGAGGGCAGGCCCCCAAGTGAAAAGAATGGGTTAAGGATTTGACAACATTGCAGGAACAATCGCTGTGTTAGGCTGAACTGGTCCCACTAAGATCATGACCTAAAGACATATGGGCCCGCTAAAGCATTATGTCCTTGCTCATAGTACAAAAGAAGGCATGGCGAAAGAGGATCACCACGTGGAGGACGAGCAGAGGTGAAGTTAGTGTGCAGCAGGGCAAGAGGCAATCGAGCACTCTCAAACTCAAGGTGGAGTTAGTTCTACAGAGCTCGAAAATAGAGCAAGAACAATGGGGAAAATACCCACGTACTGAAAGATACAGGGTTGCCATACTTATTGTTGTGTATTGCTTAGACAAACCACTGATAGGGCAGAGTGGGGAGGGGGAAGGGGGATGTTGAGGGACAAGTTGTTATTGTTTTGGGAGGTACCGCATCTTGATGTAACATACACAATTGTTTCAAAGTATTGCTGTATTATGCAGTTAGATAAAACAATAAAGAAATAAAAAAATAAAAAAAGTACTCAATGTGGGCTCGATACCGCCGACTCCCTGGGTAGAACGATTTCTACGTCCGTAGCCCTGAGGCGCTACGCCTGGCTTAGATCTACTGTCTTCTCTGGAGATGATCAATCAACCCTTTTGAACATGCTCTTTGATGGCTATCGCCGGTTCGGCGACAAGGTGGAGAGTGCTTTTGAGCGCTTCAAGGACTCTAGGTCTACGGCCAGATCCTGAGCCTCACTGCCACCTCTCGTCCAGTGCAGTCTGCTTTTCGCCCTTTCGTGGCTATGGCAGGGGTTCCCCACCACGTTTCACTCAGGGCCACAGGCCTGCGCAAGTTACCCAGCCTCTGCGCGGCTGGGGATGTGGGACCCAGCAACGTGTAACTGGGGGCCAGTGGGCGGGCCAGTCCACCAATGTCCCCTCTGCAGCAGCCTCTAAACCTCCCTAGTTGGACCTTTCAGGGCCACCAATTGCCAGTGGGCGGAAGGATCCGCCATCACCTCCCCCACTGGCGCATCATCATGTCGGACAGGTGGGTTTTGCAAATAGACCGAAGGGACTACTCCCTACCTTTCAAACTATCCCTCCCTCCATGCCACCTACACTCCAGCGCATGTCTGAGGATCATCTGGCCCTTCTCCGTCAGGAAGTTATGGCTCTCTTGGCCTAGAGTGCCATAGTTTGCGTCCCTGTGCCAGAAGTAGGTCATGGTTGCTATTCCCACTACTTCCTGATGGCCAAGAAGAACAGAGGCCTGCATCCTATCTTAGACCTCAGGGATGTCAACCGCTTCCTCCGCAAGGAGAAGTTGAAATTGCTTTCCTTAGCTCAGGTCTTATCTGCCCTCGACCCTGGAGACTGGATAGTAGCGTTGGACTTGCAGGACGCTTACTTTCACATTCCCGTCCTGCCTGCCTACCAGCGTTACCTACGTTTCACGGTAGGTCGTGAATATTTTCAGTTTCCCGTGCTCCCCAATTGTAGCAAATGCCCAAAATCATTAACATAAGCTGTTTCTAAAAAAGAGGAACTTTAGAAATGTGTATATGCATTCACTTGAAAGTTGGTGGTTTTTTGATGCAGAAACAAATTAACTACATATACCAGAATGCTTTGCATTGGGAATGAAAGGGCAATATAAATAGCAAGATAAAATGGGTATCTTAAAAATGTGATCAAGACTGCAAAGTCAAGGCATGCTATTTTGTGTTGCTGAATTGTAAGGATTAAATAACTTTAAATCCTTCCCAGTGTGCTGCCTTCATGATTCCATGATTTACGTGAGTGGTTATCCTGCTGGCAATAAACACTGTGCACCATGGTATAACACCAACACTTTGAAGGGTGTCAAACATTGTGGGGAATGTCACAGACAGATGTCTGTTTCTGGTGCCCTATTAGTCTGTCTTAGGGGCCTGGGGTCAGACCACAACTCCAGGGCCTGCACTGATTTGTCGGTCGATGCACTCACAGATTATCTGAAAGCTCGCCATGAAGCTCCTAGCGGCACAGCGTATGATGGCGCTGCGTCAGTCCTGTTCCCTAGGGAGATGTCTGCCCCAAACACAGAGTTGGTATTGCAATTGGTTGTCTTCCAAATCCAAGTCATCATCCTATAAGTCAGAATAGTTCAAGCACAAAAATAAGCTGAAGCGTTCCTTGGCTTCCCCTACTTGACCTCATGCTTCTAGGTCCCGTTGCTTCACTCCTCCTGTGGAGCCGAAGAACGGGACTGCTCCGTGCCTCCCTCAATGTTGTGGAGCTGGAGTGACCCCTGCCCGCCTTAGAGAGTGCTGGATCCTCCCCTGGATCTGAACTGACTCTGGCACAAAGGCCGAAACCTACACCTGAGCGTGTCTTCCCGACACCACACTTGATGTTGCTGGTGCCACCAGACGATGCTGAGCCCATTTTCCTGTTCGACTCTGAGACGGTTCTGCGCTATTCAGCGTCAACCCCAGTGCCGACTGCGCCACATCAAGCATTCGTTTCGAACACGCTGCCCTTGTCTGTTCATAGACCCAGTGCAGATTTGTATTTTGGGGGTGGCGATGACTATGGCTACCAGTGCTATGACCCATCAGATGAACTAGCACTCTCCTACCAGGAGGACAACAGGTATGAGCATCTGAGAGATTCCAGGGGCCTGGACTTGTCTCCATATTTTGTCCTGATCTCAACGCATGGCCCTGCTATGGCGGAATGCACATTCTTCCCCATGGTGCTGAGGAAAGCAGGTGAGGTTCTTGACCTGCATTTCCCTTCCATCCAGGTCAAGAACAGCTTTTTGACCGAGGCCCTTCAACCGGGCTATCTGCGACAGCGTGCTTTCTTTCAATGAAGCTTTCACTGACATTCTCCTGGAGGTTTGGGCCCAGCCCTAAACAGGTGTTCCAGTGTGCATGATGTTTGCCTGTCGCCAATGCCCCGCTTCCGGAGGACCCGAATTTCAACAGACAGCTTCAAGCCCCAAGAGTCTGGTAGTGCAAGTCTTGGCTGCCAAAATCAATTCCAGTGCTATTCCTACCACTCCTCCAGACAGACAGTTAAGAGGCTAGACACTATTGAGAAGAGAATTTTCTCTTCCACCATTTTAGTCAGGAACACCGTATGCCTCTTGGGCCGTTACATCCACACGTTGTGGGACACTGTTGCGCAAGTGCTGCCCATGGTCTCTGAGGAGGCCAAAGCCATTCGCAACCAGGCCATTCTCGATGGCCGATATGTGGCAAAGTTCACCATCTGGTGTGATTTGGCCACCACAGACTCCCTGGGCAGGGCCATCACCGCCTCTATGGCAGTTTACCACCACGCCTGGCTGAGCTTGACTATCTTCTCAGGGAATGTCCAATCGTCTCTGATGGAAACGCTCTTCAGTGGCTCTCGCCTGTTCGGCAGTAAGGCGATACTTCGCTCAAACGCTTCAAGGAGAGTCGAGTCATCGCCAGGTTATTGGCATCCTCCATGGCGCTGTGCTAACCCTTTTCGTCCCTTCTGTGTCTACGGTAGGGGCTCTCAGCTGCCTCCGATATACCAGCTATGTCCACAAGGTCATCAGGCTTCCCAGCCCTTTCGTGGCCGTGAAGACAGCTCTCACAGAGGACATGGAACAAAAAAAGCGGCGTACTGTCCAACTCCCTGCCTCTCCGGCTTCCACAACCTCAAAGCCCCTTTAGCATACCCTCGACATAGCAATATAATTTTGTTGGTGGCAGAATCAGGCACCATCTGCCCCAATGGCTATCAATAACATTAGATAAGGGAGTGCTTCAAATTGTCCAAAGGAGTTAATCTTCTATTTTTGGAAACTCCACCACACTTGTCACCTGTTTAAAATCAGCTGACTGCGGACCACCTCTCTGTACAACGTCAGGAGGTGCAAGCTCTTTTGTCCAAATAAGCCATCAAGAGAGTACCTGCATCAGAAGTAGACCGCGGTTGCTATTCCCGCTCATTCCTGTTGTCGAAAATGAATGGTGGAACCACCCTATCCTAGATCTTTGCCCTCTCAATTTCTTCCTACGAAAGCAGAGATTCAAAATGCTCACGCTGGCCCAGGTCTGGTCTGCTCTGGATCTGGGTAGTAGCTTTGGACCTCCAGGCTGCGTATTTTCATGTTTCTGTCCTGCAGGCCCACTGATGTAACCTGCAGTTTACAGTGAGACAGAAGCATTTCTTGTTCGCGGTGCTCCCTTTTGGTGGCACCAGTGCCCCCCAGGGCTGTTCACTAAAGTGATGTCGGTGGTTGCAGCACATCTTCGGAGGTCAGGGTCTCAGTCTTCCCCTATCTTGACAACTGACTGCTGAAGGCAGGCTGGCCACAGGCAGTCGTTACCCACCTCCAGACCACAGCGAACCTCCTGTACTTGCTGGGGTTCACTATCAAGATGCTGAAGTCGTATGTGATTGTCTCCTTCATCCAGCTGGTGAAACATGCCAGCAGGGAAATCTCTCTGACCTGGCCAAGATTTCAGAGGAGACTGCAAAAAACCTGCAGTGGTGTTTGAAGAACCACAGCTGGGTCAGCAGCAGACCCCTAAGTCTTCCCCTCCCAGAGCACATGGTGTTGACTGATGCATTACTTCTGGGTTGAGGTGGCTGGAGTGGGGTTGCGGATCCTTTGCCAGGAGACTCCGCACCTCTGGATATGGCTGAAAGTCAGCTCATCTTCCTGATCGTGAAACACCTGAACGCCAGGGAGACAAACTCAGCTGTCGATGCCTTGTGGATTGTGAATGGCATCTGCATCCAGCGGTTGCACGATGTCTCTCCTGAAAATGGGGAGAACTTGGCTCGAATTGCCCACCACTTCTGATAATACACAATGTCAACAGTTTTGCGTGCTCGAATTTCCAAAGCATTTTCCTCTCTGTGATGCGTTCCTTTTAGAGTAGAACTCTGGGCTCCTGTTCGCCTTTCCTTCAATGCCATTCCTACCCTGAGTTCTCAAGAAGATCAGTTCCGACTGGACCAAAGTCATCCTTGTGGCTCCAGATTGGGAAAGAAGAGCCTGGGATCCGGAACTCCTAGGCATAAGCATTTGTTCTCAGATGAGACTGCCCCCTTCGGGATGATCTCCTGTTGCAGCAGCAGGGCAAGGAATTGTACCCAAACCTGCACACTCTCCACCTTCATGTTTGGAGATTGAGAAGTGACAGTTGAGTGTCTTTCATTTACCTTCCAAATCTGCAATTTTATTCTGGCAGCCAGACGTCCCACAGCAAAGAACGTATACACCTACTGTTGGGACAGGTTTGTCTATTGGTGCTCATCATGACAGGTTGACCCACTTCTGCTTCTCTGTCGGAGGTGCTGTTGTTTGTGTTGTCTTAAGCTCTGCATGGCCTTGCCAGCAGCACTGTCAAAGGTTACCTGTCTTCCGTTTTGGCTTTTTTGCGGATGCTGGTTCAACCCACTCTGTTTCCGTCATCTATTGAGACTTGTTTTTTTAAGGGGCTTACAGCATTTGTTCCCATCTACTCCTTTTGTTATGCCTCAGTGGGACCTTAATTTAGTCTTGACATTTCTTATGTGTTCTCACTTAGAACTCATGCACAGCTGCCCTTTGAGTCTTCTAACATTTAAGACAGCCCTCTTAGTGGCCATTATGTCAGCCAGGAGGGTAAGCGAGCTACAAGCTCTTTCAGTGAAACCCCTCCCCCCGTACACCAGCTTCTATGCAGACCAACTTTTGTTTCGGACTCATGCCTCCTTCCTCCCGAATGTGGTGGCTTACTTCTATGTCGGCCAAAACATCAATGCGGCCAAGCATCATTCTGCCAACATTTTTCGCTCCACTTAACCCGTTCCGTGCTCATGACGAGCTCAGCTAGTCATGAGGCACTGTCGCGCTGTGCTCATGACGAGCTGAGCTAGTCATGACCGTTGTGCTGCGCCCACGCGGGGATAATTCCCCTGCTGTGCTGGGCGTTCCATTGGAGCGGGCGTGGTTGTGACTAGCTCAGCTCGTCATGAGGACAGCGCCACCGTGCTTCATGACGAGCCAAGCTTGTCATGAGCACCGCGGCGCTGCACGCGCCCCCACTCCCCCCAACACAGCAGGTGAATTAGCCCCACGGGGGGGTGTAATATCCTTCCTTGTAAGAGGAGAGACTCGATCATTTGTACTCAAAAAGAGCCCTTTCCCCTTTACACCAGTTGTGCCAGGTAGACGATCAGCTCATCATTAGGTTCCTTGGTGTGAAAAAGGGCAAGGTGCTGGTGAAACTGGCCATCTCTCAGTGGATTGTACTCTGCATCAAAATCTGCTATGCATTAGCTAAGAAGCAGCCTCCTGAAGGCTTGTGGGCTTATTCAAGCAGACACAAGACGCCTACTGCTGCGTTAGCTCGTGGAGTGCCTGTCCTGGATATCTGTCCAGCTTCTACGTGGGCATCACTCCACAGGTTCACAAAGCAGTACTGCATGGACAGTCAAGTCAGGTTCATTGAGATGGGCATTTTGCCCGTTCTGTCCTTCAGGATTTTTTGGTCTAAGCCAGTTCACTCCGAGGAGGTATTGCTTTGGTATTTATTCTAAGTTGAGGAGTCTGTGGTTAGAAGTCTCTATGAGAAGAACAAGTTAATTATCTATGGTAACACCTTTTCTGGTAGAGAGACTATCTAACCGCAGTTTCATCATGACCATCTTTCCCTGTTTTGCGTCCTGGGCTCAACAAGATCCCTTTAAATTCTGCACACTGGTGACACATCATTTTGACATGGGTCTGTTTTTTTGGCATGGAAATAGTCACAAAAAAAACTGATGTCCGTGCACTAGGGTGGTGCCTATATAGGGACCATGCATGTCACTTCCGACACAGACGTCTTCTTTTTTTTCTTCTTTTGGTTATCATGATACCCCCATTCAATGTTGCACATTCTGGTAAATGAAAATATAATTTCTTACATTCTATATTATGTAACTCGATCAAACAAGTTCATAGAATATATATTTTACATTTTGTTATGAACTTCATGAATACATATTAACAATTAATGTGCACAGTATATCATTACAATTAGAGCATGTTCTAAAATGTAAATGCTATATGTTAATATAACAGGGCAATATTTTTTTATTTCCATGTAAAGGTACGACAAAGTCAGAAGATCGTGCCCAATTGTTGAAGTTGTTTAATGAACCCGGTTCACAATACTTTATATTCTTACTGAGCACAAGAGCAGGAGGACTGGGCTTAAATCTCCAGGCAGCTGACACAGTTGTTATCTTCGACAGTGACTGGAATCCTCACCAGGTTTGCATATTTTCTTTTTAAAATGAGTGCAGTACTGTGTCTAACTTATTGAATGGGTCCATCCAACATTTTTGTATTGAAATTTCCTAAGGTTTTATTCAGCAGTACATGATGGATCCATCTCATTTCAGAGTTTTTCTATACTGGGCAATTAGCCAATATCTATTTTGACGGTTTCTTGTCTGTCTAGCTTGGATTCGAATAGTTCATGGTGTATTATATTTTTTAGCGTAGATGGCAAATGATTCATAGTCCCACTTGTGATACTTTTCCTTTGTACTTATCAAAGACATTTTAATTTCTACATTAACCTTTTTTATTATGCAGGCATAGATAGTAGACAGTGCTGTGCTTCTCTCCTGCCTCACCGGTCATTAATGGAGGAGATCACTTAATCTGAAGTATTCTAGGTTTTAGCCAAGGGCTTTATTTTACACCAGTTTCATGAGGGTTTCAAAAGCTCAGTTAATAATGCCTGCTTGACACCACCCTTCACATATCACTTTTTTGAGTGATCTTTCTAGGATTTGAATGTCAGGTTGTTCTGTTTTTATTAGTGCCCCAGGCCTATGTTTTGAGAGCAATCACAACAAATTTCCAAAAATAACAGGAAAAAAGGATCCAATTTTTCAATTCAGGACACAGTGCCAAGCCTTATTGAAGTGTTCTGGGCACATTACTTTCTGTTCCTGAGGTTCAAAGGATGAAGTTCAACTCAGATTTCAGCAGTCTGCTTCCATAGCTAATGGGCAACCCTTTCCCATTATTCCCCTCTTCCCTTATCCATTTTCAGGATGAAGCACTTCAGACAGCAACAGTAACATGACTCTGTTTTTGCAACACAAAGGCATCTACAGTCGAAGGCACTACTACGTACTCCAGACCAAAAGCTGTGGTATCTGATAGAGACATCTAGCCGCAGATTCCTTAACTTAGAATATCCCCAGGCGTTACACTGGATCCGGAAAAAAAAATTTTGCAGCACCTCCGGGGGATGGCGCCACATGGCCCCGCCCTGATGTCGTCCACGTACGTGACCTCAGCGAGGTCACATAAGTCCCTCCTGGCGTGCTGACGTCAGTTTCCTTCTTTTCCAGGTGCATTGCGGATCCGGAGTAAGCGGTTCCTCTGGCCTGTTTTCAGGCCCCTTTTGACGCTTCGTGTCTGGAACAGTGTGCGATGCCTTCGGCTTTAAAACTTTTATTATTATTATTATTATTATTATATTTGAGCTTGTAAAGCGCACTGTTACCCGGAGGTTTCCTGGCGCTGTGTAACGCTGGGGAACCCGTCCTGGCTTTCCCTGTGGGATGGTCCCGGCTGGGAGTCCCCAAGGTGGAGCCAAGCATCCCCGGCGTTGGAGGGGCCGTTGTGGAGATTAGGCAAGCTAGTGCCCCAGAGTTGCCGAGTGGGAGCCCTGATTAGAGTAGGCACCGAAGCGAGAATTATCGAGTCCGCTGACCAAAGTCCACGACCCTGCCGCATCGGGAATTGAACCCTGGTCCCGGCCGACTTGTACTTCCTGTTAGAGGCAAATGTCTGCAACATACCCACATCTTATCTGTATATGGTGCCTGGGCGAACACCACGACTCGACGGACTGCAACGCCTGCCTACACCTCAAGCCGAAGTCCCGGCGGGAGCGCCAGATAATGCTTCTTTCGGCACACCTGTCCCGGTCGGAGCCGTCTTATCCCCCGGCCTCTTCAACACCAGCAGGCCCCACTGGTTTCCAGTTGCGCCGATGATCGCCCTCTGGAGTCCGGGGGTTGTCGTTCGCCACTTATTGGTAAGTTGTGGCGCTTGTTGCTGAGATCCTCAACCTCACTTTCATCTGTTGTCTGGGACACTGGTTTCCGGAACCTTCCGGACGTGCGCCCCAGACAGTCGTCCCCCTCTATTTGCCCTCTCCGGGCTCGGGGGCGACTCGGACCCAGATGGAAGCCTATGCCGCAGCTCTGCAATCCTCCCTTGGGTCCTTTCCTGTCCCTGGGGCGTCCTCAGGCCTCTACTACTTACGGGGTCCCCGACGGACTCGCCGGTGGGTTCGCCCCGGCACCAAATGAGCCCTTGCCGTCCAGGGACGTCGGAGATATGGTGTCGTCAGGGTGCGTCCCGGCTGGGTCCCCCTCTATGACCTATAGCTGTGCCGCATAGTCCTGTGGGGCTCCCTGTGGCGTTGCAGGTGGTTGCTGGTGCTCAAAGCCTTGCTTCGACCACACCCCGGCCTTCTGGGCATGCGGTCACCTGTCCGGAGCCGGGGACGGCGCCGCAAATTCCCCTCCCCGGCTCCACCTCCGCTTCTTTCTTCGAGTCAGAGCCTGTTGTGGTTGAGGCTGAGTCGGCACCGGTGCAGCGCAGGAGGCTAACCTCCCCGGCTCAGGCACCATCTCCTTCTTCGGAAGGGGAACTTGTGGATTGGTCGTCGGACTGAGCGACTCGGCACAGGATGGAGTCGAGTCGGCGCCGGACGTGGCACGATCGGCGCCAACTAAAGTTGTTTTGGCACCGTATCAACGGCGGGTTGTTGATTCTTCTCCGGAAGCTTCTGGAGAGAGTTTAGTGTTGCCTTAACGCCCGGCGATGCCGGATGTATTCTTGCCTGTGTCCCCCCTTAGAATTTGTGGACCCGGCAGGATCCCCTCCTCTCAGGAGCCCCCAGACCCGGCAGGCTCCCCGCATCCTCAAGACCCCATCAGGACCCCCATTCGTCAATGGGGCTCCCTTCAATTGGGCTTTGGTCGCACCCTCAGTGTCTTGGAAGGCTTAGTTTACAGCCCTCACCTACAGATGAGCTGTTGTCCCCTCCACAGAGGGCTACCGAGGCTGGGGCGGCTTTTCTGACAGTAGTCTCCTTTGACCCTCTACTTGATGTCCTTCACCATGGGTCAGGGAATGTGGAGCCGCTTCTGCCCTTTGAAGTTTCTCTGTTCGAGGCATGTGGGCTGCTGAATTCATATCTTAGCATAGATCGCCGCCTAGTGTTGGGTCCGGATGTTTGCACTTTGTTGTCCTGGAAGTGTCTTCGAAGTATCAAGAGAGAGGTGATTCCTCCCCTGGACTACAATGCGCATGGGCATCTTCTCCATCTTCAGATTGTTTTTTTCCGCCATTGGGTTCGGATGCTATTCCTCAACTCCAACTTCGGAACCGAAACTTTAACTTTCTTAGGCCAAAAGGCCTTCTACCTTGACGGTATTGTTCTCGTTCGGTACCCCTTGACTCAATAAGACTTTACATCTCAATCGCCCCGGTCGTTGACGTGGGGCGTTGGGCCTTTTCGACGCCACGTGGGCCTGCTGCCGATGGAAAGGACCCCGTTTAAAAGGTGCCCGCAATGTCACTCCAAATTCCCACATACTGATAAACTTACAGTATGCAACAAGTGCCTATCTCCCGAGCACAACGAGTAAAACTGTCCAGCTTGTGCTCAGTTCTGGTCGAAGAAAACTATCCGGAACCGAAGGGCCTCTAGACAAGATATACAGCAGCAGGCACTCGAACCGGACAACGTTTTCGAAGACCAACATGACCTCCCAGAAGCGGCGGACTCCGACTTAGAAATTGCCATCGCATAAGACCAGTCGGACTCCGATGACCAGATCACACGGGGCAAACCCCGTACCCAGCCCCCAACCCCGCTTCCATCCCAAGACAAGGCTCCGGTCGAAGCATCGCCCAAGGGCCTTAGCCGAGATCGACAAACTCCTTCAGAGGCCCCGCCTTCCGGCTCGGCTCCGAAGACCAAACCCAAGCCTTCTGATACCCCGGGAACGAGCTACACTCTTCCCAAAAAGACCGCCAAACCGAAAAAGGTTGTTGAGCCGAAGAAAATCGTCTATACAAAAAAGGGTGTCAAAACAAAAAGGGTCGTCAATCCCAAAAGAATAGTCCACCCGACATAGGCTGTCGAGCCGAAAAACAGTGTTGGCCTCCAAAAAACAGGTCACACTAAAAATCCTGTTGACCCGAAGAAGGCAGTTAAGTCTAAGTCTACGAAAAAAACGGTCGATCCGAAAAAGGTCATCGAACCGAAAACACCAATCGATCCAAAAAGGTTATCAACCCAAAGAAACCAGTCGATCCGAAAAAGGTCGCCGAACCAAAAAAGGCAGTAAAGCCAACAAGACGTCGAACAAAAGGGAATCGCCGACCCGAAAAAGGTCACCAACCCAAAAACAGCAGTCGAGCCGAAAAAAGCTCCACAGCCGAAGGCTCTCGAGCCAAAGACTCACCACAAACAAGTGACTAAGCCAAAATCATAGGCGCCGAAACCACGGACAGTTGAGGAAGAACTTTTCCATCCTGATCCAGTGAGCAAGGAACAACCTAAACTGTATATAGACCCTGAAACAGCACGAGAAACAGTTTACCACAGGAAGAAGAGACCATTGGACACTGACACTTCTTCCCTGGCCCGCCAAAGAAAAAAAGACTTTAAAACATCACCTTCAAGGCCTTTCACTCCTCCTTTTTTCTATCCTAATATGCCTTTTGTGCCTTACTCTCCTACATCAGGTTATGATGAGAGAGAAAACATAGAAGAAGATCCTCAAGATAATTTTGTAGAACCCGAGGATCAAGATATACAGGATAACACATGGGATGACCAGAATGATCCTTATGATACGTACGACCTGCAACCCATCCCTGACACCTCTACATATCCTACAAAGCAGTCGCCTACTGACGACACCATTTTCTTTAACCAACTGGTGGATAGGGCAGCTAAATATCATAATGTAGACATGCACACTGACCCAATAAAAGAGGACTTCCTATTTGATACTTTTCCAACATCAGAAAAGAATGCACGTACACTTCCTATGTTGAAAGGGGTACTAAAACACGCGCCAGACATATTCAAAGACCCAGCCAGAGCGTGTGTCCTCAATCCCAGAATTGAGAAATATAAAGCAGCCCCTACTGGCCCTTCTTATATGAAGTCACAGTTGCCTTTAGACTCACTAGTTGTATCAAACGCTCGAAAGCAAACTAATTCACAAACTGGAGATGCTCCCCCTCCTGACAAGGAGTCAAAGTTATTAGAAGCCTCAGGCAAAAGAGTGGCATCCCAAGCAGCAAACACTTGGAGAATTGCAAACACACAAGCTCTATTCGCCCGCTACGATAGAGCACATTTTGACCAACTGGAGGGTTTACTACAACACCTGCCAGAACCTTTTAAAGCTAAAGCTAACAACCTCATACAGGAAGGCAAGTTCATCACAAACGCTTTCCATTAAATGTGCACTTGGCGCAGCTGGCACTGCAGCCAGGTCCATTAACACTAGCGTCTTACTACGTCGGCATGCGTGGCTACGCATTTCCGGATTTAAGAATGAAGTGCAGTCAACCATCCTTAACCAGCCAGTTAACCAAGATTTCTTGTTTGGCCCTGCAGTAGACACCATCTTAGAAAAGATGAAAAAAGATACTGATACTGCTAAGTCTATGGGCGCACTTCAGTTTCAACAATCTAGGAGTTCCTTTCGCCGCTCCTCCTTTCGAGGCTCTGGTAGAGGCAACACATCCCAAACTTCCTCTACATTCAAAAGTAATACTCGGAGCACCTTTAATAAGGACTCCAATAGAGGAGGTTATAGAAGCAACAATAACAAAAGCAGAGGACATGGTGGCAACAACACCAGAGCCTCCATCGCCACCAAACAGTGACTTGTTTACACTCCCTCCAAACCACTTAACACCAGTCAGAGGCAGAATAACACAATTCCTAGCAGTCTGGAACGCAATTACCACAGACAGGTGGGTGAGACAAATTATCCAGTATGGTTATTGCCTGGAACTCCCTTCTACTCCACCCAACATTCCACCCAAACACCGTCCAATGTCCAAAGAACACATCACGCTGTTACAACAAGAGGTGACATCCATGCTGGAAAAGGGAGCCATAGAGCCAGTCCCTTTTCAACATCCGGGGACAGGAGTATACTCCCTATACTTCCTTATTCCCAAAAAAGACTGGTCCCTCAGACCAATATTGGACCTCAGACCTCTGAACCAATACATACTCTCAGAGCATTTCCATATGATCCCTCTTCAACAAGTACTCCTGTAACTCCAGCAAGGCGACTTCATCGCTACATTAGACCTCAAAGAGGCATATTTTCACATATCTATACATCCAGCTCACAGGAAATACCTCAGGTTCACAATAGAAGGTCACCACTGTCAATTCAAAGTTCATAAAAACCAACTCATACGCACAGAGTGCAAACTATACTTCTCAGACAATCCAGCTACTGCACAGTCTGGGATTTTCCATAAATTACCCAAAATTACATCTGCAGCCCTCCCACATACAACAATATCTGGGAGCAACAATAGATACCTCAGTGGCAAAGGCATATCCAAATCCACCCAGGATAGCCAACATGCAGTCTCTAATTCAAAGATTTCAGCCACTACACTCGTTGCCAGCTCGAGTGTTTATGCAGCTTATAGGCGTGATGGCCTCCTGCATATTCATTGTCCCTCATACCCGACTTCAAATGCGTCCATTGCAGGAAAGCCTAGCACGGCAGTGGAACCAGGCTCAAGGACAACTAAAAGACCTAGTGTTGGTAGACAGTCGCACTTACAACTCTCTGCAGTGGTGGAACCCACAAAACCTTTCCAAGGGGCGACTGTTCCAAGAGCCAGTTCCACAAGTAGTATTACCGCGGACACATCACTAACAGGTTGGGGAGCCCACCTACTTCAATACACAGTCCAAGGGCTCTGGACAGTGAAGCAAAAGACACTGCATATAAACCACTGAGAGTTGCTAGCAGTATTTCTATTAATGAAAGCCTTCCAGAAATACTTGTACAAGAAGGCTGTGTTAATACGGACGGACAACATGACAGCCATGTACTACATCTAAAAACAGGGAGGGACACACTCTCCGCATCTGTCTAGCCTAGCACAGAGCATATGGAGGTGGGCAATTCCAAAAAAACATCTTTCTCATGGCAGAAAACCTCCCAGGAATAGACAATCAGATCACAGATCTACTAAGCAGACACAGCCAACAGATACACGAAAGGGAGATTCACCCTCAAGTTCTCCAACCATTCTTCCAAAAGTGGGTACATCCAGAAATAGATCTGTTTGCCACAAAAGAAAACTCAAAATGCCAGTCCTTTGCCACCAGTTTCCCACACCAGTTGTCACAAGGCAATGCGATATGGATGAACTGGTCAGGCAGATTTGTGTACGCTTTTCGACCAACACCACTGATTCCATTAGTGGCACGCAAACTAAAGCAACAGTCACTCACAATGATCCTTGTTGCTCCCACATGGGCAAGACAGCCATGGTACACGACGCTCCTAGAACTCTCAGTAGTTCCCCACCAAAGACTGCGACTATCGCCACAGCTACTAACTCAAAACCATGGAGAAATCAGGCACCCAGATCCCAGTCAGATGAACCTATCTATCTGGCTCCTGAAGTCTTAGAGTTCGGATATCTTAACTTGCCTCCAGATTGTATGAATATTATCAAGGAAGCAAGACACCCAACTACTAGAGCATGCTACGCAGCTACATGGAAAAGATTTATAATTTACTGCAATAATAACCAAATCATTCCATTAGATGCCTCCATCCAAAACATAATCTGTTACTTGTTACATCTGCAAAGATGCAATCTAGCATATTCTTCCATAAGGCTACACCTTGCTGCTATAGCAGCATGTGCCCAAAACAGACAACACGCGTCCCTGTTCAGAATACCACCTATCAAAGCTTTTATTGGAGGACTTAAAAGAATTATCCCTCCAAAACATCCACCATCGCCAGTCTGAAACTTAAACGTAGTACTTATGGGGCCACTTTTCGAACCACTCCATTCATGTGAATTACAATTCTTAACATGGAAGGTGGCATTTTTAATAGCCATTACCTACCTCAGGCGAGTGAGTGAGCCACAAGCACTAACCATTCCAGAACCTTTCATGCAGATACACCACAATAAGGTAGTGCTCCGTACTAACCCCAAGTTTATGGCGAAAGTTATATCCACTTTCCATATCAATCAGTCAATAGAATTGCCAGTTTCTTCCAAAACCTGCAGTCAGTGGCTGAAAGAGCCCTACACACACTAGATGTAAAAAGGGCTCTGCTATATTACGTTGACAGAACTAAATCATTCAGAAAGACAAAACAACTATTTGTCGCTTTTTCACCACAACATAAGGGTAACCCCATTTCAAAAACAGGGATAGCCAGTTGGATAGTTAAATGCATTCAGATAGACTATCAAAAGGCTAAGCTAAGCGCACTCTAACAGTCCCCCCAAAAGCCCACTCAACGCGAAAAATGGGGCATCCATGGCTTTCCTAGGAAATATTCCACTAGAAGACATATGTAGAGCGGCTAGATGGTCTACCATACACACTTTCACTAAACACTACTGTGTAGACGTTCAAGCAAAGCAGCAAGCTGCTGTAGGCCAGGCTGTCCTCAGAACTCTTTTTCAAACTGCTGCAGCTGGTACAGGAGACCACTGCTAAAGGAGATACTGGTATATAGTCTATGCTAAGATATGAATTCAGCAGACCACATGCCTCGAACGGAAAATGCTACTTACCAGCATGCATCTGTTCTTGACATGTAGGGCTGCTGACATTCATATTGACCACCCTCCTCCCCGGTGCCTGTCACAGCTGCAGTAATTCTTTCTACATACATTTACATGGTCATCTCTTACTTTTCTATACTCCATCTTTGCCACAATGGCGCAAAACAATCTGAAGATGGAGAAGATGCCCATGCGTACTGTAGTCCAGGGGAGGAGTCACCTATCTTGTGATACTTCGAAGTCTCTTCCATGAGAACAAAGTGCAAACATCCAGACCTAAGATATGAATGTCAGCAGCCCTACATGCCAAGAACAGATGAATACTGGTGAGTAGCATTTTCCTTATGATGCACTTTTGGGCACCTGGGTTCGGCCAGCTTCCAGTGATCCAGTGGCTTTTTATGTCTTGTACCGCCACCGTCCTGCTCCACATGATCCAGTTTGCTTATTTGTCCATTCTGACGTGCAGGAGTTTGTTTTACAAACTACCTTCCCTTCCTTGCCTTGGCTAATGCTTCCTCCCTCCTGGGAGTCCAGATGGCTTGAGTCATGGGGTCGGAAAATCTTTTCCTCCACGAGTGCTGCCCTATGGTCACTAAATACAGTGTAAATTGATACTTGTATAGCGCATTACTCACCCGCAAGGGTCTCAAGGCGCTTGTACGAATACCGCTGTGGAACCCATCCTGGCTTTCCCTGTGAGGCGTCCACTCCTGGGCACCCCCAAGGTGGGGGCCAGGCATCCTTAGCGTTGTGGGGGCTGTTGTGGAGATTAAGCAAGCTATTGCCCAGAGTTGCAGAGTGGGACTCCATGATTGGAATATGCACCGAGGCGAGAATTATCAGGTCCGTAGAATTTTTGAGCCCAAGACCCGCCGAGGCGGGGAATTGAACCCTGGTCCCGGGCTAGACCTCTGCATCAGGGTCTGCCGCTCTAATCATTGAGCCACACTTCTCCATATGTGTGTCCTGGCTCAGGCTACCTCTGCCCTGTGGGACTCTGCAGAGTCTCTGCTTTCCTCCACCTCTGAAGGCGCTCATATTGACCTCCTTCATCTTTTCCGGGATGGCCGTGACCTTGCTGAATTTATGATCCCCCTCGGCCTTGGATACTGCTGATTCCTTAGGCCGGGCTTTGGCTGGTTCGGTTGCCTTGCGTGCCGTGCTTGGTTGCGGGATAGTCTCTTCCCAGAGAATATCCGAGAGTGACTTGTTGATCTACCCTTTGATGGGGTTTTATTGTTTGATGCTTGTAGGAAGGTGGATACCTGACTATGGTTGCCCCCAACTTTTTGCCTGGTGTTTTGCTGGTTTTCCGACTTAGTTGGCCTCGGACCCTGCCAATCAGGACCCCAGGCCTACTGCTCTCTCTCTAAAATGGATTCCACGTACCTTAGGTACATTTCCAATTGGTACTGGGCCACCTTATCAGACCCTGTAACTCAGGGCATAGGTGTACCCAGGGCCTACCAGGGGCTGAAGCATGTATTATGCCACCCCTGGCTGGCCATCTAAGTCTGACACAACTGGCTGCACGACAGCTGGGGCAAGGTGGTGTAATCACCCTTTGCTTTAGATATAGTATGCCTATATCTAACCCTAAAATGGACACACAGATTCCTATCAGTCACTCCTATGGCAGGCCTTGACCATCCTGAAGGCAGAATGCTTGGAATCGTGTGAGATGGTGCTCTGGCATGAGCTGAGCCCGTTTGCAGCTTGCGGAACCAAGTCTTAATAGCTGTTCCATGATAACGCATACCATATACTCTTAAGTGCATTATAATCCTCGCGGTTAAATGCTATCTTTGGTATCGCTTTATCAAAACATGTCGAGTAAGGTGTCATACGAATTGGAATACTAACCCCTCGCCAATTCTGGCGACGGGGTTAGCATTCCACCCTTCTAGAGGGACACAACATGTATGTAACTGTGAACCCCGGTTAAAGTTAACTCTAGCCTCAGCATCACAAAATGGATGCTGCCACCACAGACACAAGTCTGACCTCCTGCTGCTGGGAGTCCTTCCAGCGAGGGAGGCTTGGACAAAGGGTTTCCTGCCTTGGGAGGTGCTAGCACCACCCCAGACAGGATTTTGTGTATTAGCTAGGACAGGGCTGAAAGGAATGAGACATGCCTGGGGCACACAAGGTGTCCCTGTGCATACACCGGTCTAAACCAGTTCCTGGGGCACTCCAGCCCCAGAGCTGGCGCAAGACCGGACAAAGGATAGGGGGTGTAACCACCCCCCTTCCTGGTCCCACCCAGAGAAGGGACCTAGTCGTAGTACAGCCCCCGTTAGCCGGATAAAGGTAGGAGCTGGTCCCATTCCAAATTAGATTATCCTGAACAACTTTACAAGAAGAAACTCTGGACTTCGACGTTCTGCTCCACAGAAGACTGAAGAAATCTCCCTTGTGGGCAAGGAGTGTCCACCCTGCACAAGCAGGCACCATCAGCGTCCAGCGACTTCCCTTTGTCGTCTTCCCTCGAGGATCCAGACTTCAGAGCCTGACGAGACCCGGATTCCCAGACCTCTCGGACCTCTACCTACATCTGCCGCACAGCTGAGATCCGTGGGTGCGACGAGACACGTGGGACCGGCCATCTTGAAAGAAGCAGCACTTCGCTCCAGCATGACTTATGAGGTAACCTCGTCCAAGTGCTTTGGGGACTGAGAAGCCCGACCCCGAGCAGCTCCTGCACCGAAGACCAGCCCTCCAGCATCCACGAGATCTGCGTGGGGCCCTTCTGCCTGTTTGCTGCTCGACGCGTTGTCTGGTCACTTGCCGGCTGGCTAGTGACCTCCTAGACGACGAACTCCGAAATCTTCACTGCTGGTCTGGTTGCTCCAGACTGGCCCTTGCTCCCTTCCAAAAGAGGAGCACCCCGGACCCTCCTGGTCCACTCCAGACGCCGTTTCCACTCACCGCTCGTGCCTCCATCCTGGTCGTTGAAGACACCACCTGGTCCACGTGGCTGCAGAGACAAGCGTCCACCCTCACCTGATCGCGACGACAACATCTGGTTCCACTCCAGTCACTGGCTAGTGACTTTGAACATTGTCCCCTCTGCTTTCAGGTTCTTCTCTTCACTGATCCACCCTTGGATCACACCGGACATCTTCCTCCTGTCCGCCTGCAGCATCTTTTCTTCCCGGCTCCATAGACTTCAACACCGGAACCTGACACGACTTGGCACCTATGCACCCGCAGCCTGTGGATGAGGTAACATGAGCATTTCGGTGCTCAAGGGTAGCTTGACTCTCCTAGTGTCCAGTTCCACAGTCGTTTTAGTTCTACCTAGTCAAGATTGTCCGTACTCACCTTTTTCTTGAACTGTACTGTCCATTGACACTGTTACGCATCGCGCGTGTGAGTGCACACTCTGCACACGCGTTCCGTGGACCTCCTATTACCTACCTAGAGTTAGTATAGCGTGGTCCCAACGATCCTACAGCCTCTGGACAGCTCCATTCCTTTTATCAACTTTCACATTCCACTTACTTAGTATATGGTTTGTCGTGCCCCTGGGGCACCATTGTAATTTGTGCAACTTAAACGTATTTTTCCTAAGAGATTGTCATGTGCTTAGCCCTCTGATCTCATAAAGAGTTCAGAGGTGTATGTTAGTTAATAAATACTTGTTTATTTTCATAACAAACTGTGTGGTGTCCTTTCACTTGGTATTCAAGGGGTTATATGTGGTAAAACAGCTGGCTTCACATGCCAAAAGAGTTTAGCCTAAGACTGCTTTGTCCATCCTACCATTAGGATAGCTGGTCTATAAGGTTGACTTACAACCAATCACCATAAGGGTTGTTTGGACTGATACAAGGTGATCACTAGAACTAGTGAGCATCATATATCAGGCCAACTTCTCACATACAGGACTTCTGCTATTGCGACATCGGGGCGCCAGTTGCCTTGTGGTCCTGGTAGGCGGCTGGGAAGCGTCCACTGATAAGGCGGCACAGGAGAGGTGGCGGCTTGAGCCGTTTGTGACTGTGGGGTGTCCTGGTGACTTACAAGGGAGGAGGGCTGCCACCTACGCCGCCTATAGGGTTGCTGTTGGGGGATCTGTGGCACGGTGTTCACCACACGGAGGGGGCTCCCCCATCTACTACTAGCTCGGCCATTGGACTGGTGGACTGGCGGGGTGGGTCTTGCCCACCCCCCAGCTTTTGAGACAGAGGCCTGGACTGTACGCGGCCGCCCCCACGCATACCTGCGCGTACTCATGTATGCCTACAGCACAGCAGCTGGCAATGGGCCAGCTGCGAGCCAATTCACAAAATAGGTAGCAGAAGGCGGACAGCCTCAGCCCTTTCCGAGGGCATCAGAGTGGCAGCATGGAACCCCAGGCGGCAGTCTCTGCGGCCAAAATGGACTCTGTCCTGTCAGCGGTGGAGCAGATTGGCACCACTCTAGAGCAAACCAAAGTGTAGCTGGAAGCCAAGATTGATAAAGTTACACTAGATTTCACTCTCCTTCATGCCGATCATCGTAAGCTGGTGGAGTCGGTCACTGTGCAGAAGCAAACACTTCAGGAGATCTAGCCCGTGGTGCAGAGCCACACTGCATCGCTTCAGGTCATGATTGACCGTGTCCATGCACTCGAGGACCGCATCGAGGACGCGGAAGGGCGCTCCCGGCGCAACAACCTCCGGGTGGTAGGCCTTCCGGAGAATATATAAGGGAAAAAACCGGAGCTATATATGGAAAATTGGTTGCGTGAACTCCTGCCTCCGGGGGCGTTGTCACAACATTTTGCGGTGGAGAGGGCGCACAGAGTACCAGCGCAGAAGCCCAGACCGCGGGCATGAGGTACCGGGTTTTTTTGGAACCCGGTGGTGCCAGGGGAAAACACCCAAAGACCTCTTGAGTTCTTCCTGTTCTGGACCACAGAAACTGGAGTCCTCTAGGTGATGTCAAGGATAGAGTTTATTGGCTGCAACCAAGTAACAGGCGTCCTAGAAGTACAACAGCACGGTTTGTATATTCTCAGGAGACTGTTCGTTTTTACAGAACCAGCCTTCTCCTTTTATACAAAAATATTACCTTCAGGCAAGAATTCTTTGTTTTACAATGCAACCATATACATATTTTTACAACAAAGAAAAAGCAAAGTCATGATGGCCAGCCTACATTTTAGTATGTCCAGTTCGTGATAGATTACCCGGTCAGGCCCAGAACTACCATCAGATATCGATGAAACCCCAATAAAATCGGGCACCTCCTCCTTGTAAAACTAGCCATAAAGAAGAAACAGGGACAGGTGTGTGTATGATAAGCGTGGTTTGTATGCAGTGAATGGTTTATGACATGTTGTGCCTTGATGTTAATCTCGCTCGGCCAGTGGGTTGGGGACTGCCCGAACAGGTTTGGCTGGAGGCAGTGAAGGCAGCTCGCCCAGGTCAGAGAAGAGTCAGGAAAGGTGGACATGTCCTTTCAGCTCGAATTCGGCCTCGGTCAATTGACTATGTAAGGGCAACCACAAGATGGATGCCGCTTACAAAATGGAACCCGAGGGTTCGAGACAGAAACTACTGTTTTAAGGTGCTTGCATTGCTCGATCACGACGCAAATGCACAGGGGTAATGTCCTAGTCGTTACCGGTCTGCCGATACCAAATTCGTCATGATTGGATGATATTTTGTGACACAAGTGTTTGGGCTTCGGTACCACATTATAGCAGGGTCCAAAATTTTCAGAACCACAGGCACGACCCCGTCCGTTTCTCTTCAAGCTCCTTAACTACAGAGAATCGCGACGTGGTGCTCCGTGAAATCAGGAAATTGGAAGACCTCTCAGTGGGAAATAGCCGGGTGATGTTCTTCCCTGACTACATGGCAGCGGTCCAGAGGCGTCGGAGCACCTACTTGGCAGTGAAACGACAGCTACGGGAACTGGGGTTGCCTTACTCCTTGCTGTTCCCCTCCCACCTGCGAGTGTTCTCGAAAGACGGTAATTGCTTCTTTGATGCCCCCTTGGATGTCTGGGATTGGCTGGAGGAGACGGAGCAATGGTCAGGAACAAGACCCTCAGGACCGGAGGAGGGTGGTTGGCGGGAGAAGAATGCACGGCGACGCCGGCGGCGAGGGGCTCGCCGGAACACGGGCCCTGGCCCGGCTAGCCCAGTCCGGAGAAGATACTACTGGAACGACAGGAAGCCCTTGAGGTAGTGGCGACACTCGGCGCAACCAGTAGCACCACCCGGCTAGACACCCCGGCACGCAGTGACCCGGGAACTAGTGGTTCGTCGTCCCCCTACACTGGGCTCTCCGAAGACTTAAACATGCCAGATGTGACGCCCCAAACAGCAGATCATCTCATGTGACTAAGCAGTGCCGTTTGGTGTTCCCTCAGGGCCAGTCCCCTGAGAACTATGTGCTCTGTATTTTCTACTGCACCCATGTGCGTGCTGTTGCAATGTGTCACAAGCTGAGTATGTTATTTAATGTCTGGGGTACTAAGCGGACATCTCTGGGGTTTGACTTGCTATCCAGAGGGCTTAATGTACTGCGCAATTGTTACACCTGCGGTTTTCCACAGCTGCAGTCCGCGCTGCACCCACACGACTGTCCAACCTGTGCTTTATTAGGCACCTCTTGTGAGTGCAGTCGGCTTCAGATAGGGGCATAATGCTGGGTAATTGCTGACACTACACGCGCTCCACCAACCCATACACTGGACTGACACTTTCTCACAGGTGGTTCACCTTGATGTTTGGACGTATGCCCCGTTGGGAATCCACCCCACTAGTTGTACTGTTTACCGTTGTTGTTCTGTTCCAAGCGCGGCACACAGACATTCCCCTCCCTGGAAGGCAGCTTTGCCCCCCCCTCCCTGGGGCGGCTCCACGGCCCCTTGTTGGTGCGACGCCTTCGGACCCATGACACACACGAACATAGTAACCTCGAACATACGTGGTATGCACACGCCGTCGAAACGATACTCTATCTTTTCGTACTTGCAGAGGCACAGGGTTGGGATTGCCCTCTTACAAGAGACCCACATGACCCAAGTAGAGCTGGATAAGCTCCACAGGCGCTGGAGGGGGCAGGTGCATGGTACGGTCTTTTCTGCGCATGCGCAGAGTACCCTGATATGGATAAGAGCGGGTGTCCCCTTACTTTGTAGGGAGGTGAGGGTGGACCAAGAGGGCAGGTACTCCCTGATGCGGGGCAGCTGAAGGGTCAGGAGATCCTTTTAGGATCAATTTACACTCCGAACACAGACCAACCATCATTCCTGGCGCGCCTAAACCAGGTCCTCCATCTGTACGCCGGCATTTCCTGGCTGCTTGGCAGGGACTTCATTATGGTGCTTGATGTACTCCTGGACCGATCCTTTCCTCCCCTTTGGGCTGCAGCGGTGACGTCCAATGCACAGGCGTTCCAGAACTGGCTGTCCCATTGGGAGCTCCACAGCGTATGGCGCGTACAGCATCCATTAGACAAGGTCTACTCCTAGTACTCGTCAGTCCACGATTTGCATATCAGGCTGGACAGAATGGTGGGTGCTCAGTCCCTGCTCCCCCTTATAGCAAAATCTGAATACCTGGGGAGGACACATTCGGATCATAACCCCCTGTGGTTTCAGATAAGCTGGGAGGCTGACCGCCCACCAGTCCCCACGTGGCAGCTAAAACCCTCGGCTTTGGAAGACGCCGAATTCCGCTTCTCATTAGGCACCGCCATTCTCACTTATTTTGATATCAATGATGGGACTGCGAGCAATGCCCTGGTAGAGTGGGAGGCACGCAAGGTAGCTGTCAGGGGGCACTGCATGGGGGCTACGTGGAATATACGCAAAGCGCTATCCACCTCAGTGGCGTGCCTCGAAGCGGATCTCATGGACTGCAAGCGGGAGGGGGAGGGTGGGGGTGAGCACTCAGGTAAGCTGGGGAACCTCCGCACTCGGCACGCGACGCTTCTAGATAGGTTAAGAGGTCACAACTATGCAGTACACACAGCCAGAACTCATGCTAAGGCAGATAGAGCGGGTCGACTCTTGGCCTGGCTGATACAAAGGGAAGGACGTGGTGCCCCGATCGGTGCCTTGCGTACATTAAGGGGAGAGATGGTGTACACGCAGCGTGAAATCCACTATGCTTTGACCGAGTATTACACACAGTTATACAAGGCGGGGTGTTGGCCCCAAGCATGAACTGGAGGGTTTCCTGGGCTCTATCCACTTACCTGTACTTCCTTAGGAGCAGAGCGGCGCACTTGGACCACCTCTCATGCTGGAAGAGGTAGGAGAGGCAATGCGGTCTATGGCATCTGGGAAAACACCGGGCCGGATGGCCTGCCTGCCGAATGCTATAAAGCACACGGGGAAATCCTGGCGCCGCTACTCCTCAAAGTATATGGCGTTGTGATAGATGAAGGCTCCCTCCCCCCCTCTATGCAGGAAGCGTTTTTGGTTTCCCTGCCTAAACCGGACAGGGATCCTGCAGTTTTGGGCTCCTATCGCCCACTGGTGATGCTCAACGTGGACTACAAGGTCTTAGCTAAGATACTTGCGGAGCGGTTATCGCCGGTGTTTCCCAATCCCCACCTAGTTCACACCGATCAGAACGGGTTTGTACCTGCAAGGTCCATGTCCTTGAACCTTAGGAGATATTTCAGGGTGGCAGCTGAGGCC
This sequence comes from Lissotriton vulgaris, assembly GCF_964263255.1. NCBI lineage: Eukaryota > Metazoa > Chordata > Amphibia > Caudata > Salamandridae > Lissotriton > Lissotriton vulgaris. Next base: position 891,788,853 of record NC_141689.1, on the reverse strand, counting down.
TCGAGGGAATGGCCCAGGGCAGGGTGCCTGATATTAGATCTGGAGAAGGCGTTCAATTGCCTAGAGTGGAGGTATCTATCAGCAGTACTGGTGCACTACGCACTCTACCCCGAGTTTCTGCAAATGGTTGATCTCTTATACAAGAATACCGTAGTCCGGGTGCGCCTGGGTCCCTAAATCTTAGAGGCAGTAGGACGTTGGATAATGGCATCCCGCTGGGAGATGCAGTTCACCAGGTAGCGCTTTATGCAGATGACCTGCTGGTTTTTGTGAGAGATGTGGAATGTATTCCGGAGCCGTTGGCCCAGCAGCTGCATAGGTTCGCCAATGTCTCGGGACTCCGCGTAAATGTGGGTAAATCATGCCTGTATGCGTTCAGCGAAGGAATTGTAGATCTGGGATACCACCTCGGGGGCACGCGAGTCCAATGGAAAGCTCACACCTTTCGATATTTAAGGATCCAGATATACCGCCGGCCGGCCGACCTCTTTGACGGAAATCTAGGGAGGGCTGTTGCAGCACTCATGTCTCATACACGCTTCTGGACCACGCTCCCGCTAACGACCACAGGCAGAGTGGCTCTTGCCAAAATGGTTATGCTTCCCCGACTCCTGTAGTATTTTGCCAATCTGCCTCTATTTATTCCGGCTTCCTTCTTCTCCATGCTAAATAAGCTATTGCGGGACTTCGTCTGGGGCACCTCCAGGCACAGGCTGGCGCTAGCGAAACTCTTCCTCCCCACTGATAAAGGCGGATTGGCTGCCCCCTGTTTTGAGCACTACTATCTAGCTACGCAGCTCCAATGGGTCGCCCGCTGGTTAGCGGATATAGGTAGGGAAGACTCAGCTACAACAATGCCACCGTACTCCCTAGTGCGCCTAACCAAGCTTTTTCACCCGTTAGCAGGGGTAGAGCGCCATACCCCGCTTCTGCTGGCAGTGGCATACCGAATAGTCTTGCGTCTTACTCGTGGCACGGTCCCCTACGCGCCCGCTATACCATTGGAGGCTCTCCGTATGGCGAGGGAGTGCTTACACATTTCATGCTCACTGAGGCTGACGTCCAGACGCTGGGAGATCTTTATAGAGATGGGGCGCTTGTGGCGTACGAGGTACTGGTAGAAGAGGAGGAGCTCCCGCCTTGGGGGTTCCTAATGCACCGTTTCCTGATAGCGAGGTTGTCTGCCAGCTGGAGGAATGTGGTGACGGAACCTGGGCAGCACTTAACTTTGCAGTATCTCCATGTCATGGGGCGGGGCAGGCATTTGGTTTGCGGCATCGCTGCGGGAACACACAGCAGCTAATCTGGGCCCCCTCCGGGACAAGTGGGAGCTGGACTTGGGAAGGCCGCTAGCTGACAAGGAATGGGAAAGGGTCCTTAAGAGTCCGGTGCGCATCCCCAGAAATATGCGGATTCAGCTTTTTATTGTCCACAGGGCCTACCTCACGCCTGAGCTGATTAACAAGTACTTTTGTCGTACAGACGCATGCTGCCCTAGGTGTAGCGAGCTAGGAGCGGGACTCCTGCATGCACTGTGGAGTTGTCCTGGTTTGGGCGCTTACTGGAACACCATTGGTGAGCTATTGAGAAGATACACATGCCGCATTATTCCCCTTGCCTGGCCCGAATACATTTTGCAACACTTCAAGAGACCCCCCAAGGACAAGGTGTCATCCCGCTTTCTTGACCTAGGGCTCGTGGTAGCGAAGCGCCTCCTCACGAAAAGGTGGAAAGCTCGTGACCCGCCGTGCGCACTGGCGTGGATTTTCTCCCATCAGGCGTGGGCCGAGCAGAATGGACTGCCATACGCCCGGAGGAAACCCCAGGGCTTCGGAAAGAGGCCATAGCGGACCGCTGGAAACACATGCTTAATACATTGCAGCTTTTTTTGGAAACAAGGGGAACCCAATAGATAGCTAAGGACCATAGGTATAACTACGTTATAGGAAACAAAGGTGCTTAGCTTATTCAACATACATACAATACAGTATAGGAACACAATGGAATACTATACGGTTAAGGTTTCCTGACCCAGCCGGGAAAGGAATTTATTTTCAAGACACAATGTCAAATATACAATACAAATCGAAATAGCATGACACAAGCCTGTGCCGTACCAAGAGGAAAGAGGAAGAATAGGAATAGAGTGAAAGGGGTGTTTTTCAGGCAAAGGAAGGGAGCAAGAGCAGGGCACTGTAGAAAAATTCAAGATCACTAACAGTGTCACCTGAAGCGGAGCATACACATTTTCATTTGACAATATTGTAAGTGTAACCCCACTTTTGGGTGTCGAAGTTTCGATCCCTATTGCTCATTTAATGCATGGGATCATCATTAGGACTTTAAGGATAAAAAGAAAACATGCCTGAATGTAACAAAGCCTGTTAGGAGAAACAAAAGAAATGAGGAGTTTTTTGAGCATCCATAAGGAGTAGTTTAAACATGTCTGCCAGCTTTGTAACACAATCGAATCCGCAGTGTGTGAATAAGTGCAGGGTGGCGTGCCAGGTAAAGAAACATTGCAATATTGTTTTATCAAAAATCGGAATCGCAGTGACATGCGTGATGGGCTATTTCGTCTGGCTGTGTTGTGACAGTGATTGTTCCGGCTCAGCTGAGGAAGTGACAGTGGGTTGGCATTCCGACTGTGCAGTGGCCGTGAGAAGCTATTGAATTAAAACGTGCTCGTGAATGGTACTAATACTTGGGAGGCTGCGAGTGGGAGGGGGGCTATGAGTGAAGCGCTTTCTAATTATCGGAAGAGAATTTTGGTCCGTACCTCTATTGTTCGAGGTGAGAAGCCTCACGTGGGAGGTCTCATGCACTCCTTGGTTTGTTTGGCGGAATTCACGATCTAAACGCCAAGCTAGGGACGCAAAAAAATAATTAATTAAGCACGAAGTGGAAACCTTCAGTTGTGGTTCCACTTGTTAACTAGACATAGGGCAGGGAGGGGTTAATTGTTAAAACCTACCACGGGGTTGAAGTGGCACAGAGGTCCTTAACGGGATCCAGTTGCAATGTTGGTTTTTTAATTGGGAAATACGTGTCCCGTTTTTGTTTCCGCCGGATACCCGTACTGAAAACAGAAAAAAGTTGGAGCCCTTGTCAAGGGATGGTTACCGATGTGGTTCGGAGTTTTAGTAGATCCGGGGCTTAGAGGCTCCGAGTAGTGGTAATAAGGCGGGAATGGACATACCTTTACCGGCATTGACCGAGTATCCACAGCAGAGGCGAGTCATTATCCGGACTGAGTAAGTATGCCAAGATAGATAGTCTTTCCTATTATGCCCCGTTTGCGAGCCGCGCACTGACCGGCTTTTATTTTATTTAATTATTTATTTCAGCGCCTGAGCACCACGCTGAGGGTGCACTGCGTGCATGGCCAATTGCGGCCTGCATTAAAAACCTCATACTCCGCCCGCACGAAGAGCGGTAAAGGTATGTCCATTCCCGCCTTATTACCACTACTCGGAGCCTCTAAGCCCCGGATCTACTAAAACTCCGAACCACATCGGTAACCATCCCTTGACAAGGGCTCCAACTTTTTTCTGTTTTCAGTACGGGTATCCGGCGGAAACAAAAACGGGACACGTATTTCCCAATTAAAAAACCAACATTGCAACTGGATCCCGTTAAGGACCTCTGTGCCACTTCAACCCCGTGGTAGGTTTTAACAATTAACCCCTCCCTGCCCTCTGTCTAGTTAACAAGTGGAACCACAACTGAAGGTTTCCACTTCGTGCTTAATTAATTATTTTTTTGCGTCCCTAGCTTGGCGTTTAGATCGTGAATTCCGCCAAACAAACCAAGGAGTGCATGAGACCTCCCACGTGAGGCTTCTCACCTCGAACAATAGAGGTACGGACCAAAATTATCTTCCGATAATTAGAAAGCGCTTCACTCATAGCCCCCCTCCCACTCGCAGCCTCCCAAGTATTAGTACCATTCACGAGCACGTTTTAATTCAATAGCTTCTCACGGCCACTGCACAGTCGGAATGCCAACCCACTGTCACTTCCTCAGCTGAGCCGGAACAATCACTGTCACAACACAGCCAGACGAAATAGCCCATCACGCATGTCACTGCGATTCCGATTTTTGATAAAACAATATTACAATGTTTCTTTACCTGGCACGCCACCCTGCACTTATTCACACACTGCGGATTCGATTGTGTTACAAAGCTGGCAGACATGTTTAAACTACTCCTTATGGATGCTCAAAAAACTCCTCATTTCTTTTGTTTCTCCTAACAGGCTTTGTTACATTCAGGCATGTTTTCTTTTTATCCTTAAAGTCCTGATGATGATCCCATGCATTAAATGAGCAATAGGGATCGAAACGTCGACACCCAAAAGTACACTTACAATATTGTCAAATGAAAATGTGTATGCTCCGCTTCAGGTGACACTGTTAGTGATCTTTAATTTTTCTACAGTGCCCTGCTCTTGCTCCATTCCTTTGCCTGAAAAACACCCCTTTCACTCTATTCCTATTCTTCCTCTTTCCTCTTGGTACGGCACAGGCTTGTGTCATGCTATTTCGATTTGTATTGTATATTTGACATTGTGTCTTGCAAATAAATTCCTTTCCCGGCTGGGTCAGGAAACCTTAACCGTATAGTATTCCATTGTGTTCCTATACTGTATTGTATGTATGTTTAATAAGCTAAGCACCTTTGTTTCCTATAACGTAATACATTGCAGCGGCTGGATAGGGAGGGTGACACGGGTCGGGGAACGCGCATGAGGATGAGAACACACCGCAGGCTGTTTCCCCCCGTTGAATTCACCTGCCACGTATAGTTCCTGTTCTGATGAGACATGATGATGGTCACGCAGCTTTAGCAGTGGCCAGTGGGTGTGTGCATGTTCCGGGGGTGGGGGTGGTGGGGGGGTTGGGAGTCCGGGAGGGGGGGGGGGGGGGGGAGTGAGTGAGAACAGGGAGGGAAGGAGATAGGAGGAGTGAAATGAGATCGTGGTTTTGCCGCTGTAGTTAAAGTTTTCTTTTTCTTTTTCTGTTTCATGGCACATGTTATCTAGTAGTACGCTCAAGTTGGAGAGTTTCTCCTGGCCATTGCGGCGTGAGAACCCAGTGTGCTGGCTCTCATGACAAGCCCAGGAGTTCGCAACTGGTCGCAAGCATCATGGTCTGATCGATCGTAGGCTAATATCTCATGTCTCACTTGTTGCACGTGTTACCCGTGGTAACCATAGCATAATATCTTGTTGTGATCGTGTCTATATGACCGATGTGCATATGCCACTGTGCCTATTTTGCTGACACTCCCAACGAAATATGTACTGTAATTTGAAAATGCTATAAAACAGATTTGACAAAAAAAAAAAAAGAGTATATGGTGCTGTGAGGTCGACATTACAAACTCCACAACACCATAATGGCTACACTGAAAACTGACAAGTTTGGTATCAAACTTCTCAGCACATTAAATCCACACTGATGCCAGTGTGGGATTTAATGAAAAATGCACCACAGAGGGCATCTTAGAGATGCCCCCTGAAACCTAACCACAATCCACGTCTGGACTGAGAGACTGCCTAGGCTGCCACACAGTAGACATGTTGCTGGACCCCTGGGTGCAAAGCCCCCCGCTCTCCTGAGCCTGCAACAATGCACATCTTGGGCGAGGTGCTAGGTCTCCTCCCCCAGGATGGGCAGGGGGAAGCTTCAAAGGCCTGCGGCCTCTATGAGCTTCTCCAGACCATTTGTTGTACCCAGCAACTGGCCCCCACCAGTCCTGACCCCGACTCTGGCGGGAAGACTGGCGGGAAAAACTACGTCAGGAAAGGGGGGGTGCCACCCTGTGCAACCTCACCCCTCAGGTGGGGGAGATTAGGTGAAGCACGACCCCGGGCTCCGGCCATCTTGAAGATGGGGAGCCCTGCTCAATCACAGATAGGCTCCTGCCCCCTCCCACAGGAGAGGAGCAGGCTAGGGGGTGTACCCACCCCAGGACAGGGACCTATTGGTCCCTGCCCTTGCCCTACCTGTAACGCCCCTAGATTCAGTATTTAGGGGTTCCCTTAACCACCCTTCCTCAGATCCCGATAAGAAAAGAAGAAAGCAGATCAAGAAGAAGACCCGCCCTGCAGCTGCTAACCACAGAACGACACCAATTGACTTGGCCCCAGCCCTACCGGCCTGTTGATCCTGGAACCTGCCTAATACCGGCAACTCCTGCGGACAGCAACCTTGGGACACCCGGAGGACCTGCCTGCCTTGACCCTCTTAAAGACTGGGACTCCCTTAAGCAGAGGCTCTGCTCAACAATCATAACCCTAGTGCCAGCCAGGAAGCTCCCGACCAACCCACTCTGCACCCGCCGAACCCGGCCCGTGCCCGAGTGATCCAAGACCAAGATGACGTCCCCCCGGCGACTGGGACCCGAAGTCCAGTGCCCAAAGACCCTCCTCAACGACGCCTGCAGCCTCAGGACAAAGGACACCTCCGACCGCGACCAGCTGGGGGTAAGATTTCCCGACCTCAAAAAACACCCCTGCACCCGGCTCTCCACGGCCCCCTGTGCCCAACTCCTGGGTGCCTACCTATGCTCAAAGATCCCAACTTATCCCTCGAAGTATTGGTCGCTCCAGAAAGTCCTCCATCCCGAGCCTGCAGCCGGTGATCCCTTTTTAAGATCATCATTGAATAACATTGAGCGCCCGACGGCTCAAAAGCACCCTGCACCCAGCCGCCCGAGTGCCCCTGGCAGTGCAACCTGTACCCTATCCTACTTCCCCATTTGCCCTGAGCAAGTGACCAGGAGTCCAGCTCCCACAGCTGTGTGGCCTGCTAGCCAGCAGCCACCAACCGAAGGCCCCCTGCCTCTCATTGGATAACATTGGGCCTAACTACCTCTGCACCCGGCTGCCCCTGTGCCGCTGCGGGTGTACCAACTGTACCTACCTGACCCTGGCAGACCCCTGAGTCTATGCTCAGAACCTTAACTTAACCAGTCGAGTACTCACCTGAAAACCGATAACTCACTTTCCTGCCATAGGATAACATTGACTGGCTTGACTCGAAAAATCTTCTAAGTGTGAAGTTTTGAAATTCTAAAATATTCCTATAAAATCAGTTGAGTATCGAATTTTGAAATACTCACCTGGAATCAGGAGAGGAGCCAGTACTGTACCTTTCAGCCCAGTACCGACCTGCTAACCGTACTTGCCCATAACCAAATTTTCTTCCTGTAGGAAACCATTGACTTCTATGTCTACTTTTGAAAGTTACAAATATTCCTTAAAAATCGTCCCAACTACTGAAACATAATTGCTTATCTGTCTTAGAGTTCCCAGTGCTAGACCTAGGAGCCCAGTACTGGATTACAAAAGTAGCGAGAACGTACTTTACCTGTGACTTGCATTTCCTGCCATAGGATAACATTGCCAATTTTTTATTGAAAAGTTTCTAAGTGTCAATGTAGGAGAGTAGGGTCTGCAATCCTATGGTCACCCCAGATTTTTGCTTTTTGCTTCACTGGTTTACGACTTTCCCTGGCTGTGGGCCTGCTAATCAAACCCACAGCCTAGCTGTTCTCTCTCTAAATTGACATCCATGTACTTTAGGTGCATTTACCAATTGGTATTGGGTCACTCTTGTAAGTCCTTGCACAGTGTACCATAGGTACCCAGGGCATAAGTGCACCCAAGGCCTACCCGGGGCTGCAGCATGTATTGTGCCAACCCTGGCTGGCCATCTAAACAGACACAACTGGCTGGTAACACAGCTGGGGCAAGGTGGTGTATTCACCCTTTGCTTTAGATATAGTATACCTATATCTGAAAGAGACACGTTAGTGATAGATTCCTTACCTTAGAATATCCCCAGGCGTCAGACTGGATCCGGAAACTTTTGCGTAGCAATACCCCTGCGCGTCGGTAGGCGTCGTCTGCGGCTCCGCGTCCGTCGTCGGCGTCGTGAGCGCCGGAATGATGTCGTCGGAGTACTTAGACGCCGCCCATGCGCGCTGACGTCAGTTCTTCTTTTTTCCGCGCCAGCTAGCGCAGATCTGGAAGAAGTTCTACCCCCAGTCAATTTTTGACTGAACTTTTTTGATCTTTTGATCTCTCATTTTTGTCGAGTTCTCGACTCTATCGGTGCCAGGGATGCCCGGGTTCAAGCCTTGCTCGAAGTGCGATCGACTCATGTCGGTCACGGACCCCCATCGCCGGTGCCTGAAGTGCTTAGGCCTCGACCACGACGATCGGACCTGCTCCGACTGCCGGGCCCTGACGTCGAAGGCTAGGCGGGAGCGGTCCCGCAAGCGACTCGAGCTGAGGCAGTCGGCCCCGCGCCGCTCCAGGTCCCAGTCCCGGTCCCACGGGAGGTCGAGGGACAGGTCGCGAGGTCGGAGTCATCGAAGCTCCGGAAGTGGACACCGATCGTCTGGTTCCAAGTCCTCAGGTAAGAGGCATGAGAGGTCGGAGCGACGTCATCGCTCCTCCGACCTGCCCCGACGCTCGCACGATGCAGCCGGGGGCTCGGGCGACACCGCCCACGCGGCTCCGCGGGAGTCGCAAGCGTCGCCGCCTGCCCCACACCTTCGGGTCCCTGGGCACGGCGCGACGCCGGAGGAGGTCGAGAGGTACCTCATGGCCATGAGGGCCCTCCCTCCTCAGTCGGTTCCCGTGGCGCCTTCGGGCCCAACGGTTCCGTCTGGAGGTCCTTCCGGGTCGGGCGCTTAGGCCCCGACGCCGTTGGGTGCTTCGGCTCCGACGCCGCTGGCGACTTCGGTCTCGGCGCCGCAGGACCTCACCGGATCCGGTTCCGGATCCGGGACCTCGCAGGTCGACCTTACGACCTCGCCAGCGCCGTCCCTACAGGTGTCGCCCCCGGCGCCCACTGTGGGTGCCGCCCCCAATGTTTCCTGCAGTTCTACTCAGGCGCCGGAAGGGCACCGCTGGGCGCCGATTCCGACAGCCTTTGGGGAATTTTATCTCCACGAGGAGGCCCTGTCTGCTAATCCTGGTTTCCAGGACACAGGTGACGAGGAAAATTGGGAGGGGTCCGAGGACCCTCTGGCACTAGATTGCCAGTCACAGCAGGACTGGACATATGAGCTTGGGGAGGCCAGTGGTATTGACACATCGCCAGACACTGGATTTAACTCACCTCCGACTGTGGCTTCGGAGGCGGGTTCTACTTATAGCGTAGTGTTGACGAAGGCAGCTAAGGCCTTAAACCTTAAGCTCCCCGTCGCGGCCGTGAGGACTTTTCTCCTCACTGAGGTCCTCAAACCGCAGTCAAGCTCCGTGGAGCCCCTGCTGCCGTTCAATGAGGCCTTGTGTGACGTTCTTGTGGGCACTTGGTCCAAGCCCGCCACAAGCCCGCCTGTGGATAGGAACGTGGCCAGACGCTACCGCCCGGCCCCGGGCGACCCATGCTTTTTGTCCACCCATCCCACCCCCGAGAGTCTGGTCATCCAGGCCTCAAACTCCCAGACCGCATTCCTGTCGGCCCCGCCCGACAGGGAATCCAAGAGATACGAACAGTTCGGGAAGAAGGTATTCTCGTCTGTTAGCTTAGGGCTGCGGTCTGTGAATACCTCCTGTCTCTTGGGCCGCTACGCCCACACTCTGTGGGACACGGTTGCGGAGGTGCTGCCACAATGCCCGGAGGAGGTCCAGGCTAAACTCGGCCAAGCCCTTGCGGACGGCAGAGATGCAGCACGCTTTTCTATCCGGTGTGGGCTGGATACAACGGACTCACTGGGCAGGGCGATGGCAACGACAGTGGCGGTTCGACGCCACACCTGGTTGAGGTCCGCCAACTTCTCGGCCGATGTCCAGGCCACACTCCTGGACATGCCGTTTGATGGCCATCGCCTCTTCGGCGACAAGGCAGACCATGCCTCGTCGCCTCATCGGAGCGGTTCTCGACTCGGCGCAGTTTCGGGTTTTCCCACCCGAACAGAGGGTTCGGGATATTCAGGCTCTGGTTCCCATCTTCCAGCCGCTATCCCGAGTCTCGGTCAGGTTGACGCTGCGGCTTCTGGGGCTGATGGCCTCCTGCATCCTTCTGGTGCATCACGCCAGGTGGCGGATGCGGGCTCTGCAGTGGGACCTGAAGTTTCAGTGGGCCCAGCATCAGGGCAACCTGTCCGATCATGTCTTGATCTCGGAGGGCACTGCGAGACAACTGCAGTGGTGGCTCACGGACCGCGACTGGGTCAGTGGCAGATCCCTCTCCCTACCCCACCCGGAGCACGTAGTTGTGACGGACGCGTCCCTCCAGGGCTGGGGAGGCCACATGGGAGAGGCGGAGATCAGAGGCCTCTGGTCTCCGGCGGAGTCCCGGCTCCATATCAACATGTTGGAGCTGCGGGCGATTCGTCTAGCACTGAAAGCATTCCTCCCCTCTGTCCGGGGGAGTGCAGTGCAAGTGTTCACCGACAACACCACCGCCATGTGGTACTGCAACAAACAAGGCGGAGTGGGGTCGTGGACCCTTTGCCAAGAGGCTCTGCGCCTATGGCAATGGCTGGAACATCAGGGCGTGACCCTGGTGGTTCAACACCTGACAGGCTCTCTGAATGCCAGGGCGGACGAACTCAGCCGTCGGTGCATGGTGGATCACGAATGGCGTCTGAACTCGGACGTGGCGCAAGGTCTCTTTCAGCAGTGGGGAGAGCCTTGGTTAGATCTATTCGCCACAGAAGAGAACGCGCAATGTCATCAGTTCTGCGCGTTGGAATTTCCAAGGCGGCACTCGCTCGGAGACGCTTTTCGTCGCGAGTGGAGCTGCGGTCTGTTGTACGCCTTTCCGCCTATACCACTTCTGCCCAGAGTGCTGAAGAAGATCAGGAGCGACCAGGCCCAGGTTATCCTTGTGGCTCCGGACTGGGCACGAAGATACTGGTATCCCGAGCTACTCAGCATGTCAGTCGATCCCCCGATTCGTCTGCCTCTTCGGGAGGACCTTCTGTCGCAGCAGCAGGGGACGGTGCTGCACCCGAACCTGTCCAGTCTCCACCTACAAGCTTGGAGATTGAGCGGCGACAGTTGAGGCCATTTGACTTGCCTCCTGAAGTCTGTGATATCATTCTGGCAGCCAGGCGTCCCTCCACAAAGTCGGTATACGCCTGCAGGTGGAACAGATTTGTGGCATGGTGCACAGCAAAGGCTGTGGATCCTCTCTCTGCACCCCTTTCGGAAGTGCTGCTCTTTCTTCTTTCCCTTGCCCAGCAGGGCTCTGCTCTGGGCACTCTTAAAGGGTACCTTTCTGCTCTTTCCGCCTTCTTAAGGCTACCTGATCAGCCTTCTTTATTCAAGTCCCCCATTGTAAGCAGATTTCTGAAGGGCATCACACACATGTTCCCTCCTGTTCCCTTCGTGATGCCCCAGTGGGACTTGAATCTTGTTCTCACTTATCTGATGTGTGCTCCCTTTGAGCCACTCCATAACTGTCTTCTCCGTCTTCTCACGTTGAAAACTGCCTTCCTGGTTGCCATCACCTCTGCCAGGAGAGTGAGTGAGCTCCAGGCTCTTTCTTCTTCTCCACCTTTCCTATCTGTTCATCCTGACAAGGTTGTTGTTACGTACACGACCTTCCTTTCTGCCCAAGGTTGTCACGGCCTTCCACATCGGGCAGTCCATCACTTTGCCCACCTTCTTTCCGCCTCCGCATCCCTCGAAAGAGGAGGAGAGGCTCCACCGTCTGGATCCAAAACGTGCGCTCTCCTACTACCTAGATCGCACACGCCAATTCCGGGTGGATGACCAACTCTTTGTTGGTTACGTGGGCGCGAAGAAGGGAAAGGCTGTACACAAGAGGACCATTTCAAGGTGGATCATCTTGTGTATTCAGGCATGTTACTCCATGGCGAGGAAGGAGCCCCCTGCTGGGTTGCGGGCTCATTCCACTCGGGCCACGGCGACAAAATAAAAGGATATTTATTTATAACAAGTCTACCCTGAACTCGTTATGAGTCAGGGAGCTAAGCACAATACAAAACTCTTAAGAAAATACTTTAAGTTGCACACTTTACACAAATGCCCGAGGGGCACGAAAAACCATATACACTAAAAGTGGAATGCGAAATACTAGCAGGTAAGTAACAAGATCAAGAGGCTTCAGGATCGCTAGGACTACACTACTGAACCCTAAGGTTAGGAGCAGGATGCCTAGGGAGATCGGGTACAGAGTGTGCACTCTCACGCGGGATGCGGGACAAAGTCTATGGATGCTAGTATTTGTAAAGTTACTGTTTCCGGACGAATCCGACTAGGTAGACTGAAAACGAAAAAGGATCTGGACACTTAGATAGTGAACCTACGTTGGAGCACGGAAATGCTCCGGTTACCTAGCCCAGGGGCCGCAGCTGCATAGGGTTCAAAAGACGTTGGGAATCCTCGTTGTAGTCTATGGAGCCTGAAAGAAGAAGTTGCTGGCAGGCGACCAGTGAAGATGTTCGGAGTGATCCAAGCCTGGATCGATGATGGAGATGACCTGAAAGCAAAGGGGACTCAGTTCTTAATCACTTGCCAGTGATTGTGTGGGCCCAGGATGGCACCGGATGAAGTCACCTCGACCAGGTGAGTGGGCGACGCTGGACTCTGCTGTCCCTCGGACCAGGAGGCGTTGTCGGCGACCAGGCTGGAGGTGCGAGCTGTCCCACGAGGGTCTCTGCTGATGGCGATGTTGGAACCAGGATTGGAGCAACAAACCTTGGCAAAGGCAAGCCCACGCGGTGGAGTCAAGAATGCGTCTGGAGTGGACCAGGAGGGTCCGGGGTGCTCCTCTTTTGGAAGGAAGCAAGGGCCAGTCTGGAGCAACCAGACCAGCGGTGAAATCGTCGTGGTGCGTCGTCAGGAGGGCCACTAGCCCGCAGGCAAGTGACCGGACAACGCGGTGAGCAGCAAAGAGCAGAAGGGCCCCACGCAGATCTCGTGGATGCTGGGGGGCTGGACTTCGGTGCTGGAGCTGCTCAGGGTTAGGGCTTCTCAAACCCCGAAGCATTCACTCGAGGATCCCTCGGCGGTCGTGCTGGTTAAGCGTCGTGCAGTTTTGAAGATGGCCGGTCCCTCCGGTCTCGTCACACCCACGAATCTCAGCTGGGCTTATGATGCAGGTAGAGGTCAGAGATGCCAGGGAATCCGGGTCTCGTCGAGCTGGGCAGTCTTGATCCGGAGGATGGACTTACAGCAAACCGCGATGCTTAGATGGTGCCTGCGGGTGCAGTGTGGCTACTCCTTAGCCACAAGGGAGATTCTTCAGAAGGTATCAAGAGTTCCTTTCGTGGAAAGTAGTCAAGATTCAGAATTATCTAATTTGGGAAGGAGGCCCGCTCCTACCTTTATTCTAAAGAAAGGGGCTGGCACGCGACTAGGTCCTGCCCATGGGTGCGACCAGGAAGGGGGGTGGTTACACCCCTCTCCCTTGTCCGGACTTTCCCCAGCTCAGGGGCTGGTGTGCCCCTGGAACTGGTTTAAGCCGGCATATGCACAGTGAGCACCGGGGTGCCACTTGCAGTCACCTTCCTCTCAGCCCTGCCTACCTGGGATACACAAAACCCTGTCTGGGATGGTGCTTGCACCGCCCCCGACAGGAAACCCTCTGTCCAAGCTCTCCTCGCTGGAAGGACTCCCAGCAGCAGGAGGTCAGACTTGTGTCTGTGGTGTCAGCATCCATTTTGTGATGCTGAGGCTCGAGTTAGCTTTAACCGGGGTTCACAGTTACATACATGTCGTGTCCCTCTAGAAGGGTGGAATGCTAACCCCGTCGCCAGAATTGTCGAGGGGTTAGTATTCCAATTCGTATGACACCTTACTCGACATGATTTGATAAAGCGATACCAAAGTTGACAAATAACCGCGAGGATTATAATGCACCTAAGAGTATATGGTACGCGTTATCACGGAACAGCTATTAGGACTTGGTTCCGCAAGCTGCAAACGGGCTCAGCTCATGCCAGAGCACCATCTCACATAATTCCAAGCACTCTGCCTTCAGGATTGATAAGGCCTGCCATAGGAGTGACTGATAGGAATACATGTGTCCATTTTAGGGTTAGATATAGGAATACTATATCTAAAGCAAGGGGTGATTACACCACCTTGCCTCAGCTGTCGTGCAGCCAGTTGTGTCAGATTTGGATGGCCAGCAAGGGGTGGCATAATACATGCTGCAGCCCCTGGTAGGCCCTGGGTACACCTATGCCCTGGATACCTAAGGTATACTGTACAGGGACTGATAAGGTGGCCCAGTACCAATTGGTAAATGCACCTAAGGTACATGTGTGTCAATTTAGAGAGAGAACAGCTAGGCTGTGGGTCTGATTAGCAGGCCCACAGCCAGGGAAAGTCGTAAACCAGTGAAGCAAAAAGCAAAAATCTGGGGTGATCATAGGATTGCAGACCCTACTCTCCTACAACCATGACCCAAATTCATGCTCCGTTTGCCGGACCATGAATCCGAAGTGTTTGCGGGAGTGGTCCCAAAAGCTTCTCGAGGCCCGGCAGTCGGCTCTGCGATGCTCGAGGTCCTGGTCGCGTGGGAGGTCGAGGGACCAGTCGCGGAGTCATCATCATAATTCATCTTCCAAGTCTTCGCACTCGGGGTCTGGTAAGTCGAAGCACAAGAAGAAGTAAAAGAAGCATAGTCGCTCTTCGACTTCTCCCCTCCGTCTGCCGACGCACTGAGGGAAGTGGGTGGTGCCCTTCCCGCGGCTCTGCGGGTGGTGCCATTCCTGCGGCTCCACTTGCGGAGCCCGAAAGGTCGACTCAGAGTTTCCCTCCCTACCCGGGATCTGGAGCAACCCCTGCCTAGCCTCGCCAACTTTACGAAGCAATGCATGCCATCTTTGTGTAGCCCGACTCCGCCGGCGCGCCTTCGGACCTCGCGGACTCGGCTGCAGGCCCTGGGTTTCGATGCCAGCCGCTTCTGCCCTGGCGCCGCAGGGTCCGCTTGGATCTAGGCCTGGATCTGGATCGGCTCCTGTTGACCTTGTTACACCTCCCCTGGCGCAGAGTCCACCAGCACCATGTCTGCAGCCATCATCAGCTGAGTTCCCAGCCGTCGTCGACCTCAGCCTCCACCTCGATGTAGAAGCGGAGCCAGACCAACGCCAGATCCGGCGCAAACGGGTACTTTTGTGCCCTTGTTCTACCCTGGCTCTTTTAGACCAGATTGGCAGCCAGAAGCGGGTGAGGAAGACTGGGAGGGGTCTGTGCTACCTGGGACATAGGAACCACGGCCGGGATCCTGGGAGCCAGCGAGCGGCCCAGTCCACCACAGCCCCCTCTGCCGCATCCTCCAAATACTCCTAGTCCGACCTTTCAGGGCCACCGATCGCCAGTGGGTGGCAGGATTTGCCATCCCCTCCCTCACTGGCACACCATCACATCAGACAGTTGGGTTTTGCAAATAGTCCGAAGGGGCTACTCCCTCCCCTTCGACACTACCCCCTCCCCTTCGAGACTACCCCTCCATCTATGCCACCTCAGTACCATCGCATGTCGGAGGATCATCTGGCCCTCCTCCAACAGTAAGATTCGGCACTCTTGGCCAAGGGAGTCATCTAGTGAGTTCCTATCCCAGAAGTAGGTCGTGGTTGCTATTCCCACCACTTTCTGGTGCCCAAGAACGACAAAGGCCTGCGTCCTGTCTTGGATCTCAGGAATGTCAACTGCTTCCTCTGGAAGGAGAAGTTAAAATGTTGACGTTAGCTCAGGTCCTGTCTGCTCTCGACCCTGGAGACTGGATAGTAGCGTTGGACTTGCAGGAAGCTTTTTTTTCTTTTTCTTTTTCTTTTTTTAACAGAGTTTTATATAGCGCAAATTTGACCCGAAGGTGTCGGGTATCAAAGCGTTTTACAGTAGCACCAGTTGCGTTCCATGAGGACACATTCATTTTTTTGTTAGGCACGGGAAGTTTAAGTGATTTTTTAAGAATCACAGGATGTTGCACGTCCCTGCAGAGACTCTAACCCGGTTTCCCAGATTTGAGGTTGACCGCCCTTGCCTTTACGCCAACTCCTCTCCCCAAACGCTAACTTTCACATCTGTGTCCTGCCGGCCCACCAGCGTTAACTACGGTTCACTGTAGGCCACGAGCAATTTCAGTTTACCGTGCTCCGCTTTGGCCTTACCCGCGCCCCTCGGGTGTTCACAAAAGTGATGGCGGTGGTCGCAGCTCATCTATGCAGATCAGGGGTTCCAGTCTTCCCCTATCTCGACGACTGTCTGTTGAAGGCAGGCTCGACCCTGTCTGTCGTCTCCCACCTTCAGACTATGGCCGTCCTCCTGCATTCGCTGGGGTTCTCCATTAAGGTGCCGAAGTCACACCTGACTCCCTCTCAGAAGCTCCTCTTCATTGGAGCTGTTCTGGACACAACATAGTATCTGAAAGAGACACGTTAGTGATAGATTCCTTACCTTACAATATCCCCAGGCATCAGATCGGATCCGGAAAGTTTTGCTTAGCAGTACCCCTGCCCTCTGAGTCAGTCACTGGCGTAAGCGCCGAGATGATATCACGGAGACTACTAAGGCGCCACCCATGCGCACAGATGTCAGTTCTTCTTTTTTTTTTTCGCGCCAGCAAGCGCAGATCCGGATAGAGCACGTACCTCAGTCACTTTTTGACTTCTTTCAATATTTCCAGTTTTCTTTTACTGCCGCCAGTTACACCCATGGGCTGCGGTTGCACAGGAGACGGCTAGGCTGGTGCTGCTGCAGGCATTGCCAGTGCCGGAAGACACTGTTTAATATGTGTAATACTTTTCTTAATCAAGTCTATTGTAGGCGAGGTGGAGACAAAGTTGCAGTTTTTACAAATGTGCTGTCAAACTTTGGTACCCCTAAAGCAGGGACGGGCAGAGCAATGGTTGTAGCTTCAGCTTGTGGCTCTGTTGCTTGAGTCTGTGCTTAAACTCTCACTTACTATTGATGCAAAGCATAGGGAAAGAAGTTAGGGTGAACTTAGCCTATTTATGCTTTTCTGTCAATAAGAATGTGGGTGATCTGTCACTGCATATGATGCTACACCCGTAATTAATCCTCTGCAGTACTTTAAAACATGAAAACTAAAGTCACAAAATTATTAAATAAAATACAAATTACCAATAATTGGCAATTTAACCATACGCCAAATATCATACAAGTAGCATTCATAACTCCATATTTCAATTGTTGTTTTGGATACCCTTCCATTAAAAAGAAATGTCAAATACTGCAGAATCTCAAAAGCAGCTGAAGTCATTGTTGAAATCTATAGCAGGCATAAAATAAACTCATTTTAAATATTCTGCTTCTGTAAGTGTCATCAATACAGTGTTCATTAAATATGCTATATATGGTTGTTTAATTTTCTTCAAAATGAAAATAGCAATCTTTTCCTCACAAATTCCTTCCAGGAAACATCTTAAGTATGTCCTCAATATTAATTTGGAAAGCTGCTACAAAAAAAATGCTTATCAGTCTCACCTTAGCTACGTGAACTCTTTCCTCTCTTTTTACTAAAGGCATAGTTCTGATGGTTGATAAAGTTCTACAAGAGGCTTCTAAAGGCTACGTTTGTTGGTTTGGGGCTGCTCCTAGAGACTGTATACATATTTATAATGGGAACTCAAAGACCATATTGTGTGTGAATTTTATTGATTTTAAAATGTACTATCCATAGTAGTCTGTCAATATCTTTTGAGCCAAACATGTTGGGGTGTGGGCAAAACTCAGCATTTGGCACTGTGCCGTGTGTGTTGGAAAACTGACATATACTCATAAACTGTTGCATATTTGTAATCTAGTGAAGAAATGTTGTAATGGAAAGTCAATATCCACATGGGAATTACGATGGGGGTAACTTGTTGTATATTTAGTTATGAACATATCTATATCTTCAGTCACATCGCTTTTCTATTACCATGCACATCTTCTGTGATCACAAAATATAAACCTACCCTATTCTCATTTATTTGCAACGTCGACTGACCTCAAATTTTCCACACTATCCAAATTGAAGAATTCTTGTTCAGGAAACCTCCAACTTCCACCATCCACCACCACCAATTGCTTGACCATTTGCATGATTAATTTTCCCTTGAGCGCAGCATGTGCTTCTTAGGGTCCCTTGCTCAGCAACATTTATTCTCTTAGCCACTTATACCCAACTCAGATACAATCACCTGGTTGTGGAGATTAATTTTTCCACCAAGGCTGTGCGGGTGACAAGATGGGTCCTGAACCCACTGAGGGAGTAGACTATCAGAATGCAAAACTTACCTACTACAACTTTCTGCAAATGAAGGAAAACAGCATTTAGTGAACCTGCACCATAAACTAAACATGTTAATTAGGGGTCAACCCCCCTAGGAACCTCCAATAGGATTCCAACTTACCCCAGATAGGACTCTCGTCCACTGGGGCAACTACCCATAATACACATACACACAGCCTCTCCACATAAAACTCCTGCTCAATTTTTACTGATACCAAAGTCAAATATAAGAGTAAAAGACATGGGAAGACTGACCCTAGGGTGATAGCCTTCTTCTTCCTGGCGCCATACCCCAAAAGAAGAATGTTTTATCTCTTGCTGCACCGCCAACCAGATGGGAGGAGGCATCGCCATCATCCACAGGGACACCATCCGCATCACGACCAACACCGACGACACCCTGACCACCGCCGAACACCTACACTTCCAGATCCACACCGACCCGAAGACCACCCTCAGAGGCACCCTGATCTACCGACCCCCGGGACCACGCACACAATTCAGCGAGGACATCGCCGACTTCGTCAGCCCGCATGCCCTCCCCTCCGCTGACTACATCCTCCTGGGGGACCTCAACTTCCACCTGGAGAACAACAGCGACCGCAACACCATCACCCTGCTCGACAACCTCGCCAACCTCGGACTCAAGCAGCTGGTGTCCACCCCCACCCACCTCGCCGGACACACACTCGACGCCGTCTTCTCATCCAGCAAAGACATCGCATTCAGCCACGCCACAGGACTCCACTGGACGGACCACAGCTGCGTCCACTTCACCTTCAGAAGAACGACGATCCACCACCACCAGCAACAGGTTGCCCGAAGAAGCTGGAACAAGATCACAGCCGACCAGCTCGCCGCTTCCCTGAGCCAGCACCCTCCCGCCAGCTCAGCTAACCCCAGCCAGGCCGCCGACAACCTCACGAAGTGGATCAGCAACTGCGCGGACGAACTCGCCCCACTGAGGACCCCGCCCAGCAGACCCGGCAGCAAGAAAGCCCCATGGTTCACCGACGAACTCAAGAGCTCCAAGAAGAACTGCTGAGCCCTCGAGAAAGTCTGGAGAAGGGAACCAACACCGGACAACATGACCACCCTCAAGCTTGCCACCCGGAAGCACCACCAACTGATCCGCGCCACCAAGAAAACTGCATTCAAGGACCGGCTGGACAACAACGCACACAACTGCAAGGAACTCTTCAACATCGTGAAAGAGCTCTCCAACCCCAACGCCGGAAACAACGACATCACCCCATCGCAAGACCTCTGCAACTCCCTCGCCTCCTACTTCCACAACAAGATCACGGACATACACAACAGCTTCAGCATTCAACCGACGCACGCCACGACCGCAGCAACGCCCCCCCACCACCACCCTCCGCGCCTGGACTCCGATCAGCACCGAAGACACCGTCCGCATGATGAACTCCATCCACTCCGGATCTCCGACCGACCCCTGCCCTCACCACGTCTTCAACAAGGCCGACGCTGTCATCGCACCCCACCTGCGGGACATCATCAACACCTCCTTCGACACCGCCACCTTCCCGGAGAGCTGGAAGCACGCCGAACTCAGCGCTCTACTAAAGAAACCAACAGCGGACCCCACCGAACTCAAGAATTACCGCCCCATCTCGCTCCTCCCGTTTCCAGCCAAAGTCATCGAGAAGACCGTCAACAAACAGCTGGCCGCCTTCCTCGAGACGAATGGATCCCTCGACCCCTCACAGTCTGGCTTCCGAGCCAACCACAGCACCGAGACCGCCCTCATCGCTGCCACAGATGACATCCGAGCCCTGATGGACAACGGAGAAACAGCGGCCCTCATCCTCCTGGACCTCTCCGCGGCATTCGACACTGTCTGCCACCGCACCCTAGTGCAGCGCCTCAGCAACGTCGGAATCCTGAAGAAGGCACTGGAATGGATCATCTCCTTCCTCGACGGAAGAACACAGAGAGTCCGTCTACCACCGTACAAGTCAGAGGCCACCGAAGTCATCTGCGGCGTCCCTCAAGGATCCTCGCTGAGCCCCACCCTCTTCAACGTCTACATGAGCCCCCTCGCGGCCATCGCACGCAAACACAACCTCAACATCATCTCCTACGCCGACGACACCCAGCTGATCCTCTCCCTGACCAACGACCCCGCCGCCGCCAGAGCCAACCTTCACGAAGGGATGAAAGATGTAGCCGAGTGGATGACGACCAGCCGCCTGAAACTGAACTCAGACAAGACGGAAGTCCTCATCCTGGGCTCCTCGCCCTCCGCCTGGGACGACTCCTGGTGGCCCCCCGCCCTGGGCACCGCACCCAAACCGACAGACCACGCACGCAACCTGGGCTTCATCCTGGACTCCTCCCTCTCCATGACCAGACAAGTCAACGCCGTCTCCTCGTCGTGCTTCAACATCCTGCGCATGCTACGGAAGATCTTCCGGTGGATCCCCACCGAGACCAGGAAGACTGTCACCCAGGCCCTCGTCACCAGCCGACTGGACTACGGCAACGCCCTCTACGCCGGAACCACCGCCAAGCTCCAGAAGAGACTCCAGCGGATCCAGAACACCTCAGCCAGACTCCTCCTCGACATCCCAGGAAACAGCCACATCTCCGGACATCTGAGAGACCTGCATTGGCTCCCCGTCAACAAAAGAATCACCTTCCGTCTCCTCACCCACGCACACAAAGCCCTACACGATCAAGGCCCGAGCTACCTCAACAACCCCATCAACTTCTACGCTCCCAAACGCCACCTCCGATCAGCCAGTCACGCCCTCGCCGCGTCCCCCGCATCCGAAGAACGACAACAGGAGGAAGGTCCTTCTCCTACCTGGCCGCCAAGACCTGGAACTCCCTCCCTCCCGACCTGCGCCTGACCCAAGACCACCTCTTCTTCAGGAAAAAGCTCAAGACCTGGCTGTTCGAGCAGTAGCAGCAACCCCCCCCCCCCCGCTCCCCCCAAGCGCCTTGAGACCCTCCGGGTAAGTAGTGCGCTCTATAAATGTCTTTGATTGATTGATTGATTGATTGAGTATTGCACAGGAAAACAGCTCGCTCATCAGTCCCTGCGAGGCCCAATATAAACCACTATTCTTCAACCAGTCATTCCCATACTACAAAACCCTAAATTGACAAAGTAAAATGCTTCTCAAATAAATCTTTGGAGACTCCTGGTACCAAATTAATGACCATCTGATTGCTTGGCAACACAGTTCCAGAGAGCTCTTCCAAATATAAAAGTAACACATGAGTGAGTAACACGTGGCTAAGGGGACCTAGTCTGACATATTTCTGTTGTGTGTGGTAGGGCGCCATCAAACCAATTTCTCAGTTCTTGGTATGTTAATGGTATTTCTATTTCTTCATATGGTTTGTAATTGTTTGGGACTACAGCTTGTGTGTAGTTCTGAAATACCATTATCCTGCCGTCTGCTGTTGGGAATGTAACCCATGAAGAGAATACCTCTGTCCTATAAGTTAACAACCCCACCTGTAAATGCGAAACCATGTAACAGTTTTTGAATACCCTCATACCTGCAGTTCTCAATAATGTTAACTGCTTAGGGTAGAATATTCCAAACATAATTATATATGGATTTCAGGGAGAGTAACAAAATGGTATGACTCTTTGAATGGTTCATGCTTGAACAACCTACAGCCAATACTTATTTATTTATTTATTTATGACATTTATAAAGCGCCTGAAGCACCCCAAATGGGGTATCTCCGCGCTGCTTACTGGAGAATGATTAAACCAGGGTGATTAGAACAGAAGCGTTTTCCGTTTTTTTCTGAAGCTTAGATAGTTATTTGAGAGGCGGTGCTACACTGGCAGTTGATTCCACATTTTAGGCGCCAAGTGAGAGAAAGATTTGCCTCCCCATCTGGTTTTTCTAATGCGGGGAATGGCGAGAAGGCCTTTACCTTCAGAGCGGAGAGTGCGTGATGGGATGTATGTGGTCAGTCTGTTAGCCAAATAGGTAGGGCCTAACTGGTGTAGACCTTTGAAGACAATGCAACATATTTTAAAGTGGATTTTTTTGCCGATGGGAAGCCAGTGAAGTTTGTGTAGGAGATGGAGGGACGGGGTCCGGCGGGGTGCGTTGGTAACCAGGCGAGCCGCCGTATTTTGTACCACTTGGAGGGTCTGCAAGGCTGACTCTTTGGCGGAGATTAAAAGAGCGTTGCTGAAATCCAAGTGACTAAGTACCAGGTTGTGTATGAGGGTTTTCCGGGTTGAAGGGGGGAGAAAATCTAAGACTTTGCGCAATAGGCTGATAGGCTGAGCGTGTGGAAACAGGAGCGTTTGGTGGATGCTATGGGTTCGTCCATGTTCAGTTGTTGTCGACCAGGACTCCTAAATTTTTTACCACTGGTTTGGGAGAGGGTGCCGTTCCAAGTTCTTCCGGCCACCAACTCAGGGACCAGCTGGTGACTGCATCAGTGAACAGCATGATTTCAGTCTTAGCGGTATTGAGCTGTAGGAAATTGTGGCTCATCCACGTAGTGATCCTAAGCATGCCTTCTGAAAAGATTTCTTGGATGTTGGGAGTGTTTTTGTCATAGGCCAGAAGCAGTTGTATGTCGTCTGCATAGGAAATCGGGATGAACCCGATCTTCCTAAGCAGTACGGCCAGGGGGGGTAATGTATATATTAAAAAGGGTGGGGCTGAGGCAAGAGCCCTGTGGGACTCCTTTGGTGACAGAGGTGGTTTTGGCTTTAAAGGGTCCCAGATTGACGGTTTGGGATCTATCCTTGAGAAAGTCTGTCAGCCATTCTAAAGCAGTGTCTTGGATGCCTATAGATTGTAATCTGTTTAGGAGGATCTGGTGTGAGATGGTATCGAATGCGGCGGATAGGTCGAGCAGTATGAGTATTACTGCTCGGCCAGCATCCGCCTGCATTCTAATGTCATCCACGACATTAACCAGGGCCAATTCTGTACTATGACGGGGCGGAAGCCCGACTGGGAGTGATCCAGACAGTTGGAGGTCTCAACAAAAGCTGAGAGGTGTCTGTTGATATGCTTTTCAAGACGTTTACTGTGCAAAGGGAGCAGTGAGATGGGACGGTAGTTGGTGATGACATCGGGCGGTAGTTTTGGGTTTTTTCTAATTGGCATTACATGTGCATTCTTCCATTCTATCGGAAGTTTCCCTCTGTAATCGATCTGTTAAGAATAGCACAGAGGGGTTCTGCCAGATCGGCTGCGAGGGTTTTAGCAATTTTGGCGGGGATGAGGTCATTGGGAGAGCCTGACTTAGTTGATTTAAGAAGGGTTTCTGTTTCTAATGTTGTGAGCAGGGGAAATTCTTTAAGGAAGATCTGAGTGGGTGGATGAGGGCTGTCAGTCGGCAGATCTGTCATGTGATTGCAGGGGGTGGAAATTTTGGTATAGATATCCTCAATCTTCTGAGTCAGATGATTGGCAATGTTGTCTCAAAGAGTTTGGGACGGTTCGTCCTCAGGGTTACAGGCATTGGGGTTGGTGAGGGAGTTCAGAATCTGAAATAAGGTTTTGGAAGTGTTGTCAGCTTGCTCAAGTTGAGTTGCTATATGCTTTTTACGGGAGTATCTTAAGTTTTTATGGCATTTTTCTAACATCTCTTTAAACTTGTCCCTGTCTTGTTGTTCTTTGGTACAGCGCCATATGCATTCCAGTGACTTGCATTTGCTTTTTTCTGCTCTCAGCTCTGGTGAGCACCAGGGGATCTGGGGACAGCGAGCAGTGGTGGAGGATTTTTTCGCGGGTATGGTGGCGTCTAAAGTGAGTCTAATGGCATCGTGAAAGGCTTTAAGGTGTTCCTCTACTGTGTTGCCAGGGGGTTGAAGGAGGGTGGTGAATGCTTCTCGAAAGAGCGTAGGCGTGAGTTTGTGCCATTGTCTAAAGCTGTGCGTGGCTGGTCTTTTATTTGAGATAGTCACACTGGGGCCCACTAAGTCAAAAGTGATTATATAGTGATCTGACCAAGTCAAAGGAAGCGTGTGTTTGTAGATTAAGTCATGAGAGTTGGAAAGCACTTGGTCCAAAGTGTGGCCGGCTCTGTGTGAGGGTGCATCATTTTTATTTATAAGACTAAGGGGGGACATTTCGCTGAGGAAGTGTGAGGCTCTGGGTCAAGGGGGTTTTCGCTATGGACATTGAAGTCACCCAGAAGGACAAATTTATTAGAAGAGATTACGTGGGGGGGCAATTATCTCTAGGAGGAGTGAAATGGAATTGGCGATGGGACCTGGGGGATGGTAAACAAGAGCGCCTTTCCAGCTTAATTGCGCGTGGAGATCTAGTCTGAATATGATCACTTCTAAATTGGCGCTAATGTGTTGATCTAGCACAGTGGCTTTTATGGGGTCTTTGTATATAATACCCCTCCCTCCTCCTACTTTCCTGGGTCTGTCGAGTTTTAAAGTGCGGTAGCCGTCCGGGAGGGCTATTGCAATGGAAGGGGAGGAGGATGGTTTCAGCCACGTTTCTGTAAGGAAACCTATATCTTGGAGGGTGGAGGATAGTAGGTCCCATATGTGGGTCGCGTGCTTGGGGAGAGAACGTACATTGTCCAGGAAAGCTTTCCAGTTGGAATTGGTATGGGTATTGCCCACTGCTGGGGAACTGAGGTGGTGTACGCTGTCAATTGGAGGGATGCTTTGAAAGCCACAGCGTAGGCAAGAGATAGGGCCTTCCGGGCTGGGGGTGAACTGAGATGTACAGGAGTGAATCAAAGAGTCAGGGTGGGACTGAAGATCGGGGTGGCTAGATAGGAGTAGTAGCTCCTGCCTGGAGTAGGTAACCCTCCTTGCAGGGTCAGTAGCCTTACCGGAGAGGAGGCCTCCCTGATGCCTGACTCCTGGCGGCAGTCTGGCGCAGACGGGCGCAGACGGGCTTGCCTTTGGCGGGCCAGAGGCGCGCCCGCTGAGCGCGTCCCCTGCGCGTCGGCCAGGGCATAGGCTTTTGACTGGGTCTGCAGAGGCCAGCTGATCTGGGTCTCTGACGTTACCGCCGTCACTTCCGCTGATGCGTCCCTCCCTCCACTCAAGCAGAACTTTCCGTGGTGGACCGGGGAGGCGCAACCCAGCAGTGCAGAAAGGTAGGTACAGTGATTACAGCAAAATTATAACAGTATTAGTGACACTAATTTTAAAAACAATGCCAAAGTAGTTTAATACATCCTTTGTGCCTAACTGTGCATTCTGCGCGAGGATGAAGGAAAGGGCGCCAGCAGCGAGCGTGTGGGCAGAAGGATCAGGGAGTCGGGAGGGTTCTAAATCAACTTCCTTCACAACTGTGGTAATAGACCTTCAGCTTAGGATGTCTCCGGTTTAGGAGGTGTGTATGGGTCTCTGTATGTGCAAGAGGGAACTACTAAGGCGATCATTTAAATAAGAGCTAACTTTGGCGGAGCCATGTCATACAATATCCACTTTTTCAGTAGGAATTGTATGTTTGTTTGGACAACATAAACGTTGGGATGGTGCTAGACTGATTCAATATACCCGCTCAGTATATGTTAGCCAATAGTCCTGTTAGCTCACAGTACCCCCACTAGTACCCCTAAACCCAGAAGGATGACCAGTGGTTTGGGCAATCTTTAAATCACGACAACCCTTACTTCCCAAGGAAATTGTGGTAACAGATCTATACCTTTTCGCTCAGTCACTTGTGCATACTCCGGTAGATACACAAAGGGCAGTTTAAAATATTCCTTTAACCATAGTGATTCTTGTATAGAATATATGCGCTGCAATGATTAATAGACAGAATCAAATAAATGTGATTAGCAATATGAGGACAGTGAAAAGAATGAACAATTCCACCATTGAGCTAAAATCAGTTTGTACATGCTGGCATGTAAGTACTGTGTATAGTATACTCCTACTATGTGCTCCCTTACCTAGTTGCCTGGGGTAGATGTTCTGCCAAGAATCCCTTACTGGATGTTCTATGCCCCCCTCCCCAATTATCTGAATGCAAGTGGTGCAGGTCCCCGTCTTGGTTACAAGTTGGACATCACTACTCGCAGAGGTTAAACAGGAATCGGCTGGACTGAGACTCCAACGACAACCTTGCAATGACATTAGAGTGCTCATCTGATTTGAACATAGAAATTTGTGTACATTTATAACAGTATCCATTCTTCCGTTTTTTTAGGTATCAGCCAAGCTGACGATGTTTATTCTCTAGTGATAGCCATGTTACCTTATTGATGAATAATAAACAACATTTGCAGGATGTTTGTTCAGGTCTTATGCTAAATGTTCAAGGTGTTGTGATATTGTACTTATGAAGTGGAATTTCTAAGCAGTGTAGATTCAGAGAAACTATGCCTGCACTGTCACACAAGCAAATATGTGTCAAAAGTTACAGTGTAGAAAAGAAGGCAACCTAAACGTGTGCATGTAAAATGGCAGTGTTTCTTCCCGGGCAAAACCTAGCCATGTGACCTTACATACCATGATTGGTCATCTACTATGATTGGTCTGTATGGCGATCTACTATGATGCCATATGCCAAAAACTATGTTGTCATCCATTTTTACTGTTCCTGTGCCATAAATCATTTCTGATGCTGGGTAGAGGTATGATATGATCAGGCTGTGTTCTAGCATTTATGTTTTGGTACCGGGATCATAATTTGCAATGTCTTTAAATGAAACTTTGATGATTTGTTTCTGAAGCAGTCCGTAACACAATGCTTTTGTAGCACTTTCTAGAGCACAGTGCATCCTTCTGCAGATTTCCTATTGCCTTTCATGCGTCCCAATGTACTTTATTTTGGATGTGCAGACTTTTTTTTTGTCTGCCTCTGCATTCTGGATTAAGGAACTGAAGTCTGGTACAGGAAGTGCATGCTTACCAATTGATGCCACTTTCACATCGGTCCTCAGGGACTCGTTTGGTCTCTGTTGCAATGCCCGAGACCTCTGTTGGGTATTTTTAGAGTTTGATTTCAGCTTAAGACATATTAAGGTTTGAGAAGTTCTGGAACCTTTAGAAAAAGATTACATCTATCAGAAATATTATATCTGAAGGTAAGTTATTCGTTTGACAGCCTTGCCTTTGTAGTTTTTCAGACCAGTGTTTGCTTGTTCCAGTACCATACAATTAATTATCAGACATGAAAGATATTATAACATTGATGTTTTGAAGGGACGTATAGAATGTTACAAGAACCCCTGTTGACGTAGTTTCTATTAACACATCTCAGAATACTGTTTAAAATGATAACCTTTCTCTACAATAATCTCACATATGTTAAATAACATATCTGAAAGAGACACGTTGGTGATAGATTCCTTACCTTAGAATATCCCCAGGCGTCAGACTGGATCTGGAAAGTTTTGCTTAGCAGTACCCCTGCGAGTCAGTAGGTGTTGTCCTGCGGCTCCACGTCCGTCGCTGGCGGTGTATGCGCTGAGATGACGTCACGAAGACTACTTAGGGGGCACCCATGTGCGCTGGCGTCAATTCTTTCTTTTTCCACGTCAATAAGCGCAGATCCGGTAAGAGCACGTACCCTAGTCATTTTTTGACTAGCTTTTTGAAACTTTTGTCTCGTGTTGGTTCTTTGGTGCTAGTAGGGATGCTTGGTTTTAAGTCTTGCGGGATCTACCGTTGCAATATGTCAGTGGCGGACCCTCATGACGTCTGTCACTTCTGCCTGGAGAACGACCATGACTCCCAGTCCTGTCTGGACTGTAGGGCGATGACCCCGAAGGCCCTGAGGGAATGTCCCCGGAAGCTGTTTGAAGTTTGGCACTCGTCTCCGTGCCGTTCCAGATCCAGGGGTCGTTCTCGTGCCCGCTCGCGGTCTTGTCACCACCACTCCTCTTCCCCGTCGGATTCGGGTAAGAGACGGCACAAAAAAAAGTCCAAGAAGTGTTTTCGCTCTCCGACGTCCCCCCGTCGGTCGGCGGATACGGATGAGGGAGACAGGGTCTCCGCCCCTGCGGCTCCTCTGGAGCCTGGGAGTCCCACGGCCTACCCGCCTTACCCGGGTCCGTTGGCGACTCCCGCACAAATGCAAGAATTCCTTTCTGCCATGGACCACCTGTTCAGGCCTCTGGTTCCTGCCGTTGCGCCTTCGGGCCCGCGGTCCTGTGTCCGGATCCTGCTGGTCCGTCGTCTCATTCGGCAGAACCAGCTCTGGCGCTGCCGGATCCTGCGCTCCTGACTCCGGCGCCAAGAGGTCCCTTGCTGCCGCAGTGGATCCCACTGGTTCCGATCTGCCCCGGTTCCCGGAGGGCTTTGTCCCCGCCTGGGATTCGAATTGGGAACCGGCGCCGGGTAGGTCCCGGCCGGCGCTGTTCCCGGCGCAGTTTATTCCTTCACCGGTCCCTTCCCTGCCGCCGAGGCCTGTGCCTTCGGGGCTGGCGGAGGAGGATGACTGGGAACTGTTTGAGGACCCGCTTTTTTGTCAGTGTGATTCCGAGCAGGACTGGGTGGATGACTTGGAGGAGGCGGGTGGCCTCGATGTCTCCTCTTATGCGGGGCTTGCCTCTCCCCCGCCCACTATGGAGGAAGGCGCCTCGTATACCGTGGTGCTCCGTCGGGCTGCTGAGGTCCTTAACCTCGATCTCCCCGCGGTGACCCTGAAGACAAATCTCCTCACTGAGGTGCTCCAGCCGGCGTCCACTTATTCGGAGCTGCTGCTGCCCTTTAATGATACCCTCCCAGAAGTCTTGTTACTCACTTGGCCATGGCCCGCCAAGGGGGTCCCTGTGGATAAGAATGTCGCCAGGCGTCATCGCCCGACGCCAGGTGACCCTGCCTTTCTGACCACCCATCCTACACCCGAAAGTCTGGTCATTCAGGCTTCTACGTCTCAGAGTGCCTTTCCAATGGCTCGGCCGGATATGCACTCTTATAGAATAGAGCAGTTTGTCAAGCGGTTGTTCTCTTCGGCCAACCTTAGGACTGCGGTCAGTGAACACTGCATGCTATTCCCAAGCGGTGTGGGATTCCATGGCTGAGGTGTTGCCTCGGTGCCCGGAGGAGTTCCAGACTGTGCTGGCTCAGGCTGTGGCTGAGGTTAGGGACAGCGGCTAGATTCGCCATTTGTTATTCCTTGGACACTGTGGACTCCCTCGGTAGGGCAATTTCCACGACTGTGGCGCTTCGGCGCCACACATGGCTGAGGGCTGGGGTCCACTGCGTTCTCCCTGGACATTTAGAGCTCGCTCATGGACATGCCTTTTTACGACATTCGCCTGTTTGTTGATAAGGCCGACGCGGCACTGGAACGTTTTAAGGACTCTCGAGCTACGGCTTCTCCAACAGGAAGTCACTGCCCTCTTGGCCAAGGGGGCCATCGAGCGCGTTCCTGGGCCGGAAGTAGGGCGTGGTTGTTATTCCCACTACTTTAAGGTCCCCAAGAAGAACAAAGGGGGCTTGCGCCCCATCTTGGACCTCAGGGACTTCAATTGCTTCCTCCAGAAGTAGAAGTTCAAGATGTTGACTCTGGCTCAGGTCTTGACTGCCCTCGACCCTGAAGACTGGATGGTAGCGTTGGACTTGCAGGACGCATATTTTCACATCCCCGTCCTGCCGGCCCACTCGCGTTACCTGCGGTTCACGGTAGTCCAAGAGCATTTCCTGTTTGCAGTGCTCCCCATCGGCCTTACCGGTACCCCTCAGGTGTTCACGAAAGTGATGGCGGTGGTTGCAGCTCATCTGAGCAGGTCAGGGGTGTCAAACTTCCCCTACCTCGACGACTGGTTGTTGAAGGCGGGCTCGCCCCAGTCATTGGCCGCCTTCAGACTGCGGCTGACCTCCTGCACTTGCAGGGATTTTCCATCAATGAGCCGAAGTCGGACCTGACTCCCGCTCAGAAGCTCCCCTTCATCGTAGCGGTTCTGGATTCGACGCAGTTTCGGGTCTATCCTCCCGAGCAGGGAGTCCTGGATATTCAGGCTATGATTCCGATCTTTCAACCTCTAACCCGGGTTTCAGTCAGGGTGACCCTACGGCTCCTGGGCCTAATGGCCTCCTGCATGTACATCATGCCAGATGGCATATGCGGGCTCTGCAAGAGGACCTGAAGTTTCAGTGGGCACAGCATCAGGGCAACTTGTGGCTCACGAATCGCAATTGGGTCAATGGCAGATCTCTCTCCTTACCCCAACCGGAGCACACAGTAGTGACAGATGCGTGTCCCTTCTTGGATGGGTAGGCCACTTGGGAGAGGCGGAGATCAGAGGCAACTGGTCTCCGGCGGAGTCCCAGCTCCATATCAACCTTTTGGAGCTTCGGGCGATCCGACTTGCACTGAAAGCATTCCTTCCCTCTGTCCGGGGGAAGTGTAGTGGTTCACGACAACACCACCGCCATGTGGTATTGCAACAAACATGGCGGGGTGGGGTTGAGGACCCTATGTCAGGTGGCTCTGCACCTTTGGACATGGCTAGAACATCAACGCATTACCTTGGTGGTTCAACACCTGGCAGGTTCTCTGAACACCAGGGCGGACAAACTGAGCTGCCAGTGCATGATGGATCACGAATGGCATCTGAATTCGGATATGGCAAGGTCTCTTTCTGCAGTGTGGAGAGCCTTGGTTAGATCTATTCGCCATCGAAGAGAACGCGCAATGTCATCAGTTCTGTGCGTTGGAATTTCCATGGCGGCTCTAGCGCGGCGACCCTTTCCGTCGCGAGTGGAGCTGTGGTCTGTTGTACGCCTTTCCGCCTATGCCACTTCTGCCCAGAGTGCTGAAGATCAGGCGCGAGAGGGCCCAGGTCATTCTTGTGGCTCAGGATTGGGCACGAAGATACTGGTATCCCGAACTACTCAATATGGCGTTCGATCCCCCGATCCGACTGCCTCTTCTGGAGGATCTTCTGTCGCAGCAGCAGGGGACAGTCCTTCATCCGAACCTGTCCAGCCTTCACCTCCATGTGTGAAGATTGAGCGGCGACAGTTGACAGCTTTCGATCTTCCTTCCGAAGTCTGTGATGTTATTTTGGCAGCCAGGCGTCCCTCCACGAAAACGGTATACGCCTGCAGGTGGAACAAATTTGTGGCATGGTGCACAGATAAGTCTGTGGATCCCATTTCTGCCCCTCTTTAAGAGTTTCTTCTGTTCCTCATTTCCTTGGCCCAGCGGGGCTCTGCACTGGGCACTATCAAAGGTTATCTTTCGGCCATCTCCGCTTTTCTACGGCTTCCAGATCAGCCTTCTCTTTTTAAGTCCCCGGTTGTTAACCATTTTCTGAAAGGCATTACGCACGCATTTCTTCCCGTGCCATTTATCATGCCTCAATGGGACTTGAACCTTGTCTTGACATATCTGATGTGCGCTCCCTTTGAGCCCCTTCATAACTGTCCTTTCACTCTAAAGACTTCTTTCCTGGTAGCTATCACCTCTGCCAGAAGAGTGAGTGAGCTCCAGGCTCTTTCTTCTAAATCTCCTTTCCTTTCTGTTCATCCAGACAAGGTGGTTTTAAGGACCCGTCCATCTTTCTTGCCAAAGGTTGTCGCGCCCTTCCAGATCGGGCAGACCATCACTTTGCCCACCTTCTTTCCAACTCCGCGTCCTTTGAAAGAGGAAGAGAGGCTCCACTGTCTGGACCCAAAAGGTGCTCTCTCCTTCTATCTAAAGCGCACACAACAGTTCGTGGTGAATGACCAGCTCTTTGTTGGCTTCGTGGGCGCCAAAAAAGTTCAGGCCGTGCACAAGCGGACCATCTCTCGGTAGGTCGTTCTGTTCATCAAGGCCTGTTATTCCTTGGCTAAGAAGGAGCCTCCTGTGGGGCTGTGTGCCCATTCCACCAGGGCAACTGCAGCAACTACTGCCTTGGGACGCTGTGTTCCCTTGCAGGACATTTGTCAGGCAGCTACGTGGTCCTCGCTGCACAAGTTTAATAAGCATTACTGCCTTGAAAGTCAAGTCCAGAGAGACTGCTTCTTTGGCCGTTCTGCTCTCCGTGACTTTCTGGTGTAATTTTGTTCACAGACCCACCACCGGGGTTGGTATTGCTGGAGTATCTGTTCTAAGGTAAGGAATCTATCTCTAACATGTCTGTTTCAGATGCACAAGTTACTACGTGTGTAACGATATATCTGTAAGAGACATTAGTTAGTGATAGATTCCTTACCGCCCCTCCCATCCTCCCTGTTCTGCAAACTGATTACTAGGGTTAAGGACACCCCTTTCAGGGCCCTAGTTTCAATGCACCAGTGGTCAGTATCTTGTATGGCTCTGCGTTCCTGGCGCAGAAAGTTTTGTACAGAACTGACGCCAGTGCGCATGGGTGACGCCTAAGTAATCTCTGTGACGTCATCTCGGCGCATACGACGCCAGCAACGGACGCGGAGCCGCAGGACGCCACCTACTGATGCGCAGGGGTACTGCTAAGCAAAACTTTCCGGATCCAGTCTGACGGCTGGGGATATTCTAAGGTAAGGAATCTATCACTAACTAATGTCTCTTACAGATATATCGTTACACAAGCAGTAACCTGTGCAACACACCTTGCTTTTTACACTTGAGCAAATACCTGAAAACTATGACTTGTTTTGAAATTGTGTTTTATGTCTGATCTGTTTTAGGATCTTCAGGCACAAGATAGAGCCCACAGAATTGGACAACAGAATGAGGTCCGAGTACTTAGATTGTGTACTGTCAATAGTGTAGAGGAGAAGATTCTTGCTGCTGCAAAGTACAAGCTGAATGTTGATCAGAAGGTTATTCAGGCTGGCATGTTCGATCAAAAGTCTTCCAGCCATGAACGGAAGGCATTTTTACAAGCCATATTGGAGCACGAGGAACAGAATGAGGTAGGAATTACATTTACCTTCTGTTTTCCTTTGAAAGAACTGGGAAAAGGCATGGTCTTCCCTACCAACTAGTACATCGTTTTGAATGTTGTTCTTTTACAGTCCTCTTCTAGTTGTGTCATAATTGTCTGCTGATGAACTTACTTAACAGTCACAAATCTGCTGTTTAATTTGAAGTTTGGTATATTTTTAAGCTCCAAGTAAAATTGAGTTAGCGTGTATGGGAATAAAAATGGGAGGTGACATGGCTGGTCATTTTAGACTACTTTGCCTTCTCTGTAGCCCCAGTGTCTGTTTTGCCATAAGATGTGTATGTATACATTTCAGGAAATGGTTTTGCTCTAAATATTTTTCTTTGAGCAGAGATTTTTTTATGCACAGTTCTAGACATGAGGACAGCAATGCAAATATAACTGTCATTTTAAGTTCCGAGGTGGAGCTTAATGGAAACTTGATTGCTACTTCGTTTCCTCTTCGATTTAGAAATTAAAAATTAATATGCTATGATTTTGTGTATGTATTTTTCACAACTGCAGTGCACAATGATCTAATTGTGGGCCTGCTGCTCTTGTCATGGAAGGAGGTGTAACCATTCAAGTGTAGCCTCAACTATGCCCTCTCTGCTTTTGGATGGGTTAAAAGTGCTTTAGAATAGGACTCAAGTTTTAAGTTAGGCAGATTGGTAATATTATTTTTTTAACTTGTTTTCTGTGAGTGATTTTCCAATAGCTCTTAAATTGCTTCCTTGTGCTTCTGGCCAACAAGGGAAACCAAAATATGTGTATGCTATGTGTAGACCAAGTAGATTCTAATTTTTGTAATAAATGGCTATTGCTAACAGTCCTTCTTATGGGACATTTTTATATTGATTGATCTTCATTTGAGAAAATAATTGCTGCTAATTTGGAGGCGTAACTTTGTCCTTTCTCTTAGCCCTGTTTTTCAAACTTTTTTCTAATGAGTGCCAGAGACCGTCATATAAATGTAGAAAACATTTATCTGAGAAACTTACCATAGGCATAGATGTTTACAGACAATGGGAAGCACTTTTGGATATCATTTTTATGAAGCGGTTTAACAAATGTACATTAATTTAGAAGTTCTATTCTTCAAACTAGGTCATAGTTAAATGAGTCCATTGACATTTCCACTAGGAGAATCCACTTATCAGCAAATCTATACTTCTCAGAAGAGACTGATATCTAAGATTAGAAAGGCAATACTATTTGTGAGTCTAACATTCAAGGAAGGATTATAACATCAATAAAAAGTTAATTAAACCCATTTTCTGTGGATTTAGCCTCAATAAGTCCAGAACTGTCTCCATGTTCTTTGGCGCATTTGGGTTTAATGCTGGACCATTTGTCATTAAGCCCTTTGAGGTGTTCACTTTCTGCTGGCAACCTGTTTTTGGTTTTACTTTGAATCAATGATCTTCAATATTGAAGCTTCTCATCCTTTTTGTAGTTTCAAAGTCCAAACCACCTGTAAAGTCTGTAAATTCAGAAAAGTAGTGCAGCAGATACACCCTTGTCTAGTTTGGTTTAGATATTTACTGTGAAATAAATTGATTAGACTTTTATAGGTTCTGCAGAGAGCACTGAAGAAGGGATTTATATGGAGTAGTGTTCTATCATTACAACTATTTCAACTATTAAAGACCTTCTGGGTGCTTGTAACCAGTGACTGCAGACAAATTTCAAAGTGATTTGTTAAAACCGTTACTCCCTAGTAAATCCAAACATGTTTTTAAGTATTTTTTTTTAACAAACAGTGTTATTTTCCTCAGCACTATTTCAGCATTAGCATTTCCTAGTAGAGTGTAGTAAGAAATAGTTGACTATTTCTGGCGAGAGTTCCTCCAGGGTTGAGCACACTTTCTTACTCTTTGTAGAGTGTTGTCTGCACATTTAGTAACCCTACTTTTCCATATTTGGCCTTTTAAAATATATATCTTTTATTAAACACTGTTTTTATTGGTTTTGACAAAGAAATACAACAAAACAAGCAGTGCATAGTCCAAAACATACACAAGCAGCATTGGCATAGCCAATAGGTCTCGCTTTTGGGACCTTATAAGTATTTAGTTATGCAGCACAATGTCCTTGGTGCAAAAACATCAACTGTTGCATGGCTAAACACTTATAAGGTCCGAAAGGCAAGACCTATTGGTTATGCCAATGCTTGTTTATTTACTGTAGCCGCCACCGAGTATTAAACAGAGTGGGATAAGCCCAGTGGGCAGAGCATCTCAAAAAATCCCCCCAATTAATCCACAAGGAAATAATGGTTCAGTGCCAAGAATAGACAGGCTGCTTGCTATACAAATCCACAGAAATTCCCCTAAAAACTTCAGCTGCAATGCAGCGCTAAAAATACACTGAATGGTGTCGAGCAAAGCACTCAAAACACCCCAGATTGAATCCACTGCTCCTGGCTTCATTAAGGTGTCCCCGTTGATGACGCAAGGGCTTTGGCTTCGCTCGTAACCCTCTTGCTTGCTTGTTATGGGGGTTTAGTAAGATTACATAACATCTGGCAAGCAGGGAGAGCTGAAGCAGAGTCAGTCACACGTTAGGCTCCGTCTGTCATCCTGTCCCAGCCCTACTTGCCTCTGGGAGCCACTGGCCTGCCGTGAAATCTCCAGGTTTCCATGCAGGCTAGTAGCACTCTGGCACCAGCACGATCTCTGGAGAGCACCTCTGTGGGGAGTAGGGTGACCGGAGAGCACATCACGCATCCCGGAGCCAGGAGGGGAGGTTCCGCTCGGAGGTAGCAAGCAGAGGGAAAGGGGAGGCGAGAACTTCAAGCGAGACAAGAGTAAACATCAGAGGCAGCAGCTTGACAGTGAAGCGATTAGAAAGCTCTTAAGGCCCCTCGACAGCAGTACTTGTTACCAAGTTAAAAAAAAGAACATATATTTACTCAGCATATTTACTACATGAACACACTTGTGAATGTGATAGAACTGCATGTAATAGAGCCCCCTGGGCGCTGTGGTCGGTGGTCTGTTGGGAAGCAATGCAAAGGGGGAACGGCTGAGCTTCAGGAAAACAGTGGGTTTTGTGCCTGCTGATGAAGCCAGCTGCCCTGAAACACAGCAGGGGGACTGTATTGAAGGGTGCAAGACGTGGGGTGAGTGTTTACTTAAAAATATGTGTTCGAGGCATGTGGGCTGCTGAATTCATATCTGTGCATAGATCGCCGCCTAGTGTTGGGTCCGGATGATTGCACATTGTTGTCCTGGAAGAGTCTTCGAAGTATCACGAGATAGGTGGCTCCTCCCCTGGACTACAGTGCGCATGGGCATCGCCTCCATCCCCAGATTGTTTTTTTCCGCCATTGGGTTCGGATGTGTTTCGGTTCCCTCTGTCGGAATCGATAGTTGTTTAACTTTCCCTACTTGAGACCAAAAGGTCTTTAGGACTCGCGTCGGTATTGTCCATCGTTCGGGTTTGTTTATTCATCGGCTCCGAACACTTGCTGCCCTTCCGCGTGCTGTCGGCGCGGACGGGCCTACACGACGCTCCAGACTACTTCGACATGGAACGAACTCCGTTTAAAAGGTGCCCGGTGTGCGCCTCAAAGTATTCACACCTCGACGTGCACCCTGTGTGCAACAGATGCTTGTCGCCGGACCACGACGAGGCCAGGTGTATGGCCTGCTCCAAGTTCCGGTCGAAGAAGACTCTCAAGCTTCGTCGGGCCGCAAGACTGCAGGCCCAGTTATCGGCACCCCCACCAACCAACATCTTTGGAGAAGACGTTGAGGACGACACCGCCCTACAAGTTTCGGACTCTAACCCGGCGTCAGAGGATGAAAACTACGACGCGGGAGATGAAGAGTTCGAGGAAGTCGTCGAGGAGGTAGGGGACGACGACAGGGCCATTGCCACCGTGGAGGATAGCTCAGAGGAGGAGCATCCTCAGATTGACTCCGGGGTCAATCCCCAATATAAGGCCCAGGTTGAGTGATCGCCTTCGGGCCTTACCCAAGACCTCAATACTCGTCCCACGGCCCCGCCTCCGGGCCCGGCCACGGACATTGGTGATGCGCCACTCCCGGTACAGAAACCGAAAGTGAAACCATCAGGGTCCACACCATCTGTATCGAAACCGAAAGTGCAAGTCGCACTGGTGGGATCAAAGGCTCCGGAGGCCTCGGCACCGAAGAAACACAAAATGGCCGCCGAGCTCAAGAGCCACGCCAAACTGGCCGACCCGAAGACCCCGGTGTCGAAGCCGAAGGCGAAAACGCCCGACGCGGCTGCGTCGGCGCCGAAGCTGGTCGACGCTCTGAAGAGCCGCGCCGACGCCAAGAAGGTCGATGACCCTAAGAAGGCCTCCAAGAAGCGTCAGGACGAGCCCAAGACTCTGGCTGCACCTATCCCGGTCGACAAAGCCAAAGGAGGTGCTGTGTCTGCTCCGTAGACTGCGCCTTTGGTCGCCGAACCGAATCCGGACTCGGAGGACTCGCTCGAGCCAGTCCAGCCCTCCCCGTCCTTTACCAAAAAGGTCGCTTAGTCCCTTCATCGTATTCGGAAGGAAGACGGGGCTCTCGGGCCGAAGGATGTGGCGCCGAAGCCTCCACAGAAACCGGCGAAGGCGCAGCCGCCGATCCACTTCACACTGCCGCCAAAGACGACGCCAAAGGCTTTCGCTCCAAAACACGGGGCCGGGGTGCCCTTGAAGCTGGTGTCTACGCCTAAACCTTCCTTGGTGGTGCCAAAACCACGGCACCAACCACTAGCGGACGAGGAGCGTCGGGAGGTTATCATCGACGCCAACACAGGCAAGCTCTCTCTCCTTAAAAGGAAAATCACCCCGGAGCCGGTGTTGGAGCATTTTCATATTCCACTTAAAAAGAAGTTGGACTCTGCGGGCACTTCTGCCCCTATGGAGCCTGCATCTCCACAAGGTCTGGGACTCTCACCCACTCACTCTAACGCTGGGGAGGGTGACGAGGACGAGGAGGAGGACTACAATTATCCAGCGTACTCGGATCCAGAGGAGGTCAATGAGCCATGGTCTGCTGGAGGCGACCCTGAGGACCCTCAGACAGGACACGAGCCGCAGCTTTTTGCTGCAAAGACTTCACCAACGGAGGACTCTGCAGCCTTCAACGCTCTGATTGAAAGGGCCGCGGCCAACCATGATGTCGACCTCCACGCCGACCCAGTGGATGTCGATTTTCTTTTTGACACTTTCTCAGTGGCTGAAAAGACCGTCAAGACATTGCCTATGCTCAAGGGTGTGCTAAAGCATGCGCCAGAGGTTTTCAAGGAGCCCACCCGGGCAAGAGTCATCAATCCTCGCATTGATAAAAAATACAAGGCGGCGCCCACTGACCCAACATACATCAAGGGACAGTTGCCACTAGACTCTTTGGTTGTCTCCAACGCACGTAAAAGAGCAAATTCACAGACCACGGGTGATGCTCCTCCCCCTGACAAGGAATCAAAGGTGTTTGAGGCATCAGGGAAACGTATTGCGGCACAGGCAGCCAATATATGGCGCATATCAAACACGCAGGCGCTACTTGCACGCTACGATAGGGCGCACTACGACACCCTAGAAACACTTTTACAGCACTTGCCCGATCAGTATAAGGAGGGTGCGGAAATGCTGATTCAGGAGGGTAAACTCTTTACCAATGCCTCCATCAAGTGTGCTCTAGATGTGGCTGATACCGCCTCGCGAGCCATCAATACTAGCGTTCTCCTACGCCGGCATGCATGGCTCAGAGTATCAGGCTTTAAACCAGACATTCAGACCACCATCCTCAACCAAACAGTAAATCCAGACCACCTGTTTGGACCTTAAGTAGATGCCACACTCGAAAAGATGAAGAAGGACACTGACACCGCTAAATCTATGAGTGCCCTTCAGTCCCAGCAGTTTCGGGGTGGTTCCTTTCGCCGCTCCAATAACAGAGGCACCTCAAGGGGTCAAGCGTCACAATCCACACAATTCTATAAAGCTAACACCCAAACCTCTTACACCAACAAAGGTAGGGGTGGATACCGTGGCAACAACGTCAAGGGCAGAGGACGTGGAAATAACAGCTCCAGGTCCTCCACCGCCAGCAAACAGTGACGCCTTGTCACTGCCCCCCGACCACACAACACCGGTCGGGGGAGACTCCAGCAGTTCCTGCCCGTGTGGAGGTCCATCACCACGGACAGGTGGGTCAAATGTCTTATTCAGTACGGTTACTGTCTGGAACTCACTTCCATCCCACCAAACATACCTCCAAGAAACCGTCCTATGTCCGGCTAGCACTTGCACTTGTTGCAGCAGGAGGTTCAAGTCATGCTGCAAAAAGGGGCAATAGAGCTCGTACCTCTGCAAGAAAGGGGAACAGGGGTTTACTCCCTGTACTTTCTAATCCCAAAGAAGGACGGATCTCTCAGACCCATCCTAGACCTCAGACCGCTCAACATGTACATTCTGTCAGAGCATTTTCACATGCTTACTCTGCAACAGGTTCTCCCACTGCTTCAGCAAGGGGACTTCCTGGCAACTCTGGACCTCAAGGACGCATATTTTCACATTCCCCTGCATCCTTCACACAGAAAGTATCTAAGGTTCACCATTCAAAACCAGCACTACCAGTTCAAGGTTCTGCCCTTTGGGGTCACCACGGCGCCAAGGGTCTTCACCAAGTGCCTGGCGACAGTGGCGGCGCATCTAAGACGTCAGAACATCCACGTCTACCCCTATCTGGTTGCCTGGCTCATTCAAGCAAAGTCGCACAAACAGTGCGCCGACCACGTGTCCCAAACCATTCACCTTCTGCACGATCTGGGATTCTCACTGAATTACCCAAAGTCCCATCTCCAGCCCGCTCACATACGGCAGTATCTGGGCGCGACCATAGACACTCTGGCAGCTACAGCGCAGCCAAATTCAGTGAGGATCAACAGCATTCTATCGCTGATTCAAAAATTCAGACCTCAACACTCACTTCCAGCACGAGTGTTCATGCAGTTGATAGGCATGATGGCCTCCTGCATCTCCATTGTCCCGCACGCGAGACTACATATGCGTCCGCTTCAGGAGTGCTTGGCACGTCAGTGGACTCAGGCTCACGGGCAGTTGACAGACCTAGTGTTGGTGAGCGGTCGGGCATACAACTCTCTGCATTGGTGGAATCCACAAAACCTTTGCAAGGGCCGACCGTTCCAGGAGCCTGTGCCACAGATTATCCTGACGACGGACGCTTCTCTCCAATGTTGGGGAGCGCATGTACTCCACTACACAGTGCAGGGACTATGGACACTACAGCAGAGGAAGATGCACATCAATGTATTGGAACTGATGGCAATCTTCATGGCCTTGAAGGCGTTCAAGGTACATCTGTGCAACAAGGTCGTGTTGATCCAGACGGACAACATGACAGCCATGTACTACATTCAGAAACAGGGAGGGACACACTCTCCACAGCTGTCTCATTTGGCTCAAAGCATGTGGAAGTGGGCCATTCAGAGGAACATCTTCCTCATGGCAGAACACCTCCCAGCCAAGGACAACCAGATGGCGGACCTGCTCAGCAGGCACAGCCACCAGTTGCACGAGTGGGAGATACATCCATCAGTACTCCAGCCGTACTTTCAGACATGGGGTCATCCAGAAATAGACCTGTTCGCCACAAGGGAGAACGCAAAATGCCAAAGCTTCGCCGCCAGGTTCCCACACCCGCAATCGCAGGGCAATGCGATATGGATGAACTGGTCAGGCAAATTTGCGTACGCTTTTCCCCCAGCACCCCTGATACCGCTGGTGGCACGCAAGCTCAGGCAGCACTCAATGACCCTCATCCTGGTTGCTCCAACGTGGGCTCGCCAACCATGGTACACCACGTTTCTGGAACTGTCTGTGGTACCGCATCAAAGGCTTCGTCTCACCCCCAGCCTTCTGACGCAGAGCCATGGCGACATTCAGCACCCAGATCCGCAACAGCTCAACCTGGCGATCTGGCTCCTGAGGTCTTAGAGTTTGGCTACCTTAACCTTCCTCCGAATTGTATGGACATCATTCGGGAGGCAAGAAAGCCCACTACTAGAGCCTGTTATGCGGCCAAATGGAAGCGGTTTGTCATTTATTGTGCAAACCACAACATCAATCCACTAGATGCTTCCATTCAGAACATCATCTGTTACCTGTTCCATCTGTACCAGTGTATCAAAAGGGTCATTCCACCACGGACCCCTCCAGCTCCAGAATGGAACCTCAATGTGGTTCTTACAAGACTGATGGGTCCTCCCTTCGAGCCACTACATTCCTGCGAACTTCAGTTCTTGACTTGGAAGGTGGCTTTCCTAGTAGCAATTACTTCGCTACGGAGAGTTAGTGAGCTGCAAGCCCTCACGATCCAGGAACCATTCTTCCAGGTTCATGCTAACAGGGTAGTGCTCCGCACTAACCCCAAATTTCTACCCAAGGTTGTGTCTCATTTTCACATAAACCAAACAATTGAGTTGCCAGTGTTTTTTCAAAATCCTGAGACACTGGCGGAGCGGATGCTCCACACCCTTGACGTCAAGAGGGCCCTAATGTATTACATTGACAGGACCAAGGATTTTAGAAAGACTAAGCAGCTTTTTGTTGCCTTTGCGTCACACCACAAAGGTAACGCTATTTCCAAGGCTGGTATTGCTAGGTGGATCGTGAAATGTATTCAGATCTGTAATGCAAAAGCTAAACGCACTCTTACAATTCCACCAAGAGCCCACTCCACCAGAAAGTTGGGGGCCTCTATGGCCTTCCTTGGAAACATTCCCTTAGAGGACATATGTAGAGCAGCCACATGGTCTACCACACATACTTTTACAAAACATTACTGTGTAGACGTGCACTCTAAACAGCAGGCAGCTGTGGGACAGGCTGTTCTCAAGACACTTTTCCAGACTGCTGCAGCTGGCACGGGCGGCCGCCGCTAATGGAGGGACTGCTATGTATTCTATGCACAGATATGAATTCAGCAGCCCACATGCCTCGAACTGCAAATGCTACTTACCAGTATGCATCTGTTCTTGGCATGTAGGGCTGCTGACATTCATATCGCCCGCCCTCCTCCCCGGCGCCTGTAGCAGCTGCAGTATTCATGTATATGCTCATAGCATGGTCATCACTCACATAGTTCACTCCATCTCGGCCACAATGGCTAAAAACAATCTGGGGATGGAGGCGATGCCCATGCGCACTGTAGTCCAGGGGAGGAGCCACCTATCTCGTGATACTTCGAAGACTCTTCCAGGACAACAATGTGCAATCATCCGGACCCAACACTAGGCGGCGATCTATGCACAGATATGAATGTCAGCAGCCCTACATGCCAAGAACAGATGCATACTGGTAAGTAGCATTTGCATTCTACTTTTTAAAATGTTGTACATATTCATCTCGATACCATTTACTGCCAAATAGAATCTCCCTAAATGTATTGCAGAACTCATCACCCCAAGTATGCTATGTCTAGGCTTTGAAGAAATTGGGGTGGAGGTTGCACCCTAACAACCAATGGGTGTGTTAAGTGCCACTCCAACAGAGGGTAGCTTGCAGTGTACACCTGATCTGAAAGAAACAGGTTAGTATTAGATTCCTTACCTTAGAATATCCCCAGGCGTCAGACTGGATCCGGAAAATTTTGCGTAGCAGTACCCCTGAGCGCCGGTAAGCGTCGTCTGCGGCTCCGCGTCAGTCGTCGGCGCCGGAATGACGTCGTTGGAGTACTTAGACGCCGCCCTCTCGCGCTGACGTCAGATCTTCTTTTTTCCGCGCCAGCAAGCGCAGGTCCGGAGAAAGTGGTACCCTTTAGTCACTTTTTGACTAAGCTTTTTCAATCCTTTTTGGATCCATTTCAAGTCGAACGACTCCATCGGTGCTGGTAGAGATGCCTGGGTTCAAGCCCTGTGCCGACTGCAACCGACTGATGTCGGTTACCGACACCCATCGCCTGAGCCTACATTGCCTAGGGCCCGACCACGATGACAAGTCGTGCCCCGACTGTCGGGCCTTGATGTCGAAGGCTAGGCGAGAGCGGTCCCATAAGAGCCTCGAGCTCCGGCAGTCGACCCGCGCCGTTTGAGGTCCCGGTCCGGAAGGAGGTCGAGAGACCGGTCGCGGGGCCAGAGTCATCACAGCTCGGCGAGTCGACACCACTCGTCGGGCTCCAAGTCCTCAGGTAAGAGGCACAAGAAGTCGAAGAGGCGACATCGCTCTTCTCACTCCCCCCCGACGCTCACGTGATGCAGCCGGGGGTTCGGGTAACACCGCCCACGCGGCTCCGCTGGAGCCGCAGGCGTCGCAGCCTCGTACATACCCGCCGGTCCCTGGGCAGGACGCCGGAGGAGATCAACGCCTTTCTCATGGCCATAAGGTCGCTCTCTCCTCCGTCTGGTTCCGCGGCCCGACTGGGAGCCCAAGCGGGCCGGGTGCTTCGGCCCCGGCGCCGCAAGGCCCCACTGGATCCCGTTCCGGGTCGCCGCTGGTCGACCTAAGGACCCTGTCGGCGTCGGCCCCTAGGGTGCACCCTTTTTGCTTTGTGTCTTCCCCGCACAACGCCATCCCTGTTCCAC
The DNA here is from genome assembly GCF_964263255.1 of Lissotriton vulgaris. Lineage (NCBI taxonomy): Eukaryota > Metazoa > Chordata > Amphibia > Caudata > Salamandridae > Lissotriton > Lissotriton vulgaris. The sequence continues at coordinate 891,745,260 of NC_141689.1, read as the reverse complement.
CCCTCAGTCCGGATCCGGGGTCGGAGCGGCGTCGCTCGACGCCGCATTCGGTACCGGCCGAAGAGGAATTTTTCGAGGATCTGGGTCCATCCTTTATCCCTGAATTTCAGGAAATGGACGACGAGGGTGACTGGGGACCCCCTGGCACGTGAGTGCCAGTCATATCAGGACAGGACACAGGAAATAGGGAAAGCCAGTGGCCTGGATACATCCCCAGACACTGGTTTTGTCTCCCCTCCTACCGTGACTACGGAGGAGGGGGCTGCTTATAGTGTGGTGCTGATGAGGGCAGCCAAGGCCTTCGCTCTTGAGTTCCCCGTCGCAACGGTGAGGTCTAACATCCTCACAGAGGTCGAGCGACGCCGCTCCGATGCCGGATCCGGACCGAGGGGTGAACCAAGGATGGCGTCGAGCGGGGAAGAGCTCAGGTAAGCTCCCCAGAGCCTCTACTGCCGTTTAATGAGGCTCTCACAGATGTCCTGTTGGGCACTTGGTCCAGGCCCACTACAGGTCCCCCTGTAGATAGGAAAGTCGCTAGGCCGAGACCGCCCTCATCGCTGCCACAGATGACATCCGAACCCTGATGGACAACGGAGAAACAGCGGCCCTCATCCTACTAGACCTCTCCGCGGCCTTCGACACCGTCTGCCACCGCACCCTAGTGCAGCGCCTCAGCAACGTCGGAATCCAGGAGAAGGCGCTGGAATGGATCATCTCCTTCCTCGACGGAAGAACGCAGAGAGTCCGTCTACCACCGTACAAGTCAGAGGCCACCGAAGTCATCTGCGGCGTCCCTCAAGGATCCTCGCTGAGCCCAACCCTCTTCAACGTCTACATGAGCCCCCTCGCGGCCATCGCACGCCAACACAACCTCAACATCATCTCCTACGCCGACGATACCCAGCTGATCCTCTCCCTGACCAACAACCCCGCCGCCGCCAGAGCCAACCTTCACGAAGGAATGAAAGAGGTAGCCGAGTGGATGTCGACCAGCCGCCTGAAGCTGAACTCGGACAAGACGGAAGTCCTCATCCTGGGATCCTCGCCCTCCGCCTGGGACGACTCCTGGTGGCCCCCCGCCCTGGGCACCGCACCCAAACCGACAGACCACGCACGCAACCTGGGCTTCATCCTGGACTCCTCCCTCTCCATGACCAAGCAAGTCAACGCCGTCTCCTCGTCATGCTTCAACACCCTGCGCATGCTACGGAAGATCTTCCGGTGGATCCCCACCGAGACCAGGAAGACTGTCACCCAGGCACTCGTCACCAGCCGACTGGACTACGGCAACGCCCTCTACGCCGGAACCACCGCCAAGCTCCAGAAGAGACTCCAACGGATCCAGAACGCCTCAGCCAGACTCATCCTCGACATCCCACGACACAGCCACATCTCCGGACACCTAAAAGACCTGCACTGGCTCCCGGTCAACAAGAGAATCACCTTCCGTCTCCTTACCCACGCACACAAAGCTCTTCACGACCAAGGCCAGAGCTACCTCAACAACCGCATCAACTTCTACGCTCCCAAACGACACCTCCGATCAGCCAGTCACGCCCTCGCCGCTGTCCCCCGCATCCGAAGAACGACAACAGGAGGAAGGTCCTTCTCCTACCTGGCCGCCAAGACCTGGAACTCCCTCCCTCCCGACCTGCGCCTGACCCAAGACCACCTCGCCTTCAGGAAGAAGCTCAAGACCTGGCTGTTCGGGTAGCAGCAGCACCCCCCCCCCCCCCCCCCCGCCGCCTTCAGACCCTGCGGGTAAGTAGACCGATCTATAAATGCCTATGATTGATTGATATAGGCTCCACGGCCCAGCCCCGGGCGACCCTAGTTTCTTGTCCTCACACCCCACCCCCGAGAGCCTGGTTACCCAGGCCTCTACTTCCCAATCCGCATTCCCGACGGCACCACCAGATCGGGAATCCATGAGGTATGAACAATTCGGAAAGAAGATGTCCTCCTCCCTTAATTTAGGTTTGCGGTCGGTCAACACTGCGAGCCTCTTGGGCCTTTAAAACCACGCTCTGTGCGGCTGTGCTGCCTGAGTGCCCGGAGGGAGCCCGGGCGGAACTCGCTCAAGCCCTTGCGGAGGGAAGGGACACATCGCGGTACTCTATAAGATGTGGACTGGATACCATGGACTCGCTAGGGTGAGCGATTTCCACGTCTGTGGCAGTTCGCCACCACGCCTGGCTGAGGTCCGCCAAGTTTTCAGCCGATGTCCAAAACACCCTTATGGACATGCCGTTCGATGGCAGCCACCTCTTCGGTGGCAAGGCAGATCATGCGCTGGAGCGCTTTAAGAACTCCAGGGCTACGGCCAAGTCCTTGGGCTGTCGGCCCGCGCCAGCAATCTTCTGCTCAGCGCTCCTTTCATGACCACGGAAGGGGTGCCCCCACATGTCCCGCCAACCACAGTCCGCAGACTAATATTCAGCACGGTGGCAGACGTGGTTACAGTCGCGGCGGTAACAGGGGACACCAGCGCGGCCAGTCCACAACTACCCCCGCAGCATCCGCCTCAAAGCCTTCCTAGTCCGAGGTTTCAGGCCCATTTAACGCCAGTGGGGGGCAGGGTGCGCCATGACCTCCTCCTTTGGCGCACCATAACATCGGACAGGTGGGTGCTTCAAATCGTCCGAAGGGGCTACTCCCTCCCCTTTGAGGTGACCCCTCCAGCCATGCCACCGCAGTACCACCGCTTTCGGGGGATCACTTGCAACTTCTGCAAGGGTAAGTTTCGGCCCTCTTGGCCAAGGGGGCCATCAAGCGCATTCCTGGGCCAGAAGTAGGAGGTGGTTGTTACTCCCACTACTTTCTGGTTCCCAAGAAGGGCAAAAGGGGCCTACGCCCTCTCTTGGACCTAAGGAATGTCAACGGCTACCTCCGGAAGGAGAAGTTCAAGATGCTGACTTTGGCTCAGGTCGTAGCTGCCCTCGACCCGAGAGACTGGATGGTAGCATTGGACTTGTAGGGCGCATATTTTCCCATCCCCATCCTGCCGGCCCATCGGCGCTACCTGCGGTTCACGGTAGGCCACGAGCACTTTCAGTGTACCGTGCTCCCCTTCGGCCTTACCAGTGCCCCACGGGTGTTCACGAAAGTGATAGCGTGGTCGCAGCTCATCTGCGCAGGTTAGGGGTTTCAGTCTTCCCCCTACCTCGACGACTGGTTGTTGAAGGCGGGCTCGTCCCAGGCAGTCGTCTCCCACCTCCAGACTACGGCCGACCTCCTGCATTTGCCGGGGTTCTCCATCAACGTGCCGAAGTCGCACCTGATTCCCTCTCAGAAGCTCCTTTTCATCGGAGCGGTTCTGGACGCAACTCTGTTTCGGGTTTATCCTCCCGAACAGCGAGTCCGAGACTTTCGAGGTATGATTATGATCTTTCAGTCTCTATCCCGGGTTTCTGTCAGGATGACCCTGAGGCTGCTGGGTATCCTCCTGGTCAATCATGCCAGGTGGCATATGCAGGCTCTGCAGTGGGACCTGAAGTTCCAGTTGCCCAGCAATAGCGGAATCTGTCTGATTACATCTAGATCTCGGAGGGCACTGCAAGAAAATTGCAGTGGTGGCTCACGAACCAGGATTGGGTCAACGGCAGATCCCTTCCCCAACCAGAACACACAGTGGTGACAGATGCATCTCTTCTGGGATGGGGTGGCCACAAGGGAGAGGCGGAGATCAGAGGCCTCTGGTCTCTGGCGGAGTCTGAGCTCCACATCAACCTTCTGGAGCTACGGGTGATCCATCTTGCACAGAAGGCATTCCTTCCCTCAGTCCGGGGAAGAGTAGTGCATGTGTTCATGGACAACACCATCACCATGTGGTACTGCAACAAATAAGCCATGTGGGGGTGGTGGGGGGGGGGGGCATATGTCAGGAGGCCCTGCACCTCTGGAGATGGCTGAAATATCAGGGCATACACCTGGCAGGTTCAGTGAACGCCAGGGCGGACTAACTCAGGTGCATGATGGATCATGAATGGCGTCTTCACTCGGAGGTGGTGCAAGGTCTCTTTCAACAGTGGGGAGAGCCTTGGTTAGATCTATTCGCCACCTAAGAGAACGCGTAATGTCAGCAATTCTGCGCGTTGGTATTTCCAAAGCGGCACTCACCAGGCGACGCTTTACAGCGCAAGTGGAGTTGCGGTCTTCTATACACCTTTCCACCTATACCACTTCTGCCCAGAATGCTGAAGAAGATTAAGCACAACCGGGCCCAAGTCATTCTTGTGGCTCCGGACTGGGCACGAAGAGTCTGGTATCCCGAGCTGCTCAACATGGCCATCGATCCTCTGATCCGACTGCCTCTTTGAGAGGATCTTCTGTTGCAGCAGCAGGGGATGGTCTTCCACCCGATCCTATCCAGCCTCCACCTTCTTGCGTGGAGATTGAGCGGTGGCAGTTGACGTCATTTGACTTGCCTCCTGAAGATTGTGATGTAATCTTTTTTTTTTTTTTTTTTTTTTAAACCTTTATTGTGCAAGTAGAAGCATACAAATACGGGCCTACAACCAATCAGGCCGGCCACGTCACATTGTGAGCGCACAAAGTCAGCATTGAAGTTCCCCAGCAGTTTCTCAGCAGTATATAAACATGCGATCAAACATTAAGAGGCCGAGTAGAACAGCTAGGAGCAGGATTAAAGAAGGTTAATTTTATAATATAATAGGAAGTATAGCAGGAGCAGTTGCATCTTTTGACATCTGAATACCTATGGCGGGCTGTTGGTAAAGCATCAATACAAAGGAGCAGTGAGAAGCGGAATTAATAGCAGCAATTGGCAAAAGTCAACGTATAGTCGCCCCGTTTCAAATCAATTCCCACCGCTGCCCACCATCCACCCGTCACCCCCTGAATGTGTGCTGGTACAAATCAAAGGAATCAGGACAGCATCGCAAAAATAGCCATCCACTATACTAACCCAAATAAAGAGAAAAAGAGGGGAGGGGTAGAAAAAGGAATATTAAAAACAGGAAAGAAAGAACGCAGCGCCGCTGCACGCGTCCCATGGCGTATAAAGCACACAGAGCTAGAGACCCACAATCGGGGTCGAGGCGAGTAAGACATGATACATGTGCTATCATTATCATGGACGAGAGGAAGTCATACCCTACACTACCTGCTAACACTCCATGGAGGACGCGTGCAGACACAGCATCCCGATAAAGGGATACAAAAGGGCCATATAACTAAGAAAAAACGAACAATATAAAGACCCCATCCCTCCCACACCACCCTGCACCCCTGCAGAAGGCTACGCCCCCCCCCCAGCAGCGTGCCTGTCGCCCTAAGTAGAACCCGAAGTATTGAAGAATCAGAAAGTGAGAAAAGAACTCGACAGACAAAAAGAGGAAGGAAAGGGGAAAAGAAAGCCAGTGGGAGAGGAGATCTGCAATCGAGCATTCAGCTCCTTCCCCCCGCCTTAACACAACTGAAACCCACATCGAAACGAAATCGACACAACCTCAAATATCAGGAACAGGAAGAGGAATCGGTCATATTGTTACAGCTGCGAGCAGTCCTCATCTCCATACATTAATTAGCAGTCCACTGAGGCCATTCTGTCTCACCCCTGCCCTCTCCTGATCATAACTTTAGTGCACAATAAAGTAGAATACAGCAAGCAGTTCGGCATGGAGTGTACACAGGATCGAAACAAGGCAGGCCAAGGGTGCAAAACAGGGGATCCCAGTCTCGAGCAGCAAAGCAAACAATGGCAGCAGCAGACCATACTGTCAAAGAGCAACATCAGGAGCAGCAAACAGTCTAGGTGCGGTCCCGTTGCCCAAAGGGGCGAGGTATCTCCCACGGGGCAGCCGTGGGACCCCACCAAAGCAGTTCGAGTCAAGCAGCCGCCGAGCTCCCCAGCCAGACTGACCTGGACAGGCCCCGACATGGGGCCCTCACCCATGTTCGCAACAATCAAAACTTCCTGGCGGTTCGGGGTCGCAGACATACGGTCTCCCAGATGCACGGCGGCAGCACTCTCTGCAACAGCCGAGGGAGGCAAAGCAGCACACGCCTTCGGTCGGGCCGCTTTCATTGGGGAAGGCCCAACAGGCTTGGCGGCAGAACCGCTATCTTGCACAGCTGCGTCAAAGGCCATGGCCGCACGCCAAGAACATAGGGCGGCAAAGACATCGCCAATCGTGGGCTCACTCCCACAAGCTTCAGCCATCGTGCATTCCGACAGACCATGTTCGCCGCCCCAAACAAGTCCGAGACCCAGGGCGCCGGCAGCCATTTTGTCAGTGCAGCAGGGACGCTCCGTTCCTCAACCTCCGGACCGGGCCGTCGAATAAGGCCCACCGGAGTCTTGTCGTGCCCCGGTAATGGCAATCTTGGTGCAGAAAGATGGGCCACCAAAAAAACAAGGGGTCGCCGGCGCCACTGTCTCACGGGCGCTGCCCGCCGAATCCGGGCGAAGGGCTTCAAGATGGCCGGACCGGACAACAAAGGGGGGGACAAGCCTCCTGTATGGTCTACCCCGTCCGAGGCGGGCCGCGCCCCGCAACAGAGCCCCCGGGCCACCAGACCGGGCCCGGTCAGTCGCCACTGGCACAACCGCACAATGTTCTCTTCAGCCGACCCCTCTCCTCCACCGGGGGCCGACGTCGACACCCCGCTCCGGCCGAGCGCCACAGGCGAGTATCCGGCCCGTACGCCGCGGAGGCTCCGGAGCAGACAAGCACACAACTCCAGATCCGCGGCACCCCGGAGCCCCCAGGACAGACGGTAAGTGCGAGCAGCGTTTCACCTTCCCATATTTCGCCAAATGTGTCTCCTCGGGGCAGGATGAAGTACAGGATAAGCGTTTCAGGCAGGAAGGTTGACGGAGCCGAGCTACAGTGCGGCCATCACGGTCGCGAGCTTGGCTCCTCCCCTTGTGATGTAATCTTGACAGCCAGGCGTTCCTCCACTGAGACTGTATACGTCTATAATAGAATTCTTTTGTGGCATGGTGCACAACAAAGGTTGTGGATCCCCTTTCTGCCCCTCTTTCTGAGGTTCTCTTGTTCCTCCTGTCTTTGGTCCAGCAGGTCTCTGCTCTGGGCACTCTAAAGGGCTACCTCTCGGCCATTTCAGCCTTTCTTAGGCTTCCTGATCAGCCTTCTCTTTTCAAGTCCCCTGTTGTAAATCGCTTTCTTAAAGGCATTACTCATCTGTTTAGTCCTGTTCCCTTCGTAATGCCTCAGTGGGACTTGAACTTGGTGTTGACCTATTTGCTCTCCCTTCGAGCTGCCACATAATTGTCCTCTCAGACTCTTAACACTCAAGACTGCTTTTCTGGTGGCCATCACCTCTGCACATAGGGTGAGTGAGGTACAAGCTCTGTCTTCCAAGCCTCCTTTTCTGGTGGTTCATCCAGACATGGTCGTCCTCATAACTCCACCTTCCTTTCTTCCAAAGGTGGTCATTTCTTTTCATATTGGCCAAACCATCACTTTGCCAACCTTCTTCCCACTCCGCATCCTTCAAAAGAGTAAGAGCGGCTCCACCGTCTGGATCCAGAACGTGCGCTCTCCTTCTATTTGGATCACACCAAACAATTACGACTGGATGACCATCTCTTTGTTGGTTACGTGGGCGCTAAGAAAAGTTGGGCTGTGCACACAAGGATCATCTCCTGGTGGGTCGTTTAGTGCATCAAAGCCTGTTACTCTTTGGCTAAAAAGGAGCCTCCAGTGGGGTTGCATGCCCATTCTACCAGGGCGACGGGAGCTACTACTGCTTTGGGACGGGGAGTCCCCCATATGACAATTGTCAGGCAGCTCCGTGGGCATCGTAGCACACATTTACGGGACACTACTGCCTGGACAACAAATTCCGGAGAGACTGCTTCTTCGGCCGTTCTGTTCTCCAGAACTTTCTGGTGTGATCTTGGTTCGCAGACCCACCTCCGGGGTTGGTATTCTAAGGTAAGGAATCTGTAACTAACTGTTTCTTTCTTTTGCACAAGTTACTTACCTTCAGTAACAATACATCTGTAAGAAATATAGGTTAGTTTTAGATTCCTTACTGCCCCACTCATCCTCCCCGTTCTGTGAACTGATTTCTAGGGTTAAGGACATCCTTTCAGGACCTTAGTTTTGTGCACCAGTGGTCAGTGTCTTGCATGGCTCTGCGTTCCTGACACGGAAAGTCGCACACAGAGCTGACGTCGGCGCGTTAGGGCGGCGTCTAAGTAAGCTTCGCAACGTCCTCCCGGCGACCACGACGCCGGAGACAGACGTGGTGTCGATCGTCGCCTACCAACAAAAGCGCAGGGGTACTGCTGACGAAAAACTTTCCAGATCCAGACTGACGCCAGAGGGATATTCTAAGGTAAGGAATCTATAACTAACCTATGTTTCTTACAGATATATTGGTACCGAAGGTAAGTAACTTGTGCTTCAGTGAGATATAGCATCATACACAGCATAACAGAATTAGCCAAGTAAAGTCCAGGAAAGTGACAGTATCACAACGGTTCCGAGTCGTCATGCCAGGTATACAGTAAATAGTGCATAATTTTCTCACTTGGTACTCTCATCAGTGATACAGAGGCATAGCGTACTTATACTTTACACCTCATCATCCGAGAAATCCTCCAATCTAGATTCACCCTCCACATTGAAGTTGTAAGGAGGAGCCCCTACATCAGAATCGCATCCACAGAGCCCTCGTCCGTACGGACAAGGAAAATGTGCGTCTCCTCTGCCACAGCCCATTCCAGCAAATGTCGCAAGCATATGGACTTCACCGGTACCCTTGTACCCCGCCAACTAATGGCTGTATGCGTCTTGGCCAATAGTAGTGCAAGCTGGGCAAGTTTGTAGGGACTCTTCTGCCCACTGGGTCTCAACACCACTCCCAAATGGCATGCCAGGGAAGTCAGTTGAATTGCTCTGTCTGTTGCCCTGAAAATTGTAGGTACCACTTCTCTCCAGTTCCCCTGAATCCCTGCGCAGAGCCAAGCCGGGTGCTAGAAGGTTGCTCCCAGGTCCCTTCACAGCGCACCTCCTTTAATGAGTCCATAATGTTCAGCTGTCTGGTGTGCTGTAGAAAGTTCAAATGAAGTAACTTAAATCTATTGTTACAGGATACCCTCCTTATCAACTCACATGCGCGCATCCAATCTGCATCTGTGATAGGCTCCTCAACTTCTTTCTCCCAGGCCACACATGCAGCACAAGAGGTTGTCAATCATGTCCCTCCAGATCGCTCCTTAGAATAAAGTAATCAGATGCCTCCTTCCTCCCCTCATTGGAGGAGACCATCAAGCATACGGGAGGGTGGCGCTGCAGGGAACCCAGCCATACCTTCCATGCAGTGCTCTCCAGCGTAGCATAATGAGGGAAGTGACCCCGTGCCACCGTAAAAGTCTCCTGTGCCTCCTGGCAAGTGGCGAAGACCTCCCCGGGAAAGATGTCCCTTGCCATCTGGCAACCTCCCACCCTCCATTCTTCCATGGACCTATCCACAGCAATCGCTGCAACAGCTCAAGTTCCCAGAGACAAACCTCCCTGTCAAAGGGGGGCCTTGTGCAGCACCCACCCAACCATTTTCTCCTAGAGCACCCCCGTCTGCTTCTCCAGGTAGGGTGTATCAGGCATTCTGATCGACCCCCACCACCACAAAGCGCCTCTGTAGTTACTCCCAGCATGTCGAAGACCAACCTCCTTTCCCAATTGTCAAAATCAGCCAACCACCACAGGGCATGCTGTAAATTTGCAGCATAATAGTAGTGTCATTTTTCCGGGAAAGCAAGGCCTCCGTTCGCTAAGTCGTGCTTAAGGACCGACAGTGCTACCCTGCTACTTCGTGCAGACCAATGAAATGAGTAAGCTATCCGTGTTTGCGAAAAAATTGCGGCCCGGAGCGGAAATAGAACATTTTGAACAACTCAGAGGCAGCGAGGAAGGAAAACTATCTTGATCACTGTGGCCCTACCCATCACGACAAGGAGAGCCTGTTCCCCTGTACCCCTGTTTTCCCTCCACAACTCTGTCTTCATTCAAGCGCATATATACTGCCTTGGTGTTTGCAATCTGGATCCCCAAGTCTCATTCCATCTCCTATCCAGAGCGCCAACTCTGGCAGTTGGGCAGGCAGCATACTAGTCAGGCTCACAAGTGTAAAAAGGAGCGATTTTCTACTGTTGACCCGGAGCCCAGCCACCCAGCAAAAATCCTTAAGTAATCCATCGATAGCGGCAAGGTCCTGCTGGGGGAATAGCGCATCATCTGCATATGAGGAGATGACCTGGGTCATGCCCGTACTCTAATCCCCCATGGCTCTGCAAAAGCATAGCTAGGGGTTCAATCTTGAGAGCGAAGAGGAGTGGCGAGAGGGGACAGCCCTGAATTGGTTCCTCTCCCAACCACCCACATTTCTGACAAATCAACCCCGTTCTAAACGTGGACCCTGGGGCCTGTATGTAATTGTTGCACCTAAATGCAGAAGATGGGCCTCAACCCCATCCCTCCTAATAGCGCAAGTAGAATGGCCCAATCCACAGTATCAAAGGCTTTTTAAAAAATCAAACACCCGATCATCATCCATTGTTTTTTGCATCACTTGCATCATGCTCCGTAGATCAAAGGCTCTGCTACTGGCAGGCACAAAGCAGCATTGGTCCTCCTGCACCAAACCGCACACCCATTCCCCCCAGCCATGTATCCAAAAGTTTACATAGTATTTTTACATCCTTATTGAGCATCGTGAGGGGTCTATCTGAGGAGGGGTCTGCATCATCACCTCTGGGTTTCAGCATAAGGCAAACAACTCCCTCCCTCATAGTGGAAGGGAGAGTCCCATTAATCTGCGCCTCGTGACTATCTTCTAACAATTCCTGTTTTGTGTGGTGGAGTGGGTCTGGTAAAACTCCATGGGAATCCATTCCTGCCGGGAGCCCTGGGCCTGCTGAGGGCGCAAATGGCCTTGCCCAGTTCCTCCAGAGACATCTCTGTCTCTCTCGCCAAGCCCTGCACTCGATCCGGTTACACCACAGGCAACCTCAACCCCTATAAGAAATCCTCTGCCATCCCTGTGGGACCCACTTCTCTGTGGCGCGGTACACCCCCTTAAGGTGCTGCACAAAAACATTCAGGATATCTCCATGGTTGTCACCAGGTCGCTGCCCAGAACATGAACTCAGAGGCTAGGGGAAACCTACCGTTCCTGCCATAATATCCATGCCAGAAGCCTGTCAGATTTGTCCCTTTCCCTGTGTAAACGTTGGCGCTACGTCGGAAGTATACATGTATCCAGAGTATCCCTGATCCTCTGTACCTCCCACCGGGCATGAAGCACCCTTGCACGCACCTCCGGCTAAGATACTTCTGAGCCCTGGCAGTCCGCCAGACAGCGCTCCTGCACCTCAAGCGCAGCCTCCAATTGTCACTGTACAACACAAGTGGTTCCAACACATGACAAACCACCCCCCCCCCCCCCTCATGACCGCCTTAAGGGCTTTCCAGTCCATAGCTTTGGAAGTCACAGTGCCCCAATTGACAGCCAGGTAATCAGTGAGTGAAGTCGCTAGCGCATCTCAACACATGGCATCTTCCAGGAGATCAGAGGGCATATGCCAAGTACTTGCTCTGCATCACCCCAGCGCATGCATAGCAATACCGGTGCATGATAAGAGAGGAGCCACCCCAAGTGTGTCTCCACAACAGGCATCTGAGGGTCCACCCCAGCGACCCTTAGGTGCTCCAAGCGACTATAAGTGTTATGAGTCTGGGAATTACCTGTATACTCTTGACTCCAGGGATGCAGTACGCAACAGGACCCCAATGTGTGTATAACCACAGTGAGGGAGGCGGCCATCAGGGGCTTAATACCTTGCCTGGGCGAATGGCAGTCCCCATTTCACCCCCCCCATTAAATACATTTTATGCAAACAGGCTATTTACACCTTATGGCGTTGAAGGAACAAATGAACCCTATACCTCTTAGAATAACTCTCAGGCCCCTAACGTTAGAATATTTGTATTATCTGATAGAAACAGGTTAGCATTAGATTCCTTACCTTAGAATATCCCCTGGCGACAGACTGGATCCGGAAACTTTTGTGTAGTAGTACCCTTGCGCGTCGGTAGGCGTCGTCTGCGGTTCCGCGTCCGTCGTTGGCGCAGGGATGACGTCGCCGGAGTACTTATACACCGCCCTCGCGCTGATGTCAGTTCTTCTTTTTTACGCGCCAGCAAGCGCCGATCTGGAAAAAGTGGTACCCGTAGTCATTTTTTGTCTAAACCTTTTCGATAATTTGTAATCACTTTTCGAAGTCGAACGACTCCGACGGTGCTGGTAGGGATGCCCGGGTTCAAACTCTGCCTCGACTGCAACCCGACTGATGTTGGTTACCGACCCCCATCGCCGGTGTCTACATTGCCTGGGGCCCGACCACGAGGACAAGTCGTGCCCCGACTGCCGGACCTTGATGTCGAAGGCTAGGCGGGAGCGGTCCCGCAAGCGCTCGAGCTCCGGCAGTCGGTCCCTCGCTGTTCGAGGTCCCGGTCCCGAAGGAGGTCGAAGGACCGGAGTCATCACGGCTCCAGGAGTCGACACCACTCCGGGCTCCAAGTCCTCAGGTAAGAGGCACAAGAAGTCAAAGAGGCGACATCGCTCTTCTGACTCCCCCCGACGCTCCGCGATCCGGCCGGGGGTTCGGGCGACACCGCCCACGCGGCTCCGCAGGCGTCGCGGCCTGCTTCATACCCGCCGGTCCCTGGGCAGAACGCGACGCAGGAGGAGGTTGATGCCTTTTGTGAGAAGTTGGCCTGATATATAGTGCTCACTATTCTAGTGATCACTGTGTATCATACCAAACGACCCTTATTGATGATTGGTTGTAAGTCAACCTTATAGACCAGCTATCCTAGTAGCGGGGACAAAAGCAGTCTTTAGGCTAAACTCTAGAGGGCGTGTTAAGCCAGCTGTTTTACCATCACATATACCCCTTGAACACCAAGTGAAAGGACACCACACAAGTTGTTATGAAAAATAAAGGATATTTATTTATAACAAGTCTACCCTGATCTCTTTATGAGTCAGGGAGCTAAGCACAATACAAAACTCTTACGAAAATACTTCAAGTTGCACAATTTACACAAATGCCCAAGGGGCACGAAAAAACATATACACTAAAAGTGGAATGCGAAATACTAGCAGGTAAGTAACAAGATCCAGAGGCTTCAGGATCGCTAGGACTACACTACTGAACCCTAAGGTTAGGAGCAGGAGGCCTAGGGAGATCGGGTGCAGAGTGTGTACTCTCACGCGGGATGCGGGACAAAGTCTATGGAGGCTAGTATTTCTAAAGTCACTGTTTCCGGACGAATCCGACTAGGTAGACTTAAAACGAAAAAGGATCTGGACACTTAGATAGTGAACCTACGTTGGAGCACCGAAATGCTCGGGTTACCTAGCCCAGGGGCTGCGGCTGCATAGGGTTCAAAAGACGTTGGGAATCCTCGTTGTAGTCTATGGAGCCTGAAAGAAGTTGCTGGCAGGCGACCAGTGAAGATGTTCGGAGTGATCCAAGCCTGGATCGGTGATGGAGACGACCTAAAAGCAGAGGGGACTCAGTTCTTAATCACTACCCAGTGATTGTGTGGGCACCAGGATGGCACCGGATGAAGTCACCTCGACCAGGTGAATGGGCGACGCTGGACTCTGCAGTCACGTGGGCTAGGAGGCGTTGTCGGCGACCAGGCTGGAGGTGCGAGCTGTCCCACGCAGGTCTCTGCTGTCGGCGATGCTGGACCCAAGAAGGGGGCAACAAACCTTGACAAAGGCAAGCCCATGCGGTGGAGTCAAGATGGCGTCTGGAGTGGACCAGGAGGGTCCGGGGTGCTCCTCTTTTGGAAGGGAGCAAGGGCCAGTCTAAAGCAACCAGACCAGCGATGAAATCGTCGTGGTACGTCGTCAGGAGGGCCACTAGCCAACGGGCACGTGACCGGACAACGCGGTGAGCAGCAAAGAGCAGAAGGGCCCCACGCAGATCTCGTGGATGCTGGGGGGCTGGACTTCGGTGCTGGAGCTGCTCAGGGTTAGGGCTTCTCAAACCCCAAAGCACTCACTTGAGGATCCCTCGGCGGTCATGCTGGTTAAGCGTCGTGCAGTTTCAGAAGATGGCCGGTCCCTCAGGTCTCGTCACACCCACGAATCTCAGCTGGGCTGATGAGGCAGGTAGAGGTCAGAGATGCCAGGGAATCCGGGTCTCGTTGAGCTGGGCAGTCTTGATCCGGAGGATGGACGTGCAGCAAACCGCGATGCTTAGGTGGTGCCTGCGGGTGCAGGGTGGCTACTCCTTAGCCACAAGGGAGAGTCTTCAGAAAGTATCAAGAGTTCCTTTCGTGGAAAGTAGTTCAAGATTCAGAATTATCTAATTTGGGAAGGGGGCCCGCTCCTACCTTTATCCTAAGAAAAGGGGCTGGCACACGACTAGGTCCTGCCCATGGGTGGGACCAGGAGGGGGGTGGTTACACCCCTCTCCCTTGTCCGGACATTCCCCAGCTCAGGGGCTGGTGTGCCCCTGGAACTGGTTTGAGCCAGCATATGCACAGTGAGCACCGGGGTGCCACTTGCAGTCACCTTCCTCTCAGCCCTGCCTACCTGGGATACACAAAACCCTGTCTGGGATGGTGCTAGCACCACCCCTGACAGGAAACCCTTTGTCCAAGCTCTCCTCGCTGGAAGGACTCCCAGCAGCAGGAGGTCAGACTCGTGTCTGTGGTGGCAGCATCCATTTTGTGATGCTGAGGCTCGAGTTAACTTTAACCGGAGTTCACAGTTACATACATGTCGTGTCCCTCTAGAAGGGTGGAATGCTAACCCCGTCGCCAGAATTGGCGAGGGGTTAGTATTCCAATTCGTATGACACCTTACTCGACATGTTTTGATAAAGCGTTACCAAAGATAGCAAATAACCGCGAGGATTATAATGCACTTAAGAGTATATGGTACGCGTTATCATGGAACAGCTATTAGGACTTGGTTCCGCAAGCTGCAAACGGGCTCAGCTCATGCCAGAGCACCATCTCACATAATTCCAAGCACTCTGCCTTCAGGATTGGTAAGGCCTGCCATAGGAGTGACTGATAGGAATACATGTGTCCATTTAAGGGTTAGATATAGGTATACTATATCTAAAGCAAAGGGTGATTACACCACCTTGCCCCAGCTGTCGTGCAGCCAGTTGTGTCAAATTTAAGTGGCCAGCCAGGGGTGGCATAATACATGCTGCAGCCCCTGGTAGGCCCTGGGTACACCTAGGCCCTGGATACCTAAGGTATGCTGTACAGGGACTGATAAGGTGGCCCAGTACCAATTGGTAAATGCACCTAAGGTACATGTGAGTCAATTTAGAGAGAGAACAGCAAGGCTGTGGGTCTGATTAGCAGGCCCACAGCCAGGGAAAGTTGTAAACCAGTGAACCAAAAAGCAAAAATCGAGGGTGACCATAGGATTGCAGACCCCACTCTCCTACACCTTTCTTACGACCATGAGGTCGCTCACTCCTCCGTCTGGTTCCGCGGCGCCTTCGGGCCAAGCGGCCCCGACTGGGAGCCCAAGCGGGCCGGGTGCTTCGGCCCCGGCGTCGTCGGGTGCTTCGGCCCCGGCGCCGTCTGCGACTTAGGTCCCGACGTCGCAGGTCCCCGCTGGATCCGGACCCGGGTCGTCGCCGGTCGACCTTACGACCTCGCCAGCGCCCAGGATGTCGCCCCTGGCACCATCCCAGGACGACGCAGTCCCCGGTCCTCCCCTCGATCCGGGTCCGGCGCCGGAGCGGCACCGCGTGACGCCGCTCTCGACGCCGATTGGAGACTTTTACTTCTATGACCCAGCCCCATCATTTGACCCTGAGTATCAGGAGATGGGTGGCGAGGCGGATTGGGAGGGGTCTGAGGACCCCCTGGCACAAGAGTGCCAGTCTTATCAGCACTGGGCAGGTGCGCTAGGGGATGCCAGTGGTCTGGACACTTTCCTGGACACTGGCTTTGTCTCCCCTCCTACCGTGGCTACGGAGGAAGGGGCTGCTTATAATGTGGTGTTGACGCGGGCGGCCAAGGCCTTGGCTCTTGAGCTCCCTGTCGCGGCCTTGAGGACTAACCTCCTCACTGAGGTCCTTAAACTGCAAACAAGCTCTTCGGAGCCTCTGTTGCCGTTTAATAAAGCCTTGTCTGACGTTCTTCTGGGCACTTGGTCCAGGCCCGCTACAGGTCCCCCTGTAGATAGGAACGTGGCCAGACGCCACCGCCCGGCTCCGGGCAACCCTTGCTTCCTGTCCACCCACCCCACCCTGAGAGCCTGGTCATACAGGCCTCTAATTTCCAGAAGCATTTCCGATGGCTCCCCCCGACCGAGAATCCAAGAGGTACGAACAATATGGTAAGAAGATGTTCTCCTCACTGAGTTTGGGGTTGCGGTCAGTTAACGCCTCTTGGGCTGTTATTCCCACACTCTGTGGTACACGGTCGTGGATGTGCTGCCACAATGTCCGGAGTAGGCCCGGACTAAACTCGCCCAAGCCCTTGCAGAGGGTCGAGATGTGGCACGGTATTCCATCCGATGTGGGCGGGATACAACGGACTCGCTAGGCAGAGCTATTGCAACGACGGTGGCGTTTCTTCGCCACGCCTGGCTGAGGTCCACCAACTTTTCGGCTGATGTTCAAATCACCCTTATGGACATGCCGTTTGATGGCCGTCGCCTGTTTGGCAACAAGGCAGACAGTGCGCTTGAGCGCTTTAAGGACTCCAGGGCTACGGCCAAGTCCTTGGGCCTGTCGGCCCTGCACCAGCAACCTGCTGCCTTTCGCTCCTTTCGTGGCCAAGGAAGGGGCGCCCCCACACGTCCTGCCTGCCACGGGCCACATCAAACGCTGTTGCGGACGTAGTACCCGCCGTGGCGGTGCCCGTGGACAACGGCGAGGCCAGTCCACATCTACCCCCGCAGCATCCGCCTCAAAGCCCTCCTAGTTCGAGATTTCAGGCCCACGTGATGCCAGTGGGGGGCAGGGTTCGCCATCACCACCTCCACTGGCGCACTGTCACATCGGACAGGTGGGTGCTGCAAATCGTCCGAAGGGGCTACTCCCTCCCCTTCGAGGCGACTCCTCCAGCCATGCCACCGCAGTACCACCGCGTGACGGGGGATCACTTGAATCTTCTGCGAGAGGAAGTTACAACCCTCTTGGCCAAGGGGGCCATCGAGTGCGTTCGTGGGCCAGAAGTAGGGTGTGGTTCTTATTCCCACTACTTTCTGGTTCCCAAGAAGGGCAAAGGGGGCTTACACCCTATCTTGGACCTGCGGAACGTCCACGGCTTCCTCCGGAAGGAGAAGTTCAAGATGCTGACACTGGCTCATGTCTGAGCTGCCCTGGACCCGGGAGACTAGATGGTAGCGTTGGACTTGCAGGACAATTATTTTCACAGCCCCGTCCTGCCGGCCCATCGGCGCCACCTGCGGTTCATGGTAGGCCACAAGCACTTTCAGTTTACCGTGCTCCCCTTCGGGCTTACTAGCGCCCCACGGGTGTTCACAAAAGTGATGGCGGTGGTCGCAGCTCATCTGCGCAGGTTAGGGGTTTCAGTCTTCCTCTACCTCGACGACTGGTTGTTGAAGGCGGGCTCGCCCCAAACAGTTGTCAGCCACCTCCAGACTACCGCGGACCTCCTGCACCTGCTGCGCTTCTCCATCAATGTGCTGAAGTCGCACCTGTGTCCCTCTCAGAAGCTCCTCTTCATCGGGGCGGTTCTAGACTCTGCTCACTTTCGGGTTTATCCTCCCGAACAGCGGGTTCGGGATATTCAGGCTCTGATTCGGATCTTTCAGCCGTTATCCCGAGTCTCGGTCAGGTTGACGCTGCGGCTTCTGGGGCTGATGGCCTCCTGCATCCTTCTGGTGCATCACGCCAGGTGGCGGATGCGGGCTCTGCAGTGGGACCTGCATCAGGGCAACTTGTCCGACCATGTCTTGATCTCAGAGGGCACTGCAAGACAGTTGCAGTGGTGGCTCACGGACCGCGATTGGGTCAGCGGCAGATCCCTCTCCCTACCCCAACCGGAGCACGTAGTTGTGACCGATGCGTCCCTCCAGGGCTGGGGCGGCCACATGGGAGAGGCGGAGATCAGAGGCCTCTGGTCTCCGGTGGAATCCCGGCTCCACATCATCCCTTTGGAGCAGCGGGCGATCCGGCTTGCACTGAAAGCATTCCTCCCCTCTGTCAGGGGGAGTGTAGTGCAGGTGTTCACGGACAACACCACTGCCATGTGGTACTGCAACAAACAGGGCAGGGTGGGGTCGTGGACCCTATGCCAGGAGGCTCTGAGCCTCTGACAGTGGCTGGAAAATCAGGGCGTGACCCTGGTGGTTCAACACCTGGCAGGTTCCCTGAACGCCAGGGCGGACGAACTCAGCTGTCTGTGCATGATGGATCACGATTGGCATCTGAACTCGAACGTGGCGCATGGCCTCTTTCAGCAGTGGGGTGAGCTTTGGTTACATCTATTCGCCACAGAAGAGAACGCGCATTGTCATCAGTTCTGGGCGTTGGAATTTCCAAGGCGGCACTTGCTCAGAGACGCTTTTCGTCACGAGTGGAGCTGCGGTCTGTTGTACGCCTTTCCGCCTACACCACTTCTGACCAGAGTGCTGAAGATCAGGCGCGACCGGGCCCAAGTCATCCTTGTGTCTCCGGACTGGGCACGAAGATACTGGTATCCCGAGCTATCTGCCTCTTCAGGAGGACCTTCTGTCACAGCAGCAGGGGACTGTCCTCCACCGAACCTGTCCAGTCTCCACTTACATGCGTGGAGATTGAGAGGCGGCAGTTGAGGCCATTTGACTTGCCTCCTGAAGTCTGTAATGTGATTCTGGCAGCCAGGCGCCCCCCCACAAAATTGGTATACGCCTGCAGGTGGAACAAATTTGTGGCATGGTGCACAGCAAAGGCTGTGGATCCCCTTACTGCCCCTCTTTCAGAGGTTCTACTCTTTGTTCAAGTCCCCAGTTGTAAATAGGTTTTTGAAGGGCATCACTCGTATGTTTCCTCCTGTTCCTTTCGTGATGCCTCAGTGGGACTTGAACCTTGTTCTGACTTATCTGATGTGCGCTCCTTTCGAGCCACTTCATAACTGTTCTCTTCGTCTCCTTACTCTCAAGACTGCATTCCTGGTTGCCATCACCTCTGCCAGTAGAGTGAGTGAGCTCCAGGCTCTTTCCTCTAAACCTCCTTTCCTTTCTGTCCATCCGGACAAAGTTGTGTTGCAGGCTTGACCCTCTTTCCTGCCCAAGGTAGTCACAGCCTTCCACATCGGGCAGTCCATCACCTTGCCCATCTTCTTTCTGCTTCTGCATCCCTCGAAAGAGGAAGAGAGGCTCCACCGTCTGGACCCAAAACGTTCAATCTCATATTATCGGGATCATGCACGCCAGTTCCGGGTGGGTGACAAACTTTTTGTTGGGTACGTGGTGTAGTAAGGTGGATACCTGACTATGGTTACCCCAGATTTTTTGCCTGGTGTTTAGCTGGTTTTCGACTTAGTTGGCCTAGTAGCCTAATAATCAGGGTCCCAGGCTATCTGCTCTCTCTGTAAAATGGACACCATGTACTCTAGGTACATCCACAATTGGGAATTGGTTCACCTTGTCAGCCCCTGTAGAAGTGTACCCTAGGTACTCAGGGCATAGGTGTAACCAAGGCCTATCAGGAACTGCAGCATGTATTATGCCACCCCTGGCTGGCCACTCAAATAGAAACAACTGGCTGATCACTCAGCTGGGAAAAGATTGTGAAATCACCCCTTGCTTAGGTTATGTATTCCTATACCTATTTATATATAGACACATAGTAACCTATAAGTCACTCCTATGGCAGGCCTTAACAATCCTGGAGGCAGAGTGCTTGGTTATGTGTGAGATGGTGCTCTAGCATGAGCTGAGCCTGTCTGCAGCTTTCGGAACCATGTCCTTGTAGCTGTTCTATGATATCGCCATACCATATACTCTTAAGTGCATTATAATCCTCGCGGTTGAATGCTAACTTTGGTTTGGCTTTATCCAAACATGTCGTGTAAGGTGTCATACGCTTTGGAATACTACCCCCTCGCCAATTCTGGCGACGGGGGTAGCATTCCACCCTTCTAGAGGGGGAAGACATGTTATTGCTGACCATACCGGTTAAAGTTAACCAGAGCCCCAGCGTCACAAAATGGACGCTACTGCCACCTACACAAGTCTGACCTCCTGCTGCTGGGAGTCCTTCCAGTCACGGAGGTTTGGACAATAGGTTTCCTGCCTGGGGAGGTGCGAGCACCACCCCAGACAGGACTTTGTGTATTGGGACAGGGAGGGCTGAATAGGATGAGACACTGCCTGTGGCACACTAGGTGCTCCATGCATACCACAGTTCAAACCGGTTGCTGGGGCACTCCAGCCCCAGCTCTGGCGCGAAACTGGACAAAGGAGAGAAGGTGTAACCACCTCCTTTCCTGGTCCCACCCACAGGAGGGTCCTAGTCAGTAATCCAGCCCCTTTTAGTTGTATAAAGGTAGGAGCTGAGTTGTGGGACTTTAGATTAGATCCCGACTGAAACCTGAAACGAAACTCTGGACCTCCGACATTCTGTTGAAGCTGAAGACTGAATAATCTCCCTTGTGGCCAAGGAGTGACCACCCTGGGCAACCAGGCACCATCTAGCAAATCAACGGCTTGCTTTGTCGACATTTCCGCCGGAACCCGAGCACAGAGCCTGACAAGACCCAGACTTGCAGACCTCTCTGACCCTCTCTTCACGACTGCAGCATAGCTGAGATCTGTGGAGGCGACGAAGACACGTGGGACCGGACATCTTGAAAAGCCTGCAACTTGCTACCTGTGCAGCTGCTGAGGCACCCTCGAAGCTGTGCACTAGGGATTGAGAAGCTCCGATCCCGAGCTCCATCTGCGACGAAGATCAGCCCCCGACACTCCACGAGTTCTGCGTGGGGCCCTTCTGCATTTGTTCTGCTCGACGCGTTGTCCGGTTGCTGGCCCGTTGGCTAGTAGTCTCTGTGACGACAATCCTTTTGAACCACCTTGCTGGTCTGGTTGCTCCAGACTGGCCCTTGCTTCCCTGCAAAGGTGAAGTACCTCGGACCTTGCTGGTCTGCACCAGAAACCTTTGTTGTATCCTGCGTGGGTTGCCTTTGCCAAAGCTTGTCGACTCCAATCCAGAAGTCTACCCCTCCATCTGCGAGAACCTTCGTGGGACAGCCGTCTCCAGCACCTGGTCGTCGTCGACGCCTCCTGGTCCACGTGGCTGCCAGGACAAACTTCAAGACAGCACCTGATTGCTACTCGACGTCATCTGGTTCCTTCCTGGTTCCACCCGGTCACTGGCTAGTGACCCAGACTCTGTCCCCTCTGCTTTCAGGTCCTTTTCATCCTCGATCCACCCTTGGATCCACCCGGACATCTTCCTCCTGGTCGCCTGCAGCATCTTTCTTCAGGTCTCCATAGGCTCCAACAACGAAACCCGACACATCTTAAAACCTATGCACCCGCCGTCCGCGGGTGAGGTAACGCGAGTACTTTGGTGCTCCCAAGGGTATTGACTATCCAAGTGTCTAAGTCTGTAGTTGTTTCCTCCTAGCTCAACCGGAAGTGTCCTAAATCCTTCTATATCTAACGTCTAAGTTCCCATTGACTTTGCATTGAATCCCGCGTGTGTGTGTAAAGACACTGCACACGCCGCCTGTGGGCCTCCTACTTCTAAACTATTGTTAAGATAGTGTAGTCCCAGCGATTCCCTAGGCCTTTTCTTTTCTCGTGACGTGGTACTTATACCACTTTCTTGATATATGGTTTGCTTCGCCCCTAGAGCCTAACCGCAAATTGTGCAACTTAACGTATAAAAAGTGTCTTGCTATGTGCTTTGGCCTCTGACCTCATAAAGAGTTCAGAGGAGTGTGTTAGAAATAAATACATATATATTTTATATATATCCTGTGTGGTGTCCTTTCATTTGATATTCAAGGGGTTACATATGGTAAAACAGCTGGCTCTACTCGCCCTCAAGAGTCTTTTAGCCTAAGACTGTTCTGTCCACGCTACCACTAGGATAGCTGGACTATAAGGTTGACTTACAACCATCACCATAAGGGTTGTTTGGACTGGTGCAAGGTGATCAGTAGAATAGTGAACACCATATACCAGGCCAACTTCTCACACGTGGGCGCTAAGAAAGGTTGGGCGGTGCACAAACAAACCATCTCTCGTTGGGGTGTCTTGTGCATCAAGGCATGCTATTCTTTGGCTAAAAAGGAGCCTCCTGTTGGGCTTAGGGCCCATTCCACTCGGGCCACGGCGGCTACTACTGCCCTGGGTCGGGACATCTGTCAGGCAGCTACGTGGGCCTCGCTGCACACGTTTGCAAGACCCTCCTGCCTGGACAGCCAAGTCCGGAGAGATGGCTTCTTTGGCCGTTCCGTTCTCCAGGACTTTCTGGTGTGATCATTGGTTTGCAGACCCACCACCGGCGTTGGTATTGCTGGGTTATCTGTTCTAAGGTAAGGAATCTAATACTAACCTGTTTCTTTCAATTGCACAAGTTACTTACCTTCGGTAATGATATATCTATAAGGAACAGTAGTTAGTATTAGATTCCTTACCGCCCCACCCATCCTCCCCACTCTGTGAACCGATATCTAGGGTTAAGGTCATCCCCTTTCAGAGCACTAGTTTCATGGCACCAGTGTTGTTTTTTAACATGGCTCTGCCTTTCTGGCGCGGAAAAGCTGTGTATAAGAACTGACGTCAGCACGCGAGGGCGGCGTCTTAGTACTCCGGCGACGTCATCCCGGCGCCGACGACGGACCCGGAGCCACAGACGACTCCTACCGACGCGCAAGGGTACTGCTACGCAAAAGTTTCCAGATCCAGTCTGACGCCTCGGGATATTCTAAAGTAAGGAATCTAATACGAACTACTGTTTCTTACAGATATATCGTTACCGAAGGTAAGTAACTTGTGCATCTGCCATGCTATTTTATAACTCCTTCTCTTAAGCACCAACCTTGGCCCCTACCCGCCTGATTTCCATTTAGAAATATTCCATCAGGGGAGGAATAGACAGCCAGCATCTTGCATGCACTGCAATCAGCAGCTCTCATTTCACAAACAGTGGGAGCAGAGGACGATCCAACACCCTCAACTCCCCCTACATCGGATAGACAATAGAGCAATGACAACTCATACTGCACATCCATCAAAATCCATGCTGTCAGGACCCACAGTCAAAAACCATGACCCACAACCATGGCCTACCACTAAAGTGGAAAAAGTACTACCAACCCCCTGAAAAATGTAACATACAAAACGCAAAATACCAATCAGAAAGAGACCATTAGTTATAGATTCCTTACCTTAGAATTACCCCCGGCGTCACTGTATCTGGAGACATTTTTTCGTAGCAGTACCCTTGCGTGCCGGTAGGTGGCTTTGGTCGACTCCGCGTCGGTTGTCGACGTCGTGGATGACTACACGGTGTCTACTTAGACGACACCCCTGCGTGCTGACGTCAGTTCTTCCTTTTCCGTGCCAGCCAGCACAGATCCGGAGAGAGCATGTCCTTAGTCCCTTTTTGACTAATTCTATTTTTGGCTTTTTGTCGACATCTTTTTTGAGTCTATCGGCTCATTGTGCACGAGGGAGGTTCAACTGTTGACCTGGCTTCAAACCCTGCGACTCTTATCACAAGTTGATGTCGGTAAGCGATCCACACCTCATGTGCCTTTGCTGCCTGTAGCGCGACCTCGACCCAGTCGTACTCTGACTGCCGCGCTGTTAGAGCTGGCACCATTGTCTTGGTTCTCCCTTCCATTTTTTGCTTTTGTCTCCTCTGTTTTTGCTAGTGTTAGATGCTCTGGGCGCTGTATCACTGCCATTCAGTGGCACAGCGCAAATGCTCCCTGTGTAAATATGTGAATCGGTATGTCTATGATTGGCTCAGTTGGTTTGCCCTTTAGTCCCTAGTAGAGTGGCCTGTGTGTGCCCAGGGCGGATAAACCAAATACTGCTTGTGGGCCTGCAGCGCTGTTTTGCGCCTCCCACAGAAGCAGCTGTAAAGCGTGTCTCAGACCTGCCACTGCGGAGTCTGCATGCAGTCCAGAACTTCCATCTTGGCTGTGAATTGCACACACTTCCCAGCCCCTGATCCTTCCCCTGGCATGTTTAAGGTAGGACATGCCTTGGTGTGTGTAGTATGTCCTGGTAGTGAATTACACCCAATTCTGTTTTTCACTACTGCAAGGCTACCTGTTCTTCATAGGCCTGAATGAGCAGTTTGAATATTACATTCTATTATCCTAACTGACCCGAGGAACATGGTAGAAAGACGAATTTAGTAAGCCTGAGCTCAGAATATTAAAACACATCTTTTAGTAAAGTTTATTTTTCTATTCTGTGTTTGAAAATATCCCTTTTAGAAAGTAGGTATTTTCTTGCCTAAGCCTTCCAGTGTGCTCTGTTGTTATGTGTATTGGCTGTCTGGTTTTGGAGGGACAGGGCAGACTGAGTCAGACCTGGGTTGAATAGAGAGATCTGCGTTTGGAGTATGGGAATGGGTTGCTCCTTGACCTGAATAGGGCTGTGCCTGGCAAGGTGAATGCTGGCTCCACCTCCTACTGTGCGTCTGATGGCAGACCCCCTCTTTCTGAAAGGAAGGATGCAGCTTGGTAAACAAAGTGTTCCAGGATTGAGCAGAATTGGTTCTGGCTAGGTTCAGTGACGTGTGACTCTTTAGAGCAAAGACTTTTGGGGTATACGTACCTGTGCCCAAACCCCTACAATTTGTATTGCTCCTGGGTGTCAAGACGAACCTCTGTCCGTGTAACTAAGGAATTTTCAGGAGTTGGAATGCCCTTGTGCTTGTCTGCTGTTTCTGGGGTTGGCCTGCAGTGGTTACTAGTGGACTGGAAGAAGAGGGTAAAGGACTTTGGAGAAAACTTTCACAGATCTTGCAAAGCAATCACCAAAGGGCTAGAAGCGAGCTAGCCTCCTTTTGAAATCTCCGTCACATCAGACTACACCAACAGCCTCCTGATTCCTCCCAGCGAGGATTTCTATCTCAGGTGAGGCTCCTGTGAGTTCCAGGACCTCTAGTTCTACTACAGAGAAGAGAGTGCCGAAATCATCGCTAACGCACGGATGTGAGCCGCGGCAGCCAAGAGCAACGTTTTGGGAATCGCGCTGCTGCCACAGAGTGCTGGCAACATTGAGATCATCGCTAACGCATGCTTGCGGGCCGCTGCAGCTTAGAGCGCCACCAAGGATCCTTGCGCTGCTGCCGCCGAGTGCTCCCAACATCAGTTCCATCGCATGGCTCCCCAGCGGAGCACCATTTCTTCGCATCACAACCTACTCTCACACCAACAAGATCGTCGCCTCGTCTCCTCCCTCGCGGCAAGGCTTCATCGCATCACCGGCTTCGCATGCAGAAAACCATCGCTACAGATCCATTGCGACATTTTGTTTGTTTTGCTCCGAAATCCAGGTACTTTGTAAGTAAGAGGGTCGCAGAGACAACTGCTTTGAACTGAACTCCTTTTTGCACACCTTGAACTATTTTTGCAGCATTTCAAGAATAATCCTATTTTACAGTATTGTCTTTTTACCATTATTGGTCTTGTGTTAAGTCTATCTATAAAGATACTTATTTTTTATAACTACTTGTGTGGTGTCCCTTTGTAGTGTTCTTCACTGTGCTACTGTGTACCGTCATAAACGCTTCACACACTGCCTCTGAGATAAGCCTAACTGCTCGTGCTACGTTACCACAGTGTTGAGCAGGGGTTATCAAAGGGTGTAGCCCCCTTACTCTAACTTGGGATGAAGAGTCCCTACTTGGACAGTGGCCAGCCATTGCCAACTAGAGACCCCCATTTCTAACACGCGCCCTGAACCTGAAGTCTTTGCGGGAGCGGTCTCGAAAGCTTCTAGATGCCGAGCAGTCTGCTCCGGTCGAGGAGAAGGTCGCGGGACCGGTCGCAAACCGGTCGCGGAGCCATCACCACTCGTCATCGAAGTCTTCCCACTCCTCAGGTAAGTTGAAGCACAAGAAGAAGGCGAAGAAGCACCGTCGCTCTTCACCTTCTCCCCTTCTGCCGGCCCACATGACTGAGGACCCGGAGTTTCGTCGCTCTCGTACTGCTTCTTTGGAGCCCACTTCTGGGATGGCTCTGTGCTTCTCTCCCTTTCACGAACCCGGAGCATCCCCTGTCCAGCTTCAATAGTTTTACGAAGCGCTGCACAGCATTTTTGGGCTGCCTGACTCCTCAGGCACGCCTTTAGGCATAGCCCCAGGACTGACATTGATCGACATCGGTACCAGTGCCGGAGGGTACTTTTGTCCCACTGTTCATTCCTGGCATTCCCTACCGCCCTGAATGGCAGCCAGAGGAGGAAGAGGAGGAATGGGAGGGTCTGGTGACCCTCTAGCAGACCAACTTGAGGAACCAGACTGGTGAGAGGAGTTTGGTGAAGCTGTGGTCTTGAATACATCCCCAGACCCTGGTATGCTTTCTCCCCCTACCATGGCCACGGAGGAGGGAGCCTCCTACGCTCTGGTGTTGCGTAGGGTGGGTGAGGCCTTGGGCATTGAGGTTCCTATGGTGGCAGTCAGGACTAACCTGACAGAGGTGCTTCAGCCGGCAGCAGCCTCTTCGGAGCCCCTGCTGTCTGTTAATGAGGCCCTCACTGACATTGTTCTGGCCATTTGGTCCAATATAAATTCATGTGGAAAGTTATCACATATTTAAGGTTCCTGCTCTCGAAGACAGCGTTAAGTTCTAGATGGTTATGATGTTGAAGCTATTTCTGTAAAAAATGGTTTCTAGTCTAGTCGTGAATAAATCTGTGTAGTCTCAACATTGTGTTGCATTCTAGTTGGAGTGTTTTACTTGATAAAAGATATTATAGTAATTATTTGAAAATAATTTTTACAGTTATTATGTGTTGAATTTACTTTGGCATCAAGATTTTTTTCTGTCTACTTATTCTATAAATAGTGCGATAAGATGTTAATCAAGGAGCTATTTAACTATATTATGCAAATTCTCTCTATTTGATATACTTATTTCAGCTTACAGATTTCTTTTGTTTCGCAACCATAGATTTTGTAAAGTTGGGCCTTTATACTATTTATAACCGCACATTGTTTGTTAGGAATTACACAGCAGACAAATTGGAGAAATACTTCCATATTTTGTTTGCTGCTGTCATATTTATCTTTTTGAGCAGGTCAACATTTAGTAATTGTACTTCGACTTTGCTGACCTTTGGCATGTCAGACGATTCCTTCTTAAAAGTTTGTTCCTTGCTTAGATCTTTAAAAAAATCATGCTTACCCCTACTGGTTTGCTTTTACTGGACACGGCGCAGTTTCGGGTCTATCCTCCAGAGCAGCGAGTCCAGGACATTCGTTCTATGATTCTGATCTTTCTGCCCTTGTCCTGGGTTTCGGTCAGGATGACCTTGAGGCTGTTGGGCCTCATGACCTTCTGCTGATCAATCTTGCCAGATGGCATATGCGGGCTCTGCAGTGGGACTTGAAGTTCCAGTGGGCGCAGCATCAGGGGAACCTGTCATACTCCGTTCAGATCACGGAGGGCACTGCATAACAGTTGCAGTGGTGGCTTACGAACCAAAATTGGGTCAGCGGCAGGTCTGTCTCCCTTTCCAACCGGAGCACACAGTGGTGATGGATGCGTCCCTACTGGGATGGGGAGGCCACATGTGAGAGGTGGAGATAAGAGGCCTCTGGTCTCCTGCGGAGTCCAGGCTCCATATCAAACTACTGGAGCTCTGGGCGATCCTACTTGCACTGAAGGCATTCCTTCCCTGCCTCAAAGGGCGGGTAGTTCAGGTGTTCACTGACCACACCACCGCCATGTGGTACTGCATCAAGCAAGGCGGGGTGAGGTCGTGGACTCTGTCAGGAGGCTCTGCGTCTCTGGACACAGCTGGAACGTCAAGGCATTTCCTTGGCGGTTGAACACTTGGCTGGTTCCTTCAATGCCAGGGCGGATGAACTCAGGTGCATGATGGATTACGAATGGCTCTTCACTTGGAGGTGGTGCAAGGTCTTTCAACAGTGGGGAGAGCCTTGCTTAGAACTATTCGCCACCAAAGAGAACACACAATGTCAGCAGTTCAGCTCGTTGGATTTCCAAGGCGGCACTCGCTCGGCGACACTTTTCATCACAAGTGGAGTTGCGGTTGATTGTACGCCTTTCCGCCTATACCACTTCTACCCAGAGTGCTGAAGATGATCAAGCGCAAACAGGCCCAAGTCATTCTTGTGGCTCCGGACTGGGTTCAAAGAGTTTGGTATCCCGATATACACCGTATCAGCGTGGATTCCTCGATACGACTGCCTCTTCTGGAGGATCTGCTGTCGCAGCACCAGGGGACGGGTCTCCAACCGAACCTGTCCAGCCTCCACCTGCGACAATTGATTCCATTTGACTTGCCTCCTGAAGTCTGTGATGTCATTCTGGCAGCCAGGCATTCAGCCTCTAAATCGGTATACGCTTGCAGGTGGAACAAATTTGTGGCATGATACACAGCGAGGGCGGTGGATGCCCTTTCTGCCCCTCTTTCAGATGTCCTTTATTCCTCCCTTCTTAAACCCGGCAGGGCTCTGCTCTGGGCACCATTAAGGGCTACCTTCTGCAATTTCAGCCTTTCTTAGGCTACCTGATCAGCCCTCTCTTTTTAAGTCTCCTGTTGTAAATAGATTTCTCAAAGGCATTACTCACCTTTTCCCTCCTATTCCGTTTGTAATGCCACAGTGGGACTGCCTGTTCTGCCTCCGCACCTTCCAGAGAGGAAGAGAGGCTCCACCGTCTGGACCTAAAACGTGCGGTCTCATTTTACCTCAATCGCACACAACTGTTCCAGGTGGATGATCAGCTCTGTTTGGCTATGTAGGCGCCAAGAAAGGCCGGGCTGTGCACAAGCGGACTGTCTCCCGCTGGGTCGTCTTGTGTATAAAAGCCTGTTATTCTCTGGCTAAAAAGGAACCTCCGGTGGGGTTGCGCGCCCATTCTACCAGGGCGACAGCTGCTACTGCTGCATTGGGACGTGGCGTCCCCCTTCAAGACATCTGTCAGGCAGCCACGTGGGCCACACGGCACGCTTTTACTAAGCATTATTGCCTTGACAGCCAAGTCCAGAGAGATAATTAAACAACAGGGGGTGGTGATAGACAGAGTTTCTGAATTAAGCAGAATACTCTCACCCAGTCAAGAGATCAGGGCTTGATCCAACACCGTTTTTTAGCTCACTGCACCATCCCAGCTCAGAACCTGGCTATATGCAAATTAGTCTGTCCCTGGCCCAGTGCATCATGGGAACAGGGCAAACCAAACTACCAAGCCAGAGAGATGGCTTCTTTGGCCGCTCTGTTCTCCGTGAATTCTGGTGTGATCTTGGTTTGCAGACTCACCCCCGTTACTTACCTAAGGTAACGATATATCTGTAATAGACATTAGTTAGTGATAGATTCCATACCGCTCCACCCATCCTCCCCGTTCCACGAACTGATGTCTTGGGTTAAGGACATCCTTTTCAGGGCCCTAGTTTCAATGCACCCCAGTTTGTCAGCATCTTGCATGGCTCTGCGTTCCTGGCGCTGAAAGACGTGTACAGAACTGATGTCAGTGCGCGAGGGCAGCGTCTTAAGTAGCTGCTGCAACGTCATCTTGGCGATCACAACGCATACGACAGACGCAGAGCCACATAACGCCACATTCCGACGCGCAGGGGTACTGCCGACGAAAACTTTCCGGATCCAGTCTAACGCCTGGGGGTAATTCTAAGGTAATGATTCTATCACTAACTAATGTCTCTTACAGATATATCGTTACCGAAGGTAAGAAACATGTACATCTGGCTGTCTCCATGGAGTCTTCTGTTGCCATGAAGGACCTGTAGCTCAGTTTTAATGTCTTGTGCCTCGGGTGGTACCGGCACCCCGGCGACAAGGGTTCAAATCCCTCCAATGTTGGGAAACATACAGCCATGCTGCCCTGAATGCGCCTCCCTCGTCCGATCCGGAAGCTCAGCAGGGTTGGCCTGGTTGGTATTCGAATGGGAGACAGCCTGGCTTTTCTGGTACTGTTCCTTTTCTATTATGTTACTGTGAGAAGTTGGCCCGATATGCAACGTTCGCTATTCTAGCGACCGCTATGTATCATTCCAACGTCCCTTATGGTGTTTGGTTGTAAGTCAACCTATAGACCAGCTATCCTAGTAGCGTGGATACGAGCAGTCTAAGGCTAAAGACTCGAGAGGGCGCGTTAAGCCAGCTGTTTACCACACATGTACCCCTTGAACAC
Organism: Lissotriton vulgaris; assembly: GCF_964263255.1. Taxonomy (NCBI): domain Eukaryota; kingdom Metazoa; phylum Chordata; class Amphibia; order Caudata; family Salamandridae; genus Lissotriton; species Lissotriton vulgaris. The sequence continues at coordinate 891,714,883 of NC_141689.1, read as the reverse complement.
CCAGTGAAAGGACACCACACAAGTGTTATGAAAATAAACAGGATATTTATTAAGATTCACAACAGCCCTGGACTCTTTATGAGGACAGGGTACTAAGCACAAACCAAATCTCTTAGGAAAATACTTCAAGTGCACAATTAAAACAAGTGTCCGAGGACACGGAAAGTTTAAGGTCTCGGGCGGACCCGATAAGGCAAGTCGGAAGCGGGGGACTCGGGACCCTAGAGTAAAGAGGCTATGCAGGCACCGAAATGCCGAGTTACCTAGCCACGAGGGCTGCGGCTGCACAAGTCTTACAGGCGTCGGGGTCTTCGCTGACGAGCCAGGAGCCGGAAGAAAAGGAGTTGCTGGCCGGCGACCAGTGGTGAATAGTTCGTAGAGATCCAAGCCTGGATCAGAGATTGTTGATACCTGAAAGCAGAGGGGACCAAGTTCGTACTACTAGCCAGTAGTCAGAGGGTACCAGGATGGCACCGGTTGGCCGTCACCTCGACCAGGTGAGTGGGCGACGCTAGGCTCTGCAGTCTCACGGACCAGGAGGCGTTGTCGGCGACCACGGCGGAGGTGCGAGCTGTCCCACGAAGGATGATGCTGTCGGCGTCGCTGGGCCCAGGATGGGGCAACAAGCCTTGGCAGATCTCAGGGCCACGTGGTGGGCCTAAGATGGCGTCTTGAGTGGACCAGGAGGGTCCGGGGTGCTTCTCGCAGAGATGGAAGCAAGGGCCTGTCTGGAGCAACCAGACCAGCAGTGTTGATTGTCGGATGTCGTCACAGAAGGGCACAAGCCAGCGGCTAGTGACCAGACAACGTGCTGAGCAGCGAGCAGAAGGGCCCCACGCAGATCGTGGAGATGCTGGGAGACTGCACTTCGGTGCTAGAGCGGCTCAGGGTCGGGGCTTCTCGGACCCCAGAGCACTCACCAGGGAATCGCTTCGATGGTCGTGCTGGTTTAAGAGCGTGCAGGTTCTGATGATGGCCGGTCCCTCGAGGTCTCGTCGCACCCACAGATCACAGCTGAGCTGATGACGTGGGTAGAGGTCAGAGGTGCCAGGGAAGCCGGTTCTCGTCGAGCTGGGCCGTCGGATCCTTGAGGAAGGACTTGCAGCAAACCGCAGAGTTCTTAGATGGTGCCCGCTGATGCAGGGTGACTACTCCTTAGTCACAAGGGAGAAATCTTGAGAAGAGTCTTGAGTGTCCTTTCGTAGAAAGTAGTTCTTGATTCAAAGATGATCTAATTTGGAAGGGTCCCCGCTCCGGCCTTTATCCTAAAGAAAGGGGTGGGTACATGACTAGGTCCTGCCCTAAGGGTGGGACCAGGAAGGGGGGTAGTTACACCCCTCTCCCCTGCCGGACTTTCCCCAGGCCAGGGCTGGCGCCCCTGGAACTGGTTCTGACCGGCAGATGCGTAGTGAGCACCGGGGTGCCACTCCGCAGTCACCTTCTCGCAAAAGCCCTACCTACCCAGAATACACAAACCCTGTCTGGGACGGGGCGAACACCGCCCTCGACAGGAAACCCTTTGTCCAAGCGCCCCTCACTGGAAGGACTCCCAGCAGCAGGAGGTCAGACTCGTGTCTGTGGTGGCAGCATCCATTTTGTGGAGCTGAGGCTTTAGTTAACTTTAACCGGGGTTCACAGTTACGTACATGTCGTGTCCCTCTAGAAGGGCGGAATGCTAACCTCGTCGCCAGAGTTGGTGAGAGGGCAGCATCCCGATTCGTATGACACCTTACTCGACATGTCTTGATAACGCGATACCGGAGTTACCGATATGGTACGCGTTATTATGGAACAGCCATTGGGTCTCGATTCCGCAAGCTGCAACCGGGCTCGGCTCGGGCCAGAACACAGTTCACACGAGCCCACGCACTCTGCCTTCAGGATTGTCAAGGCCTGCCATAGGAGTGACTGATAGGAACTCGGGTGTCCATTGTATGGTTAGATATAGAGCTACTATATCTAAAGCAAAGGGTGATTACACGTCTTCGCCCCAGCTGTCATGCAGCCAGTTGTGTCAAGTTTAGGAGGCCAGCCAGGGGTGGCATAATACATGCTGCAGCCCCTGGCGGCCCTGGGTACACCTATGCCCTGCGTTACGGGGTCTGATAAGGTGGCCCAGTGCCAATTGGAAATGCACCTAGGGTACATGGAATCCATTTTAAAGAGAGAGCAGTAGGCCTGGGGTCCTGATTGGCAGGGTCCCAGGTCGACTATGTCCAAAACCAGCTAAAACACAGGGCAAAAAGTTGGGGGCAACCATAGTCAGGAGGTACCTTCCTACAGTTACTTTATCCTCTATGCCTCATGGCCGTTGCGAGATCATTGTATGAACCTGTGATCTGTATATTAATGTGCCCTTTTAAGCCTTCAAATGGGAATTGCTTTCCCTCATCTGTCTGTGGGTAATTATTCCACCTGGATATCCCGTCAGGTAGTTTCCGTAACTCTGTTTGTTTTTCTTCATCTTGACCTTCTAGGTCCCGTGTATTTGTACGTGCTTGTTTGACAAGCCTTCTCATCCATGTATATTTACTGTTGAGTTTCATCTAGTAGGCATAGTTTTCTTTTGAGCCACATCCCCTGCTCTATTCTTGGAGGTGCAATCCCCTTTTTCACCACTAGCCCTTTGGGCTTTGTCGTGTCATTTTGGGCTGCAACATAATTTTCCTGCATATGTATATTAGCAGGACAGTGTTTATGTTTTTACATGTTTACATTATTTCCTTTATTTCTTTAGCTGCTTAACCGCAGCGGTTTGATTGAGTGGGTGTGCCCGCGGCGGACAACGGACTTGCGCAGCACTACGAAGTTGGAGCTCGCGACAGCTGTTGGCCGACGGGCGCAGTGAAAGGGATATATTGTTTATGCAGGCATCTACGCCTGCATGGTGCTGCGTCGTTTTCGTCTGGTATGATTACATTTTTTGTCTCCAGACCCATTTCTTTTCATTACCAAAAGAAAGGAGAGAAGGAAACCGGATGAGAGCTTTGCTCCACAGACAAACTACTTATTCATTGTTTGGTGTATGTCCGTCTCTCTAGGACCTACCCATGCATGAGTTAGTGGATTGGTTCTGGTGGTGGCTCTTTTTTTTGTTCTTTATCAGGTCAGGAACCCTCATCTGCTTCTTTTTATTCCCAAGTGTTAGCGTACCTTGGGGGTTCACATTCTGACTGTTGTGAGGTGTTTTTGTGTAGGATGTCATCCTACTCCCCTTCAGGCCCGGTTTTCCTTGCCTGGGTTATCTGTTCCTCTTTTTCTGTTCTTTATCTTTTCTTCCACACCGTGCGGGGGAGGATTTAATTCATCTTGTTGTGCTTGGAGGGGTCTCTTAGCATTTTTACTTCCTATCTTATTAATTTCGAATCCCATACAGGCTCCCCTGGTCCACAAGTTATTTTATTGCAAGGTAGACACCATCTTCTGCTTAGTCGGGTCTGGTAGCTCAGTTTTCTATTGTGTGCATTGCAGGGACCTCTGATCCTCCTCGTGGCCATACGTCCAAAATATGGTGGGTTCATTCAGTGTTTCATCCATTTGGATCCATGCTTTATGTACCATTGGGTTGGGTAACAACAAACATCTGTACTTCAGTGCCAATATGCCGATGGGTGGATGTGCGCTTTACTCAATGTACATGTTAATTGTTTGCATTTTTTGTGTGGTCTTTGCCATGCTTTTAATGAAAGAGCCTGCACACTTTTTCCGCTACTCCCAAGTGGGGATGGTCGGTCTTTGCTCTCGGCCAGTTGGTCCTCTCTGGAACCATTGTGAGACTGGTTCATAGACCCTCCTCCTAGGGAGTATGACTATGGTATCTAATTAACAAGTTAAGGAATCTGCGGCTTGAACACTCCATCAGATGAAAAACGCACTTACTTTCAGCAACAATACTTATGGTTACTGCTGCTTAGTGCCAGCCTCATCACTACCTGCTTAGAGAGCAGTCACCTTACACAAAAACTACATCTGCACAGCCGCCAGAAAATGAAATGAAATGTGAAGGAGTGCCATACCCAACCAATTCCTGTAATTTACACAGTGGATCCACTGGTGTCACTGTCCACTTTCTTCCAGTTCCAAGCTTCTTTGCTAACCAAGTTCAGGGTACTCCACAGAGTACTGTGAGAACTGCTTTGATCCAGAGCTAGTATCGCTAATAGCCCGTCTCCTGCATGTAAGGGAGACTGTTTACCGTACTGAAGAACTGCTAGCTTGTCTGAGACTTGACCCTGCCTGCCTGCTGGAGGGGAGAAGAAGCTAAGGGTCCTACAAGAGGTGTCTGCCTGAGGAGACAAAGCCCAAACGATGGACATGGATAGAGGGGCAGCCCAGAAGAAGCAGACTGCAGTCGGAGTGTCTCTGGCAATGTTTCTGAGTGTGCCAGTGCGTCTCCCGACCTTCGTCTGAACCCAAGATAAGCCAACATGAACCTGTGACTCATAAGCGTGCCTGATTCAGTTACAACCACAAAGTAAGGCAAGAGGACATGTGCAGATCCTTTCTTTGCTCTACTCCCAGTCCCATGACCCTGAATCGTGAACCGCAGGAAGAAATGCACCAGCCGTGAGTGCCACAATTGCCTGATTGAAATGCCTTCATCTGTGCAACTGCAACTTCCATCTGCCTGAAATGGTGAGAAGGAGGCAAGCCCCCCTCCCGAACGCACCTCTGTGGTTGAAGGCTGCACACCTGTGTTCAGAAGTCCTAAATGACAGAACTTGACTAACATATTTTGGTGGGGCTATGTTGAGATTATCACTGCTCGCTCAAGAGAACTGGCTAGTCAAAGTATGCAGCCTGACCTGTAGGTCTAGAATTTGGCTCCATTTCACCATATTTAGTCTGCACCTGTGCTTGAATCCAAAGCTTCTGTTTGTCTGTGTAGTAACCTCATTAGCATCCATAGATTACCTTCACTGTAGTGCTGTATATTCCTTATGTATAGTAATAGGTTGTAGTGTGATTGAAACACTTCTCATTTTCCTAAAAGAAAAACAGTCGGCTGAACTGAACATTCACTCATTGAGTCTGTTGTTGGACTACCTGATTTCCAATCCTCTACCTCCTGCACTACCTCTCTGAACTGTCTTGGACTGCTCGCTCTTGCTATTCTGATAGTCAAGTACAGTAAGGGTGTTCTTGGCCCAGTCTGTAGAGCTGTAAAAGTGTGGAGCTCAGAATGCCAGAAGGAAACCAGCCAAACTACCTAGATTGTGGCGTTTGAAGGGGTGGAAAAGACAGGCATGGCAATTTAAAATACACATACTGGGATATTAAAATCAATGTTTTTTTTTAACTATACAACTAAATAGAACAAAATCACATTCTTTGGAGTTACTGAACAAAATAGAGAACTTATGCATGTTTCAATATCAAGCAGTTATGCATAGACGGATGAGGTAAAAACGAACAGCAATGTGCAGAAATTCCTATCTCTCAAACCCCTTATCCCATTGGTAGATATTCAAGGCAATCTTCTCGTCCTTGCAGAACAGCTTCAGGGAAACATGGAAATCTGTGTTGGTCCTAGGCAATCAGCTAGATCTTTTATTGTACTTTAGCGGGGTTATGAGCAGGCAGTTGAAATTATTATTCTTGCCACCCTATGATACCTCGAGCATGTAAACTTCCAGATCTGATAGAGACTACTAGCCGCAGATTCCTTAACGTAGGTCATCTCCAGGTGTGAGACTGGACCCGGAAAAATTTCTTGCCCAGCATCCCTGCGCGCCCGGGGGCGGTGCCACACGACTCTGCCCAACGTCCTCCGCGGGGGTGATGTCAGCGAGGTCACATAAACCCCACCCCGGCGTGTTGACACCAGTTTTTTTCTTTTCCGTGTGCAACGCAGACCCAAATAGTTTATCCTGCCTGTTTCAGGCCTCCCTTTTTCGCCTTGAGCGTTTTTTCTTATGAACAGTGTGCGAATGCCTTCGGGCTTCAAAACGTGCTCGTCTTCTGCAAGCCAGATGTCGGCGAAGGATCCTCACTCCATCTGCATGTGGTGTTTGGGGGTGCACCATGACTCCACAGACTGTTCGGCGTGTCAGCAAAGGAAACCGAAGTCCCGGCGGGAGCGCCAGAGGAAACCCCTTTCGGCACGCATGTCCAGGTCGGTTTCAAGAACCGCCGCCTGTGTCTCCTACATTGTCCTTCTCCCAGGCTGCAGGAGTATCGCTCACCTGTTGGAAAGTGTTGCAGTTTGTCCCCGAGGGCTGGTGGTCCCAGGCCTGTTGAGAGCGTGGGTTCTCCGCGGGTGGTGCGGCCCCACGTGTCGCCACCCTGTCCGCCTTTTCCCGGCGCTGGGGGACTAGAGCCCAGATGTAGGCTTTCTTGGCTCCTCCTTCTCCTCCTGGGACATCTGCGGATCCCTTGCCGTATGTGGGGACTTCTGCTGCATTGCTGACGGCACCGGCCCCTGCGCCGACATGTTTGGCTGCAGGTTCAGAGGATGTGGTGCCGTCGGGGTGCGACCCTTTGGGGTTCACTCCTTCGGACCACTGCGCCGCTGCCTCCCTGCAAACCCTTGAGGGGGTCCCTGTGGTGTTGCAGGGAGGTTGCTGGGGCTCGGGGCATGTCCCCGAGTCCCCCTTGGTCCTCTGGGCAGGCGGCGGCCTTATCTGAGGCCGAGGTGATGCCGCTCAGGCGCTGGCGGTTGAAGTCCCTGGTGGCGCCACAGGGGCCTGCTTGAGGTCGGCGTGTCCTTCGGGCCCCCCTCGTCCCTCCTCGCAGGCGGCTGCCTTGTCGGGGGTCGAGTCGACGCCTTTTTGGCACCGTTCCTTAGCCGCCCCGGCTCCGGCCAAGCCTCGGTCTCCGGCGACGCGCGTTGTGGCCCAGGTCGTTCCGGCGTCCCCTTTGGCGCCAGTGGACGTTGACCTGCCCCCAGTCGCGAACTCTACAGCGCCGGGCCAGCGTCGTGTTGTTGATTCGTCTTCGGACACCCCCTCTTCCTCAGATGTTCGGCGGTTGATGGTGTCATCTTCTCCTGAGACTGGTTGGACCGTTGTGCCCTATTCCCTGGCATTGTCTAAGGACGGCTCTTCACCGTCGCCACAACCGTAGTCTTCGCTGGAGGGGCCTCAGGTTCCCCATTCCTCGGTCTGCTTTCGGGACTTGGCCTTTCCTTCCTCCGGTTGATCTGGGGGAAGGCCGCCTTAGCTTGCTGCCGTCGCCCAGAGAGGAACTGCTTTCCCCACCGCTGGGCCATACGGAGGCGGGAGCTGCCTTCGCCGGGGCTGTTTCCACGGCTGCGGGAATCTTGCGCATGGGCGATCCAGCTGCCCGTTTCCCCACTGATCATCTTCTGGAGGTCCTCCATCAGGGTTCTAGTGGTCGGAAGCTGCTTCTTCTCTTTGAGGCTTCGCTCCACACTTCACTGTTGGGGGCTAGGGGGCGGCCTTCCACGGGGGACCCGGTGCTTCAACAACTTCTGCAACGTCGCCGCATGATCCTGTCTGTCTTTCGCTTCACCCTTCTACCTGGGGCCCTCTTTTACAGACTGCCTTTCCCTTCCTGCCATCGGTGTTGTCATCCCTGTCACGGGAGGCTTGCTGGTTAGATTCCTGGGGGCGAGATATCTTCGCCTCCACCAGCACGGCCTTGCAGGCCCTTAACACTCTGTGTGTCTTGGTTAGGGCCACTTCTTGCTTGTGGGATTCGGCACCATGTGTTGGATGGCCGGGAGCTGGCAGCAATCATTCTTCGCTCTGTTCTGGACATTTCGGAGGTGCTGGGTCATACCATGGCTTCTTCTGTGGCCCTTTGTCGACATGCATTGCTCCGGGATAGTTTGTTCCCGGAGAACGTTAGGGAACGGCTGGTGGATCTTCCTTTTGACGCCACTCTTGTGTTCCAAGCCCCAGCGGACTCTGACATTCCGAGGTTTCTGGCTGGGCTTCATCCTCCGCACTCTCCCCCTACTCCTCCTCAGTGACCGTTGAGTCATTCTGGTTTTTGGAAGGTGTTCTTCCATTGTGTTTTGGGGCCTTGTTGCGAGTAGCCCTGTGTGTGTGTTCTGTGTGATTGATGCACCTTCCGGTCCTCTTCTTCGGACCTTGGTGATAGTCCTATAGGAGACTTGGCGCTAGGCGGTGCTGTTGCTGCTGCACGGAATTCGAACCAGAGCGAGAAAGAGAGCCAGAGAGAGTAGGCGGGTGCACAGAGCTCTCCCCCACCCGTCACACTTTCCTGGGAGATCGACAGTAACGGGCTTGACCACGCCGGGCCCCTGAAGCGGCAAGTAGCAGACGATCCGAGACGCGGAGAGGGTGACCCGAGACCTGCGAGGCACCGCCCTCCCCTGCTTCAGCGGTCCAGCAGGCACAGTAGCCAGGAAACCGAGAGTGACGCGGAGAGGGCGAGACGCGAAAGGCGAAACGCGCAGGCACAGGCACAACAATGGACTGGTAAGCTCTGGGAGCCGGGGCGTCACCGCGCAGCGCGGCTCAGAGTTCCGCAGACCTGAGTTGAGCTGATCTGAGCCACCGCTGTGCTACCACTACATCAAGGGTCTGCTGCACAAGTCTGGGAGCGGCAGCGGGGAGCTTGGGCCACACGCCATACGCCAAAAGCATTGTGCCCCAGCTTCGCTTAGTGCTCGCCCCCTCCCGCTCCTGACACAGGCACTGCACCATCATCGCCCAGAACTAAATAGGCAAGGAAGGGACAGGCTCGAACTGCATGAGCAGAATCGACAGCCCTCAACACCCAAGCCAGCCCAACTCCAAGCTCATCTCCCGCCAGAGCAGATTCTCGATCACGGGCAAGTCTACAGCAATGGAAAAGCAACGGCAAAAGCCCCAGAGCACTGCCCACTAGCGCATACCAGCATGAAGGCAGACTTCTGCAGGCCACTTCGCACATGGGGGCCAAAGAGAAGGGCCAACGGCCTATCTCTCCGGAAAAAAGCCCCACGACTCAATCACCAGCCAACAAGCCAGCAACACGGATGCTGAGGAGCAAATCATTAACCGACAGCCTAAATGCAAAGCCGCAAGACTTCGATCAAAGAGGCTCGATTAGAAATTTCTTTAAGAAACACGATCCACAGATTAGCAAACACGGCCTAACCCAAGACACCAACCCAGGCAATCTACGCTCGGACAAAGACAGTAGCACCACCGATCATAGCAGACAAACACCCAATTCCACTGGCTCCTCCAAGGTTATGACATCCCCCTGTGATGAACCCGGGATTGACCATGAAAAGGTCAGCGAAGCCCACGCACAAACCCCCCCCAAGCAATCAGCAGGAAAATTCGGGACTCCCCTCCCGTCCTTAGACGTGACGCGGGATAGCAGAATTAGCAAGATCAACAAAAATAACGACACAGCTCCCTCCAAAAGTGGCTACACCATAATGACAACAGTACAAATCCACCAGCCCTAATCCCTTGGCCCAACTTTTCAGACCCCAGGCACAAGCAACTCCCAACAAGAACTCAAAAACTTCAAGTTAACGGACCCTCAATCGGAACCTCAGGCTCCAGTGCTGCCAGCTACGGGGGAGACCACAGGATCCTTCCTCTACAACCTTGAACAAAAGATCGAAAGAACCCTCGATCTAACTCCAATCACACTCTGGCCATCTGAATCCCCAGGGGCCTACAGAACGAAAACTGACCACCTAGCCTGTAACAGTAGCACAGATCCGAGCACACAGCACCCATCTCATTTGGAAACAAACATTGCCACCAACAAAGCTCTTGTTTGGCAGGCAACCAAGATGGAACTACAAATAGACCTCTTACAGGCAATAGCCGGGCGTCTAGCAGACATAAGTTCCAAGGTGGATTCTATGGACAACAGGATCTCCCAGCACGAGTTCTCCAACTGGGGGGTTAGCTCCTGCCGATGCTCAAACCTTATCGAGAAGTGGGCCTCCCTCCCTGAGGTATTAACCAATATAGTGGAAATAGCAAAAGGGAGAATGGTGACATCGACGACGAATTACAAAGAACACCAGGCGAAGCCAAACGGTCATACCGCGAAGGATACACAGTCACCTTGGGATCCATTGGGGAAGAAGGACATAGCCGAAGAAGGCAAAAGCGCATCGCATACGACCACCAAGACAAAAAGCAGCATCCACAACCTCCCAAAGCAAAATCCATAGGAACAGCGAAGATACCGGGATAGTACCCCAGGAAGATTCATCAGGTACAACGGACACACAGGATATACCTCTATCAAGGAGAGCAAAAAAGAAGCTAAAAAAGCAACAGAAAAAAACCAAGCTAAAGGCCAGACAACCCCAGATATTGAAGTTCAAGCAACTGCCCCCAAAAGGGGACACAAAAGCGATCCAACTATTCCCGATATTTACAGAAAAAAATTGGGACAAGAGAATGCCCCCACCCTCTTCCCCAAAGGGAGTACAATGCAAACAATCGTCATTAGCAAGCACCCCGAGTGCGAAGGGTGAAAAGCCACCAGTCACGCAAATCACCGCCACGGCCCACCAGCCAATTGCTGGAATAAGCCTCTCATCTCCAGTATGGCTCATACACCTAACCCCGGAGACACCTTTGTTACAAGGGCCATTCTTCACCTCTCGCAACCAAGCAATCAGCCCTGGCATGCCACAAGGTCGAACAACGGCCAGACAAAGAGGGCGCCAGGAGGTTCTCCCTCAATTCTCCAAGAAAGCCCCAGGACAATCCCCAACCCCGTAGAAACAGAGACAAAAAAGGGAATTAGGGCTCAAACTACGGGCGCAACAGTAGCTGTTTACGAGGTGATTGTGACCCCGAGATTCCCCAGCATGGGAACCCATGACATCCTGAATCGGTGCAACCTCCTACGCCTCTTCAAACATCTGGACACCCTAGATAAGACACAAACAGGGGACATAGAATGGGTGAAATTCCAGGGCCTGAAAGGGGACACACATGGCAACTCCACTGTGGTGGGGCTGAAGAACAAAGAGACACAACAAGCCATCAAAAAAAATTCCACCTTCCTTGCGGAATGGGGCATTGAAGTTCAGATAGTGGCGCCCCCGAAATACCCACTTGTCTTGGCCCAGAAATCAGAAGAAAGGCCACTCGATCGGTCCTACACGGAACAACCAGTCTGGGACCTCCAAATGGAAGCCAGCAGGGCCAAAGGGCTCCAACAGGAATCAGAATTCTATGCCAAAACAACCAACGAGTCATACGAACAATCTCATCTATCGATGAGCAAAATGGTTTCGCAAGCAGGAGGTCACAGCATTCCTAACCGCTATAAAAGACAGCCCGCCAGACGAGAACCCAGGCCCGGATCTACTGTAAAGCCTTCACTAACAGTAATCTCCTGGAACATAGCAGGGAATAGCAAAATCTGTAAAAATGAAAATCTAAAGCGGTTTCTGGAAAGCGGAGACATAATTTGTCTGCAAGAAACTTGGGCCTTGACCTCCACTCCTCTGGCTGGGTACTACGAACTTCAAGTACCTGCAACAATAAGGAACATCTTCGGTCTACCAGCAGGCGGTCTATCAGTCTTTATAAAACATGAGTGTGCTGTTGCTGCCACCACCATCAACGTGAATTCCCTCGGGCTTCAAGCTATACAGATCCATTCAACCTGCTGGTACTAAATTGCTACATCAATCCCACACAGACCTTAATGAAAGACCAGCTGGAGGCACTGGCACAAAAACTAGAAGATCTGCTAAATAAATATAAAGCACATCAGGTCATTCTAGCTGGGGTCTTAAATCTAAAAGACTTAGACAAATCGGAAACTCTTCCTCTGGGATCGGGAAGAGGGGCCATCCTGCAAGACCTCATCCTCAGCTATAAACTGACTTCAACCCACGCACTGAAAAGCGCCCGCTTGGCAGCCCCGGCCCACTTTCCGGAACGTGTCAAGAATCGATTATATTATGATAACTGGAGAGTTGGCAGACAGAATGACTGACTTTGAAATCGAAAACCGGCAAGAAAGTGATCATAGGCCACTAAGAGCAACATTCAAGCTGGACAAACCGACTGCCGCCTTCTATAAATCCATTGGGGAGACAAGTGGCGAGGAGATACATAGCGTTATGCAGAGGATCAAGTGGTCAAGCAAGACAGAAGGGAAACTTCAAACTTGGCTGGGCCAAGCACAGGAAGGAAGCCTGCACAGAGAGGAAGCACCCATAACAGCATGGGAGCAAATCATTGAGGATCTTCAAAGTAAACTCGGGAACCCCAAATCACAAAATACAATGACAAATGCGCAACCCAGCACTGGAAACACCTGCCCTCAGGATATACGAGAACAAAAAAAACTCCTACGTAAGGCTCTCGTATCAAAGAAAAGAGGGGGTAGTCAAACAGAGGGGACATCGATACCTGCACTGAGGGCCTCCTTGAGGAAGAAGCTATGGGAATACAAAAAGCCACCATGGAAAGCAAATGGCTTAAAGTTTTCTCCCTCCTCAAACAAAAGAACTCAGCACAACTTTGGCGATTCATCAACCAGCTGAGCAATCGAGGACCAACAAGAGAAAACGGGGTACCCGAAAAAGATTGGATCCAACAACTGAAACAGCTATATGCAAAAGATGCCATTATTAAAGATCCATCAACAGACAAGGCGGAGCCAGCTGAGGAAGTCCTCCAGATCAGCACAAATCCAGAAGCTACACTCTCGAGCCCAGGAAGGAACGTGAAGGGTAACAGCTCCCAGGCCAATGCTGAGGACATCATACCAACCTGGACAAACACCCAACAGGTTATTAAAACTATTAAGCACATGAGGAACGACGGCGCCCCGGGGCCCAATGGCATCCCAGCACCGGTCTTCAAAAGGGCACCTGACTTCTGGGCGACTCTTTTAACTCCGCTCTTTAATCATACTTATTTGTCTGCCACAACCCCTGACTCCTGGAGGGGCTCTATATTGGTTCCTATTTTTAAAAAAGGAGACCGTCTAGAACCATTGAACTACAGGCTCATTGCCCTGCTTGACTTGGAGGCCAAGGCATACGCACACCTAATACTTAATGATTTAGAAAAATGGGCCGAAAAAGAAAATATAATTCCTATGCATCAAACTGGTTTTAGGTCCCAGGCGTCCACAATGGACAATGTCCTGGTGCTAGCATATCTCTCAGCCCAGGCAACCTCGAAGAACCACCCACCACTATTCTGCTGCTTTGTGGACTATAGTACCGCCTTCAACAAAGTGGACAGAAAACGCCTATGGTGGAAATTGGATAAGTGGGGGATACCACCGAATCTTCTGAAGGCAATTAAGTCACTGTATGAGGCCACCTGGGTGCGGGTCAAAACAAGCGGTCGGACTGTTTCTCCCAAAATAGGCACAGAAAATGGGCTAAAACAAGGGTGTGTGCTGGCCCCCATTCTTTTTAATTTATATACAGCAGACCTGGGGCAGGCCCTAAAAGGAGCCAGCCTAGTAGCCCCCAGACTAGGAGGGTGAGGATACCAGTCCTACAATATGCCGATGACACGGCTATAATGGACCACACGAAGATCGGCCTACAAAGAACATTAACTGCTTTAAATAGATTTAACATCGCCAACAGTCTGTCTGTCAATCAAGGGAAAACAAAGGTCATCATCTTTGGGTCCTATCATCGGAAAAGGCAAGGACAGTGGCAGATGGGAAATACTCAAATAAACTCGGTGGCCTCTATAACTACCTGGGGGTTTGGTTCTCGGAACGGGCCAAGGCCAATATACATCTAAATCATCAGGCCTCCAAAGCCAATAAGGTAACACACTTGTTAAAACAACTAAGTCAGAACCTGATCAGTTCATCTGCCAGCCCAATTCTGGTAGCCCTACGAGCAAAGCTTCTCCCTGCGATCTCCTATGGTCACCTGGCCTTTCCCTGGAATTTGGATGTCCTTCTCAACTCGGCCCAAGTGTAGGCATACAAGTTGGTGTTACATATACCAAGGAAAGCAAGAAGATCTAGGCTGAGACTGGAACTTGGCCTAGCAGGACCAGACTTGATTTGTCAGGGGGAGCTCATAAAGCTGTATTTAAGGGTACTAAGGGCCTCGGCTAATTCCCTAAAACACCATTTGAGATCGATCTTCGAAGGGCCAGCCTCGTTTTGGCACACCAGGCTGTGAGACGCAATTAAAGCTTTGAGTATCGAGGAAGAAAACATTCTGCGGCAGGACATCCCACTGAATGCATGGAAGAGAGCCGTCAACAAACAAGTTTATGAAGTCTCTTTTGACCTCGACCATAAAACCCTTTGTCGAAGTCCTCATTTGGACCCTTTAAACAACTCGTATATGGTAGGAAAAGCTCAATCATACCTAAGTGAGGCTCTAACAACCCATGCTCGAAGCAAAATTCTATACATGAGGCTGACCACGCTTGGAATAGCAGACTTCAACCCCGCATGGGCTCAAAGAGGGGAACCTACAGATTGTAGGTTATGCAACTACACAAGGGAATCTTGGTTGCACCTCCTCTGCTGCTGTCCTTTTTTTGACAACGATCGACGGAGACTGTTGAGCCCGATTTGCCTCACTCAGAGTATTAAACGTTGATCCGAAGCATCAGCCTTGTGTTTCTCAACTACCAACACAATGACTCTAGCGAGATTGGCGAAATTAGTCCACCAAATTAGGCTAGCCCTAAAAGCCAATAACGAAAACCTTTTAACACCTGGGAATTCAATGCCTGAAAGAAGCGAACGATAGCTGAAGTAACATTGCCACGTCGTAGCATTGACATCGCCCACCCATGAAAGAAATGTCCGCCGTCAAGACTAACACCAAGGCACACATGGTTGAACAAAGGCCATCTACAGGGGACTCAGATAGGGGCGTCGCACCTCCTCACTTCATTCTGCTTTCTTTTTTTTTTTTTATTCGCCTCTTCCTTTTTAATTGGCACACCAGTGCATCTTTTATCAAGCAAAGCAGCTTACAAACACAGTTTTCTGTATTTTTTTCTTTAACTGTAAAGATTTTAATTGTACAGTTAATAAAAATTCATTCTTGGTGCTGTTGGCTGCTGGTCCGGCCCTTTTTTGATTATGGTTTTGCCTGTTGGTAAGCCGTGTTTGCCCGGAGATTAGGCCTTCTGAGTGTTCTTGTTGGCCGATTGGCAAGCCGTCTGTGGTTCCTCCGCAAGTCATTTTGTTTTTCCTCTGCTGTGGATACTTTTTACTAAGAGGGTTCCCATGTCTTGAGGCGTAACATGCCCTATGTAGGGTATCAGTAGCTATTATATAGCTTTGTCACGTGCTGGGAGGTGTGGTCGTCCTTCGGGCCTATGCTCTCCGTGGCGTCAAGGTATGTCGCAGGTGCGATCCTCTTACTACTGGTTTTGGAGTGTCTTGCGTTGTGCCACGGTGTGTCCTTCTTCTGGATCACTGCGTCGCTAGCCTGGGCTGACTTGCTGGCTGCAGCTTTGCGTTGCAGCTCTGCCTGGTTCCACTTCTTTTGTGGGCTTGTGTGTGACGGCCCCTCCCTTGGGGTGTATCCGGGCCCTTGTTGGCCTTCCTGGCCTCTTCATTCGGCTGGCGTCTGGCTTGTTCCAGGTGCATCGTTCTGTGGTGTTGGCTGCCGGCTGTGCATGCCAGTGCATACCTGTTGTTTTTCTGCACCATTGAACATTTGTCTTTTCTTCTCTCCCGTCTGCCTTTTTGCTGAGGCGCCGTTTGGTCTTGTCTGTTGCCTTCCGGTGGTAATAGGCTCAGATGCCCTCTTCACTGGGTGTGTTCCCGGTGGGTGGGAGGGCCTGCATTTGTTCTACCTCTTCTCCTTGGAGTCTATGGGTAGCTCTCCTTTCTTGCTTCTCCTCTGCATTGCCTATTCCTCTGGGACTTCTGGTGGAGATCCTTGATAATTTGACTGGGCTTGTGGTGCTCTGCCCTCCTTTCGCCTTGTCCTTGTCTCTTCCTGCCGGGGGAGGGCGGGCAGCCTCTTTGCTCATCTTCCCGCATCTACTCTGGGACTGGTGGTCTTCCGGATGAGGAGGTTCTTTTTTTGCCTGGCGGGGACAGGGCTCTGTTCCCTGTCCGGTTGACTTATCCCCTGTCGGGACCCTGTGTTGAGTACTGGCTGGTAGGTCCTTTCGCAGACCCTCCTTCCCTTTGGGTATGGCTAGGGTATCTATTCTATGTTAAGGAATCTGCGGCTAGTAGTACCTATCAGATGTACAAGTACTTACCTTCGGTAACGATGTATCTGGTAGAGACGATTCTAGCCGCAGATTCCCTCACAACCCACCCTTCCTCCCCGTTTCTGCGAGGACCCTCTGCTTGGGTTTCTGCAGGTGCCTCCCTCTGGATACCTTGTATTCTGTGGGTAGCCTTTACGCTTTCTTCTGGTAAAGCATCCCTCCAGCTGGTTTCTGTTCTGTGCTTTTTCCCCTCTGTTGTTGGGGTTTCTGATCCCACATGGTCTTCGTCGGGGGGTTCTTTACCTGTCCTTGGCCTCCTGTTCCCTTCAGATGGCACTGTGGTCCCTGGATGGGCTACCTGTCCTTGACTTCCTCCTCCTTTCAGGAGGTTTGCCCTTCCTTGGCAGGGTGATCTGGGGTTGGGTTACTGATGCTCCTCTGTTCTGGGTTGTGACCCTTCCCCTTGTAGTTGTGGATTTTCTTCCTCTTTTTCTTTTTCTTTCTCTTTTTGTCGAGGCGCTTTCACATGCTTGTGCCTCCAGGATGGCTCTTGCCTTGTTTTGCAGGGTGATTCTACTACGTGGTGCTTGCGCTTTCCTGCTATGGCCTTGCTGCTCTAGCTTCTGGTGCCTTCCTGCCACCCGGTGCTTTCGTCTTGGCTTGCACGAGTTGTTCCATAATGTGGTGCTCTGCTCCTTTTCTGCTCTGGCCCGCTGTTGTCGCCTTCTGGTGCCCTTGGGCCGTTAATGTGGTGTGCCTCACTTTTTGTTTCTCTTTATTTTCTTCACTGGTTTTCGCACACTGTTCCCATTCTCTTCTCAGTTTTGTTGTGATGGCTCCGCGTTGCAGTGCGCAAAAGCTCTCTGAAGCAAACTGAAGTCAGCGTGCCGGGGTGGGGCTTATGTGACCTCGCTGACGTCACATCCGCGGAGGATGTCGTGCGGAATTGCGTGAACCCCCCAGCCCCCCACCCCCCCCCACCCCCCACCCCCCCTGGCATGCATGGATGCTGGGCATGAAGGTTTTCTGGTTCCAGTCTCACGCCTGGGAATATTCTACGTTCAGGAATCTGAGGCTAGAATCGTCTCTCCCAGATACATAGTTACCGAAGGTAAGTAAGTTGTACTTTATGAAGCCATGGGCCAGATGTACAAAGTATTTTTGCATGCGCAAACAGGTTTGCGAACCGTTTGTGCATGCAAAAATACCTGAGGGCCATGTACAAACCCTAATTAGCGAGTCACTATTTATTTGTGAATCGCTAATTAGGATTTGCAACTTGCTATTAGGAAGGGGCGTTTCAAGGGCGTCCCTTCCTGATAGTCTTACATAGGGCTTAGACTCGCTATCAGGAAGGGACGCCCTTGAAACGCCCCTTCCTAATAGCAAGTCGCAAATCCTAATTAGCGATTCGCAAATAAATAGTGACTTGCTAATTAGGATTTGCGACTTGCTATTAGGAAGGGGCATTTCAAGGGCGTCCCTTCGTGATAGCGAGTCTGAACCCTATGTATGACTGTTTTGCGACCGCAATTGCAGTCACAAAACAGTAGCAATTTACCACTACTTCAAGTAGGTGGTAAAGTATGCGCGAACAGGAAGGAGTCCCCAGGGGACCCCTTCCCCTTTGGGAATGCATGGGAAAATATATATTTTTTTTAATGCATCCAGTTTTCTTTTAACGAAAATGGGCTGCATATAAAACAAGCATTTGCAATGCAATAGGTCTCGCATTAGGAAAGTTTGAGCTATTGTTATTGTAAATGACACATTTTTTATTTATGTGTTGGTTTTGAAAATAGCGAAATGAATAGCTTTGCCATTTACAATGCCAGTACTATTAACTTTCGCAAATGTGACACCTATAGCATCTGTAATGCAATATGTGTTGTATTTACGTATCTTAGATGTATTGATATTACAAATAACAATTGCTTTTAAAAAAAATGTTTAATTAATACTTAAATAAAAGTTATTGTAATTTATAATTGCAATAGCTTAAACTTTTGTAAATAACTTTTATGAAGATTTTGTTAGATGTATTTTATTGTGACGAAAATCCAAGAACAGAAGTGAAATATTAACAGCTACCACTGCCAATCCAGACAACGTATTCTGGAAGTATCCCCAGTCACATGGAACCTCTGTGGTGGACAACGCTTTGTGTACATGGGAGAGGCGCTCACAACGGACAGGTGGGCCCGTCTTGTGAGCTACCATGAATCAGTCCTGACCTTTTCAGTCAACAGCAGTTTGTATGCGTGTATACACTGCCAACAGTACAACGGAACTACATGTACCAGAATGCAGCGTGCAGCTGGCGACTACATCAGAGCTGGGTGTTAAGACCCATCGCAACCGGATTCAAGTGACATCCAGTAATGCTTACTGCAGGCTTTCAATAGCGGCCATGAGCTGTCCCACCTGTAGAGGCCCCGGCCGCCGTCAGGACCCTCAGGGAAGGTCCGGCTGTTGTCTGTGACGTGAACCTTACCTGAGGTCCGACATCTCCTTATGCTTCCCGGCCATGGCAGCTCCAAGCCCGGTCTGCTGCCAGGGGCACCGTCTCCGAGTCCTGCGGCTCCACCAGCTGACACTTCCTGTGCTTGACGAGACGCAGCCTCCGGAGCGCGGCTGCTGGAAAAGCAGCGCCAGCCACCACTTTGAGTGCAGCGCCCACCTCCGCCTCACCGCCACCACCATGGCTCGCCGCTGCGTGTCATCGTGCCGCCACTGGCGGGACCTGCGGCAGGAATGTGCACAGACCTGCCGCACCGCGAGGGAGAGGTGAGAGGTGGAACCGAGCCGGGCACAGCCGCCATCTTGTGACGTGAGCGGTTGGAATGAGCCACTCACTGGCTCACCCCGGTCACAGGCTGCCAAGGTTTCCTCGAACCATGTATGGGTGCCTAGCACAACGCGCACAAAGAATGTCAGGGTAGCCCTGGCACGTGAGCCTTTTGGATGCCTTTTGGATGCTGAGCCCAGCAGGCCACCATCCCTGGGAGTGGCTCATTAATATTCACGAGCCTCACATTTTGCGACCCCACTGGGAATCGCTAGCTATGTCTCTGTCACTGTTGTACATTCGCTTTTGTGACTCGCAAATTGCAACTTGCAATTTTTCACAATTTGTGAGTCGCAAAAGCAAATAGTTGTACATCTAGCCCCAAAAATCTTATGAAGGAAGGCTAGTTAACTCAATAGTCTCTGTTGTTTCTTCTAAGGACATTGACATTTTTTGCATGTCCATCAGTGCATGCAGTCTTCAGTTTTATGGATTTTAGTCATACCATTACTGTCTACGTAGAGCATAGAACCAGGGAAAAATGTTTAACCCTGAAAGTGCAGTGGCAAATTATGGGTATTTGGGAAGCCTAGTAGGGTGGAAACAGGATAGCTCTGTCAAACATTGCATCTTTTGTGTCTAGTATCTCAGTCCTGAACCTTTGTAGTTTAGGAAATTGCATACACCGCACAGCACCACACCTACATCAACAACCATTTGACCTGTGCGCATACCATTGGTGTGTAGTACCAGTGTGCTATCCGTCTGACCTGAGCTTCCTTCCTTGTTATAGTCCTAGTTGTATTACAGTCTCTGGTGTAAATGTCTCACCATTTTTTCTCAGAGTGTGTCCACTTTAGGTTTGATAACCAGGGCCTGTGTCCAGCTTATAAAGGTCATAAGATTCTTATTGGTGCCTTTTGTGGTTAACCATCTCTCAATGTTTCTAAGGTGTCTGGAGGAAAGGGGGTTCATTAACGGTTGTAGGACCCCATCTGTAGTCTGATAGTGCTTAAATCTTTCCCTTTCTGGTAGGCAGTGTTCTCCAATATTGGATCTTTCATAAATTCACATCCTTGAATCATCCCTGTCGTCATAGTGGGACTCCCACAGTATACATATAAGAGCAGTAGATAATACAATATTAGGCTACTATGCAGTAAACAGTCACTGCAATAGCCTATCCATTTTCTTTTGTAAAAAAGAACCAAACTTAAGTAGCAGCCAATCAGGTGAGGGCACCCTCCAGAACAATTCCAAGAGAGGCTAAGTTCCTCAGATTTTCTATTGCACGTCATGTGAAAGGGAGTCTCCCTGAGCTCTGCTCAGCTTTCTCTTCAAAATTCCAGATTCCTACTCAGAAGTTCGGATTCTTCAAAGAAAGGTTTCTTCAGGTCGTTTGGATCATGCAGTAGGAAGAGACTGCATGCTGAGGATCCCCATAAAAACTGCATTTACTGCCTTTACCCTCAACATTAGGTAAAAGACTGCAAAATTTGTAGGACTTTTTCAACCAAAAACCCTTAAAGACAAACAGGGTAGGTTGTTGATTTGACTTCTCAAGAAACGGCCAAAAGGAGAGAGAGACACGTCTTGAATCTCCTGAAGTTCCCAAAAAAAAACGGCTAAAAGTCTCGTCAGGAAGATGCAGGCACCTCACTAAAAGGAAAGCATTCATTTCCTACTAAAAAGAAAAGCCATAAAAAGGAAAAACAATCTTCAGAACATTCAATGAAAATAACAGTCTCAAGAAAGCTTATATCGCCAATGGCGTTCACATTTGTCTCATCATCAACACAGAAATCATCTGCTGGACATTTTTCACCTGCCTCATTGTCGAAAAAATGTACATCGTCGACGACGGATACGACGACCGTCCCGCCGCCGCCGATTGCTGTGACGACGATGGATTCAACACCGCCAACGACCTCGTCGACGCCACTCGGACGATGACAACCTTCTCATCAGCGTGCTCCTTGACGACAATGGTGGTTCCATCCACGACCTCCTCATCTACGATCACGTCCACGACGACATCGTCTACGATTTGGACGACAACTCCTTTATCCGCTCCTACCATGTCCTCGTCAACAACGCGGTCTCTGCTACCGTCGTCATGGCTGACGACGCTGGTGTCCATGCCTGGTTGTAGGCATCCGTCGACATTGCAACTCACGCCTATGTATCCGTCGACGACGTTCTCGTAGACGGCAAGGCATTTTTTTGCAGAATCCTGCAATAGTTTCACCTTTGCCACCTTCAACCTTTTTAGAGGAATCTGACGATGATGAGATGTTTGGCCCTGCTCACAGTCCCTCACAGCTTCATGTAAAATATGAAGATGATGATGAATATGAAGGTTACTATCAGCAAGACTATCAACCTCATGCAAAAATGCAATATATGGAGCCTGTTAATGAGCCTATGGTCCACATTCCTGTGGCCCTGGTTCAGGACCTTCAAGACTTGCTGTTTTTTCCTACAGTAGCTGTTGGAAAGGGGGTTATTGGTAGGGGCAAATGTAGGTCTGCCACTGGCAATAAGGCCACTAAAACATGATAGGACTCAGCATAGGTCTTAGAAAGCTATTCCTTTGCTCAACCCTTGGTAACGTGGCTGCGAGCAGACAGGCTTAACTTCAAAGACAGGTATGTAAAACATTTAAAAACACCATTTCAGTGAATAATTAAGACACAACACGAAATGAAAATCCAACACCAATTTATAAAGATAGGTAATATTTTTATCTTTTAAATGACACCAAAACTAAAATAATCCACTGTAGGGAACCAGAGATATGAATTTTTAAAGATTAGTCACGTTCTAGTGCTCAGAAACCAACAGTGCCCCTTTAAGTCATTTTGTTTTCTTTGTCAGGAACACACCTTTATAAATTGTTCTGAAGAATTTTCTCACCACTGTAGTGGGACACCTTCTTTAGCAAGCGGTGTCCAGTTAAAACACCTTCCTGGAGTTCTCCTTGCGGGTCCCAAAGTATCCAACACACAATCCAAGGTTCTGAAATCTCCGAGAGGGTCCTTGAAAGTGTGAAACTTCAATTCCGCGATCCGCATGAACAAAACCCTTACAAATCCACTGGTACTCCAGGCTTTGAATTCTTTGTGGGGCTGTCCAGGTGAGCTCTGTTAACCTGTAGCTTGCAGGGAGTTCAACTCTTGAGTCCTTTGGCAGCAAGGTAATCCACAGGGCTGCAGTTTTACTTGGTGCAGTCTTCAGAGATCAGGCCTCAGAGTTCCTTGTACAGCAAAATCTTTTTCAGAAGGGCACTTCTTGCTTCAGTAAGTTTCAAGCAGCAGATCTGGAGGGCTCTGTCCCTCTCAGATACTTATTAAAAATTCTCTGGGGCAAGCACCAAGCCTCTGCTGACCAATGAGAGCAGGGCAACTCCTCATAGTTATGACCACATCCTGTAGAGTGTGGCATTAGTTTGCCCCAGAGTGCATCATTCTTACAAATCCATAATGGCTGATTTTCCAGCAAGGAGGTAAGAGCTGGCTGAACACACCCCCTGGGATGGCTTATTTCCATGGACTCTCCCCCTACCATCTGCACATACCTACCTTAAGCATAGCCCTGACTCTGGGTCAAGATTGTCAGAGTGAAACTGGAACCCAGGCCTCCCCTCTGCCTTTGAAGAGGATGGTTTACGACTCCACCCCCTGGCCTGGCATTCCTAAAGACCAGCACCCTGCCCTCCCAGCAGAGTGATTAACCCAAGGGGTTCCTTATCAACTCTTTAAAGCAGCCTGGCTAATTCACTTAACTCTGACCAATCAGGGCAGATCACTGGAAGGCTGAATTTGGACTTACAAACAAGAAAGTCTTATAACTTCTTGTATGTACACTTTAGGAGAAATTCAACATTCTGGGAAGTCTTTGAATGGTCCGGGTAGTCCTCTCCTACCAATATTTATTCATCAATAACTTCCTACCATGTTAACCTATGGGCAATGGGGTTTGCAATGGGGAAAATGACTTGGGCCACTTTTGCAGCACCAAGGCTTATAAAACCATATTTTAGAAGTATTTCCCTACTTTCTACAGGACCCCCACCGCCTGTGCAACTAGGGGAGACTTCAGGGGTTCTGAATCTGTAGAAATATTGCAGATCATCCTTACCCAATTCTTCTAGCATCAAAGTCGAATTTGAGCAGCTCTTTAATACAATGTGGGGAGTGAAATGTAAAATTTCACTTTACCCAGGCATATAAAAACTCATTTTATAAGGGCACTCCTTATAGATAACTGACCCTCCACCCCTGGGATACCTAGGGGTGACCCTAGGGGTCCCTAATATGCAAAAACATGGTAGGTTTTTCATTTCTAAGGGCCCCTACCCCCAAAGTCGAATTTGGGCACAATTTAAGGTTTAAAAGCTGTCCTGGCCACCAGGGATGCTTTTAAACTGACTTCAGGCTTCAGCACTGCACACATGCTACTGTAGAAAATCTGCTGGCCTCTAAACTGCATTGCCCCAGGATACTGGAGACTTCTAGGTAGTTTCAATCCCCTGGCCTATTACATACTAGGGTTTATGGGGTAGGTCATGCCAATTATAGGGGTACCCCACCATACCATAGTGTACCCTAGTGTAGTGTAAAAAAAAAAAAAACTGTATTCTAATGTGTTCCTTTTCGCTTGGCACTGGGCCTGGTTAAACAGAGCCCAGGGTCAGTCAGAGTCGGTTACCACCAGTTCCAGTCAGCAAAAAGTTGGGGGTGCCCAGGGCACAGGATGACTTTGCAATAGTAGCTGTTCCTCCTCCTCCACCACTGCCTATCTCATCTCCTCCACCACTGCCTATCTCATCTCCTCCACGTACCTCTGAGCTTTTGCATATGGCTTCCCCTGCGAGGGATACTGTTTTGCCACAACAACATCAGGATTCTGCTGAGGAAGGAGAAATTGAGGACAGTCAACCTCAAAAAGATGGGCAAATAGATGATGAATGGGAGGACTATGCTATATCAACACCTTCTTGTCTTTCTCCTCAAACTGTAGAGTGTCCACCAGAAGATATTGGCGACTTCCACGTGCTAATAGAAAGAGCAGCTTCATGTTTCCAATTGTCTGACAGTCAAGAAATCTACGATTTCAAAAATCTATCCAGAAAGACTGTCAGATCTATACCCATTGTAGATCACATCTGGGAAGAAGGTCTAAAAGTAATGAGGACACCCGCAACTGTTATCCCGGTCTTGCCCAGGAGCGATAAGAAGTATAAAGCTCCCGATGATGCCCCAGCTTGTCTGGTAGGACATCCTAAGCCGGATTCCATTATCTCAGAAGCCGCCCAGCGGAGATCAAGAAACTCTTTAGCGCCCATTACTGCACCGTCTGATAAAGAGGGAACACGCCTTGATAACATTGGTAAAAGGATTTAGAACCACCTGAGGTGCTTTAGGTCACGCTGGTAACCCTCTAGCAAATTCAGCTAGATACGATTGCCAGATGTGGTGAAACATTGCTCATTTCATGGATCTCCTTCTAGAGGATAAAAGACTGGAAGCAAGAAAGATCCTTCTAGAAGGAGAATGGTCTGCATCAGAAATGATTGATGCTTCTATGGACGTCGCTTCATTGGCCTTTCGTCAGGTTGCTGGAGTGGCTATCCTCAGGTGTCAGGGTTGGCTGAGGGCAACGACGTTCCGCCCTGAGGTGCAAAGTAAAATTTTGGACATGCCATTTTCCAATTGCGCAAAATTGATTCTTTTAGCAATGGTGCTTTAATAATTCAATTTAAATGTAGTTTGCATACGTTGTTTTAACTTTGCACAACTTTAGATGTCCACTTGTGGACTATAAGAGTTTGCAAGAATTGTAACAATGTTAATTTTAGGTTCTTTTTCATACCAGCAGTCACTGACCAAGTACCTAAAAAAAACACATGCTTGGAGCTCCTATTTGAGTTGCATCTCCCAACTATATTTGTCTTTTGATATAGAGCTTGATAATCTTGTTTGTGTGCAGTAGGTCTTTTGGTAAAACTTGAGTTTAATAAAGGCTTGCGGTGTATTTGGATTTATCTTGTTTTAGACTTTCAGAATCCATCCCCAGTGAGAAAGTCTTTATCCATTTCATTCTAATGCAGAAGTATTCCTGTAGATTCAACACCTTAAGTGACCTCAGACATTGGAGTGGTCCCAGTTGCAACCTGATGTCAAACAGTCCTTCAAAGTTTAAGAATCTGCAAGAATATCCTGCCTAACATCAGAAAGATCTTGACTGAGCATAACATAGTATGTTGACACTGCATCATGTTTTGTAAATGGTCCTCCAGATCTCAACACACAAAATTATTATTGTATAATATTGCAAGTACAACAGCCTTCTGATTACTTAAATGTATGACCTTTAGGATGCTCGTAGTAGGACCATATTTACAACAAGGGGTGGTGAGGGACAGAGTCTCTGAATAAAGCAGAAAGCTCTCACCCAGTCAAGAGATCAGGGCTAGATCCAACACCGTTTTTTTAGCTCACTGCACCATCCCAGTTTCAGAACCTGGCTGTATGCAAATTAGTCTGTTCCTGTCCCAGTGCATGATGGGAACAGGGCAAACCAAACTACAAAAGCCAATTCTTACACTGGGAAGGAAACAAGCTCCCGGGGACCGGTTTCTGGCATTACAGCCGTCTTCGGCCCGGTTTGCTTGAATCCTGATGGTGCAATGAGCGTAGTAGGACCAGACATGCTATTTTCCAAGCAGTATGTCTGAAAAGTGATACCACCAAGTAGTTGCAAATCTCCTAGATAGTAACGTATTTCACAAATAGCTTACATTTTTAGTATCTCAATAAAAGTAGACGTTTGGCTTCCAATTATTTCTTGGGCTGATTTGTTTCAACCCTGTGTAGAAAAATCGAAGAATTCTCATTGAATCTGGATTTGAGGAACAATACATGCTTTCTCAATGAGTTTTGTTTTTTCCCGTTGTTTCTAAAGGTCATAATTTTAGTTGGATTTAGTTACAAATATTAAATGTTTTCTTTTTGGTAGTCCATTTTAACAGTCTTCTAGTAAATGTTGCACAACTGTTTTGTAGTTGTTCAATTGTGCAGCGTACTCACAGCCTTTTTGGCTAGGTTTGCTGTGTACAAATACCACATATATTCATACACACATCATTGGCATTATTTGTGTTTCTTTTCTGGAAAGTATTTATCTCCTCCTTTAGAAACTCATTGTAAACTGTTTCATGAGACCACCTAAATGACAAAAGAGTGAGGAGACTGGGTAGAGCCGCAATTGCTTTAAAAAGAAATATATATATATATATGTCAATATTTTAATCCCTGACTTCAAGAGAAGCTAGAATTTAGTGGTAGTCAGTCCTCAAGGGCTTGGTATGGAATTCATCCTTTGTGATAGTAAACATGCGCACCCCAAATGTTTATAAATGTTGCTCAAGAATTTTTTTTATTGAACTATATCGTAGTGGAAAAGGAGTTTATTATTGGCCAGACAAACTAACTTTGCTTTCAATCGATCGAGTAATAGAGTAGAGGTTTACATTGATCAAATACAGAATTAAACAAGTCCTAGAGGACTTGTAAGTCAAAAAGTATGGGGCGTGGCCAAGATGGCGACCTAGTCGGACGCAGGTTGCCGTGGCTCCCTGCCCTGGTTCTTCCTTAGGCTTCCTACAGACCAGCTTGACCCCCCAAATCGCCACGAACTTTGGCCGCTGGGAATTTGGAGCCAGCTGTCACCCCCGAGCTGCAGCCTCCCGACTTGTGCGCCCTCCGGGGCGGTTTTGGCGCCGATCGACTGATCTGCGGCAGCTCCCAAGATGGCGGCCCTTGGGTATTGCAGCCATTCTCCTGTGCAAGCCGCCACTGCTGAGACCTGGCCGGCGGGGTGAGGAGGTGCCGGCCGGGCATCAAAGAAATCGAGGCCCTGGTCCCGGGCCTGGTGGAGGCGCGCGGCCGTTGCCCATCCCGCGGACCTGGCTGACGGTCTCTGAAGCGCGGGGACGGCCCAGCTATACGCCCACTGTGTCACGCTATCCCCGGTGACGCAGACTGAACCGACTGGGGGGGCGAAGCTGTGAATCCTTGGTCCCGGACCTCGGCACCTGCGAGAGCAAACTGACCCCCTGTGCAGGGCCCGAGATATCGGTGAAGAGAGCCCCGACTTGCGAGCCCCACGAGAGAGAGAGCGGCCCGATACCGCGACGGCCGGTGAGTCGTGGCCGAGGTGGAGCGCGGCCTGCGCGCCCTGGAGGGTACAGGGCTCTGATCAGCCATCGGACTGAGGTGAGGAGAGCGAGAGAGGGTCCCTGGTGGTGGCTGTCGGGGGCAAAATCGAGCTCCCGGGGCGAATCCTAGCTGGGCCTACAGACTTTATTATACTGCTGGTGTTGTGTGGGGGCTGTATGCGCCCTGGTGAGCACCTGATCGCTTGCCCTCTGGGTTGCCTGACCGGGGCCCGACTGGTGCTGTGAATGACCGCCTATTGAGAAGCTGCACTCCGGTGCTTGGGTCTGGTTGCCCGCCCCCACCTGCTGCCTGAACTTTGCTGTGGACTAGAGAGGTGCCAGGTGGCCCCTGGTGCATCCTTCCGCTTCCTTGCGGGCCCCTGACGCAGCGGCCGATCCCCGGGGCCTGAGTGGCCTCTTTGCACCGTTCCTGACCCTCGTACTGCTACCTCCGAACCTTTGCCTTCACTCCCGACCCCCTGGAAGTCCTCGGGCTAGCCTGGTCCAACATCTGGACACGCCATGGCTAACCTCAAGGGGAGGAGAACAACTCAAACCCTCCCGGAACTGCTAGCGAAGCCCCAACGCAAACCCGGTAATGACCCACCCTCTCCCGAAACCGCAAAAATGTCACTGGAATCAACTGAGGATCAGGTGCCTATCACTAGGTCTTTCCTGGAGATGCTGTTCAACTCTCTCCGGGAAGATTTCAAATCCCTGAAACAAGAGGTGGCCGGAGAGGTGAGGGAACTCCGGAGAGAGGTGGAGGGTCTAGGGGGAACGGATAGTCGCCGTCGAGGACGCTGACCAGGCCAAAAGCGGCGAAATTGAACAGCCACAGCAGGAAGTTCTGCGGCTTACAGATCAACAACTGGACCTTCAGGCCCATGCGGAGGACCTTGAAAACCGCTCCCGTCGCAATAACATACGGGTCCAGGGAGTACCTCAAAAAGCGGAGGGAGCGGATGTCACTAGCTACCTGCAGGACCTCTTTCGACACATCTTGGGAGAACCCGCTGACTTTATCGTCAGAATCGACAGGGCGCATAGGGTGGGACTACCCAGGCGCGCCGCCGCCCCACCGCCGGACATCTTGGCCTTCCTTCCCGACTTCCCGCTCAAAGAGAGGATCCTCCGAGAGGCCAGAACAGCGCAGCCGCTCCAATTCAAGGGGCACTCTGTCGCCCTATACCAAGATCTCTCAGCAATCACGTTGCAAAAGAGGAAGGCATTTAAAGTGGCCACGGACTTCTTGCGGCAGAAAGGGGTTACGTACTCCTGGGGTCATCCATTCCGGCTGATATTTAAATGGAACGAGTCCCTACATCAAATGCGCTCCCTCAAAGACAAGTGCGCTCTATTGGAACAGGATTGGAAGGAGGACACATCGCCGGTGACACTCTCACAGGGGCCCCCCAGAGATGAATGGCAAACTGTGAGACGCAGAAGGATCCCCTCGCACCGTTTGAGGCCCGAGGCCCACATCATCACACAGGAAAAGGCGACCGCGGTGGCAGAAGTGGCCAAGGAAACTTTGCCCTCCAAATGATCCCCAGACTTATTGGGGGGGTTACTCATTACACATACCATGCTCACGGGCCGGGGGGGTTCGGGCGGGGAGCCACGATTGGGGCCGCTGGACATGACCCCACTACGTAACTTTTCCATGGCCCTGTGTACACTGACAGGACTGGGACTATATGTTCTTGGAGTTTGGGTGTTGGGTACTGGGTGGGGGGCGGGGGGTGCCGGGTGGTTGGATCTGGGTAGTGGGGTTCACGTTTTGGGCTCCTGGAGTTGGAACGGGGAAGGGGAGGGTGGGACATGGGCTCAGTTGGAGTTGGTAGGGAATTGCGGGAGGGACTGCGGGCGGGAACCAGTGTGCCAAAAGGAATTTGTCGATAATGGGTTTGCTATGTTCTTCATTTGCCTTCCATGGTTGGGGCTGACTGTTGTTCACGGGAGGTATGGGGGGGATCCGGAGCGCCATGCGGGAGGATTCGGGGATGGTATTGTCATTCTGCACACTTGCCCTCCACTGCTTAGCTTGCTTCTTCCCGCTGGCTCCTCTCTCTCGCTCACTTATGGAGGTACCCTTTCTGTGCGCGACGCTTCATACATGTTTCTTTCTGGGGCCGAGATTCCCCGGGGTGTCATTGGGCTGGCTGGATCCTTACATTCCTATATGCCACGAAAACTTGATTCTGATTCTACCCTACCCGACGTGCCCTGCTTGCCATGGCTGATTCCACTTTAAAGGTCCTGACCCTTAATGAGAAGGGACTGAATAATCCTATCAAAAGGAGAGCTGTAATTTCCTACCTAGAAAACTCAGTGTACCATATTTGTTTATTGCAAGAAACTCACCTTCTGCCCAAAGACTGGCATAGAATGCGCTCCTGTGCCTTCCCACAGCAGTTCTTCTGCTCTCTCCCTACGAAGAAAGCTGGGGTGGCGGTTCTAATAGCTAGACACTTCCGGGGAAAGGTGGGAGACAAGGCAGGTGAAGTTAAGGATCGCCTTTTGGCCTACACACTTTTGATTGGCGGCACACACCTTACGGTTGGTTCTGTCTACGCCCCGAATACGGGACAAGAGACGTTTTTGAGAGGCGCAATCTCAGAGTCACTTCAACCCTCTAATTCACTTCTGCTCCTGGGTGGGGACCTCAACATAGTCATGGACACGCACAAGGACAGGTCAGGGCACCGCTACGGGGAGACGGGCACTATTTCGGCGACCGGACTAGAGTGGCTGCAGGAGAGGGGTCTTGTGGGTCTCTGGAGGGCCAAACATCCGACCGCTACGCAATTCACCTTTTACTTGCACGTTCACCGCACATATGCCAGGCTAGACCACTTCTTAGGCTCCTCTGAGCTGCTTACAACCCTTGATGAGGTTAGCATAATGCCGGCGGCTATCTCGGATCATGACGCTGTGGAACTGTCGCTCAAAATCTCTACGTCCCCTCGCCCCCGAGAGTCGTGGCGTCTACGCGAAACCCCTACTACAGCGACCGGAAGTCACTAAAAGACTTCACGAATGTATCATCAACTACTTAGCCATTAACAACACACCGGGGATATCTATGTCAGCTCTCTGGGGGCCCTGAAATCGGTCACCCGCAGTGAACTCATTGCTATAGCCGCCGCAGAAGCCAAGGACCGTAAGGCGAAAAGGGACGATCTCACCGCTCGTGTTTCTGAACTGGAAAGGGTCCACAGTCGCACCTGCGCTCCACGAGTCTGGAGACAGGGCCCAATTGGCCAGTCTGGACACTGACAGGGCAGAATTCGCTGCACTCCGCCTTCGCCATACATATTATGTCGGGGGTAACAAAACTGGCCGCTTACTTGCCAGTGCCCTGAAAGCTAGGACCCAACGCTCCAAGATCACCGGCCTTACAGATAACTCTGGCGTTGTCCTCACGGAGGAAACTCAAATAGCGGAAGCATTTCGGTCCTATTATGCCTCGTTGTATGGAGCCGAGACGACGTCCCCTGAAGAGATCGACGCATATTTGAATACAGCGGTGATCACCGAATTTTCCCAGGCAAATGCCGACGCCTTGGATGCCCCCATCCGACTGGAGGAGCTGTTGGCAGCTATATCCTGCCTTCGCCCGCTTAAATCCCTGGGGCCAGATGGCTTCTCAGCAGGTTTCTACAAAACCTTTAGCCAGCTGCTAGCTCCCGTTCTTACCCGACTCTTCAACTCCTTTGGCGGCCCTAGTTCCACCCCCGCAGATATGTTAGCAGCCGAAGTGGTGGTATTGCCTAAACCGGGTAAAAAACCTACGCATTGCTCCGCGTTCCGTCCTATTTCGTTACTGAATCTCGACCTGAAACTCTTCACTGGCATTCTAGCTGCGCGTCTTGGTCCCTGCCTGCCTGGGATCTTGGAACCTGACCAATCGGGCTTCGTGCCCAACTGTCAATGCAGTGATAACACTAAACGAGTACTCCACTTGATAGACAAGGCACATTTTCAGGACTCTGATTCCGCATTGCTAGCCATTGACGCTGAGAAGGCGTTTGACCCTGTAGACTGGACCTATTTACAGCGAGTCCTTACGCGTTTTTGACCGAGTAACTGCTTTCGGTCCTGGATTGCCTGCTGTTACCACCGCCCCCAAGCCCGGGTCTGGTTGGGTTGCCTTCGCTCAGACCCGTTTGAAATTCAACATGGCATGAGACAAGGGTGTCCGCTCTCCCCCCTCCTGTTCGCACTGTACATAGAGCCCCTGGCGCAGACGATCCGGGACAACCCTGATATCCAGGGCATCCCTTTTGGTCATGAATCCCACACGATAAGCCTATATGCCGATGATGTAATAGCCGCTCTTGACCATCTGGGCTGCTCTATACCTGCCTTCATGGCGAAGCTCGACTCATTCGGTACCATCTCAGGCTTTTGAATTAATAGGGGGAAATCCCTGATATTACCTCTGGGCAAAAACGCCCTCCCTGTCGACCCTGCCGTTGTATACGGGAGTGATCTCCAGCTCACCACACAACTCCCATACCTGGGAATCACCCTCACTTCCTCGACGGAGTCGACGATAACACTTAACTACAAGTCCCTTGCTGCCCAGATCCGGCCGGATCTCGCACGTTGGTCGAAGCAACCCCTCTCTCTACTAAGGAAGGTCGCAGCGGTGAAGATGTCGGTCTTGCCCAAGATCTTATATCTGTTTCAGACCCTCCCGGTCGCACCCCCCACAGGCATCCTGACAGACCTACAGGCCGCTCTCCACCATTTCATCTGGGAGGGGAAACGTGCGCGCTTACACAGGCAGTTAACGTACAGAAGTATGGATGAGGGAGGCCTGGGTGACCCGAATCTGCTGCATTATTTCCAGGCCTCTCAACTTCGCTACCTGGTAGAATGGTATAGGCCGGAGTCCGAGAAGAGGTGGCTCTTCCAAGATAGGGCTATGGCCCAGATGCCTCTTTGGAAGGTTCCCTTCCTCGCCCGGCAGCATCGGCCGCGCTACCTCTTACACTCGCCTATTACTCGTACAACCATGAAGGTCTGGGACACGGTCGCTGTCAAGAAGGGCTTGACAACCTTTCCCTCCCCATTTACCCCCATCCTGGACAATCCGGAATGTCCGCTGGGCAATGATCCGTATGCATTTTCGCAGTGGCGCGGTACTGCCTGCCGTTCCGCCGGCGACCTTTTCGATCTGCGAGGCTTCCTTCCCCTCTCAGAAATCAGACAGGGATATGCGCTAGAGAACCCCCACCTCTTCCAATATTTCCAGCTCCGGCACTGGCTCACTAATCCGGCCACTGCCATTATGTTGGGACGGCCAATGACAATTTTTGAAAAATGGTTACTGACCAAGGACACGGAGAGGCATCTTATCTCGGACATCTACAAAATGCTCATGCCACCACTCACGACAGGTAAAACACCGGGTCAAAGACGTTGGAAAGCGGAGCTGGGTAGGGCATTAACACCTAAAGAATGGAGCTACATATACAATGGGCCTCACAAACCACACGCAACATGGGGCTCAGGGAAACTGCGGTAAAATTGGCAATGTATTGGCACCTTACCCCGGCCCGGCTTCACAAGGGGAATCCATCGCGCAGTGCACTGTGCTGGAGGGAATGCGGGGAGCGAGGCACGCTAACCCATCTCCTCTGGGACTGTCAAGAGATCCGGAGTTACTGGGAGACAGTTCTGGATGACATTGACTCCACCTCTGACACCAAAATCCCAAGGTTCCCGGCTTATGCTATATTGGGCCTCCCTAACGCATTCACCTTTCCCTTGAAATCTATGCGGGGTCGCCAAATGGGGATTGCTGTGCAGGCAGCTACACAACACGTTTTATCACTCTGGGGCTCAACCACTAAGCCCACACACACGGGATGGCTACACAAGCTCTGGTTCACTTTGGGGATGGAACGCGTTCAGGCCACACTTACACATACCACTGCTGCATTTTAAAAGACATGGCTCCCATTGCTATCCCTCCTGTCTAAAGAATTCAATGAGATCACATGCCCCAGATATCTTCGCGTTCTGCGCCTTACTGATGCCCTGCATGATCCTCGGTGAACCCTCGTTTATTCACATTACTCACTATTGGACTATTCCTCGACCTCTTTCTGACAGTTGGCACACTGGTTGGGGTGGGGGAGGGAGGGGTGAATTGGGAATGGGAGGGGGGGTTTGGGTTTTGTTCCTATTACTCTGCTTTCTTGCACTGTTTACCATTTGCCTCCTTGACATCGTATCCTTGTTCTGGCATACCTACCTCGCCTTTTCTTCCATTTTCAGGGAAGACATGCTTGTCTGTCCCGTCCGCTGTCTATGCCTATTGCCTATCCACTGTATCACGATGCCTATTACTGCTTTTGAAATCAATAAAACACATTTGAAATTAAAAACACAAAGTATTTTTCCTGGGTTAAAAAATAAAAACATTCCTATGAAGACCTCCTCTGTTTGATTTGGTAATAGCTTTCATCCCAGACCACTGCTTGTTCACTTTGTCTGTTACTGTAGTGTGGCAAACTAAACATCTTCAAGTAATTTTAGGCCAATTTCCTTGCTTCCTTTCCCAGTGAAGATATTGGAACGCCATGTGTGTAGGACTTTCTCTTCGTGCTTTAAAAAAAAAGATCTTTTTCATTTTAGTAAGGTACCGCACATAGCTATTCGCAATATTGCAATTATTACTACATTCCACCCTTCATCATTCATAGACAGCAGATGGTCACCAGTAGGAACATTCATACAGACAGTTTAGAGAGGTTGACACCACAGGGAATGAACAGGAATGCATTATTCTCCTCAAGTATATAACGCAGTTACAGAAAGCAGGTTTATTTACTGGGGTTGAGAGCTGATGGAGGCACCTAATGTGAGGAGATAAGTTTGAAGCGGTGCGATATGTCCCAGGGTCTTGAGGTGGGCAGCTGTAGATGGGCATAGTGCTCGCTGTTAGTGTTAGTGTATTAGGCTATTAATCTACTCATTTCTAGTGGGTGAATGTCTACTGCCCAATTGTATTGCGATTTCACTTCTGGCGAGCAGCAAGGCAAGAGCAGTAAAACAGCGCAAGACTTTTGGGATATCATAGAAGTATCCCAGGAGTGCCAGTAGTGGAGAGGGTGCAATCAGCCCCATGCCTCCTCCCCCACAGGCGCAATCAGGATCCGGCGATAAGCCCAACCGTCCGAGTGCCTCGCCATGCAGCCACGCCAGGCACGACACAGCAGTCAGCTGCGAGCCGATGTTGGGTCTGCTGTCTTCCCTGTGTGAGCCTCAAGAGTGGCGGCTCCTGTAAAAGTTATACGTCCCAGCTGCGTCAGCCCCAGGCCGGCCAGCGGCAAGCCCCATCAGCAAGGTGGCTGGTTGATTAGCCTTGGCGCCGTTCATGTCACTTCTTCCCACAGCAACACATCCTCCGGTACAACGGAGGCAGGTACAGGCGATTTCCCAGTAAGGATGCTAGTGTTTTAATGTGCATATAGCCAGGATTATGAGCAGGCCAGAGGAGCTGCTTGGCCATCACGGTCGGCAGCTTGCCATGCCCCCTCTCTCTTCATACTTGGAAATGCATTCCCTGCTGGAGAAAGAACAATTTGGTTTCAGGCTTGGCCATGTCAATGAGAAATTTCTTTTGAGTGCCATGGACAGCAATCATTTGCAATGCAATAGGTTTCGCATTTGTGAACGTTTAAGCTATTGGCATTGTAAATGACAATGCCTTTTATTGATATATTATGATAATTAACACAAAAATAAAAAGCATTGTCATATACAATGCCAATAGCTCAAACCCTTGTAAATACGAGACCTATGCAAAGAAGCGGCCTCCGTTGTCCCGGGCTGCTTAGGAAGTGAAAGCGCGCCTGGCATGACGAATGTTGCCGGAAAGCATGCTGTGCCTGCAGTAGGAGAAACTGCTTGAAGAAAATATTGCTTACAGACAAAAAAAGACTCACCGTGTAATCGAAGTAAATGGGCCAGTCCTCGTGGGAGGTTACGAATGAGGGACTAACCAGCCTATTAACGAATCAGAAGCCAGCATTTACGAAGGACCATGTCACAAGCCAATGACAAATATGGGCGGAGAGTGAACGGGGCTTCTATTCCATACTCCAATGCAGCATGGCTCGCAGAGCAGCGCATATGCTACCCAGGCTCGACCTAAGAATTGCTTGAGGGCAAACAGTGGTCTGTCTGTTGTCCTAAATCGGCTTGATTTATAAGCAGCCTTTGACACGGTCATCCACCACACCCTGCTGGCAAGACTAGCGTCTTTGGAAGTGGATGGTACTGTGTTACAATGAATAAAATCTTACCTGCAAAACCAAATCAGGCGGTTGCCTTTACCACCTTTTCGATCGGACTTCAGATGTATCCAACATGGAGTTCCACAAGGTTCGGCACTTAGTCTGATATTGTTTATCATGTATATGAAGCCATTAATCTCTTTAATAAAAGGGCATCATATTACGTTGATTAATTATGCTGATGACTCACTTGATCATGTCCTTTCCTTTAATAGCAATCGGCAGGATGTAGTAAATACTTTTAGGTCCTGCATGATAGATCTTGTGAGGGGTATGAATATAAATTCCCTTAAATTAAAAGGGAATAAGACCAAATTCCTCTGCTACTCAGCAAATAAAGCTCCGATTAACCCCCGCCCCCGAGACAGAGTTGTGTCACTTGGAGAGAGGCTGTACGTAATCTCGCATTCACCTTAGACGAACCTCTCTCTCATGAGAGGCATGTCAATAAGGTGGCTGGGGTCTGTTTTGCACTTCTTTGTGGCCTCAGAAAAGCATTCCAGATGTTACTTATGCATGATAAATCATTAATTGCATGGAGAATTAGTTGACTTGACTACTGTAATGCACTTCTTCTTGGATCCCCAAACTACTTGGTTTAGAAATTGCGAAGAGTCCAGACAGCGGCTGCCATGTTAATAGTAAATAGATCCTGAAGATCCTCAGCATCAACTGCCCTTAGAGAACTCCATTGGTTTCCCGTGGAACAGAGGGTATTCTCGAAGTCTATGTTTATCGTGTTCAGGACCATTCAAGATAAAGTCCCTGTGATGTTGCAACATAGAATCAAACGCTAAGTTCTGAGGAGGTCTCTGCAGTCTGCCACTGTAAATCTCATTCAGGTACCTAGGCTCTGAAAGGCTCGACTAGGGGGACAAGCCTTTTCAATAAAAGCTGCTCAATTGTGGAACAAGCTTCACTCCAGTCTGAGAGCGCACACAGACCTGCTAAAATTCAGGAAAGCCTTAAAGACCTGGCTGTTTTCAAAGAAGTAGAAGCCTGCAGTAGTACACTATTCTCTGTTCTCCCTTTAAGTAACTTATGCCTTAGCGCCAGGATACCAGTCTGATCACAGTGAGCTTTATAAATAAGTTACAGTATTTCATAGGCATAGGGCAAGTCAGCATGGCAAATCTTGGGGGAAATGTCTAATATCGTCCCAACTGACAGTCTCAGCATATTATCCTTTTCTAACGTAACGCTCTCTAGATCATTCTTACCCAACTCAAATCTTCCAGACCATAGTCCATCCAAAAACATGGCAGCTAAAATCCTATTAGTATTTTTTATTGACATATTCAAATAAACTGTATGCCGATTGGTGTAAAACCCACTATTCAAAATTCCTGTACAACAGTACTGTGTATTGTACTGGTCATTTTAAATAGCAAAACGAGGCAACATAGAGGGTTATATTGTAAGCAGTGTCTTGCTAAAATGCAAGATTCTATTGACAAATATGCAAAGATTATTGGACAGATATATAAAGAGGTTCAGTATGAGGTAGCATTTGGCACACTGTAATTACCCTGGACTACTGAAACTTGGATAACTGTATTTGAAAGTTGTTTTGCATGCTTAGTTGTTCACAGTGATCAAGTGTCATGTCACACAATGGGGGACCTGTGTGCATTTCCACTAAGTAGCTGTGATATTGGTGCCACCAGTGGGTGGATAGAATTACAGTGTATAATCTCAGCAGGCAAAAAGTGAGGTTATCAGTGTTAGAGGATAGGGTTGTGCGCAATCCTGACCAATATGGGTATCATTCTATGACATGTGTTTTCTAATTGTGGTATGTTGATCCTTGAGCATTGGACATATGAAGGGGGATGTGGCTGGAGTAAAGTAAGGCTGTTTGAAAGAATGACAATAGGGCACGGGGAAGAACCTTTCATGCCTCATGTATTGCGATATGTGCATGGGTCAAAGAATGGGACTTGGAGCGGGGTGTGTGTTTGAGCTCTGAGCATGGGTGTGTTTAGAGCTACCTTTTTGAGCCCTGTCCCAAACAAGTAGCATTTATCAGTGGTTAATATCAAAGGGAACCAAAGCGGATGTGGCTGACAGAAATGACTGCAGTAAGGTATATGTTGGTACCTTCCCATCCCCTCTTCCACATTGTTCGAAACCACTGTCCTCGGACAATTACAAGCCTTGCCAGTAAACGTCAGAGTACAGAAGCAGAACAAGTAAACAATGTCCCTATTCAACCAGCTGCATCTGCTGCAGCATTAATCTGGGCTCAAGTTTTCCTTGTGCCGTGGATGAGAACATCAATGCCATTATTTGAAAATTTTTAGGAGGCTGAGCTCCTGGCACGTCTCCCTGTAGCTCTTTATTTGACATTGTATGGGATCCAACCAGTTATCTTAAAGACTAGAGAACCAAGAGGTTTTTTTCAATTTCACCTTGAGCAATTGTCCTATAGGATCAAAGCCTATGGTCAACCATATGTAGTTGTATCTGGTTTCTAACCCTAAGCCATAAAATACTTGGGTCAAATTCAGAAGCATCAGCATTATGCAAAATCTATTTATATTGAAGCACTCTGTTATCGGCTGGGAGATATCTTCAAATGATCGCATTAGTGATGCACCTAAAATGTGTCCAAAAATGAGATAAACTGTTATACTTGTGTTAATGTAATAGTGTTTCTGATGGCCTTGGTACAGCACTATTTAGCCGGGAAGTATCACAAAATCTAACAGGCAGGGACAAAATTCACGTATTATGGAGCATAAAAAAGCTAAGCTAAAACTTCTAAAGGAGAAAACAATGGAACATTGAAAAAACCATAAACCAAGACACGTACATGGCCTGTGATCATGTCTAGTTGTTAATAAGTTCTGTTGCTTAAACCAACCCTTGTTTCAGCCTACTAGATTGTTTAATTTAAAATTTTAATTTTACAAAGTTACTGTTTAGGTTATTGGTCACTGACACTGGTGTTCTTATGCTGTTGTTAATTATTTCATATGATTTTTTTTTTAAGGCTGTTTATATATTGTGGTTCTGTACACTGAAAATAACATTTACTATCCCCTATTATTTTACTTTCTACCTGTGGGTAGCATGTGAAAACCTTTGGTGTTTGGATACTTGTCTTTGATTTAGAATGTTCAACTTTTTTAAGCAATGTAAGACGTAGGATGGAAAAAGTAAAGTTAAACAACACAGTTATTTTCATGGTAAATGTTAAACTTTTTTTTAGAGGTACCTGTATCTTTAACAGCAGAATTCAGGAATAGAATCGGCTTAGTAGTGTTATGTCATTTTCCTCACTATTGGTAGATTATCATTGTGAGGAGAAGCATTTCTTTATAAATGAAGACTTTTTTTATTCCCTCTTTTAGACATTGACCAGAAGTAATAACACTAGTACTTGCAAGCATAATGATCAGCTTACAACTTCTGAGTATATGGTGAGCAAATACCTCCTTCACCTACAGCCTCATAAGCCATGTTTCATCCACATAAAAATTCCACTGCATATTGCTTTATAAACACAGAATAACTTTGATGTCCGCTGAAATAATTAGTCACTTTATTAAATTATGAGTAGGAAGATGTTCCTTGATTGTGACGTTCAAAATCTTCAGTTAATGTTAAGCTGCATATAAAATAGTGTCGTTCTGAAACATGCAGAGATAGGTGAAGAGTTTAATGGGTAAAGGCATTTGTTAAATGATTGAGGCATCATAACTTGGTTGGCAAACATGCTCTGGTGTACTATTTTTGACTAGGCATTAAGTGTTTTTCTGTTTAAATTAAAGTTGCAAAGGTCCTTTCAGAGAAAGTCAGATGCTTGTGTATTATCAGCAGTAATTTACCCTATTCGGATGATTTCCTGGCTAGGCTAAAGTGTATAGGTAAATCTTCCTGTGTTCCCTTCTACATTGCGACTCATTAACTTATGCTTCATAAAAACATTTTTTTAAATCCTCAAATTATCCCTAGTAACTGGAACATGCAGTTAATTTTACAATTTAAAAAAAACGGTTTTCTCTTGCAGTTGTGCTTGATGTTTTGTGTGGTTCTTTGTAATAGTTGGAAGACGTTTTGTTTGTGCTGTTCCACTTTTTTAGAATTTAGAGACCTCGATTTTTGTAAGTTTGGTTTTTCAAATGACTAGAACACTAAGGATGTTGAAGTTCTCCTCTAACCATTTACATGCACAGTTGATCAGTAAATTGTCTTTCTCTAATATTTGTCCCTAGAATTGTAAAAAAATAAGTTTAAAAAAAAGTTAAAATCAATAAAAAAAAAAATATTCAGCCACTACATCAAGATGCCTGGCTTACAGGTTGAGGTCTCATAACAGTGTTGATCGTTTTAAATAATGTAACCTTCCAGGGGAGGCGATGGGGTAGTCTTGTAAACAAAGGTGCATATGATTAGGCCAAAAGCACATTACCTATTTGTTAGATAAAATGTTACGCTTTTTTGTTCTTTTTAAGAATGGTGGGTTGTTAGAAACACCTTGTATTATAAATTCAGTTCGAGACAGTAGTAAGCCTGTCTCGCTACATACAGTTTGTTAAGTTGATATTTGAAATCTGCTTGCATCTAATTTAGTGTTGTACTGATTAACCTAGAGCCAAAAGAAAGATGACCTTTCAGGAGATAATTCACAAGAAGGTGCAAGCCAGGTTGGTTTTTTAATGGTCCGTTACAGTGGTCATCTATCTTGCATGTAGTGCTTGTCTGCTATTACATTTGTCCTACATGTTTTTAATTTTTATATTTTTTACTTTTACTTTCTTTTCTAGAATGTCAGCATAATTAAATCCCTATAATACTTTTTACCATTACAATAGTTGCGCATGGAAAATCTTCGAGGCTTATTTTTTATTGTCTTCCATTTTAATTATTTGCTAAAATATTGCTAGTTGTGTATTTGTTCAACTTGATAAAATTGTTGGTTTTTGGATAATGCATCTGTTTCAACAGGTTGTTTTTTACCATCTCACTGACTCTGATGAGATTAAGCTGTCTTTCTGATAGGAACCTGACCATTTCTCTAAAGTTCACTTCCAGTTAGCAGATTTGCATGTCACCAAAAAAATAGACGGATTTCTCGGTTATACTCGTAAATGCATACTGAAATTTCTCAAATAAATGTATTGTTTTATTTCTATTTTCCTTTTCACACACCAACTGTGGCTAGTAACAGTACTTTAATTTATACTTTCTAAAAAGTTACAATAATTACCAGTCAAACCAAAAATATTTAGACCTAATAAAATAGAACCTAAATGGTGGATTTTGTTGTATAAATCCTAGATGCATTATTTCAGTGCTCTAATAGAACAGCTAATAAGAGAAGGCAGTATGATCACCCCCATATGACTTTTGATAAGTCTGCACTGCTCATCATGTTGCACATTTACAATTAAGACAAGAATCGGTTTTAGAGTATTTACCAAATTTTGGTAATTTACGAAACAGACACCGTAATTTGGGTCTACCCTCAGTGCAAGGTTTCCAACTTGTTTCATTTTTTCTCCTTATTGTCATGTGCCCAAGTTGGGCTCGGTAGGTATTAGTGTGTTTCTTGCATGTACACAATCCTTTTTCCTAAAGTTGCCTTCTCTTTGCCACATTAATGTTTGACACACATTCTGCATTCGTGATGCTTGGACTGGTTTCATAGAAATACTAACCATGCTTGGACGGAACACTTTGTGAGAATACTATCACACTTCCTTGGCGTTAGGGCAAGGATTCTCATGTGCATTATCCAAATGTGTTTTATTATTACATCCATATAGTTATACAGCTATCTGTAGAACACAAGCAATGGATGCCTGATAGCAATCTTGGCCCAAGGCAAGGGTGACATTTTCTATATTTAGCCTTCTGTTTCCTAACATAATTGGACACTTCTGCTGACTTCGAGGGGTCCGTGCATGCCGAAATTCTTGCCTAGCAGCTGACTGACATCTCTGTGAGCTGTGTCCCATTCGTGACTAAGATGGGGGCCATACACTATTACCCACCAGGTAAAGAGGTTAGATCATCCAGACAGGGGGTTTCTTGGCAGAACATACATTCCCACCCTAGATGCGCAAGTTAGGGTTAGCATCGTAGGTGTATGCTAGTTTTGTATAATCTTTGATATGTATGTATATATAACCTGTCTCAACAAATGTTGGAACTCTGTTTTTGTCACTGTGTTGGCACTTATTATAAATGTTGTCTGCATCTGTGTATTAAACATCACAGACAATATCTTCTATACAAGAATCACTAAGGTTCAATAAATATTTAAAACGCCCCATCGCATAAGCCGAGCGGGCAGCACACGCTTGGTTGGCGGTGCCTGTCCTATCAGACCGCATGGTGAGAGGCACGCTTTGAGGCCTGTGCGAAGCTGCACGGTGCGGCCTTGATAGCGCTGATGCCGCGCGCAGGTCGCACCCTCCAGATACCTGCTGATCGCTGCAGAAGGAAGTGAGGGTGACGCTGTGGCAAAGCGGAGGTCACCAGGGAACCTACCTACAGTGTAGCCACATCCCATATTTTCCGAAAAGCACACAAACTCAATACTTGGGAGGCCCCGCAGGCGGTGGCTGATCCGCTGATAGAAACCAACTGAGATGTGTCCCACCTTTGAGAGCGAGCAGTCGCACCCGGTGAAGCGGCACCATCGGTGTGAGGCCCACAACGCACGCCCTGACCCTAGACTTGGGAACACACGGACACGTTGCAGGTTTCCACACAACGCCCCCTCCCCTGCCGAGTCCCCCGCAGTCCTTCCCAGGCACGAGCCCTTAAATGCATGACAGTGAATTTTTTAGACACCTCAGAGACATGGCTAACGCCCTAGAAACACCCACAGCTGCTGGAAGCTGACAGTTCCCCACCGCACAGCGAGCCCACTAGGTAAGGATAGACACAGGTGTGCCTCTAGAGGTCCCTCCACTAGCACAAGTTACTAATAAGGCAGTGTGCGCTCCAAAACCAACACATCCTGTGGTAGGAAGTCACAAATAGGGACCCCGTGCTGGGAGACGCTACCGGCTGTTACCAGTCGGAGGACCAGATTCCAAAACCACCAAGCAACGGGTAACATGGAGAATTCACACGATCAATGCCTCAACCTGACTGCATAGCTCAAACACCACATTCCTAAGGGACAGCCGACCTTCCACCTGAGCTCCTGTTGCAGCCACACTGTTCACATGCTGGTCCTGCCAGATGCTGACCGCAAATGCCCACAACGCAACTACTCATGATGAACCGTATGCGAGCCAAGATGCAGCAAGGGCTGCTGCGTGCTGGTAACCTGAATCCTCCACGTTTGAGAGACGAGGGCGGAATGGAACCGATGTCCACAGCGCTGGCGGCCAAAATGGACTCTGTTCTTGCAGCAGTGGAGAAAATGGGAGCTGCACTAGATCATACCAGGACATCCCTGGAAACCCAGATTGATAAAGTTACCTCAGACTTCACGGTCCTTAACGCAGACCACCGTAAACTAGCTGACATAGCCACCGCCCAAGGTCAAACGCTCAAGGAACTCCAACCGGTCACCCACAGCCATACTGCTGCGCTGTAAGATATGATGGATCGAATACATGCCCTCGAGGACAGAGCAGAGGACGCAGAAGGACGTTCTCGTCGCAAAAATATTCGTGCCCTGGGATTGCCAGAAGGAGAGGAAGGAAGGAATCCAGAACAGTATATTGAGAACTGGCTGCAAGACCTTATGCCACAGGGAGCGCTGTTGAAACTGTTTGCAGTGGAAAGAGCCTATCTGGTGCCTAAGCAAAGACCTCAGCCGGAAGCCAGGCCGCATCCATTCCTGTTCAAACTCCTTAACTACAGAGACCGGGATATGGTGCCACGAGAGACCCGCAAACTGGACAGCCTCCCAGTAAGTAGCAGTCACGTCATGCTTTTCCCCGACTACACCGCCTTTTGCAACGTCGTAGAAATAACTATATGGCGGAGAAACACCAGTTCAGGGAGCTAGAGCTACCATACTCATTGTTGTTCCCTACCAGGTTACGAGTGGTTGTGAAGGGTAAAGCCCACTTTTGTGATTCTCCTGCGGAGTCATGGGACTTGCTAGAAGAGTCGGGGCTATGGATGGGAACGAGACCGACAGATCCAAATGAAGACATCGCAACAGGCAAGAGGAACAGATGTCGCACGTGGTGAAAGCCAACACGCAGAGCAGCATCCAGAGCGGTGGCCCTAAGCCAGGGGAAAATGCGGTTGGAACGCCAAAATGTGCTGCAAGCGGTCACGACACTTGCCACCCCGAGTGCTAAAGATCGCCTGGAATCCTTCGTGCAACACACAGTGGTGTTGAGCGGTTCGTCATCACCATCGATCAAAATTTCTGAAGACCTCTACATGCCGGTGGTCACTCCGCAGACCGCTGATGGTATCCTAGGATGAGAACATTACTGTACTGAACTCTGTGGAGGACCGCTCACGCAAGTAGCCAACTCTTTCTTAAAATGGTTCTGTTCATAATATGTGAAGGGCATGAGTGGATCAACAGTGATACTGTCTTTACATGCATGTTAGTTGTTAACCAGGAACCACTAAGCTTAGGGCTGAAACACCTCGTGAGTCTCTACACAGGAGGTTAATATACACGCTGACATAATTAACACTTAACCCGAAACCTTATTGGCCCGCAGGATACGCTGACGGAACCTCCAAATGGCACACCACACACGTGGGGCAAAGACGGGACAGGCACAGCAGAATGTCTACTGCGCACACACCCCATCAGGCTGCACATTGACCTACTTTATACCTATGCATGATCACAAAGTTTGGACAGACAAACACGCAAA
Organism: Lissotriton vulgaris; assembly: GCF_964263255.1. Lineage (NCBI taxonomy): Eukaryota > Metazoa > Chordata > Amphibia > Caudata > Salamandridae > Lissotriton > Lissotriton vulgaris. Next base: position 891,670,646 of record NC_141689.1, on the reverse strand, counting down.
GTTCGCCCTGAACGGTATGTTGTTCACACGTTGTTATTGTTACAGCAGACCGGTACACGCACTCTAGGCCAAGTTCCGCGCTTACCCCACCCCTAGCTTCCCGGAAGACTATACACTTTAGAAATGGCACAAGTTAATATACTCACATGGAACATACGTGGCATGCACACTCCTGAACGGCAATACTCTATCTTTGCTTATCGCCATAAACACTCGGTTGGAATTAGCCTATTACAAGAAACACACATGACACATCGGAACTAGAAAGACTGCGCAGGCGCTGGAGAGGGCAGGTGTACGGTTCAGTGTATATGGCCCATGCTAGGGGCACACTCATCTGGGTGAGAGTGGGCGTCCCGTTCATTAGCACAGACACAGTAATAGACCCTTAGGGCAGGTACACTCTAGTGCATGGAACGCTCAAAGGTCAACACATATTGCTGGCCTCGATCTATGCTCCGAACGTCGATAAAGCATCATTCCTGACGCAGCTGTCGCTGACCCCTCATGCCGGTCTCCCTTGTTTTTGGCAATTCAGTGCTTGACGTGCACTTTGATAGATCCTTCTCCCCTCTCCGTAAAACGTCAGCAGTGTCAAATGCGCAGGTGCTTACAGATTGGCTCTCGCACTGGACATTGCTAGATATGTGGCGGATCCTCCACCCATCTGAACTTATATACTCCTATTACTCGGCGACGCATGACCTGCAGGGGTCATTGTTTAGTAGCTACATGGAACGTGAGGGGGAGGGAGGGGGCAGGCATTCAAACTACCTAGAAACCCTTGGGACACAACTTGCGGAACTTTTGGAGCGCTTGCAGTGTCATAATTATGCAGGTCACACAGCCCGCACACACGCCACAGCAGACAGGGTGGGCCGCTTGCTCGCCTGGCTGCTAAAACAAGACAGTACTCGCACTCTGATTGCAGCCATGCGTACACCGGAGGGAGATCTAGTGTACGCGCAACAGGAGATTCACAGGGTCATGGTATATCACTATACACAGCTGTATCAATCCAGAGTCTGCTGTTGGAGCCACAAACTGGAGTGGTTCCTCGAGCAGACCCAGTTACTCCAAGCCTCAGTAATGCATCAGGAGGCACTTAATTGCCCCCTCACCTAGAGGAGATAGGGGAGGCGATCTCACCGGAAAACACCATGGCCCGGATGGCCTGCCTACGGAATTGTACAAGACTTACCGGGAGTCTCTGGTGCCACACTAACGCACACTTTACACAACAGCATTGGAGGAAGCCACCCTACCCCCCTCAATGCGCAAGGCATACCTGGTGTCCCTGCTTCAACCAGATCGGGATTCCACTGCCTTGGGATCTTATAGACCGCTAGTGCTCCTCAGCGTAGATTATAAGATCCTTGCCAAAGCACTAGCGGAACTCTTTGCGCCAGTGGTTCCTGACCTGGTCCACAGTGACCAAAATGGATTTGTGCCTAAACGGAGCAGGTCACTGAACTTGCAGAGGTTTTTCAGAGTGGCAGCAGATAGTGTAAAGGAGTGGTCTAGGGCGGGTTGCCTAATGTTGGACCTGGAAAAAGCATTTGATTGTTTGTAGTGGAGGCACTTGTCAGCATTGTTGGAGCGATATGATTTGGGACTGGGATTTTTGCAAATGGTGGGCCGCTTATATAAGAACCCAACAGTCCGGGTAAGGCTGGGCCCGTACATATCTGACGCCATACCTATATGCAGGGGTACCAGACAGGGGTGCCCACTATCGCCACTCCTGTTTGCGTTTGCACCCCTAGCCTTGCATGCAACATTAGGGGACGGAATACCACTGGGAGATGCAGTACACCAAGTGTCATATGCAGACGACCTGCTGGTATACATAAGAGACATAGAGGATATTCTGGCCCAGTTGGCCCACATCATAGGAGACTTTGCCACCATTTTGGGACTCCGGGTAAATGCCAGTAAGTCCTGTCTTTACGCGTTCGGGGAAGGGAGATGAGATCGGTGCTATACCCTTAACGGAACAAGGGTACAGTGGAGGGGGGACACCTTCTGATACCTGGGGATACAGATATACCGTTAGCCAACAGACCTCTTTGAAGGTAACCTGGAATGGGCTTTCTCGGCCATCAAGACCCAAATACGTTTCTGGGGCGCATTACCACTAACGGTCACGGGCAGGGTGGGAATATCCAAAAAGGTGATTCTCCCCAGGCTACTGTATTACTTCACTAACCTGCCTTTATATATCCCTGTGGCCTTTTTTTACCACGCTCTCTAAACTGCTCAGGGACTTTATCTGGGGGAGCAGCCGGCATAGGATGACACTAGTGAAGCTATACCTCCTCACAGACGATGCGGGACTGGCAGCACCTTGCTTCCAGCACTACTATTTAGCTGCACAGCTGCAGTGGATAGCCCGCTGGCTGGCAGATAAGGGTCGGGAAGATACTGCATCTACACTGCCCCCATGCTCCCTAGAGCAGATACTCACGCTCTTCCACCCAGCCACCAAGTCTGCAACACCGACACCACTCCTTCTGGCGGTGGCGTACCAATGCTACCACAGGAGCCTATTCCTCACCAGAGCTTTGGTCCTATACGCCCCAGTAATACCACTGGAAGGCTCCCCTAGAGTCACAAGGGCGCTCACCTCCCTTGCACTCACGTGCTGGGGAGACGCTGACATTCAGACCCTGGGAGATTTATATGGGAATGGCACACTTATCCAGTATGACTCACTGGTCGAAGATGAGGGATTGCAACCGGGGCAATTCCTGCTACACCGTTCACTGATTACAACCCTGACCTCTAAATGGGGAAACATGTCCACAGAACCCAGCCAACCCCTTACTATGCAATACCTCCAAGTTATGGGGCGAGGCAGACTGCGTACGCACGCGGCGATCACCCTAGAACCTCTTTGACGCAAATGGGAACTTGACCTGGGAAGACAACTAGAGTACAGGGAATGTGAACGAGTATTGAAGAGTCTGGTGCGCATAACCAGAAATATGACGTTCGGACAAATACAGCTGTTCATTGTGCCTAGGGCATACCTTTCACCTGAGACGATCAATAGGCATTTCCACCACGCGGATGGAGTGTGCCCTAGCTGTACCGAACCCGGGGTGGGTCTAGTTCACAGGTGGTAGGCGCAAGACCCACCTCAGACGCGAGCATGGAGACACTCGCTCTCCGCATGGGCCAGGGCAGAGGGAACTGCTATCCGGCGGGTAGAGACCCGGATTGAGGAAGGAGCCCATAGCTAGTCAGTGGGAGGGACTGCTCCAGGCACTTCAGCAAACTGAGGAAGGATGCTCAGGAGGAAAATCCGAGGGGAGGGAAGGGGACCCAGAATAGGTGCTGTAGGCCATGACTGTGTGCGGCTGTAGTGTTCCATGTACATGAACATTAGAATTGATGCCGAGGGGGAGCGCAATTGATTCCGGTGCAGGGGAGTAACAGCCAGGCTGAAGAGCAGTGACACGTTGTTGGGGGAACAGGGGAGGGGTGGGGGATAGGAATACTGGTACTAACATCCGTCTGTGTTATAGTTGTTGGGTTTTAACTGTTTTAATTGTATTATGCCTGTTCTGAAGTCCACACTGAACCAGCTGAAAGACTTTACTAGTTGGACTAATGAAACCAAGCTGTCACCTAACTGTGATCTATCTCATGTATGAAATAAGCAGAATACTGCCCTCATATACACCCTGGTGCAACAGGCACACTATGTATGCTTGCAATGATTAACCTTCATGTAATAATAGTATGTTTCCGTTGTTATTCAGTGATACCATGAGCTGACAATGCTACGGGTATATTGCCTTTCATGTACATGTGACCTAAAAGTCAATAAAAACAGATTTAAACAAAAAAACAGAGCACAGAATATTTCTGAGAACTGCAGACATGCAGTCACTCAAAAATTACTTCAGCACGGACTCACACTAGATGGTGGACATGTTATCTTTGTTTTAGAGGCGCACGAGGCATTCAGAACTGAGGTATTTTACTCATGGGTTAAATTCCCTGCTGCAGATGATTGTACGCAGCTATTTCATGAATATGAAGTAAGTGGAATACCAGATGAATACGCTCCTTACAGGGAGGTAAAAATGTGTCCAACTTACCATGAACATAACAATTGGTTTAAAGGCGCCCTGCCCCATAGTATATAAAATGTGAGACTTGGCCCACTGTGCAATGAGGGAGCGACATGGCCAGTCTTAGTGGATACACACTACATCCCAATGTTGATTGTCTGACTGCAGGTCAGATACGGGGATTATACAATAATCTAGTAACAATATACAAATGTCTAACACAATTTGTGATGCAAACATTAACACTCGCCCCTACGTGGACTGTTCAAGCGGTAGCACCATAATTAGCTACACCAGGCAACAGCCATCAAACAATAAATACAGTGATGGGAAAGATTCTCACCAAAAGGGAAGGCATTCTATTTTGGATCACACAAAAACGAACCAACTTGAAGCAGTATTTCCCCATGCAGGCCTGCTGGGAAAGCATAGGATAGTAACAATTTACTTGCCAATGGGGATGGCTCCCCCGATAGAAAACTGTGCCACTTGGGGCACAGGAATCTAACAAAAAATATTGCAACTTAGGTAACCGTGATTGTTAGATCACCTGACAGGTATCAGGACACTGATACACGTTCCTCTCAATGCATCCGACAGACGCTCTGAGAGGGGAGGACGGTCAGAACAGCGATCGAAGACCACATGAAACTAAAAAAAGAACCTGCAACGCTCATTCGAATACATAATTAAACAAGAAGATACACATAAAATATCGAAACCTCAATTTAAAAAAAGAAGGTACCCGACTAAAGTTCAGGCATGCCTCGGATTTTGAGGACTCTGCTTCTGAATGGGGAATGAGCATTGACAATGCTGGACAGTGCAGCAGAAGTCACAATAGTTTGCCAGAACCTGATGGATTGTCTGGTGGGAGTAGCGCTGAGTATATCACAGTGGAAACAACTGATACCAGGGTAAGAGCCCTGCATCGGTTATATGACGTCCAGCTGGTTGGAGGGGGATGTACCAGAATTTATAAAAGTCCTCTTTTGGGAAGAACTTACTCAAGGTTATGACATTTTGCTGGCCGAGAGAGATTGGCCACCTTACTCATGAGGGATTGCCCAAAGGGGCAAATAGTCATTTTACCAGCTTTCCCCGACCTCGTTCCAGAATCAATAAAACACGCATACGCTTGGTAGTGGGTATCTGAAAGAGACACGTTAGTGATGGATTCCTTACCTGAGAATATCCCCAGGCATCAGACTGCATCTGGAAAGTTTTTCGTCCGCAGTACTCCTGCGCGTCGGTAGGTGGTGTCGTAAGTGATGGGATGACTTCACGGAGACTACTTAGGCGTCACCCATGCGCGCTGACGTCAGTTCTTTCTTTTTCAACGCCAGCAAGCGCAGATCCGGTTAGAGCATGTAACCTAGTCACTTTTTGACTAACGTTTTTGAGACTTGTCTCTACTTCTTTTGAGTCTTTGACTCCTGGTGCCACGTAGGGAGGCCTGGGTTAAAATCCTGCGGGGCCTGTAACGTACGATGTTGGTGGCCGACTCCCATGGCGTCTGTCTCTGTCTGGAGCGCGACCATGACTTCCGGTCATGTTCAAACTGTCTGGCCATGGCTCAGAAGGCTTTGTTGGAGAAATCCTGAAAGTTGCTGGAGTCCAGGTAGTTGTCTCTGTGCCGTTCGAGGTCCAGGTGTTGCTCGAGGGACTGACCGCGGAGCCATCACCATCGCTCCTCGGGGTCAAAGTCTTCACCCTCGGAATCGGGTAAGAGACATCACAAGAAAAAGTCAAAGAAGCGTGTGCGCTCTCTGACATCCCCCCGTCGGTCTATGGACAAGGGGGCCAGGAGTCATCCCCCTGCGGCTCAGTTGGAGCCTGGGAATCCCGCAGCCTACCCGCCCTTTCCGGGTCAGTCGGCGACTCCGCCCAAGTGCAAGAGTTTCTTGCTGGCATGAACCGCTTTTTGAAGCCTAGGGCTCCCGCCGACACGCTTCCGGGCCTCGTGGTCCCTATTGAAGGCCCTTGCTTGCCACCGGCGCCACAAGGTCCTCTGCCGGCAGCTCCGGCCCCAGCGCAACAGGGTCCTCGCTGCCGGCTCTGGCCCTGGCGCCCCCTGACGCTCCGTTCCCGGCACCGCAATGGGTTCCATTCGTCCTACCTCAGCCCTGGCCTGAGTTTCCGGGCAATTTTGCTCCGGCGTGGGACCCTAATTGGGACATGGAGCTGGATCGGGGCGGATCGGCACTGACCGGCGCTGTTCCCAGAGCTGTTGTAGCATTTGTTTTCCCCTGTGCATCCCCCGCCGCTGCCGCCTGTTCCTCTGGCCATGGAGGAGGGGGATGATTAGGAGGGGTTGGAGGACCCTCTTGCACGGCAGTGCGAGTCCGAACATGAGTGGGCGGAGTACTCGGAGGATGTAGGTGGCCTTTAACTCTCCCTGGAGCCTGGATTTGTGTCTCCTCCCGCTGTCATGCAGGAAGGAGCCACATACACTGTGGTGCTCCGTAGAGCAGCTGAGGCTCTTGACCTTGATCTGCCTACTGTTACCCTCAAAACGAACCTCCTTACTGAAGTGCTGCAGCCGGCGGCAAGTTCTATGGAACCTTTGCTTCCTTTCAATGAGTCCTTGACGGATGTTTTGATGAGCACCTGGTCTAGGATATAAACGTGGCCTGGCGTCATCCCCTGGCATCGGGTGAACCTGTTGTTTTTAACAAATCATCCAACCCCGGAGAGCCAGGTTATTCAGTCCTCAACTTTCTAGAGTGCATTCCCTATCTCTCCACTGGATAAGGAATCTAAAAAGCTGGAGCAGTTTGGCAAGAAGTTGTTTTCCTCTGCCAGCCTGGGGCTGCAGTCAACACTGCATGCTTCTTGGGCCCAAGCTCTGTCCCAATTCCAGGAGGAGGTTTGGGATGTACTTTCCCAGGCTGTTGTGGAGGGGAAATATGCCGCCAAGTTCATCATTCGGTGTGGACTGGACTCTTTGGGGAGAGCCATCACCACGACAATGGCCTGCATCGCCATACTTGGCTGCAGTCCACTGGGTTTTCAGGGGATGTCCAGAGTTCCCTCATGGACATGTCTTTTGATGATACTCGCCTGTTTGGTGAAAAGGCAGACGGAGTGTTTCAAGGACTCTCGGGCTACGGCCAAGTCCTTGGGTATCTCCACCACACGCCCGGCCACGTCTACCTTTTTTTCCTTTCATGGCCACGGACGGGGTGCCCCTATACGTTCGTTCAGACAGAAGCCTGCGCAGAACCAACCTCAGCGCGGGCATGGTGGCCGCCGTGGCGGCACAGGGGGTCAACATGCGGGTCAGTCCACCTCTGCTTCAGCAGCATCCGCCTCAAAGCCTTCCTAGTCCAAGCTTGGGCTGCACCCCACGCCAGTGGGCGGCAGGATTCAACATCACCTCCCTCACTGGCGCTCTGTCACATCGGACAGGTGGGTGCTGCAAATCGTCCGAAAGGGCTACTCATTCCCCTTTGAGTCTATTCGCCCGGCCATGCCACCTCCGTTCCACCGCATGTCGGGGGATCACTTTTGCGCTTCTCCAACAGGAAATCAGTGCCCTCTTGGCCAAGGGGTCCATCGAGCGTGTTCCTGGGCCCGAAGTAGTACGTGGTAGTTATTCCCACTACTTTCTGGTCCCCAGAAAGGAGAAAGGGGCCTGCGCCCCATCTTGGACCTCAGAAATCGCTTTCTCCAAGATGTTTACTCTGGCTCAGGTCTTGGCTGCCCTAGACCCTGGAGACTGGATGGTAGCGTTGGACTTCCAGGATGCATATTTTCATATCCCTGTCCTGCCGGCCCACCGGCGCTACCAGCAGTTCACGGTAGGCCAGGAGCATTCTCAGTTTGCAGGGCTCCCCTTCGGCCTTACCAGTGCCCCATGGGTGCTCACGAAAGTGATGGCGGTGGTCACAGCTCATCTGCGCGGATCAGGGGTTTCAGTCTTCCCCTACCTCAATGACTGGTTGTTGAAGTCGGGCTCGCCCCAGGCAGTCATCACCCACCCTATGTGAGGAGGTTCTGCACCTCTGGACATGGCTGGAACATCAAGGCATTACCTTGGTGGTTCAACACCTGGCAGGTTCTCTAAACGCCAGTGCAGACGGACTCAGCCGCCGGTGCTTGATGGATCACGAATGGCGTCTCAACTTGGACGTGGTGCAAGGTCTCGTTCTGCAGTGGGGAGAGCCTTAGTTAGATCTATTCGCCACCAAAAAGAACGCGCAATTCATTAGTACTGTGTGCTGGAATTTCCAAGGTGGCTCTCGCTTGGCGACGCTTTTCGTCGCGAGTGGAGTTGCGGTCTGTTGTACGCCTTTTCGCCTATACCACTTCTGCCCAGAGTGCTGAAGAAGATTTGGCGCGACGGGACCCATGTCATCCTTGTGGCTCCGGATTGGACACGAAGATACTGTTACCCCTGCGCTACTCAGCATGGCGATCGATACCCCGATACGATTGGCTCTTCAGCAGGATCTTCTGTTGCAGCAGCAGGGGACGATCCTCCACCCGAACCTGTCCAGCCTCCACCTCCATGCGTGGAGATTGAGCAGCGACAGTTGACAGCTTTTGCTCTCTCACCCGCCCCTTCCCCCCAACCCTCCCCGAAGTCTGTGAAGTCATTCTGTCAGCCAGGCGTCCCTCCACGAAGACGGTATACGCCTGCAGGTGGAACAAATTTGTGGCATGGTGCATAGCAAAGGCTGTGGATCTCCTTTCTGCCCCTCTTTCTGAGGTCCTTCTGTTCCTACTATCCTTGTCCCAGCAGGGCTCTGCTCTGGGCCCTATCGAAGGTTATCTTTCGGCCATCTCCGCCTTTCTAAGGCTTCCAGATCAGCCTTCGCTCTTTGTGCTCCCTTTGAGCCCCTTCATAACTGTCCTTTACGTCTTCTCACTCTAAAGACGGCTTTCCTGGTAGCTATCACCTCTGCCAGAAGAGTGAGTGAGCTCCAGGCTCTTTCTTCTAAACCTTCTTTCCTTTCTGTTCATCCGGACAAGGTGGTTTTAAGGACCCGTCCTTCGTTCTTGCCAAAGGTTGTCATGCCCTTCCACATCGGGCAGACCATCACTTTGCCCACCTTCTTTCCGCATCCTTCAAAAGAGGAAGAGAGGCTCCACCGTCTGGACCCAAAACATGCGCTCTTGTTCTATCTGAAGCTCACACAACAGTTCCGGGTGGATGACCATCTCTTTGTTGGCTATGTGGGCGCCAAAAAAGGTCGAGCCGTGCACAAACAGACCATCTCTCAGTGGGTCGTTCTGTGCATCAAAGCATGTTACTCGTTGGCTAAGAAGGAGCCTCCTGTGGGGCCGCATGCCCATTCTACCAGGGTGACGGCAGCCACTACTGCCTTGGGACGCGGCGTTCCCTTGCCGGACATTTGCCAGGCAGCCACGTGGGCCTCTCTGCACACGTCTACCAAGCATTACTGCCTAGACAGTCTAATCCAGAGAGACGGCTTCTTTGGCCGTTTTATTCTCCGTAACTTTCTGGTGTAATCTTGTTCGCAGACCCACCACCGGGATTAGCATTGCTGGGGTATCTATTCTAAGGTAAGAAATCTATTACTAACGTGGGTCTTTCAGATGTACAAGTTACTACTTGTGTAACGATATAGCTGTAGGATGCATTAGTTAGTGATAGATTGCTTACCGCCCCACCCATCCTCCCCGTTCTGCGAACTGATTTCTAGAGTTAAGGTCATCCCGTCAGGGCCCTAGTTTCATGGCACCAGTGGTCAGTTTCTTGCATGGCTCTGCGTTCTTGGCGCGGAAAGACGTGTACAGAACTGGCGCCAGCTCGCATAGGTGGTGCCTAAGTAGTCTCTGCAACGTGGCGCCTAAGTAGTCTCTGTGACGTCATCTTGGCGCTCACGACCCCACTAACTGACGTGGAGGGGTACTGCTGATGAAAAACTTTCAGGATCCAGTCTGACGCCTGGGGATATTCTAAGGTAAGGAATCCATCACTAACTAATGTCTCTTTCAGATATATTGTTACACAAGTAGGAATTTGTCCTTTAATGCTAGCTCCTGCATTGTACCGCAACCATGTTGGGTGAGATGACAGTTTACCTTATCATGATATACCATTGAAGACAACTCCACAACCTCAGACAATAACCCAAAAAAAAATGAAGCAAAACAACAGGTCAGGGAAATCCTAAGACAACTTGAATATCAGGGTGGGATTGAAATTTGCACCTCTTCAATGAATAACCCTCTGTTACCAGTAATTAAACCAGATTAATCATATAGTCTAGCTTTCAGACACCCGAACACAGCTACTCGCACATTTGCATTACACAATGCAGACAGTGCTGCGCTAATGAATAACATTGTGCAGAAGAAAATAAAGCAAAACATAGTGCCTGGAAGCAGATATTAGACTCCCTTCACTGCGCTAGGCTTTCAGAAATAATTCTGCCATTTACCCCAGGGGTATAAGACTAGCCACTGGCTGTTTTCAGCCAGAGTCACAGAATTACTTGAGAACTTTGATAATCAGGCATTATCATATATCGAAGACATATACTTAAACGACGATGACCTGATTGAGCACTTGACTAGAGTGTACCGCATCATTTTGGGGTTTTATCAAAAGGGCTATGGATTCAATTTAAAAAAATAAAAAATTGCCCACCTCAGGGTCTTATTTTTGGGATGCATCTGAAGTCAAGAGCATGGCAACTCATGTCTAAGAAAAATGTGCATTGCTCCAACCTCTAACGAGTCTGAAAAGATTATTAGAATCCATATTAGGATTTCTAAATTTTGGCAGAACATGCATTCCTGATTATGCGGAACGCACAAAACCATTCAACAACGTTATATGTCCAGACTTTTCAGGTACACTTTGGACACGGAAATTGCATGTTCCGTAGAAGCTGATATGATAGCTAAAAAATCTGGTGATCCGTGGAGTCGCTGGTACATCAAGGTACATATATGTCACGTTTAATGAGGGTGGCACAGTACCGATGCATATAAATCTCATCTCTATACAAATGCTGAAATGCGTTTAGCACCAACAGAGAAAATTCTGACAGCAGTCCAGACTGCTATAGTGAGAGAGCTTGCCCTTGCACAAGATAAACAAACTATTGTCGTGACCCTGGTACCGACTTTGGAGATGGTTACAAGAGCTAGCAGGTGAAATACAAAAGTTCTACATCTGAGATGGATACAATGGGCGAACCCCCTCATTGCAACAGATGTGGACTACACATTTGACTCTACATTACATACATAGGCTTTTCTCAAGTACGAGCAAGAATATCCTCTACCTAATGAAATAATGCCACTTGATCGCTATGACTACATCATTTACACTGATGGTTCTGCACAACCTGCCATAGGGACAAAACAGCTATATTGAGCCACATGCGCAGTCGTAAAAGGTTGTATGTATAATGGCACCTTCCACCTTGAAAAAACCTGCACACAGTCACTAGGTGATTGCACAGCACAACTGGCAGAACTTAAGGCTCAAGTACTAGCACTACAGAATATGGAACCTTGATTCCCCACGCTCATTGTATGTGATTCATATTACTATATGCAGTCATATAATGAGTATCTTCATTATTGGAGTCAGAATGGATCAGGGATTCAAAAGCCTGCATAGTGAGGCATAAGTTGCTTTGGGAATAGGTGGCAAAGCTGAAATAATGCTTGCAATGGGCTCATGTCATTCATACATTAAGTCATTAACTTGTTGTTGTACACAATGCAGGGAATTCACTGTATGATGAGGCAGCAAAAGCAATGGTTCTCCCCGCCATAGTTGCAATAACTCTTTCAAGTACGAGAAAAAACCGAGACAGCATGGTGTTATTCAGTGCTGCATGCAATGACACACACTTGCCGAAAGGCTTTCCACTTAAGTACTCCTACAAATTAGATGCACTAAACATACCATATGATCAATTTCCAGGAGTGGAGGACTGAGTAATACCAAACAGTGATCGCAGACTAGGCCATCAGGGTCTGGCTTCGGCACATGCGGGGGTGACTTCTCAATTTCTCTGTTGCACCAACACTATTGGTACAAACAGGCCAAGGACTTTGTCCTGAGATGTGACATCTGTCAGCAGATGAAGGGTTCCACCATGGCACGTCCACCCCAAACACCTCTTGATTTCAAACAAGCCTCTTGCTTATGTTTATTTGGACCACTGCAGCCCCTTATCAACTGACAGGGCTTAGAAGTACAGCTTGGTGCCAGTGGATTCCTGCTCTCGATTTCTGTGGGTATGGCCATAGTGGTCAGCTAACACCGGAACTGTTATAAAGGATCTGTGAGTCTTTATGCAGTTGGAACATTACATTCCGATCAGGGTCCAGCTTTTAGCGCTCAGGCTTACAAAGAGGCCAAGAAAGTTTGGGTGTGATCCTCTGTTTCTCCTCTCTTTACCATCCCGATGGAAACGCGATTGTGGAGAGGAAAATCTGGGACTTAAAGTAGTCTTTAACAGCAAGGGTATTAGGCTCTACTCGCAGTGGGTTCATCACCTACATGGGGTACAGAAGGCTTTGAAGAACATGCCAAGAAATTCCCTGGGTTATCGTACTTCTTATGAGTTCCTGTTTTGGGTTAAGAGGTGGGTCCCAGACCTTGATAATGCCAGCACAGTGTCGCCAGAAACACTATTTGACACCAGTGAATGTCTGGCTGTTTACAGGAATTGAAAAAGCAACATCCTAGTGAAATGCTCCGACAATGGATAAGTGAAGGCTGTTCCGACAAGAACCGTCTGGATTCCAAAGATCGTGGACCTGGTCTGAGAAAAGATTGAGGGCAAAAATGAGTTTGGGCCATCCTAAAGACACCTGTGCCTGTCCTGGCTGTTGAAGGGACATAAACTATACTTCCCCCGCCCCTTGCCGGACGCAGAGACGAAAGGTTTGTCTCTATTGATCTGAACAACCACACTATGCGGCAGATTCTCAACAGTAGGCCACGTGGAATCCTGGGTAGCTGCCAATCTCCTCTCGCTGCCATTAAGTAAGTTCAGGTAGAAGCTTTAATTACAAATGAAACCTGCTTTGTGCAGAGTGAGACAGCTGTCTATTAAACATCGCAGCCCATATTTTCTATACAAGAATCACTATGGTTCAATAAATATTGAAAATGCCTCTTTGTGTATTCTTTGTATATTTCTCTGAGCACAAGAATGCACTAGTGACTGAGCCAAAGTTTGAAACCTGTCACCACGGTACCCCAGGGAGCAGAGTTGTGACGTTCAATGGTTGCTAAAAGTGTTAGCTCCCTGTTCAGATTTGGGGGGGGGGGCTGGCAGTGGCACTGTGAGCTAGCTGGTACAAGGGGCAACATATCCAACTGAAGCGCATAGAATCAGTCTGGCACCATCCTAAGTTTAGGTTGTCTACAAACGCGCAGTTCCCACTGATTGGTGGAAACTACAAAACTCTATCATCAGAGAATCTTGGTGAAAAACTGTTGCTAGAAATTCCATCTATTAGATTTTCTCACAAACCACCTCTGCAACTCCTCTTACAACTTCTTTTTTTTAGGCTCACTTTATCCTGATTTTTGTTTTCTTACAATGTGTGAAAGCCCCTTTCTGAATTTTGCTTGCTGCTAAAGCATATTGGACAGCAGAGATTGCATCTTTTTTCACTTTAGCAAACATTTCCAATAAATTTCCAATAAACTACTGTATGCATTTCCTCTTTATTTTTTACTGATCTTTAGAAATTAATTCTGCAAGTATTGTTATCTAAGCCCCATTAAAATAGTTTACAGTATGTTTAATCTATGGGCTATCCATCTCTTAAGCAAAGATTCCATGGTACATGCTTGAACTGTTTACAAGGAAGACCCTTCCCACGGTTCAAAATGTAACAACGATAAGGACGCGACCAGCTAACTTTCCATACATATGCTGTCACAAATATTGAACAACTTAAGACTTTCTTGAAGTGATTAGACACTAAAGACTTTGATTACCCCACTTCATGGACTGACCACAAAACTTTGAAGGCACAGAGCCCTTTAATGAAGACCGCTATCCCTCGAGTGGCCTCTCAAGCATCCTAGTACTATCAGGTCCCTGTATGTTTGGTACTATTGTGTTATTTAACCCTCTTTTTTCCAATTCTTTCTCAACACTTAGCATATTACGCGCAGTCACTATATTTTAGTGCGTGGATGCACTGCCTCACCTTTCTTACATGCCTGCAAAACTTCTAATTATTTAGCAGTTTTGCAATTCCATTTAATGCATATCCTGTTGTATTTATTGTTTCTGTGCTATATTATTTGTTTGGAAAAGAATGTATATATAAACAGTCCTGTTATAAAATACAAGGCTTATCCATCATCAGGTCATAACTAAACTGTGTTCCATGTTTTACAAAGTACTTTAATTGATTATCAAGTGGTCAGTGTGGTGTCTTCATTAGACCCTTCCATATATCAGGCATTCTGTTTTCTTCCCTACAACACATCCTTCTTGGGAGAAGAGGGTACACAGGTGGGACCCACAGCGGCCTTTAACATCTGCATAGATAGAGCTGAGGAGCACAGGGTGGATGATTAGCTCCTTGTTGGATTTATCTAATAGAGATGTCTGTCCGCAGATTCTTTACCTTTGAATATCCCCAGGTGTCAGACTGGATCCGGAAGATTTTCGGGCAGGACCCCTGCGTGCCAGTAGGTGGTGTCATTCGGCTCTGCGTCAACGCCATCCTCGCCAGAAGTGATGTGGGCCGTACCTATATAGGCACCACCTCAGTGCACTGACATCAGTTCTTTCCTTTCTGCGTCAGGTAGCGCTGATTTACCCCTCAGTCACTTTCTGACTGGTCTTTTTTGACCTTTTTTTTTACCTCTTTTGGGGGATTCTGTTTCCTGGTGTGAAAATGACACCAAGAAACCACGTGGGGCCTGTTTCAGGCAAATGTCTGTGACAGACCCCCACTTAGTGCGTTTGTGATGCTTGGAGCTGGGACACTACTCCAAGGTGTATGAGAATTACTCCACCATGCACCTGAAGGCGCTGAGGGTGCCAAGCTCATTGCCACCCAGCTTCGGTCGACTCTGTGACGCTCCAGGTCCTGTCCTCCTGGGAGGTCCCAGGACTATTCACAGAGCCCCTCCCGATGATTGTCGTTGCATTCAAAGTCGTCTGGGAAGTCCCACAAGCACAAGAAGTCAAAACATTTTTGACTTCCCCTTGTCCGTCTAAGTTATCCGACGAGACGAAGCAGCATCTGCATTCCAAGCCCCACAAGTCCTCGGTTCCTGAACCTGGGTCTACTCCGCTCTTACTAGAGTTTTCCAGAGCCGGAAAACTCCCACCCAACTGAAGGAACTTTATAAGGTCATGTGCTTAATTTTTGGGTGGCCCGGCCACTCTTGTGCGCCTTTTGGACCAGTTGTTACAGGAGGGCCTACTACTGGGACAACGCAGGCTGGTTCACCCTAGGGTCCCTAGGATCCCTAGCTGGATCCGTAGTGAAGCCATTGGTGAGATAGACCATCCTCAGGGGCTGCTCTGGTGCCGACACCTCAGCGATGCCACCGCCCCTATGCAACACCATCCCCACGTCATAACCAGTTCTGATATGAGCATCGTTTGACTCCGCATCCCCCGCCGACCGATGTCATCCTTCCCGGAGCAGAGACAGGGTATTATTTTATGGATAAGCCTGGTGAGAGAGACACTTGGGAAGGGTTTATGGAATCTAATGGAGAAGACTCAGTTGAGGGCGACAACTGGTATGAGGAACTGGGTGAGGCCATTGGGTTTGACACCTCACCTGACACTGGCCTGGTTTCTTCTCCTACTGTGTCTAAGGAGTATGGAGCCTCTTTTGCAATGGTCGTGCGCAGGGCGGCTCAGGTCCTGGACCTCAACATCCTAGGTGATTCACCCAGGAGTCACCGTACCAGAACACCTACACCCCTTCAATGAAGCGCTTAACGGCGTCCTACTTGGGGGCTGGTCCAAGCCCTGAGCAGGATCTTCTGTTAATCGGATAATGGCCAGTCGCAATCACCCCGCTCCTTGGGATCCTAGTTTTCGATCCCAGCACCTCACCCCGGAGAGTTTGGTGGTCGAATCCTCCTCATCCCTCATTCATCCTGATACGTTCCCTACCACCCCTCCAAATAGGGAATCAAAGTGGCTGGACACCTTCAGCGTGAGAATGTTCCCTTTCACCATCATGGCATTGCAGTTATTGAACACCATGTGCCTATTGAGCCGTTATTCCTATACACTATGAGATTCTATTGAGCAAGTGCTGTCTATGGTCCCCGAGGAGTCCCGGGCCATACTCTCTCAGACGGTTGCTGATGGGAGAGATGCAACCAAGTTCTTTATCAAATGGGGACTTGACATAACCAATGTCATTCCCGCTACATTCTGGTGACAAAGTAAATCAGAGGCCTTCGTCCTATCCTAGATCTGCTCCTTCTCAACGTCTTCTAGAAGAAGGAGAAATTAAAAATGCTCATGCTCTCTAAGTTTTGTCTGCCCTAGATCTGAGTGACTGGATGGTATTGTTGGATTTTCCGGACGCTTATTTCCATATCCCCGTTGTTTGTGCCCACAGACGCTATCTGCTGTTCTCCGTATGTCACAAGCACTTTCAGCTTGCTGTGCTACCTTTCAGCCACACCAGGGCCCCTCGGGTGTTTACCAAGGTGATTTCAGTCTTCCCTTACTGAAGGCGAGCCATCGCCCCCCCCCAACTCCCCCCCCTCCCCCCCCCCCCCACCCTCCTCCGCAGGTAGTCCTCACCCACCTTAAAACTACGGCGAACCTTGTGCACTCGCTGGGGTTCACTAGCAACATGCCCAAGTTGCACCTTACTCTGTTGCTCCCTTTCATCTGAACAGTTTCAGGCCAGTCCTCGGAGTGGAGTGTCCAGAATATTCAGGCTATGATACCAATGTTTCAGACTCTATCCTGGATTTTGATGAGACTGACTCTGAGGCTGCTGGGCCTCATACCCTCCTACATCCAGCTGGTAACACATGAATGCTCAGTGGGCGCAGCATCAGGGAAATCTCTCCGACATGGTCCAGATCTCCAAGAGATCTGCAAAGGACCTGCAGTGGTGGCTAACAAACAGCGATTGGATCAGTGGCAGACTCCTCTCCATTCCTCAACCAAAGTTGACTGTAGTGACAGATGCGTCACTTCTGGGCTAGGGTGGCCATCTGGGAGAGGTGGAGATCAGAGGACTCTGATGTTCAGTGTAGTCCAAGCTTCATTTAAACCTGTTGGAGCTTTGGGCAATTCGCTTGACATTAAAAGCCTTTCTTCCTTCGATCAAGGGCCACGTGTTCACGGACAACACTACTACCATATGTTACTGCGACAAACAGGGCGGGTTGGGGTCATAGACCCATTTGTCAGATATGGCTAGTCTGTTAGGGTATTTCCCTGGCGGTGCTGCTTCTGGCGGGCTGTTTGAATACCAGGGCAGATGTACTCAAAGATGCCTTGCAGATCACGAATGGCTTCTCCACTTGCAGGTGGTGCAAGTTATCTTTCAGCAGTGGGGAGAACCTTGGTTAGATCTGTTTGCCACCGCCGGGAACGCACGATTTTTAGAAGTTCTGTGCGCTGGAGTTTCCAATACGGCTCTTGCTCTGAGACACTTTTTGACTTGAGTAGAGCTCCTGCCTCTTGTACACCTTTCTGGCAATGCCATTCCTGCCCGGAGTTCTCAAGAATATCAGTAATGGCCTGGCCCAAGTCATGTTTGTGACTCGGGTTGGGGGCACGGAGAGTCTGGTATCTCAAGACCTTGAGCATGAGCATAGGTCCTCCAGTCAGGCTGCCTATTTAGTGGGTTCTTCTGTTGCAGCGACAGGGCAAGGTTCTGCACTAGAACCTGTGCACCCTCCACCTGCAAGCATGGAGATTGAGCAGAGACAGTTGACAGCTTTCAACCTTCCTCACAAAGTCTGTAATGTTATTCTGGCAGCCAGGCGTCCCTCAATCAAATCAATATGCTTCTGCCGTTGGGAGAAATTTGTGTCATGGTGTGCTTCCCACAATGTCGGCCCCCTTGTCTGTTGTAGCTAGGTTCCTTAAAGATCTGCAACATATGTTCCCATTTACGTTCTTCATCATGCCTCAGTGGGTCCTCAACATGGTTCTCAGCTTTGGCATGTGTGCACCATTTGAGCCTTCACAAAATTGCCTTCTTAGACTACTGTCCATCAAAACTCCCTTTTTAATGGCCATAACATGGGGCAAAGGTGTCAGCGAACTACAAGCGCTCTCTGCGTACCCTCCTTACATCACCTTTTTCCCCAGTCAAACTGGTTCTCCGAATGTGGCCGCCTTCCTTCCGAACATTGTCGCTCCCATGTCAATCATAACATCACTCTGCCTACCTTCTTTACTCTACCTCATCCTGCCATAGAAGAGGATAGACTCCACTGCCTGGACCAAAGAGAGCGCTGTTGTTCTACCTTGACTGCACAAGAGAGTTCTGGGAGGACAATCAACTCTTCATGGGATACGTGGGAGCAAACAAAAGGGAAAGTTTTACAGAAGAGAACCATTGCAGCATGGATTGTCCTGTACATTAAGATCTGCTATGCATTGCCCCGAAACAGCCCCATGAAGGTTTGTGGGATCACTCAACTAGAGCTAAAGTTGCAACTAGCAGTTAGCGTGCGGCGCTCCGCTGCTGGACATCTGTCACAAAACACCAAAGGGCCTTGACTCTACTCAGTAAGGCTGAGTCACTATAACAACAACAACAAAAAACAAATGCCAGTACTGAGCACTGTTCCTTAGACTATTTCATATCCAGACCCATGAAACTAAACAGATAGGTCCACACTCTTTAAGTGCCATTAACCATTTTATTTGGCAAAAACTTTTAGATTGTTTATGAAAAACACTCCATACACATACAAAATGTATAGTTACAAAAAAGACAGACTTAATAGTAATCAATGAATCACAGAGACACCAACAAACACTCAATGCATACCTTCAACCTATCACTTCCTAGTGACATCTTTAATTGACGTCTTATGTCCAGCAAACTTGCGTCAAACCCGGCACCTGTCAGGTATAAATATTACCAACGTTGCCTTAAGCAATCGCCTGTTGTACGAGCTACTGAAGCCAGCTGCCTGCACGACCCCGTGTTGGTAAATCTAGCACTCTGTCGCTGCAGCCTGCTATCCTGTGGTGGTGAAGCTGCTGATACCATTATCGCCGCTACAGCGCGAACTATGGTGCAGTACGCTTAAGGAGCTGAACAGTCGTCCCCCTGCGAAGACATCCAGCAGATTCCAGCTGCCCGCGGACGCTGTCCCCCCTCCTTCCTCGACGCGCTGAAGAGCAGCCGCTGCCTTTCTCGTGCAGAGAAATCCAGCTACAGCGTTTCCGGTTTACCCTCGCAGGTGACTGGGATATCGAGAGAGACCCCTGAAGGAGATACCAATCCTCCATCATTCTATTCAGAGGTATGGTGTTGACTAAACCCTTAGACGAGAATTCTTGAAACAAACCTTGGCAAAACCAACTTAACTTAAAGCTACTTACTTACTCCCCTTCCACGTGTTAGGCTTAGGTCAGGCACACTGGGGTAGGCTTAGTTAGAAGCACCAGTTGAGTATGTTAGCCTAATGTATATATGACTGTATATATGTTTTATTACTTTTAAACCATTGTATGGCTAAGAAACCATATCAATGCTTTTACAGTTCTATTTCGCAATACTTATCTTACTGTACGTACTTTTTATAATAACAATTATTGCAATTGTGGCAATACATTTCTCTTGTACGAGAAGAAAGACTGTTCAATAAATGTTAACCCTTTATTGACAAACGCCCGTCTCTCTATTCTCTACATCTCGTGAAAGTAAACTGCACTAGACTGACTGAGTGAAATACATGTCTATTGTTTCACACGACCCTAGAGATTGACTCTTGATCTGAGGAGCAAAGTTGTCATGTTGCACGGTTGTTGGAAAACTGAATCCCTTCTTGTCTGTGCCAAGGAAGCTGATCACTTCCCATGCAGAGAAGAAAGTTTCCAGTGACCTCTGAGCTAGTTGGTAACACAACCCAATTAAGTTTAGCATAGTCAGTGGAGGCCTGGAATATCCGCAGTTCCACGTCGATACTACTGTTTATGTTATTCCAATGCGCAGGGCCTAGTGGGAAACTAGGAACTACACTACATGGCGCCCAACGTTTGGTAAGGCGATAAACTAACGCAAGACTTATAGAGTAACTCAGTCGTGCATATTTCACAGACCCCTTTCTCCCGTAAATACTCCAATAGACGTCTGGAGTGGGTGAAAGGTTAAAATCCGCCCGACCTTAGTAGGAAGAGATTCCTATGTAAAGCTCTGGTTTATTCAACGTTGAAGGATACAGTGTTCCAAAATATTGTGCACCTAATCTTTGTCTCCTTGGAGACCTACTCTGCAAACCTTGCATTTTTACAATGCCAGAGAATAACGGAACCTCAGCGGTAAACGCTATAACAAAAGAGTTTCACTATTACAAAATAGAGAAACCTCCGGAAGAGTACGCTCCTTTCGAGGAGATTGAAATTCCACTTAAATTTCAAGAGCACCTGCTCTGGTTTAATGGCGCCTCAAAAACACAATGATCACATAACTAGGCTCGGTCCTCTAGGTAGACCAGGAGCAACGTGGCCGGTTCTAGCCAGCTACACACCACATCCTGACATTGTAAGAATGTCAAGAGAAGAGCTGTTAGTACAGCTAAACACATTAATAAAAATACATAGGCAATTAGTCCAATATGTAATGCGGACTGCAACAGTCCAGCCAGCTGTTAATGTACCACAGCTGACCCCTCATCAGGGGAACACTAATAAAATTACACCACAGAACATACAATCATGTCTTGGTAAAACACCCGTAAAACGGGAACAAATTTCTTTCTGGTTAGCACAGAAAATCACTCAAATAGAGGCAGTATTTCCTGATACTACCCCTATTGAGAAACACAGAATCTTGACAATCTGCCTTCCTATGGGAATCGCACCACACGTGGAGGACTGCGACACTTGGGGTACAGTCTTTGCTTCCATCTACACAAAAACACACGGTGTTCCGTCTATGGCGGTGATACCAGAAGTGCTAAAACAGATTCAAAATGAATTCGGTCCAGAGCCCGCTTTAAATCTAGGTATGAAATTACTGAAAGACTTCAAGCAGGTCTCTGCTATATTATTAGCCAATATAAGGGGAGAAGCAGCATCTGTGGCGATTCGCCAGAAGTTGAAGGAAACAGATATAAAAGATCCTGTTGAGCTTGCAAAAAGCATAGAAAAATGCTATGAAGAATTAGGTAGAGACAGCTTGGGTGGGAAACCGGTAAAGCCCCAACTGCTCGAAAATCCTGAAAAATTATTTATTAAAAATAATTTAAATACTCCTAAAAAGAGCTGGGATGGAAATAAACAATCCACTCCCAAGGAAAAAGTTTTCCAGTCCAGAGGAAGGTCTCCTCGACGGAGGGAAAGAACTCCGACTCGAGAACGCCAGTCTCCCCAGAGGGAGCCCTCTGAGAAAAGATATAACCTTAGAAATAGGGATAATCTAAAAAAACCTGATAGATATCAAAGTATTGATACACGTCCCTCTCGATCTCTTCCACAGAATTCGGAAAGAAGAGGACGGTCAGACCCAGGAGAGCACACCAAGTCCAAAGACAAGGAACCTGCTCAAAATAAAAAATCTCAATTTCAGAAAAAGAAGGTAGCCAGTATTAGAGTAATCAACCATGCCGAGAATACTGAGGACACAGTTGAAAAACGGGGAGTGGGCATTGACAATGTTGGACAGTGCAGCAGAAATCAGTATAGCGCGCAAGATCTTGATGAGTCATCTGGAGACAGTGGACACGAATGAATACATTCAGGTTGAAACTGCCGACGCCAGACTTAGCGAGCCCCATAAAATATATGAAATAACATTGCGTATAGAGGGTGATAAGACTAGGAAAATTAAGAGTCTATTTTGGGATAAGCTCTCAAAAGGCTATGATATTCTGTTAGCTGAAAAAGATTGGCCCCCAGAGTTTGTCAGGGAGTGCCCTCGTGGCGAAGAAGTGATTATGCCTGCCTTCTCGAATCACATTCCGATTCACAAAAAATATACATATGCAAGGAAATGGGCAGTAGCCCAGGCACCTGCATTATATAAAAATCATGTAGGATGGGATGAGGATTCACCTCCTCACAAAATCCAATTAAAAAGTGAACCAACTGCCCAACGGCAGTATCCCATAAAGCAAGAAGCTAAAAAGCGAGTCAGGGAGATCTTAGATCAACTTGAATACCAGGGGGTGATTGAAACATGCACTTCTCAAATGAACAATCCTTTGTTTCCTGTCTCCAAGCCAGACAATTCATATCGTCTAGTTTTGGACTACAGACACCTTAATACATGTTGCAAAACTTTTGCAGTACAAAACTCGCATAGTGCAGCCCTAATGAATAATATAGTTAGGAAAAAATATAAAACGACATTAGACATATCTAATGGTTTCTTTTGTCAAAATATTGCACCAGAAAGCAGATATTTGACCGCTTTCTCCGCATTTGGGTCGCAGAAAAAATTCTGTCGACTCCCACAGGGGTTCAAGAACAGCCCAGGACTATTCTCAGCTAGGGTAACAGAGTTACTACAAATATATGATGATGAAGCATTATCTTACGTAGATGATATTTATCTCACAGACGACGACTTGGATACTCACTTGAAAAGAGTGAACACCATTATACTTGGGTTCGCAGCAGAGGGTTACAAATTCAACTTTAAAAAATCCAGAATTGCCCATCTGACAGTACTGTTTTTAGGGTACGAATTATCAAGTGAAGGGAAAAGCCTAGCGGACAACTTCTTAGAGAAGTGCGCTGTACTACAAGCTCCAAAAACGGTGAAGAATTTACAATCCATTCTAGGTTTTCTGAATTTCGGAAGAACTTGCATCCTAAATTACGCAGAGAGGGTTAAACCTCTCTACGAACTAATTAAACCTGATTTTAAACAAATCAATTGGACTCAAAAACACACAGAAATTTTGAGATCACTGCAAACAGACATGTTAGCAAAAACAAAATTAGATACACGTGACAACACACGCGATCTTGTAATCCGAGTCATCCCAGGAAGATGCGGATTCACATACCTAACCTCTAATGAGGGAGAAAAGGTACCAATAGCTTACAAATCACATTTGTACACAAAGGCTGAAATAAAATTCAGTTCAACGGAGAAAATTCTAACTGCGGTTCAGACTGCTGTAGCGAAAGAAAGGCCCCTAGCACAAGGTAAACGAATAATAATCGTAACTCCTATACCGGCTTTAGAAGCGGTAACTAAAGCAAGCATTCCTAATGCTAAAGCTTTGCATCCGAGATGGATTCAGTGGGTTAATTCTCTTGCTGCAACAGACGTAGTTTACGAATTTGATCCTAACTTAAAAACACAGGAATTTTTACAATATGAATATGAATGTCCTCTGCCAATTGAAATCCTGCCTCTCGAAGAATACGGAAGTATTATATATACTGACGGATCAGCACAACCCGCAGTTGGGGGTAAGCAAGCTTACAGTGCTGCGTGCGCGATTGTAAAAGGTCGCTGGCACAATGGAAAATTCAGACCACTGGTCACTAAAACACAATCTCTAGGAGATTGCTCGGCTCAACGAGCTGAATTAGTAGCATTTAAGATGGCGCTAGAAAATACCGATCGCGAATTCCCCACACTAATAGTGTGCGATTCTTTTTATTGCGTACAATCTTATAATGAATACTTGCAGAATTGGGTGGAAAATGGTTTCAAAGATGCGAAAGGTGGCACAATAAAGCATATAATGCTTTGGGAACAGGTAGTTCTTTTACAAAAAGAACTACAAAAGACTCACGTGATACATACACTGAGTCATCAACGTGATGGCGTTCACGTTGCAGGGAATTTATTGGCTGATGAAGCCGCGAAGGCAGCTGTGCAAACGGCTTCCGTAGCTGCGATAACTCGGTCACAAACAAAAATAGACAGTGATATTCTACAAGCTGTCAGTACGTCAGTAAAAAATGATAAGAAAACACTCCCAAAAGGCTTTCCTGAAAAGTACTTGTACTTAACGGATACAAATAATGTTCCTTTTGCTCGAATCCCTGGAGTGGGGGATAGAGTAATTCCAAACAGGGAACACAGATTAGGACTAATCAAAGCGGCACACGAAGGGCTTGCTTCTGCACACGCTGGCGTTTCAGCAACAATATCACTATTAAAACAGAGATATTGGTGGCCTCGCCCGAGAATACAAACTAAAAAGTATGTATTAGAATGCGACATATGCCAAAGGATAAAAGTATCAACAGTGAAACGACCAGCGCAGACACCCCTTCTCATCTCGGATAAACCATTTGCATGCGTTTACCTGGACCACTGTGGTCCCCTACAAAGGGACGGCAACTATAGATATATCATGGTAGCAGTGGATTCCTGTACGAGGTTCATATGGATGTGGCCCCAGCGCTCGGCTGACGCTAGAACGGTTATAAAAGATTTGCGAGTCTTTATCGGCACATACGCAATTACCACGTTCCATTCTGACCAGGGTCCTGCTTTCAGCTCTCGAGCTTATAAGGAGGCCATGGCCAGCATGGGAATTGGGTTGCGGTATTCTTGTCCGTCGCACCCCGAAGGGAATAGTGTGGTAGAAAGAAAAAAACGTGACATAAAGCAATCTATAACAGCGAAGGTATTAGGTTCAGGCGCTGGGTGGGTCAAACATTTAATAAGTGTCCAGACTAGTCTTAACAACATGCCAAGAAATTCTCTAAAAGGTTTCAGCCCATACGAACTATTGTTCGGAATTAGAATGCGAGTTCAGGACCTCGATAGTCAGATGTCAGTGGTACAAGAAGAAACTACGCACTTTGATGTAAAGGATCGTTTGGCTGTTTTACAGGAACTGAATGAAACAAGAAAATCATTAAGCAACATAAAGTTAAAGCAACAGCCAAGTACCACTGACGAGGCACCACCCGCAACAGCCCCAGCAAGGCCTGTCTGGATTCCAAAGATTGGGGATCTAGTCAGAGAAAAGATCGCGGTTAAGAAGGAATTTGGGCCTTCGTACAGAAAAGCAGTACCTGTCTTGGCAATCACCGGAACAAGATCTGTTGTGCTACCGCCCCTTGCTGATAAAAAGGAGAACAGAGTCGTGTCTATCGATCTGGTAAAACCACAAGCATGTGGCCTATAATCAACAGTAGGCCCAGTGGACTCCCAAGAAACAACAGAATACCCAAACGTGCAACAATCCAAGAGATTCAAACTGAAAGACTAATCACATTCGATCAGCCTGCAGTGCAAAATGAAGGACTATGCAATAATGCCATGGAACTCGTGCCTCTTGAAACACAGATTGAAACAGTTCGTCAAGAAACAACACCAGTCTACAATGATGTGGCATCAGAAAGTGCTACCGAAAGACAGATTGAAAGAACAATCCCATCAATTGACAGAACTGCCTCTGGTTATTTCATCAACTTCGACAACTTCTCTGAAGATCAAAATGACCCCGAAGTGATGCCAGAAACTAAAAAGTATTCTAAAGAAAATACAACAGGACTCCTTCAACAAATCAAAGAACTATATCTGGATTCACCGTTGATTGAGCATTGGATTATTTCAGGGGTATTCATACTCCTACTCTGCCTAATTTTAGTTTTAATTTTAGGAAAGTTCATTACAATTGAATGGACGCAGCAAGTCAGAACATCAACCTAGTCCTGAAACCACACAGATCATCCCATGTGAAGAAAAGAGAACTGTCAACAGTAAACGTCACAGCAATTCCAATACCTGGTGGGGTAGTATGGGAAAAAACTGACTATGAGATCTATGGTCCGGTCGAAATCCTGAAGTATCCTCATCAACTAAAGGTTTCCTTAAGTGACTTTGTGACACCTAGTACATTCTCTGATGATTGGGACTTTAACAGTATTAATGACATGATGTCTGATTTAGTAATGTCAGCTAGATTCACAGATCATGATTATTTACAAGGTTCATCTAGTTATGAGCAGTTATTCTGTTACACCCACTATGGGGATCATTACTTGCATAAATCTGCACAGCCTAGAAATGTTTTTATGTATAATCAATGGGAACATTGTTCTACACCACCTAAAAGCAGTTCTAAAGCATTTTTTGAGAAATTCAAATACTTTTCAGGGTTTAACACCAGTGATGCAGAAACGTTTTATTATAAACTGTTAGATAAAACAGGAATGAAAACAATGCTGACAAATTCTAAATTGATATATTCAGAAGCATTGTATGACAAAATGATGACATTTGGTTTTGATTATTGGAAAAATAATATTGAAACGAAAACAATTTGGGGTACAAAAGATTGGCAGGTGCAAGGCATAGAAGCACTATTTAGAACCTGCATGATACCAGAACAAATGTTGTTTTTAAATGACACAATACACCAAACATCTTGTCTTGGCCTAGCTAAGAACAAAGACCTTAAAACACCGTCTATACCAAAGCCAATACCTGAGAATACAACCACAGATATTGAGTTAGACGTGTCACAAATTTTACATTTCAACAGAACACATCCTGATTGGAAAAAGTGGTTAATCTGGCCTACAGACACAAATAGCTGTCAAGATAGATTCCTGAGTAAAACACAGGGGTTAAAAATGACCAGATTAGACTCAAGATATTCCCAGAGACAACATCCAGGGATTATTACAACATACAGTGTAGGGAAACTCTGCCTAGAATGGCTAACCTCATCCACACTGGCTGAAATTAAGCAACACTTGTCTTTACTAAAAGATGGTGCTGATTTGCGCGATTTCATTCTTGGACCACGCAAACAGCGTCAAAAGCGTTTCATAGCGACCAGTATCTATGCTGCTTACAACGAGGCTTGGAAAGTAAAGCAAATTGAAACTGCTGAAAAAATACGAGAAATTGATCGTATTAATTTGGAGAAATCACTTTCTGTGGTAGACAATGGGTTAATGACTCTGTCTTCCAGAATATATTCGTTGGACAATATTGTATCCTCTGCCTTTGATGTGATAGACAGAGATTTGCTAATGTTACAACATGGCCAGTCTCAATTACGCTCTATTATAGAATTAGGCTGGACGCTGCAAAATCTTCGTTCAGGCTATGTGCCTTGGCGTTTAATCAACACAACGTCATTATTTTCCAGTTTTAACCTTACTGATAAACAGATAAGTTTGGCACAGAAAGGAGCAGACTATACAATCCTGAGCATCGAAAAACTCGAGAGATTACCATTGACAATGTCAAAGAGTCCTGTCATTGAATGGATAATACACGGAATTATCACTATTCCGATAACAACTTTCCGATTTAAAAAGTGCCTTGAGTACATACCTGCTGGCCAGTATGAACAATTGGGTAAAGGATATGTAAAATCTGAATGGAAATTACCATACACTCATTCTTGCTATAGTGACAGCTACAAAAATGTATTTCTTAGTGGTGAGAACTGTAAACATTCACTAAGCGGTATACTTTTGTGTCAGGGTATTAATTTACACGGAGCATGTGATGGAAATTCAAACAACCTTTCATGCCACCAGCTAGTCACACCTGCAACTCAGATAGAGCCCTTCTTTATGCAACTTTCGAACGGGAGTTACATTCTTAGAACGGATCACAGATGTTGTGGCCTCGTGCCAGGGAAAAGTTATCTAGTAAAAGTAACATCCATGGTCAAATGCTGTATGCAAGCATTGTTCCCGAGCGGGCCTCCAGACATAGTGACTCCCCTCTGGCCTCGTCTGAATCTCTATTCTATACGAATTGATACATTAAGCAAAATGAAATCTGTACTTTTACAGACAACAGTGCCTATAACGTCATCAAAAGAGACGTATGATCTTCTAGTTGCAAGGACAGCTACTGAAGTTCATGACCTTTTATCAACAAATTGCCCCGTGCATTTCGTAGAAATGTTCAGCCAACTCCTTAACATGTCTAGTGCAACAAGCATCCCAGGCATATTTAAGACAGTCTTTACGGGACTGCTAACACCCTTCCAGGCAATTTTGGGAATCTTTCCTAATTTTGTGCACTCCATTTTTGGCGGCATACCATTATTTTTGGGACTCGTCGCAGGGATTCTATTTTTGACCCTCCTGCTACGTTATGGCAAGCCTCGGCTCAGACATAGCTCCCATGGGAATGGAAGAGACAATCCTAGCAATGCGCTACCGGGACAGGATAACTAACGTCCTTGGATTGGCCAGGCTGAGAGATCTAAACATGACCTGGTTCCTTTCATTCAGACCGATATGGCAAAATTGCATTTTACCTGTGCTACGGTGTATGCTTTGCGGCGATGAATGCGTGTTGGACATCTGTCTTTCACTTCCATCAGCAGTACCAATGGACGTCGATACTTTGCTCAGTCCAATAACGGCTCACGCATTGTGTTGTCCCCAGCGGCTACCAATCCTGATGACGGCATTCGTGGAAAATCCTGTACTACAGCCAAGTGGTAACAGTGGAGCGAGTGACAAAAGCAACATCATCCAGGTACAACATTCTGTGAGCATTGCTGGTCCTGCCTTCGATGACAGCAATCACTCTCACACCTGCCAAGTTACAGCGCTATCTAATTTGGTTGAACTATCACCTGAATTTGTAGACCAATTCTTTGAGAGCCTGTCTGATACGATGTTCTCACCCATAGAGAAACAATAACTTTTTAGAAGCTTTCCGACACACAGTGTTCCCATGAACTCTGAATTCGGCCTTCAGTTTTGATCAACAAAAACTGCCAAGAGCTTTGGAAATCTATTTTCTTTGAATTGGACAATTTTTTTCTAATATTGACCTTTTTTTTTTTGGCACGAACAATTCTTTGCTTAACGTAAAAACTATTCTTAGAGAACAGAAGCTTCACACTTCTATTTCTAAACACATCTAGAGACATAACAACATTACACCAGCCTCTAGCACACATGTTATTACAATGCATTTTTATGTGATGATTTATCTCGCTTTTCTTCTGTCAGAGATACTTCATGTGTAATTCCTTTTGCATAATCGTTCATTGATTTCATATGCAATAATTTTTGAATGATTACTATGCTTTAAAAAACGTACAGTACCTATATTCCATGTATTACAAGTACGCCTATTTCGAATGCATTTATGTATTTTGGGGTGGGCAATGTTACACATGCATCTAATTGCTTAGTTTTAGTAATTTTGATGGACATTAACCCGTGGAGTGGGTGTTGCGTGTTTATCTAGGTTCCTGATCGATACTGTGACCTTATGCCCCTATTCGGCTATAAATCCATTTATTCCCTATATTGGCATAACCGTTCAAGTGCGATTTCTGAAAAGTCATCTCTGGCCTCACACGAACAGAGCCACATTTCAGCATAGTTCCCTCTGCCACTTCCTTTGCGACCAATTAGTGCAATGACAGAGCAGCAGTCACTATCTGATATTCCTAGATAACACTCCGAGTTCTTCAACAAGATAAAAACTTAGCAAACCTGGAAATCCCCGCTTGCTATGTTTTGATTAGTAATGGAAATCTAATGAGCAACTGATAACTATCACTTCCTAGTGACATCTTTAATTGACGTCTTATGTCCAGCAAACTTGCGTCAAACCCGGCACCTGTCAGGTATAAATATTACCAACGTTGCCTTAAGCAATCGCCTGTTGTACGAGCTACTGAAGCCAGCTGCCTGCACGACCCCGTGTTGGTAAATCTAGCACTCTGTCGCTGCAACCTGCTATCCTGTGGTGGTGAAGCTGCTGATACCATTATCGCCGCTACAGCGCGAACTATGGTGCAGTACGCTTAAGGAGCTGAACAGTCGTCCCCCTGCGAAGACATCCAGCAGATTCCAGCTGCCCGCGGACGCTGTCCCCCCTCCTTCCTCGACGCGCTGAAGAGCAGCCGCTGCCTTTCTCGTGCAGAGAAATCCAGCTACAGCGTTTCCGGTTTACCCTCGCAGGTGACTGGGATATCGAGAGAGACCCCTGAAGGAGATACCAATCCTCCATCATTCTATTCAGAGGTATGGTGTTGACTAAACCCTTAGACGAGAATTCTTGAAACAAACCTTGGCAAAACCAACTTAACTTAAAGCTACTTACTTACTCCCCTTCCACGTGTTAGGCTTAGGTCAGGCACACTGGGGTAGGCTTAGTTAGAAGCACCAGTTGAGTATGTTAGCCTAATGTATATATGACTGTATATATGTTTTATTACTTTTAAACCATTGTATGGCTAAGAAACCATATCAATGCTTTTACAGTTCTATTTCGCAATACTTATCTTACTGTACGTACTTTTTATAATAACAATTATTGCAATTGTGGCAATACATTTCTCTTGTACGAGAAGAAAGACTGTTCAATAAATGTTAACCCTTTATTGACAAACGCCCGTCTCTCTATTCTCTACATCTCGTGAAAGTAAACTGCACTAGACTGACTGAGTGAAATACATGTCTATTGTTTCACACGACCCTAGACATTGACTCTTGATCTGAGGAGCAAAGTTGTCATGTTGCACGGTTGTTGGAAAACTGAATCCCTTCTTGTCTGTGCCAAGGAAGCTGATCACTTCCCATGCAGAGAAGAAAGTTTCCAGTGACCTCTGAGCTAGTTGGTAACACAACCCAATTAAGTTTAGCATAGTCAGTGGAGGCCTGGAATATCCGCAGTTCCACGTCGATACTACTGTTTGTTATTCCAATGCGCAGGGCCTAGTGGGAAACTAGGAACTACACTACATACCCTTTGGAACTTGGTCAAGGCTCTTCTGCCTTCAACTCCAGAAGGCCCGTGTGTAGAATGAATCTGCCTTCTGCATGATGGCAGGTGACTGACGCAATTTTCCCTATGATCTTCTCTTGATGCCACTGACTCGGTGGGACAAGTTCTTGCTCGATCTGTGGCTTTACGCCGCCATGCTTGGCTGCTCGACAGTCGTTGCCCGGAAAATGTTCGGGATGCTCTTAGGGATCTGCCTTTTAATGGTGTGGGCCTTTTTGATAGTCACACAGATTCTACTGTATCCTGCCTCATGTCAGGGCTACCTCAACTCTTGCGCCACCCCCTTTTTTATGAGTATTCTTTTATTTTGCATAGGCGAAGTTACCTTGTTGGTTCCATTTTATACATGTCCCGGTTCTCTGTGTAGCACCCGGATAGTGTAGGCGGTGGGTCCGCTATCTCAGTTTTCTTTCCGTGAAGCAGGACGGCTGGATCTGTATTGCCTTTCCGTCCTCTGAATGTGTGCTTTGCCCAAGAGGACAACCCTTACAGGGGTTGACACTTATCCTATGTGGGGTATTTATAGGCTGTTCAGTGGCTGCATTAGCCTTGCTGCGCTCCTGTGAAGTTTTTTGCCCTAGTCTTGCTGTGGAACTCTTTTTTCCTGCTGGTCGGCGCTCTTGTCATTGCCGTTGCTCTATAGCACTTTTTGTGCAGTTTACTCCACTTGTCGGTAGTCCCTCTATGTCTCAGTGTGGGGTCCTTACCATATGGCTTCTGGCTTGCCTGTGTTCCCATGGGGCCGGTTTTGAAGTTGATGTGATGCTTTTGCTCTAATGTCTGCTCTTCGTTTACCAGTCATTCACCGTAGGGCCCTTGTTTTGTTCAATTGAGGCACTGTGCTCACCTCTGACGTCCTGTGCTCGTTTTGCGCCAGGGTACACCGACTGTGTGGTACGCTTCTATATGTTGGCGTAACCTGGAAAAGCACCCTGGTATACTTGCTATCATGGGGTGTTTGCGTTGTTTCATCCACTGCTGTGGTGCTGGGTCTCCCCTCCCCTTTGTTTGGGTGACAGTTTTTCGCCCTTCAGTACTTACTGGGTTTGTCTATAAAGGTGGCGGCTTCGCCCTGTACATCTTTATTGTGCATTGCCTTGTGCCCTCGTTTTCTGGACACTTTCCCAACAGGAGTTTTTTACACATTTCCCGCTGCTTGCCGCACAGGGGTTTTCTACACTTCTGCTTGGGTACCTGCTGTCACCACTCTCGAGGGGAGTGTTCTCTTTCGGAAACTCGCTTTTTTGACCCATGAAGCATTCGGTTGGTCCTGAATGTTTCCGGTTGTCGTGTCTAGCTTCGTCTCCTCCTCTCTTTTGCGGGGGAACGTTGCTCCTCCCAGGCAAGAGGCTACTGTCACTTTCTGGTCTGGACATTATTCTGTCCCCATCTACTTCCTCATGACTGTTGGTAGTTTTCGCGTACCCTAGTCTTATTGTGTGACGCTTCATTTTTAAGCGTATTTCTTTTGTCTCTATATCTGTTGTGCTGTTACACAGCAAAATTGTGCAATGATCCTTCATTTGGTGTCTGTGGTCTTGACCTGGTCTGCTTGCCTACGAGCTCTTAGGTGGGTGTCCTGCTTGCCTGGTGCACCTTTTTTGCCAGCTGCCTGCTGGCTATGGTGTCTCTCGCCTCGTGGCTGCTCACGTGCCCCTTACGGAAGGGTTCTTGTTATACTTAGTGTGGTTCAACCGTCCACATGATATGCTCCTGTTTCGTCCAGTCTTCCACTTGACTATCGTTTTTCTGAACTCCTGACTTGGATACTTCTGCTAGTTGCCGTCATCCCTTTCACATGCCTGGTACCGCAGTGCTTCTCCAAAGACATTTCTTCTGTTTCTAGTGCTACTGGCACTTTCTGACCATGGATCAGCATCCTGTCGATACTGTCCCAAGTATTTGGCTGGTACAGGAATCCACAGTGCTTTTTCCACTGTTGTACATACTGGACCGGTATATGTTAACTGTGTCATACCAGGTGTTTTATTTACGTTCAACACGTCAGATCCTGCAAATTCCATCTGACCCTGGGTTCAGTTCCACTTCTTGCGAGGTCATGAAACTTTCCCTTTTACACCAACATATCTGAAAGAAACAGGTTAGTATTAGATTCCTTACCTTAGAATATCCCCAGGCATCAGACTGGATCTGGAAATGTTTGCGTAGCAGTACCCTTGCGCGTCGGTCGGCGTCGTCTGCGGCTCCGCGTCCGTAGTGGGTGCCGTGATGACGTCGTCGGAGTACTCCGCGTGCTGACGTCAGTTCTTCTTTTTTCCGCACCAGCAGCGCAGATCCAGAAAAAGTGGTACCTTAGTCACTTTTTGACTAAACTATCCTTCGAGTCTACGACTCCGATCGGTACCGGTAGGGATGCCAGGTTTTAAACCTTGTGAGGACTGCGACCGGCTGATGTCGGTCACCGACCCTCACCGACAGTGCCTCCACTGTCTCGGCGTCGATCATGACGACAAGACCTGCTCCGACTGTCGGGCCTTAACATCGAAAGCTAGGCGGGAGCGGTCCCGCAAGCGGCTCGAGCTCCGGCAGTCGGCCCTGCGCCGTGAGAGGTCCCGGTCCGGGCGGAGGTCGAGGGACCGGTCGCGGGGGCGGAGCCATCATAGCTCCGGGAGTCGACATCACTCCTCAGGGTCGAAGTTGTCGGGTAAGCACAAGAAGTCGAAGAGACGTCATCGCTCTTCCGACTCCCCCCGACGCTCGCGCAATGCGGCCGGGTTTCGGGTGACACCGCCCACGCGGCTCAGTTGGAGTCGCGGGCGTCGCGACCTGCCTCATACCCTCCGGTCCCTGGGCAGCAAGCGACGCCAGAGGAGATCGAGCGCTTCCTCATGGCCATGAGGTCCCTAACTCCTCCGGCGGGCTCCGCGGCGCCTTCAGGCCCAGCGGACCCGTCTGGGTGCCCTGGCGGGTCGGGTTCTTCGACGCCGGCGGGTGCTTCGGCCCCGACGCTGCCGGCGCCTTCGGGCCCGGCGCCGCAGGGCCCCACTGGATACGCTTCTGGATCCGGATCGTCGCCGGTCGACCTGACGACCTCACCGGCCCCGCAGGTGTCACCTCTGGCGCCGTCCTCGGGTGGCGCCGTCCCGATACCTTCCTCGACCTGGTTCCGGCGTCGGAGCGGTGCCGCTCTTGACGCCGCTTGGGGAGTTTTACTTCAATGAACCGGCCCCATCATTTGACAACCCTGATTATCAGGAGATGGGTGATGAGGAGTATTGGCAGGGGTCGGGACAGGTAGACTTAGGGATGCCAGTGGTCTGGACACTTCGACAGACACTGGTTTTGTCTCACCTCCTACCGTGGCTTCGGAGGAGGGGGCAACCGTCAGTGTGGTGTTGACGCGGGCGGCCAAGGCCTTGGGCCTTGAGCTCCCCGTCGCGGCCGTGATGACTAACCTCCTCACTGAGGTCCTTAAACCGCAGTCAAGCTCGGCTGAGCCTCTGCTGCCGTTTAATGAGGCCTTGACTGACATTCTTCTGGGCACTTGGTCCAGGCCCGCTACAGGCCAGCCTGTAGATAGGAACGTGGCCAGACGCCACCACCCAGCCCCGGGCGACCCTTGTTTCCTGTCCACCCACCCCACCCCGAGAGCCTGGTCATCCAGGCCTCACACTCCCAGACCGAATTCCCGTCAGCGCCGCCTGATCGGAAATCCAAGAGGTATGAGAATTACGGAAAGAAAATATTCTCCTCCCTTAGTCTGGGACTGCGGTCTTCCAACACTGCATGCCTCTTGGGCCGCTACACCCACTCCATGTGGGACACGGTTGCGGACGTGCTGCCACAATGCCCGGCGGAGGTCAAGGCTAAACTCGCCCAAGCCCTTGCGGAGAGTCGAGATGCGGCACGTTTTTCCATCCGGGGTGGGCTGGATACCACTGACTCACTGGGCAGAGCGATGGCAACGACGGTGGCGATTCGTCGCCACGCCTGGGTGAGGTCCGCCAACTTTTCAGCAGATGTCCAGAATACCCTCATGGACATGCCGTTTGATGGTCGTCGCCTCTTTGGCGACAAGGCATACCATGCGCTTGAGCGCTTTAAGGACTCCAGGGCTACGGCCAAGTCCTTGGGCCTCTCGGCCCGCACCAGCAAACGGGTGCCTTTCGCTCCTTTCGTGGCCTAGGAAGGGGTGCCCCCACACGTGCTGCCAGCCACGCACCGCAGACTAACATCCAGCGCGGTGGCGGCCGTGGAAACCACCGTGCAGGCGGTCGAGGACAACGGCGAGGCCGGTCCACACCTTCCCCTGAAGCATCCGCCTCAAAACCTTCCTAGTCCGTGCTTTCGGGCCCATGTGACGCCAGTGGGGGGCAGGGTTCGCCATCAACACTCCCACTGGCACACTGTCACATCGGACAGGTGGGTGCTGCAAATCGTCCGAAGGGGCTACCCCTCCCCTTCGAGACGACCCCTCCAGCCATGCCACCGCAATACCAGCGCGTATCGGGGGATCATTTGCAGCTTCTGCAGGAGGAAGTTACGGCCTTCTTGGCCAAGGGGGCCATCGAGCGCGTTCCTGGGCCAGAAGTAGGGTGTGGTTGCTACTCCCACTACTTTCTGGTACCCAAGAAGGGCCCTATCTTGGACCTACAGAACGTCAACAGCTTCCTCCGGAAGGAGAAGTTCAAAATGCTGACACTGGCTCAGGTCTTAGCTGCCCTGGACCCAGGAGACTGGATGGTAGTGTTGGACTTGCAGGACGCTTTTTTCCACATCCCCGTTATGCCAACCCACCGGCGCTACCTGCGGTTCACGGTAGGCCACGAGCACTTTCAGTTTACCCTGCTCCCATTCGGCCTTACCAGCACCCCACGGGTGTTCACGAAAGTGATGGCGGTGGTCGCAGCTCATCTGCGCAGATTAGGGGTTTCAGTCTTCCCCTACCTCGACGACTGGTTGTTGAAGGCGGGCTCGCCCCAGACAGTCGTCAGCCACCTCCAGACGACGGCTGATCTCCTGCACCTGCTGGGGTTCTCCATCAACGTACCAAAGTCACACCTGTGTCCCTCTCAAAAGCTCCTCTTCATCGGAGCGGTTCGCGACTCGGCGCAGTTTCGGGTTTATCCCCCCGAGCAGCGGGTTCGGGATATTCAGGCTCTGATTCCGATCTTTCAGCCTTTATCCCGAGTCTCGGTCAGATTGACGCTGTGGCTTCTGGGGCTGATGGCTTCTTGCATCCTTCTGGTGCATCACGCCCGTTGGCGGATGCGGGCTCTGCAGTGGGACCTGAAGTTTCAGTTGGGCCAGCATCAGGGCAACCTGTCCAACCATGTCCTGATCTCGGAGGGCACTGAGATACAGCTGCAGTGGTGGCTCACGGACCGCGATTGGGTCAGCGGCTGATCTCTCTCCCTTCCCCAACTGGAGCACGTAGTTGTGACGGACGCGTCCCTCCAGGGCTGGGGAGTCCACATGGGCGAGGCGGAGATCAGAGGCCTCTGGTCTCCGGCGGAGTCCCGGCTCCATATCAACCTTTTGGAGCTGCGGGTGATTCGTCTTGCACTGAAAGGCATTCCTCCCCTCTGTCCGAGGGAGTGTAGGGCAGGTGTTCACGAACCACACTACGCCATGTGGTACTGAAACAAACAGGGCGGGGTGGGGTCGTGGACCCTCTGCCAGGAGGCTCTGCGCCTTTGGCAGTGGCTGGAACATCAGGGCGTGACCCTGGTGGTTCAACACTTGGCAGATTCTCTGAACGCCAGGGCGGACGAACTCAGCCGCTGGTGCATGATGGATCACGAATGGCGTCTGAACTCGACGTGGCGCATGGCTTCTTTCAGCAGTGGGGAGAGCCTTGGTTAGATCTATTTGCCACAGAAGAGAACGCGCAATGTCATCAGTTCTGCGCGTTGGAATTTCCAAGGCGGCACTCACTCGGAGACGCTTTTCAACGCGAGTGGAGTTGCGGTCTGTTGTACACCTTTCCCCCTATACCACTTCTGCCCAGAGTGTTGAAAAAGATCAGGCGGGACCAGGCCCAGGTTATTCTTGTGGCTCTGGACTGGGCACGAAGATACTGGTATCCCGAGCTACTCAGCATGTCAGTCGATCCCCCGATTCGTCTGCCTCTTCAGGAGGACCTTCTGTCGCAGCAGCAGGGGACGGTTCTGCACCCGAACCTGTCCAGTCTCCACCTACAAGCTTGGAGATTGAGCGGCGGCAGTTGAGGCCATTTGACTTGCCTCCCAAAGTCTGTGATGTCATTCTGGCAGCCAGGCGTCCCTCCACAAAGTCGGTATACGCCTGCAGGTGGAACAGATTTGTGGCATGGTGCACAGCAAATGCTGTGGACCCACTCTCTGCGCCCCTTTCTGAGGTTCTTCTCCTTTCTTCTTTCTCTTGCCCAGCAGGGCTCTCCTCTGGGCACTATCAAGGGGTACCTTTCTGCCCTTTCCGCCTTCTTACGGCTACCTGATCAGCCTTCCTTGTTCAAGTCCCCCATTGTAAATAGGTTTTTGAATGGCATCACACACATGTTTCCTTCGTGATGCCCCAGTGGGACTTGAATTTTGTACTTACTTATCTAATGTGTGCTCCCTTTGAGCCGCTCCATAACTGTCCTCTCCGTCTTCTTACTTTGAAGACTGCTTTCCTGGTGTCCATCACCTCTGCCAGGAGAGTGAGTGAGCTCCAGGCTCTTTATTCTACACCTCCTTTCCTCTCTGTCCATCCGGACATGGTTGTGTTGCGGACGAGACCCTCTTTCCTGCCCAAGGTTGTCAAGGCCTTCCACATCGGGCAGTCCATTACCTTGCCCACCTTCTTTCCGCCTCCGCATCCCTCGAAAGAGGAAAAGAGGCTCCACAGTCTGGACCCAAAACGTGCGCTCTCTTTTTATCTGGATCGCACACGCCAGTTCCGGGTGGATGACCAACTCTTTGTTGGTTACGTGGGCGCTAAGAAGGGAAAGGCGGTGCACAAGTGGACCATCTCGCGGTGGATCATCTTGTGTATCCAGGCATGTTACTCCTTGGCCAAAAAGGAGCCCCCTGTTGGATTGCGGGCTCATTCTACTCGGGCCACGGCGACTACAACTGCCCTGGGCCGAGGAGTGCCCATGCAGGACATTTGCCAGGCAGCTACGTGGGCCTCGCTGCACACGTTTGCAAGACACTGCTGCCTGGACAGCCAAGTCCGGAGGGATGGCTTCTTTGGCTGTTCCGTCCTCCAGGACTTTCTGGTGTGATTATTGGTTCCCAGACCCACCACCGGGGTTGGTATTGCTGGGGTATCTATTCTAAGGTAAGGAATCTATCACTGACGTGTCTCTTTCAGATGCACAAGTTACTACTTGTGTAACGATATATCTGTAAGAGATATTAGTTAGTGATAGATTACTTACCGACTCACCCATCCTCCCCGTTCTGCGAACCGAAATCTAGGGTTAAGGTTATCCCCTTTCAGGGCCCTGGTTTCATGGCACCAGTGTTGGTTCTATCATGGCTCTGCGGTGTATCAGAACTGACGTCAGTACGCATGGGCGGCGTCTAAGTACTCCGACGACGTCATTCCGGCGCTAACGACGCCGACGATGGACGCGGAGCCGCGGACGACGCCTGCCAACGCGCAGGGGTATTGCTACGCAAAAATTTCCGGATCCAGTCTGACGCCTGGGGATATTCTAAGGTAAGGAATCTATCACTAACTAAGGTCTCTTACAGATATATCGTTACACAAGTAGTAACTTGTGCTTCAGGTCCTAAAGCGGTTTGGCCCACGGTTCCAGTCATGGGTTAAGTTGCTGTACACGCAGCCCCTAGCTAGAGTCCGAGTTAATGGCGCAGTGCCCCTTACCTTCGCTCTCCATAAGGGCACATGACAGGAGTGCCCTCTTTCGCAATCCTATTTGCATTGGCGCTCGAGCCTCTGGTGGCATGGGTGAGAGGGGACCCGGTAATCTCTGTCATCTACGGGAGGAACAATGGGAAGAGAAGATATCGCTGTATGCGGACAATGTCCTTCTCTATGCGATGAGACCAAGGTTCTCGATAAACCAGCTGCTAGAGATTTTTAACTCTTTGAAGGGCACTCTGGATACCACGTTAACTGGCATAAGTCCCTCCTGTGTATGCTATCAGACGGACCACCTCCGATACTCGGTGATGACAACAGGTTGCAGGTCAAAGATAGTTTTCAATACTTTGGCATACAAATAGCTAAAACAGATGCAGGATATCTGGCAGGGAACTTACAACCACCTCGAACGCTTATGAAGAGACGTCGCCCACGGGAGGAATCTACTGATATCTCTTATGGGGAGAGCTGTCCTCTTTAAGATGATGTTGTTACCGCGAATACCCTACGTGTACAGAATACACCTTGTGTGATATCGGAGACATTTTTCGAAGATGTGTATATCGAAATAAGAACACTACTGTGGGATGATGGGGGGTGTGAGGATTGCATTAGCCAAATTACAGAAATGAGTCTACAAGGGTAGTTTGGCCATTCCTGATATACAAAAATACTACTGGGCCGCACACCTAATGGTAATCAATGTCTGGGTATTTGCGGATAGGAGTGACCCGGCATACAGAGTGGAACACTGGGCAATGGGGACCGGAGGGCATTTGAGAGCCTTATATAGTAAGGGAAAAAAAGGAGACATGCCATCCCATACACAGATAGTAGTAAATGTGTGGGCGAAGGCTAATGGATTTTTGGGTTTGGCCAATAGTCTGACGGAACAGACCCCCTATGGGACAGTGATACACTTCAGGAAGTGGGTAGGCTACAGGGTTTCGGTAAATGGAAATTGGTAGATATACTTATACTGCGTCTAGGAGATGTGTGGCGGAGATAGGCCATGCTTACGTTCTCCAAATTACCGAGAAAATTTCAATTAGTGGATACAGAACACTACAGGTACTTGCAGATGAAACACGCGTTGGACAGACACCTTGAGGAGGGAGAGCAGATACCCGAGTACATTCCACTAGAGGATAGATTACTACTGGATCCCGTTTCGGAAAAAGCTCTATCGTACACCTATAAGAAGATTATTAATAATGCCCCGGATCTTTTTTATGAAGTTAAGGGAGACATGGGAATTAGATGTGAGCCTGCTAGAGGAGGACTGGGTGGAGGTGGTGCAAAGCCCTAGAGAGGTGGTGGTGAAGGCAAGGTTTAGGGTAGTCCAACTGCGAATCCTGCACGGGTCTAACTCCACCAGTGTACTCATGTTCAAGCTGGGGAACATACCTACAGCAAATTGTCAGAGAGGGTGCAATCAGAGGGGTACCTTCTTTCATATTATATGGGAATGCTCAATCATACAGCGGTATTGGCGGGGCATGATGCGGATAATGTCTGAAGTTGTGGGACAGGAAGTTCCCATGGATACCATGTGGGAAGTGTTATGCATAGCGGGGGAACAGATGTGGCCTAAATATCAGCGAATCAGGCTGCTAGTGGCGGCAATGTTGGCCAAAAGAAATATTGCCAGGGCCTGGGGAGCCATACAGCCACCGACAGTGAAACGTTGGAAGAGGGATATGGATTGGTGCTGTGCAGCTGATAAAACTGTTTATGAAGGCAGGGGTGTTCCAAAATGTGCAAAAAAGTGTGGCAGCCCTTGGAAGTATAAAGGGGCAACTGGGAGGTACCTGAAGGCTCGGGAGGGGGTAGTGGGCAGGGAGTGTTTTGAGATGGGAATCGAACTGGATAGCTGAGTGTGTCCCGACGTTCATATGTAACAGAATGTTAACTTCAGAAATAATTATGTATTAATGAATATTGCCTAGCAGGATGTTGTGTATTGAAACTGACAAATGTTTAATAAAAAGAAGTTAAAAAAACATAAAAGGGAGGCACAAAATGTTGTGACTACCTCCAGCTTGTCTTCTTCCATTAATCTTTCACCCTTAATGGAAATTATTTCTTTTATCTATGCTCTTTCGATTTTTCCTCCTAATTGATGCACTTTGTGCCCACTTATTTACTTAATTCATATGAGGCGTACTTGAGGAATAATGTTGTGATCTCTGCCCAATTAACTACCAGCCGGCCTTTACTTGCTATTATCTGATGGATACTTCTATCCATTGATTCCGCACCTTTAGAAAAATTACCCAGACACCAGATTGGATAGGACATTTTTCTAGCAGTTCTCTTGCATGTCACTAGGTAGCGTTGCATAGTTCCACGTTGGCCTTGTTACACCCTGGAAGTGAAGGAACAGAGCTGCATGTAAGCACTATCCCTGCATGCCAACATCAGTTCCTTTAATTCCGCTGCTTTGTATGTGGATGCAGAGCTCGAGTCTCTTTTGTCAACTGATGAATTCTATTGAAAATCTTTCCAGTGTGAAAAGGAATAATATACCCACTGAGTAACTACAGGGGCCTAACTGTACTGGGAGTGTTTGGAACCCATGTTGGTGACGGATCCACACAAAGTCTGCCTCTGGTTTTTGTCTTTCGGTCCCAACTCCAAGTCATTCGCAGAATGTGCCCTCATGCACTAGAAGACAATCTGGGACTGAAAAGAGAAGTTGTATGTTACTGAGCACTGAAAGAAGTCCCAGGTGGTGCATAAATCCTGCTCAGGCTCGGTCCATCTCATGAGGCTGCTTTCACGACAGGTCCTAATTGTGGTTGAAGTAGTCTGATAAGTTCAAGTTCATGAAGAAGCATAAGAAGCCGCCACTCTCTGCCTAAAGAGAAGTCTGGAGGATTTCAGGGTGCAAAACTGATCCAGCTCCTGATGGCAATGCCAGTTCCTCAACGAGTCCTGTTGCACCCCCAATTTCCTAGGCCATCTGCGACACGGCAGCAGGTTGAGGACTTTAAGGAGGCCATGTTGAACTTTACCTTTACCCTCTGACGCCATCAGACCCCAAAGATCTTCAGGGGCCTTTCGTTGGGTTGTTGTTGGCAGATCCATCTTCTGAGCCCTATGTGCCCCTAGAGTCCAGCACTGGTGCCGACTTCTGTTCTGGCTCCAAGATATACACCGATCCTTTTCCCAAAAATGCTAGTCCTAAAATCGCTAAAAGGTCAAGCTTCTGCCAACTCCAGTGTATGACCTCAAGTTGAATCTGCTTCGACCTCTGACCAAGGTTACACCTTGACTCCACTTCAGCGGACACGGTGCCTGTATGCTCTTGAGTAGACCTAATACTACCTATTGCATGAGGCTTTCCTCAGAGGCTTCCCCACCTTTTTGCTTTGGATTCTCATAAAGGCGATGGTGATGAGACCAGTGATTTACTCTCACATTTGCAAGAGACAAGTGAGCTGGATACTTCCCTTGGCACAGGGTTGGTTTCACCTCTTGGACTCAAATAGACATGATTGCTTTATTAGCCGTAATGATTAGAAGTACAGCTGAGATTCTGGACCTATAGCTGCCATCAGCAGAAGTCTAGCTAAATGTACTTACTGAGGTGTTGCACCCTGGGCCAGCCTAATCTTAGACCTTGCTTGCATTTAATGAAGCACTGACTGTCACCCTTATGGGCGCTTGGGTGAAGCCTTGTCTTGCCACAGATGAACAGGCATGGGGCAGGCGCCCTGGGGACCAGACTTTCGTTATGCAGCACACGACCCCTAAGAATTTGGTAGTCCCAGCTCCCACCAGCAAAGTAAGCCCTAATGCTTCCCCACACGATGTACATAGACAGGGAGTCAAAAAGAATTGAGGCGTTCAGAAAGTAGGTTCTCTCTTTTGTCAGCTTCATATTGAGGTTAGTTAGTGCAGTCTGGCTATTAAGCTGTTTTACACCCACTGGGAAATTGTCAGCAAGATCTTGCTGGCATTCCCAGAGGACTTTTGGGGCTCTTTGCCTCAAACCATTCAGGTCGGCCTGGATGTAGCGAAATATGTAATTAGGGCTGGATACTACTGACTGCTTTGGGCATGTGGTGAGCACTAGTATGGTGCTCTGGGGCCACTTGAGGATGCAATCAAATGGCATTTCTGGGATGTGCAAGTGCCTCTAATGTATATTCCTTTTTATTGGTGCTGCCTTTTTGGTGAAAAGACTGATTCTACCCTCAAATGCTTTAAAAAAAAGAGTTCCAGCGTGTTCCTTGGGCCTTTCAATCCCTGCCCACTGGTTTACTCAGCAGTTGTGACTCTTTTGAGACTACTCCAGATGTCTGGCATGTAAGCTGCACCAAGACCAACTACT
Organism: Lissotriton vulgaris; assembly: GCF_964263255.1. Classification (NCBI taxonomy): domain Eukaryota; kingdom Metazoa; phylum Chordata; class Amphibia; order Caudata; family Salamandridae; genus Lissotriton; species Lissotriton vulgaris. Next base: position 891,627,551 of record NC_141689.1, on the reverse strand, counting down.
ACCGCCGCAACAGTCACTCCAGCCCTTTTGTGTCTGGAGGTAAAGCAGACCATTGTGCAGGTCACCAGGTTTAGCATTCCACGCAGTCCCCCACTCTTCATCATCAGCCTCAAAGCTGCTACAGTTTGCCCTTAGCGCGCCCTGTGGGAAGGCGGGATCAGACATATCATTTTTGGGTGGTAGGCCATTGTATAAAACAGATGTGTCCTCCAGATTGTTCAGCAGGGTTACACCTTTCTGTTCCTGTCTGACCAACTGTAACTTCCTTCCACTTCAGAGCAGTTTTCAGAGGGGCACCTACCCGTCTTGCTGCACAGGGTACAGGGTCTCTTGGCCAAAGGGGTCATTGAGAGGATGCTATCCTCAGAAGTTATTACTCCTGCTATTCCTTTGTTCCAAAGATCATCAGAGGCCTTTGTCCTAGTTTAAATTTTTGCTCTCTGAATATCTTCCTATAGAAGACAAATTCAAAAGGCTTGCTCTGGGCAAACTGCTGTCTGCCCTTGATGCGGCAGCTTGATGGTTGCCTTGGACCTGCTGGACACATACATTCAGGTGGCCATCTTGTAGTTCCACAGACATCACCTGTGGTTCTAGGACAACCAAGGGCATTTTCAGTTGGCCATGCCCTCCTTCGACTTTACCAGCGCACCTCGTGTGTTAACTAAAGTGATGGCAGTGGTCTCCACACATCTTTGGAGGATGGGGATATACAGATTTCCGCTACCTCAACAACTGGCTGTTGAAGGCAGGCTTGCCACAGATGACTGCAAACCTTCTGACATCATTGGGGTTCTTGACACCGGACTCCTTCATAGAGGCTTCTGTTTATAGGAGCTCTTCTGGACACTATGCAGTTCCAGGTCTTTCCAGCCTTAAAAAAAGTCAAAGACATTCGGCCTCTGATTCCGATGCTCCAGTCCCAGCCCTGAATCTTGGTGAAAGCAGCCCTGAGGCGTTTTGTCCTGCTACCCTCATGTATCCAACTTGTCCAACTTTAAGCGGGTTTCTGCCCCTTGGTTTACCTCGGCTCTGTGGGCTACGCGGCAGCAGTGCAAGGTAGCCGAAAGGGCCTGGCGGGCACATTACGACAGCAAGGACAGGTCTGCCTACAAGGCTGCGGTTAAAGCTTACCACCGCGACATCCGCCTCGAAAAGAAAGCCTACTTCGCGGGGAGAATCGAAGCAGCTTCGAACTCCAGCAAGGAGATTTTTACGATCGTTCGCGAATTCATCTCACCCCGGACCACCGCTTTGGAAGTGGGCCCTGTAGATTCCTGGGCAGCAGATCTGGCATGCTTTTTTACAGGCAAGATCAAACTCATCCAGGACTCCTTTCCTTCGAGTGAACCGGTTACGCGGCCGGTGCCAGAGGAGGGTATGCCCCCCTCAGTCATGCAGGGCGCCATATTGGCTGAGTTTCCATCTCTGCCAGCCTCCGCCTCCCTTGCGCTCATGGGCAATTTAAAATCTGGGTCTCCGCTTGACCCCTGCCCAGCTAAGCTTCTGGGTAAATTGGCGGAGGTGGTTAACCCGTTGGCTCACCCTCTTCTCAACCTTTCGTTGAGCTCGGGAGAGGTGCCGCCATCCTGGAAGCAGGCAATGGTGATCCCGTTGCTTAAAAAGCCGGGACTTGATCCGAAAGCCCCTGTTAATTACAGGCCTATTTCGCTGCTGCCGGCTTTTGTAAAAATCTTGGAAAAGCACGTTCAGTCGGTGCTCACCAACTTTTTGGAGTCTCATGAGATCTTGCACGACTCCCAGTCAGGCTTCCGCTCAAACCGCAACACCGAGACCGCGCTCCTTGAGGTTTCGGAAACCATCAAAGGGGTGCTGGATTCCGGGGGCAAAGTTATGCTGGTGTTGTTGGACCTGTCGGCGGCCTTCGACACCGTCCCCCATGAGGGCCTGCTCGCAAGACTCTTTGAGATTGGCCTGCGGGGGACGGTGCTCAAATGGTTTTCTTCCTTCCTGGCCGGCCGCCGGCAAACGATCTGGACATCATCTGACACCGCTGTAATGCCGCCTTTGGGAGTCGGGGTCCCTCAGGGCTCTATTCTGAGCCCGACCCTTTTTAATATCTATATGACCCCTTTGGCGGCGGTGGCGGAGTCTTTTGGTGCCCGGATCGTGTCGTATGCCGACGACACCCAGCTCCTCTTCTCATGTGAGAGGGGGGCTGACTTCGACGGGGAGAGTATCCAGAATTGCCTTGGGGCTGTGTTCGCATGGTTCCAACTGCACAGCCTCAAGTGCAATTCCGATAAATCGGAGGTTCTCTTCTTCGGGTGCGATTCGGAGCCCAGCTGGCAGGCCTGGTGGCCCATCGACATGTTCCCTCCGTCCGGCTCTTCTCCCATGGCTAAAAACCTGGGGGTTAAGATGGACAAGGGGCTGACGATGAAAGCCCAGATTCTGGGGGTAACTGGCACTTGTTTTGGCTTGCTAAAAATGTTGCGGAAGTTTCTGCCTCTCTTGTCCGAGGATCACAAGAGGCTGACGGTGCAGGCCCTGATAGGCTCCAGGCTGGATTATGCCAACAGTCTGTACCTGGGCCTACCAGAGTATTTGCTGCAGAGGCTTCAAGTGGCACAGAACGCGGCGGCCAGGGCCATTTTTGGCCTAAGTAGACGCACCAGCGCCTCTGGGTTGTTGGTAAAGCTACACTGGCTACCCATCCGCAAACGGATTGCCTTTAAGGCGCTGACCCTGGCCTATAAGGCTCTCCATGCGGTGGGAGCCAAACATCTTCGAAAGAGACTCACTTTCTACCACCCTACTCGCGCGTTGAGATCGGAATCTTTACTTCTTGCGGCTGTTCCGCGTGTGAGGAGGGCTCGCCTAGGTGGCCGCTCCTTCAGTCTTCTGGCCCCACAGATGTGGAATTCTTTACCGCTCCCTTTGCGGGGGGCGACCAGCCTTCTTGAATTTAGGAAAGGCCTCAAAACCTGGCTGTTCTCTCAATAGGTTTGCCTGTAGCCCTGTTTCTTTTTGGACTTTTATCTGTTTTTATCTGTGTTGTGTTATTCTGAAACCAGTTTCACCTTACCTAAAGCGCAGGGATTCTCTTTTTGAGTAACCGTTGCGCTATACTAAATAAAAAAATAACATAACATAACATAAAATAACGTCTGTTTCGCGAGGTGGTATGCGTCAACTTTGCAGTCACATCTGAAGTCTCAGTGGACCCAGCACCAAGGAAACCAGTTGGACATCATCCAGGTTTCAGAGACTGCACAAGATCTGCTGTAGTGGCTGCTAGTCCGTAGGCTGACCAGCAGCAGATCCCACAACTTCCCTGCTCAGAGTAGCAAATGCGTCGCTGTTGTACTTGCAAATTCATCTGGAAATTCAGTGGAAATTAGAGGATTTCTTGTCTCTTACAGAAATTTGGCTCTGCATAAATCTGTAGGAGCTGCAGCTATCCACCTGGACTTCAAGGCCTTCCTGAAAAGCATCAAGGGAAGACTGGTGGAGACTGTCACGGACAAACCCACCACCATATGGTACTGCAACAATCAGCTTGGAGTGGGCTCCTGGGTCCTCACAGTGGGGTAGCCCTGGCTGGATCTTTTTGCCACTGATTATCTGTCCTCCAATCAAGCTGTCACTTTGAGAGGATCTACAGTCTCAGCAGCAGGGCATCTGAGCTTGCACAATCATTACCTCCATGTATGGATATTGAGAGGCGGCAGTTAACTTCGTTCAATCTACCACCTTCTTGTGGATGTCATCCTTGCGGCTAGGCTTCCCCCTCCAAACTGTTTATGCAGGGCACTGGTACAAGTTTGTGACCTGGTGTGGAGTTCTCAACCCAGACTCCTCTACAAGTCATACTGTTAGATGTTTTGTTTGTTTTACCTTTGACCCAGCAAGGCCTTGCAGTGGGCAATATTGAATGTTATTTGTCAACCATTTTCGCCTTTCTGCATATGCCGAACCAATAATCCTTATTTAAATCACGTGTTTTGATACTGTATATTAAAGATTTGACACATGTTCCCTCTCAAACAGTTTGAGACGCCACAGTGGGATCTTAGTTTGGTTCCTCATGTGTACCCCCTTCATGGCAATACTCAGCTGCTTGTTGTCTTCTGACTCTCAGAAACTTCATCCTAATTGCAATCAATTCAGCTCGTCGTGTGATTGAACTCCAGGCTCAGTTGGTGCTGCGTCTCTACCCAACCTTTTTCCTAACTAACTGGTGTTGAGGATCAGTGCAGCCTTTTTGTCTAAATTTGTGACAAGTTTTCATGTTGGGTACTACATCACCCGCCAATCATTTATTTCCCTGCCTCCCCTGTCAAAGGAGGAGGGTCTCCGTTGAATGGACAACACAAAAGCCTTGAGCTTTCATATCTATTCCACCAATGAACACTGGGAGTGTTTTTGGGGGGCTAAGAAAGGAGAAAATTGGTGCAGAAAAATACTCTGTTCAGGTGGATAGTCCTCTGCCTTAACTTTTGCCATGCATTGGCAAATGAGCAGACTCTGTGCTGAGGCCTTACTCCACTTGGCCAAGGATGTTACCACTGCTTTGGCATGCGAAGTGCCTATTCTTGACATCGGCCAGATCATAAAGTGGGTGTTCGTACACAAGTTCACAAAAACACTACTGCCCTGACAGCATTTTGCCTGTTTGGCTCTGCAGGACTTTTTGGTCTGAGACCGCTTGACAGACCTTCCTCCTTGGGCAGTACTGCTCAGGTAAGAATAATGTATTTACCATTAGTAACACTCTGTAAGTTGGATTTACTGTCAATTCAACAGAAGGGAACTGGAGCAGATTTGGATCCAAAGTCTTTAAAAAGCATATTCCCTTTCATAGCACAGTCCTTCAAAAATAAGTTTCTCACCTGTAATTTAACTTGTTGACCATGCCATAGTGATAAGGGGGTGGGGTATTTTGTTAAGGAGTTTGTTGTCTAGTGTGCGCAAGGTTGACATGGCGATGTGAGGAGTTCTTTGCCAGTGTGTATCAAGGTGATGATGGAAACACACTCAGTCGCATGTTGTTCAGCCAGTAGCCAAGCAGATAGCCTCAGAGGATTGCATGTGACCCATTGGAGGTGCTGTCTCCCCAGAGAATGTATTTGATGTCTGCTTAAATCCACTAGGTTGAGTCCTTGTAGGTGTTTTGGCAAACACATCTTTTTAAAAGCGATTTTAATTTATTTTTTGAAGCACCAAATGAATTCAGAAATGAGTATATCAACACTTTTAAACATATGTTTAGATAGCTTAATTGGATGAAGAATTTAACTTGTGGAGTTAGCATCCTTTTAGGCAAGTGATTATTTAGGGGTTTGAAACAGATGTCAAGATATTTTTTCTCTGGCTTTTTCCCCATCTCAAGTTAGTATTTCTCAAAAGGCGAACACAGACAAATTGACATGGCTGTGTGTACGAATGTTTTTTGTCTTTATCCAGGGAATAACCAGAGACCTTAGAATATTTATCTGTTGTCTAGTATAATTGCGATGTTTTTCCTCCAGATCTCATCTGCATTTGTTGCATTTTTGGTAGGTTCTGTATTTGAAGGAAATATCAAAAATGTTGGATTTTACTCTAATTACAGTTATGAGAGTCTCAATTTGCCAAAGAGAGGAAAGGGGGCATCTCTGTTTTGTCCCTTGTTGTAATGATTTATTTATTTATGTTATTAGAGATAGAGTTAATTAATCTAGATTATGGCAGAGGCATTTTTTCTAGATTTTATAATTTATTTCTCAATTTAATCTGACCTTACCTTGTCACCTCATATATTTTTTATATTACTCGTGAGCCTAAATTGTTTCCCTTCAGTTGTGGTACTTATAGCACCTCAGAGGATTTGTGGAGGTGAGCATGAGCGTTTGTTCTCCAAAAGCTCTGAGATCGCTTTTTTATTGAATTGAGTATATGGAGGATCCTGTATGAGATGTTCATTCATGCTTCATGATTTCCGTTTATCTTCCTCTGGAAGCAATAGATTTTTAATATGCATGGTGATTTGAGATTGATATAGGATCTGTTGTGGGTTCCAATGCATTCAAACTGTGAGCTTTGTCTACCAAGATGTTGTTGATCCTTGAGAATGATGGATGTGGGGGTCAAATAGAAAATGAAGTCTTTTTATGTTGGATTACAAAGCTTCCACTCACCTTTAAGGTCATGTGACTTACGAAGGGTAATCATTTTTATGCTACCTATTTGGTTTGAATTAACAGGTTGAGTTTCTATCCAGAGCTCTGCCCCGTGGGAGAATAAGGTCTGCCCCCATAGTTATACCTACCCCTTGTGGAAGGTTTGATTGATTCTTATGCAGGGATACCTAGAATTCTGGACTATCTGCTATTGAGGTGGAAATGTTTGAAGATGGCAAACTGTCTTAAACTTACCTGTGACTATAACAAAACCTTGAAAGTTTAAACAGGAATTCCATTAGGAAACTACCCTGTTCTCTGTTTTGTAATTTACAAAGTTGCTGCTATTATGTATGAGCCATCTATGGAACCCTGAAGTATTAGAAATATTATTTCCTTATCAATTTTATTTCCCAAGAGTTAAAAGTAGAAGTTCATATGCATAAAAATGTTCAACCCATTATGCATAGTTAATTGTTTTTCTTGCAAGCATACAATTTCTGTGTGCATATGCTTCAATCTATAGTGGTCCCACGTTGTAAATGTAAATGATTTTATATAGCGCAAATCACCACTGGTTTCTAAGCGCTTGCTTAGGGAACCCGTCCTGGTATTCCCCTGTGAGATAACCCCGGCAGGGTATCCGCAAGGTGAAAGCCAGGCATCCCGCCACGAGGGGCCGTTGTGGAGATTAAGCAAGCTATTGCCCAGAGTCGCAGAGTGTGAACCCATTAATCGAGTAGGCACCGGAGCGAGAATTGTCGAGTCCATGGACATATTAGGACTCAAGACCCCGCCGAGCCGGGAATTGAACCCTGGTCGCGGGCTGACCTCTGCTTCCAGGTCTGCCTCCTCTAACCAGTGATAAGGAGAACACTGGTCCATAGGATTAAGTTTTTCACAAAAACAAATGAGAATATAGACTCCAATCAGTACTATATTAGCCAGTTTTTTCAGTGCCCAGCCGGGCCTGAAATTTTATTTCAAGTATAAGCAAATTTAGAAGACCATCAGAGAGGTCTAAATACGAAAGTTGATAGGGTACAAGCCTGTACCTATCCAAGAGTGTACTTGAAAAGAGTTCGAGGGTGAGAAGGTAAGCAAAGAAAAGAGGGTAAAGAATATCAGGCAAAAAGAGCATGGGAGCCAATTGTCCCTTGCATCATTAGCATATTCGCAAGGCAAGTTCAGACAAACAGTTCCTGTAACAGTATTAACACAATGGGAAAGTTACAGAACTGAAAAAGTGTCGACGGCGTTTCGATCCCCGGCTCCTAGTGAACTGGGATCATCATCAGGACTTTAACAATATATTGCCTGTATGTGCTTTTTTAAAAACCTTTTTCGGGCAGTCTTCAGGGACCTCCTGTGAGTCTGGAAGAGACGATTGAGTGGAGGGCTGGTGCCTCGATTTCCTAATCCGGTGGGTTAGGATTGTTACTATTGGCTGTTATCCTGCATGGAATGATATCCTGCTTGGAATGATTCAACCATCACGGAGGAATACAGTTGCTCCGGATTTGCGGGATTTGCGTGAAGCCGGCGGACTGCCATTGTGCATGCCGCCCGCATTTTACTCGTATCGCGAGTAAAGCAGCATCGCCTCTGCACCAAAGACTTCAGAGTGCACACTCGCAAGAGGTTCTGGTTATACTGTATTCCTCCGTGACGGTTGAATCATTCCAAGCAGGATATCATTCCATGCAGGATAACAGCCAATAGTAACAATCCTAACCCACCGGATTAGGAAATCGAGGCACCAGCCCTTCACTCAATCGTCTCTTCCAGACTGGATGAGTGAATGAAAGGGTGTGTAGCTGGACGAGTGAGTGAAAGGATGTGTAGCTGGGCAGATTAAAAGGATGGAAGAGTGAGTGGAAATCTAAGATGGATTGATGGATGCAAAGGATGGCAGACTAAATGGTAATCCAAGAAGATGGATGGATGGGTGGGTGAAAGGATGGCAGAATAAATGTAAATCTGAGAGGATGGATGATGACGGGATAAATGGATGGACAAAATTAACAGTTGGTTAAAGACTGAAAGTCTATTGATGGATGGGTAACTCAAATGATGAATGTATGGATGGAAGCATGCCTAGAGCATAGATGTGTGAACACATGGATAGATCTATATCAGGTCTGTCTAAGGTGATGGTTTCAGGCCATGCTTCTCAGGCGTGCAGTGACTGCATGTTGATGAATCCAAAGGCTATTCGGGACTGTGAGGCAAAGCTATACGTAGTTAAGCATCGAAAGACTCTGCGGGAAGACAAATTCAAGTCCAAAGTTTTGTCTCGATCACTGTCCAGAATTTGATCCTGAGGTTAATCATCATTGTGTAAATTGAAGAAAAAGCATAAACAAGCCAAGCGTGACTCAGCCCCTTCCCGCCACTCTATTGCACCTGAGAATGCGTAAGGGCATTGCCATGCTTCTCGATTCTGCATCGGAAGTCAGTTGTGGTTGCAGCCAATCCTGCAACTTAGCCCGGCTCCACACTCCTTGCTGGTTCACATAATGTCGGCGCTAAGACCGGAGTACGAGGCAGTATGGCAGTACTGCCCAACTGTGAGTCGGTGTTGCTCCAAATTCCATTGAGGCCGCACTTGATGTCCATCGAACCGCAACCTTGCCTGCTTCATGTGAGCCACTTAGTGCCCTGGCCCCACTGTGCAGGTATCATGCGTTACATTACTTCTTTTGCGATGGACTCTGATAATCAGTATGATGCGAGCGATGAGTTTGGGCAACCCTACCAAGAACAAAATTGGTTTAAAGACCTCCAGGATGCCAATGGCCTTGGAACTTCTCCTATTGCCCTCTAATGAGAGACTCGCCAACAACTTGTGCTAAACCTTGCTCTGGTTACCTGGTGAATTGCCACATCTGAAAGAAACAGGTTAGTATTAGATTCCTTACCTTAGAATATCCCCAGACGTCAGACTGGATCCAGAAACGTTTGCGTAGCAGTACCCCTGCGCGTCGGTAGGCGTCGTCTGCTGCTCCGCGTCCGTCGTTGGCGTCATTGGTGCCGGGATGACGTCGCCGGAGTACTTAGACGCCGCCCTCACGCGCTGACGTCAGTTCTTTTTTTTTTCCACACCAGCAAGCGCAGATCTGGAAAAAGTGGTACCCTTTAGTCAATTTTTGACTAAACTTTTTTGATAATTTTTGATCCTTTTCGAAGTCTAACGACTCCGACGGTGCCGGTAGGGATGCCCGGGTTTAAACCCTGCGCTGACTGATGTCGGTTACCGACCTCCACCACCGGTGTCTTCATTGCCTGGGCCTCGACCACAACGAAAAGGCCTGCTCCGCCTGTCGGGCCCTGACGTCTAAAGCTAGGCGGGAGCGGTCCAGCAAGCGACTCGAGCTCCGGCAGTCGGCCCGCGCCGCTCGAGGTCCCGGTCCGCGAGGAGGTCGAGGTCACGGGGTCGGAGCCACCATAGCTCCAAGAGTCGTCCTCTGTCTTCGGGTTCGAAGTCCTCAGGTAAGCACAAGAAGTCAAAGAGACGGCATCGCTCTTCCGACTCCCCCCAACGCTCAGGTGACGTGCCCGGGGGTTCGGGCGACACCACCCTCGCAGCTCCACCGGAGCTGCAGGCGTCGCTGCCTGCTTCATACCCGTCGGTCCCTGGGCAGAACGCGACGCCGGAGGAGATCAAGGCCTTCCTCACGCCTATGAGGTCGCTAACTCCTCCGTCCGCCTCCGCGGCGCCTTCAGGCCCAGCGGCCCCCGACTGGGAGTCCCAGTGGGTCAGGTGCTTTTGTCCCGACGCCGCCGCTAACTTTGGTCCCGGCGCCACAGGCCCCCACAGGATCCGGATCTGGGTCGTCGCCAGTCGACTTTATGACCTCGCCGGCGCCGGCCCCCAGGGTGTCGCTCTCAGCGCCGTCCCCGATCCCTCCCTCGATTCGGGTCCGGCACCGGAACGGCACCGCTCAGCGCCGCTCTCGACATTGATGGGAGATTTCTACTTCTATTACCCGACACCATGCTTTGGTCCTGAGTCTCAGGAGATGGGTGGCGAGGGGGATTGGGAGAAGTCTGAGGACCCTCTGGCACAGGAGTGCCAGTCTTATCAGGACAGGGCAGGTAAGCTAGGGGAGGCCAGTGGCCTCGACACCTTGCCGGACACTGGTTTTGTCTCCACTCCTACCGTGGCTATGGAGGAGGGGGCTGCCTATAGTGTGGTACTGACGAGGGCAGCCAAGGCCTTGGGCCTGGAGCTTCCCGTCGCGGCCATGAGGACTAACCTCCTCACTGAGGTCCTTAAACCGCATGCAAGCTCGACCGAGCCTCTGCTGCCGTTTAATGAGGACTTGTCTGACATTCTTCTAGGCACTTGGTCCAAGCCCGCTACAGGTCAGCCTGTAGATAGGAACTTGGCGAGACGCCACCGCCTGGCTCCCGGCGACCCTTGCTTCCTGTCCACCCACCCCACCCCTGAGAGCCTGGTCATCCAGGCCTCTAACTCCCAGACCGCATTCCCGATGGCTCCCCCCGATCGGGAATCCAAGAGGTACGAGCAATACGGAAAAAAGGTATTCTCCTCCCTGAGTCTAGAGCTGCGGTCAGTCAACACCACGTGTCTCTTGGGCCGTTATACCCACTCTCTGTGGGACACGGTTGCGGACGTACTGCCACAATGTCCGGCGGAGGTCCAGACTAAATTCACTCAAGCCCTTGCGGAGGGTCGAGATGCGGCACAGTACTCCATCCGGTGTGGGCTGGATACCACGGACTCACTGGGCAGAGCAATGGCAACGACGGTGGCGATTCGTCGCCTCGCCTGGTTGAGGTCCGCCAACTTTTCGGCTGATGTCCAGAACACCCTTATGGACATGCCGTTTGATGGCCGTCGCCTCTTTGGCGACAAGGCAGACCATGCGTTGAGCGCTTTAAGGACTCCAGGGCTACGGCCAAGTCCTTGGGCCTCTTCGGCCCCGTGCCAGCAAACTGCTGCTTTTCGCTCCTTTCGTGGCCAAGAAAGGGGGGCCCCTACACGTCCTGCCAGCCACGGGTCGCAGACTACCGTCCAGTGCGGTAACGGACGTGGAAACCGCCGTGGCGGAGGTCGGGGACAACGGCGAGGCCAGTCCACACCTGCCCCTGCAGCATCCGCCTCAAAACCTTCCTAGTCCGAGCTTTCAGGCCCATGTGACCCCAGTGGGGGGCAGCGTTCGCCATCACGACCTCCACTGGCGCAATGTCACATGGGACAGGTGGGTGCTGCAAATCGTCCGAAGGGGCTACTCCCTCCTCTTCGAGGCGACCCCTCCAGCCATGCCACCGCAGTACCACAGCCTGTCGGGGGATCACTTGACACTTCTACGAGAGGAAGTTACGGCCCTCTTGGCCAAGGGGGCCATCGAGCGTGTTCCTGGGCCAGAAGTAGGGTGTGGTTGTTAATCCCAATACTTTCTGGTACCCAAGAAGGGCAAAGGGGCCCTACGCCCTATCTTGGACCTGCGGAACGTCAACGGCTTCCTCCGGCAGTACAAGTTCAAGATGCTGACACTAGCTCAGGTCCTAGCTGCCCTGGACCCAGGAGACTGGATAGTAGCGTTGGACTTGCATGACGCTTACTTTCATATCCCAGTCCTGCTGGCCCACCGGCGTTACCTGCGGTTCACGGTAGGCCACGAGCACTTTCAGTTTACCATGCTCCCCTTTGAACTTACCAGTGCCCCACGGGTGTTCACGAAAGTGATGACGGTGGTCGCATCTCATCTGCGCAGGTTAGGGGTTTCAGTCTACCTCGATGACTGGTTGTTGAAGGTGGGCTCGCCCCAGACAGTCGTCAGCCACCTCCAGACTACGGCCGACCTCCTACACCTGCTGTGGTTCTCCATTAATGTGCCGAAGTCACACCTGTGTCCCTCTCAGAAGCTCCACTTCATTGGAGCGGTTCGAGACTCAGCGCAGTTTCGGGTTTATCCTCCCGAGCAGCGGGTTCGAGATATTCGGGCTCTGATTCAGAGTTTTCAGCCGTTATCCCGAGTCTCGGTCAGGTTGACGCTGCGGCTTCTGGTGCTGATGGCCTCCTGCATCCTTCTGGTGCATCACGCCAGGTGGTGGATGCGGGCTCTGCAGTGGGACCTAAAGTTTCAGTGGGCCCAGCATCAGGGCAACTTGTCCGACCATGTCTTGATCTGGGAGGGCACTGCAAGACAGTTGCAGTGGTGGCTGACGGACTGCGATTGGGTCAGCGGCAGATACCTCTCCCTACCCCAACTGGAGCACATAGTTGTGACGGAAGCGTCCCTCCAGGGCTGGGGAGGCCAGATGGGAGAGACAGGGATTAGAGGCCTCTTGTCTCCGGGGGAGTCCCGGCTTCACATCAACCTTCTGAAGCTGCAGGCGATCCAACTTGCACTGAACGCATTCCTCCCCTCTGTCTGGGGGAGTGTAGTGCAGGTGTTCACGCACAACACCACCGCCATGTGGTGCTGCAACAAACAGGGCGGGGTGGGGTTGTGGGCCCTATGCCAGGAGGCTCTGTGCCTCTGGCAGTGGCTGGAACATCAGGGCGTGTCCCTGGTGGTTCAACACCAGGCAGGTTCCCTGAACGCCAGCGCGACTAACTCAGCCGTCGGTACATGATGGATCACGAATAGCGTCTGAACTCTGACATGGCGCAAGGCCTCTTTCAGCAGTGGGGAGAGCCTTGGTTAGATCTATTAGCCACAGAAGAGAACGCGTAATGTCATCAGTTCTGCGCGTTGGAATTTCCAAGGTGGCACTCGCTCGGAGACGCTTTTCGTGGCGAGGGGAGCTGCAGTCTGTTGTACGCCTTTGCGCCTATACCACTTCTGCCCAGAGTGCTGAAGAAAATCAGACGCGACCGGGCCCAAGTTATCCATGTGGCTCCAGACTGGGCATGAAGATACTGGTAGCCCGAGCTACTCAGCATGTCTGTCGATCCCCCGATCGACATGTCTGCCTCTTCAGGAGGACCTTCTGTCGCAGAAGCAGGGGACGGTCCTCCACCCGAACCTGTCCAGACTCCACCTCCATGCTTGGAGATTGAGCGGCGACAGTTGAGGCCATTTGACTTGCCTCCTGAAGTTTGTGATGTGATTCTGTCAGCCAGGCGTACCTCCACAAAGTCTGTATACGCCTGCAGGTGGAACAAGTTTGTGGCATGGTGCACAGCTAAGGCTGTGGATCCCCTTTCTGCCCCTCTTTCTGAGGTTCTCCTCTTCCTTCTTTCTCTTGCCCAGCAGGGCTCTGCTCTGGGCACTATCAAGGGCTACCTTTCTGCCTTCTTAAGGCTACCTGATCAGCCTTCTTTGTTCAAGTCCCTGGTTGTTAATAGATTCTTAAAGGGCATCACTCATATGTTCCCTTCCTGTTCCTTTCGTGATGCCTCAGTGGGACTTGAACCTTGTACTTACTTTTCTGATGTGCGCTCCCTTCGAGCCACTTCATAACTGTCCTCTCCGTCTTCTTACCCTTAAAGCTGCTTTCTTGGTTGCCGTCACCTCTGCCAGGAGAGTGAGTGTGGTCCAGGCTCTTTCATCCAAGCCTCCCTTCCTTTCTGTCCATCCGGACAAGGTTGTATTGAGGACAAGACGCTCTTTCCTGCCCAAAGTAGTCACGGCCTTCCACATCGGGCAGTCCATCACCTTGCCCACCTTCTTTCCGCCTCCGCATCCCTCTAAAGAGGAAGAGCGGCTCCACGGTGTGGACCCAAAACGTGCGCTCTCTTTCTATTTGGATCGCACACGCCAGTTCCGGGTGGATGACCAACTCTTTGTTGGTTACGTGGGCGCTAAGAAGGGACGAGCGGTGCACAAACGGACCATCTCTCGGTGGGTCGTCTTGTGTATCAAGGCATGCTATTCTGTGGCTAAAAAGGAGCCTCCTGTTGGGCTGAGGGCCCATTCCACTCGGGCCACGGTGGCTGCTACTGCCCTGGGCCGGGGAGTCCCCTTGCAGGACATCTGTCAGGCAGCTACGTTGGCCTCGCTGCACACGTTCACAGGACACTACTGCCTGGACAGCCATGTCCGGAGGGATGGCTTATTTGGCCGTTCCGTCCTCCAGGACTTTCTGGTGTGATTATTGGTTGGCAGACCCACCTCCGGAATTGGTATTGCTGGGATATCTATTCTAAGGTAAGGAATCTAATATTAACCTGTTTCTTTCAGATGCACAAGTTACTTACCTTCGGTAACGATATATCTGTAAGAAACAGTAGTTAGTATTAGATTCCTTACCGCCCCACCCATCCTCCCCGTTCTGCGAACTGATATCTAGGGTTAAGGTCATCCCCTTTCAGGGCCCTAGTTTCGTGGCACCAGTGTTGGTTTTTATCATGACTCTGCGTTTCTGGTGCGGAAAAGCTGTGTATAAGAACTGACGTCAGCGCGCGAGGGCGACGTCTAAGTACTCCAACGACGGCACGCCGACGACGGACGCGGAGCCGCAGACATCTGAAAGAGACACGTTAGTGATAGATTCCTTACCTTAGAATATCCCCAGGCGTCAGACTGGATCCGGAAAGTTTTGCGTAGCAGTACCCTTGCGCGTCGGCAGGCGTCGTCTGCGGCTCCGCGTCCGCCGTAGGCGTCGTGGGCGCCGTGATGACGTCGTCGGAGTACTTAGACGCCGCCTCCGCGTGCTGACGTCAGTTCTTCTTTTTTCCGCGCCAGCCAGCGCAGATCTGGAAAGAGCAGTTCCCTAGTCACTTTTTGACTAAACCTTTTGATCTTTTTGATCCATTTCGAAGTCTTTACGACTCAGACGGTGCCGTTAGGGATGCCCGGCTTCAAGCATTGCGACGAGTGCGACCGTACCATGTCGGTCACGGATCCCCACCGCTTGTGCCTGATGTGTTTGGGCGTAGACCATGACGACGAGGCCTGCTCCGACTGTCGGGCCCTCTCGAGGAAGGCCAGGCGGGAGCGGTCCCGCAGGCGACTCGAGATCCGCCAGTCGGCCCCGCGCCGTGTGAGGTCCCGGTCCCACGGGAGGTCGAGGGACAGGTCGCGGGGACGGAGCCGTCACAGCTCCGGGAGTCGGCGCCACTCCTCCGGGTCCAAGTCGTCAGGTAAGAAGCATAAGAAGTCGAAGAGACATCATCGCTCTTCTGACTCCCCCCGACGATCGCGCGACGCGGCCGGGGGTTCGGGTGACACCGCCCACGCGGGTCCTCGCGAGTCGCGGGCGCCGCGTTCGGCCCCATACCCCCCGGTCCCTGGGCTGAACGCGACGCCGGAGGAGATCGAGCACTTCCTCCTGGCCATGAGGTCCCTTTCTCCTCTGACGGGTTCCGCAGCGCCTTCTGGCCCAGTGAACCCGTCTGGGGGCCCTAGTGGGTCGGGGGCTACGACCCAGACGCCGTCGGGTGCTTCGGCCTCGACGCCACCGGCGCCTTCGGGCCTGGCGTCGCAGGGCTCCACGATCCCGACGCCGCCGCTGCCCTCGGACTCGGCGCCGCAGGGTACAGCAGCTCCGGCGTCGTCGGTGCCTTCGGGCCCGGCGCCGCAGGGCACCGCTGGGCCCTTGTCGGGCGATGGATCGTCACCGGTGGACCTTACGACCCCCCCCCCCGCTGTTGGTCTGTGTGGTGTCCCCTCCGGCGCCGTCCTCGGGCGGCGCCGTCCCCGATGCCTCCTCTCAGTGGGTTCCGACATCAGGTCGACGCCTGCCGGCGCCGCTCTCGACGCCGTTCGGAGGATTTCAATTCTATGAACCCACCCCATTCACTTATGACCCTCAATCTCAGGAGATGGGGGACGGGGAGAATTGGGAGGGGTCTGAGGACCCTCTGACAAGGGAATGTCAGTCTAACATGGACTGGACAGGAGACCTTGGGGAGGCCAGTGGCCTGGACACCTCTCCAGACACTGGATTTGTCTCTCCTCCTACCATGGCTTCGGAGGAGGGCAATTGCAAAAACAACAAGTGATGGACCGAATGTGGATCAATGTCACACATTCCCCCAGTCAAAAGATCTGGGCCCAAATCCATCGTTTTTTTGCACTCCACACCACCCTGGGTTAGACAATGGCGATATGCAAATCAGCTCTGACCCTGTTGCCCCATGGGAACAGTCCAGTCCGAACTACAAAAGCCATGTCCTTCCCAGAACGGAATCAAGCATCCGAGGACCGGACCGGTTTCGAGGTAACACCTCTCATCAGCCCGGCTAGCTTGACTTGAGGGCGCGACATATAGTGTGGTGTTGATGAGGGCTGCTAAGGCCTTGGGCCTTGAGCTCCCCGTCGCGGCCGTGAGGACTAACCTCCTCACTGAGGTCCTTAAGCCGCAGTCATGCTCCATGGAGCCTCTGCTGCCGTTTAATGAGGCCTTGACGGACTTTCTTTTGGGCATTTGGTCCAGGCCCGCTACAGGTTCGCCTGTAGATAGGAACGTGGCCAGACGCCACCGCCCGGCCCCGGGCGACCCATGATTCCTGTCCACCCACCCCACCCCCGAGAGTCTGGTTATCCAGGCCTCTAACTCCCAGACCGCCTTCCCGACTGCTCCCCGATCGGAAATCCAAGAGGTACGAGGCCTATGGCAAGAAGGTGTTCTCGTCCCTTAGCTGTGGACTGCGGTCTTCCAACACCGCATGCCTCTTGGGCCGTTACACCCACTCTCTGTGGGAAACGGTGGCGGAAGTGCTGCCAGAGTGTCCGTTGGAGGTACGGGCCAAACTCGGCCAAGCCCTACTGGAGGGCCGGGACGCAGCGAAGTATTCAATCAGGTGCGGACTGGATACTACTGACTCGCTGGGCAGAGCGATGGCTACGACGGCGATACGACGCCACGTCTGGCTGAGATCCGCCAACTTCTCGGCAGACGTCCAGAATACACTCATGGACATGCCGTTCGATGGCCGTCGCCTCTTTGGCGACAAGGCAGACCACGCGCTTGAGCGTTTTAAGGACTCCAGGGCTACGGCCAAGTCCTTTGGCCTCTCGGCCCCGCGCCAGCAAGTGGGTGCCTTTCGCTCCTTTCGTGGCCAAGGAAGGGGCGTCCCCACACGTGCCGCCAGCCACTCGCTGCAAACTGTCGTCCATCGCGGCGGCGGCCGTGGAAACCGCCGTGGAGGCGGTCGGGGGAACAAGCGGAGCCAGTCCACACCAGCCCCCGCAGCATCCGCCCCTAAACCCTCCTAGTCCGTGCTTTTCGGCCCATGTGACGCCAGTGGGAGGCAGGGTTCGCCATCACCACTCTCACTGGCGCTCTGTCACTTCGGACAGGTGGGTGCTGCAGATCGTCCGGAGGGGCTACTCCCTCCCCTTCGAGACGACTCCTCAAGCCATGCCACCGCAACACCACTGCGTATCGGGGGATCACTTGCGGCTCCTGCAGGAGGAAGTTTCAGCCCTCTTGGCCAAGGGGGCCATCGAGCGCGTTCCTGGGCCAGAAGTAGGTCGTGGTTGCTACTCCCACTACTTCCTGGTACCCAAGAAGGGCAAAGGGGGCCTACGCCCTATCTTGGATCTGAGGAACGTCAACGGCTTCCTCCGGAAGGAGAAGTTCAAAATGCTGACCTTGGCTCAGGTCTTGGCTGCCCTAGACCCAGGAGACTGGATGGTAGCGTTGGACTTGCAGGACGCATATTTCCACATCCCCGTCCTGCCGGCCCACCGGCGTTACCTGCGGTTCACGGTAGGCCACGAGCACTTTCAGTTTACCGTGCTCCCCTTCGGCCTTACCAGCGCCCCACGGGTGTTCACGAAGGTGATGGCGGTGGTCGCAGGTTAGGGGTGTCAGTCTTCCCCTACCTAGACGACTGGTTGTTGAAGGCGAGCTCGCCCCAGGCAGTCGTCAGCCACCTCCAGACTACGGTGGATCTCCTGCACCAGCTGGGATTTTCCATCAATGTGCCGAAGTCACACCTGTGCCCCTCTCAGAAGCTCCTTTTCATCGGAGCGGTTCTCGACTCGGCGCAGTTTCGGGTTTACCCGCCCGAACAGCGGGTCCCGGATTTACAGGCTCTGATTCCAGTCTTTCGGCCGTTATCCCGGGTTTCGGTCAGGTTGACGCTGCGGCTTCTGGGGCTGATGGCCTCCTGCATCCTTCTGGTGCATCACACGCGGTGGCGGATGCGGGCTCTGCAGTGGGACCTGAAGTTTCAGTGGGCCCAGCACCTGGGCAACCTGTCCGACCATGTCCTGATCTCGGAGGGCACTGCGAGACAGCTGCAGTGGTGGCTCACGGACCGCGATTGGGTCAACGGCAGATCCCTCTCCCTTCCCCAACCGGAGCACGTAGTTGTGATGGACGCGTCCCTCCAGGGCTGGGGAGGCCACTTGGGAGAGGCCGAGATCAGAGGACTCTGGTCTCCGGCGGAGTCCTGGCTCCATATCAATCTGTTGGAGCTGAGGGCGATTCGTCTGGCACTGAAAGCATTCCTCCCGTATGTCCGAGGGAGTGCAGTGCAGGTGTTCACCGACAACACCACCGCCATGTGGTACTGCAACAAACAAGGCGGAGTGGGGTCGTGGACCCTTTGCCAGGAGGCTCTGCGTCTCTGGCAATGGCTGGAACATCAGGGCGTGACTCTGGTGGTTCAACACCTGGCAGGTTCTCTGAACGCCAGGGCGGACGAACTCAGCCGTCGGTGCTCGATGGATCACGAATGGCGTCTGAACTCTGCGATGGGGAGAGCCTTGGTTAGATCTATTCGCCACCGAAGAGAACGCGCAATGTCATCAGTTCTGTGCGTTGGAATTTCCAAGGCGGCACTCGCTCGGAGACGCTTTTCGTCGCGAGTGGAGCTGCGGTCTGTTGTACGCCTTTCCGCCTATACCTCTTCTGCCCAGAGTGCTGAAGAAGATCAAGCGCGACCGGGCACAAGCCATCCTTGTGGCTCCGGACTGGGCTCGAAGGTACTGGTATCCCGAGCTACTCAGCATGTCAGTCGATCCCCCGATTAGTCTGCCTCTTCAGGAGGACCTTCTGTCGCAGCAGCAGGGGACGGTCCTCCACCCGAACCTGTCCAGTCTCCACCTCCATGCTTGGAGATTGAGCGGCGACAGTTGAGGCCATTTGACTTGCCTCCTGAAGTTTGCAACATCATTCTGGCAGCCAGGCGTCCCTCCACAAAAACGGTATACGCCTGCAGGTGGAACAGATTTGTGGCATGGTGCACAGCAAAGGCTGTGGATCCCCTCAATGCCCCTCTCTCTGAGGTTCTTCTCTTCCTTCTTTCTCTTGCCCAGCAGGGCTCCTCTCTGGGCACTATCAAGGGCTATCTTTCGGCTCTTTCAGCCTTTCTGAGGCTGCCTGACCAACCTTCTTTGTTCAAGTCCCCTATTGTTAACAGATTTCTGAAAGGCATCACTCATACCTTTCCTCCTGTTCCTTTCGTGATGCCTCAGTGGGACTTGAACCTGGTTCTAACATTTCTGATGTGCGCTCCCTTTGAGCCACTTCATAACTGTCCACTTCGCCTTCTTTCCTTGAAGACTGCCTTCCTGGTAGCCATCACCTCTGCCAGGAGAGTGAGTGAGCTCCAGGCCCTCTCTTGTAAGCCTCCTTTCCTTTCAGTCCATCCGGACAAAGTTGTTTTGAGGACTAGGCCCTCCTTCTTGCCAAAGGTGGTCACGGCCTTCCACATTGGGCAGTCCATCTCATTGCCCACCTTCTTTCCGCCTCCGCACCCCTCGAGAGAGGAGGAGAGGCTCCACCGTCTGGACCCAAAACGTGCGCTCTCGTTCTATCTGGATCGCACACGCCAGTTCCGGGTGGATGATCAACTCTTTGTTGGGTACGCGGGCGCTAAAAAAGGGAAAGCGGTGCACAAGAGGACCATCTCTCGATGGATTATCATGTGCATTCAGGCGTGTTACTCCTTGGCTAAGAAGGAACCACCTGTTGGGCTGCGGGCTCATTCCACTCGAGCCACGGCCACTACAACTGCCTTGGGCCGAGGTGTGCCCTTGCAGGACATTTGCCAGGCAGCTACGTGGGCCTCGTTGCACACGTTTGCTAGGCACTACTGCCTGGACAGTCAAGTCCGGAGAGACGGCTACTTTGGCCGCTCCGTTCTCCAGGACTTTCTGGTGTAAATATTGGTTCGCAGACCCACCACCACGGGGATGGTATTGCTGGGGTATCTATTCTAAGGTAAGGAATCTATCACTAACGTGTCTCTTTCAGATGCACAAGTTACTACTTGTGTAACGATATATCTGTAAGAGACATTAGTTAGTGATAGATTCCTTACCCACCCACCCATTCTCCCCGTTCTGCGAACCGATATCTAGGGTTAAGGTCATCCCCTTTCAGGGCCCTAGATTCTTGGCACCAGTGTCGGTTTTTGTCATAGCTCTGCGCTTCTGGCGCGGAAAAGCTGTGGCTAAGAACTGACGTCAGCACGCGGAGGCGGCGTCTAAGTACTCCGACGACGTCATCACGGCACCTACGACGGACGCGGAGCCGCAGACGACGCCTGCCGACGCGCAAGGGTACTGCTACGCAAAACTTTCCGGATCCAGTCTGACGCCTTGGGACCTATGCACCCGCTTCCTGTGGGTTAGATAACGCGAGTACTACGGTGCTCCTGTTAAGATTTACACTCCTAGTGTCCTAGTTTCAAGTGGTTAAGTTTTAGTCCAGTCGGAAGACTCCCAAACCTTTAACTTCAAACTTTTACGCACCCATTGACTACTATGTGTGAACGCATGTGCCTTTAGACACTGCACACGCATCCCGTGGTCCTCCTGCTCCCTAACCATTGTTAGTCCACTGTAGCCCCAGCGATTCCCAAGGCCCTAGGCCTTACCATTGTTCGTGACGTTGTACTTATACCACTTTTTTAATATATGGTTTGAAGGGCCACCCCGGCCTAACCATATTTGTGCAACTTTTGTATGTTATATTAAGTTCCTTGTTTTGCTCTTGTGCTTCTGTGCTCATAAAGAGTTCAGGGGTTTGTTTAGAAATAAATACATATATATTTTGAATATATATCCTGTGTGGTGTCCTTTCATTTGGTATTAAAGGGATTGCATATGGTAAAACAGCTGGCTTCACATGCCCTCTTGAGTTTAGCCTAAGACTGCTTTGTCCATGCTACCCCTAGGATAGCTGGTCTATAAGACTTTACAACCATCACCATAAGGGTTGTTTGAACTGGTGCAAGGTGCTCACTAGAATAGTGGACATCATATACCAGGCCAACTTCTCACACTGACCACCTCAGGGTTCACTATCTATATTTCAAAGTCACACCTTACTCCTTCTCAGACACTCCCTTTTATCTAAGCCATTCTGGATGCGGTATGGTTTTGTGGCTTTCTCTGAGAAACAGTCCAGGACATTCAGGCTATGATCTCGATCTTTCAGCCTCTGTCCTGGATTTCATTGAGGTTGGCTGTGAGGTAACTGAGACTGATGGCCTGCCATATCATTCTGGTCAAGCATCCCAGATTACATATGCAGACTCTGTAGTGGGATGCATTGGTTCTGGGTTGGGGCACACATCTGGGATAGATTGAAATGAGAGGCTTCAGTTCTCCGGCAGGGACCTGGCTCCGCATCAGCCTTCAGGACACGAGAGCCATCTGGTTGGCCCTGAAATCCTTCCTACCCTCGATCCAGAGAAGGCTGGTGCTGGCTCTAACTGACAACACCACTGCCGTATGGTATTACAAAAAACAGGTGGGGGTGGTCATGGACCATATGCCAGGAGGTGCTGCACCTTTGGAAATGGCTGGATCATCAAGGAAGTTTCCTGGTGGGGAACCACCTGGTGGAATCTTTGAGCGCTAGGGCGTTTCGCCTACATTGGGACTCTGGGCTCCTGCATGCCTTTCCTCTAATACCTCTACTGCCCGAGTTCTGAAGATGATTGTAGGAAGGTACCTCCTGACTATGGTTGCCCCCAACTTTTTGCCCTGTGTTTTAGCTGGTTTTTGACATAGTCGACCTGGGACCCTGCCAATCAGGACCCCAGGCCTACTGCTCTCTCTTTAAAATGGATTCCATGTACCCTAGGTACATTTCCAATTGGGACTGGGCCACCTTATCAGACCCTGTAACTCAGGGCATAGGTGTACCCAGGGCCTACCAGGGGCTGAAGCATGTATTATGCCACCCCTGGCTGGCCTCCTAAATTTGACACAACTGGCTGCATGACAGCTGGGGCAAAGTTGTGTAATCACCCTTTGCTATAGATATAGTATACCTATATCTAACCCTAGAAATGGACACACAGATTCCTATCAGTCACTCCTATGGCAGGCCTTGACAATCCTGAAGGCAGAGTGCGCGGAATCGTGTGAGATGGTGCTCTGGCATGAGCTGGGCCCGTTTGCAGCTTGCGGAACCAAGTTCTAATAGCTGTTCCATGATAACGCATACCATATACTCTTAAGTGCATTATAATCCTCGCGGTTATATACTATCTCTGGTATTGCTTTATCAAAACATGTCGAGTAAGGTGTCATACGAATTGGAATACTAACCCCTCGCCAATTCTGGCGACGGGGTTAGCATTCCACCCTTCTAGAGGGACATGACATGTATGTAACTGTGAACCCCGGTTAAAGTTAACTGAAGCCTCAGCTCCACAAAATGGATGCTGCCACCACAGACACGAGTCTGACCTCCTGCTGCTGGGAGTCCTTCCAGCGAGGAGAGCCTGGACAAAGGGTTTCCTGTCAGGGGCGGTGCTAGCACCATCCCAGACAGGGTTTTGTGTATCCTGGGTAGGCAGGGCTTTACAGGAAGGTGACTGCTGAGTGGCACCCCGGTGCTCACTACGCATAGGCCGGTCAGAACCAGTTCCAGGGGCACACCAGCCCCTGGCCTGGGGAAAGTCTGGCATGGGAGAGGGGTGTAACCACCCCCCTTCCTAGTCCCACCCATAGGCAGGACCTAGTCACCGGGTCAGCCCCCTTTTTTAGTATAAAGATAGGAGCGGGCCCCCTGTTCAAATTAGATCATCTTTGGAATCAAGACACGACTTTCTGCGAAAGGACATCAAGATTTCTTCTTCAAGATTCTCCCTTGTGGCTAAGGAGTAGTCACCCTGCATCCGCAGGCACCATCCTAAGAACACTGCGGTCTGCTGCAAGTCCTTCCTCCGGAATCCGACTGCCCAGCTCGACGAGACCCGGCTTCCCTGGCACCTCTACTCACCTCTGCAGCCAAGCTGAGAACCGTGAGTGCGACGAGACTTCGAGGGACCGACGATCGCCAAGACTGCACGACTTCTTTGCAACAAGCCCACCGTGTGCTCCACTGGTGAGTGCTTTGGGGTCCGAGAAGCCCCAACCCTGAGCAGCTCCAGCACTGAAGATCAGCCCTCCAGCATCTCCACGATCCGCGTGGGGCCCCTCTGCTTTTGCCTGTTCACCGCGTTGTGTGGCTACTAGCCGGCTGGCTTGTGGCCTTCTTAACGACGCCCGACGACATCACTGCTGCTGGTCTGGTTGCTCCAGACTGGCCCTTGCTTCCTTCCACAAGAGAAGCACCCCGGACCCTCCTGGTCCACTCCAGACGCCATTTTGAGTCCACCGCGTGGGCTTGAATTTGCCAAGGCTTTGTTGCCCAATCCTGGGTCCAGCGACGCCGACAGCTTCATCCATCGTGGGACAGCTCGCTCCTCCATCCTGGTCGCCGACAACGCCTCCTGGTCCGTGAGATCTGCAGAGCACAGCGTCACCCACTCACCTAGTCGAGGTGACTACCATCCGGTGCCCTCCTGGTACCACCTGACTACTGGCTAGTAGTCTCGAACTTGGTCCCCTCTGCTTTCAGGTGTCATCTCTCTTCAAGAACCAGGCTTGGATCACTTCGAACTCTCTTCACTGGTCGCCTGCCAGCATCTTTCTTCCAGGCTCCTGGTCCGTCTACGAGGATTCCCGACGTCTTTTGAGACATATGCAGCTGCAGCCCCTGGGCTAGGTAACTTCGGCATTTCGGTGCCCCAGCATAGCCTCACTATCCAAGGGTCAGAATCCACTTTCGTTTTCCTCCTACCAGGTCGGGTTCGCCCAAGAACACTAACTCTGTGAAATCTAGCTACCATAGACTTTGTCCCGCATCCCGCGTGAGAGTGCACACTCTGCACCCGAGTCCCCTAGGCCTCCTAGAAGTAATCTGAAGATTCTATAGTCAAGACCTAGCGATTCCAAAGCCTATTAGTACTGTATTTACCTGCTAGTAATTTCGCATTCCACTTCCAGAGTATATGGTTTTCCGTGCCCCTCGGGCATTTGTATATACTGTGCTAACTTAAGTATTTTCGTAAGAGTTTTGTTTTGTGCTTAGTACCCTGTCCTCATAAAGAGTACAGGGCTGTTGTGATCTTAATAAATATACTGTTTATTTTCATAACACTTGTGTGGTGTCCTTTCACTTGGTGTTCAAGGGGTATATGTGCGGTATAACAGCTGGCTTAACACGCCCTCTCGAGTCTTTAGCCTTAGACTGCTCGTATCCACGCTACTAGGATAGCTGGTCTATAAGGTTGACTTACAACCAATCATCAATAAGGGCTGCTGGACTGATACATAGTGTTCACTAGAATAGGGAGCACTGCATATCAGGCCACCTTCTCACAATGATCAGGACCGACTGGGCCCAAGTCATCCTAGTAGCACTGGATTGGTCACAGAAAGTATAATATCCAGAACTCATGAGCATTCTCCGGAGGATATGGTGTCACAGCATTCGGGCAGGGTCCTGCACCTGGGCTCTGCTATCTCCACCTTCGTGCTTGGAGATTTAGTGGTGCCAGTTGAACACCTTCATCCTTCCTCCAGAGGTGGTTGATGTCATCTTGGCAGCCAGGCATCCCTCGACAAAAACACATATATGCCTGTTTGGATAAATATGTGGTTTGGTGCAGTAAACAACAGATAGATGCCCTCCAGGCTAGATTATCTGATGAGCTGTTAGGCATTCTGGTGGTGGACATTGTAAAGTGGCAAATGTGGGCTCTTCACTGAAACTTGCCCCTTCAAGGAGCTCTGCCTTGGGAGTAGCACTCAGATAGGATCTGCACAGCTTCTCTGGGCTTGCAATGATGGATGATGGATGCCAGCCTCTAACGTGTGGTAGGCTATCTGGTTTTAGCCGGGTCTGGTAGCTCAGTGGACTAATGAATCCACTGCAGGGGCCTGTGTTCGACTTCATGATCACAGGTTCAAATCCGGGAGGGTTTACTCAGCCGTTCATCCATTTGAGGTCGATAAAATGAGTACCATTGAGTTGGGTAACAATATACATCTGTTATTTCAGCGCCAAAAATCCGGGTTGCTGGGGTGAACGTGCGCTTTACAAATACACCTGTTATGTTATGGTATGTTTTCCCATTTAGAAGCCACAGTGCTTATTTACTCATTGTCTTTCGCCTGGGTAAGTCACCAGATCAAAGGGGCTATCTGGGGCCTCAGGTTCCCTTCGAAGCAGTGCCACCAAATAAACTTACTAGAGCCGCTTGTCATTTAGCTGGCCCTCAAGGCGTTTCGGCTATCAAGCCTGTGTTGGTCAATCTAGGTGCTCATGGATAACATGACCACCAAGTGGTACTGCAACAAGCTTTGTGGCATGGGCTCATGCTCCGTCTATCTGGAGGCCTTGAGGATGTGGTGTTGGCAAGAGTGTAGGAGAGTAGGGTCTGCAATCCTATGATCACCCAGATTTTTTGCTTTTGTTTCACTGGTTTACGACTTTCTCTGGCTGTGGGCCTGCCAATCAGACCCACAGCCTGGCTGTTCTCTTTCTAAATTACAACATGTACCCTAGGTGCATTTACCAGATTGGTACTGGGCCACCTTATCAGACCCTGTAACTCAGGGCATAGGTGTACCCAGGGCTGCCAGGGGCTGCAGCATGTATTATGCCACCCCTGGCTGGCCTCCTAAATTTGACACAACTGGCTGCATGACAGCTGGGGCAAAGTCGTGTAATCACCCTTTGCTGTAGGTGTAGTATACCTATACCTAACCCTAAAATGGACACACCGATTCCTATCAGTCACTCCTATGGCAGGCCTTGACAATCCTGAAGGCAGAGTGCTTGGAATCGTGTGAGATGGTGCTCTGGCATGAGCTGAGCCTGTCTGCAGCTTGCGGAACCAAGTCCTAATAGCTGTTCCATGATATCGCATACCATATACTCTTAAGTGCATTATAATCCTCGCGGTTAAATGCTATCTTTGGTATTGCTTTATCAAAACATGTCGAGTAAGGTGTCATACGAATTGGAATACTAACCCCTCGCCAATTCTGGCGACGGGGTTAGCATTCCACCCTTCTAGAGGGACACGACATGTATGTAACTGTGAACCCAGGTTAAAGTTAAACGAAGCCTCAGCTCCACAAAATGGATGCTGCCACCACAGACACGAGTCTGACCTCCTGCTGCTGGGAGTCCTTCCAGCGAGGAGAGCTTGGACAAAGGGTTTCCTGTCCGGGGCGGTGCTAGCACCATCCAAGACAGGGTTTTGTGTATCCTTGGTAGGCAGGGCTTTACAGGAAGGTGACTGCTGAGTGGCACCCCGGTGCTCACTACGCATAGGCCGGCCAGAACCAGTTCCAGGGGCACACCAGCCCCTGGCCTGGGGAAAGTCCGGCATGGGAGAGGGGCGTAACCACCCCCCTCCTAGTCCCACCCATAGGCAGGACCTAGTCACCGGGTCAGCCCCTTTTCCTAGTATAAAGTTAGGAGCGGGCCCCCTTCCAAATTAGATCATCTTTGGAATCAAGACACGACTTTCTGCGAAAGGACTTCAAGATTTCTTCTTCAAGATTCTCCCTTGTGACTAAGGAGTAGTCACCCTGCATCAGCGGGCACCATCTTAAGAAACACTGCGGTCTGCTGTAAGTCCTTCCTCCGGAATCCGACTGCCCAGCTCGACGAGAACCGGCTTCCCTGGCACCTCTGACCTCTACTCATCTCTACAGCAAAGCTGAGAATCGTGAGTGCGACGAGACCTCGAGGGACCAGCCATCTTCAAGACTGCACGACATCTTTCCAGCACGACCGCCGAGGGATCCTCTGGTGGGTGCTCTGGGGTCCGAGAAGCCCCGACCCTGAGCAACTCCAGCACCGAAGTTCAGCCTACTAGCATCTCCACGATCTGCGTGGGGCCCTTCTGCTTTTTGCTGCTCACCGCGTTGTTTGGCTACTAGCCCGCTGGCTTGTGGCCTTCTTAACGAC
Source organism: Lissotriton vulgaris (assembly GCF_964263255.1). Classification (NCBI taxonomy): domain Eukaryota; kingdom Metazoa; phylum Chordata; class Amphibia; order Caudata; family Salamandridae; genus Lissotriton; species Lissotriton vulgaris. Next base: position 891,600,282 of record NC_141689.1, on the reverse strand, counting down.
GCCCGACGACATCACTGCTGCTGGTCTGGTTGCTCCAGACTGGCCCATGCTCCCTTCCAAAAGAGGAGCACCCCGGACCCTCCTGGTCCACTCAAGACGCCATTTTAGGTCCACCGCGTGGGCTTGAATTAGCCAAGGCTTTGTTGCCCAATCCTGGGTCCAGCGACGCCGACAGCTTCATCCATCGTGGGACAGCTCGCTCCTCCATCCTGGTCGCCGACAACGCCTCCTGGTCCGTGAGATCTGCAGAGCCCAGCGTCGCCCACTCACCTAGTCGAGGTGACTACCATCCGGTGCCCTCCTGGTGCCACCTGACTACTGGCTAGTAGTCACGAACTTGGTCCCCTCTGCTTTCAGGTATCGTCCATCTTCAAGATCCAGGCTTGGATCACTCCGAACTCTCTTCACTGGTCGCCTGCCAGCATCTTTCTTCCAGGCTCCTGGTCCGTCTACAAGGATTCCCGACGTCTTTTGAGACCTATGCAGCTGCAGCCCTTGAGCTAGGTAACTTCGGCATTTCGGTGCCCCAGCATAGCCTCACTATCCAAGGGTCAGAATCCACTTTCGTTTTCCTCCTACCAGGTCGGGTTCGCCCGAGAACACTAACTCTGTGAAATCTAGCAACCATAGACTTTGTCCCGCATCACGCGTGAGAGTGCACACTCTGCACCCGAGTCCCCTGGGCCTCCTAGAAGTAATCTAAAGATTCTATAGTCAAGTCCTAGCGATTCCAAAGCCTATTAGTACTGTACTTACCTGCTAGTAATTTCGCATTCCACTTTTAGAGTATATGGTTTCCCGTGCCCCTCGGGCATTTGTATATACTGTGCTAACTTAAGTATTTTCGTAAGAGTTTTGTTTTGTGCTTACTTCCCTGTCCTCATAAAGAGTACAGGGCTGTTGTGATTCTAATAAATACACTGTTTATTTTCATAACACTTGTGTGGTGTCCTTTCACTTGGTGTTCAAGGGGTATATGTGATGGTATAACAGCTGGCTTAACACGCCCTCTCGAGTCTTTAGCCTTAGACTGCTCGTATCCACGCTACTAGGATAGCTGGTCTATAAGGTTGACTTACAACCAATCATCAATAAGGGTTGTTGGACTGATACATAGTGTTCACTAGAATAGTGAGCACTGCATATCAGGCCACCTTCTCACAGCGCAGTTTCGGGTTTATCCTCCGGAACGGCGGGTCTGGGATATACAGGCTTTGATTCCCATCTTTCAGCCGCTATCCCGGGTTTCGGTCAGGTTGACGCTGCGGCGGCTGGGGCTGATGGCTTCCTGCATCCTTCTGGTGCATCACGCCCAGTGGCGGATGCAGGCTCTGCAGTGGGACCTGAAGTTTCAGTGGGCCCAGCATCAGGGCAACCTGGCCGACCATGTCTTGATCTCATAGGGCACTGCGAAACAACTGCAGTGGTGGCTCACGGACCGCGATTGGGTCAGAGGCAGATCCCTCTCCCTTCCCCAACCGGAGCGCGTTGTTGTGACGGACGCGTCCCTCCAGGGCTGGGGTGGCCACTTGGGAGAGGCGGAGATCAGAGGCATCTGGTCTCCGGCGGAGTCCCGGCTCCATATCAACCTGTTGGAACTACGGGCGATTCGTCTAGCACTGAAGGCATTCCTCCCCTTTGTCAACGGGAGTGTGGTGCAGGTGTTCACGGACAACACCACTGCCATGTGGTACTGCAACAAGCAGGGCGGGGTGGGGTCGTGGACCCTTTGCCAGGAGGCTCTGCGTCTCTGGCAATGGCTGGAACGTCAGGGCGTGACTCTGACGTTCAAAACCTGGCAGGTTCTCTGAACGCCAGGGCGGACGAACTCAGCCGTCGGTGCTCGATGGATCACGAATGGCGTCTGAACTCGGACGTGGCGCAAGGCCTCTTTCTGCAATGGGGAGAGCCTTGGTTAGATCTATTTGCCACAGAAGAGAACGCGCAATGTCATCAGTTCTGCGCATTGGAGTTTCCAAGACGGCACTCGCACGGCGACGCCTTTCGGCGCAAGTGGAGTTGCGGTCTGTTATACGCCTTTCCGCCTATACCACTTCTGCCCAGAGTGCTGAAGAAGATCAGGCGCGACCGGGCCCAAGTCATCCTTGTGGCTCCGGACTGGGCTCGAAGGTACTGGTATCCCGAGCTACTCAGCATGTCAGTTGGTCCCCCGATCCACCTGCCCCTTCAGGAGGACCTTCTGTCGCAGCAGCAGGGGACGGTCTTCCACCCGAACCTGTCCAGCCTCCACCTCCATGCGTGGAGATTGAGCGGCGGCAGTTGAGGCCATTTGACTTGCCTCCTGAAGTCTGTGATGTGATTCTGGCAGCCAGGCGTCCCTCCACGAAGTCGGTATACGCCTGTCGGTGGAACAGATTTGTGGCATGGTGCACAGCAAAGGCTGTGGACCCTCTTTCTGCCCCTCTTTCCGAGGTCCTTCTTTTTCTTCTCTCTCTTGCCCAGCAGGGCTCTGCTCTGGGCACTATCAAGGGCTACCTTTCGGCCCTTTCGGCCTTTCTAAGGCTTCCTGATCAGCCTTCTTTGTTCAAGTCCCCTGTTGTAACGAGATTCTTGAAGGGCATCACACACATGTATCCTCCTGTTCCGTTTGTGATGCCTCAGTGGGACTTGAACCTGGTTCTAACCTTTTTGATGTGTGCTCCCTTTGAGCCACTTCATTCCTGTCCTCTCCGTCTCTTGACTTTGAAAACGGCCTTCCTGGTTGCCATCACCTCTGCCAGGAGAGTGAGTGAGCTCCAGGCTCTTTCTGTCAAACCTCCTTTCTTGTCCATTCATCCAGACAAGGTGGTTCTAAGGACTAGACCTTCTTTCCTGCCCAAAGTAGTTTCTGCTTTTCACATCGGGCAGTCCATCACCCTCCCCTCCTTCTTCCCGCCTCCGCATCCCTCAAAGGATGAAGAGCGGCTCCATCGTCTGGACCCAAAACGTGCGCTTTCATTTTACATGGATCGCACACGCCAGTTCCGGGTGGATGACCAACTGTTTGTGGCTACGTGGGTGCGAAGAAGGGACGGGCGGTACATAAACGGACCATCTCTCGGTGGGTCGTTCTGTGCATCAAAGCGTGCTACTCTTTGGCTCGGAAGGAGCCTCCTGTTGGGCTGAGGGCCCATTCCACTCGGGCCACGGCGGCTACTACTGCCCTGGGCAGTGGAGTCCCCTTGCAGGACATTTGCCAGGTGGCTACGTGGGCCTCGCTGCACACCTTTGCGAGGCACTACTGCCTGGACAGTCAAGTCCGGAGGGATGGCTTCTTTGGCCGTTCTGTCCTCCAGGACTTTCTGGTGTAGGAATGTATTGGTTCGCAGACCCACCACCGTGGTTGGTATTGCTGGGGTATCTATTCTAAGGTAAGGAATCTAATACTAACGTGTTTCTTTCAGATGAACAAGTTACTTACCTTCGGTAACGATATATCTGTAAGAAACATTAGTTAGTATTAGATTCCTTACCGACCCACCCATCCTCCCCGTTCTGCGAACTGATACCTAGGGTTAAGGACAATCCCTTTCAGGGCCCTAGTTTCAAATGGCACCAGTGTTGGTTCTCACATGGCTCTGCGTGTTCTGGCGCGGAAAAGCTGTGTGCAAAAAACTGACGTCAGCGCGCGGAGACGGCGTCTATATACTCCAGCGACGTCATTACGGCGCACAACGCCAACGACGGACGCGGAGCCGCAGGGGACGCCTGCAGACGACGCCTACCGACGCGCAGGGGTACTGCTACGCAAAAGTTTCCGGATCCAGACTGACGCCTGGGGATATTCTAAGGTAAGGAATCTAATACTAACTAATGTTTCTTACAGATATATCGTTACCGAAGGTAAGTAACTTGTTCTTTTGTCTTTGTAGGGGCCGTGATTACCAACTGAAGGGGGAGTGACATTTCAGGCTCTGCCGGAAAAGTAGTGTAGTGATCCTTTACCGCCCGCCTCAGCCTGTAACAGGTAAAATTAAACAACAACATTGGGTTTGTGATGTAGGACAATTCCTCCCCAGATATATACGTTCCCTCTACATATAGGTCACCCATAGTCACAATCCCGACCTCACTAAGGGCCTTTATTGATCCCTTATCTTGTGCAACCCAGAGACCAGCATGTCCCTCGATGGGTAGTGTAGGGGCATAAAGGGGTAGTCTTCCGCCCAATCGCCTGCCATGCCGCTGTGGTGACGTCAATTGTGTTAATCTCTATTCTCGGTGTGTGTCTACGGGAATGTGTTATAATGCCCTTCAATGGTATGGGAGCAGCGTCGCCCTGTTCCACCGCCACGTGGGTCGTGAATGCATGATGTTTAAACCAGTAGTAAGCGTACTGAGCTTGACAACATAGGTAATACATGTAAAGATCAGGCGCTTTAAATCCACCTCTGTCATATGGGAGTGTTAGCGTGCGCCAGCTGATTCTCAGTTGTTTTGTGCCCCACACAAGCCGTAGTAATTGTGTTTGGACTGTTCTAAAAAAGTGAACTGCCAGTAGAACAGGGACGTTGCAGAACAAATTTAAAAACGTAGGCAATATCACCATCTTTATAATAGCTATCCGTTCCGCTCGCGATAATGGCAAGCGCAGCCATTTGTCGACTTGAGTGATTAAGGAAGAATAGGCCGCACCGTAGTTTTCAGCAATGACCACTGCCCGATCTCTGTGTAGCCACACTCCCAAGTATTTCACCGGTTTGTGCGACCAGACAAGCGGGTATTCCACTATTGGGGATTTGGTGATAGCTGTTAGTGGAATTATCACCGATTTTTCTCCAGTTAAAAATGTGGAGACCAGAGTGCAGACTAAACTTTACATACTCTCGAAGAAGGGGAGATAGATACGTGGACGGTTCACGGACGTACAAGACCATGCCATCCGCGTAAAGTGAGATCCCCCCCGGTCTATCATCAAAATTGAGCACCGCAGCTCTGTGGAGCTCACTGATTTTGCACGTCAACGGTTCCAGCACAATGGCGAATAACAACGGGGATAATGTGCATCCCTGTCGCGTGCCTCGTTCTATTCGCAGTGTTTCAGATGTGACACCGCCAATCCGAACTCTAGCGGTTGGATCCGTGTATAGCAATTGAACCCAGGTGACCAACATGGGGGGAAAACCCATTCTATAAAGTATCTGTATCATGTAGCCCCATTCTATGGAATCAAACGCCTTTGCGGCGTCCAATAACACTGCAAAGGCCTGTAGGTCTGGATTTAGGACATGTAACATGGCAAAGATAGTTCGTAAGTTCAGAGATGTACACCGGTCTGGGATAAACCCTGCTTGGTCTGGCAGGACCAGGAGGAGCATTAACGACTGTAGCTTAGTGGCCAAAATCTTCTCTAATATTTTGGCATCTAGGTTGATAAGAGACAGGGGGCGGTAGGACTCACATTCGTCCGGGGGTTTGTCTTTTTTTAACAGTGTGATGATCAGTGCCTGGCGAAGTGACGGTTAAAGTGTAACTGCATCATAAGCTTCTGCATAAATCACCAGTATGTGAGGTGCAAGTTTCACAGCGTGTGCCTTGTAGAATTCTGCCGTCAGCCCATCAGGCCCCGGTGCCTTCCCATTTGGGAGCGATTTGATAGCCGTCAATACATCCTCTATATCTATTGGTAAGCTAAGGTATTTCCTATGCACGTCAGAGAGCCATGCACATGCAATGTCGTCCAAATATTCACTCAAGACTTTCTTGTCGGTTCCCCCACTAGAAGTGTACAATAGGCTATAAAAAAGACGGAATTGCTCTACAATGTCCGTGGGAGAGTGGTGTACTCCTCCATTACTGTCCACTATACGGTCAATGGGAGGTTGCATAGCCCTACATGTGAGTTTAGCTGCCAGTGATCTGCTCGATCTCCCTCCCTCACCATATCTCCTTGCCACGTGTCTTTTTGATATGTACTTGACCTCTGATTCAGCTAGCTCATTGTATTCATCTACGAGCTCGTGTATGCTTGCTAGTGTCTCTGTACTATGTTCAGTGTCATACTGTGTCTCAAGCTCCCTCAGCCTGCCTTCTAACATGCGTAGTCTATTCCGTATGTCTTTTAAGATTCCCGCTGACGTGCTAATGCAAGTTCCCCTGATCGTTGCCTTGAAGGCCTCCCACAATATCCCTTGGCTGTCCACTGACCCAACATTCTCCTCAAAGTATCGCTCGATGGCAACCCTGATTGTGTCCGCATATGTGGGATCTAGAAGCGCCTCTGCTCTGAATCTCCATGTGAATGGCGGTTTCTGATTCTGAGGGACAGTCATTGTGAGCAGTATCGAGTTGTGATCTGAAAGTGTTCTGGGCAATGTCTTGACATCTGTCACCCAAGTGTTGACCTCTTCACTAACCAGCCAATAGTCCAATCTGGACCATCCGTTCGTCGCCGGCGTGATGTGTGTGCCCGCTAGTGTCCCTGAGTGTCTGTGTCGCCAGGCATCAATCAGCCCCAATTCTAACATGCCATTTTTTACGCAAGCAGCTACTTTGACCATTCTAGCCCCTTTTGGGTTTGATTTATCCATTTTAGGATCTAGATAGGTATTTAGATCCCCTCCCTGTAGGAAGGTGGATATCTGACTATGGTTGCCCCCAACTTTTTGCCTGGTGTTTTGCTGGTTTTTCGACTTAGTTGACCTGAGGCCCTGCGATTCAGGACCCCAGGCCCACTGCTCTCTCTGTAAAATGGATTGAATGTACTCTAGGTACATGTCTAATTGGATACTGAGTCACCTTATCAGCCCCTGTACAGTGTACCTTAGGTACCCAGGGCATAGGTGCACCCAGGGCCTACCAGGGGCTGCAGCATGTATTATGCCACCCCTGGCTGGCCATCCAAATCTGACAAAACTGGCTGATTAATCAGCTGGGGCAGGGTGGTGTAATCACCCTTTGCTTTAGATATAGTATCCTTATATCTAACCCTAAAATGGACACATATCCTCCTATCAGTCACTCCTATGGCAGGCCTTATCAATCCTGAAGGCAGAGTGCTTGGAATTATGTGAGATGGTGCTCTAGCATGAGCTGAGCCTGTCTGCAGCTTTCGTAACCAAGTCCTTTAGCTGTTTCCATGGTAACGCTATACCATATACTCTTAAGTGCATTATAATCCTCGCGGTTATTGCCAACTTTGGTATAACATTATCAAAACATGTCGAGTAAGGTGTCATACGAATTGGAATACTACCCCCTCGCCAATTCTGGCGACGGGGGTAGCATTCCACCCTTCTAGAGGGACACGACATGTATGTAACTGTGAACCCTGGTTAAAGTTAACTCGAGCCTCAGCATCACAAAATGGATGCTGCCACCACAGACACAAGTCTGACCTCCTGCTGCTGGGAGTCCTTCCAGCGAAGGAGGCTTGGACAAAGGGTTTCCTGCCTTGGGAGGTGCTAGCACCACCCCAGACAGGATTTTGTGTATTAGGTAGGACAGGGCTGAAAGGAATGAGACATGCCTGGGGCACACAAGGTGTCCCTCTGCATACACCGTTCTAAACCAGTTCCTGGGGCACTGCAGCCCCAGAGCTGTCACAAGACCGGACAAAGGATAGGAGGTGTAACCAACCCCCTTCCTGGTCCCACCCAGAAGAGGGACCTAGTCGTAGTACAGCCCCCTTTAGCCGGATAAAGGTAGGAGCTGGTCCCATTCCAGATTAGATTATCCTGATCAACTTTACAAGAAGAAACTCTGGACTTCGACGTTCTGCTCCACAGAAGACTGAGGGCAAGGAGTGTCCACCCTGCACAAGCAGGCACCATCAGCGTCCAGCGGCTTCCCTTTGTCGTCTTCCTGCAAGGATCCAGACTTCAGAGCCCGACGAGACCCGGATTCCCAGACCTCTCCGACCTCTACCTACATCTGCAGCATGATTCAGAAAAGGGGGTGGTGATGGACAGAGTATCTGAATTAAACAGAACACTCGTACCCAGTCAACAGATCAGGGCTTGATCCATCACCGTTTTTTAGCTCACTGCACCATCCCAGCTCAGAACCTGGCTACATGCAAATTAGTCTATTCCTGGCCCAATGCATCATGGGAACAGGGCAGACCAAACTACCAAGCCAATTCTTTTACTGGAAAGGAAACAAGCTTCCGGGGACCGGTTTCTGGCATTACAGCCGTCTTCGGCCTGGCTTGCTTGAATCCTGATGGTGCCGTGAGATCCGTGGGTGCGACGAGACACGTGGGACCGGCCATTTTCAAAGAAGCAGCACTTCGCTCCAGCACGACTTCCGAGGCATCCTCGTCCAAGTGCTTTGGGGACTGAGAAGCCCCGACCCCGAGCAGCTCCTGCACCGAAGACCAGCCCTCCAGCATCCACGAGATCTGCGTGGGCCCTTCTGCCTGTTTGCTGCTCGACGCGTTGTCTGGTCACTTGCCGGCTGGCTGGTGACCTCCTAGATGACGAAACCCGAAATCTTCACTGCTGGTCTGGTTGCTCCAGACTGGCCCCTGCTCCCTTCCAAAAGGGAGCACCCCGGACCCTCCTGGTCCACTCCAGACGCCGTTTCCACTCACCGCGTGGGTTGCCTTTGCCAAAGCCTGTTGAACCCGAATCCGGAGACGACACCGCCGACAGCGAGAGCCTGCGTGGGACAGCTCGTGCCTCCATCCTGGTCGTCGAAGACACCACCTGGTCCATGTGGCTGCAGAGACAAGCGTCCACCTTCACCTGATCGCGACAACGACATCTGGTTCCACTCCTGGTTCCACTCCAGTCAGTGGCTAGTGACTTTGAACATTGTCCCCTCTGCTTTCAGGTTCTTCTCTTCACTGATCCACCCTTGGATCACACCGGACATCTTCCTCCTGACCGCCTGCAGCATCTTTTCCTGAAGGCTCCATAGACTTCAATGCCGGAACCCGACACGACTTGGCACCTATGCACCCGCAGCCTGTGGGTGAGGTAACACGAGCATCTCGGAGCTCAAGGGTAGCTTGACTCTCCTAGTGTCCAGTTCCACAGTCGTTTTTGTCCTATCTAGTCAGGGACGTCCGTACTCCCCTTTTCTTAAAACTGTACTGTCTATAGACGTTTGTACGCATCTCGCGTGTAAGTTCACACTCTGCACACTCGTTCCGTGGGCCTCCTAGTACTTACCTCAAGTTAGTATAGTGTGGTCCCAGCGATCCTACAGCCTCTGGACAGCTCCATTCCTTTGATTGACTTTCACATTCCACTTACTTAGTATATGGTTTATCGTGCCCCTAGGGCACCATTGTAAATCGTGCAACTTAAACGTATTTTAAGAGTTTGTCATGTGCTTAGCCCTCTGACCTCATAAAGAGTTCAGAGGTGTATGTTAGTTAATAAATACTTGTTTATTTTCATAAGAACCTGTGTGGTGTCCTTTCACTTGGTATTCAAGGGGTTATATGTGGTAAAACAGCTGGCTTCACATGCCAAAAGAGTTTAGCCTAAGACTGCTTTGTCCATGCTACCACTAGGATAGCTGGTCTATAAGGTTGACTTCCAACCAATCACCATAAGGGTTGTTTGGACTGATACAAGGTGATCACTAGAACTAGTGAGCATCATATATCAGGCCAACTTCTCACACTCCCCATATTATCGCTGTGTCTGCAAATGTGCGTAATGTTCTATATAGATTTCCCATATGCCGTTGTATCGTCCACTACTGGGCCATAGAAACTTATGATTGTCGCCGTTACGTATCCCAATTTCCCCAGTACCATCGCCCATCTGCCTTCCTCATCTGTAGCAGAGTCTAACATCGTGAAATTTAGCCCTCTCTATATTAAAATTAGGACACCCCTGGCATATGAGGAGTAGGAGGAAGCAAGTCTATATGTCGCCCATTTTCTAGCTACCTTGTCCTCCGTGACCTTAGTGAGGTGGATCTCCTGCAGCAGTGCTAGTGTGATATGGTGTCGATCCAGATGTGCTAATACCTGACGTATCTTCTGTGGTGTGTTAAGCCCACGTACATTCCTCGATATAGCCTTATATGTGGTGCCCGTCATGGTAGTATCGGCGGTGAGGCAACTTGGCTAGTATTTGAGTCTTGATGTGAGTGCAGCTCTTCACAATTTGACTGGATTGTGTTGTGTCTAGTAGTAATTGCCCTTGATCTGACATAACAAAAGGAACACCATCCCTCCCACCACCCACTACAGCACACCCCAATTGCTAAAGACAAGAGCCCCATTTAACTCCCTAGTAAATAACAACTTAGTTACCCAAAAGTCAGGTTGGGGAACACCCATTGGGGGTCATGGCGGCTTCCACCATTCCCAGGTATCTAGAGGGAAGGGAGCCATTGAGTCCATCTTGTTCCCATGAGTGTCTCTCGTGACGGCAGGGGAGTACCCACCCTTAACTTAGTCTGCCTGCCATAGCATTTACTGCGGGTCAGCCGCCATCACAACCAGTAGACAAGGTTAAACATTGTAATGTCTCCACAAGCGAGCAACATACTGTCCTCACTGTTCATTCATCAATGTCTGATGTTGGAGAGGCAGAAGACTGTTGTTGCTGGTGCAGCAGCGATTTTGCATGATCCATAGCCTGCTTGGGCATCGTGAAAATTTGACCTTTCTCGAATGTTCCAATTCGCAGTCTCGCCGGATATAACATTGCATAAGTATTTGTTCTTTGTGCAGGAATTTCTTGACACTTTGGAACTCCTTACGCGCCGCTTGGACAGTGGGCGTAAAATCCAGATAAAAAGATAACGTATTTCCTTGGTGGGTGATGGTGCCCCTCTGTCGAGAGACGCGCAGCACTGCATCCCTGTCTCGAAAGATTAGCAGCCTGGCGATTATGGGCCTCGGAGGTGTGCCTGGTGGAGGACGTGCCGCCAGCGACCTGTGCGCTCGTTCGACCGCAAATAGTGGGGACAGTTCGTCCTTGCCGTATATTGCTTCTAACAAGGTCTCGACGTAGTCCTCCAGCTTCCCTACGTTTGTGGATTCCGGCAGTCCTATGATACAAATGTTATTCCTACGGGATCTCGCTTCACTGTCCTCGCTCCTAGACTGTATAACCTCCAGTAGCTTGGCGAATTCACCCGTTTTGTCTGCAATTTGTTGCAGGCCATCCTCCGTATCAGATATCCGCTGTTCAGCCTCATTTAATCGGACTGTATGTTTGTCCAGTTTAGATGAGAACTGGTCCATCCGTCCAGTTAAAACTTCAATTTTGCCGTCAATTGATTGCAGGCTGTTTTGTATAGCAGCTAGAGTTTTTCAAGGGCGGAGTTCGGCGCCTTGGCTGCATCTTGCTCTGTATCCGACTTTGAAGTGTGTCCTGGGCGTCCCCCCTTCCTCAGCTCAAACGTGAGTCTGGGCTGAGTTTTGTCCGGTTTCCCCATGGGAGCGAGTCTGTTGGTGGGCCGCAGTGATGAAAGAGGTGCTTACTCCCGACGTATTGCCAAGGGTCCCTTATTGCTCCTCACCGCAAGATGTCTCTAGGATGCGCCAAGAGTTTCAATAGTGAAGTTCACTTGCTAAGCAGTTCTGTCACCTCGCGGTAGTCAGTTGGAAGCTTGCAGCTGGTGCTTCGTGGAGGCCAAACAGTGTGTCAACTAGTCCCTTCGCACACCGCACTCGCTGCTATTCGGATGTCTCGGCCACTTGGCGCACACTCACGGAGCACGCAGTGTACAGTGTAGGAAGCGCCCACACTCTTCCAATCCGGTCTGCGACTTGCTGCTAATGTGTGGAGCCCAAGCAGTTCTCCCTCGCGTGGCTGTACGCTGCCCGCCTCTGCACTGTGTCCCGCTGTGTCAATAGCTGTGTGGTTGCGCACGCGGCGTTACTAGTTCTGCCCAAATGGCTCGTTTTCGGCACCCCCTGCTAGTGTTCGCGTGTGCTGCGGACTTCGTCGTACCTGCCACTAGTAAGGTGCCCGATACCAGTCCGGTGATAGGCCTTCCAGTTGTCCCCTATCAATTTTGTACACGTTCTCTTTGCGTCGAGGGGAGGGGGGGGGGCGACGGCCCCCAGTATCTCTGCCACAAGTCCTTGATAATGCGACAGGCAAGTATCTTAGCAGCGCGCCTGTCTTATGTACACGCCTCCGTCTGTGTGGGGCTCCACCCCCGGTTGCGGCCTAGGACTGTCCTCCGCGCCGGGACCGGTTTACATCTTCAGGTGCCGCCGATCTCCGCCTCTGTATCACTGTCCAGCTTCTGCCGCACCAGCGAAGTAGGCGCTGGTCAAGGATGAGTGGATTTCAGCTAGTTGTCCACTCGCCAGCAAGCACCGCCGCCCACGCCTGCCTCCGCTCCGGTCATTGCCTACGCAGTCTTGGCCGCCGCCATTTTCAGCAGGTCCCTGAAGGACCCGTCTCGGATCGGCAAACTCCTCTTCCAACACCGACTAAGGCGCCGAACAGTGCTCCGGTGTCCGCAGGGCTGCAGTATTGCACTCCGATGGTTGATTCCGCCACGTGGAGAGATTAGGGCAAGGATAATAGCTAATTTTGTTCGATGGCTGGCGGAGCAGCACTACAGTGCGGCCATGTTTGTCGAGCTCCAAGCCACTCCCCCCAAGTCCATTACCCTTCCCACTTACTTCTCCCTATCACAACCATCTTAGAAAAAGGAGAGGTTATTCCAATTTAAAATGCTGTTTCTTTAATTTCTGTATTGATAGAACTAAAGCGTATCACATTGATGCTCAACTGTTCGTTAGCTTCACCTGTGCAAAGACGTAAAAAGAGATCCGAAGTGAGCCTTACCATCTATTAGAGACATCTAGTTGCATATTCCTTACCTTTGAATTTCCCAAGCATCAGACTGGATCTGGAAGATTTTTATTTGAGCAATACCCTTGCTTGCCAGTAGGTGGCGTGGTTCAGCTCCGTGTGACATTGTCAGCGGCGTCTCTACCGTTGTGACGTCTGCGTCACCTATATAGGCACCACCTCGATGCACTGACGTCACTTCGTCCTTCCTCCAGAGGTGGTTAATATAGTCTTGGCAGTCAGTCATCCGCTGGGGTTCTCTATCAACATGCCAGTCACACCTGACTCCATCTCAGACACTCCTTTTCATCGGAGCTGTTCTGGACACACTGCAGTTTATTTCTTATTCTCCTGAACTGTGAGTCCAGGATTTTCAAGCTGTGATATCGATGTCCCAGCCTCTAGCTTGGAGAATGGCTCTGAGGCAGCTGGGCTTCATGGTCTCCTGCATCCGGCTAGTGACATATGACAGATGGCATATGCGGGCTCTGCAGTGGGACTTGAAGTTCCAATGGGCACAGCATCATGGGAATCTCTTCAACATGGTCCAGATCTTGGAGAGAACAGCACATGACCTGCAGCGGTGGCTAGCAGACCGCGATTGGGTCAGAGGCAGACCCCTCTCCCTTCCCCAACCTGACCACACAGTAGTGACAGATCCATCAATCCTGGGATTGGGCAGCCATTTGGGAGATGTGGAGATCAGAGGACTCTGGTCTCCGGTGGAATCCGGACTCCACATCAACTTGCTGGAGCTATAAGCGATTCACATGGCATCGAAAGCCTTTCTTCCTTCAATCAAGGTAAAGCTGGTTCAAGTCTTCACAGACAAGACCACCACCATGTTGTACTGGAACAAACAAGGAATGGTGGGGTCGTGTACCCTATGTCAAGAGGCCCTGTGTCTCTGGACATGGCTGGACAGCAGGGCATTTTTCCTGGTGGTTTATCACCTGGCAGAATCTCTGAATGCCAGGGTGGCCAAACTCGGCCATTGATACCTAGCGGATCCCGAATGGGGTTCTTCATCCGAAGGTGGCGCAAGTTCTTTTACCAGTGGAGAGAGCATTGGTTAGATCTGTTCGCCTCCGCCGAGAGCACGCAATGTCAGACAATTTGCATGCTGGAGTTTCTAAGGTGGCACTCGCTTGGCGACGCTTTTCTAATTGAGTGAAGCTCAGGCCTCCTGTATGCCTTTCTGCCAATATCACTCCTGGCCAGAGTGCTCAAGAAGATCAGGTGTGACCGGGCCAAGTCCTTTTTGTGGCTCCAAATGGGCATGGAGAGTCTGTTATCCCGAGCTTCTCCAACTGAGCATCGATCCTCTGATCAGGCTACTCATTCAGGAGGATCTTCTGTTGCAGCAACAGGCAAGGGTCCTCCACTCGTCAACTCTGTGCTTTCTTGCGTGGAGATTGAGTGGTAGCAGTTGATAGGATTCGATCTTCCTCCCGAAGACTCTAATGTTATTTTGGCAGCTAGATGTCCCTCTACCAAGACCGTGTACGCCTGCCAGTGGCCCACATTTTGTTAAATATTGTAAAAAGATCTATTGCTCCTCCTCCTGCTTCCCTTTCTTAAGTTCTTTTCTTTATTTTGACCCTTTCCCAGCAAGTCTCTGCTCTGGGCACTCTCAAAGGATACCCTCTGCCTTGTCTGCCTTCTTGAGGCTGCCTGGCCAACCCTCTTTATTTAAATCCCCTATTGTAAATACTTTTCTTAAGGGGCTTGTAGATATGATCTGATAGAGACTACTAGCCGCAGATTCCTTAACGTAGAATTATCCCCAGGCGTGAGACTGGATCCGGAAAACTTTTCTGCCACAGCATCCCCACGTGCCGGGGGGACGGCACCACGTGACTCTGCCCTGACTTCGTCCGCGCCAGTGACGCCAGCGAGGATACATAAGTCCCACCCCGCGCGCCTACATCAGTTTTTTCTCTTTCCGCATGCAACACGGATCCGAATTACTGTCCTGGCCTGTTTTCAGGCCTTCCATTCTCTTTTTACGCTTTGGCGTTTAGTGGAACATTGTGCGAATGCCTTCGGGCTTCAAGAATTGTACCTTCTGTGTACGTCCCATATCGGTGACGGGCCCTCACCCGATTTGCATGTGGTGCCTGGGTGAGCACCATGACTCGGCGAGTTGCGACTCCTGCCAACACCTTAAGCCTAAATCACGGCGGGAGCGCCAGATTAAGTTGCTGTTGGCGCGCTTGTTCAAGTCTGTCATCCCAGCATCCGTCCCCTACCTCGGAGGCAAGGAACCGCCGGTTTCGTCTGCGGAATCACCTTTCGCCGCCGGCTCCCTCCCTATCTCGTAAAGGGTAGTCATATGCTTAACAATTTGCTGTGCGCTACCCAAAAAGCAGCCTCCTGAAGGCTTAAGGGCTCATTTCTCCAGTGCTAAGGCTGCGACCACGACGTTGCTACGTGGTGTTCCAGGCCTCAACATTTATCAGGCATCAACGTGACCATCCCTGCACACGTTTACTAAACACTACTGCCTGGACAGTCGGGTCCGAAGGGATAGCCTTTTTGGCATCTCTGTCCTGCAAGACTTTCTGTTCTAAGCTTGTCTGCAGTCCCTCTACCGGGAATGGTATTGCTTGGTTATCTATTCAAAGGTGAGGAATCTGTGGCTAGATGTCTATCAGATGAACAAGTTACTTACCTTCGGTAACGCCTTATCTGGTAGAGACATGATCTAAACGCAGATTCCTTACCAAGTCCCCGTCCTCCCCGCACTGAAGACAGGTTTTTAGGAAAAGGACTGACCCCCTTTCAGGCCCTAGTTGTTCAGAAACACCAATGTCAGTGCACTTCATGGCTTTGCATTTCTGGCGTAGAAAGCAGTGAAAAGTAACTGACGTCAGCGTGCCGAGGTGGTGCCTATATAGGTGACACAGATGCTGCTGATTAAATCACGCAGAGCAGATCGACACCACCTACCAGCACGCAAGGGTATTGCTCGAAGAAAATTCTTCCATATCCAGTGTGATGCCTGGGTAATTCAAAGGTAATGAGTCTGCGGCTAGATCATGTCTCTACCAGATTTTGACATCTGCTAAGCTGCTATTGGATTTTATCCATGTTTTCACTATTGAACTGCTAATGCATTGATTCTTGGATCCGAAGAGAGGGCCATTTTGCCCGTTATGTCCTGGCAGGACTTACTGGTGAAGGTTCATTCATTAGAACCCCCTCCATTGGGCGTGCATTGCTTTAGTGCTGATTCAGAAGATGAGGAATCTGCGGCGCAGCGGAAAGTATCCATCAAAAGCTCAAATTACCTTTGGTAAAACTTTTATAATGAATATTCTCACTACTCTTCAAATCTCTCGCCACCAGCCTGTCTCCTGGTTTTGTGGGGTATACTTGGGAGTTAATCAAATACCAAGTTAGATTTGCTTACTGCCAATCATAATTACAGTCTTGTTGTCTAAGGTTTTTGTCAGAAGGTGTGAAATAAAGATAGAAAACTGACATCCGAGCACACAGGGCTGGCAACTATATAAAGCTACATGTTATGTCCTGGACCCGATAGGGTGGAGCAGTGTTTCCCAAACTGCTCTGCGGACCCCAGGGCTCCGTGATGCATTTCCAGTGAGTCCTCAGGCAGCAGTTTTAAAAGCACTGCAAAGTTCCTTTCATAATCAGCAATTTTCGGGCAACAATAAAAATGTCAAGATAACTCGGGTGATTAATGAGCCGGCTGGAGAGAGATAGGAATTTTGTCCAGTGGCAGCTTTGACTCATCTAATGTAGCACAGATGGTTAACATGCCTGCTGCAAAGAACTTGTACCATGCATTAAAACAACTGTATTGTATGTGCATAGCTCAGTGTGTTACTGCGTTTGCCACAGATGATATTGTGTCACTGTGCAGTTCATAAATTACAATAGTAATCTAGCACCGCGAGCTGTGAACTGCCATCAAAGAGTTGCATGCAAACTGCATAGTACAAGTTAGTAAGTTATGTTTTTACCCCAGTCTTTCATTATCCTAATACTGCAAAAAAAGGTTTGATTGAGAAGAAATACATTCTTAAAGATCTGAAAGAAACAGGTTAGTGTTAGATTCCTTACCTTAGAATATCCCCAGGCGTCAGACTGGATCCGGAAAGTTTTCGTCATCAGTACCCCTACGCGCCGCTAGGCGTCGTCTGCGGCTCCACGTCCGTTGTCTGCGTCGTGATCGCCGGGATGATGTCGTTGGAATACTTAGACGCCACCCTCACGCGCTGACGTCAGTTTGATTTGATTTGATTTATCTATTTCTAAAGCGCGCGAATGCCCGGAGGCGTCTTGGCGCTATGATATGTCCATAGTCCTGAACTGGTCTTAGGTTTATGCAGTGAACAACCATGTTTTAATTTGCTTTCTGAACAAGTCCAGAGATGGGCTGTTTTTTATATCCAATGGAAGTTGATTCCATGTCCTTGCTGCGTGGACGAAGAAACTTCTTCCCCCCCAGTTCGCTCGTTTGAACTTAGGTATTTCTATCAGTTTTTGTTGCCCAGATCTTAGTAGTCTGGATGGTTCGTATTTCCTCAACTGGGTTTTTATGAAGATAGGGCCTTTGCCCTGGAGGGCCTTATAGGTCAAACATAGTGATTTAAATTTGACTCTTTTGGCGACTGGAAGCCAATGAAGTGATGCTAATTTGTGGCTGACGGACTGAAACTTTGGTATGTCCAGGATCAGTCTTGCTGCAGCATTTTGCAGGCGTTGCATCTTATCTATGATTTTTATTCTGGCTCCTGCATACAGTGCATTTCCGTAGTCCAGGCGGGATAAAGCTAGCGCTGTGACTACCGTTTTGCGTGCGTCTTGGGGCAAATATGGTAGTATTTTTTTTATCATTTTTAATATTAGCCAAAACGAAGATGCCAGTTTGTTTACTTGGGCTTCGTATGCTAGCTTGGTGTCTATCATGAATCCCAAATTTTTCACTTTCTCCGAGGGGTCTGGACATGTTCCCAGCTTGTCAGGCCACCAGTCTGGGGACCAGATGTCTGCATTACCTCCCAAAAACATCACCTCACTCTTTTCTCCATTGAATTTAAGGCAATTTTGTTGCATCCAATGACTGACTTTTAACATGCAGTGTTGGAATTTGTCGGCTGTTACCTTTGTGTCTTTATCTATGGATATGACGATTTGGGTATCGTCTGCGTACGAGATTGGCGTGAAGCCATTTTCCCTTATTACTTCTGCAAGGGGGGCCACGTACAAGTTGAAAAGCGTTGGGCTTAATGATGAGCCCTGCGGGACACCACATGGTACCTCAAAGGAGTCTGATTTTGAGTTTCCTAGTTCCACTGTGAACTTTCTATCCTTCAGGTATGATTTGATGAGACTGCATGTAGATTCGCTTGCTCTAGCTTCTCTGATGCGGTTTATTAGAATCTCGTGGCTGACCGTGTCGAAGGCCGTCGAGAGATCTAACAATACCAAGGCGGCCTTCTCCCCGTTGTCCAGTACTTTCCTAAGCTCTTCAACTGCCGTGAGGAGAGCTGTCTCTGTGCCGTGCCCTTCACGGAATCCGAATTGGGGATGGTCAAGCCAATTATTGTCCAATAGATATCGTGATAGCTGTTTATTTAGTAGTTTCTCTAATACTTTTGCGGCAAAAGTTCTGTTCTTTTTTCCGCGCCAGCAAGCGCAGATTCGGGAAGAGCAGTACTCCAGCCAATTTTTGACTAAGTTTTTGATCTCTTTTGATCACTTTTCGAGTCGACCCTTGACTTGCGGTGCCGCTAGGGATGCCTGGTTTAAAACCTTGCGAGGACTGTCACCGCTTGATGCCAGTGACAGACCCCCACCGTCGGTGCCTTTATTGCCTCGGGCCGACCATGATAACAAGTCGTGCCCCGACTGCCTGGTCTTGACCTCGAAGCGAGGCAGCCGGGGGTTCGGGCGACACAGCCCACGTGGCTCCGTTGGAGCCGCAGGTGCCGCGTCCAGCTCCATACCCGCCGGTCCCTGGGCTGCACGCGACACCGGAGGAGGTCAGCGCGTTCCTCGCAGCCATGAGATCACACTTTCCTCTGTTGGAACCTGCTGAGGAGCCTTCGGGCCCCGCGGGTCTGACTGGGAGCCCTGGCGGGCCGGCGGCTCCGGTCCCGGCGCCGTTGGGTGCTTCGGTGCCATCGACAGCGCCGGTCCCGAAGCAGCAGGGCTCTGCAGGATCCAGGCCTGGATCCGGGCCGTCGCCAGTCGACCTCACGACTCCTCCGCTGGCGCTGACTCCAAGGGTGTCGCTCCCAGCACCGTCTCCGGACGACGTCGACCCCAGTTTCAGTCCGGGTCCGGCGCTGATTGGTGAGACCTTCACCCTCGACCCGGCTCCATCATTTTTGCCACAGGCTGCAGAATCGGTCTCAACGCGGACGTGGTAACCGCCATGGCAGTGCCGGGGGTCAACGGCAGGGTCAGTCAACATCCGTAAGCCTTCCTAATCCGGCATTTCAGGCCCATTCGACGCCAGTGGGGGGCAGGGTTCACCATCACCTCCTCCATTGGCACACCATCACGTCGGACAGGTGGGTGCTGCAAATCATCCGAAGGGGTTACTCCCTCCCCTTTGAGGCGACCCCTCCAGCCATGCCGCCGCAGTACCACCGCATGTCGGGGAATCACTTGAAACTTCTGCAGGAGGCCAAGGGGGCGATCAAGCTCGTTCCTGGGCCAGAAGTAGGACGTGGTTGTTATTCCCACTCCTTTCTGGTACCCAAGAAGTGCAAAGGAGACCTACGCCCTATCTTGGACCTGCGGAACGTCAACTTCTTCCTCCGGAAGGAGAGGTTCAAGATGCTTATTTTGGCTCAGGTCTTAGCTGCCCTCGACTTGCAGGACGCTTATATTCACATCCCCGTCCTGCCGGCGTTACCTGCGGTTCACGGTGGGCCACAAACACTTTGTTTACCGTGCTCTCCTTCACCAGCACCCCTTGGGTGTTAACGAAAGTGATGGCGGTGGTAGCAGCTCATATGCGCAGATCAGGGGTCTCAGTCTTCCCCTATCTCGACGACTGGTTGTTGAAGGCGGGTCCACCCAAGACAGTCGTCTTCCACCTCCAGACTACGGCCGACCTCCTGCACTCGCTGGGGTTCTCCATCAACGTGCCAAAGTCACACCTGTGCCCCTCTCAGAAGCTCCTTTTCATCATAGCGGTTCTGGACTCGGCGCAGTTTCGGGTTTTTCCCCCCGAACAGCAGGTTCGGGATATTTAGGCTCTGATTCTGATCTTTCAGCCTTTATCCCGAGTTTCGGTCAGGTTGAAGCTGCGGCTCCTGGGGCTGATTACCTCCTGCATCCTTCTGGTGCATCGCACCAGGTGGCGGATGCGGGCTCTGCAGTGGGACCTGAAGTTTCAGTGGGCACAGCATCAAGGCTACCTGTCCGACCACGTCCTGATCTCGGAGGGTACTGCGAGTCAGTTGCAGTGGTGGCTCATGAACCGCGACTGGGTCAGTGGCAAATCTCTCTCCCTACCCCAACCGGGAGCACTTATTGGTGACGGATGCGTCCCTCCTGGGATAGGGGGGGCAACATGGGAGAGAGGGAGATCAGACGCCTCTGGTCTCCGGCGGAGTCCCGGCTCCATATCAACCTTCTGGAGCTGCGGGCAATCCGGCTTGCACTGAAGGCATTCCTCCCCTCTGTCCGGGGGAGTGTAGTGCAGGTGTTAACGGACAACACCACCGCCATGTGGTACTCCAACAAACAGGGCGGGGTGGGGTCTTGGACCCTATGGCAGGAGGCTCTGCGCCTCTGACAGTAGCTGGAACATCAGGGCGTGACCCTGGTGGTTCAACACCTGTCAGGTTCCCTAAACGCCAGGGCGTACGAACTCCGCAGTCGGTGCATGATGGATCACGAATAGCGTCTGAACTCGGACGTGGCGCAAGGCCTCTTTCAGCAGTGGGGAGAGCCTTGGTTAGATCTATTCGCCACAGAAGAGAACGCGCAGTGTCATCAGTTCTGCGCTTTGGAATTTTCAAGGCGGCACTCGCTCGGAGACGCTTTTCGTCACGAGTGGAGCTGCAGTCTGTTGTACGCCTTTCCGCCTATACCACTTCTGCCCAGAGTGCTGAAGAAGATCAGACGCGACCGGGCCCAAGTTATCCTTGTGGCTCCGGACTGGGCACGAAGATACTGGTATCGCGAGCTACTCAGCATGTCTGTCGATCCCCCGTTTAGTCTGCCTCTTCAGGAGGACCTTCTGTCGCAGCAGCAGGGGACGGTCCTCCACCCGAACCTGTCCAGTCTCCACCTCCATGCTTGGAGATTGAGCGGCAGCAGTTGAGGCCATTTGACTTGCCTCCTGAAGTCTGTAATGTGACTCTGGCAGCCAGGCGTCCCTCCACGAAATCGGTATACTCCTGTAGGTGGAACAAATTTGTGGCATGGTGCACAGTAAAGGCTGTGGATCCCCTTTCTGCCCCTCTTTCAAAGCTTCTCCTCTTTCTTCTCTCTCTTGCCCAGCAGGGCTCTGCTCTGGGCACTATCAAGGGCTACCTCTCTGCTATTTCCACCTTCTTAAGGCTCCCTGATCAGCCCTCTTTGTTCAAGTCCCCTGTTGTAAATAGGTTTTTGAAGGGCATCACTCATATGTTTCCTCCTGTTCCTTTCGTAATGCCTCAGTGGGACTTGAACCTTGTTCTGACCTATCTGATGTGTGCTCCTTTCGAGCCACTTAATAACTTTCCTCTTCGTCTCCCTACTCTGAAGACTGCTTTCCTGGTTGCCATCACCTCTGCCAGGAGGGTGAGTGAGGTCCAGGCTCTTTCCTCTAAACCTCCCTTCCTTTCTCTCAGGACCCAAAACGTGCGCTCTCAGTTTATTTGGATCGCACACGCCAGTTCCGGGTGGATGACCAACTCTTTGTTGGTTACGTGGACACTAAGAAAGGTTGGGCGGTGCACAAGTGGACCATCTCTCGGTGGGTTGTGTTGTGCATTAAGGTATGGTACTCTTTGGCTAAAAAGGAGCCTCCTGTTGGGCTAAGGGCCCATTCCACTTGGGCCACAGCGGCTACTACTGCCCTGGGTCGGGGATTCCCCTTGCAGGACATCTGTCGGGCAGCTACGTGGGCCTTGCTGCACACGTTTGCAAGACACTACTGCCTGGACAGCCAAGTCCGGAGAGATGGTTTCTTTTGCCGTTCCGTTCTCCAGGACTTTCTGGTGTGATAATTGGTTCGCAGACCCACCACCGGGGTTGGTATTGCTGGGGTATCTATTCTAAGGTAAGGAATCTAATACTAACCTGTTTCTTTCAGATGCACAAGTTAATTACCTTTGGTAACAATATAATTGTAAGAAACAGTAGTTAGTATTAGATTCCTTACCGCCCGCCCATCCTCCACTTTTTGCGAACCGATATCTAGGGTTAAGGCCATCCCCTTTCAGGGCCCTAGTTTCATGGCACCAGTGTTGGTTTTTATCATGGCTCTGCGTTTCTGGCGCGGAAAAGCTATGAATAAGAACTGACGTCAACGCGCGAGGGCGGCGTCGAAGTACTCCGGCGACGTCATGCCGACGACGGACTTGGAGCCGCAGACGATGCCTACCGACGCGCAAGGGTACTGCTACGCAAAAGTTTCCGGATCCAGTCTGACGCCTGGGGATATTCTAAGGTAAGGAATCTAGGACTAACTACTGTTTCTTACAGATATATTGTTACCGAAGGTAATTAACTTGTGCTTCAGGTTCCCTTATATTCGTCCTTCGTGTGGTACTGCACCATTTCCTTGTTTGTGGATTCTCTTCTATTGCTTATGGTACTGCTGGGATTTTTTGTGGGGAAATTATTTTTATTTTGTATGTTGACGGCTGTTATAGGAGTGCGTCTGTTTACTTTTTTTGTATAAGGTATTGCAGCTTTATTTAAAAAAAATATTTTGTCTCTTCCTCGTTTTTAAAATGACCCCTCCGCAGTGCAGCCTCAGCACATTGATTTCTCTCCCCTTTCACTATACAATAAAGATATATGTGCTTCCATTTTATATTGAAAGCTTACAGCCAAATTTCCATGTGTGTGACTGCAAATGCGAGAGTGAGCTACAAATAGCAGTTATCGCCATGCCTGTGATAGTACAACAGAAAAGAGTGCGGCAACAACATCTTTTTGTAGGCTGCATTAGAGTGTTGCAGCTCCATTTTTGGTTTATTTTTTGTCCCTTTGGCTTTTTTAAAATGTTGACTCCGCAGTGCAGACTCAGCACATTGGTTTCTACCCACTTCCACTATGCAATAAAGTTGTATTTGTTTCCTTCTATATATCATTTGCATGTGGGTGCCTGTAAATGCACGTGAGAGCTAGAAATAGCGGGTGAGTTTAGTTGTCGCTATACCTGTGAAACTGCATTCAACAGATAAGAGCGGCAAGAACATCTTTTAGTAGGCTGCAATAAGCTTGCAGTACCTTATACGGCTCGTAGAAGTCCCTTTAGAACTTCAGAAGGGCACCTAGTAACAGCCACACACACACAGCCACACACACACAACCACCCACACACAACCACCCACCCACACACAACCACCCACACCCACACCCAACCACCCACACACAACCACCCGCACACACACAACCACCCGCACACACACAACCAACCACCCACACACACACAACCACACACAACAACACGCACACACAACCACACGCAACCACAACCACACACACACACAACCACACACACACACAACCACACACACACACAACCACAACCACACACACACACAACCACACACAAACAACCACACACACACACAACCACACAACCACACATGCACAACGACACACACACAACCAAACACACAACCACACACATAACCACAACCACACCGCATAAGTGCACACTTTCTACAGGCACACGCACCACCAGCCATCAGTGCACACATCAATTGTTAACGCATCCACAACTAACTATTATAGCAATCGCAGTATGGCGAGCTTTACTTTTAAACATATTCATCTAAAGCGCAGCATGCCACCATTTGCTACAAAAATAAATAAACATTTTTTTGGCCTACAATTTATAGACTTTTGTTGCAGCTTCACAGCAGGTGACCGTTAATGCTCCCCCTTGGGTGATATGGTGATGGAGGAAGGAAGGCGTGTGACGTCAGCAGGTGCTGAGACCAGTCAAATAAACAAGCAAAATAGGAAAACAACTGAACCCCTTTCTGGGGTTTCTCTAGGATCGCTCCATAGACATTTGAAGGAATGCCATATCTATTTCTAGTTTTATATACAAGGAGTGGTGGTTGTAGTTGCATGATAAGGAGACCAAAGGTTTTCAAATGTTACAAGAATCTCACAAACCTTTAGTGCGTAATTTGCTATGCAGAGGGCTGCCATGTAGATGCGATTTGCTTTTCACATGATACTATTTTGCTGCAGTCTTTAATACTGGCTTTTGTGTTTTTGCTTGTGGATTTCCGCAGGCACCAGCCTTTCTGTGGCAGCCTTCTTGAAACAGCTTCTCTCTAGTAGGTGGGACCATCTGCCTCTTCTTTCAGTGCTAACTCTTGCAATTCTTTCTCTCCTCTGGTTGGTGGCACATCCAACCTGGCCATTAACGTGATGACAAGAAGCCCTATAAGGGCTCCAGTTATGTGTCCTAACATCTGTTTTTCTTTTTTTAACCTCAAAAGACACAGATTTGGAGATGAGCTCCTACCTAATGTTTTTTGTCACCAAAAAGGCAAAGCTATCCACACAGCTCCATTGCTACACAGTTCAACTCCACACATTTCAAATCCACTCCACATCATTTGACATCAATCCACATAATTCAACTCAACAACACAATAACACAACACACCACATACATCTAATCCACACTACAGAATTCCACATCATGCCACAAAATTCTACAGCACACCAAATAATTAAACTCCACCACATACCATTCCACAGCACAAAATACCATTACACATAATTACCCTCAATAACACACAATCCCACTCCACGCAATTCCAGCAAACTCAATACCACAGAATTACTACCCACAACATTCTACCATGCCACATCATTTCGCTACACAAATACACTCCACACCACACAATTTCATGCCACACAATTCCACAACTAACAATTCCAATCCAACCCACATAATTCCACTACACACCACATGCATACACTCCATAACACATGGCTAAAAGACATTGCCATTTACAATGCCATTAGCTCTAACTCAAATAAATCTGAGACCTATTGCATTTCTTTGCTTGTTATCTGATCGAGACTACTAGCCGCAGATTCCTTCACGTAGAATTATCCCCAGGCGTGAGACTGGATCTGGAAACTTTTTGCCACAGCATCCCTGCGCGCCGGGGGCTGGGCGGCATCACACGACTCTGCCCAGGCGTCGTCCGCGCACCTGACGTCCGCGAGATCCCATAAGCCCTACCCCGGCACACCTACGTCAGTTTTTTCCTTTTCCGCGTGCAACGCGGATCCGGGTTTGCTATGGGCCTGTTTTGGGCCCCTTTTTTCTTCACCATTGTCTTTTCTATTGGTGGAACAGTGTGCGAATGCCTTCGGGCTTCAAAACTTGCACATCGTGTCGGCGTTTTATGTCGGCGACGGACCCTCACCTTATTTGTATGTAGTGTTTAGGGGAGGATCACGGCACCACTGATTGTGAGGCGTGCCAACTGTTGAAGCAGAAGTCGCGGCGGGAGCGCCGATTGAAACTACTCTCGGGGCGTCTCTCCTGGTCGACTTCCTCCCCTCGATCAGCCTCGGCAGACGGCTTCGGATACGGCCGTGGTCATCGTCCTCGTCCTTCTCAGATGTTGCGAGAGTGTCGCTCCCCGGTGGGTAAGTGTTGCAGTTTGTCCCCGGGGGCTGCTGTTAGGCCTACCGGGGGTGTGGACTCTCCACAGTTGATGCGGCCCGCGTGTCGTCCTCCTATCCACCGTTTCCCGGTGCTGGGGCGTCGAGCGTCCAGATGGAGACATACGAGGCGGCTTTGCAGGCCTCGCTGACGTCTCCTCCTCCTTCCCCTCCTGGGCCGTTAGCGAATCCCTTGCCTTCCGCGGGGCCCTCTGCGGTGCCACCGGTGGCTCTGGGCCTGGTGCCGACTGGTTCTGATCCAGATTTGGAGGATGTGGTGCTGTTGGGGTGCGGCCCCTCGGGGGTCCCTCCATCAGGCCGCGGCACCTCTGCCTTGCTGCAAATTCCAGCGGGAGTCCCTGTGGTGTCGCGACAGGTCGCCAGGGCTCGGGTCGCATCCCGAGCCCCGCTCGGCCCTCTGGGCAGGCAAAAGCCTCGTCCACAGTTGAGCTGATGCCGCCATAGCAACAGTTGAGCTGATGCCGCCATAGCACCAGAGCCTGCTCTGGGTGGCACCGCAGAGGTCAGTGACCTCTCCTCGTCCCGCTCTGGGTCGAGGCGGGGTGGGGACCCCTCGTCCCCCTCCTGGCCCCTCTCGTCTCTCCCCGCAGGCGGCTGCCTCGTCGGAGGACGAATCGGACTTCAAATCGTCCCTGGCGCCACCACATGGGTCGCCGGACCACCTCCGCCACATTCTGGACTGAGGCTGGCGAAGGGCTTAGTGTCATTCCTCCGGTCCCTCTCGTTCCTCCACGCAGGCTGCTGCCTCGACGGAGGTTGAGTTGGCTTTGTTCCGGCGCCGCCCCTTGGCCACTTAGGCTCCACTCCAGTCCCCGGCGCGGTGTGACTTGGTGGAGCCCTATCCGGTCTCTCCTTCGGCGCCAGATGGTGCTGTTTATTCCCCGTGACTCTTTTGTTTTCTCCTCTGCTGCGGAAGTTCTTCCAAAGAGGGTTTCCATGTCTTGGGACTTAACGTATGTGGGGTAGTGGTAGCTGTTATATAGCTAAGCTCTGCTGGGGAGTGCGGGTCGCCTTCAGGTGCCTGTTCTCCATGGCGTTTCTGTAAGTTGCTGTTGCTTCTTGAGTTTGTGTGCACGACCCTGGTAGCTAGCGACGTTTATTCTTCGCTCCGCTCTGGACATCTCAGAGGCGCTGGGCCAGGCCATGGCTTCCTCAGTCTGGGCATTTCCTCTCCTTCCTGATCTTTTGCTGAGAGCTTGGGTGCTTCTATGTTCTTCTTGCTTCTGGCGGTTATGGCTATGGGTGCAGTTCTGGCTGGCCTGTTGCCTTCCCTTTGGGTGAGCTCCCCTCTTCCCTTGTTTCCTCGGGCCTCTAGGCTTCTTCTTCCTCTTCGTGTTCCTCTGCCTGTCCTGGCATTGGATGGAAGCTCTGTTGCCTTGCGGGTGGAGTGGGGTGGTTCGGCCTCTCCAGCCTTGCACTTAGTTCCTCTGTTGTGAGTGTACAGGCCTCTTCACTCTTCCTTATTCCTCCTACATCTCTCGGGGGCTGCTGGTGTTCGACTTGTGGGGGTCCTCTTGCCTGGAAGGGACGAGGTTACTACCCTGGTCTACTGGTCTGGTCCCCTGTGGGCGCTCTGTCCTGTCCAGACTGGTGGGGTCCTCTTGCAGACCCTCCTTCCTTGTGGGTATTGCTAGGGTATCTATTCTACGTGAAGGAATCTGTGGCTAGTAGTCTCTATCAGATGTACGGGTTACTTACCTTCGGTAACGATGTATCTGGTAGAGACAATTCTAGCCGCAGATTCCTTCACGGCCGCCCTTCCTCCCCATTCTACAAGGACCCCTAGGCTGGTCTTCGATACTCTCCTCCCGGTGGGGGATTATGTCTCCTCTGAGTACCTTCTTTTGCTCTTTACGGTGGCTCCGTCTTGTTGCTGTTCATTCCTCCTCTTTGGTTCTTTGGAAGATAGGGTTACGGTGCTCCTATGCCTACTGCTCTGGCTGCTCCAGATTGGTGGGGTTTGCCTTCAATCTCTGCCCTCCCTCCCTTCACTTCCTCTTGCTGCTAGGGGTCCTGGCCCCTCTGCTAATCTCTGAGTCGGGGTCCTCTAGTCGTGCCTCACCCCTTTTCCATGGGGGGTGGTTGCCCTCTATGCTGGGGTTGCTTGGAGGTGGGTTGTTCCTGCCTGTTGGGACTGTCTCTCCTTCCTTGTTTCGGGGTGAGGTTTGTAGGCCTGCTACATGTGTCATGGCTTTTTACGCAGGTTCCTTTTCTCTGAGGGACAGGGAGGGTGGCTGTCTATGTACTACCAGGGTGGCTGCTCTGGGCTTTGCTCTGTTCTTCCTTCTGTCCCTGCCCTTGGACACTGCAGTGTTGCACTGTTCCTTGGGGTGTCTTTTTTTCTTTTTTATAAACTCTTTCGCTCACTTTTTCCATGCTCCCACAGTTTTTTGTCTGGTGGTTCTGCGTTGTGGTGCGGAAAAGTTCTCCGAAGAAAACTGACGTAGGCACGCCGGGGTGGGGCTTATGTGACCTCGCTGACGTCACATGCGCGGACGACGCCTTTGCGGAGTCGCGTGATGCCGCCCCGCCCCCGGTGCGCAGGGATGCTGTGGCAAAAAGTTTCGGGATCCAGTCTCAGGCCTAGGGATAATTCTATGTGAAGGAATCTGCGGCTAGAATCGTCTCTACCAGATACATAGTTACCGAAGGTAAGTAACTCGTACATTAAGAAAACACAAAAACCAATACACCAAAAGCAACAACCTAAAAAGGAGCAATTGTCAGGATTAGCACGTCACTCAAAATAGACATTTCACATATCCGACTAATAAAATCAATATAAACAATATCAATAACGATACGGTCCCACAGTAACATTAAATCCTTAAAGTGATTCTTTGTCCACATTATATGGGCGTCGTCCGCAAAGGGGGGTACATAATAATCCTCTGTATTCGTTCCATGGGCCCCAAATTTTAGTCCATTTCCCTGGGCAACCTCTGCTCTCGTATAATGCCCTCTCGGCCTGCTTGAACCAGTCCATATCCTCAGCCATATCCGTGCATCGAGGCACGCCTCCCCCGCCCATGTACTGTCAATGTTAAGGTTTTGCAATGATAGAGCCCAAAGAGACCCATAGTAGTTTGGTGCGGTTATGATCGGTTGCATCCCAAAGGTTTAAGATAGCGAGCCTTAGGAGAGGCTTCTATTGATTTCTGAAATATTCGGGACAAGGGGGATAAAATCTCGAACCAATAGTGTTGGAGAATCGGACAGTCCCACCACTTATGTAGGAAGGTACCCAAGGAGCCACAATCGCGGAGGCAGACTGGGGAGGTTGTCAAACCCATTTTAACGAGTGCCGTGGAGGTGTAATAAGTCCTGTGAAGTATTTTGAGTTGTATAAGCTTAAAGCGGGATCCGATTGCCACCTCCATGGGAGATGCCAAGGCCTCCCTCCAGTCCTTGTCAAGTATTTTCCCCTATGTCGTCCACCCATTTCGTGGGTAAGTTTATGAAGTGTTTCCGGTAAATTGTTAAGTATCTTACGGTAAGTTAGGAAAACAGGCCTTGTCCTGGAGGTAGTCGTCAAGGAGCCTGTCTTCTAGCGGTGATGAGACGGGCAGATTGGAACCCTTGTAGGGATGGCTTTATTTAATGCACTGCGTGCTTGAAGGTAACGGAATGTTTCCCCCTCATGCGACTGGTACTTTGTCCGCAATTCATCGAATGGAACCACTGCACCCTTCACCCACATGTCCCCCACTGCGGAATGTGTATCTATTCTAAGGTAAGGAATCTATCACTAACGTGTCTCTTTCAGATGCACAAGTTACTACTTGTACTTGTGTGTAAGAGACATTAGTTAGTGATAGATTCCTTACCGACCCACCCATCCTCCCCGTTCTGCGAACCGATATCTAGGGTTAAGGTCATCCCCTCTCAGGGCCCTAGTTTCAAGGCACCAGTGTTGGTTTTTGGCATAGCTCTGCGTTTCTGGCGCGGAAAAGCTGTGTCTAAGAACTGACGTCCGCACGCAGAGGCGGCGTCTAAGTACTCCGACGACGTCATCTCGGCGCCCACAACGACGGACGCGGAGCCGCAGACGACGCCTACCGACGCGCAAGGGCACTGCTACGCAAAGGTTTCCGGATCCAGTCTGACGCCTGGGGATATTCTAAGGTAAGGAATCTATCACTAACTAATGTCTCTTACAGATATATCGTTACACAAGTAGTAACTTGTGCATCATTACCAAAGGTAAGTAACTTGTTCTTCTGAAACATAGAGGGAATTCCTAGTTTAGCAACGGGTCATATGTGTAGATCCCTCAAGGTTTTTCCAAAGAAAATAACTTGAAATAAAGAAATATTGAAAATGAGTAGGAATAAACTGCCATCAGTGACATTTTAAACTAACTATTTGTCACGATGGCCGATTTTAAGAAGCAATATACTATTACGTCCGCTAGATGCTTCTAGTTGCTGGGATATTTACAGTTTGTAGTTTATTCAAGAACCCAACGTACCCAGTGCCAACATCTGAACTGCACCGTACGATGGTTTACATTGTATACCGAGTATAGACCAATTCATATGATGAAATAATGTAGAGTGAAAAATGGCTGTCAAGGAAACCTATGTATTTCTGAAATGGGCACTAGAGATGGAGTTTAGGAGCTGTGGTTATTTGTACATCACTAAAGTTGTGCATACCTGCACAACCGAATGATTTAGAGGTTATTTTACAAAATGACTTTTTTTTCATACACTGGCTTGCATTTGAATGGCACAATTCTGCAAACTCCAAATGGCAATGACAAATGTTCTACTATTCTAGTCTCCCACAAGTCCTCTGATAAAAATGGCACATTACATTTTTCCACTGAAAGCTTACACCTTTTTTCTAATGTGGGTAGCTCTAAATTTTGGACCCTAGCTCAGCCGACACTGGGTACTTATAGTTAGGTCAGCATTCCCATGGGAAATATGTTTTTTGTGTTGCTAATAACGCTTTCACCTTTGACGAATCTCCATGAAGCTTTCCCCAAAAAGTGCTCTTATTTGCCTTGTTTGGGCATGGAAAGTTTTGGGGTGATCTGTCAAGCGGGTTCCGAGGAAAAAAGAGGGTTCCCAAAATGCAGACCTTCCATGCATTTTCAATAGACTTCTTCAGGCAGGGCTCTAGCAAAAACTGCTGGACGGAATTACACCAAATTTGCCAGGAAGCTAGATCTTGGTCTGCAGATTGTGAACTCCGTGATTTGGTGTAAATCCCTTCAGTAGTTTGTAAGAAATTAAGGTTAAAAAATATTTGTTATCTGGATGGTTGGGTCTGCGAGAGGGTTGATAGACTCTTGCGGGAGCACCACTTCAAAAATAGTGCTATCTGATTGGCCCAGGAAACTTTATTTCCAATGGGCGAATTTGCTCCTGTCAAAGTTAGACTTCTGTGGGAGCGAGCGCTCTGATTGTTTGCCAAATCCATCAGGAAAATATTGGTGGCAGCCATTGCGGGACTCTGGGATTTAGTCCCCTGTCCTGAAGTTGGGCAGGGTAGGGATAACCTGCTGCTAGGCCCCATGGCCGGGGCAAAAATAGCATAACAATCTGCAATTTTGGCTACAATCCCGTGGGACTCCCATGCGATTGGAAAACAAACACCATTAAATGGTCGACTGAGACCGCATTGTGTAATTAAGGGGTGGGATCCACGGGGCCCCCTTCCCCGAGCCATTCTAGGCCCTGGGGTGCCCACCCACGGGTCTGAATATGCAATAATAGGGGTAGAAGGCTGCGCGACCCCCCTCCCTAAGCCTCCAAAGGCCCCAGGGATCCCATCCCCTGGGGCCAATTTCATTATTTAAAGTAGCTTTATTTCCCTTGGGCCAATTTGCTCCAAAGGAGTATTAGGCTCCTGTGGGTGTGAGTGCTCTGATAGGCTGCCAACTGCAACAGAAAAATGTTGCTGGCAGCCATTGCAGGACTTTGGAGTTTAGTCCCATGTTCCAAAGTAGGGCAAGGTAGAGATACCCTGAACCTAGGATCTACATCAATGACACCTTTACAGTGCAAACATACATACAACCAAGGAGGTTGTCATTTTGGAGTGATGCCATAGTCAATAATAAAGGTCAATATCAACAAAGAATAACAATAAATATATGTTTGTTACAATAATTTCAGTTTCAACAGTCCTTATACAATTAATAGGATCTCCAAATCTCATATTAATGTCTATATAAGCACACATATGAATAGTGTATTTTCAAAGGCCTGTGTTACTGAGCTCATATACATAGTAAGCCTATTAATTTATCACAAGCAATCTATTGGCTCACCAGTGTGAAAACGAAACAGCATGTTTACATGCGATATCCCAAGCTTAATAAACAGTTAAAATAAGTGTAATGGAAAGGAAACATCCAATGTTAGGACGAAGGTCTGGCTGCACTGGGTGCAAGGACACACTGATATGAAAGTCGCAGAATATTAGTAATTCAAAGCATATATACATAAAAAAATGCAATAGTTATCTCCTCAAGAAAAAGCCCAAGTAGGCATTTTGCCTACAGACAGGCAAATTCAAATGTTAAGCCCAAGTGAGCTTGTCAATATGCTTAGCTTTCTGAGGATTGAAATCTTCCACAATCTCAATCAATTCCCCTGCTACCTTTATAAGAAATGATGACATCTGAAGATATCTGTTAAAAACACATAATTAAAAAACACTAACACTAAATAGTACCGTTCAGAAATTGACATCTGTTCACCTTCTTCTACTTATCAGATTTACCATAATACTTGTCAGCTTTCCAAGGGATCCCGAGATCCTACCTTTTTACCCATGCTTTTTAACTTGGACTTTGCAATGCCTTAATCAGTTATAGAAGAACCTAACCTGTTAATTTGAACAGTTTTTGCTTCTAAAGGTCAATATATAGTTAAACACACTTCCAGCTCCCCATGCTATATTTTTTTTAAATGTATTTATTTTTAAAGTTTTATGTAGCGCGATGATGACCCACGGGGGTATCGGAACGCTTTACAGTATATAATTATCACGTTATACATACAATTGGGAATCGCATATAATACAAATGAGGTAGACATTGCTGTTTGATTAAAGACGGTGGAAGTAGGCTTCAGAGAGTTAAAGGTTTAGGATGTTGATTTGTTCATGAGAAACATTTTCGCTTCCTTTTTGAAGGCGGTAAAAGAAGAGATTCTGCGTAAGTCTGGGGGAAGTTTGTTCCAAATCTTCGGTGCGATACCTGAGAACGCTCTGCACCCAGTTGTCTTTTTGTGGAAGGATTGAGGTTTTAGTAGTAGTGAGCTTGCGCTTCGAGGATGCCTACAACCTCCCGACCGCTCTAGCTTTTGTGCTAAATAGCTGGGGGTGTTACTATGTAAGGCTTTATGTGTCATGCAGGCGATCTTTAGTTGTATTCTCGCCTCGTATGGTAGCCAGTTCAAAGCCTTCAGGGCCGGGGTGATGTGGTTATTTCTTTTTATTCCGGAGACCAGCCTGGACGCAGCGTTAAACGCTGCCCTGATCGGTAGAGTGGTGCTTCCATAGTCCAGTCTTGGTAGTACTAGGGATTCTGTGTTTGTATTTCTTGGCTGCGTTTTTAGATAGCTTGGGGGGGGGGGGGTAGGAGATGATGAGGGCATAGACAACAAAGTAAATAAGGGTCTCAGGGGAATTGATTAATGACTGAAAACACCTCTGCTCCCCAATCACAGTCAAAACAACTAATAGGAGGTGGTCAGTCTGTATTTAAGGAACAGAGAAGTGCTGAATGCTACTAAGGTGCAGGGACCCAATTCAAATAGTTTGCCCACCACCTGGCTAGAATACAGAGTCCATCGGCCGACCCTTATTGGCGGAGATTCGTCATCTGGAGCTCGTGGAGAACTAGATCTAGGACCACAGTGCTGAGCCAACTTGCTCTACTGGGTACCTGTTCTCATGCTCCTAAAGGCTCTTGCCAAGGTGGATGTATCAAAACATGTGAACTCAAGTGCAGTGCTCAAGTGTGTGAAAAAAGTTAAAAATGGCTATTTGGACATAAAATATGTTTATTGGAGATTGTCCAAATGTCATGTTTAAAATAACCTGATAGTATAAGAAATATTCACTATCTCCTGGCTATGGCTAATGCGGTCGACATGTTTCAGCCGTACTGGTCACCTGACCCGGCTTTCTTCAGGACCTAGATATTAATTAATATAAGCTACTGCAGGAAAAACACACAACTAGTGCTTAGAAAACTATGTGAACTACAAAGAAAAAATATATAAAGGTGAAACTGTGGCATTTGCCACCCTACCAGACACGCATTATACGTGCATGTACAATGCGTGTCTGGTAGGGTGGCAAATCCAAGATCCAACAGTAAACATAGAGGCATATCCCTCAGGATGCGATGTTTCAAGCTTGGACATAATCTTTGCTTCTAGTTGCAAGCTCAACCAAAGTAAAATATGTTTCAAGAAGAATCTAATATATGCTCCCTTCAACACACATTTTAGGTAAAATAAAGTGCTTTCCAAGATTATCCACCGCTGTCTACCTGATCAATGCCAACCACCCACTTGGAGAGTACACGCCACACACGAACGTTCCCTGAAGGGGATGGCATGTGATATATTGGTGTTTGTAAGGAATTATATCATTGGGTGGGTGACTACCCACCTCAAGGAATAATCACAACTCTTGTCATGGTGAACCTTTTATAGTCATTAAATTAACCTAAGCTCGACCCCCTGGTAGCTTTGGTACAACCAGACAGCCTTAACAAAAAGGCAGTGTGTAAAGTATTTATGCAGTACTAAACTGTAATATAATCAAAATGCAAAAAAATGAAACTCCCAAAGTGATTTTTATTTTTTTATTTTTTATTTAATTAACAAAGTGACACCAAAATGACAACTCCATTAAGGGGAACTGAAGGTATGATTTAAAAAAAAATAAGAAATGACACCAAGGCACACAAAGTGCCAATGATAGTCCGTGGTCGCAGTATAATGGGACTTTGGTGCAATTTGACACTGATTACGATGGAGTGCTGGTCGGATACACCAATCGGGTTCATCCATGTCAAAGATGTTACTTTCTGACTTTGGTCCTTTAAGTCCCAATCAATCACAGTAGTATACTTTTGAAGCACCGCAGGAGCTCAGGGAAGGCACTTAGAGACTCACAGAGTGTTTGTCAGAGGCCAAACAGCAGGGTCCTGTCTGTCCAGTTACCACTGGTCAACTGCGCAGTTAAAGGAAAAGGCCTCTTGGAGCTTGTTGTCTCCCTGTTGCTTTTACAGAAGGTCAACCTAACGTCTCTTGGAGCTTAAGTTCTTCTCAGGTTTCAAACCGCAGATTCAGTCCTCTTCTGATCTTACACAGGTCCAGAAGTGTTCTGAATGGGTGCCTGGAGACGCCACATAGCTGAAAGAAACAGTTAGTTATAGATTCCTTACCTTAGAATTACCCCTGGCGTCAAACTGGATCCGGAAAGTTTTTCACCCGCAGTACCCCTGCGCGTCGAATGGTGGCGTCGGTCGGCTCCACATTCGTCGTTGGTGTCGTGGTCGCCGGGATAATGTCGCAGCAGCTACTTAGACGCCGCTCTCGCACGCTGACCTCAGTTCTTTCTTTTTCCGTGCCAGCCAGCGCAGATCCGAAGAGAGCAGTACCTCCAGTCACTATTTGACTCACTTTTTCTTGACTTTTGTTGACACCGATTTTGCTGAGTCTATCGACTCCTGGTGCACGGGGGATGTCTGGTTTCAAGGCTTGTGGTTCCTGTAGCCGACTGATGTGGGTGACGAATCCGCGCAGTGTGTGCCTGGAGCGCGACCACTATCCCAAGTTGTACTCCGACTGCCGGACCATGATTCCGAAGTCTTTGCGACAGCGGTCCCGAAAGCTTCTTGAGGTCTGGTAGTCGGCTCTGCACCGTTTGAGGTTCCGTCCGGTCATGTGGGAGGTCGAGGAACTAGTCGCAGAGTCACCACCATCAGCCTTCTTCCAAGTCTTCACACTCCTCAAGTAAGGCGAAGCACATGAAGTTGAAGAAGCAGTGTCGCTCTTCGACTTCTCCCCTCGGTTGGCCGATGCGACAAGGGATGCGTGTGGTGCCCCACTTGCAGCTCCGCGTGCGGAACCGAAGTGTCAACTCCGAGTTTCCCTCCCTTCCTGCACAGCTTCGCCAATTTTACGAAGCGACGCATGCCATCTCTGGGCAGCCCGACTCCGCTGGCACTCCTTGGGACCCCGCGGACTCGGCAGGGGCCAGACACCACAGGGTCGATTTTCGGTCCAGGACTGGATCGTATCGGCACCTGTCGACCTGATTACGCCTCACCTGGCGCTGATTCCACCTGCACCACGTCGGCAGCCGATGTCGACCCTGGCCTCCACCTCGATGTAGACACAGAGCCCGGCCGGCGTCAACCGACGCCGGATCCAGCGTCATTGGGTACTTTTGTACCCTTGTTCTACCCTGGCTCTTTTAGACCAGATTGGCAGCCAGAGGAAGGTGAGGAGGACTGGGAGGGGACACCGCATGTCTCTTCGGCCATTACTACCACTGTGTGTGGGACACAGTTGCGCAGGTGCTGCCACAGTGCCTGCAGGAGATCCGGGCCGTACTCTCCCGTGCAGTGGGTGAAGGGAGAGATGCAGCAAAGTTCGCCATCCGATGTGGGCTAGACACCGCTGATGTGGACTAGACACCGCTGATGTGGACTAGACACCGCTGATGTGGACTAGACACCGCTGATGTGGACTAGACACCGCTGATGTGGACTAGACACCGCCGATGTGGACTAGACACAGCCGATGTGGACTAGACACAGCCGATGTGGACTAGACACAGCTGATGTGGGTTGGACTTCGCTGATGTGGGTTGGACTTCGCTGATGTGGGTTGGACTTTACTGATGTGGGTTGGACACCGCTGATGTGGGCTGGACACCGCTGATGTGGGCAGGACACCGCTGATGCGGGCAGGACACCGCCGACTCACTAAGCAGGATGATTTCAACATCAGTAGCCCTTAGATGCTACACTTGGCTGAGGTCCACTGGCTTTTCGGGTGGTGTCCAAGCTACACTTTTGGACATGCCCTTTGATGTCCGTCGCCTGTTTGGCAACAAATCAGACAACGCGCTCAAGTGCTTTAAGGACTCCAGGGGTACGGCCAGATCCTTGGGCCTCGCTTCCACCTCTCGCCCCGCGCAAGCTGTCCATCCTCTGCATGGCCGGGGACGTGGGATCCACTGTCATGGGTCAGGGAGCCAGTGGGCGGGCGAGTCCACCAGCGCCCCCTCTGCAGCAGCCTCCAAGCCCTTCTAGTCTGACCTTTCAGGGCCACCAATCGCCAGTGGGCGTCAGGATTCGCCATCACCTACCCCACTGGTTCAACATCACGTCCGACAGGTGGGTTTCGCAGATAGTCCGAAGGGTCTACTTCCTCCTCTTCAAGACTACCCCTCCGTCCATGCCACCTCAATTCTATCACAAGTCGAAGGATCACCTTTCTCTTCTCCAACAGGAAGTTATGGCTCTCCTGGCCAAGGGAACCATTAAGTGAGTTCCTGCCCCAGAAGTAGATCGTGGTTGTTATTCCATCTACTCTCTGGTGCCCAAGAAGGACAAGGGCCTGCATCCTATCTTGGATCTCAGGAACGTCAAACGCTTCTTCCGGAAGGAGAAGACCAAACTGTTGACACTTGCTCAGGTCCTGTCAGCACTCGACCCAGGACATTTAACGGTAGGGTTGGACGTGCGGGACGCTTATTTTCAAATCCCTGTCCTGCCGGTCCATCGGCGTTATCTACGGTTCATGGAAGCCACGGGTACTTTCAGTTTACTGTGTTCCCCTTTGGCCTTACCAGCACCCCTCGAGTGTTCACGAAGGTGATGGCTGTGGTCGCAGCTCATCTGCGCAGATCCGGGGTTCCAGTTTTCTCCTATCTCCACAACTGGCTGTTGAAGGCGGGCTTGCCCCAGGCTGTCGTCTCCCACCTCCAGACTACGGCCGACCTCCTGCTTTCGCTGGGGTTCACAATCAAGTGCCGTAGTCACACCTGAGTCCCTCTCAGAAGCTCCTTTTCATCGGAGCGGTTCTGGACACAGCGCAGTTTCGGGCTTATCCTCCCGAGCAGCGAGTCCAGCATTTTCAGGCTACGATTCCGAACTTTCAACCTCTATCCCGGGTTTCGGTCAGAATGACCCTGAGGCTACTGGGCCTCATGGCATCCTGCTGGTGGACTAGGCCAGGTGGCATATGCAGTCTCTGCAGTGGGAACTGAAGTTCTAGTGGGCACAGCATCAGGGGATTCTTTCTGATTGCATCCTGATCTCGGAGGGCACTGTACATCAATTACAGTGGTGGCTAACGAACCAGGATTGGGTCAACAGCAGATCCCTCTCCCTTTCCCAGCTCACAGTGGTGACAGATGCATCACTTCTGGGGTGGGGCTGCCACATGGGTGAGGCGAAGATCAGAGGCCCCTGGTCTCCGGCGGAGTATGGGCTCCACATCAACCTTCTGGAGCTTCGGGCGATCCGTCTTGCACTGAAGGCATTCCTTCCTTCTGTCAAAGGGAGGGTAGTGCAGGTGCTCATGGACACCACCCACCATGAGGTACTGCAACAAACAGGGCGGGGTGGGGTCGTGGACCCTATGTCAGGAGGCACTTCGTCTCTGGAAGTGACTGGAACATCATGGTATGTCCCTTGTGGTTCAAAACCTGGCAGGTTCATTGAACGCCAGGGCGAACAAACTCTGCTGCTGGTGCATGATTGATCAAAAATGGCGTTTTCACTCTGAGGTTGTGCAAGGTCTCTTTCAGCGGTGGGGAGAGCCTTGGTTAGATCTATTCGCCACGAAGAGAACACGCAATGTTAGCAGTTATGCACTTTGGAATTTCCAAGCTGGCACTCGCTCAGCGACGCTTTTTGGCGTGAGTGGAGTTACGGTCTTCTAGATGCCTTTCCGCCTATACCACTTCTACCCAGAGTGCTGAAGATGATCAAGCGTGACCGGGCCCAAGTCATTCTTGTGGATCCGGACTGAGCACTTAGAGTCTTGTATCCCGAGTTTTTGCACATGGCCATTGATCCTTCGATCAGACTGCTCCTTCAGGAGGATCTTATGATGCAGCAGCAGGGGGTGGTCTTCCACCCGAACCTGTCCAGCTTGCACCTCCTTGCGTGGAGATTGACTGGCGACAGTTGACAGCTTTCGACCTTCCTCCCGAAGTCTTTGATGTCATCTTGGCAGCCAGGCGCCCCTCCACTAAGACGGTATGCGCCTGCAGATGGAACAAACTTGTGGCATGGTGCACAGCAAAGTCTGTGGATCCCCTTCCCGCCCCTCTTTCTGATGTTTTCTTGTTCCTCCTTTCTTTGGCCCAGCAGGCTCTGCTCTGGGCACTCTAAAGGACTACCTGTCAGCCATTTCAGCCATCTTATGTGTGCTCCTTTCGAGCCGCTACATAACTATCCTCTCAGATTTCTTACACTTCAAACTGCCTTTCTGGTCACCATCACCTCTGCTCACAGTGTGAGTGAGCTTCAGGCTATTTCTTCAAAACCTCCCTTTCTGGCTGTTCATCCGGACAAAACTGTCCTTCGCAGTAGGCCTGCTTTTCTTCCCAAAGTGGTTACCTCTTTCCACATAGAACAGACCATCACTTTGCCCACTTTCTTCCTTCCTCCGCACCCTTCTAAAGAGGAGAGGCTTCACCATCTGGATCCAAAAGGTGCGCTTTCATTCTATCTGGATCGCGCAAAACAATTCCGAGTGGATGACCAGCTCTTTGTTTGCTATGTGGGTGGTAAAAAAAGTCACGCTTTGCAAAAACAAACTATCTCTCAATGGGTCGTTCTTTGCATCAAAATCTGCCATTCCTTAGCAAAAAAGAAACCTGCAGTGGTGTTGCGTACCCATTCCACTAGGGCGACGGGGAGTACTACTGCTTTGGAATGTGGAGTCCCCCCTTCATGACACCTGCCAGGCAGCTACATGAGCTTCATTGCACATGTTTACCAAACACTGCTGCCTGGACAGCCAAATCCAGAGAGACAGCTTCTTTGGCCATTCATTTCTCCAGGACTTTCTGGTGTGAACTTAGTTCGCAGACCCACCTCCGGGGTTGGTATTGCTGAGGTATCTATTCTAAGGTGAGGAATCCATAACAAATTGTCTCTTTCAGATGAACAAGTTCCTTACCTTTGGTAATGATATATCTGTAAGAGACATAGATTAGTTATTGATTCCTCACTGCCCTACCCTTCCTCCCCGTTCTGCGAACTGGCTTCTAGATTAAGAGACTTCCCTTCAGGGCCCTAGTTTAGTGCACCAGTGGCCAGTGTCTTGCATGGCTCTGCGCTTCTGGAGTGGAATGTAGTTTAAAGAACTGACGTCACCGCGCATAGGTGGCGTCTTAGTAGATACCCCGACTCCACCGTCGAAGACATAGTCGACCGACGCCACCTATGGTCTCACAGATGTACTGCTGAAGAAAAATTCCCAGGATCCAGTCTGACGCCTGGGGTAATTCTAAGGTGAGGAATCCATAACTAATCTATGTCTCTTACAGATATATGCTTACCAAAGGTAAGTAACTTGTTTGACAAGGTCAAACAACAATGCATAAAAAACACTAAAGTAAAGGGGGACCTAAGGGAGTTTAAAGACCATGCAGAGACACATTCCCTAGCTGAACATATGAAACACAAAAGTGTCAAAGGGTCTATATATAAAATCTATGTGTGGTACATTGAACTAAAGATGTCTGTGACAACCCACTTAAAGTCAAAGAAAAAACATAAATAGGTGTCCTGTGATCCCTAACAGGATACCCATCAGTCGCCACTCGGAACCACCCTTCATCATTTGGGATTCCTGTAAGCCATATATTTGGCCCACTGCCGGTAAGGATGGAAGGTCAGATCTTATAACCTCCTGTAGACCTGGCAGTGACCAGTATGGTTAGAGTGTCACAAAGTGCCAGTTGGTGGGTTTGGGGGTGACTGATTTGCAGTGCTTGTGAAGAAAAAGAAGTATGTGCTTAGTGAAAATAAAATTGGGTGAGGGAGCAAGAGTGAAGAGTTTTTTCTATTTATTGCTCGCTCCACCAATATTAAAAGAGTAGCAAAGGTAGACTTAACAAATATCTACCTAGATGTAGAGATGGTCAACATGTTTCAGCAATTTGAAAAGACTAACGAGTCCAATGCTTTCATCAGGACCTAGACATTAAATAGTGCTACTGCAAAGATATAGTGAAATGTTATGATAATACTTTTCATTCTTATTCTGTGGCAAATTACCCTGCGGCATATCGTCCATATGGGACCTTGAGCTTCCTCTTGTGGCCTGTGATCACCAAATTTGGTTTAATGATACCCTTTCCCATTCTCTTGCTTCGGTCCGAATGGGCCCTATTTTGGATGGTTCTACTCCATATCCACATTATCCCACAGCTACTGTGGTGGATGTACGTGTTATACCGTCAAGTAGTCCATCTTTATAGACGCTTGATTCAGTTTGGTGTCCATGCCTTTCTGACAGCTCCACCTGGGGCTGTGCCCCCTATGCTGGCTTCTCATGCTGGAGGTTTTGTTATTAGCCCTGTCATTATAAACTCTGTTATGGGCAAACGTCCCCTTAACTGTGAGGACTTCTGTTTTGGATTGCTCAAAAAATTGATCAGCTTGTTGCTGTTTTTCCCCTTACAGGTCCTCTGGAAAAACATAGGATACTTACCATGTGTTTGCCTAGTGGTGTTGTCCGCCCTTGGCCGACTGCAACCCTGGGGGACGGTTTTCGCTACAGTGTATAAACTTTGCTATGGCACGTCCTTGATGAGCGTTCCTCCTAACGTTCTCAACCGTACAGAATGAGCATAGGGAAGGTCCTGCCCTAGATTTTGGGACTTCTTTTTTATGCTAAAGGTGAAGCAACGTCCTTGATTATACGCCAACGACTTTCTGCTGTGGTCGCAGTCGACCACATGCGTGAGTTGCCTGTTATTATCCCTGATTTTTATACATCTTTGGGTCATAATAGTTTGGCGTCCAGACCATCAGCGCCATCATTTGTCAAACGGTCTCCTGAAAAGGAATGTTGTCTGGTTTTTTGTAAGAAGTCTTGGGATAAATATAAACAACAACATCAGAAGCCTAGGTCTCGTGGTGGGTCCCGACCGCCGGGTGTTTCTGAGCAACGATGATTTGCGGGATCGCACTAAATTCTGGAGCATTTTCAGGTTCCTGATCATCGTTCCTTTCAGGAATCGTCTAATCAACAGTACGACAGAAGTGGGTGACAAGATCGCAGAAAAGGCCAGTCCATACAGCCCAAACAGGATACTCAATGCTCTTTTGATGCAAAAGTCAAGAGAGATGAATCCTCTACGTAGAAAGCCCTTTTCCAAAAGCAGAAGGTTGCTGCTTTAACAGCGAAATATGCCCCAGACGGTGTGAACCCTTCTGGACAAGGGTTGGGCGGCTGGTCCTCGACAGCACGGCGAAAGTCACCATTGTGCGCAAGACACTGCCAGTTTCTGGAGACTAGAGCATCTCGCACCTTTGTAACAGTTGAGACCGTAGACATCCGTTTGCACCTTCTGATCGACTGTATCTTTTCAACATTCAGATTGAAGGTGATATTAAATGCCCCATTTATGCTATTTTTTTGGGTTAATCTGACGTCTTCCTATGACATTTTGCTAGCAGAGGTCGATTGGCCTCCCACCTTTCTCTCCTATCAGACTGGTTGTATAGGGATTCTTCATTACATGTTATTCCGATATGTTCCACCTCACATCCTCAACCTCAGTATCCAATTAAACGTGAAGCTAAAACGTTTGTTAAAGACATCCATACTCAACTAGAATATCATGATGTGATTGAACCCTGTGGCTCTCCTATAAATAATTCTCTTTTTTCGATTTTGAAACCTGATAGTTCTTATCACATCATTTCAGATGACCGATATTTGAATAGTCAGACGCGCACTTTTGCAGTGCAAAATATGCATTGTACGGCTCTGATCAACAAATCTGAAAGAGACATGTTAGTGATAGATTCCTTACCATTCGAATATCCACATGCGTCAGACTGGATCTGGAAAGTTTTGCTTAGCAGTACCCCTGCTCGTCAGTATGTGGCGTCCTGAGGCTCCGCGTCCATCACTGGCGTCAGCGCTGAGACGATTTCACGGAGGGTACTTGGGCGCCACCCATGCACGCTGAAGTCAGTTCTTTCTTTTTCCACGCTGAAAGCGCAGATCCGGATTGAGCACGTACCTCAGTCAATTTTTGACTAATCTTTTGAGATTTTTTGTTCCTCCTCTTGTCTCCTGGTGCACGTAGGGATGCCTAGATTTAAGTCTTGTGGGTCGTGCCGCTGTAACATGTCAGTGGCGGACCCCCACGATGTGTGACTCTACTGCCTGGAGACCGATCATGACTCCTGGGACTGTTGAGACTGTCGGACCATGGCCCCGAAGGCCTTGCGGGAGCGGCTCTGAATGTTGCTGGAGGTCCGGCATTCCTCTATCCGCCGCTCCGGGTCTAGGGGCCGTTCACTAGCCCGCTCAAGGGACCGGAGCCGTCGCTCCTCGGGCTCGAAGTCTTCGCCTTCAGATTCCGGTAAGCGACGCCATAAAAGAAGTCGAAGAAGCTTGTTCGCTCTCCGACATCCCCCGTCCCGCTATACCCGGCAACTCCCGAACAGATGCAAGAGTTTCTTGCTGCCTTGGACTGCCTTTACAGGCCCCGGGCTCCCGCCGGTGCACCTTCGGGCTCCGCGGTCCCGTGTCCAGATCCTGCCTGCCCGGCAGCTCCACCACTGGCTCCGGTGCCACAGGATCCTACGCCGCTGCCTCCAGCGCCACAAGGAGTAGCACCTTTGGCCCCAGCGCAGCCCTCGGCTCCGCCCCAGGCGCCGCACTGGGTGCAGTTTATCCCACCCCTGCCCCGGTTCCCGGACCATTTTGTTCCGGCCTGGGATCCGAATTTGGTTGCGGCTCTAGCTCGGTCCCGGCCTGGCACCGTTCCCAACGCCGTTTGTCCCTTCTCTGGCTCCGCCGCCTCGACCGGCATGGAGATTGACCGGCGACAGTTGACTCCTTTCGATCTTCCTCCCAAAGTCAGTGGTGTCATTCTGGCAGCCAGGTGTCCCTCCACCAAAATGGTATATGCCTGCAGATGGAACAGATTTGAGGCATGGTGCACAGCAAAGGCTGTGGATCCCCTTTCTGCCCCTCTTTCTGAGGTTCTTCTGTTCCTTCTCTCTTTGGCCCTGCAGGGCTCTGCTCTGGGCACTATCAAAGGTTATCTTTCGGCCATCTCTGCCTTTCTACAGCTTCTAGATCAGCCTTCTCTTTTTATGTACCCGGTTGGTAACCGTTTCGTTAAAGGCATTGCGCATACATTTCCACCCGTGCCCTTCATAATGCCTCAGTTGGACTTGAATCTTGTTTTGACTTTTCTGATGTGCGCTCCCTTTGAGCCCCTTCATAACTGTCCTTTATGTCTTCTCACTCTCAAGACGGCTTTCCTGGTTGCTATCCCCTCTGCCAGAAGAGTGAGTGAGCTCCAGGCACTTTCTTCCAAACCTCCTTTCCTTTCTGTTCATCCAGACAAGGTGGTTTTAAGGACCCGTCCTGCTTTCCTGCCAAAGGTTGTCGCGCCCTTCCACATTGGGCACACCATCACTTTGCCCACCCTCTTTCCGCTTCAACATCCTTCAAGAGAAGAGAAGAGGCTCCACCGCCTGGACCCTAAACATGCGCTCGCATTCTATCTGCAGCGTACATAGCAGTTCCGGGTGGATGATCAGCTTTTTGTTGGCTACTTGGGCGCCGAAAAAGTTGGGCTGTGCACAAACTGACCATCTCCGGGTGGGTCGTTCTGTGCATCAACGCATGTTACTCTTTGGCCAGGAAGGAGCCTCCTGTGGGGCTGCGTGCCCATTCGACCAGGGCAACTGCAGCCGCTACATCCTTGTGACGCGGTGTTCCCTTGCAGGACATTTGTCAGGCAGCTACGTGGGCCTCGCTGTACACGTTTACCAAGCACTACTGTCTTGACTGTCGGGTCCGGAGAGACAGCTTCTTTGGCCGTTCCGTGCTCCGTGACTTTCTGGTGTAATCTCGTTCGCAGACCCACCACAGGGGTTGGTATTGCTGGGATATCTATTCTAAGGTAAAGAATCTATCACTACGTGTTTCTTTCAGATACACAAGTTACTTACCTTCGGAAAAATATATCTGTAAGAAACATTAGTAGTGATAGGTTCCTTACCGCCCCACCCATCCTCCCGTTCTGCGAACTGATTACTAGGGTTGAGGTCATCCCCTTT
This sequence comes from Lissotriton vulgaris, assembly GCF_964263255.1. Classification (NCBI taxonomy): domain Eukaryota; kingdom Metazoa; phylum Chordata; class Amphibia; order Caudata; family Salamandridae; genus Lissotriton; species Lissotriton vulgaris. The sequence continues at coordinate 891,555,360 of NC_141689.1, read as the reverse complement.
TAGGGCCCTAGTTTTATGCACCAGTGGTCAGTATCTTGCATGGCTCTGCTTTTCGGCACGGGAAGTCATGTACAGACTGACTTCAGCGCGAATGGGTGGCGCCTAAGTACCCTCCGTGACGTCGTCTCGGCGCTGACGACGCGGAGCCGCAGGATGCGACCTACTGACGAGCAGGGGTACTGCTAAGCAAAACTTTCTGGATCCAGTCTGACGTTCGGGGATATTCTAAGGTAAGGAATCTATCACTAACTGATGTCTCTTACAGATATATCGTTACACAAGTAGTATCTTGTGCTATCGTCCGTAAAAAAATTCGAGACTACACTTGATATTTTTAAAGTTTTTTCAGTCGCAACTTGGCTCCTAAGAGGAGTGACTGGTCTTCATTTACCGCCCTCTGTTCTCAAAGGCGATACGCCAGTTTACCCATGAGGCATAAGAATAGCCCAGTGTCTTTTCTGCACGTATTGTGTCCCTTTTACATGACATTGATCCTGCAGTTTTGTCGTATGTCGATGACATATCCCTCACTGCTGATGAACTGAATCCTCATTTGGCGAGAGTGTATTGCATTATTACGTGATTCGCTGAACTTGGTTACAAGATCAATTTTGCAAAGTCACACATTGCGTTTTTCGTGCTATACTTATCCTTGGTTATGAATTGACCAATGAGCATAAAGGTTTGGCCCCTCTTTTCTTGGAGAAGCGTGCACAATAGCAACCTTTTTAACCGTCAAAAAAATTGCATTCCCCGCTTCGTTTTAAAAAAAAATTTCAGAACATACATTCCTGATTATGCTCAGCAAATTAAACCTCTTTATTCTTTGATGCACCCTACTTTTTCTGCTCCGTCCTGGCTTCCAGAACACAATGGGGTCTTACATAATTTGCAGTTAGATCTGCTTGCAACGTAGTTCCTACAGACCAGGCTTAAAAGCACAAATGTGGTCATCCGGATCTTGCTGGGTGCAATTGGTTTCACCTATGCAACATTCAATGAGGGAGATTCTGTCCCCATCGCTTATAAACCGCATTTGTACGCTTCTGCTCAAATGTATTTTTCTTCCAATAAGTACATTTTGACTGCAGTGTCAATGGCCATCCTTAGAGAACAAACAGTTGCTCAAGGTAAATGCATCTTTGTTGTTTCACCTGTGTCTGGCTTAGAGGCGGTTACAAAGGCTACCGTCCCTAATTCAAAAGCCTCTAAACCCTGTTGGATTCAATAGGCTACATCTTTGACTTCCGTTGATGTTGCGTTTGTTTTTTACCTTTCCTTGCAAACACAGGCGTTTATTCAATATGAACATGTTCATCTTCTGCATTTTTCTCTTCTTCCTCTTGATCTGTATGATTGTTACATTTACACTGATGGTTCGTCACAACCCGCTGTCAGTTCTAAGCAGACTTAATCTGTGGCTTGCGCTATTGTTGAAGGCACTGTGATCAATGGACTTTTCCACTCCACTTCGATACATACACACAGTTGGCCCGAATTGAGAGCTTTGCTTTTGGCTCTCGAGCATTCTGACCCTGTGTGATACTTTTTTATTGCTTATAATCTTTTAATTTGCATTTTTGGAACCAAAATGACTTTCAGGATTCTAAAGGTAGCACAATAAAGCATAAAACGCTTTGGGGTTAAGGTGGCCAATCTAAAGGATCGCGTACCGCTTACACATGGTGTACATACATTAGGCCATCAACGTGTGGGAGTGCACGCTGTTGGAAATTCAATGGCTGATGAAGCATCCAAATCTGTAGTAGCCACAACTAAAGTAGCCACTATTACGCTAGCTATGACTAAAATTGACTGCCGTTGCCTCATCTCTGGATGGTACTGCTTTTCAGAAAGGATTTCATCTGAATACACGATCAGTTAAATGCTGACAAGGTTCCCTTTGTTACAATTCCTGGTTTTGTTGATTTTTTTTGATACCCCATCTAGACCACGGACACTCTTTAATTGTGGCTGCCCATGAGGTTATAGTTTCTGTGCATGCAGGAGTTGCTTCCACTTTTTCACTCTTACAGGAACGTTATTGGATTTGTGGTTTATACCAGCAAGCTTGCCATTATATCGTATGTTGTGACGTTTGTCAACAAATTAAGAGTTCTACTGGGTCCCGAACCTCTAGAGACACAACTATATATTTCAAATCAGCCTTTTGGCTGTTTTATCTTGATCATTGCAGTTCCCTTGTTTCAGACAATGCATTCAAATATATTTTGGTTGCAATAGATTCTTGCTATAGGTTCCTCTGGGTCTGGCCACAGCGCTCGGCTAACGCTCAAACTGTTATTAAAGATTTGCAGGTCTTCGTTGGGATTATGTCTCTGGCGCTTTCCATTCCGACCAGGGCTTGGCTTTCGCCTCTAAGTTGTACCGTGATTTAATGATGTCCTTGGGGGTCCAGGTGCATTTCTTGACCTCATATAGGCCCAAGGGCAAATCAGTTGTCGAACAAATGAACCGTGACTTAAAGCAATTCTAAACAGTGAGAGTATTAGTTATGGGCAGTGGCTGTTTAGCTCATCTTTATGGGGTTCAACGAACTCCTAATAACCTCCCTAAAAGATCTGAGAGGGCGGCCCTCTCATGAAATGCTTTTTGACACCAAGATGTACAATCCAGACCTTGATGATCTTGACATTGTAAGGGCAGCTGCAACCTTTGACATAGATAACCGCTGTGCTGTTTTACGGGATCTACAAAAATGTTGTAATGCTCTGGCTAATACCCATTTTCTTTGACTCTCATATTGGATGCGGCTGTTCAGATTCCTGTTTCAGGCTGGCTTCCTAAAGTAGGGTGATCTGGTTCGTGATGAGGTGGGGATCAAGAAACAATTTAGCCCCTCCTACCATGTTCTTTTTCAGTGCTTGGTCTTCAGGGTACCCGAAAAATGATTCTTGACTCAATTTCCAGGATACAAAGATAATCGCTTCATTTGCATTGAACATGTCAAGTTACACCATATGGCCAATTCTAAATGGTATAGCTAGGGGTGTCCACACGCAGAATGCTGCTTTACAGCCCGTGAGCATCATCATTGCTGATTCTCCCTGGCTGCCGGCGGGGGATGTCGAGACTTCAGTTGACCTGGTACCTGTTACACCTTCACACTCCCTAATGGGCATTGTTTATTCTGATCCTCCAGTCAAGTCCCCTGCTGCTATGCAATACTCAGGTCTACGTACAGAATCACATTCTCCTTTATTCCAGCTGAGTTCATCTGGTTACTATATCGATCAAGATAATCTTTCTTCGGGCAGTTCTTCGTTGTCTTCTGTTTTGTCCACACCACTAGCGCGAATTTCCTTTTGTTACACAGCCATTACCGCCCAGAACGTTCTGCTGCAGAACTGGTCGACACAGTGTTGACCCCCCATTCTCTCTTTCATAAAATGAAGAGACCAATCCTTTGTTAACATTTTCACGGTCCCAGTCAATGATGGAATTCCATGGGATAAAGTATCATTCGATGTATTCGGTCCTACGGAGACCCTGCAGATACCATATGTCTTCCAAATTGTCCTTGGGTGATGTCATAGTACCTGGGTTGCATTCGGATGATTGTGATGTTGATACTGTGAATTCAATGTTTTCTGAATTGCAATATTACACTGTCTTTGAATCTGAAGATTTATATTTAAATTCCGCTAACTATGTTAATTTGTTCTGTTATCAACATTATGGACATCATTGTTGCATAGAACAAATGGACAGCGTCCCCAACATAATTATACTCAATGGAAGCATTGCCCATTCCGCCTCATGATAGCTCAAAAAAGGATTAAATATACATATGTTACAAGACAAGTTATAACGCTTCGGACCCAAAAAAATACTCTACTAACTCAAAGAAATATATGCTTACTCAAACCAAACTAATCTATACAGCGTCCTTCATTTAGGAACTAGCCCTGAAAGGCTAGGAGTATTGGCATGACAATATTGACTTAAAATCAGTTTGGGGCACTGAGTCCTGTCAAGTCCAAGGTAAATAATCTTTTATTTTGGTGCATCTCTTAATACCTACATGTGTGGGATTGAATAAAATTAAAGATTTGAATACTCCTACTGTTCCCTCCTGTGCCCCTTTTGATGATTGGCAACCTTATACAAAGACCAACTAAATAGTATGATACAAAACAATACATTTAATTCTTCAGTAATAGCTCCGGGTGGGTGGTTATTATGGCCGATAGACTCTAACGTTCGTCATGCTTGTTTTTTTAACTCCACTTCTGGGTTCAAATCAAACAGACTGATCCCCGATATTAAAAATCTGTTCACTGTAACACTATTACTACTAACCCCATATGTAAATTATGTCAACTATGTTTTGGAATATTCCACATTGTCTGCAGTGAAACAACATCTTTCCCTCGTATTCGAAGACATGAGTGTGAGAAGTTGGCCTGATATATGATGTTCACTAGTTCTAGTGACCACCTTGTATCAGTCCAAACAACCCTTATGGTGATTGGTTGTAAGTCAACCTTATAGACCAGCTATCCTAGTAGCATGGACAAAAGCAGTCTTTAGGCTAAACTCTTTATGGCATGTGAAGCCAGCTGTTTTACCACATATAACCTTTGAATACCAAATGAAAAGGACACCACACAGGTAGTTATGAAAATAAACAGTTATTTATTATCTAACATACACCTCTGAGCTCTTTATGAGGTCAGAGGGCTAAGCACATGACAAACTCTTAGGTAAAATACGTTTAAGTTGCACGATTTACAATGGTGCCCTAGGGGCACGACAAACCATATACTAAGTAAGTGGAATGTGAAAGTCAATTAAAGGAATGGAGCTGTCCAGAGGTTGTAGGATCGCTGGGACCACGCTATACTAACTTGAGGTAAGTAATAGGAGGCCCACGGAGCGAGTGTGCAGAGCGTGAACTCACATGCGAGATGCGTACAAACGTCTATGGACAGTACAGTTTAAAGAAAAGCTGAGTACGGACGTTCCTGACTAGATAGGACTGAAACGACAATGGAACTGGACACTAGGAGAGTCAAGCTACCCTTGAGCACCGAAATGCTCGTGTTACCTCACCCACAGGCTGCGGGTGCATAGGTGTGAAGTCGTGTCGGGTTTCCTCGTCGAAGTCTATGGAGCCTTGAAGAAAGATGCTGCAGGCGACCAGGAGGAAGATGTCCGGTGCAATCCAAGGGTGGATTGGTGAAGAGGAACCTGAAAGCAGAGGGGACAATGTTCAAAGTCACTAGCCAGTGACTGGAGTGGAACCAGATGTCGTTGTCGCGATCAGGTGAAGGTGGACGCTTGTCTCTGCAGCCACGTGGACCAGGCGGTGTCTTCGACGACCAGGATGGAGGCACGAGCTGTCCCACGCAGGCTCTCGCTGTCGGCGGTGTCGTCTCCGGATTCGGGTTCAACAGGCCTTGGCAAAGGCAACCCACGCGGTGAGTGGAAACGGAGTCTGGAGTGGACCAGGAGGGTCCGTGGGGCTCCTCTTTTGGAAGGGAGCAAGGGTCAGTCTGGAGCAACCAGACCAGCAGCAAAGTTGTCGGTGTTCGTCGTCTAGGAGGTCACTAGCCAGCCGGCAAGTGACCAGACAAAGCGTCGGGCAGCAAACAGGCAGAAGGGCCCCACGCAGATCTCGTGGATGCTGGAGGGCTGATCTTCGATGCAGGAGCTGCTCGGGGTCGGGGCTTCTCAGTCCCCAAAGCACTTGGACGAGGAGGCCTCGGAAGTCGTGCTGGAGCGAAGTGCTGCTTCTTTCAAGAAGGCCGGTCCCATGTGTCTCGTCGCACCCACGGGTCTCACCTCGGCTGCAGATGTGGGTTGAGGTCGGAGAGGTCTGGGAATCCGGATCTCATCGGGCTCTGAAGTCTGGATCCTTTGCAGGAAGACGACAAAGGGAAGTCGCGGTACGCTGAGGGTGCCTGCAGGTGCAGGGTGGACACTCCTTGCCCACAAGGGAGATTCCTTCTGTCTTCTGTGGAGCAGAACGTCGAGGTCCAGAGTTTCTTCTTGTGAAGTTGATCAGGATAATCTAATTTGGAATGGGACCAGCTCCTACCTTTATTCAGCTAAAGGGGGCTGCACTACGACTAGGTCCCTCCTCTGGGTGGGACCAGGAAGGGGGGTGGTTACACCCCCTTTCCTTTGTCCGGTCTTGCGCCAGCTCTGGGGCTGGAGTGCCCCAGGAACTGGTTCTGACCGGTGTATGCACAGGGACACCTTGTGTGCCCCAGGCATGTCTCATTCCTTTCAGCCCTGGCCTACCTAATACACAAAATCCTGTCTGGGGTGGTGCTAGCACCTCCCAAGGCAGGAAACCCTTTGTCCGAGCCTCCCTCGCTGGAAGGACTCCCAGCAGCAGGAGGTCAGACTTGTGTCTGTGGTGGCAGCATCCATTTTGTGATGCTGAGGCTCGAGTTAACTTTAACCGGGGTTCACAGTTACATACATGTTGTGTCCCTCTAGAAGGGTGGAATGCTACCCCGGTCGCCAGAATTGGCGAGGGGTAGTTCTCCAATTCGTATGACACCTTACTCGACATGTTTTGATAATGCTATACCAAAGTTAGCATTTGACCGCGAGGTTCATAATGCACTTAAGAGTATATGGTATAGCGTTATCATGGAACAGCTATTAGGACTTGGTTCCGCAAGCTGCAAACGGGCTCAGCTCATGCCAGAGCACCATCTCACATAATTCCAAGCACTCTGCCTTCAGGATTTCAGGATTGATAAGGCCTGCAATAGGAGTGACTGATAGGAATATGTGTCCATTTTAGGGTTAGATATAGGAATACTATATCTAAAGCAAAGGGTGATTACACCACCTTGCCCCGGCTGTCGTGCAGCCAGTTGTGTCTGTTTAGATGGCCAGCCAGGGGTGGCATAATACATGCTTCAGCCCCTGGTAGGCCCTGGGTACACCTATGCCCTGGGTACCTATGGTACACTGTACAGGGACTGATAAGGTGACTCAGTATCCAATTAGATATGTACCTAGAGTACATGGAATCCATTTTACAGAGAGAGCAGTGGCTCTGGGTTCCTGAATAGTAGGGCCCCAGGTCAACTAAGTCGAAAAACCAGCAAAACACCAGGCAAAAAGTTGGGGGCAACCATAGTCTGATATCCACCTTCCTACAATGAGTCTTTCTGATTTTTCTTTTGGGTCCAATATCCCCACTTCCTAAATGATTTGTTTATGCAGCTTATAATGACATTTGGAAATTATGGCAAATGGAAGCTGCAGTACATATATGCCAAATTGATCAAGATATTTTGGATAAAGTACTTTCTGTGGTAGACAACAGTATTAATACTTTGTCTTCTATTATTTATAGTTTAGATAATATTGTATGGTCTGTAATTGATATTGTGCAAATTGACGTATCTACATTGTATCATTATCAGACTCAAATTCGATCAATTATGCAATTTAGCTGGACACTCCAATTAAGAATGGGTGAGTTTCTTGGCATTACCTTAATTCTGCTGCTTTGTTCTTACTATTTAATTTGACCAATAAACAGCAATCAGTTGCTATGAAAGATGCTAGTTACACAATGATATACACACAGAAAATTGAACACCTTCCCTTCATTATAGCGAAAACCCCTTCAGCATTCTGGTTAATGCACGAGATTATTTCATTACCCCTTTCGATCTTTCAGTTCACTGCCTGCATGAAACACTTCCTGATGGGTAGATAGGAACCTCTTGGCAGCAGTTACATGAGTTGTGGTCCCTGCCATTTACGTATCGTTGTCAACGTGCTGAGAGAGACGTTTTTCTTACAGGGAAGAATGTGACTCTACTGCCGGTCATTCCCTTGTTTGTAAACATGTACATTTCATGGTGCCTGGAATGTGTCTGCCCTAATTTGGCTTGGTATTTAAAAGAAATCCTATTCCTGCTATTATTCTCACTCTCACATTGCTTTCAAATGGAAATTATTTTGTCCTTGATAATCAGGACTGGTGCAGTTTGCAGGCAGGAATACCATATGTGATGTCTGTTTCTCTGCTAGTCACTTACTCCAACAACATCCTGTTTCTCCCTCCCCACGGAAGTGTAGATAGTTCATTGTGGCCTTTGATTCCTACTTTGAAAACAGATTTCAATAAGCTAAGGAGACTCATAGCGTTATTGTTGCAACAAGAAGTGGTTCTCGCTTCATCTTGTGAGACCTCGAGGGAAGACGACAAAGGGAAGCTGCGGGACGCTGATGGTGCCTACTTGTGCAGGGTGGACACTCCTTGTCCACAAGGGAGATTTCTTCACTCTTCTTGGCAGAAAGTCGAAGTCCAGAGTTTCTTCTTGTAGAGTTTCAGTTCAGGATTAATCTAACTTGGAATGGGACCAGCTTCTACCTTTATCCTGCTAAAGGGGGCTGTACTACGACTAGGTCCCTCCTATGGGTGGGACTAGGAAGGGGGGTGGTTACACCCCCTATCCTTTGTCCGGTCTTGCGCCAGAGCTGGGGCTGGAGAGCCCCAGGAACTGGTTTAGACCGGTGTATGCACAGGGACACCTTGTGTGCCCCAGGCATGTCTCATTCCTTTCAGCCCTGTCCTACCCAATACACAAAATCCTGTCTGGGGAGGTGCTAGCTCCTCCCAAGGCAGGAAACCCTTTGTCCAGGCCTCCCTCGCCCGAAGGACTCCCAGCAGCAGGAGGTCAGACTTGTGTCTGTGGTGACAGCATCCATTTTGTGATGCTGAGGCTCGGGTTAACTTTAACCGGTGTTCACTGTTAGGTACATGTCGTGTCCCTCTAAAAGGGTGGAATGCTACCCCCGTCGCCAGAACTGGCGAGGGGGTAGTATTCCAATTCGTATGACACCTTACTCGACATGTTTTGATAATGCTATGCCAGAGTTAGCAATAACCTCGAGGATTATAATGCACTGAGTATATGGTATAGCGTTATCATGGAACAGCTAAAGGACTTGGTTCCGAACGCTGTAGACAGGCTCAGCTCATGCCAGAGCACTATCTCACATAATTCCAAGCACTCTGCCTCCAGGATTGTTAAGGCCTGCCATAGGAGTGACTTATAGTAGTATATGTGTCCATTTTAGAGTTAGATATAGGTATACTATATCTAAAGCAAGGGGTGATTACACCACCTTGCCCCAGCTGATTGATCAGCCAGTTGTGTCAGATTTGGAGGGCCAGCCAAGGGTGGCATAATACATGCTGCAGCCCCTGGTAGGCCTTGGGTTCACTTATGCCCTGGGTACCTATGGTACACTGTACAAAGACTAATAAGAGTGACCCAATACCAATTGGTAAATGCACCTAAGGTACATGGATGTCAATTTAGAGAGAGAACAGCTAGGCTGTGGGTCTGATTAGCAGGCCCACAGCCAGGGAAAGTCGTAAACCAGTGAAGCAAAAAGCAAAAATCTGGGGTGACCATAGGATTGCAGACCCTACTCTCCTACATGCGGCTCGTTCATAACCTACCGTCATGGCCATTGACCGGCATTGGGCCTTGTGCACATCGTCTTTTAGATCTCAGTCTCATCGAAATCAACACAAGTTGCCCCATGATGCTTGTATTGACAACTGGCACCGAAGAGCATGTTTGTTCCTTTGCCCTGCTCAACTGGATGGCTGATGTTTGTACCTTGGAAGGTTTGAATCTTTTATGTGAATCACTGGCTTCTCAGTTGGCACCCCGCATTTTGGGTCCCAGCGGCACGCTTTAATTAACTACTATGATGCGACATTATTTTTGTTTACTCAGTCATCAACCTGTTTTATTACTATGCCCTTTGTCTAAGATATAATGACTGCGCTGACATTCAAACTCTTTCATTTTGCTTGTCTCCTGAATTCTATCACTTTGATGCTGCCATCCTGACCAAGGGGAGGGTGTAATTTGTCCCTTGCAGGCCTATTGACGTGTTCCCTTATGTTAGCCTGAGCATGTTGCTGGCTGCTCTCTGCTTTGCTCACTTTACTAAACAAACATATTTTGCTTCATGCCACATTGTATTTTTACACAGAACCTGCTGTTGTTTTTACTATCTGAAAGAAACAGTTAGTTATAGATTCCTTACCTTACAATATTCCCCAGGCGTCAGACTGGATCCGGAAAGTTTTTCGTCAGCAGTGTCCCTGCGTGCCGGTAGGTGGCGTTGGACGACTCCACGCCCGTCGTCGACATCGTGGACGCCGGGATGACGTTGCGGAAATTACTTAGACACCACCCTCGCGCGCTGACGTAGGTTCTTTCTTTTTCCTTGCCAGCAAGCTCAGATCCGGAGAGAACGGTCCCCCAGTCATTTTTTTACAGACTTTTTGCAACTTTTGACAACTTCTTTTTGAGTCTACATCGACTCTTGTTGTACGAGGGATGCCCTGTTTCAAGGCCTGCGATCCCTGTTCTCGACTGATGTCGGAAACAAATCTGCACCGCGTGTGCCTCTCCTGCCTGGAGCGCGACCATAATCCCAAGTTGCTTTCCGACTACTGGACCATGGCCCAAAGTCTTTGTGCGAGTGGTCCTGAAAGCTCCTCGAGGCCGGCAGTCGGCTCCGTGTCGTTTGAGGTCCCGGTCGCGTGGGAAGTCACGGGACCGATCGCGGAGCCATCATCACTCCTCGTCGAAGTCTTCACACTCTGGGTCAGGTAAGTCGAAGTTAAAGAAGCATTGTCACTCTTCAACTTCCTCTCGTCCGTCGGCCGTCGCAATGAAGGGTGAGGGTGGTGCCACTTCCACAGCTCTGCTTGTGGAGCCTTCAGGGTCGACTCCGGTCTGACCTGGAGCGACCCCTGCCCAGCTTCGTCAATTTTACGAAGCGATGCATGCCATCTTTGGGAAGCCCGACTCCGCTGGTGCACCTTCAGGCCCGCGGATTCGGCTGGGGGCCCTCAACGCCGGCGGCTCCAGCCTAGTCTCCTCAGGCTCCCCTGGATTCAGGCCTGGATCCGGATCAGCGCCGGTCGACCTCATAACTCCTCTACCTGTGCCGATTCCACCTGCACCACGTCCGCAGCCGGCTGGACCTCCAGCCGGCGTCAACCCTGGATTCCACCCCAATGTGAATACGGAGCCGGACCGGTGTAAACTGATGCTGGATCCGGCTCCGATAGGTACTTTTGTGCCTGCATTCCACCCTGGCCATTTTGAACCAGTTTGGCAGCCAGAGGAGGATGAGGAAGACTGGGAGGGGTCTTAGGACCCTCTCACAGCACAGCTAAAATAAGATCCAGACTGGAGAGAGGAACTGAGGGATGCCAGTGGTCTGGACACCTCACCTGACATTGGCATGTTGTCTCCTCCTACCGTGGCTACGGACGAGTGAGCGTCTTACGCAGTGGTGTTGCGTAGGCCGCCGAGGCCCTAAACCTCAAGCTACCTACTGTGGCAGTCAGGACTAACCACCTGACAGCGAGCTCTTCTTAGCCCCTGCTGCCGTTTAATGAAACCCTCACGGACATCCTTTTGGGCTCATGGTCCAGGAACACCACAGGGGCCCCTGTGGATAGGATGGTTGTCAAACACCACCACCCGGCCCGGTCGACCCCACTTTCCTCTCCAAACACCCCTCCCCGAGAGCTTGGTAGTCCAAGCCTCAGCGTATAAAAGCGCATTCCCTACCACACCACCGGACAGGGAATCCAAGAAGCTCCCACTCTGTGTGAGATACGGGGCGCAAGTGCTGCCTCCGTGTCTGGAGGAGGCCCGGGCCATGCTCTCCTGTGTTGTTGCTGAGGGGAGAGACACTGCAAAGTTCGCCATCCGCTGTGGACTGGACACTACCGACTCACTGGTTAGGACCATTTCAACATCAGTGGCACCTTCGTCGTCATGCCTGGTTGAGGATGACTTGCTTTTCTGGGATGTCCAGAACATGCCCTTTGATGGTCGTCACCTGCTCGCAACAAAGCAGACAAAGCACTAGAGCGCTAAAAGGACTCCCGGGCTACGTCCAAGTCCTTGGGCCTCTCCACCATGTTACCAGCACTTTCTGCTTTGGTGCTCCAACACGTTCCTTTCAGAGCCACAGGCCAACGCAAGCTGTTCAACCTCAGCGTGGCCGGGGACGTGGGAACCACCGACGTGGTTCTGGGACACAGCGGGCGGGCAAGTCCACCCCATCCCCCCCTCTCATCACCTCCCTCTCCCCACCGGCTCAAGTATTGTCTGCCCTTGACCCTGGAGACTGGATGGTATTGTTGGACTTGCAGGACGCTTATTTTCATATCCCCGTCCTGCCGGCCCACCGGCATTACCTGCGGTTCACAGTAGGCCACGAGCATTTTCAGTTTACCGTGCTCCCCTTTGGCCTTACCAGAGCCGGTGGTCGCAGCTTATCTGCGTAGATCAGGGTTTCCAGTCTTCCCCTATCTGAAAGAGACACGTTAGTGATAGATTCCTTACCTTAGAATATCCCCAGGCGTCAGACTGGATCCGGAAACTTTTGCGTAGCAGTACCCTTGCGCGTCGGTAGGCATCGTCTGCGGCTCCGCGTCCGTCGTCGGCGCCGTGATGACGTCGTCGGAGTACTTAGACGCCGCCTCCGCGTGCTGACGTCAGTTCTTCTTTTTTCCGCGCCAGCAAGCGCAGATCTGGAAAAAGCAGTAACCCTTAGTCAATTTTTGACTAACTTTTTTGGATCTTTTTGATCATATTTCGAAGTCTTATCGACTCCGATCGGTGCCGTAGGGATGCCTGTTTCAAGCACTGTGGGGATTGCGACCGCACGATGTCGGTCACGGATCTGCAACACCTGTGCCTAACTTGTCTAGGCGTCGACCACGACGACAAGGCCTGCTCCGACTTCCGGGCCCTCTCTTCGAAAGCCAGGCGGGAGCGGTCCAGCAGTCGGTCCCGCGCCGTGAGAGGTCCCGGTCCCACGGGAGGTCGAGGGACAGGTGCCACTCCTCCGGGTCGAAGTCGTCGTCAGGTAAGAAGCACAAGAAGTCGAAGAGGTGTCATCGCTCTTCTGACTCCCCCCGACGCTCGCGCGATGCGGCCGGGGGTTCGGGTGACACCGCCCACGCAGCTCCTTCGGGGTCGTGGGCGCCTCGTCCTGCTCCACACCCTCCGGTCCCTGGGCGAGACGCGACGCCGGAGGAGATCGAGTGCTTCCTCATGGCCATGAGGTCCCTTTCTCCTACGATGGGCTCTGTGGCGCCTCCGGGCCCAGCGGACCCGTCTGGGGGCCCTAGCGGGTCGGGGGCTTCGGCCCGACGCCATCGGGTGCTTCGGCGGACCGGCCCCATTGCATTACAACCCTGAGTTTCAGAAGATGGGTGAGGAGGAGGATTGGGAGGGGTCTGAGGACCCTCTGACCAGGGAGTGTCAGCCTCAGGAGGACTAGGCAGGAGACCTTGGGGAGGCCAGTGGCCTGGACACCTCTCCAGACACTGGTTTTGTCTCTCCTCCTACCGTGGCTTTGGAGGAGGGGGCAACCTATGGCGTGGTGTTGACAAGGGCTGCTAAGGCCTTGGGCCTTGAGCTCCCCGTCGCGGCAGTGAGGACTAACCTCCTCACAGAGGTCCTTAAACCGCAGTCCTGCGCGGCTGAGCCTCTGATGCCCTTTAATGAGGCCGTGACCGATGTTCTTTTGGGCACCTGGTCCAGGCCCGCTACGGGTTCGCCCGTAGATAGGAGCGTGGCCAGACACCACCGCCCGGCTCCGGGCGACCCATGTTTCCTGTCCTCCCACCCCACCCCGAGAGTCTGGTCATCCAGGCCTCTAATTCCCAGACCGCATTCCGACGGCTCCGCCGGACAGGGAATCCAAGAGGTATGAGAATTATGGAAAGAAGATATTCTCTTCCCTTAGTTTGGGACTGCGGTCTTCCAACACCGCATGCCTCTTGGGCCGCTACACCCACTCTCTGTGGGAGACGGTGGCGGAGGTGCTGCCAGAGTGCCCGTGGAGGTACGGGCCAAACTCGGCCAAGCCCTTATGGAGGGCCGAGATGCAGCCAAGTATTCGATCAGGTGTGGGCTGGATACCACCGACTCGCTGCGCAGAGCGATGGCTACGACAGTGGCGGTACGACGCCACGCCTGGCTGAGATCCGCCAATTTTTCGGCAGATGTCCAGAATACTCTGATGGACATGCCGTTTGATGGCCGTCGCCTTGTTGGCGACAAGGCAGACCATGCTTGAGCGCTTTAAGGACTCCAGGGCTACGGCCAATTCCTTGGGCCTCTTGGCCCTGCGCCAGCAAACGGGTGCCTTTCGCTCCTTTCGTGGCCAAGGAAGGGGCGTCCCCACACGTGCCGCCAGCCACTCGCCGCAGACTACCATCCAGCGCGGCGGCGGCTGTGGAAACCGCCGTGGAGGCGGTCGGGAAAACCGGCGAGGTCAGTCCACACCTTCCCCCGCAGCATCCGCCTCTAAACCCTCCTAGTCCATGCTTTTCGGCCCATGTGACGCCAGTGGGGGGCAGGGTTCACCATCAACACTCTCACTGGCGCACTGTCACTTCGGACAGGTGGGTGCTGCAGATCGTCCGGAGGGGCTACTCCCTCCCCTTCGAGACGACTCCTCAAGCCATGCTACCGCAACACCACCGCGTGCCGGGGGATCATTTGCGGCTCCTGCAGGATGAAGTTTCAGCCCTCTTGGCCAAGGGGGCCATCGAGCGTGTTCCTGGGCCAGAAGTAGGACGTGGTTGCTACTCTCACTACTTTCTGGTACCCAAGAAGGGCAAAGGGAGCCTACGCTCTATCTTGGATCTGAGGAACGTCAACGGCTTCCTCCGGAAGGAGAAGTTCAAAATGCTGACTCTGGCTCAGGTCTTAGCTGCCCTAGACCCAGGAGACTGGATGGTAGCGTTGAACTTGCAGGATGCGTATTTCCACATCCCTGTCCTGCCGGCCCATCGGCGTTACCTGCGGTTCACGGTAAGCCACGAGCACTTTCAGTTTACGGTGCTCCCCTTCGGCCTTACCAGCGCCCCAGTGGTGTTCACGAAGGTGATGGCGGTGGTTGCAGCTCATCTGCGCAGGTTAGGGGTCTCAGTCTTCCCCTACCTCGACGACTGGTTGTTGAAGGCGGGCTCGCCCCAGACAGTCGTCAGCCACCTCCAGACTACGGCAGATCTCCTGCACCAGCTGGGGTTCTCCATCAATGTGCCGAAGTCACACCTGTGCCCCTCTCAGAAGCTCCTTTTCATCGGTGCGGTTCTCGACTCGGTGCAGTTTCGGGTTTACCCACCCGAACAGCGGGTCCGGTATATACAGGCTCTGATTCCAATCTTCCGGCCTTTATCCCGGGTTTCGGTCAGGTTGACGCTGCGGCTTCTGGGGCTGATGGCCTCCTGCATCCTTCTGGTGCATCACGCACGGTGGCGGATGCGGGCTCTGCAGTGGGACCTGAAGTTTCAGTGGGCCCAGCATCAAGGCAACCTGTCCGACCATGTCCTGATCTCGGAGGGCACTGCGAGACAGCTGCAGTGGTGGCTCACGGACCGCGATTGGGTCAGCGGCAGATCCCTCACCCTTCCCCAACCGGAGCACGTAGTTGTGACGGACGCGTCCCTCCAGGGCTGGGGAGGCCACATGGGAGAGGCGGAGATCAGAGGCCTCTGGTCTCCGGCGGAGTCCCGGCTCCATATCAACCTTTTGGAGCTGCGGGCGATTCGTCTAGCACTGAAGGCATTCCTCCCTTCTGTCCGAGGGAGTGTAGCACAGGTGTTCACGGACAACACCACCGCCATGTGGTACTGCAACAAACAGGGCGGGGTGGGGTCGTGGACCCTCTGTTAGGAGGCTCTGCGCCTCTGGCAAGGGCTGGAACATCAGGGCGTGACTCTGATGGTTCAACACCTGGCAGGTTCTCTGAACGCCAGGGCGGACGAACTCAGCCTTCCGGTGCATGATGGATCACGAATGGGGTCTGAACTCGGACGTGGCGCAAGGTCTCTTTCTGCAGTGGGGAGAGCCTTGGTTAGATCTATTCGCCACCGAAGAGAACGCGCAATGTCATCAGTTCTGCGTGTTGATATTTCCAAGGCGGCACTCGCTCAGAGACGCTTTTCGTCGCGAGTGGAGTTGCGGTCTGTTGTACGCCTTTCCGCCTATACCACTTCTGCCCAGAGTGCTGAAGAAGATCAAGCCCGACCGGGCACAAGTGATCCTTGTGGCTCCGGACTGGGCACGAAGGTACTGGTATCCCGAGCTACTCAGCATGTCAGTCGATCCCCCGGTTCATCTGCCTCTTCAGGAGGACCTTCTGTCGCAGCAGCAGGGGACTGTCCTCCACCCAAACCTGTCTAGTCTCCACCTCCATGCTTGGAGATTGAGCGGCGACAGTTGAGGCCATTTGACTTGCCTCCTGAAGTCTGTAACATCATTCTGGCAGCCAGGCGTCCCTCCACAAAGTCGGTATACGCCTGCAGGTGGAACAGATTTGTGGCATGGTGCACAGCAAAGGCTGTGGATCCCCTTAATGCCCCTCTTTCTGAGGTTCTTCTCTTTCTTCTTTCTCTTGCCCAGCAGGGCTCTCCTCTGGGCACCATCAAGGGCTATCTTTCAGCTCTTTCATCCTTTCTGAGGCTGCCTGATCAACCTTCTTTGTTCAAGTCCCCTATAGTTAATCGTTTTCTGAAGGGCATCACACACACTTTCCCTCCTGTTCCCTTTGTGATGCCTCAGTGGGACTTGAACCTGGTTCTTACATTTCTGATGTGCGCTCCCTTTGAGCCACTTCACAGCTGTCCTCTTCGCCTTCTCTCCTTGAAGACTGCCTTCCTGGTTGCCATCACCTCTGCCAGGAGAGTGAGTGAGCTCCAGGCTCTATCTTGTAAGCCTCCTTTCCTTTCAGTCCATCTGGACAAGGTTGTGTTACTGACAAGGCCCTCCTTCCTACCCAAGGTAGTCACGGCCTTCCACATTGGGCAATCTATCACCTTGCCCACCTTCTTTCCGCCTCCGCATCCCTCGAGAGAGGAAGAGAGGCTCCACCGTCTGGACCCAAAACGTGCGCTCTCATTTTATTTGAATCGCACACAACAGTTCCGGATGGATGACCAACTCTTGGTTGGGTACGTGGGCGCTAATAAAGGGAAAGCGGTGCACAAGCGGGCCATCTCGCGGTGGATCATCGTGTGTATCCAGGCTTGTTACTCCTTGGCTAAGAAGGAACCCCCTGTGGGGCTGAGAGCTCATTCCACTCGGGCCACAGCAACTACAACTGCCTTGGGCCGAGGTGTGCCCTTGCAGGACATTTGCCAGGCGGCTACGTGGGCCTCGCTGCACACGTTCGCACGACATTATTGCCTGGACAGTCAAGTCCGGAGGGATGGCTACTTTGGCCGTTCCGTCCTCCAGGACTTTCTGGTGTGATTATTGGTTCGCAGACCCACCACCACGGGGTTGGTATTGCTGGGGTATCTATTCTAAGGTAAGAAATCTATCACTAACGTGTCTCTTTCAGATGCACAAGTTACTACTAAGAGACATTAGTTAGTGATAGATTCCTTACCGACCCACCCATCCTCCCCGTTCTGCGAACCGATATCTAGGGTTAAGGTCATCCCCTTTCAGGGCCCTAGTTTCATGGCACCAGTGTTGGTTTTTGGCATAGCTCTGCTTTTCTGGCATGGAAAAGCTGTGTCTAAGAACTGACGTCCGCACGCGGAGGCGCAGGCGACGCCTACTGACGTGCAAGGGTACTGCTACGCAAAAGTTTCGGGATCCAGTCTGACACCTGGGGATATTCTAAGGTAAGGAATCTATCACTAACTAATGTCTCTTACAGATATATCGTTACACAAGTAGTAACTTGTGCGTCAGCAATTCTGCGCGTTGGAATTTCCAAGGCGGCACTCGCTAGGCGATGCTTTTCGCCGCGAGTGAAAATGTGGTCTTCTATACGCCTTTCCGCCTTTACCACTTCTACTCAGAGTGCTGAAGAAGATCAAGTGCGACCGGGCCCAAGTAATTCTTGTGGCTCCAGACTGGGCACGAAGAGTCTGGTATCCCAAGCTGCTCAACATGGCCATCGATCTCCGATCCGACTGCCTCTTTGGGAGGATCTTCTGTTGCAGCAGCAGAGGACGGTCCTCCACACGAACCTGTCCAGCCTCCACCTCCTTGCGTGGAGATTGAGCGGCGGCCCTTGCCATCATTTGACTTGCCTCCTGAACTCTGTGATGTAATCTTGGCAGTCAGGCGTCCCTCCACTATGACGGTATACGCCTGCAGATGGGATACGTTTGTGGCATGGTGCACAGCAAAGGCTGTAGATCCCCTTTCTGCCCCTATTTCTGAGGTTCTCTTGTTCCTCCTTTCTTTGAGCCAGCAGGGCTCTGCTCTGGGCACTCTTAAAGGCTACCTCTCGACCATTTCAGCTTTTCCCAGGCTTCCTGATCAGCCTTTTCTTTTTAAGTCCTCTGTTGTAAATAGATTTCTTAAGGGCATTACTCATCTGCTTCCTACTGTTCTCTTCGTAATGCCGCAGTGGGACTTTAACTTGGTGTTAACCTATCTTATGTGCACTCCCTTCGAGCCACTACATAACTGTACTCTCAGACTATTAACCTCTGCGCGCAGGGTGAGTGAGCTACATGCTCTGTCTTCCAAGCCTCCCTTTCTGGCTGTTCATCCGGACAAGGTCGTCCTCAGAACTCGACCCTCCTTTCTTCCAAAGGTGGTCACTTCTTTTCATATTGGCCAAACCATTACTTTGCCCACCTTCTTTTCCCCTCCGCATCCCTCAAAAGAGGAAGAGAGGCTCCACCATCTGGATCCAAAACCTGCGCTCTCCTTCTATTTGGATCGCACCAAACAATACTGGGTGGACGACCAACTCTTTGTTGGTTATGTGGGTGCTAAGAAAGGTCTGGCTGTGCACAAACGGACCATCTCCAGTTCGGTCATTCTGTGAATCAAAGCCTGTTCCTCTTTGGCTAAGAAGGAGCCTCCAGTGGAGCTGCAGCCCATTCCACCAGGGAGACGTCAGCTACTACTGCTTTGGGACGGGGAGTCCCCCTAAATGACCTCTGTCAGGCATCTATGTGGGCATCACTGCACATATTTACGAGACACTACTGCCTGGATAGTCAAGTCCGGAGAGACAGCTTCTTCAGCTGTTCTGTTCTCCAGGACTTTCTGGTGTGATCCTGGTTCGCAGACCCACCTCCGGGATTGGTATTGCTGGAGAATCCATTCTAAGGTAAGGAATCTATAAAAAAACTGTTTCTTTTAGATGAACAAGTTGCTTACCTTCGGTAACGATATATCTGTAAGAAACATAGGTTAGTTATAGATTCCTTACTGCCCCACCTATCCTCCACGTTCTTCGAACTGGTTTCTAGGCTTAAGGACATCCTTTCAGGGCCTTAGTTTTGTGCACCAGAGGTCAGTGTCTTGCATGGCTGTGCGTTCCAGGCACGGAAAGTCATGTACATAACTGTTGTCCGCGCGTGAGGGTGGGGGGTGGGGGGGGGGGTCTAAGTAACTTCCGCAACGTCATCCCGGCTACCTCGACGCTGGACACGGAGTTGACCAGACGCCACCTACCGACGCGCTGGGGTACTGCTGACAAAAAACGTTCCGGATCCAGTCTGACGCCTGGGGAATATTCTAAGGTAAGAAATCTATAACTAACCTATGTTTCTTACAGATATATCGTTACTGAAGATAACTAACTTGATCTCCTTTTCTTTCCTTGGATTTAGTCTGAGCACAGTAGACAAGGTCAAACAACAATGCCCCTTATTATTCTGTTTTGGTCAGGCTCTAGCACCTAGACACAACACACAAATGCAGCTGTTGTTTGGGAACACTTACTCTGTCATATCGGTATGCACAGTGTGAGAAGTTGGCCTGACATATGATGTTCACTAGTTCTAGTCATCACCTTGTATCAGTCCAAACAACCCTTATGGTGATTGGTTGCAAGTCAACCTTATAGACCAGCTATCCTAGTGGTAGCATGGACAAAGCAGTCTTAGGCTAAATTCTTTTGGCATGTGAAGCCAGCTGTTTTACCACATATAACCCCTTGAATACCAAGTGAAAGGACACCACACAGGTTGTTATGAAAATAAACAAGTATTTATTAACTAACATACATCTCTGAACTCTTTATGAGGTCAGAGGGCTAAGCACATGACAATCTCTTAGGAAAAATACGTTTAAGTTGCACAAATTACAATGGTGCCCTAGGGGCAAGACAAACCATATACTAAGTAAGTGGAATGTGAAAGTCGATAATAGGAATGGAGCTGTCCAGAGGCTGTAGGATCGCTGGGACCACGCTATACTAACTTGAGGTAAGTAATAGGAGGCCCACGGAACGCGTGTGTGCAGAGTGTGAACTCGCATGCGAGATGCGTACAAACGTCTATGGACAGTACAGTTTAAGAAAAAGGTCAGTACTGACGTCCCTGACTAGGTAGGTCTAAAACGACTGTGGAACTGGACACTAGGAGAGTCAAGCTACCCTTGAGCACCGAAATGCTCGTGTTACCTCACCCACAGGCTGCGGGTGCATAGGTGCCAAGTCGTGTCAGGTTCCGGCGTTGAAGTCTATGGAGCCTGGAGGTAAACATGCTGCAGGCGGTCAGGAGGAAGATGTCCGGTGTGATCCAAGGGTGGATCAGTGAAGAGAAGAACCTGAAAGCAGAGGGGACAATGTTCAAAGTCACTAGCCAGTGACTGGAGTGGAACCAGGAGTGGAACCAGATGTCGTCGTCGCGATCAGGTGAGGGTGGACGCTTGTCTCTGCAGCCACGTGGACCCGGTGTTGTCTTCGACGACCAGGATGGAGGCACGAGCTGTCCCACGCAGGCTCTCGCTGTCGGCAGTGTCGGCTTCGGAGTCAACAGGCCTTGGCAAAGGCAACCCACGCGGTGAGTGGAAACGGCGTCTGGAGTAGACCAGGAGGGTCCGGGGTGCTCCTCTTTTGGAAGGGAGCAAGGGCCAGTCTGGAGCAACCAGACCAGCAGTGAAGATTTCGCAGTTCGTCGTCTAGGAGGTCACTAGCCAGCCGGCAAGTGACCAGACAACGCGTCGAGCAGCAAACAGGCAGAAGGGCCCCACGCAGATCTCGTGGATGCTGGAGGGCTGGTCTTCGGTGCAGGAGCTGCTCGGGGTCGGGCTTCTCAGTCCCCTAAGCACTTGGGCGAGGATGCCTCTGAAGTCGTGCTGGAGCGAAGTGGTGCTTCTTTCAAGATGGCTGGTCCCACGTGTCTCGTCGCACCCACGGATCTCAGCTGTGCTGCAGATGTAGGTAGAGGTCGGAGAGGTCTGGGAATCCGGGTCTCGTCGGGCTCTGAAGTCTGGATCCTTGCAGGAAGACGACAAAGGGAAGCCGCTGGACGCTGATGGTGCCTGCTTGTGGAGGGTGGACACTCCTTGCCCACAAGGGAGATTTCTTCAGTCTTCTGTGGAGCAGAACGTCGAAGTCCAGAGTTTCTTCTTGTAAAGTTGTTCAGGATAATCTAATTTGGAATGGGACCAACTCCTACCTTTATCCGGCTAAAGGGGGCTGTACTACGACTAGGTCCCTCCTCTGGGTGGGACCAGGAAGGGGGGTGGTTACACCCCCTTTCCTTTGTCCGGTCTTGCGCCAGCTCTGGGGCTGGAGTGCCCCAGGAACTGGTTTAGACCGGTGTATGCACAGGGACACCTTGTGTGCCCCAGGCATGTCTCATTCCTTTCAGCCCTGTCCTACCTAATACACAACATCCTGTCTGGGGTGGTGCTAGCACCTCCCAAGGCAGGAAACCCTTTGTCCAAGCCTCCCTTGCTGGAAGGACTCCCAGCAGCAGGAGGCCAGACTTGTGTCTGTGGTGGCAGCATCCATTTTGTGATGCTGAGGCTCGAGTTAACTTTAACCGGGGTTCACAGTTACATACATGTCGTGTCCCTCTAGACGGGTGGAATGCTACCCCCGTCGCCAGAATTGGCGAGGGGGTAGTATTCCAATTCGTATGACACCTTACTCGAAATGTTTTGATAATGTTATACCAAAGTTGGCAATAACCGCGAGGATTATAATGCACTTAAGAGTATATGGTATAGCGTTATCATGGAAACAGCTAAAGGACTTGGTTCCGAAAGCTGCAGACAGGCTCAGCTCATGCTAGAGCACCATCTCACATAATTCCAAGCACTCTGCCTTCAGGATTGATAAGGCCTGCCATAGGAGTGACTGATAGGAGGATATGTGTCCATTTTAGGGTTAGATATAGGGATACTATATCTAAAGCAAAGTAAATGTAAATGTAAATGTAAATGTAGGTATACTTATATAGCGCAACCTGTCACCACAAAGGGCATCCTGGCGCTTGCCTAGGGAACCCGTCCTGGTATTCCCCTGTGAGAAGCCCCGACAGGGTGTCCACAGGGTGAAAGTCAGGCATCCCGCCGCGAGGGGCCGTTGTGGAGATTAAGCAAGCTATTGCCCAGAGTCGCAGAGTGTGAACCCGTGAGTCGAGGAGGCACCGGGACGAGAATTATCGAGTCCGTGGAATTTTTAGCCCAAGACCCGCCGGGGCGGGGAATTGAACCCTGGTCCAGGACCGATCTCAGATTCCGGGTCTGCCGCCTCTAACCCCTGAGCCACACTTCTCCACTTCTCCACAAAGGGTGATTACACCATCTTGCCCCAGCTGATTGATCAGCCAGTTGTGTCAGATTTGGATGGCCAGCCAGGGGTGTCATAATACATGCTGCAGCCCCTGGTAGGCCCTGGGTGCACCTATGCCCTGGGTACCTAAGGTACACTGTACAGGGACTGATAAGGTGACTCAGTATCCAATTAGATATGCACCTAAGGTACATGGTTGTCAATTTAGAGAGAGCACAGCTTGGCTGTGTGTCTGATTAGCAGGCCCACAGCCAGTGAAAGTCGTAAACCAGTGAAGCAAAAAGCAAAAATCGGGGGTGACCATAGGATTGCAGACCCTACTCTCCTACACACAGATATTCAAAAACACACTTGGAGAGATATTTTTCAGAGGAGAGATCATGACTACACTTGATATGTAGAACTTTCATTTGTGCATGCTAGGGCACAGGGTCTGCTGCAAACACCCAGAGATCTTCTGTTATAAATTCAGTTTGCCACTGTAGAAGGGGAGGGGGCGGTAGTTTGCCCTGTCTAATACGAGGACAGCTCCTTTTATGATTTATGGATTACTTACTATGCTGACTGTGTTTGTGTTAGGCATCGTCTTTCTTATTGTGGCCCGTATACTGCATACTAGAGCACAATAGTTAAAATACATATTTTTAACTTTTCTCGTGCGGATGGGTGTGTCCTGTCCCCACGATTCCTGAGAGGGTTGACAGTGTTATGTTGTTGGTTGTTTAATCACTTGTTCCTTTGTGAATGAGTAGGAGGGAAAGTGAGACTCTATAGTTAGTTGGTTCTGGGCTCATTGGTACTAAGGTGGTAGGATACCTCAGTCACTGCCTACTAAGGTTCCATGGTCCCAAGCATAATTCTGTGACTCAGAAGAATCCCTGCAACAGGACCAGAAGACTCAGAGGAGCTGGGGACACAAGGAACCGCCCAAGTTAAATACCCAGGTACCCCGTGGAGACTGTGTGCAGAGTGGAAACACAGCCTTGTGTCCAATAGAAGTCAACGAGGAAGTTGCTGTTGCAGTTTGGTATAAAAAGGAACCTTCCCAGTAAACCCCGAAGAATCTCTGTGGAAGACAGAAGGTTGGAGAGTCACCCCACCCGTAGATACCCCAGGAACCAGGATACTTACATCAGGGAAGCTGGGAGCTTAAGTGCAAAGTGGCATCTGAAACCTCTATGAACCACAATGGAGGACTTCAGTAAAGATGCTGCTGGAGAAGACTGTTCACCAGTCCGGTGGAATCCAATGGTGGATTCTTGAAGAGGAGAACCTGATACAGAGGGGACAGTGTCTATGCAACTCGGAGGTGAACAGGAGGCACAGAAGAACAATGCCCACCGATGACTGACGTTTCAAGTGAGTTGACAGTGACCTTGACGCTGCAGCTGGGAGGTGCAGGCGACTCAGAGGAAGACCAGGAGCCGTTCATGAGCTGTTCCATGTCAGAGGTTGAGAACCAGGGAGTCGATTTCCGGTGGCAGCACCTACAAGCCAAGGGACTTAACACAAGCATGAGAGTTGGTGCAGGCTTCAAGGAAGCAGGGGAGTCTACTGAAGCAGAAATAGGCCCTCAAGAGAACCCAATGGCCGAAGGC
The DNA here is from genome assembly GCF_964263255.1 of Lissotriton vulgaris. Lineage (NCBI taxonomy): Eukaryota > Metazoa > Chordata > Amphibia > Caudata > Salamandridae > Lissotriton > Lissotriton vulgaris. Next base: position 891,531,184 of record NC_141689.1, on the reverse strand, counting down.
ACAGGAGTTGCAAAAGGACCTCGAACAGCTCACCAAGAAAAAAGGCCCACGGCGCAGAGGGTGTAGTTAAGATGCTGAACTTTTTAGGAAGAGAGTCTGGAGCTTCTTGTAGCCCGAAAGAGTACAGAACCAACAAGCCTTGGCAACGGCAAGTAAATGTGTGCACAGGGGTTTAGTACCAGTGGTTCCAACAAGGGATACTGACCTCAAAATTGCAGTGAGGACAGGTCAGGACTTGAGGGAGTTGCAGTGCCACCACCTGTGTTGCTCAGCCTTTCAAATTCTGTGGGACGTCAGGAGCAGCAGACCGGTCAGCTTTGTTGCGGTTCTTGCAGATACAGGGGAGTGACTCCTTCGCTCCAAAGGAGATTACTGCATGTGTCCTTGATGACCACAGTTCTGTTGAAGATCCTGGAAGAAGAAAGACACAGACGACGAAGAAGACTTGCAGAGCAGAGACCAGGACCAGCAAGAATCTTCCTTAATGCAATCTCAGTTCCTGGTGCAGTCGAAGTGTTGAGACGGTTGAAGAGTGACGTGGTTTCAGGCTTGAGTCTTGTCCCACGACGAATCTGAAGAGCCACCCACAGGTTATTCCTTAAGTACCCTAGTGAAAGGGTTGGAACGACTATGGGGTACCTCCCAGAGGAGATAAGGGCTAGCAGTACTGGTTCCAACTTGAGTATGCAAGGAGGGCACTAAATGTGCCCTTCAAAGCAGTCTAGTGGTGCTGGCATGTACTGGGGGTGTCCCCTCCAGTACATGGGGTCATACTTCAAACACTGGAATCTGTGTTGGGGTATGATTCATACATGTTTGATACTAAACATGACCGGTTCAGTGCATGCACTCTATATTAAGACATTTTGTAATGACTGATGTGCACTATATGTAATAAAATGGCTGACTGCACTTACAAAAGTGTGGAATATCGACTCCGGGATTTGTAGGGGTGTCCTGCCTATGCAGGATTCAGAAAAGGGGGTGGTGATGAACAGAGTGTCTGAATTAAGCAGACCACTCTTACCCAGTCCAAAGATCAGGGCTTGATCTATCACCGTTATTTATCTCACTGCACCATCCCAGCTCAGAACCTGGCTATATGCAAATCAGTCTGTCCCTGGCCCAGTGCATCATGGGAACAGGGCAGACTAAACTACCAAGCCAATTCTTCACCAGAAAGGAGACAAGCTACAGGGGACCGGTTTCTGGCATTTCAGCCTTCTTCGGCCCGGCTTGCTTGAATCCTGATGGTGCAGTGAGAAAGGGACTCATGTCTGAGTATACCCTGCCACACCTATAGTGGCCAAAAACGATTCAGAAAAGGGGGTGGTGATGAACAGAGTGTCTGAATTAAACAGACCACTCTTACCCAGTCCAAAGATCAGGGCTTGATCCATCACCGTTATTTATCTCACTGCACCATCCCAGCTCAGAACCTGGCTATATGCAAATCAGTCTGTCCCTGGCCCAGTGCATCATGGGAATAGGGCAGACTAAACTACCAAGCCAATTCTTATACTGGGAAGGAAACAAGCTTCCGGGGACCGGTTTCTGGCATTACAGCCGTCTTGGGCCCGGCTTGCTTGAATCCTGATGGTGCAATGAGCAAGGGACTCACATCTGAGTATACCCTTCCACGCTTATGGTGGACAAAACGATTCAGAAAAGTGAGAAACCGGTCCCCGGAAGCTTGTTTCCTTCCCAGTATAAGAATTGGCTTGGTAGTTTGGTCTGCCCTGTTCCCATGATGCACTGGGCCAGGGACAGACTAATTTGCATATAGCCAAGTTCTGAGCTGGGATGGTGCAGTGAGCTAAAAAACGGTGATGGATCAAGCCCTGATCTGTTGACTGGGTATGAGTGTTCTGTTTAATTCAGATACTCTGTCCATCACCACCCCCTTTTCTGAGTCTGCTTATGCAGGGGCACCCTCTCGCCTGTAATCAAGCTCCCTGCCTTCAGGACTGAAAGGCCTACCAGAGGGGTAACTTATAGGTTTTAAGTGAGGTGAACTCAGATATAGGAAAACTGATATCTGTTGTGAGGGGTGCTAGCAACCACTCACACAGGCTGCAATGGCAGACCTGTAGTCACAGTTTGAGTGGTCTCTAATGGGTGGCACAATACATGCTGCAGCCCATGGGAGACCCCTGGTGTACCTTTGTCCTGGTTACCTTAGTATCATATACAAGGGTTCACCAGTAGCCAATTATGGAGGCATGGAAGTACTTTCCATGGTTAATATAGAGAGAAAGCACAGTGACTGGGGTCCTGATTAGCATTGTAACAAGCTTTATTTCGATATAGTTCATATCTTAAAAAGCAGTACAGATAGATAAAAACAATAAAAGGTCAGTGCATGGATAATAAACATACAATACATAGTACAAGTGGCATGAGTAGTATACATAAAAACAATCTATAATAGATATTAAACAAGGTACAAAAGCCTGGTGGATCCAATACGCCATGCCCAACCCAGAAATTTAGCCAAGCCACATGCAAACAAGGGCCGAGGATCCGATTTTTAAATTCGTAGGGCCTCCTTATGTGATCTAGTACCAAGCTCTCTACAGAGTGGCTTCAGCCATCTGCTGCGTGGGACTGCATAGGCCGGGCATTCGAATAATTAAGTGGGAAACGGACTCTGTCCTATTCACACAGAAAGGACAAAAGGGAGTTGTCTGCGCCGGAACCTTCCAACTGGCAGTCAGTTGCCCCACTGGAAGTAAACCTACCCTACATTTAAAGTATAGAGTCCTATCCCAGGATTTTAGAATGATATCCAGGTACGGTTCGCAAAAGTGCACCTCCTTGACCAAAAGAAATTCCACAGTGGTCTTACAAAAGTTGGCCTTGCTGTTTCTGCCATCAATCACCCAACTCCAATATAACTTCTTCAGGATTGACTTGGGCGGGGCAGTTCTAGTAATCCAGGCGTCTTCAAGACCCAGGTCAATAAGGAGGCGCTTAACTTCCTTTAACCAACGAACCTTAGACCAACCAGGCGTTAGAAGAACTTCTTTTAAACCCTCTGCGTAACTGGACAATTCTGGGACTCTCCAAATGCGTGTCCACAAAAGAAGAGGACGCAGCCTCGCCTGATCACTAATGGGCCGAGTGCCCATATCTAAAAGAAGTGGGAGAGTTGGTGTACTATAAGGGAGGCCCATGAGGTCTTTGTGGAATTTATTTTTTGAGCGGGACAATTGATCCACATTCTGCACACCCCAGAGTTCTGCCCCATACAAAGCTGCACTAACAATGGGTTTAAGGGATGAGGCACGTTGTTCCTTGAGGAGGGCCCCCACCACCCTCTTGTGGGTCAACAACATCTTTTGGTGATGGCATTTCCATCATAGAGTCACAGAGGCGAATGACTAGGTAATCGAACTCCTTGACCCTCTCGAGTGGAACTGATTCCAAGGTAGGTGGATAAACGGTCTTCAGGGGGTTTAAGACCAGAAACTTAGTCTCCCCTGTATTTATAACTAGTTCCCTTGAGTCACAAAAGGTCTTAAAACTAGTTAGGAGACTCTGCAGGCCTGCTGGGGTTTTGAAGATCAGGAGGGTATCATCTGCAAATAAGAGGGTAGGTATTTTCCTGCCAGCCAGGGAGGGTGCGTCAGCTGGATGTTGTAGCAAGTGCTCCACCACTCCGTTAACATACAATGAAAACAGACTGGGGGCTAGCACACATCCCTGGCGGACACCTCTATTTACAGGAATTCGTGGAGTTTTTTGTCCCTGGTTACCCCACCTGATATGCGCAAAATGATCTTCATGTAACTTTATCAGCATGTTAAGTAAGTATGGGGGAATACCCAATGCATCAAGTACACTCCAGAGTTGGTTACGTGGGACCAGGTCAAAGACAGTCCGAAGATCTATAAATGCAAGGTACAGACTGCCTTTGCCCAGTACAACCACTTTCCAGAAAAGCATCATTAACCGGAATGATTGCTCAATGGTCCCCATGCCAGTTCTAAAGCCAGCCTGGAAGTCTGAGAGAATTTGCTTCTCCTCTACCCACTGTAAGACCCTTCCTAGAACCACTTTGCCTGCCACCTTCTGTGTAGAGTCCAAAAGGCTTATAGGGCGATAATTAGCAGGGTCGTCACGACTCCCTTTCTTGAAGATCGGGACGACTTCTGCGCCCTTCCATGAGTCCGGAAGAGTCCCACCAGCCAAGCCAGCATTCAGTAGGGAAGCAATGAGTCTCCCCCACTCATCTGGATTAACCCGAAGCAGGTCCCCCGGAAGGCCATCAGGGCCCGCTGCCTTGTTTAAAACAAGGCACTTAACCGCCCCCACTACTTCCTCAGGTGAAAAGAGTATTTCCTCATTGGGCTCTGTGCATTCTATGGGGGGCTGATTAGCAGGATCCCAGTCAGACTAGTAAAAAAACATGCTGACACCAGCAAAAAGCATTACAGCAGATCCTAACATCCTACACTTTTGAAGAAATCCCTTGCAATGGTTCTCCCTTCATGTTAAAGTTTTTCACATTTGCGCTTTTAGGTACGTTTGTGCTACGTAATTGTTATTAAGTTTATTTAAGAAAGTAAGAAACGACGTTGTAGGTTCCTGTTAAGTCTAATTTTAGGCCGATCACCATTTCTTATTCTAGCCAACTTCACAGGCAGATCTGTGCTAATGCAGCTCCAGTAGCATTTGAAAAAACATCATTGGATTCAAAATCAGGGAGATTTCTCAATGTAAAATGCCGTCGAGGCATGGAAGATCGCCGTTGAAGTACTGGACAGTGTAGCCTGCTTATAGGCTGCATTATATGTCTTTAAATTCTCTCTTAAGTGTCTGTGCAGTTCTGCATTTTTTCGACACTTTAAGAGATTATTTTTCATTGCTCCGGGGTCCACGCACATGGGCGGGACTATTCACTAGATTATGAACTAGATTATGACTATAACAGAGATACCCCTACTACAGAACTGGAGTTACAGGACAGAAACTACTCCTTATAAGGACTCTAATTTGTTTTAACTTCCAATTACTTTAGCAAGAAAATTCAGAGGCCAATTCCAACACAGACCTAAATAATTTGACCTGAATTTGCTGAACGTATCATTTACCCAAAAAGCCACCATAACAACAAAATAGCGACACATTGCACTGTCCCTGACTTTGTAATCGCATTTCTTTAGCTTTAAGTCCAGATCTATGTTTCATATGATTCCTTAGAGAGCATTTTTTATGAAGCTTTCAGTCTCAGAATAACCCTTTCTGCAGTCTTTACTGCTCAGTGCCCCAAGACCTTTTTGTGCATAATCGCGCTTTATGCAAATGTTTCACTCACCCTCTTTAAAAATAATTGCAACAATCTGAAATTGTTTCTTAAGCATCATCTGTAAACCCAACCTTAAACCTAATGCCACTGAATATGGTAATGTGGAGACATTTTGTTATTTATCCTATATGCATGTGTCGATACGAATGTTGCAGGTTTTGTGTAAATGCTGGTTTAACTGAAGGCCTGTGTTATTTTAGTTTTGATTTTAAGATCCTTGACTGGTCTTACGTTGACAACTGCACATATACTGCAAAATGTTGAATTTGCCTTCCTCTGTTGAGGGATTTCACTGAGGAACCACGTAGTCTTAAAAAAATATGTTCGAAGAATGTGTTTGTTCGCTATTATTGAAAAGCGGTTTGTTGGTTTTGGTACATTTTAATAATATGTTTTTTAAAAGTTGGGAAAGCATATCTGAAAAAGTAGTATAGTGAAAATAATGATCCTCTGTGTGAATTGGTCACATCTGAGTGGCTTGTTTCTTTGAGCATTGTGTTTTTCTGCAAGTTTGGGTGGTAAGTGTATAATTTAACCGGGTTGTTGAATTAAAATCAACATCACAGTTCTGCTGCCACAATGTCAACGTCTTAATGGATTTATTTAATGACAGGAAGAAGACGAAGTTCCAGATGATGAGACATTAAATCAGATGATTGCTCGAAATGAAGAGGAATTTGAACTTTTCATGGTAAGGAAAGAACATCTTTCCATTCCTGTTCAGTAATGTTTATTGCATTTATGACTTATGTGATTTGTTCTTGGTCAGTCACAGCCTAGTATTATCTACTTTGAATTCTATCTGTGCCACTCACCAGTATCAGCATGTCTTCAATAGCTGCTTTTTCGTTTTCTGTTTCATTGCTCTCTGATTTTCTTCAGTTCTCCTGAATTTCCTATTTATCAGGGTTAGTTGGGACTGTGGGTTTTATGCTGTTTTCACAAGGTTTTTCTGACCAACAGGCTAATAATTCCACTAGTGAGGCCACCTTTTTTGTAGTACCAGAATGTCTTACTCAAAGCTTTCTAAAAATCAAAAATTTGCAAATCTCAATGAACAATGGCAAGTAAAAATGTTTGTAAGTTCACCAGCCCATCCTACGAGGAATCCACTGCCTCCATTGGAATAACTTTATGGTGTGCCTTCAGAGGCTGATCATATAATAATACTTGTATTGTCAGCAAGCATAGACATCTACAGGTAGTTTCTAAGCATTCTTTGCTAGATTATAGGGACAAAAGATTCTTTTAGAGCTTAAATCTTATGATGCCATATTGCTCTGGTTCATAATAATAATTTGTAGAGCTTACATCTAATTTCTAGATTGGGACTTGATATCTGAAAAGGCACATATGCGGTCTCCAAAGGCCAGAGCTGTCTTTGTGCTTCTGTGACCTCAGCCTCAGAATTTTTATTTTATTTTTATTTTATTTATTGCGATTTTCATTAGCGCGAACATTACCTGAAGGTGTCAGAGCGCTTTACAAAAGAACCGGTTGCGATACATAAGGTTTTAGGATTACATGAGTTACATAAGATACAAACAGGAAAAAAAATTGCAAATGTACAAGTTGTAAAGTCACACAGGGAAGAGATACAAGTAGAAAAAATAGCAAATGTACAAGTTGTAAAGTTACTCAAGGAAGAGATACAAATGGATAAACTCTAATAATCACATAGGAATGGTAGTGAGTACAAATGTCTACTACATATACTAGTGGTTAGAGCTATCTCTATATACATATATATACAAATAGTGGACTTTCCCAGGATTCCATTTTGCCAGCGATTCGGCTTGGACAAGTATAGATCACATATTTACAGAGTTAAAAGAGAAATAAAAAAATTGTAAAAAAGGGGTAGAGAGCGGTATGTGGGGGAGAAGAGTTGGAAGCTGAAATTGGTGAGATGAGAGAGGGGGATCTGAGGGGTAAAAAGAGATTTGGCAGTCCAGTGTAAGTGAAATGTCTGAAGGTCAGCGGGATGGAATCCAAGGGACCAAAGGAAAGGACAAGAATCAACAAAATGGCGGACCCGGGTCGTGGGCATCGATGGAAACCATCTCATCATGGCAAGATGCACCCAGGGCAAGAGTGACAGCAGGAGAGGGTCCCAAAATGGCGGGGCGCACACGAGTTCCCGTCCAAAAGTTACGAGGACCAAGTCCAAAGAAAACCAGGGAACCGACCCAACGGAGGAAGAACAAGAGGGGAAAAGGAGTCAGTCAAAAAGAGGAGCATCTTCAGTATTTGCACCTCCTTTCACCACTGCTGCACACACATGATCCCTGGTTTAAATGCTCCCACGCTCCTGTACTGGGCACCACAGTCCACCTGTGTCAATAGCTGGAGGGGTGTTAAAACTGTCCCGCCTGTCCTCTGTGGCCACGGGCCCCCATCCACACACTGCAGTCGGGCCACACAGGCGGATGGAGGCTGCAGATCCGGCGATCACAGGCTGCACCAGCTGCGGGCGCCCGCTGGGGAAGATGAAAGGGCAGCAGGGGGCCCGCTCCAGATGTCGAGGCCCTGCATTGTTACCTCATAATGTGGGTCCTTTTCACCGCAGCCCCCACCCCCCACTTCTACCTCCTTTTCACCTCTGGCGCCATCTTGAGATGTTATCGCCAGGGGTGGATATTGTCGAAATCACGGCAGAGCAGCTGCTGGAAGTATCGCGGCCCCAGCGGCAGACGCTCCAGATCGTCCGATTTTGGCATTTGGCCCTTACATATAATTTAGTGGGGACTGGGGGGCCGCGTTAGAAGGTTGTGCGCAGGGTTTCCACTGAGCTGTTAATTGACTTACATCCTACTGACCACTGAGAGATAGGAACATTTGTTATGTCTTGAAGTGGTTTTGACCATTGATTGTTTGTGAATCCTTGGGTACACTGTGCTCTTCATTGATGCAGTGGAAAAGAACAAGAACAAAGACGGTCTTTGAGTTTTTTTCTTGTTCATTGTTTTGGTACTGTGTAATCTGTGTAGCAGCCAGTGCCTGTAGAATATCTTAAAGATCTGCCGGCTTGCTTTATCTTGGCAGAGATCAGTTCTAACTGTCAACATGTGGCAGGCAAGAGAGGTGTACTTTTTTGTTGTTGCTTAAGACTGAAGATATTATGGCATTTCTGCACTATTGGTGTGCTCCGACTGTATAACCAAGTTGCTTCATTTAGGTCATTGACTTGGCAGGAGTCAAGTAGTCAAAGTTTACAGTAGGAATTGGTAATGGATTCAAAACTATAAAACATAACACAGTGAGTTATATTTGCATTTGTACCACAACTATCCCGAGAAAGTTGCGAAGCAGGTTTTTTCCTGAAGTATAGACCCTGTGCTGCTACCCCCACTTTAACCCAATGCCCTCTTGGTTAGTGCTTCAAATTTAAAATAATGAGTGTCAGTGCCCAAAGTTCTGTTCTGGTGGTGCTAATAAAAATTGGGACACTGAATACCAAGGCCGTGCAGTCTGGAATTCACCTCTGCCCTCTTCCAACCCCTGCCAGACACTATTGTACCCATATTTCACTTTTGGCAGCCTCTGCTTTCTCCATTTTCAAGGTTTTTCCTTATTGCTCTTCCTCATTTTTTCCCTTTTTGTTAATTTGCATCTCTTTTGCTTATGGTCAAAATCTGGTGAGTTAAAATAAGTGCTGGTCCACAAAAATGAGTGCCACTCGGCCCCACCAGCAACAGCCGTCTCAAATTAAGCACTGTCCCTTGTGCATAAGTTCAAACAATTGTTTGCATGGGGTTCAAAAGTGTTACTGTTCTCTTTTAAGGCAGTCCTTATCTGTAGAGAAATAAACAGTCCCTTCAGCCACTAAATTCCAATTCAAATCTTGATCTGAGTATTGTCATCATTTTATTCTCCTCAGTAATTCAGAACAGACTCTAAATCACATTGCACAGTTAATCATCATGAGTAAATATGTACATACATTTCAGAACACTAGGCTTTTCCAGGCTGTACAGTAAAATATTAACAATTAGATCAACATTTAACAGTAAGAACTGTTTACTTGATGAATATCTGAATGAACAGGCACCTTAATAGATGTTGATGTATAAGCTTTAAGCTTCTAATTAAACCTTTCCAACTAACACAACTTATATGCATAATAGCAAATTATAAGGACCCATTCTTCACCCTCCTAGGTGATTTTAACCTCCATCTAGAATCGAAAGCAGATGTTCAAACCATCAACTTCGTACAAACCCTTGACATGTTCAATTTTAAGCAACTTGTCACTTCACCAACCCACTCCCTGGGTCACACCCTCGATGGAGTCTGCACAAACTCTCCCTCCTTGATCACACTATCCCCTTTGCCTCAGATCTGGTCTGATCACTCCCTAATCCCATTCCACATTCTGAGCGAAAATTTACCCAACCGCGACAAAGCCGCTTCTCACTCCGACAATCACATCAATTGGAAAAAGGTCCAGGACAACATCACTCTTAATCCCTCAATGCAAACTCAAGCTCCCATCCTTTCCGGCAACATCGATACCGACGCCGATCTTTTTCACAACTGGATCACTCAAGAAATGAAATCCAGAATTCCCTCCCTAACGCCCCCGCACCTCCCGGGGAAAAACCAAAACCAATGCCCCCTGGTTCACACCTGAACTAGCAAATGCTCACCTGCTATGTAAAAAGGCAGAAAGAAAATGGCGAAAGTCATACGAGGCCATAAATCGTACTTCCTACATCGCTACAAGGAAAAACTACCTTTCGGAAATCAAACTGGCTAAAAAAAACTACCCACGTTAACGCCATAAAAAACGCAGGCCAAAAACAAAAGGTGCTGTTCGCTATAGTTAAATCATTTACGCAGCCCAAGGCACTTCTGCCTGAAATCCCCCCCTCTCAGAAATTTTGCGACCAAATCTCTGGCTATTTTGAGGACAAAATTGCTTCTATCCATATCAACTTTCCCCCCCCACCACTCCCCCTGCGCCTCCTCCACCGCTCCCCCAAGGCTGCACTCTAAGCAGCTTCTCTTCTGTCACTGTTGAGCAGTCCAGAAAAGCCATCCTGGCCTGCAAATCGGGCGCCCTGTCGGATCCTTGCCCTCCCAAGATACTTCACCAATTAATCGACGAGGTTAACCCGACCATCAACAACCTAATCAACTCCTCGCTTAGCTCAGGCTCAGTACCCAGCCGTTGGAAAAAAGGAATCGTTAAACCTCTTATGAAGAAGGCAAATAAACCCCCGACTGATCTAACCAACCTTCGCCCAATTTCGCTACTCCCGGCCCTGGGAAAAATTACTGAACAACTAGTCCATAACGAGCTGAAACGTTACCTGGATGATAATAACCTTCTCCATCCCCAACAATCTGGTTTCCGCCCCAAGCATTCGACAGAAACCGCTCTCATCGAACTGTCTGACACCATAAAAACCCTACAAGATCAGAGAAAAAACTCCATTCTAATCCTTCTTGACCTAACGGCGGCGTTTGATACCATCTCCCACACCATCCTCATCAGTAGACTCAGGAACATTGGCATCTCTGACTCCGCCCTATCCTGGATAAAGTCTTTTCTCTCCGACCGATCTCAAACTGTCGCTCTGGGCCCATTCCACTCCAAAGACAAACTTGTCTCCTCAGGTGTCCCGCAAGGATCCATCCTGAGCCCCCTCCTTTTTAACATTTACCTCATTCCTCTCCTAAATCTGATTGAATCATTTGGCATACCTGTCACTTCATACGCCGATGACACACAACTCATCGTGCCACTGGACGAACTATCTACTAAAGCAGAACTTAACCTGAAACACTGCCTGACCGAAGTATTTCGATGGATGGACAACAACCACTTGAAATGTAACTCGAGTAAAACGGAGATCCTCCCGATTGGTACAAATATCTCCTTCTGTCCAGCACTTTGGTGGCCGGACAATTCTGTTGCCCCCCCCCCAGACAGTGTCGTCGGCCAGGAATCTCGGCGTAATCTTTGACTCCGAACTCTCCTTTGATCAGCATGCCAGAACCGTCGCAGGCAAATGCTTCGGAACTATCAGATCCCTCAGAAAGTTTTTCGACTTTCTCCCCATCGATGCCAGAAAAACGGTGACAGTAGCACTCATAATCTCACGACTGGACTACTGCAATGGCCTGCTCGCAGGGGTCAAAAAGAGCACCATCCTTAAACTGCAGAGTGTCCTACACACTGCTGCACGTCTTGTCCTGGACCTGCCCCGCAGATCCTCTATCTCTGCAGCGCTTCGCTCACTACACTGGCTTCCCCTTCACAAAAGGATTCTCTTCAAAATCCTGATCATAGCCTTTCGTGCCTACAAAAAAACAGGCCCTAAATACCTCACCAGGCGTTTTCCCCACTATATGCCCAGTCGTCACCTTCGTTCGACCCACGACAACCTCATCCTTGCCTCTAAATACAATCTGAAAACGAAGGGTGAGAAGACCCTCAGCTTCCTTGCTACTAAAGCTTGGAATAGACTGCCCAAAACCCTCAGACAACAAACCCAGGAAAAACCTTTTCGAAAGCTTCTGAAGACATGGATCTTCAATCTCCCGGACGATTACTCCAAAGCCTCCATCTAATCCTCCTGGACTGGCTCACTCTGGATTCTCAGCGCCAAGATGCTCCCTCCGGAGCGAACGTCGCGCTCTAGAAATACCCCCACAAATATAACAAATAACAAATATAACAAAATAAGGAAAACAACTGATTGCATCCTTTCTATATTGCCACAGAAAATTCTGAGAATACTCCTCAAGATTTGAATTGGAATGTATTTGTTAAATGGGTTGTTTATTTCAGTAGTTATAATTGTCTTGAAAGAGAACAGCAACTCTTTTGCTCCTCACTGCAAACACATTTTTGATGTTGAGCTCCCTAGGTCATCATTGTACAAGTACATAAAAAAGGAGGACACCTGAGAAAGGGCAGCTAGAGACCATTATTATAATAACTATGTGTTCAGCGTTTTACAGAAAAGAAGATTGAGTAGTCTGATGCAACAAGGGAGAGGTAGTTCCAAGGTTTAGGGCTTAAGATCCAAAAAGACGTTTCAGCACAGTGTGCCCTGCAGTGCCATGGATTTTCAAGCAGTGAGAGTGACTCCAAATCTGAGAAATGTAGATTAGGATGAGTGAGGCAATATTCACGGGGTTCTGTGCAGTAGAAGGCCCAAACTGAGTTTCTCAACCTGAATCCACTTTTTGATTCGTAGGGCACCATGTAGAAATGGTCCAGTTAGTGCAGGCCAGCTGCACTGCCGTTTTTTGTATCCTTTTAGGCTTAAAAATGTGATATGCCCAGAGTACCAGTTAGTGCTTTTTCATAGTCCAAAAGCCACAGAATGGAGGAGATTATGGAAATTACCAAATTGTAACAGGGAAGAGTTTTCTTTAAAATTCAGAGCAGTAAAAGCATACAGCCCAGGTTTTTGTGGATCTGAGCTTTAAATGATAGATCGTGGTCAGTCCATAGCCAAAGGTTCTTACCTTAAGGGCTCGAGTTGGAAGATTTCCCAAGGAGAAGAGCAGAGAGAAAACAGTCATTACCTCAGATTATTATAATTCTATTCTTGTAGCCAATGAGTTTTAAAAAAAATTGACCGCCATCCAGTCCTTTCCCGTGGTCAGACATTCTTTTGTTCAAATCTGTTTTTATTGTGAACACAGCGATAAGCCTACAACCCCGTGTCGGGGCCGGCCGTGCAAAGTAGAACTGGAAGGCGTGGGGAACCAGGGGGAGATGAGGTATTAACACAGCGCCCTGCCTACAACCCCCCGGAGGGGCCGGCCGCGTGGCTTAGGGGTAGTGATAGCAAGAGGTGATCGTGTGCTGGTGCAGTATCGCTGTGCGGGGGAGGTGCGCACGGGAATAAGAGCCGTAGTGTCACATTTTCCAAAGGCCCAACGGGGCCCAAACTGCCCCATAGTGGGGCGGAAGCCAGGGTGGCAAGTAGGAAGGAAGAGAAAGTCGGAGGGAGAGTGAGTGATAGCGAAGTGGGGGGAGGCCTGGGGGGGGAGACTGCAATCGCCGGGTAGAGGCTAAAAGACGCAAGCTGGGGAGCGGAGTGCTGGAGCGCAACAGCGCCTGCGCTAGGGGGAGCAGTTAAGGGCCTAGTCTGTTCGGGTCAGCAGGGACAAGGGCGTCCTCGAATAACTGCAGAGCGCGAAGCCTGGGGGGGCATATGGCGGGCGTAGCTGATGGAGCACAGATGGCGCACGAGGGGTTCCCATACTGCCTTGAAGCGCACGCCCCTCGCCTGTATCCGCGCCGTGAGCATCTCCATAGTCAGGACCTGCCAGAGGCGCACAAACCAGGAGGCGATCGGCGGCGCCTCAGCCCGCTTCCAGTACAGGGCAATGAGTTGCTTAGTTGCGCCTAACATGTGAAGGGTAAGGATCCAGTCGCTGCGCGTGAGGGCCCTAAGTGCAGGGGGGCGAATGCCCAGCAGGAGCGTGCTAACCTCCTCAGGCAGAGGGAAACCCAACACCCTCTTGATGTGACTGAGGACCTCCTTCCAGAAGACAGCTAGGGTAGGGCATGACCACCAGATGTGTACAAAGTCGCCAGTCGCAGTGCCGCACCTCCAGCATAGCGGTGAGGAAGTAGGGAACATTTTGCTGAGTCTCAGGGGGGTATAGTACCATTGCGTTAGCATCTTGTACGCGTTTTCCCTCTGCGGGATGCTACGGTAGGTTTTAGGGATGTCAGTCCATAGCCGGGCCCATTGAGAAGGTGTGATTTCAGCGCCGGTTGCCGACTGCCATTGTCTCTGGTAGGGATGTGCAGGCGGAGCGGTGGGGTGTTGCAGAATGTTATAGATCTGAGAGATAAGTCTTTTTAGCCCCCCGAGGGAGCGAGCCAGTTTCTCGAATGGCGTGTAGGCCCTGGGGGCCGCCTGATGCATATCGTCTCCCATAGTCCAATGGCGCAGTTGTGCGTACTGTAGGCTGGCAGTCGAGGGGAGACCGAATTCTTCCCTGCAGTCCGGCCAAGATTTAGGTGCCCCTCCGAGGAAGAGGTCTCCTACCACTCTGCAGTCCCCTTGTGTCCAGTTCTCAAAAGCGCGGGTCCGAGCCGCAGGGGGAAAGTGCGGGTTACCGGCGATGGGGGTGTGCGGAGAGGGAAACGTGGTTAGGCCCTTGGACACTGCCACTCTGTCCCAAACGTCAAGAACTGTCCTTGTTGGTATCGCCATGTATGCACTCCTGGATCGCGCCACGCGCGGCAGCCAAGGCAGGTCCCAAATGGTGCGCCCCGTGACCACCCGGTCCATGTGGAACCAGTGCTTGTCGCTCTCGCGTGCACCCCATTCTATTACGAATCGAAGATGCGCCGCCCAGTAGTAGTGAAGAAGATTCGGGCAGGCGAGGCCGCCCCTATCCCTTGGTTCCATTAGGACTTTCTGCGAAAACCGGGGTCGCTTGCCACCCCAAATGAAGGACGTGAGCTCGCGTTGGAGACTCCTTATGCAGTGGAGCGGGATCGGGGTGGGTAGGCATTGGAAGACGTATAGAATACGGGGGAGGACCGACATTTTGACCGCGTTGAGGCGCCCTAGCCAGGAAATCATCAAGGGTTTCCATTTTCGCAGGTCCGCCAGGACTTCCTTGTGGCAGGAGGCCCAGTTTCGTGCGGACCACGAGTCTAGGTGGGGCGTCAGGTCCAGGCCCAGATATTTGATGTGGTCCTCCGCCCAGCGGTAGGGCGTAACCCCTTTCAGGAAGTTGACCTCCTCCTCGGGGATGGTGAGGTTAAGCGCCCAAGATTTGGTGTGGTTAATCTTAAGGCCGGACGCCTGTTCAAATAGGGAGAGGGCTTCATGCACCGCCGGGAGGGAGTCCCGAGGGCGTGTAAGAGTGAGAATTAGATCATCCGCAAACAGCGCCACTTTGTTGGCACGTCCCTCGTGAGGGATTCCATGGATATCAGGAGCGCGCCTAATCAGTTCCGCCAGAGGTTCCACCGCTAGGGCGAACAGGAGCGGCGAGAGCGGGCATCCCTGCCTCGTGCCCCTGTGAATCGAGAGCGGCGACGTCAGTTGGCCGTTGACCCGAATTCTGGCTTGTGGTCCGATATATGGGGCCATGCATCTAGAGATCATATTAGGGCCAAGACCTAGTTTTTGGAGGACCGCCCGTAAAAAGGTCCAGTCGACCCGGTCGAAGGCCTTTTCCGCGTCTAGCGAGAGGAGGCAGGCCGGTATATCCCAATGCTGTACCTTCCCCACTAGGTGCGCCAGCCTGCGCACGTTGTCGGCCCCCTGACGATCCCGGATAAAACCCACCTGGTCCGGGTTTACCAATCCCGGCATGTACGGGTCAAGTCGTTTAGCCAAGATCTTGGTATAGATCTTAAGATCAGTATTCAAGAGGGCAATGGGGCGGTAGGAGGCGCATAGGTCAGGGTCTTTCCCGGGCTTGGGGATCAGGGCAATTTCCGCCAGGCCCATATCGGGAGACGGGCCAGTGGTGTCAGAGAAGGAACCGTATAGCCGCAGCAGGTGCGGGCGGAGTTGAGTCAGGAAGAGGCGGTAGAAGGTCAACGGCAGGCCGTCCGGACCCGGAGTTTTCCCAGTGGGGAGGTCCTTGACAGCCTCTGTTATCTCCTCCTCTTGCAGGGAACCCTCTAGTGTAGGCGACAAAGGCGTCCTGTTTGGCTTTCTCAGAGGAGGCGCAGGTGCCATCCTGCCGCTTGACGTTGGCGATATGGGCCCTGGCTGCACGCACTCGCAACCTGCCAGCCAGCAGGCGGCCAACTTTGTCCCCACCCTCATAGTAGCGTTGTTTGAGCGCCAGCAGGGAGTGCTCTGCCTTGTTGGTGCGCAGAGTGCGGAGTTGCCCCCTGAGGTTGGCGAGTGTTCTCCTAGACGCCTGTGAGGGGGAGTCCCGGTCCCGGGCCTCCGCTTGTTTCAGCTCACTGGCCAGGTCGGTTTCCAGCTTAAACGCCTCCCTCCTCCGCGCCACCGCCAGGGAGGTAATGTGGCCCCTAATGGTGGCCTTGAAGGCATCCCAGACCGTATGGAAGGGCATGCCAGGGGTGTCGTTAAGAGCGAAGTACGAGTCTATGGCGTCACGGATGCTGGCAACATCCTCCGGGTCCCGAAGGACACTCGGTGGGAGCACCCACCTCCGCTCGCGAGTGGCATGGGCCAGGGGATCCTGTAACAAAAGTTCCACGTGGGCGTGGTCCGATAAGGAAATGTCGGATATAGCGGCAGCCAAGGAGTCTCGGGCCAATTCAAGGGAGAGGAAGAGATAGTCAATACGGGAGTACGTCCTATGGAAGTGCGAATAAAATTAGTAGTCTCGGGACCCCGGGTCGTGATAGCGCCACCCGTCCACGAGTCCCAGGTCTGTGAGCTGCGATCTAAGGGTGGAGGACATGGCCCCCGTGCCATTAAAGGAGGCCCCCGCGCGGTCCATCTCGGGGTCCCACACTAAATTGAAGTCCCCGCCCAAGATTACGTTAGGGTTGCCCGGTGAGATCTGATCCCGCAGGAGGGCCTGGAGGTATTTGTCCTGCGACTGGTTGGGCGCATATACACATCCCAAGGTGAACTGAGCACAACCCATCTGTACCGTGGCTCGGAGGAAGCGCCCGTCAGCACTCTTGAAGGGTTTCGTGGGTCCCCGCCTAAAGCCAGCCCTGCAAAGGATTGCCACCCCCGCCGTCTTGGTGTCAGAGGAGGCCCAAAACTGTGTGGGGTATCTAGGGTGCGCCATGCGCCTGGTATCCCCCTTTAGAAGGTGCGTCTCCTGGAGGAGGATAATGTCAGGGGAGTGATGCAGGAGATAGCGCCAGACCTGGTTCCGCTTGTTGGGTGAGTTGAGCCCTTTAACGTTGAGTGATAGGACCTTCAAGGGCGCGGGGATGGTCGCTGTCATCGCACTAAGGGGGAGCGGAGCCGCGCAAGTACCAAGGAAGCAACCCCTCCCGCCGACAGGGTAGTGGCGGCCTCACCCCGCCCCCAGCGTGTTAACCCCCGTAGGTCCCACCATGCCACCCCTCCGCAAGCGCGAGGAAAGGTCGGGAAGAAAGGGCAGCGCGAGAGAAAATTAGGAAGAAAAGAGAGAGGAGGAAAGTAAAGGGCGTAGAGAAGAAACTCAACCAAAACAGGCCAACAGGGCCAGAGTACATTGTCCCAGGTACCGGACATCCTCTACCCAAGGGTTCGGATGAACTCAGGAATGTCACTTCCTACGGGACAAAGGGAGGGAGCAGAGATCTGGGGAGTGAAGTTAAATGTAGTCGTCTCGCAGCTCGTCCACCCCGCTGCCGCAAGGTAGTCCGGGGTGAGTCGAGCCGTGGGGTCCTCATGGTCCGTCTAGGCGCCGATAGGGCGCTGGAGCTCAGTGATGCGGTGCATGGCCCGGAAGAGGCGAAGGTTGTCGTCCATTCCTTCTGACCCCCACAAGGGGGGGGGGGAAAGCCGCGGAGGCGGCCCGCTAGAGAGAGGGGGAGCCCCTCCCCCAAGAACAGTAGGGACAGGCCACCGTGGCGTAGGAAGACAAATCCATGTGCCCAGTGGGCAAGTGTAGGCTCAGGGCAGCGTGAGTCTCAGTAGTAATGGTCAGCGGCCTTCCGGAGTCGAAGGACGGTCCCCACCCTCAGTGCCAGAGGCGAGGAGCTGGGAGGCCTGCTCCTCGCGGTCGCCCTCGAGGGAGCGGATGTGAGCGATAATGTCTTCCTTGGTCTGCGAGGCAGAGAGGGCGTCCACTGGGGGGGACCGTCGACGTTTGCGCACAGTGGACCATTCTGGGCGCAGAGGAGCCTTCTCCGGGTGATGAGGGCGGGTTGGGCTGTGATCCGGGGACTCCGGCATATCAAGCAGTTGTGCCGCTTCTCGGTAGGACCTGAGTGCCCTGCGCTTGCCCTCCCACCTGAAGATGAGGGCAAAAGGGTGTCCCCACTGGTAAGAGATGTTGAGGGTCCGGAGCCTCTCCGTGATCGGGGGGAAGACCTTCCTTCTGTGGAGCGTGGTGGGGGCCAGGTCCTGGAAGATCTGGATCTTGTGGCCCTCGTACCGCAGGTCCGGGTTGTCCCTAGCCGCCTTCAGTATGGCCTCCTTCTCCGTGAAGTAGTGGAGTCTGGTGACAATGTCGGGTAGGGGGCCCGCTTTACCTCCCGCTCCGAAGACTCGGTGTGCGCGATCGAGGCGCGGTGGGGGGGCGTCTTCCTCGCCCCACACCGCGTGCAGGAGTAGGGCCACATAGGCCATGGTATCAGTCCCCTCTTCTCCAAGTGGCACACCCCGTATGCGGAGGTTGTTGCGGCGCCCCCTGTTTTCCAGGTCCTCCTGCTTGATCTGGAGCTGGATATGTTGCTCTTCAAGGGTCGCCACTCTCTGCCAGATCTGCTCTAGGTCCTCGGTGCGGGAATCAACCGTTTTTTCCAGGCCGTCAACCCGGTCGCCGAGGTCGGTGACCTCCTTGCGTAGTTCTTTGACGCATGTGTGGACCTCCGTCCTGAGGGACCCAATTTCAGACTTTAAATCAGCCATGAAGGAGGACATGAAGGCCTGAGTCACCGGTGGAGAGTCGGCTGGCGGTGGGGGCTTCCCCCCTGATGATGGGGGGCCCCCGGAAGAAGACGGCGAACCCGCCTTGCCCCACATGGAAGCCACTGATGTTCCTCTGGTCGTCGTTGGCGGGGGGTCCGGCTTGTTCCCCTTGCCGCGGGTCATGGTCCACTCAGGGTGTCAAGGGACAGTGGGGGGCAGGGCCAGCTGTTGCGCGCAGCCTCCGGTCCGTGGTGGGGGAGAGTCCGAGGGAGGCCGCGCTGGTTCCCCAGTGATCTAGCAGCCCAGGTCCTACGATCAGGGGCTCAAGACCATGAGGCAGAAGATGGCAGAGCGAGTGACGGCCTTCACAGGCCCGAAGCAGGGCCATCCCGTTGACAGTAAGCGGGACGCGCTCGAGCAGTAGGAGTCCAGGGTGCAGGGGGGCTGCTGGAGCGGGGGGAGATGGCTCAGCCGGGGAGGCAAGGCAGCGTGCAGGCAGAGGGGGCGTCGGGAAATCGTTGTCAGCAGACGTCCCACGGTGATCAGGGCCCGGGGCCTACAGGCGGAGGGCCTCCGATGGCTTGTGGCGTGATGCAACCTCCCGATCCCGCCTGATTCAGGGCCTTCCCCCAGTACGGTGCCCAGGCGGCCCCGCAGCCGTGGCCGGAGAGTGTCCAAGAGGGCCCCCCTCGAGCGTCCCAGCAATAGGAGGCCTAGGGTCAGGGGCGACTTGGTCGTGAGGCAGAAGATGGCGGAGGCCCCCGGGGTCCCCGCAAGCCTGAGACAAGGTTGCCCAGTCAGTAGTCCACCAGGCTCGGCAGGGCTGTAGGGGAGGAACGGCCAGGGGTTGAGTCCTGCAGCGCTGGGGCCCTCCAAGGCCCGGGCCTCACCAACACGCGGCTTCCGATCGGCTTCCCAGCCCGCCGCCGATGTGCCCAGGGCAGCAGGGAGCACGCAGGCAGGGGTCGCTTGCACTAGGGAGCCGGTCCTCCACCAGGGGGAGAAGATGGCGGGCAGACCCGCGGTCGGGCCCCTCTATCGCCGGGCCCCTCCAGGAAGAGACAGGGGGGGGGGTGGCGGCGCGCTGTAGCTCACCAGAGGTATCCTGCGACGGGCGATGGAGCCGTGACCAGGTCTCGCGGGGAGGGGGCCTCCGGCGACCTCTCCGGTCCGGGCCTGCTGTTCCCGCCAAAGCCGGGGACTCTCGTAGTCACGGCGTCCAGGCAGCCGCTGCGTTCCCCGCCGGGGGCAGCCCGGTTCCAGCAGCCTCGGCGCGTCTGAGCAGGCAGCAGGCAGGTTCCGCTGGTGGAATGTAGCCGCAAGTGGGGCCAGGGGGGCTCCGGCGCCTCACCCGGACCGTTATGCAGGCCTTCTCCGTGGGAGCCAGTCCAGATGTCCCGGCAGCAGACCCCGCGGCAAGATGGCGGCCAGAGGCCGATCGCGGAGGTCCCGGGGCTCCGATCGGTGACAGCGTGGACTTCCACAGCCGTGGTTTGCCGCCAGAAGGGATCACTGGCAGGGTCGGCAGTGCACAGGGGGTCCCCAGGAATAGAAACCCCCCGGACTTCCCTGAAACAAGCTTAATGGAGCAGCGGGGCTACGGAGCTCGCACGAGACACGTCTGCTCACATCGCTGTCTCGGCCACGCCCCCGGTCAGACATTCTTTGAACTGTAGACTGATGTTAAATGAAGTATCTGAAAGAGACACGTTAGTGATAGATTCCTTACCTTAGAATATTCCCAGGCATCAGACTGGATCCGGAAAGTTTTCTGCTTAGCAGTACCTCTGCGCGTCAGTAGGTGGCGTCCTGCGGCTCTGCGTCCTTAAATGGTGTTGAAGGCGCCGAGATGACGTCACAAAGACTACTTAGGCACCACCCATGCGCGCTGACGTCAGTTCTTTCTTTTTCTGCGCTGAAAGCGCAGATCTGGATTGAGCACGTACTTCAGTCAATTTTTGACAACTTTTTTGAGACTTTTGGTCTCCCCCTCTTGTCTCCTGGTGCACGTAGGGATTCCCGGATTTAAGTCTTGATGGTCGCGGCGCCGCACCCCCACGATGTGTGCCTCTACTGCCTGGAGATCGACCATGACGCCCAGGACTGTCGAGCCATGGCCCCGAATGCCTTGCGGGAGCTGCGCCAGAAGTTGCTGGAGGTTCGACACTCCTCTCACCGCCGCTCCGAGTCTTGGGGCCGTTTGTGGGACCTGAGCCGTCGCTCCTCGGGCTCTAAGTCTTCGCCTTCAAATTTCAGTAAGCAACGCCATAAAAAGGAGTCGAAGAAGCGTGTCTGCTCTCTGACGTCCCCCATCGCTCCCCGGGGGCAGATGAGGGAGAAAGGGGCTCCGCTCCTGTGGTTCCTCTGGAGCCGGGGAGTCCCGCGGCCTACCCGCTATAAACTGTTCCGTCGGCAACTCCAGAACAGATCAAGAGTTTCTTGCTGCCATGGACTGCCTTTTTAGACCCCAGGCTCCCGCCGGCGCACCTTCGGGCCCAGCGGTGCCGTGTCCAGATCCTGTTGGCCTAGCGGCACCGCCAACAGCGCCAGCCCCGGCGCCACAGGATCCCGCTCCGCCGACTCCGGCGCCACAAGATGCAGGGCCGCTGGCTCCGGCCCTGGTGCCGCAACAGGTGTCGTTTATCCCACTCCTGCCCCGGTTCTCGAACTATTTCGTTCTGGCCTGGGATCCGCATTCGGATACGGCGCCAGCTCGGCTCCGACCCGCGCTGTTTTCGGTGCCGTTCCCGACGCCGCTTGCCCCGGCTTCGGCCCTGCTGCCGCAGCCGACTCCCTCTACTCCGGAGCCGGACGAGGACTGGAACGGCCCGGCAGTGTTACTCCGAGCAGGATTGGGTCGACGATCTTCAAGATGCAGGTGAGCTTGATGTATCTTCTGACCCGGGTTTTGCCTCTCCTCCACCTACTCTAGAGGAGGGCGCTTCCTACACCATAGTGCTGCGTCGAGGTGCGGAGGCTCTCCATCTCGACCTACCAACGGTGGCCCTTAAGACCAATCTCCTTACGGAGGTGCTCCAGACGATGTATACGTCATTGGAGCCGCTGCTCCCTTTCAATGAGGCTCTCACTGAAGTCCTCTTGGGCACTTGGTTGCGACCGGCCTGGTGATCCTGCATTCTTGACCACTCACCCCACGCCCTAGAGCCTGGTCATTCAGGCCTCGATGTTGCTGAGTGCCTTTCCCACAACTCCACCGGATAAAGACTCTAGGAGGCTAGACCAATTTGGCAAGAGGTTGTTCTCCTCAGCCAGCTTGGGGTTGCGGTCTGTTAACACCACCGGCTTATTGGGCTGTTACTCCCACGCAGTGTGGGATTCGGTAGCAGATGTTTTGCCTCAGTGGTCTGAGGAGGGCCTAGGCTGTACTTTTCCAAGCGATTGCGGAGGGCAAGGACGCAGCAAAGTTTGCCATCAGGTGTGGTCTGGATATCGCTGATTAGTTGGGCAGTGTGATTCTCACGACTGGCGTTGCGGTGCCACGCCTAGTTGCGTTCCACTGGGTTCTCAACCGATGTACAGGGCCACCACCAAGTCTTTGAGCTTTTCCACAAAGAACCCTGCCAGGATTTCGTTACTTTTGTGGCCAGGGCAAGGGCACCCAAGCACGCTTCTCCAACAAGCCTGTGCAGAACCAGCCTCAGCGCGGCCGTGGATTCCGCATTGGCGGGTCGGGTAACCAGCGCACGGGTCAGTCCACCACCATCCCCGCTGCTTCTGCCTCTAAGCCTTCCTAATACGAGCTTCAGGGGGCACCCCACGCCGGTGGGTGGCAGGGTCCGCCACCACCTCCATCACTGGCGCAAAATTACATCAGACAAGTGGGTGCTGCAGATAATCTACCAAGATTACTCGCTCCCCTTTCTGTCCTCCCCTCCAGCCATGCCACCTCGGTACTACCGCATGTCGGGGGATCGTTTGGCTCTTCTCCGACAGGAAATCATGACCCTCTTGGCCAAGGGGGCCATCGAGTGCTTTCCGGGTCAGGAAGTAGGGAGTGGTTGTTATTCCCACTACTTTCTGTTCCCAAAGAAGGACAAGGGGGCCCTGCGCCCCATCTTGGACCTCCGGGACATCAATCGCTTCTTCCGGAAGGAGAAGTTCAAGATGCTGACTCTGGCTCAGGTCCTGGCTGCCCTGGAGACTGGATGGTGGCGTAGGACATGCAGGATGCTTATTTTCACATCCCCTCCTGCCAGCCCATCGGCGCTACCTGCGGTTCACTGTAGGCCGGGAGCATTTTCAGTTTGCCGTCCTCCCCTTCGGCCTTACCTGTGCCCCTCGGGTGTTCACAAAGGTGATGGCGGTGGTCGCAACTCATCTGCGCAGATCAGGGGTGTCAGTCTTCCCCTACCTCGACGACTGGCTGTTGAAGGTGGGTTCGCCCCAGGCAGTCGTCACCCACCTCCAGACTATGGCCGAACTCCTGCATTTGCTGGGGTTCTCCATCAACCAGCCAAACTCGCACCTTAGTCCCTCGCAGAAGCTCCCATTCATAGGAGCGGTTCTGGATTCGATGCAGTTACAGGTTTATCCTCCCGAGCAGCGAGTCCAGGATATTCAGGCTATGATTCCGCTTTTTCAGCCTCTATCCCTGGTTTCAGTCAGGATGAATGACCCTTCAGCTTCTGGGCCTGATGACCTTCTGCATCCTGCTGGTGACACATGCCAGATGGCATATGCGGGCTCTGCAGTGGGACCTGAAGTTCCAAAGGTTGTCACCCCCTTCCACATCGGGCAGACCATCACTTTGCCCACCTTCTTTCCGCCTCCCCATCCTTCAAGGGAAAAGGAAAGGCTCCACCGTCTGGACCCAAAACGTGCGCTTGCATTCTATCTGCAACGTACACAGCAGTTCCGGGTGGATGATCAACGTTTTGTTGGCTACATAGGTGCCAAAAAAGGTCAAGCCGTGCACAAACAGACCATCTCCCAGTGGGTCGCTCTCTGCATCAAGGCCTGTTACTCTTTGGCTAAAAAGGAGCCTCCTATGGGGCCGCGTGCCTTTTCTACCAGGGCAACGGCAGCCACTACTGCCTTTGGACGCGGCGTTCCCTTGCAGGATATTTGTCAGGCAGCTACGTGGGCCTCACTGCACACGTTTACCAAGCATTACTGCCTTGATAGTCCAGTCTAGAGGGACTGCTTCTTTGGCCGTTCTGATGTCTGTGACTTTATGGTGCAATCCGGTTTGCAGACCCACCACCGGGGTTGGTATTGCTGGGGTATCTATTCTAAGGTAAGGAATCTATCACTAACGTGTCTTTCAGATGCACAAGTTACTACTTGTGTAACGATATAACTGTAAGAAGCATTAGTCAGTGATAGATTCCGTACCGCCCCACCCATCCTCCTGGCTCTGCGAACTGATTTTAGGGTTAAGGCATCCCTTTCAATGCCCTAATATCTTGGCATCAGTGGTCAGTTTGTTGCATAGCTCTGCGTTCCTGGCGCGGAAAGTCGTGTGCAGAACTGACGTCAGCGCAAATGGGTGGCGCCTAAGTAGTCTCCGTGACGTCATCTCGGCGCTTACGACGGCAGCGACGGACGTGGAGCCGCACGACGCCACCTACGGACGCGCAGAGGTACTGCTAGCAAAAACTTTCCGGATCCAGTCTGACGCCTGGGGATATTCTAAGGTAAGGAATCTATCCCTAACTAATGTCTCTTACAGATATATCAAGTAGTAACTTGTGCTATAGTTCTCCAGGGAAATATAGTCTCTTGGTCAATTCTGTCACTCTATTGTAAAAAGTTCTTCATATTCTTCACTCTTTTGGAGTTATGACGCTTTGCATTTTTACTTAACATTTTCTTTTTTTCTGAAGGAAATTTCCCTCTAATACGGTAACATTTCTTTTCTATGAATGGGTTCATATACGTAGATATATGAATGAGATAGGGATGCCTCCTAACTTTTATTACTATATTACAGGATCGGAGCTCTGCTAGGTGGCACCTTTTATTGTCATATGACGGACTTTAGTTGTTTGTAGTTAGGGTTCAAAATTTGTGAAGTGTTGTCCCTAGTTGGAATATACAAGTTGAGGTTTATTTTATGGGTCAGTCGGATCCCTTTTATTGCGGAATCCTTTAAATTTCCTGGTTGCCCTATGGCGGAACCTTTTCTTGATCTCCTGCAGATGGGTCTCTATTCGTACAGTAAGGTCACGTACTAACCTTAGTTTTTGCTGGGCTCTCATGGTTTCTTTTTTATACTTAATGTCTATTCCATGGTATACTACTATTGCATAATGGTGGTGTCTTGGGCTGCCTGCATTATGCTGACGAGTTGGATGGATTTCCTAAGTTGTTTGTGTCAGAATCTTACCTATTATGTTTTCGCAGGAACGTCATGGATCTGAAGTATGGTCCTCAACTTCTCCAAGTCCCCACTCGCTACCGACACTTAGTCTATGCCAGGCAGCAATGGTGATCCGCACATGCGCAATAGCGCCCGGCGGCCATTTTGGTAGTTTCTTTATTGTGTGTGCGCCGTACGCCTACTCGCGCAAGCCTGACTGTTCCCACTATAGTTTTCATACTGTTATGTCAATATTGGCTGACTGATTATTGGGTTTTATTTTTATATCCATATCTCTATGGCACTACATATATTAGGGATATTCTAGATGTATTTGTATCATCTCTAGTTATTTTTCTATGCCAATAGTTGCTCTTATTGTCTTCAACTTCTTTTTAATACAACCTCTTTTATTATTTCTCCACAGGAGATGTGTAGTTCTCTTTGCTTTTTACAGTGCAGTTTTGGCTAGGCCAGCACTTTATATGGCATAGAGGTATTGTTCTGTGTCATGGCCTGCTGCTTTGTGTTCCACAAGTATTGAACTCACAGGACATAAGAGCAAATAGGTTTATATTAATAGGGTCATTTGGCAAAGTTGTCCTAATGTCATGGATGATGTGTTCCCATGCTTTTAATGTTTTATGACTTTTATTACTGTGGTCCTTTCCACAGTTATGGGGTGAGCATGCATGAGTTTGGATCCCATTAAGGATGCAAATAGTTTTATATTCATATTGATGGTTGACTTCTGACACAGATTTGTCATTCTAACATGGATAATTTTATTCCCATGACTTACAACTTTACTTACCTGTGGTTCTTCCACAGATTTATATGTGCTACAGTATTATGTTGCTCCCCTAAATTTTTATGATTGTCCAGTCTTTTTCTCTTATTCTAGACTATTTTTTTTATTTTAGTAAGAGACTTTTAATGGTCTCAGTTCGCAAACCCTCCTCCTGGGATTGGATGGCTTAGATATCTGATTCTAAAGTAAGGAATCTGAGACTAGATGTGTATCAGATGAACAAGATACTTACGGTAACGTGTTATCTGGTAAAGACAGGATCTAGCACCAGATTCCCTAAAAACCCTCCATCTGCGAACTGAGTCTTCTTTTGTGTCAGGGATTTTACTGTGAAAATTCCCATCCTTATTTAAAAAAATGAAATTAAGTGATTATTTAACACAAGGGTGTAGGAAGCTGGCTCTGTATATACTATGCCAGAGTAAGGTATAGAGTCCAGTGGAACCCCAAAGGTAGGCCGAAATAAAAGTAGATAGCACCATACTCTATTTGTGATAGTGTGGGCGAGCTGTAATGCTTTGTCAGAGGGTATTTTTAAGCATATCTGAAAGAAACAGGTTAGATTCCATACCTTAGAATATCACCAGGCGTCAGGCTGGATCCGGAAAGTTTTCGTCAGCAGTACCCTTGCGCATCGGTAGGTTTAGTCTGGGGCTCCACGTCTGTCATCGGCGTGATGACGTCATCGGAGTACTTAGACGCTGCCCTTGCGCGCTGACGTCAGTTCTTCTTTTTTCCGTGCCAGCTAGCGTAGATCCTGGAAGAGCAGTACTCTAGTAATTTTTTACTAACTTTTTTGTTTATTTTGGATCTCTTTTTCGAGTCGACTTCGACTCCTGGTGCCGTAGGGATGCCTCGCTTCAAGCCGTGCGACGCCTGTCACCGCCTGATGTCGGTGACTGACCCCCACCATCGGTGTCTCTACTGCCTCTGGCCGACCACTATGACACGCTGCTCGAAGTCCCGGTCGAGGAGCAAGTCGAGGGACCGGTCGCTGAGCCGCAGTCGTCGCTCGTCGATTCATCACCAGCACTCGTCCGGTTCAAAGTCCTCCGGTAAGTCGAGGCACTCCAAAAAGAAGTCGAAGAGGTGACATCGCTCTTCAGACTCCCCTCTCTGCTCGCGCGATGCAGCTGAGGGTTCGGGCGACACCGCCCACGCAGCTCCACCTGCGCCGCCTCCAGGCCCATGCCCTCCGGTCCCTGGCATGCAAACGACGCGGGAGGAAATTCGTGATTTCCTCATTCCCATGAGGACTCACTTTCCTCCGTTAAGGCCTGCCAGCGCGCCTTCGGGCCCTGCAGACCCGATTTAGGGCCTTGGCGGGCCGGTGGCTCCTCCCCCAGTGGGTGATCCATGCCTGGATCCCGGTCAACACCAGTTGACCTTACGACTCCTCCGCTTGCGTCGACCCCAGTGGCGTTGCTCCCGGCGCCGTCCTCGGATGACGTCGGCCCCAGTTTCAGTCCGGGTCCGGCGTCGGAACGCTGCTGCTCGGCGCTGTCTCCGGCATCAATGAGTGAGGCCTTCACTTACGACCCAGCTTTGTCATTCCAGCCTGTTTACCAGGACATGGATGAAGGGGAGGACTTGGAGGGTCTGAGGACCCTCTGGCACAGCAGTGCCAGTTGAGCCAGGACTGGGCATAGGAGCTAGGGGAGGCCAGTGGTTTGCTTCATATGGTGTGGTGTTGCGCAGGGCAGCCAAGGCCTTGGGTCTTGAACTCCCTGCTGCAGCTGTGAGGACTAACCTCCTCACTGGGGTGCTTCAGCCGCCAGTAAGCTCCTCAGAGCCTCTACTGCTGTTCAATGAGGCACTAACGGACGTTCTGATGGGCACTTGGTCCAAGCCCTCCACAGTGCCCCCTGTGGATTGCAACGTGGCCCAACACCACTGCCCGGCTCCGGGCGACCCTAGCTTTCTGTCCGTGCACCCCACACCCGAGAGCCTGGTGATCTAGGCCTCTACATCCCAGAACGCATTCCCGACCACTGCCCCGGATCGGGAATCCAAAAGGTTTGATCAGTTTGGGAAGAAACTATTCTCCTCATTGAGTTTGGGGTTGCGGTCTATCAACACTGCTTGCCTTTTGAGCCGTTTTACCCACTCTTTGTGGGACACTGTTGCAGACGTGCTGCCCCAGTGCCCGGAGGAGGCCCGGGCCCGGCGTGCCCAAGACCTTGTGGAGGGGCGGGATGCGGTGCGTTATTCCATCAGGTGTGGACTGGATACCACTGACTCGCTGAGAAGGGGGATTTCCACGACGGTGGCGGTTTGCCGCCACAACTGGCTGTGGTCCGCCAATTTCTCGGGCGATGTCCAGGCCACGCTCATGGGCATGCCTTTCAATGGCTGTCGCCTCTTTGACGACAAAGCAGACAGTGCGCTTGAGCGTTTTAAGGACTCCAGGGCTACGGCCAAGTCCTTGGGCCTGTCTGGCCAGCGCCAACAAACTTCTGCTTTTCACCCCTTAAGTGGCCAAGGAAGGGGCACCCCCACACGTCCTGCCAACCACAGGCCGCAGAACCAGCCTCAGAGCGGCCGCGGACGTGGTAACCGCCGTGAAGGTGCCGGGGGAACACTGCAAGGTCAGCCCACATCTGCTCCCGCTGCATCTGCCTCAAAGCCTTCCTAGTCCAAGCTTTCAGGCCCATTTGACGCCAGAGGGGGGCAGGGTCCGCCATCTCCTCCTTCACTGGTGCTCCATCACATCGGATAGGTGGCTGCTGCAAATGTCCGAAGGGGCTACTCCCTCCCCTTCGAGGCGACCCCTCCAGCCATGCCACCGCAGTACCACTGTATGTCAGGGGATCACTTGCAACTTCTGCAGGAGGAAGTTATGGCCCTCCTGGCCAAGGGAGCCATCGAGCTCGTTCCTGGCCAAAAGTAGGACGTGGTTGCTACTCCCGCTACTTTCTGGTACCCAAGAAGGCCTAAGGAGGCCTACGCCCTATCTTGGACCTCCGGATCGTCAACGGCTTCCTCCGAAAGGAGAAGTTCAATACGCTGACTTTAGCTCAGGTATTAGCTGCCCTAGATCCTGGAGACTGGATGGTAGCATTGGACTTGCAGGACACATATTTCCACATCCCCGTCCTGCCGGCCCACCGGCGTTACCTGCGGTTCACGGTAGGCCACGAGCACTTTGTTTGCCGTGCTCCCCTTCGGCCATACCAGCGCCCCTCATGTGTTCACGAAAGTGATGGCGGTGGTTGCAGCTCATCTGCGCTGATCAGTGGTTCCAGTCTTCCCCTATCTCGACGACTGGTTGTTGAAGGCGGGCTCGCCCCAAACAGTCTTCTCCCACCTCCAGACTACGGCCGACCTCCTGCACTCGCTGGGGTTCTCCATCAACAGGGCTAAGTCGCACCTGTGCCCCTCTCAGAAGCTCCTTTTTATCGAGCGGTTCTGGCACTCAGCGTAGTTTCGGGTTTATCCCCCCGAACAGCAGGTTCGGGATATACAGGCTCTGATTCCGATCTTTCAGCCTTTATCCCGAGTTTCGGTCAGGTTGACGCTGCGGCTCCTGGGGTTGATGGCCTGCATCCTTCTGGTGCATCACGCCAGGTGGCGGATGCGGGCTCTGCAGTGGGACCTAAAGTTTCAGTGGGCACAGCATCAGGGCAACCTGTCCGACCATATTCAGCCACATGGGAAAGGCGGCGATCAGAGGCCTCTGCTCTCCGGCGGAGTCACGACTCCACATCAATCTTCTGGAGCTGCGGGCTATCTGTCTTCAACTGAAGGCATTCCTTCCCCCTGTCCGGGGAAGTGTAGTGCAGGTGTTCAAGGACAAAACCACTGCCATGGGGTACTGCAACAAACAAGGCGGGGTGGTGTCGTGGACCCTTTGTCAGGAGGCTTTGCGCCTCTGGACATGGCTGGAACACCAGGGCGTCACCCGGGTGGTTCAACACCTGGCAGGTTCCCAGGGCGGACTAACTCAGCAGCCGGTGCATGATGGATCAGGAATGGCGTCTGAACTCGGACGTGGCGCAAGGTCTCTTTTGACAGTGGGGAGAGCCTTGGTTATACCTATTCGCCACCGAAGAGAATGCGCAATGTCATCAGTTACGGGCGTTGGAATTTCCAAGGCGGCAGTCGCTCGGAGAAGCTTTTCATTACGAGTGGAGCTGCGGTCTGTTGTACGCCTTTCCGCCTATACCACTACTGCCCAGAGTGCTGAAGAAGATCAGGCGAGACCGGGCCCAAGTCATCCTTGTGGCTTCAGACTGGGCACGAACATACTAGTATCCCGAGCTACTCGATCCCCCGATTCGTCTGCCTCTTCAGGAAGACCTTCTGTCGTAGCAGCAAGGGACGGTCCTCCACCCGAACCTGTCCAGTCTCCACCTACATGAGTGGAGATTGAGCGGCGACAGTTGAGGCCATTTGACTTGCCTCCTGAAGTCAGTGATGGGATTCTGGCAGCCAGGCGTCCATCCACAAAATCGGTATACGCCTGCAGGTGGAACAAATTTGTGGCATTGTGCACAGCAAAGGCTGTGGACCCACTCTCTGCCCCTCTTTCAGACGTTCTCCTCTTTCTTCTTTCCCTTGTCCAGCAGGGCTCTGTTATGGTATGTTATGTTATGTTATGGAGTGCTTGTAGAGCGCACTGTCACCGTGGGTTTCCTGGCGCTGATCTGATGCTGAGGGGACAGAGGGGTTTAGCTGGGTTGTGGGAAAAGCCAGGTTTTTAAGGATTTACGGAATTGGATGAGAGAGTTGGAGGTTTTGACCGAGGGAGGGAAGGAGTTCCAAAATTTAGGGGCCAAATATGCGAATCTCCGACCTCCAGATCTGCAAAGTTTGATGGAGGGGACAGCCAGGAGGTGGAGGTGAGATGATCTAAGGTTACGTGAGGGACAGTAGGGCCTGATGAGGGATTTCAGGAAAGCGGGGCAGGGACCAGATAAGGATTTGAAGGTGAGGCAGCCGATCTTGAAAGCTGCCCTCGAGGTGACAGGGAGCCAATGCAGTTTGATAAGGAGGGGTTTGGCAGATTGCCATTTCGGGATCCCGAAAGCCAGTCTCGCCACCTGGTTTTGAACAATTTGCAGTCTGAGGAGGGAGGATTTAGGCAGACCGTAATAGATGGAGTTCGAAAAATCCAAGCGGGAGAGAACAAGAGTTATGATGACTTGCAGCAGGGCTTCGGGAGTAAGAAGATAGGCTCTGCTCTGGGCACTATTAAGGGTTACCTCTCGGCCATTTCAGCCTTTTTGAGGCTTCCTGATCAGCCTTCTCTTTTCAAGTCCCCTGTTGTAAATAGATTCTTGAAAGGCATCACACATGTTTCGTCATGTTCCTTTCGTGATGCCTCAGTGGGGCTTGAACCTTGTACTGACTTATCTGATATGCGCTCCCTTTAAGCCACTTCATAACTATCCTTTGCGTCATCTCACTCTCAAGACTGCTTTCCTGGTAGCTATCACCTCTGCCAGAAGAGTGAGTGAGCTCCAGGCTCTTTCTTCTAAACCTCCTTTCCTTTCTGTCCATCTGGTCAAGGTTTTCCTGAGGACTCTTCCTTCTTTCCTGCCCAAGGTGGTTACAGCCTTTCATAGCGGGCAGTCCATCACCTTGCCCACCTTCTTTCCGCCTCCGCATCTCTCGAAAGAGGAAGAGAGGCTCCACCCCCAAAACGTGCGCTCTCCTTCTATCTAGACAGCACACGCCAGTTCCGGGTGGACGACCAGCTATTTGTTGGTTACGTGGCACTAAGAAGGGACGGGCGATGCACAAGCAGACCATCTCTCGGTGGGTCGTTTTCTTCATCAAGGTTTGCTACTCCTTGCTGAAAAAGGAGCCTCCTGTGGGGCTATGCGCCCATTCCACTCTGGCCACGGCGGCTACTACTGCCCTGGGCCAGGGTGTACCCTTGCAGGACATCATGTTTGCTAAGCACTACTGCCTGGACAGCCAAGTCCGGAGAGATGGCTTTTTCGGCCGTTCCGTTCTCCAGGACTTTCTGGTGTGATCTTGGTTCGCAGACCCACCACCGGGGTTGGTATTGCTGGGGTATCTATTCTGAGGTAAGGAATCTAACACTAACCTGTTTCTTTCAGATGCACAAGTAACTTACCTTCGGTAACGATATATCTGTAAGAAACAATAGTTAGATTCCTTACTGCCCCACCCATCCTCCCGTTCTGCGAACCGATATCTAGGGTTAAGGACATGCCTTTCAGGGCCCTAGTTTTATGGCACCAGTTTGTTTCTATCATGGCTCTGCGTTCCTGGCGCGGAAAGCTATGTACAGAACTGACGTCAGCACGCGAGGTGGCGTTTAAGTACTCCGACTACGTCATCCCGGCGATCACCATGCCGACGACTGACGTGGAGCCGCAGACGACGCCTTCCGATGCGCAAGGGTACTGCTGACGAAAACTGTCCGGATCCAGCCTGACACCTGGGGATATTCTAAGGTAAGGAATTCTAAGGTAAGGAATCTACCACTAGGTCCCCAGCCACGACGAAGGCCCCCCCAACCGAATTGGTCGACAATATGTCACACTTTAAAGGAGGGTTGATCAACGCTCGCTCCATGTGCAACCACATCCAAGATATCAAAGATCTTATCCTTGATCTAGACCTTGACTGCCTCCTCATCACCGAAACCTGGCTCACTGAAAACAGTAACCCAGACCTAGCCATCGCCCTCCCACAAGGCTATACCATTTTCAGGCAGGACAGGCTGAAGGGGAGAGGCGGGGGAGTGGCATTGGTGTCAAGAAACCACCTTAAATGCCACACATTCAACTTAGACCTCCTCAAAGGTATAGAAGGACTCGGCTTTTCCATCAAATTGAACGAGACCTCCTCCTTCTCAGGAGGATTAATTTACCGCCCCCCGGGCAGTGCAGCTAGATTCCTTGATTCTCTCAGTGACTCTTTAGGGCAGCTCCTCATCCGATACCCACACTTTACTCTCCTGGGTGACTTTAATCTGCACCTCGACTCCATAGCAGACCCTCAGGCTCTTAATTTCCATCAGACCCTGGACATTTTTAATCTTCAACAAATGGTTAAAGAGCCCACACATCAAGCTGGACACATACTAGATGGGGTATGTACGAACTTCCCACTCCTAGAAACCAATTCCCCTGTCCCTCTTATCTGGACTGACCATAGTTTAATCCCGTTTTGCATCAAAGCCCCACGCCCCCAGATCTCAATCAAAACCAACTCACTTTCTGATAACTACGTTAACTGGAAAAAGGTAGAGGAAAATTTCAAGCTTAAACCTATCATCCAGACTCAGACCCCATCCTGACGGGCAACGTAGAACACAACTCAGATCTCTTCCAAAGCTGGATGCAACGCGAGATTAAAGTACGTGCTCCATCCAAACGTCCCCGAAGAGGTAATGAAAGATGCAAGAAAAATGCCCCCCTGGTTCACCCCAGACTTAGCTAAAACCCATCTATTATGCAAAAAAGGCGAACGCAATTGGCGCAAAACTTACAACACGGCAGACAGGAACTCCTACATCCAGCTGAGGAAGATCTATCATACCAACATAAAAACTGCCAAGAAAGATTTCTATAACAATGCCATCAAAGAATCCAAACAAAAACAAAAAACCTTGTTTTCAATAGTTAAGACCTTTACCCACCCAAGAGCGTTACAGCCCGAAATACCTCCATCCCAAGAATTCTGCAATCAAATAGCGGACTTCTTTGAGGAGAAAATTGACTCAATACAGAAAAATGTTCCCATACATCAAGTCTCTCATGCTGCTACCCCCTTCAACCAGGGAGAAACCGCCATTGGAAGTCTGAAAACTTTCACTCCGATCAGTCTATCCCAAACTCGTGAAGTAATCCTAGCCTGTAAATCAGGAGCACCATCAGATCCCTGCCCCCCAAGAATCCTACATCAGCTAATTGATGTGGTAAATCCAATTATAAATAAGATCGTAAACTCTTCCCTCAATACAGGCATTGTTCCACGAGTATGGAAACAAGGAATTGTAAAACCTCTGTTGAAAAAACATAATAAATCACCCACAGACCTCTCCAATCTACGCCCAATATCTCTCCTCCCAGTTTTGGGAAAAATCACGGAACAACTGGTCTACAGAGAACTAAAAAGCCACATAGAAACATACAACGTCCTCCACCCCCAACAATCAGGGTTTCGCCCTCAACATTCCACTGAAACAACACTAATTGAACTGACAGACTCCATAAAGCTGCTTCAGGATCAAAGAAAGAACAGCTTGCTGATTCTACTGGACCTCACAGCGGTGTTTGATACCATCTCCCACTCTATACTACTGGGCAGACTAAAAGACATTGGTATCTCAGACGTAGCTCTCGCGTGGATAACATCCTTCCTAACGACCAGATCCCAAACCATTGCCTTGGGCCCTTTCCTTTCCAAAGAGAAGAAAGTTCACTCTGGAGTCCCTTAGGGATCCATCCTGAGTCCTCTACTTTTTAACGTCTACCTAATCCCACTCATCTCTCTGATTGAATCATTCGGCATACTCGTAACTTCGTATGCCGTTGACACTCAACTCATCGTGCCATTAGAGGAAAACTCCACCAATGCCGAACTAAACCTTAGAAATTGTCTGAAGGAAGTGTTCCACTGGATGGAAGTAAATCACCTTAAATGTAACGCCAGCAAGACTGAAATCCTCCCAACGGGAAAAAATTTCAATTTCTGTCCCAGCCTCTGGTGGCCAGAGGACTCCACCGCTCCTCCCCAGACCATAACGACAGCAAGGAATCTCGGAGTCCTGTTCGACACCGAGCTCTCCTTTGACCAACACGTCAGAAAGGTTGCTGGATGCTGCTTTGGCATCATTAAATCTCTTAAAAACTTCTTGCCCACTGACTCAAGAAAGACGGTAGCAGTGGCTCTTATCCTCGCCCGCCTAGACTACTGCAATAGTCTGATGGCAGGAGTCAAAAAATCTACACTAAAAAAACTGCAAAGTGTACAATACTCAGCAGCCAGATTAGTTCTAAAACTGCCCAGGAAATCCTCAGCATCTTCTGCCTTAAAAACTCTTCATTGGCTTCCTCTGCATAAAAGAATACTCTTTAAAATTCTTATCATCGCATTCCGGGCATTCCACT
The DNA here is from genome assembly GCF_964263255.1 of Lissotriton vulgaris. NCBI lineage: Eukaryota > Metazoa > Chordata > Amphibia > Caudata > Salamandridae > Lissotriton > Lissotriton vulgaris. The sequence continues at coordinate 891,496,149 of NC_141689.1, read as the reverse complement.
ATACAGGCCCTAAATATCTCACCAGGCGCTACCCCCACTACAACCCCCCCCAGGACTCTATGTTCCTCTAACGACAATCAAATAAAGATAGCTAGGTTTAACCTCAAACTAAAGGGGGCAAAACCTTGACTTATCTGTCCTCCAGAGCCTGGAACTCCATGCCTAAAAATCTCAGGTCCCAAACCCTAGAATCCCAGTTCAGGAAGCAACTGAAAACCTGGATTTTTAATCTTCCAGACGATTGTCATGGCCGCCATCTAATTCTGCTTACGTAACTGACTGCATACCTCCAGAAACAGCGCCAGGATGCTCCTTCCGGAGCGACCGTTGCGCTCTATAAATACAATCACAATCACAATCACTAACTACTGTTTCTTACAGATATATCGTTACCGAAGGTAAGTAACTTGGGCTTATTGTACGAACACAGGCAGGAAATGAATCAAAAACACATCTCAGACCATTTTTGTTTGTATAAAAATATTATTTAGTTATTTTATTTCTAGAACCAAGCCAGGCCTGGTGCAGGTAAGTGAAAAAATACTTTGCAATATTTATGCAGTACATTGCAGTTGAATGCATATTCAAATGTAGTTGGTTGAGTTACAGGCAAGTCAACAGTTTCTAAATTACTTTTCAGTTACTTTAAAGATTACTGTACTCGTTACTTCTTAGATTAATTTTTAAGTTACTTTTGGTAACCAGTGTGATATGCCTTGATATGACACTGGGACCTCTCCTAGACGGAAGGTAAGTAGTGCAGTTTCTGTATATTGGCAGTGTTAGTTGTCATACAAACCAACTCCACACTTTTTCAAGGAAAAGCAGTCAATGCCATCATATGGGAGGAAACAATGTTATCAATTTACCGGTAAATACTTAGGTTTGGGAGTTGGTTTTCTGGAGTTAGCACCAGGTTTCCCCAGGGTCAAGGATGCACTCTTCAAGCACCCTCAGCGGTACTAGGGTTGCCAGGTGCAGAGTTCTGAGCCCCAATGTCAACCAATGGGGGATAGAGGGTCTCGGGTTGGTGCCTGCTCACGAGCGTGTGCTCTGAGCCCCAATGTCAACCAATGGGGGATAGAGGGTCTCGGGTTGGTGCCTGCTTGTGGCCTGCTCGTGAGCAGGCCGCAAGGTTGTGGGAGCAAAGCTCAGGGCAAAGGGGGATCCAAGTTACACACAAGGTGCAGCCACAGCAGCACAGCAGCGTCTAGGTGCAGGGTGCTGTTATGGCGTCAGGTACCCTGTTGTTTTTCAATAGGAGTTGATGTTCACCTCTGGTTCTGTTTTCCAGGGCGCAGGGGGGCTGGATGCAGGGGTGTCTTTTGAGGTCGGACTTCACCTTACCAGACCACTTGCAGTTGGGGGTGGTCTCCGTGTAGAGGCTGCAGGCAACGTTGGGGTGTACTGGAGGGGTCAACCCCCGGTGGACTCGGACTCAGGAGTGCTTGGGGGACCTCGCTGGGACTGGTGGGCCACCCACATTCGGGTTGTAGGCGTATGGTACAGTGGTGGTTCCAGGCATCATTTTTCTTTGTCCTCAGCAGGCTCAGAGTCTGTCTTGTGAGTTTCTTTTGAACAGAGGTGCTGTTCACAGGAGATCCAGTCTTTGTTGAAGGCAGTCTTTCGTCCCAGGGATCTGGTGGTCGCTGACTGCGGGACAAGGTGGCTTTTGGCACAGGATCTCTGGAAACTGCAGAAGGGCCGGTAGGGCTGGGGCCAAGTCAGTTCTTCTCTGCAGTCTCCTCTGCTGGGTGTCTTCTTTCGTCCTTCTTCATAGGTTGCAGGAATCTGTCTTCTTGGTTCAGGGCTGCCCCCTAAATACTGTATTTAGGTGGTGTTTTAGGAGTCTCGAGCTCAGTAGCCAATGGGATACTGACCTTAGGGTGACTACACCCTTGGTGTGCTCACACCACATGGGGGAGTGGGCAGAATCCCTAATCCTGATTGGAGAGTGCCTGCCATCAGGCAAGATGGCGGGCACTGAATAGTGGGCTTCACCTCGCTTCCCCCACCTGAGGGGTGGGGTTGGCAGAGGTGGGCACACCTTCTGGGGTTTGCTAATTTTTCCCACCTGTCTTCCTGCCGAAAAAGGAGGAGAGACTGAAAGAAGGCCTGCTTCTGATAGCAGGAGAGGTTGGGGGTCATGTTACAAAGGCGGCAAGGCCTTTGAAGCTCCCCTGCCACAGATGGCTCTTCCTGATATTGGGGAGGTGTGAACACCTCCTCCTAGAAAAGGCTTTGTTTCTGGGCTCAGGGAGGAAAGGTTCCCACCATAGGGGTCCTGAAACATGTCTCCTCGTTCCAGGCTGGTGTGTATCAGTCAGAGAACCCACTAGAGACCGGTCGTTTTTCAGGGGGCATCTCTAAGATGCCCTCTGCATGCATTGTATAATAAATCCCTCACTGGCATCAGTGTGAGTTTATTATACTGAGAAGCTTGCTACTAAACTTCCCAGAATTCAGTAAAGCCATTATGGTGCTGTGGAGTTCGTAAGGACAAATTCCCAGACCATATACTCTTTATGCCTTTACTGCACTTACAATGTTTAAGAATGGACTTAGACACTGTGGGGTACAGTGCTCATTCAACTGTACCCTCACCAGTGGTATAGTGCACCCAACTAGAGGGGTGCCTTACCTATACCATAGGCAGTAGGTTGTAGGAATGGCACACACGGATGTGTGCATTGTCGACTTTTCACTTTTCTCTGCACCAAAATAGGCAGCCTACAATGTCAATGTGTGTGTGTTATAGTACAGGACCTCTAAGGGTGGCCCACTATGTGCAGCATCCCTTAGAGGCCTTCCCTGGTCACAGTGCCCATGGTACTTTTTACAAGGGACTTGCATGTGGTCAGAGAGGTGCCAATTAGGGGTACAAAGCTACAGTTTTGGGAAAGAGCACAGGCCCTAGGAACCTGATTGGCAGGGACCCAGGGCACATTAAGTCAAATTGCATCAGTAGTCTGGCAAAAAGTGTGGGCGGGGGGGGGTGTTACAGCAACAGAAACCCAGCTTCCTACAAAGGGTGTCCTTTATTTTAGCACACTGTTTAGATGGGCAGTTTCTATATGTGGTTCCACGTTTTGGATGGGGGAAAATAGTCATAGAAGGACCTGACGGCGAGGGGGTTATATCGACATAACATCTGGTGGGCGACGTCGATACAGACTTGGGCGATAACCTCTTCTGACCTGCATATGTGCTGCTTCAAAAAAAATTACAGATCCAGTCTTGCACCTGGGGAGAATTCTAAGGTAAGGAATCTGTGGCTAGATTCTGTCTGTACCAGCCAATGCACTACCAAAGGTAGCTTGTTCGTCTAGTAATTGAAATTGTAAGAGTTTTTAATATAACTTTTGTTTAGGCATATTCAGTAGGCATTTCTAGAATTACACATTATATCATACTCAGTGACGTCTCCACCTACAGATTTAATTTGTCCACCTTGAACTGTAATGATGGTCAGATTGCAAGAGACGGACCCAAGACCTGGATTGCATTTCTATGCAGAGATAACTAGTCTAGCCTCTGAGATGCCAGCAGAGCTGCAAAAACAAACCACCAGCATGCAAAAAGAGCTCAGAGTCAATTACTGGTTTAATGGTCAATTGCCCCACTAGCCAGTACAGGTCGTAAGAAAATTACTTTTTACATTTTGGTAATGAAAACATACCTTTTACATTTTGCTTTAGCTGTAGAATCCCTATGTGCTGAAGAAACCAGAGTCTGGAACCTTTAGTTTCCCAGGGAATCACCACGACGTGAAGCCTTGACAATGCACATATTTTAGAGTAAAAAAGCTTCACTAGTTTAGAAGTTGAAATCATTGTGCATTTCACATTCAATTGTCCAAAAGTAGTGATTTTTATGCCTGTGTGTTCAACAATGAATACTAGAAGACTTTAATTCGTTTTATTTTCAGTCAACCTCTGAAGTCTTCACATGACCCACATTCTGCTTCAAATGTGCATGCTACTGTAATAGAGAATCACCTAATACACAAAGACTTAAGTAAAAACAGTGTCTCAATACTTCTGTCCCTCGTGCACATTGATATTTCAGCAGCTCCAGCTACCATGGTCTTACATTATCCCTGAGCTGAAGAAAAGGTCCAAACCAGTGAGCGATTCTGAACTGAAAACCGATGTTAAAGGTCAGACATTGTAGTCAAAATGTGGTATTGCTCACTTCAACAGCATTCAACACTAAAAACATGGACTCTGTTTTAAAGAATGCAGGGTGTTGAGAAGGCGATGAAGGCTAACTTGAGTGAGGACTTGAAGGTATATGGCAAGGGAATAGGATTGATTTACAATCTGAAGAAGAAGAATACTTTTCCTGTGTTTAGCAATTACTTGCAGATGCTTGTCTGAGGCTGCTCACTATAACTGAGATAACTGATTGTTCTTTTCAATTCACATCAATTTCTCAGTTTGTTGTTATCAATGCTGAAGTGGCAACTTCATACCATTTCAAGATGTACTTCCAGTCACAGTGACTCCATTATACCATGTATTTTTAGTTCATAATCTTTATTCGATTTAAAAAAAATCATTAAAGATACAGCTTTATGCAATACATGTATGTCAAAAGGATCAAAGACAGTTTGTATGATGCAGTCTAGGCCTGTAGATAAAGGTTAAATTGTTATGGTATGACATCTATGTAAAATTTAATAAAATCAGATTTGAATATTAGTAATAGCATATACATGGCGCCTTAAGCACACATAGATAAAATGTGGTAATTTTTTTAAAGAATCCTAAAACTAATAACGTGCAAATGCTTTTGACGTCCTCTTCCCTTCCTAGGAGCATTTCAGTTAAATACAACACTCCCTGTGCTCACTCAATGTGGGACCTATAAGGTGCATAACATTCACCAGCGGGGATAAAGTGCAAATGCGTCAAACACTTGTTGATAATTTCAAATACATAAGATATCATTTCGTTGGTTTCTATCTGATGTGCATATTTAAAATCAACATTGATAGTTTAGTATCATGAAAGTTTTTTTTTTTAATTTCAATCCATTTTGCTTGCGTATTAAATTATCAGCAAATAGATATCTACTTAGACTAAAAACTATTTTCTGGGATGTGTCCGTTTTTAAAATGCGGAGTGCTTCAAAATGCATCCTAAATCCAATGTTAATACATATCGGTTTGATTCACTTTTTCCGAGGAATAGTGTAGGCTGGGCAGAAGAATATGTGTGCGTCATTTTCTACTGCGTTTTGGCTGCGAAGGATGCATATAGTATCCTTGTCTATATTAATACGCAGCCACTTTGATGTGTTAAAGTTAGTCTGTTAGACATCGAAGCGAAACTTCATGTATAGCGACTTTGCTAGTGGTGGCTGTATGTCATCCGTAAAAACCTCAAACAAGAGGGCCGGTTTTGTGTTTAAAAACTGCATGGTCAGCCTTCCTGCTTTTGAGCTGGAAAGTAAGCTGTTTTGACAGTATGACCAGTATATGTTTTTCAAAATTCTTTTTGAGTGGTAAGTTAGGGATTGAGGGTCATCCCAGAAACTTCTTAGACCTAGTTTGTTGAACCAACTATGCATATGACGTAGCCATGGAGGGTTACGTTCGGGTCGAGTTCTAATATTTCCCTTAGCCCCTTTAAGTAGTGATTGAGCACTTGAGTGGTCCACAAATGTACCCAAAATAGTAAGGGTCTTAATTTGGCTTGAAGGTCGATTCGCCTAAGATTTAAATGTTGTATTATGGGGATCATATGAGTGCGTTACCATGTATTTTGCACAAGTATATGTGAACAGTAATTCTAGCGCATCTGAGCACAGAGAATCAGAGGCCAGAATCCCTGGCGGAAGAATAGAAAAACGAGTATATATAAATTGATGCATTGCTAATTAAGAGCAATTCATACTACCAGTGGGAGAATGTATTCTGTTCTTCCTAGTACAGCAGCACACAAGAGTGGAGATTGTTGTTCACAAGAGAAAAACTATCACACATGCATGTGTCTGGGTGGCGCTAGATGCAAAGGAGACCTCAAGTAGATAAGTGGCCCAATTTCTGCTGTTGCATTGACTCGTTTTTAGGTCTCGCCTGTCGATGCGCATGCGCATCGAGCTTGCGAGACTATGGGGGCTTAAACACTCTTTAACCAACTTGCAAGGAATCGTGGCGATTCCTTGCAGTGCACGAGAAATTTAAGCTCAATGCGCATGCGCATTGAGCTTAAAAGCGCGTGCACATGCCCCCAGCCGCCTGCCTTGCCCACTCTCTCTCTCACAGCCTCCCCCAGCTCCGCCCCCTCACTTCTTAATTGCACGGCCGCTAGGCCGTGCCTCCCCTACTCTCCTCCCCCCTCCTCCTACTCTCCTCCCCTGCCTGCCGTGTCGCACCTCTCCCCTCTCCCCGCTCCGCCCCCTCCCCTGCCCGCCGTGTCGCAAAACACAGAAGCTTGTTTAACCTATGTCCTATGTCCACGCAGTATCGCCTGTTTACGTGTTTATAGTGCCAAGATGACGGCCAACCACAGCTTCAGAGCACTCTGTGACCTATGTCCTATGTCCACGCAGTATCGCCTGTTTACGTGTTTATAGTGCCAAGATGACGGCCAACCACAGCTTCAGAGCACTCTGTGACGAGTGCACAGAGATGCAGCAAAACATTATCAGGACTCTTATAACAGTTTAACGCCTCAGGCATCAAAAGGAACAAGCAGGGCGCCAGTGGTGCGATTGCGACTTCTTCTCCCCTCCCAAGGCTTTCTAATTTTCCGGTGGTCACAAAATGGCTGCCGAAGAGCTCCTTGCCTGTCTGTTTGTCCACCTGCTTGAGCATCTCTGGTCCTTTTCTAGGCCGGTGGTCTTACCAGCCTATATGTACACACATCAATCTCTTTAGCCCCCCTCCTCTCTCGCGCACACTCCACCCCGCCGGAGCCTCGCATCACTCTGCAGTCTCTGCCTCGCGCCCGCCATTGCCCCCTCCCCATCAATCTCTCTCGCGCACACTCCACCCCGCCGGAGCCTCGCATCACTCTGCAGTCTCTGCCTCGCGCCCGCCATTGCCCCCTCCCCTTCAAGGGGACTGAGCACGTGCTCTCATTATCTCACCTCCCTTTATAATTAATTTACGGTCTTTGCAACTCCCCAGCCATATGTTGCTTTGTTTTCGCTGCTTCTTTGTTGTTGTGTCGCCCCACATCCACCTCTCACCGCACCGACGCCACCTCGCCTCAGACGGCCCCCTCCCTCCTCCCCCCCCCTCTCTTTCTCGCACACTTCTTTCGCCTCCCTTTGAACTTCTCCCAGCTCAATTACTCTCCCCCTAATTTCCCATCACTTCCCTTTACAGCTCTTTTTCGCTCTCCCTCACAAATTCCCCCTCCTTTCCAATTCCAACAGATCACCCCTCCCAATACTGTTCGTCACTGGGCTATAAGTGGGATGCAAAGGTGTTTGGGGGAGGGGGTCTCCAAAAGGTGTTTGGCCTATTTAATTAAGGGTGTGGCTTAAATATGTAAACTCATTTTCTGTGATTTCCATAGTATGTGCCACCCAACCTGACGTTTGGTTCCTCTCCCAGCTTTCCTTTATTGCATCCAGTTATAGAAAACAAAAATTGACGTGCACCAAAAACCTAACCGGACTATTGCAATTTATTTATTTATGTGTTTTTAACATAGCGCGTACTTTACCCAGAGTTGTCAGAGCGCTTTAGACTAGAGCGAAGTAAATTACATAAGGCAAAAGTAACATGGTAGTAGACAACACTACTTATATGTACAGCAGTTACTCGTGACGTGAGTTACAGATTAACAAATTACATATTCACTCAAGATTACATATTAAGTAAAATTGGAGCGATCAAGGCTGCACAGCTACATAATATATATTTATAAAATTGAGACAGAGGGTCCTAGTAGCTCTCCTGAGTGTCATGTAACAATCGGGGTCATGACCTGAAATGAGGGGGTATGTGCCAGGTGGGGAGTTTGGCTTTCTCAATGGTCGTTTGCTGTTGAGTAACAGCAATAATTTTGTTGGCAGTAATTAATATCAAAAATGTTTCAATTCTGAAATAGTGACATTGAGAGTTCAATATTACTGAGGCCAGTGGAAGGGGGTGTGGACTTCAGAGTGTCTCACTCACTCTGGTTATGTTCACTGTGTTACATGTATGCCCTTTTCCTCTCCATATCTCCTCCGTTTGCAGATCTTACAACTCATCTCTTTCCTCTTCAGCCCCCTCTTTTCATTCTATCCTGAATACACCTTCTGGCATCTCCTTCCCTTCACCCCCACCCTAACACAACACACTCACTCATGTGTAAAAACTGCATTTTATTTTACTTTCGCCTTGTCAATATTTTGACAACTATGTACTTCCTTCACACACATATGCATAAAATCACAACGCGCCCATTCGGCTCTGCAGATGGATGTGGTGTGTTAGTGCTCGTTGTAAGGTTTGTGTGCTGTGTCCCCATGCGCCATTTACTCGATTCTGCACCTTTTCCTGCCCTCTGTTGAGGGTATATGCCCAGCTTAGACCTTAATATGTTCAGTCATATGTAAAACTGACATGCTTGGCATGACACTAAAAGTTGTTGCCCTTTCGGCTGCTGTATTTTATTGCCGCGGTAGCTACGAGCTGGCTCGATGCTTCCCCAAACTCCCATAGTGTTTACTATTGCACACAGTTCTCTGCTGCAGACACTCAACCCTCTGAGTTAACTCATCATTTAATAAACATTTTCCAGCTGGAGCCCTCTTTGGTTTCTTCCCTGGTGGGAACCACTGCGTATTTGATTCAGGTCGCCGTGTGGCCTGTTTCAGATCACGTTTATATGCGAAATAATAGCTTTCTGCGCCGCTGCAGGGGGTTTCTTACCTCCACTCAAAATATGCAAGGATGCGATAAATGACGTCAAAGTACAGGAGCCGAGAGGCCTCCTATTTCTCTGAGGCGCGTTCATGCGCACGTCACCTCCGTGCACACAGAAGGTGGCTCGCGCGAGTGGACCGTGCACGCATGTGCATACTGATGTTTCTTTCATCCCTGCCCTATCCCTGGGTTTCACCTCACCCCCTATGTCCAACACATCCACCACCACATCCACCACCACATCCACCACCACATCCACCACCACACCCACCACCACCACACCCACCACCACCACATCCACCACCACATCCACCACACCCACATCCACCACACCCACATCCACCACATCCACCACACCCACATCCACCACACCCACATCCACCACACCCACATCCACCACACCCACATCCACCACACCCACATCCACCACATCCACATCCACCACATCCACCACCACATCCACCACCACATCCACCACACCCACCACCACCACATCCACCACCAGGTGCAAATGCAATGTTCTTGGATTTTCGTCACAATAAAATACACTGAACATAATCTTCACAAAATTAATTTACAAACGTTTAAGCTATTGCCATTATAAATTACAATAAATTTTATTTAAGTATTAATTATTTACAAAATTAAAAGCCATTGTTATTTGCAATATCAATACATCTAAGTCACGTAAAGACAACACACATTGCATTACAAATGCTATAGGTGTCACATTTGCGAAAGTTAAAACTATTGACATTGTAACTGACAAAGCTATTACTTTTGCTATTTTCAAAACCAACACATAAATAAAAAAAGTGTCCTTTACAATACCAATTGCTCAAACTTTCCTAATGCGAGACCTATTGCATTTCCAATGCTTGTCTATTGAGTGGCTGGGTTTTGTCCAATTGTGTAGACCCAACATTTAAATGTTCTGTTCCACTAAGTGTATGTATTTGGACCATATTTGGAGGAGGTGCTAAAAGCAATAAGACAGGATACTAAACTGCAAAGTCTGTAGACTTTTGCAGCAGTGTTTTCGTCTTTTTTGTTTTTTATCAAGGCCTACAGAGACATCCCTCAGGTAACTAAATGCAGAGTTTTCATCGCCAAATAGTTGCAAAATGAGGTAGAGGTTCATTTTATGGTAATATTCGCTCCTGAGCAGCAGTGCCTCAGGATACTGTAGGGCAGTAAACAATCAATAATGTGGGTTACATTTGCCCAAAATAAGGCTATTGTCAGGAGAGAGGTGCTATTTTGAACTGTGCGCAGTGTCAGTAGGATGTTTGCACAGCCTAAATGTGACCATGGTTTAGTGAAGTAAGTTTGGTTTGATGTGCATTGTGTTGCAAATTATATTGTTCTTTTACAAGTCTGAGGCCAGAAAAACCTGCAGTATTTTTACTGTGAAGTATTATGGCTTAGCTAGGTCTATACATTTATATCGAACTGCCGTTTTGGTTTGCATATAAAACTGAGAGAGTTGTCTCCATATATAAAGTCCTTGTCATTCTAGCGTTCATGGAAGCTTTGAAATGAGTACTTCTAAAATGGATGTTTGTGGTACCTTTCTCAACTTAAATATGGTGTTAATTGATAAATCCACTATTTAAGTCTTTGTTTAAAGGCTTAAAATAAAACTTATAAGGAGAGGGGTGATCCCCAATCTGTAACGCGTACTCCTTCATAAGACTATCTTTAAACAATGATAACTCCAGGCTAAAATACATTTGGAGCTAATCCTCAAAAATAAGTAATCTGCCCCAGTCTTTAAAGGGATAGAAATGTGTCTCCTTCTATTGGTCAGGGTCAGAGTATGGTGTTGATGTCTCTGTTTCTAGGATGCCGAGCCCTCACTCACCCAGTGGTGGCATGCTGAATCATAGGTGCCACTCCTCTCATGCCAGAGCTTCTGACAATAGTGGGCTCCACCTCAAGGTTCCGGGGGCGCTTATGGTTAAGGTAGCTTTTTTATAATTTAAAAAAAACACTATCACAATGATGTTCACTTGATAATCGAGGGGTATCCTTTCACTAAAGTGAGTTATTTAGTTCCAGGCACTCTTCCTAGAGGAAACTTTCTTACATATACGCAAGGCTTAAGAGGAGAGACACACCGCAAACATTGTACCAAAGTTTGTGTTGCATGTTGATCTAACCAGATTGTAAGTGTCCAAATTCTCGGTCGGCACTTCGAAAACAAGCTTATAGCGTTCCATACAGATGCTAGATGGCTGTGCAGAGTCCTATATTGCGCTGCTGAGATAGACCAGAGGTATTTCTTTAATAAGATATCAAAACAGGTTTGGTTTGTGCATTTCCACACAGTGGAATTTCTATAACAAAATCAGGATTTGCACCCTTGTATTCCCTTGTATATGGCTATATTACCAATACTCCGATATATGGTTCACCAGTAGTTCAAAGACACTTCCTGTTCACAAGAATTGCACCACATTCACCATTCTAGATATTATTCCATTGCCCAAAATGTGTATGGCTGCCATAGATTCTTTTGCAGTTCTAGGGCTTTTCAACACAGGATCCCCACTAGCACACATATTACCTTGGTGAGTTCCCTGCAGTAAAACCTTGTCAAGAGATATACTATCACAAATGCATCTGTCAGGGTGGCACTAGGTGCAGTAGAGACCTCAAGTAGATAAGTGGTCTCATTTCTGTTATTGCTTTGACTCATTTTCTAATGGATATCTGGGTTTAGTCCAGCTGTATAGACCCAACATTTAAAATATTCTATTCTACTGAATGTATGTATTTGGGCCACATATGGAGGAGTCGCAAAGATAAAATACAGAAGGATACTAAACTATAAAGTCTGTAAAGGTTTGCAGTAGTGTTATTTTTGACACTAAGCGTTCCCAGTGTTCTCCACATTGTTTTTTTTTGTTTGTTGTTTTTTTTTAAATCTGATCACCTCTCATATCTTTTTTCTTCTCCTCTTGGCTGTTTCCCCTTTCACTAGAACTCTTTCTTTGCTTTGGAAAAGAGTGGTAGTGACAGAAGAATTGGCATAGCTGCTGGGGCAGGTTTTGTTGTCATGGAGACACCCTCCAACTAGCTGTAAAGTTGGTTATGGTTTCTGACGCCAACCTACTTGCTGCTACCCACCTTCTGTTTTTTCTCTGTGCTTATTGCTTATTTTTTGTTTGGGAGTGGCCCACCTACCCATCTCCCCCTACCCACCCCATACCCTTTTTCTCTCCCGCCGCTCTTTCCATTGATTTGTACCTCCTAAGGAATAACTGCAGTGTTTTAACGCCCCCCACCCCCCATGGCAGATGGATGTTCTTGACATGCCGATCCACTTGACAACCTCTAATATAGGGTATAGATTCTCACTAACTATACTTACTAATTAGCTTTTTAGTTATACGCCTACAGGGCCTAACAATGTTCGTTGTGTACATATTGTCATTGCAATATGATGTGACTAATAAAATGCTTTTTTACAGAGAAGCATATACGCAAATTGCATATAACCTTACAAATTATCATTACTGATATGCAGTTCACTAATGATTTCTACACTGCGATCTTGCATGAACTCTATAGGATGAATGGTTGCCATGTCCCCTTGCTTAGCAATAGGGCACAAATCAATGTAGTCCAGTGGCTGGGTATCAAGTGCTCTCACTGAACAGAGGAGTACAGTGCCCCTGCACCCAGAAGATGACCGTCATGTCACACCGACCAGGCAACCACCATACCCTGGCACATCATTATATAACATTATCTCTCCCACAAGGAAGGGGCGACCATCTATATGCCTTTGGAGCCATGTCACATAAATGCATCAAGGTATGCGTGAAAATGTTGACATAGCTCGTTAGATCAGAAAACAAATGTAGGGTAAGATTCAAAAGAAAAAACAATGTTTGGTGTTTTATACTTTTTCTGCTCTATGTGCAGTAATCTGAATGTCTAAGGAATGGAACTGGGTATGCTTTCATGCTCCCTCTGTTCCATCTGGAAGGTTTGTTGTCCTCCGAACTGCAGTTTACAAAATGAGGTATAACTATATCTGTAATTCCAAGGGTTCGTTAAATCTAATGAGGGGTACTCCATAAAAGTGTGCATGCAACACAAGTTACAAAAAGCCATTGGTGTGAATTGCATGACAAAACCCAGTAGCCATTAATAAAATACCATGAATTTACTCTTAGTACACAGAATGTTATCTAAATACGGTGAAGTTTCTTTTTTTTTTTTTTACCACCCTAGCGTATGGATCTTGGCCGCCGAAGGAAAGATGCTCGCAACCTAAGTTTAAAAAAAAGGCATTGGTGTGAATTGCATGACTAAACCCAGTAGCCATTAATAAAATACCAAGGAATGACTCTTGGTACCCAGAATGTTATCTATATATGGTGAAGTTTCTTTTGTTTTTCTACCACCCTAGCGTATGGATCTTGACCGCCGAAGGGAAGATGCTCGCAACCCAAAACGGAAGCCCCGTTTGTTGGAAGAGGATGATCTGCCATCTTGGATCATTAAAGATGATGCTGAAGTTGAAAGACTTACCTGTGAGGAAGAAGAAGAAAAAATATTTGGAAGAGGGTCTCGCCAGCGCAGGGATGTGGACTACAGTGATTCAATGACAGAGAAGCAGTGGCTACGGGTAAGTATATTATATTATTATTTAAGTTATTTTGTTCACTTTTGTTGACCTGGTAGAAAATAATCAATCTGAAAGAAACAGGTTAGTATTAGATTCCTTGCCTTAGAATATCCCTATGCGTCAGTCTGGATCCGGAAATGTTTGCGTAGCAGGACCCCTACGCGTCGGAAGGCGTCGTCTGTGGCTCCGCGTCCGTCGCCAGGATGACGTCACCGGAGTACTTTGACACCGCCTTGGCGCGCTGACGTCAGTTGTTCTTTTTTTTGCGCCAGCAATGGCCCATCTGGAAAAAGTGGTACCCTTAGTCAATTTTTGACTAAACTATTTTGATCTTTTTGATCTGTTTTTCGAGTCAAATGACTCCATCGGTGCCGGTAGGGATGTCCGGGTTCAAACCCGGTGCCTGCATTGCCTGGAGCCCGACCATGATGACAAGTCGTGCCCTGACTGCCAGGCTTGGACGTTGAAGGCTAGGCGGGAGAGGTCCCGTAAGCGTTTTAAGCTCCGGCAGTCTGCCCCACGCCGCTCGAGGTCCCGGTCCGGAAGGAGGTCGTGGGACCGGTCACGGGGCCGGAGTCATCACAGCTCGGCGAATCGACACTACTCGTTGGGCTCCAAGTCCTCGGGTAAGAAGCACAAGAAGTCAGAGGCAACACCGCTCTTCTGACTCCCCCCGACGCTCGCGCGATGCGGCTAGGGGTTCGGGCGGCTCCTCCGGAGCTGCAGGCAACGCGGCCTGCTCCATACCCGCCGGTCCCTGGGCAGAACGCGACGCCGGAGGAGATCAATGCCTTCCTCATGGCCATGAGTTTGCTCACTCCTCCGTCGGGTTCCGCGGCGCCTTCGGGCCCCGCCATCCCGACTGGGAGTCCAAGCGGGCCGCGTGCTTAGGCCCCGGCGCCGCCGGGTGCTTCGTCCCCGGCGCCGTCGGCGACTAAGGTCCCGACGCCGCAGGGCCACACTGGATCCGGTTCCGGATCCCGGTTGCCGCTGGTCGACCTTACGACCCCGCCGGCGTCGACCCCTAGGGTGTCTCCCCTGACGCCGTCCCCGGACGACGTCGTCCCCGATCCCCCCCCTCAATCCGGTTCCGATGTTGGAGCCGCATTCGATGTCAAGGGAAGAACATTTCTTCTATGATCCGGCCACATCATTTGAACCTGAGTACCAGGAGATGGGAGACGAGGCGGATTGGGAGGGGTCCGAGGACCCTCTGGCACAAGAGTGCCAGTCTTTTCAGGACTAGGCAGGTGAGCTAGGGGAGGCCAGTGGTTTGGACACTTCGCCCGACACTGGATTTGTCTCCCCTCCTACAGTGGCTACGGAGGAGGGGGCTGCCTATAGTGTGGTGTTGACGAGGGGCGGTCAAGGCCTTGGCACTTGGTCCAGGCCCGCTACAGGTGCCCCTGTAGATAGGAACGTGGCCAGATGCCACCGCCTGGCACGGGCGACCCTTGCTTCCTGTCCACCCACCCCCGAGAGCCTGGTCATCTAGGCCTCTAACTCCCAGACCGCATTCCTGAGAGCCCCGCCTGATCGGGAATCCAAAAGGTACGAACAGTTTGGTAAAAAGATGTTCTTCTCACTGAGTTTGGGGTAGCGGTCAGTTAACACTGCGTGCCTTTTGGGCCATTATACCCACTCTCTATGAGACACGGTCATGGATGTGCTGCCACAATGTCCGGAGGAGGCCCAGACTAAACTCGCCCAAGCCCTTGCGGAGGGTCGAGATGCGGCACGGTATTCCATCAGATGTGGGCTGGATACAACGGACTCGCTAGGCAGGGCGATTGCAACGACGGTGGCGGTTCGCCGCCACGCCTGGCTGAGGTCCGCCAAATTTTTGGCTGATGTCCAGAACACCCTTATGGACATGCCGTTTGCTGGCCGTCGCCTTTTTGGCGATAAGGCAGACAGTGCGCTTGAGCGCTTTAAGGACTCCAGAGCTACGGCCAAGTCCTTGGGCCTGTCAGCCCCGCGACAGCAAACTGCTGCCTTCTGCTCCTCTCGTGGCCAAGGAAGGGGCGCCCCCACATGTCCTGCCAGCCTTGGGCCGCAGACTAACATCCAGCACGGTGGCGGACGTGGAAACCGCTGTGGCGGTGCCCGGGGACACCGGCGAGGCCTGTCCACATCCACCCCGCAGTTTCCGCCTCAAAGCCCTCCGAGTCTTCATGCCCATTTGACGCCAGTGGGGGGCAGGGTTCGCCATCACCTCCTCCACTGGCGCACCATCACATCGGACAGGTGGGTGCTGCAAATCGTCCGAAGGGGCTACTCCCTCCCCTTCGAGGCGACCCCTCCAGCTATGCCACCGCAGTACCACCGCGTGTCGGGGGATCACTTGCAACTTCTGCAAGAGGAAGTATCGGCCGTCTTGGCCAAGGGGGCCATCGCGCGCGTTCCTGGGCCACAAGTAGGGTGTGGTTGTTACTAACACTACTTTCTGGTTCCCAAGAAGGGTAAAGGGGGCCTACGCCCTATCTTGGACCAGCAGAACGTCAACGGCTTCCTCCGGAAGGAGAAGTTCAAGATGCTGACTCTGGCTCAGGTCTTGGCTGCCCTGGACCCAGGAGTCTGGATGATAGTGTTGGACTTGCACTTATTTTCACATCCCCGTCCTGCCGGCCCACCAGCGTTACCTGAGGTTCACGGTAGGCCACGAGCACTTTCAGTTTACCGTGCGCCCATTCGACCTTACCAGCGCCCCACGGGTGTTCACGGAAGTGATGTTGGTGATCGCAGCTCATCTACGCAGGTTAGGGGTTTCAGTGTTCCCCTCCCTCGACGACTGGTTGTTGAAGGCGGGCTCGCCCCAGACAGTCGTCAGCCACCTCCAGACTACGGCCGACCTCCTGCACCTGCTGGGGTTCTCCATCAATGTGCCAAAGTCACACCTGTGTCCCTCTCAGAAGCTCCTCTTCATCGGAGCTGTTCTATACTCCGCGCAGTTTCGGGTTTATCCTCCCGAACAGCGGGTTCGGGATATTCGGGCTCTGATTCCGATCTTTCAGCCTTTATCCCGAGTTTCGGTCAGGTTGACGCTGCGGCTTCTGGGGCTGATGGCCTCCTGCATCCTTCTGGTGCATCACGCCAGGTGGCGGACGCGGGCTCTGCAGTGGGACCTGAAGTTTCAGTGGGCCCAGCATCAGGGCAACTTGTCCGACCACGTCTTGATCTCAGAGGGCACTGCAAGACAGTTGCAGTGGTGGCTCACGGACCGCGATTGGGTCAGCGGCAGATCCCTCTCCTACGCCAACCGAAGCACGTAGTTGTGACCGATGCGGTCTTCCTAGGCTGGGGGGGGCCACATGGGAGAGGCGGCGATCAGAGGCCTCTGATCTCCGGCGGACTCCCGGCTCCACATCAATCTTCTGGAGCTGCAGGCGATCCGGCTTGCACTGAAAGCATTTCTCCCCTCTGTCCGGGGGAGTGTAGCGCAGGTGTTCACGGACAACACCACTGCCATGTGGTACTCCAACAAACAGGGCGGGGTGGAGTCGTGGAACCTATGCCAGGAGGCTCTGCGCCTCTGGCAATGGCTGGAACATCAGGGCGTGACCCTGGTGGGTCAGCACCTGGCAGGTTCCCTGAACGCCAGGGTGGACGAACTCAGCCGTTGGTGCATGATGGATCACAAATGGCGTCTGAACTCTGACGTGGCACAAGGTTTCTTTCAGCAGTGGGAAGAGCCTTGGTTAGATCTATTCGCTACAGAAGAGAACGCGCAATGTCATCAGTTCTCCGTGTTGGAATTTCCAAGGCGGCACTTGCTTGGAGACGCTTTTCGTCGTGAGTGGAGTTGCGGTCTGTTGTACGCCTTTCCACCAATACCACTTCTGCCCAGAGTGCTGAAGAAGATCCGTAGCGACCGGGCCCAAGTCATCCTTGTGGATCCGGACTGGGCACAAAGATACTGGTATCCAGAGCAACTCAGCATGTCAGTCGATCCCCCGATTCATCGGACTCTTCAGGAGGACCTTCTGTCGCAGCAGCAGGCGACGGTCCTCCACCCGAACCTGTCCAGTCTCCACCTCCATACGTGGAGATTGAGCGGCGACAGTTGAGACCATTTGACTTGCCTCCTGTAGTGTGCGATGTAATTCTGGCAGCCTGGCGTCCCTCCACAAAATCAGTATACGCCTGCAGGTGGAACAAATTTGTGGCATGGTGCACAGCAAAGGCTGTGGATCCACTCTCTGCCCCCCTCTCTGAGGTTCTTCTCTTTCTTCTTTCTCTTGCCCAGCAGGGCTCTGCTCTGGGCGCTATTTAGGGCGACCTCTCTGCCATTTCCGCCTTCTTAAGGCTTCCTGATCAGCCCTCTTTGTTCATGTCCCCGGTTGTAAATATGTACTTGAAGGGCATCACTCAGATGTTCCCCCCCCCCCCTGTTCCTTCCGTGATGCCGCAGTGGGACTTGAACCTTGTTCTGACTTATCTGATGTGCGCTCCCTTCGAGCCACTTCATAACTGTCCTCTTCATCTTCTTACTCTCAAGACTGCATTCCTGGTTGCAATCACCTCTGCCAGGAGAGTGAGTGAGCTCCAGGCCCTTTCTTCACAACCTCCTTTCCTTTCTGTCCATCCGGACAAAGTTGTGTTGCAGACGCGACCCTCTTTCCTGCCCAAGGTAGTCACAGCCTTCCACATCGGGCAGTCCATCACCTTGCCCACCTTCTTTCCGCCTCCGCATCCCTCGAAAGAGGAAGAGAGGCTCCACTGTCTTGACCCAAAACGCGCACTCTCATACTATCTGGATCGCACACGCCAGTTCCGGGTGGATGACCAACTCTTTGTTGGTTATGTGGGCACTAAGAAAGGTTGGGCGGTGCACAAACAAACCATTTCTCGATGGGTCGTCTTGAGCATCAAGGCTTGTTATTCTCTGGCTAAAAAGGAGCCTCCCCTGGGGCTGCGCACCCATTCCACTCGGGCCACAGCGGCTATTACTGCCCTGGGTCGGGGAGTCCCCTTGCAGGACATCTATCAGGCAGCTACATGGGCATCGCTGCACATGTTTACTAGACACTACTGCCTGGACAGTCAAGTCCGGAGAAATTGCTTTTTCGGCCGTTCCGTTCTCCAGGACTTTCTGGTGTGATTATTGGTTTGCAGACCCACCACCCGGGTTGGTATTGCTGGGGTATCTATTCTAAGGTAAGGAATCTAATACTAACCTGTTTCTTTCAGATGCACAAGTTACTTACCTTCGGTAACGATATATCTGTAAGAAACAGTAGTTAGTATTAGATTCCTTACCGCCCCACCCATCCTCCCCGTTCTGCGAACTGATATCTAGGGTTAAGGTCTTCCCTTCTCAGGGCCCTAGTTTCATGGCACCAGTGTTGGTTTTTATCATGGCTCTGCGTTTCTGGCGCGGAAAAGCTGTATATAAGTACTGACATCCGCACGCGAGAGCGGCGTCTAAGTACTCTGGGGACGTCATCCCGGCGCCAACTACGCCGATGACTGACACGAATCCGCAGACGACTCCTACCGACGCGCAGGGGTACTGCTACGCAAATATTTCCAGATCCAGACTGACGCCTGTGGATATTCTAAGGTAAGGAATATAATACTAACTACTGTTTCTTACAGATATATTGTTACCGAAGGTAAGTAACTTGTGCTACAGTGGTCCGAGAAGGGGATATAGAATACCTGAAGCTGCACAAATGATAAACAATTTTAATGCTTTTATGACACTTACTAATTTAACTCCTAGTGGGACATTGTCATACAATACTTCTTACATGTTATTTCTTTGTTAAACTTGTTCACTAGATACACTGACACCAGATTTATTTTGCTGGTGCTACATATTTTAATAAAGGCTAATGTGATACAGCTTTGGTTTAAAGCAGAAAGTAAGAGAAACGTTTTATTGTTGGTCCTATATTTGCAGGAGTTTGCTTCATTTTCAATATAGAAGTGGCAGAATTTTTAAATAGGCATAATGAACCTCCTAAGATATGTCATATCCCCACTCTCCTAATGGCGACCTGTCACAGAACTTGTACACAATGTCATTCAGGTGAATTACTCGGTAGGCCATGGGAGGTTATTTCCCAACTTTCCTCTAATTCAAACACACTGGTGTCCTTGCACGGACAGTCATTCAGCTGCCAGGCTAAGCGCAAGGACAGTCATTCAGCTGCCAGGCTAAGCGCCTCAGTGAGGGTGTCTGTTTTGTTCCATGTGGCCTGCTTAGTACAGCAGAAGTGGAGCGCATTCACTGGCATGGCACAAGTAATCATGCTCTTACTGAATACTCCCCAGGGACTGATAAACCCTCTCTTATCTTATTATTCTCTTATTAAAGCATGAAACAATTCAATTTGGCCTATTTCAGAGGCTTATGTGAATAAAAGGTTGTTGGTCAGGCATCTCAACGCTCCTGAATCGTGCTTTTACCAGTGAGTTGGAGCTTATTTTTTGACATTGTGGTTATTGGTATAAACTTTGCTGTTAAGTTTTTTCTTAGATTTGGGTTAAGGTTAAGGACTTTTTGCAATTGCTACTTGTGAGACTTTCTGAAGCTTAGCCTCAGAAGCAATATATTGATTTGATTCTGTGGTGATCAAGGATTGCAAGACTTTTGGGATTCAGGGTTTGAAGTCCCTCGGGTTTGATTAGGGTAATGAGGGAGTGCAGTCTCTTACGTTTGGGTTTTGATTGCTGCTGGTATTTGCTACTGAGAGTTACTTTTCCATTTGTATTTAATCTATACCTTGGATTATTTGCTGCCTATTACCTTTCCTTGTTAGCTGTGCTTGCTTGTTATCCCTGCCTCTCTTGAATCCAGGCTAAATTTTTATTTCTGGCATACTAAGCAAAAGATCAGATTTGGATAGCCTTCTTTGTATCTTCATAACTTAGCTGTGTGCTTTCCTCCTCTTCCTTTCTTCATATACTGACTGTTATTCCTAAACTGTTTATGGGTTTGATGTGTTTGTGTCCTTGTAACTGGATCCAGTTTTTATAGGATCTACAATAAAGTCCCAGGCTGTCCAATTGTTCAGGCTTTCACATCCAACCTGGACAGTGAGAAGATATGCAGACTCAGATAGTAGCCATCTATGCTAGTCTGACAGGATAGATAAAACAGTTGTGGCCCAGGTGCTTCCATTACCGCCTTTCTAGTAGATACTTCTAACTGTAGATTCCTCACCTTGCGAAAACTTCCTCAGGCGTCAGACTGGATCTGTAAAATAATTTGCAGGAACACAGTGACTCTGCGTCATAACTTTTTACATGTGGTTTGCCTTCCCTAGGGTTGTATCACAACTCTAAGGCCTGCAGTCATTGCACCTTGATTCACCCCAAGGCCATTCCCAAAGCTGAGCTCTTCATGGTGAAGTGCCACATGACCCTGTGCTTGGATTCCAGATCCTGCTCTCGAGGTTGTGTTTGCAACTGGTCGTCTTCGCGCTCGAAGTCCTCAGGAGAATCCAAAAATGCACTGCAAATTATCTAAGTGGGACTCTGCCACTCTTGGTCCCCTGAGAAGGTGTGAGATCATCCTCGTTCTTCTTCAAAGGCCTTTCCGATCCATGTGCTGAGGCACCCAGAATTTCCTGACCCATCAGTGACACATCAGAGAATATAGGAATACGCCAATGCTATGCTGTGCCGTTTTGTTACATTACCTGCTCTCTCTGGCCACCTTTGGTCCCCAAGCAGCTGAGAGGCCTCCCTTCTGGGCTTTTGCCAGCAGGTTCGCCGTCGGCACCATTGGGTTCTTCAGGATCTGTACAGGGTTCCAGTTGAGCTTCAGTACTGATTCCTTTCACTGCATCACCCCAGAACAAAATCCATTGGTGCTGCTGACTCTGGACGAAGACAGCCACCCCATGGTTCTGTCTGACCCCGAAACGGCACTGCTCTGACCTTCATCAAGGTTGTGCGCTCCTCCGTCTGAGTCGCAACCCTTTAACCACCCTTCTGACACTGACACAATGTCTCTACCTCCCGGTAGGGATCAGGTTCTTCATGACCTTCAGCACGGACTTAGACAATGGTGGAAATAATTCTGGAGATGAGATTGCCAACTGTACTCGGAGGAAAACTGGTATGAGGATCTCCAGGATGGGCAGTGGTTTGAATACCTTCACAGAGACTGACCTAGGTTTCCCCACAAGTCCTCCCTCAGAAGAGAGTGCCTCTTTCTCTATGGTTATTCATAGGGCATCGGAAGTCTTTGATCTTCACCTTATAAAACCAGTGTTCCCATGTAGGTGTTGCACAATGGCCAGTTGAGTTCTGAGCCCTTCCTCACATTGTATGAAGCACTCATGGATGCTCTCTTGGGTGCCTGGTCCAAACCATACTTGTGCCCACCTGTGCATCACTAGATCCCCAGACGCCATTGCCATACTCCAGCGAACCCTGCCTTCCGCATTCAGCACCCTACTCATAAAACATGGTGCAGGCTTTGGCCAGCGAAGTGAACCCAAACTCTTTTCCCTCTACTCCCCCCTCACAGCGAATCAAAGAAGATAGAGACCTTATTCAAATATGTTTTTTCTCTCCTAGAAGTTTGGCACTTTTTTCCATCAACTCCTGCTGCCTGCTCGTTATCCTCACGCCTTGTGTTACTCCGTGGCCCAAGTGTTTCCCATGATACCGGAAGAAGCCGGGTCATTCTTTCTCAGGCCATGCAGGGCAGTCAGATACAACAATCTCCACAGCCCTTTAGTGTCCACGGCCACGCTACACATTGGATAGGGCGACCGGGACAGCCAGCAGCCCTGTCTTTTACACCCCCTTCTGTGGCCATCTTCAAGCCTCTTTAAGGTGACCTAGTTAGTACACAGCCACGCTATCTAAGGAGGGATCCTACAAATTGTTCAGCAGGGTCACACTTTATTACGCATTACTATTTCTTAACCCCCCCCCCCCCCCCCCCCGCCCCCCTCCCTGCATCTCCTACTAATTTCAGACGGAGGGCCATCTGTCCCTCTTGCAGTAAGAGGTACAAGCTTTTTTGCCCTGCACTAGAAGTGGGTTGTGCTAGTTATTCTTGCCTCTTCCTGGTTCTGAAAAAGGACGAGGGCCTCAATCCCATTTTAGACCTTCTTCCATTTAATGCCTTCCTGCAGAAAAACAAGTTTGAGATGCTCATCCTGGCCCAGGTCTTGTCTGCCCTTGACCCTGGAGATTGGATGGTAGTGCTGGTCCTGCAGGGTGGTAATCTCCACACCACCATCCTGCAGTCCCACAGGTGTTGCCTGCAGTTTAATGTAGGCCACATGTATTCCCAGTTACTTGTGCACCCTATTGAGCTAACCAGTGCACCTTGGGTGAGCCTTTCCGGGTCCACTGTGCTGCCCTTTGGCCTTACAGTGCCCCACAAAATTGATGGTGGTGTTTGCAGCACTTTTGTGGAGGTCAGGGATCCCAGTGTTCCCTTAATTCAACAAATGGCTGTTGCAGGCAGGCTTGCCTTAGGTAGCCATCACTCACCTTCAGACTAGAGAGAACCTCTTGCATTCACTGGGGTTCACTATCAACGTGCCAAGGTCACACCTGACTCCCCCTCGGATGCTTTCTTTCATCTGAGTCATTCTAGACATGGCACAGTTCCACGACTAACCTCTGGAGCGGAGATAACAGGACATATGGGCTATTACACAGATGTTTTAATCTCAGTCCTGGATTTTGGTGAGACTGATTCTGAAGCTGCTGAGTCTAACAGCATCCTGCTCGTGAAGCATGCTCAATGGCATATCCGGGCTTTGCAGTGGGATCTGATGTCCCAGTTGGCACAACATGGTCCAGATCTCGGGGAAGACTGCAAAAGATCTGCATTAAGGGTTGACAGACCGGGATTTGACCAGCAAAAGATCCCTCATATTTCCCCATCTGGAGCTGACAATGGTGATCAATGCATCACTTCTGGGTTGGGGTGACCACTTGAGAGAGGTAGATTTCGGATCAGGACTCTGGTCTCCGGCGAAATCCCAGCTCCACATCAACCTCCTGGAACTGCAGGCTGTCAGCTTAACATTAAAGGCCTTCGTCCCATCCATCAAGGGAAGGCTGTTTCAGGTGTTCATGGACAACATACCCCCACCCTGTGGTATTGCAAGATACAGGGCGGAGTGGGGTTGCGACCCTGTGCCAAGAGACTCTATGGCTCTGGACATGTCTGGAGTGTCAGGACATATTCTTGGTTGTGCTGCACCTGGCGGGATCTTTGAACACTAGGGCAGAAAAACTCAGCCGTCGATGCCTTGCCGATCTCAAATGGCGTCTACATCCAGAGGTGGCGCAAGATCTCTTCTGAGAATGGGGAGAACTTCGGCTTGATACATTCACCACCGCCAAAACTTCAACGTCAGCGCTTCTCCACATTGCCGTTTCCAAAGCAGCTCTCCCTTGTGTTCTGTTTAAACTGGAACTCCATACTTCTGTACACCTTTCCTTCGCTATTGCTCCTGCCCCAAGGTCTGAAGAAGATCAGGACAGATTGAGCCCAAGTCATCATATTGGCTTTGAACTGGGCAAGGAGAGTTTGGTCTCCTGAGCATCTGTCCTCCAATCAGGCTGCCCTTTCGGAGCACCTTCTGTCACAGCAGCAGGGCAGGGTCCTGCACCTGAATCTGCGCACAGTCCACCTTCTTGCACGGAGATTGAGAGGTGACAGTTGAATGCCTTTGCTCTTCCTACCGAAATATGTCATGTCTTCTTCTCAGCCAGGCATCCCTCAACAAAGAATGTATACTTCTGCCATTGAGACAAATGTGTGGCCTGGTGCCCGTCATATCATTTGAACTCCTTTTCTCGATCACTATCGGAGGTGTTGTGGTTCATTTTTTCTCTTCCAGGGGATCCTCATCAATAGTCATAAGCACTGAATATTTCCGCCCATGTGCGGGACCCCGGAAACAATATAAAAATATATATGTAAAAACACATATATCTAGCTCCACATATATGTACATACATATATTATTTTTCTCATACCAATGCAGCCCCAAAAAAAGGCGAACACAATGTAAAACCTTGTACATGTACTACAATTATAAAAGAAACCAAGAACACATTAAATCCAATATCCTTTGAATTTTGTGTTTTAATGAGTAAAACCACTCATAACTCCTGGAAATTGCTCATAAAAAGACATTGTTAGCCTCAGGCTGCATTGAAAAGCAACAACATAGAAAATGAAAGCATTTTCAACAAAAAACTGGCACTGTGCCTTTAAGGCAGCCCTGACCCCAGGCTTCCCATCATGCCTCAGGGGTGACAGTTAGGTCAGTTGTTCTTTCCGGCTACTTCTGTCAGGACCCTGGTTAACAGCTCCCACCTTTTTTTGACTTTCTGTCAGAATTACTTGGTGTTTTCTTAAATTTTTTGATCTCACTCGACGGGTTTTTACCCTAGAGAGATAGTTATACCTTTTTTGGGCTCAAAAAAGGTAAATTTTTTGTCAAAATGTCTAAGGCTCTTTTTGACACCTGCCCTGCCTGTGGGCATAAGAAGGCTTGGTCAGATACACATCCAGTGTGTATTCACTGTCTACCTGACTCTCATGAGGTAGCATCTTGTGTTCACTGCCAGTCCTTGTCATCCAGAACTATCAAGGACTGAGAAAGAAGTAAGATTTATGGACTTTCTGGGAGAGGTAGGTCTCCAAAGAGACTTAAGCGGTCGACGTCGAAAAACGTCCCGACCTGCTCTCCTTCGGCGCCGGGATCGGCGTCGAGGTCTCCAACGACGAAGAAGGTGAAGTCTTCAGCGTCGAAAGTCAAGAAATCTCCGCTGCCGTCAACCAGGCGACGTGCAGCGTCGAGAGAGAGGTCACCGTTGAAGCAGGGCGGCTCAACGTCGAGACCTCCGTCGTCGAAGGCTCAGGTAGAGTCTTCAACGTCGAAGCCTCTGCCGTCGCCTAGTCATCGGCGCTCGGCGTCGAGGCAGCCTCCGTCGACGTCTGGCTATCGACGCTCGACGTCGAGGCATCCTCCGTCGTCGCCAGGTCATCGGCGATCGACGTTGAGGAATTCTCCGTCGACGACCCATCGGCACTCGACGTCGAAGCTTCCTCCGTCGGCGTCACACCATCGACGCTCGACGTCGAGGCATTCACAAGCATCGGCAGGACATAGACACTCGCCGTCAAGAGATGAACAAAGTTCGACGTTGGAAAAGCCTTTCTGGACTTCACCCCCTCGGAAGTCGACGTCGAGGCATGGAACTCCAGTGGTTCAGCCTCAACCAGTGGCGCAGCAGTCTCTGAGGTCTTCTGGATCAGCTTCAGCTGCGGAGGATGACCAGGGCTCGCAAGTGAGTGACAGTCACGCTGCCAAGCGGAAGAGGTCTTTAGAGCAGAGGGACTCTCGCAGTCGCTCCAGGTCTGCGGTTGGCTCAGGTTCGGACTCTGGCCCGGATTTAATTATTTATAAGTCGGGCAGCGAGGAATCCAGGCATTCGCAAAGGGATGCAACGCCTCCATCACACTCTCCAGTGAAAGATCCAGCTCCAAAGTCGCCTACTGTCAGGCTTTCACCGAGATGGTACAGGCCACTTCATCACTGGGCTAAGGACAAGGAAACAGCGTATCGGATGCAGCAACCGCTCTCTAAGCCTAGAGAACGGTCACGCTCTCTGGTGAGACAAAGAGAAAGATCACGCTCTCCAGTTCGCCAGAGAGAAAGATCACGCTCCCCAGTTCGCCAGAGAGAAAGATCACACTCTCCAGTTCGCCAGAGAGAAAGATCGCGCTCTCCAGTTCGCCAGAGGGAAATATCACGCTCCCCAGTTCGCCAGAGGGAAAGATCACGCTCCCCAGTTCACCAGAGGGAAAGATCACGCTCCCCAGTTCGCCAGAGGGAAAGATCACGCTCCAGGGTGCGAACCAGCAGGCGTAGATCACGATCAAGGAGCACAAGGAGAGAGCGAAGAACTCCTTCTACTTCTTCCTCGACCCGATCTCACAGATACTACTCTCCTACCCTAACAGACTCTCCTTCAACGAGGGTATCTCAGATTGATGATATCTTAACTTTTCAGGACATACTTGGTACGGGAGCTCTTAAGCTGGGAGTTACCTTAAAAGCTCCGCAGATCAAGACCTCAGTAATTTTTGAAACACTACAGCATAGGTCTGCACCCAAACCTCTTATGCCTTTGGTGCCGGGGATTATAGAGCCAGTTATGGACGTCTTCTTAACCCCAGCGACGGTCAAGGCGGCTCTGGCAAGGATCCTTAAAAAGTACAAATATCCAGAGGACGACACGCTATTCCTCAGAGCTGATCCTCCCCCGGAATCAGTGATTATTGCGGCGGCGAAGAAGTCCAATGCAGTCGCCTCATTCTCCACTGTGCCTCCGGATAAGGACAGTACGATGCAAGACTCGTGGGGAAGGCGGGTCTGCAATACATCAGCGGCTTTTCTCAAAGTTGCCAATGTGGAAGCCTTCTTGGGGCGTTATGACCGATCCCTGTGGGATTCTCTGCAGCGTTTTGTGGAGAAACTCCCAGCAGAGGATCGTAAGGACGTTGAAGAAATCCTCCTGGAAGGCAGTCAAGTCTCCAACCAGGTGGTAAGCGCCGCAGCGGATGGGGCTACCCTAGCAGCTCATGGGTAGGCTCATGGGGTAACGGCAAGGAGGTCATTATGGTTGCGCCTAACGGCTTTGAAACCAGAAGCCCAAGCGTGCATATTGAACTTGCCTTTTTCAGGTGCTTCGTTGTTTGGCACAAGTGCGGACGAAGAGATGCAGCGCATGAAGGCAGAGCTGGAGACTCTCAAGGCGGTGGGTCTTGAGAAGAAGAAGGAGTTCGAGGAAATTTCGCTCCTTTAACAAGGGCTCTACAAGCAGCGGGTTCAAACCCCGAACTGGCAGAATAGCCACGATCAGCAGGGGCGGCAAAAGTCCCAGGACAAAGGAAGGCGTAATTACAAGGGAGGAAGTAATCAACGCCAAGTCAACAACACCGGCAAGACTCAATCCAAGCAATGAGTCGTTTCTTCCCCCAGCACCGTGGACCACTCCAGTGGGGGGAAGCCTGGCAAATCATTTGAAAGAGTGGCAAAGCATCACAAAAGACAAATGGGTGTTGTCTACGCTTCAGAATGAGTACTGTCTTAGTTTCAATCATCTGCCTCCACCGGTTCCCCCGATGTCAACATCAAATCATCAGCTGCACCTACTGCAAAGAGAAGTTGCCACTCTACTCGAAAAGTCAGCTATTGAGGGAGTGCCGGTCTCTCAGAGGGGAAAAGGGGTGTACTCCCGTTATTTTCTGGTCAAGAAAAAAGGACAGAGGACAGAAGGCCGAATACATACCCATTCTGGACTTGCGAACACTAAATCTGCACGTCAAAAAGGAAAGATTTCGCATGTTGGCGCTTCACCAAATATACACATCTCAGGAAGGGAGATTGGATGTGTTCGCTGGACCTTCAAGATGCTTATTTTCATGTTCCAATACACCCCAGTCACAGAAGATTTCTTCGGTTCAGGGTGGGGACCTCCCACTATCAGTTCAAAGTCCTACCGTTTGGGTTGAAATCGGCCCCTCGGGTGTTCACGAAGTGTGTTGCAGTGGTGACAGCTGCTCTACGCCGCAGACGGGTCTTCGTGTACCCATACTTTGACGATTGGCTGGTGAAAGGTCCTTCCCCAGTCAGCGTAAGAAATCAGTTCCAGACTTGTATACAGCTCTGCCAGAGACTAGGGCTACATGTCCAACTTTGGAAAGTCAGTCATTTAGCCCACCCAGAGGATCCACTTCCTTGGAGCTCTGCTAGACTCCGAAGCAGGAAAAGTGTTTCCTTCGGAGGAGAGACAATCATCAATCACCCAGAAATGTCAACTGATTCTTCGCGTCAAGGCTCAGAAAGTGCGCAGGATTGCCTCCCTGCTAGGGTCGATGGCGTCTTGTATCTTCCTGGTTCCGAATGCCAGACTTCAAATGCGTCCTCTTCAGCAGGATCTGGAGGACAAGTAGGATCAACAATCGGCTCGCTGGGACGATCACATCACCATCTCAGATGCAGCTCGAGCTTCTATTCGTGGTGGACAAAAGCTCAGAATATGCAGGTGGGAGTCCTTGCCACCAACCTCCCCCTGTTCAGACGCTGATCACGTACGCTTCCCTTCTGGGCTGGGGAGCACACATGGGCCCACTGCAGGTGCAAGGTCAGTGGTCACACAAAGAAAGCACTTACCATATCAATATGTTGGAGCTGAGAGCAGTCCACCTAGCTCTCAAAGCGTTCCTCCCCTCAATCCAAGAGGCATCCGTGCTTGTACAGACGGACATCACCACCACGATGTACTACTTGAACAAGCAGGGGGGAACGCGCTCCCGGACGTTGTCGTTGGAAGCGCAGAGGATCTGGCATTGGCTTCTGGCTCGCAGGCTGTCTATCACGGCGGTTCACCTTCCAGGAGAACAAAACGTGAGGGCAGACGCTCTAAGCCGTCATTTCGACGACAAGGAAGACTGGGTTCTTCACGGCGAAGTGGTAGAGGAACTTTTTCAATCCTGGGGTCGTCCCACCATAGACCTGTTCGCGGACGACCAAAACGCCAAATGCCGAAGCTTCGCCTCCAGGTTCCACCGGCCAGGCTTGAGAGGGAATGCTCTTTTGATCGACTGGTCAAACAAATTTGTGTACGCCTTTCCACCTCTCCCGTTGATTCCGAAGGTGGTGAGCAAGCTAACACACTTGTGCACAACAATGATTCTGAGTTCATCAAATGTCAAGAAGAAGCAGTTCTTCCTTATTTGTTGTATCTGGCTAAAGCAGGTTTAAAATTTAATTCCATCAAGGTGCACCTAGCGGCCGGCTTATAGGCGGTCACCTTCTCAAACCTCTTTTTTCCAGCTAACATCTGTCAAGGTCTTCCTGCAAGGGTTGAAAAAAGTATACCCTCCAAAGCGTCCTCCTTCTCCACCCTGGGAGTTGAACCTGGTGCTATCAAAGTTAATGGGTCCTCTTTTTGAACCCATTCACAAAGCTACTTTACAAAATCTTTCATGGAAAGCGGCTTTTTTGGTGGCTATCACATCAGCTCGCAGAGTGAGCGAGATTCAAGCCCTCTGCGCATCAGAACCCTATACGGCGTTCCATTTGAATAGGGTGGTGCTGCGGACGCATCAATTTTTTCTGCCTAAAGCGGTATCAGATTTTCATCTAAATCAGACCATTTCTCTACCCACTTTTTTTCCCAACCCCTCTACTCCAGCTGAGAGGGCTCTTCATTCTTTAGACCTGAAAAGGGTTTTAAAATTCTATCTTGACAGGTCTAAAGTGATTCGTCATTCTGATCATCTTTTCGTTAACTATGGATCGATCAGGACAGGCCATGCTGCCTCAAAACGTTCCATTTCCAGATGGATCGTTTCATGTATTAAACTTGCTTACCAGCTAGCGCAAAAGCCCCTGGGGGTTTCTCCTAAGGCGCATTCCACCAGGGCAAGAGCTGCGACTGCGGCTTTTCTCATTAATGTGCCCATGTCTGAGATCTGTAAGGCGGCGACCTGGCGGTCCGTCCATACATTTACCAGACATTATTGTCTTGATTCTGACACGAGAGCAGATACCCAGGTAGGCCAAGCCTCCTTGCGGAATCTGTTTAACAGCCAGTCTGAGCTGTGATGTTCGGTCTTTTAAGGTAGAAGATGTACTTCTCATTTACCTGCAGGTGGTTGTTGGGCTTGCTATTCTATTCAGTGCTTATGACTATTGATGAGGATCCCCTGGAAGAGAAGGATAAGTTACTTACCTGTAATCCTAGTTCTCTTCCAGGGGTATCCTCATCAAAGTCATAAGCAACCCACCCACCTCCCCCAGGTAAAATAGAGCTGTACGTTTTTTACATTTGTATTTAGCCCTGACATCAGGGTTATGCAAAGAACAACTGACCTAACTGTCACCCCCGAGGCATGATGGGAAGCCTGGGGTCAGGGCTGCCTTATAGGCACAGTGCCAGTTTTTTGTTGAAAATGCTTTCATTTTCTATGTTATTGCTTTTCAATGCAGCCTGAGGCTAACAATGTCTTTTTATAAGCAATTTTCAGGAGTTATGAGTGGTTTTACGCCTTAAAACACAAAATTCAAAGGATATTGGATTTAATGTGTTCTTGCTTTCCTTTATAATTGCAGTACATGTACAAGGTTTTACATTGTGTTAGCCTTTTTTTGGGGCTGCATTGGTATGAGAAAAATAATATATGTATGTACGTATATGTGGAGCTAGATATGTGTTTTTACATATATATTTTTATATTGTTTCCGGGGTCCCGCACATGGGCGAGAATACTCAGTGCTTATGACTTTGATGAGGATACCCCTGGAAGAGAACTAGGATTACAGGTAAGTAACTTATCCATCTTTAGCCTGGCAAGGCCTTCCCTTGGCATCCATAAAGAGTTATCTTTCTGTTACCTCAGCTATTTGGTGGTTGCTGGATCAACCATCAGTGTTTAAGTCCCCTGTTGTGACTCATGTCCTTAAGGGTTTGCAACATTTGTTCCTTCCTGCCCCTTTCGTAATGCACCAATGGCACCTTAATTTGGTTCTGATGTTTCTTATGGACTCCCCATACAAGCCCCTACATAGCAGTTCTCTGACACTTCTGACGCTTAAAATGGTCTTAGTGGCCATTATATCAGCCAGGAGGGTCAGCAAGTTTCCAGCTCTTTCTGTTCATCCTCCATACATCAGCTTCTACCCAGATGTGAGGAATTGGGTTATTCGTTTGAGCTGTTGTGGTTCACCCTGACAAGGATGCTTCTGAAGCATCCTTGTCAGGGTGAACCACAACAGTCACTAATTTGAGCTGTGCCTAACCATCTGGTAGCTTGGCACAAAAGCAGTCAGGCTTAACTGAGGGGCAATGTGTAAATTATTTAGGCAGCACACAAACATTTATGCAGGGAAAACACAAGAGCAATCCCACACCAGTGTAAAGAAATAGATTACGTTTTAATAAATAATTTGAGACAAAAACGACAGAAATGTAATCAGTATAACTGTAGGTATTGGTTTTTAAAGGCTTAGTTAAAAGTCGTGCCAAAAGGCGCAAAGCACCAACTGAGGGTGTCTGGTCGCGCTGGTCCGGTACATTGTCATGCGTTCAGGCTGACGCGATGGAGCGCAGGCCAAGCACAGGACCAAGTTTGGCCGACCTAGTATTGTACCTTATTTCTTTAGTGTGTGATCTTCGTGACCTTGAATTGTGAAGCTTCACGTCATCCGGTAGCGGTCCCAATGAAGCTGTGCGACACAGCTTTGCCTTGCTTGGCATTGGTTCCAATGAAGTTGTAGCTGTGCGACAAGGTTGCGCAGTGCTTTGTCGCTCGGCGTGGGTACCGGTTAAACTTGTAGCTGTGCTGCGGGGCTTCACATTGCTTTACGTTGCTCGGTGTCGGTTGTAATGAAATTTGCACCAGTGCAGTGAGGCTTTGCAGGGCTTCATGCCGCTTTGTGCTGGATTTGATGGAGCCTTCAGTTAGGCCTGGAGGAGTTCTCTCTGATGCCAGCCACAGGTCCAGGACCTGGGAATGAACCAATTGGAGATCAGAGACTTCAATAGAAGTCTAGTTGCAAGTCTAGTTGCAGGAGGTCAGCTGGGACCAATGCAGTAGGTCAGCTGGACAGTTGCAGGGAGACATCTGGAGCTTGTTGGGTACATTAAAATAGGAAATCAACGAGCTGGCACTTGGAATCACTCAGGTAGCCTGGGATAAAAGGAGCAGGTCCATTTGGCCTTTTCAGAGAACAGGGAAGGCGTCAAGCAGCAGACCAGACCTTTTGTGATGACCACAGGTCCAGTTGTGAACTGAAGATTGGGTTTGATGGTCCTTTTTTGATTCCTGGTGCCAGCTTTTAAGTGGTAGAAACGTCTTGTGTTCCCCCCCCCCCTAAAGATGGTCTTGGAATTTCCTTCTTCCCTGCCTTGGTACTTGGATGTCTGGGATAACAAAAGGTTAGCGTGAAGTTCTTTGTAAGTGGGGCTGTGCACAGCTCCACCACTCCCATCCTGGTAGGATGGCTCATCCTGCCAATATCTAGTCCCCATAGGTGGCACTCTCTGGGAGGAACACACAAAGGCCAACTACACCTAGCCATGTGACCCATGATGCAGGCTGCAAGCACAAAATGGTTAGGGCAAGAAAATGCCAACTTTCTAAAAGTGAAAGTGCCAATAAGGGACTCATTTGACATCTGGAATAGTAGGGATGTTTTGATTGTTCTGTGATGTCCTAAAGTGACATCTCAAAATAATTAGTTATACTTAATGCAAAAGATCACAAAATGTTAGAATGAAAATAAATAAACCATATAAGCAGGTGTATATGCTTTTCCAGATTGTATTGACATCAAACAAATAAAGAATGAAGGAGATTCAAAACCGCACCTGCATCGGTATTCCAAATAAGGCTGTCCCTTCGAACCCACAATAGCGCATCTGCTTCTCCTGTCATATATTAACCAAGTCAATTTAGCCATGCAATTGCCTGATTTTCAATGAGCTTAAACTGTAATTAATACGCCTCAGAGCTGAAAACTCCAGGCCCACCAGCCTTCATGTAGCAGGTACCCGGTACCTACAAATTCTCAATGGAACTGCACTCCACTTCACATCGACAACGTCAACGATAAAAACACTGCGCACCTCCTAGACAGTATGAGCTGCCTCGGATTGACTCAGATATATATCAGATCATCCATGAACCTACACATACCGCAGGACACATGCTAGACCCAATTTTCACCTCCTGCAACTGCCTCAAATACAGGCATGTCACTGAACTCACATGGACCTATCACTCCATTGTCCACTTAAGCATCTCCATCCCCCGCACCACCTCCCCCAAGATGACCAACACCCCTCACCGAAGGTGAAACAAAATCTTAGAGACCAGCTAGGAGAACGCCCTCGACACCCTCAACCTTCCAACCGCCACCAAACTCGAACAGGGAGTGAAAAACCTCAATGCCTGGATCACCAGTTGTGCAGACAGCATTGTTTCCATCAAGAGCAACATACAGTAAAAATCCTACAAAAAGGCCAGCTGATACACCCAAGAACTCAAAACAGCAAAACGAGCCAGCAAACAGTCGGAGAGGCGATAACACAGCAGCAAGGACACTTCCGACAGAGCAGCCTTCTACACCTTCTTTATCCGCTACCACTGAGGCCAAGACAGAAGACAGGCCTTGCCACACACATTGAAACCAGCGCCAACAACAGCAAGGGACTTTTCAAGATCGTTAAGGAATTCTCCTACCCAGCTGCCAGCAAAAACAACATCATACGCTCACAGGAACTGTACGACAACCTCGCTCACTTCTTCCACAATAAGATTGCAACCTTATAATAGAAACTTCGAACCCCAGCCCACACCTATGGACTTCCTCGAGAGATACGCCACCACCGTAACTGACACAAACCACAAACTGACCATCCATCTGGAACATCCTCTCCACCCAAGACACCATCTCAACCATGAAATCCATCCACTCGGGAGCTCCCACAGACCCATGCCCGCTTCAACCTTGGAAACCATGGGATCAGTCACAATCTCACCAACCTATTCAACACCTCTATCACCACCGCAACATTTCCTGGTGCATGAAAAAACGCTAGTCAGACCATTACTCAAAAAACCCTCTGCTGGCCCAAGCAAACTCAAAAACTACTGGTCAGTCTCCCTGCTCCCATTCCCAGCGAAGGTCCTGGAAAAGATGATCAACTCATGACATTCCTGAAGCAAAACCAGCTACTTCATGCCTCCCAATCTGCTTCTGCAGCATTCGCAACACCAGAACTGCCCTGATGAACCCACCAACGCCATCCGACCCTCCTCGACCGAGGAGAAACGGCAGCTTTGATCCTCCTCGGCCTTTCGGCACACTTCAAACACCTTATCCCACCACACGCTGATCGAAAGACTCCACCATGTCTCAAAAGGAACCAGGCTTGACTTCAGCACGCTGATCGTGAACCCCAAAGATAACGGGGGGTTGGCCATAATCCGAAGGTGGTTGGCGACTGCCAGGGGCAGTAGGGAGATGGGTCTGCCACTGATCTAATCGTGGTCCAGCAGCTATCAATGTAGGTCTTTTGCAGCCTAATCTGAAATCTGGACCTGATCTGAGAGATACCCCTGTTGCTGTGTCAACTTGGACTTCAGAACTAACTACAGAGCCCGCATATGCCATCTGTCATGCTTGATCAGCTGGATGCAGTAGGCCTTCAGTCCCCGCAGTTGCTGAGCCATGCTTGCAACGATCCAGGACAGATGGTAAAACGAACAAGTTGCATACTTCGGTGACGCGTTTTCTGCTAGAGAGTCTATCATTCCTTGTTTGTGGTGTTTGCTGGAGCAAAAAAAGGCAGTGCAGAAGAGAACCATCTCTGGCTGGATCATTCTCTGCATTTAGATCTTCTGCTCGTAGGCAGAGGAGATGCCTCCGTATGGACAGCATGCTCATTCTACCAGGGCCAAAGCTACTACCACTGCATTTGCATGCAGCGTCCCTGTTCTAGACATTTGGCAGGCAGATCCGTGGGCCTTCCTCCATCAAGCATTATTGGCTGGATAGTCAGGTTCCGCCTGGAGCATTTTGCTAACTTTGTCCTGCAGAGGTTTCTGGTTTGCAGATGCTTCAACAGGGCTATACCCTGCCATTCCTTTCAGACTTCTGGCCTGTTTTACCTGCATCAGAGACGTTTTCAAAGTACCACATGCCCATTGTACTCTAGAAAGTCTGTTTTGGCAAAAATAGCAATAAAGTCACACAACTGGATGTTATTCCCATTATTTCCTTCTGCTTAAAAAGGTCAGATGCCTTTGTCCTATTTTAGATCTTCGATTTCTCATTTCTTCCTGCAGAAGGACATATTTTAGATACTAATGCTGACCCAGGGTTTTATCTGCCCTGGATCTAGGAGACTGGATGGTAGCGCTGGACCTGCAGACCTCTGTTTCCATGTTCCTGTCTTGCTGACCTATGGGTGCTGCGTGCGGTTCAAGGTGGGCAACAAACATTTTCAGTTTGAAGTTGTCCCTTTCGGGATCACCTGCACCCTACTGGTAATCCGACGCTCGTGGTGGCTGCAGCATATCTTCAGAGTTCACGTGTACCAATTTATCTCTAACTTGATGACTGACTGGAGTGCTCGCCGCGTCAGTCGTGGACCACCTCCAGACGATGGCAAACTTTGTGACATCAAAATGGATGCTGTCAAGCTTGACAGGGTAGCCAATCGCACTCCTTAGGGAGATATGTTGATCTCTCCAATGTTTAAACCAAAGTTTCAGGTAAAAAGTATTCAAGAAGTATACCAACGAAAAACGACTTCTCATTCATTTATTCATCTGTTCAAAATTGTTCTCAGTATATGCTGTTACATCACAGCTATATGGAAATTCCAAAATTCTCAAATAATCCATTCAATCGATATTATAATCCTCCAAATACCCAATGCATTTCGTGCTGTCCGCACTTCATCAGGGGAAATACATTTTAATCTATAAGGTAAAATCAAATAAAGTGCTGTCAGAGATATAGGAGCATACCACATAAAATAAGGAACATTGATAACATTTTAAAACACTATACAATGTTAACCGATCTATTTACATGCAGGTGGGGAAAAATAAGAATGTGTATAAAAAGAACGGTGAAACCTGAACAAAAAAGACATTGACGATATTGCCTGTAATTTGTGAAGCTGTAGGATTCACCTGTTTAGTAAAAAATCCCAGCGTGCATTATGGATGGAATCTCCATGTGGGTAGAACTGAAATCACGAAACAACAGTGATATTGTGTATGGCTGTTCACTCTCTAACCCCGTTAATGTTGTCACCGTGACGGAAATTGCATACAAGTCTTTCCGAATGTTTAGATAGTAGCAACTATGCCGAGGTTACTTGCTAAAGTTTAAACTATGTATCACTTACCAAGCGGGTAATCGGGAAGGAAACGTGAACTTGTCTTCTGGCCTTAGTCGGGATCAAACTAGGGCGTGCTGCGCGTGCGCTTAAACACGGTCTGAATGGTCAATTCCTTCGTACCCCGGAAGTGTGTTGTGTTTCATTTAAAAAATGTGAATGCGTAGTTATTTTACGGTGGTGAGATCAAAAACGTGACGTTAATAGGAAATAACACATATAGCCAACCATATGAAATGAAATTAGCCAAATAAAGGTCATAGTGGTTGTTAGTGTCGGAGAGTATATGTAAATGGCGGCCATGTTGGTACAGTGTGATTCGCATTTAACAAAGGTGCTGTAGACCCGAAAAAAGGAAGAAAAACGTTTACAAGGTCAAAGTGTTGTGTCAAACAACACATCAAATGTTAAATAAATTTAGACGAATGACTGTGTTCACACAATGATGTTCTGTATGTAACAAATTACTGGAAAGTTAGATTGCATTCTGAAAATGAAATATACAGTTTAGTTTGCTATAGAAAGCAACTATATTCAAGCCGTTCATTTAATCCTGTTGGAGTACAGGAATTCAGTTTTTTAATCCAAAATATTTCACGTGGGAGTCTAATTTTTTCTAGGATGCGCCATTTGAAGTCATCTGGAGCATGGTGGTTTCTGAGAAATGTTTCACTAGAGGTGCCAAGTTCTTGTTAGTACGAATAGCCGACCTATGTTCTGTGAGCCAGCACGAAATGCATTGGGTATTTGGAGGATTATAATATCGATTGAATGGATTATTTGAGAATTTTGGAACGTTTTGGAATTTCCATATAGCTGTGAGGTAACAGCATATACTGAGAATAATTTTGAACAGATGAATAAATGAATGAGAAGTCGTTTTTTGTTGGTATACTTCTTGAAAACTTTTTACCTGAAACTTTGGTTTAAACATTGGAGAGATCAACATATCTCCCTAAGGAGTGCGATTGGCTACCCTGTCAAGCTTGACAGCATCCATTTTGATACATTCGACAACTCCCCACTGGTCAGAGGGAGCAAATCGATCAGCACCCAAGCTATTTTAGGATTGAATTAAATCAGCATTACATAGAGTGCCACACCACCACACTTGTTTAAACTTTGTGACATGTCATGTGGCATATGCAGTCTCTGCAGTAGGATCTGAAGTCTCAATGGGCCCAGCAGCAAAAAAAACAGTCTGAGTCCATCCAGGTTTCGGAGGCAACTGTAGAAGATCTACAGGTGTGGCTCAACTGCAATTGAACCAGCGGACACCCGTCTCCCTACCCCACTCAGAACTGTTGGTGGTGACCAATGCATTGCTGCTAGGTTGGAGAGGTTGTCTTGCAAAGGAGGAGGACTCTGGTGTCTGGCAAAGACATGTCTCCACATCACCCTGTTTGAGTTGTGCGCCACTCATTTGGAACTGAAAGCTTGTTGCCGTCTATCAAGAGGAGATTGGGTGGAATCCTCAAGAGACAGCACACTGCCATGTGGTATTGCAACAAACAGGGTGCAGTGGAGTCCTGGACCCTGCATTTGTCAGCCTTGATTCTCCGCAACTGGCTGTATTGAAAGGGCATTTTTCAGAATCACACCACCTGGTGTGGTATCTTTAACCGCCAGGACAGAGAAACTCAGTCATCGAAACCCAGTGAATCATGAATGGCAGTTCCATCCAGTTATTGTGCAGAACATTTCCAGCTTTGGAGAGAGCCCAAGCTCAATCTCTTCACCACTGCTACGATGCGCAGTGTGAATATTTGTGTATGTTGGTCTTCCTAGGATAGTTCTCTCAGAGATGCATTCCGCCTAGAGAGGAGTAGAGTACTCTTGTATGCTTTCCCACTGTATTTTTCCTTTTAAATCCTTTACGATGCCAGAGTGGGACCTTCATTTGGTGCATACTTTTCTTATTTGCACCCCTTCTGAGTCGCTGGACAACTGTCCTCTACGTCTCATGACCTTGAAGAGTGTCTTTCTCATTGTGATAACCTCATATCGTCTCATGAGTGAGCTTCAAGTTCTGTCATTCCAATGCCCTACAGCACCTTCTTTCCAGACAAACAGGGGCTGAGGAATAGGGGTTATTTCTACAGAGGGTTGTTATTCCCTTTCATGGCAGATAGTCCATCACACTTGCACATTCTTTGCTGTGTCTGACACTTCTAAAGAAAAAGAGAGACTCTTTTGTTTGGACACCTTAAGAACTCTGCGCTTTTATATTGCTTATACCGGATAACATCTGATGGGAAATCAACTCTTTGTGGGATTCTCTGGGGCAAAGAAAAGCAAGGCAGTGAAGAAGACGCCTTTTTCCAGGTAGGTAGTTTTTGGGATGGAATAGTACCCTGCAAGGTAACAGACGTGCAATCATTCCCTGAGTGCCTCAGCTGCATGGATATCTGAATCCCTGGCGAACATGGATCGTGTGTTTGTGCTGTGACCTAGGCCTGTCTTATAATAATG
Organism: Lissotriton vulgaris; assembly: GCF_964263255.1. Lineage (NCBI taxonomy): Eukaryota > Metazoa > Chordata > Amphibia > Caudata > Salamandridae > Lissotriton > Lissotriton vulgaris. Next base: position 891,457,237 of record NC_141689.1, on the reverse strand, counting down.
CAGTCTTGTTAGACCGAGAAGGGTGCACTAAGTGCTACCCTTTTAGTGGTAGAAGGCTGCTGCCCTTACCTAGAGTTAAGTGATATGAGTGCAGTAGTGGCAGCATACCCTTTTTGTGTTTAAGACTGATCAGCATTGTGAATAGCCCGTTTTACTTGTGTCACAGGTGTGGTGCCTGCTGGTCCACTCATATAAAGCTCAGCTGCTGTCTACTGAAATCACACTTGACCTACATGGTAAATGTGTATAGCGCCGGACAGAGCCTGATAATTGTGTGTGCGTGCTGGGGTGTATGTGTGCCTATGCATGATACATAACTGGGAGACCTGTGGGTTCCCCCCTTGGCCTCCGTGGTGAATGTTTGTAGGGCCAGTCAGCACACAATACATGTGCGTGCTTGCTAGGATGTATGAATGCATGTGCATGGTACATAATATGGAGGCCTGCGGATTCTATTTTGGAAGCCCAAGGCCTGGAAAGGCTAGTGGAGCTCAAGATTGCAATCCCCCGGCAGAAGATGTTCATTGCTGACGTTACTGAGGGCTGGGCTAGGCTGGGAAAACACACACACAAATATGTTAAATAATACAATTAATTAAAAAAAGAGTAGATTAAATATAAATTTAAAAAAAAACTTAATTAAAAAAAGTTCAACACACATACATAATGTATGTATATTTACTTTCAATTAACTATTTAAATTATATAAAAAATTACATATATATGTGTGTGTGTACCAATGACATAAATCTAATAAAAAAACATTCTAATATAAAATATTAAACTGTTTAAAAATCTTCAAACTTAAATTTCCCACTCCAGTGAGTGTAACAGTAGAGAAAGTGTTGGATAGCGAAGGGGTAAAAATTACTATTCCCACTCCAGTAAGTGCAACAGTAGAGAAAGTGTTACATAGTGGAGAGGTAGAAATTACTATTCCCACTCCAGTGAGTGTAACAGTAGGGAAAGTGTTGGATAGCAAAGGGGTAAAAATTACTATTCCCACTCCAGTGAGTGCAACAGTAGCTAAATTGTTGGTTAGCAAAGGGGTGAAAATTACTGTTCCAACTCCAGTGAGTGCAACAGTAGGGAAAGTGTTTGATAGTGGAGGGGTAAAATGACTATTCCCAATCCAGTGAGTGCAACAGAAGAGAAAGTGTTGGATAGTGGCAGGATAAAATGTAATATTCCCACTCCAATAATTGTAAAAGTAGGGAAAGTGTTGGATACCGGAAGTATTGGATTGTAGAGGAGTAACAATTAATATTCTCACTTCAGTCAGTTCAAAATTAACAACAAACAAAATGTTAACAATAAAAATATTTAAAAAACAATATAAATTAAAAAATATATAACTGTTAAAAATTCAAATGCAAATATATTTAATATTGAAATAAAAAACCATTATAATGTTAAATACATATAACAAATACCTACAAATACTCTATAAAATAAAATAAAAAATCATTTCCAAAAACAAATATTTTTAAGAAAAAATTATTTTAAAAAAACATTAATTATTACATAAATGTACTTTTTTTATTTCTTACCCTATAACACCACATAATTCACAAAGTCCAGATCCCAATGTATGCCCCACTGGTCTGTCTTTCACTCTCACAACCCGATCTCTCTCTCTCTCTCACTCACTCACTCTCACTCTCACTCTCACTCTCACTTTCTCTCTCTCTCTCTCCCCCTCTCTCCCTCTCTCTCTCCCTCTCTCTCTCTCTCTCTCTCTCTCTCCCTCTCTCCCTCTCTCCCGCTCTCTCCCCCTCCCTTATCATGGACAGGTGGCCCTCATAATAGCGCCCACACACGGGTCCCTAGATTCACTCCGCAAGTGTCCCAAGATTCTCTCTCTTTCTCGCACCACACTCAGGTCACCCACTTCGCTCCTCGTACATACCAACGAGCAGACACACAGGCCTTGAGTTCAAACCACACGCCTGTGCACCCTCAGAAATGGGCATCCGCCACATTTTCCTCATACCCACACGACCCTCTTCCAGTTTCGACTTGAGTCCAACAAAGTCGCCAGTCCATCGCGCAAGCCACCATATGACATTGTATCCATGCATACCCCATCTTCTCTGCTAATGCCAGGCCCTTTCTACAGACCTCAATCCCGTCTGCAGACCCCCTGCCCCTGTACACCCCAGGCCACGTGCACTTCTAGCCCCCACCCGCCTACATATTGTTTTCTGTAGACGTCAATCTTCTTGCAGAATCCTCGGTCCATACAGATTCCAGGTTCCTGGAGACCACAGCCCCCCACTGCGACCACAGGCTTCCTGCTGACATTACGCCCCTCACAGACACCAGAATATGAAGATTCCCAGGCTCCATAGCAGAACCTCCAGCCTGCTTTATTAACCTTCCTGCTTTCTCAAATTTGCTTGAAAATGCACATATTTCTCCACTCTTTTATCCCCCCCAACCAACCCAAACCCCCCTTTGGGTTGTTCGGGCTCGCTCGCTCGCTAGGGTGCAGTATTAAAATCATTTTATGCCTCCCTAATTTCAAATATCACTAGCAGCCACTGGTTCATTGTCCGATAAAGTTAGTACTGTAAGACCAGGGAATCATGACAGAGGGGGAAGGCTTACGTCTTTGCCTCTTTATGAGGCACATTTCAGTGGAGGTTGACTGCCTGGGGTGATCCCAGGTTTCCTCCTTGGCCTGTGTTGTGGGTAAGTCTGAATTAGAGCCACTACTGCGGTGGCAAACTGTCTCTTTGACAAAGGACAAGGCAGAAGAAAGAGCACTTCAAAGGAGCTGGCACCCACATACCTCCTTTTTGTGTCTGAATTTGAACTGTAAAGGTTTATGAGTCCCACATTTTATTCAGCAGGCGTGTTCTTCAGGTGAAAAATCACCATAACTTCTGGCTTCTGGAACCAGAACTAGAGACCAAGTTGGTGCTGCTGGGTGAGTTGCATTCATCCAGGAAGTCAAGACCAACTGCCTAGGGCCTGAAGCACCAGCCTTCTGCCTGTATAAACCAGTGAACCTTGTAAGAAGGAGGATAGCGCCTGAAGGGCGTGAGGCCTGTCTGGGATCCTGCTGAGTGGATCCTGAAGTGTGAAATGCCCGGTCTGGACTGCTGCTGGATGAAGTCACTACACTATGTGTGTAATGAGGTGCCACCGTGAAGTAAAGATATTTTCTCATGTCGTGAGCAGCAACAGGATTAATACCAAGACATCAACATGTTTCAAGGACTCGTTTTGTTAAAATATATGAAGGCAAGGACTTGTTTTGTGAAAATATATAAAGGCATCGATGGAACTATTATTTCGTCAAAAAACGGTATACATGACAAGATATTAACTTTTAACTGGATTACGCATAGTCATTAGGAGATCTTTCCCGATTGTATATGGCACACAAGGTTTCCATAGATTTTCTGCCCTGAAGAAGCCCCGATGTTTTAGGACGAAATGCGTTGGCTGTGGTTGTTGCTGTGAACTACTTATGCAACGAGAAAATAAAGAACAAGTCTCTTAAAATGAGACCAACCAACTTGTGTTGTCTTGTAAGATACAATCATTGTGTCTCTTTTTCTCTTGCTCGAGATGAACTCATTAGAATTGAGTAGGATATATAAACTTTTGATTGTGACTCAATTGACATTAAGAATTTGTTTAAGGTGTGCTTCTTTCACCAATAACTTATAATTGTGAAGAAAATAACTTTGCCCTTGAGCAGAGACAGTCAGTGGCCCCCATATACTAGGTAGGGGCCCCCGTGAAGTAAGGGTGTCAAGCTTGTGGGAAGGAAATAGGCTACCCCATGTGCCAGGATTGTGCCACAATGAAGATAGTGATGTTTCCTTGGATCGTCATGCCCAGGCTGCTGTGATAAACACTTGCCGATTGTGAGGTGCCACAGTAATGGATGACCGAAACAGATGCAAGCCTCCTGGAGACTGACGATGCCCGACTGCATCATTGGGGAAAGACTGCTGGAAGTCGTGGACCCTCTGCTCTGGGAGACCACAGCCTGCAGAAATGTACTCCAGTCCTCCAGCACTTGCCAGCTGCGATTAGGTCAAGTAAAACTGTTAGAGGCCGGCAGGCCTGCTGGGGACTTGCACAAACTTAGTGCATAGTGCTGCTGAAGTTAACTCTTAAGCGGAGTGGTGTTTCTCACTAGTTAGAGGCGGCAAACCCGGAAGCAGGAGTCGGCCCGGGACCAGGGTTCAATTCCCGACGCGGCAGGGTCGTGGACCAGGGTCAGCGGACTCGATAATTCTCGCCTCGGTGCCTACTCTAACCAGGGGTCCCACTCGGCAACTCTGGGCATTAGATTGCCTAATCTCCACAATGGCCCCATCAACGCCGGGGATGCCTGGCTCCACCTTGGGGACTCCCAGTAGGGACCATCCCACAGGGAAAGCCAGGACGGGTTCCCCAGCGGTATACCGCGCCAGGATACTCCGGTAGTAGTTGTGCGCGATACAAAACAGCTTATAACATAACATATAACATAACATAAGCTCAAACCTAGACTTTGCTGCATGGAAACTAGCATAGGCTGCATCTGAAAGTTGCCTCCAAGAGCTCAAATGAAGGAATAACGAGCCTCACTAGAAAGGGATGGAAGGGCTTGTGGATACCGCTCAATAGGACACTAGCGTGCCGACTTTAAGACGGTGGATATTATTTCATGTGCCGTCTCTATGCTTTGTGTGCTTATATTAAAATTCTGACTTTTTCATAAAAACAAGTATTTGACTGGACAATCACCTCATTGTGAATATTAGTTTTGTAATTTGAGTCCTGCGCCTGTATATCGGTCTCACCTACCTCCGCACCTCAGGGTACATGAGTTTAGATACAATATCTACCAGAAAGAGCATTAGCGACGATAAATAACTTGTTTTTCAGGCACCACCAGCAGGTATGTGGATTTGATGCATGCCTCTCATCAAATTCCCTAGACAGTGCTGAGTTATTGGTCCTTTCGACAGTGCCAGTTACCACATATACTAATCTTTTGATATTGAATGGTCAAATGGACAAGCTAGTCATTACTACCCATAAATGGTGTAGTGACTATCAGGGGGCCAACAGTGACAGTATATTCATACTGTACTGCTAATTGTTTTTCCAAAACAGATAGTGATTTTATACTGGCTTGCCTAGTGTTACCTTCCGATTTTCATCATCCGGGCGTTATACACCTCAATAAAAAAAGATAGACCTGTGGATGCACTCGATCAAATGTACTGTTGAAAAAAATCCAAAATATGCAAACATCAGTGTGCTGTCTTGGTGTGTTCGTTGTCCTGATAAGCACTGTTGATGGTATCACTTGCATTCCGTGAGGGTTTTATAAAAAAAAAGTCATTAATTTAATAATTCCCTTTCATTCGTGTAGCCTCATTTTAATGCACAAACGCGGTTTGTTTTGAAATTATTCACATCAATGCAACACATGATTTAATACAAACACAGGTTGTTGGCACGTGTTTTAGTAGTACTATCACAGACATGTGTGCATGTAGTTTTCAACAACTCACATTGGTTCACACTTTGTGGTGTTTTGGTTCGTAACTATCTCCTTTATTTAATAGATTGTTTTTGTTTTGGTTTGACCCTTGAAGAAAGGTTTTGCTTACTCAAAATGCATTGGGTTTCTTTTCATACTGAAATCTATTGAAGAGAATTAACACATCGCAGAGGATTTATGTTAAAAAGAAATGATGACCCTTATGGTGGACACTATTGTATGATTTTAAATGAATACAATACTCAAGGATTGAAAATAACTCGAAAATTGAGAAACATTTGGATCTGAAAGAGACAATTTGTTATAGATTCCTTACCTTATAATTACCCTCAGGCGTCCGACTGGATCCAGAGAGTTTTTCTCTTAGCAGTACCCCAGCACGTCGGTAGGTGGCGTCAGTCAACTCCGCATCAGGAGTCGTGGTCGCTGGGATGACGTTGCAATATCTATTTATACGCCGCCCCTGCACGCTGATGTCAGTTCTTTCTTTTTCTGCGCCAGCCTAGCTCATATCCGGAGAGAGCTACCCCTTAGTCACTTTTTGACTAACTGTTTTCTTGACTTTTGTTGATTCCTTTTTGAGTCTATCAACACCTGGTGTACGAGGGATGTCCCATAGTCAGACCGGGTTTAAACCATGTGAGGCCTGTAACAGCCTGATGTCTGTTACGGACCCCCACCTTGTGTGCCTTTGGTGCCTGGAGCGCGACCACAACCCAAATTCATAATCCGACTGCCAGGCCATGAATCCAAAGTATTTGCGGGAGAGGTCCTGAAAGCTCTTGGAGGCCCGGCAGTTGGCTCCGTGTCGCTCTAGGTCCTGTTCAAGAGAAAGGTCTCCGGACCGATCGCGAAGCTACCATCACCATTCGTCATCCAAGTCTTCGAGATCCTCGGGTAAGTTGAAGCACAAGAAGAAGATGAAGCAGCGTTGCTCTTCGCCTTCTCTCTGTCGGTCGGCTGACTCGCCGCGGAACCTGGACCATCGTTGCTCTCCAGCTCCATCTTCGGAGCCTGCTTCAGGGGCAGCTCCGACTTGTCCTCCCTTTCCCGGTGCCAGAGTGTCCCCTGCCCAGCTTCACGTTTTCTACGAAGTGCTTCCCAGCATCTTTGGGCGGCCTGACTCTGCCGGGGTGCCTTCAGACCCCGCACCAGAGGGCCACCGAGGATCCAGGGCTGGATCCGGATGGACGCCGGTCGACTTCACGGTACCTTGCCCAGCGCCGATTCCGGTGATGATGTTTCCGGCACCGGCTGTGCCTCTGACCGGAGCCGACCCCAGCATCACCCCCGACTTTAACACAGCGCCGGACCAACATTGATCAACGTCTTTACCGCCCACAGGAAGGTAAGTTTCTGCCTCTGTTTATTCCTGGTGTTCCCTTCAGGCCTGAATGGCAACCAGAGGAAGGTGAGGAGATCGGGGAGGGGTCTGTGGACCCTTTGGCTGACCAAATTGAAGAGCCGGATATCCAAGAGGACCTGGGTGACGCCAGTGATTTGGATACCTCCCCCCTACCTTGGCATGCTCTCCCTACCTACTGTGGCTATGCAGTGGTGTTGCGTAGGGCAGCTGAGGCCTTGGTCTTCGAGCTTTCTATGGTGGCAGTCAGGACTAACCTCCTGACAGATGTGCTTTAACCGGCAGCGGCCTCTTCGGAGCCCCTTCTGAAGCCCTCACTGACGTCCTTTTGAGCACTTGGTTAAAACCCAGCACAGGGGCTCCTGTGGACAGTATGATTGCCTGAAGCCACCCCCTGGCCAACCCACTTTTCTTCTCCCAACACCCGACCCCGAGAGCTAGGTGGTCAGGTGGTTGAGACACAGCTAAATTCACCATCAGATGTGGGCAGGATACCGCCGACTCACTGGGCAGACGGTTTCAAAATCAGTGTCCCTAAGGCACTACGCCTGGTTGAGGACATCTGTTTTTTTCTTGGAATGTCCAATCCACCTTACTCGACGTGCCCTTTGATGGGCATCGCCTTTTCGGTGGCAAGGCAGACTCAGCGCTCGAGTGCTTCAAGGATTCTAGGGCTACGGCCAGATCCTTGGACCTCGCGGCAACCTCTCGCCCTATGCAGTCTGCCTTTCGTGGCTACGGAATTGGTGCCCCACCTCATTTGACCCATTCTAGCCACCAGTTCACACAAACTGCCCTGCCTGGGCGTGACCGCGGACGTAGGACCCAGCCACGCAGGTCTGGGGGTTAGCTGGCAGGCCAGTCAACCCATAACCCCCCTGTAGCAGCTTCCAAACCCTCCTATTCCGACCTTTCAGGGCCACCAGAGGCCAGTGGGCGGCAGGATTCGCCATCTCCTCCCCCACTGACAAATCACATTGGACAGGTGGGTTTTGCAGATAGTCTGAAGGGGCTACTCACTCCCCCTTGAGACTACCTCTCCCTTCATGCCACCATCCTTCCATTGCGTGTCGGAGGATCACTTGGCCCTTCTCTGCCATAAAGTTGCAGCTCTCTTGGCCAAGGGAGCCATCGAAAGGTTCCCTGTGCCAGAAGTAGGTCGTGGTTGCTACTCCCACTATTTTCTGGTATCCAAGAAGGACAAAGGTATGCATCCTATCTTAGACCTCAGGTCCCTCACCCGCATCCGGTGGAAGGTGAAGTTCAAGATGCTTATGTTGGCTCAGGTCATGTCTGCTCTTGACCCCAAAGACCGTATAGTAGCATTGCACTTGCAGGACGCGTATTTCCATATCCCTGTCCTGCCGGCCCACAGGCGTTCCCTACGGTTCACGGTGGGCCACAAGCATTTTCAGGTTACCGTGCTCCCCGTTGGCCTTACCAGCGCCCCTCAGGTGTTCAGGAGAGTGATGGCGGGACCTTCGGCATTCCCTGCGGTTCACTATCAACATGCCGAAGTCACACCTGACTCCCTCTCAGAAGCTCCTTTTTATTGGAGCAGTTCTGGATACAGCATTGTTATGGGCTTATCACCCCTAGCAGTGAGTCCGGGATATTCGGGCTATAATACAGATGTTTCAGCCTCTGTCCCGGATCTCGGTGAGATTGACTCTGAGGCTGCTGGGCCTCATGGCCTTATGCATCCTGCTGGTGGATCATGCCAGGTGGCATATGCGGGCTGCGCAGTGGGATCGGAAGTTCGAGTGGGCACAGCATCAGGGGAATCTTTCCGATGTTGTCCAGATCTCGAAGGGAACTGCACGTAAATTGCAGTGGTTGCTCAAGAACCAGGATTGGGTCAACAGCAGATCCCTCTCCCTTCCCCAACCAGATTTCACAGAGGTGACAGACTCCTCACTCCTGGGATGGGACAGCCACATGGGAGAGGCGGAGATCAGAGGCCTCTGGCCTCCGGCAGTGTACTAGCTCCACATCAACCTTCTGGGGCTTCGGGCGATTCGTCTTGCAGTGAAGACATTTTTTCCTTCTGTCACAGGAAGGGTAGTGCAGGTGTTCACGGACAACACCACCGCTAAGTGGTACTGCAATAAACAGGGCGAGGTGGGGTCGGGACCCTATGTCAAGATGCTCTTCGCTTTTGTATGTGGCTGGAACATCAGGGCATGTCCCTGGTGGTTCAACACCTGGCAGGTTCTCTGAATGCCAGGGTGGACAAACTCACCAGCCGGTGCATGATGGATCACAAATAGCGTCTTCACTCGGAGGTGGTGCAAGGTCTCTTTCAGCAGTCGGGAGAGCCATGGTTAGATCTGTTCGCCACCGTTGAGAATGCGCAATGTCAGCAGTTCTGCGCGTTGGAATTTCCAAGGCGGCACTCGCTCAGCGGCGAAGTGGAATTGCGGTTTTCTATACGCCTTTCCGCCTATACCACTTATGCCCAGAGTGCTGAACAAGATCAAGCGCGACTGGGCCCAAATCATTCTTGTGGCACCGGACTGGGCACTGACAGTCTGGTTTCCCGAGCTCTTGAACATGGCCATGGATCCTCCGATCAGACTGCCTCTTCAGGAGGTTCACTCTCTTCCTTATCTTCCTTAAGAATAGGTAAGGTTCTTTCTTCTCCATGGTTGTGGTATACTGAAGGTTCTTGCTGTGTTTATTTTATACCTTCTGGTCATTTCATGGGTCCTGTCTCCTATTACAACATGTCTTTTATGGCTGCCACACTGGTTATGATGTATATACTGCCACTTCATCTGTGATTTCAGTTTGTTATACTGATCCTTTGGTTTTAGACCTCCCCTTGTGCCGTTTGGTCTACTACAACATTTTACTCTGTCCTTTTTCCGCTGCTTTAGCCCATCCCTTTTTCTGTCTGATATTCTTCTTTACAATTGTGGCTGGTTGTCTGAATAGGCCTTCCCTGTATTGGCCTTTGTTCAACTTGATCTTATTACAGTCCCAGATAGTGGTCTTCACTTTTTTTTTCTTTTTTCATTTGAGTTTTATATAGCGTTGGCTAGACCCGGAGGTATCAGAGTGCTTTACATAAGGTTCCACAAAGTTACAAAATTACATCTGTTACCAATTACATCAGTTACTAGAAAACATTTCAAGAGTGTCAAGACAAAATAGAAAGGAGCTGAGAAGGGGTAGGGTAAAGAGATATAAAGAAAATAGGATAGAGAGACGAGTGTGAGTCTGCCCAAAGTCCGACTGGGTAGATGACGGCCGAGGGGGAAGTCCATAGCCCATCTCCTCTATAGCTATCAGGTAGCTCCACCGGGCATCGACCAAATAGCTAGGTCTCAACTTAATAACATTAGGAAGGGGACAAGAAAATGGAGCATAGAGGGGGAAAGAAGATAAGGTAAAGGGGTGGGAGGGAGAATGCGAAAGCGAGACGAGGGAGAGTCTGCCCAAAGTCCGGCTGGGTAGGCTAGACCCGTAGGTATCAGATTGCTTTGCATTGGGTTACATAATGACAAATTACACATTACATCAAAATATACAACACCATAAAGAAAAAAGAAAGGTGAAACAAATAGAGCAGGAGGGGGAAGTTGCAGGTGTAAAGGGAGAAGATGAGGGAAAAGACTGTAGGAGAGACGAAGAGAAGTCTGCCCAATGACTGACTGGGTAGGTGACGGCCGAGGAAGGAATCCACAGCCCGTTTCCCCTATAGCTATCGAAGTAGCTCCGTCGGGTATCGGTCAGGTAGCTAGGTCTCTACAGATGAGGGAAAGTTCACAGAGAGGACAAGAGCTGGAAAGAAGAGAAGAGTAGAGCGGATAGGGGTAGGGTGCAGGGGGAGGAGGGAGATAAAATCAGGCAAGACAAAGGAGAGTTTGCCGAAAGACCGGCTGGGTAGGTGACGGCCGAAGAGGCAATCCATGGCCCATCTCCCCTATTGCTAGCGGGGTAGCTCCACCGGGCATCAGTCAAAATAGCTAGGTCTCAATTGTTCAAGAGGAGTTAATCGAATAAACGTCCTGGTGTGAGGTTAGGAACAGGGTATAGGCTAGACCCGAAGGTATCAGAGCGCTTTACATGAGGACGGAGCATCAAAAGATTTTTACGTTGTTACATCAATTAGGATTACAATTAACAATAAATGCTATTGAAAGAAAGATGTGATCTTGACACAATAATATAAGATATTAGAGCGTAACTTAACCAAGACTTACGTTATAGGAAAGGTGGAGGATAGAGGGGACAGATAGTCCGGATAGAGGCAAGTGGATAAGGACAGGGGGATCTGAAGGGGGAAGGTACTCAGTGTGAATACAGCAGTCGAGTAGTTGCAGAGAAGAGGAGCCATGAAGAACAGTGAAAAGCAGTGTCCGAAATCCGGCTGGGTAGGTGGCGGACAAGGGGGTGAGCCAGAGCCGGGCTCCGCTATAGCTACATGGGACAGCTCCATCGGTCAGAGTGTTCATTCTCCACGGTAACAAAGACCCTGTTTAAATAAGAGAGCAGGGGATAAGGTAGAGACAGGGAGAAGGGGAGTCACTGAGTCCAAAGTCTGGCTGGGTAGGTGACGGGCAAGGGGATGAACCAAGGCCAATCTCCTCAATAGCTAAGCCGAGCAGCTCCACCGGGCGATGGACACAATGCTCAGACTCTGCTGTCCGGGCAATGATCAGGTGCGCTCAGAGAGAGACAGATTGGTGCAGGGGGAGTGAGAAACCATGGTCAGAAGGGAATCCGGACTCCATCGTGAGGACAGGCATGTCTCTGTATGGCTGCGCAATGAAAAAGTTCAGCTCGGGGACGAAATCACCACTGGCTCCATGTTAGGATCAGGCAGCTATCTGCTTCAGCCTCAAGTTTACAGGGGCCCCCTCTTCACATCAAACGTATACCAGGCCCTACCGCACTTCCTGGGGAAAGAAAGGATGGGCCTGTCTTCCCCTGCCACCCGAGCCCACCTGGACACATCACTCCTTGCGGCAGGCCATCGCGGTAGGAGCCGCGATTTTGCGGGGGTGTCAGCTCACCTCTGCCCTCAGCTACTGGTGCCTTCGGAATCAAGGGCAACCTGTCCAGCTGATGAGCAGCTGGTCGCGTTGTAGCCTGGGGCCCAAGCAAAGGCAGGATGGGGTTCCAATTGTCTCCGGCTGGCAATGGGGGTCAAAGCAATAATCTGGGGCACAACGCTCCAATTCAGGCTCTCCAGGGACTGCTCACCGCGGGGCTCAGAAGAAGCGGAAGCGGAGGCAAGTGGCTGATGGCCAGTCGCTCTGTAGCCAGGGGCCCCAGTAATGACTGTGTTTGGTTTCCGATAATGGAGAGCCGGCCAGGACTCCTTACAATTGGGGCAAAGCAGTGATCTGGGGTGCAGTGCACCGATTCCGGCTCCTCACTCCATGTACCACAGCCCGCACCTGGCACTCGCGGGGAAGCAGGCCTGCTCCTTTGCCCGGGCTGCAGGACCTAGCCCCTCTAGTCTTTTTTACGGTACGATGTGGCTGTTTGCCAGCTCGCCGTTGTCACATCTTTGCTCCATGATCAATTTTGTAAACGTTTATTTGTACCTTTCCTGGGAATATTTTATTGAACAGTGTGTGTGTGTGTGTGTGTGTGTGTGTGTGTGTGTGTGTGTGTGTGTGTGTGTGTGTGTGTGTGTGTGTGTGTGTGTGTGTGTGTGTGTGTGTGTGTGTATGTATGCATGTATATATGTGTATGTAGTTATATGTGTATGTATATATGTTCATTCCTTTATATTTATTGTATACAGCTTTTTATATAGGTAAATCTATAATCTGAAAGAAACAGGTTAGCATTAGATTCCTTACCTTAGAATATCCACAGGCGTCAGTCTGGATCCAGCAATTTTTGCCTAGCAGTAGCCCTGCGCGTCGGTAGGCGTCGTCTGCGGCTCCCCGTCCGTCGTCGGCATCGTTGGAGTCGGGATGACGTCACCGGAGTACTTAGACGCCGCCCTCGCGCGCTGACGTCAGTTCTTCTTTTTTCCACGCCAGCAAGCGCCGATCCGAAAAAAGTGGTACCCGTAGTCAATTTTTGACTAAACTATTTATTTATCTGTTTTTCCACTCCATCGGTGCCGGTAGGGATATACAGACAATAACTGTGCACACGTCAGATAAACAATTTTGTATACATGTGTTATAGGACAAACGGAACTGAAGCTGTTGATTTGGTGATAGCTTTATGTAATTCTCTTTAGAGAGTATATAGACGCCAGCATCTATATACTCTCTAAAGAAAATATCATAAAGCTTTCACCAAATCAACAGCTTCAGTTCCGTTTGTCCTATAACACATGTATACAAAATTGTTTATCTGACGTGTGCACAGTTATTGTCTGTACGTTCTATAGTGTTCCAGCACCACTTGCTTGAATACTAGTTAGAGGTTATAGGGTTTTCCTCTATACTGTCTGTACCGTCCTATCCTATTATCATCCATCACCATACTCTACCCGCACCGTTTAAGCGCCCCTCACCTGTACATACCAAACCCACAGCAGATCATACGGTGCGGGTAGGGATGCCCGGGTTCAAACCCTGTGACGACTGCAACCGACTGATGTCGGTTACGACCCCCATCGCCGTTGCCTGCATTCCATGATGACGAGTCGTTCCCCGACTGCCGGGCCTTGATGTCGAAGGCTAGGCGGGAGCGGTCCCGTAAGCGTCTCAAGCTCCGGCAGTCCGCCCCGCGCCGCTCGAGGTCCCGGTTCGGAAGGAGGTCGAGGGGCCGGTCGCGTGGCCGGAGTCATCACAGCTCTGCGAGTCGACATCACTCGTTGGGCTCCAAGTCCTCAGGTAAGAGGCACAAGAAGTCGAAGAGGCGACACCGCTCTTCTGACTCCCCCCGACGCTCGCACGACGCGGCCGGGGGGGGTCGGGCCACGCGGCTCCGCAGGCGTCGCGGCCTGCTCCATACCCGCCGGTCCCTGGGCAGAACGCGACGCCGGAGGAGATCGATGCCTTCCTCATGGCCATGAGGTCGCTCACTCTTCTGTCTGGTTCCGCGGCGCCTTCGGGCCCCGCGGTCCCGACTGGGAGCCAAAGCTGGCCGGGTGCTTCGCCGACTTCGGTCCCGACACTGCAGGGCCCCACTGGATCCGGTTCCGGATCCCAGTCGCCGCTGGTCAACCTCACTACCCCGCCGGCGTCGACCCCTAGGGTGTCGCCCCCGATGCCATCCACGGAAGAAGTCCTCCCCGATTCCCCCCCCCCCCCCACCCCCCCTGATCTGGTTCCGACGCCGCATTTGACGTCGAGGGAAGAACATTTCTTTTTATGATCCGGCCCCATCATTTGAACCTGAGTACCAGGAAATTAGAGACGAGGCGGATTGGGAGGGGTCTGAGGACCCTCTGGCACGAGAGTGCCACTCTTTTCAGGACTGGGCAGGTGAGCTAGGGGAGGCCAGTGGTTTGGACACTTCGCCCGACACTGGATTTGTCTCCCCTCCTACCGTGGCTACGGAGGAGGGGGCTGCCTATAGTGTGGTGTTGACGCAGGCGGCCAAGGCCTTGGCTCTTGAGCTCCCCGTCATGGCTGTGAGGACTAACCTCCTCACTGAGGTCCTTAAACCGCAGGCAAGCTCTTCGGAGCCTCTACTGCCGTTTACTGAGGCCTTGACTGACGTTCTTTTAGGCACTTGGTCCAGGCCCGCTGCAGGTCCCCCTGTAGATAGAAACGTGGCCAGACGCCACCGCCCGCACCGGGGACCCCTGCTTCCTGTCCACCCACCCCACCCCGAGAGCCTGGTCATCCAGGCATCTAATTCCTAGATCGCATTCCCGACAGAATGTCGTCTTCACTCGGTCGTGGCGCAAGGCCTCTTTCAGCAGTGGGGAGGGCCTTGGTTAGATCTATTCGCCACAGAACAGAACGCGCAATGTCATCAGTTCTGATCGTTGGAATTTCCAAGGCGGCACTCGCTCGGAGACGCTTTTCGGCGCGAGTGGAGTTGCGGTCTGTTGTACGCCTTTCCGCCTATACCACTTCTGCCCAGAGTACTGAAGATCAGACGCGACCAGGCCCAAGTCATCCTTGTGGCTCCAAACTGGGCACGAAGATACTGGTATCCCGAGCTACTCAGCATGTCAGTCGATCCCCCAATTTGTCTGCCTCTTCAGGAGGACCTTCTGTCGCAGCATCAGTGGACGGTCCTCCACCCAACCCTGTCCAGTCTCCACCTCCATGCGTTGAGATTGAGCGCCATTTGACTTGCCTCCTGAAGTCTGCGATGTAATTCTGGCAGCCAGGTGTCCCTCCAAAAAATCGGTATACGCCTGCAGGTGGAACAAACTTGTGGCATGGTGCACAGCAAAATCTGTGGATCCACTCTCTGCCCCCCTCTCTGAGGTACTTCTCTTTCTTTTTTCTCTTGCCCAGCAGGGCTCTGCTCTGGGCACTATTAAGGGCTACCTCACTGCCATTTCCGCTTTCTTAAGGCTTCCTGATCAGCCCTTTTTGTTCAAGTCCCCGGTTGTGAATAGGTTCTTGAAGGGCATCACTCATATGTACCCCCCTGTTCCTTTTGTGATGCGGCAGTGGGACTTGAACCTGGTTCTGACTTATCTGATGTGCTCTCCCTTCGACCCACTTCATAACTGTCCTCTTCGTCTTCTTACTCTCAAGACTGCATTCCTGGTTGCCATCACCTCTGCCAGGAGAGTGAGTGAGCTCCAGGCCCTTTCTTCACAACCTCCTTTCCTTTCTGTCCATCCGGACAAAGTTGTGTTGCGGACGCGACCCTCTTTTCTGCCCAAGGTAGTCACAGCCTTCCACATGGGGCTGTCCATCACCTTGCCCACCTTCTTTCTGCCTCCGCATCCCTCGAAAGAGGAAGAGAGGCTCCACCGTCTGGACCCAAAACGTGCGCTCTCATACTATCTGGATCGCACACGCCAGTTCAGGGTGGATGACCAACTCTTTGTTGGTTACGTGGGCGCTAAGAAAGGTTGGGCGGTGCACAAACTAACCATTTCTCGATGGGTCGTCTTATGCATCAAGGCTTGTTATTTTCTGTCTAAAAAAGAGCCTCCTGTTGGGCTGCGCGCCCATTCCACTCGGGCCACGGCGGCTACTACTGACCTGGGTCGGGGAGTCCCCTTGCAGGACACCTGTCAGCCAGCTACGCGTGCCTCGCTGCACACGTTTCCTAGACACTACTGCCTGGACAGCCAAGTCCGGAGAGATGGCTTTTTCAGCCGTTCCGTTCTCCAGGACTTTCTGGTGTGATTATTGGTTCGCAGACCCACCACCGGGGTTGGTATTGCTGGGGTATCTATTCTAAGGTAAGGAATCTAATACTAACCTTTTTCTTTCAGATGCACAAGTTACTTACCTTCGGTAACGATATATCTTTAAGAAACAGTAGTTAGAATTAGATTCCTTACCGCCCCACCCATCCTCCCCGTTCTGCGAACCGATATCTAGGGTTAAGGTCATCCCTTCTCAGGGCCCTAGTTTCATGGCACCAGTGTTGGTTTTGATCATGGCTCTGCGTTTCTGGCGCGGAAAAGCTGTGTATAAGAACTGACGTCAGCGCGCGAGGGCGGCGTCTAAGTACTCCATCGACGTCATCCCGGCGCCGGCGACGGACGCGGAGATGCAGATGACGCCTACCGACGTGCAGCGGTACTGCTATGCAAAAATTTCCAGGCCCAGACTGACGCCTGGGGATATTCTAAGGTAAGTAATCTAATACGAACTACTGTTTCTCACAGATACATCGTTACCGAAGGTAAGTAACTTGTGCGCTAGGTGTATATAACAACAATTAAACACACATGTCTAATGTAGAAAATCTCTATGAGCACTAAGCCAAGCGCAGTAAATAAAATGCTGTGCCTGGGATAGGTAACAGCCATTTTACTCCAAAATCTTCACATACATAAATTAGCCATTCCCTTTTTATCGAACAGTAAACATTAGAACATAGTGACTGTTAGAAATGGGATCCCCGGCTGGCCAGGGCTTGCGCCAAAGTCAGTCAGAGACCACCACTCCTAAGTCAGGGCAAGGGAGTTGCACGCCAAGATAACCCCTGCTCACCCTCTAGGTAACGTGGCACCAGCAGCAAGGCTAAACTTGGAGGCGGTGTGAATTAAGTATTTGCGCACGCACCCCAGCACCAACACCCAAGGCCCACCACAAAGGAAACTCCACACAAGGTTATATGTAAAAATAGCCTTTGTATTACACCAAAACACATTAGATAAAAACACATATTTTACAATGTGCCAACAGGCACGGGCAGAATTTACAGGGGATATGTACAGGACAGGATCACGTGGACCACTGTCAGGAATATGCACTTTTAGAACTTCGAATACAATACTTATAGGCCTAGAACTTAGAACATAGGGCCTATCAGACAGTACCTTCCGTCCTGGTTGCGCAGGATAATGCGAGTGATCTCCTTAGTAGACTTGAGCAGGCGGCCGGCCGGCTAGCTACAAGCGTTTGTCTGGGGCGACCAATGTGTGCGGCTCAGAGGAGGAGGGGAAGGCAGGATGCGGGCGGCCCAGCGAAGCGCCACGGCTCAGGGGAGAGCGGCGCGGCTCGAGGCTTGGACGGGCGGCCGGGCACGAGCTGCCGAGGGGAGTGAGCGAGGCACACTTCAGCGAGGCCCCTATGGCCCAGGGAGATCAGACATGTCCCTGCAATTTCAGGGAAGGCACAATAGAGTGCACTGGTCCTGGGACTCTGGTCAGGGGGCGAGCTCAGTATCAATCCCTTGGAGATAGTTAAACAACAAATAATCATGTAGCACACAACCAGTAACTACTGGTAACCGGTAAGTACCCCCTACGCAATCCTAACCACCTTAGGAACAGGTCATGCAGGGAACCAGGACTTCACTAGCACCACCTGTACTAGCAAGAACAACCACCTAAGTATCACAATACAAGTAGGGGCATAGGCACATTACACATGATGCATCATTATACATTCAGCGGTGTAGGGGAGGAAAACACATGATGCAGAACCTACATTCAGCGGTGTAAGGACAAGGCACATGACGCATAAAAACACATTCAGAGGTGCAGCACAGGAGAACACATGATGCCTAAAAACATTCAGAGGTGTAAGAGAAACACATGATGCATAAACACACATTCAGAGGTGCAAGGAACAAGGCACATGATGCATCTACAACACATTCAGAGGTGCAGCAAAGAACACTTCGCATAAATCACATTAACACAGAACTTACATCAAAAGCCCAGGGTCCAGGTTGCGCCACTGCGCCGAAACCTAAACGTAGCAGCTGCCCACAAAGTGCTGGGCAGCTGTAGAGGATGATGAGGGGCATTGTGGGAGCCTCACAGGCTCTGAGGAATAAATATGCAAAGGGAGAGCCTCTCTGGCTCGAGACCAAAGGTACTGGGGCTGAGCCTCTCAGGGCTCGAGAAACCAATATGCCCCTTGAGCCTCATGGGCTCTTTAGCAATGCAGCCAACGTTGGAGCCTCTCAGGGCTCAAGAACAATGGAGATGCGGCTTGAAGAACAAATGGGGCCCTGGAACCTCTCTGCTCCTAATTAGAAATGAGGGCGTCTTTGGAGTCCCTCACGGGGGGCTCAGAACAAATGTAAATGCCCCACGAGCCTCTCGTGGCCCTAGGATGAACCATGCCCCAAACGGAGGAGTGGCCCGCTACCAGCTGGGGCCGCTCTGCGTCTGCCTCTCCCCACTCCTCACATAACTCACCGGTGGGGTCGAAGGCGGGAAGCTATCTCCGGGGCTCTCCTTTCACCGGCGGCAGGGGCAGCTATGGGGCGGCACTCGCTGGGCTCTCTCCTCATGAGAGCCCCGCCGTTGCAAGGTGCCTGTCTTCACCCGGTCCCCCATCTCGGGACCGGGACTTAGAGTGGAGCCACAAGGCTCCAGGACAATTTACTCTCCGGGGCTCCCTCCTGGTCATGGGAGCCCCGCGACATTCGGCGCTCTGTCTCTGGTGGCCCCGGGGCTCTCCCCAGCTCACGGGAGCCCCGGGCGGCCCTCACTCGGCCTCCTTCTCCTTTCGGTCAGCTGTGGCAGGCGGGACTTCCGGCCAGGTCACACTGCAAGTGGCCGGCCGGCCCAACACTTCCGGGTCACCGCAGGCAGCGCGGCGGCCCGTTTCAGGCACTTGTAGGCTGGGGGATGATTAACCGAGGGGTGGGCTCCCACGAGTTAAATGATAACGGGGATGAGCTCCCAATCTCTGGGCAATGCCGTGTGGGCACCGGCTGTGGATCGCGAAAATCGGCAAAATTGCGGAGTGGGCTCCCGCGCCGCTCCTCACGCAAAATGCGGGCAAAGAAATGCCGGGTGGGCACTGGCTTGACAAACAAAGCGCTCTCAGCGTTGCAGCAGAAAGGAAGCGCTCCCAAGCGCTTAGTAGGCAATCCAGCGCTCCCAGGCGCTAGAAGGGCAAGACACAGCGCTCCACAGCGCTAGAGCAAAGAACAAGCGCTCCCAGGCGCTTTAGGGAAGTCCACAGTCCAGCAAAGTCCTTCAGGAGTCCAAGGGCTGGGCAGGGCCCAGGGAGGCAAGCCTCACCCCCCGGGCCCCAGCAGCAGCATGCCCCTGGTCAGATTCAAGTTGGGAACAAGAACCTTTTCATGGGGTCACAGCCCCTTCTTATACTTCAAATTCCTTTGTCTGTAGGTGCAGGGTGGGTCGCAACTGGTTTTGGAGCACCCTTGATGGGCTCAACCACCCCTTTCCTTCACTGGCAGGGCTAGGGTCATTAGACGCACCACAGGGGGTGGAGCCAGCATTGTGTGGGGAAAATCCAGCCTCATTCGGGACACAGGTGCACTCCTGCCCAGCCATCAGCATGCTAATCTTCACACTCGCCACCGGGCAGACCCATCATGACTCATGGAGCCTGGCATCCCAGCCAGCTCCAGCCAATCACACGCCTGCACCTTCACAGCACACACTCAGACATGTCTAGAAGTGGCACTTCCCCACTAGACACATGCACACCACACATACCATTGCGCAGCATTTACTCTCACGAGTTCGCACATACATAACTCGAGCATGCACACCTCACGCATCAGGAACTACCAGGGACACATACATTCCCCATGCATTCCTATGGGAGGGCAGGCCTATCTCACCACATGCACTCAGAGTGCGCACGCACTTTACACTGCGCCACAGTGCTAAAGTGCGCAAAGACCAGGAATAACTACCACTGGGTCACAACACAAAGCAAAAAGTTTAGGGGTGAACCTGCCAGAAGGGCCAAGTCCAACAGTGACAAATGTATTCCAATTTTCAAAAGTACTTTATTCAGTTTTTATTTTGTACAAAACCATAAAAGTTCATAAAACAGAATATATTCCAAGCTTCCAGTTAAAATACATATTGCAATATAAACCATTTAACCCCTTCCGTGCTCATGACAAGGTCAGCTCGTCATGACGCACAGTGGAACTGTGCTTATGACGAGCTGACCTTGTCATGAACAATGGGGATTGATTGAATGCAGAACAGGAGGGGAAAACCCCTAGCAGCCAAGGTGTTAAAACAAGTTTTTCATAACGTTAAGATCCAGCTAATACACATTAGGAAAAGCATCATTCGGGGATTACTAATACAGTTCTAGGTATCCAGACATTTTCTATACTTCATTGAGCTTTTTAAAAAGCCAATCACCTGGGGTATACAATCAGGTTTTAACAGTTGTAAATACAGTAGGGCTGGGCGAGCTTGTACAAATTGCAATCTTTTTAAAATGGCTTTAAGATAAAAATCCCTGGGGAATTCATAATATTTACAAAAGAACATAAAATGCAGCAAGTCCTGTGGAGACAGGTTGTCGCAGCCACAGGATGCTAGCACTGTCCCTCTATGACAGCCCCTTGGGACTGCTAATAAAAAGTGAAACAAATTAACCCTAAATCTAGTTAATAAAAAACGCTCATAGGCTGGTAGTGGCCAAAGTAGATATGGTTCCTCACCTGGCGTGCTGTTGAGCATCATATGGAGACGCACATTGGGCTTCAACAGATCCTTTTCCTGCCTTTCCACTATTTTCCGTGCGGTGAAGGACTGTTTGATATATGCCACGTCTTTTCTAGTGATTCCTTCCGGTTTTAAAAACAAGTCCAAGCGCCCCTCCTTCCCAAAGCTAGTTTTAAGATATTTCATCCATGGAATTTTGGTCATACAATCTAGGCTCAATGTCTCTTTTAGGAGACTATGGGTTAGACCAAGCTGTTTATTGAGCCAGCATTGTAGCCAAAAGGTGAGGGGTCGCAAGGACAGGGAGTCACTAATAAAAGGCATACCGGTCTCTTCGTGCACAGACATGTTCGGTGTCCCCTGTGGGACACACAGAAGCTGTTTTAGGAATTTGTTTTCAACCACATGGAGACCCTCTAGGTTGCAGTATCCCCATAGTTCGCTTCCATAGCTAGCTATCGAAATGCTCTTTGCACGATAAACCTTCAACATGGCTGCCACTGGTCTATTGCCCATTCTCGCAGCAAAATCAAAAAATGCTGCGTTGGCCCTAGTAACTTCTCCCCTTTTCTTATTCAGGACTGAGGCCCCATTCAACTGATGATCCAAAAAGGCGCCCAGGTAGGAGAAAGAGGTACATGTAGGCACCCTGGTGCCATTTACCCTAAAGGGCAACTTTTTTTTGCTCCTTTCCCCACCTGCATCACGTAAGATTTTGTGTTATGTATGGATAGATCACGACTAGCC
The DNA here is from genome assembly GCF_964263255.1 of Lissotriton vulgaris. Classification (NCBI taxonomy): domain Eukaryota; kingdom Metazoa; phylum Chordata; class Amphibia; order Caudata; family Salamandridae; genus Lissotriton; species Lissotriton vulgaris. The sequence goes on along the minus strand of NC_141689.1, from coordinate 891,435,634 downwards.
ATAAATCTGTGAAAGGCGTCTAGTATTGTTTGTAGCCCTTTCGCGGTGCGGGCTAGAAGGACAGCGTCGTCCGCATACAACAAGACTGGCAATCCCTGACGACCCACGTATGGATAATCCGCCCCTGTATCAACCAATGTTTCGTCAAGGTCATTTATATAAAGGTTAAAAAGAAAGGGTGCACCCTTGCCTGACTCCCCGACTGGTACTAAAATTTCTTGTTACCTTGCGATCCATGGTGTATCTAACATTTGCCTTTGTGTCTCTGTGTAGATCTTTTAGGAAGTTCACCAGATGTTGCTCTACCCCCATGGCCTCCATTGACTGCCACAACTTTCCCCGGTTGACAGTCAAAGGCTGAGGAAAGGTCCATGAAGGCCATGTAGATAGTCCCAGGACGTGAAAGGGTGTACTTGCCCAAAATCAAATAGAGGTTTAAGCATTGGGCCAAGGTTGAGTGCCCTTTGCGGAACCCGTACTGGATGTCAGAAATTATCTCTTTCTCCTCCGCCCAGGTAGTCAGCCTTTTTAATATAATGCCCCCTTGAACTTTTACAATAGAATCAATTAGGGGGATAGGCCTATAATTTAAGGTACCATTTCGATCTCCCTTCTTGAAAACCGGTACAATTGTTGATAATCCCCAGGAGGTAGGACAGCCCTTTTCCGCTGCAGTGTTTCCCACTGCTGTCAGAATTGGGGCCCAGAATAGAGGGCTAGATTTAAATAAGTCGGGGGATGCCGTCTGGACCTGGGGCCTTCTTATTTGAGAGGTTGTTGATTCCCTCCGTCATTTCCACAACTGAGAACACCACAGAGGCCAACCCTAGCACCTCTTTTGGTTGGGCTGGACATATAACAGTATCCTTAAAGATTGTGGTAAAATGGGACACCCAATCATCCTCAGTGATGTTTGACCCCACTTCTTTAACCCCTGATGTTAATAACGGTGAGCGGTTAATTGTGGACCAGAATCTTGAACTGCTTGCTAGGGTCAAAGGGTCTAAAAGCTCCTGCCAAAGCACAATTTTCAACTCCTTTTTCCTATTAGCCAGCACACTTTTATAAGTTGATCGGAGTGTTTGGATCATGGATCTATCCCTGGGATTTGTTTTAAGGGCCTTCTTCAAGTCTCTGGCTGCTTTAGAGCAGTTGTGGCAGAACCATTTAGGATCTCCGGAAAGGGTATTTCCCCCCGGGGCATGTAACATCTTTCCTACATGAAGGGCAATACTGTCAAAGGCTTCAAGGACTCCTTCGCCCAAGGGATCAGTGCTAAGGCAGGTTAAAAATTCAGCAGCATAGTCCTTTTTAAGTCTATCAAGGAAAACGGGCGGTGTGACCTGGTTCCATTTAATGCGTCGCCCTCCGTTTATAGGTTGCAGCATATTTCCTCCTACGACTTGATGCTTTTTTTTTCAGAAGGTTGCCTCCTAGCAACACACAGACTGGATTGTGATCGCTGTGTGCGCTCGGTATTATACAGAAGGCCAAGATGAGGCTCTTAATAGTTCTAGAAACTAAAATAAAATCTATAAAAGTCCCTAGTCTTCTGTAGGAAGGTGGATATCTGACTGTGGTTACCCCCAACATTTTGCCTGGTGTTTTGCTGGTTTTTCGACTTAGTTGACCTGGGGCCCTGCTATTCAGGACCCCAGGTCTACTGCTCTCTCTGTAAAATGGATTCCATGTACCTTAGGTGCATTTACCAATTGGTACTGGGCCACCTTACCAGTCCCTGTACAGCATACCTTAGGTATCCAGGGCATAGGTGTACCCAGGGCCTACCAGGGGCTGCAGCATGTATTATGCCACCCCTGACTGGCCACCCAAATCTGACACAACTGGCTGCACGACAGCTGGGGCAAGGTGGTGTATTCACCCTTTGCTTTAGATATAGTATTCCTATATCTAACCCTAAAATGGACACATATATTCCTATCAGTCACTCCTATGGCAGGCCTTATCAATCCTGAAGGCAGAGTGCTTGGAATTATGGGAGATGGTGCTCTGGCATGAGATGAGCCCATTTGCAGCTTGCGGAACCAAGTACTAATAGCTGTTCCATGATAACGCTATACCATATACTCTTAAATGCATTATGTACCTCGCGGTCAAATGCTAACTTTGGCATAGCATTATCAAAACATGTCGAGTAAGGTGTCATACGAATTGGAATACTAACCCCTCGCCAATTCTGGCGACGGGGTTAGCATTCCACCCTTCTAGAGGGACATGACATGTATGTAGCTGTGAACCCCGGTTAAAGTTAACTCGAGCCTCAGCATCACAAAATGGATGCTGCCACCACAGACACAAGTCTGACCTCCTGCTGCTGGGAGTCCTTCCAGCTAGGAGGGCTCGGACAAAGGGTTTCCTGTCAGGGGCGGTGCCAGCACCATCCCAGACAGGATTTTGTGTATCCCAGGTAGGCAGGGCTGAGAGGAAGGTGACTGCAAGTGGCACCCCGGTGCTCACTGTGCATATGCCGGCTCAAACCAGTTCCAGGGGCACCCCAGCCCCTGAGCTGGGGAGAGACCGGACAAAGGAGAGGGGTGTAACCACCCCCCTCCTGGTCCCACCCATGGGCAGGACCTAGTCGCATGCCAGCCCCTTTTCTTAGGATAAAGGTAGGAGCGGGCCCCCTTCCCAAATTAGATAATCTTGAATCTTGAACTACTTTCCACGAAAGGAACTCTTGACATTCTCTGAAGACTCTCCCTTGTGGCTAAGGAGTAGCCACCCTGCACCCAAAGGCACCACCTAAGCATTTGCGGTTTGCTGCACGTCCATCCTCCGGATTAAGACTGACCAGCTCGACGAGACCCGGATTCCCTGGCATCTCTGACCCCTACCTGCATCATCAGCCCAGCTGTGATTCGTGGGTGTGACGAGACCTAAGGGACCGGCCATCTTCAAAACCTGCACAGCGCTTAACCAGCACGACCGCCGAGGGATCCTCGAGTGAGTGCACTGGGGTTTGAGAAGCCCCAACCCAGAGCAGCTCCAGCACCGAAGTCCAGCCCCCCAGCATCCACGAGATCTGCGTGGGGCCCTTCTGCTCTTCTGCTGCTTGCCACGTTGTCCAGTCACTTGCCCGTCGGCTATTGACCCTCCTGACGACGTACCACGACGTTTTCACCGCTGGTCTGGTTGCTCCAGACTGGCCCTTGCTCCCTCCCAAAAGAGGAGCACCCCGGACCCTCCTGGTCCAATGCAGACGCCATTTTGACTCCACCGCGTGGGCTTGCCTTTGCCAAGGCTTGTTGCTCCAATCCTGGTTCCAGCATCGCCGACAGCAGACACCCTCGTGGGACAGCTCGCACCTCCAGCCTGGTCGCCGACAACGCCTCCTGGCCCGTGTGGCTGCAGAGTCCAGCGTCGCCCACTGACCTGATCGTGACGACCTCCTCCGGTGCCATCCTGGTGCCCACACAATCACTGGCTAGTGATTAAGAACTGAGTCCCCTCTACTTTCAGGTCGTCTCCATCACCGATCCAGCCTTGGATCCCACCGAACATCTTCACTGGTCGCCTGCCAGCAACATCTTCTTTCAGGCTCCATAGACTACAACGAGGATTCCCGACGTCTTTTGAACCCTATGCAGCGGCAGCCCCTGGGCTAGGTAACCCGAGCATTTCGGTGCTCCAACGCAGGTTCACTCTCCAAGTGTCCAGATCCTTTTTCGTTTTTAGTCTACCTAGTCGGATTCGTCCGGAAACAGTAACTTTAGAATTGCTTGCATCCATAGACTTTGTCCCGCATCCCGCGTGAGGGTGCACACTCTGCACCCAAGTTCCCTAGGCCTCCTGCTCCTAACCTTAGAGTTCAGTAGTGTAGTCCTAGCGGTTCTGAAGCCTCTGGATCGTGTTACTCACCTGCTAGCCTTTCGCATTCCACTTTTAGAGTATATGGTTTTTCGTGCCCCTCGGGCATTTGTGTAAATTGTGCATCTTGTAGTATTTTCATAAGAGTTTTGTATTGTGCTTAGCTCCCTGACTCATAAAGAGTTCAGGGTAGACTTGTTATTAATAAATATCCTTTATTTTTATAACAACTTGTGTGGAGTCCTTTCACCTGGTGTTCAAGGGGTATATGTGATGGTAAAACAGCTGGCTTAACACGCCCTCTAGAGTTTAGCCTAAAGACTGCTTTTGTCCACGCTACTAGGATAGCTGGTCTATAAGGTTGACTTACAACCAATCATCAATAAGGGTCGTTTGGTATGATACACAGTGATCACTAGAATAGTGAGCACTATATATCAGGCCAACTTCTCACAGCTTCTACCCTTAAAAGTGAGTTCCTTTTGTGTGGATAATGGTGGTGCAATGCTCATGGTAAACAAGAGGTCGTGCTCATCTAGCATGAGGTTCAGCGCATTTCCTTGTTTTGTATGTTCAAAGTGTAACCCCGTTATCATGTGGCAACCCATGGTCGCTAAAGTATTTAACATAGGGTCGGCGCAAGTGTGTTCATTGAAATCACCTGCAAGTAGTAAGTTCCTTCTTGTTGTTCCGCGACACTGAGTTATAAAACTATGCAGTTCGGTAATCCTACATCCCTCGCCCTGATTACTTGTGTTGTAATAGTTTATCACACACAGGCTGTTGTCTTCTTTCCCCAAGATAATGGCCTGGATGTTTCTGCTACCTGAGGAAAAGACCCTTATGCTGCATCTTAGTGCCAGGGAGGTAAAGATGACCAATCCTCCCGATGCACGACTACTGTTTGAGTTTATTGCTGGAACACTAAATGATTTATAACCCTCCAGTGGAGTATTGCAGTTGGTGGCCCATGTCTCTTGGAGACAGATAATAGAGTGTTGGCTTACAAACTGCACCCATAAGGGGTCTAAAACATTTCCTGACAGCCCAGCAACATTCCCTGAGAGAACGTTAAATTTAAATTCCGAGTTAATATCTATGTTCACAGGAACAGGCTTTCTAGGTAAATCAAACTGAGCTGTTCCAGAGTGATTAACCTCACAGGAACCTTCTTCTACTAGTGGTACCATTTTATTAGGGATAACAACTACTGGATTATTAAAGCCTCCCACCGAACTAACCAGGGGTGAGGAATATACAGGCAAACTGCTAGGACCGTTAAGATGGCGGTAGCTGGTTATATTACCACACGGTCAATCGGAGTCATTGAGGCCCGAGAGAGCATCAAATCTGTTTGTGACCTCTAGATGCGAGAGATATCCTGGTCCACCACTCATCTGAACTCCATTGGACCTTGGAGGTATTGTGTCCCACCCATCTGGTCTTCTAGGGTAAGGTAATTTATTAGCGAACATCCTGTTCCTGTTGTTAAAGACGCCCTGCTGCCCTGGCCTATAAAAAAAACCCAAGGGGCAATATTTCTATACCCTGTCCCCCCGGCGAGGTACCTCCCTCTGCTTCCCTAAGTATCCTTTCCACTGGTACCGGACTGTTAAAGTTTATCACAATACAGTCTCCATCTCTGTTTTTCCTAGAATATTCCAGCCACGCTACTCGTCGGGCCATAATTATGTTGTGCCCTACCATATGGCCTCCTACTGTGTTTCGGGATAGCCAGTGTGTAACCTTATTTTTAATCTAGGAAAAGTCCTCTCTTTCTCCTTGGCGGAGGGGGGGAACATTTCCCAGAACTATCACTAAAGGGGTACTTTGTGAGGGCAGGTCAAGGATAGTTCGATTACCCACACCCTGGGCCAGCTTGTTAGTCTGTATGGATCCGTTTATCAATAACTCTTTAATGCCCATAATCCCCCATGTGTACAGTAGGTAATGAGTGTTAAATGGTTGAAACAAATATCTGGCAATATAGGGAAGAAGTTTGTGTTAGGAAAATAGGCATAGCCATTTTCTTAATGGGGAATTAAGAGTGATTAATAACTCAATCATATACCTTGCACTGTAGAGTGAATGTTTTAGCTAAGCACATAGTGTATTTATAACAAAGGCTAATCTTCGAACAGTTTTTCATACATCTGGTACCTACTTTACAGCTGATTTTAGTAAAATGTGCATAGCTGTTTTCTACATGCTGGATGATGGGGTTAAATTGCTGTTGCATATATCTTGAGATGCATTTTAATGATTCCTGTAAAGAAACCATAATAATTGGCCATTTCAAAAGTCAATTTGAGTTGTTAGTTTGTAAATTCTGTCATTATGTTAATGTATAGTTTGCTAATACCACACATTTAAATAATGAGTATGAGTATTACATTTCTAATGCGTGACTGCCACTCCCAGAAGAGCATCTTGGTGCTAAGCAGAAAAAATTAATGTGGTAGAATGGCCTTAGTCTAACTTGATCAGTCTTTGGGGGAATACTACGAGTCAGAGAATAAGTGAGGAGCACAGTGCATCGGGGAGGCTGTAAAGCCATGTCGTGCGCTGCTGTTTAAAAATCTTTTCTGATTCTGTGAATCTTAACTCCCTGGGAAGCTGGTTCCAGGCCCTAGTGCACAGGACTGTGAAAGATTTTTCTTCTAGGGTTTTTAGTTCGTGTTTGTGAGGATCTACTTGCATCTAATGAAGTACTTAGAGCTGCTGGTGCCGAGGAGTGACGAGGGAGTTTTAATAGTAGTCTGGCTGCTGCATTCAACCACCTGAAATTTCTGTAAGATTTGTTTAGAGGCGCCCTCATATAGACTATTACAATGGTCCAGCCTAGAGGTTATCAGTGATGATGCTTCAGTTTTTCTGGCTGTTAGAAGAAGGTATTCAAATAATTTTTTCAAAGCTTTTATGAGACTGAAACAAGTTCCAGCTACTACCATGGCTTTTGGGCAAAAAGACAGAAGGGCACCAAATGTTACACCTAGGTTCGTCACGATCCTGACCGGAGGAGGTGGTGGAGGGATTTCATTAGACCACCATAAGATTGGATCGAAGGCATTCGACTTTCCAAGAAGCATTATTTCTGTTTCGCCAGTGTTGCACTTTAGATGGTTCGTGTGCATTCAGCGATTGACTGCGGTTAAACAGCTCTTAAAATTGATCTCAGAACTAATAGAGTCTTTCTCCAACAACAGGATTAGCATGTAGTCAGCATAGGATGTGGTCTCAATACCAAAAGACGTTATCAGCTAGATCAAAGGAGCCATGTAGATATTAAATAATGCAGGGCTAAGCGTAGAACCTTGGGGTACTTCGGATGTGTCAGGCTTTTCTGAAGACCGAAAGGTTTCAAGCATCACCGTCTGTCTGTGCTCTGAGAGGAAGGATTTACACCATGCCAACGCATATAGTCTGTATATTTACGGATTCAAAAAAGTAACATTATGTGCTGCTAACATGTCTTTGCCTTACTTCAACCAATTCTTCTTAAGTGTGCATTGTGTGTCCACTAGCATTGAAAACTATTTCTTTGCAGCTGTTTGCGATCTAGCAATGTAAAATTTAAGCTAGCACTTAATTGCCAGAAATGTTCAATTGAATAAAACATTATCTCCCACATGCATCAAAATAGGCATTTGGGATTCTTTAATTGCGATTTTTAAAGAATTGCAATTAAAGAATCACAATTGTCTATGCATGTAGGTATTGCAAACATTTTTTAGATTCCAAAATATTCCTCAATTGCGACTCGCAATTAAGGAATTGCTTCCCATTTATTCCTATGGGCCTAGAGGCCGTAGGAATCAATAGAAATTGCATGACAATTTGCGAGTAGCAAATAGGTACTCTCAAATTGTGCATGCAATTTCAAGGGTGCCAAAGGGCACCCTGTTTCACTCCTGAAATTGCCATTTGACCACATGCTGTACACTCACATGCCCCAAGGGCATGTGTGTTTGTAACATATAACTTTGAAAAATGCACTTTAGTTCATTTTTCAAAGTTTTCGCAATTTACCGTCCAGTTTCTTTTGACGGTAATTTGCGACCCCTAATAGCGAAATCGCTGTTTCAATTTGCATCATGCATTGCATTTAAGGAATCGCAATTTGCGATTCCTTAAATGCAATCGCAATTTGGGTAATCGCAAAACCTCCGATTACTTAAATTGCGATTTTTGCATTTGGGATCATGCATCCCAAAAGCAAAAATGCCTGTCGCAGGGGGGCAGATTCTGAGAATCTGCCCGTTTGTGACCGTTTTTTTCTTTGATGCATGGGGCCCTATATCATGTAAGGTGAAGACATATTTCATACATAGATGACAGTATCCCCAAAGGCACACTGACTGTCTAGTATCAAGGTAATGGTTAATGAAAAGTGTGTTTATGAGAAATGGACTATTACAATATGTCATGTAAGCATACAAATAACATATTCCTAAGTGTTGTCCTTCATATATTGGTAAAATAGAATCATTACTTTATCGTGTGACTTTGCGGGCAGCAATTCGATTCGCTAAAAAGGCGTGTGCTTCTCAGCCATTTGTAAGAAAACAATAAAACATCCTGTTAAGTAAACATTAAAATGCTGAAAACCAAGTGATTTTCACTTGGTGCATATGAGCTCTAAACTGTACTGCCACCAGTGGGCACTTAGAGAATACAGCCCATCAGCCCATCAACCCCGATGAATCGTTTTAGTACGTCCCCTTTGGATACGAATCTTCAGTTTCTAGGAAGTTCGCGAAGCCAGTGAAAATAATAAAGATGAAAAAAGCCTGAAATAATTAAATCTTTTTATCAGGAAACAGAAAAATCACTTTGAATTTGAAAAAAAGGCAGATTCCATTATTCATAGATCCAGATTAAAGTACCGGATATGTAAACTGACCTCCAAAAGCCAATTAATTGCGCTTACAAGTCTGTGGAATCCTAGCTGCTGCATTGAAGTGGCAGTTTTCAATTTTCTCTATTTACAGAGTACTTCCTTTCTGGTCGCATTTGCTGCATCTCCTTTCATTTTTTCCTTATAGCAAAATGGTTTAGAAGTGAAGCGATTTCAACCCCTAATAAAGATTTGCTTTAACTTGTTCTGATTGGCTCTCAAATTTTTCGTACATACTTTTGACTCCTACTGCAGTGCATGTTGGTGGAATGGAATTATTTTAAGCAGTTTTCTCTGGGATTGTATACTTAAAGAGAAATGTGCTTTAATTGCAGAGAACCGGTGTAGACCTATGCCTTTTACAGAGAAAGCTCTACAATGAAAATTCAAAACAAAGAAATATAATTTTAGATCGTTTCAATAAAATAGTACTCAAATAAAAGAATGCATTTAAAGATGTTTAGTGAGTAGTTAATAAAAGAAAAATGTAAAGAAAGGAAGTAAAGCAGGTTATAAAGGTTAAGGTAAACAGTAGCATGCAGTTCGTGTTGTGGTTATTGTCCGCATTATGGTATATCAGTGGAATGGATAGTGTTCGGGTTCAGTTTAGAGTTGAATTACTTATAGTTGGACTTGGAGAGTTAGGGTTGAGATGAGCTCAAGTGAGGAAGGCTGCAATTTTTTGTTTTTTTTGCAAAGGCTCTAGTGGCAGTGTCGTTTTACAAGCCCTTATGTTGTTAAATGCAAGTACTTACTGAGGCTTCTTTTTTTAAATGGTTTCCTTTTAAAGGTTTGTCTCTTAATCCTTTTTCTGTAGTGGTGTAACCATTTTTTCTGTAATAGTATACTTTATCGTGACCTACATCAGTTCCTGAAAGTGACAATTTCCTCTGCCAAAGGCTAACAACGTGTTTAAGAGAATGGGATGACTTTCCTAGGTATTGGTCTCCCCCTTTTTCATAATAATGGGAAATGCAAACTCTGTTGGCCTTGCCAACCTATAAGGCGACTAAAGTCTGTATTCTTGCCTGAAACTGTTTGTTGTTAACCACCTCGTTCAGATTAATTCTAATAGAGACTTCTTACAGCAGATTCCTCACCTTTTGAATACTTCCCCAGGGGTCAAACTGGATCCTGAAAATCTTCAGCAGTACCCCTGCATGCCAGCGGCTCCTCATTGACGTCATTCCATGTGTGATGTGATGACCTGGCCTATATAAGCACCACCAATGCATGCTGACATGAGTTCCTTTCTTTCTGTGCCGAAAGGAGCTACCCTCGTCTCTTTGAGACTCATTCTATTAACAATTTCTTCACAATTCTACAGTTTGCTTGGGAATATGTCGCCTCACAAATCCCTGAGGGGAATGTCATAAACAAATGTCTGGGACTGCACCACATGTGTTGTGCCTGTGGTGCCTACAGTTGGACCACTACTCCAAAGCTTGCATTAATTGTGCCTTGACCTGCACCAGGGCTATTTGAGGCTGGAAAGCTAAGCACTTGGTGGGGAAGCAGCACAAGACCCCACGCTGGAATTGGTCAAAATCTAAAGTAGATGTATCTTGCTCCCAAGGTCACTTCTGCCACAAGTCCGCTTCACTTGCTAGGTGCTTGGGCAAATCCAAGAAGATGCAGGACTTGGCCGCATCCCACCAATCTTGGTCTCCCGAGAAGGCGCCTTTTTCATTGTTGCGTACAGGTCGTGCTTACGAAGCAGCTTTACTTTGGAGTCAATTCCAACCCTTGTCCGCAGCAACCGGAATTTCCGGGGCAATCGTCGATGCCATAACAAATTGAGGACCTACTCAAAGCCATGCTAGGCTTTTATGTATGTTACCGGCTCCCCCTAGCATGCCTGAACCAAGAGGTCTCCCAATAGGGCATCTGCTGGCAGGTCTGCTAGCCGCCCTTTCAGCCTTCTGGATCTTCTCAGGGCTTTGGACCGACTTCGGTACCGGTTCTACTTCCTGACGCCACAGCCCACTCCAGAATGTGAACCACTGATGCGGATGCCAACACCATCAACTCTGGATGACGGCCAACCCATAGTACTGACTGATGACAAGATGGCACCCCCCCTACCAAGGCCACACACACCCATGTCTGAGGCGCGACTTTTCTGACCATTCTGACTTTGATACAGTGCATCTCACTTCTGGAAATGCTCATGTCGTTCATGAGCTATTCAGCACAAACTCTGATAACAGGGGTTATGATGCTGGGGATGAGATTGCCCAGGCTTACCAGAAGGACAATTGGTACGAAGACCTTCAAATTGCCAGTGGTCTGGATACCTCCCCAGACACTGCACTAGATTCCCCCATGGCTTGCATTGGGACGTACTTTATCTTCAAATTACCACTCGGGGAAGTTATAACCAACGTTAGAACAAAGGTGTTGCAGCCTGGCTGGTCAAGTCCTAAGCTTCTACTCCCCTTCAATGAGGCTTTTACTGCCACATCGCCGGATCGCCAGATGCCAACACCCTCCTCCAGGTGACCCAGCTTTCGTCACTCAGCACCCCATTCCTGACAGCCTTGTGGTGTAGTCTTTGGCCAGCAGATTAAACCAAAACTTCTTTCGCACTACTCCAGCTGACAGGGAATCTGAAAAAGATAGAGACTTTTGGTAATTCTTTTTGTTTCCTCTACAAGTTTAGCTCTTCATTCAGTGAATGCCAGCTGCCTATTAGGCTGCTACTCTTAAGCCTTGTGGGACTCCATTGCCTAGCTATTGCCCATGGTCTCAGAAGAAGTCCGGGCCATACTCTCCCAGGCCATACAAGTTGGTTGTGATGTGGACTAGATACCATGGACTCTCTCTGCAGAGCTATTGACACCAGTGGCCATTAGCAGGCACGTCTGGATGCATTCCACTGGATTTTTAGGAGACCTCCAGGACAGTTTAATGGACATGCCATTTGATGGCTCACAACTTTTTGGGGATAAAGCAGACTCTGACCTGGAGAGCTTCAAAGATAACTGAGCCATAGCACCCTCCTTGGGCCTTTCGGCTGTGGCTATTACAAGGGCTCCCAATCCAGCCAACAACACCACAAGGTGCAGCAATGACCCCAGCCTTTCAGTGGCTGTGGTACCCATAGGAGAACCTAATGGGGGACAGCATGCAGCCCAGTCTTCTGCCCCATTCCCCTCATTCTAAGCCTCTTTAGGATGCCCTTGATGGCACACTGCCACCCTGTTTTAGGATCCGAAACTTTCTGCCATGGTTGGCGGCTGATAACTTTAGACATGTGGGTCCTGCAAAGTATTCAACAGGGTAATGCTTTACTATTTCTCAAGATACCACCTCACCTTCCACATCCCCAAGCCGGCTGACGGAGGACTATATGTTGCTCTAGCCACTGGAAGTGCAGGCTCTTTTAGCCAAAGGAGCCATAGAGAGAGTCCCGGCACCAGAAGTCAGTTGGGGTTTTTATTCACACTACTTTGTGTTGCTGGAAAAGGACAAATACCTCCTACCCATTATAGGCCATTGTCCTCTCAATGCATTTCTGAAGAAAGGCAAGATTAAGATTATCACCCTAGCCCAGGTCTTATCTGCTTTTAACCCTGGGAACTGAATGATAGCGCTGGACCTGCAGGGTAACTATTCCACATCATCATCATCCTGCAAACTGCCAGGCGTGGCCTGTGGTTCATAGTAGGCCACAAAAATTTTCAGTTCACTGTGCTCCTGTTGGCTTTACCCAGCGACCCTCTGGTGTTCACACAAATGATGATAGTGGTAGCACATCTTCGGATTTTGAGGTTTCCAGTCTTTCCCTACCTCGAAAACTGGTTGTTGATGGAGAGCTCGGCCCAGGCAGTTGTCAAGCACCTTTCAGACTACTGCAGACCCACTGACGTCCTTGGGTTCGCTATCAATGTTCCAAAGTCACACCAGACTCCGCAGACGCCCCACTTTATCTGAGCTATTCTGGAAATGGTGCCGTTTTGTCCCTATCCCGTGGAGGAAATATTCCATTGCATTCAATTTATGATCCTAATGTTTCAACCTCTCCTGAATCTAAGTGAGAATGACTCTGAGGCTGCTGGGGCTGATGGGTTCCTGCATCCTGCTAGTCAAGCATGCCAGATGGCATATGTTGTAATCTGAAGTCCTGAATAGCTCCAGGGGAATCTTTACAACCTGGTCCAGATTTCCCAGGAGATTGCAAGAAAGTCTGCAGTGGTGGCTGCGGGACCGTGATTGGGTCAGTGGTAGACCCCCTCGAATTACCCCACCCAGAGCACACAGTGATACCAGATGGATCACTTCATGGCTTCGGAGGCCATCTGAGAGAGGTGAAGATAAAAGATGTCTTGTCTCCAACGGAGGCCCTGATCCATATAAACATTGTGGAACTAGAGAGCCATTCTCTTGGCTTTGAAAGACCTCCTGCCCTCTTTTAAAGGTAGGCTGGTGCAGGTGCTCACAGACAGCACCACCTCCATGTCGAACAGCAGTGAGCAGGGTCGGGTAGGGTTTACTGACCCTATGCCAGGAGGCTTTGCGTCTCTGGATGTGGCTACACCACCAAGGATTTATTCTGGTGACACACTACCATGCGGGCTCCCTCAACACCAGACTGGATGAACTAAGCCACTGACATCTTGTGGATCATAACTGACCGTTATATACAGCAGTGGCAAAGGTCTTTTCTTTGACTGGGGAGAGCCTTGATTCGCTTTTTGAGCCTCTGTCATGCACGCACAATGTCAACACTTCCGTGCTTTGAGAGTTTCCAATGCATCTCACACTCGGAGATGCATTCTGCAAAGAGTAGAACTCTGCAACTGCTTTATGTCTTCCCGCCAATACCTCTATGCTTGGAGATTGCATGGTAACATTAGAGTGCTTGAGGAGTTGAGGATGTCAGTGTGGCAACCGGGCTTCCCAAATCTGTATACACCTGCCAGTTTGGCATGGTACTCTGCTAAATAGATCGACCCACTCCATGCCAAATTGTCCAAAGTTCTGTTTGTTTTCCCTCGCCTGGAACCCCTGTGCTGTGGACACTGTTAATGTGGTACATGCCAGTTTTTTGGCCATTTTATTGAAATTAACATTTGTGATGGGTTTTTTTCAAAGTGTTACGATATATGCTTCCCTCTTGTCCATTTGTTGTGCCTCAATGAGACTTAAATTTGGTACTCTCAATCCTCATGTGCCCACCTCTTGAGCCCCTCTACAGTCATTCTCACAGGCTCCTTACCCTCAGGATAGTCTTTCTTGTAGCTTTAACACTGGTGCAAATATGTCAGCAACTTACAGACCCTTTCTGTGCAATTAACCTACACCATGTTTTATCCAGACAAGCTGGTTTTGCGGACTCGAGACTCATTCCTTCAGAAAGTAGCAACTCCCTATTATGTTAGTCAGAATAACACCTTTCTGGTGTTCTATTTCCACTTCACCCTTCAAAAGAGGAGATAAAATTCACCAGTTGAATCCAAAATGGGCTCTCACTTTCTACATCGATCATACCAAAGAGCACAGAGTGAATGATCCACTCTTTTATCTTTATGGAGCAAAGAAAGGCAAGGCTTTGCAGAAAAGGACCATCTTTTGCTGGATCGTATTCTACATTAAAATCTACTACGCACTGCCAATAAGCAGCCCTCTGATGCCTCATTCTACCAGAGCCAGGGCTTCTTCCACTGCTTTCGCAGTTGGGGTGCTGGTTCAGGATATTTGTCAGGCTGCTATGTGGGTCTCACTGCAAACGGTCATGAGGCACAATTGCCTAGACCAGGGATCTCCAACCTTTTGTCTAAGAAGTTCTACTTATGTTCTATGAACACCATCCTGAGCTACTAATATTATTAGAGAAGCATTGGTAACCACATACGACAAACTTGCATTAGTAGCCACCATATGCTTGATAATTAGCAGTGATCACATCAGTGCATCAGGCATGGTTGCCAGAACTAATGTAAAAAATGATTTGTCAATGTGGAATACCTTTACCAGGGTTACACATAACAGCCATAGCTGCAATGCCCCTAGCACCAAGTTAATATCAGTAATAAGCCTCCTAGACACAGTTTGAGTTGTAGAACTCAAATATCAGCCTTAAATATATTTTGGAAATTCAACCTTTTTTCAACATATATCAAAGTATCAGTTCCATAAATATGCACATTTACATTGGATTTACATCTCCAATACACCCTTTTCAATTTCATTATTCATATATTAATTCAACCAAGCAAAAGCCTCTAATTGGGTTCACTTGGCTTCAAACAGAACTACTTACAGGTAGCTGGAGTGCTACCAGTAGCTCGCCAGCAACTCATTGGAGAAGCCAGGCCTAGACAATCAGGTCCCACCACCTAGGAGGTATTGCTTGTATATCTATTCAAAAGGTGAGGACTCTGCAGTAAGAGGTCTTTATCAGAAGAACAAGTTAATTACTTTCAGTAAAGCTCTATCAGAAAGAGACAGTTAGTTATAGATTCCTTACTTTAGAATTCCCACCAGGTGTCAGACTGGACCTGGAGAATTTTTTCTCAGCCGCACCCTTGCACGTCTGTAGGTGGCGTCAGTCGACTCTGCATCCGTCGTCAGCGTCGTGGTCGCCGGGATGACATAACTGTGCCTACTTAGGCGCCGCCTCTGCACGATGACGTCAGTTCTTTCTTTTGACGTACCAGCCTAGCGCAGATCCGGAGAGAGCTACCTCTTTAGTCACTTTTTGATTATGCTTTTTACTACGTTTTGTCGACTTCTTTGAGTTTTCGACTCCTGGTGCACACGGGATGTCCCACCATCGAACATGCTTGAAACCCTGCCAGCCCTGTCACAAACTGATGTCTGTGACAGACCTCGTGTGCTTTGGTGTCAGGAACGCGACCACGATCTGAAGTCGTGCTCCGACTGCCGGGCTATGATTCCAACGTTTTTACGGGAGCTATCCCGAAAGCTCTGTGAGGCCCGGCAGTTGGCTCCTTGTCGCTCCCGGTCTCGCCCGAGGGGTAGGTCTCGAGACCACTCGCGGAGTCCCCACACCTCTTCCGATTCCAAGTCTTCGGGTAAGTCGAAGCACAAGAAGAAGGCAAAGAAGCACCAGCGCCCTATGCCTTCCGCCCTGTCAGTTGGCTGACGCGATGCAGAACCTGGAGTGGCATCACTCTAACAGTCATTCAGTGCCTCCTTCATGGACGACTCCATACCTCCCCCCATTTCTGGGAGCTGGGGTGTCCCCTGCCCAACTTCGTGCATTTTATGAAGCCCTCCACAATATCTTTGGGCAGTCCTACTCTGCTGGCGCGCCTGCAGAGCCGGTCAGGGGTCCTGGGCCTTCGATGCCAGCAGCTCTGGCCCCCGTGGATCCATGCCTAGATCCGGATCGACGCCTGTCGATCTAACTAGACCTTCCCCGGCCCTGATCTTGGCGCCTACACCCCCCATCTTCCTCCCCGAGATAGACCCGGAACCAGACCGACGTCGGTCGACGTTGAATCCAACACCAGAGGGTACTTTTGTTCCCCTGTCCATTCCTGGTGTTCCCTAACGCCCAGGATTGGGAGGGGTAGATGGACCCTTTGGCAGACCAGCTTTAAGATCCAGACTGGAGAGAGGACCTGGTTGACTCCAGTGGTCTGGACACTACTCCAGACCTTGGCATGCTTTCTCCCTCTACCGTGGCTGTGGAGGAGGGAGCGTCTTACGCTATGGTGCGGCGAAGGGCAGCCAAGGCTTTGGGCCTGGAGCTCCCTTCAGTGGCCGTCTGGACTAACATCCTGACAGAGGTGCTTCAGCCTGCGGCAACCTCATCTGGACCACTTCTGCCCTTCAACTAAGCCCTCACTGATGTCTTTCTGGGCACCTGGTCCAAGCCCAGCACAGGGGCTCCTGTGGAAAGGACGATCGCCCGCCACCACTGCCTGGCTAGGGCGACACAGTTTTCCTCACCCAACACCCTTCCCCCGAGAGCTTGGTGGTCCAAGCCTATTCTTCCAAAGGGCATTTCCTTCTGCTCCCCCAGACAGGGAATCCAAGAAGCTGGATTACTTGGGAAGAGTATGTTCTCTTCCTCCAGCTTGACACTGCGGTCCGTGAATATTGCATGCCTCTTGGGCCGATACTCCCATACTACCTGGGATACGGGCGGGCAAGTGCTGCCTCAGTGCCCTGAGGAGGCCCGGGGCGTTCTCTCCCAAGCCCTGGCAGATGGAAGGGACGTAGCTAAATACACAATTAGATGTGGACTGAATACCACTGACTTACTAGGCAGAACGATTGTCATGTCGGTTGCACTTACGCGCTACGCCTTGTTGAGGACGTCTGGCTTTTCGGGGGATGTCCAGTCAACCTTGCTGTATATGCCCTTCGATGGATGTCGCCTTTTCAGCAATAAAGCAGACTCTGCGCCGGAGCGTTTTTAGGAATCTCAGGCCACGGCCAGATCCTTGCATCTCGCTGCGTCTTCCTGTCCACCTCAGTCTGCTTTTCACCCCCTGGGACACCCAGCCACATTCGACCCAGTCCAGCCACCGGTTTATGCAAGCTGCCCAGCCTCTGCGTGGCTGTGAACGTGGGACACAGCAACCTTGCAGGTCTGGGAACCAACAGGCGTGCCAGTCCACCCTTCCCCCCGCCGCAGCAGCCTCTAAACCTTTCTAGTCCGACCTTTCAGGGCCACCAATGGCCAGTCGCTGGCAGGATTCACCATCACCTCCCCAACTGTCAAACCATCACGTCGGACAGGTGGGTTTTGCAAATAGTCCGAAGGGGCTACTCTCTCCCCTTTGAGACTACCCCTCCCTTCATGCCACCCTCTTTCAATCGCATGTCGGAGGATCATTTGGCGCTTCTCCACCAGAAAGTCTTAACTCTCTTGGCCAAGGGAGCTATCGAGAGGGTTCCTGCGCCAGAAGTAGGTTGTGGTTGCTATTCCCGCTACTTTCTGGTGCCCAAGAAGGACAAAGACATGCATCCTATTCTAGTCCTCAGGGCCCTCAACCGCTTCCACCGGAAGGACAATTTCAAAATGTTAATCTTGGCTCAGGTCCTGTCTGCCCTCAACCCTGATGACTTGATGGTGGCGCTGGATGCCTATTTCCACATCCCTGTCCTGCCTGCCCACAGATGCTACGTACGGTTCATGGTAGGCCACAAGCAATATCTGTTCACCGTTCTCCCCTTGGGCCTTACCAGTGCCCCTTGGGTGTTCACCAAAGTGATGGCGGTGGCTGCAGCTCATCTGCGCAGATCAGGGGTTCCAGTCTTCCCCTATATTGACGACTGGCTGTTGAAGGCGGGCTCGCCCTAGGCTGTCGTCACCCAACTGCAGACTTGGGCAGACCTCTTGCATTCGCTGGGGTTTACTATCAACGTGGCAAAGTCACACATGACTCCCTCTCAGATGCTCCCTTTCATCAGGCGGTTCTGGACATACTGCAGTTTCGGGCCTATCCTCCGAGCAGCAAGTCTGGGATATTCGGGCTTTGATGCTGATGTTTCAACCTCTATCCCAGATTTCGGTGAGAATCACATTGAGGCTGCTGGGCCTCATGGCATCCTGCTTCGTGCTGGAGGACCATGTCACATGGCATATGCGGTCTCTGCAGTGGGACCTGAATTTCCAGTGGGCGCAGCATCAGTGGAATCATTCCAACTACGTCCAGATCTTGGAGGGTACTGCGCAACAACTGCTGTGATGGTTAACGAACCAAGCTTGGGTCAGAGGCTGATACCTCTCTCTTCCCCAACCAGACCTCACAGTAGTGACAGATGCATCACTCTTGGGATGGGGCGGCCATCTGGGAGAGGCAGAGATCGGAGGCGTCTGTTCTCAGGCGGAGTCCGAGCTCCGGCGGATCCATATCAACCTGCTGGATTTCCAGGTGATCTGCCTGGCACTGAAAGCCTTTCTTTCCTCTTTCAAAGGTAAGGTAGTGCAGTTGTTCACGGACAACACCACCACAATGTGGGACTGCAAAAAACAGAGCCAGGTGGTGTCGTGGACCCTATGTCAGGAGGCCCTTCGCCTCTGGACATGGCTGGAGCATCAGGGCATGACCCTGGTGGTTCAACACCTGGCAGGTTCCCTTAACGCCAGGGCGGACTAACTCAGCAGCCGGTGCATGATGGATCAGGAATGGCGTCTGAACTCGGACGTGGCGCAAGGTCTCTTTTGACAGTGGGGAGAGCCTTGGTTAGATCTATTCGCCACCGAAGAGAACGCGCAATGTCATCAGTTACGGGCATTGGAATTTCCAAGGCGGCAGTCGCTCGGAGAAGCTTTTCATTACGAGTGGAGCTGCGGTCTTTTGTACGCCTTTCCGCCTATACCACTTCTGCCCAGAGTGCTGAAGAAGATCAGGCGCCAGGGTGGACAAGCTCAGCCGACGGTGCCTGGTAGATCATGAATCGCGTTTTCCCTCTGAGGGGAGAGCCTTGTTTAGATCTGTTCGCCACCAAAGAAAATGCGCAAGGTCCGCAATTCTGCGCGTTGGAGTTTCCAAAGCGGCACTTGCTCTGTGACGCTTTTCGTCACAAGTGGAACTGCAGCCTCCAGTACGCCTTTCCGCCTGTACCACTTCTGCCCAGAGTGCTGAAAAAGATCAAGCGCAACCTGGTACAAGTTATTCTTGTGGCTCTGGATTGGGCACGAATAGTCTGGTACCCAGAGCTCCTGAGCATGACCATCTATCCTCCATTCAGACTGCCCTATCAGTAGGATTTTCTATTGCAGTAGCAGGTGAGGGTTCTTCACCCAAACTTGTCCAGCCTCCACCTCGTTGCCTGGGGATTGAGCAGGCACAGTTGACAGCTTTTGACTTTCCACCTAAAGTCTGTAATGTTATCTTTGCAGCCCTGCGTCCCGCCACTAAAACGGTATACGCCTGTAGATGGACCAAGTTTGTGGCATGGTGCACAGCAAAGGCTGTGGATCCCTTACTGCCCCTCTTTCAGAGGTCCTCTTGTATATACTTGCTTTGGCCCAGCAGGGCTCTGCTTTGAACACTCTTAAAGGCTATCTTGCTTCTATCTCTGCCTTCCTTCGGCAGCCCGATCAACCTTCCTTGTTCATGTCCCTTATTGTAAATAGATTTTTTTAAGGGCATTACTCATCTCTTCCCTCCATCTCCTTTCATAATGCCCGAGTGGGACTTGAATCGTGTTCTTACTTATCTCATGTGTGCTCCCTTTCAAGCCCCTTCATAACAGGCCCCTCACTTTGAAAACTGGCTTCCTTTTGGCCATCACCTCTGTTCGCAGGGTGAGTGAGCTTCAGGCTCTATCTTCCAAGCACCCTTTCTTCTCTGTGCATCTGGACAAAGAGGTGCTTCAAATGAGGCCCTCATTCCTTGCAGAAGTCGTTACATCTTTTCACATCGGACAATTAATTACTTTGCCCACTTTTTTCCCACCTCGGCGCCCTTCCAAGGAGGAGAAGAGACTCCACCGTCTGGACCCCAAAAGTGCGCTGTCCTTCTACCTTGACCGCATAAATGATTTCCGGGTGGATGATCAACTCTTTGTTGGCTATGTAGGTGCCAAGAAAGGTTGGTCTGTTCAAAAGTGTACCATCTCTAGATTTGTTGTCCTTTGTATCAAAATCTGTTACGCTTTGGTGAAAAAGGAACCTCCAGTAGGGCTGTGGGCTCGCTCCACTAGAGCTACGGCAGCCACCATTGCACTGGCACATGGAGTTTCACTCCTTGACATCTGTCAGGCAGCCATGTGGACACTTTCACCAGACATTACTGCCTGGACAGTCAAGTCCGTAGGGACGGCTATTTTGCCTGTTCGGTCCTCCAGGACTTCCTGGTGTGAACTTGGTTCACACACCCTCCTCCGAGATTGGTATTGCTGGGGTATCTATTCTAAAGTAAGGAATCTATAACTAACTGTCTCTTTCAGATGAACAAGTTACTTACCTTTGGTAACGATGGATCTATAAGAAGCATAGGTTAGTTATAAATTCCTTACCGCCCCACCCATTCTCCTTGCTCTGCAAACTGACTTCTAGGGACAGGGACTCCTTCACAGGGCCCTTCTTGTGGCACACCAGTGGTCAGTGTCTTGCATGTCTCTGCGCTTCTGGCATGGAAAGTCGTGTCAGAACTGATGTCAGCATGCAGGTGCGGCATCTAAGTAGGCACCGCAACGTCATCCCAGTGACCACAACGCGGACGACTGACATTGAGTCGACCGACTCAACATACCGACGCACAGGGGTACTGTTGAGCAAAAGTTCCCCGGATCCAGTCTGTCACCTGGGGGAAATTCTAAGGTAAGGAATCTATAACTAACCTATGTCTTTTACAGATACAACGTTACCGAAGGTAAGCAACCTGTTCTTCAGATAGAGACTCTGACTAACTGCAGATTCCTCCCCGACCTGTTAAATGGTCTTTTGATAAAAAAAATTCACAATTTAGGAATCTGCACACTGGTCGCGACTAATCTGGTTGGCTAGTTGTCTGCAGACGCAGAAGGATCAAGAGAACAACTGATGTCATTTTGCATGGGTGGTGCATTGGCCACACACTTAACATCTGGTGTTGAATGACTTCGACATAGAGCCACCAGAACCACCTGCCAATGCACATTGTACTATTGAAGATTCTCAGGATACAGTCTGACCCCTGGGGGAGTATTCAAACGATGAGAAATCTGCAGTTAGATACTTTCACAAAAAGCGTTACTGAAGGTAAGTAACTTATTAATCATAACCAGCCATCATTATCCTGTAGTGACTTTAGGGGAAAGGTTTTGAATGTTATCATCTTGACAACTATAGCAAAAATTGAGCTACCTTGAAATAGAATAATCACCAAAATATTTGTGACGGATGTATTTAAAGGTATACAAGTGTTTTTTTATAGAGACCGCAGAAAGAAATGGAAATACATTTCAGATTACATTAGGGTAAAGTTTTTGTTTTGCTAGATCTAGAACTTTCTCTGCATTGAAATACTGCTATTTTTACTTACATTAGTTTATTATTATTTATTTATATTTCAGTTGTTAATGAATTCGTATCACCCTATGTGACCAGAATGAATACATATTCGAAAGTTAATGGGTGATGCTGAATGCTTTGCAAATATGCCTAAGATAATTGTTAGTCTGTTACACATGTTGTTTTTCTTTACAGCGTTTGCAGGTAAACATCTTGATTTGTGCTATTACTGATTGTTTTGGTCCAGTAACTTACCCCTGCTAAAGAAACTGGAAGGGCCTGGACGCCTTTTGTGTGCATCTGTATTGAATTTTTATGGTAAAGTTGCTTGTTACAGATTGCCTTTTTGTTTCACTTGCATGGATAAATCCTGAGTATCAATACGATTCATAGAATATAATGTTGAGAACTCGTTTTAAATCATCAGTGAGTTTTTAGAATTATCAGAACTGCCTTCATCAGTCATGTTAGCTATCAAACGCTTAACATAGGGTGCATTTTAATAGGGCCGTTTGTTACTTTCTATAACACTTTTCTCCTCAAGTCCCTATGCATAAGTGTTTTAGTGCAGCTTTTATCTTTGGAAACCCTGATGCTGTCCAGGATTTAGTGACCACAACCGTTCACCTTGTAATTAGTCTGATTTTCACCTTTTTAAAAGTAAAGACATTGTTTGCTGGTGGATAACATGTTATCTGAGGGTTATGCACTGCGATTGCATCTCAACACTGCTCTAGGCAGGTAGCAGGAAGACCAGAACTGGTGTAGATAGGAATATGTTGATTGTGCAACTAGCAGATATCTCCTGGGTCGCTAAGTTGTTTAGCAGTACCAACTGATTTCACATATTTTTGGAGTGATAGTAATTACACCTGCCAATTCTGTTTAAAAAATCCTAGTTGTAGGTGCACACAATAAAGGCACTGCAATTCTTAGATGTTAATGCTCCTAGCCTAAACCAGTTAATCAGATGCCCTGACCAAACTGCCTTTCACACATTAGAAGTAGTTTTTGCACCAAGTATTAACACAACCCACCTATAGTTAAAGTAACTCCTGCTATGGCATGAGATTATTTAATCAATTCAATCCTTTTAAAAACACCATGCATCCCGCATAGTCAATCGCAGCCTCTGCCCACTTTGGGTTAGAAAATTAACAGCATCAGACTTTCAAAACAGATAGAGTTCTTCTATATAAAACCATTCTTCATTACTGACCTGTAGGGAAGCTCTCCACAGCACCAAAACACTCGAGAATAGCCAACCTTAAAAAGAAAGGTAACAAAACAAGGGATCAAAGCAACCAGAAAATGCTATAGTAGAGACATTGGCAAAAAACACACAAAGACTTGATTTAAGAATATTATGGCAATCAAGTCAACTAATCGATCAAAAGAAACGGACAGCTTCTTCAACAAACTTACTGACACAGAAACCATGAAAACTGTTACTTGCACAGCCATAAAATAACCTAGATTCCAGAGCTACTAATATATCAGCTCAATTACTCCTAACTATAGTCTGATTCCTCCACCACAATTTGAAACCTCTTTACCTCATTCACACACATGAAAATGGAGAAAGTGATCACATGTACAAATCAGGCACAGATGCAGGTAGCTAGGTCTCCAATCACCTTGAGCAGTTTTTACCTTCCGCTTGTTAGGCTGCTCCAAACCAGTGCATCTTTTTGCATGCAGAGACAGTGCATTTAGAAGGATTACTGCTAGTAGTATGCTCTACATGAGAAATGTGGTGCCCAACAGCTTGAGATTCCCTGCCATACTCAGTCTTTCCTTTAAGCTGCAGTGCTCTTTCTTACCTTAAGCTGCCAAGTTGTCCAGAGGAATACAGGCTGACTTGTGGCCTTAAAAAGAACATTGGTGATGTCTTCTAATATATTAATTCCTGCAGTTGTGGTTCCTCTTGTGAATTGGAAACCTGGATGGCATTTAAAGAAGTGTCTCTCCAGGATTATATGACGAAGGAGATGGAGCAGGGCTTTATCAGTAAATTCATCATGTTGATCTGATCCGTCTGTGACTCTAATCAAAGATATAAATGGGGAGTGGGAGCAAAAGCGGATGGGTAACTTTATTAGGCATCCTAGTTAAAATTGCTGTCGTGCATCTGAGCCTCATTGAATTGTCATAGTATGTTTTAATGCAATGATAAAGTACTTTCTTTTACTAAGAAAAGCACTGGGAAGGACAGCGTAATTAATTATGCTTGTTGGTTGATTGTTATGTTCTGAACTCTTGCCCTCTACATTACCTCCTTGAGAAGCCTTTTACTTCTCACTACCCTGAGACTCAATTGCAGAAAGAATTTTACTAGGCCCATTTTGCAGAAACATAGTAGGACAGGGCTCCAAGATATCAATCAATCAAGATTTATAAAGCACAGCTAATCTCCCAATAGGGTATCCAGGCACTAGCAGGTCCTGGATGCTTATTCGATCATATTATAAACAAAAATGGAGAGCAAAGGGATTTTATCCACCTTGGTGGACGGAAAGGTACTCCTGATCCCCAGGTTAGGTAGCTATATAACAAAAATAAGGAGTACCACCAAGGATAAGGCTGGAGAGCGATATCGGTGGGATGAGATTCTAATGAAGAAAAAGAAGAAGTCCTTCTTTGTTTTTAATGAACCCCTCACTCACCGACCTGGTCGGTGACATGCTTCATCATCGGGGCCACCTTGACAGCCGAGTGCCGTCAAGGTGTGCTGCAACACCTGGGATACAGTGGAGCGGGTATGTGAGTGATGAATGTAAGAAAAAAAGTCAGTGAGTTAAAAATTGTCCTGGTATGACTTATACAAAGATTATTTATTCTAAGACTACTGGACAATAATAAAAACAGTGTATGTCGATACAGTGAAGGCTTAATTAAGACCAAATGTATCTGTGATATGTGTTAGGTCTACATGTTTCAAACCAACAAAGGGAATTTACCGGTTTTTCTTCAGGACCATAAAATAAAGGAGTTGGGTGGTCAGGGTACACTAACACCCTGCCATACCTGCAACCCTTTTGACCCAAATAACAAGTTGTTAAGAGGGTGAAAAAAATGTAACCCAGAAGTGGTTACATAGAATGCAAAAAACCTGGAAAGAAAGAGAGGATCATAAGTCATCAAAACTAGTTACGTGCCTGCAACGTAGTGAAGTGACGCAGTCTGCTCTTTCTGTGAATCATCCCACATTCATTTAATGCGAACTATCCAAAGTGCGGTGAATCAGCATAGCTTCTCAGTGGAAGTAAAAACACCTATCAATGTAAGTGTGAAGGTGAACACGCTTATATATTTTGTAGCTAGTTCATTATAGGCTGGATAGTGCGTGCCTAAGTAATATCCATATCTTAATGGTGCCAGGGATTACCGACGTGAAATTAGTTCAACTTGATCCATAGTAACGTACAAGACAAAACAGACGACACATATAACACATAATGCCAAAGTTTCAAAATGCTCACTCCTCATTAGGGGTTTTAAGGCTCCACGGGGATTGAGGGGAGAGGGCATAGTGCTCGAAACATATTCTGTAGATTGAAAGAAAAAGGGGCAAATCAACTCGAAGTCTGGCGGAATATTAGGCAATGCCATCCTTCCGCTCGAGTGAGGAGAAAAGGAAACAGGCGCGTTTCCTATTCTAGCAATAGTAGTCTACTTACAGTTTCCGATGCTCAACAATGACCATAAACCTATTCCGCCCCTTCGCACACCCGTAAAGAAGCAGGAGCAGCGCCGAAGGTAAAGGCAGCCGCCATCGGGGACGGGGTGGGCGTGGTTAGCGTGGCGCGTTGGCGTCGCGCGGCCGTGTGATCAGAATACGGAAACCCGTAGGGACAAAAGCGGTTGCCATAGGGACGGAGGTAAACAAGCCTCCGTAAGTTAAAATACTACAGGCGAATCCTGATCTGGACTATGTAATCAGAAAGAGACCCATGTAAGGATGTCCAAAGAGATCTGCATGACCCACTCAAATTAGTGCAACAGTAGGTTTGGCAATAACATGAAGGGGTTGATTTCATTTTCTATCCGGGCAAAACAAGAAACCAAAATGAAACCTGGGTAGAGTGCCCATAAACATCGACCTCACAAGGGTGTTCAGGAGAGTACACTCGCCCAGGGTATATTATCATTTAGACCATGTTTGTGGGTGGATAGTCTATATACCCATCTCTGCTCCTTCTCATATAGACGTTTCTGCATGTTTGGTCCTGGAGTCACTTGCTCAATGATAATCCAAAACATATCATTAGGTGTGTGGCCTTTCTCAAGAAAATGGTCAGTAAGTCGGGTTGCATTTTTCTTGCAGCGTATGGTGCTGCGATGTTCGCATATCCTTTGTTTGACTTTTCGAGTAGTCATTCCAATGTACCGTTTCTTACAAGTGCATTCGATCAAGTATACCACATTTTCACTGTTGCAGTTAGTATGTGAGATTTGCCTCCAGGTCTTTCCAGTTTCCAGGTCCAGTGTTTTTGTGTTCCTGGTCAGATGGCACACACTGCAGTCTCCGCAGCGATAATGACCGGTTACATCTGGTAGACCCCAGATTCTGGTAATGGATGGTGTGGTCGAAGACATCTTTGTTTTTGGTCTGGTGTTGACAAGAGTGTCTTTTAGGCTTTGTGACTTCTTGAAAGAAAACAAAGGTTTCTCCCAGTGTAGATTGCCAGTGTTTATGATAGTCCAATGTTTATTTATACTTCTGGTCACCTGGTTTGATATTGAGTTGAATGTCGTCACACATGTTAGAGGTATTTCCTCATTGGTCTTAGTTTTTTCTTCAAGGAGTGCATCTCTGGGTTGGTTTCTGGCCCTCTTTTGGCATTTTTTCACTATCTTATCAGGATATCCACGGTTCCCCAATTTTTCAGACAGGTCCTTCGCTTGTTTCTTATATTCAGACAGTTTGCTGCAGTTTCTGCGCAGTCTTAAAAACTGTCCGTAGGGTAAATTCTCCCTTAGTGGCCGGGGATGAAAACTCTCAAACCTTAGGAGATTGTTTTTTGAGGTAGGTTTGTAGTGAGTTCTTGTCTCCAGGTGATTTCCTTCTTTGCTGATAATTACATCGAGAAAGACAATTTCCTTTTTGTCGTAGCAATTTGTGAACCTGAGGTTGTTGTCACAGGTGTTTATCCAGGCGATGAATTGATCAAGTTGTTCAACCGGTTCTTGCCAAATGGCAAGGACGTCATCAATGTAACGTCTCCAAAAGGTCAGATTTTTGCGATAAGGATTTGTGTTGTTCAGAACAAATTTGTTTTCAAAGTCATAAACGTACATACCAGCTATGCTGGGGGCAAAAACGCTTCCCATTGAAGTGCCCCCGGTCTGTAAAAACAGGGTACCCTCAAATTCAAAGTAATTGCGTTTTAGGGCCAAAGTAGCACATTCCAAAATAAAGGCCTTGGGTGTGTGAAAAGGCCAGTCTGCATTCTCTAAGGTGTTACCCAGGACTCGGATCGTATCGTCCTGGGGTATGCTTGTGTACAAGCTCTCGATATCAAAACTCAGTAATACAGTATTATCATCAACCTCTACATTCTGTAGTAGATTCAGTAGGCTCTTTGTATCTTGTAGATAAGTTGCTGATTTTTGAACAATAGTCTTAAGGAAAAAGTCACAGAACCTTGAGAGAGGTTCTAGTAAGGAGCCAATGCCAGAAACAATTGGACGTCCTGGGGGGGGGTAACCTGCCCTTATGCATCTTAGGTAAGATGTAAAAATAGGGGATTTTTCCTTCGGTAGTGCATAAATAATCCGCTTCTTGTTTGGATATTGCCCCATTGGACTCTGCCATTTCGACTAATTGACAAATTTCAGCTTTCAAATCACTTGTGGGATCAGTGTTTAAAGTCTGATAGTTCCTAGTGTCGCTAAGGAGTCGGACACACTCCTCGCGGTAGGCAGTCATGTCCATAACTACCAGTCCACCACCTTTGTCAGCTGGTTTTATTATAGTGGTTTCACAAGTACGCAGTTCTTTTATTGCTGTTTTTTCTGCATTGCTTAGGTTCTGGAATTGGGAGGATGCCTGCATCTTTTCCACATCATTGTAAACAGCTTGTTCAAAAGCCATTAGTTCAACTGGGGTAGTGTGTGGCGGTGGCATAAAGGTGGATTTCAACCTCAGTCCACTCTCATTCTCCACTTCACAATCCCTCGGTTGGCCTTGCTTTTCAAAAAAGGCTTTCAACCTTAGTTTCCTAAAGAAACTGGCCAGTTCGCAATGTAATTGGAATTTATCCAATCGGGCTGTGGGAACATAACCAAGTCCTTTGTGAAGAACGTTTTCTTCAATGGTTGTTAGAGGTCTTGAGGATAGATTGGTGACTAGGGTTTCGCACTGCTCGTGCCTGCCTTGCTCTTCGTTCTGTTGCTCACCGGGTCGTCTTCCTCCCAGTGTACTTGATTGGGTTGTCTGTTTTTTCCTCTTCCCCTTCTGCCCCTGTGAAAAAAAGGGGGCCGAAACTGATTTTGATGAAAAGGGGGAGGTTGGAAATGCGGCTGAAAAGGAGGTTGCCATCCATACATTTGGAAATTTGCTGTTTGGTTGAAAGGATCTTGGAACATAGGTGGGTTGAATCCAGGCCAGAAGTTTCCTTGCCCTCTCCTACCTCCTCGTCCGCGTTGTTTATTAACACTGGTGTTTGACCCACTGCTACTGCCTGAAGAATTACTTGACGCGTCAGAGTCGGATGTAGACTTCTCTGGTGGTTTGTAGTCAGGGTCAGAGTATGGGTATGTTTTGAGAAATGAAAATATTTTCAAATCCTTTTGGAATTTTGTGACTTTTGCTGAGTCAGATTGTCCTTGTATTCAGTTATTTCCTTATTTATTTCATCAAGTCTTCTTTTGTATCCGGTTATGCTCGTCTTGATATGTGTCTCAGTCTTCTGAATTTCGATTTGAATAGTTTCTGACAACCTTAGGGCTGTCTTCAAGATTAATACAATCCAATCGTGCGTGCAGTGCCAGGCTATTAGAGCCCAGTCCTTTCTAAATTGGGCATCATTTAGAAAAATCCGTGGAGCATTTGTGTTTTCTGTTAAGACCCTACTTTATCTAGGAGTGTGTTATTGTAATGACTGAACCATGACCCTTTCACCTTAAAGACATTCCTTACATGGGTCTCTTTCTGATTACATAGTCCAGATCAGGACATGGGTCTCTTTCTGATTACATAGTCTAGATCAGGATTCGCCTGTAGTATTTTAACTTACGGAGGCTTGTTTACCTCCGTCCCTATGGCAACCGCTTTTGTCCCTACGGGTTTCCGTATTCTGATACGCTGCTCCTGCTTCTTTACGGTGTGCGGAGGGGCGGAATAGGTTTACGGTCATTGTTGAGCATCGGAAACTGTAAGTAGACTACTATTGCTAGAATAGGAAACGCGCCTGTTTCCTTTTCTCCTCACTCGAGCGGAAGGATGGCATTGCCTAATATTCCGCCAGACTTCGAGTAGATTTGCCCCTTTTTCTTTCAATCTACAGAATATGTTTCGCGCACTGTGCCCTCTCCCCTCAATCCCCGTGGAGCCTTAAAACCCCTAATGAGGAGTGAGCATTTTGAAACTTTGGCATTATGTGTTATATGTGTCGTCTGTTTTGTCTTGTACGTTACTATGGATCAAGTTGAACTAATTTCACGTTGGTAATCCCTGGCACCATTAAGATATGGATATTACTTAGGCACGCACTATCCAGCCTATAATGAACTAGCTACAAAATATATAAGCGTGTTCACCTTCACACTTACATTGATAGGTGTTTTTACTTCCACTGAGAAGCTTTGCTGATTCACCGCACTTTGGATAGTTCGCATTAAATGAATGTGGGATGATTCACAGAAAGAGCAGACTGCGTCACTTCACTACGTTGCAGGCACGTAACTAGTTTTGATGACTTATGATCCTCTCTTTCTTTCCAGGTTTTTTGCATTCTATGTAACCACTTCTGGGTTACATTTTTTTCACCCTCTTAACAACTTGTTATTTGGGTCAAAAGGGTTGCAGGTATGGCAGGGTGTTAGTGTACCCTGACCACCCAACTCCTTTATTTTATGGTCCTGAAGAAAAACCGGTAAATTCCCTTTGTTGGTTTGAAACATGTAGACCTAACACATATCACAGATACATTTGGTCTTAATTAAGCCTTCACTGTATCGACATACACTGTTTTTATTATTGTCCAGTAGTCTTAGAATAAATAATCTTTGTATAAGTCATACCAGGACAATTTTTAACTCGCTGACTTTTTTTCTTACATTCATCACTCACATACCCGCTCCACTGTATCCCAGGTGTTGCAGCACACCTTGACGGCACTCGGCTGTCAAGGTGGCCCCGATGATGAAGCATGTCACTGACCAGGTCGGTGAGTGAGGGGTTCATTAAAAACAAAGAAGGACTTCTTCTTTTTCTTCATTAGAATCTCATCCCACCGATATCGCTCTCCAGCCTTATCCTTGGTGGTACTCCTTATTTTTGTTATATTGCTTATTCGATCAGCCAGGTCTTAAAGGCCATTAGAAATTCCAGAAGTGAGGTGATGGTCCGGTGGTGCATGGGGAGGCTGTTCCAGGTCTTTGCTGCGATGTGGGAGAAGGAGCATGCTCCACTTCTGCTTCGGTAGATACGGGGGGAGTATTGGCTAGTGAATAGGAGGCAGAGTGTAGTCTTCTTGACGGTTGGTGGAAGTTCAGGCAGTGGTTGGTGGAAGTTCAGGCAGTGGTTGGTGGAAGTTCAGGCAGTGGTTAAGATATGTGGGTTATTGGTTGTGTAGAGCCATGCGTGCATAGGTCAGCAGCTTGAATTGGCATCTCTTCTGTACGGGGAGCCAGTGGAGCTGCCTGAGGTGGGGTGTGATGTCTGTTTGTCGGGGAAGGCCTAGAATGAGTCTAGCTTCGGTGGTCTGTATGCTCTGAAGTCTCTAAGAGGTGTGTGGCAATTCCTACTTAGAGGGCGTTAACGTAGTCCAGGCACCTGGTGATGAGGGCCTGTGTCATTGTGTGTATCGCGTGTAGGAGGAGCAACTTGAAGATCTTACGTACCAGGCGCAGAGTGAGGAAGCAGGCAGAGGAGATGGCGTTGATCTGTGATTTCATGGTGAGCTTGTTGTCTAATGATTTTGAGGTTTGTGCATCTGTGGAAGTTGGTTCTGGTGGTGGTGGGATCGTCTTTGAGTGAGACGATGAGTTGGGTCGTCTGCGTAGGAAATTATGTTAAGACCGTGAGATCTGATGCTTTCTATCGGGGTCATATATGCATTGAATACTTTGGGGCTTAGCTCTGGGGGGGCACTGTAGGTGATCTCCTTGGGATCAGAGGTGAAAGGTGGGAGGTGTATCCTCTTTATTCTTCCTGTGAGGAAGGAGGAGAGCCATGTGAGTGGGTTCCCTTGGATGCTGATGTTGTGGAGTCTTTCGATCAGCATGTGGTGTGATATGGTGTTGAAGGCTGCTGAGAAGTCGAGGAGGACCATAGCTGCTGTTTCTCCTCTGTCAAGTATAGTTCTGATGTTGTTGGTGACTACGATCAGGGCGGTTTCAGTGCCACGATTGCTGTGGAAGTCAGATTGGGAGGCGTTGAGTTGCTGGTTTTGCTTCAGGTGTCATGAGTTTGTTGATGATCTTTTCCAATACCTTGGCTGGGAATGGGAGCGGGGAGATTGGCCAGTAGTTTTTGAGTTTGATGTGGTCGTTGGAGGCTTTTTTGAGTAGTGCTCTGACTTTGGCATCTTTTCAGGCATCGGGAAATGTTGCAGTGGTGATAGTGGTGTTGAGTATGGTGGTGAGTTCCAGTACCAGCCCCATCTGAAGGAGACACCTTAGTGATAGATTCCTTACCTTAGAATATCCCCAGGCGTCAGACTGGATCCGGAAACTTTTGCGTAGCAGTACCCTTGCGCGTCGGTAGGCGTCGTCTGCGGCTCCACGTCCGTCGTCGGCGTCGTGGGCGCCGTGATGACGTCGTCGGAGTACTTAGACGCCGCCTCCGCGTGCTGACGTCAGTTCTTAGACACAGCTTTTCCGTGCCAGCCAGCGCAGATCTGGAAAAAGCAGTAACCCAGTCAATTTTTGACTAACTTTTTTGAGATCATTTTTGATCCTTCTCGAAGTCTTGCGACTCCGATCGGTGCCGTAGGGATGCCTGGTTTCAAGCATTGTGACGATTGCGACTGCACCATGTCGGTCACGGATCCTCACCGCCAGTGCCTAACTTGTCTAGGCGTCGACCACGACGACGAGGCCTGCCCGACTGTCGGGCCCTCTCGAGGAAAGCCAGGCGGGAGCGGTCGACAGGCGGCTCGAACTCCGGAAGTCGGCGCCGAGTGAGGTCCCGGTCCCACGGGAGGTCAAGGGACAGGTCGTGGGGACGGAGCCGTCACAGCTCCGGAAGTCGGCACCACTCCTCCGGCTCCAAGTCGTCAGGTAAGATGCACAAGAAGTCGAAGAGACGTCATCGCTCTTCTGGCTCCCCCCCGACGCTCGCGCGATACGGCCGGGGGTTCGGGTGACACTGCCCACGCCTTCGGAGTCGCGGGCGTCTCGTCCCGCCCCACACCCTCCGGTCCCTGGGCAGGACGCGACGCCGGAGGAGATTGAGCGCTTCCTCATGGCCATGAGGTCCCTTTCTCCTCCGACGGGCTCCACGGCACCTTCGGGCCCTGCGGACCCATCTAGGGGCCCTAGCGGGCCGGGGGATTCGACCCCGTCCTGAAGGGCATCACTCATACGTTCCCTCCTGTTCCTTTCGTGATGCCTCAGTAGGACTTGAACCTGGTTCTAACATTTCTGATGTGCGCTCCCTTTGAGCCACTTCACAACTGTCCTCTTCGCCTTCTCTCTTTGAAGACTGCTTTCCTGGTAGCCATCACCTCTGCCAGGAGAGTGAGTGAGCTCCAGGCTCTATCTTGTAAGCCTACTTTCCTTTCAGTCCATCCGGACAAGGTTGTGTTACGAACGAGGCCCTCCTTCCTACCCAAGGTAGTCACGGCCTTCCACATTGGGCAATCCATCACCTTGCCCACCTTCTTTCCGCCTCCGCACCCCTCGTGAGAGAGGAAGGGAGGCTCCACCGTCTGGACCCAAAATGTGCGCTCTCATTTTATTTGAATCGCACACAACAGTTCCGGGTGGATGATCAACTCTGGATACGCGGGCGCTAAGAAAGGGAAAGCGGTGCACAAGCGGACCATCTCCCGGTGGATCATCTTGTGCATCCAGGCGTGTTACTCCTTGGCTAAGAAGGAACCCCCTGTTGGGCTGAGGGCTCATCCCACTCGAGCCACAGCCACTACAACTGCCTTGGGCCGAGGTGTGCCCTTGCAGGACATTTGCCAGGCGGCTACGTAGGCTTCGCTGCACACGTTTGCGCAACATTATTGCCTGGACAGTCAAGTCCGGAGGGATGGCTACTTTGGCCGTTCCGTCCTCCAGGACTTTCTGGTGTGATTATTGGTTCGCAGACCCACCACCACGGGGTTGGTATTGCTGGGGTATCTATTCTAAGGTAAGGAATCTATCACTAGCGTGTCTCTTTCAGATGCACAAGTTACTACTTGTGTAACGATATATCTGTAAGAGACATTAGTTAGTGATAGATTCCTTAACGACCCCCCCCGTCCTCCCCGTTCTGCGAACCAATATCTAGGGTTAAGGTCATCCCTTTTCAGGGCCCTAGTTTCATGGCACCAGTGTTGGTTTTTGGCATGGCTCTGCGCTTCTGGCGCTCGAAAAGCTGTGTCTAAGAACTGACGTCAGCACGCGGAGGCGGTGTCTAAGTACTCTGACGACGTCATCACGGCACCCACGACGCATACGCCGGACGCGGAGCCGCAGACGACGCCTACCGACGCGCAAGGGTACTGCTACGCAAAAGTCTGACGCCTGGGGATATTCTAAGGTAAGGAATCTATCACTAACTAATGTCTCTTACAGAAATATCGTTACACAAGTAGTAACTTGTGCATCTGACCAGTGACCCCCAGACCTGGAACTAACATAGGAGGTGCTGCAGGAACCGATATCCAGAATTACATGATCATAGTAATTCGTTCTTTGTGAACCATTGAGAAATAGAATACCAAGGAACACATACATCAATTTCCATTCAATGTCATCAGAGGTTTAAAAAAAGTTTATTAAGATACATATGTCCTTAAAACACCATTAATAACTTAGCCTGTAGGTTCATCAAGGAGCTTCAGTAGTAGTTCCAGTGACCAGATGCTAGAATGATGAACAGCAGGATCAGGAAACACACCAAAAACAAGCACCTCTGATCACCATGATGAGAGAGAGAATGCTGAATAACAATGGTACTATAAAACACCCTATTTTAATCCTTGGATTTTGGAAATCTGATCAGAGACTGAGTTTTTGTATTAATTTAATACAGACCCAAGCATCTGAATATAAAACTTAGATTTAGGAAAAGTAGATGTAATCCCCCAAGGTTTTCTCCAGTGTAATCCTCTGTCCACACCATCAAGAGCTGCTCTCAAGGTATATATCCCAAATGGTAAAGTTGTTATTGTAACAGGCTTTTTTTATGATTGTGTATAGTCATCTTTGAAAAATGAAAAAAAAGAAAACAATAAAATATGTGTAGGAGTCCGACTTAGTATATGGTGTTTTTATTGATCTTTGATAACCCTAGAAAGCTCTCAAAGTGGTAGCTGTAGAGAGCTGCCTTCAGGCTTATCTTGAAGAAGGGTACAGCAGCTTGTTTTACACTCTTAATCTGTAGTTAGATGAAAAGAAACCATACAGTGTTTAGCAAAAATAAGTCTATTTATTACAACCCAATATCACTATCACATTGGTGTATCTCCTACCCAGAGATATCAATATAATATACAATACACAGTAATACTTCAAAAGCAATCTGGTAAGTAGCACAAAATACAGTGGCCTCCAGGGTGACCAACCTATATACTAAAAAAGTGGAATGCGAACAGCAGCGGTGGATGGGACGTAGACCAGAACACCCAGAGGAGCCAGGGACACACGTAACCGCCCAAGGTAAGTACCCAGGAATTTCACTGAGGATGTGTGCAGAGTGAAAAATCAGCCGCATGTCCAGTAGAAGTCAACAGAGAAGTTGCGGTTGCAGTTTTAGAGAAGGACTGTTCCCAGATGACCCTTAAAAAACCCTTTGGAAGACAGAAGGTTGGAAAGCCACCCCACACGTGGATGCCCCAGGAACCAGATCACCTGCACCAGGGAAGCAGTGTGCATAGTGAAGTGACGTTGGATTAAGAAAAGAAGAGTGTGTACTCCAAAAGAGATCAACAAGTACTTCTTTGGATTAATATCCGTTCTTTAAGGTTGTCATACAAGACCAGAACTCCTTTAGAATGCAGTGCGACATCTTTATTGTTTGATGAGAAACATGGACAGCCGACACGTGTTTCGCCCCCTATTGGCGAATTGCGCCGGGGCTTCCTCAAGGCTATTTTCACATGTACAGCATATATTATTTCACGCCTGGTTCCAAATTAACAAGTTTCAAAATATCAGAGTTTTAATACTCAAGGAGCAGAGTTCTTTTTAGAGCTGTTGGGTCTGATGTAACCCCTGCTCGTCGCTCTAGGGCTAAAGATTAGTCTGTGGGTTAAATCCCGGAATTGACGAAGTGACGTTGGAGCCTGCCATAGACAGCAATGGGAGACTTCAAACATGATGCCTCTGGAGAAGACTGCGAACAAGTCCGTGGGATCAATGAGTG
Source organism: Lissotriton vulgaris (assembly GCF_964263255.1). Taxonomy (NCBI): domain Eukaryota; kingdom Metazoa; phylum Chordata; class Amphibia; order Caudata; family Salamandridae; genus Lissotriton; species Lissotriton vulgaris. Next base: position 891,400,234 of record NC_141689.1, on the reverse strand, counting down.
GATTCTGGAAGTGAAGAACCTGGCAGCAAAGATAGCACAGTCTATATCATTCGAAGGTGACCATAAGGCACATAGACACAATGCCCACCTATGTCAAGAGGTTCTGAAGAGTTAATGGTGACATTGTCGCTGCAGCCGTGAGGACCAGGCAACACTGAGGAAGAATAGGAGCCGTGCATGAGCTGCCCAACATCAGATGTCGTGACTAGGTGGTCCGTGTCCAGTTGGAGCGCCAACAAACCTTGGTAGCCGCAACTGGCATGGAAGATGTAAAAGGAGCAACGTTGGGACCAGCCAAGTATAAGAGACTCGCCAACAGCAGAAGAGTTACAGCAGGCCCCGAGAAAGCAGGGGCACCCACTGAAGCAAGAGAAGACCCTCAGGAGAACCCACAGGCCGAAGGCATAGGGGTTGCAAGAGGACCTCAAGCAGCTCACCAAAGATGAAGGCCCACTGTGCAGAGGATGCATTGAGGATACTCATCTTGGGAGAGAAGAGGTGCTGAAGGCTGGAGCTTCTTGTAACTTAAAGATTTTTGGAGTGCAGAGCCAAAAAGCCTTGGCAACAGCAAGGCGACCCAGTGCACATGGGTTTGGTCCCTGCAGTTCCAACAATAGATACTGGCCTCAAAATTGCAGAGAGGACAGAACAGCCTTCGAGGGAGTTGCAGAACCACCACCTGCGTTTCTGAGCCTCGGGAAGTCTGTAGGATGACAGGCGCAGCAGACATGTCAGCTTTATTGCGGTACCTTCAGATGCAGGGGAGTGACTCCTTCACTCCAAGGGATATTTCTTTGTGGGTCCTTGATGCCCATAGGTCTGTTAAAGAACCTGGAAGAAGGACAGACACAGGCGACGTAGAAGACTTGAGGAACAGCGAGATCAGGAGCTGCAAGATTCTTCCTTGGTGCAGTTTCGGTTCCATTCGAAGTCCAACGAAGTGTCAGACAAGTGAAGTGCAACGTCGTTTCAGGGTTGAGTCTTGTCCCATGATGATTCTAAGGACCCACCCACAGGGGAGCCCTTAAGTACCCTAAGATAAAGGTTGTAACAACTTGGGGGTCCATTCCAGAGGAGGGGCTGGACAGAAGGGATGATACTCCCATGTCCTTTGTCCACTTTCGTTCCAGAACTGGAACCAATAGTTCCTGGACTGGCTCAAACTGGATTATGCAAGGAGGGCACCAAGTATGCCCTTCAAAGCATTCTGGTGGCGCTGGCAAACGCTTCCACCCCAGCCCAATACACAAAGACCGGTCTGGGGGTTGTCACATCTCCCTGTGACAGGAAACCTATTGTCCTATCTTCCCCTGCTCAAGCGGAGCTCAGCAGCAGGAGGGCAGAATCATGTCTGTGGTCGGCAGCAGCAGTAGCTTGCTTGCAGACCCTGAAAGGCTATTACGGGTAGAACAGAGGGGTCCCCTTAGGGGCATCCCAGTACATTGGATCATACTTCCAACACTGGAAGCAGTTTTAGGGTATGATTCCAACATGTTTGATACCAAACATTAATGGGTTTGGTTCAGCCACTATATAGGTAGACATCTCTTAATGACTGATGTCCACTATATCTCTAAAAATGGCTGACCGCATTTACAAATGCCTGGGGAATTGACCTGTGGTTTCAAGTTGTGTCCTGCTCATGGAGGGGCACCCTGACCCTTGTAACCAAGCACCCTGCCCTCAGGACTGAAGGGCCTGCTTAGGGGGTGACTTATACGTTTTAAGTGCAGTGCCCTTAGAGATAAGGACACTTATATCTGTTGTGAGAGGTGCAAGCACCAACTCACACAGGCTGCAGTGGTAGGCATGTAGTCACAGTTTAAGTGGACTCCCATGGATGTCACAATACATGCTGCAGTCCATGGGAGACCCCCGGTGTACCTATGCCCTGGGTACTTTAGAACCATATGCTAGGTACTTACTAGGATACACCGGTCACCAATTGTCGAGGTACCAAAGTACTTACCATTTCAATATTTCAATTTAGGGGAGAAAGTTCAGATGCTGGAGTCCTAATTAGAAGGATCCCAGCTAGGTCAAAAACACACTGACACCAAGCAAAAAGTCGGGGTAACCATAAAATCAGATGCTACTTTCCTACAATATGGTTAAAGTACCTTAATATCAGTCAAGAAGTTCACCCAACAAAGCAGTTAATTGACAGTTGCAACAGAGGGAAGCTTCTTTTTTTATATAGGGGTTGCAATGTACAGCTCTCCAATGTTTGACAATCACTGTATTCTGAAGAGTTACTCTGGAGTATTGTTAGACATGGGGGTCTCTAGTTGGGAATGATTTACACCTTTGTCCAAATTGCGACGCTTCCTTCTAGTCAGGATAAGAGGGATATGCTACTGAAATAACCCTTGCTCACCCCCTTGGTAGCTTTGCACGAGCAGTCAGGCTTTTTTCAGAGGCAGTGTGTGAAGCATTTGCACATAACGTACAGTAATACAGTGAAAACATTACAAACGTACACCACACCAGTTTTCGAAAAATAACCAATATTTATCGGTTCAAAAAAGACAAACGATAAAAAATATGCACTTTGCAAGAATGGCTTTAAAATGCAGTACCTTAAAGCCGGCAGCTCCGTCCGGGGCTACCGCTGTGCAGAAAATGAGAATCCAACAGTTCTGGCCAACCCTGTTGGTGCGGACCAGCGTTGGTGCCAGTAGACTTGTAAACAGTACTTTTGGCACCGGCCGACTGCGTCAGTGCGGGCGGTCGTGACAACTCTTTGCATTTGCGATGTGAAGAATATCGATAGGTGTGCGGTGCCCTAAAGTCTCGGTGCAGGCTACGGCTCAGTGATGGTCATCCAGCGTCGTCGTTGAGACCAGGGCTGAGGTGCGGAGTGAGGGGGTGCTCGTTGCGGTGCTGACAGGTCATGGTGCAAGCGGTTGATGGGAGCTGTTGTCAGTCGGCCCGGACTCCGGTGTGGGACGGGCGGTGTGTCGTGTGACTTACGAGCGATGCCCCAAACCACGGTGTTGTCACAGGTGTCGATTATCATGCAGCGACGTAGTCAGTGAGACCAGGGAGGCAGAGTGAAGCAGGGCAGTACGGTGCCTACAGGTTGCAGTGCAAGCAGCGGCTCGGTGGAGTCGGTCATTGTCGGTGAAACCAGAGTATCTGAAAGAGACACGTTAGTGATAGATTCCTTACCTTAGGATATCACCAGGCGTCAGACTGGATCCGGAAACTTTTGCGTAGCAGTACCCTTGCGCGTCGGTAGGCGTCGTCTGCGGCTCCGCGTTCGTCGTCGGCGTCATGGGCGCCGTGATGATGTCGTCGGAGTACTTAGACGCAGCCTCCGCGTGCTGACGTCAGTTCTTCTTTTTTCCGCGCCAGCCAGCGCAGATCTGGAAAAAGCAGTAACCCTTGTCAATTTTTGACAAATTTTTTTTAGATCATTTTTGATCCTTCCTCGAAGTCTTGCGACTCCAATCGGTGCCATAGGGATGCCTGGTTTCAAGCACTGCGAGGATTGCGACCGCGCGATGTCGGTCACGGATCCTCACCACCTGTGCCTAACTTGTCTAGGCGTTGACCACGACGACAAGGCCTGCTCCGACTGCCGGGCCCTCTCTTCGAAAGCCAGGCGGGAGCGGCCCCGCAGGCGACTCGAACTCAGGCAGTCGGCCCAGCGCCGCGTGAGGTCCCGGTCCCATGAGAGGTCGAGGGACAGGTCGCGGGACGAGGCCACCACAGCTCCGGGAGTCGGCACCACTCCTCCGGGTCAAAGTCGTCGTCAGGTAAGAAGCACAAGAAGTCGAAGAGGCGTCATCGCTCTTCTGACTCCCCCCCGCGGGTGTCACGATCCGCCCCACACCCTCCGGTCCCTGGGCGAGACGCGACGCCGGAGGAGATTGAGCGCTTCCTCATGGCCATGAGGTCCCTTTCTCCTCCGACGGGCTCCGCGGCGCCTTCGGGCCCAGCGGACCCGTCTGGGGCCCCTAGCGGGTCGGGGGCTTCGGCCCCGACGCCGTCGGGTGCTTCGGCCCGGCGCCGCAGGGCCCCACAGTCCTGACACCGCCGGCGCCTTCGGGCCTGGCGCCGCACGGTCAAGCGGCCCGACGCCGCCGGCGCCTTCGGGCCCGGTGCCGCGGGACACCGCTGGACCTTCCTCGGGCTCTGGATCGTCACCGGTGGACCTTACGACCCCCCTGGCGTCGGTCCGTCAGGTGTCACCTCCGGCGCCGTCCTCGGGCGGCGCCGCCCCCGATTCCTCCTTTGCTTTGGTTCTGACGTCGGAGATTTTCACTTCTACGAACCGGCCCCATTGATTGAAAACCCTGAGTATCAGGAGATGGGTGATGAGGAGGATTGGGAGGGGTCTGAGGACCCTCTGACCAGGGAGTGTCAGTCTCATGAGGACTGGGCAGGAGACCTTGGGGAGGCCAGTGGCCTGGACACCTCTCCAGACACTGGTTTTGTCTCCCCTCCTACCGTGGCTTCGGAGGAGGGGGCAACCTACAGTGTGGTGTTGATGAGGGCTGCCAAGGCCTTGGGCCTTGAGCTCCCCGTCGCGGCCGTGAGGACTGACCTCCTCACTGAGGTCCTTAAACCGCAGTCAAGCTCGGCCGAGCCTCTGCTGCCCTTTAATGAGGCCTTGACCGACGTTCTTTTGGGCACTTGGTCCAAGCCCGCTACGGGTTCGCCCGTAGATAGGAACGTGGCGAGACGCCACCGCCCGGCCCCGGTCGACCCATGTTTCCTGTCCACCCACCCCACCCCGAGAGTCTGGTCATCCAGGCCTCTAATTCCCAGACCGCGTTCCCGTCGGCTCCGCCGGACCAGGAATCCAAGAGGTACGAGCAGTACGGAAAGAAGATCGTCTCCTCCCTTAGTCTAGGACTGCGGTCTTCCAACACTGCATGCCTCTTGGGCCGCTACACCCACTCTCTGTGGGAGACGGTTGCGGAAGTGCTGCCAGAGTGTCCGTTGGAGGTACGGGCCAAACTCGGCCAAGCCCTTGTGGAAGGTCGGGATGCAGCCAAATATTCCATCCGGTGTGGGCTGGATACCACTGACTCACTGGGTAAAGCGATGGCAACGACGGTGGCGGTTAGACGCCACGCCTGGTTGAGGTCCGCCAACTTTTCGGCAGATGTCCAAAACACTTGATGGACATGCCGTTTGATGGCCGTCGCCTTTTTGGCGATAAGGCAGACCACGCGCTTAAGCGCTTTAAGGACTCCAGGGCTACGGCCAAGTCCTTGGGCCTCTCGGCCCCGCGCCAGCAAACGGGTGCCTTTCGCTCCTTTCCTGGCCAAGGAAGGGGCGCCCCCACAACTGCCGCCAGCCACACGCAGCAGGCTAACATCCAGCGCGGTGGCGGACGTGGAAATCGCAGTGGAGGCGGTTGGGGACAGCGGCGAGGCCAGTCCACACCTTCCCCCGCGGCATCCGCCTCTAAACCCTCCTAGTCCGTGCTTCTCGGCCCATGTGACGCCAGTGGGGGGCAGGGTTTGCCATCACCACTCTCACTGGCGCCCTGTCACTTCGGACAGGTGGGTGCTGCAGATCGTCCAGAGGGGCTACTCCCTCCCCTTCGAGACGACCCCTCAAGCCATGCCACCGCAACACCAACGCGTATCGGGGGATCACTTGCGGCTTCTGCAGGAGGAAGTTTCGGCCCTCTTGGCCAAGGGGGCCATCGAGCGCGTTCCTGGGCCAGAAGTAGGACGTGGTTGCTACTCCCACTACTTTCTGGTACCCAAGAAGGGCAAAGGGGGCCTACGCCCTATCTTGGACCTACGGAACGTCAACGGCTTCCTCCGGAAGGAGAAGTTCAAGATGCTGACTCTGGCTCAGGTCTTAGCTGCCCTGGACCCAGGAGACTGGATGGTATCGTTGGACTTGCAGGACGCGTATTTCCACATCCCCGTCCTGCCGGCCCACCGGCGTGACCTGCGGTTCACGGTAGGCCTCGAGCACTTTCAGTTTACCGTTCTCCCCTTCGGCCTTACAAGCGCCCCACGGGTGTTCACGAAGGTGATGGCGGTGGTCGCAGCTCATCTGCGCAGGTTAGGGGTTTCAGTCTTTCCCTACCTCGACGACTGGTTGTTGAAGGCGGGCTCACCCCAGACAGACGTCAACCACCTCCAGGCAACGGCAGACCTCTTGCACCAGCTGGGGTTCTCCATCAATGTGCCGAAGTCACACCTGTGCCCCTCTCAGAAGCTCCTTTTCATCCGAGCGGTTCTCGACTCTGCGCAGTTTCGGGTTTACCCACCCGAACAGCGGGTTCGGGATATACAGGCTCTGATTCCAATATTCCAGCCTTTATCCCGAGTCTCGGTCAGGTTGACGCTGCGGCTTCTGGGGCTGATGGCTTCCTGCATCCTTCTGGTGCATCACGCCCGGGGGCGGATGTGGGCTCTGCAGTGGGACCTGAAGTTTCAGTGGGCCCAGCATCAGGGCAACCTGTCCGACCCTGTCCTGATCCCGGAGGGCACTGCGAGACAGCTGCAGTGGTGGCTCACGGACCGCGATTGGGTCAGCGGCATATCCCTCTCTCTTCCCCAACCGGAGCACGTAGTTGTGACGGACGCGTCCCTCCAGGGCTGGGGAGGCCACATGGGAGAGGCGGAGATCAGAGGCCTCTGGTCTCCGGCGGAGTCCCGGCTCCATATCAACCTTTTGGAGCTGCGGGCGATTCATCTAGCACTGAAGGCATTCCTCCCCTCTGTCCGAGGGAGTGTAGTGCAGGTGTTCACGGACAACACCACCACCATGTGGTACTGCAACAAACAGGGCGGGGTGGGGTCGTGGACCCTCTGTCAGGAGGCTCTGCGCCTCTGGCAATGGCTGGAACATCAGGGCGTGTCTCTGGTGGTTAAACACCTGGCAGGTTCTCTGAACGCCAGGGCGGACGAACTCAGCCGCCGGTGCATGATGTATCACGAATGGCGTCTGAACTCGGACGTGGCTCATGGTCTCTTTCTGCAGGGGGGAGAGCCTTGGTTAGATCTATTCGCCACCGAAGAGAACGCGCAATGTCATCAGTTCTGCATGTTGGAATTTCCAAGGCGGCACTCTCTCAGAGACGCTTTTCGTCGCGAGTGGAGTTGCGGTCTGTTGTACGCCTGTCCGCCGATACCACTTCTGCCCAGAGTGCTGAAGAAGATCAGGCGCGACCGGGCACAAGTCATCTTTGTGGCTCCGGACTCGGCACGAAGGTACTGGTATCCCGAGCTACTAAGTATGTCAGTCGATCCCCCGGTTCGTCTGCCTCTTCAGGAGGACCTTCTGTAGCAGCAGCAGGGGACGGTCCTCCACCGGAACCTGTCCAGTCTCCACCTCCATGCTTGGAGACTGAGCGGCGACAGTTGAGGCCATTCGACTTGCCTCCTGAAGTTTGTAACATCATTCTGGCAGCCAGGCGTCCCTCCACAAAGTCGGTATACGCCTGCAGGTGGAACAGATTTGAGGCATGGTGCACAGCATAGGCTGTGGATCCCCTTTCTGCCCCTCTTTCTGAGGTTCTTCTCTTTCTTCTTTCTCTTGCCCAGCAGGGCTCTGCTCTGGGCACTATCAAGGGCTACCTCTCTGCTCTTTCAGCCTTTTTGAGGCTGCCTGATCAACCTTTTTTGTTCAAGTCCCCTATCGTTAATCGATTTCTGAAAGGCATCACACATACGTTCCCTCCTGTTCCCTTTGTGATGCCTCAGTGGGACTTGAACTTGGTTCTTACATTTCTGATGTGCGCTCCCTTTGAGCCACTTCACAACTGTCCTCTTCGCCTTCTCACTTTGAAGACAGCCTTCCTGGTAGCCATCACCTCTGCCAGGAGAGTGAGTGAGCTCCAGGCTCTATCCTGTAAACCTCCTTTCCTTTCAGTCCACCCGGACAAAGTTGTGTTGCGGACAAGGCCCTCTTTCCTACCCAAGTTAGTCACGGCCTTCCACATTGGGCAATTTATCACCTTGCCTACCTTCTTTCCGCCACTGCATCCCTCGAGAGAGGAAGAGAGGCTCCACCGTCTGTACCCAAAACGTGTGCTCTCGTTCTATCTGGACCGCACACGCCAGTTCCGGGTGGATGACCAACTCTTTGTTGGTTACGTGGGCGCTAAGAAGGGGAAAGTGGTGCACAAGCGGACCATCTCGCGGTGGATCATCTTTTGTATCCAGGCATGTTACTCCTTGGAAAAGAAGGAACCCCCTGTTGGGCTGAGGGCTCATTCCACTCGAGCCACAGCGATTAAGACTGCTTTGGGCCGAGGTGTGCCCTTGCAGGACATTTTGCAGGCGGCTACGTGGGCCTCCCTGCACACGTTTGCAAGACATTATTGCCTGGACAGTCAAGTCCGGAGGGATGGCTTCTTTGGCCGTTCCGTCCTCCAGGACTTTCTGGTGTGATTATTGGTTCGCAGACCCACCACCACAGGGATGGTATTGCTGGGGTATCTATTCTAAGGTAAGGAATCTATCACTAACGTGTCTCTTTCAGATGCACAAGTTACTACTTACCGACCCACCCATCCTCCCCGTTCTGCGAACCGATATCTAGGGTTAAGGTCATCCCCTTCAGGGCCCTAGTTTCATGGCACCAGTGTTGGTTTTTGGCATAGCTCTGCTTTTCCGGCGCGGAAAAGCTGTGTCTAAGAACTGACGTCAGCACGCGGAGGCGGCGTCTAAGTACTCCGACGACGTCATCACGGCGCCGACGATGAACGCGGAGCCGCAGACGACGCCTACCGACGCGCAAGGGTACTGCTACGCAAAGGTTTCCGGATCCAGTCTGACGCCTGGGGATATTCTAAGGTAAGGAATCTATCACTAACTAATGTCTCTTACAGATATATCGTTACACAAGTAGTAACTTGTGCTGCAGTGCCTTCTGCAGTGCCGTTAGGACACAGAGCCAGCAGCAGGGTCAGTGACTGTGAACAGCTACTTTTCCCCTCCTTGGCAACTGAATACCACGGTCAAGAGGCAGTGCCCAGAGGTAAGTTAAGTCTATGCTGTCCCTGAGACTTCGGGATCAGAAGGCAAGCTCTATTTCAAGCCCTTGGAGATACTCAGCAACAAGTGAAGAAAGTTCAGTCCAGTCCTTTCACTGCCAAAGAGAGACGCAGCAACTGCAGACAAACCCAGCAAAACAATACAGCCAAGGGGCAGTACTCCTCCTGGCAGTTCTTTCAGCTCTTTTTCTCGGCAGGTTCCTTGATCCTAGCGATGTCTAAAGTTCTGGTGTTTGGACCTCAATATTTAAACTCAGTTTCTCTTTCTTCTCTTGGGCAGAGAGTGTCTGTGCTCAGTCCAAACCAGTTGGGTCCACTCTGGCCGAGCTGCCTGGCAGAAGGTGGAGATAACATTGTCCAAAGCAGACCACGCCCTTTCAGGTGCAAGGAAAACTCCTTCCCCTACTCTAAATGCAGCCCAGCCCTGACTCATCCAGGAAAGGCAGGACATACCTTAACCCCGCCCCTTCCCAATTTCTCCTAGTGGCGCTCTGAAGAGAATGCACATCCCTAGTCCCTGCCACTCCAAAGCCAGACCGTCAAGCCACAACCCAGCTGAGGCATACAGGATGGCTAAGCAAGAAAATTCCTACTTTCTAAAAGTGGTATTTTCAAACACAGAACATAAAAATCCACTTTCCCTACTACAGGTCAACGAGAGTGTAAAAAGGCTATGAGTATATTGACCTATACCGCACAAGTCGTGTGAGTAAATGTATGTGTGTCTTTTGTCCTGACGAATGCTCCATAGACTTTTATGGCATAGGGAGCAGAAACATGTCGACTGAATTTACAAATAGGTACAACTGGATCCAGTAACTCGATCCACTGTTGATACCGACAAACTTTTAATACCAAGTCTATCACTTTTCCATATTAAAACAGTTGTTCACAGGAGAAGATTTGGTTATTAAAAATTTCTTTCACCTTTTACTCTTCACTTACTCTACCTCTAGGGGTTGCCCCTCATTATCTGGACACTGCATTCAGACCCTGAGGTTGCCTCTGCGTGAGGCTGGCATAGAGCACAAACAAATTGGATGCCCAATGACTATGCCATAACGCTTGTGTGGGGCGGATAATCAAGATACACCGCATACTACAACAACACGGTTTTTATGAGGGTGTCCATTTCTGAACCAAAGGTTCTAAACGTTACAAGTGTCCATTCTCTCACTTGATTGATCATTCTTCAAACTCGCCACCTTGGGGTAAATAGCATGGTGGTGCCTGTTCAAAAGGTGAAGAGTCTGCAGGAAGAAATAGCCATCAGAAGAAAAAGTTAACTTCTCTTTAGTAATATTCTTTGTGCTGTATGCTCTTATTTGCCTGCAAATTCCTCACTGATCCCATGTACCCCCCCGTTCTTAAGAATTGTCACTATTCTGATACTTATAAAGTACGAATAAGTTGCCTCTGCAAAGTACTTCCACACTTGATCTGTTGTTCAACTTGTCCTGCCTCTAACAGCTCAGAGCAAAATGGACGAGAAACTGATGTAGGTGCATTTGATTGGTGATACTTGGCTCTAGTGACGTCACACCTGCTAAATCAGCATTTTCCACCAGTGCCTCCTCCCTGATGTGTCTAGAAAGCTTCCGCAAAGATGGTGGTCAGAGAATAAATCACTCACTGTACATTCACTGGGTACACAAGTCTGGATCAGAGTCAGAAACTGGATATTGTATATTTATATTTGTCCCCTCACATGAAAAAAAGGAAAGTGTTTTGTATCAGGTAGCCGATGAGGAAGTTATGCAAGGCAAGATAGAGAGAGCTGGTGGCCACTAGCAACCCTTAGTGCTCTGAATGTAGTCCGTTAAACTCCTTCAAAACCCAATCAAAATGGACTTCTCAAGGATTTTAATTGAGAGAATTTTGCTGTTATTGTAATACATGCGAAATCTACAAAGACGTCTTTTATATTTCCTTAGTTCTTTCTCTCTTTTTTTTTTGGATTGAAAAAACAGTCCAGGAAAAAGGAGAGCCCACCACAAATTTGAAAAGAGATTGCAGAGAAAACCACGAAGGGTCTAGAAGACACATTTCCTCCTGGCTTCTCCTACTCCAAGTTTCCTTTCCTTCCTTGTAAGTTTTCTTTTCTTCATGGTCCAGGGGTGGAGCCTGGACAAGGTGCCAGGACGTATTCATCTTTTGGGGTCTCATATTATGATGCAGGAGTCAGGTAAAGTTTCAAGGAACGGCTGCTAGTTTTAGGGGGGGGAGAGAAGCAAAAGACATCTAATGGTGAAGGAACAAAGCAAAGGATTGAATATTCAGCTACATAACCGAAGGTACAGAATATTACATAAAAGAGAAATGAGAACAAAACAGAGCTTAACACTTTTCCTTCCATTAATTATCACATTGACTGAAGAGACAGAAAACACCTAAAGCAAGTTAATGAAATTTGACAGGCAGATATTACCTCAAGTCAGAATGCAATAATAGGGGGACTGGGTCACGTCTAGGTTCAGCACACAAGCTCCCCAAATGTACATGTGTAAAAGTATAGTATGCAGTTCCTAAAAAATCTGAAAAGGCAGTAGGTCAGGAGTGGTCTGTGCAAGCAGATCACGGGAATCGAATTGCTCAGAAGAACCCAGATGGGTGTCATGCTTCATCATCGGGTAGTTCCTCCTTGGACTTGTGCTGTAATGCTCAACGGGCCCCTCGAGAGGGCTCTTTTCCGGATGTCTTTTAAAATAAGATGCAGAGGTGAAATGTAAGTGGAGATGCTGTGTGTGTTGATGGTTAAAAGTGTGGCATAAAAATAACTAAGAGAGACCCTGGAAGTTTTAATACATTGGACCTCTTGCTATAAATAAAAACAATGGGTGGCTGTGTTGGAGACAATGAACATATTCAGCTCAAAGGAAAACAAGAACGTCAGTCAGCATGTTTCATGTCATGCAAAGTTCCTGCAAATCTGAGCACTTCGTCAGGACCAAGTTACCTAATCTACCAATGATTGGGGTTATAGTAGTGGTAATTAGCAACAATACCAATTTCAAAAGTCACCATCAAAGTGTAGGTTATAGCATTGATCATCAGATTTACGTTCTAGCTCGACACTGACGGTGATTACCCACACATGTGCCTCTTCATCAACCCTGAGAGTGATAATTATCACTCGCTCCAGCATATATACCAACCTCCTCTGCCCTTCAATACCACCAGGGTGGCAGAGAAGGGTAGGTCCCAGCTTTCCTAGCGTGCTGGATGGCGTGAGTATTTTGAATAGTTCTTACTTTATGTAACTTTGTCTCCACTGTTCCAGTGCTGACTGTTAATTGTCTCTACTATGCTTATGCCACAGCAAGCGTGGTCTCTGCCATCACCTAAGGAGCCATATACTTATTCAAATTGATTAAGCTCTGCCGCTCATACGGGATTGTACTCCATTTTTGCATTTCAGCTTAACTACAATAGTGGTTATCCACACTCATTTATGTGGATGATTGGGCATATATGTGTGTGTTCGTTATACGTCACATATGTATCACCTGCTTGTTGACTTATCTTGTATATTTGTTCTTATATGTATTTGCATGCTCACTGGCCAGCATGTTTCCGCCTACAGCATGGATTTGTTTTACAATTGCCTAATGCATTGGTATGTGACAACTGGGTATTACCTGCTGAATACCCTACGTGTCTCTCACTCTCTATATGTTTCTTTTCGATAGCTGGTCGGATTTTAGATATAAGGTATACCCTATACTTTGAGGATGACTTTTGAGATTGAGTATTGTTGCTAATTACCACTACTATAACCCCAATCATTTGTAGATTAGGTTACTTGGTCCTGAAGAAGTGCCCAGATCCACCTGGCATGGAACATGTTGACCAATGTTTTCACTTTCCTGTGAGCTGTACCGGATCATTGTCTCTAGAAAAGCCACCCTTTGTTTTTATATATAACAAGAGGTTCCACATATTAAGACGTTATACCGCACTTAAAACAATCTATACACAAAGCACCCCCACTTACACTTCATTACAGCTTCTTATTTTAGTCAGATTTTCTTTATTGAATATTAACAGGGCACATTATACAGTGTCACCAATAAGCTACGGGATCATCAGCAGTGTACATGTGAATGCTGGTGAGACAACCAGTTTCCAGTGGGTTTTGCCATCTGCTAGTGTAATCAAATGCTCCTGTGATAACACTGTCAAACAGTAGTCTGTATCGGAGATTCACAATTTTGCCCAACAATAACCCCCTTTCCCCAAAAACCCTCTGTAAGCTATAAACCATAAGTGACGTTATCAAAGATAGCTTCTTATTTTTGAAGATGTCTGGCAAAGAGCATCAAGGGGCCCGTTGGGCGTTGCAGCACCGTTCCAATGAGGAGCTGCCAGATCATAAAGTATGATACCCATCAGGGTGGGTGAGGGCTCTGGCTTCAGAGCAATCATACCCCCCCCCCCCCCAAATCTGCTTGCTCAGACCCCTCCCGACATACTGCCTTTTCTGTTTCCTTTTCTGATTCTTTTAGGAACCACATACTCCACCTGTATACATAGATATTATCACAACACAGGTATGCAAATAAAGAACTCACAAGAGCAGTCAACACCAACAAAAACAGGAATAAACCAATGCAAATCAACTATTTATACCATAAAATGTTTATACTTGGTTGGCAAATTGTCACTGTGCAACTACTACACAGGTTGAAAGAGGAATCCCTCGCTCCCCAGCAGGAGCATTCTCCTTTGAGACAAAATCCCCATCACATCCACAATCTCCTACATCTTTCTCAACTCTGACCCATATGCTCCACCACTGTTTATTCATCGATTTCACTGCATTTCTCAACACTTACTAAACCACCATCTCAGCACCATATTTCATTTCACATTCCCTAGACTTCTTAGGTAAGTTAATGCCTACAATGTCTCCTTTCTCACCCTTTTTATCTCTACACACTTTATTGCTTCATGGCTAATCTTACTCTTCTGTTCTTTCACTCTATTATCCACACTTGTCTTTCCTTAGTCTTTGTGGAATATTCCGCCACTTACATTTTATTCATCCAGGCCGGTTTCAAAGGTGTGTGTCTATTCACAAAATACATTTTGTAGTATGTTTAGTTGTAGTACTACAAAATGCTATTCGTAAACCGAGTATATTTCCACCTCTCCTATATTTTCTATAGAAAGATCCTCACACATGAGTTTACTGCTTAGTAGTCAAGTAAATGTGGGAGGGACCGGGGGAGTGTTTGAAACATGGGACGTACTTATTACAAGATTGGTGTTGTTTAGTTAGGAGTAAGAAGGGGGTTAGATAGTATTAGGGAGGGATTTAGGAAGGGACAGGAACCCACCCAAAAAAGAGTAAGCCCATTCCTATTCACAAACGTCACTTATAATGTTACAATAGCCAAAGCAACAGCAACATACATGGCCAGCCACTGGTACTCGAACACCATCCAATAGAAATCAGTGGTGATGGGGACTAGATAAAACCTTATAGCAAACAATGCTAAATTAAATATTTAAAACATTTATTTTTTAATTTAGACGAGAATAATTTTTATTTATTATTTTTACATCAATTAAATATTAAGTTCATAGTGCTGTAGCATTTTCATTTTGTTTTTCATTTAAAAATAAATGTATAATTTATTTTACATTATTTAACATAAAAATATTTACAGTTTTTTTCATTTATTATTTAATTAACTGTTTTACTTTCCTATACTGTACCATCAGGAGAGATCCACCACTGGGGCAGAGATTTCCCTGTGGTAACGTATAGGGAAAATTTGCCAAATGGAGATTTCTGCCACCGTTAAGTTCGCTCTGTGTCTCTCCAACCTTAATGTCTGTAAGTAATTAGGTCTTCCTAGATTTCATGTTTTCTCCTCTGCCATACATCAGTTGTCAGTTCCTGCGATTGACCCATCAGTAATGTAGGGGAAGAGTTGACATGCTCTTTGAGTATCAAGTGAACCTGGATGGCCCTCCACCTCAGAGTCTAGGGAAAAAGTAAGACTAAATCTGTGCTTGATCTTTCATTAATGCAGCAGCTAAGGTAGTCTTCCGGCATTTGTGCCTTTCTTGTGTAGTATAAGACAGGCAGCCTTGGTTTATGCAGATTTCGTGCATCGTAAATGAATTCACCAACCTCTCCAACTTGAACAGGTCTTTATTGGTTAACTACATTTTTGCAAAGATTGATCACAATAGATTTGGGCCTTGTACATATTTATGCCTCTATGGCCCACTTAAAGTTCACTTTCAAGCTTCCTTCTTTGACAAAGATTGTTCCACTCAGTTCATCAGCTGATGGACTGGCCCTATGGTGTCCTCTGGTCCAGGTCTGAGAGGAAAAAATCAAATGTGTTGTTAGAATACTGTATAAATGTTCCTATACTTTAGAAATGATTCTTTGATGCATTAAAACATGATGGATACAGCTGGCATGTTTTTATCAGATTGACTTCTTAAAGACTGTAGGGACAAATAATTACACAACATATATAAGACTAAAGAACTAATTAAAAAGAAGGAAGAGGAGTATGAGAGCCACCATCTGAGCTCCTCCTTGAAACTGCATGAAAAAGTTGTGATGAGAAACAGGGCAAAGAAAATAAAAGTGCTGACTCATTAAAGATATTACATTAGGTACCCTAAACAACAGAAAGTGTACAAAAGTGCCATTTATTGAGTGGGGACCAAGAAAAGGACAGAAAAAAGATACAGTAAGACATACCAGAGGGGATTTACCCAGTCAACAGTCTTCAGTGTATGATAAATAAAGTGCTTCATTCAAGAGATAATAGTAAAAACTAAGCAAGGAAGGTATCCATCAATGGTCTCAATCCGTATATCGGAGATGGTAACAGGAAAATTACAGAAAAGGCCCTTCGTCAAACTCAGTAAACAGCTCTAACGTAAAACAAAGGTAGCATTAACAGTACCAAATGTAAAGGGTCAACGTAGTCCTATACAGTCATATTGTAATGGGCAAACAGTTATATTACCCAAGCAACATGTTTAATATTGTGACCCTCAAACCAATAAAACACCTCTGAGAGAACAAGCTTAAGGTTCATAATAAGTAGTGTATTAGCAATACAGTCATGCTGTGATTATCAAAAAATGTATTTTCCTGTACAGCATGTGTGATGTCATGTCAGAACATCCAACTCAGTCAAATTAATTATACACCTCAAAGACTATGCACTTTGGCCACTTGATGGCAAGTGTGCTCTCAAAAAACATCACGAAGACTGGTAGCATCCCAACAACCCCATTATCAGATTCTATTGCCAGGTACAAAATTGGCCTGCAGTGCTCCACTATGTGATGTTGTGCGGCTCTGTGTTGGCACCATACTGCCCTGAAAGTGGCGAAGTGGGGTGCCATATAATTGTCACTCCTGCCCACTGCATCATTTCCCTTTCTTTCTCTGCTCACAAATGTATAGTTGTCTAATGATTTCCAGACATTTTCACTGTGTGCTAGACAACTATGTTTCCAATGAAAACTACAGGATTATAGCCATACCACAAGTGGATGAACCAGATGTGGGTCACGGACCCACATGAGTTGCCTTTGGTGCCTCAACTTGGAGCATGACTCTAAATGTGCCCTCATGCACACAAAGACAATTTGAGGCACGGGAGGCTAAGCTGTATATTGCTGAACACAAGAGGTAGATGCAGCCTTAATGTAGGTCCTGCTTCAAGTTACAGGTCTGGACTCAATCCCAGGACTTTTCTGATGACCTTTCCACTTCCTATCCAAGTCTTCTGGTAAATCTAACTCCTAGTCCGAATGTAAGCATTAAAAAGTGACATATGACCCGAACCCATCCTGCTAGTCTGACTCAAAAGAGCAGCTGCAAGCACATCAATATGCAAGTCTCATTTCAGTCAATGTTATGGTCACAGAGCCGATTTTTCAGCTGGTCCTGACTCTCCCAGAGTTTTCTGGGTCTCGGTCTACTTCCCAGCATATTGAGGACTTGAAAGACACTGTGTTTTAAATATTCATCGTGCTTCTGGCTCCCTCTGGTGTGCTTTCAGGTTCCAAGGAATCGCAGGGGCCTCCAGTCATCTTTAATACCGACGGGTACCTCTATGGCACCGTCTGTCTCTTGGGAGGCGTTACCGGGCCCGTACTGTCTCCGATGCAGACTTCCACTTCAGCTCTATGATCCACACTTGTCTGATTCCTGCCATCCTGGTGCTGAAGCCACCAGTGCCAGACGATGATCTGGTGCTGACCACCCATGTCACACCCCAAACTGAAGTTGGCCCAAGCTCAACTGATACACGCTCCGAAATTGCAAAACCAGTAGTCATGCTGCCTGACTCTAACCCTGTGCCTTTATTGCATTGCAGCTAATTGCACAGGTTCCATTGCCTTTTCAGTCAGACTCTGACCCTGTGCCAGAGCAGGGTGCACCAGAGGGTGTTGATGATGGTGAGAGGAATTACTTGCTTCCCCCTTATTACACTGATGAGGACTTATACCTTGATTTGCAGAGCACTATTGGGCTTGATAGCTCTCCTGTCACAGAGCTTGACTCACCACAAGGGCCAACCGTGGAAGAGAGTACCTCATTTGGAGTGATGGTTGAGATAACAGTTGATTTGCTAGTGTTACATCTGCCCTCTATTAAAACTAAAATATATGGTTTGACAGAAATTCAGAAATGGGAGCGAGCAATATCTGAGCCTACACTTCCTATTTAATGATGCTTTCTCAGATCTTCTGGTGGCTACCTGATCAAAGGCATATTCTTGTCCGCCTATGAAGAGGCAGGTTGCCACACATCCTAGACCAGCACCTGGTGACCAGAATTTTGTCATAGCACCCCACTCCAGAGAGTCTTATTGTGCATTCCTCGACTAGAGAGGTGACTCCTAATTAATTTTCCTCTACTGCGTCACTTAGTCAATCCAAAAGGATTTGTTTGGCAAACCTATGTTTTCTTGCACCAGTCTGATTGTGGTCTGTAAATGCAGTCTGTCTTTTGGGGTGGTGCAACCTTGACCTTTGGGAGGTGCCCAGTGAGATGTTGCTGGCAGACCCCAAAATCTTAGTGCTTCTTTGATCCAGATGATACATGATGGGCAAGATGCATCCAAATATGTTATCTGCATATATTTGGATGGCACGTAGTTCCCTGGCAGGGTAGTTGGTACCGGTGTGATCTTCCTTTGGCATGCTTGTATGCGGTCTACTGCATACTCTGATAATGTGCAGACTTTGCTGATTGACATGCCTATTGATGTGTTCCACTTTTTCAACAAGAAGGTGGACTTTGCTTTGGAATGCTCTGACAGTAGTCAGGGCATGTTCCTTGGCAAACAGTTCTGATAGATACTGAATGTGGAAGCTGATTTATAGCGCTCCACGCAAGTAGGGGCCTTTAGCTCCACTCCAGCATTAGACCGGTTGCTGTCATGATGTCACTGAAGCCATTAAATGCCCCATCAGTGCACTGCCATCAGTTTCCTTTTTTCCGTACCATCAACGCGTATCTGGATCTCCGCTCTCTTGAGGAGATTAATTAACGTTTGTCTACTTTTTTCAAAAAATATTTCAGGTACATTTGAAAGATGTCTCCCATGAAGGATGTTCATGGTTTAAACCATGCAGGGGCTGTGATGGGCAAATGTCCATCATATGCCCAGAGGACATCTGCCCCTGGTGCTGAGAGTCCGACCACTATATCAATGCCTGTGCTTCCTGTCACAGTATGTACCCCAAAGCTATCAAGGAACAAGAGGCCAAGATGTTCCTGACTCAGACTCATATCAAAAACACCGGAGTCACCACCTTTGTCAAAATCGTCCAAAGATGGACACAAGAAGAAGAGGTGTCACAACTCTGAGCGACACTGTTGTTCTAAGAGTGACTTCCCCAATCGCCATCACACTCCACAAACATCCTGTTAGAAGCTACAACTCATGGAAGAACCCACAGAGGATTCAACGCCAGTAACTTCTTTGAGCTCTGAGACAATTCCCACTTGCCACCACCTGTGGCTCTGATATTAAGGCCCCAGTCCTGTCTGCCTTACCCAGAGTTTTCCGGGCCTGAACGGATCCATCTCTCTCTTCTCTGGATCCCCCTGCCAGCTCCATGTGTCTAATAGGATACACCTTCTGAGCTATTCCAATGCCATCATCTACAGCCCTCTTTCTCTTTCCCCATTGAAACCTGTCACTTTGTTCCGACCCTGACCACAACGTCTATCTCTGCTGTGGGCTCTACACCACACCCGATGGCACCCACTTTCATGGTCCCATCAGGCTCATCACCTTTGGCACCAGACCACTGACCATTCCAGTGCCGCAGTTGACTCCACCAGTTTGGCAATCAACTCAACCAGTGCCACCGTGACACCCGCTGCAGCCCTACAAGACGGTTTAATTGTCCGTCATGAATTTTCTTCCACACCGTTCTCGAAGAGACTGTCAGTGCCTCATAGAGGAAAAATGTTTTTTGGGTGAAGATTTTGACCCCAGTAGGGATCCTTTCAGAGAAAAAGACGACTGGATGGGTATTCTGTAATTTTGAACCCAGATTTTGTGATTCCTAAAGATCTAGTGGCCTAGACACGTCACCTAAACGGAACTTGATTCCCCAACTGGATTATCCCCCCCTCCTCCCCAAGGAGGTCACCTCTGCTTACTTAGTCATTAAGAAGATGGCAAAGGTGTTGGATCTCCAGCTTCCATCCACTGAAACCAAAACCAACCTCTTGACAGAGGTCCTTCACACTACATCTCATGCTCATGAACATCATTTTCCTACACTGAACCAATTCTCATTGCGTGGGAGAACCCCAAATCCCCTACAGCTGTGCCAATGGGCAATAGCAAAAAGATATAGGACCAGCACTGGGTGATCCTATATTCTGATGTCACTTACTTCACCGGAGATGCTCCATGATCCATGCATCATGCTTGTCTAGACTCTCCCCAAGTGCTTTTTGTACTAACTCATGGGACAGAGAATCCAAAAAGATTTAGCAGCTTGCAATGAAGTCATTCTTAGCAGGCAGTAGGGCTCTGATATCTTTAGATTCCACCTGTCTCAGGGGTTGCAACACCCATGCTCTCTGCAATACGATCCAGTTAGTACTGCCCAATTTGCCAGACTACCTTTAAATCTACCACTTAGAGTTGGCAAGGGGTGGACAAGCTGCGGCGAAACAAGTCATTCAGTCTGAGCTAGGCACAACGGACTCAGTCACCCGAGCCATGGGTATTTCTGTGTCCCTTAGCCAGAACGCATGGCTGATAATAGCAGGATTCTCTCCTTTATGAACTTCCCCTTTGATGGTTCTTGTCTCTTTGACTCTGCTCTCAAGAGGCTCCAAGAAAGCAAAGTGACTGGAGATTTCTTGGCATCCAAACGCAGCCAATTTGACACATGTTGTGGCTTTTTTCAGTGGGTTTTCCTTTTTGAGGCAGACAACAGGACACCCTATCAACAACAACAGCAGGCTAACCCACTCTGCAAGTGAGGAAGAGGTAATTACCTTCCACTCCCTTCCTCATCTTTCTCCACAGCCTCCTTAGGGAAGCAGCTCTAGCTCCCTCTTGTTGAAACTCAGGGATTCCTATATTCCCTTACTCGCAGGACTGGCTCCTCAAAGCCAGCTCTCCAGAGATGGTGTCACACCATCTGCAAGAAACAGTGAAGTTGCTCTTGGACTTGGGCTTTTCGATCAGCAAGCCACTCGGTGCATCCTGTTCATAGGGGCATGAACACCACTTGGAGTCAAGGCTTTTCCCCTTCACAGTGAGATTGGGACATTCAGACTATGATTTTGTTGTCTCAGAATGGAGTGCAAGTGCTAGTCCTCATGGTCTTACCCCTGCTAGCTTCTTGCATTCTGTTAGTCTTTCCTGCATGCTGGCACATGAGCACCCTCCAGTGGTGTCTCCGCAGACAGTGATTCCAACATGGCGCGGCTCTTCAGAATTCCATCATGATTTCAAGGAATAATGTGGCAGATTTGGAGTGGTGGTGTTTGGAAGGCAATCTTGATTTAAGGGAAGACATTCTAACCGCCAGAGACCGTGGCAATGATGAATCCACCCTAGTGTGAGGAGCTTACCTGGAGAAACTGGAGATCTGAGACCTTTGGTCTGCAGAGAAGCAGTAGTTGCACATCAATATGCTGGAGTTACGAGCGATCAGGCTTGCATTTAAAGCCTTCCTGCCTACCCTTCTTGACTAGTCTGTCCAGATCTTGATGAACAATGTGACTGCGATGGGGAATACATCATCAAGCAGTGCGAGTTATAGTTGTGTCTTCTTTGCCCAGACCCACTTTGGCTCTGAACCTGGCGTCCGAGCCATCAGATCTTGCTGATAGCCCACCATCTGGCCAGTGTTTCCAGACTACATGCAGATAGACTGAGTTAGCTTGCCAACCACAAGTGGTGCCTTCGTCTGGAGGTAGTTAACCGCCTCTTTAGTCTCTGGTGGACGCCTATGGTGGTAAAATCATGGGCTACTTATTGGCCTTTCTCCGTCTCTTAGACCAACCATGCCTTCTCAAGTCTCCTGTAGTCATTTAAGTTGCCTGTCGCAGCTACTTGCTTTCAGAATTAATTTGCCTATTACCATCCCATTGGCAAGACGTGCCAGTGAGTTGCAGACATAAGGTGGTTCTCAGAATCAAGGCTGCTTTCCTGTCTAAGGTGGTAATGCCCTTTCATCTGGGTCCATCCATCACTCTGCTAGACTTCTTGCCTCCCCTACAACCTACAAAGAGGAGAAAAGGCTCCACGGACTAGAACCCAAGAGAGCTGTCAGCTTCTATGTGGACAGAACTGAAGAGTTTAGAATTTAGAGCAACTATTCATCATTTATGCAAGCATGATGATGGGGAAAGCAGTCCATAAGAGGACATTATTAAAATGGATCTTCTTGTGCATTAAAATGTGTTACGCCCTGGCTCACAAGGAGTCCCGGTGTGTATCAGCGCTTGCTCCACCAGAGCTAAATCTTCTACCTCTGCACTGGCAAGAAGGGTTCCTGTTGCAGAAAGTTGCATGGCAGCAACTTGGGCATCTGTCCCCACTTCAGCATAGTATAATTATTTGGACACAAAAGTTCGAATGAAAGGCCACTTTGCCTGATCAGTATGCCAGGATTTCTTAGTATAACCAGACATGCATCCACCTCTAGGTCGGTTAATGCTTAGGGTATTTGATAAAACACTCCGGAATATGCAGGGAGAAGTATCCATCGGAAGAAGTTACTTACCTTCCTAATGCTCTCCCTATTGAATAGTCTATATACCTGCATATTACTTACCGACCCACCGCTGTCCCCGACTCATGGCTGGTTACTAAGTAAACTTTTTAATAAGGTTCCAATTCTGTCAGTTCTCTAAATTACATTGGACCTGATTCATCCAACATCTGTCTGCCTCAAAATCACATTAAAAAATGGATGGGAAACTGATGTCAGTGCTCCAACGGTGGTGTTTTATGGCTCCAGTCATTTCATTAAGGCACTGCTTGCAGTAATGGAGCTAGTGGCCCCTTGGCGTGCTATTGAAAAGTTTCCAGATTCATTCTGACGCCTTGGATATTCGAACGGTGAGGAATATGCAGGTAGATAGATTTTTCCTCAGAAAAATCATTACCGACCAAAGGTAAGTAACTTTTTCTACTCACTCCAGTTTTGGCAATGTAGGGTTACTCCAGAGGGCTGGCCTATAGACAGAAAAAGCTTTCCCCAACCATTGATACTACAGACTTCCTAGTCCTTTAAGGGATGTGGTAGGAAACATGCAGGTCACCAGGGGCACCAGCTTCCAACTCCTCTTCCTTACTATAGTGGCCACCAAACCACTTTAGTTCGCCCTCAGTGACGCATGCCAACCCAGTGGGAGGCAGGATTCTGCATTTCTTTCCGGTCTTACAAATAATTCCATACGACATACCTTTTCTATCCTCTCTGCCCAGTTCCCTTCCACGCCACAATGGATTTCAGAAGAGCATCCGTCCATCCTGTTACAGGAGGGTTCACCTGTTGCTCTTCAAAAATGCCATGGAGAGTTTACCAGGCGGTGACAAAGGCAAGGGTTATTACACTCTCTATTTCCTGATCCTGATAAGGATGAGGCGTAGACTGCTCTTATACCTTCGTCTCCTGAACGCTTTACTACAGAAGGGCACATTCAAAATGCTCACTTTGCTCAACTTCATTCTGCTCTGGGACCGGGGGACTGGATGTTGTCTATCCTGTAGTCCCACATATATTGCCTGCAGCTCAAGGTGGGCCAACAGCATTTTCAGTTTACCATGCATCCTCACTGGCATCCCTAAGGTGTTTACAAAAGTGATGGAGGTGGTCACTTCTCCTCTTCAGAGGTCTGAGTTGATTTATTCCTTTAACTCGACGCATGATAATTGGCGCTGAAGGCTATCTCACTGCAGTAAGTAGTGGATCTTCTCCGCACGACGACTGACTTTTTGACATTGTTGCATTTTTCTATAAACCAGCCAAAGTCCCACCTGATTCCTTTTCGGAGGCTTCCATTTATTGAGGTGATCTTGGATAGAGTGAAGTTAAGTGCTTTCTCTCCAGAGCAACAATTCCAGGACACTTGGGCTGTGATCCTGATGCTTCAGACTCGCTCCTGGATCCAGGTGAGGTTGACTACGAGGCTTCTTGCCGTCTTAGCTTTATGCATACTGTAAGCTTTCCAAAGGACTTGAAGTCCCATTGAGCATAGCATAAAGTGCCTTTTCAACTCCATCCAGATCTCAGAGGAGGTAACTGGAGGTCTGAAGTGGTGGCTGACTAATCGACATTTGTTCTGCAGCAGGAAACTCACCCTTCGCCACCCAGAGCTAACAGTGGTGAGAGATGCTTCTCTGCCGAATTTCAGGTGATCTGTTGGAAATGGAGATCAGAGGACCAGCTTCACATCAATCTACTGAAGCTGGGGGCCATCTGGACTTTCTGCCATTCATCAAGGGGAGGCTGGTTCAGTTTCTCACAGACTGCACCTGCATGTGATACTGCAACAAGCCTGGTGGTATGGGGTCTTGGGTCCTGTGCCAGGAGGCTTTATGTCTCTGGAGAAGATTGGACCTTCAGAGTATCTTTCTGATTACAAACCACCTTTCGGGGTCCGTGGATGCCTGAGCGGTCAAATGGAGCAGGTGTCACCTGGTAGATCACAAGTGGTACTTGCATCCCAAGGTAGTGCAGGGAGCCTTCCACCTGTGGGGTTACTCCAGGCTAGATCTTTTCACCACAGTTGAGAATTCTGCAGTTAGAGTATCCATCAGAAAAAGTGTTAGCAAAGGTAAGTATTCAGTTCATTTCTCCTCCATTTGAAAATCTTTTTCATATGAAGAACTCCCTTCCTCTACACCTTAATGAAATGATGGGTGTTTTAAACTTTAGCCCAGCTAGAAACACACTTAATGTCCTGAATGACCAGTAAAAGAAAGTTTTGACTTTGTTGATGATCTGAAAGAAACACGTTAGTGATAGATTCCTTACCTTAGAATAACTCCCAGGCGTCGGACTAGATCCGGAAAGCTTTCGTCAGCAGTACCAGTGTGTCGGTAGGCATCGTCGTACAGCTCCGCATACGTCATTGGAGTCGTTGTCGCCGAGATGACGTCGCTGGAGCTACTTAGACGGCCCATGCACGCTGACGTCAGTTCTTTCTTTTTCCACGCTGGAGAGAGCGGTACCCCCAATCAATTTTTGACTGACTTTTTAGGGACTTTTGTCTCTGTTTTTTGAGTCTTTGACTCTTGGTGTGTAGCAATGCCCGGTTTTAAGTCCTGCGTGGCTTGTCCCTGCACAATGTCCGTGACGAATCTGCACCGTGAGTGTCTCTACTGTCTGGGGCACGCCCACGACTCGGAGTCGTGCGCCCAATGCCGGTCCCTGGCTCCGAAAACTTTGCGGGAGCAGTCCTGAAAGTTGTTGGAGGCCTGGGAGTCGGCTCCACGCCATTCAAGGTCCTGGTCCCCTGAGAGGTGGAGGGACCAGTCGCAGAGCCGCCATCACCATTGTTCGAGGAAGTCTTCCCACTAGGAATTAGGTAAGGCAAAGCACAAGAAGTCAAGAGAAGCAACGTCGCTCCTTGCCTGTTACGCAACACGGCTGAGGGTGTGGGTGGCGCCGCCCCCGCGGCTCCGGCGGAGCCTACGCTGTTGCCGATGGCCTACCCGCCTTTTCCTGGTCCATCGGCGACTCCGGCCCAGCTGCAGGAGTTACTGTCAGCCATGGCATACGTCTTTGGCCCGTCTGGCCCTGTCAGCACGCCTTTGGGCCCTGTGGGTCTGACTAGGGGCCCTCGCTCTTCGACGTCTTCGGCCCCGACGTAATCGATGTGAGAAGTTGGCCTGATATATGATGTTCACTAGTTCTAGTGACCACCTTGTATCAGTCCAAACAACCCTTATGGTGATTGGTTGTAAGTCAACCTTATAGACCAGCTATCCTAGTAGCGTGGACAAAAGCAGTCTTTAGGCTAAACTCTGAATGGCATGTGAAGCCAGCGGTTTTACCACATATAACCCCTTGAATACCAAGTGAAAGGACACCACACAGGTTGTTATGAAAATAAACAGATATTTATTAACTAACATACACCTCTGAACTCTTTGAGGTCAGAGGGCTAAGCACATGGCAATACTAAAAAGGAAATACGAGTTCGCACAATATTTATAAGTGCGCCTTAGGGGCACGACGAACCATATACTCAAAACAATGGAATGCGAGGAAAGAAAGTACTGTAAGGAGATCCAGAGGCTGGAGGATCGCTGGGACTACGCTACGAACTAGGTAAGTTAGGAGCAGGAGGCCCACGGGAGTCACGTGCAGAGTGGAAACTCTCACGCGGGATGCGTACCAACGTCTGTGGATCTTACAGTTTAGAAAGTTGCGGATTCCGGACGAACTCGGCTGGATGGAGGGAAAACAACAGTGGACCTGGACACTAGGATAGTGTACACAGACTTCAGCACCTACAAGCTTTAGTTACCTAACCCACAGGCTGCGGGTGCATAGGGCTGAAGTTGCGTCGGGTTTGCTGCGTTGTCCCCGGTGATGCCTGAAACAAGGAGTTGCTGGCAGGCAGCCAGATGGAGGAGTCCGGTAGTTCCAAGGATGGAACAGGAAGGAAGAAGTCCTGAAAGGGAAGGGGACAGAGTCTCGGTCACTAGCCAGTGACGGTGCTGGAACCAGGAGGGAACCAGATGCTGTCGCCGCAGTCAGGTGAAGGAAGGGTCGCTTCTCTCTGTAGCTGCGCGGACCAGGAGCTGTTCTTCACGACCAGGCTGGAGGCATGAGCTGTCCCACGTAGTCTGCTGCTGTCGGCGGTGTCGGATCGTCGATCTGGACAACAGGCCTTGGCTAATGCAAGCCACGCAGTGGAACAAAGATGGCGTCTGGTGCGGACCAGGAGGGTCCGGGGTGCTTCTCCTTTACAAGGAAGCACGGGCCAGTCTGGAGGACCAGACCAGCAGTGGTGAAATCTTCGGGTCGTCATCTCAGAGGTCACGAGCCAGCCGGCAAGTGACCAGACAACAGGAAAAGCAGCAACCAGGCAAAAGGGCCCCACGCAGATCTCGTGGATGCTGGGGGGCTGGTCTTTGGTGCAAGAGCTGCGTCGGTGTGGGGCTTCTCAAACCCCAATGCACTCACTCGATGATCCCTCGGCGGTCGTGCTAGAAGCGCTGTGCAGGTTTCTCAAGATGGCCGTCTCCGCGTTGCTCGTCGCACCCACGGGTCCCAGCTGTGCTGTGGATGTGGGTAGAGGTCAGAGAGGTCTGGAGGTCCGGGTCTTGTCGAGCTGGGTCGTCGGATTCCGGGATGGAAGGACTTTGCAGCAAACCGCACAGGAGCTTGATGGTGCCTGCGAAGCAGAATGGTCACTCCCTGACCATAGGGGAGATTCTTCAGTCTTCTGATGGTTCAGGAGGGAGAAGGTCAAGAGTTCTTCGTAGAAGTTGTCAAGAGTAATCTAATCTGGAATGGGACCAGCTCCTACCTTTATTCAGCTAAAGGGGGCTGCACTACGACTAGGTCCCTCCTCTGGGTGGGACCAGGAAGGGGGGTGGTTACACCCACTTTCCTTTGTCCGGTCTTGCGCCAGCTCTGGGGCTGGAGTGCCCCAGGAACTGGTTCTGACCGGTGTATGCACGGGACACCTTGTGTGCCCCAGGCATGTCTCATTCCTTTCAGCCCTGGCCTACCTAATACACAAAATCCTGTCTGGGGTAGTGCTAGCATCTCCCAAGGCAGGAAACCCTTTGTCTGAGCCTCCCTCGCTGGAAGGGCTCCCAGCAGCAGGAGGTCAGACTTGTGTCTGTGGTGGCAGCATCCATTTTGTGATGCTGAGGCTCGAGTTAACTTTAACCGGGGTTCACAGTTACATACATGTCATGTCCCTCTAGAAGGGTGGAATGCTACCCCTGTCGCCATAATTGGCGAGGGGGTGGTATTCCAATTCGTATGACACCTTACTCGACATGTTTTGATAATGCTATACCAAAGTTAGCATTTGACCGCGAGGTTCATAATGCACTTAAGAGTATATGGTATAGCGTTATCATGGGACAGCTATTAGGACTTGGTTCCGCAAGCTGCAAACGGGCTCAGCTCATGCCAGAGCGCCATCTCACATAATTCCAAGCACTCTGCCTTCAGGATTGATAATTTTACAACAACAAGGGGCCCCAAATTAGTCAGCAGGGACCTCGGGGAACATACTTTGTACATGCAACACTGGTCCCATGCATACAAGAAATCTGAAAGGAATAAAATATAGACCGAGTCAATCTATATTAAGAGTGACATGTCCAGCCGGACAGTGGTCTTCAAAGTTTACTCAATTTACACTTAGTTATACCACAAGGAGTACCTTCCACAAGTCAGCCAGTGTGGAACACAAGCCTGTGCCCAGCACTTACAGAACGGGTACAGAAGGTGGGCTTTTTAAGGCAAAGCACGTTTTTCTGTCATAAATGCAATTGTACAGAATACTTAAACAAAGCACCATTAAAACACATAGTAATCACGTTTTGGCATTTGGTGCTCAAAAGGTCGACGGCGTTTCGGACCCCTAGTAAATCACGGGGACCATCATCAGGACATTTCAATGAAAGCCTTAACAATAATTTAGCCTCTAAATGCCTAGAAGGGGAAGAAGGAAATATATACATTTAGATACATAGACTGAAACTTTCAGGACAGGTGACTTGTAGTGACCGGTGAGAGGCTCGACTATAGGAGCGGGTGGAGTTCAAAAACAATTGTGATAACAAGGTGGCTCGAACGAGCATGCTGGTGAGAATTGCACATTTGATAGAACAGCTAATTCCATGCACTGCCAGTGAGGATTTAAGATGCTAAAGCGATCTAGTGAATCATACTACGCGGGAGGTCATGCTGCTAGCAATACACGAGTGTCAGGACCTTGCAGAAGACGATGAGCAAAGAAACTTATCGGGTGGTGGTAGTGACGCATGCACGATAGCGGGCTCGGCGCAGTCGATGATACGCAGGGGGAGAGTGTTTGTGCCAGTCCGTATCAGCCGTGAATTAAAAACGAGCACTGAGAGTTTTACACTAATGTGCGCTCATCAAAAGGACAAGAAGCAGAGGCCGTATTCAAGTGTGCAATCAATGGTGAGTCCGGGGTGCGTTTGGACGAGTGGGCAAGCAACGCGGAAGCAGGGAGCTCAGGCCGAGATGATAATGCTTACCGGTGATCCTAAATCTGAAACGGCGGTAGAAAAATGTGGATTACGAGCGCCCTAAATAAAAAGGAATAATTAGGTAATCGGGCGTGCACGTTCCTTCTTCCCCTTCTAGGCATTTAGAGGCTAAATTATTGTTAAGGCTTTCATTGAAATGTCCTGATGATGGTCCCCGTGATTTACTAGGGGGTCCGAAACGCCGTCGACCTTTTGAGCACCAAATGCCAAAACGTGATTACTATGTGTTTTAATGGTGCTTTGTTTAAGTATTCTATACAATTGCATTTATTACAGAAAAATGTGCTTTGCCTTAAAAAGCCCTTCTTTGCTCCCTATACCCACCTTCTGTACCCGTTCTGTAAGTGCTGGGCACAGGCTTGTGTTCCACACTGGCTGACTTGTGGAAGGTACTCCTTGTGGTATAACTAAGTGTAAATTGAGTAAACTTTGAAGACCACTGTCCGGCTGGACATGTCACTCTTAATATAGATTGACTCTGTGTATATTTTATTCTTTTCAAATTTCTTGTATGCATGGGACCAGGATTGATAAGGCCTGCCATAGGAGTGACTGATAGGAATATATGTGTCCATATCTGAAAGAAACACGTTAGTGTTAGATTCCTTACCTTAGAATATCCCCAGGCGTCAGTCTGGATCCGGAAACTTTTGCGTAGCAGTACCCCTGCGCGTCGGTAGGCGTCGTCTGCAGGCGTCCCCTGCGGCTCCGCGTCCGTCGTCGGCGTCGTGCGCCGTGATGACGTCGCTGGAGTACATAGACGCCGCCTCCGCGCGCTGACGTCAGTTCTTCTTTTTTCCGCGCCAGTGGACGCAGATCTGAAGAGCAGTACTCCGGTCTTTGACCAAGTTTTTCAATTGTTTTTTCCTCTACGGTGCCTGATAGGATGCCTGGGTTTAAGAATTGCGATGACTGTGAGCGCACGATGTCGGTCACAGACCATCACCGCCTCTGCCTCCGGTGTCTGGGCCCTGACCACGACGTGGACTCCTGCGTCGACTGCCGGGCCCTTACCAACAAGGCTAGGCGGGAGCGGTCCCGCAAGCTACTGGAGCTCCGGGTGTCGGCCCCACGTCGGGACCGGGAGCGGTCCCGGTCCGGCCGGAGGTCGAGAGAGCGTTCGAGGGAGCGGTCGCGGAGCCGCGCCGGGCGCTCCGGAAGTCGACACCACTCGTCAGGCTCGTCAGGTAAGAAGCACAAGAAGTCGGGGCGTCGTCATCGTACCCCCGACTCCCCCCGACGCTCGCGCAACGCGGCCGGGGGCTCGGGTGACCCCAACCCCGCGGCTCCGCGAGAGTCGCCGGCGCGTCCTGCCTCATACCCTCCGGTCCCTGGGCATGGCGCGACGCCTGAGGAGATCGAGGCGTTCCTCATGGCCATGAGGGCGCTCGCTTCTCCGACGGGGCCTACGGCGCCTTCGGGCCCAGTGCTACCGTCTGGGGGCCCTGGCGGTTCGGGTGTCCCTGCCTCGGCGCCGTCGGGTGCTCCGGCCCCGGCGCCGCCGACGGCTCCGACCCCGGCGCCGCAGGGGCCTTCGGGATCGGCGCCGGCTGGTCTTCCGGCCTCCCCGGCGCCGTTGCCATCGGGGTTACCCCCGACGCCGCCCCCGCGCGGCGCCGGTTCTCCACTGCCGGTTCCGGCCGGCGGTGGGGTTCCGACGCCGGCTCCGGGCGGCGCCGTCCCCTTACCTTCTCCGACGCCGGACGCGGCGCCGGACGGGCGTCGCACGACGCCGGTCCCGGCGCCGATGGGGCCCATGAACCCCGAGGAGCCGGTCTTCATCATTGACTCCGAATACGGAGAGGATGAGGAGTACGGTGAAGGTTGGGAGGGGTCCGAGGACCCTCTGGCTCGCGAGTGCCAGTATGACCCGGACTGGACAGGTGACTTGGGGGATGCCAGTGGTTTGGACGACTCTCCTAACCCTGGTTTGATCTCTCCTCCAACCGTGGCATCGGTGGAGGGAGCTGCCTATTCTGTGGTGCTGATGAGGGCTGCCAAGGCCTTACACCTTGAGCTCCCCGTCGCGGCCGTGAGGCCTAACATCCTCACCGAGGTCTTCAAACCGCAGTCATGCCCACTGGAGCCACTGCTGCCGTTTAATGAAGCCTTGTCTGACGTTCTGTTGGGCACGTGGTCCAGGCCCGCTTCAGGTGCGCCTGTTGATCGGAACGTGGCCAGGCACCACCGTCCTTGTCCGGACGACCCCAAGTACCTGTCTACCCACCCCACTCCTGAGAGTCTGGTGATCCAGGCCTCGACCTCCCAGTCCGCATTCCCGTCGGCCCCGCCCGACCGGGAATCCAAGAGGTATGACCAGTTTGGCAAAAAGGTCTTCTCGTCCATTAGTTTGGGCCTGCGGTCTTGCAACACCGCCTGCCTCTTGGGCCGCTACACCCACTCTGTGTGGGATACGGTCGCGGAGCTGCTGCCAGAATGCCCCATGGAGGTGCGGGCAAAGCTCGGTCAGGCTGTGGCTGAGGGCCGAGATGCAGCGAAATATTCAATTCGGTGTGGTCTTGATACGACCGACTCGCTGGGCAGAGCTATGTCTACGACGGTGGCGATTCGTCGCCACGCCTGGCTGAGATCCGCCAATTTTTCGGCTGATGTCCAGAATACCCTGATGGACATGCCGTTTGATGGCTGTCACCTGTTCGGTGACAAAGCGGACCACGCGCTGGAACGCTTCAAGGACTCCAGGGTCACGGCCAAGTCCTTGGGTCTCTCGACCCAGCGTCAGCAACCGGGTTCGTTTCGTCCCTTTCGTGGCCAAGGAAGGGGCGCCCCCACACGTGCTGCCAGCCACGCGCCGCAACAATCTTTCCAACGCGGTGGCGGCCGTGGAAACCGCCGTGGTGGCGGTCGGGGACAACGGCGGGGTCAGACCACACCCTCCCCCGCAGCATCTACCCCAAAATCCTCCTAGTCCGTGCTTTCGGCCCCATGTGACGCCAGTGGGTGGCAGGGTTCGCCATCACCACGCTCACTGGCGCACGATCACTTCGGACAGGTGGGTGCTGCAAATCGTCCGAAGGGGCTACTTCCTCCCCTTCGAGACCTCTCCTCCAGCCATGCCACCGCAGAACCACCGTGTGTCGGGGGACCACTTGACACTTCTGCAGGAGGAAGTTACGGCCCTCTTGGCCAAGGGGGCCATCGAGCGCGTTCCTGGGCCAGAAGTAGGGCGTGGTTGTTATTCCCACTACTTTCTGGTGCCCAAGAAGGACAAGGGGGGCCTACGTCCTATCTTGGATCTAAGGAACGTCAACGGCTTCCTCCGGAAGGAGAAGTTCAAGATGTTGACGTTAGCTCAGGTCTTGGCTGCTCTAGACCCACAAGACTGGATGGTAGCGTTGGACTTGCAGGATGCCTATTTTCACATCCCCGTCCTGCCGGCCCACCGGCGTTACCTGCGGTTCACGGTAGGCCAGGAGCATTTTCAGTTTATCGTGCTCCCCTTCGGCCTTACCAGCGCCCCACGGGTGTTCACAAAGGTGATGGCGGTGGTCGCAGCCCATCTGCGCAGGTTGGGGGTTTCAGTCTTCCCCTACCTAGACGACTGGTTGTTGAAGGCGGGCTCGCCCCAGACAGTCGTCCACCACCTTCAGATGACGGCAGACCTCTTGCACGACCTGGGGTTCTCCATCAATGTGCCGAAATCACACCTGTGTCCCTCTCAAAAGCTCCTCTTCATCGGAGCGGTTCTGGACTCAGCGCAGTTTCGGGTTTATCCTCCGGAACGGCGGGTTCGGGATATTCAGGCTTTGATTCCCGTCTTTCAGCCGCTATCCCGGGTTTCGGTCAGGTTGACGCTGCGGCTGCTGGGACTGATGGCTTCCTGCATCCTTCTGGTGCATCACGCTCGGTGGCGGATGCGGGCTCTGCAGTGGGACCTGAAGTTTCAGTGGGCCCAGCATCAGGGCAACTTGTCCGACCACGTCTTGATCTCGGAGGGCACTGCGAGACAACTGCAGTGGTGGCTTACGGACCGCGATTGGGTCAGGGGCAAGTCCCTCTCCCTTCCCCAACCGGAGCACGTTGTCGTGACGGACGCGTCCCTCCAGGGCTGGGGTGGCCACTTGGGAGAGGCAGAGATCAGAGGCATCTGGTCTCCGGCGGAGTCCCGGCTCCATATCAACCTATTGGAGCTGCGGGCGATTCGTCTGGCACTGAAGGCATTCCTCCCCTTTGTCAACGGGAGTGTGGTGCAGGTGTTCACCGACAACACCACCGCCATGTGGTACTGCAACAAACAGGGCGGTGTGGGGTCGTGGACCCTTTGCCAGGAGGCTCTGCGCCTCTGGCAATGGCTGGAACGTCAGGGCGTGACTCTGACGGTTCAACACCTGGCAGGTTCTCTGAACGCCAGGGCGGACGAACTCAGCCGTCGGTGCTCGATGGATCACGAATGGCGTCTGAACTCGGACGTGGCGCAAGGCATCTTTCTGCAATGGGGAGAGCCTTGGTTAGATCTATTCGCCACCGAAGAGAACGCGCAATGTCATCAGTTCTGCGCGTTGGAGTTTCCAAGACGGCACTCGCACGGCGACGCCTTTCGGCGCGAGTGGAGTTGCGGTCTGTTATACGCCTTTCCGCCTATACCACTTCTGCCCAGAGTGCTGAAGAAGATCAGGCGCGACCGGGCCCAAGTTATCCTTGTGGCTCCGGACTGGGCTCGAAGATACTGGTATCCCGAGCTACTCAACATGTCAGTCGGTCCCCCGATCCGCCTGCCCCTTCAGGAGGACCTTCTGTCGCAGCAGCAGGGGACGGTCTTCCACCCGAACCTGTCCAGTCTCCACCTCCATGCTTGGAGATTGAGCGGCGGCAGTTGAGGCCATTTGACTTGCCTCCTGAAGTCTGTGATGTTATTCTGGCAGCCAGGCGTCCCTCCACTAAGTCGGTATACGCCTGTCGGTGGAACAGATTTGTGGCATGGTGCACAGCAAAGGCTGTGGATCCTCTTTCTGCCCCTCTTTCGGAGGTTCTTCTGTTTCTTCTTTCTCTTGCCCAGCAGGGCTCTGCTCTGGGCACTATCAAGGGCTACCTTTCTGCCCTTTCAGCCTTTTTGAGGCTTCCTGATCAGCCTTCTTTGTTCAAATCCCCGATTGTAACTCGATTCTTGAAAGGCATCACTCACATGTTTCCACCTGTTCCGTTTGTGATGCCTCAGTGGGATTTGAACCTGGTTCTAACCTTTCTAATGTGTGCTCCCTTTGAGCCCCTTCATTCTTGTCCTCTCCGTCTCCTGACTTTAAAGACGGCTTTCCTGGTTGCCATCACCTCTGCCAGGAGAGTGAGTGAGCTCCAGGCTCTTTCTGTCCAACCTCCTTTCCTGTCCATTCATCCTGATAAGGTGGTTCTGAGGACTAGACCTTCTTTCCTGCCCAAGGTTGTTTCGGCCTTTCACATCGGGCAGTCCATCACCCTCCCTTCCTTCTTTCCGCCTCCGCATCCTTCAAAGGATGAAGAGCGGCTCCATCGTCTGGACCCAAAACGTGCGCTTTCATTTTACATGGATCGCACACGCCAGTTCCGGGTGGATGACCAACTGTTTGTTGGCTACGTGGGTGCGAAGAAGGGACGGGCGGTCTGTAAACGAACCATCTCTCGATGGGTCGTCCTCTGCATCAAAGCGTGCTACTCTTTGGCTCGGAAGGAGCCTCCTGTTGGGCTGAGGGCCCATTCCACTCGGGCCACGGCGGCTACCACTGCCCTGGGCCGGGGAGTCCCCTTGCAGGACATTTGCCAAGCGGCTACGTGGGCCTCGCTGCACACCTTTGTGAGGCACTACTGCCTGGACAGCCAAGTCCGGAGGGATGGCTTCTTTGGCCGTTCTGTCCTCCAGGACTTTCTGGTGTAGTTTGTATTGGTTCGCAGACCCACCACCGGGGTTGGTATTGCTGGGGTATGTATTCTAAGGTAAGGAATCTAACACTAACGTGTTTCTTTCAGATGAACAAGTTACTTACCTTCGGTAACGATATATCTGTAAGAAACATTAGTTAGTGTTAGATTCCTTACCGAACCCACCCATCCTCCCCGTTCTGCGAACTGATACCTAGGGTTAAGGTCATCCCTTTCAGGGCCCTAGTTTTTACATGGCACCAGTGTTGGTTCTCTCATGGCTCTGCGTCTCCTGGCGCGGAAATGCTGTGTGCAAAGAACTGACGTCATCGCGCGGAGGCGGCGTCTATGTACTCCAGCGACGTCATCACGGCGCACGACGCCGACGACGGACGCGGAGCCGCAGGGGACGCCTGCAGACGACGCCTACCGACGCGCAGGGGTACTGCTACGCAAAAGTTTCCGGATCCAGACTGACGCCTGGGGATATTCTAAGGTAAGGAATCTAACACTAACTAATGTTTCTTACAGATATATCGTTACCGAAGGTAAGTAACTTGTTCTTTAGGGTTAGATATAGGGATACTATATCTAAAGCAAAGGGTGATTACACCACCTTGCCCCACCTGTCGTGCAGCCAGTTGTGTCTGTTTAGATGGCCAGCCAGGGGTGGCATAATGCATGCTTCAGCCCCTGGTAGGCCCTGGGTACACCTATGCCCTGGGTACCTATGGTACACTGTACAGGGACTGATAAGATGGCCCAGTACCAATTGGTAAATGCACCTAAGGTACATTCTTGTCAATTTAGAGAAAGAACAGCTAGGCTGTGGGTCTGATTAGCAGGCCCACAGCCAGGGAAAGTCGTAAACCAGTGAAGCAAAAAGCAAAAAATCGGGGGTGACCATAGGATTGCAGACCCTACTCTCCTACAATCGATGGCTCCGGTCTCGACGTCTAGAGACCCCCATGGATCCATGCTTGGGATGCTCTCCACCTCGAGCTCCCTACGGTGGCCGTCAGGACTAACCTCCTGACAGAAGTGCTTCGGCCGGCGTCTTCCTCTGCGAAGCCGCTGCTGCCCTTTAATGACGCACTTTCGGACATTCTTTGGGGCTCCTGGTCCAGGCCCAACACATGGCCTCCTGTGGATAAGAACATCGCCCGGCCCCGGTGACCCCATTTTCCTCTCCCAACACTCTACCACTGAGGGCTTGGTTGTCCAAGCCTCTGCGTATCCTAGCGCATTCCCTTCCGCACCTCTGGACAGGGAATACAAGGAACTGGAACAATTTGGGAAGAACATTTTACTTCCGCCAGTTCAGGCCTGTTGTCTGTGAACACTGCATGCCTCTTGGGCCGTTATTCTCATTCTATGTGGGACACTGTTGCGCAGGTGCTGCCTCAGTGTCCATAATAGGCCCGGACAGTGCTCTCCCAAGCTATTGCTGAGGGGATTGACGCAGCCAAAATAACGATTCGTTGTGGCCTTGACACTGCCGACTCACTGGGCAGAGCGATTTCCTCGACAGTGGCGCTACACCGCCACGCCTTGCTGAGGACGACTGGGTTTTCTGGGGATGTCCAGAAAACTCTGATGGACATGCCCTTTGATGGCATTTCCCTTTTTAGCGACAAGGCAGCGTTGGAGCCTTTTAAGGACTCACGGGCTATGGCAAAGTCCTTGGGCCTTTCGGCCACGCGCACTCCTTACGCTTCTGCTTTTCACTCCTTTCATGGCCAAGGAAGGATCGCCCAAACAAGTTTGTTTCAGAGCCACAGGCCTGCGCAGCAACAGTCTTTAGCGCAGCCGCGGACGAGGGACCTGCAGAGGTGGGTCACGGGGTAAGCGGGCGTGTCAGTCCACCACACGCCAGTGGGTGGCAGGATTCGCAATCACCTCCCCCACTGGCGCACCATCACTTCGGACAGGTGAGTTTTACAAATTGTTCGAAGGAGCTACTCCTTCTCCTTCGGAACTACCCCTCCAGCCATGCCACCCCAGTACAACCGCATGTCGGGGGATCATTTGGCACTTCTTCAACAGGAAGTCGTGGCCCTCTTGGCCAAGGGGGCCATCGAGCGTGTTCCTGCGCCAGAAGTAGGACGTGTTTGTTATTCCCACT
This sequence comes from Lissotriton vulgaris, assembly GCF_964263255.1. Taxonomy (NCBI): domain Eukaryota; kingdom Metazoa; phylum Chordata; class Amphibia; order Caudata; family Salamandridae; genus Lissotriton; species Lissotriton vulgaris. Next base: position 891,363,528 of record NC_141689.1, on the reverse strand, counting down.
ACTTTCTGGTGCCCAAGAAGGACAGGGCCTGCGTCCTATCGTGGACCTCAGGGACGTCAATCGCTTCCTCCGGAAGGAGAAGTTCAAGATGCTAACTCTAGCTCAGGTCTTGTCTGCTCTTGACATGGAGACTGGATGGTAGCGTTGGACTTGCAGGACGCATATTTCCACATTCCTGTCCTGCCGGCCCACCGGCGTTACCAGCGGTTCACGGTAGGCCACAAGCACTTTCAGTTTATCATGCTCCCCTTTGGCCTTACCAGCGCCCCTCGGGTGTTCACAAAAGTGATGATGGTGGTCGCAGCTCATCTCCGAAGATCAGGGTTTCCAGTCTTCCCCTATCTTGACGACTGGCTGTTGAAGGCGGGCTTGCCCCAGCTAGTCGTCTCCCACCTCGAGACTACGGCCGACCTCCTGTATTTGCTGGGGTTCTCCATCAATGTGCCGAAGTCGCACCCGGTTTCCTCTCAGAAGCTCCTCTTCATCGGAGCGGTTCTGGATAAGAAACAGTTTTGCGCCTATCCTCCTGAACTGCAGTCCAGGATATTCAGGCTATGATTCCGATCTTTAGGCCTCTATCCTGAATTTCGGTCAGGATGACCCTGAGGCTGCTGGGCCTCATTGCCTCCTGCATCCTGCTGGTCACGCATGCCAGATGGCATATGCAGGCTCTGCAGTGGGACCTGAGTTCCTGTGGGCGCTGCATCAGGAGGGCACTGTACAACAGCTGCAGTGGTGGCTCATGAACCGACATTGGGTCCATTGCAGATCCCTCTCCCTTCCCCAACCGGAGCACACAGTGGTGACGGACGCGTCCCTCCTGGGAGGGGGGGGGCCACATGGGAGAGTTCAGAGACCTCTGGTCTCCGGCGGAGTCCAGGCCCCATATCAACCTTCTGAAGCTTCGGGCGATCTGACTTTCACTGAAGGCATTCCTTCCCTCTGTCAAAGGGAAATGGGTGCAAGTGTTCACAGACAACACCACTGCCATGTGGTACTGCAACAAACAGGGCGGGGTGCTGTCGTGGACCCTATTTCAGGTGGCTCTGCGCCTCTGGATATGGCTGGAACAGCAGGGCGTTTCCCTGGTGGCTCAAAACCTGGCAGGTTCACTGAACGCCCGGACGGACGAACTCTGCCGCAGGTGCATGATGGATCACGAATGGCGTCTTCACTCTGACGTGGCGCAAAGTCTCTTTCAACAGTGGGGAGGGCCTTGGTTATATCTATTTGCCACCGAAGAGAATGTGCATTTCCAAGGCGGCACTCGCTCAGCAATGCTTCTTTTCGCGAGTGGAGTTGCGATCTGTTTTACGCCTTTACGCCTATACCACTTTTTCCCAGAGTGCTGAAGAAGTTCAGGTGCGACGGGGCCCAAGTTATTCTTGTGGCACTGGACTGGGCTTGAAGAGTTTGTTATCCCGAGCTACTCAGTATGACTATCGATCGCCCGATCCGACTGCCTCTTCGGGAGGATCTTCTGTCGCAGCAGCAGGGGACAGTCCTCCACCCGAAACTGTCCAGCCTCCACCTCTTTGCTTGGAGATTGAGCAGCAGCAGTTGATTTCTTTTGATCTGCCTTCCTCCTGAAGTCTGTGATGTCATTCTGGCAGCCAGGCGTCCCTCCACTAAGTTGGTATACGCCTGCAAGTTGAACAAATTTGTGGCATGGTGCACATCAAAGGCTGTGGATCCCCTTTCTGCCCCTCTTTCAGAAGTTATTCTATTCCTTTTTTCTTTGGCCCAACAGGACTCTGCTCTGGGCACCATCAAAGGTTATTTTTCTGCTATTTCCGCCTTTCTCAGGCTCCCTGTTCAGCCCTCTCTTTTCAAGTCCCCTGTTTTAAATAGTTTTCTTAAAGGCATTACTCATCTTTTCCCTCCTATTACTTTCGTAATGCCACAGTGGGACTTGAATCTGGTTCTTACATATTTAATGTGTGCTCCCTTTGAGCCTCTTCATAACTGTCATCTTTGTCTGCTGACTTTGAAGACTGCTTTCCTGGTTGCCATCACTTCTGCCAGGAGAGTGAATGAGCTCCGGGCTCTTTCTTGTAAACCTCCTTTTCTATCTGTCCATCCGGACAAGGTTGTGCTCAGGACATGTCCATCCTTTCTGCCAAAGGTTGTCACTGCCTTTCACATCGGGCAGACCATCACTTTGCCCACCTTATTTCCGCATCCTTCTTGAGAGGAAGAGGGGCTCCTCTGTCTGGACCCAAAACATGCGCTCTCGTTTTACTTGAACCACACACAACAGTTCTGGGTGGATGACCAGCTCTTTGTTGGCTACGTTGGCGCCAAGAAAGGTCGGGCTGTACACAAGTGGACTATCTGCCGATGGGTCGTCTTGTGTATTAAAGCCTGTTACTCTCTGTCATGATCACGAGTCAGCTTACAGCCCTGAACCCTCACCTTTCCCGGTTGCGCCTGACACGTATGAATGTATCAGGGACTACATCTCCCATAAGGCCAAAAGGCAGATCGCAGGCCGACAGGAAGGAGCACACTCCTATTTAAGTCCCGCCTCCATAGAAATCGGCGCTTGAAAAACTGCCTACGGAGCTGGTACCTGTTCGCTGTTGTTTGCTACGTTTCCCGAAGTCCTGACAAGTGCCTTTTTGCCCGGATTTGAGACTGCAGTTCCTTGAGGCGCAGCAGCGCTTTATGCTCTTGTCTGTACGTTTCCTTTGCTCGCGGCTAATTCTGCGGAACCGAGGGAGAGCCGGAGCCGTGTCTCTGTTCACAGGAGTTGAACAGGAGACGCCGACAACTTCGCGTATAATTCTCCCTACAAAGCGGACCAGTGCTTCCAAGGAGCAACTCTCGCTCTAAGTCCCGGATCTGGAACCGAACCGAAAGACTTTTGAACTACATTTTTTGTTTGCTTCTTTAACTTTGCATCGGATTTCCCGGTGAACCCAAGGACTTGGCAAGCCCCCTTTCTGGTGACGTCGCTCCGGTGATAGGAGCAACTGGAGAGGCGGAGTCTGCTCATAGCCGTGTTCTTCTCTTGCCACACGCAAGGACCAGCGTTCCACGGCACCTTCCTCACAAGGCCCCCTACTTCCCTAAGAACCTCCTTTGAAGAGAGATCCGGGACCAAGTCATGTAAGTCCGAACGGAGTGTGTCTTATTGTGCAAGAGGGGGAGTGTTTGCGGTGCTACTCATTTCTGTCCTTATTGTATTTCATATGCAGGGGTTCCAGAGGGAGAATAGAAAAGTCTCTTAATCCTGTGTCGGAACAGGGTACTTTATTATTTTGTCCCATTCCCCTTTTCCCTAGAATACTTCACTACCCATAGTGCGCTACTTCATTGTGGGGGGTGTAGTGTTTAGGGGACATTGGGAAATACTCTTCATGGCATCGTTCCTGCTGGCAGTCCTGAAGGTTAGTGGCCTAGTATTGTTGGCGCTACTGACACCTGACACTCTCTGGCTAAGAAAGAGCCTCCCGTGAGGATGCGTGCCCCTTAAAAGACATTTGTCAGGCAGCTACGTGGGCCTCGTTGCACACTTTTACTAAGCTCTACTGCCTGGACAGCCGAGTCTGGAGAGACAGCTTCTTTGGCCGTTCTGTTCTCCGGGACTTCCTGGTGTGATCTTGGTTCGCAGACCCACCACCGGGGTTGGTATTGCTGGGGTATCTATTCTAAGGTAAGGTATTTATCACTATGTGTTTCTTTCAGATGCACAAGTTACTTACCTTCGGTAACGATCTATCTGTAAGAAACATTAGTAGTGATAGATTCCTTACTGCCCCCCCCATCCTCCCCATTCTGCGAACTGATTTCTAGGGTTAAGGTCATCCCTTTCAGGGCCCTAATTTCAAGACACCAGAGGTCAGTATCTTGCATATCTGAAAGAGACACGTTAGTGATAGATTCCTTACCTTAGAATATCCCCAGGCGTCAGACTGGATCTGGAAATTTTTCAGTAGCAGTACCCTTGCGCGTCGGTAGGCGTCGTCTGCGGCTCCGTGTCCGTCGTGGGCGCTGTGATGACATCGTCGAAGTTCTTAGACGCCGCCTCCGCGTGCTGACGTCAGTTCTTCTTTTTTCCGCGCCAGCAAGCGCAGATCTGGAAAAAGCAGTAACCCTTAGTCAATTTTTGACTAACTTTTTTGAATCCTTTTGATCATTTTTCGAAGTCTTTACGACTCCGATCGGTGCCTAGGGATGCCTGGTTTCAAGCACTGCGAGGATTGCGACTGCACAATGTAGGTCACGGATTCTCACCACCTGTGCCTAACTTGTCTAGGCGTCGACCACGACGACAAGGCCTGCTCCGACTGCCGGGCCCTCTCTTCAAAAGATAGGCGGGAGCGGTCCCGCAGGCGACTCGAACTCCGGCAGTCGGCCCCGCGCCGCGAGAGGCCCTGGTCCCACGGGAGGTGGAGGGACAGGTCGCGGGGTCGGAGCCACCACAGCTCCGAGAGTCGGCACCACTCCTCCGGGTTGAAGTCGTCGTCAGGTAAGAAACACAAGAAGTCGAAGAGGCGTCATCGCTCTTCTGACTCCCCCCGACGCTCGCGCGTCGCGGCTGGGGGTTCGGGTGACACCACCCGCGTGGCTCCGTCGGAGTCGCGGGCGTCGCGTCCAGCCCCACACCCTCCGGTCCCTGGGCGAGACGCGACGCCGGAGGAGATAGAGCGCTTCCTCATGGCCATGAAGTCCCTCTCACCTCCGGCGGGGCCCGGCGGGCCCGTCTGGGCCCCCTAGCGGGTCGGGGGCTTCGGCCCGACGCCGTCGGGTGGTTCGACCCACCGGCGCCGCAGGGCCCCACAGTCCCGACACCGCCGGCGCGTTCGGGCCCGGCACCGCTGGGCCCAACGGTCCCGACGCCGCCGGCGCCTTCGAGCCCAGCGCCGCGGGACCCCACTGGACCCACTTCGGGATCTGGGTCGTCGCCGGTGGACCTTACGGCCCCCCCGGCGTCGGTCCGTCAGGTGTCACCTCCGGCGCCGTCCTCGGGCGGCGCCGTCCTCGATGCCTCCCTCGCTCCTGTTCCGACGTCGGAGCGGCGTCGCTGGGCGCCGTATCCGACGGCGTTTGGAGATTTTTACTTCAATGAACCAGCCCCATTGGTTGACAACCCTGAACTTCAGGAGATGGGTGATGAGGAGTATTGGGAGGGGTCTGAGGACCCTCTGACATGCGATTGTCAGCCTCTAGAGGACTGGACAGGTGACCTTGGGGATGCCAGTGGTCTGGACACCTCTCCAGACACTGGTTTTGTCTCACCTCCTACCGTGGCTTCGGAGGAGGGGGCAACATACGGAGTGGTGTTGATGAGCATGCCAAGGCCTTGAGCCTTGAGCTCCCCGTTGCGGCCGTGAGGACTAACCTCCTCCCTGAGGTCCTTAAACCGCAGTCATGCCCATCGGAGCCTCTGCTGCCGTTTAATGAGGCCTTGACCGACATTCTTTTGGGCACTTGGTCCAGGCCCGCTACGGGTTCGCCCGTAGATAGGAACGTGGCCAGACGCCACCGCCCGGCCCCGGGCGACCCAGTTTTTCTGTCCAACCACCCCACCCCCGAGAGCCTAGTCATCCAGGCGTCCACTTCCCAGACCGCATTCCCGTCGGCTCCAAGAGGTACGAGATGTACGGTAAGAAGGTCTTCTCCTCCCTTAGTCTGGGACTGCGGTCTTTCAACACCGCATGCCTCTTGGGCCGCTAGACCCACTCTCTGTGGGATACGGTTGCGGAAGTGCTGCCAGAGTTTCCGTTGGAGGTACGGGCCAAACTTGGCCAAGCCCTTGTGGAGGGCCGGGATGCAGCCAAATATTCCATCCGGTGTGGGCTGGATACCACCGACTCACTAGGTAGAGCGATGGCAACGTCAGTGGCGATTAGACGCCACGCCTGGTTGAGGTCCGCCAACTTTTCAGCTGATGTCCAAAACACTTTGATGGACATGCCGTTTGATGGCCATCGCCTTTTTAGCGACAAGGCAGAACATGCGCTTGAGCGCTTTAAGGACGCCAGGGCTGCGGCTAAGTCCTTGGGCCTCTCGGCCCCGCGCCAGCTAACGGGTGCCTTTCGCTCCTTTTGTGGCCAAGGAAGGGGCGCCCCCACACGTGCTGCCAGCCACACGCCACAGACTAACATCCAGCGCGGTGGCGGCCGTGGAAATCGCCGTGGAGGCAGTCGGGGACAACGGTGAGGCCAGTCCACACCCTCCCCCGCAGCATCCGCCTCTAAACCCTCCTAGTCCGTGCTTCTCGGCCCATGTGATGCCAGTGGAGGGCAGGGTTCGCCATCACCACTCTCACTGGCGCACTGTCACTTCGGACATGTGGGTGCTGCAGATCGTCCGGAGGGGTTACTCCCTCCCCTTTGAGACAACCCCTCAAGCCATGCCACCGCAACATCACCGCGTTTCGGGGGATCATTTGCGGCTTCTGCAGGAGGAAGTTTCGGCCCTCTTGGCCAAGGGGGCCATCGAGCGCGTTCCTGGGCCAGAAGTAGGACGTGGTTGCTACTCCCACTACTTTCTGATACCCAAGAAGGGCAAAGGGGGCCTACGCCCTATCTTGGATCTACGGAACGTCAACGGCTTCCTCGGGAAGGAGAAGTTCAAGATGCTGACTCTGGCTCAGGTATTAGCTGCCCTGGACCCAGGAGACTGGATGGTGGCGTTGGACTTGCAGGACGCATATTTCCACATCCCCGTCCTGCCGGCCCACCGGCGTTACCTACGGTTCACGGTAGGCCACGAGCACTTTCAGTTTACCGTGCTATCCTTCGGCCTTACCAGCGCCCCACGGGTGTTCACAAAGGTGATGGCGGTGGTCGCAGCTCATCTGCGCAGGTTAGGGGTTTCAGTCTTCCCCTACCTAGACGACTGGTTGTTGAAGGCGGGCTCGCCCCAGACAGTCGTCAGCCACCTCCAGACGACAGCAGACCTCTTGCACCAGCTGGGGTTCTCCATCAATGTGCCGAAGTCACACCTGTGCCCCTCTCAGAAGCTCCTTTTCATCGGAGCGGTTCTGGACTCGGCGCATGTAGGAAGGTACCTCCTGACTATGGTTGCCCCCAACTTTTTGCCCTGTGTTTTAGCTGGTTTTTGACATAGTCGACCTGGGACCCTGCCAATCAGGACCCCAGGCCTACTGCTCTCTCTGTAAAATGGATTCCATGTACCTTAGGTACATTTCCAATTGGTACTGCGCTACCTTATCAGGCCCTGTAACTCAGGGCATAGGTGTACCAAGGGCCTACCAGGGGCTGAAGCATGTATTATGCCACCCCTGGCTGGCCTCCTAAATCTGACACAACTGGCTGCATGACAGCTGGGGCAAAGTCGTGTAATTTACCCACCCGAACAGCGGGTTCGGGATATACAGGCTCTGATTCCGATCCTTCAGCCTTCATCCCGAGTGTCGGTCAGGTTGACGCTGCAGCTTCTGGGGCTGATGGCTTCCTGCATCCTTCTGGTGCATCACGCCCGTTGGCGGATGCGGGCTCTGCAGTGGGACCTGAAGTTTCAGTGGGCCCAGCACCAGGGCAACCTGTCAGACCATGTCCTGATCTCGGAGGGCACTGCGAGACAGCTGCAGTGGTGGCTCACGGACCGCGATTGGGTCAGCGGCAGATCCCTCTCCCTTCCCCAACCGGAGCACGTAGTTGTGACGGACGCGTCCCTCCAGGGCTGGGGAGGCCACATGGGAGAGGCGGAGATCAGAGGCCTCTAGTCTCCGGCGGAGTCCCCGCTCCATATCACCTTTAGGAGCTGCGGGCGATTCGTCTTCCACTGAAGGCATTCCTCCCTTTGTCCGGGGGAGTGTAGTGCAGGTGTTCACGGACAACACCACCGCCATGTGGTACTGCAACAAACAGGGCGGAGTGGGGTCGTGGACCCTCTGCTAGGAGGCTCTGCGCCTCTGGCAATGGCTGGAACATCAGGGAGCGACCCTGGTGGTTCAACACCTGGCAGGTTCTCTGAACTCCAGGGCGGACGAACTCAGCCGCCGGTGCATGATGGATCACGAATGGCGTCTGAACTCGGACGTGGCGCAAGGTCTCTTTCTGCAGTGGGGAGAGCCTTGGTTAGATCTATTCGCCACCGAAGAGTACGCGCAATGTCATCAGTTCTGCACGTTGTAATTTCCAAGGCGGCACTCGCTCGGAGACGCTTTTCGTCGCGAGTGGAGTTGCGGTCTGTTGTACACCATTCCGCCTGTACCACTTCTGCCCAGAGTGCTGAAGAAGATCAAGCGCGACCGGGCACAAGTCATTCTTGTGGCTCCGGACTGGGCACGAAGGTACTGGTATCCCGAGCTACTCAGTATGTCAGTCGATCCCCCGGTTCGTCTGCCTCTTCAGGAGGACCTTCTGTCGCAGCAGCAGGGGACGGTCCTCCACCCGAACCTGTCCAGTCTCCACCTCCATGCTTGGAGATTGAGCGGCGACAGTTGAGGCCATTTGACTTGCCTCCTGAAGTCTGTAACATCATTCTGGCAGCCAGGCGTCCCTCCACAAAGTCGGTATACGCCTGCAGGTGGAACAGATTTGTGGCATGGTGCACAGCAAAGGCTGTGGATCCCCTCAATGCCCCTCTTTCTAAGGTTCTTCTCTTTCTTCTTTCTCTTGCCCAGCAGGGCTCTGCTCTGGGCACTATCAAGGGCTACCTTTCTGCTCTTTCAGCCTTTTTGAGGCTGCCTGATCAACCCTCTTTGTTCAAGTCCCTTATTGTTAACCGATTCTTGAAAGGCATCACGCATACGTTCCCTCCTGTGCCCTTTGTGATGCCTCAGTGGGACTTGAACTTGATTCTAACTTTTCTGATGTGCGCTCCCTTTAAGCCACTTCACAACTGTCCTCTTCGCCTTCTTACTTTGAAGACTGCCTTCCTGGTAGCCATCACCTCTGACAGGAGAGTGAGTGAGCTCCAGGCTCTATCCTGTAAACCTCCTTTCCTTTCAGTCCATCCGGACAAGGTTGTGTTGCGGACAGGCCCTCTTTCCTGCCAAAGGTAGTCACAGCCTTGCACATTGGGCAGTCCATCACCTTGCCCACCTTCTTTCCGCCTCTGCATTCCTCGAGAGAGGAAGAGAGGCTCCACCGTCTGGACCCAAAACATGCGCTCTTGTTTTATCTGGATCGCACACGCCAGTTCCGGGTGAATGACCAACTCTTTGTTGGTTACGTGGGCGCTAAGAAGGGGAAAGGGGTGCACAAGCAGACCATCTCGCGGTGGATCATCTTGTGTATTCAGGTGTGTTACTCCTTGGCTAAGAAGGAACCCCCTGTTGGGCTGAGGGCTCATTCCACTCGGGCCACTGCGACTACAACTGCCTTGGGCCGAGGAGTGCCCTTGCGGGACATTTGCCAGGCGGCTATGTGGGCCTCGCTGCACACGTTTGCAAGACACTATTGCCTGGACAGCCAAGTCCGGAGGGATGGCTTCTTTGGCCGTTCCGTCCTCCAGGACTTTCTGGTGTGATTATTGGTTCGCAGACCCACCACTGAGGTTGGTATTGCTGGGGTATCTATTCTAAGGTAAGGAATCTATCACTAACGTGTCTCTTTCAGATGCACAAGTTACTACTTGTGTAACGATATATCTGTAAGAGACATTAGTTAGTGATAGATCCTCCCCGTTCTGCGAACCGATATCTAGGGTTAAGGTCATACCCTTTCAGGGCCCTAGTTTCATGGCACCAGTATTGGTTTTTGGCATAGCTCTGCGTTTCTGGCGCGGAAAAGCTGTGTCTAAGAACTGACGTCAGCACGCGGAGGCGGCGTCTAAGTACTCCGACTACGTCATCACGGCGCCGACGACCGACGCGGAGCCGCAGACGACGCCTACCGACGCGCAAGGGTACTGCTACGCAAAAATTTCCGGATCCAGTCTGACGCCTGGGGATATTCTAAGGTAAGGAGTCTATCACTAACTAATGTCTCTTACAGATATATCGTTACACAACTAGTAACTTGTGCGGCTCTGTGTTTCTGGCGCAGAAAGTCATGTACAGAACTGACGTCAGGGAAGGGTTATTATGACTGCCAGCTAATTTAACACTGATACAGGAGTGATCGTACACTAACTTGGGTGAAATGTCTGTTTGGTCAAGTAAATGTGTGAATGAACCGGTTATAAGTATGTAATCTATTCTAGTGTAAGTGTTATGCGTTGCAGAGTAAAAAGTGTAATCTCTAGAGTCTGGGTTTTGAAGGCGCCAAGAATCTTTGAGATTAAACTTAGTGCATATCTTTTGAACTATACTGTGAGATCTTGTATTGTGGTACTTACAGGTTGATTGGCGGTCATTTATAGGATCTAATGGGATATTACAGTCACCGCCAACTATGATGAGATCATCCTGAAGAAGGTTTTCTATGGAATTTGAAATGTCTTCCAAAAAATGTGGTTCGTCCTTATTAGGGCTGAATATGTTTCCAACATGTATAGAGTCTTCCCCTTTCTTCAGATGTGTAACTAATACTTTACCATCCTTATCAAGTGAGTATGATTCGAGGGATATGTTAGCTTTCCTTGATATTAGATTACTCCCTTCTTTTTATGGTCCGCTGGAGAGCATGAAACGTATGAAATCCAGTTGTGTTTAATAAACATTGCATCTCCCCCAGACAATTTCATTTCTTGTAGTAATATAATATCCCCTAGGTTTTAGCAAATAATCCCCCCCAAAAATCCTGTGTTTGATTGGGTCGTTAAGCCCTTTCACACTTAGGGAGATGACGTTAAGATCGTCTGTAAGATTACATGTCTTAGTTTGAGTCATGACATACATAAGTGAAGATAAAAGGGTCTATTTTTATGTAGGATATGTGAGGTCTGACAAGTGTACCAGAAAGACTGTCTCTGCATAACCCCTGATGCATGAGGATACCTTGTGCTGAATGCCGATATTGTAATAGCGTTACCAGAATAAGTAAAGTACACAATGCGTAATAACTCTAATCTGATAGACGTCTAGCCGCAGATTCCTCAACTTAAAATATTCCCCAGGCGTCAGACTGGTCCGGAAAATGTTGCACAGCAGCACCTCTGCGGAGCCATATATGCCCCGCCCTGGCGCGCCAAGATCAGTTTTCTTCTTTTCTGCATCACGACGCGGATCCTGAAAACTAGCAGTTCCTTGCCTACTTTCGGGCCTTCTCGACACTGTTGATATCGTTCCGGAACAGTGTGCAATGCCCTCCGGGTTCAAACCCTGTGAGGCCTGTGCACGTCAGATGTCTGACACTGAACCGCACCTTATTTGCATGTGGTGCTTTGGTGTGTACCACGATTCCAAGCAATGCGGCGACTGTCAACAGATGGACCCCAAGTCCCTTCGGGAACGCCATATGAAGCTGTTGGCCACTTGGCTGTCCAGCCCAGTGTCTTCTTGTTGCTGCGCTCCCTCTCCAGAGGGGGCTCGCTTCCGAGGCCACTCCCTCGACCGACGCCCTAAAAAAGGTAAGCGGAGCCACAAGCATCCACTGAGGTCCATCTCTCGTAGGCGTACCGCTGGTGCCCACTCCTCTCGTATGAGGTCAGCTATGGGCGCCCAGAGGTCATCTTCTCCATACCCTTTTTTTCCAGGAGTTGGAGCGACGCGCGTCCAAATGGAGGCCTACGTCCAGGCTCTTCAGGCCTACTTTTAGTGCCCCTCTCTCCCTGGCATACCTTCGGGCCCCACAGAGGCGGAGGTTATTCATGCCGGGCCCTCGCGGCGGATCCTTCCCCGACCAGGGTTGTGTGCATCGACTCCGGCGCCGAGGCGATGACGTTGAGCTGTGTCTCAGACCATCCTGGTCGCTCTAGCACACTCCGCTAGTGAACGCATAGCCCTGTGCGGCTTCCTGTGCGGACGGCGGAAGCTAGCATCGGCGTCGGCGGGTTTGACGCCAGGTTCTCACTGCCAGTCAAGGCATAGCCCTGTGCGGCTTCCGGCGTGGACGGCGTCAACACCAAGCTTGGAGCTGGGCTCCACGTCGGACCCAAAGACGGGCTCATCATCCAAGCTCTAAGCCTGAGCCCACGTCTGGGGCAACACTTCTTCCGACGCCAGTTGACGTCGAGGTTGTATCCCTAGTGGAGGCTGTCGACGTCCAGTCTACTCCAACACGGCGCCCACCGACACCGCTGTTGACACATCCATCGCCACCGGTGTCCATCCTTTCATCGACACCGGTGTCCATGCCTGGAGATTCTGTCTCCTCAGCGTGGTCGGGTAACACCGGTATCCGCTACAGCCTTTTCGGATGCTGCTGCCTGCCCTGGTTGGGAGCCACTGGTGCAGGTCCCTAGTGTGGCATGGCCTTCAGGTCGTTCCCCAGCCTGCTTTTTATGGGCAACTGGGAGAATTAGTCTCCAACCATCTCCTACAGACGCCCTCTTGTCCCCTCCTAGGGTGACTAAAGAGCTAGGGGCCGCCTATGTGCGGACTATCAACCGGGCAGCTGCTATCCTTGGCTTTCAGCCTCCTGTGGTACCCCTCATTCCTGATTCCTTAATGGATCTGCTTCAGCTCGAGCCCATTACTGTGGAGCCCTTGCTACCCCTTGAGGGAGCTTTATTAGATGTCCTGCGTGGCGCATGGGCATGGCCCACTTCCGGGGCCCCGGTTGATCGGGCCATTGCTGGTAGGCACCGTCCTGCCCCGGGGGATCGACTTTGTCTCTCCCTCCACCCTACTGCTCAGGGCCTGGTGATTCAGGGAGCCTTTGGGTTACAGAACTCCTCCACTTTCCCCTGTTTCCGCCCACCCGGGAATCCTGGTGGCTGGATGCATGTGGAAAACAGCTTTTTGCTTCTTCTGGTGCGGCCATCCTCGCTTTAAATACCACATGCATGTTTGCACGGGCGTCCTACACACTCTGGGGCTCTGTGGCTAACCTTATTCCTTCCTTTCCGGAGGAACTGCGCTCAGAGCTTCTCAGTCTTCTTCTTCACGGCAAGGAGATGGCACATTTTTCAATCCGCTCCACCCTGGATACCGCAGTCTCTGTGGGCCGTGCTCTTGTACGGTCGGTGGCTTTGCGCCGCCACGCCTGGATGCATGACAGTCGATTCCCTGATAATATTCGGAAAAGCCTCCAAGACATGCCGTTTAATGGAATAGATCTTTTTGGGTCCCATGCGGATTCGGCGATTTTCAGGTTTCTGTCAGGGCTGCCTTTCTGCTGTGTCACTAGCTGACTTATTCTTGGTTGCGGTTCTTTCTTTACGACCCGGTTTTTATCAGAGACGGGTTGGTGTCTCTGAATTTTCTGTACAGCCATATGGCTGGTTGGTTTTGTTTTCAGTCCTCTGACTGTCTGTTTTGCCATGAGGACCCCCCCTTCTTGCCAGAGGTTGACCCTTGCCCTATGTGGGGTCTTGGCAGGTGGCAGATGTATGCATTCGCTTTTGTTTGCTCCTGTGGAGTTTTCATTGTGGGTGTCCCTTTGGGATTCATATAACCCCTTACTGCGTCCCGTAGGGTCGCATCGCTCAGTTGTCTGTGGTGCTTCGACTCCTGGTCTGGGTCTCTGCTGTGTAGTATCTACCTCGCATGCCCTGCCATCATGCTTTTTGTCACATGGTCCATTCGTTGACGCCAGCCGCTTCTGGGTTGTTCTTGCCGATGAGGAGTTGCAGTGGGCCTCTCTGTTATACAATTGTTATGGCCCTTTGGCTTATTCCCCAGCAGTTTTATCCACATCCTAGCTGCTTCCACGTAGTGATTTCTACGTCCTGCTGGCGTTCTTAATGTGGCGGGTTCGTGGAGCCGGCTCTCCCTGAACTCCGCTCTGCCTGGCGTCTGGGACCTTTGAGTTGGTTCTGAGTACTCCCTTGTTAGGCTCGTCTTTTCTTCTAAATTGTCCTACGAGGATACTACTACTCTCTCTCTTCCGGACTTGAGGCATTCGCAGCTTATAGCCTGGACGTGTCCCACCTTCTGTCCCTGGGTTTGGCTGAGTTTCGGAATCCTCTTGAGGTTGTTTCTGCGCTATGGTCTTCCTAAAGGCTTGTGCGGGCCACCTTGCCTTGGCCCTGTCCTCTTACATCACCTACTCTTCTTTGGCGTTGTCTTCTTGCTGTTGTGTGCATCTCAGCTGTTCCTGCTGTCTCGCTTACTGGTGCTCTTCTGTTTTGGCACCTACAGGCACCCTCTGGCAGTGTATGGGCGTCCTTCTGGTTGCGTATGGGCATCTTTTCGCTGCTCTCTCACATGTCTGGCTGTCGAGGGTCTCGGCAATACTTTTCCTCTGTGGTCCATGCGGGGGTGGTATGTGTTTTCTCCACTGTACCACTTACCAGTCTTCTGGGCCCATAGGTTCAGTTCTACTTTTTGCAACGTGCTGACACCCCTCGTTTTCACACCAATCTCTTTACTGCTCGGAGGAGGCCCAGGCAGTTCTCACCCAGGCGATTGCGGCTGGGAGAGATGCAGCGAAGTTCACCATACGTTGTGGGCTGGACAGCGCAGACTCACTGGGCAGGACGATTTCCATGACGGTGGCGCTTCGGCGCCACGCCTGGTTGAGGACAACTGGCTTTTCAGGGGATGTCCAAAACACCTTGATGGATATGCCCTTTGATGGCATTCGCCTTTTTGGCAACAAAGCAGACAGTGCGTTGAAGCGCTTCAAGGACTCCCGGGCTATGGCTAAGTCCTTAGGCCCGTCAGCCACTCTGCCTTCTCCGCCTTCTGCTTTTCGCTCCTTTCGTGGCCACGGAAGGGGTGCCCCGCAGCGTTACAGCAGCAACAGTCTCAGCTTGGCCGCAGACGTGGGAACCGTCGAGGCAGTTCAGAGTGCCAGCGGGCGGGCCAGACCACCTCCATCCCCACAGCATCCGCTTCCAAGCCTTCCTAGTCCGACCTTTCAGGCCCATCCAACGCCAGTGTGTGGACGAATACGCCATCATCTCCACCACTAGCGCAACATCACTTCGGACAAGTGGGTGCTACAAATTGTCCAAAGGGGCTACTCCCTTCCCTTCGAGACATCCCCTCCAGCCAAGCCACCTCAGTTCCACCGCTTGTCAGGGGATCACTTGGCACTTCTCCAGCGGGAAGTTGGAGCCCTCTTGGCCAAGGGGGCCATTGAGCGTGTTCCGATGCCAGAAGTAGGTTGTGGTTGTTTTTCCCCATTACATTACTTTCTGGATCCAAAGAACGACAAGGGCCTGTGTCCTATCTTGGACCTTAGGGACGTCAATCGCTTCCTCTGGAAGGAGAAGTTCAAGATGCTCACACTTGCTCAGGTCTTGCCTGCCCTAGACCCGCAAGACTGGATGGTGGTGTTGGACTTGCAGGACGCCTATTTCCATATCCCGTCCTGCCTGCCCACAGACGCTACCTGCGATTCACAGTAGGCCACGAGCATGTTCAGTTCACCGTGCTCCCCTTTGGCCTTACCACCCCCCCTTTGGGTGTTCACGAAAGTGATGGCGGTGGTCGCAGCTCGCCTGCGCAGATCAGGAGTTTCAGTCTTCCCCATTCTCGACGACTGGCTGTTGAAGGCGGGCTCGCCCCACGCAGTTTTCTCCCACCTCCAGACAATGGCTGACCTGCATTCGCTGGGGTTCTCCGTTAATGTGCTGAAGTCGCACCTGATTCCCTCGCAGAAGCTCCTTTTCATCGGAGCCGTTTCGGGTTTATCCTCCCGAACAGCGGGTCCGAGATATTAAGGCTATGATTCTGATCTTTCAGCCTCTGTCCCAGGTTTCGGTCAGGATGACCCTCTGGCTACTGGGCCTGATGGCCTCATGCATCCTGCTTGTGGATCATGCCAGATGGCATAAGCGGGCTCTGCAGTGGGACCTGGCGTTCCGGTGGGCACAGCATCAGGGCAACCTGTCCGATCACTTCCAGATCTCAGAGGGCACTGCACGATAATTGCAGTGGTGGCTCATGAATCGTGATTGGGTCAATGGCAGATCCCTCTCCCTTCCCCAACCGGATCATGCAATCGCCATGTGGTACTGCAACAAACAGGGCACTGTGGGGTCGTGGACCCTATGCCAAGAGGCTCTGCGCCTCTGGGCTTGGCTGGAATAACAGGGCATGTCCCTGGTGGTTCAACACCTGGCAGGTTCACTGAACGCCAGGGCGGACAAACTCAGACCCCTGTGCATGATGGATCACGGATGGCGTCTGAACTCGGACGTGACGCAAGGTCTCTTTCAGCAGTGGGGAGTGCCTTGGTTAGATCTATTCGCCACTGAAGAGAACACGCAATGTCATCAGTTCTGCGCGTTGGAATTTCCAAGGCGGCACTCGCTCTGCAACGCTTTTCGTCGCGAGTGGAGTTGCGGTCTGTGTTACGCCTTTCCACCTATACCAATTCTGCCCAGAGTGCTGAACAAGATCAGGCGCGACCGGGCCCAAGTCATTCTTGTGGCTCCGGACTGGGCTCGAAGGGTATGGTATCCCGAGCCACTCAGTATGAGCATCGACCCCCTGATCCGTCTGCCTCTTTGGGAGGATCTTCTATCGCAGCAGCAGGGGACGGTCCTCCACCCGAACCTGTTCAGCCTCCAGCTCCTTGCGTGGATATTGAGCGGCGGCAGTTGACGTCTCTCGACCTGCCTCCCGAAGTCTATAATGTTATCTTGTCAGCCAGGCGTCCCTCCACAAAAACGGTATACGCTTGCAGGTGGAATAAGTTTGTTGCATGATGCACAGCTAAGTCTGTGGATCCCCTTTCTGCCCCTCTTTCAGAGGTCCTTCTTTTTCTTCTCTCTTTGGCCCAGTAGGGCTCTGCTCTGGGCACTATCAAGGGCTATCTCTCGGCCATTTCTGCCTTTCTAAGGCTCCCAGATCAGCCTTCCCTTTTCAAGTCCCCTGTTATAAATAGATTTTTGAAAGGCATCACGTACATGTTTCCTCCTGTTCCGTTCGTGATGCCTCAGTGGGACTTGAATCTTGTTCTTACTTTTTTGATGTGCGCTCCCTTTGAGGCACTTCATAATTGCCCTCTTCGTTTTCTGACTCTAAAGACTGCTTTCCTGGTTGCCTTCACCTCTGCCAGAAGAGTGAGTGAGCTCCATGCTCTTTCTTCTAAACCTCCTTTTCTCTCTGCCCATCCGGACAAAGTGGTTCTGAGGACTCGTCCTTCCTTTCTGCCAAAAGTTGTCACCACCTTTCACATCGGACAGACCATCACTTTGCCCACCTTCTTTCCGCATCTGCATCACTCTAAAGAGGAGGAGAGGCTCCACCGTCTGGACACAAAACATGCGCTCTCTTTCTATTTGAGTCGCACACAACAGTTCCGGGTGGATGACCAGCTCTTTGTTGGCTACGTGGGCACCAAGAAAGGTCAGGCTGTGCACAAACGTACCATCTCTCGGTGGGTCGTTCTGTGCATAAGGGCTTGTTATTCCTGGGCTAAAAAGGAGCCTTCTGTGGGGTTGCGTGCCCATTCTACCAGGACGACAGCAGCCACTACTGCTTTGGGACGCGGCGTTCCCTTGCAGGACATTTGTCAGGCAGATAAGTGGGCCTCGCTGCACATGTTTACCAAGCACTACTACCTGGACAATCAAATCCGGAGAGACAGCTTCTTTGGCCGTTCTGTTCTCCAGGACTTTCTGGTGTGATCTTGGTTTGCAGATCCACCACTGGGGTTGGTATTCCTGGGGTATCTATTCTAAGGTAAGGAATCTATCACTACGTGTTTCTTTCAGATGCACATGTTACTTACCTTCGGTAACGATATATCTGTAAGAAACTTTACCAGTGATAGATTATGTACCGCCCCACCCATCCTCCCCATTCTACGAACTGATTTGTAGTGTTAAGGTCATCCCTTTCAGGGCCCTAGTATCTTGGCACCAGTGGTCAGTATCTTGCATGGCTCTGCGTTCCTGGCGCGGAAAGTCGTGTACAGAACTGAGTAGCTCCGGCAACGTCATCCCGGCGCCAACGACGCACGCGGAGCCGCACCCCTACCGACACGCTGGGGTACTGCTGACGAAAAAACATTCCGGATCCAGTCTGACGCCTGGGAGTAATTCTAAGGTACGGAATCTATCACTACTAATGTTTCTTACAGATATATAGTTACTGAAGGTAAGTAACTTGTGCTTTTCGCACAGACAATCCTTGTCTTCCTTGAAATACCCCATTTCTAATCTGTATTCTTCCTTCCCCCATCCCCGCAAATCTACATTAAAGATTAGCATACTATCATATTTGGTGTTGGTATCCCGTAGAAGCACTCTACAGGCCACGAGCCATTTGCATTTTAATTCCAGGTGTTTTACCTTTCTCGCTATCTCAGTCGATACTAAGGCCATTATCCCCCCAGCGGGGGCATACCTGCCGAGCCCT
Source organism: Lissotriton vulgaris (assembly GCF_964263255.1). Lineage (NCBI taxonomy): Eukaryota > Metazoa > Chordata > Amphibia > Caudata > Salamandridae > Lissotriton > Lissotriton vulgaris. Next base: position 891,345,245 of record NC_141689.1, on the reverse strand, counting down.
TTTTTGCGGGTCTATTTAGTTAGACAAACCCATCGATTGTGGGGGTTTCTTTACACAGCCAAATTTCTTTTAGGCATATTATCTCATGGGTGATAGCTAATTTCTTAAGGCTTTTTAGTTTTGACCTTCTCCCAAGCCTATTAATGTTACATGTTAGTAACCGAAGGCTGTGCAACTACCCAACACCCTAATTGACTTCGCTTAGATACCACTTTTCATCCGTGATTGTTTTACAGGGGCCGGCATACCTGTTTTGAGGACTCCAGTTTCCCCAGTGTTTGCTTGATATACAGCGATTTTCTTGTTACCTTTTTCCTCAAACGCCCGATCCAAAAGCCTAATTTGCCTTGGCCAAAGACCGGTGTGGTGCATTATGAATATTTTACCTTGGTATCCTCCTTCAAGCAGTTCTACTTCTGGCATAGCCTTATCCCTCCCTTGTGTATTTCTGTTTCTGCCTTTACCAGGACTGCTTTTGCCAGCCCTGAATACATCAATACTTTTGTTAGTTCATTTCTTTTGCTATTCTGTATAAACCCTTCTTGTCTAAGATCATTGGTTCCTATTTCTTTCAGACTGGTACATTTAGAGAAAGTGAAGAGCAGTTGGGACCAATATAAGAGATGTAGCTTTCTTGTTTTTTTCCCACTCTTACCTGCTTGGGCTGGTTAAAAGTACAACATTAGTTTTGTAAGTCTTACCTATACCTTGCAGGTCCGTTCTATCCTTCCCTCTTTCCTACTAGCTAAAACCTTCATCGTACTTCCTTTTTCTGCATGGGCTCCAATTATCTTTTTATTACCATGCCCCGCCCCCTGACAATTGTCTATGGGTCTTCCACTTTTCGTTTGTGGCTGTTGCGAGTCCTTCCTTTTTACCTTTTTGCCTTTAGAAAGCCCAGGGCCTTTTCTCTTTTGCTTATTCTCTTGTGTGTTGCCTCCCACCTTATTTTTCTTCTGCCGCTTTTCATTTTGCCCTGTCTCCATTCCCTTCCATGGGGTTGTACTCCCGTTTTTTACCTGAGGTATATATTGCCTATATCTTGTTGTTTCCCCCATTTCTTTATGTGCATTGGGCGTTTGGAAATATACACATTCTGCCATTCAGTCTGCAGAGTAGCGTTTCCTGAGCTTTCCATATTTCTGCGAGTAGTTTCTATGGGTCTAACTATGTTTGGCATATGGTCCCAGATTAATTTTAGTTCTATGCCGATATTCTGCAACTGATATTTTTGGGCCTCTAGGGCGTCGTTTTTCATCACGGTTACTTCCAGTAGTCCTTGTAATGTTTTCTGTAGCATTAGCGTTATATCTAACATAGAGGCCGATAGGGTCGCCATCATTTCTATCCCTATTGAAGAGTTTTGCGCTAAGCCTTTTATAACCTCGTTATTTAACCCCAGAGGCTGCTCCATGTTCTTTTCCTTCTGTGTTCTAATGCCCCGGCCATAATCTCCATTCTATCCCTCATTGCTTATCTCCCCCAAACTGTGATACCTCTCTATCTTGGAGAGAAGAGCCACGGTGATGAGGACAGTCTAGGTTCTAAGATAAAGTAATTTCGCCTTAACCGATTTTGCTGGCTCAAATAGAATATGCATAGATCTAATTGGCATTGACTAATAATCTCATCCTCCAATGGATGTGCTTCACCTGTTAACTGTGAGTTTGATAAGAGTTGATTTCTCTTCAAGTGTTTATCCACAAAGTCTTTAATTGATTTGGATACTGACACTCTCCCTTTCTCACGTTGCTGGGGGCTTTTGGATACGGATTTCCTCCTTGTCTCTATCCGTTTTGACGTATCTCCTCTTCTTTGGGATTCCCCATGCTCCCTTCCTGTATGCCAGTGCCAATAGGTGGTATCCTGTGTCCACCTGCGGCCTCCTATTTTGCCCTTTTCGTGATTTGCCTCTTCCTTTAGAAAAGGTACTGTAACTCTGGTGTGTAACCTTGGGTGCCTTCCTGGGTTCTCTTTAATTTTCAAGAGTAATTATTCCAGTGTTTTGATGGCTTGCTGCTTTCTGCTCAAACCCCTTAAGCTCCTCATCACCCTTATGTCCCTCAGCTTTTTCTTGGTCCTTTCGTTCTTTAACTCTAATATGAATGCGACAATCTTCTCACACTCTCCACAGTTGTCTTTCCCTCTAACAAAAGAATTTCCCCCCAGACACTTACCTCTACTATGCCTTCTAGATTCAATGACTGCATGCTGTGCTGCCGCCATTACCACTAAATTGCAGTTTCTACTGTTGGTTCAGCTTTCTTCTTTTTACCCTGTGAGTTTTGTCCTTTTGTGCGTCTTAGCTTATCTACTGGCGCCAAAGACCACTCAAAACAGGGTCCCTACCATCTTAACTTGTTGCGCGGGGAGGCGACACAGTTGCACTTAAACCCCACTGCAGGCCAAGAGTGTGCTGATTTCCTTTAGGACCATGGGTGTGGGGTAGCCTCTGTGGCAGTCTTTCCTCCTCTATCTGCTCTGTTCCTTCCGGCTCCAAGGTCAGCTTGCGAGCGCGGCATTCGCCTTGTCTGGGTCCTGCGGTTCTCCTCGTACAGCATGCACAGCGTAGCGCGCTTCACTTCACTTGACAGACAGCAGCAGAGGCAGTCTCTCCCAGGAAGACTAAAATTTGGGAGTGAAGCTACAAAAAGTGTTATTTTCCATTTTTTCAGTGGTTAGCAGATTGACGTTTGGGCACTGAACTTGTATAAGGACCTAAGATTCAGTATGGCTTCGAACCATACCAAAATGGTAACTCTGACTTCTAACACAAGCAGGGTCCATAAACAAAAACGTAGTGCTACTATGACTTGTGTGTGCTTGTTAACCAATGTCATTTTCAGCTAAGAGTGGGTAATTTTTAATGGCATCCTGGGAGGAGTTGCCCATTAACACAGTTTTCATTAAAACCCTTGCTTAATGATGTGTGTGTGTGTGTGTGTGTGTGTGTGTGTGTGTGTGTGTGTGCGCGCGCATTTGCGTGTGTGTATAATAGCGCTCTTGACTGCTTCAGGAGTTGAAATAGGATTTCATTTAAGACTGCATTTCATCCTCACAAAGCTGATTTAAAAGAAGCTATAAAGTTGAATATTAACAATATTAAAACTACACCCATACAAAATACAGGACTTTAATCTTGGGAGAAGGATTTCAATCTGAAAGAGACACGTTAGTGAAAGATTCCTTACCTTAGAATATCCCCAGGTGTCAGACTGGATCCGGAAAGTTTTGTTAGCAGTACCCCTGCATGTCAGTAGGTGGTGTCCTGCGGCTCCGCGTCTGTCGTTGGCGTTGTAAGCGGCGAAATGACCTCACGGAGACTACTTAGGCGCCACCCATGCGCGCTGATGGCAGTTCTTTCTTTTTCCGCGCCAGTAAATGCAGATCCATATACAGCACATACCTTTGTCACTTTTTGACTACTCTTTTGAGACTTTTGTCTCTCTCTTTTTCTCCTGGTGCACGTAGGGATGCCTGGTTTTAAGTCCTGTGAGGCATTCCGTCTCAATATGTTGGTGGCGGACCCCCATGATGTTTACCTCTACTGCCTGGAGACCAACCACGACTCCCGGGACTGTCGAGCTATGGCCCCAAAGGACTTGAGGGAGCGGCGCAGGAAACTGCTGGAGGCCGGCACTCGTCCCGACGCCGCTCTGGGTCCAGGGTCCGCTCCCGGGGCCGCGGTCGTCGCTCCTCGGCCTCCAAGTCGTCGAAGAAGCTTGTTCGCTCTCCGACGTCCCCCCGTCAGTCCTCGGATGTGGACGAGGGGGACAGGGGTTCTGCCCCTGCGGCTCCCTTGGAACCTGGGAGTCCTGCGGCCTACCTGCCTTACCCGGGGTCCATCGGCGACTCCCAAACAGGTGCAAGAGTTTCTTGCCACCATGGACCACTTTTTTAGGCCTTGGGCTCCCGCCGGCGTGCCTTCGGGCCCCGCGGTCCTGTGTCCAAATCCTGTTGGCCCTCCGGCACCGCTGGCGGATCCAGCTTCGGCGCCACCGGATCCTACGCAGCTGGCTCCGGCCCGGTGCCACTAGGTCCAGCGCCGCCACCTCCGGCCCCAGCGCCGCCCTTGGCCCCGACACCGGCGCCGCAGGGGTTGCCATTTGTTCCCCCTTGCCCTGGTTCCAGGACTATTTCGTCCCTGCCTGGGATCCGCATTGGGACACGGCGCGTGTCAGACCCCGGCCGGCGCCGTTTCCTACGCCATTTGTCCCTTCTCCGGCTCTGCCGCCGCGACCCGTTCCTCCTGCAACGGAGGTGGAGGATGATTGGGAGGGGTCCGAGGACCCTCTTGCCCGTCAGAGTGACTTCGAGCAGGATTGGGTGAACAATCTGCAGGCGACCTTGATGTCTCTTCTGACCCAAGGTTTTCCTCTCCTCCGCCTACGATGGAGGAGGGCGCCTCCTACACGATGGTGCTCCGTCTGGCTACTAAGGTCCCTTTCCTCAACCTTCCTATGGTGGCCCTCAAAACTAACCTCCTCACCGAGGTGCTCCAAACGGCGTCTACTTCGTCAGAGCCGCTGCTTCCCTTCAATGACGCCCTCATCGACATCCTGTTGGGTACTTGGTCATGGCCGGCCACGGGGGGCCCCTGTGGATAAGAATGTCGCCAGGCGTCACCGCCCAGCGCCTGGTGACCCCACTTTATCACCACTCATCTGACGCCTGAGAGCCTGGTCATCCAAGCCTCGACGTCGCAGAGTGCCTTCCCCACGGCTCCGCCAGATAAGGACTCTAAGAAGCTGGAACAGTTCGGTAAGCGGTTGTTCTCTTCGGCCAGCTTGGGGCTTAGATCGGTGAACACCGCCTGCTTATTAGTCCGCTATTCCAACGCGGTGTGGGATACCGTTGCTCAGGTGCTGCCACAGTGTCCTGAGGAGGTTCAGGCTGTTTTTTCCCAAGCGATGGCTGGGGGTAAGGATGCCGCTAAGTTCGCCATATGGTGTGGTTTTGACACCGCTCATTGGGCAGGGCGATTACTACGACTGTGGCGCTGTGTCGCCATGCCTGGCTGCGTTCTACTGGGTTCTTGCCCGATGTCCAGAACTCGCTCATGGACATGTGCTTTGATGGCATTCGCCTGTTTGGCGATAAGGCCGACCTTGCACAGGAGCGTTTTAAGGACTCGCGGGCCACGCCCAAGTTCTTGGGATTTCTGCAAAGAGCCCGGCCACTCCTGGTTTTTGTTCCTTTCGTGGCCACGACAGGGGCGCCCAGGCACGTTCCTTTGGCAAGTCTGTGGAGAACCAGCCTCAGCGCGGAAGCGGCTTTCGCAGGGGCGGGTCTGGGAATCAGCGTGGGGGTCAGTCCACCTCCGCCCCCGCTGCTTCTACCTCCAAACCTTCCTAATCCGAGCTTTGTGGAGCAGCCCATGCCGGTGGGTGGCAGGATCCGCCACCACCTCCCCCACTGGCATGATATCACATTGGACAAGTGGGTGTTACAGATTATCCGCGGGGGTTACTCCCTTCCCTTTCAGTCCTTCCCTCCAGCCATGCCACCTTGGTGCCACCGCATGTCGAGGGATCACTTGGTGCTTCTCTTGGCAAAGGGGGCCATCAAGTGCATTCTCGGGCCGGAAGTAGGGAGTTATTGTTATTCCCACTGCTTTCTGGTCCCCAAGAAGGACAAGGGGAGCCTGCACCCCATCTTGGACCTCCGGAGCGTCAATTGCTTCCTCCGGAAGGAGAAAAATTCAAAATGCTTACTCTGACTCAGGTTCTGGCTGCCCTCGACCCTGGAGACTGGATGGTAGCGTTGGACTTGCAGGATGCATATTTTCACATCCCCGTCCTGGGGCACTGCACGACAATTGCAGTGTTGGCTCACGCGATTGGGTCAATGGCAGATCCGTCTCCCTTCCCTAACCGGAGCACACAGTGGTGACGGATGCGTCCCTCCTGGGAGGGGGAGGCCAATGGATCAGACCCGACTCCATATTTAACCTTTTGGAGCTTCGGGCGATCCGACTTGCACTGAAGGCATTCCTTCCCTCTGTCCGGGGAAGTGTGGCGCAGGTGTTCACGAACAACACCACCGCCATGTAGTATTGCAACAAACAGGGCGGGTGGGGTCCTGGACCCTATGTCAGTAGGCTCTGCTCCTCTGGCATGGCTGGAACATCAAGGCATTACCTTGGTGGTTAAACACCTGGCAGGTTCTCTGAACGCCAGGGCGGACTAACTCAGCCGCCAGTGTTTGATGGATCACGAATGGCGTCTGAACTCGGACGTGGTGCAAGGTTTCTTTCTGCAGTGGGAAGAGCCTTGGTTAGATCTATTCGCCACCGAAGAGAACGCGCAATGTCATCAAATCTGCGCTTTGGTACCCGATACCGCCACGGTACTTTAAACAAGTCGCGGCGCAGACTTCGACCCTTATGTGGGGCAGCCTGCCGGCGCGCATAGCCCAACTTAAACTAAATAGGAGCTGGTATTATGGCGGGATTGCACTGCCAAACCTGCAGCTATAATATTGGGCGGCCCAACTTAAAACCATCAACGGCTGGCTCCACGTGCCCCAAGACGACCCAGCATACGGAGCTGATAGGTTACAACTAGGTGCGAACAACATGCTGGCGGTCCTATATAACAGAAGTATGGCTACGAAATTAAAAGGGCCTACGAAACAAACAGTGGCGATATGGCACGCAGCCCAGACGAAACTGGGGTGGAGAGACACTATCATCAAACTCACCCCACTATGGTACACTTAGGCTCTGGGACACTTGAGGAACACCAAAGGTTTTACACAGTGGGTGACTTGTGGGACAAGGGGACGGTGAACCCCTTTGCACAACTCCAACAAAAATACGAATTGGGCCAAAACGAAACATATCGATACGTACAAATTAGGCACGCATTATTAACAGCACTCCTTGCGGGCGCGGACATTCCAGATGCCTAACCACTGGAGGACCGCCTACTCACAGAATTTATGCAACAGAGCGCAATGTCCCTCACATACCGGAAGCTACTTAACAACATGCCCGACCCTACCCTTAAACAGTGGGAAAAATGGGTAGAACAAGTAGGGGATATGGACGGCTCGGACTGACTGATGGCCCTGGCGTCCCCCAAAGAGGTGGGCATATCGGCTAGGTTTAGGCTGGTACAGCTCAAAATAATACATCGAGTATACTACACAAGAACCTCCCTACACAGAATGAAACGGGCGGCACATCCATTCTGCCTCAGAGGGTGTGGGGAGGAGGGCACACTCTTCCACACTCTGTGGGACTGTCCTGTGATAGTTGTGTACTGGAGACGAGTTCTGCGTACTATGTCGCAGGCGCTAGGTGTCTCTGTTCTCCCTGAACCTCGGAAATGTATCCTGAATGTATGGGACCCCACCGACCTCACCTGACAGGGACAAACATGGGCTACACTCGGCTACATAGTAGCTAAGAGGGACATAGCACAAAAATGGGGAGTGGCAGTCCCCCCCACGTTAGAGTTGTGGTGCAGAAATATGGATTTGATCATGGTAACGAAGCGCACAGTGTATAAGACCAGGGGAAGCCCGCGTAAATGGAACAAAATCTGGGCGCCCTGGAACACCTTCAGGGGAGACATATGCGATTTGCTGCCAGAGGAAGAGGAGGATAGCTCAGATGATGAGGATATAGAAGAATAATCGTGCAACGTGATAAAAGACCTGCTTCCATATTTGAAAGTATAAGATGTACTGACTGTCTTGAAACTTGTTGCTTTGATAATGTTTTAGTGCTCAAACTGCCTGCTGATGTGCGACTTATTTGTTTGCCTTAGTTATGCTGCTGATAATCATCCATCTATGTGATCACGTTCATAACTGCAACAGTTTTTCTTCAATAAAAACAAATTTTAAAAAAAAAATCTGCACTTTGGAATTTCCATGGGGGCACTCGCTCAGCGCTGCTTTTCGTCGCAAGTGGAGTTGTGGTCTATTGTACGCCTTTCCACCTATACCACTTCTGCCCAGAGTGCTGAGGAAGATTCGACGCGACCGGGCCCAAGTCATCCTTGTGGCTCCGGATTGGGCAAGAAGATACTGGTATCCCGAGCTACTCAGCATGGCGATCGATTCCCCGCTCCGACTACCTCTTCGGGAGAATCTTCTGTTGCGGAAGCAAGGGACAGTCCTCCAACCGAACCTGCCTAGATTCCACCTCCATGTGTGGAGTTTGAGCGCCGACAGTTGACGGTTGGCAGCCAGGCGTCCCTCCACTAAAAAGGTATACGCCTGGAGGTGGAACAAGTTTGTGGAATGGTGTGCAGCTAAAGCTATGGATCCCCTTTCTGCCCCTCTTGCTGCGGTCCTTCTGTTTCTTCTTTCTTTAGCCCAGCAGGGCTCTGCTCTGGGCACTATCAAAGGTTATTTTTCTGCCATTTCCACCTTTCTAAGGCTCCTTGATCAACCTTCTCTTTTTAAGTCTCTGTTTGTAAACCGTTTCTGAAAGGCATTACGCACACGTTTCCTCCCGTGCCGTTCATAATGCCTCAATAGAACTTGTATCTTGTCTTGACATATCTGATGTGCGCTCCCCTTGAGCCCCTTCATAACTGTCCTTTACGTCTTCTCACTCTCAAGGCGGCTTTCCTGGTAACTATCACCTCAGCCAGAAGAGCGAGTGAGCTTAGGCTCTTTCTTCTAAACCTCCTTTCCTTTCTGTTCATCCGGACAAGGTGGTTCTAAGGACCCGCCCTTCTTTCTTGCTAAAGGTTGTCATACCCTTCCACATCGGGCAGACAATCACTTTGCCCACCTTCTTTCCGCCTCCGCATCCTTCAAAAGAGGAAGAGAGGCTCCACCGTCTGGACCCAAAACGTGCGCTTTCATTTTATCTGAAGCGCACACAACAGTTCCGGGTGGATGACCAGCTCTTTGTTGGCTACGTGGGCGCCAAAAAAGATCGGGCCGTGCACAAATGAACCATCTCTCTGTGGGTCGTTCTGTGCATCAAAGCGTGTTACTCGTTGGCTAAGAAGGAGCCTCCTGTGGGGCTGCGTGCCCACGGCAGCCACTACTGCCTACTTCCTTGGGACGCGGCATTCTAACCGCGTTAGACTAAAATTATCAACAGCTCGCTCCAACAAGGAACCATCCCAGACTCCCTCAAATTTGGACAAGTCACACCTTTACTAAAGAAACCTACCGCCGACCCATCCGACTTAAACAACTACCGTCCCATTACCAATATTCCCACTCTCGCCAAACTATTGGAAAAATGTGCACAACTACAACTGACTAAACCGATTGATCAGTTTGATCTCCTCAACCCTCATCAATCAGGCTTCCGAGCAGGACACAGTACTGAAACTGCTATGACTCACATAATTGACGACGCCCTTCAAATCCTAGATCAAAATATGATACCTGCCTCCTCATCCTTCTTGATCTCTCTTCGGCATTCGACACTGTTAAACATGAGAATTTACTCGAACTCTTGAACACAAGAATGGGTATATCTGGGACTGTTCTCAAGTGGTTCACCTCCTTTTTACACAATAGGTCGCAGAAATTCAAGAGTAACAACCTGATGTCCTCGCCAATACCCGTTTCGTTAGGCGTCCCCTAAGGATCCTCCGTATCACCAACTTTGTTCAACCTAGTTATGGAACCTCTCACCACCTTGCTACAAGCATCCAATGTACTTTTTCACATGTACGCAGATGACACCCAACTATATCTCAAATTACAATCCCCCAATGACATTTTACTCCTGAACTCAACGATCAGAAGCACCCAATCTTGGCTTGCCGATAATCATCTCAAACTCAATGCTCTGAAAACAGAGTTCCTTCTGATCTCTCCTCCCGCGAAGATCTCCACCACTCAAACCTGGCTTAAACAGCTAACTGCACTCAATGTCCAACCCACCATAGTGGATTCAGCAAAATCTCTAGGCATAACTCTCGACTCCAATCTCAACATGCAGCATCATATCAGCAAGGCTACTAAGGGAGCGAACTTCCAAATCAATACCCTGAGGAAACTTAAACTCTTCCTGCCAGCCAAAGACTTCCAAACTGCAGTACACGCACTAGTAATCCCGCGAATTGAATACGGCAGCATCGCCCTCTGCGGTCTTCCGTTAACGACTACTGCACCCTTAAGAGCTTCTCTAAACGCTGCAGCGAGACTCAACACTGGGTCAAAAAAACACTCGCATATCTCCCCTGACTTGAAATCCTTGAACTGGCTGCCTTTTGAAGCCAGAATACATCTGAAAATCGCCTGCATGACACACAAGGCTGTACACCTGAGCTCTCCCGGATACCTCACTCAGAAGCTGTCAATCTCTGGCGGTTCTAGAAACACTAGAGGCACAAACAATCTTCTGCTAAAACCTCGAAGATTCCGGAAGGAAAAAACTTATAAACGCTCTTTCTCAGGAATGGCACCCAGGATCTGGAACTCACTCCCTCCTGAAACCAGGCTCATCTCCTCCATCACACTTTTTAAAAAAGAAGTAAAAGCTATTCTCATGGCCAAATACACTTGACCTATTAATGTGGATCTGTAAAGACTGCACCGATCTGTATTATTCTGCTCGATCCCTACGACTATGTGTTTTACCTGTATTATTGACTTACCTGACTATCTATGCACACATTTATTGATTGTATTATTATTATTATTGCATTATTGATGTACCTGTTCTACTGTACTCCCTAATGACCTGCTTTTCACTCTCTTGTTGGTATTCCCTGCTTTGTAAAGCGCTCTGATATCTGCAAAGATCTTGTTCGCGCTATATAAAACTTTCAAAATAAATAAAATAAATAAATTCCCTTGCAGGACATTTGTCAGGCAGATACGTGGGCCTCGCTGCACACGTTTACTGCCTTGACAGTCAAGTCCGGAGAGATGGCTTCTCTGGCCGTTCTGTTCTCCGTGACTTTCTGGTGTAAGCTTGTTCGCAGACCCACCACCGGAGTAGGTATTGCTGTTGTATCTATTCTAAGGTAAGGAATCCATCACTAACTTGTCTCTTTCAGATGCACAAGTTGCTGCTTGTGTAAAGATATATCAGTGATAGATTCCTTACCACCCCACCCGTCCTTCCCGTTCTGCGAACTGATTTCTAGGGTTACGGTCATCCCCTTTCAGGGCCTTTGTTTCTTGGAACCAGTGGTCAGTTTCTTGCATGGCTCTGCGTTCCTGGCATGGAAAGTTGTGTGCAGAACTGACATCAGCGCGCATGGGTGGCGCCTAAGTAGTCTCCGTGATGTCATCTCAGCTCATACGACGCCAGTGACGGTCGTGGAGCTGCAGGACTCCACCTACTGACGCTCAGGGGTACTGCTAGCCAAATTTTTCGGATCCAGTCTGACACCTTTGGATATTCTAAGGTAAGGAATGTATCACTAATTAATGTCTCTTACAGATATATTGTTACACAAGCAGTAACTTGTGCTTTAACACCAGGTCAGGAGGAAACAACTTCTCCCTCACATCCTGGCCTATCATTTTACAGATTGTTGTTTTCAGTTCCAAAAGGATTATTTCATCGAAGCCAAATGTACAAAGGCCAAAACACTCTGATATGATAAATGAATGTCTGGTGCTCAAAAAAAACGTCCCCGTGATGAGCAGTCATATGTAACCCAAATGTAACCAGTAGCCGAACCATATGTCTTATTTATGCAGTGTTCTTATTGTCCATAACGACAAACTGCCCCCAACTGTTTATGAACATATGACAAATTAACAAATTTAACTGCTTGTTGTTGTACATCTTTATTTGATTATTTAACAAATATTCATAAAAGAATAAAACAAACACATAATAAATACCAATATTAACATAACACATTAAGGATACATTGCTATTTCATAAAGTGCAAGATCATTTTTAAAAAACTTGGCTGCTTAAAATAATGCACATTGCTCCTACCCAAATACATCCTCGTAGGACATGGATTATGAGATTATCCACTTTCAATTATTTTGGCATGGTTGTTTCCAGATGCAATTTCTGGAACCACCAGATAGTGGCCAAGAAATCATGTATTTCACAATAAAGTGCTTGGAACGTACGTTTTCCAAACCCCTACAGAATTCATTCTCTTAAGGCAATCCTTTAAGTCCGTTAAGTAATGCCCACTGCCATTGAAATATATTCCAAAATGGGCGTTGCCTATGGACAGTGATTATTTGAAAACCCTACAGACAGGAGAACAGAGCCCTCACTTGTGTCTTAGAGGTTGTGGGAAACTGTAACCGTTTTATGACTCACTCTGTGGGTATAAGGGGAAGATCAGTTTCACAAGATACTTATTAAGCAATATAGAGGACTATGTAGCCGTCCAGAAAATCCATTGGCTAAATTATATGAAGAAGTTGTTAGCCAGCCTGCATCTTGAGCAGTGGCATAGTGATACCCGTTTGGTTCTGCGCAGAGTTTAGCATGTTTTACTGGATAGATGTTCAGTGTTTTCAGACATTTTAGTAATCAGTTATAATTTTGAGTTGCGACTCGTCTACAAATACATGTTTAGAACAGATTCTTACCCTAATTGAGGACTGAAAATCAGCTGTTTGTTAAGTATGATGAATTATAATTATTTGTTTTTTAAGAGAGCCCAGACTAAACACTTAAATAACTTTGGATTTGGTATTTGTGGTGTTTTTGCACAAACACCTCAGATGCATTCATTTTAAACCTTCTATAGAAAGCAATTTGTATTGCCTGCTCACTGCAGTGGGAGTCCTGCCTGTTTTATTTGTTTATTAGTATTTGCTTCCCAGAGTTTTGCACTTGACAAATAATTTACTCACTTATGACATAAAAGATCTAGATTATTTACTTATTTATGATCATTGCATTAGACCCCTAAGGGAAAATAACCTGGTTCAAACATGTCAAGAAGTGGTTATACAGTTCGGGGATGCCTGAGCTATGGACTAGCCCTGGAGTGATGTTGAAAAACGATCATTATAGCCTAAAGAGAAGGTATTGGAACTACATTAGTAACCAGTGGTTATCAGGGGCGGCTCCTCCGCAATTTTTTTATTTTTATTTTTAAATTTTTAAAACCTTTATTTTCAAATAGTGCACACAGCTATTCAGCCTTACATCCCGGAGGTTAGGCAGCAAAGCGGAATACAGTAAATCAGAGTGCAAGAAGCAGAATGTCAGAACGAATGAAGGTTAAGTTTTTCAGTTTTTTGCATCAAAAGAAGAAAGAAGGAAAAGTACAGAAAGAGGCGCCGAAACGGGCGCTAAGAAAGAAGGCAATGAAACCAATGTGCAGTGAGGCCTAGTCTAGGAGTCGGTCAAGCACAATGACCACAGTTATAATCAGAACAATAGAGATACTAAGAACGGTGGGAGAAGGAAACACAGGATAACAAAGATATCGAACCGTCAGTTGGAATCATGGGCTATGGGGACAAGTGTTCTTCCCGTGGAGCGGGTTCTGGAGGTATGCAAATGTCACCCCTGTACTCATTCCAAGCCCCCCACAATTTCTGCCATTTTTTAGGTTTACCCCTGGCAACATATACAGTCTTTTCCCGGAACATACACCAATCCATATTGGCCTTCCACTGTACCACCTTCGGGGCCGTCGTTGCTCCCCACATCTGTGCAATGTCCCGCTTCGCAACCATATTCCCAAGGGTCACCCATTGGGTCTGGGCAATGTTGTAATCTGTCGGGCCCCAGATATTTAAGAGGCATCTTCGGGCCTCCGCGTGTACTTCCACCCCGGTCACCTCGCTCATGATCATGTGCACTCGCCTCCAATAGGAAGCTATCGCGTTGCATTCCCAAATGATGTGCATGAAGGTGGCGAGAGCACCACAACCACGCCTACAGAGGCCATCAGCAGAATGTCCCATATGTATAAGCCTGGGGCCAGTGACATAGACTCTATGCAAGATCTTTAGCTGCACCAACCGAAGACGGGAGGAAATAGCGACCTCCTTGGGGGATGACACAGCACATTGCCAGTCTTCGTCGTCAATCTCTATCCCGTCCCGCACCCACTGATCTCTCACCCCCAGGAGGAGATCTGTGCGAACATTGATCAGCTTCTTATATGTCAAGGAGATGGCACTGTCCGGCATGTGGCCATCCAGTACTCGATCCTCCAAGGGAGAACTGTCGGAAATCACCTCACCCTCCGGCATGGCGGACAATAGTGCATGTCTCAGCTGAGCGTACCAGAAATATTCCGTCTAACCCAGCTGAAACTCCGTCTGTAGTTGGGCAAAAGACTTTACCTCCCCTCGCAACAGCATGTCCTCCACCCTGGAAATGCCGATCAAGTCCCACTTATCAAAGCCTTTAGTGTGCCATAGTTTACCCAGTATGTCAGAATCATAGAGTGGGGTCACCTTTGTAAGCCTGTCTTTCCACCCCTGCGCCTTTGTGATCGCTCTCCAGATGTGTACAGCAGTTTTCGTTGGCCCAGACATCCGCCTATCAAGAGACCTCGTGTACAGTGCCCTATGATATTTCCGCCACCCAGGAACCACCGATCCATGGCGTACCCTGGACTATCCACAGGGCCATATAGGCCATGATTAATGGCTGCCAACTGGGAGGCCCAGTAATATCTTCGCACGTCAGGCAGCGCTATCCCCCCATCGTACCACGGGAGCATGAGCTTCGTGATAGCAATGCGGGGCCGACCATCCCAAAGTAGGGCACGTTGCAAGCTCTCAATCTCACCAAAGTATCGGGCCGGGACCGGGTCCTGAGTGTTTTGCAAGGCGTAGAGGAATCTGGGCAAGGACATCATCTTGAATAGCGCCGCGCGCCCAAGCAGAGAAAGCAGAAGTTTACGCCACCCCTCCACATCCCGCCGGAGGCGAAGAAGAGGGGGAAGCAAATTATTCTCGTAGCGCGCTTTAGGGTCAGTGAAGATGTAAATCCCCAAGTATTTGAATCCCCGTCTCGCCACCTGTATGCGCAGCCTCTCGGGAGGCGAGGCGTCCCCCCTTTCAGGACATACAAATGCGACTTCGACCAGTTAATAACCAAGCCGGAGTACTGACCAAAAAGTCGAAGCACGTCGCAGGCCACGATGAGAGATTTGCAAGGGGAAGTGAGATACAGAAGGATGTCATCTGCATATAATGACACTCGTTCCTCGAAGTCAGGGGACCATCGGATGCCATGAATGTCAGGGTGGTTGCGTAGCCAGGCCGCCAATGGTTCGAGTGCAAGTGCGAACAAGAGGGGCGACAGAGGACAGCCCTGCCTGGTGCCCCTCTGAAGAACAAGGGGTGCCGAAACTCGCCCATTGACCGCTACATTAACCAGCGGACTCGCGTATAGAAGTTTGACCCACCCTACGAATTCCGGACCGAAGCCGAGCTTCGCCAACACTGCCCACAGGTAACTCCATTCAAGGGAGTCAAAAGCCATCGTAGCATCCAACGACGCCAGGACAGCTGGCTCCTCAAGCATGTGGGCCCTAGCCAGGGCTCTGTGAAGTCTCCGAAGGTTAAGAGCAGTGTTGCGGTGTGGAATAAAGCCCGATTGGTCCGGGTGCACTAAGTCGCCGATTACGCCAGTCAGTCGGTTGGCGAGCATTTTGGCTAGAATCTTAGGCTCCGCGTTTAATAGAGAGATGGGGCGATACGATCGGCACAAATCTCTTGGCTTCCCTTCCTTATGGATAACCACAATGGTGGCCAACCTCTGGTCGTGGGGAAGCATGCCTGCCTCCCGCGCCTCCAGGAACATGTTCCGCAAGTGCGGGGAAACTACTTCTGGTTTGATTTTATAAAGTTCCACAGGGATACCATTGGGGCCAGGCGCCTTGCCAGACCTTGGGGAGCGAATGGCGAGGGCAATCTCGTCCGCAGTAATGTCCCTGTCCAGGTCGTCATGGTCTGCCTCCGACAGGCGCAGGAGATCAATATCTGTCAGGAGAGCGCACGAGTCGGCCTCAGACCGGTCCGAGACCGAAGTGTAAATGCCCCGAAAGTAGTCAGAGAACGACTCAACGATTGCCCTCGGGTCAGTGACCAGCAAACCGTCGTCCCCCAACACCTCCGGAACTACGTGACTGGCTCTCTCCTTCTTGTCAAGCCAAGCTAGGAGCTTGCCCGCCTTGTCACCGACATCATAAATCCTACCCTGTTGTTCTCTACCCATGACGATAGCAGCGTCGGAGGCAAGATCGCGGTATTCCAGTTGCTTAAGAGAGAGGGTTTGGAGCAGCTCAGGCGTAGGGCCCGCCTCTAATTGAGAGTCCAGCTCCATAATCTCTGCCTCAATGCGCACCATGTCGGCGTCTCTGTTCCTACGGACGTCCGCTATGAGGGCAAGGGCCTCACCTCGCAAGACCGCCTTAAATGCCTCCCATAAGGTGGCGGCTGATGTAACCGACCCATCATTCTCATTGAAATAGAACTCAATAGCCTTGGCCAAGAGTCCGCGCGTCTTTGGGTTCCGAAAGTACCACGGGTTGACCACCACGGGCCGCTCGGCAACCACAATGTCGAAATCGAAGGACACCCACACCGGGGAATGGTCCGAGATGCCCCTCGCCAACAGGCGGGCCTCCAAGATCGCCGGCGCGTGGGCAGCCAAGGCAAGGACATAATCTATTCTCGAGAGGCTACCATGTGCTCCAGAATGAAACGAGTATTGGCTTTGGGTGGGATGCAGGAGTCTCCAGCAGTCGACCAACCCCATAGTATCAAGGAAGTCGGGCAGCCATGATTGCGAACTACGGAGGTCTCTAGGCGGATGTCTGTCCAAGGTCCCGGAACAGACCGAATTGAAGTCACCCCCCACAATAAGCAACCCCGCAGGCAGGTTCAAAATGGCGCTTCCAAGGTCCTGAAAAGTGTTGTTTTGCAGCCCCGGGGGAACAAAAACCGAAACCAGAATCAAGGCACGCCCCTCCCACCGCCCCGTGACGGCAGCATACCGCCCCCTCTCGTCCACGATAGTGGAGTCAATCTCGAAAGGGAGAGGCGTGCGCACCATAACACCCGCCCCCCGGGACCCCGAAGAAAACCCTGAATGTGCCACCATCTTGAAACCCTTCCTGTTGAGCGCACGGCACGTATTCCCCACCAAGTGTGTCTCCTGTAACAGAACAACATCAGGCATATGTCTTTTGAACAATTGCAATACCACCCCTCTCTTAATACGATCACCCAAGCCATTAACATTCCAACACAGGACTTTTAATTTCCTACCCCCCATCGTCGTACCTCAGGCCTCCGCCGACCCCAAAAGACCCCACCGATGCATTAAACGAATCAGAGCATACAATACATTGCCTAAGAGAAGGAAGAAAGAAACAAAGAAAGCACACAAAACCAACCCTCACACCACCCCCCACCCTGCACCCCTGCATTAGACTAAAAAGCCCCCCCAACCAGCAGTGTGCCTGCCGCCCCATAAACTAAGCTACAAGAAGACCCTAGAGGAGAGAGGAGATCACGTAGTCCCCCCCCCCCCCCCCCCCCGCCACCCTCCATGTAAGGAAAAGGATAGACACAATAAAGTGCAACAGCTTGGCATTATAGGTCATAGTCAACAGGTACACCAACCGACAAAGTTAGTGTGATGAGTACTACTCCTGATGATCGGGGCCTCCAGAGGCACCTTCGGAATGTTCCTCCTGTTCCTCGCGTCGGTGCGGCAAAGTGTCCAGCCAGTCACTCGCAGCCTCAGGCATGTCGAAAAACAGAGCGCGGCCATCGCGTTCAATACGCAGTTTAGCGGGGAACATCATGGAGTATTTCAGCCCCAAGTCCCTGAGGCGCCGCTTCACTCCCGCAAAACTTTGGCGCTGTCTCTGAACAGTCCTAGTAAAGTCCGGGTAAAAGTTAACATCCGCGTTCTGGAACTTGAGGGGTCCATGTCGCCTCGAAGCCTGCAGGATCGCATCTCGATCCCTAAAGTTGAATAAGCTGGCGATGATGGGTCTCGGTGCGACGCCCGTCTTCGGAGGACCACCCGGTATTTCCTCCGCAATTTTTGAGGGTCTCCTTGGGCATCAGTGGGCTCCCTTGCTTGCTCGGCCCTGGTCCAACCTGCTTGTGTTGAGAGGTTGATACCTGACCCTAAAACAGACAACGTGAGCAAGAGAAAAGACAATAAAGACGGGTCTGACACCGGTACACCCGAGACCAGGTCCACCAATTCTATTTCACCCAAACTGACTTCATTCTTGACAATGGTGCTAATAAGACTGATATGGGCATCGAAATCTTGGACACACTAATGGAAGGCTTCGAATCAAGATTAGATGACTTAATGGGGGTTTTTGCAAAGAAACTTGATGGCGTATGGAAAGAAATGCATAAAATAAATGAAGTAGCAGTAAACATAAAAAGGGTGGGTGAGGGTATAACTGCCTTACAACCTATGCTGTCTGGTATTTTAAATTGTAACAAAACCCCACACCCTCAAAGCACAGTTGAAACTACAACACCACCTCTAACAATGCAGGACGAAATATGCAGGGACATGGGGGGTCACTCATAAAGGATTTTATAGCAGATCCCCTAAGCCGGCCCCCAGACAAGCAGAAGGGAGTAAAGATGTAGCTCAAGCACACATGAAGTTAAGTGCCACCATCAATCCGGATGTTTTGCATCTTCCTCCGGCCCCTGCACCATACGCTTTGGTCTTAAGCGGTGTCCCAGCTCTAAAGAAGGGGCAGAGGGAGTCCTGGTTTGACTTGCAAAGAAAGTCAGTGGATTGGCTGCACAAGCACAAACGCTTTGAACCATATAGAAGGGATGATATAATTATGGCCAGAAGAGTTGGGTGGGTAGGCCCGTCCCATAAATGCATTGAGGTGGATTGTGGTGTCCTGAATTTTAGAATACCCCAGCAGGTCCGCCATCTTTTGTCTGTTAGGGATGAAACTTCAACCCCTCCACCGACATCTGTGCCCTTCCCTTGGGCTACTTTTATTAACAACCGAGTGCCCTCAATACTGGCCCTGGAACAACTATACCCCTGTCCAATATTTACCAGGCCTTTCATAGTTTGAATCAACAAGATTGACCACCAAAGCCCCTAGACCCCACAGTCGATAGTATTTTGCCGATTGAGGACACAACGACAGCACCACGAGGTGACCAAGGGATGAAAGTACCAGCAAACAGGGGCATTGGAGCTAGTCTGAACATACTTAGCTGGAATGTGGCAGGCCTTCGTTCCAAATTAGATAACACAGAATGGGTACATTTAGTAAAGGGGTATGACATCCTTATGTTCCAGGAAACCTGGGCAACTGAAAAGTTATATATTGAGGGATTCCATTGCTTTAGCATTCCCTCAGAAATGCCCAGGAAGGGGAGGCCATCAGGGGGATTATTCCTGGGAATTAATGTGGCGGCAGGGGGAAGTTTTAAAGTAACCCCAACGTATACCCTAGACTTCCAAGCAGTTCTGTATAAAAGAGGCATCCAATTTTATTTATTAAATTTTTATAATAATGATTTTCAGTCAGTTCCAAACAAATGTTTTTTAAGGTTATTTGATTTTATATCAGAGCTGGACAAACAATCAGACAAAGAAGATTATTTGGGCATTTTAATAGGTGGTGATTTTAATGCCAAAATCCAAGGTCAGGGTTCTGATATGGATGCAGCTCACTGTGCACATTCCTCGCTCAGTAGAGGTAGAGAACTAAAAAGGCTGATAAAATCTCACAACCTATCCAGTGCTATGGACTTAGCGCCAGGTTCTCACAAGAACAACCATCCGACATACAGGGGAAGCAGGTGCAGCTCTATAATAGATCATGTTTTTGTTTGCCCTCTAATTGAAAACCTGTTGGTTTCTGCTGAAATCATACCATCTGATTTCGGGGACCATAACCCCATTAAGGTAACACTACAGAGAATCAGACGGCCTATCCCTCAGATTGAATGTGGGGCGGCAAACATAATGGTCTCAACTGGTAACTTAAGAGTATGCTGGAAGGGGGCAGATAACGCAGAAACCTTTAGGCTATTGGCAAAAGATAACATGCCACTAATCGACTCCTGCCTCTCCCTAGAAACCTCACCTGTCCAGATGATTGAGGATTTCGGGAAGTTATGCCAGACCATCAAAGGTATTATATCTAAATATGCCCAAAAGGTAGCACTAGTCCCCAGCTGGTTCAACCATGATTATTCCAAAGCTAACAGGAATTTGCGTAGGGCACTAACAACTATTCCGAGATGCCCCATGTTGGTTAAACAGGCTAGGAATGATTATAAGATGGCGACCAAGAATAGGAAAAACGAAGTTCTAAGGGAACGCTGGGACAAGTTGGCCGATGCCGCAAACCTGAAAAACGGCAACATCTTTTGGGCGGCAGTGAGGGAAGTGCGTTCCATGGGCCAGTTAATGACGTCAATTAGTTGTAATATAACCAGCGACGCATGGGTGGATCATTTTACAGCTATTTATTTTGCCCCATCCCCACCGGACCCAATTCCTACCCTTGATCACCTAATACCAATAGATATTAGCATCGTAGAAGTAATGGAAGCAATCAATCAAAGCCTAGGCAATAAAGCGCCCGGCCTGGATGGATTACCAATAGATCTAATTAAATGGAACCCGGCCTTTTGGGCCCCCCGGCTTCTAAAAAATTTTAATAATTCGACACTGACAAAGATACCTGACACATGGGCTAAAAGTATAATAGTTCCGATCTTTAAGAAGGGCGATAGGTCACTTCCGTGTAACTATCACCCCATCTCCCTAATAGATAATACTCTCAAAATTTTAGATAGAGTCCTTTACAATAAAATCAAAAATTGGACAGAAGCAAGTAACATCTTAGACCCTTGTCAATTGGGTTTCAGGAGCAAAGTAGGAACCAAGGAACAATGCCTCAATCTGAACCTAATCATTGGCAAATATAACTCTCCGGTTTATATGGCCTTTAGGGATTTGTCCACAGCTTTTGACCTAGTCAATAGGTCAAAGCTGCGGGCAATCCTTTTGAAGGGAGGTTTGGATGAAGCCGTGGTTAATTTTCTGTTCTACCTGCGCAGAGACCTTACGGCCCAAGTGAGAATAGGGGCGGGGGAGAGGTTTCAGGACCCATCAATATTGGCAGGGGAGTCAGACAAGGCTGCGTGTTGGCCCCCCTGCTTTTTATTATATACATCAACGACCTGAATGCCTCCCTGAAATCGGCCACCCAGATGTTCCCTATATTAACAAAGCACCCATTCTGGTGCTGCTTTATGCCGACGATGCAGTTTTAATAGGTCGTACACCAAATTCCCTGCTCCTCCGTGTCCAAAATTGTAACATTTTTATGAAAAATTTAGACTTACGAGTCAATTTACAAAAATCATTTTTAATGAGCAGCGGCCCGGGCAAGCACGATATACGCCCTATTATAATAGATGGCAATAAGATGACCGTGGTAAAATATTTTGTATACTTTGGATTGGCCTTTGCTGCGAACGGCTCCTGGAGTGAGCATTTGGTCCACGCCAGGAGCAAGTTCTCAAAGGCCACCAACTCGATACTAAGTCTACCTCGCCCTAAGATTACGGACGCAGTATTAGCTGTTCAAAAGATTTACAAACTCCAGTGTACCCCGGTAGCCACATATGGCGCCGAGATATGGGGGGCGGTCAACTGCTCAGTTATACAGCAGGAGGAGAACAGGTTTTGCAGGAAATTATTGAATGTCCCAATCTCGACCTCCCATTACATATGCCACAAAGAGCTCAAAATTAATTTTATCACGGATTTTATTAGGGCTCGCCGGGCACTCATGTGGATTGCAGTATGGAAGAATGAAGCAGCGTCCCTGACACAGACTATTATTAAGGACTGTCTAGGTTGTGCTAGAAGCTCAGAAATCCCATGGCTGAGTGGTGTGCTGAGTAGTTTACGTAGTATAAATATGGAAAGTATTTTCTGGGATACAACACTGGTTGCCTCAGTCGCAAAAAAAGAAATACAGAATGCTCTGTACTCCCTTTATAAGATTGAGCGGGAGGAGGCAGAGGCAAAGAAAATAACTGTGCAACTACATGGATATCGAACGTTATAGTCACCCACTTGTATCTGTCCTTATCAATGAGCCGATGGGAAATGAGTTTATTATTCCGTTTAAAAGCGGGCACAATTCGTTTAATACTCTGCTTCCCACTAGGCTATATTCCTGACTTAAATTCAAATTTGTTCCCCTGTGACGGGAGGTGTGAGCAAACTCTTAAGCACTTTATATTTATCTGCAAATACTATACTAAATATTTTAAACAGTTTTTAAGCCCTTATATCTGAAAGAGACACGTTAGTGGTAGATTCCTTACCTTAGAATATCCCCAGGCGTCCGACTGGATCCGGAAAATTTTGCGTAGCAGTACCCTTGCGCGTCAGTAGGCGTCGTCTGCGGCTCCGCGTCCGTCGTCGGCGCCGTGATGACGTCGTCGGAGTACTTAGACGCCGCCTCCGCGTGCTGACGTCAGTTCTTCTTTTTTCCGCGCCAGCCAGCGCAGATCTGGAAAAAGCAGTTCCCTAGTCATTTTTTGACTAACTTTTTGGATCTTTTGATCTATTTCGAAGTCTTCACGACTCCGACGGTGCCTGTAGGGATGCCCGGCTTCAAGCACTGCGACGGGTGCGAACGCCTCATGTCGATTACGGATCCGCACCGCCTGTGCCTGACGTGTTTGGGCGTCGACCATGACGACGAGGCCTGCTCCGACTGTCGGGCCCTCTCGAGGAAGGCCAGGCGGGAGCGGTCCCGCAGGCGACTCGAGATCCGCCAGTCGGCCCCGCGCCGTGTGAGGTCCCGGTCCCACGGGAGGTCGAGGGACAGGTCGCGGGTGCGGAGCCGTCACAGCTCCGGGAGTCGGCGCCACTCCTCCGGGTCCAAGTCGTCAGGTAAGAAGCATAAGAAGTCGAAGAGACATCATCGCTCTTCCGACTCCCCCCGACGCTCGCGCGATGCGACCCGGGGTTCGGGTGACACTGCCCACGCGGCTCCTCAGGAGTCGCGGGCGCCGCGTTCGGCTCCATACCCCCGGTCCCTGGGCTGAACGCGACGCCGGAGGAGATAGAGCGCTTCCTCATGGCCATGAGGTCCCTTTCTTCTCCGACGGGTTCCGCGTCGCCTTCGGGCCCAGTGAACCCGTCTGGGGGCCCTAGTGGGTCGGGGGATGCGACCCCGACGCCGTCGGGTGCTTCGGCCCCGACGCCGCCTGCGTCTTCGACGCCGGCGCCGCAGGGCTCCACGATCCCGACTCCGCCGCTGCCCTCGGGCTCGGCGCCGCAGAGTTCAGCAGGGTGCCGTTCGGCCCTCGTCGGGCGCTGGACCGTCCCCGGTGGACCTTACGACCCCCGCGGGGTCGGTCCGTGTGGTGTCCCCTCCGGCGTCGGCCTCGGCCGACGCCGTCCCCAATGCCTCTTCCGTATGGGATCCGGCGTCGGGACGGGGCCTGTCGGCGCCGATCTCGACGCCGGTCGGGGATTTTCTTCCCTATGATCCATTCTCATTCACTTACGACCCTGAGTCTCAGGAGATGGGGGAAGAGGAGGATTGGGAGGGGTCTGAGGACCCTCTGACAAGGGAATGTCAGTCTAACATGGACTGGACAGGAGACCTTGGGGAGGCCAGTGGCCTGGACACCTCTCCAGACACTGGACTCGTCTCTCCTCCTTCCGTGGCTTCGGAGGAGGGCGCGACATATGGTGTGGTGTTGATGAGGGCTGCTAAGGCTTTGGGCCTTGACATCCCCGTCGCGGCCGTGAGGACTAACCTCCTCACTGAGGTCATTAAGCCGCAGTCATGCTCCATGGAGCCTCTGCTGCCGTTTAATGAGGCCTTGTCGGACGTTCTTTTGGGCACTTGGTCCAGGCCCGCTACAGGTTCGCCTGTAGATAGGAACGTGGCCAGACGCCACCGCCCGGCTACGGGCGACCCATGTTTCCTGTCCACCCACCCCACCCCTGAGAGTCTGGTTATCCAGGCCTCTAACTCCCAGACCGCCTTCCCGTCGGCTCCCCCTGACCGGGAATCCAAGAGGTACGAGGCCTTTGGCAAAAAGGTATTCTCGTCCCTTAGCTTAGGACTGCGGTCTTCCAACACCGCATGCCTCTTGGGCCGTTACACCCATTCTATATGGGAAACGGTGGCGGAATTGCTGCCAGAGTGTCCGTTGGAGGTACGGGCCAAACTCGGCCAAGCCCTAGTGGAGGGCCGGGACGCAGCGAAGTATTCGAACAGGTGCGGACTGGATACAACTGACTCGCTGGGCAGAGCGATGGCTACGACGGTGGCGATTCGACGCCACGCCTGGCTCAGATCCGCCAACTTCTCGGCTGATGTCCAGAATACCCTCATGGACATGCCGTTCGATGGCCGTCGCCTCTTTGGCGACAAGGCAGACCACGCGCTCGAGCGCTTTAAGGACTCCAGGGCTACGGCCAAGTCCTTGGGCCTCTCGGCCCCGCGCCAGCAAGTGGGTACCTTTCGCTCCTTTCGTGGCCACGGAAGGGGCGTCCCCACACGTGCCGCCAGCCACTCGCCGCAAACTGTCGTCCAGCGCGGCGGCGGCCGTGGAAACCGCCGTGGAGGCGGTCGGGGAGGCAAGCAGAACCAGTCCACACCTGCCCCCGCAGCATCCGCCTCTAAACCCTCCTAGTCCGTGCTTTTCGGCCCATGTGACGCCAGTGGGGGGCAGGGTTCGCCATCACCACTCTCACTGGCGCACAGTCACTTCGGACAGGTGGGTGCTGCAGATCGTCCGAAGGGGCTACTCCCTCCCCTTCGAGACGACCCCTCAAGCCATGCCACCGCAACACCACCGCGTATCGGGGATCATTTGCGGCTCCTGCAGGAGGAAGTTTCGGCCCTCTTGGCCAAGGGGGCCATTGAGCGCGTTCCTGGGCCAGAAGTAGGTCGTGGTTGCTACTCCCACTACTTCCTGGTACCCAAGAAGGGCAAAGGGGGCCTACGCCCTATCTTGGATCTGAGGAACGTCAACGGCTTCCTCCGGAAGGAGAAGTTCAAAATGCTGACACTGGCTCAGGTCTTGGCTGCCCTAGACCCAGGAGACTGGATGGTAGCGTTGGACTTGCAGGATGCGTATTTCCACATCCCCGTCCTGCCGGCCCACCGGCGTTACCTGCGGTTCACGGTAGGCCTCGAGCACTTTCAGTTTACCGTGCTCCCCTTCGGCCTTATTTATTTTATTTATTTATTTATTTTAGCAATTTTTAAAGCGCAAACAAATACCCGTGAGGGTGTCTCGGCGCTAAATTCATAGAACTCACTAGGAGATGTCAGGGGAATTGGCGTGAGGTAGTCATGTCTGAACAGGGAGTTAGGGGGAGGAGAATAGCCATGTTTTAAGGCTTTTACGGAATTTTAGAAGCGTGGGAGCAGCTTTGATGTAGAGCGGTAAGGTGTTCCACAGTTTGGCCGTGGCAATGGTGAAACGTCTATCTCCCCAGTTTACCCTCTTTGTACGATGGACTTTCAGCAGAAAGGCTGCAGAGGAACGTAAAACCCTCTGTTGTTCAGCTGGACGGAGAGCTTCTTTTAAAAACTGTGGTCCTGTGTTATTCAAGGTCTTATAAGCTATACACAAAGCTTTAAATTTGATTCGGCTCCTGATAGGGAGCCAATGTAATTTCCTGATGTGCAGGGACACAGATGAGTCTTACCAGCGCCCCACGGGTGTTCACGAAGGTGATGGCGGTGGTCGCAGCTCATCTGCGCAGGTTAGGGGTTTCAGTCTTCCCCTACCTCGACGACTGGTTGTTGAAGGCGGGCTCGCCCCAGGCAGTCGTCAACCACCTCCAGACTACGGCGGATCTCCTGCACAGGCTGGGATTTTCCATCAATGTGCCGAAGTCACACCTGTGCCCCTCTCAGAAGCTCCTTTTCATCGGAGCAGTTCTCGACTCGGCGCAGTTTCGGGTTTACCCGCCCGAACAGCGAGTCCGGGATATTCAGGCCCTGATTCCGATCTTCAGGCCGTTATCCCGGGTTTCGGTCAGGCTGACGCTGCGGCTTCTGGGGCTGATGGCCTCCTGCATCCTTCTGGTGCATCACGCACGGTGGCGGATGCGGGCTCTGCAGTGGGACCTGAAGTTTCAGTGGGCCCAGCACCGGGGCAACCGTTCCGACCATGTCCTGATCTCGGAGGGCGCTGCGAGACAGCTGCAGTGGTGGCTCACCCTCCAGGGCTGGGGTGGCCACTTGGGAGAGGCGGAGATCAGAGGACTCTGGTCTCCGGCGGAATCCCGGCTCCATATCAATCTGTTGGAGCTGCGGGCGATTCGTCTGGCACTGAAAGCATTCCTCCCGTCTGTCCGAGGGAGTGCAGTGCAGGTGTTCACGGACAACACCACCGCCATTTGGTACTGCAACAAACAGGGCGGTGTGGGGTCGTGGACCCTATGCCAGGAGGCTCTGCGCCTCTGGCAATGGCTGGAACATCAGGGCATGACTCTGGTGGTTCAACACCTGGCAGGTTCTCTGAACGCCAGGGCGGACGAACTCAGCCGTCGGTGCTCGATGGATCACGAATGGCGTCTGAACTCGGACGTGGCGCAAGGCCTCTTTCTGCGTTGGGGAGAGCCTTGGTTAGATCTATTCGCCACCGAAGAGAACGCCCAATGTCATCAGTTCTGCGCGTTGGAATTTCCGAGGCGGCACTCGCTCGGAGACGCTTTTCGTCGCGAGTGGAGCTGCGGTCTGTTGTACGCCTTTCCGCCTATACCTCTTCTGCCCAGAGTGCTGAAGAAGATCAAGCACGACCGGGCACAAGTCATCCTTGTGGCTCCGGACTGGGCACGAAGGTACTGGTATCCCGAGCTACTCAGTATGTCAGTCGATCCCCCGGTTCGTCTGCCTCTTCAGGAGGACCTTCTGTCGCAGCAGCAGGGGACGGTCCTCCACCCGAACCTGTCCAGTCTCCACCTCCATGCATGGAGATTGAGCGGCGACAGTTGAGGCCATTTGACTTGCCTCCTGAAGTTTGCAACATCATTCTGGCAGCCAGGCGTCCCTCCACAAAAACGGTATACGCCTGCAGGTGGAACAGATTTGTGGCATGGTGCACAGCAAAGGCTGTGGATCCTCTCAATGCCCCTCTCTCTGAGATTCTTCTCTTCCTTCTTTCTCTTGCCCAGCAGGGCTCTGCTCTGGGCACTATCAAGGGCTATCTTTCGGCTCTTTCAGCCTTTCTGAGGCGTGTTACTCCTTGGCTAAGAAGGAACCACCTGTTGGGCTGCGGGCTCATTCCACTCGAGCCACGGCCACTACAACTGCCTTGGGCCGAGGTGTGCCCTTGCAGGACATTTGCCAGGCTGCTACGTGGGCTTCGTTGCACACGTTTGCGAGGCACTACTGCCTGGACAGTCAAGTCCGGAGGGATGGCTACTTTGGCCGTTCCGTTCTCCAGGACTTTCTGGTGTGAATATTGGTTCGCAGACCCACCACCACGGGGATGGTATTGCTGGGGTATCTATTCTAAGGTAAGGAATCTATCACTAACGTGTCTCTTTCAGAGGCACAAGTTACTACTTGTGTAACGATATATCTGTAAGAGACATTAGTTAGTGATAGATTCCTTACCGACC
Source organism: Lissotriton vulgaris (assembly GCF_964263255.1). NCBI lineage: Eukaryota > Metazoa > Chordata > Amphibia > Caudata > Salamandridae > Lissotriton > Lissotriton vulgaris. The sequence goes on along the minus strand of NC_141689.1, from coordinate 891,317,707 downwards.
CACCCATCCTCCCCGTTCTGCGAACCGATATCTAGGGTTAAGGTCATCCCCCTTTCAGGGCCCTAGTTTCTTGGCACCAGTGTCGGTTTTTGTCATGGCTCTGCGCTTCTGGCGCGGAAAAGCTGTGGCTAAGAACTGACGTCAGCACGCGGAGGCGGCGTCTAAGTACTCCGACGACGTCATCACGGCGCCCACGACGCCGACGACGGACGCGGAGCCGCAGACGACGCCTACCGACGCGCAAGGGTACTGCTACGCAAAATTTTCCGGATCCAGTCTGACGCCTGGGGATATTCTAAGGTAAGGAATCTATCACTAACTAATGTCTCTAACAGATATATCGTTACACAAGTAGTAACTTGTGCTTTAACAAAAGAAGACCAATAAGTTTAGAGGCAGCATTTCGATCTATGTTAGCTTTAGAAGATGTGGATCTTATCTTTCGAACCAGCATTTTTTTTTAAACAGCAGTAAGGGTCCGCAGAACCATGATCGATGTCTGACACGGTTATAAATTGTTTCTGTACTGTCTCCTTATTGCTTTTCTATTTTAACATTTTTATGTACTGTCTTGATGTATAGTTTTTATACAAAGCCACTTTTGGATCGTATATTGGACATTTGTAATTTACCTTAAATCTTATGTGCAAATTTTTTAAGATGTATCTGTTTTTGTGCTTTTATGGGTACTATTGTACCCGAATAAAGTTGAACTGAACTGAGCTTGTGTTGAGTCAGTTGGACCTTGCTGGTCCCAACATTGCACCTTTATCATCAACTATGTTGGTTGCCGCTGCCAAGACATGTTGGTGCCCCTCACGGACACTGATCCCCTGACTCTTGACATCCGACGTGGGACAGCTCGTAAGGTCTAAGATGTCGCTTGGTCTGCACAGCTGCAACTTCAAGGCACCGTCAACCTCTCCTGCATCTCGACAACGGTAGGCATTCGTCTTCCGTGCCGCCTGGTCACTCCTGAGTGGCATAGACTCTGTCCCCTCTGTTTTGAGGTACCGCTCATCTTGAATCCACATTTGGGTTCCACCTGACTCCTTCACCTTCACCTCCAGCGGCCCCTTTCCTGAAGTCCTCCATTGTGGTCTAAGGCGATTTCCGACATCACTTGACACCTATGCACCCAGCTTCCCTGGTGTAGGTATCCTAGTTCCTTGGCTATCCACAGGTGGGGTGACTCTCCAACCCTCCATCATCCACTGGGTTTCTTCAGGGTCTTTCAGAATGGGTCCTTTTTCTTAAAATCTGCAACTGTGCTCTATTGACTAACATTGAGCACGCGGTCTTGTTCCCACACTGCACACGACCTCCTTGGGGTTCCTAGATACTCACCCTTGGTGGTTTCTTGGGGCCCCAGTTCTACGTCTTCTGGGTCCAGTCTTGACTTGATTTGTGGTTTGCATTCCACTATTTTAGTATATGGTTTGGTCTAGCCCTGGAGACCACTGTGTATTTGTGCTACTTACATTTTCTATTTCCTAAATATTATGTGTATTGTGTTAATATCTCCAGGTAGGAGATAAAACGTTGTGTTAGTGAGTGTGTTTGTGTAATAAAATACCTATTTTTATAACTACACTGTTATTCTTTTTCACTTAACCTATAACATAAGATGAAGTAGTGGTAAAACAAGCTGCTTTACACTCCTTCTGGACTAAGCCCGAAGACTGCTCTCCACAGCTACCACTTATAGAGCTTTCTAAGGTTGTCTAAGACAACTAAAATCACCATAAAGGTTATCAGGATTAGTGCATGTAAAGGTGCACCTACAAAAGTGAGCACCATATACTAAGCCAGCCTCTCACAGGAGGTCAGGTTTAATCTCCTGACCACGGCTTCCACCTCAAAACCCCTTTTGCCCATTAATGAAGCACTTATTGATGTCCTTATAGACACGTGCTCCTGGGCTAGCACAGAGGTTCTTGTGAATAGGACAATCGCCCACCACCATCGCCCAGCTCCAGGCGACCCAAAGTTTCTCAGCCAACACCCCACCCCAGAAAGTTTGGTGGTGCAAGCCTTTACGTCCCAGGGTGCGTTCCATTCAGATAGGGAATCCAAGAGGCTAGATTATTTGGGAAGAAAATGTTTTCTTCTTCCAGCCTGCCATTGCGGTCAGTGAATACCGCAGGCTTATTGAGCCGTTTCTCCCTCTCCATTTGGGAGATGGTTGTGCAAGTGCTGCCACAAGTCTCGGGCTGTGCTCTTTCAAGCTGTTAAGGACGGCAGAGATGCAGCAAAATTCACCATCAGGTGTGGCCTTGATACGACGGATTCACTGGGCAGATCCATTTCCGCAACTGGCCTTGAGGCGCAATGCCTGGCTTAGGACAACTGGCTTCTCTGGGATGTCCAGGCAAATCTGATGGAAATGCCCTTTGATGGGACCCGCATTTTTGGGGAAAAGGCAGATTCGGACCTAGTGAGGTTCAAGGACTCTATGGCCAAATCCTTGGGCCTTTCTACTACTCCTTGTTGCCAGTCTACCTTTCACTCCTTTTGTGGCAATGGAAGGGGTTTCTAGCCCCGTCAGCTCTATCCTAGCCGCCGTCCTGCACAGGCTTCCCAAGCTGTGCGGAGACGTGGATGCAGTACATTCCGACCTAGGAATGGAAGCCAGAGGTCATCGGCCACTCTTCCATTGGCAGCCGCAGCCTCCAAGCAATCTTAGTCTTGACTCTTCAAGACCACACCACTCCAGTTGGCGGGAGAATACAACATTTTCTAGCTATCGCGACAAGAATTTTAGATTCTATTAAGGACACGGAGGCGAGGATTATGCTTTCTCATTTCTTTACTGCAACAACAGCAGCCAATGAAAATGAAAGTACACATGTAAAAAATAACATTTCTCATGGAACTTTGAACCACGCCTCTCTTACAACAACCAATCACAAAGGTATCATGTCTATAAATCCTGGAGACACTACTCCGGCCTCCTCTTTCTTTGCGCGAACAGTCAGTAACAGTCTCATCACACTGAAAAGTTTAATACTGCAACGGAAAACAGATCCATCCGAATCCCCAACGGAGAAATCTTGAATCGAAAAGGAAAACCTCCATACGGAAGGAGCGGTAGCCAAAAGCACAGGCGGTCTTCAACTCTTGGTGGAGTCGTTTCCTAAAACAGAAAAAGGGAAGTTTGAGAAAAGTTTCCACCTCAACCTAGATCGTTGTAAGGGTGGGCAAAACAGTTAGGAAAAACCACGTAAACAACAACAGTTGTATAAAAGTCCCAACGGGTGGGATAATCCTCGCCTCCGTGTCCTTAATAGAATCTAAAATTCTTGTCGCGATAGCTAGAAAATTTTGTATTCTATGGCAGGACCGGAGGCTTCTGATTATGCTGGTTCAAAGCTCACATTAAAGCTCGTCAATCACAGCATCAGAAACATGAGGAATCGGTTTGTAATAAAACACCTTAAACATTGAGTCTGAGGACCAGTCAGCTGCCTTCAGAATGTCCTCCAAGCAGGAACCCAATAAATAAGCCTTAGAAGCCATCGCACCCCTCGCAGTGTGTGCCCCATAAGCAAAAATATCAATGCCGGCCTCCGACATGATCCACCTGACCCATCTGGCTAAAGTAGCAGCAGCGACTGGCTTGAACGGTTTTTGAATGGATATCAATAACTGTCCCAGAGGATCTGCCCTGTGTACACTAGTACGCTCCTCATAACATTTAAGACACTGAAGAACACACAGCCTGCCGTTATGAGGAAAGGCAGGATAATCAACTGAACGGGACATGGTCTTAGTATGTCTAGTAATGACAAAGGATACACCTTGGGGTGAAAACATCCTCCCAGCCAAGTCCAAAGCCCTGACATCTGAAACCCTCCGACATGAAATAAGGCACAATAGCATAGTAAGCTTGGCAGAAAGCTGTTTCAGAGACAAATCACCATTATCGGGCCAGGATTCCAACAAATTCAGAACCTTATTAACATCCCACATGGTGGAATACCTGGGCCGAGGAGGGTTGGCCACACTCACACCTTTAAGTAACTTACATACCAAGGGATGCATCCCCACAGGTTTACCATCAATGTGGTCGTGACCAGCAGAAATAGCAGATCTGAAGTTGTTAACCGACCTGTAGGCCAGGCCAGAAGTCGTACACTCTGACAAAAAGTTCAGTACCTCTGTTATATTTGATCCCACAGGATCCACCTGTTTTGAAAGGCACCAACCCACCCACTTCTTCCACGAAGCAGAGTATCGTTTCCGGGTGGAAGGAGCCCACGCTTGCTGCATAAAGCTGGAAGCCTCTCGTGAAAGGCCTGCAAGGCGTTCATGTCTCCGGAGAGCGTCCATACCATCAATGACAGCTGGTTCTGCAGGACCAGGGGGTGGCACGTACCCACTGGGTCCTGCAGAAGCGTTGGGAAGATTGGGAGCCGGAAGGGGAGGTCTATTGACCATTCCAACAGTGTGGGAAACCACGACTGAGTCGACCAATAAGGCGTTACTAGCACCACCGTCGCCTCCTGTCGGCGCAGCAATGCCGCTACTCTCGGGATCAGCGCAAACGGTGGAAACGCATAATTCCTGTGATGTCCCCAATGATGAAGGAACGCATCCGTCCCCAGTGCCATCGGGTCCGGTCTCCAACTGTAAAACAGAGGAAGGTGGCCAATGAGTCGCGAGGCAAACAGGTTTATCCGACATGGGCCTCGTACTGACATGATCTGGGAAAATAGCGATGGATGGAGTCTCCAATCGCTGGAGTCCCGGAGAAATCGGGAATGCCAATCCGCTACTTGATTGAGTTTCCCGGGAAGGTATTCCGCCACCACGGAGATCTTGCGATCCAGGCAGAAGTGCCAGAATTCCTTCGCAATGTGCACTAGCATCCGGGACTTCGTCCCGCCCAATCGATTGATGTATCGCGCCGCGGAGACATTGTCCATCCGAAGGAGGATACAACAATTGCTCTTCAGCGGCGAGATAGATCTGATGGCAAAGGACCCTGCCAGAAGCTCTAGACAATTGATGTGAAGTGATAGTTCGTCTGCAGACCAACGTCCTCCTGTGGCAAACTCGCCGCAGCGAGCGCCCCAGCCCCACTGGCTGGCATCGGATTCCACCACCACATCCGGGGTTGTGCCAAAAATAGCTCGGCCTTTCCAGGTCGACATGTGGTCCAGCCACCATTGAAGCTCCTCCCTGGACTCGGAGGAGAGAGGGATCAAATGATCGTAGTGAAAGTTTCTCTGTAGGTAGAAGATCTTGAGCCTCTGCAGGGCTCTGTAATGCAAAGGTCCGGGAAAAATGGCCTGAATCGACGAGGCCAGAAGGCCCACAATCCGTGCCAAAACCCTTAAAGAAATCTTCTCTTTGGCCCGGGTAGCTGCGATCTCTCTCTTGATCGACCTGATCTTCGGCAGAGGAAGGAGAAGCTGGGCCGAGACCGAGTCTATCAGGAAGCCTAGGAATTCCATCTGCCGATCCGGTATCAGCACCGATTTCTTGGTGTTGATCACAAATCCCAGATTCTGCAATAAGGACGTCGTCCACTCCAAATGCGTGAGAAGGAGGGACCGGTCCTGTGCCAGGATCAGCATATCGTCTAGATAGACAATCAACCGAACTCCCATCTCCCGGAGGCGGGAGACCGCCGACTTGATTAGTTTGGTGAACACCCAAGGGGCCGAGGACAGTCCGAAAGGAAGTACCTCATAACGAAACCAACGCCCTTTCCAGGGGAACTGCAAAAACTTTTGATGTGATGGGCAGACTGGGACCGTCAAGTAAGCATCTTTCAGGTCCAGTCTGACCATCCAATCGTTTTCCAATAGAAGGTCTCGCAAAAGATGGATGCCCTCCATCTTGAAATGCCGATACGTGACAAAGGGGTTGAAATCCCTCAAGTTTAACACGAGGCGCTGACCGGCTCCTTTCTTTTGGACAAGAAAGACGTTGCTGCAGAAGCCTCCCGGAAGGAAGGGTCCTACCGCAATGGCCTGTTTTGCCAAAAGCTCGTCTAGTTCTGAGTCTATAAAACTCTGTTCGAGATGGGAAAAAAGGAGAGGACGGGGGGGGAGGGCTGAATGGGGCAAGACACCATCTCTATCTCGTAACCCTGGACGGTCCGAAGGACCCACACATCTGAAGTGAGAGCTGCCCAATTCTTGACAAAATGGCGCAATCTTCCCCCTAACGGAAGTAAAGGAAGAGAGAGACTTACCTGAAGATTGGTTATCGAAGTTTTTGTAGCCTCGATTGATTCCTTTGTTATAGCGGCCCCTGAAGCCGCGTGATCGGGACGGGTAAAATCCGGCTTGATCCGGTTCTTGTGTGTACCCTCTTCCCCGTCTAGGGGCGTAACCTCTTTGAGGACTGGGATTTGAGTAGCGGCCGGTCGAGCGTCCTCTGCCACGACCGGCCCTACCAGAGACCTGCAGAACACGTTTCAGCGATGCCTGAGACTTGTCCAAAGAAGCAAAAGTGTTCACAAATTTAGCAATATCTTTAACGAAATTGTCCCCAAACAACTGTCCTTCCGCCAAAGGACCCGGCTCCGAGGAAGCCAATTCCACCAGCTGGGGGTCGATCCGGAGAAGAACGGACTTCCGCCGTTCCGAGGCAAGGGCGCAATTCGCGTTGCCCAGCATACAAATGGCCCTCTGAGCCCAACCCGCCAGAACCTCAGGGTGTATGGCGGCACCAGTCTCTTGCGCCTGCAGGGCCAATTCCAGGATCTTGGCCAACGGGCCCGAAAGGTCGAGGACCTTATCTTGGCACGCTCGGAGCACGCGATCAATCCCTTTCTTCGGGTCTTTTTTATACTTTTTAAGAAAAGTGGTCATGGAAGGATCTATGTCTGGTGTGAGAGCCACTTTGTGGGGCAAATCAGGGCGCGGGCATTCAGATTTCAGGCGGGCACGAACCTCCTTGTCGGATCCCTTGCGGAGATGAGTCTCCAGATAGGTCGCCACCGCGGGAGGGGGAACCCAGTCGGATGATCTGGGGTGGACAATGTCCGTCGGATCAAATAAAAAGGGAGTGGGAATGACCGGGGAAGTGTGTTTACGCTTTTTAGTGCGTTTGCGCGGAGCGGCATCCGAGGAATCGGTATCGGTGCCAGTATCCGTCGTGGTGATAACCAGGGGGGAATTGGGGGGAGGGGTAACAGGCTTGTCTTGGGATCGAGACTCCTGGGACTTATAAAGTTTGTCGTAAGACTGGGCATGCGGCCAGGAAAGGTCCAGAGCCGCCTTCTTCGGGGGAGGGGGGTGAAGGGAATCTTTGCCCGGAGCGGGTATCTGCTTACCCGGGACCAGCAGGTCCAACTTCTTGGCCAAAGGGGAGAGGGCCGAGGAAAGGGCTTTATCCAATTTGGCATCGAGTTTTTTGTCTATGATCTCCTCCATGGAGTCCCCTTCATAGAATTCCTGCTGTCCCTGATAACCATACGCATCATCCTCCTCTTCGCAGTACTCAGCGTCTGCCATCGCAATCAGGAATCCGAAAATTCCAACTCCAATCCCCAGCGGGAAGCAAAGACCAGCCCAAGCAAGGGCGTCAAGGATGGGGGGTGCCAGGCGCAGGAGCCGGAAATGCCAGGAAAACAAGAGCAAGGACTAGTCCCACTCTAGGACCAATGGAGGAAAGGGATATGTCGCCTGAACCAATATAAGCTGCCCAAAAGCACGGAAATCGCCCACGGCTCCTGGCCCAAGCTGCGTCGATCCCCACTTCAGCTGGGGGCAGAGCGTCGATCTGGCACCTTCGAGAACTGCGCGTGCCAACACGGCGTGCGCGGGCTCCCCGAGACGTGCGTAAGGCCTCAACGGCTCCTATGTACGCTCGTCCCCGAGGGGGCGGCTAACCCCCTCACTAGTGCGGCTAGCCGAAGCGTGCGCCGCGGGCAGCGACGACTGGAAGTCGGGGGGAAAGATTGGACGGGCCTAGGTGCGCAACACGCGCCACCACGGGGAAGCGGGGAACGGAGCGAAGCTCCCGCCCCAATCTAAGAGCAAAGCGGACAACGTATGACTAAACAGTGCCAAGAGAGCGTGAAGCGATCAATCAAACCATGCAATATACATGAATAACAAGAAACAATAGTCAATGGCATCAACCAATGTAAAAGGCATAAAGCACAAGTAGTAGAGCAAACATGAAAGGAAAGAGCACTTATCTGGGCTGCGGAGCAGCAAAGAAAGAGGAGGCCGGAGTAGTGTCTCCAGGATTTATAGACATGATACCTTTGTGATTGGTTGTTGTAAGAGAGGCGTGGTTCAAAGTCTCATGAGAAATGTTATTTTTTACATGTGTACTTTCATTTTCATTGGCTGCTATTGTTGCAGTAAAGAAATGAGAAAGCATAATCAGAAGCCTCCGGTCCTGCCATAGAATCCATCATCCTCTCCCCCACTGGAGGTCCATAACATCAGACAAGAGGGTCTTGCACATCTTTCAGGAGGCCTATTCCTTCCTTTCCTTTTCTCCTCCCATTCTGCCAAATCAGGAACGGCTGACAGAGGATAATTTAAAATTCCTCCAGGAGGAAGTTACAGTTCTCTTGGCCAAGGAAGCTATAGAAAGGGTCCCAGTTTCAGAAGTAGGCTGTGGCCCTTATTCACGCTACTTTCTGATTCCGAACAAGGGGCTACGGCCCATTTTAGATCTTCGGACCGTCAAGTTTTTCCTCAAGAAGGAGAAATTCAAGATGCCCACTCTGGCTCAGGTCTTGTATGCTCTATACTAAGGAGACTGGATGGTAGTGTTGGAACTGCAGGATGCGTATTTTCACATCCCCATTCTGCTGGGCCTTATGCGTTACCTGGGGTTCACAGTAGGCTGTGAGCACTTTCAGGTTATTGTGCTCCTCTTTGGCCTAACGAGGGCCTCCTTGGGTGTTCACCAAGGTGATGGCGGTAGTTGCAGCTCATCTGCGCAAATTATGGGGTGTCAGTCATCCCCTACCTCAATGACTGGCTGTTGAAGGCGTCCTCACCCCAGGCAGTCGTCTCCCTCCTTAAGACTATGAGTTCCTCCTGAATTTGCTGGGGTTCTCTATAAACGTGCCAAAGTCACACCTGACTCCTTCTCAAATGCTCCCTTTCATCAGAGCTGTTCTGGACACAGTGCAGTTTCGGGTCTACCCTCCCGAACAGTGAGTCCAGGATATTCAGGCTATGACCCCGATATTTCAGCCTCTATTCTGGATTTCGATGAGACTGACTCTGAGGCTGTTGGGCCTCATGGCCTCCTGCCTCCTATTAATAAAGCATGCCAGGTGGCGTATGCGGGCTCTGCAGTGGGACTTAAAGTTTCATTGGGCATAGCATCAGAGAAATCTCATCGATGTGGTTCAGGTCTCGGAAGGGACTGTGAAAGATCTGCAGTGGTGATTGATGTACTGCAATTGTGTCAACGGCAGACCCCTTCCCCAACCATATCTCTCAGTCATGACAGATGCGTCACTTCTGGGATGGGGCGACCATCTGGGTGAGGTGGATATCAGGGGACACTGGTCTCTGGCGGAGTCAGGCTCTTCATAAATTTGTTGGAGCAATGAGCGATTCTGTTGACATTTAAGACAATTCTTCCCTCTGTAAAGGGGATGTTTGTGTGCGTGTTCACGGACAACACTATCGCCATATGGTACTGCAACAAGCAGGGCGGGTGGGGTCCTGGACCCTTTGTCGGGAGGCCCTGCGTCTCTGGACATGGCTGGAACAGCAGGGCCGAACCCTGGTGGTTCAACACCTGGCAGGTTCTCAGAACGCCAGTGCGGACGAACTCAGCTGTCGGTGCCTAGCGGATCATGAATGGCGTCTCCAGTTGGATGTGGCGCATGGTCTCTTTCAGCAGTGGGGAGAACCTTGATCAGATTTGTTTGCCTTTGAAAGAACGTGCAGTGTCAGCAGTACTGCGTGCTGGAGTTTAAAAGGCAGCTATTACTCAGCAATGCTTTTTGTCGCAAGTGGAACTCAGACCTGCTGTACGCCTTTCCGCCCATACCACTCCTGGCTAGGGTTCTGAAGAAGATCAGTAGTGACTGGGCCCTAGTCATTCTTGTGGCTCCGGACTGGGCAAGGAGTGTCTGGTATCCAGAGCTTTTGAAAATGAGCATCAATCCTCCAATCACACTGCCCCTTCGGGAAAATCTTATGTTGCAGCAGCAGGGGAGGGTCCTTCACGCGAACCTGTCAACTCTGCGCCTCCATGAGTTGAGATTAAGCAGCAGTAGTTGATGACGTTTTACCTTCCTCCCGAAGTAAGCAATGTTATTTTGGCGGCCAGTCGACCCTCCACTAGCACGGTATACACCTGCCATTGGCAGATATTAATGTTATACTGTACAGAAAAGTCTATTGACCCTCTCTCTGCTTCTTTTTACTGTTCTTTTGTTCATTCTGATCCTTGCCCAGCAGGGCTCTGCTTGGGACCTCATAAGGGTTACCTTTCTGCTCTGTCTGCTTTTGTACGGCTTCCAGGCCAGCCTTCTCTCTTTAAGTATCCTATTGTACATACATTTCTAAAAGGGCTTGCTCACTAGTCTCCACCCACGCCCTTTGTTATGCCACAGTGGGACCTTAATGTGCTCCTCACCTACCCGATGTGTGCTCCCGTTGAGACTTTAAAGAATTGTCCCCTCTGTCTGTTGACCATTAAAACAGCCTTCTTTGTGATGATTACATCTGCCCAGAGGGTGAGTGAGTTGCAGGCGTCCTCTTGCTCACCTCCCTATCTGATGTCTTTTCCAGACAAAGTGGTGCTTCGCAACCGGGCTTCCTTTTTGCCAAAAGTTGTGACCCCATTCCATCTGGGTCCATCAATCACATTTCCCCACCTTCTTTGCTCCCCTGGGCTCCTCTAAGGAAGAGGAGCGTCTCCACTGACTTGACCCAAAAAAGAGCGTTTTCATTCTACCTTGACCACATAAACGAGTTCCGGGTGGGCGACCAAATCTTTGTTGGGAACGTGGGAGCTGAGAAGGGAAGGGCAGTGCAAAAAAAGACCATCTCTCGCTGGGTCATTCTCTGCTTTAAGATTTGCTATGACCATGCAAAGAAGCAGCCCCCTGAGGTGTTAAGGGCCCATTCCACCTGGGAAAAGGCTGCGACTACAGCCCTGGCTCTGCATGTCCCAGTCCTAGACATCTGTCAGTCAACAACTCGGGCATCCTTGCACATGTTTGCCAAACATTACTGCGTAGACAATCCAGTCCGCAGAGACCGGCATTTTACCAGTTCAGTCCTGCAGGACTTCCTAGTTTGAGGTATTGGTCCGCAACCCACTGCCGTGATGGTATGGCTTGGGTATCTAATTCAAAGGTAAGGAATCTGCAACTAGAAGTCTCTATCAGATGAACAAGTTACTTACCTTCAGTAGTGCATTATCTGGTAGAGACTCTGTCAGGCAGCAGATTGATTACAGCCCCACCCCATCTTCCCCACTGTGCGGACTATGTTGTAGAGCTAGGGCTACTCCCCTGTTCAGGGCCCTAGTTTTGCACACGACTATGTCAGTTACTTCGTGGCTCTGCGCTTCTGGCGTGGAAAAAACGAAAACTACTGACGTCCTTGCACCTGGGTGAGGCCTATATGTACTTGCGATGTCATAACCGCGCTAACAATGCCAACGACGTCATGCGGAGCCAAATGGAGTCACCTGACACCGCGCCCAAGGGGTATTGCTCCGAAAAAGAATTAGGATCCAGCCTGACACATGGGAAATTCAAAGGTAAGGAATCTGCAACTAGATAGTCTGTTCCAGATAATGCGTTACAGAAGGTAAGTAACTTGTTCATTACAATTTTTAAGAATTATACTACACCATGGCTAGTGTTAACTGTGTCTAGATATTTGTTGTTCGCCTGGTGGCTCAGAAGCAAAAATATCGGGGATATAAGTTGGTTTCTGATGCACATAGTATAATGCTGATTGTTCCTTTGTGCATAAGGAAATTGGTACGCATCGATTGAGATTATTGATATATGGTTATTATTTATAGTACATGCACTTTATAGAATTCGAGTGTCACTAAAGTGGGAAATATGGCTGTTACTCACCAAGCGCACATATTTTATTAGAACCAGATCATTACCAATGTGGGATTTTCCATAATTGTTCATTTTTCACCCGCCAGATCAGTTTAAGCGCTCCCAAGATTATCAAATGTTTTTATAAGTATTATAAAGTATATTTTGTGTTTTATTGCTTTTTATAGTTTATTGTTTTAGGGATATTATTGTTTTTAAAAGATTGTACTTTTGATGTAATTTTATGGACTTTTTTCATCAAAACCGAGTATAGAATTAGTGTGTGTGTGTGTATATATATATGTGTGTGTATTTACTTATTTATGATTCGGAATATGAAATGGTCTAATGAAGACACGTTATTTTGTATTGTTTTATCGATTGTTTTCCTCTTGTTAATGTAACAAAATTGTATGAATTTTATAATTGTGTGACGATATATTTGTGTGATTGTTGCGATTTGCAAAAGATTCATGGCCATGTGTTGTACATCACTTGATTAAGCTAAACTTAATACGGGGGCGATACTCGAATTACCGGGAACTCTGTTAAATTGCTCCAAAATGTGTGTCTTAAGCATTACGTGTTCTGTATCTGTCACTTCATGGGATGGAAACAGTTAACATTTACTGTCCATTTGTTGTTCCTCCCATTCCATTCACTTCACAAAACCCACTATCCACTCAGCATAAGGGACGTTTCCCCGCCGAATTAGACTTCACGCGCACCAGCACACGTCACCAATCAGAGATCAGAGATTTGTCTTTGTAATTTTAATTACCGTGGTGAAGGTTTGGAATGGGCATTCTGTGTTTTTCTGCTGCTTGTTTTGGTTCGTGGCGCCATTGCTTGCCGTAATTCTGACGCCCACCCACACAAACATAGTGGATAGATTTATTTTCCGATATTCCTTTATATGTGAAATCCAATTCGACATGTTTGTCCTTATAGGAATATGCCCCCTTGCTTGTGCTTTATTACATAACTCTTGCAGGCAAGCACCCTTATTTTAACTTAGAAGTTCTTCAAGAAAGTATTTTGCCATTTTAATGTATTTTCAGTTAGGGGCTAATAGTGTTAGCTGCCAATGCTACGGTAATATTCTTATTCCATCAAGCATTGCTTTCAGCGAAATGGAGGGCGAGCATTCTCTGTGCACTGGTATGTTGATAACGGGCTCTGCGTGCATTATTGCTGAAAGAAAAGTACTTACATTGCTGCCTTGTACTGGAAGTGGTCATGTGCTCTCCGGTGCTCTCTCCCTTTCACAGGCTCAGAGCAGAGCACTCTGCACGGCTCTCTGCTTTACCGTTAACTGCATTTCTTGAAAGAAATCTGTATGGTTTAGTATTTCCAAAGGAAACATGGAAATGCGCCAACTATACATGCTCAGTCCGCAGAAAGAAAATTAGGCTATATGCCTTCTGTGGAAAAAAAACCAAACATTTTCGCGACAAAAGGTACGAATTGAGCATTAATTGTTGGACAATAGTGTCCCACTTTTAATTCAATTATATTAAGAATGTGTTTCTACCCTGACACCTTTTGTACTCCACATGGCTAAAATAATAGGGAATATAATATGTTAAGTGGCTGGATATTAAAGCAGACTGGAGGAAGAAGGATTCTGGCCGTGTACGGGGAGGAATGAAACAGCACATTTGAGTCTCGCAGTCCTTTCAGTATTACATTTTCAGGAAATAAAATTACTTGTATATGAAAACAGAGCCTTTCCCCAGCTCCCTCGTTCTCCTGATCAGCTGATGAAGAGACTAGCAGCTCGCTGCTTTGCTGGCTTGTTAATGTTGTCTCCACTAACTGTGATTTCCGACAGCCGGCCTTCTGATAGTGGGAAGGTAAATATCCTCTTGTTTTTATTGTCTCCCAGAACCAGTCGCACCACAACAGGGGCATGTGTAGGTGTGTGGCTAATCCGACGCTGTCGTCTCTCTGTATGTCTGTGCACAGCCGAATGCCTAAGGAGAGCAAAAACATTAGCGGCTCACATCCGTGCATGCTGCAATTCCCGATTTGTGGAGCATTTTCCCTTGTTCCCAGTGTTTCTTAGCTGCAGTGGTGTGTACCGGCCGCCCTGCTTTAGCAGTATGAATATTAATGCATTTCATTTTTTCCTCCTCACGCATCAGATCTTCAGTGGCTGTCGCTGTGCGCGCGTGATGGAAATTGTCTTTTGATTATTAAGGCCTACTGTAGTTTGCGGCTGTCCCTCAGGATTCTGCTCTTCATGTTTGTTCTGGGGATCTGAACGCCGACAGGATGCTCCAGAACCAGATTTCCAAATCCCACTGCTGTTTTAAGATGCCAGAGCAAGCATTTTTCCTCCTCCTTTTTTGTGCTCCGGGCTTTTGTTCGCCATCCGTTTTTCAGTAGTCATTTCTATAAATGTGATGTAATCATTCACAATATTGATTGCCATGCTCACAGGAGCGTAAATATTAGCCATGTTTGGTGCTGTGGAAAAGTGAAGGTAATTGCTTTTTGATTAGTGCTCTTTCTTATGCCGGGAAGGATTAGTTTAGCATTTGCATATTGACAGCAATATTGAGATGTGGGAGGAGGGGAAATTCATATCTATTGTACTGAGATGCATTCATTCAGAAGCCTATTCCAAGGCTTTCTATTCTGCCTGTGGCTGGAGCACTGCAGACCCTTTGTTTCACGTTGATGCCAGCTCTCTCTTAATATTTGCCTGACTTTAATTGAGGGAAGATGTGATGTAGATCTGTTCATTTGCTGTGTGCCGATTGCTTTGTGCTTTGACATTCACACGCCGGTTTGTGTTTTCTAAATCCTCTGTTTCTTCTTAAAAGCTGCTTGGTACAAACCTGATAACAAGTGGTCCTAGCGCGCGTCTGCGTTTAAATTGCTTAGTGTAGCGTTTATGAGAAATGCTGTTGTAGCTGGTATGCTTGCCCTTATTGTCATTCCTAACATGTCATGCATCCTTTCAGTTGAGATGTTATTATTTGTTTATTTGTGAGGCATTCTTTCCCCCTGCTTTTCGATGTTGTGGAGGAGCACAGGTGGCGAGAGAAGCTTTATTTTGATGGCAGTAATGAGCATGTGACAGGTGGGAAAGCAGAGGTGTTACTACCGTGTGTACTTTTTTTGTACATGATAAAGAATGTGTATCTTTGTTTTGTTTAATTTCCGTACACTGCACCATGGTTGGTTGTTTTAACTACTATTTGGAAACTTGCAAGCTGTAATAGAATGCATTTCTTTTATGTAAATGGATTTCTAATGGTGGCATCAACTATTCTTAATTGTGAATTTGTACTTTTCTTTGTTATTCTGTATTTTCTACATTCAGTGACAGAAGGGGAAAGGGTGTTAGTTATCCCATGCATTGTGACGACTCTTCTCAGACTTATGATCTAAAAAATGCAGCTTAAAAACAACGAAGTCTAGAATCCAACTTTTAAACAAGTCCTTGAATAATAATAATTTTGTCCTTCCGAATTAAGTAAATTATACATATTGGGTGATTTCGCTATATTTCCTCATCAATTTTCCTTTGCCACGCTTTACATTCACTATATGGAATAAACTACATTGAAATGTTTACCTTTTCCCTTTAACTTGTGTCTAATATGTTATTTTGTTGGGCAGTTCAGAGCACTTTTAGAAAAGCAAGCAAATCACATAGTAATGAGACTAAAGTGTGTGAAAATGTAGTAGGAATTAATATAAGTAGGACTTAAGTTATTGGTATTTGTTTAGCACACAGTCTGCCACTGGTTGGGCATCAGAGACTTTGGTAGCCCAGAGGTGGCTTTCCAAATGATTCAGAAGATCCCATTGCAGACTAGAATCTCATTGGACTTGTCAACATTTGCTGTCAGTATGGTGGAGTATATTCCAATTCCTTGTGAGTATTGGAGTTTGAGTGAGACTGAAGCGTTGTAACGGATCCTTACTTATCGTCTATGACAGTAATCCCTCCCCGCAGAGAATCTACGGGGCTTTTCATTTCTTTACTAAATCTATTTTTGATTGCAATATTACTTTGGTACCCCCATTATCCCATGTTCCCCACACCCCTGCCTCTCCACGCCCCTTTGTACAGTTTCTGTATACTTCTGCACATTAACTTTGTTTGACACTGATAATTCTTGTAAAGCGCTCTGATACCCTTGCGGGTCAAGTTTGCGCTCTATAAAACTCCAAAATAAAATAAATAAGTACGCATGACCATTACTCGACACAGAAATATGTGTATGTGTGTAAGACAGTTGATCATATCTCATGGTGTTTGGTGCAGTAATAGTCATTTTATGGCATAGTCTAGTGTGTTGACTGTATGTTCTGTTTTTTGTGTTCTGCTGCACGACAGTGAAGAGTGTGTCACAGTGTAGAGTGTTGTGATCCCCAGGATTCCCAACTATATGAGATATCTGTGATATGCGGGCCCCATTTTATCCAAAAAGTTCTGCTGTATATTGTGTCTGCCTAGTGAATGGAGATGTGCGCTGCAGTGAGCGCAGCGATTTTCTACTGTATAGAACTTCTGCACTGTTCTTGAAGTGTGTGCAGTGTTTTGTCTAACTTGTCCTGTTGAGAGTTGGTGTGTATTGTCCCTGCCTACAAGGGGGTTTTAAAAGCAAGAGTAATGCTCCAATGCAGTGTCTGAGTGGATAAGAGTGTAGAAGGTGTCCTTGAAGGAGGAAGCAGAGAACCATTTGTGTCTTTGGTCACGGCAGCTTGAGCCTAGCTACAAAGGAGATTACGCTCCTGCCTTACTTCACTGACCCCAATGGTGCAAGTTAACACTTTGGGAAGTTTATATTTCATTGATTTTTATTATTTTTCTCATTTCTACATCGATAAGTGTGCTGTTCATGCATGAGTTTTGCCGACCACTACAGTTTGTCTCTATGGAATGTTATACTGACTGTTGTCCTCGTTCAAACTACTCCCGGTTTTTCACAAGGAAACTGGGACGGGGTAGACTACCTTATTTACCTTAAATCGCATTTTTGGTGAAGTGCAGAAAATAGCTTTTGGCATACAGGGCTCCTGTCATTCATCCAGTTGGCCACTTTTCAACCGATGATAAATGTTTAAACTTTAACATTTCTCTCTCTACTTTTAATTAAGTGATTCTATGCATAGCTTGTGAAATAAATCGCCATATTTGACCTTTTCCTTCAGTGGGAGGTTAAACATTTTGATCCATGTATTTACCCTTTGATTTCTCTGGGCAGGCTATCGAAGACGGCAACTTGGACGATATGGAAGAGGAAGTGCGGGTTAAGAAACGGAAGCGGCGAAGACACATAGACAAGGATTCTGTGAAGGAGGACTTGGAAAAGGCTAAGAAGAAAAGGGGCAGGCCTCCAGCTGAAAAACTGTCCCCAAACCCACCCAAACTGACTAAACAAATGAACGCCATCATTGATACTGTTATCAACTATAAGGACAGGTGAGCTTTGTATTTGGTACTGTGTCTCTAAAGCAGTTTGAAGCTGCCATTAACAGTTTTACTTTTTTCAAAGCACTCAAACGTCGTGTAAAAACTCCTCCTTTGTGTCAACCTGTTTATTGAGAGATTGGTATAGGGGTGCAATGATGTTCAGTAACAGGTTATGCTGTATACATTACAAATAAAATATTGTGCTCTCTATCAACATCTCAAAGAGTAATATTTTTAGAAAGTATAACTTAATCTTATTAAATCCATACATTGTCCGCACTTCACACTGTGAAGCCACAAGGGAAAATCAAATCTGAGTATGTAAGTCCGTTTGTGTGGAGCAAAATAGTGTATCCGGTGCAAAAGCCAAAGTCAGCAGAACGTTGTTTGTCCTAGAGTACACAACATCAGAGAGCATTTTGTTAAGTGGCTGCCACTCCCTCAGTGTTGTTTTGCTTTTTAACCTCTACAGAAAAGCCTTGAATGCATCCAACTAAGTGAGGATATATATTTTCCCTCATGGCTCCGCTAAGTTTTGGAAGATTTACAGGCTGAGGTGTGTGTGACTAACCCCAGCAATGTCTTTCTTTTATCTTGTATAGTTTTCTCGGTTGCAGGGTTTCTGGTATGAATCCGGAATAGTCAGTATTTGAGATTCCTCTTATGTGCTCTCCTGTTTCCAAGCAGCACAGCGTAATGTGATTTTTGTATATACTTTCTTCAAGCCGGGATTGTTGTCCTTCAATCTGTAAAACCTTAGTAAAAAAAAACTCTACCTCCATCATGCCTACCGTACATCAATATCTCCCAACAAACATTTCAACATGTTCTAAATATCTAAATGGAGCCTGATTCACTTCCTACCAATTGGAGGACTCAGCTAATTTACTATTAGTGCAGTCTGTGCATGCAGATTTGTAAGAGAGTTCTGAGTTGTGGGTGACTGGGTGCATTCCAGATTTTAGGGCCACATTTGTGTTGTATATATTTTAGTGGTAGATTTTTTTGACACTATCGTTTTGTAATTTGTTTGAGTAGATTGGCACATGTTATGATAATGGTTCTCCAGACTTTAAGCTTTACCTTTCACTTGAATCGGTGCTGTTGCTCAATATTTCTGTGACACTGAGATAGGCTTTTGTGATTAAAGTGCATGCCTCACTGGGTTCTACAGAGTAGAAATGTTCAGTCCACTTGGTTCAGATTCTGTTCTGCTCCATGACTTCTCTTGTTGAGGGACTCCATCCAACCTGTACTCCATAGCCTCACTGATTACTAATGGGAGTTCTTTTGGAGAAGCCATTAAAGTGTTCACTCTTGTAAAATCATAGTTCTGAAAGATTGTAAAGAGTGAGGGAACACCTTTTCTTTCTGTCCTATTTAACTCTGAGATTAATATTCCTGCCTTAAAAAAGCCAGCATTATCCAGTTCAGTTGTATCAACACTGTGAGCGTTGAACAGTGGACACCTCAAGTGCTGTCCTTTATCTATCCTACGTAAGCATTTTCTGTGTTATAGGGGTATGTCACAGCATTAGTCTGCAATCTACAAATGTACCCAATGTTGTCATATCCTTGTTCAGGATGCCCTTTTGCTGTATTGTCTGACATTTAGCTACTGATATAAGGAAGGCAAGTTTTGTATAATCAAGGTCCTTATAGTCGCAGCTGATGAACCAGATGAGCTACTGCTCCATATATTTAGCTGGAACGACAGTTTCCACTAGTAGGTGGCACTAGCACAGCCCATGGATCAAGCTCCTCCCCATCTTTCTCCTTTGCCCACTTGTGTTCTCTATCAGGTTTACTGTTTGTAGTACCCAATCACAGCACATACCACTGAGCTAAAACTTCACATCAGGTGCAAGCATGGATTCCTTCTTGAAATTTATTTTTATTGAGGAGAGCAGCAATCCGAACATCTGGCACATTTTTACCAGGGCTCCACTGGGTGTCCACCCTGCATCATTAAGACCCAGCTATGACTGTGACCTGTTTTCTTCCAGAGCTCTTCCCCAGCTATGTGGTTGGCTGGAGAACAACATTAATAAATGAACTTACTTTGGGGACAACTTTTGAAGACAATTGAGCTCAGTTTTCCTTTTAGTGTTGGGCTAGCTGCAACCTTCCATTCTGTGTTCAAAAGTATAGACGTGAAGCTCATGGAAAACTCTGACATCTAAGATAATAGGGATGCGTGCCCTGTGCAGATTTTCGCTCTCTCTCGTAATGCCAGACTTGATTATTTTTGTGGGATATACTGTGAGAACTAGTGACAATTGTGTAATTTGAATTGTCAGCCAGGTATCATCTTTTAGCACAGCAGAATCTATATGCATCTATAAAACAGTTGGTGCTTTTAGAATTGTAATGGTGATGGAATCTTATGGATCACCTTTTTATCTTTCATAAATGTCTTTCAGAAATTACATGTAGTGAAATAAAGAGCTCTACATCAGAAACAGTAAACTGTATATTGTTTCCTATCTGCTTACCCACCATAGCATGATATTACTGAGGTGGTGTGTACCGCTCCAAATAGAGTTAGTTGAATAATGTTGTGTAGTGTCCACTAAACAGTAGGAACTGTGCGTATGTGGACGACATAAACTTTGGGATGGTGCCAGACTGATTCTGTGCACCACAGCAAAGTATGTTGTCCCTTGCACCAGCTAGCTCACAGTGCCACCATAAGCACCCCTAACTTAGACAGGGAGCGAATACTTGTGGCAACCACTGAACATGACAACCCTGTTCCCTCAGGAACTGTGGTGACAGACCTAGAACCTTTCGCTCATACACTCGTGCTTTCGTTTGCTCAGAGCAATATGCAAAGAATACACAAAGGGTCGTTTTCATTGTTTATTGAACCAAAGTGATTCTTGTATAGAAAATATGTGCTGCAATGATCAATAGACAGAAGCAGATGAAAGTTGTAATTAGCGCCAGGACAGTGAGCAGAACAAAAAGTTCCACCATTGTGCTGAAACAACCTATATATGCAAGCATATAAAATAATATAACAATTCTACTTACTCCTACTATGCAGAACCCTAACCTACATGTCTAAGGTGTATGTGTATCTCCTGCCAGGAAATCCCCTACTGGATAATCCAACCCCAATATCTGGTGGGTAAGAATGTAGGACCCAGTCTTGGTCAAGAACTGGACATCACTCACAGAGATGTCAGTCAGCTGCCGGGCGAAAGCTTCAGCATGTAGGGACCTCTCAAAGTCAGCAGAAGTGCCTCCTCTCCCGGAAAGATGTTTATATATAGAAAAATTGTAACCTAAAGGTGGCTTGGGCCGTAACGCTAACTAGAATGGACCGCTTCAATATTGTATGCACACAAGGTATCTAGATATCATTGTTTAACAAAAAAAGTTTATAAATGAACAAGCCAATGTCCTTAATCCAAAAGCCTGTGCGATTTATTTCACTTCTCTTTGTATTATTCAGAAAAACGAGATTATGGCATTTTGGTCATGTCATCACAAAGGCCTACACATAATTTTGCAACATATTTACAGACAAAATGAAAAATTCATAACAAACAGAGAAATAAACAAAAATGACATATCAAAACGTAATGACTTCTTCATTGATGAGACGTATAAGACCAGTCCCTTATTACATTCAGAAACACTAGGCGGACAATTAAGCTTTTTCGAGAAGTGTCTATTACATCCTGCCAGTGTATGTGGCTCTGGGAATCCGAGTTTTTTAAGGTGTTGTAGATTGGAGAGTGGTATTAGTACAAAAATCTCTCCCAGCACACCCTACTGGTGCCATATCCCAAGAGCTGGGGTCAACGTGTTTCAAACCTCAACTTGTTTACAGGTTCTCATCAGGACCTGGACTTGGTCGTGTCAGCATTCGAGAAGTTGATTGCAGGGGCTAATGGAGGCAGTGGCTGACTTGGTGGTCCGGTTCTTTTGGACTGGGAGACTCTGCTGGCACACGACCACACTCTTTTAAAAGTGCAAACCAACTGGCAGAAAAACTCCTTTATCATAAACAACGATTGATATGAAGATTGAGGGCACACACATGTGAGCTTAATGACAACATAGTCGGGAACCAGCTGTAGTCCCTGTTAAGGCTGTGGAACTCACACCTCTCTTACTGTCCAATATCTTAGGCATGCCTTGCTAATGACACCAGTGTTCATGGTAGGAATAGAACATTAAGAACCCATAGTAGGAGGAGTTTTAAATAAGATACAGGCTCCACACGATATTGATAAGTACATCTTCCCCTATGGAGTTTACATGAGTAACATCCGTAGTATGAGAGTAGATTAAACAAAAAATTAGGACACCATGTTTGTGTGTACCATCACTTCCTGTGATTTAGAGACAGACAGCCTTCATTATAATTGGACACAGACACAAACAAACCACCGTACCTACCTTCCAACAGTATCATGTGACTATGCGATAGGCAAGAGATATAAGAATCACTTGTAGATTCCTTCATCTGTGCCTGCTAAAAAGCACAACTGGGTTATAATTCCCTTTAATGCCCTAGTTACGTTTTTTTTACCTAGGGCAGGAAGCATGTGAGAGATATTAGTAACTATTAAGACACAGAATGATCTACGTAGGGTAATTGCATCTCCCAACAAGTGAGGGAATAATACTACTGACTCTACACAGCTTCCCATTAAACAGCGGGATGGTATTTTACAGTGTCTAAGTTAAGTGTTGTTTTCCTTATAAGTAAGGTAGAAAGAGCGCAAGAGACTTTTAAGAAACAGTAAGACTGATATGGTCCTTGTGATGGAATTACATATGTAAATTCACAAAGGAATATTAATACCCGCACTATATTGCACAATGGAACTACACTTCGTATTAGCCAGTGGGACAATATTTCCCATGCTCTTGCAGCGTAGAGTGACTTGTCTAGACACACAGCAATGGGGTCTGCGAAGGAGGCGCGGGTTGAGACACAGCTATAAAACATCCATTCTTGCTGCACTGCAGGTCCAACGTCACAGATGCAAGTAATGTAGGCTAAGAGACGTAACGGTGTACCCTTGGAGTAGTGAGTTGCAAAAAAATATTTTTTTCCCATTATATCATCGGGCATTCTGGATGTTCGTGCTCACAAGAATAGTATAGCCAAGTTGGCTAAAAGGTCGGCTAATAGTTTTTGACCCTCAAAATATATATTGTGTGTTGTCTTTTGTTCCGTGACAGCCCCAAGAATTTGTGATTACGATCCTCCCTGTACATAACCAATAGAGGGTAATATCAAATACATTGATATTTAGTGGGATTTACCTTCCAGACGATCAGTTTAATGAGAAGTGTTATATTAAATATAAGTGCAATTCAGCATTGCCCAATTTCAAATAGATAGAATAACAACTTTCTAGCAGAATAACCGGGTGGCTGTAAATGTATGACATGAGGGATAACAGTTTACATTATTGCCAAGAGTATGACTGCATGGAAGCATCCACGCCATCTGAGCAGATGGGCCTGCTTAGGAACCTAAATTAGGTGAGCTAGATTTAAATCCATACACATCTGAAGCCATATATCTCAGCTGCATAGGTGGTCTCTATGCAGCTGTGTATATATGAGTATCTGATTGAGACCTCTAGTCGCAGATGCCTTACCGTATAATTATCCCCAGGCATTAGACTAGATCCAGAATGTTTTCTGTGAGCAGTGCCACTGTTCACCAGTTGGTAGCGTAGCTCGGTTTGCATAGCATCGTCCATGTTGTAAGTGACTTTTGCTGTTCCTAAAAGGACACACCCAGGTGCGCTGACGTCAGTTCTTTTCCTTAGTCAGCGCAGATCTGGGAAGTGTTACCCCTTGGTCACTTTTTCACTACGCTTTTTTTGATGTTTTATCAAAGTCTTTTTGAGGTCTTAGCTTCTGGTGTGGCAGAAATGTAATCTAAGAAGGCTGGTTTCAAGTTCTGCAGTGCCTGTCACAAACAGATGTCAGTGACGGACTTGCACCTTCTTTGCCTCTGGTGCCTCGAACAAGACCATGACCCGGAGGCCTGTAATGACTGCCACGCCATGCATCTGAAGGTTTTGGGGGAGCAATCCCTCAAGCTTCCTGGCAGCTTGAAGTGCAATGCCACGATTATTGAGGTCCCGGGAACAGGTGTGGAGTTCCAAGTCATCAACCATTCGGATAAGTCTTCGTCACACAAAAAGAAGTCGTTGTTTAAGCTTGCTTCGGCTTCACCTCGCCCGTCAGTAGATGAGGCAAGGGAGCCTCATCACTCGATGCCCGACTCTGCGGTTGAGCTAACGTCTCCCGGGAGCTGGAGCTACCCGGATCAACTTAAAGAGTGTTATGAGGCCCTGAGCTTCATATTTGAGTGGCCCGTTCCCTATGCTGTGGCTTTGGGCCCTGCAGGTTCGGAAAATGGCCTCTTATGGATCCACGCTGGTGACTCTGCTCTCAGCGCCAGTCAGGCCCTAGGGATCTACAAATGTATGCAGACCGGTGCCAGTCGTAACATCTCAACTTTCTCCGGCTCCAGCCCTGAGGCTGGCGCCATCCTGTTTTCATCCCTGACCCAAGGCAGAGGGTCATTGCCCAATGCCAGCGCTGACGGGAGCCATGCTATTCAGGCCGGAGCCTGAGCCCTATTCTTACGGGTTAGGACTTGGTGAGGAATGGAATAGGTCATTGGACCCTGACGAATACCAGCCTTATGACTAAACAACCATGGACTAGTTTGAGGATCTGAGTAAAGCCAGTGGACTAGACACATCTACAGGTACTGGCATGCTTTCTCCACTTACCGTGGCTGTGGAGGAGGGAGCATCCTTCTGTATGGTGGTGAGAAAGGTGGCTGAGATCCGTGACCTCAGTCTACCCTCCGTGTCAGTCAAGACTAACGTATTGACAGAGGTGCTGCAACTGGAAGTGTCCTTCTCAGAACCACTACTCCCATTCAGTGAGGCCCTCAAGGATATCCTACTTCGGACGTCGTCCAAGCCCAGCACAGGGGCTCCTGGTGACCCAGAGAGCTTGGTAGTCCAAGCCTCTACAACCCATTGAAATCCTGGCGCATTCCTTACCGCACCCCTGGATAGGCTTTAGGGAAGAAGCTGTGGGGACAAATATTTTTTCTTCCCCCAGCCTTGCAAGGCAGTCTGTGAACACTATGCCTTTTGGGCCACTGGTCTCATGCCCTGTGGGAGACGATTGAGCAGGTTCTGCCATTGGTCCCGGAGGAGGCCTGAGCCGTACTTTCTCAAGCTGTTGCAGATGGGAGAGATGCACAAAGTTCACAATATGATGTGGACTGAAAACCACGACTCACTAGACAGAGCAGTTTCCTCGATGGTGGCCTTACCATACCACGGCTGGTTGATAACAACTGGCTTAAATGATGATATCCAATCCTCTCTTATGGACATGTCCTTTGATTACTCCCGTCCTTTTGAAGACAAGGTAGATTTGGCGCTTGAGCACTTCTAGGACAGTAGGGCTACAGCCAGGTCCTTGGGCCTTTCCATGGCCCCCCATCACCCGCAATCCACCTTTTGCGGCTACGGAAGGGGCTTCCAACTGTGCCTTTACCCTCCCAGCTGCAGCGCATGCCTCTCAACTTCTGCGTGGCAGAGGGCGCAGTACCTACAGACCCCATGGGCCCGGCAGCCACAGCCTCCAAACCCTCCCAATCTTCCCTCATAAGATCATGAGCACCTAGTTGGTATTTGCCATCACCTGCCCTACTGACAGTCCATAACTTGGGACAGGTGGGTTATGCACACTGTCCAAAGGAGTCGTTCGTGAATAGCCATGCCACCATCTTACGACGAGCTGACAGAGGACCGTTTGTCTTGTCTCTGCCAGGAAGTCCAGGCTCTCTTGGCTGAGGGAGCCATACAAAGGATACCGACACAAGAAGTGGATCTTGGCTGCTATTCCCACTATTTCTGGGTGCCTAAGGATGGAGGCCTTCGTCCTATCCTAGATCTATGCCCTCTCAATTATGTCCTCAAGAAGAAGTAGTTCAAGATGTTCACTCTGGCTCAGGTCCTATCTGGCCTGGACCCAGGAAACTGGATGGTAGCATTGGATTTGCAGGGCTCATACTTCCACGTTCCCGACCTCCAGACTACGACAAAGCTTGTGCATTTGCTTGGGTTCACTATCAACGTTCCGAAGTAACAACTGACTCCCTCTCAGAGGCTCCCTTTCACTGTAGCTGCTATAGACACATTGTAGTTTCAGGCTTATTTTCCAGAACCGTGACTCCTGGATATTCAGGCTATGTGTGACTCTGAGGCTGCTAGGACTCATGGCTTCTTGCGTCTTGATGGTGACACAATCCCACTGGTGTATGCAGACTCTGCAGTGGTATCTATAGTTCCAGTGGGCGTAGCAAATGCAGAATCTCTCCGACAGGGTCCATATCTTGAAGGGAACTGCAAAAGATCTACAGTGGTGGCTAATGAACTGAAGACACCGCTCCCTTCACCAATCAGGTCTGACAGTAGTGACAGATGGGTCACTCTTGGGATGGGGCGGCCATCTGGAAGAGGTGAAGATCAGAGGCCTCTGGTCTCTGGCGGAATCTGAACTTCACATCAACCTGTTGAAGCTCTGTGCGAACTGATTGGCATTGAAAGACTTTCTACCCTCCATCAAGGGAAGGCTAGTGCAGGTGTTTACGGACACCACCACCGCCATGTGGTACTGCAACAAATAGGGTGGGGTGTGGTTGTGGACCCTTTGCCAAGAGGCCCTGCAACTCTTGGCATGGCTGGAACATCTGGGCATATCCCTGGTTGTTCAACACCTGGCGGGCTCTTTAAACACCAGAGCAAACACCCTAAGATGCCTAGCGCATCACAAAAGGTGTCCATCCGGTGGTGGTGCAAGGTCTAATTCAGCAGTGGGGAGAACCTTGGTTAGATCTGTTCGCCACTGACGAGAACGCACATTAGAATTTCCAAGGCAGCTCTCACTCTAGATGATTTACATCTTGTTTGGAGCTCCGACCTCCTGTACACCTTTCCGCCTATACCACTCCTGTCCAGAGTTCTCTAGAAGATCGGGAACAACTGGGTCTAAGTCATCCTTGTGGCTCTGGACTTGGCTTGGAGAGGCTGGTATCCCAAGCTGTTGAGCATGGCCATCGGTCCTCTGATCAGGCTGCTTCTTCGGGAAGATCTTCTGTCGCAGCAGCAAGGGAGGGTCCTCCTCCCAAACTTGTCAACTCCTCCCCTTCTGTGTGGAAATTGAGCTGCAGCAGTTGACAGCTTTCGACCTTCCTCTGGAAGTCAGCGACGTTATCTTGGCAGCCAGGCATCCCTCAACAAAAAGGTTTATGACTGCCGTTGACAAATACAATTGTTTTGTAGCATGGTGTTCACAAAAACACAGTGAACCCCTTTCTGACCCCTTTAGCAGGTTCTTCTTCTTTCTCTGCCCAGCAGAGCCTTGCTCTGGGCAGTCTCAAGGGCTAACTTTCTGCTATCTCTGCTTTTTTGCAGTTGCCTGACCCGCCATCTGTTTTCAAATACTCTTTTGAAAATATATTCTTAAAAGGATCATATGTTTCCTGCTTCCCTCTTTATCATGCCTCAGTGGGATCTAAGGGTCACATGTACGTAGTCATTTTTTGGTAGCAATCTGGTCGTTTGCTACAAAAAAAAAAAAGCATTTTTCAATGTACAAAATCCTATTTTGCGATTTGCGAATCGGTATTAGGAAGGGACGTGTTAAGGGTTTCCTTTCCTAATGCCGACTCTCAGTGGAATATACAAATGTTTTGCAACTGAAATAGTCACGAAACATTCGCTTTTTAATACCAATTTGAATGGTGCTATTGCATTCACAAACGGGGAGGGGTCCTCAAGGGATTCCTTCCCCTGGTGAATGCATGCAAAACCATTTTTTAAGAGCAGGCAGTGGTCCCATGGACCACTGCCTACTCTTGAAAAATGTAACTGTAAGGTTTAATTTTTCTTCTTGAAACGCATCCCGTTTTCCTTTAAGGAAAGCAGGCTGCATAAGGAAAGCAGGCTGCATTAAAAAAAAGCAAATGCAGACTTGGTGATCTGCTGGCCCCAGAAGGCCATCATCCCTGTGTTTCTAGTGATTCCCAATAGGTTGCAGATTTTAACCAACTTCATGAATATTGAGGTAGGTCATTTGCGACACACTGAGAACCAAAAACAGTGTTAAACGCACTGTTTTACAAAGCTGTTTGAGACTTCCTGATAGCGAATTGCAAACATTTGCTATTAGGTAATCGCACATCCAAAGCTACGTACATGTGGCCCGAAGTCTTAACATTTCCAATGTGAGCTTCCTTTGAGCCACTTCATAATTTCCCTCTCAGGCTCCTTACCATTAAGACAGCCTGCCCGGAAGCTCAGTGAGTTTCAGGCCTCATCATCTAAGCCTCCATACCACACTATTTATCCTGACAAACTGGTACTTCGCACACAAGCCTCCTTTAATTCCAAAAGTGGTCACTCCACTTCACGCAGGCTAATCCATCACCTTGCCTACTTTTTACACTCCTCCACATCCTTCCAAAGAAGAGGAGCAACTCCACCGTCTGGACCCAACAGGAGCATTGTTGTTCTTCTTTGATTGCACACAACAGTTCCAGGTGGACAACAAACTCTTTGTGGGGTAAGTTGGAGCAAAGAAGGGACAAGGCTGATGGAACATACTCTGCCCAATCAAAAACCCTCATGCACGTGTTGGTGAGTGGCGATGTTAAGTGGTATATCTTGGTTCTCCGCTGTCCCTCACACGTGTCTGCATAATCATGGGGTTTAGTGGTTTATGCAACCTCCAACCGGGAGGCAATACCCTCAGTTAAAAATAGTAGTGATCAGTGATAGTGACTGTGACATGATAAGGTGAAAATTAGTAAAATGTCCCTCTCTTCCAGACAAATATTTTAATAGTTCTGGTTTCTGGAGGCAAAATTTAAAATTGATGTAGGTTAAAAAGAGTGGTTATGACTCTTTCACACTAGGATTGTGGTATAGGTCGACATGTTTCAGCCCTTGGATCGCCAGAAGGTCGGTGGGGCTTTCATCAGGACCACGGTGCAAAGTGTATAGAGACCTCTCACGTCTCTATATGTGAAATTTCCAAAGGAATTTGGTTTTAAAGGAACATGTCGTTATGTTGTTCCTAAAAAGGTCAAATAGTACCTGTAAAGAAAAAAGACACACTAGACAATGGGAAAGGGTATGGGAAACACTTATGACTAGTCAACTGGTTTTAAATACCAGGAAAACATATAACGCACACTGGCGTCGCAACTACAAAATGGCAATTCTTCGAACTAACTACCCTAAATCTAGATTAGGGTCAACACTCTCCTAGTTAGCGCTAGAACGTATGGAAATTTTATGGTAAGTAAGTTAAAAGGTCAACTATTTGTCTTATGGTTTAGCCAGATGTTATAGATGGTATTTATGGCTTTCAAATTTGACCCCGGGCAGTATAGGCTTTTGTCAAAAAATACATTGAGGTTTGTTTATCTCTCATGCTCGTTGAACAATTTCAAAATAAAATAAAATAAAAGCGGCCGGGATTCAGTTAAATGCTAGACTTATTGCTTTTAACTCCCGACTCGCTTTATGTTAAATGTTAACTTTGCTCGTGAAGTGGGGTGTTTCTAGCTCAAGATGGTGCTCATTTCACAAGTCAGTATCATTCAGTAACGTACCTTCGTTAATAGTTATATTAAACCTCATCAGGATCCAGGTGGGTCAGGGAGGCACACTATAACAATGAATAGTAGTTCAGTAAACGTTTAAAGTCGTGAGGATACGTTACGGTTTGCTCGATTCTGCTTCTCCCGCTACCTCGGTCACTCCGTCATACTGCTTGTTCTGACTCTGCCAACGTTGGTCCCGGAAACAGGTTGCGGTTCCGGGGTCGCGTATTTGTTGTTGTGAATGAAGAAAAAGACAAAAGACAGACTAATGGATACAAACAGCGGTCTGTCTTCTAGTTGGTTCCGTTAATCCAAAACAATCAAGGGAGTTTTTAAACGATCAAAGGTTTTACGCTCGATTTCCTAAAAACGAAACTGGGTTGCAAAGAAAAATATATTACACAGATATCAATAATGGTTAGGACCTACTGGGTCACAATTAATATTATCGTTTTTAACTCCAGTTAAAGTGTCAAAATAAATTATAATTAAATTTCTTAGTTCAACATGCAGAAAGATTGCTTTTGGTCAAGTGCATTGCTAGAAGTTGTTTTTCAAGTTTGACTAAGTGCTTTTTCTTCTATATGAGGTTCTTTTAGCAAACTGTAATAGTATCCATTATGATTACTGTTCATCTATAGATGTTACCCCATGGTATACTGTCATTCAATCCATCCTGATCCGTGCCAAGTCTATGTACCCACCGTTGCTCTTTTTCAAAGAGGATCCTTTCAGCATTGTGGTCTTTATTTTGCAAAGTTTCCAAAATTGTCCACTTCAGATCATTGACTGTGTTCCCTGCTTCTAAATAGTGGTTGGACATCTTTGTTGTCATCTTTTTGCACTTGACATTACTTCAGTGTTCACACAGACGTTGCTTGATCTTTCTGCAGGTCATTCCTATGTAATGTTTTTCACATGGACATGTGATCATATAGATCACATGGCTTGTGTTACAATTAGTGTGATCTAAAAGTTTCAGGCAGTAACTGTATCTCTTTTGTAGCCTTTGTTAGGGGACATACCGAACACAACCCACATGGGTAATGGCCAGTGACTGGACTGGTATCCCACGGTGAGTTTGTGATTGCAAGTGGTTTCCTCGGAGGGGGTCTTGTGTGGACCAGTATGTCCTTAAGGTTGCAAGTTCTTTTGTTCGCAAACCTAGGTTTGGGCCACTGAATGTTGGCTGAGGTTAAGATCCTCCAGTTTTTGGTGACAATCTTCTTCAGTTTATTCCTGGCAGGGACATAAGTTGTTACACAGGTTGTGACATCAGGTTCTGGCTCTCGTAATACGGATTCCTAAAGTCCGTCCCTATGTTGATTCCGAGCTCTCTTTTTACATTTGTCAATGATTCTTTTGGGATAGTACCTTTCCTCGAGCTTTCCACTCAAGTCGTTAGCTTGTTTATATTCAGTCAGTTTGCTACAGTTCCTGCGTAGCCTCAGAAACTGGTTATAAGGGAGATTCTCCCTTAGTGGTCTGGGGTGGAAGCTTTAAAAAGAAAGTAATCTGTTTTATGACGTTGGTTTGTAGTACGTCTTGGTTTGCAAAGTCTGACCCTCTGCATAAATAGTGATGTCTAAGAAGTCAATTTGTTTTTTGTTGGCTGTATAAGTGAACTTTAGCCACTCATCACGTGTATTAACCCAGGTGTGAAAATTGACCAGACTCTCAAGATCTCCTTGCCAGATTAGAATGACATCGTCGATATATCGACGCCAGAATAATATCTGTTCTTCGTAAGGATTGGTGGAGTTATTGATATGTTCCTCTTCAAAATTGCTCACGTATAGTCCTGCTACACTGGGAGCAAATTTACTTCCCATGGAAGTTCCATGGCATTGTTGAAACATGGTGTCGTTGTACTTGAAATAATTCTCAGTAAGAGCCATCTCGCAACACTCTAGAACAAAATGTCTGGGTGTATTGTAATCCCAGTCAATATTGTAAACTATAGTCTCAAGAGTCTCAAGTCTCTTTTGTTGGGGCAAACTGCTACACATTGGCCAAAAAGCAACCGCCTGAGGATTTGCGTGCTAATTCCACCAGAGCATAAGCGGCGATCACTGCATTGGAACATGGCATTCCGGTCCTGGATATCTGCCGCGCACGTAGGCCTTATCGCACGCGTTTATCAAACATAGCTGTCTAGTCCTGGTTGGATCCATGCCTGTTCGGTACAGCAGGACTATCTCGTCTTACATTGGTCCGCTAATCCACCCCCAGGGAGGTATTTCTTGGGTGTCTATTTTAAGGTAAGAAATCTGCCGCTAGAAGTCTCTATCAGATGAACCAGTTACTTACCTCTGGTAACGCTTTATCTGGTAGACACTCTAAGCTGCAGATTACTTACTGACCCACCCTTCCTCCCCACAATGCGAACAGATTTCCAGGGACATGGTTTTTCTCCTTTCAGGACCGTAGTTTTCCACACCAGTGATCAGTGTACTTTGTGGTTCCACGCTCTTAGCGTGAAAAGTTGTGAAAATGAACTGATGTCCACGCACAGAGGTGGCGCCTGTATAGGCAACACACACGTCACTTCTGGCGTAGACAACACTGATGCAGAACCAAATGACGCCAGGGGTCCTGCTTGAAAAATTCCAGATCCAGTCTAACACCTGGGGATAATTCTAAGGTAAGGAATCTGTGGCTAGATAGTATCTATGCCAGATAGGTATTATTGAAGGTAAGTAACTTGTTTGTCAGGGTGTCAGCACGTTAGTAAATGCAGAAATATGGCATGATAAAACAATGCAACGCCACTAATCATTAATAATGTTATCATTTTATAATGACATTTATTAATACCTGCGATGATTAATTGCACAGGGAAAGTTGTGTTTTGCTCCTGTTGGCACGCTTCATCAAACAGTAGTGGGTCTTTTTAAGGCCTCCTGACCTCTAAAATTTGCTACGCTTGGGGAGCCTGATTTTCACTGTGCTCCCTCTCCAGTGATCAGGTCTAAATACTAGCTAATGCCCCAGTTATGTTGAAAGGCCATTGAAATTAACTTCGCCCTGGAGGCTGAGTCAAAGGCCCGATTCTCATTAGGAGCCAAGTCAGAAAAAATTATAAATCTTGAATTGATACAAGAAGTGTAGATATGTTGAAATTAATGTCAGCCTTGCATTTAATATCTTGATTTACTTTCCCGATTTACCCTAATATTGATTAACTAAGTCTCTAGACTTAAATATACCCAAACTATAATTTGGTGCACATTTCGCCTGTAGTGCACTATACAGTGAAGCACACACACACTTTTAAGCAATCACTACAGATGTGCATACTCACACTATTGATTTCCTCTCATATGGCCTGCACAGGTCAGCACTTATCACTTAAGGTCCCTTCTGCAATGCTGTTTGTGCGCCGAAACTGAAGTATACAAAAAGCAATGGATGGAATGCTTGAATAAATGTTAGCCACTGATAATTACTCTGTGACGCAACCCAATTTTGTACCCAGCCATATGCAAATCATTCTTGACCATGCTCCAATTTGAACATTCCATCCCGAACTGCCAGGCCAGGTCCTCCCTGAACCGGAATACAAGCCCACGACTAGGCAGACCTGTTCCACTTAGGGCAACTTACTAAAGTATAAAAAAAAGTGATGGATGGAATGCATGAATTAATCTCAGCTACTGGTAATTACTCAGGACTGCAACCCAATGCATCATTATTTTGCACACCATGCCACCACAGTTTGGACTAAGCCATATGTGCGCTGATACTGGGGTGAGCCAGACAGTACACTCCAGTACACTTATGAACACATCTTCACATGCAACTAGACCATAGCAGTTTACTCTTCCAACCCTTTATAAATGCGTAAATTGAGAGAGACTCAGATAGTGATGCCAGAGGTTCCTATTCAAGGTATTCCAAAAATTTAAAAATCTTGGCGGGATTAAAGAAGGAGACTCATTTCTCACACCAGTGATCTAGTATTACTGGATAAAACACAAATTAGTCTCCACTGATTATCTTTATTTAAATTTAAGTAAGGCAGTATACCAAGATCATGACTTTACATCGTAAAAAATCCTCATTTACATGACATGTAAATGGTGCAATAATCAATGCAGTTGACAAATACTGCTATTTAAGTCAAACCTTTACACCTTTCCTGTTCAGGAATCCCCAAGCCAGTATTGTTAGTAAAAAGTAAGATCAAATATGAATGAACTTATAACATGTTAATGGTTATTTGGTCAGAACCCATATTAAAAGCATGTAGCTGTAAAGATAAAATGATCATGCTGTACACCATGGCAACATTCAATGGAAAACGTAACTGCTTATTAAATCAATTAAGTTGTATGGCAATCTGTGAAAAGTAATACCACAGTCTGAGTGAAGACTGGAGGAAGGACAGGTGGCTAAAAGGATAGTGAAATATAGGGCTATTTTAACATATCGCTTGATACTTGACCCAGCAAATCCTAAATCCCTCACTTGTTAACGAATAAAATGAGGCTGACTAAAACAACAAAGGTAGGTTTAGGTGCAGTCTTGGCATCCTTAATTGGGAAATATGATCTAATAAAACTAGCATGATAATCAACTGACTAACGATGTCAAGACAAATGATCAATTAAAAGGATTGTCAAGCACCTAAGAACCTCTATTGCCATTCAGCAAAGCTCTCGCGGATACCCATTTAGGCACCTGGTTGAATCCATTTCCAGTAGGAGGCTCCCTCAGTGATATCGGCCAGCACCTTGCAGTCACAACATAATTACTCAACATCATATACTGGTGAGTTTGGTTGTGCAGGAATCCACAGTAAGTTTTCTTTTTCTTTTTATTAGGTTTTTACCAACACACACCAGAGTACATTGAAGTTCATATGTTATGGAGATCATGTTCAGAGCATTGTGTTATACACAGTCCTAAAGTGCGTTAACATGCCAGTATGGTGCTGGAGTTTCAATATATTTCACACCACCAAGGGTTCTGTGGAGTTAGATACTAACTATACTGTGAAAGGGTTGCATGTATCCCAGGGTCTGGAGGGTTGTGGCAATTCCTCAGCATACAGTTCAAGTTGCTCTCAACAGTATGTCCTGTCTTTTAACAATGGATCTATTTTAGGAACAGACCTTTTCCCCCAATGCATCGCTACTCTCCTTTTTGCTAATAAAAGTGTAACTGCTGTGGGTTTACGAATTGCCTGTGCAAGGGACTTTACTAGCCTAAGAAGATGCATACTAGGCATACACTCCTCATGTTCCATTATCATCTATAATTGCTTTAATCACTTGTTCCTCGTACCCAGTCATGCCATCCACCAGTAAGTTTAATGTTCCCCGCCATCCCATCTGTTCTTGAGTTTATAAGAATAGAGCCCTCTAGCAAGCTTATCTTCTCATTTATGATCCTTGTTCTGTAGTTTGTAAATGCCAGCTCTCATCTAGGCCCTGTGAGACATGGTGACCAAAGTTTTACTGACAGTTCTGGATGACTTTAGGACATTCCTATCAAGGGTGGCTGCAATGCAGCTAAATTTGTAATTTGCTCTGGCTTGGACAAAACAGACTGTCTAGGTTGGATGATGAGTACAAGTGTGGCACATTGGCGCCACACGTGAATGTGGTCTATGGGCTTCTCTAAGGATGTCCAGGCATCATTAATAAGACATGCCATTTGATGGCCCACATTTTTGGTGAAAAAAGTGATTCCGCTCTGGAACAGTTTAAGAAGAGCAGGGCCATAGCATGCTCTTTGGGTATGTATACCCCCGACAATTCCACTAGCAGTTTCGCTCCCTTAGAGGCTATGGCAAGGATTTTCAGTTTCACCAGTGTCTGGCCCCTCTATCATCCCACCAGGCCTTTTAGCGGTTTTGTGGCCATTGTTGCAGCTCACACAGACAGGGCCCACATTATTGGGGACAATGTGCAGCTCAGACCTCACCCTTTTAACAACCACATCTTCAAAACCCATTAGTGTGTCCATTCCTGTACACAGCTACCCGGTCAAAGGCGGGATCCAATGTTTCCGCCAGGGTTGGCAAGCCATCACCTCACAGAAATATGTCCTCAAAAATGAACATTGAGGCTACACCCTCCCATTTCATTCCACCCGTCTCACCTTTCACCACCATCAGGATGGCTGACGGAGGATCGCCTGTCTGTCGTTCAGTCGGCAGTCGACATGCAGGCCCTTTTGGTGAAAGGAGCCATAGTGAAGCTTTGGTATGGAGTAGGAGCTGGGTATTATTCCCTCTATTTCTTGGTGCAAAGGAGGACTGCCTCCCGTAGACTCAGGACACTTAATGGCGGTATTGGAGCTGCAGGATGCTTGTTTACATATTGCTGTCCTGCAAGCCCACAGTTGCTACCTGTGATTCATAGTGGGCAAGAGCGTCTTCAGTGCACACTTTTTGCCTCTCAGCTGCCCATCTTCGGAGGCTGGGGTTACCAGTATTGCCTTGCCTCGATAACTGCCTGTTGAAGACTGGCTCTCCCTAGGCAGTCGTCAACCACCTCCAAATGATGGCAAACCTCCTCGTATTGTTGGGGTTTACGATCAACGTATCTGAAAGAGACACGTTAGTGATAAATTCCTTTCCTTAGAATATCCCCAGGCGTCAGACTGGATCCGGAATTTATTTGCTTAGCAATACCCCTGCGCGTCGGTAGGCGTCGTCTGCGGCTCCGCGTCCGTCGTCGGCGTCGTTAGCGCCGGAATGACGTCGTCGGAGTACTTAGACGCCACCCATGCGCGCTGACGTCAGTTCTTCTTTTTTCCGCGCCAGCTAGCGCAGATCCGGAGAAGCTCTACCCCTAGTCATTTTTTGACTAAACTTTTGATCTTTTTGATCATTTCTTTCTTCGACTCTATCGGTGCCAGTAGGGATGCCTGGGTTCAAACCCTGCTCGAAGTGCGACCGACTGATGTCGGTTATGGACCCCCATCGCCGGTGCCTGAAGTGCTTAGGCCTCGACCACGACGACCGCAGCTGCTCCGACTGCCGGGCCCTGACGTCGAAGGCTAGGCATGAGCGGTCCCGCAAGCGGCTCGAGCTCCGGCAGTCGGCCCCCGCGCCACTCCCGGTCCCGGTCCCACGGGAGGTCGCGGGACAGGTCGCGGGGTCGGAATCATCGCAGCTCCGGGAGTGGACATCGGTCGTCAGGCTCTAAGTCCTCAGGTAAGAGGCATGAGAGGTCGGAGAGACGTCATCGTTCCTCCGACCCACCCCGACGATGCGGCCGGGGGCTCGGGCGACATCGCCCACGCGGCTCCGCTGGAGTTGCCACATTTTCGGGTCCCTGGGCACGGCGCGACGCCGGAGGAGATCGAGCAGTACCTCATGGCCATGAGGTCCCTCCCTCCTCAGTCGGGTTCCGTGGCGCCTCCAGGCCCAACGGTCCCGACTGGAGGCCCTAGCGGGTCGGGTGCTTCGGCCCCGACGCCTTAGGGTGCTTCGGCCCTGACGCCGCCGGCGACTTCGGTCCCGGCGCCGCAGGACCTCACCGGATCAGGGTCGTCGCCGGTCGACCTCACGACCTCACCGGCGCCGGCCCCACGGGTGTCGCCCCCGGCACCCACTGTGGACGCCGTCCCCAATGTTCCCTACAGTCCGACTCTAGCGCCGCTGGGCGCCGATTCCGACGGCCTTTGGAGATTTTTATTTCCATGAGGAGGCCCCGTCTACTAATCCTGTTTTTCAGGATCGGTTGACGAGGAAGATAGGGAGGGGACTGGAGTGCCGGTCTCAACAGGACTGGACATATGAGCTTGGGGAGGTCAGTGGTATTGACACTTCGCCAGACACTGGATTTGTCTTGCCTCCGACCGTGGCTTCGGAGGAGGGGTCTACATATAGTGTAGTGTTGACGAGGGCGGCCAAGGCCTTAAACCTTGAGCTCCCCGTCGCGGCCGTGAGGACTAACCTCCTCACTGAGGTCCTCAAACCGCAGTCAAGCTCCAGTGAGCCTCTGCTGCCGTTCAATGAGGCCTTGTGTGACGTTCTTGTGGGCACTTGGTCCAAGCCCGCCACAGGTCCGCCTGTGGATAGGAACGTGGCCAGACGCTACCGCCCGGCCCCGGGCGACCCTTGCTTTTTGTCCATTGTCCACCCATCCCACCCCAGAAAGCCTGGTCATCCAGGCCTCCAATTCTCAGACCGCGTTCCGGTCGGCCCCGCCCGACCGGGAACCCAAGAGATATGAGCAGTTCGGGAAGAAGGTGTTCTCGTCCCTAAGCTTAGGGCTGCGGTCTGTCAATACCGTCTGTCTCTTGGGCCGCTACACCCACACTATGTGGGACGCGGTTGTGGACGTGCTGCCACAATGTCCGGAGGAGGTCCGGGCTAAACTCGCCCAAACCCTTACGGAGGACCGAGATGCAGCGCAATATTCCATCCGGTGCGGGCTGGATACCTCGGACTCACTGGGCAGGGCAATGGCAACGACGGTGGCGGTTCGACGCCACGCCTGGTTGAGGTCCCCCAACTTCTCGGCCGATGTCCAGGCCACATTTCTGGACATGCCGTTCGATGGCCGTCTCCTCTTCGGCGACAAGGCAGACCATGCGCTGGAACGTTTTAAGGACTCCAGGGCTACGGCCAAGTCCTTGGGCCTCTCGGCCCCACGCCAGCAATCGGGTGCCTTTCGCTCCTTTCGTGGCCACGGAAGGGGCGCCCCCACACGTGCTGCCAGCCACGCGCCGCAGAATGTTTAACAGCGCGGTGGCGGCCGTGGAAACCGCCGTGGCGACGGTCAGTGACAACGGCGAGGCCAGTCCACACCTCCCTCCACAGCACCCGCCTCAAAACCTTTCTAGTCCGAGTTTTCAGGCCCATGTGACGCCTGTGGGAGGCAGGGTTCGCCATCACCTCTCCCACTGGCGCACTATCACATCGTGATGATGACAAAACAAACAGTAGGGGAGGGCTAGAGGGACATTTAAAGACCAATGCCTAAGTATTGTCCCCAAAGAACTGAATTATACACAATAAACTTAGGGGTCTAAGGGCTAAACCAGAAAAGTGTTTGCTAATGTAAGTCCTATGTCTAATGAGTACTATGGGAATACAAAAGAATAACAGACCAAATCGCCAACAAATGAAACACCTGTAATCGTGAGTCACCCCAGTTGTTTTGGATTCCCATCAAAGTCTTATAAGATCAATAATATCATTTGGTAATCCTTATCGGGTATTGTGTCTCCTGATCATTGAGATCACATGCATACCCTCTCGGATGGTTCGGGGTAGCGACCACAATCACACAGGTATCACAAATGATGTCGATTCAATGGGAAGAGTGCAGTGCGAAAAGAAAAAGTGGTGATTAAAATAGGATAGGGAACCAACAGAAAATTTTAATAGGCGTTGGCCCCTTCCTGATTAAAAACAAGAACAGTCTGGCAAAATCATCGCATTGATAACAAATATCTGCGAGGAGACCAACATGTTTCAGCCTCTGAGGGAGATACCTCAGGCTTTCTTCAGGGTCTCTGTTCTTAGGTGTGCTACTGCCTGTATATGTGCTTTAATGAGTGTGAAAAATTATACAAAAAAACACACAAGTGGAAAAAGCCAGAAAAGGATATAGTGTTCCTTCTTCTGTGCGAACTCCTCTTCGGAAGCAGGTACTTGGTTACTGTAATCGGGGGACAAACATACAAGTGAAACACTTCCAGCGACTCTGGTCTGAATACTACAGTGCAAGAAGTCAAGAACTATGTCATCCTACGATACTCACCCAGTACTTCCGGGGAGTGGACCTCACCTCTTCCTGGACCTGGCTCAGGATGTGAGACCCCGCTCTACGGGAACAGAAACCGACCTCATGGTTATGATAACGGAGGGATCAAGGGTAGATCTACTCTCGTACACGCTACATGAAGTCAAAGGTGTTCTGAACGTAGAGTACACTGTCATACACCAACACGCTCCCGCTCCAGTGCCATTCGTCGCATCCACCCAGCTTAAGTCAATGATTTCGGAATAACCTGAGGTGT
The DNA here is from genome assembly GCF_964263255.1 of Lissotriton vulgaris. Taxonomy (NCBI): domain Eukaryota; kingdom Metazoa; phylum Chordata; class Amphibia; order Caudata; family Salamandridae; genus Lissotriton; species Lissotriton vulgaris. The sequence continues at coordinate 891,278,587 of NC_141689.1, read as the reverse complement.
CATTCAGATCAGTGTCAAACGCAACCCACCAGAAAGACTGGTGGAGCTAGCGTCTTACCTGTCCGTCGTTGTCTCGAGCTGTGACTGAGTCAGGGGGAGGCTCAGACCTGTGTGCGTCATTCTTACTTGAATGGTTTGGAGAGAAGTTCCCGACCAATCAGCAAGAGCTACAACGACGTAACCTCATACTGAGGCACGAACTACTCGATGACGTCATACTCAACACTCGGGTAGTTCTAATGATATACAAAGGACCCCGCAATTTTTCAGTGGCTGGTCAAGATTGCCTGTCGGGGAGTTTAGGACAGGCTGAACCAAGGGATGTCGTCATTCAGTCCGTGTTGGTCAGTGCCTAATTTGTACACCCATCTCTGTTCTTTGCGAAACAAGAAATTCGACACATCGCTAACATGGGCAGGAATGAATGGTTTTTCAAGAACATGCCATTTGAAGTCGTTTTCATTATGATTGTGTTCAATGAAGTGTTTAGTGAGTTTCGAGATGTCCTTTTTGCATCGGAAAGTGCTTTTATGTTCCTGCATTCTCACTCTAACCTTTCTAGTGGTCATGCCTACATACCGTTCGTTACAGATGCAGGTGAGGAGGTAGATCAGGTTGTTGCTGTTGCAATTGGAGAATTGTCTTATCTCCCAAGGTCGATCTGTCCCGATGTCCACACTCGTAATCTTGGATGTGAGTGGGCAAACAGAGCAGTTCCCACAAGGGTGGTGACCTGTTACAGGCGGCAGGTCCCAGAGAGTGCCCACTTCTCTCTTAGCAGTGGCTTTGGGACGGGTGTGTACCAGGCGATCCCTCAAGTTTTTTGAGCGTTTGAACGCAAACAGTGGGAATTCGAGTTTGTCCTTCCCGCTGTTTAAGATGCGCCAATGTTTCTTAATCACTTTCTGAACCTTGTTAGACTTGGTGTTGTATGTGCTTACAAGAGTAAGTCGTTCAGTCGGTGGTTTGACAGGTTTTGGTTCCAGTAGAGCAGCCCGGTGGTTATTGGCTGCTCTTTTGCATGAGCGATTCACCAGTTTTTTTGGGTAATGTCTGGATAGGAGTTGTTTAGTCAGCTCGCAGGCATGCCGTTCAAAACTTTCTGGAGTGGAACAGTTCCTACAAACACGTAGGAACTGCCCAAATGGGAGATTATCCCTCAGGGACTTGGGATGCTGACTCTCATACAGTAAGAGTGAATTCCGTGCCATGGGTTTACGGTAAAGTTCGCTCTGTAGGCCGGTCGGAGTGCAATAGATCGAGAGATCCAGAAAGGCTACTCGCTCTTTGCTTAGTTCGATGGTAAAGCGGAGGTAATTATTTTGGTTATTAAGCCATTCATGGAATTGTAGTACAGACTCCTTGGACCCTCTCCACACTAGCAAGACATCGTCTATATATCTCTTCCACCAGATAATAGACGCGAAATGTGGGTTGCTCACATGTAGCACAGTGGTTTGTTCAAACTTATGAACGTACAGGTTCGCCAGGGACGGGGCAAAAATACTTCCCATGCTGGTCCCCGAGATTTGGTGGTATACCTGATCTTCATACATGAAAAAGTTTTCCTTCATTGCTATTGTAGCAAGAGCCATGATGAAGGGTACAGGGGTGATGGAGTCAAGCTGGGATTCCTCCAGGATGGTCCGGATGGTATCTAGGGTAGCATCCTGGGGAATCGAGGTGTATAGTGACTCAATATCCAGCGAGACAAGGTAGTCTGTCTCCTGACAAAAATCAATGTCAGGAATCACCCTGAGGACATCAGTGGTGTCCTTGAGATATGTGGGCATGGTGTGCACAAGGGGTTTGAGGAAATGATCCGCAAATGCTGATAAGGGCTCTAGTAAAGAACCCTGTCCTGAAATGATCGGTCTGCCAGGAGGTGGTCTTTGCGGTTTGTGCACCTTGGGCAGGGTGTAGAAGTACGGCATGGTGGGATTTTTAGCCTGTAAGAACTGTGCTTCTAGAGTGGTTATCCACCCCTCAGCTAATGCTTCCTCCACTAGAATCTTGATTTGATTCATCAGCCCCGGAGTCTGGTCGCTGGTCAGTGGCTGATAGGCAGTGCGAATGCTCAGTTGGCGGGAGCATTCCATTCTGTATGTTCCCGCATCTTGGACCACAATAGAACCCCCTTTGTCGGCGGGCTTCACAACTATGGTGTCATCTTGGCATAGTGTGTTAAGTGCTTTTCTCTCAGCTGTTGATAAGTTGTTGTAACCTGATCGGGTCGAGTATTGAATTTGATCAATGTCATTTTTCACGGCCATCTCAAAGGCAAGTAGCTGGGGGGGTATTGCATGAGTGGGAGGGAGAAAGGTGGACTTGTTTCTGAGACCTGTGTTGTTGTCATATTCAAGACATGTGTCGTCGCTGTTTTTCTGTTTGAAAAAGTAGTGTAGCCTAAGTTTCCGGAAAAACTGGGCCTTTTTTAGCGCGTGGCCCCAGACGGTCATGGGGCAAAAGAAGACCGGCACAGGGACAACCTCAGGTCCAATGGGAGGACACAGCAGGCCCATATGCAGGGACCAGGAGCCACACCAGGAGGGGCGCCCAAGAATAATCAATACCCCTAGTGAGAGTCTGGTAGTTAATCTTAGCCAACGTACACTTACAGACTTGGAAGAGGCAGTCCTCAACAAAGGGCTAGGATTTGTTACTACAGACGAGGGAGACCCGTTTTTACTTCAAATCGAGTTAGCCCAGTTTTTCCGGAAACTTAGGCTACACTACTTTTTCAAACAGAAAAACAGCGACGACACATGTCTTGAATATGACAACAACACAGGTCTCAGAAACAAGTCCACCTTTCTCCCTCCCACTCATGCAATACCCCCCCAGCTACTTGCCTTTGAGATGGCCGTGAAAAATGACATTGATCAAATTCAATACTCGACCCGATCAGGTTACAACAACTTATCAACAGCTGAGAGAAAAGCACTTAACACACTATGCCAAGATGACACCATAGTCGTGAAGCCCGCCGACAAAGGGGGTTCTATTGTGGTCCAAGATGCGGGAACATACAGAATGGAATGCTCCCGCCAACTGAGCATTCGCACTGCCTATCAGCCACTGACCAGCGACCCGACTCCGGGGCTGATGAATCAAATCAAGATTCTAGTGGAGGAAGCATTAGCTGAGGGGTGGATAACCACTCTAGAAGCACAGTTCTTACAGGCTAAAAATCCCACCATGCCGTACTTCTACACCCTGCCCAAGGTGCACAAACCGCAAAGACCACCTCCTGGCAGACCGATCATTTCAGGACAGGGTTCTTTACTAGAGCCCTTATCAGCATTTGCGGATCATTTCCTCAAACCCCTTGTGCACACCATGCCCACATATCTCAAGGACACCACTGATGTCCTCAGGGTGATTCCTGACATTGATTTTTGTCAGGAGACAGACTACCTTGTCTCGCTGGATATTGAGTCACTATACACCTCTATTCCCCAGGATGCTACCCTAGATACCACCCGGACCATCCTGGAGGAATCGCAGCTTGACTCCATCACCCCTGTACCCTTCATCATGGCTCTTGCTACAATAGCAATGAAGGAAAACTTTTTCATGTATGAAGATCAGGTATACCACCAAATCTCGGGGACCAGCATGGGAAGTATTTTTGCCCCGTCCCTGGCGAACCTGTACGTTCATAAGTTTGAACAAACCACTGTGCTACATGTGAGCAACCCACATTTTGCGTCTATTATCTGGTGGAAGAGATATATAGACGATGTCTTGCTAGTGTGGAGAGGGTCCAAGGAGTCTGTACTACAATTCCATGAATGGCTTAATAACCAAAATAATTACCTCCGCTTTACCATCGAACTAAGCAAAGAGCGAGTAGCCTTTCTGGATCTCTCGATCTATTGCACTCCGACCGGCCTACAGAGCGAACTTTACCGTAAACCCATGGCACGGAATTCACTCTTACTGTATGAGAGTCAGCATCCCAAGTGTCTGAGGGATAATCTCCCATTTGGGCAGTTCCTACGTGTTCGTAGGAACTGTTCCACTCCAGAAAGTTTTGAACGGCATGCCTGCGAGCTGACTAAACAACTCCTATCCAGACATTACCCAAAAAAACTGGTGAATCGCTCATGCAAAAGAGCAGCCAATAACCACCGGGCTGCTCTACTGGAACCAAAACCTGTCAAACCACCGACTGAACGACTTACTCTTGTAAGCACATACAACACCAAGTCTAACAAGGTTCAGAAAGTGATTAAGAAACATTGGCGCATCTTAAACAGCGGGAAGGACAAACTCGAATTCCCACTGTTTGCGTTCAAACGCTCAAAAAACTTGAGGGATCGCCTGGTACACACCCGTCCCAAAGCCACTGCTAAGAGAGAAGTGGGCACTCTCTGGGACCTGCCGCCTGTAACAGGTCACCACCCTTGTGGGAACTGCTCTGTTTGCCCACTCACATCCAAGATTACGAGTGTGGACATCGGGACAGATCGACCTTGGGAGATAAGACAATTCTCCAATTGCAACAGCAACAACCTGATCTACCTCCTCACCTGCATCTGTAACGAACGGTATGTAGGCATGACCACTAGAAAGGTTAGAGTGAGAATGCAGGAACATAAAAGCACTTTCCGATGCAAAAAGGACATCTCGAAACTCACTAAACACTGCATTGAACACAATCATAATGAAAACGACTTCAAATGGCATGTTCTTGAAAAACCATTCATTCCTGCCCATGTTAGCGATGTGTCGAATTTCTTGTTTCGCAAAGAACAGAGATGGGTGTACAAATTAGGCACTGACCAACACGGACTGAATGACGACATCCCTTGGTTCAGCCTGTCCTAAACTCCCCGACAGGCAATCTTGACCAGCCACTGAAAAATTGCGGGGTCCTTTGTATATCATTAGAACTACCCGAGTGTTGAGTATGACGTCATCGAGTAGTTCGTGCCTCAGTATGAGGTTGCGTCGTTGTAGCTCTTGCTGATTGGTCGGGAACTTCTCTCCAAACCATTCAAGTAAGAATGACGCACACAGGTCTGAGCCTCCCCCTGACTCAGTCACAGCTCGAGACAACGACGGACAGGTAAGACGCTAGCTCCACCAGTCTTTCTGGTGGGTTGCGTTTGACACTGATCTGAATGACACCTCAGGTTATTCCGAAATCATTGACTTAAGCTGGGTGGATGCGACGAATGGCACTGGAGCGGGAGCGTGTTGGTGTATGACAGTATACTCTACGTTCAGAACACCTTTGACTTCATGTAGCGTGTACGAGAGTAGATCTACCCTTGATCCCTCCGTTATCATAACCATGAGGTCGGTTTCTGTTCCCGTAGAGCGGGGTCTCACATCCTGAGCCAGGTCCAGGAAGAGGTGAGGTCCACTCCCCGGAAGTACTGGGTGAGTATCGTAGGATGACATAGTTCTTGACTTCTTGCACTGTAGTATTCAGACCAGAGTCGCTGGAAGTGTTTCACTTGTATGTTTGTCCCCCGATTACAGTAACCAAGTACCTGCTTCCGAAGAGGAGTTCGCACAGAAGAAGGAACACTATATCCTTTTCTGGCTTTTTCCACTTGTGTGTTTTTTTGTATAATTTTTCACACTCATTAAAGCACATATACAGGCAGTAGCACACCTAAGAACAGAGACCCTGAAGAAAGCCTGAGGTATCTCCCTCAGAGGCTGAAACATGTTGGTCTCCTCGCAGATATTTGTTATCAATGCGATGATTTTGCCAGACTGTTCTTGTTTTTAATCAGGAAGGGGCCAACGCCTATTAAAATTTTCTGTTGGTTCCCTATCCTATTTTAATCACCACTTTTTCTTTTCGCACTGCACTCTTCCCATTGAATCGACATCATTTGTGATACCTGTGTGATTGTGGTCGCTACCCCGAACCATCCGAGAGGGTATGCATGTGATCTCAATGATCAGGAGACACAATACCCGATAAGGATTACCAAATGATATTATTGATCTTATAAGACTTTGATGGGAATCCAAAACAACTGGGGTGACTCACGATTACAGGTGTTTCATTTGTTGGCGATTTGGTCTGTTATTCTTTTGTATTCCCATAGTACTCATTAGACATAGGACTTACATTAGCAAACACTTTTCTGGTTTAGCCCTTAGACCCCTAAGTTTATTGTGTATAATAGCACTATCACATCGGACAGGTGGGTGCTGCAGATCGTCCGAAGGGGCTACTCCCTCCCCTTCGAGGCGACCCCTCCATCCATGCCACCGCAATGCCACCGTGTGTCGGGGGATCACTTGCAACTTCTGCAAGAGGAAGTCACGGCCCTCTTGGCAAAGGGGGCCATCGAGCGCGTTCCTGGGCCAGAAGTAGGGTGTGGATGTTACTCCCACTACTTTCTGGTACCCAAGAAGGGCAAAGGGGGCCTACGCCCTATCTTGGACCTGCGGAACGTCAACAGCTTCCTCCGGAAGGAGAAGTTCAAGATGCTGACTTTGGCTCAGGTCCTAGCTGCCCTGGACCCAGAAGACCACTGGTAGCGTTGGACTTGCAGGACGCTTATTTCCACATCCCTGTCCTGCTGGCCCACCGGCGTTACCTGCGGTTCACGGTAGGCCAAGAGCACTTTCAGTTTACCGTGCTCCCCTTCGCCCTTACCAGCGCCCCATGGGTGTTCACGAAGGTGATGGCGGTGGTCGCAGCTCATCTGCGCAGGTTAGGGGTGTCAGTCTTCCCCTACCTAGACGACTGGTTGTTGAAGGCGGGCTCGCCCCAGACAGTCGTCAGCCACCTCCAGACTACGGCCGACCTCCTGCATTTGCTGGGGTTCTCCATCATGTGCCGAAGTCGCACCTGTGTCCCTCTCAGAAGCTCCTCTTCATCGGAGCGGTTCTCGACTCGGCGCAGTTTCGGGTTTACGCTCCTGAACAGCGGGATTGGGATATACAGGCTCTGATTCCCATCTTTCAGCCTTTATCCCGAGTCTCGGTCAGGTTGACGCTGGGGCTTCTGGGGCTGATGGCCTCCTGCATCCTTCTGGTGCATCACGCCCGGTGGCGGATGCGGGCTCTACAGTGGGACCTGAAGTTTCAGTGAGCCCTGCATCAGGGCAACCTGTCCGATCATGTCTAGATCTCGGAGGGCACTGCGAGACAACTGCAGTGGTGGCTCACGGACCGCGATTGGGTCAGTGGCAGATCCCTCTCCCTACCCCACCCGGAGCACGTGGTTGTGACGGACGCGTCTCTCCAGGGCTGGGGTGGCCACATGGGAGAGACTTAGATCAGAGGCCTCTGGTCTCCGGCGGAGTCCCGGCTCCATATCAACCTTTTGGAGCTGCAGGCAATTCGTCTAGCACTGAAGGCATTCCTCCCCTCTGTCCGGGGGAGTGTAGTGCAGGTGTTCACGGACAACACCACCGCCATGTGGTACTGCAACAAACAAGGCGGGGTGGGGTCGTGGACCCTATGCCAGGAGGCTCTGCGCCTCTGGCAGTGGCTGGAACATCAGGGCGTGACCCTGGTGGTTCAACACCTGGCAGGCTCTCTGAATGCCAGGGAGGACGAACTCAGCCGTCGGTGCATGATGGATCACGAATGGCGTCTGAACTCGGACGTGGCGCAAGGCCTCTTTCAGCAATGGGGAGAGCCTTGGTTAGATCTATTTGCCACAGAAGAGAACGCGCAGTGTCATCAGTTCTGCATGTTGGAATTTCCAAGTCGGCACTCGTTCGGAGACGCTTTTCGTCGCGAGTGGAGTTGTTGTCTATTGTACGCCTTTCCGCCTATACCACTTCTGCCCAGAGTGCTGAAGAAGATCAGGCGCGACCGGGCCCAGGTTATCCTTGTGGCTCCAGACTGGGCACGAAGATACTGGTATCCCGAGCTACTCAGCATGTCAGTCGATCCCCCGATTCGTCTGCCTCTTCGGGAGGACATTCTGTCGCAGCAGCAGGGGACGGTCCTGCACCCGAACCTGTCCAGTCTCCACCTACAAGCTTGGAGGTTGAGCGGCGGCAGTTGAGGCCATTTGACTTGCCTCCTGATGTCTGTGATATCATTCTGGCAGCCAGGTGTCCCTCCACAAAGTCGGTATATGCCTGCAGGTGGAACAGATTTGTGGCATGGTGCACAGCAAAGGCTGTGGACCCACTCTCTGCACTCCTTTCTGAAGTTCTACTCTTCCTTCTTTCCCTTGCCCAGCAGGGCTCTGCTCTGGGCACTCTTAAGGGGTCCCTTTCTGCTCTTTCCGCCTTTTTACGGCTACCTGATCAGCCTTCCTTATTCAAGTCCCCCATTGTAAATAGGTTTCTGAAGGGCATCACACACACGTTCCCTCCTGTTCCCTTCGTGATGCCCCAGTGGGACTTGAATCTTGTACTCATTTATCTAATGTGTGCTCCCTTTGAGCCGCTCCATAACTGTCCTCTCCGTCTTCTTACCCTGAAGACTGCTTTCCTGGTTGCCATCACCTCTGCCAGGAGAGTGAGTGAGCTCCAGGCTCTTTCTTCTACTCCACCTTTCCTCTCTGTTCATCCGGACAAGGTTGTGTTGCGGACAAGACCTTCCTTTCTGCCCAAGGTTGTCACGGCCTTCCACATCGGGCAGTCCATTACCTTGCCCACCTTCTTTCCGCCTCCGCATCCCTCGAAAGAGGAAGAGAGGCTCCACCGTCTGGACCCAATACGTGCGCTCTCTTATTACCTAGATCGCACACGTCAGTTCCGGGTGGATGACCAACTCTTTGTTGGTTACGTGGGGGCGAAGAAGGGAAAGGCGGTACACAAGAGGACCATTTCGCAGTGGATCATCTTGTGTATTCTGGCATGTTACTCCATGGCCAAAAAGGAGCCCCCTGCTGGATTGCGGGCTCATTCCACTCGAGCCACGGCAACAACAACTGTGGGATCTAAAATCCCAATAGGCACATCATTACGGAATTCTGATGGATAGTTCTGTGTTTATTCCTTTTCTTTTGAATTTCCCCCACGTGCAGCATTCCACGGAAACTTTTCCCCTTAGCTCTCCCACGTTGACGAGAATGTCATAATGCATTGGCTATGCACGCGACTCCACGTCGGGTCATCGGAGCCATAAGAAGACCTCATTGGCATGCTTACATCTGCTCCCTTTTTTCCCCGCTGTTGATGCGTAAATTTTTTTTCCAGGCTCTCCATTTCTGGGAGATTTCTTCAATTCTGTTGCTGCAACTTTATTGCTGTTGAAGATGTCAACTCTGAGAAAGTCATGTTTTAAGCCATGTAAGAAATGCAGTGGTCAGATGTCTATCACTGACCTGCATGAAGATTGTCTTTGGTGTTTGCCATGGGACCATGACTTTGAGTCCTGCTCATCATGTCTTCAGATGAACCCCAAGGCCTTGAAGGAAAGGGAGGCAAGTTCAAAAGAACGCATAAGAAGAAGCGGTGCCTTGAATCTCGAAGTCCTTACTCTGAAGATAGTTCTCCGAAGTCTGCGTCCCCGATCCAAAGCTTTGGATGAATAGAGATGAGGTATCTCGTACTCCATCTCCGAGGATGTCTCCTGCTTCAGCCTTGGCTCCGAGGTCTCCAATTCAGGCTCCGGGGCCTCCAACTCTGGCACCGAGGCCAAAGACTCGGACTCCATGACCGGAGCGAGATTTGGTGGTCCCTCTTAGAGCACCAGTGCTCTCAAACCAGGATCCGGTGTATCCACCATTCCCGACTCCTGGCTCTGATCTTTCCAACTTTCATAATGCTATGTTCAGCATTTTTGCGAGGGCTGTGACTCCCCATCAGTTGCGCCTGTGGGACCCATTGGTCCACTTTCTTGTTTGTTTGGAGGCTTTCCAGCTTACTTCCAGCAGGCACCCTTCATGCCGTTCATGCCAATGACTCCAGTAGCCTGGCCTCTGCCAGCGCCGAGACAGTTGATGTTGTTGCAGGAAGGGTCTGACACCTTGGTGTAGAATGAACCATCTTCGCGCCGTCTGTATCAAAACTGGCGCCGGTGTGTTCGCATCTAACTTCACCGACTCCACCTATGCATCATCCTTCGGCGCCAGTACTGAAGTTACCGGCCCCATAGACGCTGAGGATCAGATCCTGTAAGGAAGCTCAGAGGTTGCTGGACAAGGAAAAATATCAGGAAAAGCATGAAGGTGCTGAAGAAGGACACATTGTAGATTTGGATTCTGAATTTGAAGGCTATTGGAGGCTAGTGGATTGGATACCTCGCCTGAATGGGAGTTATTGTTTCCTAAGGCTGTGCCGCCTCCAGAAGTAGCATCTTATCATCCAGTGATGAGAAAGGCTGTGGATATATTGGACTTGCCTTTCCTTCTGCCAAATTGAAGTCCAGTATTCTTACAGAGGTACTTCATTTGTCGGCCTCTTCTTCAGAGTCTTTATTACATTTCAATGAGGCATTAATGGAGCCTATCCTTGAGATCTGGCAAAAGCCTTTGACCTCTGCTGCGGTTTCTAGATCAGTGGCCAGAAGTAATAAAGCAGCTCCGGAAGGCCCTGTGTTTTTGTCATCACACCCCAAGCCTGAAAGTCTGGTGGTTCTGGCTTCATGCTCCTCTTAAATTGTCTCCTGGTTTGTTCCCTACTACTGCAGCCCAGCAGTCAGACAAGAAAGTCTTTCCTTCTGGGAGTATGGCACTCAAATCTACTAACACAACTTGTCTCTTAGGCTGTTATGTGCACGCCTTGATGGACTCAGCAAGGGAGGTTGTCCCTAAGTTGCCAACAGATCTTTAAGGTCATTTCTCTGAGCTGTTGTCTGATGCTCAGGTGGCAGCCCGCTAGGTTATGCAATCAGGGCTGGACACTGCAGACTCTGTGGCAAGAGCCATTCTCTGGCTACAAAACGTCCTTGCGGGTTGAGGGGGGTGGGGGTTGGCTTTTTGCCAGATGCTCAGACTTCTCTTTTTAACTTACCATTTCATGGGTCTCATTTATTTGGGGCCAAAACTGATTCTGCGCTGCAGCGATTTAAAGACAGCAGAGTGGCTGCGAGACCCTTAGGGGTTCAGACCCAGCCTTGGGTCTATAGGCAACTTAACAGATTTCGAAGATTCTCAAGGAACCTGTCCTTTCTGGGACATTCAGGCAATGATTCCACTGTTTCAGACCAGAGCTTTGGTTCCAGTCCTGAAGGTTTTGCGTCTGCTCGGTCTGTTAGCTTCATTCATTCTGTCGGTCAACCATGCACGCTGGCACATGAGGGCTGTTCAGTGGTGCCTCCGCAGGCAGTGCTTTCAACACAATGGAGATCTCAAGGAATTAGTCAAGATCTCCAGAGAAACTGAGGCGGATTTTGAATGGTGGGATGTGTCCAGCAATCTGTCTCAAGGAAAGCTGTTTCACCCTCCTCCGGTGGGCACAATGATAATGGATGCTTCCACTCTAGAGTGGGAAGCTCATCTGGAGGATCTGGAGGTCAAAGGTCTTTGGTCTACAGAGGAAAGATTGTTTCACATCAATATTCTGGAATTGTGGGCAATACACTTAGCTCTCATGGCCTTCCTCCCTTCCCTTCGCAGTCAGTCAGTTCAGGTCTTAATAGACAATACTACTGCAATGTGGTATATCAACAAACCGGCAGGAGTAGGGTTGTATCTTCTTTGCAGAGAAGGTCTGCGACTTTGGTCCTGGGCTCAGAGCCATCAGGTTTGCATCATTGCAAATCACTTGTTCGGAGTTCTGAATGTACCTGTGGACAGTCTCAGTGGCAGTATTCAGCCAATCATGTGTGGCATGATTGAGGATGACTATGGACGGAGGAGGATCGGCAACTCTGGTCCTGCTTGACCTCTCCGCGGCTTTCGATACCATCTCTCACATGAAGCTCACGGAGAGGCTGAGCTTGGCCGGTATTCAGGGTCTAGCCTTTAAATGGCTGCAGAGTTTTCTGCAGGACAGACATCAAACTGTCACCATGGGCCCCTATCAGTCCAAAAACACTCTGCTGGACAAGGGTGTCCCCCAGGGCTCCTGCCTTAGCCCCGCCCTTTTTAATATCTATATGGTGCCATTGGCTAAGGTGGTGGAAGCCCTGGGGTAAGAAACGGTGTCGTACGCCGATGACACCCAACTGGTGTTCAACTGTGGACCAGATAGCGAGGCCGATAAACATCGATTCTGTACTGATATGCTGGAGATTTACAACTGGATGGAAAAAAACTATCTTCAGCTCAACCCAAGCAAGACAGAAGTTATGCTTCTGGGCAAGGCAGGAGAGTCATGGTCCTCGGACTGGGGCCGACGAAACTCGGTGCCCCTCCTGTGCTGGCACAGAGTGCTAACAATCTGGGCATCAAACTGAATCAGACCCTCTCAATGCAAGATCATATATCTTCAATAGCCGGGGCTTGTTATTTTAGGCTAAAGCTGTTGCGAAAAATCCTCCCCTTTATCCCCATGACTTATCGAAGGACGCTGACCCATTGGACGATCATTAGCAGGCTAGATTATGGCATCGCCCTGCTAGCCGAGGTCGGAGTATCCCACTTGAGAAAGTTGCAGGTTATACAGAACACTGCTGCCAGACTGGTTCTGAATCAACCAGCTGGCACCCCGTCACTGCCTTTGTTAAAATCCCTCCACTGGCTCCCGGTCAAACAGCGGTCCTTTTTTTAAGGTCTGCTGTTTGACATTCTCTGCCCTTCAGGGCTTAGGTCCTGTATATCTGCAAAAGAAAGTGGTAAGATACAGACCCACCCGGGCGCTGAGGTCTCTCTCGATGCGATTACTCCACGTGCCACGCATCAAGCGCAGCAGGTCGGGGGGCAAGGCCTTCTCTTACCTAGCCCCTACATATTGGAATAATCTTCCAGTGGCCCTGCATGCAATCTCCTCTTATTATGCCTTTAGGTAACACCTCAAAGCATATTTGTATTAGTGGCCCTGACTTCTGTCCTGCTATTTCGTTCTCTAGTTGTGACTGAGGAAAGCGCCGAGATGCCCCCCGGTGATTCGTGCGCGATATAAGTTCACAACATAACATAACATAACATCTTCATCCAGATGAATTTGCAAGAGTTATGAGAGCCCGACAAGTAGACCTTTTTGCCACTCATGAGAACGTTCTGCAATCTCCAGTTTCCAATACAGGGAGTGTTAGGGGACGCATTTCAGTTAGACTGGGGCTTCCATCTTCTCTACCCGTTTCCCGCCATACCCTTGATTCCTCCGGTTCTGAGGAAGATTCGCCAAGACCATGCCCAAGTCATATTAATAGCCCGTTTTGGTTACAAAGGGTGTGCTACATGGACCTTCCTTACCTCTCATTATGCAGTCCGCTCCAACTCCCTCTCAGGGCAGACCTCCTCTCACAGTCGCAGGGGCAGGTTTTACACCCCTACCTCCAGAGCCTGCACCGCCATGCCCGGAGATTAAACGGGGCAACCAGAGTTCTTTTTCTCTCCCACCATATCAGGTGGATGTTATTTTATTGGGCAGGAGACACTCCACCAAGACTGTCTATGCTGGTAGATGGACGGAATTAGTTAAATGGTGTGGAGATAAGCCAATTGACCCTTTGAAAGCCCATTTATCAGATGATAAGTTTTGCACTATCCCTTGCGTAACATGGTTGCACTGTTGCAACTGTTAAAATATATCTATCTGCTTTATCTGCATTTCTTTGTTTGCCGAATCAGCCTTCACGTTTTAAGTCTCCTACCGTTATGAGATTTATTAAAGGTCTCACTAATAAGTTTCCTCCCACGCCCTTTATAATGCCTCAGTGGGATCTTAATCTCGTATGTGCGTTTCTGATAGGTTCTTCTTTTAAGCTCTTGCATAGTTGCACGTTGAGGATTCTCACCTTTAAAACTATTTTAGTTGCTTTTACATCTGATAGAAGGGTGAGTGAGTTGCAGGCCCTTGGCTCCAAACCTCCCTTCATATCCTTCCATGCAGATAAGATGTGCATTTTACATTGCCTACTTTCTATCCTCTGTAACCAAAATAGTGTCAATAGAGGGTAATCCACTGATACTCAAGGGGTAAGAGAGGTTAGGGAATGGATACCTCCCCCCAACTAGAAATCTACCATACTATATATATATATCCATCCAGAATTATGCTCTAGAAGTAAAAAAAAATCTTCTAGAGCATAATTCTGGGTGGATACATATAGTATGGTAGGTACTTTCTATCCTCCCCCACATCCATCTAAGGAGGTGGAAAGACTTCATTGTTTGAACCCGAAGAGGGCAGTGAGGTTCTAGAGTTCAGATTAGGCGACCAGCTGTTCGGTGGATATGTGGACAAAATGAGGGGGAAAGCAGTTCACAAGAGAACTTTATTGAGGTGAATAATTCTGTGCATCAATATTTTTCTATGCCACGGCAGATTTTTCAGTCACCTGGAGGACTTCAAGCTCTTTCTACCAGAACTAAATCTTCTTCTTCTGCTTTGGCTAGAGGTGTCCCTGTGATTGACATCTGTAAAATGGCAACTTGGGCCTCCATCCACACTTTTGCAAAGCATTCTTGCTTGGATTCGGAAGGGAGGAGGGACAGATGTTTTGCTTGTTCTGTGTTACAGGATTTATTGGTATAGGCAGGTAGGCACTCTCCTACAAGTGTGGGGCTGCTTGGTTATTCTATTCAAAATGTGAGGAATCCACAGGCAGATGTTTCCATCAGAAGATAAAGTTACTTACCTTCGGTAATGCTTTTTCTGGTGGTTTAAGTTTCTGCCTGTGGAGTCCTCACTAACCCACCGCCTCCCCGTTGGCCTATCTGCTTATATCGAAAATGTTTGTAAATATCTTTCATATGAATGTTTCTTATGAGTTTTTCTATTTGAATAATGAAGATGCTATTGATTTTGCATTTAAATTTCATGTGGTTTATTCCCTATTATGTTATGTACTGTATACTATATATACTTGTTGGAAATGTTGTTGGTTCACCCTTTTGCCTCAAAGGCACGGAACAAATGGGTGAAACTGACAACAGCATGCTAACGAAGTCGTCTTATGGCTCAGATGACGTCACGCGGACTCGCTTGTGTAGCCAATGCATTATGACAACCTCATCGACGTGGGAGAGCCATGGGGAAACGTTTTCATGGAATGCAGTGCATGGAGGTAATTCAAAAGGTGAGGTATCCACAGGCACATACTGTATCCACCTGAAAAAGTGTTACCGAAGGTAATAAACTGGTTCTCTTCCAGGGGATCCTCATCAATAGTCATAAGCACTGAATATTCCCGCCCATGTGCGGGACCCCGGAAACAATAAAAATATATATGTATAAAACACATATATCTCGCTCCACATATATGTATGTACATATATCATTTTTCTCACATCAATGCAGCCCCAAAACTGAGGCTAAACAATGCAAACACATATACATGAACTGCAATTAGTAAGGAATCAAAAAACACATTAGACTGAAGCTCATCGCCTTACCCCATCCAGAGCAAACTGTGGTTACAAGTGCATCGCTGTTGGGCTGGGAAGGTTTTCTTGGAGCGGTGGAGATCTGTGGCTTCTGGCAGAGACTTTGACTATACATCAGCTCGATGGAGTTGAGGGCAATTTGCCTGGAATTGAAGGGTTTCCTGCCCACCATCAAAGGAAGGCTGCTGCATGTGCTCATGGACAGCACCACCAAGTGGTACTGGAACTAGCGGGTGTGGTTTTGGGTCCTGTACAAGGAGGCTCAATGCCGTTAGCAGTGGGTGTACTGCCAAGGACTTTTTCTGAGGGGTAAATCAGCCTCTGTCACTTAGCAAACCATGAATTGCAGTTAAACCTGGAGGTGCTGCATGGCATCTTGCATCAGTGGGAAGAACACTGACTCAATCTTTTCGCAACTACCAAGAAAAAGCAATGTCAGCATTTTTGTACGTTGGAGTTCCCACAAATGCTTTCTCTGAGAGACGCATTCCTTCTAGTGTAGAACTTGAAACTCCTATATTCCTTCCCATCACTGCCTCTCCTGCCCGAGATCTGAAAAAGATTATGAATGTCTGGGCCTAGGTCAGTTTAGTGGCACTGGATGGGGCCAGGAGACTGTGCTACCCGGAACTACTGAGCATATCAGCATCTATACTCCGATGAAGCTGCCGCTTTGGGAGGATCATCTGTAACAGCTGCAGGGATGGGTGCTACACCCAGGTCTGCACAGTCTACATCTCTATGCTTGGAAAGTGAGCAGCCACATGTGTCCTCCTTTGCTCTTCTCCTGAGGTCGTTCATGTCAACTTGCACGCAAGGCATCCCTCTATGAATTCGGTGTACGCCAGTCACTGGGATAAATATGTTGGTTGGTGTGGCTCTTGCTAAATTGAATTACTGTAAGCCAAGTAGTGTGAAGTTTTTTGTGTTCAGTTTGTCCCTGGCCCACCAAAGACTTGCTTTGGGTGCAAATTAGGCTGTTCACTGGAGCAGCCTTCTTTGTTCAAGTCACCTGCTTTGATGACATTTTTTAAAAATGTTTCAACATTTATTCCCATCAACACCCTTTGTGATGTTACAGTGTGTCTACAGTTGTCCCTTGGGGCTTTTTACATTCAAAATGGACTTTCTCATTGAAATAACATTGGTGAGGTGTGTGAGCAAGCTGCAGGCTCTATCTGTCAATCCACTTTATTTAGCTTTCTTCCCAGATAAATTCGTGTTTAGGACCTGATCTTCCTTCCTGCTAAAAGTGGTCACTTCGTGTTGGGTGGGCTCTCAACCTTCTGGTATTGATTTCCCCACCTTACCCCTCTTAGGAGAAAGAAACTCCACTGTTAGGACCCTAAAGGCACTACATTTTTTTACATGTTACACCAAAGAACATCAAATGGACGGTAGATAGCTCCTTGTGAGGGGTGGGGGGTCTCTATGATAAAGAATGCCAATTAATTGTTCTGTGCAAAAAGATCTGCTACGCGTTGCCAAAGAAGTGGCTTCCAGAGGTCTTACAAGCAAATTCCACCAAAACTAATGCTGCTACCAGTGCACTAGCACTTGAAGTAACTGTTCTGGACAGGTTTGTCTGGCAGCTTGTTACATACATTCACGAAATGCTACTGCCTCGACAACCAGGCTTGATGAGATGAACATTTTGCCCACCCAGTCCTGCATGACTTTTGTCTGATCCAGGCCTCAGACCCACTACTTGGAGAGGTACTACTGTGGAATCTATTCACAAGGTGAGAAATCTGCTGTTATAAGTACCCATCAGAAGAACAAATTACTTCTCTCTGGTAACTATCTTTCTGATGGATTCCTCACAGCCTTCTCATCTCTCTGTTCTGTGAACTGAGCTTTTGTCCATCTGAAAGGTCTCAATATAGGGACGTACACCCTGGTTGTGCCAGGTTTGCCATGTGCTCCTCGTCTGAGGGCGCAGACAGCATCAGGAAGTAATGGGCATTGGTGCGCATAGTTGGAGCTTATATGCAGCTCCGCTCGTCACTTTCTGAGCGGAATGATGTTTGTGCCGAGCTGCACATCTCCACCTACCAACTCGCAGGAGTACTGCTTTGAAGTTCCCAGATCCAGTCCGATGCCTGGTGAATATTCACATGGTTAAATAAAATATCCACCAGAAAGTATGTTACCAAAGTAAGTGACTTGTTCATTTATGACAAACATATGACACACTTGAAGCTGTCTTGATGGATTCAAAGCTGTAAAACGTGAAGCATTTCATTTAGAAAAAAAATTATGAGTTTCTTTCTGTAATAGAAATTATGGTTAGTGCTAAAGAAAGCAAAAATGAGGACACATTTTCTATGAGTTCTCAAATATCTTTTATATCCATTTCAGTCAAACATTGTCAAATGCATAGAGAAAATTGTACTTCCAGCACCAGCCTGTCAGTTAGCTCCCTACTAATCAATTGCAGCGTCACCACAGAGTTAGAAAGAACAACTGAAGCCCTGATATTATATTTAAGATAAAAGCGAGGCACTCTTGAATGCCATTTTGTTAGACCAGGAGCTGCTAATTTAAAGCTTTTCCTTAGGAGTAGGCTGAAGTAAATTAATATTCATATGTTAATGGAGGCATGAAACCAGAGGGTTACAAATGCGAGGGGAGGTATTTTAATAGTTAGTTGAGGCATCAGCATCCACTTTCCACATGTGTTTATCTTTGGCCATGCGCAGTGGTGTGTCGGCCGCTGGGCTTTGCCTGTGATCAGACCCTGCACCACCCTCCCATGACCACCCAAGATCCTACTTGCTCAGTTTTGATCCTTTCACAAGCAGTGGTTGACTGATGGTTCTGTTGTTCAATTATGTTATTTGGTAAGCTCTCTGCAAGTGACCTACACCCACTGCACCCATCATTTTGTGTGAAAACAAATAAAAGGACATCCTTCAGAAGTTCTTCACTTCTGAAATATCCAATTTCTTATGCATCTTTTGAAAGCTTACAGACAAGCTTTAAACAATCCAATTTAGGTAGTTGCATTTCTCCTCATTTATAAAGCTTATTGCACGCTGTCAGAATCATTGGTTACTCTCATTAGTAGTTTCAACAATATTATTTACTTATAATTGATGATGTCTATGTGATGCCATTCAGCAGGTCATGAGTGATGTAATATGTGAGAATCCAAGAATCTCTTTCTGTCTTGAGGCACACTTTTTTCACTGTTCATGCTTTTGTTCAACAGATTGTCCTAATCTTTTTTGTTTAGTGTGCAGTAACCGGCGAATCCCACTGATCAGTGGTTTTTAATTATAAATGGGATGAAGTATCCCCTGCCATACGTTTTAAGGATATTGCACTGAGGAGTTCAATGACTAAATCGAGGAATGAAGCAGAAAGCCAAGTTCTTTTATTAAGGTTCTGAAACGCCAAGGTGATTTGAAATATCCTTATAATGTATGCCAGCTAATAGTTTATTCCTTATAACACGTGGTCACACCAGCATCTTTCCCATAAACCACTTAAATGCTTGGCGCGTAGTTCTTTCATATGAAAGAGAGAGCATGTTTGCAAACATGAAGAATAAAAATAGAATCTCTAGTGCAAAATTAAACACATCAGAACGCTGTTATATATTTGTTGCGAAAAGATATAATCAGTTAATAAAAGTCAGTCTACATACCAGGCCCTATGGCCAACTACCTTGCCAGCTGTACAGGGCTAGGATTTGGCTTCCCGTATGGTAATAAGATGGGACTTTACGTAAAACAATTCACTGAAAAAACAAAGGTTAAAGTAAAGTCATAGTTAAAATGATCAGTAACTTGTTAAACAAAACACAGAATTTCACCAGTTATAGTTATCTCAAGTAATTATAACTAATTTTCCACGGTAACTATAAATTGCGCCATCGGCCTGCACTGCTAATTACCCCACATATTACATCACTCTTGACATCATTGATAATATCACTGCTACATTTGCAACAAAATTAATGATGAGAAAATTGTGCATGGAGGGGGGAGAGTCATAGTTATCTTAGGGCGGGAGTTATAGTTACTTTACATATAACTATAACTGGTGAATTTCTGTGTTTTTAATGTTAGTTTTAGTGGTACGTTGTTACTTAACATTTCATCTAACTATAACGTTACTTTAACCATCTTTTAAGGGAACATATATCTAGATAGATAGATAGGTAGAGGTTTTCAGCGAGTAGTTGATCTGTTGTGACGTTCACATTTTCCTTCTGCCAAATAAAGCATACAATATGAGGAAATGGGTCAACCTAACACCTGTGAGTCACAGCATTCTGCCCATTCGCAAGGAGCACATCAGCACAAAAAGTACCTTTTTTCTGTGCCAAAGACTAATAAAAATGTGTTTTGCTTTTTTATTTAATATTTAGTGAGGGCTACCTTCAATGATAACGTTTTACCAAAACCATGATGAGACCAGCATTGATGGAAAAAAGGCTGCTAGCCAACTCCAGACATATTCATTTTTTCAATCATTTTCTATTGCACCATTCAGCAGCAGAGTTTAAACTTGCTTTGGGATTTAGTCACTCATTTATACCGTAAATAGATTTTATATATGGTGTAATAGTCTGAATAGCTACTTTTGAAAAGATCCACTAGCATATTGATCTGTGTATTTTTTTTATATTTACCAGTTCTGGACGACAGCTAAGTGAAGTGTTTGTTCAGCTGCCCTCTCGTAAAGAATTACCAGAGTATTATGAATTAATACGGAAACCTGTTGACTTTAAAAAAATAAAGGTAAGTGTACTTTTTGGGACATCTCTAACATGAAATGCTTCAATTTTCACAATATTTTTAATAAGCCATGCTTTTGTAATATAGCATTCAAGAAAATTTAACAAGCAATTATTGTAGAGTTTTTCGGTAATCCTTCATATTAAAATATCTTGTTTTTATTTGTTAAGAGAATATCTGCCTCGGTTCTTGGCACTGCAAGGGCATACTAATATACAAGCATTGCTAGTCCTACCTACAGATTAAACATCCACTTTTTAAGGTTTCAGACAAACTCAGCTGAAATTGCCTAGCGAATCACAAATGGCGGTTACACTCTGAGGTGGCACAAGCCATTTTACCTTGAAATCAAGGAGAGGGGGCTCTATGTACCAAAGGAATGGAGCACCCAATAACCATGATGCCAGCCTTTGAGGCGTGTATGCTATGAAATAGATCCTGACCAAAGGGAAAATTCACAAGCCATTTTACAACAATGGAAAGGACCCTGGCTTGATCTATTCTCCACTGCCAAGAACATGCAGTGTCAAAACTTCTGCGTGTTGTTGTTCCAAAGACTGCATTCTCTCTTAGACTCATTCCACCAGCACTGGGGAATCAGAACCCCTGCATGCCTTCCCACTCCTCCCTCTCCTGCTGAGGTTAATATAGAAGATCAAGAGAGACCGGGCCCTAGTCATCCTAGTGGCCTCAGACTGGGCGAGGGGAATGTGGAATCTAATCTGGAACTTCTAGGCATAAGCATATGTCCTCCAATCCGGCTGCCCCTTTGGGAAAACCTCACAGCTACTGGGCTGGGTCTTGTAACAAAGTCGGCACTATCAGCACCACTTTGTGTGGAAATTCTGTGGCTGCAGTTGATGGCTATCGATCTTCCTCCTGAAGGTGTTTGTGTCCTCTTAACAGACCTGCATCCATCAACTAAATCGATTTATGCAGGACGCTGGGAGATGTTTGTCATTCGGTGCCTTTCCCAAAACACACAATCCCTGAATGTGCAGTTATCGAATGTTCTTCTGTTCTGTTTACCATTAGCCCAGCAGGGCTTTGCTGAGGCAACAGTTCAAAGTTCTCTCTGCCCTTTCAGACTTCTTATTTGTACCTGCCAAGTCCTCCTGCTTCAATTCACCTGTTGTGAGTCTTATTTTGAAGAGGCTGGTCCATATATTCCCCCTGATCCCATTTGTCATTCCGCAGTGGGACCTGTATTTGGTACTCATCTTCTCGATGTGCACTCCCTGCGAGTCCATTCACAGTTTTTCTTTTCACCTTCTTATCATCATAACAGCATTCCTCATCACTATAACATTTCCCTGACAAATTAGTTCTCCAGACAAAAGCAACATGCCTGCTCAATGTAGTCACACCCTTCCACATAGGGCAGTCCGCCAGCTTGCTGACCTTCTAGGCACCTCCTCACCCCTCCAAGGAGGAAGAATAACTTTATCACCTTGACTCCAAACAGGCACTTAGCTTGTGTGCGGACTGAACCAGAAACTACAGACAAGACAACTACCCTTTTTAGGTTTCGCCTGCGAAGAGATGCGCTCTGCGCATCTTTTCGGCGCAGGCGAAATCCTGTTGAGATCTGTAGTGTGGCTTGGTTCGGCCCTCGTCCTTGATTGGCTGGCTCCGTAAACGGAGCCTTGCCATTGGACGAGGGGCCTGTCCGTCAATGCCGGACCAGACACGGGGGCGTTCCCGACATTCTTTGGCTTTTGCCGACGTCACGGGACGCCGGGAACGCCCCCGTGTCTGGTCCGGCATTGCCGGCACCTCCCTTGCTGCTCGGGTCTCCTTATAATAATCTCCCGCCTCCCTCGTCCTCTCCCGCCCCCCTCCCGACGTCCGTGACCTTTCCCGCCCCCCTCGTCCTCTCCCGTCCGCCCCCCCCCCCCCCCAGAGCGGAGGAGGGAAGCCCGACTTGTTATCGCCTGCTGTTGAGTTCTACTGCTTGTGCTGTTTTTTTTCTTAAATTGTTTCTTAAATCGCTCAAACACAGCTGAGTTAACAAGCACAGAAAGAGAAAACCTGATACTACTGCCAAACAGACAGGAAATTGTAGTAGACCTTGCAAGCAGGGAAGCGTTGAACCACGCCTACCGCCCAATCAGCTGTCCGGGCTGTTGCTATGTGCGCTCTACTCTGCCTTCTTTGTACAGTAGACAGAAGAAATGCATTGCACGGAAAGACGGGCTGTGCACCGAAAGCATAATGTTTTTGTCTAACCGCTGCAGAGCAACAGTGTTTCCAAACGTAAGCAAGTATGTGTGTCTAAGAAGTCAACGTGAGATGTTGCTTTCAGTAGGATGCGTCCATGGGAGGCACAAAGTCCTTCTTTCGTTTCCATGGTCAGAAGAAACCGCATCAGTCAGCACTGAAACTGGTGACACCTTTGAACTGCATCGCTCTTCCAATCGGTTTACGTCATCAGCAGGCGGCGTCGACCGGAGCCAGGACTCCCGATGACTGTTTCCGCAATGGAATCGAACAGGGACGAAGTAGAGCGCTGTATTGCCATAGCGTTAACTGCCATCCAGAACGGGCATCAAGACAAGGCGCTGCGTTTCCTAGAGAAGGCTGAGCGGCTGTTTCCAAACAAGAAGGCTCGCGGTGAGTGAGAACGGGGGTTCAGAGGGTCTGTGCTGGCCTGGCCTTTGCACCATCTCCTCGTACAGCTGTTACAAGTACAGCACCCGCCTCCCTGCCTGGAGGATCTCACCTATCCATCCCCTCACACCCCGCTGCTGTGCCCCTTACCCTCCGTTTGGCCTGTCCCACTTTTCTAAAGCCTGACTCTCATCTGCACCACCTTACCCGTCGATTTTCTTCCCGTATCACTGCCCTCACTGCCCCCTCCTGCCTGTCCGATCCCCACACACCGCATTGCTTCGTGTCCTCCCAACACCTCTGCTGCTCCTTGTACCTTGTGCCTCACTCTTGTCTATACACCCCTCCTTCTCCATATCACCCCTCCTTCTCCATATCACCCCTCCTTCTCATTCTGTGTCTGCATCCACCATCTCTGTACTGTTCACCTTCCTGCCTACACCACCTCCCCTCCGGCTTCACTCCCTGTACATGGCCAGCTTCCTCTAGCACCCTCCTGGTGGTCTAGTCCACCTCTTGCCTATTTCACTTTGCTCGCACTGCCACCCACACTCCTGTGCCACCACCCTCTTTCCAGTCTGTGCCATTTATATTTTCTCTTTACCACCCTCCTGGCAGTACCTCCACCTCTAGTGCTTGTGCCAGCCGTCATACCTACTATAAACCCCTGTCTCTTACTTGTGCCACCCTTCATTCGCACTATATGCCCGCCTGTTACTTGTGCCACAGTTTTTGGCCATATGACCCTGCTCTACCGTGTCTGTTCCACCCTGCAACCTGTCAATCCACCCAGCCGTCATTCCCTTTTTGACCTTGCACCCATCCCTTCTACCAATTTTCATCACTCAACCGCACTATTCGCTACACCACTGCCACCCTCTGCCATGACCCCCTTTAGCCCCTCCTCCCTCTTAAAGATGTTCACATTGTTTGTATTTGTTTGCACCCTTACGTTGTCACACCTGCGCCCACCTGTCAGTTCACCCTCTGCAGGGAGACCCAGCTCTGTTAAAGTGCAGCACTGATGAAGATAATTAACCTTAATTTCGAAGGACGGAGTTCTGTGACGTCGCATTGATGAAAACATATCTAGCTATAAGTTGGAGTGAGGAAATCCCAGTTTCTCTTTAGAATATATGCATATTTCGTGAGCCCCTGGCTACTTTAGGTGGAGTTTTACCTTTACATGCAGTTTTGCGGTACCCCCAGCCGCTGAAAAGTGTCGGACTTTTGGGTTCGGGAAGTTGCAGAGTGATTCATATAGCCTGCTCGTGTGTTCTTGAATGAATCCTTGTCTCAAGCCTTGCTCTCATCCGTTTTATTTTTAATTTATGTGTGTTGTGCAAAGGTTCCGTAAAATTGCTACATAAACTGTTTTCATGTCTTCAAATCTTGACTAAGGAAATGTAAGCAAAAAAGTGTGCCATTTGATTTTTTTGTGTGTGTGTGTAGTGTGGGGCTCTGTGTGTGTATGTGTGGGGCTGTGTGTGTGTGTGTGCGTGTGTGGGGCTCTGTGTGCGTGTGTGGGGCTCTGTGTGTGTGTGGGGGGCTCTGTGTGCGTGTGTGGGGCTCTGTGTGTGTGTGTGGGGCTCTGTGTGTGTGTGTGGGGCTCGGTGTGTGTGTGTGTGTGGGGCTCTGTGTGTGTGGGGGGGGCCAAGGGAGACAATGACCCTGTCCACCTGACAATCTCACAGGTCCACAAAAAGTTGCTTGTGCTTGCTGTCCTGCCAGTCCTCGTTGCTTGTGCTTGCTGTCCTGCCCCCCGTTGCTTGTGCTCGCTGTCCTGCCCCCCCTCGTTGCTTGTGCTCGCTGTCCTGCCCCCTTGCTGTCCTGCCGTTGCTTGTGCTTGCTCCCCAGCCCCCTGTTGCTCGTGCTTGCTGTCCTTCCCTCTCCGTGCTTGTTCCCCTGTCCCCCGTTGCTTGTGCTTGCTGTCCTGCCCCCCTTGCTGTCCTGCCGTTGCTTGTGCTTGCTCCCCTGCCCCCCGTTGCTCGTGCTTGCTGTCCACCCCCCCCTCCTCATTGCTTGTGCTTGCTATCCTGCCCCCTCGTTGCTTGTGCTTGCTCTCCTGCCCTGCTATTGGCATTGTAACTGACAATGCCATTTATTTATGTTTTTAAAAAAAAAACATAAATAAAAATAATGTCATGAGCAATGCCAATAGCTCTAACTTTTGTAAAGGCGAAACCATTGCATTGTAAATGCTTGTTTTGGGTTCTTTAGGGGTAAAGAAGGCAAAGTAGTGCCAAAGAAGATTGTGTTATGCATCAAGATCTGCTATAGACTAACAAGAAGCAGCCACACAGAAGGCTTGCACGTTCATTCCACCAGAGCGAAGGCTGATACCACTTTGCTGGTGCACGTTGTGACTGTCATGGTTTTAGAGTTTATACCAGAAAGGGTATTCTCAAGGGTAAGTAACTTGTTCATCAATGTGCATGGGTGATAAATATATACCGCCTGTTGTCACTTCTGGAAGTGGTGTAAGGCTCTGTGGTGCCAAAGTCACCAGCTATTGGTGTCCTGGAGCAATTGCTTTGAAAAGCAACAAACTGGATCTGTTGCACTGGGAGGCGCAGTGGCGGTATGACTGAGATATTGCCGTTTTGCACATTGTTCCTTGCACTGAACCTTTTTAAACCACTTTGAATGTCATTTTAAATAAGCGCTATTTGTGAATTTTAAATAAATTTTTTACCTCACATCCGCCTCATTGACACCCGCTGTTCTGCTCGCCGGCGCCCCGTTCCACCACGGGGTTGTCCCGCTTGCTGTGGAGGGAGTGAAGGCGGGGCAGTGACGGGTTAGAGGTTAGGGGGCGGGACCAACCCTGCTCAAGCGATATTTAGTGTTGAGCATCGCAGAGGACTCGCTGAATCTGTTGCACTGGGAGGCGAAGTGACGGTATGACTGAGATATTGCCGTTTTGCACATTGTTCCTTGCACTGAACCTTTTTAAACCACTTTGAATGTCACTTTAAATAAGCGCTATTTGTGAATTTTAAATACATTTTTTACCTCACATCCGCCTCATTGACACCCGCTGTTCTGCTCGCCGGCTCCTCGTTCCACCGCGGGCTTGTCCCGCTTGCTGTGGAGGGAGTGAAGGCGGGGCAGTGATGGGTTAGAGGTCGGGGGCGGGACCAACCCTGCTCAAGCGATATTTAGTGTTGAGCATCGCAGGGGACTCGCTGGATCTGTTGCACTGGGAGGCGAAGTGGCGGTATGACTGAGATAATGCCGTTTTGCACATTGTTCCTTGCACTGACCATTTTTAAACCACTTTGAATGTCATTTTAAATAAGCGCTATTTGTGAATTTTAAATACATTTTTTACCTCACATCCGCCTCATTGACACCCGCTGTTCTGCTCGCCGGCTCCCCGTTCCACCATGGGCTTGTCCCGTTTGCTGTGGAGGGAGTGAAGGCGGGGCAGTGACGGGTTAGAGGTCGGGGGCGGGACCAACCCTGCTCAAGTGATATTTTAGACGGTCATGTGCTCGACGCGCACGGAAGCACGTGGAGAAGTGTGGCTCACTGGTTAGAGCAGGCAGACCCTGAAGCAGAGGTCAGACCCAGGACCAGGGTTCAATTCCTGACGCGGCAGGGTCTTGAGCTCAAATGTCCACGGACTCGATAATTCTCGCTTCGGTGCCTGACCTAATCATGGGTTCACACTCTGCAACTCTGGGCATTAAGCTTGCTTAATCTCCACAATGGCCCCCCGCGGCGGGATGCCTGGCTTTCACCTTGGGGATGCCCGTTAGGGGCTATCTCACAGGGAAAAGCCAGGACGGGTTCCCAAGGCAAGCGCCGAGATGCCTCCGGGTGATTCGAGCGCTATATAAGAACATACAAAGCGTGCAGCGGGTGCGCCAAAGGCAAGCCCGTCCGCGCCCAGACGGGACCAGGGGCCACCCCGCCTGCTGCCTGGACCTTCATAGCTCCCAGCTATTCCAGGGACGAACTGCTTAGTCTCAGGGTAAAAAGTAACACTCACTGCGAGACATTGCTCCCGGAGGGCTTCCTATCCTTCTGCCGGGAGTGTAAGTTCTCCTTTTCCCACCTCCAGCTAGGAATAACCGGGGAGCACGGAGTCTACATGACCTTAAGTCCTAACAGAAACAAAGATCATGTTAATCAGTTCAATTTTCTTAGTACTAACTGTAGATCGCTCCCCAAACACAAAGACGACCTCTTTAATCTTCTGATTGATCAGAAGCCGGATGCGCTATTCCTTACAGAGACTTGGCTAACTACAAGCTCTGGGCCTGACATCGCATTAGCCCTCCCTCCTAACTATGCTATAGTCAGGAAAGACCGATCGAATCAAGAAGGTGGTGGTATAGGCATTATTTTTTTTTTTAAATGTCAATGCAAGTGGGAAGACATTAACCTGGCAAATTGTGAAACAGGACTTTTTGAACTTGCCCTTAGTCCCCAAACCACATTTTCTGGGATTTTGATATATCGCCCACCAGGGGCAGCCGGTGATTGGGTGGCAGTCCTTTCAGAATTCATCGCACCTTTGCTGATGGAAGCATCTATGTTTGCCATCCTGGGAGACCTTAATTTACACCTAGAAGATCGAAGTTGTCTGATGATTCTTAACTTTCTTTCTGATCTCGAGGCACTCAACATCCACTTATGGAACTCTGGCCCCACACTCATAGCTGGTCATTTGTTGGACCCAATCTTTGCAAATTTTGATCGTATAAAGTGCGAGCCTGCATTACCTATTCCGTGGTCTGATCACTTTCTCACTAAATTTAACATCTGGGTACCCCCTAGTAAAGTTCTCACCAAATCTGAGATATGGTTCAGAAATAGGCAAAAACTCCATATAAAGGATCTTGATGAACAGTTTATTAGATCTAGACCCGCTATTGCTACTGATCTTGAGGAGATCACAATTAGTGATCATAAGATGATCAATAATTGGCTATCTAGCGCCATTTAAACCACTGTACCTCTGACTTTAAGCAAACACAAATCATGTAATCCCCCCGTCCCATGGTTTACGGACAAACTGAGAGAAGAAAAAAGTCAGTGTAAAAAATTAGAGAGACAGTGGAGAAGACACTACGATTCTGTTAAAAAAGAAACATTCAAACAAGCACTCAATGCGTATCATCTGTCCTGTAAAATTGCTATGGGTGATTTCACCAAAAATACCATCTTAGGAGCACCAAATCATTCAGGCACGCTTTTTAATGTTCTAAAGAACTTAGCTGGGACGGCAGTTCAACCGGAACGCCCAATCTTGTCACCCATGCAATACAATTCGATCGCCAAATTCTTTTATGAGAAAATATCAACAATTAATGCAAATTTCACCTCTGATGGTGATGTTACCGACTTTCCATCTAATTCCTCTACCCCTAGCGATAGTGATAAAAGGGAGCACCCCACGAAGAATGAAATTACGGCATGGCAACCGCTGGACATCAATACATTTGGCGAAGCCCTGAACAGTATAAAATCAGGTTCACCCCAGGATCCTATGCCTGCTTATGTCTTTAAACAGCTAGATCTATCTATCCTGGAGGTAATCAGAGCTCTGCTAAATGCCTCCTTGAATGAAGCAATCATACCCGATGATTGGAAGCATGCCATGGTGGTACCCCTGCTCAAAAAGGCTAACGGCGATCCGGAGGTTTTTTCAAACTACCTCCCAATATCCTTACTGCCGATCTTTTTAAAAATCTTGGGAAAGCACGTGAATAAGCAGTTAGTAGACTTTGTCAATGACAACAAGCTACTACACTACTCTCAGTCAGGCTTCAGGAAAGGCCACTCCACGGAATCGACCCTATTAGGGGTCACTGAGGCAATCCGTCAAGAAATGGACAACAGAGGTACGGCGGCACTCATTCTTTTAGACTTGAGTGCCGCCTTCGATACCATCTCCCACACAACCCTGATTCAGTCCCTAGAGGATTTAGGGGTCAGAGGAAAAGCACTGAAGTGGGTGGAACAATTCCTCTCACATCGGACATTCCAGGTCTTCTCAAAAAAGAATAAATCGGATGTCCTAAACTCCCCTTATGGAGTACCCCAGGGCTCAATATTGAGTCCGTTACTCTTTAATGTTTATGTCACTCCGCTAACAAAACAGGTGATGGACAGAATGTGGATCAATGTCACACATTCACCCCAGTCCAAAGATCTGGGCCCAAATCCATCGTTTTTTTGCACTCCACACCACCCTGGGTTAGACAATGGTGATATGCAAATCAGCTCTGACCCTGTGCCCCATGGGAACAGTCCAGTCCGAACTACAAAAGCCATGTCCTTCCCAGAACGGAATCAAGCATCCGAGGACCGGACCGGTTTCGAGGTAACACCTCATCAGCCCGGCTAGCTTGACTTCAGTGGTGTGGAGTGCCTGGGACCCACGTCTGAGCATCCCCAGCGCAATTATGGCGGCAATTGCAAACAAAATTGTTTTTTGTAATTTTCTCCCTGAGTGTACTGGGGTAGCTCAGACGTGGGTCCCAGAGCCTCCACACCACTGGAGTCAAGCTCGCGGGCTGATGAGAGGTGTTACCTCGAAACCGGTCCGGTCCTCGGATGCTTGATTCCGGTCTGGGAAAGATATGGCTGTTGTAGTTCGGACTGGACTGTTCCCATGGGGCACAGGGTCAGAGCTGATTTGCATGAAGCCATTATCTGACCCAGGGTGGTGTGGAGTGCAAAAAACGATGGATTTAGGCCCAGATCCTTGTACTGGGGTGAATGTAAGACATTGATCTACATTCTGTCCATCAAATTGTTTTTTGTAATTTTCTCCCTGAGTGTACTGGGGTAGCTCAGACATGGGTCCCAGAGCCTCCACACCACTGGAGTCAAGCTAGCCGTGCTGATGAGAGGTGTTACCTCGAAACCGGTCCGGTCCTCGGATGCTTGATTCCGGTCTGGGAAAGATATGGCTGTTGTAGTTCGGACTGGACTGTTCCCATGGGGCACAGGGTCAGAGCTGATTTGCATAAAGCCTTTATCTGACCCAGGGTGGTGTGGAGTGCAAAAAACGATGGATTTAGGCCCAGATCCTTGTACTGGGGTGAATGTAAGACATTGATCTACATTCTGTCCATCAAATTGTTTTTTGTAATTTTCTCCCTGAGTGTACTGGGGTAGCTCAGACGTGGGTCCCAGAGCCTCCACACCACTGGAGTCAAGCTAGCCGGGCTGATGAGGTGTTACCTCGAAACCGGTCCGGTCCTCGGATGCTTGATTCCGGTCTGGGAAAGATATGGCTGTTGTAGTTCGGACTGGACTGTTCCCATGGGGCACAGGGTCAGAGCTGATTTGCATAAAGCCATTATCTGACCCAGGGTGGTGTGGAGTGCAAAAAACGATGGATTTAGGCCCAGATCCTTGTACTGGGGTGAATGTAAGACATTGATCTACATTCTGTCCATCAAATTGTTTTTTGTAATTTTCTCCCTGAGTGTACTGGGGTAGCTCAGACGTGGGTCCCAGAGCCTCCACACCACTGGAGTCAAGCTAGCCGGGCTGATGAGAGGTGTTACCTCGAAACCGGTCCGGTCCTCGGATGCTTGATTCCGGTCTGGGAAAGATATGGCTGTTGTAGTTCGGACTGGACTGTTCCCATGGGGCACAGGGTCAGAGCTGATTTGCATAAAGCCATTATCTGACCCAGGGTGGTGTGGAGTGCAAAAAACGATGGATTTAGGCCCAGATCCTTGTACTGGGGTGAATGTAAGACATTGATCTACATTCTGTCCATCAAATTGTTTTTTGTAATTTTCTCCCTGAGTGTACTGGGGTAGCTCAGACGTGGGTCCCAGAACCTCCACACCACTGGAGTCAAGCTAGCCGGGCTGATGAGAGGTGTTACCTCGAAACCGGTCCGGTCCTCGGATGCTTGATTCCGGTCTGGGAAAGATATGGCTGTTGTAGTTCGGACTGGACTGTTCCCATGGGGCACAGGGTCAGAGCTGATTTGCATAAAGCCATTATCTGACCCAGGGTGGTGTGGAGTGCAAAAAACGATGGATTTAGGCCCAGATCCTTGTACTGGGGTGAATGTAAGACATTGATCTACATTCTGTCCATCAAATTGTTTTTTGTAATTTTCTCCCTGAGTGTACTGGGGTAGCTCAGACGTGGGTCCCAGAGCCTCCACACCACTGGAGTCAAGCTAGCCGGGCTGATGAGAGGTGTTACTTCGAAACCGGTCCGGTCCTCGGATGCTTGATTACGGTCTGGGAAAGATATGGCTGTTGTAGTTCGGACTGGACTGTTCCCATGGGGCACAGGGTCAGAGCTGATTTGCATAAAGCCATTATCTGACCCAGGGTGGTGTGGAGTGCAAAAAACGATGGATTTAGGCCCAGATCCTTGTACTGGGGTGAATGTAAGACATTGATCTACATTCTGTCCATCAAATTGTTTTTTGTAATTTTCTCCCTGAGTGTACTGGGGTAGCTCAGACGTGGGTCCCAGAGCCTCCACACCACTGGAGTCAAGCTAGCCGGGCTGATGAGAGGTGTTACCTCGAAACCGGTCCGGTCCTCGGATGCTTGATTCCGGTCTGGGAAAGATATGGCTGTTGTAGTTCGGACTGGACTGTTCCCGTGGGGCACAGGGTCAGAGCTGATTTGCATAAAGCCATTATCTGACCCAGGGTGGTGTGGCGTGCAAAAAACGATGGATTTAGGCCCAGATCCTTGTACTGGGGTGAATGTAAGACATTGATCTACATTCTGTCCATCAAATTGTTTTTTGTAATTTTCTCCCTGAGTGTACTGGGGTAGCTCAGACGTGGGTCCCAGAGCCTCCACACCACTGGAGTCAAGCTAGCCGGGCTGATGAGAGGTGTTACCTCGAAACCGGTCCGGTCCTCGGATGCTTGATTCCGGTCTGGGAAAGATATGGCTGTTGTAGTTCGGACTGGACTGTTCCCATGGGGCACAGGGTCAGAGCTGATTTGCATAAAGCCATTATCTGACCCAGGGTGGTGTGGAGTGCAAAAAACGATGGATTTAGGCCCAGATCCTTGTACTGGGGTGAATGTAAGACATTGATCTACATTCTGTCCATCAAATTAGCGCTTGGACGCCCCCGGGCAGCAATCGCGCTCTACAAATCGACATACAAATACAAAATACAAAATTGTTTTTTGTAATTTTCTCCCTGAGTGTACTGGGGTAGCTCAGACGTTGGTCCCAGAGCCTCCACACCACTGGAGTCAAGCTAGCCGGGCTGATGAGAGGTGTTACCTCGAAACCGGTCCGGTCCTCGGATGCTTGATTCCGGTCTGGGAAAGATATGGCTGTTGTAGTTCGGACTGGACTGTTCCCATGGGGCACAGGGTCAGAGCTGATTTGCATAAAGCCATTATCTGACCCAGGGTGGTGTGGAGTGCAAAAAACGATGGATTTAGGCCCAGATCCTTGTACTGGGGTGAATGTAAGACATTGATCTACATTCTGTCCATCAAATTGTTTTTTGTAATTATGTCACTCCGCTAGCCAGGATCGCAGAAGAAATGGGCCTCACAATCTATTCCTACGCGGATGACACGCAATTAGTGTTCTCCCTAACATCTACGGATAAATCCGGAATTTCTCCCCTGCGAGCTGGGCTTTTGAGAATGCCGAACTGGCTACACTCTAGGAAACTAAATTTAAATGGGGACAAAACGGAGCTGCTCGTTTTTGGCAATCAAAAGAATCTTTGGGGCCCGACTCATTGGCCGGCAGAAATGAGTGCATCCCCGGTTGCGGTTCAATCCGCGCGCAACCTTGGGGTAATAATTGATGACAAGTTATCTATGTGTGCCCATACAGCCAAAACGGCCTCAACCTGCTTTGTCATCCTCAAATGGCTGAGGAAAATACTGTGGCAACTACCAGATGGGGCACAGAGAACAGTATTACAGGCATTAGTCGGCTCCAGATTAGATTACAGAAATGTCTTATACTTAGGAGTTACTAAAAGTACCTTGACCCGACTCCAAGTTGTTCAGAATGCTGCGGCGAGACTGCTTCTCAATCTCCCAGGACGCACGAGCATGACAGAACACCTTAAGAAGTTACACTGGCTGAGGATCGCTAGCAGAGTAAAATTTAAGGCACTATGCTATATGTTTAAGATTAGCTCAGGGGAAGCACCAGAATACTTATGCAAGATTGCCAGGAAATATCTACCCTCCCGTAACCTTCGATCCATGAACCAGGCCAAATTTGCTGTTCCCAGATTCAACCGGGTGCGGGTGGGCGGACACTCATTTGCCCATTTGGCCCCAGCGTTGTGGAATTCACTCCCTCTCCAACTACGTTTGGAACCCTGCTACCTTCAATTTCGGAAGGGAGTTAAAACATGGTTGTTTGATCAATAGAGCTCACCCTCCGGTCTCTGAGTAGTACAGATCCAAGGCGCCGGGAAACCCTCAGGGTAGCTGTCACGCCATACAAATACAATAAATAAATAAAATTAAGTTACAAGTCCAGTCTGGCTCCAGGGACTATTCAGAAGGTGAGGAATTGTCTGGCTTGAGTCGGAGAGCCTTGGGCCCAGCTGGAGCTACTGGGCCCCAACCATAAGGATACATTAATTTGCAGTTGATGTCCCAGAACTTGTTCTACTATGTCTCTGCTAAATGGGACAAGTACAGCCCCTTCTGCGCTTGGCTATCTGGTTTGCGAAGACAAACAGTGACAGGCTTCTCAAGGTGTTAGTGTGTGGGTGTCCGAGCTCAGCAATCAACCAACAAACACAACAAATGTAAAGTCCAGCCCAGTGCTCATCTTTTCAGAAAAGAAAGTTCTTTAATCAGACACTTCCACCAAATACTACACAATTCAATGATCAGTGTTCAAGAGTGTGATCTCCTGAAGGCTCTACGCCGTTCCCTTAATCCATCCATTGCTTCCTTCCGGGTACAGGTTATCTCTCTCCCCCTGCCCCCCTTCCAATCTGTGGATTACCTACCTCCCTTTTGTGAAATGAGGAGTAGCGTTAGTAGGTATGAGGAGCTTAGGGAAGCCAGTGGACTGGACACCTTTCCATATGCTGGTATGCTCTCTCCACCTGCTGTGGCTATGAGGAGTGAGCGCCTTATGCTATGGTGGTGAAGAGGACAACAGGGGTCATTAACCTGGAGTTGCCGTTGGTGCAGGTCAAGACTAACCTCTTGACCGAAGTGCTTCAGCCTGGGGCTTCCTCATCCACACCCCTTTTGCCCTTCAATGAAGTACTGACTGATGTCCTACTAGGCACTTGGTCCACGCCTAGCACAGGGGCTCTTGTAAATGGGACAATAGCATGCTGCCATCTCCCTGCCCCAGGTGATCCAAGTTTTCTCAGCCAACATCCTACCCCTGAGAGTGTGGTAGTTCAAGCCTCAACAACCCATGGGATGTACGCTTCCACTCTCCCAGACAGGAAATCCAAGAGGCTGGACGCACTTGGGAAGATGTTTTCTTCTGCCAGCCTAACATTTCGGTCAGTGGACATCGCATGACTTTTGGGCTGTTTCTTGCATTTCTTATGGGAAACAGTTGCACGAGTGTTGCTACAGGTCCCGGAGGAGTCCCGGTGTGTGCTCTCCCATGCAGTGAGAGATGGGAGTGATGCAGCATAGTTCACAGTTTGGTGTGGTTTGAATACAACTGTATCGCTGGGCAGATTGGTTTAGTTGATGTTGGCCTTGCGGCACCGTGCCTGGCTGAGAACTTCTAGCTTTTCTGGGAATGTCCTGGCCAACCTGATGAACATGCCCTTCGATGGGACTCGTCTCTTCGGAGAGAAGGCAGAGACTGCCTTGGGTCTTTCAGTGACATCTCGCCCTCAGTCTGCTTTCGTGGCAATGAAAGGGGCTTTCAACCATGTCAGCCATACCCCACCCACTGTCATGCACGGACTTCCCAAGCTGTGCAAGGACGTAGACACGGTGCAATCTCACCTCGTAGGAATGGTAGCCAGAAGTCGTCCACCACCAGCCCCCCAGCAGCTGCAGGCTCTAAGTTCTCCTAGTTTGGTTCTGCAAGACCATGGGTGTCCAGTTGGAGGTAGAATCCAATATCATCTCCTCCACTGGCAGTCCCTAACAACGGAAGAATGGGTCTTTCAGATCATTCTGAGGGGTTGTTCTCTCCCTTTCCAGTCTTTCCCTCGTCCTTTACCAACATCTCAAGAATGGCTAGTGGAGGATCATTTTATCTTGCTCCGAGAGGAAGTTACAGCTGTCCTGGCCAAGGGGTCCCGATGTCAGAAATAGGCAGTCTTCTTTATGACCCAAGAATCTCCAAGCTACAGTAGCTCTCTAGCCACCTCTGAGTAGCTCACCTGTGTGCAGACCAGCTTATTCAAGTAGAAAGCTATTGCTTGCTTGAATTAATATACATATTTAAGAAAATGAGATTATACAACACTAATAATATTAGTAGCTCTAAATGCGTTTCATCAAATTTTAAGTAGCTCTCAGTACAGAAAAGGTTGGAGACCCCTGTATAACATCTACTTTCTGATACCCAAAAAAACAAAGGTCTTCGTCCTATTCTAGAACTCTGAACTGTCAATATCTTCCTCAAACTGGAGAAATTTAAGATAATCACTTTGGCGAAGGTCTTCTCTGCCCTAGACCAAGGAGACTAGCAGGTAGCGCTAGACTTCAAGGATTCATATTTTCACATACCCATCCTTCCTGCCCGCAGGTGTTACCTGTTCAAGGTTGGCCATGATTACTTTCAGTTCACTGTTCTACCCTGGGGCCTTACCAGCACCAATTGGGTTTTCACGAAGGTGATTGCAGGGGTTGCAGCTCATCTGCTCAAGTTAGGGGTGTAGGAAAGCAGGATCTGCTTCCATGGTTACCACCAGTTTTCTGCTGGTGTCAGTATGTTTGTTGGACTCGTCTGACTGGGATCCTCCTATTCAGGACCCCAGTCACTGTGTTTCCTCCCTAAATTTTACTATGGCAAGTACTTCTGTACCTCCACAATTGGCTACTGGTCTATGCTTGTAAGTCCCTAGTATATGGTACTAAGGTACCCAGGGCATAGGCACACCAGTGGTCTCCCATGGGCTGCAGCATGTTTTCTGCCTTCCATGAGAGACAACTCAAACTGTGACTACAGGCCTGCCATTGCAGCCTCTGTGAGTTTGTGCTTAAACCTCTCACAACAGATATGTTTCCTTGTATCTGAGGTCACTGCACGTAAAACCTATAAGTCACCCCTATGGCAGGCCTTTCAGTCCTGAAGGCAGGGTGTTTGGTTACAAGTGTGAGGGTCCCCCTGAATGAGCAGGACATCCCTTCAAATGCAAGAGTCGATTCTCCAGGTTTTGTAAGTGCGGCCAGCCATTTTTGATACATATAGTGACCCTCTGTCACTATGCGATAGCTATCTATGTATTGGCTGTGACGACCCTGGGCATGTTTAGTATCAAACATGTTGGAATCATACACCCACACCCAAACCGCCAAGTTGGAATTGTACACCAACACTGTTACCAGTGTTGGATGTATGATTCCATGCACTGGAGGCTCCTCCGGGAAGTCCCCAGTACTCCGCGTATTCGCTTGCCAGTGCCACTAGACTGCTTTGAAGGGGGCCTTTGGTGTTCTCCTTGCATACTCAAGTTTGAACCAGTTGAGAGAGCCCGAGGCACCCGCTTTGCCGTGAAAATGGACAAAGGACATGGGAGTATCCTCCACTTTGTCCAACCCCTCCCCTGCGAGGGACCCCTGAGTCGTCCTAACACCCTTACTAGGGTATTTAAGGGCTTACCTGTGGGTGACTCTTCAGATTCATCATGGGACAAGACTCAATCCTGAAAACACGTCCCTCTTCGACTGTCTGGACACTTGGACTTCGCTGGAATTTGCCTGGAACCAACACTGCATCAAGGAAGACTCTTGTTGCTCATGGTCTCGCTGTTCTGCAAGTTTTCTTCGTCGTTTGTGCTGTGCTTCTTTTCCAGTATCTTCAACAGAACTGTGGGCATCAAAGGACACCTAAAGTAAGCTCCCTTGGAGTGAAGGAGTCGCTCCCCTGCATCTGCAGTCACTGCAACAAAGCTGACCGGTCTGCTGCTCCTGACGTCCCACGGACGTTGAAAGGCTGAGCAACACAGGTTCTGGTTCTGCAACTCCCTCGAGGCCTGAAATGTCCTCTCTGCAATTTTGAGGCCAGTATCCCTCGTCGGAACCGCTAAGACCAAACCCCTGCGCACTGTGTTGACTTGCAGTTGCCAAGGCTTGTTGACTCTGCATTCCAGAGATCTTCGGGCTGCAAGAAGCTCCAGCCTCCATCATCTCTTCCTGCCAAGTACAGCGTCTTCACTGCATCCTCTGCACCGTGGGCCTTCCTTCTTGATGAGCTGCTCAAGGTCATCTTGCGAATCCTGTGCCATTGGCCTGTGATTCCTCCTGAGGGTCTTCCCCTGCTTCAGTGAGTTCCTCTGCTTGCTTGGGGCCTAGTCTGATTCTCCTGCTTGTGATGAGTCCCTTGCTACCCAGGCTTGTTGATGCTCCCACCAGACACCGACACCCTGGTTCTTGACTTCCGACGCCAGACAGCTTGTGCACGCCTCCTGGTCTTCCTCAGCATTGCCTGGTCCTCACAGCTTCAGAGACAAGGTCACTGTCAACTCTTCTTAACTGTCATCGATGGGCATTGCTCTTCCATGCCTCCCGGTCACTTCTGAGTGGCATAGACACTGCCCCCCTCTGCTTAGAGGTTCTTCACTCCAAGAATACACCCTTTGATTCCACCGGACTCTTGCACAGACTTATCCAGCGACATCTTTCCCGAAGACCTCCATTGTGATCTACAACGGTTTCTGATGTCACTTCGCAGCATTGCACCCAGCTTCCCTGGTATAGGTATCCTGGTTCTTGGGGTATCCACGTGTGGAGTGACTCTTCAACCTTCTGTCTTCCACAGGGTTTTTTCAGGGTCCACTGAGAAGGTTCCTACTTGAAAACTGCAACTTACCTGTTGACTTTTATTGGACATGCGGCCGTGTTTCCACTCTGCACACAGCGTCCGTGGGGTTCCTTGTGTCCTCAGCTCCTCTGAGTCTCCTGGTACAAGTCCCGACTTAATGTTATGTTATTCTCTCTTTTATAGCGCACAAATCACCGGGGGGCATCTCGGCGCTTTACTCTGGGTCACCTCATTGGCGGAGTTGTCGTGAAGCAGGAGTATGTTAAAACAGAAATGCTTTTAGGTGTTTCCGGAAAGTAAGATATGAAGGGATTTCTCGTAGCGATTGGGGGAGACTGTTCCAGTATTTAGGGGCGATGTACGAAAATGCCATGCCTCCTGATCGCTGTCGTCTAATACGGGGCACCTGAAGTAGCTGCAATGAGCCAGATCTTAACAGGCGAGATGGAGTGTATCTTGCTAGTCTGTCCTGGAGATACTGAGGGCCTTGACCCTGAAGTGCGCCGAAAGTGAGGCAACATATCTTGAAAAACAACCTTTGATTAATCGGCAGCCAATGCAGCTGACGTAGCAGTGGTCGAGAGGGGGTGCCTGCCGGCATATTCAGGACCAGCCTTGCTGCCCTGTTCTGAATGACCTGCAGTTTTTGCAGGGCTGTGGCTCCCACCTCAGCCAGCAAAGCGTTGCCATAATCCATACGGCTCATGACTAAGGCTTGAATTATGGTTCTCCGATGTTCCGTGGGGATAAAAGGCAGAATCTTTCGCAGTAGCCTCAATCTGTAGTAACATGCCCCTGATATTGCGGCCACCTGGTCATGCATGGACAGGGACTGGTTAAGTTTTATACCCAGATTGTTTACACATGGCTTTGGAATGGGAGGGGGGCCCAGTTGTGACGGCCACCACTCATTGGTCCAGACCGCTTCAGCCTTCCCGAAAAGCATGACTTCCGTCTTGCTAGGGTTAAGTTGTAAACAGTAGGAAATCATCCACTGGGCGATTGCCATGATCCCTTTAGCAAAGCTGATTCTGTCAGCTTCGGGATATTGGCCGATGTTAAAAAGCAGCTTTAGTGGCAGTTCGCATTCCACTTTCTTAGTAGATAATTTGGTCTCCCCCTATATTTTGTGCTTACTTACCTATTTGCAATTGGATTATTATTGTGTATTTGGGTTTATATTTCTGGGTAGGAGATATACCAATTTCTTAGTAAGAGATGTGTTATAAATAGACTTATGTTTATACATGCACTGTGATTCTTTTTAATTTAACTTCCACTACATGATTAATCTGGTTAAACACGCTGCTTAACACTCCTTCAAGATGAGCCTGAAGGCTGCTTTACCCAGCTACCACGTTTAGAGCTTTCAAAGGTTCTCAAAGACCACTAAAATCACCATAAGTGTTGCCTGGATTAGTGCAAGGTGCTTTACTTAAACCATATACTAAGCTAGCCTCCTAAAAGGGGTTTCAGTCTTCCCCTACCGCGACGACTGGCTGATGAAGGCATCCTCACTCCAGACTGTTGTTACCCACCTTCAGACTTCAGCAGACATCCTGCATTCGCTGGAGATTACTATAATTGTGCCAAAGTCACACTTTAATCCTTCTCAGATGCTCCCTTTCATCTAAGCTGTTCTGGGCACAGTGTAGTTTCTGGCTTATCCCAGCAGGCCTTAGCCAAGATCAAGATACTTGTTCTACAGCCCCGCCATACCGCCCAGCTAAGAACATACAAAAAGAGCCTTCTGAGACACGTAATCCAAGGCTGGTTCCATCAAAACTGAAACTCATCGACACAACAGTCTTCGGACCGAACGTCATCAAACCGAAGGTGATAAAGCCAAAGGGCGCCGAGCCGAAGGCTCCTGTTCCCTTAACACCTTCAAAGCCAAAAGCCGTCAAATCGACCTCGAAGCCAAAGACCGTCGAATCGACCTCGAAACCAAAGCCCGTCGACTCGAGCAAATCGGGTTAGAGTGGCGAAAAAGGAAAAAAGCCTGTTGACGAAGGCAAAAGGGCTACGCCCAAGGCGGTCGTCGAACCAAAACCGAAACCTAAGGTAGACCACACCAAATCGGTCGAGCCGAAGCCCATCGATCCAAACAGGGGCATCGAGCCAAGGACGCAGGCTCCGAAAACACCTCTACCACCTAAACAGGTTACCGAGCCGACAAAACCACTCGGTCCAAAAACTGTGGTGAAACCTGTAAAAGACGTCGGACCGACAAAACCTGATCCAGGCACCAAAAGCGGTTGAACCAAGTAAAGGCATCGAACCGAAAAAGGTCAAACCAAAAACTACGGTTCCAAGGCAAAAAACTGTGGAAGAGGAGATCATCCATCCAGACCCATCCACAGAAGATCAGTCAAAACTATATATTGACCAAAATACTGGGAAAGTGACTGTTTATAAAAGGAAGAAAACACCAGCGCCTAGTGAAGACTTTTCTAAAATTCCACTGAAAAAGAAGAGAGATTGTGCTACCTCTCCTATTCTTTTCCAACCTATCTCTCCAGCTATGCCTGCTACTCCATGTGAGAAGTTGGCCTGATATATAATGTTCACTATTCTAGTGAGCACTTTGTATCAGTCCAAACAACCCTTATTGATGATTGGTTGTAAGTCAACCTTATAGACCAGCTATCCTAGTAGCATGGATACGAGCAGTCTTCGGGCTAAACTCTAGAGGGCGTGTTAAGCCAGCTGTTATACCATCACATATACCCCTTGAACACCAAGTGAAAGGACACCACACAAGTGTTAAGAAAATAAACAGTGTATTTATTTAGATCACAACTGCTCTGTACTCTTTATGAGGACAGGGTACTAAGCACACAACAAAACTCTTACGAAAACACTATAAGTTGCACAATTTACACAAATGCCAGAGGGGCACGGAAAACCATATACTACAAAAGTGGAATGCGAAATTACTAGCAGGTAAGTACTAATCTCATAGGGTTTGGAATCGCTAGTACTGGCCTACTGAACATTCAGATTACTAGCAGGAGGCCTAGGGGACTCGGGTGCAGAGTGTGCACTCTCACGCAGGATGCGGGACAAAGTCTATGGATACTAGTAAATGCAAAGTTAGTGTTCTCGGGCGAACCCGACTAGGTAGGTCAAAAACAAAAGTGGATCTAGGCACTTAGAGAGTTGTTCTACGCTGGAGCACCGGGGTACTCGGTTTACCTAGCCCAGGGGCTGCGGCTGCATAGGGTTCAAGTGTCGTCGGAAACCCTCGTTGACGAACCAGGAGCCTGAAAGAAGAAGTTGCTGGCAGGCGACCAGTGAAGAAGTTCGAAGTGATCCAAGCCTGGATCGGAGATGGAAGACACCTGTAAGCAGAGGGGACCAAGTTCTGATTCACTAGCCAGTGATTAGATGGGCACCAGGATGGCACCGGATGGTAGTCACCTCGACCAGGTGAGTGGGCGACGCTGGGCTCTGCAGTCTCACGGACCAGGAGGCGTTGTCGGCGACCAGGATGGAGGTGCGAGCTGTCCCACGATGGTTGGTGCTGTCGACGTCGCTGGACCCAGGATTGGGGCAACAAGTCTTGGCAAATTCAAGCCCACGCGGTGGACTCAAAATGGCGTCTGGAGTGGACCAGGAGGGTCCGGGGTGCTCCTCTTTTGGAGGGGAGCAAGGGCCAGTCTGGAGCAACCAGACCAGCAGTGTTGATGTCGTCGTTCGTCGTCGGGAAGGCCACAAGCCAGCGGGCTAGTAGCCAGACAACGCGGTGAGCAGCAAAAAGCAGAAGGGCCCCACGCAGATCTGGTGGATGCTGGAGGGCTGAACTTCGGTGCTGGAGCTGCTCAGGGCTGGGGCTTCTCGGACCCCCAAAGCACTCACTCGAGGATCCCTCGGCGGTCGTGCTGGGCAAGAGTCGTGCAGTCTTGAAGATGGCCAGTCCCTCGAGGTCTCGTCGCACCCACGGATCTCAGCTGAGCTGACGATGTGGGTAGAGGTCAGAGGTGCCAGGGAAGCCGGGTCTCGTCGTGCTGGTCAGTCGGATTCCGGAGGAAGGACGTGCAGCAAACCGCAGTGTTCTTGGATGGTGCCTGCGGGTGCAGGGTGACTACTCCTTAGTCACAAGGGAGAAATCTTGAGAAGAAGTCGAGAGTTCCTTTCGTAGAAAGTAGTTTCAGGATTCAAAGAGGATCTAATTTGGAAAGGGGCCCGCTCCTATCTTTATACTAGGAAAAGGGGCTGGCACGCGACTAGGTCCTGCCCATGGGTGGGACCAGGAAGGGGGGTGGTTACACCCCTCTCCCATGCCGGACTTTCCCCAGCTCAGGGGCTGGTGTGCCCCTGGAACTGGTTCTAGCCGGCAGATGCATAGTGAGCACCGGGGTGCCACTTGCAGTCACCTTCCCCTAAAGCCCTGCCTACCCAGGATACACAAAACCCTGTCTGGGATGGTGCTAGCACCGCCCCTGACAGGAAACCCTTTGTCCAAGCTCCCCTCGCTGGAAGGACTCCCAGCTGAAGGGGGTCAGACTTGTGTCTGTGGTGGCAGCATCCATTTTGTGATGCTGAGGCTCGAGTTCACTTTAACCGGGGTTCACAGTTACATACATGTCGTGTCCCTCTAGAAGGGTGGAATGCTAACCCCGTCGCCAGAATTGGCGAGGCGTTAGTATTCCAATTCGTATGACACCTTACTCGACATGTTTTGATAAAGCGATATCAGAGATAGCATATAACCGCGAGGATTATAATGCACTTAAGAGTATATGGTATGCGTTATTATGGAAGAGCTATTAGGACTTGGATCCGCAAGCTGCAAACGGGCTCAGCTCATGCCAGAGCACCATCTCGCACGATTCCAAGCACTCTGCCTTCAGGATTGTCAAGGAGTGAGTGATAAGAATCTGTGTGTCCATTTTAGGGTTAGATATAGGTATACTATATCTAAAGCAAAGGGTGATTACGCCACCTTGCCCCAGCTGTCGTGCAGCCAGTTGTGTCAGATTTAGATGGCCAGCCAGGGGTGGCATAATAGATGCTGCAGCCCCTGGTAGGCCCTGGGTTCACCTATGCCCTGAGTTACAGGGTCTGATAAGGTGGCCCAGTACCAATTGGATAATGCACCTAAGGTACACGTGTCAATTTAGTGAGAGAACAGCAAGGCTGTGGGTCTGATTAGCAGGCCCACAGCCAGAGAAGTCGTAAACCAGTGAAGCAAAAAGCAAAAATCTGGGGTGATCATAGGTTTGCAGACCCTACTCTCCTACATGACCCCCCCCCCCCCCCCAAACCTTGGGACAATAAACTAACCTTGACCAGGTGAGTCTTCTTGCTCTAAGTGGAAATATCTGGAGAGCCCATCTGCATTACCATGATCAGTACCAGGTCTATGCTCCACTGTAAAATCCATCCCCTGTAGGGAAATGGACCACCTAAGCAGTTTGGGGTTTTCACCCTTCATCTGATTTAGCCACAAGAGGGGCTTATGGTCGGTCTGAATCTTGAAGTGAGTACCAAACAAGTATGGCCTCAGTTTCTTCAGGGCCCAAACCACAGCAAAGGCCTCCCTCTCAATAGCTGACCAATTCTTCTCTCTGGGGGGGGTCAGCCTTCTGCTTATAAAAGCAATGGGCTGGTCATGACCATCAAAATTCAGTTGAGATAGAACAGCTCCCACACCCAACTCAGAAGCATCTGTTTGGACAATGAATGGTTTGGAGTAGTCTGGACTCTTTAGGATAGGTGCTGTGCACATGGCCTGCTTTAGGTCATCGAATGCTTTTTGACAGCCTGCTGTCCACTGAACTTTCTTTGGCATCTTTTTACTTGTCAGTTCATTAAGTGGAGTCACAATTGATCCATAATTTCTGACAAATTTCCTATAGTAACCAGTCAGGCCCAAGAAAGCTCGAACCTGAGTCTGGGTGGTTGGAGGAGCCCAGTCCCTGATGGACTGTATCTTGCTCTCCAGTGGCTGAACCTGGCCTCCACCTACAAGGTGGCCCAGGTATACAACCTGTGTCTGCCCTATCTGGCACTTTGTGGCCTTGATAGTGAGACCTGCCTTCTGCAGAGCCTCTAACACTTTCCTCAGGTGGACCAGGTGATCCTCCCAGGTGGAACTAAAGACAGCTATATCATCAAGATATGCTGCACAGAAGTCATCCAGCCCAGTGAGAACTTGATTCACCAGCCTTTGGAAGGTGGCAGGTGCATTTTTCAGACCAAAGGGCATTACAACAAATTGATAATGCCCACCAGGGGTTGAAAATGCTGTCTTGGGTTTGGCATCCTCAGCTAACCTGATTTGCCAATACCCAGCTGTCAGGTCAAATGTACTTAAGTAGTTGGCAGAAGCCAATCTATCTATAAGCTCATCTGCCCTTGGTATTGGGTGGGCATCAGTCTTAGTGACTGCATTGAGGCCTCTGTAGTCTATGCAAAACCTCATCTCTTTCTTACCACCCTGGGTGTGAGGCTTTGGCACTAGAACGACTGGACTAGCCCAAGGGCTATCTGAGGGCTCAATGACTCCCAGCTCCAACATTTTCTGCACTTCTGTTTTGATGCAGTCTCTAACATGATTAGGCTGCCTGTAGATTTTACTCTTCACTGGCAGGCTGTCACCAGTGTCAACCTCATGGGTACACCAATTGGTTTCACTGGGTGTCAGAGAGAACATATGTCTGAAGGATTGAAGAACCTGTTTACAATCCTTCTGTTGATGGTCAGAGAGGCTGCCACAAAAGACAACACCATCTACTGATCCATCATCAGGATTCTGAGTGAGCAGGTCTGGGAGAGGGTCACTCTCTTCCTCCTGTCCCTCATCTGTGGCCATGAGCAAGCTCATGTCCTTCCTGTCAACATATGCTTTGAGCCTGTTCACATGGAGCACCCTGTGGGGGCTCCTGGGAGTTCCAAGGTCCACCAGGTAGGTGACCTCTCCCTTTTGCTCAAGGATTGTGTGGGGCCCAGACCATTTGTCTTTGAGTGCTGCTGGGGCCACTGGCTCCAACACCCACACCTTCTGTCCAGGCTTGTACAC
This sequence comes from Lissotriton vulgaris, assembly GCF_964263255.1. NCBI lineage: Eukaryota > Metazoa > Chordata > Amphibia > Caudata > Salamandridae > Lissotriton > Lissotriton vulgaris. The sequence goes on along the minus strand of NC_141689.1, from coordinate 891,233,902 downwards.
AGTCAGGACAGCCTTTTGGTCATGCCAAGCTTTTTGGAGTTCTTGGCTAGCCTCAAGGTTTTTGGAGGCCTTTTCCATATACTCAGCCATCCTGGAGCGGAGACCAAGTGCATAGTCCACTATGTTGGTTGCAGGTTTTTTGAGAGGTCTCTCCCATCCTTCCTTCACCAAACACAGGGGTCCTCTTACAGGATGCCCATACAGAAGTTCAAAAGGGCTGAAGCCAACCCCCTTCTGTGGGACCTCTCTGTAAGCAAACAAAAGGCAGGGGATCAGGACATCCCATCTACGCCTGAGCTTTTCAGGTAGTCCATGAATCATCCCTTTTAGGGTCCTGTTGAACCTTTCAACAAGCCCATTGCATTGTGGATGATAGGGTGTAGTGAACTTGTAGTTGACACCACATTCCTTCCACATAGCAGTCAAATATCCTGACATGAAGTTTGCACCTCTGTCAGAGACAACCTCCTTAGGGAAGCCCACTCTGGAGAACACTCCAACTAGGGCTCTTGCCACAACAGGTGCTGTAGTGGTCCTAAGGGGAATAGCTTCAGGATACCTGGTGGCATGGTCCACCACCACCAGTATAAACTTGTGCCCTGATGCTGTCTGGGGTTCCATTGGACCGACAATGTCAATCCCCACTCTTTCAAAGGGCACCCCCACCACAGGCATTGGTATAAGGGGGGCCTTTGTTGTGCCACCTGACTTACCACTGGCTTGGCAAGTGACACAGGAGCGACAAAACTCCTTGGTAACTTCATTCATATGAGGCCAGTGAAAGTGTGAGACAAGTCTGTCCCAAGTCTTTGTCTGGCCTAATTGTCCTGCTAAGGGAATCTCATGGGCCAAGGTAAGAAGGAAACCTCTCTGAGTCAAGGGGATAACCAGCCTCCTGGTTGCACCGGGTTTGGGGTCTCTTGCTTCAGTGTACAGGAGTCCATCATCCCAGTATACCTTGTGGGTACCTGTGGCGTTCCCTGCAGCCTCAGCTGCAGTCTGCTGTCTGAGGGGTTCAAGGGAAGGGCAGTCTAACTGTTCCTTCCCCAGGTCTTCTCTTGAGGGTCCCCCTGAGCCCAGAAACTCAACTTGATCAAGTTCAAATTCTTTAGGCTCAGTTTCCCTCAGTTCCTGTAGGTCAGCCTCCTCTGAGACTTGATCCTCAACCTGGGGCAAGGGGGAAGGCAATGCCTTAACCCTACTGCTCTTCTTCTTGGAAGGTGTCTGGTCCATTGTTCCAGGATCCAGCACCTGTTCAGTGGGGCATCTTCTGGCCTGTGACCTAGTCACAGCAAGCACATGTGCTGGCAAGCCTAACATTTCCATGTGAGTCCTCTGCTCCACTTCTGACCATAGGGATGACTCCAAATCATTGCCCAACAAACATTCAACTGGGAGGTCTGAACTAACAACAACCTTCTTTTGGCCACTTACCCCTCCCCAGGAGAAATCAACAATTGCCATACTATGGTGGGTAGTGACATTGCTGGCATTGGTCACTAGGTACTCTGGTCCTAGCATGATCTGTCCAGGGTCCACAAAGTTAGGTGTCACCATTGTGACACTGGCACAAGTGTCCCTATAGGCCTGAGCCATCGTGCCATTGATAAAAGGTGTCTGTCTGTATTTGCCCAAAGTATTGGGACTGGCATCAGGGGATATATCCACATCCCCTGTACAGACAAGGACAGCCTGAGTGAGTGTGCCAACTAAGTTGTCATACCCCTCAGAACCCAAGGTTAACCCAACTAATCCCTTGGGAGGTGCACTACCACTGCTGACTGTACTAGGGGGTGCAGTTGCCTTAGGGGCTGCAGTGGCAGGAGTTTGCCCTCCTTTCTTGGTGCACTCACTAAACCAGTGAGTTTTACTTTTACAGTATTGGCACCACCTTTTAGACTGGCCTTCTTGAGACTTCTTCTTCTGGGAAGCCTGACCCCCACCCTCTGGTTTGTTGGGGACCTGTCGAAGACTTCTGGTCATTTTGTTCACCTTTGGTATCTTTACCCTTCTGGTCTGCTTTCTTCTGACCGCCCTGGTTCTGCTTAACCCTTGTTCTGACCCATCTGTCTGCCTTCTTTCCCAATTCTTGGGGAGAGGTCAGATCTGAGTCAACAAGGTGCTGATGCAACAACTGGTTCTGACAATTGTTTAAAATCTGTTCCCTCATGATCAGATTGTACAATCCTGTATAATCAGTAACCTTACTGCCTAGCAACCAGCCCTCCAAAGCCTTAGTGGCACAATCTACAAAATCAGACTAATCCTGAGACTGAGTTTACTGGGTATCCCTGAACAGCAACCTGTACTGCTCAGTGGTTAGGCCAAACCCATCTATCAGTGTACTCTTCAGGACTTGGTAATTGTTAGCATCCTCAGCTCTAGTAGTGAGGAGCTTATCTCTACCTTTGCCTTCAAAGGAGAGCCACAAGACAGCTGCCCACTGACTCTGGGGGACACACTGGACAGTGCAGGCCCTCTCCAAATGAGTTATCTATTTGTGGATATCATCTCCTTGTTTAAAGGGGGGCACTATCTTACTCAGGTGTCTAGTGTCTAAACTCCTGTCTTTTTCTCTTGGGAGAATGCTGCCACCAGTGAGATCTAACCCACTTAACTTTTGCTCTCTAGCAAAGGCAAGCCTCTCTTTGGCCAGGGCAAGTTCTTCCCTTTCAATCCTCAGATTGGCTTCCCTCATCTTAGCTTCATGCTCCCTTCTCTTAGGGGAAGACATCCCTCTATGAGAAGAGGTCTGAGAGCCATTGGTTCAAATGGATCTGTTAGAGCCTCTGGATAGAGACCTAGCTTGTCCATTCCCAATGTTAAGTCTGCCTGAGAGTGGCCCTGGGGGTCCCCCAAATCCATTCTCATGCCTACTTAAGTTAGTCCTAGTGAGTCTACTGACTTCTACCTGACCTTTGTCTGCCTCATCCCCTGATAACTCCTCCTCCTCCTCCTCCTCAGCATCATCTGCTGCCTGGAGGTGGCGGTCAGGGTCACCAGTGGTTCCCTCTAAGGGGGGCATATTCCCATCTGGATGAGAAGGATCTGTGTTGGCAGACCTCCTTGCATCATAAGTCTCTAAGAGACCAATCAGAAAAGGAATGGTAGGGTTAGAACCCTGTTTTAGCTTCCTGGATGTACAGATTTGTCTCATCTCCTGGAAGCTAAGAGCAGCATATCTGGAAGGGACCTGTGGAGGGTCCACAACCACAAGAGGGGTCTCTGAAGACTCTCCGTGGTTAGACATGCTTCTAGTGTGGTGTAAGTGATGCACCTACCTACACTATTTGTTTGCCTACTGATCCCTTGCTAAGAGTTGTAGTCAAGGTGTGCTAAGCCTTGTTGAACTACAACAGCTGGTTCAGTAGAACTCAGAGTATTCTAAGCTAAGTTATATGTACCTTAATACTTATGTGATCTTTCACAATGATATTCTTAGGATACGTGTGGTAAAACAACAGCAAGCTCAAATCCCAACCGCTGCTCACCAATGTGAGAAGTTGGCCTGATATATAATGTTCACTATTCTAGTGAGCACTTTGTATCAGTCCAAACAACCCTTATTGATGATTGGTTGTAAGTCAACCTTATAGACCAGCTATCCTAGTAGCATGAATACGAGCAGTCTTCGGACTAAACTCTAGAGGGCGTGTTAAGCCAGCTGTTATACCATCACATATACCCCTTGAACACCAAGTGAAAGGACACCACACAAGTGTTATGAAAATAAACAGTGTATTTATTTAGATCACAACAGCCCTGTACTCTTTATGAGGACAGGGTACTAAGCACACAACAAAACTCTTACGAAAATACTATAAGTTGCACAATTTACACAAATGCCCGAGAGGCACGGAAAACCATATACTACAAAAGTGGAATGCGAAATTACTAGCAGGTAAGTACTAATCTCATAGGGTTTGGAATCGCTAGGACTGGCCTACTGAACCTTCAGATTACTAGCAGGAGGCCTAGGGGACTCGGGTGCAGAGTGTGCACTCTCACGCGGGATGCGGGACAAAGTCTATGGATACTAGTAAATGCAAAGTTAATGTTCTCGGGCGAACCCGACTAGGTAGGTCAAAAACAAAAGTGGGTCTAGGCACTTAGAGAGTTGTTCTACGCTGGAGCACCGGGGTACTCGGTTTACCTAGCCCAGGGGCTGCGGCTGCATAGGGTTCAAGTGTCGTCGGAAACCCTCGTTGACGAACCAGGAGCCTGAAAGAAGAAGTTGCTGGCAAGCGACCAGTGAAGAAGTTCGAAGTGATCCAAGCCTGGATCGGAGATGGAAGACACCTGTAAGCAGAGGGGACCAAGTTCTGAATCACTAGCCAGTGATTAGATGGGCACCAGGATGGCACCGGATGGAGTCACCTCGACCAGCTGAGTGGGCGACGCTGGGCTCTGCAGTCTCACGGACCAGGAGGCGTTGTCGGCGACCAGGATGGAGGTGCGAGCTGTCCCACGATGGTTGCTGCTGTCGACGTCGCTGGACCCAGGATTGGGGCAACAAGTCTTGGCAAATTCAAGCCCACGCGGTGGACTCAAAATGATGTCTGGAGTGGACCAGGAGGGTCCGGGGTGCTCCTCTTTTGGAGGGGAGCAAGGGCCAGTCTGGAGCAACCAGACCAGCAGTGTTGATGTCATCGTTCGTCGTCGGGAAGGCCACAAGCCAGCGGGCTAGTAGCCAGACAACGCGGTGAGCAGCAAAAAGCAGAAGGGCCCCACGCAGATCTGGTGGGTGCTGGAGGGCTGAACTTCGGTGCTGGAGCTGCTCAGGGCTGGGGCTTCTCGGACCCCCAAAGCACTCACTCGAGGATCCCTCGGCGGTCGTGCTGGGCAAGAGTCGTGCAGTCTTGAAGATGGCCGGTCCCTCGAGGTCTCGTCCCACCCACGGATCTCAGCTGAGCTGACGATGTGGGTAGAGGTCAGAGGTGCCAGGGAAGCCGGGTCTCGTCGTGCTGGTCAGTCGCATTCCGGAGGAAGGACGTGCAGCAAACCGCAGTGTTCTTGGATGGTGCCTGCGGGTGCAGGGTGACTACTCCTTAGTCACAAGGGAGAAATCTTGAGAAGAAGTCGAGAGTTCCTTTTGTAGAAAGTAGTTTCAGGATTCAAAGATGATCTAATTTGGAAGGGGGCCCACTCCTATCTTTATACTAGGAAAAGGGGCTGGCACGCGACTAGGTCCTGCCCATGGGTGGGACCAGGAAGGGGGGTGGTTACACCCCTCTCCCATGCCGGACTTTCCCCAGCTCAGGGGCTGGTGTGCCCCTGGAACTGGTTCTAGCCGGCAGATGCATAGTGAGCACCGCGGTGCCACTTGCAGTCACCTTCCCCTAAAGCCCTGCCTACCCAGGATACACAAAACCCTGTCTGGGATGGTGCTAGCACCGCCCCCGACAGGAAACCCTTTGTCCAAGCTCCCCTCGCTGGAAGGACTCCCAGCTGCAGGGGGTCAGACTTGTGTCTGTGGTGGCAGCATCCATTTTGTGATGCTGAGGCTCGAGTTAACTTTAACCGGGGTTCACAGTTACATACATGTCGTGTCCCTCTAGAAGGGTGGAATGCTAACCCCGTCGCCAGAATTGGCGAGGGGTTAGTATTCCAATTCGTATGACACCTTACTCGACATGTTTTGATAAAGCGATACCAGAGATAGCATATAACTAGAGAAGTGTGGCTCAGGGGTTAGAGGCGGCAGACCTGGAGCTTGAGTTCGGCCGTGGACCAGGGTTCAATTCCCCGCCTCGGCGGGTCTTGGGCTCAAAAATTCCACGGACTCGTTAATTCTCGCTCCGGTGCCTTCTCGACTCACGGGTTCACACTCTGCGACTCTGGGCAATAGCTTGCTTAATCTCCGCAACGGCCCCTCGCGGCGGGATGCCTGGCTTTCACCTTGTGGATACTCTGCCAGGGTTATCTCACAGGGGAATACCAGGACGGGTTCCCTAAGCAAGCGCGGAGATGCCCCAGGGTAAGTCATGCGCTATATAAGCTTCATTCATTTCATTTCATTTCATAACCGCGAGGATTATAATGCACTTAAGAGTATATGGTATGCGTTATTATGGAACAGCTATTAGGACTTGGTTCCGCAAGCTGCAAACGGGCTCATCTCATGCCAGAGCACCATCTCGCACGATTCCAAGCACTCTGCCTTCAGGATTGTCAAGGCCTGCCATAGGAGTGAGTGATAGGAATCTGTGTGTCCATTTTAGGGTTAGATATAGGTATACTATATCTAAAGCAAAGGGTGATTACGCCACCTTGCCCCAGCTGTCGTGCAGCCAGCTGTGTCAGATTTAGATGGGCAGCCAGGGGTGGCATAATACATGCTGCAGCCCCTGGTAGGCCCTGGGTTCACCTATGCCCTGATTTACACGGTCTGATAAGGTGGCCCAGTACCAATTGGATAATGCACCTAAGGTACACGTGTCAATTTAGTGAGAGAACAGCAAGGCTGTGGGTCTGATTAGCAGGCCCACAGCCAGAGAAGTCGTAAACCAGTGAAGCAAAAAGCAAAAATCTGGGGTGATCATAGGATTGCAGACCCTACTCTCCTACACTCCATACACACCATACTCACCTGCACACTCTGACTATAACCAAGATCAAGATCAGGATGCAGATGTGGGTTTTTAAGATCTACAAAACCCATATGTAGACCCCAATACACAACCATGGGGGGGGTGGAGGTGAGCCAGACAATGAGGGGGCTCTACCCATTACAGACCCTACAGTATTACCAGCTAAGCCATCACTCACAGAAGACACAGTGGCTTTTAACTCCTTAACAGACAGAGCTGCAAGCTACCATAATGTAGACATGCATTCTGATGCTATAGAAGAGGACTTTCTATTTGATACGCTGGCAACATCAGAAAGAAGTGTCAAAACTCTCCCCATGTTAAAGGGCGTCCTAAAGCACGCAAATGACATCTTCAAAGACACTGCTAGGGCATGTGTCATCAACCCTAGAATAGAGAAAAATTATAGGGCTGCACCAGTAGACCCTACATACATCAGGGGACAACTGCCTTTTGACTCATTGGTGGTATCCAACGCACGAAAGCGTGCGAATTCACGAACAACTGGAGAGTCTCCTCCTCCTGACAAAGAGTCTAAGATTTTAGAAGCATCAAGCAAAAGAGTAGCAGCTCAAGCCAATACACAGGCCTTGCTGGCCAGATACGGCAGAGCACACTATGATACTTTAGAAGGACTTCTCCAATACTTACCCGAGCCTTACAAAGAGCTTATACAAGATGAACTTATACAAGAGGGAAAGCTCATCACCAATGCCTCCATTAAGTGTGCTCTAGACGCGGCAGATACAGCTGCCAGATCTATTAACACAAGCGTACTGCTTAGAAGGCACGCATGGCTTCGCATATCTGGATTCAAAAATGAAGTACAGGCCACAATTCTTAACCAGCCTATAAATCCAGATTTCTTGTTTGGTCCAGCAGTTGACTCAATTATGGACAAAATGAAAAAGGACACAGAAACGGCAAAGTCCATGGGAGCCCTTCAGTCCCAACAACACAGAGGCTCCTTTCGTTGCTCAAGTTATAGAGGAGGAGCGCGAGGTAACACATCGCAGCAATCCTCCACTTACAAAACTAATACGCAATCCACATACAATAAAAACACGAACAGGGGTGGATACAGAGGAAATAACACTAAGGTCAGGGGTCGTGGAGGCAATGCCAATAGATCCTCTACTAACACCAGACAGTGACTTCTTGGCACTACCCCCAGACCATATAACACCGGTCGGGGGAAGTCTACAACAATTCCTGCCAGTCTGGTTAAACATCACTACTGACAGGTGGGTAAGGCAAATTATCCAACATGGCTATTGCCTAGAACTCACGTCAACACCACCCAACATACCACCCGTGCACCGTCCCATGTCGCAGGAACATATAACATTACTGCAGCAAGAGGTCATCAGTATGCTACAAAAGGGGGCCATAGAACCAGTCCCACTACAACACCAAGGAATGGGAGTATACTCACTATACTTCCTCATTCCGAAAAAGGACGGTTCACTCAGACCAATATTAGACCTCAGGCCCCTCAACCTGTAAATTCCGTCAGAGCACTTTCATGTGCTCACGCTCCAACAAGTCTTACCACTGGTTCGCCAGGGAGACTTCCTAGCAACTCTAGACCTCAAAGACGCATACTTTCATATACCAATACACCCTGCTCACAGAAAGTATCTAAGGTTTACTATTCAAGGACAGCACTACCAGTTCAAAGTCCTACCATTCGGTCGAACAACAGCTCCACGGGTGTTCACCAAATGCCTAGCAACAGTGGCGGCACATCTCAGGAGACAACACATTCATGTGTACCCATATCTGGACGATTGGCTAATACAAGCGCCATCAGTCCAGCAATGTGCCAGCCACATGTCAAAGACTATTCATCTCCTGCACAAACTAGGCTTCTCGCTAAACTTCCCGAAGTCGCACCTGCAACCCTCCCACGTCCAACAGTACCTGGGAGCAACAATAGATACACTAGCAGCATAGGCATATCCAAACGCAGCACGGATAAACGGAATGCAAACGTTAATCCAAAGGTTCAGAATCCAATTCTCATTACCAGCTCGAGTGTTTATGCAACTCATAGGCATGATGGCCTTGTGCATATTCATAGTCCCTCATGCCAGGTTACACATGCGTCCGCTTCAGGATTGCCTAGCAAGGCAGTGGAACCAGGCTCAAGGGCAATTACAGGACCTAGTGTTGGTGACCAGTCGAGCATACAACTCTCTGCATTGGTGGAATCCACAAAACCTTTGCAAAGGGCGACTGTTCCAAGAGCCTGTCCCACAAATAGTGATGACAGCGGACGCATCCCTGCTAGGCTGGGGAGCCCATGTCCTGAATTACACAGTTCAGGGACTATGGACTATACAACAGAAAAAAATGCACATCAACCTTCTGGAGTTGACGGCGTCTTTCTAGCCCTAAAAGCATTAAAAAACACTTATGCAACAAGACTGTGTTGATCCGGACGAACAACATGACAGCTATGTATTATATTAAAAAACAAGGAGGAACACACTCCCCACAGCTGTCGCACCTAGATCAAAGCATGTGGAAATGGGCCATTCAGAGGAACATGTTTCTCATGGCAGAACACCTACCAGGCAAGTACAATCAAATAGCCGACCTGCTCACCAGGCACAGTCAGCAGATGCACGAATGGGAGATTCACCCCAATGTGCTCCAACCATTCTTCCAGCAGTGGGGACAACCGGAGATAGATCTGTTTGCCGCAAGCGAAAACGCAAAATGCCAGTACTTAGCCGCCAGGTTCCCACATCCGCAGTCGCAAGGCAATGCGATATGGATGAACTGGTCAGGCAAATTTGCGTACGCTTTTCCCCCAGCTCCATTAATACCGCTAGTGGCACGCAAAATGCGCCAACATTCGCTGACGCTAATCCTAGTTGCTCCCACATGGGCGAGGCAACCATGGTACACGACGTTCCTAGAACTGTCAGTGGTGCCTCATCAAAGACTGCGACTAACACCCAGTCTTCTAACTCAGAACCATGGCGAAATCCAACACCCAGACCCGCAACAGCTGAGCCTAGCGATCTGGCTCCTGAAATCCTACAGTTTGGATACCTAAACTTGCCTCCAGACTGCATGAATATTATCAAAGAGGCAAGAAGACCCACTACCAGAGCATGTTATGCAGTTAAGTGGAAACGCTTTGTCATTTACTGCAGTAACAACGACATAAACCCATTAGACGCTTCAACACAAAACATCATTTGCTATCTCTTGCACCTACAACGTTGCAATTTAGCCTATTCATCCATCAGGATACATCTAGCTGCGTTAGAAGCATATCTCCAAAACAGGCAAAACCTTTCACTATTTAGAGTGCCAGCAATTAAAGCATTTATAGAGGGACTTAAAGGAGTAATTCCCCCAAGGCACCCACCTTCACCAGTCTGGAATCTAAACATTGTTTTAACCAGACTTATGGGACCATCTTTTGAACCACTACACTCATGGGAACTAAAATTTCTTACTTGGAAGGTGGCTTTCCTTATTGCCATTACTTCACTTAGAAGAGTTAGTGAGCTGCAAGCCCTAACTATTCAAGAGCCATTCATTCAAGTACATGCGAATAGAGTAGTTCTCAGAACGAACCCTAAATTCATGCCAAAAGTGGTATCCCATTTTCATATAAATCAAACAATAGACCTGCCAGTGTTCTTTCAAACCCCACATACAGTTGCTGAGAGGGCCTTGCATACTCTAGATGTCAAAAGAGCTCTGCTTTACTATATAGATAGAACTAAGGCATTTCGAAAGGCAAAACAGTTGTTTGTTGCTTTCTCACCACAACACAAAGGCAACCCTATTTCAGATCGTTAAGTGCATTCAGATATGTTACTTAAAGGCAAAATGCACCTTAACAATTCCCCCTAGGGCGCATTCTACACACAAGCTAGGGGCATCCATGGCTTTCCTAGGAAATATTCCTTTACACGAACTTTGTAGAGCAGCCACATGGACAACCATACATACATTTATAAAACACTACTGTGTAAATGTACATTCCAAACAGCAAGCTGCTGTAGGACAGGCTGTTCTCAAAACTCTTTTTCAGACTGCTGCAGCTGGCACAGTCAGCCACCGCTAGCGGAGATACTGCTATACATTCTATGCACAGATATGAATTCAGCAGCCCACATGCCTCGAACGGAATATGCTACTTACCAGTATGCATCTGTTCTTGGCATGTAGGGCTGCTGACATTCATATCACCCACCCGCCTCCCCGGTGCCTGTCGCAGCTGTAGCATTCACTTTTTGCATGGACATCTCTTACTGTACTATACTCCATCTCTGCCACAATGGCGAAAAACAATCTGAGCATGGAGAGGATGCCCATGCGCACTGTAGTGGAGGAGCCACCTATCTCGTGATACTTCAAAGACTCTTCCAGGACAACAATGTGCAATCATCCGGACCCAACACTAGGCGGCGATCTATGCACCGATATGAATGTCAGCAGCCATACATGCCAAGAACAGATGCATACTGGTAAGCAGCATATTCCTGCGATATCCTGGGGAAAATGTAAATAGTGACGATCTAGGACACTCACTAAACTGTTATCTAACTTTGCAAGATACATTTAAGTCGTTAATCAGAAATTTTTATTGCAGGTAACCCCATATTTTATGGCTTATTGCATACTTTTCTCTTCTTGATAAAGCCACTCTTACATTATACTGCTTTATTACTCAACTCATGTTAACCATATGTAATTATCTCTGCATTTTCAGGAAAGAATCCGAAACCATAAATATCGAAGTGTTGGTGATCTTGAAAAAGATGTGATGTTGCTCTGCCATAATGCTCAAACGTTCAACTTGGAGGGATCCCAGGTGTGGTTTACTACTTTTTAATGGTTTGTTCTCTCTGTTTGTTTCATTGTAATTAATATCCCAACAAACTAGTTGAAACAAAGCTCAAATAATGTTTACCTTTACAGAAGTTCAAACTTCAGATTAGGACTTTGTTTTTTTGCAACCCAAAACTAAGCAGATTACATTTTCCCAGATGTCTTGCCTTGATTTGTGTGAAGTGTTACTAAATAATGGAGAAAAAAAAATTCTCTTCTCAGTTTTAAGCGACATGTTAAGGATAAAAATTGAGTACATTGTTGGGTGAGAAGCGACTGAGCATTTGTCAGTAGTTGAGGGTCTCAGTGCATCAAGCATTTGCTAGGAAAGCATTGTATATTCAAATGGATGTTGTCTTTATGTGAAACAAAAAGAAATATCTTAGCACCGGAGTCCAAGGTTTCTTTTTTCTTTAAAATAACAATGAGCCTGGTTTTACCCTTTGCAGATTTTTGGGATGTTCTATATTCTGTCAACGTTTTTTTCTTCTAAATGATTGTGTATCCTAAGGGAATCTCCCTTCTCTGAGATGAAATGCATGGGAGGCTGCAACCACTTGGTAATGAGCATAGCAAAGCCAATCTTGTCTTGTTTGTGGTTCACTAATGGGTTGTCAAATGCTGAAGGAATATCTGTCTATATTCTACAGAACAGTTACTTTCAATATATTTATAATGGGGGAACCAATCAGTGCTATGCACAACCTCTCAGGATAGTAATAGAGACTAGATTAATTTCCACATGTATGTTCATATTTTTTAAGTTCTTAATATTCATTTTAGTATCACTTTTGTGAATACACTGTCTTATAATATTATTTATGATGGATACTTCTAACCATATATTCCTCACCTTGTAGAAAGTGTGAGACTGGCCCTGGAGATTTCTCTCAGCATTCCTCCTGCGTGTCAGCAGGTGGTGTCTTGCACCTGCTGTCGACTTTGTCCCACTCTCAGAAGTAATGCCGAAGTCGCATCTAAGCAAAATTGCTATACATCACTTTGATTCTTTCCACGCCTTCAGATGTAGATTTTGGGCTCTCTCCCAATCAATTTACATAGTCTACGACAAACTCTTTCTTTTCAAAACTCTTTTTCCAGTGTGCAAGTGAAATCTTCCCACAAAAACTGACATGTTTTAAAGCTTCTATGGACTGTTAAGGAAGCATGTCTGGTCTAGGTTCTTCTCACAACTCCAAATTTTGTGGGGACTGCGCCCGGATGAACCCCACGACTTTCAAGACCACAAAGCTAAACTCAATGTCACCAAACATTGTCAAAATGGGGCATAAGGAAAGATCCCGGTTGAGGATGTAAACCTGTTATTGTAGAAGACGCACTCCTCCAAATTTTCAGGTAATTCCACGTTGAAGGAAAAGCATAAGAATACGAAGTGAGATTCGGCCATGTCCTTCCACTCAACCAGAGAAGTCACAGGAACGTCAATGTATCCTGGTCCCAGTCTCCTACAGAGGAACGGATTCAGCAGTTTGCCTCAATGCAATCCGAGTTTCCAGTTCCATCTGCGATGCCACAAAAAATAAGGACTTTCAAGTAGCAAATGTTGCAGATTTTCGCCACTACTTAGCCTCCTTTGGCGCACCTTCAGTCTCAAGGGTCCAAAGAGACTTCCATTCGAATTACCATTTGCATATCCACCCTCAACTCTACCTGGTAAGTTAAGCCCGCTTTGAGGACCGCTGTGACTTTGGAACCAACACCCAACCCGACTTAGACACTGGCGACACATTTGATACCACCGACTCCCAAGAAGACCTGATTGTTTTGTCAGACTCTAAGGCAAATTCAACACGACCTCTTCCGAAGTCATGTCTTCTGCAACCTTTGATACAGCTGGTTCAACCTAATTTTTACTCTGATAGGACACTGCCATTACCCAGGGGTTAGCCACAAGAACTGCAGAACAGCATTCCTTCAGACTCTTAACATAGCCATCAAGGTCTGGATGGCGACAATGGAGATGACTGGGATGATGCACCCCTAGACTATGAAAACCTTTATATGGATCTACAAGGAGGCCGATGGGCAACATAGACAACACCACAGCCATGAAGTTCTGCAACAAGCAGGGCAGAGTGAAGTCCTGGTCCCACTGGAACTGGCTATGTGTGCAGGGCATGTCCCTGATCAATACCCCCTTGGCATGATATTTTAACTCCAGGAAGAAACAACTCCGCACAATCACGAATGACAGGTGCACCTGGAGGCAACGCAGGGCATCTTCCAGCAATGTAAATGTAAATGTAAATGTAAGGTGTTTTGTAGCGCGCTCAATTACTACGGGAGTATCCTGGCGCGAATGACCGCTGGGGAACCCGTCCTGGCTTTCCCTGTGAGATGGTCCCATGCTGGGTATCTCCAAGGTGAAGCCAGGCATCCCCGGCGTCTGTGGGGGGCCGTTGTAGAGATGAGGCAAGCTTAATGCCCAGAGTTACCGAGTGTGATCGCTGGCCAAAGTGGGCACCGAGGCGAGAATTATCAGTCCGCTGACCCTGGTCCTCGACCCTGCCGCGTCGGGAATCGAACCCTGGTCCCGGGCCGTTCTCAGCCTCCGGGTCTGCCGCCTCTAACCAGTGAGCCACACCTCTCTACAATGGGGCAATGGGGTGAACACTGGCTCAGTCTACCTATGGCATGTCCTCTGTGTGCTAGGGCGAAGATAACAAAGCGCATTTGAAATGAATGAATGAAATAAAATAAAAATAGCCTTTGTATAGCGTATGGCTACTCGGAGGCATCCCAGCGCTGGTGGCAGCAGTTATATGGAGTTTGCCAGCTAAGGAAATAACAAGGTCTTTAACAGTTTGCGGAAAGCCAGGTGGTTGGTTTCCTTTTGTAGGTGGGGTGGGAGGGAGTTCCAAAGCCTTGGCTGCATTAAATGAGTATAGCCAACCCCCGCTTCTGACTTTCTTGATCCTAGGGACAGTGACCAAGTTAATCATCTCTGAGCGAAGACTTCTGGTTGGCAGGGAGGACTGCAAGATGGTGTGGGAAATGGTGGGGACTTTTCCAGCTAAAGACTTGTGGACAATGCACAAAGCTTTGAAATTTACTCTGGGAAGCCAGAGGAGCGATTTCAAAGCAGGTTTAGCTGAGTGATGCTTAGGCATACCCAGCAGAAGTCTTGATGCCCAGTTTTGTATAGTCTGGAGTTTGGAAAGGGTTGCAGTAGGTGAACCTAGATAAAGGGCATTGCCATAGTCCAGCCTTGACAGGATGAGGGCCTGGACCATGACTTTTCTTGCCTGGAGTGGAAGTAGGGGGAGGACTTTTCAAATCATTTTCAGGATGCCATAGCACGTGGCCGCCATCTTCCGCGCTTGAGACTTGAAGGCGAGGTCTTGGTCCATATACCAACAAAGAATAGCAGTGGGTCATTAGTTAATTAGTTAGCTCGAATTTTGTATCTGAAAAGAGGGACACCCCACAAAAGATAGTGAGTCAAATCTCAACTATACGTTGTGATGCTATCTCAAAGTGAGTATCTTTCCTGTGTAGAAAGATACCCATCAGTTGTCGATCCTGGACGCCCTGTTCATTATTTGGGTTCCTTCACACCGGGAAGGTAAGTTTTTTGAAATGTCCACTGTAGACAGCAAGAGCTCACACCTATGTCTAAACAGTGGAACCCAGTAGGTGTTATCATATACTAGGGTATGAAGAGACAACTGTTGTGATATGAACAAATAAAATTGGGTAGTAGAAAGGATAAGAAACTTTATTAGACACCTTAATACTCCCAAGTCAGTAAAATGCGTGCGATAATAGTGGCTTGAAACTATAACCACTAATCTTTAGATATGGTCAACATGTTTCTGCAGACTTAAAGTGGAGCCTCAAAGGTATCCTGCTGCTTTCTTCAGGACCACGATCGCGACTGCTCAATAAAAAGGTGAAAAAAGAAAATATCACCTGGGTATTTAGTGGATCTTCATTCTCCTCACTTTTGTGATCACAAGAAGGAGAGGCGCCCGAACAGATACATAAAGGGAGACAAACAACCAAACAACAAAACGTGAATTTGGTTACATAATCCATAGGTGATGTGCATCAATGATTGATCAACGAAAATACCAATCTTATGCCATGAAATGACATCCACACTTTCATTATCGTAAAGTGGCCACTCTCACTTACCTAGTTAAGAGGAAAGAACCGCTCCACCCCACCTGGCCACAGCTCAGGTAAATGGAGCCCCGCACTAGTGGGGAAAAAAGGAACATTAAAAACAAGGGTTACTTTGACATGTCAGAAAAACTGACTTCATTACACTACCAGAAACGTATCAAACACATAGTTTTTTTTGCCTCTATGTATTCATGGCTAAATAAGAGGCGTCTTCACTATTTCTAAGCACTCGTATTTGCTTTTATGGCATATCGTCATATATCCATCTTGTTTGTTGACTAAATAGATGGTCTCACATAGTTAAAACTGACATCTGAAAGAGACACGTTAGTGATAGGTTCCTTACCTTAGAATATCCCCAGGCATCAGACTGGATCCGGAAACTTTTGCGTAGCAATACCCCTGCGCGTCGGTAGGCGTCGTCTGCGGCTCCGCGTCAGTCGTCGGCGTCGTGAGCGCCGGAATGACGTCGTCGGAGTACTCAGACGCCGCCCATGCGCGCTGGCGTCAGTTCTTCTTTTTTCCGCGCCAGCTAGCGCAGATCCGGAAGAAGCTCTACCCCCAGTCAATTTTTGACTGAACTTTTTTGATCTTTTGATCTCTCATTTTTGTCGAGTTCTCGACTCTATCGGTGCCAGGGATGCCCGGGTTCAAGCCTCGCTCGAAGTGCGATCGACTCATGTCGGTCACGGACCCCCATCGCCGGTGCCTGAAGTGCTTAGGCCTCGACCACGACGATCGGACCTGCTCCGACTGCCGGGCCCTGACGTCGAAGGCTAGGCCGGAGCGGTCCCGCAAGCGACTCGAGCTGAGGCAGTCGGCCCCGCGCCGCTCCAGGTCCCGGTCCCGGTCCCACGGGAGGTCGAGGGACCGGTCGCGAGGTCGGAGTCATCGAAGCTCCGGAAGTGGACACCGATCGTCTGGTTCCAAGTCCTCAGGTAAGAGGCATGAGAGGTCGGAGCGACGTCATCGATCCTCCGACCTGCCCCGATGCTCGCACGATGCGGCCGGAGGCTCGGGCGACACCGCCCACGCGGCTCCGCGGGAGTCGCAAGCGTCGCCGCCTGCCTCACACCTTCGGGTCCCTGGGCACGGCGCGACGCCGGAGGAGGTCAAGAGGTACCTCATGGCCATGAGGGCCCTTCCTCCTCAGTCGGTTCCCGTGGCGCCTTCGGGCCGATCGGTTCCGTCTGGAGGTCCTTCCGGGTCGGGCGCTTCGGCACCGACGCCGTCGGGTGCTTCGGCTCCGACGCCGCTGGCGACTTCGGTCTCGGCGCCGCAGGACCTCACCGGATCCGATTCTGGATCCGGGACCTCGCCGGTCGACCCCACGACCTCGCCGGCGCCGTCCCTTCAGGTGTCGCCCCCGGCGGCCAATGTGGTTGCCGCCCCCAATGTTTCCTGCGGTCCTACTCAGGCACCGGAAGGGCACCGTTGGGCGCCGATTCCGACAGCCTTTGGGGATTTTTATCTCCACGAGGAGGCCCTGTCTGCTAATCCTGGTTTCCAGGACACAGGTGACGAGGAAAATTGGGAGGGGTCCGAGGACCCTCTGGCACAAGATTGCCAGTCGCAGCAGGACTGGACATATGAGCTTGGGGAGGCCAGTGGTATTGACACATCCCCAGACACTGGATTTACCTCACCTCCGACTGTGGCTTCGGAGGCGGGTTCTACTTATAGCGTAGTGTTGACGAAGGCAGCTAAGGCCTTAAACCTTAAGCTCCCCGTCGCGGCCGTGAGGACTAATCTCCTCACTGAGGTCCTCAAACCGCAGTCAAGCTCCGTGGAGCCCCTGCTGCCTTTCAATGAGGCCTTGTGTGACGTTCTTGTTGGCACTTGGTTCAAGCCCGCCACAGGCCCGCCTGTGGATAGGAACGTGGCCAGGCGCTACCGCCCGGACCCGGGCGACCCATGCTTTTTGTCCACCCATCCCACCCCCGAGAGTCTGGTCATCCAGGCCTCAAACTCCCAGACCGCATTCCTGTCGGCCCCGCCCGACAGGGAATCCAAGAGATACGAACAGTTCGGGAAGAAGGTTTTCTCGTCTGTTAGCTTAGGGCTGCGGTCTGTGAATACCGCCTGTCTCTTGGGCCGCTACACCCACACTCTGTGGGACACGGTTGCGGAGGTGCTGCCACAATGCCCGGAGGAGGTCCAGGCTAAACTCGGCCAAGCCCTTGCGGACGGCCGAGATGCAGCACGCTTTTCTATCCGGTGTGGGCTGGATACAACGGACTCACTGGGCAGGACGATGGCAACGACGGTGGCGGTTCGACGCCACGCCTGGTTGAGGTCCGCCAACTTCTCGGCCGATGTCCAGGCCACTCTCCTGGACATGCCGTTTGATGGCCGTTGCCTCTTCGGCGACAAGGCAGACCATGCGTTGGAACGTTTCAAGGACTCCAGGGCTACGGCCAAGTCCTAGGGCCTCACGGCCCCACGCCAGCAAACGGGTGCCTTTCGCTCCTTTCGTGGCCACGGAAGGGGCACCCCACCACGTACCGTCAGCCACACACCGCAGAATGGCCAGCAGCCCGGTGGCGGACGTGGAAACCGCCGTGGCGGCGGTCGGGGACCGCGGCGAGGCCAGTCCACACCTCCCTCAGCAGCACCTGCCTCAAAACCTTCCTAGTCCGAGTTTTCAGGCCCATGTGACGCCTGTGGGGGGCAGGGTTCGCCATCACCTCTCCCACTGGCGCACAGTCATTTTGGACAGGTGGGTGCTGCAGATTGTCTGAAGGGGCTACTCCCTCCCCTTCGAGGCATCCCCTCCATCCATGCCACCGCAATGCCACCGTGTGTCGGGGGATCACTTGCAACTTCTGCAAGAGGAAGTCACGGCCCTCTTGGCCAAGAGGGCCATCGAGCGCGTTCCTGGGCCAGAAGTAGGGTGTGGATGTTACTCCCACTACTTTCTGGTGCCCAAGAAGGGAAAAGGGGGCCTACGCCCTATCTTGGACCTGCGGAACGTCAACGGCTTCCTCCGGAAGGAGAAGTTCAAGATGCTGACTTTGGCTCAGGTCCTGGCTGCCCTGGACCCGGGAGACTGGATGGTAGCGTTGGAACTGCAGGACGCCTATTTCCACATCCCCGTCCTGCCGGCCCACCGGCGTTACCTGCGGTTCACGGTAGGCCTCGAGCATTATCAGTTTATCGTGCTCCCCTTCGGCCTTACAAGCGCCCCACGGGTGTTCACCAAGGTGATGGCGGTGGTCGCAGCTCATCTGCGCAGATTGGGGGTTTCAGTCTTCCCCTATCTGGACGACTGGTTGTTGAAGGCGGGCTCGCCCCAGACAGTCGTCCACCACCTTCAGATGACGGCAGACCTCCTGCACGAGCTGGGGTTCTCCATCAATGTGCCGAAATCACACCTGTGTCCCTCTCTAAAGCTCCTTTTCATCGGAGCGGTTCTCGACTCGGCGCAGTTTCGGGTCTATCCTCCGGAACGACAAGTCCAGGATATACAGGCTTTGATTCCCATCTTTCAGCCGTTATCCCGGGTTTCGGTCAGGTTGACGCTGCGGCTGCTGGGGCTGATGGCTTCCTGCATCCTTCTGGTGCATCACGCCCGGTGGCGGATGCGGGCTCTGCAGTGGGACCTGAAGTTTCAGTGGGCCCAGCATCAGGGCAACCTGTCCGACCATGTCTTGATCTCAGAGGGCACTGCACGACACCTGCAGTGGTGGCTTACGGACCGCGATTGGGTCAGAGGCAGATCCCTCTCCCTTCCCCAACCGGAGCACGTTGTTGTGACGTACGCGTCCCTCCAGGGCTGGGGAGGCCACTTGGGAGAGGCAGAGATCAGAGGCATCTGGTCTTCGGCGGAGTCCCGACTCCATATAAAGCTGCTGGAGTTGCGGGCGATTCGTTTGGCACTGAAAGCGTTCCTCCCCTTTGTCAACGGGAGTGTAGTGCAGGTGTTCACGGACAACACCACCGCCATGTGGTACTGCAACAAACAGGGCGGGGTGGGGTCTTGGATCCTTTGCCAGGAGGCTCTGCGCCTCTGGCAATGGCTGGAACGTCAGGGCGTGACTCTGACGGTTCAACACCTGGCAGGTTCTCTGAACGCCAGGGCGGACGAACTCAGCCGTCGGTGCTCGATGGATCACGAATGGCGTCTGAACTCGGACGTGGCGCAAGGCCTCTTTCGGCAATGGGGAGAGCCTTGGTTAGATCTATTCTCCACAGAAGAGAACGCGCAATGTCATCAGTTCTGCGCGTTGGAGTTTCCAAGATGGCACTCGCACGGCGACGCTTTTCGGCGCGAGTGGGGTTGCGGTCTGTTATACGCCTTTCCGCCTATACCACTTCTGCCCAGAGTGCTGAAGAAGATCAGGCGCGACCGGGCCCAAGTCATCCTTGTGGCTCCGGACTGGGCTCGAAGGTACTGGTATCCGGAGCTACTCAGCATGTCAGTCGGTCCCCCGATCCGCCTGCCCCTGTCCAGCCTCCACCTCCATGCGTGGAGATTGAGCGGCGGCAGTTGAGGCCATTTGACTTGCCTCCTGAAGTTTGTGATGTGATTCTGGTAGCCAGGCGTTCCTCCACGAAATCGGTATACGCCTGTCGGTGGAACAAGTTTGTGGCATGGTGCACAGCAAAGGCTGTGGATCCTCTCTCTGCCCCTCTTTCTGAGGTTCTTCTCTTCCTTCTTTCTCTTGCCCAGCAGGGCTCTGCTCTGGGCACTATCAAGGGCTACCTTTCTGCCCTTTCGGCCTTTCTGAGGCTGCCTGATCAACCTTCTTTGTTCAAGTCCCCCATTGTAACGAGATTCTTGAAGGGCATCACACACGTGTATCCACCTGTTCTGTTTGTGATGCCTCAGTGGGACTTGAACCTGGTTCTAACATTCTTGATGTGTGCTCCCTTTGAGCCGCTTCATTCTTGTCCTCTCCGTCTCCTGACTTTAAAGACGGCCTTCCTGGTTGCCATCACCTCTGCCAGGAGGGTGAGTGAGCTCCAGGCTCTCTGTCAAACCTCCTTTCATGTCCATTCATCCAGATAAGGTGGTTCTGAGAACTAGGCCTTCTTTCCTGCCCAAAGTTGTCTCTGCTTTTCACATCGGGCCGTCCATCACCCTCCCTTCGTTCTTCCCGCCTCCGCATCCTTCAAAGGATGAAGAGCGGCTCCATCGTCTGGACCCAAAACGTGCGCTTTCATTTTACATGGATCGCACACGCCAGTTCCGGGTGGATGACCAACTGTTTGTTGGCTACGTGGGTGCGAAGAAGGGACGGGCGGTACATAAACGGACCATCTCTCGGTGGGTCGTTCTGTGCATCAAAGCGTGCTACTCTTTGGCTCGGAAGGAGCCTCCTGTTGGGCTGAGGGCCCATTCCACTCGGGCCACGGCGGCTACTACTGCCCTGGGCCGGGGAGTCCCCTTGCAGGACATTTGCCAGGCGGCTACGTGGGCCTCGCTGCACACCTTTGCGAGGCACTACTGCCTGGACAGTCAAGTCCGGAGGGATGGCTTCTTTGGCCGTTCTGTCCTCCAGGACTTTCTGGTGTAGGAATGTATTGGTTCGCAGACCCACCACCGGGGTTGGTATTGCTGGGGTATCTATTCTAAGGTAAGGAATCGAATACTAACGTGTTTCTTTCATATGAACAAGTTACTTACCTTCGGTAACGATATATCTGTAAAAAACATTAGTTAGTATTAGATTCCTTACCGACCCACCCATCCTCCCCGTTCTGCGAACTGATACCTAGGGTTAAGGACATCCCTTTCAGGGCCCTAGTTTCAAATGGCACCAGTGTTGGTTCTCACATGGCTCTGCATGTTCTGGCGCGGAAAAGCTGTGTGCAAAGAACTGACGTCAGCGCGCGGAGGCGGCGTCTATATACTCCAGTGACGTCATCACGGCGCACAACGCCAACGACGGACGCGGAGCTGCAGGGGACGCCTGCAGACGACGCCTACCGACGCGCAGGGGTACTGCAACGCAAAGGTTTCCGGATCCAGACTGACGCCTGGGGATATTCTAAGGTAAGGAATCTAATACTAACTAATGTTTCTTACAGATATATCGTTACCGAAGGTAAGTAACTTGTTCATTTTTTTCTTTCCTTTGTTATGTTTTGTGGCAGTCAAAACAGCATATTCTAGGTATACTAAGGGAATGCTATGTGTCAGTTGGTTTCACAATAGACCTTTTAACAGCTCCGATATTAGAAGGGAGCTATGGTGCAGTGTAACTTCGAAAAATTCGCCCATTATACACACTGGTCTGGTAAAGGACGTCTTTATAGTGGTATATCCTTTCACACAGTGTAACCTACATAGGTCTCACGCCTGAACACATAATTGAGGACCCGTTATGATATCAATAAACACACGTTGAGTTGTGAGTGTTGGTTATAGAGTTTTATAACGGCCATTAGTCATAATTATATTTCAATGCCACACTCAGTGAATGGTCTGCATGATACCCCTTCAATCTAAAAATACTTCACAGTATATAGTTTATAATTTCATGCAGAGAAAGGTATCACAATGTCGTAGAGCACATTATTCACAATGACATCCAAGGGATGTCCTCATTTAATCCAGCTTTATCCGAGTTCAGTTTGTATACCCATTTCTGCTCAAGCCTGAACAGAAACTTCTTCACATCTGATACATGGTTTGGGATCATTGGCTGCTCAATTACAGTCCATTGCAGATCGGTAGGGCCATGACCTACTTCTAAAAAATGGTTCGTCATCTTGGTTGCTTGTCGCTGGCACCTGATAAAGCTTTTGTGCTCCGAGATCCGGACCTTTATTTTCCTGGTGGTCATCCCTACGTACCTCATATTGCAGGGACATGTAATAAGGTACACCAGATTGGCACTATTACAGTTCGTGAACCGTCGTTGTAACCACGGACCCTCAGTGCCTATATCGATGCTCGTTGTCTTTGAAGTTTGGTACAGGCAGCACAGTTACCACAAGGATGGTGACCCCTTACTGCTGGCATGTCCCATAAGGTTCCCATCGCTCGTGGCATTGATGTTTTTGGTCTTGTATGGACCAACTGGTCCTTAAGATTTTGACCCCTTTTCCAAGCAAACAGAGGTGGAGGAAGTCTATCAGTCCCTGTGTTCAAAATTGCCCAATGTTTTCTCACAATTTGCTGGACCTTGTTTGATTGTGTTGAGAAAGTACTGACACATGTCATCCCATCTTGTTTCTCCTTTGGAGGACATATTTCTAGAAGGCTCTCTCAATTGTTGTTGGAGGCTCTCTTTTTAGCCCTGCGAATCAAATGCTTGGGGTAGTTCTTCTCATCCAGATTTCCCTCTAGACTTTTGGCATGCTTCTCAAATGATGATTTAGTTGAACAGTTGCGTTGTATCCTCAAAAATTGCCCAAACGGAGGATTATCCCGTAGGGCTTTTGGATGGCAACTTTGATAATTCAACAGAGAATTTCTGGCCATAGTCTTACGATACAGTTCTAACTGTAAGCCAGAATCAGTAGGTGTAATAAGTTACTCTAGAAAAGCTAGCTGCTCCCTACTACAATCCACAGTGAATCGTAGAAACCGATTTCTCTTGTTTAGCCAAAGATGGAAACTTTCAAGGTCTTTTTCTGTACCCCGCCACACCACCAGAACGTCGTCTATATAACGTTTCCATACACGCAGATTACTGCGGTAGGGATTTGTCTCATTGAGGACATGTAGCTGTTCAAAGTGATGTACATACAGGTTAGCGAGACTAGGGGCAAAAACACTGCCCATGCTAGTCCCGCTAACCTGCAGACACCTAGGCTTTTTAACTAAGTCTTTGGGGTGGGGGCAGGACCAAGGGTGGTCTGCCATATTGAGTTTAGATCAAGGTGGGAATGATTCCTCGATATCTCGTTTTTTTCCCTGTTCAATTTCAAGAAGGACTCATTCATCTAATTTTTTCTAACCATGGGCAAAGACTAGGGGGCAAACTTACGGCTCTGTTAAGCCCTGTCACAAGTTGCGTATCATGTGCATAGGTAACTATATGTACGCCAAAAGGTAATACCACCTCTGCTAGGGAGCACATGTAAATGTTGAATAAGGTGGGACTCAGGGAAGACCCCTGCGGTACTCCGCAACAAAGGGGCATCTCATTAGAGGTCACCTCGTTGTCAAAGACCTTTATTGTTCTTCTACTCAGAGTATTCGATCTTGTGTCGTAAGTGGATCTGCCCCATATATCTGATAGAGACATCTAGCCGCAGATTCCTTATCTTAGAATATGCCCAGGCGTCAGACTGGATCCGGAAAACTTTCTGCAGCAGCACATCTGCGTGCCGGGGGCGGCTCCGCATGGCTCTGCCCTGACGTCCACGGAAGTGACGTCAGTGGACCATATATGCGCCCTCCCAGCGCACTGACGTCAGTTTTCTTCTTTTCAGCGTCCCAACGCGGATCCTGGAAAACCAGCTGTTATCCAGTATTATGGGTGTCTTTCATAGATTCACATGCCTGAATCATTCCCCGTCATCGAAACGGGAGTCTCCGGTACATAGAAAAGTAATGTCCTATAGACATACATAGAGAGAAGTAGGCCTAAGGGTCTCACCTTAGTAGCCTATCTATGTCCTTTTGTAAAAAGGACCAAACTCTAGGAGAGAGCCAATCAGATAACACCTCCCTCTAGAACCTTCCTGTCAGGAGCCTCATTCTCTCAGATTTTCTACCACACGTTGTGCTAAGGCCATTCAGCAAAATACTGCAAAATCTCTAGAACTTTTTCTACAAAAACACTGAAAGACAGGGAAGGACGTCTTTTACTCTGGCTGAACAGGCTCAAGACCAGGGACAATCTGGAGTCTTCGGAGGAGGATGAGTACTCTTCTGTCTCCTCACAACTGTCTTTAAAAAGGCC
The DNA here is from genome assembly GCF_964263255.1 of Lissotriton vulgaris. Classification (NCBI taxonomy): domain Eukaryota; kingdom Metazoa; phylum Chordata; class Amphibia; order Caudata; family Salamandridae; genus Lissotriton; species Lissotriton vulgaris. The sequence goes on along the minus strand of NC_141689.1, from coordinate 891,209,442 downwards.
AAGGGTGGCTTCCCCTAGCCCTACAGACGCTCCTCCAAAGAAGACCGCAAAAAAGTCTTCAGAGGTCAAGTCTTCAGCGTCTGAGAAGGAGGTTCACACTTTAAAAAAGCCTGCGCCGTCATCGATGACAACATCGTCGACGCCCTCATCTGCGCAAAGGAAAACTGTCTCTCAAGTCTATGTCTCGACGACTTCAGCATCGCCGGCGTTTTCGTCATCGATGACAACTACACCTTCGTCGACGGCGGGTAAGCCTTTGTCGTCCATCATTGTCATCAAAAAATCGTCATTGTTGACAACAGCGTCGTCGTCAGTGTCGGCAACAAGAACAGCGCCGTCGACGCCTGTACCGTCAACAAAGCCCTCATCGTCGACGAGTGTGCAGTCGGCGAAATCGTTGTCGATGAGTGTACCGTTGACGAAAGAATCGACGACGAGAAAGATACCGTCGATAGTGCCATCGTCGACGAGAGTATCATCGGCAAAGTCATCGTCTACATCAACATCTACAACGAAAGTAACGACGGGCATACCGTTGTCAGCGGCACCATCGACGAGGACAGCGTCTACGCCACAATGGAAACAGTCTGCGACGATTCCACCGTCGACGAGACAGACACAAGACCCTCGCTCCGTAGACGATAAATCGTCTAGAATCCTATCCTCGACGAGTCCTTCAATGAAAATTACACCTGAATTGACATCCCCAAGTAGGGTGCAAAGATTACCACCGGCTCGTCTCCTACAAGATGAGGAGTCGGATGAGGAGGATAGCACGCAGGCTACCAGTCCGTCTCATCCAGTGGTCAAATGCCAAAGTACGGATGAAGAGGACAATGACGTTGAAATTACCCAGGAGCATAATGTTCAGGCACATGTTCAGACTCAGATTACACCCATGGTATGTTTACCAGCCTCCATTGTGTCTGATTTAAGGTTCTTAATAGAGGAATATGAGCAAAGATGTTCTGAGTCCTCGGCTCCAGCGGATAGGCAGTTTCCTCCAGCAGCAAGGGCAGCTGCGTCTCCACGTCCAGACCACCACCTTTAGTGCTTCATCAGGAAAGGGAGCTAGCACAGGACCCACCATCATCTGAAGATGAGGAAGAACCTCATTAGGAAGGGGAGATCCAAGATGTCCTTTCCAATCATGATGACTGAGATGATTATATAATTTCTTCTCCAACGTCCCCGGAGCCAACAACATCAGGTTCACCACCGGCGGACATCGGAGGATTCCACAGTATGATGGAAAGAGCGGCCAAAAGGTTCCACATAACGATGGAGTCTCAGGAAACAGATTGTTTCCTTTACGATTTTAAGGAGCCACTTAGGAAGGCAACCAAATCTATTCCCATCATTGAATACATCTGGAAAGAGGGCCTACAATTGATGCAGACACCAGCCTCAGTTTCTACGGCGGTTCCAAGACTAGACAAGAAATATAGGGCCCCAACATCAGCCCCAGCCTGTTTTACAGGGCACTCCAAACCAGACTCTGTGGTTACACAGGCAGCGCAGAAAAATTCCAGGAATCCATCTTCACCGGTAACAGCCCCGCCAGATAAGGAGGGCAGGAAGCTGGATAACATCGGAAAACGATTCTCAACCACATCGGCAATGACGATAAAGGTGGCAAATTCTATGGCGCTGCTAGGAAGATATAATAGATAATAATGGGCAGACATTGCTCCGTATCTGTCTGAACTGCCGGACGACGCGAAGGAGGAGGTTCAAGCTCTGCTCCTAGAAGGTCAGTCGTCGGCCTCTGAATTAATAGACTGTGCTCTGGATGTTGCAATGACTGGTTTCAGACAACTAGCAGGAGCAGCTGTATTACGAAAGCAGGGGTGGCTCAAGTCTACCTTATTCAGACAGGAAGTACAGTCTAAAATCCTAGACATGCCATATGATGGACAACAACTGTTTGGCGCAAAGATTGATGAAGCGCTACAAACGATAAACAAGCATTTACAATGCAATGGTCTCGGCATTATTAAAGGTAGAGCTATTGGCATTGCTCATGACCTTTTTTTTTTTTTTTTTTTAATCATAAATAAATGGCATTGTCATTTACACTGCCAATAGCTTAATCGTTAAATAAATGGCATTGTCATTTACAATGCCAATAGCTTAATCGCTCGCATATGCATTTCTTATTGCATTTACAACCACACAGAGCCACACACACATACAGAGCCACCCACATAGAGCCACCCATACACACAGAGCCACCTACACAGAGCCACCCTCCCACAGACAGAGCCTCCCACACATAGAGCCACCTACAAAACAAGAAAAACTAGTGCAATCAGGGGGCAGAAGGCAAGAAAAACGAGTGCAATCAGGGGGCAGAAGGCAAGAAAAACGAGTGCAATCAAGGGAGCGAAGGCAAGAAAAACGAGTGCAATCAGGGGGCAGAAGGCAAGAAAACAATAGCTTAATCGCTCACAAATGCAACATGCGGATATTAGCGGCATGCCAAAAGGGTCAATAATGAAAAGCCCTTAACAGTACAGTAACATATCACTCAATGCGCCTCTTGCAGAAAAATCCGGCCGGAAATTGCTAGCTCAGAGTATGCAATTGTATTGGGTCGCATTAATTAAGGAGAATTAAATTCATCCGATTTGGTATAACTGCCGGCTGAACCTGGGGGCTGCAGAGAATGGTATCTTATTTCATGTGTTACGCTTTGAGGAAATAAGGCATCTATTTTAATGTTGAAGCCATGAGATGCGCATTTTTGTAAAGAAGTGCTTTATCAGGAGGTTACACTTTCTCTGAGTGCTGAGAGCGAAACATGTGTTGAAATGTTTTCCTTTCAAGTTTGTATTTTCGTACATGTGTGCTTCAGTTGCCTAATTGACGAGGCACTGTCCTCCTAAGCCTGAGTTTGTCGGCTCGGGGCCCAACTGAGGTGCAAACTAATACCCCCCCTTACTTTGAGAGAGACAGCTCGGTGTTGTCACTGCGCAGCTAGGCCCCCTCAGTTAAGTGGCTTGTTGCTGACGGTGGAAAGGTTTTCTAAAAAAGTATGCGCAACGACCCGCAGTGTCGGGGGATTTAAAAAAAAAATTGTGCTGTTGTTGCGTGAATCGGTGCCCGAGTAAGAAAGGAGCTTCGGATTTCCAGTTTGTAAAGGGAGTAAGGGTTTCAACTGAATGCTGGCCTTGCAGTCTGACACAGAGAAACAACACTTGCCAAAATCACTTAAATCCCCTTCGGGCCCCTAAAAAGAATGAAGTGGGCACGGGGTAACGTCCTGGTGCCCGGGTAAGAACCCCTTCCACAAATTTCAGCACTGCATGGAGCTGAAGGGGAGAATTTCGCAACCCCTCGGTAATTAACACGACTTCGGGGCAATTGTTTAAAGTGCAGAGAACATCCACGCTATTCGTGAGAAGGTCCCGGGTGGCCCAGGTCTGATCCCTTCCGTAAGTTAAATGCCTGCCTCCCTGGGTGAAACCCTGGGGCCTTGTGGTACCGCATTTGGAATGGTTTCTTTAAGAAGTAAGGCTGGCAGATGCATTTAAGACGTCATTCTCAGTCAGGTTGTGAAGGGTGAACACCGCAGGGTTCTCCTGCCACCAACTGCAGCGTGGAGAATCAAGGCAGTAGTGGGGGAGGTCTCTCTTTGCCTCAGACATGAGGCGGGCCCCTCTTGGTGGAATTAGGGTCACGGTTTGTGCTGCCAGACCGATCACAGGGCATGGATCAGTAGACTACATAATGGCTCAGAAAGAATGTACCTGGAGATAGTAATTGTGTCATCATACTAGCAGGAGCCTGGTGTTTAAAAAAAAAAAACATAACGCACCTGGTAGTCCAGGTTAAGAATATAGAGCAAACGATGTCAATACTAAGGGGGATTGAGCGCACTTGCGAAGTCTAGGCAAATGAGTTGTTGCTAATGGATACCCTTACCAAATGGAAAGGAGATACGGTAATCCAATAGAGCTTGACACAAAGCAACTATCATTGAGTACACTGGCCCGCGGACATGGGCGAGAGGGTAATCTAGGGGCACCTTCGCTGCTAGAGCGCACTGCACATGCACTATGCTCAAAATCGGATGGAGGGACAGGGGCAGTTGCGAGCTGACAACCAAACTTGCTCTTACGAGGAAGGGCGTCCTATGAAGCAGTGGAAACAAAAAGCTGTTTGCCATGCGAGGAGAGCCTTGTCGCGGCAGACAATAAATTTGCGGTGTGAGAATGGGGGGCGAAACTGACAGATGGACCCAGGCAGCCTGCATTAGAAGCGGCGATCCAAACTCAGAGCAGTGTGCCAAAGACAAATTGTATTGAGCCATCGCCTCAGCAGACGGCGGGAACGAGGAAAGCGAGAGCAGCCTACCTCAACCTTACCAGCAGCAAAATGGCGGCCTCAAGCTTCTGAAATTTTTCGGATTCGGGGTGTGTTTTGCTGTCCTGAGTGACGGACGACGTCACGAGCTAAAGAACAGCAAAACTTACGCCCCCGAATCCGAAAGAGACGGAGCTTGTTTGGAGTGACTCCCTTCTCTTCCAATGGCTGGCCTCCGTTTAGGAAGCCAGCCAATGGAAGCAAACGGAGCAGAGAGGCGGGTTTAAACTGCCCTACTCCAAAACATAAGATCTCCGGACCGGAAGCTGTGCTTTGCGCAGCTTATAGGTCCCTTGACCTAAAAAGGACACGGATACATCGAGAGCACTTGGCATGCTGTAATTTAAAAACCAGTCCTTTCGAGGGAACAGAGGCAGAGGACAATCCTCTTACTTATCAAAATAGATCCTCATATTCTTATGGCCACGGCAAGTCACAATACCAACCGCGCCAACAACAACAGAACAGGCAGTCCTCCTTTGGAGAGTCCAACTTTAGAAGAAAGACCCAACGGAAGCCCGCTGGCGGACACCAATGACCTATTACTACAGCCAGTCCATCCCTCATCTACTTCTTTAAAAATTGGAGGAAAACTGACCCATTTCCTCAACAACTGGAGGAGGATAACAACGGACCGGTGGGTCCTACAGTTAATCCAATTTGGACATTCTCTAGAGTTCGAAATTATCCCTCCAACAACCCCTCCTCGCCCTATGCCTCACAAGAACCTGCGATTGCTTCTTCAGGAAATCTCGATCATGCTTCGGAAAGGTGCAATAGAGCGAGTACCGTCAGCTCTCAAGGGGAGAGGATTTTACTTCTGCTTCTTCCTCATTCAAAAGAAGGAAAAGAAATGGAGACCCATTCTAGACCTCAAGGTGCTCAACACATTCTTAAAGAAGCAATCGTTCTGCATGGTCACGATTCGATTCAAGAAATATTGGGCCTACTGGAGGAGGGAGATTTCATGACATCCTTGGACCTGCAGGACGCAAACTTTCACGTCCCAATCCACAAGAGTCACAGGAAATTCCTAGGATTTTCAGTGGCTGGCCTACACTATCAGTTCTGTGTCCTCCCTTTTGGCCTCAAGTCTGCACCCTGGATTTTCACCAAATGTCTTTCCCCGGTGGCAGCAATCCTCAGACAGAACGGGCATCAAGTCTTCCCCTATATGGACGACTGGCTGGTGAAGGCACCATCCTTGTCAGGCGCAACCAAATCCTCCATCGCCTGTCTCAATCTCTTCAAAAACTTGGGTCTTAAACTCAATTGGGAAAAATCCACCTTGGTACCCTCTCGAGTCATTACCTTCCTCGGAGCGACACTAGATACAATGGCGGCGAAGGCTTTCCCGTCTCAGGAGAGAAAACGCAAGCTTGTCTCTCTAGCCGCATCAGTGGCTTAGAAGAAGACTTTATCAGTCCGTACCTTCAAATCCCTCCTGGGCATGATGTCCTCATGTATCCTACTCATACCGCACTGTCGGCTATGGATGCGTCCTCTACAAGAGGCTCTATCCAAACAGTGGACGCAGTGTATGGGATCGTTCGACGACCGCGTAAGGATAACGAGCCAGATCGTCAGGACATTGCAGTGGTGGAGGTCGCTCAAGAACATCTCACAAGGGTTACCGTTCCTGCTTCCTGCAGCTCCCCATGTCATGACAACGCACGCCTCACTGGAGGGTTGGGGAGCAGTCCTGCAGGAATTGCGGATCAGTGGCAGATGGTCAGAGCAGGAAACACAGCTCCATATCAACCTACTGGAGCTGAGAGCAGTCTTCCTAGCCTTGCAGGCTTTCTTGCCAAGGATCAAGAACTCCCTAGTTCTCGTCAGGACCGACAACACTACGACGATGCACTACCTGAACAAACAGGGAGGGACACGTTCGCTAACACTATCTTGCGAATCGCAAAAGATCTGGAATTGGCTCATTCTCCACAAGGTATCGTTGAGGGTGGAGTACGTCCCAGGCAAGGACAATGTCATCGCAGACGCCCTAAGCAGGCTGAGGTCTTCATCACACGAATGGGTGCTAGACATGGCGACCACCGCTCACATCTTCTCAAGATGGGGAACACCGCAAATCGACCTATTTGCGACCAGGTAGAACGCCAAATGCCAAAGCTTCGCAAGTTGGCATCCCCAACCAGGGTCTCTCGGAAATATATTTTCCATCGCATGGCACAACATCTTTGCGTACGCATTTCCGTTGATTCCCAGAGCCCTCAGAAAGATGAAGGAGGAGCCTTGCACTTTAATTCTGATAGCCCCATTCTGGCCGAGGCAACATTGGTTCACAGACCTTCATCGCCTCTCACTGCAGCAGCCAATCCATCTAGGTCAGCATCCATCTGTGCTCACGATGAGCGACAAGCAGATTCTACATCCCGATCTGAAATCTCTCAGGTTATCGGCTTGGCTCCTGAGTACCGAGAATTCAGCAAGATGAACATTCCGCAGGATTGTAAAGATAACCTAGCCAGGGCACGAGCGGTCAGCACTAACAAGACTTATTCCCTGAAGTGGAAACGCTTCTGCATCTGGTGTGCGGACAAAGGTCTACGTCCCTTCGCTACTTCTCCAGAACAAATATTACCCTACTTGCTTCATCTGGCGCAGTCGGGCATAGCCCACTCCTCCATAAAACTACATTTGGCAGCGATATTACGATTTAAAAGAACTCCAAGAGAGCCCTCTCTCAGGTCTAGTAGACTGATAAAACAATTCCTTAAAGGTCTCTATAGATCTTTTCCTTGACCACGAATGGTCCCTCCTACATGGCATCTGAATGTGGTTCTTAACCAACTAATGAAGCACCCTTTTGAACCCATTCACAGGGCAGAACTAAAATACATTTCGTGGAAGACAGCTCTCCTCCTGGTGCTTACATCTGCAAGGAGGGTCAGTGAACTGCAGGCTCTTTCCATCCAAGACCCTCTCCTGCAGTTTAGGGACGACAGAGTAATTTTAAGGACCAATCCTAGGTTTATTCCTAAGGTTCCGTCGGACTTCCACTTAAATGAACCAGTGATTCTCAAATCATTCTTTCCAAATCCCAGCACCGCAGCTGGGAGATCGCTGCACTCATTGGACCTTAAAAGATGTCTAAAAATTTTACATTGATAAAACCAAACATTTCAGGAAATCCAACCAACTATTCATAGCCTTCAGTAGACCTAGAAAGGTTCTATCGCTGTCCAAACAAAGCATCTCCAGATGGATCTCTTCGGCAATTGCCTTCTGCCACGACAGAGCCGGACATCCATTGCACTCTAAAATCAGGGTGCACTCTACAAGAGCCATGTCGACTTCTATGGCGCTATTTTCTGGAGTGCCAGTTATTGACATCTGCAGGGCGGCAACATGGAAGTCGCCGCATACCTTCACCAGGCACTACTGCCTGGATACAGAGCTGATGAAGGATGCGGCAGTGGGACAAGCAGTGTTACGCCATCTATTCCAGTGAGGTGAGCCTTCCTCCATCCTTTTCTGGTATGCACATTTCTCTGTTACTGCTTACTGTTGATATCTATTGATGGTTCATAGTCGTATGATATGTATTATCTAATGACTTAAGTTTGATGTTCCATCTGAAATGTGCACAAGATATTGCTTACTACTCTGATTCAGTCATGTGAATCTATGAAAGACATCCATAATACTGGATAAGAAATGCGTTACTTACCTGTAACTGCAGTTATCCAGTATTGGTGTCTTTCATAGATTCACATGCAACCCTCCCGCCTCCCTTGGAAGGACTCACCTATCTCTCTATCAGTGCTACGCCTACTTAGCTTGGTGCGTACGAAAATCTGAGAGACTGAGGCTCCTGACAGGAAGGTTCTAGAGGGAGGTGTTATCTGATTGGCTCTCTTCTAGAGTTTGGTCCTTTTTACAAAAGGACATAGATAGGCTACTAAGGTGAGACCCTTAGGCCTACTTCTCTCTATGTGTGTCTATAGGACATTACTTTTCTATGTACCGGAGACTCCCGTCTCGACGACGGGGAATGATTAAGGCATGTGAATCTATGAAAGACACCAATACTGGATAATTGCAGTTACAGGTAAGTAACGCATTTCTTCCTTGACCTGTTTTTCAGGTCTTTTTGATGCCATCGGCCTCCCGGAACAGTGTGCGATGCCTTCGGGCTTCAAGGAGTGTGAGACCTGTGCACGTCAGATGTCCATGACGGACCGCACACCATCTGTATGTAGTGCCTCGGTGTGCACCACGTCTCCAAAGAGTGCGACAATTGTCAGTGGATGAAACCAAAGTCCTTATGGGAGCGTCGGATGAAATTGCTGGCCGCACGGCTGTCCGGCCCTGCACCTTTGCGTCGCCACTCTCCCTCTCGGGATCAAGCCCTCTCCCGAGGTCATTCCGGCAGACGTTGTTCGGAGCGTAAACACAAATGTAAGTCCAGGTAGTCTACCTCCCCTCCCCTACCCGTGACGCTGGCGCCTGCTCTTCCCGCTCCATGCCGGGGACCGGCATCCGGCAGTCGTCTCCTCCGTACACCCTCTTTCCGGGTGCCGGAGCGACACAAGCCGAAATGGAGGCTTATTCTGAAGCACTCCGCTCTTATTTTAGATCACCCCCTCTCCCTGGTGTGCCTTCGGGTCCCATAGAGTTGGAGGGCACCCATGCCGGGTCTTCGCCGGCGGATTTGTTTTCAGCTCTGGCTGTGTGCATCGTCTTCGGTTCCTGAGCTGATTCAACACCAACGGGACACAGCCCAGCGGATCTTCCCAGTCGTCTGTCTAGCCCACCCTGTCAGTCTCCGCATAGCCCTGAGCGGCTCCCTGCGACGACGTCTGAGGCGACGCCGGGCTCAACGCCCTGTTCCCCATATGTTGCAGTGGGGTCGACGTCGGACGGCGCACAGCCCGAGTTCCCCTTGGAGGTCGTCAACGTCCAGACGACTCCGGCTCGACTCCATCGACGCCGGTGTTGACGTCCACCCCCACTCCTCAGATGTCGATGCGAAAACAGGAATTTTTACACATTTCCCTGCTGCTTTCCGCACAGGTGTTTTACACACTACTGCTTGGATTCCTGCTGTACCACTCTCAAGGGGAGTGTTTTCTTTAGGATACTTGCTTCTTGAGTCCTTGGACCATTCGATTGGTCCTGACAGTTTCCGAATGTCGTGTCTATCTCCATCTCCTCCTCTATCTTGCGGGGGACTGTTGCTCCTCCTGGATGAACGGCTAATGTGGCTTACTAGTCTGGACATTGTTCTGTCCACTTCGGCTTCATCATGACTGTTGGTACTTTTCGCGTCCTCCGTGTAACGCTTTATTTTTGGGCATATTTCTTTGCCTCTGTATCTGCTGTGCTGTTACATAGCAAAATCGTGCTGTCAACGTTCCTTCATTCAGTGTCTGTGGTCATTCACCCGGTCTGCTCACCTAAGTGCTCTTATGTGGATGTCCAGCTTGCTTGGTGCCCCTTTTTGCCGGTTGCCTTCTTGCTATTGCATCTCTTGCATCTGGGCTGCTCATGCAACCCTACAGGAGGGTTTTTGTTCTATGTCATGTTGTTCTACCATCCGCACGGTATGCTTCTGTTTCGTCCAGTCTTCCACTTGACTATCATTCATACTGTAGTCCTGTTTTGGGTGCTTCTGATGGTTGCCGTCAGCCCTTTCACATGCCTCGTAACAGAGTGACTCTCCAACGGTGTGTCTTCTGTTTCTATTACTACTGGCGCTGTATGTTCATGGATCGGCATTCTGCCGATACTGTCCCACGTATTTGGCTGGGTACAGGATTCAACTGTGTTTTTTCCACTGTTGTGCATACTGAACCGGTATGTGTTGATTCTGTCATACCAGTTGTCTTCCCTCTGGGTTTTATTTACGGTCAGCACGTCAGATGCTGCGGATCTATCAGTCCCTGAGTTCAGTTCCACTTGTTGCGAAGTCATGAACTTTCCCTTTCACGCAGACAAATCTAGTGTATGTTTTTCTTTATCTCACCCGGTATACATACGGGTATTTTCATGCTGTTCTTTGACGGCTTGCCGTACCTTTGGCTCCCAATGTTTTTCGCTCTTTCTGAGCTTCATGGTCTGGTGTGGCTGCGCTGGTTGCGGTCCCCACAGCAACTTATTGGGGTTCAGTCACAGACCCGCCTCCTCTATGGGAATGGCTATGGTATCTATTCTAAGTTAAGGAATCTGCGGCTAGACGTCTCTATCAGATGAACGAGTTGCTTACCTTTGGTAACGATGTATCTGGTAGAGGCATAGTGTAGCCGCAGATTCCATAACGCCTGCCCTTCCTCCCTGTTCTGCGAGGACCTTTTCAGGTTGGACTTTCTACGCTCTCCTCCCTCCACGTGGCTTAATCCTTCTGCAGGGTGACACTTTCACTTGACTCCAACACAGGATGCTGATACTTCATTCTATTTTCATAGCTCTACTCCGCCCAGGCTTGTAATTGAACGGTATGCTCATGTATCATGTTTCCTTTCCAACCCTACACTCTGGGTTGTACAGTGTGGGTTCTATTCGTGTTTTTTCCCACCCCGCTCTCCCCTTTTCTGTCGCCTTGGGGTCTCTTATCACCCCTGTGCTCCATTGGTTTGAAGTCTATTGGCTCTGCCACATTTATAGGTCTCTTATTGGGGATACAACGTCTCTTTCTGGTGACGTCTTCTGGTCAATTGTCCTGGCTCCTGTGTTCCGGACTTGTTGTCCTTATGTATTAAGGTTGCGGACTTTGTCGTCTGCCATGATGTTGTTTACATCCTCATTACCTCCAAGGGTGGTTGGCCTTCATTTTTGCAGGGTTGCTTCTCCGAGCAGTGCTCTGCTCTTTCCCTTTACTAGATTGCAATATACAGTGCCTATCACTTTCTTTTATGATGCTGTTTTTCACCATTCCATGTCCTTTCATCATTTTCGCACGCTGTTCCCATATTCAAACAGTTTTTTGGTGTTGGCTCCGCGTTGTAGCACGGAAAAGTTTTTCCGGCGAAAACTGACATCAGCGCGCCGGAAAGGGGGGTGCATATATGGCTCCGCTGACGTCACATCCATGAACAACGTCAGGGCGGGGCCGTGCGGCTCCACCCTGGCGCACAGAGGTGCTGCTGCAGAAAGTATCTGAAAGAGACACGTTAGTGATAGATTCCTTACCTTAGAATATCCCCAGGCGTCAGACTGGATCCGGAAATTTTTGCGTAGCAATACCCCTGCGCGTCGGTAGGCGTCGTCTGCGGCTCCGCATCCGTCGTCGGCGTCGTGAGCGCCGGAATGACGTCGCCGGAGTACTTAGACGCCACCCATGCGCGCTGACGTCAGTTCTTCTTTTTTCCGCGCCAGCTAGCGCAGATCCGGAAGAAGCTCTACCCCCAGTCAATTTTTGACTGAACTTTTTTGATCTTTTGATCTCTCATTTTTGTCGAGTTCTCGACTCTATCGGTGCCAGGGATGCCCGGGTTCAAGCCTTGCTCGAAGTGCGATCGACTCATGTCGGTCACGGACCCCCATCGCCGGTGCCTGAAGTGCTTAGGCCTCGACCACGACGATCGGACCTGCTCCGACTGCCGGGCCCGGACGTCGAAGGCTAGGCGGGAGCAGTCCCGCAAGCGACTCGAGCTGAGGCAGTCGGCCCCGCGCCGCTCCAGGTCCCGGTCCCACGGGAGGTCGAGGGACAGGTCGCGAGGTCGGAGTCATCGAAGCCCTGGAAGTGGACACCGATCGTCTGGTTCCAAGTCCTCCGGTAAGAGGCATGAGAGCTCGGAGCGACGTCATCGTTCCTCCGACCTGCCCCGACGCTCGCACGATGCGGCCGGGGGCTCGGGCGACACCGCCCACGCGGCTCCGCGAGAGTCGCAAGCGTCGCCGCCTGCCCCACACCTTCGGGTCCCTGGGCACGGCGCGACGCCGGAGGAGGTCGAGAGGTACCTCATGGCCATGAGGGCCCTCCCTCCTCAGTCGGTTCCCGTGGCGCCTTCGGGCCGATCGGTTCCGTCTGGAGGTCCTTCCGGGTCGGGCGCTTCGGCCCCGATGCCGTCGGGTGCTTCGGCTCCGACGTTGCTGGCGACTTCGGTCTCGGCGCCGCAGGACCTCACCGGATCCGGTTCCGGATCCGGGACCTCGCCGGTCGACCTTACGACCTCGCCGGCGCCGTCCCTACAGGTGTCGTCCCCGGCACCCGCTGTGGGTGCCGCCCCCAATGTTTCCTGCAGTCCTACTCAGGCGCCGGAAGGGCACCGCTGGGCGCCGATTCCGACAACCTTTGGGGAATTTTATCTCCACGAGGAGGCCCTGTTTGCTAATCCTGGTTTCCAGGACACAGGTGACGAGGAAAATTGGGAGGGGTCCGAGGACCCTCTGGCACTAGATTGCCAGTCACAGCAGGACTGGACATATGAGCTTGGGGAGGCCAGTGGTCTTGACACATCGCCAGACACTGGATTTACCTCACCTCCGACTTTATCTTCGGAGGCGGGTTCTACTTATAGCGTAGTGTTGACGAAGGCAGCTAAGGCCTTAAACCTTAAGCTCCCCGTCGCGGCCGTGAGGACTAATCTCCTCACTGAGGTCCTCAAACCGCAGTCAAGCTCCGTGGAGCCCCTGCTGCCGTTCAATGAGGCCTTGTGTGACGTTCTTGTGGGCACTTGGTCCAAGCCCGCCTGTGGATAGGAACGTGGCCAGACGCTACCGCCTGGCCCCGGGCGACCCATGCTTTTTGTCCACCCATCCCACCCCAGAGAGTCTGGTCATCCACGCCTCACACTCCCAGACCGCATTCCCGTCGGCCCCGCCCGACTGGGAATCCAAGAGATACGAACAGTTCGGGAAGAAGGTTTTCTCGTCTGTTAGCTTAGGTCTGCGGTCAGTGAATACCGCCTGTCTCTTGGGCCGCTACACCCACACTCTGTGGGACACGGTTGCGGAGGTGCTGCCACAATGCCCGGAGGAGGTCCAGGCTAAACTCGGCCAAGCCCTTGCGGACGGCCGAGATGCAGCACGCTTTTCTATCCGTTGTGGGCTGGATACAACGGACTCACTGGGCAGGGCGATGGCAACGACAGTGGCGGTTCGACGCCACGCCTGGTTGAGGTCTGCCAACTTCTCGGCCGATGTCCAGGCCACACTCCTGGACATGCCGTTTGATGGCCGTCGCCTCTTCGGCGACAAGGCAGACCATGCGCTGGAACGTTTCAAGGACTCCAGGGCTACGGCCAAGTCCTTGGGCCTCACGGCCCCACGCCAGCAATCGGGTGCCTTTCGCTCCTTTCGTGGCCACGGAAGGGGCGCCCCACCACGTACCGTCAGCCACGCACCGCAGAATGTCCAACAGCGTAGTGGCGGACGTGGAAACCGCCGTGGCGGCGGTCGGGGACCACGGCGAGGCCAGTCCACACCTCCCTCAGCAGCGCCTGCCTCAAAACCTTCCTAGTCCGAGTTTTCAGGCCCATGTGACGCCTGTGGGAGGCAGGGTTCGCCATCACCTCTCCCACTGGCGCACAGTCACTTTGGACAGGTGGGTGCTGCAGATTGTCCGAAGGGGCTACTCCCTCCCCTTCGAGGCATCCCCTCCATCCATGCCACCGCAATACCACTGTGTGTCGGGGGATCACTTGCAACTTCTGCAAGAGGAAGTCACAGCCCTCTTGGCCAAGAGGGCCATCGAGCGCGTTCCTGGGCCAGAAGTAGGGTGTGGATGTTACTCCCACTACTTTCTGGTGCCCAAGAAGGGCAAAGGGGGCCTACGCCCTATCTTGGACCTGCGGAACGTCAACGGCTTCCTCCGGAAGGAGAAGTTCAAGATGCTGACTTTGGCTCAGGTCCTGGCTGCCCTGGACCCGGGTGACTAGATGGTAGCGTTGGACCTGCAGGACGCCTATTTCCACATCCCCGTCCTGCCGGTCCACCGGCGTTACCTGCGGTTCACGGTAGGCCAAGAGCACTTTCAGTTTACCGTGCTCCCCTTCGGCCTTACCAGCGCCCCACGGGTGTTCACGAAGGTGATGGCGGTGGTCGCAGCTCATCTGCGCAGGCAGGGGGTATCAGTCTTCCCCTACCTCGACGACTGGCTGTTGAAGGCGGGCTCGCACCAGGTAGTCGTCACCCACCTCCAGACTATGGCCGACCTCCTGCACTTGCTGGGGTTCTCCATCAGTGTGCCGAAGTCACACCTGTGTCCCTCTCAGAAGCTCCTCTTCATCGGAGCGGTTCTCGACTCGGCGCAGTTTCGGGTTTTTCCACCCGAACAGCGGGTTCGGGATATTCAGGCTCTGATTCCCATCTTCCAGCCGTTATCCCGAGTCTCGGTCAGGTTGACGCTGCGGCTTCTGGGGCTGATGGCCTCCTGCATCCTTCTGGTGCATCACGCCAGGTGGCGGATGCGGGCTCTGCAGTGGGACCTGAAGTTTCAGTGGGCCCAGCATCAGGGCAACCTGTCCGATCATGTCTTGATCTCGGAGGGCACTGCGAGACAACTGCAGTGGTGGCTCACGGACCGCGACTGGGTCAGTGGCAGATCCCTCTCCCTACCCCACCCGGAGCACGTAGTTGTGACGGACGCGTCCCTCCAGGGCTGGGGAGGCCACATGGGAGAGGTGGAGATCAGAGGCCTCTGGTCTCCGGCGGAGTCCCGGCTCCATATCAACCTGTTGGAGCTTCGGGCGATTCGTCTAGCACTGAAGGCATTCCTCCCCTCTGTGAGAAGTTGGCCTGATATGCAGTGCTCACTATTCTAGTGATCCCTATGCATCAGTCCAAACGACCCTTATGGTGATTGGTTGTAAGTCAACCTTAGACCAGCTATCCTAGTAGCGTGGATACGAGCAGTCTTTGGGCTAAACTCTAGAGGGCGTGTTAAGCCAGCTGTTATACCATCACATACCCCTTGAACACCAAGTGAAAGGACACCACACAAGTGTTATGAAAATAAACAGTGTATTTATTTTAAGTCACAACAGCCCTGTACTCTTTATGAGGACAGGGTACTAAGCACACAACAAAACTCTTAGGGAAATACTTCAAGTGCACAATCTACACAAATGCCCGAGGGCGCGGAAAGTTGGTGTTCTCGGGCGGACCCGATAAGGTAAGTCGGAACGACAGTGACTCTGGACCCTTAGATAATGAGGCTATGCGGGCACCGAAATGCCGAAGTTACCTAGCCCAGGGGCTGCGGCTGCATAAGTCTTTTACAGACGTCGGGAGTCCTCGCTGACGAACCAGGAGCCGGAAAGAAGGAGTTGCTGGCCGGCGACCAGGGAAGATAGTTCGTAGAGATCCAAGCCTGGATCAGAGACGGATGATACCTGAAAGCAGAGGGGATCAAGTTCGTAACTACTAGCCAGTAGTCAGAGGGTACCAGGAGGGCACCGGATGATCGTCACCTCGACTAGGTGAGTGGTCGACGCTGGGCTCTGCAGTCTCACGGACCAGGAGGCGTTGTCGGCGACCAGGATGGAGGTGCGAGCTGTCCCACGATGGTTGATGCTGTCGGCGTCGCTGGGCCCAGGATTGGGGCAACAAGCCTTGGCAAATTCAGGGCCACGTGGTGGACCTAAAATGGCGTCTTGAATGGACCAGGAGGGTCCGGGGTGCTCCTCTTTCAGAAGGGAGCAAAGGGCAGTCTGGAGCAACCAGGCCAGCAGCGTTGTTGTCGGGCGTCGTCGAGAAGGCCACAAGCCAGCGGGCTAGTAGCCAGACAACGTGATGAGCGGCAGAAAGCAGAAGGGCCCCACGCAGATCGTGGAGATGCTGGGAGGCTGAACTTCGGTGCTGGAGCTGCTCAGGGTCGGGGCTTCTCGGACCCCAAAGCACTCACCAGAGGATCCCTCGGTGGTCGTGCTGGTTTAGAAATCGTGCAGGTTCTGATGATGGCCGGTCCCTCGAGGTCTCTTCGCACCCACGGATCTCAGCTGAGCTGACGATGTGGGTAGAGGTCAGAGGTGCCAGGGAAGCCGGTTCTCGTCGAGCTGGGCAGTCGGATTCCTGAGGAAGGACGTGCAGCAAACCGCAGAGTTCTTAGATGGTGCCTGCGGATGCAGGGTGACTACTCCTTAGCCACAAGGGAGAAATCTTGAGAAGAGTCGAGAGTTCCTTTCGTAGAAAGTAGTTTCAGGATTCAAAGATGATCTAATTTGGAAGGTTCCCTCTCCTGCCTTTATCCTAAAGAAAGGGTTGGGTACGTGACTGGGTCCTGCCCTAGGGGTGGGACCAGGAAGGGGGGTGGTTACACCCCTCTCCCATGCCGGACTTTCCCCAGGCCAGGGGCTGGTGTGCCCCTGGAACTGGTTCTAGCCGGCAGATGCAAGTGAGCACCGGGGTGCCACTCCGCAGTCACCTTCCTGTAAAGCCCTGCCTACCCAGGATACACAAAACCCTGTCTGGGATGGTGCTAGCACCGCCCCTGACAGGAAACCCTTTGTCCAAGCTCTCCTCGCTGGAAGGACTCCCAGCAGCAGGAGGTCCGACTCGTGTCTGTGGTGGCAGCATCCATTTTGTGGAGCTGAGGCTTGAGTTAACTTTAACCGGGGTTCACAGTTACATACATGTTGTGTCCCTCTAGAAGGGTGGAATGCTAACCCCGTCGCCAGAATTGGCGAGGGGTTAGTATTCCAATTCGTATGACACCTTACTCGACATGTTTTGATAAAGCAATACCAAAGATAGCATTTAACCGCGAGGATTATAATGCACTTAAGAGTATATGGTATGCGTTCTCATGGAACAGCTATTAGGACTTGGTTCCGCAAGCTGCAAACAGGCTCAGCTCATGCCAGAGCACCATCTCACACGATTCCAAGCACTCTGCCTTCAGGATTGTCAAGGCCTGCCATAGGAGTGACTGATAGGAATCTGTGTGTCCATTTTTAGGGTTAGATATAGGTATACTATATCTAAAGCAAAGGGTGAGTACACCACCTTGCCCCAGCTGTCGTGCAGCCAGTTGTGTCAGATTTAGATGGCCATCCAGGGGTGGCATAATACATGCTTCAGCCCCTGGTAGGCCCTGGGTACACCTATGCCCTGAGTTACAGGGTCTGATAAGGTGGCCCAGTACCAATTGGAAATGTACCTAGGGTACATGGAATCCATTTTAGAGAGAGAGCAGTAGGCCTGGGGTCCTGATTGGCAGGGTCCCAGGCCAACTAAGTCGGAAAACCAGCAAAACACCAGGCAAAAAGTTGGGGGCAACCATAGTCAGGTATCCACCTTCCTACACCCTCTGTCCGGGGGAGTGCAGTGCAAGTGTTCACCGACAACACCACCGCCATGTGGTACTGCAACAAACAAGGCGGAGTGGGGTCGTGGACCCTTTGCCAGGAGGCTCTGCGCCTCTGGCAGTGGCTGGAACCTCAGGGCGCGACCCTGGTGGTTCAACACCTGGCAGGGTCTCTAAATGCCAGGGCGGACGAACTCAGCCGTCGGTGCATGATGGATCACGAATGGCGTCTGAACTCGGACGTGGCGCAAGGTCTCTTTCAGCAGTGGGGAGAGCCTTGGTTAGATCTATTCGCCACAGAAGAGAATGCGCAATGTCATCAGTTCTGCGCGTTGGAATTTCCAAGGCGGCACTCGCTCGGAGACGCTTTTCGTCGCAAGTGGAGCTGCGGTCTGTTGTACGCCTTTCCGCCTATACCACTTCTGCCCAGAGTGCTGAAGAAGATCAGGCGCGACCGGGCCCAGGTTATCCTTGTGGCTCTGGACTGGGCACGAAGATACTGGTATCCCGAGCTACTCAGCATGTCCGTCGATCCCCCGATTCGTCTGCCTCTTCGGGAGGACCTTCTGTCGCAGCAGCAGGGGACGGTGCTGCACCCGAACCTGTCCAGTCTCCACCTACAAGCTTGGAGATTGAGCGGCGACAGTTGAGGCCATTTGACTTGCCTCCTGAAGTCTGTGATATCATTCTGGCAGCCAGGCGTCCCTCCACAAAGTCGGTATACGCCTGCAGGTGGAACAGATTTGTGGCATGGTGCACAGCAAAGGCTGTGGATCCTCTCTCTGCACCCCTTTCGGAAGTGCTGCTCTTTCTTCTTTCCCTTGCCCAGCAGGGCTCTGCTCTGGGCACTCTTAAAGGGTACCTTTCTGCTCTTTCCGCCTTCTTAAGGCTACCTGATCAGCCTTCTTTATTCAAGTCCCCCATTGTAAGCAGATTTCTGAAGGGCATCACACACCTGTTCCCTCCTGTTCCCTTTGTGATGCCCCAGTGGGACTTGAATCTTGTTCTCACTTATCTGATGTGTGCTCCCTTTGAGCCACTCCATAACTGTCCTCTCTGTCTTCTCACGTTGAAAACTGCCTTCCTGGTTGCCATCACCTCTGCCAGGAGAGTGAGTGAGCTCCAGGCTCTTTCTTCTTCTCCACCTTTCCTATCTGTTCATCCTGACAAGGTGGTGTTACGTACACGGCCTTCCTTTCTGCCCAAGGTTGTCACGGCCTTCCACATCGGGCAGTCCATCACTTTGCCCACCTTCTTTCCGCCTCCGCATCCCTCGAAAGAGGAGGAGAGGCTCCACCGTCTGGATCCAAAACGTGCGCTCTCCTACTACTTAGATCGCACACGCCAATTCCGGGTGGATGACCAACTCTTTGTTGGTTACGTGGGCGCGAAGAAGGGAAAGGCTGTACACAAGAGGACCATTTCAAGGTGGATCATCTTGTGTATTCAGGCATGTTACTCCATGGCGAGGAAGGAGCCCCCTGCTGGGTTGCGGGCTCACTCCACTCGGGCCACGGCGACAACAACTGCCCTGGGCCAAGGAGTCCCCTTACAGGACATTTGCCAGGCAGCTACGTGGGCCTCGCTGCACACGTTCGCAAGACACTACTGCCTGGACAGTCAAGCCCGGAGGGATGGCTTCTTTGGCCGTTCCGTCCTCCAGGACTTTCTGGTGTAATATTGGTTCGCAGACCCACCACCGGGGTTGGTATTGCTGGGTATCTATTTTAAGGTAAGGAATCTATCACTAACGTGTCTCTTTCAGATGCACAAGTTACTACTTGTGTAACAATATATCTGTAAGAGACATTAGTTAGTGATAGATTCCTTACCGACCCACCCATCCTCCCCGTTCTGCGAACCGATATCTAGGGTTAAGGTCATCCCCTTTCAGGGCCCTAGTTTCATGGCACCAGTGTTGGTTCTCTCATGGCTCTGCGTATCTGGCGCGGAAAAGCTGTGTATCAGAACTGACGTCAGCGTGCATGGGCGGCGTCTAAGTACTCCGGCGACGTCATTCCGGCGCTCACGACGACGGACGCGGAGCCGCAGACGACGCCTACCGACGCGTAGGGGTATTGCTACGCAAAAACTTCCGGATCCAGTCTGACGCCTGGGGATATTCTACGGTAAGGAACCTATCACTAACTAATGTCTCTTACAGATATATCGTTACACAAGTAGTAACTTGTGCTTTCAGGATTCAGTTTGACGCCTGGGGATATTCTAAGTTAAGGAATCTGCGGCTAGACTATGTCTCTACCAGATACATTTTTACCAAAGGTAAGTAACTTGTTTGTCGCGTATTGGAAATAACTTGATACCAGGTAGCTCTTAGGTTTCTTAAAAACTGACACCTCTTTAAAAATGTTTTATCTGTAAGCAAATTTTTAGAGGCATCTTGGCATAACCGGAGAACAATTTTAAAAGCTGCTGGGCAATGATTTATGAAATTATCTTTAACATTTTTAATATTCTCAAATTTCGAACATGTATTTTATATTTATTTTGGCATTTGATTCATGCGATGAGACCCTTATTCTTTATTGCAGCATTTGCTATGTGTGCATAGTTGTTACTTATAATTGCCCTGTTTCTGAAGCAAAGGTCACTTAACACTCTGGTATGACCCAACCGCTGTTGGGGTTGTGATCTACTATCATTTTTGACAATCGAATGTATGCTACGTGTCTTCTTACCATTTTAAATACTTGACTCAGTTCCTACTGCTTAACATGTAATAACATTCTCCTTGGCAACCGACTTGGGATATGAGACTGTTAAGGAATCTGCGGCTAGACAATGTCTCTACCAGATAGATTTTTACTGAAGGTAAGTAACTAGTTTGTCGCGTATTGGAAATTACTCAATACCAGGTAGCTCTTAGGTTTCTTAAAAACTGACACCTCTTTAAAAATGTTTTAGCTGTAAGCAATTTTTTAGAGGCATCTTGGCATAACCGGAGAACAATTTTAAAAGTTGCTTGGCAAGGACTTATGAAATGATCTTTAACATTTTTAATATTCTCAAATTTCGAACATGTATTTTATATTTATTTTGGCATTTGATTAATGCGTTGAGACCCTTATTCTGTATTGCACCATTTGCTATGTGTGCATAGTTGTTACTTATAATTGCCCTGTTTCTGAAGTAAAGGTCACTTAACACCCTGGTATGACCCAACCGCTGTTGGGGTTGTCATCTACTATCATTTTAGACAATCAAATGTATGCTACGTGTCTTCTTACCATTTTAAATACTTGACTCAGTTCCTCATGCTTAATATGTAATAACATTCTCCTTGGCAACCGACTTGGGATGTGAGACTGTTATACTATCTTTTGCATTTTCGACATATGCCCATAGTCGTCATTTACATCTCACTGTTCGTAAAGCACAGGTCACTTTATATCTCTTATACTTTGGTTCGACCTATCCACTGCTGCGACATAGCTGTCAATTCATTCAGACATTAAGTGCTACTGCCTTGATAGCCAGGTCCAGGCGGTGGGACGATTTGTCCATTCTTTTTTGTTTGAGCCATTTCATAGATCAACTTAGGAGATACTGCTTTGGTATCTATTCACAAGGTGAGGAGTCTGGAGTTAGAAGTTTCCATCAGAAGAAAAACTTACCTTTGGTAATGCTCTTTCTGGTGGTTACTCTATCTTCACTGCCATGCCATCTCCAGACTTTGGAATGAACTATTTTCTCCATTTATAAAAAGGTCCCAATTTAGAGATCTGCACACTGCCACATCTGATCTGTTATTAAGCTCGGAGTCTGACTGTGCAGAGAGTCACAAAAGAAAATGATGTTGACATGCATGGGTGGCTCTTGTATGTGGCAGATGTGCCAGATCAAGCGATACCTAAAGGGTGAGGAGTTTGTGGTTAGCTATAGTATCCACCAGAAAGAGTGTTACAGAAGGTTAGGAACTTGATCACATGCGCTAGTATATTTTGGTCTCTCAGGACATTTATAAGTGTACTGTTAAGCACATAACATTAGTAGAACATGTGGAACTGGTTTTATCATTTGTCATCAAACAGCCTGCTCCAACTTGCTTTTATATTTGTGATTTCCTCTGTTTTGTTTTTTATTTGCAGGGTTTGCTATAGTGTGAGCTAGGCCTCCGGGGGTAGGATTGTGGAAGTAGAGTGCATTAGCATCTTTACAGGCAGGCGTGTGTATTTGTAATGTTACAAGCAAAACCTTTTAAAGCAATAAAGAGCAGTTGCATTGCAAATATAGGGAGAAAGGCCCTTTCAAAAGCAGATGCGCACAGGGTATAACTGTGAAAGATATATTAATATAAAGCTATTCATGCTTATCACATGCAAATTTAAGTACACTATTCGGTTCTATACACTGAAGGGAAATAGATATGTTAGACCTGTCAGCCCTAGGGTGGTCTTTCCCTGTATTTTTTTTGCCCTTGCCTCATTTTTCACACCTACATTTTGTTGGCTTTAGGACTCTGGGCACCCTCCCATTGCTAATCAGTGCCAGGGTGCGGGTGCTCTCTTCCCCCAACATGGCTGCCACTGACCCCTGCTACTGCAGCGTGGTCTGATTAGGTCCACTCTAGTAGCCAGGAGCCAACAATGTTGCCATACCAGCCTGCCAGCCTGCCCATAGCTAGAATGAGGGAAGCTCCTGGAACCTTCCAGAATAGGGGAGGCACCAACTGCCAACTGACACTATATAAGGAAAAGGAGGGAAACTTTCTAGTCAGTTGGGGCATAACTAACCTGGGGAACCCACACAGGAGTTTTAGGCGGGAGGGCCTAGTGAGGAACCTATGCTACTGGGAGTGACAGGATTTAGGTGCTGCCTCTTAAGCTGGGTGAGGTGTCCTAAGCTAGCCCCCTGATCTGGCCCAGTGGTAGGGAACCCCAGGGACCATCTGCAGTGACTGAAGAGAAATTCTTCAGGCCTTCAACTCATCACCCCCCCCGTAACTTCAAGAAAAAAGCAACCAAGGGTGCAGAGCCATCCAAGCGCCAAGAAGACTGCTTTCTGGGACCAGGTACTGCACTGTGCTGCCCTCCGCATCCCCTGCCTACAATTGGGCCGACCTGTATTCCCCTGACTGTACTGTGGGCCCAGCGCTGTAAATTGCTCCCAGCCTGCTCCTCCCTGCCCAGCGCTGTGTCAGAGACTGCCCAGACTGGAAGTCGCTATTGCCCTGAGTTCTGCAGTGCCCTGGGGAGTGCCCCCACATCGAGTGCCTCGAGCGCTTTCGGCCAGTGCTGTCCCCTTGCCCCCGTAGCACTCAGGGAGTCAAGAGCACTGCCCCGGTTGACTCACCGCCACGTCGAGGAATCCCCTCAGAGGTCGCGTGGAACCCCCCCTCGGCGGCCCCCGTATGCCAGGAGAGGGCTGCCGGAATCCTCAACGCGTTGGACCGGAAATCACCCTCTGCTTGGAGCCCCAGCGCCCGGGTGGAGCACTGCCTCGTCCTGTCACCCTCGGTGGCCCCCGTATGCCAGGAGAGGGCCGCGCTAGGCCTGAAGCCTCTGAGGCCTGTGTCACATGACGGGAGCGCCGCCGCGCAGTCATTGGCTGCCTGCCCGGGCCTTCCGCGCCGAGCCCCGGCACACGGGGAAGCCCCATCTCGTTGAGGAGGGGGTCGTGGAGTCAGGAAGCCCCCTCCGTTCTGCGCCGCATGCGGCCCCTGCCTCGTCCCCAGCGCCGGTGCCCTGAAGCTGAGCCTGCACCGCGCTGGGACGAGTGAGGCCACGAGAGGGTTGGAACCCCCTCTCCTCCTTTGAAACCGACGCAAGGGCCGAAGAAGTGAGGTAACCCCCTGGGGAGGAGGGCGGCAGGCCGGGAGAGGCCCGAGGTCGCCCCTCCCCCGGGGTTCTCTGAGACTGGGCCCTGTTGCCCCCCCCCCCCCCCCCCCCTCCCCCCCTTCGAATGTGCCTCAAGAGAATGGAGGTTGGAGCCTGAAATGTTTATCCTGCACCGTATTTACAAGCCTGAAATGTTTATCGTGCACCGTATTTACAAGCCTGAAATGTTTATCGTGCACCGTATTTACAAGCCTGAAATGTTATAGGGCACCGTATCTACAAGCCTGAATTGTTCATAATGCACCATATTTACAAGCCTGAAAGGAGAGGGAGATTCACTTCACTGTACTGAATTTTCTTGCAGAGGTGGGCTTCCATAGTATTCTGATGATCTGATCTAGGTTGCAAGCTGACACAAGAAGAAAGGCTTGTCACAAATGATTAAAGGTTGTGTTCTTTGGAGTTCCTTGTTGGACTGATAAGTACTTGCCGATATGTTTTATTACCTTTAAGGAAAAGAGTCCATGAGAGGTTTGATGTGATATTTAAACGCATTAATATAGTCACTTCTTGTAGGATCCTCCAGGTTAATACAGTTACCCCATTGCCTGTCAGAGAGAGTTTGATACGACAGGCGGGGTTAGCTAGTGTTTCACTGCTAGATGAGCTGGTTATTATTCTAATGAAATGTTCACCCACTCATAGGAAATGTAACCTGAACGTGATTCATGAAATGTCTCAATGAAATGCTTACCTGAAATGCTGATGAACTAATAATGCAACGCTCTATTTGAAAGCCTATATAAAAGATCTTGATTCTTTCAAATACAACTACTGGTGTGGTCCCCATTATTGCGC
Organism: Lissotriton vulgaris; assembly: GCF_964263255.1. Taxonomy (NCBI): domain Eukaryota; kingdom Metazoa; phylum Chordata; class Amphibia; order Caudata; family Salamandridae; genus Lissotriton; species Lissotriton vulgaris. The sequence goes on along the minus strand of NC_141689.1, from coordinate 891,185,208 downwards.
CACTGTGTGTTTCATTGGATGTGTGTGTCAAGTAGCTGCTTTACACGCAAGCCCCTGGCTGCCTTCCTGCTCGAGCCATGCTACCCCCTTAAGAGCTGGTGACCCCAGGTCTTACAGATATCCAGTGTCCTACACTTAGCCACACAACCCCACAGATGTTGTCAAAGGTTGTACCATGCACCAGTGGGAATCTGACCCTGAGCTTAATTAATGGCTAGCAGAACAAGGGGAAAATTGTATTAAACAAAAACATTCACATACTTATAGTATCTATTTAGCTTTTTTGATCTGTGTGTGGACACTTTTGGTGCCAAGTTCAGAAATGCAAGCTCACAAAAACCCATTGTTAAGGCAAAGCCTGAGAGGAGGATGGGTACAAGAGGAAATAAGCCATCAATGTATCTAGTTGAAAAACTCAATAAGAAAAGTGTGACAGGGTGTTTGTCGAAGCTGGTACCTCGCGTGTAGCACCTGAGCCTAATGATGCAGGGTATGCACCACTGTTCAAAAGTCTCCTTTCATAACAGTTAAGCAGGCATCTGCCACACCAGCCAGTTGCATACCTAAGCCACTTGATCTGTACTGCATTTCCCAAGGTTTTAATACCCAAGCGTGTTTTCTTCAAGGTTTTTCATAGTTCTTTGGAGTCACAGAGCATCCTTCATTTTTGGTAGGAACCTTTTTTAATTGGTTTCTGAAGAGATATAGGTCACCTAATTATACCTGCGGTCTTTGGATTTAATTTCTGTGGTGGGAAAATGTTTAAGAGCAATTGTAAATTGTCTGTCATCTGTCTCCCAATCCTCCTGTCCGTTAAGGATTATTAGATTGGTCAGGAGATATCTGACAGAAGGCTTGAGACAGAGAGCAGGGGTGATTTGGAACCAGACAGCGAGAGGTGTAACCCTGTCTATACTGTAATTTTCATCCGATGGGATAAAATGCAGCTTGCATCTTCTTATGCTAGTGAAGGAACCATATTTAGACAATCACATTGCCAGGTCGAACTGCAAACCTAAGTTTCTCTGCTGCCTGCCACTCGTGCATCCCTGTATCCCTGAACATTCATCTCCCTTGATGAATGTTTGAATAGAGGGACCGTCCTCTCCTGCCATACCCTATGATGATTATTCTACATATTTTGGAAGCCACATTTTTTGTGGCCGAGTGCCTCCCCGGTGTTCTGCAACGCCAGAGTTACTGCGGTGCTGGTTTTGTGGTGATAGGTGATGGTGTGGTCAAGTGTTTTAAAAATGTCTGGATTGTGTCCAAAAAAAGGTTTCTTAAATGGCCAATCAGACACACTAAAAACAGTGTGGGTAACCGTGGCTGAATTAATTGTTCAGCTGGTTCCCATGGAGTGGGGTCGACATGTTTCTGCCCAAGTGGTGTAATTCACTGGGCATTCATCAACACCAGGAAGACTAAACCTCTGCGGTATGGGCGCGCTAAGGCTCACCCTGTCCTGAGGACGTGAAAGTGAAAAAAATATATAGCGAAATGGTGCAATAAAAATGTCGTGAATAGTCGCTCTTATTGCAGATAAACCAGATTGCACCTCTAGATTAAAAACAGACAGTAACAAACATATAAAGAGGAACAAGACTAACAGTTAATAACCCTCTTGAGTAGTTGTTTGTTACAGCGATATCATGCTCTTGTACTCTCAATGGTGCACATTTGGTTGTAACAAGACAGTTTGTGCGATTGTGTTCAAACAAAGTGCACTCATGCTCAGGGTGGTTTGATTTCCTAAATAGTATAGTAACATGCACTTTTAAACAAATAGCCAGATCGGTTCAAATGACTGGTATCGTTGTAATTGTGCTATTGCACCTGCTCACCTACTATGGTGTTTAACGGTATATCTTACATGGTGGGGGAATACTGATCAGTAACCGTGAGCCCAAAGGGCATGACCAGAAACCACACGCACACATGCGGCGTTTGCGAACATATTAACAAAATGTACAAAAATAATAATACACAGAAGGTGCTGCTGCTTCGAGGTCCATGCTGCTTCAGTACAGACTTTCATTCCGGCCCAAATATCCACAACAGTTCCTGCCACCCGCATCAGAGGATCCAGTGTTGATGTCCATGTTGGATTCCAAACCGATATCACGCTATGAGATTTTTAAGGCGCAATTTGTTGTCTTAACCTGATTCTCACCCTATGCCTCTACCTGGTTGCAGTTAGAGGCTACGTTCTCTTTTTGACTCTGATCCTTTGCCAGAAGAGGATACACCCCATAATATTAATTATGATTAAGGCTCCCAGTATGCAGTTTTTAATGATTTCTACTGCTAAGTACATACAGAAAACAATGTGGTTGCTGTCTGTATTTTTTTTTTTTAAAGCAGAAAAATACAGAAAATTGTGCTTTTTGTGAGTGACTTTAAACACTGTCCTTCATGAATTCTGTTGGACTTGGCCCATCTGGCAGGTTCACCCCTGAACTTTTTGCCTTTTAATGTTACATCATTAAAGTGATTTCTGGTCTCTGCGCACTTTAGCGCAGTGTAAAGTGCGTGCGGACTCTAAGTGCATATTGTGAGATAGGCCTGCCCTCCCATAGGAATGCATGGGAAATGTACGTGTACGTGGTAATTCCTGATGCGTGGGGAGTGCAAGGTTGGTTTGGTACGTGTGAACTCGTGTGATTAAATGCTGCGCGATGATGTGTGCGGCGTTATTGTGTCCAGTGTGGAAGTGCCACTTCTAGAAGTTGGCATGTCTGTGTAATTTATGTGAATTGGCTGTTTGGCTTGTGATTAGCTGGAGCTGGCTGGTGAGCATGGCTCCAGGAGTCAGGATGGTACTGCCCCAGTGGTGAGTGGAGAGATCTGCATGATTGATGTGAGGGAGGAGTGCACCTGGGACCTGAATAGGGCTGGGCTTTCCCCCACACAATGCTGGCTCCGCCCCCTGTGGTGCGACTGATGACCCTAGCCAGTCCTGTGAATAGGCAGAGGGGCTGAGCAAAACTAAGTGCTCCAGAACCAGCTGCGTCTGGTTTTCCCCCACCCTGCACCCTAGAGACAAAGGGATTTGGTGTATAAAAAGAAGCTGTGACCTCATGTTAAATGTTCCTGTGTCCTAACTTGAATCTACCAGGGGCGTGCTGCTGCTGGGTCCCAGGGGAAGGCTTGCCTCCCTGGGCCCTGCCCAGCCCCTGGATGGCTGGGAGACTTTCTCCTTGCCCTGGAGACATTTTCCTGGATGTCCCCGTTTGCTCCTGGGACCCCTTTTGGACTTTTGCCCTTAACAAACTTTCCAGGACCTCTGGCAGCCTGGAAGTGCTTTATTTTTAAAATACTCTGTCATGGAGGGAGCCTACCCCTCCTTGCTGCAATTATTATTGGCAGCGCGATGCTGCCCTTTTCCCCGAGAGATTCCCCAGCGTGGGGATCCCCCCTTGGCTCATTTTTTGACGCGAGTGCCCACCTCGCTTATTTGCCATTTACAGGAGCCTTAACGGTGCCCACCCAATTTCTACTTTTATTTCACGCACCGAGGGTGCCCACCCCTTGGTACTGCCCCCGCAAAGAGATTGCCGCCGTGGCGAAACCGGAAGCCAGGCCCGCGCCTACCTGACTGTGGGCGGGGCCTGGAGTGCGTCTCTTTCCGCTTCCCCCTGCCTGGGGGGAGCCTTTGTCCCGCCTTTCCGGTCTCCCGTGTGGAGAGGGAGACCAGAGTTGCTTCTCTCGCCCGCACTGCCGCAAAAAGAAGGTGGTGCTGTGTGGGGAGGCCGGGAGCCTACCCTGCCTCCCCGGGTGGCCGAAGGAGAAGTGTTGCCGTCCCCCAGCGAGGAGGGGACGAGAGAGAGCCGACGCCAGAAGCAGAGGGAGTCCCCGAGGAGCGGGGACTCTCCCGTGCACAGCGCGAGCCCAGAGTCCCGCCAGATGAAGAGAAGCCGGTTAGTGGGGACTCCAGGGGGCTTAGTGTTGTGGTCACGGTACCCTGACGGTGGTTGGACGGAGTCAGAGCGGCCCCAGATGGCAGCGGGCTTCTCCAACGATGGCCAAAATTAGTTTACGAGTCCCTGTGAGGGGCTTGGGGGCACAGTTGTTTATTACAAGGCCCCAGAGCTGAAGGGGCATTTCGGGTGGTAGAGCGGCCCCGGCAGGCAGCGGGCCGCTCCCCCCTGGATGGCAGCATTTTTGCCTCCAGAGCCCACAAGGCTCTAGCGTGATTTGGGGGCCATATTGCATCTCCAGCCCACGAGGTTCCCACGAGGCCCCAGTATCCCTTGAGCCTAGATGGCTCCAACCGGGGCCATATTTGTTTTCTGAGCCCAGAGCGCTCCAGTGTTTGGGAATATTGTTAGTCAGAGCCTTGAGGGCTCCAAACCTGGGGCACAGTTCTGTCCTAAGGGCCAGTGAAGGCTCCTGTCGCAATTTGCTTCCCAGCTGCCCAGCAAGTAGTGGGCAGCTGCACCGTTTAGGTTATTTTCTTTCTAGGGGCATGTCTTTGGACTCAGGAGTGAGTCGCACTCCTTCGGCCCTACCTTGGCCTTCCCCAGCTGCGCAGCACTTCGTGCCAGCTGCAGCGTTTAGGCCCTGTTCTTGACCTCAGCTGCCCAGCAAGTAGTGGGCAGCTGCTACGTTTAGGTTTTGGCGCAGTGGCGCAACCTGGACCCTAATGTGATTTATGTGCTGATGCTTTTGGGTGTTAGGAAATGTACTGTGTGTAGTATGTTTTGCGCACCCTGTCTTGATACCTCTGAATGTATTTTTATGCATCATGTGTGAAGCTTCTGGCCTATACCTTTGAATGTGTTTTTATGCATCATATGTGAAGCTTCTGGCCTATACCTCTGAATGTGTTTTCATGCATCATGTACGAAGCTTCTGGCCTATACCTCTGAATGTGTTTTCATGCATCATGTGTAAAGCTTCTTGCCTCTACCTCTGAATGTGCTTTCATGCATCATGTGTAAAACTTCTTGCCTATACCTCTGAATGTGTTTTCATGCTTAGGAGGTTGTTTTTCCTAGTATAGGTTCTACTAGGGAGTTCATGGTTCCCTGCGTGATATTTGCCTAAAGTGTTTAGGATTGTGTAGGTGGTACTTACCTTTTACCAGTGGTTACTGGTTGTGTGCTACATTTGCTATTTGGTGCTACAGTTATTATATGTTCTATCTGCTAAGCGTTATTCCTACAAAGTGCTAATTCTACCAAGTGCTAGTTATAAAAGTGCCTATTCCTGACAGTGGTCCATGTGGCCCTGTCCTGTGTACATAATCCCCTGTAAATTCTGCCCGTGCCAGTGGCACATGGTAAAGTGTGTGTTCCTTATCTAATGTGTTTAGTATAATACAAAGGCTATTTTTGATATAACCTTGTGTGGAGTTCCTTTTGTGGGGGGCCTGGGATGTTGTTGCTGGTGGGTGCGTGCGCAAATGCTTTACACTTCGCCTCTGAGATAAGCCTGATTGCTCTTGCCAAGCTACCAAGAGGGTGAGCAGGGGTTATCTTGGCGGGTGACTTCCTTGCCCTGACTTGGAATGGTGGCTTCTGCCTGGCTTTGGTGCAAGCCTCGGCCAACCGAAAATCGCCATTTCTAACAAATTCCAAGCCAACATCTGAACATAGCATGGGGTGTTAAAAACAGGATTGGATTTCCTTAAATGTATGCATATGTTAACATATATTTGTATGTATTGCTAATATTTACCTGTGGATGTAGTGTTCTGCTATTTTCGCTGCTTAATTTGCTAAAACGCAACAGCCATTAAAGTGTAAGTGCATATTTATCAGTTAAATAAATGTGGAAATACACCATGTTATGACTCCATTTATTATTAAAAAACAAAATAAATATGGATGAATACCAATAAGATGTCCAAAAATAAATATGGATAAGTATAGATGGGAATGTTGAAAAAATAAATACCATAAAACCGGGAGCCCTAATTATGATGATGGTGAAGAGAAGGACTTGCTCCACCCTCATTACACGGATGATGCCTTCTACCTTGATTTACAAAATGCCAGTGGGCTTGATACCCCCACTGAGACAGAGCTTGACACGCCTCACTGGCTACCAACTGAAGATGTTACCTCATTTGCAGTGGTAGTTCAAAGGGCAGTTGTGGTCCTAGAATTACAACTGCTCTTCATGGAGACTAAAACAAATATATATTTGGAAATTCTACAGCATGGGCTGGGAACCTCTGAGTCCTTGCTCACGTTTAATGAAGCACTTGCACATTTTCTGATGCCCATCTGGTGGAAAGCATGTTCTTGCCCACCTGTTGGGCTGATGTTTTATAAAGGAGCCTGGTGATCTTGACTTTTTCACCAAGCACCCTAGTCTGGAGAGACTTTTTGATCTGGTAGAGACATGTAGCCGCAGATTCCTTAACTTAGAATATCCTCTAGGTGCCAGTCTGGATCTGGAGAATTTTCAGCAGTACCTCGGTGCACCGGGGGACGACATTGCATCGCCCTGCCCTGACGTCATCCACGGATATGACATCAATGGAGCCATATAAGTCCCTCCCGGCATGCTGACGTCCGTTTTTATTCTTTTCCACACTGCAATGCGGATCCGGCCTGTTTGTTGATTTGGCCTCACTGACGCCTTTTCACATCAAGGAACAGTGTGCCGATGCCTTCGGGATTTAAATTGTGTGCATCCTGTACGCGGCAGATGTCGGTGACGAATCCGCACACAATTTGTATATGGTGCTTGGGTAAGCACTACGATCCTGAGAAGTGAAACGCCTGTCGGAAGCTGAAGCCGAAGTCCCTGCGGGAATGTAAAATGAAATTGTTATCTGCCCGCTTTCCCGTTCGGAGTCCCGGTGTCATCGGTCTCCTTCTCCAGCTGGGGCCCCGGTTCAGGGCAGGTCGCAGGATTGTTCCCGAAGACTTCACTAGTTTCCCTCAGGTAAACACAAGAGGAAGTCACAGACCCCGTCTGCCTCACGTAGTCATGACGTTGTTGCCTGCTGTTCCTGGTCTTTACCGGACATGGCCCTCAGCAGTCATCCCCCGCCTATACATCATTTCTTGCCATTGGGGCAACCAGGAACTAGATGGCGGCCTATTACCAGGCCTTGTGGGCCATCTTTGAGCCGACCCCTCTCCCTGGCACGTGTTCGGGCCCCACAGAGGTGGTAGTGACTCAGATTGGGAGCTTGCCGGCGGGTTCGCTTTCGGTGCCAATCGAGGACCCTGACTCAGGCTCCAGAGTCGCGGTGATGTTAGGAGTTAGCCCGGTGGGGCTTACCATTCAGACGTCAGGCCACAGTCCACCTCCAGCGTTGAGGGACAGTCCGGTGGGGCCCCCTGGAATGACGTCTGCTGCAGCCGCAGCAGGTGACTTGTCTCCGAGTCGACACCGTCTCACGCCGCAGTCTCCATTTGCGGTGGATGTCGAGTGGACGCCATTCCGGCGCTGATCGATAGAGCCTCCTTCGACATTTGTCGGCGTCAATGCGTCCTTTACTACTCCTTTTCAAATGTAGAACCAGACCCCTGGGGATTCACCCTCCCCCAGCGTTGCTTGAGCATTCTTTGGAGCATGTTGATGTGGAGCAGTTGCAGGCCCTTGGACAACCTAGGGCTGAAAGGCCTTTGGCTTTTGGTGGATATGTTAGCCTGCAACTGTCCCCTAACTATGATTTGCTGTCACCCCTTAGAATTGCAACGGAGGCTAGTGCAGTGTTGGCAATGTTCATTCGCTAATTTTTATAAGTTCCAGCCTCCTTCTCTCTCTTTGCCATTGCTGACTTTTGGTGAGTCATTGTACAACATTCTTCTAGTGACCTGGGCGAGACCCTCATCTGGGGACTCATGGACCATACTATCTGCATCGTCACCACCCGGTTCTAGATGACCCAGTCTGTTTGTCCCTACACCCTAGAGCTCAAGGGCTAGTCGTCCTGGCAGCCTCCAGTTCGTTGCCTTTGTCCTCTGCTCCAATACTTCCACCCACTAGAGAGTCTCGATGTTTGGAGACAAGTAGTCGGCAAATGTTATCCTGCATGAGTTTGGTCCTTAAACACTTCCTAAGTGTTTGCACAAGCTACATTTGTCCTCTGGGACTCGGTTGAGCGCTTCCTTCCCTCCCTTCCGGAAGGCCCTCGGGGGGCTGACCTGGCTCGGATACTCCAGGATGGTCGTGAGCTGGCAAAATTTTCAATTCGGTCTGCCATGGACACCACTGATTCCATGGGTAGGGCTATGGCCAAGTCAGTTGCCTTGCATCACCATGCTTGGCTGCATGATGGCAGTTTTCCTGAAAATATTTAGGAACGTCTTCGTGACTTGCCCTTTGATGGGGCCCAACTTTTTGACAGTCATGCTGACACGGCGGTTAAGGGTCAAATGTCTGGTTTTCAGTGAATGGCATTGTTTCTAGTCCCTTGTTGTGGTATTATTGTCTTGATTTGCATTGGTTGCAGTATTGTCAATGCTTTTCTCTGGTGTCAGTCGCTGGGTTCAAGCTGCTATTACCCAGACGGACTGTGCAGATACACAGCTGTTTCTGCCATTATCTTAAATTCCTCTGTCTAAGAGCTAGTCTCAAGAGGTGCCCCTTTTATAGGGACGTGACATACCCTATGTGGGATATTTGTTGGTTATTTTATAGCCATTCTGCCTTGCCACAGGCAGTGTCTTCCTGGGTGGTGTGAGTACAATGCTCCAGGAAAGGTTCTTCCTGGGTGGTGCAGGGCCTTACTGAGGATCCGGCGAGGTCGTCTTAGGATTGTTATCTATTTCCTCTCTGTTGAGTTTTACTCTAGTTTCTGCTGTAGAAGTATAGCGATAAAAAAAATAGTTTTTGGTTTCTTCACATTCCACTTGTTGTGGGACTTCTTCTCTGGACAAGCCCACAAGGGTAGCGTAGCTCTCTTTGGAGCTTCTCTATTTGCATTTTCCTATTGGTCAGTAGTTATCTTCTGCTTCTGAGGATGCAGACCTCTCCAAACTATTGTTGGCTTTATGCCCCTTCTGGCTCGTCACGGCGTGTTCGCGTATTCACTTTTTTCTTGCCCTTCGCTATCTTTTCAAGCGTTCCGCTGTGTTTCCACCATTTCGTTTATGTTGACTGTCCTCACCTGAAGCCAGTGTCTCTAATGAGCATGTTGTTCTGTTCTCATTCAAGAGCAGTTTCTTTTTCATTTTCAGTTCTGGCATGATGTGTTGAAACACTCTGGGTACGTTCACGAGCATGCAGTGCTTGCTGATCCAACTTGCGCCACAATGTTGACTGTGTTTGATTCTTGTGGCATTGTCTGTTCCTTACACTCTGGTGTTAAGAAGTGCTTCTGTCCTTGGTCTTCCCTCATGGCTCAGACCCTGCCTGTTATTTTCCTCGTCGGCAGTTGGTTCTACGCCGGATGCATGGGAGGTGCACATGGTTTTGTGCCTCATTTTTCATACGCACTTCCCAGGCAGGGACTCGGGTAGCTCTGCTCGTAGCTTCTGCCAGATGTTATCCTTCGGAGTATCTCTATCAGAGATGCTCACTGTCCTTTATACACCTGTATGGGGTTGTATGTGTATATATATATATGTGATCAAGAGTACTTGGTACTCGAAACGCGTCGCTTGAAAGGTTCCCAAAAAATAAAATAACATCTTGCCTGTGTGGAGGTTTGAGGAATCACTTGGAGATATATATTATTATTATTATTATATATATATATATATATATATATATATATATATATATATATATATATATATATATATATTCTATGTTTGACAGATGTTATTTCCTACTATGGTTCTTGCTGGTGTTGTGGTACCTATTGTGCAGGCTGCTGTACATGTATTTGGCATGTTCTCATGTATACCTTGACTTCCCGCGTTTTGGCCCGGAAAAGTTTCACAGTGGAAAACTGACGTTAGCGCGCCGGGAGGGACTTCTTGCGCTCCACTGAGGTCATATCCATGGACGACGTCAGGGCGTAGCCCTGCGACGTCGTCCCGCAGCGCGCAGAGGTACTTCTGAACAATCTCCGGAACCAGACTGGTGCCTGGAGGATATTCTAAGTTAAGAAATCTGCAGCTAGACTGTGTCTCTACCAGATGCATTGTTACCGAAGGTAAGTAACTTGTTCTATGGAGCTCGACTCATTTCTAGTCAATCCTCTGGATAGAGAATCCAAAATGATGTATGTCCTTGGCAAACTTAAGGTTTCCTCTGCCGCTTTGGCTCTGCAATCCATAATTAAAGTCTGTCTGTTTGGCTGATACATACGTCATTTGGCTAGCAACATCTTGCTGGCAATCTCAGAGGATCTTAGAGTCTCTTTGGCTCAGACGATACATGATAGGCAGGATGAGACCAAGTATCTTATCCGCCCAGGTTTGTATACCACAGGCTTCATTTGCCGAGCAGTCAGTACCGTGTTGTCTTTCTTAGACACGCCTTTGAGGTCAACCTGATTCTGCATCTATATACGAGCTTTATCAATGGTCATGCCTTTTGCTGGCTCTCACCACTTTGGAGAGAAGCCAGACACTATTTATAATTGATTTAAAGACAAGAGTACTAGAGCATGCTTTTTGGGGTCATTGACCCCAGCCAAACATTTCCCACACCAGTTCTGTACTATTCCAGATGGCTGGTCTGTAGGCAGAGACAGCCTTCCTAGCCAATGATGAAGCAGGTATCTCAGTTATTTTGGGGTTATCCCCATGGGCTAGCAGGGACACTAGTCCTCAAACTCCTCTAAGGCTGCTACAGTGGCCAACATACAGCTTTCGTTTGCCCTTACCGACACATGTCCACCATGTCGAGGCGATATCCAGCTCTTCCTCCAGGGTTTGTGATCCACCATGTCTGAAAGATGAGCCGTGCAAATTGTTCTAATCAGCCCAACCACTATTCCTCATACACCATGTGAGAAGTTGGCCTGATATATAGTGCTCACTATTCTAGTGATCACTGTGTATCATACCAAACGACCCTTATTGATGATTGGTTGTAAGTCAACCTTATAGACCAGCTATCCTAGTAGCGTGGACAAAAGCAGTCTTTAGGCTAAACTCTAGAGGGCGTGTTAAGCCAGCTGTTTTACCATCACATATACCCCTTGAACACCAAGTGAAAGAACACCACACAAGTTGTTATAAAAATAAAGGATATTTATTAATAACAAGTCTACCCTGAACTCTTTATGAGTCAGGGAGCTAAGCACAATACAAAACTCTTACGAAAATACTTCAAGTTGCACAATGTACACAAATGCCCGAGGGGCACGAAAAACCATATACTCTAAAAGTGGAATGCGAAATACTAGCAGGTGAGTAACACGATCCAGAGGCTTCAGGATCGCTAGGACTACACTACTGAACTCTAAGGTTAGGAGCAGGAGGCCTAGGGAGATCGGGTGCAGAGTGTGCACTCTCACGCGGGATGCGGGACAAAGTCTATGGAGGCTAGTATTTCTAAAGTTACTGTTTCCGGACGAATCCGACGAATCCGATCTGGACACTTGGATAGTGAACCTGCATTGGAGCACCGAAATGCACGGGTTACCTAGCCCAGGGGCTGCGGCTGCATAGGGTTCAAAAGACGTCGCGAATCCTTGTTGTAGTCTATGGAGCCTGAAAGAAGAAGTTGCTGGCAGGCGACCAGTGAAGATGTTCGTTGTGATCCAAGGCTGGATCGGTGATGGAGACGACCTGAAAGCAGAGGGGACTCAGTTCTTAATCACTAGCCAGTGATTGTGTGGGTACCAGGATGGCACCGGATGAGGTCACCGCGATCAGGTGAGTGGGCGACGCTGGGCTCTGCAGTCACACGGGCCAGGAGGCGTTGTCGGCGACCAGGCTGGAGGTGCGAGCTGTCCCACGAGGGTGTCTGCTGTTGGCGATGCTGGAACCAGGATTGGAGCAACAAGCCTTGGCAAAGGCAAGCCCACGCGGTGGAGTCAAGATGGCGTCTAGAGTGGACCAGGAGGGTCCGGGTGCTCCTCTTTTGGAAGGGAGCAAGGGCCAGTCTGGAGCAACCAGACCAGCGGTGAATATTTCGTGGTACGTCGTCAGGAGGGCCACTAGCCAACGGGCAAGTGACCGGACAACGTGGCAAGCAGCAAAGAGCAGAAGGGCCCCACGCAGATCTCGTGGATGCTGGGGGGCTGGACCTCGGTGCTGGAGCTGCTGTGGGTTGGGGCTTCTCAATCCCCAGTGCACTCACTCGAGGATCCCTCGGCGGTCGTGCTGGTTAAGCGTCGTGCAGGTTTTGAAGATGGTCGGTCCCTCAGGTCTCGTCACACCCACGAATCTCAGCTGGGCTGATGATGCAGGTAGAGGTCAGAGATGCCAGGGAATCCGGGTCTCGTCGAGCTGGTCAGTCTTGATCCGGAGGATGGACGTGCAGCAAACCGCGATGCTTAGGTGGTGCCTGCGGGTGCAGGGTGGCTACTCCTTAGCCACAAGGGAGAGTCTTCAGAGAAAGTCAAGAGTTCCTTTCGTGGAAAGTAGTTCAAGATTCAAGAGTATCTAATTTGGGAAGGGGGCCCGCTCCTACCTTTATCCTAAGAAAAGGGGCTGGCACGCGACTAGGTCCTGCCCATGGGTGGGACCAGGAGGGTGGTTACACCCCTCTCCTTTGTCCGGTCTCTCCCCAGCTCGTGGGCTGGGGTGCCCCTGGAACTGGTTTGAGCCGGCATATGCACAGTGAGCACCCCTTTGTCCGAGCCCTCCTCGCTGGAAGGACTCCCAGCAGCAGGAGGTCAGACTTGTGTCTGTGGTGGCAGCATCCATTTTGTGATGCTGAGGCTCGAGTTAACTTTAACCGGGGTTTACAGTTACATACATGTCGTGTCCCTCTAGAAGGGTGGAATGCTAACCCCATCGCCAGAATTGGTGAGGGGTTAGTATTCCAATTCGTATGACACCTTACTCGACATGTTTTGATAATGCGATACCAAAGTTAGCAAATAACCGCGAGGATTATAATGCACTTAAGAGTATATGGTACGCGTTATCATGGAACAGCTATTAGGACTTGGTTCCGCAAGCTGCAAATGGGCTCAGCTCATGCCAGAGCACCATCTCACATAATTCCAAGCACTCTGCCTTCAAGATTGATAAGGCCTGCCATAGGAGTGACTGATAGGAATACATGTGTCCATTTTAGGGTTAGATATAGGAATACTATATCTAAAGCAAAGGGTGTTTACACCACCTTGCCCCAGCTGTCGTGCAGCCAGTTGTGTCAGATTTTGGTGGCCAGCCAGGGGTGGCATAATATATGCTGCAGCCCCTGGTAGGCCCTGGGTACACCTATGCCCTGGATACCTAAGGTATGCTATACAGGGACTGATAAGGTGACTCAGTATCCAATTAGATATGTACCTAAGGTACATGGAATCCATTTTACAGAGAGAGCAGTGGGCCTGGGGTCCTGAATAGCAGGGCCCCAGGTCAACTAAGTCGAAAAACCAGCAAAACACCAGGCAACAAGTTGGGGGCAACCATAGTCAGATATCCACCTTCCTACACACCAGAACTAATTTCAACAGAGCATCTGTCCACCATGGTACATGGGAAACATCTGTTGTTCTCCAAGGGCACTATAGCAATGGGTACCTGACTCCGATAATGATGGACGTTATAATTCCCGCTATGTCCTCCTCCTGAAAAAGGACTGGGGACTCAGACTACCCTTTGATCTCCAACCCCTGATCACTTTTGTGAGAAAGGACAAGTTCAAGTACTCCCATTGACTCATATACTACCTGCTCTGCATCCAAGAGGCTCAGGCAATACCTGAGATTCTAGGTGGACCAGGAACATTTTCAGTTTGCTGGGTTCCCCTACGGCCTCCTCACCGCTCCTCAGGTGTTAACAAAAGTGATGGTGGCGGCCGCTCCCCATCTTTGGATGTCAGCAGTTCCTGTATTCCCATACCACAGTGATTGCCTGCTGAAGACTGACTTTCCTCAGTCAGTTGTGGAGCACATCTGGATGACAGCAGAACTCTGATATCGTTGGGTTTTACTGTAAACTAGCTGAAGTCCCACCTGATTCCATCATGGAGGCTTCCATTCAGTGAGGCGATCCTTGATACATTGGAGTTTAAGGTTTTTCCTCTGTAGCAGTGAGTCTGGGACATTAGAGCTATGATCCCAAATGCTTCAGGTTTGATCCTGGATCCAGGAGAGTGAGTTCTGAAGCATCTTGGCCCCTTAGTCTTGATCATCCTTGTATAGTTGCCAGGGGGCCATCTGGGCCTGTGCTTAATCCATTATTTCATTTTTCTTGTAAGCCTGGTCACCCATGCAAGTTGTTTGATAAGGAAGTCTTTGTTCCCATTTCGAAAGATAGTTGAAAAATCAAATAACTGTGTGACACACCACCCTCATCCTTAGCCCACAATAATTGTTATGCTATGCTATGTTTGTAAGCATAAAGTTCATTACAATGGTATTGTCTTGGGCTAAATAGCACATTTCTAATGAATGATTAGTTCTTAGAGAAGGGGAATGATTTAAGCATTTAAATGGAATTGTGTGCTCATACGTAAGTTTGTTATGTAGAGGTAGATTATTCCACATTTGGCTCACTTAAGATGTCTGGTTTGAAGGTATACACTGAATGTCTGTAAATTATTTTTTGGCCTAACTGCTGATGAAACCTGCGCATTTTACACATGGAATTAAATGTCACTCTATTTTAGGAGAATGAGTGCTGCTGCATTTTGCAGTCTCTGCATCAAATAATTTTGGAATGCCCAAAACCGCACAATTGGCATTGATCGGTTGTAATTTGCACTGATTACCTAGACTTGGTTTGGAAAATCAGGAATGTAAAGACGTGTCACCATTTAGACTGACAGACAATTAGAGGTGCCGCAGAATGGAAAAGAGTGAGGGTGGCTTATTATACTCATTGTAATAATCTAATGCGGAAAGACAGGATTTTGTCTTATATAGTTGTGATTTTTGTTTTAAAACTGAGACCTATTTTCTGGCAGCTTCATACAAATGGATGAGGAGACAGTTGTGGTTGATAACATACCACTGTTATTGTAAACAAGGTATTGAGGTACAACTGCGTGTTTATCGCTTGATGTTATCAGATAAAGCAGCATTGCAGTTGTCTTCCATCAACAACTGTGATTCTCCCTACTCTTAAATACGTGTTTTCAGGGTGTGTGAATGTTAGGTGCTAACTTGGTATCTGTGAGATATTAGGTACTGGTAAAATATAATTGTTTACCAATGGTAACATTTTGCCATTTTGCAAATTTCTACCTTCGATTCTTTCTTTTTCCATTATGAATATCACCTTTCTGTCAGTATTTAATTTCTGTAGTAAGACACCCGTGCCAACAGTAGGTATGAGGCAAATGTGGTGGCATGAATTTTGTCTGGGATTTACTGGATGCTCTAGGAGGTTAACAGTTACAGAAGTCCCCATTTGCCAGATATTATCCAAGTAAAACAATTATTATGGGAAATGTTTCTTTATCTATTTACCAATTACATTATATTTGCACGCATACTTGCTTCTCTTCATCTCCCACATATACCTAAATTGGAAATCTCACTTTTGAACATTGTTGTTTAAACCGATGGCAGTAAAGTTGCAGAAATGATAAGTTTCTATACTATATTTGGGTGTAGCCACAGTGTGTAATTGTTTTACTATTGTTTTGCAGATTTATGAAGATTCCATAGTTTTACAATCAGTCTTCAAGAGTGCAAGGCAGAAGATTGTTAAAGAAGAGGAGGAAAGTGACGATGAAAGCATTGATGAAGATGATGATGAAGACGACGATGAGTCGGAGTCTGAATGTAAGTCCACTGTAAAACACACATTTCTAATGTGTTCCATTAATACTTACAATGTAGCTACAGCACGTGCATGCTAATTGCCCGGATTGTATTTTCACTGCATATCAACTGTTAGAAGACCATTTCTTTCAAATGACCTGGTGCCTAGGGGTAGTGTTGCGTAATGTATATGCATGTAATCAATATTCAGAATATTAGGCATTGAATTTTCAGAAAAAAACACTTGTTGCCACTCTTATGTCCTAGCTTTTGCTCTTGCTCTCAACCAGTGGGCACTTGACACTGCTTCTATAGCTCTGCATGCAGTATTTTAGGTTCTGATACAGTGTACAAATGCATACGTCATGCGGGACACCTTTAGCCCCAGTGAAATGAGTGCCTTTACAAGCTCCCCTTTCTCAACTAAAAGACCTAGATCTTAATATTTTTCTCTCACACAGCAAGTTTGCATGCACATGGCCTAGCCTAATTGTTTTTAATATTTTTCCTGTAAATTCTTGTTCCTTCAGCCATAACGCACAACACTCTGGCTTTAAGGCTCACGTGCTGTGCCATCATCTGTTTATAGCATTTGACTCATGTAATCCCTGCTTCTCATGTTCGAATGCACAGAAAGGATTAGAAAAAAGACAAGAGGCAAGAAAATGGTCCTGACAGCAGGTGCAATACTGAGGAGCAAGGCGTCCCACGTGGGACTCTTTCGAACGGAAGTAAACCTTTCTGGCCTTGACCAAGTGGTACGAGTAACCCCGGGGAATGTGAAAGAATCAAGTCTTAGTATCGTTATCTCGTATACTAGACTTCTTGTTCCTGCCATATTAACACCTTAGCTGCGTGTAAACATTTCTCCCCAGTGCTGCGCTGTCCATTAGAACTAGTGCTGAATGGACGTTCAATGGTCGTGCGCAGCACTGGGGAGGTAGCGCTGCTGACGACCATTGGCCGTCAGCAGCACTTAAGGGGTTAATTTTTTCTAAGAAAGTGTTATTAAGCTGTTTTGGGACCTTAGACTAAGCTCTCTCCTGTTATGCACACTGTGCGCCAGGCTGTGCCAAGCTACTGGGTGCGGAAATCCCTAGCAGCTGTTGCACCACAAGGACAACTTAGTCTCTCCTTATGGACATTAACCTGCAGAATTTGGCACTGTTAGAAAGTCTTCCTCCCTGGCTGTGTGTTACTCCAGTGACTGCAGGCTTGCTACCTGGAGTTGAGCCCATCTCCTCCTGTGTGGAAGTCTATGTTGAAGTCCTAGTCTTGCCAGTTAGTCACATCTCCTAACTGCCCCACTTTGTCACATCCACTTTTGGTGCTACGCAAGCTAGCAGTTGAGAGGGAGAGCACCACCTAATCAGTGCACTGAAAGCCTTATCACAAGAAGGCTGCCTCCCCTCACTTTCAGACACACCATCCATCTCTTCCAAAACACAGGATTAATAAAATGAAGCTTAAACTCTGAGGCATCAGCTCTTGCCATTTCAGCATCCATCCCATCTGGCTGCGCTTTTTGCGTTCATGCTATCCTCAGTATTCAACTCAGACCATTCCCGGATGCTTTGATCATTATTTGAAGGCAAGAACCTACTCCTGGCAAGAGGGCTTGTCTTGAACAACAGAATACCAATTGGAAAGTTGTACTGGAGTTGATGAAGACATGCTCCTATCCATATGATACCATTGAGTTATGACCAAGGCTCTGGAAGTGCTGCCCAGTCGATCATTAGTTTCTTCCCTAGTGAAAGTGGATGATACACTTTGGTGGCTATGCAGTACCTCTCTCAAAACCAAGCATATCCACAGAGACTTAGGCACAGGAGATGTGTGGGTAATTGGTTCTCCAAGCCTGCCATCATAATGGATAACAAGTACTAGGCTAAAAAGACTATTCACCAGATGTCTCTGTTAGTCCTCTAGCTCAGCTTGTGGTGAAGATGGCAGCTTCCTTTGAAGGGAAAGGATACATCCTTCCACATGGAGGAGGAAGCCAAGTGTGTCGAGACAAATAGAAGAAAAGATGAAGCTTTTTTGGGGGGGGGGGCTCTACTTGAGACAAACAAAAACCAATGCATTCATAGACCGCTGTAGCCTCCATCCCTGATATATTGTAATTCTCAACCAGGCCAAAGAGGTTGCAGAATAGAAGCTGTTGATGCCAGAGGACTTTAATCAATCAATCATAGTACTTGTAGAGCGCGCTACTTACCTGTGAAGGTGTCAAGGCGCTGAGGGGAGGGGGGAGGGTGCTGCTGCTGCTCGAAGAGCCAGGTCTTGAGGAGTCTTCTGAAGGCGAGTAGGTCTTGGGCCTGCCGTGTGTGGGTAGGGAGGGTGTTCTAGGTCTTGGTGGTGAGGTAGGAGAAGGATCTGCTGCTGGATATCGTTCGTTGGATGCAGGGGACAGCGGCAAGGGCGAGGCTGGCGGAGCGGAGCTGGCGGGTGGGGGTGTAAATTGCAAAAAACACAGTTGATGGACAGAATGCAGAACAATGTCTTACATTCACCCCAGTACAAAGATCTGGGCCTAAATCCATCATACACGCTGAGTCTGCTGTTCAGGTAGGCTGGTCCGGCGATGTGGAGTGCTTTGTGTGCGTGGGTGAGGAGCTTGAAGGAGATCCTCTTGTCGACAGGGAGCCAGTGTAGGTCTCTCATGTGGGGGGGTGATGTGGCTGCGGCGGGGGACGTCGACGATCAGTCGGGCGGAGGCGTTTTGGATGTGTTGTAGTCATCGTAGGTGTTTGGCTGGGATTCCTGCGTAGAGTGCGTTGCCGCAGTCCAGTCTGCTGCTGACGAGGGCCTGTGTCACCGTTCTTCTTGTTTCGGTCGGGATCCACTTGTAGATCCTGCGGAGCATGCGGAGGGTGTAGTAGCAGGAGGAGAAGACGGCGTTGACCTGCTTAGACATGGAGAGGGAGGAGTCTAGGATGAATCCTAGGTTGCGAGCATGGTAGGTGGTTGTTGGTGCTGTTCCCAATGTGGTCGGCCACCAGGAGTCGTCCCAGGCTGAGGAGGTGGGTCAGAGGATGAGTACCTCCGTCTTGTCCGAGTTCAGCTTCAGACTGCTGCTCCTCATCCAGTCGGCGATGGCCTTCATTCCCTCGTGGAGGTTGGTTTTGGCTGTGTGTGGGCCTTTGTAAGGGAGAGGATGAGCCGGGTGTCGTGGGCGTAGGACATGATGTTGAGGTAGAGATGGCATGCCACTTGTGCGAGGGGGGCCATGTAGACGTTGAACAGCGATGATGTTGGTGGCTTTAGATCAGAAGGGTGGGAGGCGGACGCTCTGGGTTCTGCCGGAGAGGAAGGACGTGGTCCAGTCGAGGGCCTTCTCTTGGATTCCGGCTTCTAGGTGGCGTGTCTTTAGAGTGCGATGGCAGACCGTGTCGAAGTTGGCCGACAGGTCCAGGAGGATGAGGGCTGATGTTTTGCCGTTGTCTAGTTGTCTCCTGATGTCGTCTGTGGCGGCGATGAGGGCTGTCTCAGTGCTGTGGTTTCGTCTGAATCCGGACCGGGATGGGTCCAGGATGTTGTTGTCTTCCAGGTGGCGGGCCAATTGCCTGTTGACGATTTTCTCGATGACCTTTGTCGGGAACGAGAGCAGGGAGATTGGCCGCAAGTTCTTGAGGTCCGCCTTGGGCTTCTTGAGGAGGGCGTTGATTTCGGCGTGCTTCCAGCTTTCCGGGAATGTCGCTGTTTCAAAGGAGATGTTGATGACCTTCCGTAGTTGGGGTGCGATGACTGCGTCTGCTTTATTGAATACTTGATGAGGGCAAGGGTCTGACGGAGATCCTGAGTGGATGGAGTTCATGACCTTGCGTGTCTCGTTGACGTTGTACCAGGAGGTCAGGCGGATGGCACTGGTGGTGTTCACAGGGGAGGTGGAGTCTGGCATAGTCTGGGTGGTCGTGGTGTTTAAGCTGTCGTGGATGTCAGCGATCTTGCGGTGGAAGAAGATGGCTAGTGAGTCACACAGTTCTTGTGAGGGCGAGATGTCGTTGGCGCTGGGGTTGGAGAGTTCCTTTACGATGCTGAAGAGCTCTTTGCTGTCGTGTGCATTGTTATCCAAGCTGTCTTTGAAGGAGGATCTCTTGGCTAATCTGATGAGGTGTGATGTCTGCGGGTGGCGTCCTTGTGGACTGCGTGGTTGTCTGGTGTGTGTTCGTGGAGCCATAGTTTCTCCAGTTTCTGGCATGTGCGTTTGGAGGTCTGGAGCTCGTCGGTGAACTAGGTGGCTCTCTTGCTGTCATGGCTGTTGGAGGGTTTCTTGAGCGGGGCGAGGGTTTTGGCGCAGTCGTCGATCCACTGTCTGAGGTTGCGGGCTGCGTCGTCTGGGTTGGTGGGGTCGGTCGGTGGGTTCTGGGCGAGGGTGGTGATAAGCTGGTCTTTGGTGACTTTGCTCCAGCAGCGGCGAGGCAGCTGTTGGGTGCAGTGGTGCGTGGTTAGTTTCTTGAAGGTGAAATGGATGCAGCGGTGGTCGGTCCAGTGGAGTTCGGTGGTGTGGTTGGAGGCGACGTGGGTGCCTGTGGAGAAGACTGGGTCCAGCGTGTGGCCGGCGGCGTGGGTGGGTGCGGTGACGAGTTGTCTGAGGCCGAGGTTGTCGGTCAGGGTAGCGGAGTTGGTGTTGTTGTTGTTCTCGAGGTGCAAGTTCAGGTCCCCGAGGAGGATGTAGTCCGTGGAGGTGCGTGCGTGGGTGCTGGCGAGGCGGCTATGGAGTCGATGAACTGAGCCCGGAGTCCGGGGGTCTGTAGATGAGTGTTCCTCTGAGGGTGGTGTTGGGGTCGGTGTGGATAAGGAAATGCAGGTGCTCGGCGCTGTTGAGAGTGTCGTCTGCGTAGATGGCGACCTTGTGGGTGGACTTGTGGACAATGGCAATTCCTCCTCCGATTCCGTTGGCGCTATCCCTGCGGGTGATCTTGTAGTCGTCCGGGATGGCTATGGCGATAGACATATCCAACAACACTCCGGACTGGCCATGGCAATGCTCACGCCTGAGGCCCAAAAGAAAGCCACACTGTCTTGTTCAACGGGTAGAAGTTGTTTGGTCCTGTAACGGATGATGTCTTCCAGCAGAATAAGACCTGCACAGTCATAGGCAAATCACTGAGTGTAATTGAAGCTAATCTGGAGTGCTGACCACCTCTTTGCAGCAAGGAATCCCTTCTAGTCCATTAAGACTTAACCCCTTCACACTAAGGCCCCATCTAGGCCCTCAAGGAACAGTTAGTCGAAGAGTAGATGCTGCAGGTCAGAACATCCCTGCCCCTACCATGGCTAAGATAATATAACGACTCATGCGTAGACCTTTTCAACACCATTATTAAGATGTCCACTGTACTCTGTGAAATGAAAGGCTTTTCCTCCTTTCCCACCATTAAACCCAAATAACCACTAATGCATGGGTGCTTCCAGTTATACTGGTGCTTCTGCCCCCTCCATCCATACCACATTTGCGGTATCCCATGAACTTGTGCAAGAAGTAGTGAGGCTTCTCTTTTTATGTTCAGTTGAGCAATTTTTGTCCTCAAAAGAGAGCATGAGTAATTCACCCATTATTTTCTTTCATGGAAAAATTGGAAGGACTCAGTCCCATCTAGAGTTTTTACGTGTTGAACAAGATCTTCAGCCTGCATACATTCATAATATTGATTTTGGCTCTGGTGCTGGTAGCTGTCCGAAACAATGGCTGTTTGCTGAGTGTGCAGGATGCTTCCTTATAGTGCTCTTCCTAGAATAATACATGATATTTCTCTGTTTCATGGCGGGAAAACAAAACATCCAGTACAGGGCAATGCTGCTTAGCTTCAGTGCCACTCCTTGGTTCATTACCAGAATCCTTTTCCCGATGGCATGTTTCTGTGATATCAGAAGATTCACTGCTACCCACACCCAGCTTCCAACCTCTCGCTGATATTAGGGGCCATTTTTTTAGGTCTCATGAGATCTATTGTTGCTGACTTGGCTCTCAAGGGAGACCGAGATGGCCACGCGGAGGGCTTTTGGTGATTGTAGCTCGTGCACACGCACGTACAACCACACAGTGTGCACATCTCCTGTCCCCCTTCTGAGGCAAGCCTCAAGCAGCATTACTTTCACTTTTCCTATTCCCTCTCTCTCTCCCGAATGCCCCCCACCCCACTGTGGAGACAGCTTTTCAAATTGGTCTCTATGCTATGGTAGCCTCCCGTTGCCGGCCCGTCAGCGTGCACCGAAGTGCTCCTCTCCAACAATCACAGCACACCTTGGCATCATTCACAAGCTCCCACAACACCTTTGATCACAGCAGCAGCACCTCTGGGGTTCTTACCTCGGAGTCCTCTCCAAACCACGGCATGCCATGTGTTTTTGCTTTGGCAGCCCCCTCCCTGGGCCGCACGAGCTGCGCAGCACCCATTGGAGTACTGCGAAGTCCGCAGGAGCCGCCACTGGGCACGAGCCGCAGGCCATGGCAATGTGCACGCTCTTGGTGCGCCTACAACATGCGCATGTCTCTCTTTCACTTTCCCTTATTCAAGCAGCAAGCTGCTCATGTTAATTACATTTATAGGGATACGTCTTGATCGTAAGTGTGTAAATGAGCTGGTACGAACAAAAAGGCACACTATTTCGATTGGATGGAAGTGTATTCGTAATGTAACCCTTCGGCTAGAGAAGCCCTCGCGCGTAGAGAAATGAACCTCTTTTCTGACTCCGCCTCAGGCGTGTCCAGTAAAGTTATGTTTTGATGCTATAGACTTGACCCTCTGAGCTTTATGTTTCCAGGGTGAATGTAGTCAAAGGAAAATGCCTTAAAAAATAGGGCCCTACCCTTCTGGCCAGCATCTCAGTGCAACACCTCATAAACAGTAGGACTTCATATAGCACGTCCACCGTTTCTAAGCGCTGAAAATACGAGATGCCATATTACACAGTTTAACAATACCCATTTCATTTGATGGGAAGCTGTGTAGGCCTTGTCTGAATTGAAGTAGGGGAGCTCATTGAAGGCTCTGCCCACCTTGCAAGGCTCGCAGCAGCTGCACCCCGCGGGCCGCAGGCCCCTTCACTGGACACGCCTCGGACCACATCACACTAGCAGCGGCTGCGCCTTATTCAACAGCTTCTTACACCACCGCTGGCGTCGGCTATAAGAATTCGGATCCCCAAGGCAAGCTCAGCGTTCCATGCGTAGGAGGTTGTTAAATCCAGTACCTTTAAATTGGAACTAAAAGTAACAAATGTTCTTAGCGCTTAGAAAAGGCAAAATCGGTGTTAAGCGTTATGTAAATATCACACCATTGTTCTGTGAAGCTTATTTGTCTGCAAATATTAACATATTGCGTATTCCTTGTGCTCTTTACGATGCCAATGCTAAAAAGCACCATTTAACACGACGCTTGTTCTATTGGGGAGAGGTTCTCGGACAGCGCTTAATTTGTGGGGAAAAATGTATATATACTTACAGGGGCCTAAAGCTTTGTTTAGGAGTCCGCCGCTCGTGCGGGCCAATGCTAGTCCTTTTCAGATATTTGCTCTTTAACAAAAGCGAGGGCATTGAGAGCACTTAAGAGAACAGACAGCTGGTGGTTCGGTTGGCATCTGTAACCTCCTTTCAGTCCATCTTAGGTTTTCAGACAGCATAGCAGTTCCATGTAGGCTGGGACTTGTAGTTTCACGTTTTAGTGGCTGCAAGTACAAGCATGCTTAATGCTAGTAACTAGAAAAGCCCAGGGCTGCTTGGCCGTCCGTCACGGCGGGACACAGAGAGCTGGCAGGCGCCCCGCTGGCCTTCTACAGTAGCCCATTAGCCCTCTGGCTGTAAATTGAGCCCCACAGCTTTTCAGCTGAACGAGGAATGTAAAACCGTCACCAGGAGGAAGGCGCCGACCTCGGCCTCATTCATGCGAGTAGACAGAATCCAGTAACAAGTTTACTATTACGTTAAACAACAGTCACCGTCTCCCTCTTTCGCAGGGGAGGGTGGACTCAGTTATGATATTTTAAGCAAGGTCTTTTTCCAAACCTGCTCTTATTTTTTTTGGTTTGCTGCCTCAATGCATCTCCCCCACTATATCCCATGACAGACCTCACA
Organism: Lissotriton vulgaris; assembly: GCF_964263255.1. Lineage (NCBI taxonomy): Eukaryota > Metazoa > Chordata > Amphibia > Caudata > Salamandridae > Lissotriton > Lissotriton vulgaris. The sequence continues at coordinate 891,161,374 of NC_141689.1, read as the reverse complement.
GAGTGTGCCATGCAGGCCTAAATTAGCCAGGCAACTTTGTATTCGGAGACTCGCAACTTACATTTTGAATATGACGAACAGACTGCAGTTTCCGTAAATTAAGTGATTAAATATCAAACTGTTGCTTATGTTTCCTGTAATTGGGCTGGAGGAGAGGGCCCGTCGCAGGGCCTCTCCTGCGCAAGCTTCTTATGCAGCAGGCAGGATCACAGTGTCTTAGAAGAGGAGGGAGACAGAAGGGCGACACAAAACAACAATCTGCCTCAATGCCAGAGAGGGACGCACAGTCATAAAACAGACACGCAGGCTGACAAAACAATAATCTGACTCTGTGACAGGCAGAGACCGACAGGGTCACATAGTCTGAGAAAAGACAGGAAGATGGAAAGGCAGACACAACAACAGTCAGAGGCAGGCAGCATCAGAAAGTCATGGACACACTGACCAGACAAGAACAATGTGACTCTGTGACACAGGCGGGCAGGGTTAAACTGTCATGGAAGGGGCAGGAAGATAGAAAGGCAGACACACAATATTATTCTGTCTCAGTGGCAGAGGCAGACGGGCACACAGAGAAGAGACTGGAAGATAGAAAGAAAGACACACAGCAACAATCAGGACGGTCTGCCACTGACCCACTGCGGCACAAACCTTTGGCATCTAGTGAACAGTACCACAGGATGAGTCTGTGAAAGAGGACAGTCTGCCACTGACCCACTGTGACACAAACCCTTCGGCTGTTGATATTATAAATGATAATGCGTTTTATTTATGTTTCTTTTTAAAAACATAAATAAAAGGCATTGTCATTTACAATGCGAGAGTTTAAGCTATTAGCATTGTAAATGACTGCTATTTATTTATGTGTTTTCAAAATCAACACATAGATAAAAAGGTTTATCATTTACAATGCCAATAGCTCAAACATTTGCAAATGCGAGACCTATTGCATTGCAAATGCTTGTGTATCTTTGGTTTTGAATGAACATCATTAAATCCTTCTTGGTACCTTTCAAAAGTATTCAGTTCATGAAGCTATTCTGGATTCCAACCTGGAGTAAGCAATTCCCTTCCACAGGGGGGGGTTAATCACTATCAGTTAAGCAGTGGATTATGTCCTGACGAACAAGACTGGTGATAGTCTGGTGGTGCTGACTCCATGCCTCCTGCATAGTGGTTCATCTCTCTGTAATGCTCAACATGCTTTCCCTAGAGCTCTACCTGAATAAAATGTTGGAACCAGCTGCTGGATGACCAGTCAAAGTTTCTCTCATCTGGGCATCCACAGTTCTAATCTTATGATGGTCAGGACATGTTCCCTATCTGTGTGTGCCCCTTGAATAGGCATTTCCACTTGTCACCTGGGCAGAAAATTCTCTAGAAAGACCTTAATCCCATTCTCAGGGTGGGAGGTTTCTACCCAATGACGCCCTTGTAACACGTCTAAGCACCAAGAGTGACCAATTTGCACTTTGGACAGATAACAATCTTGAACTGCCTGAACAGCGTGATAATGAATTGGACAGGATGTTCCTCTAGGTCTTCCTGCTAATTACTGAATCTAATGGTTCCTTAGAAGATTAGGGAGTACCTGGGATGCTCAGTGAGCTCAGTGGTCCTAGTGACTCCAGTGAGGACTCATCAAGTATTGTTCTTTGGCCTGCTTAGCCTTCTTCAGAGGGACCACATTTGCTTCCTCAGAGGAGATACACCCCACCCACGGATGGGACATAGACTGTACAATTTCTTCCTTTCAATACTGTCCTTAAGCGTGGTTCCTGGGGAAAAAGTCTTTGAACCTATAGATCTAACCTCAGAAAACTTTAAAGTCATTTTTGCCACCAGGAAATCATTCAACCGAGCTCAGTCAAAGTGAAAGTTTGTCATTTGTCTTACTTTGTCATATGCTCTAAGGAATGATGCCATGTTCTTTTTGCATCACCTGACTGAGGCAGGATTTTATGATGGATACTATTAACGGCAGATTCCTCAGCTTGTGAATACTCACAGGCGCCAGACTGGATCCTGGGATTTTTCGCAGCATTGCTATCGCACGCCAACAGGTGATGATGTGCCGCTCACTGTTGACTTTATCCAGAAGTGATGCCATAGCCAGACATATGCGACAATACTGGATACTTGCGTCCGTTCCTATCCACGATCTGGAGCTCGTCCCTCAACTTTATTCCATCTTTTTGATGAATTTTCTCAAAATGTTTTCCTACAATATGGAAGGAAAAATGTCCTCTCCAAAGATTACATGGTTTAAATTTTTTTAGGTACTGTCATAATCTGTGACAGATCCCCACAAGGTATTTCTCTGATGCCTTGGGTTTTCGCATGACTCCAAGGTAATCCCAAGGTAATGCTGGGTCACAAAGTCAAGTTCTGCATTACCAAACACCGTCTGAAGGTGTGTTCCAATTTTCAAGGCTGTTTCTGAAAAGGGTCCTCTTCACACTTCAAATCGTCTGGTGAAAGTAAAAAAAAATATGTTGAATGGTGACTCTCCCTCTCCCCCGCGCTATCTCCCAGAGAACTTGCCAGTACATCAACATCCTGGTCTTCTACCAAGGAATCAATTTCTTAGCTCATACCGATTTAACTCTAATTCCAGGGTTGATCGTCAATGCCGCAAAAGGTAGAGACTTATAAGGAAGCCATGTTGTGCTTCTTTTCCACTCTTCCGGCTCCCCCCGGCATGCCTTCTAACTCCAAGAATCTGAGTGGGCCTCCAGGGGGGCTACCGTCAGCAGTTCCGTCCTCAACACTGTCTTTGCCTCTTGACCCTGCTGCAGGATCCACCTGTGACTTCAAGGCTGACACCAAACTTCAAATCTGGCACCACAATCCACTCGAGTCACTTCGTCATTGACGCAGGAACCAATGCCAGAGGAAGAACCCATTGTCTTGTCAGACTCGAAAGCAACCCCAACAGGGCGTTGATCGAGGTTGGACACTCCACAACCTTTGGTGCAGCCGGGCCAACCTCATTCTGTCTTGGACATTTCTCACATTCAACATGGAGATACTGGAGATGACTGGATGTTGCATCCTATTATTATGATGAAGACAATAGTTATGGACCTAAAGGTCACCAGTGGGTAGAGGACACTGAATTGTGCTTTACCCCTGGCCGTCTACAAAGAAATCAGCTTCTTTTGCTGTGGTGATCAGATGGGATGCAGACGTTTCAGACCTGTAACTCTCGCTGGTTGAAGTTAAAACTGATGTCCTGTCTGACACTTGTTACTGTTGTAAAAGGCTGATTAAGATTTATGTAACTGAAAATTCATGTCCAAACGGAGGCCCTACAACCTGGACAGACTTCCACTGAACTGCTTCTCCATTTCTGATAGAGACTTTTAGGTACAGATTACACACCTTTTGAATATTCCCCCAGGAATCAGACTGGATTGAAACATTTTCAATAGTACCTCTGCTAGTTGGAAAGGTGGCCCTATGCGGCTCTGCACGAACTCCGTTCTGCTCCAGAAGTGATGTGCGGGACCTATAAAGGTGCCACTGCAGTGTTCTAACAGCAATTCCTTTCTTTCTGGATCTCTCAACGCGAATCCGAAGCTTTTCTGGTTTCTCAAAGACTAATTTGTACCAACTTTTTCTCACAGAGCGTTCCTCAAAATTTCAACAGTGTACAAGGGATGTCATTTCCTAAGACTATCAGTTTCAAACACTTTAAAGACTGTGGCAAACGTATCTGTGGCAGATCTTCATCAGGTTGCCTGTCACGACTCCAAGACCTACGGGGATTGCTCATCAATGAACCCAAAGGCCATCAGGGAACCGGAAGTGAAATTTAACATCACCATCACAAGTAGAGACACCGCATCGGGACTGCTTCAAAACATGCTCCCCGTTAAAGGTTCATTCCTGCTCCACTTCCTGGAGTCGACGGAGCTGATCTTGAAAATTGTCTTTGTTACTGTAGGAAAGTGGGTTTCTGTTGCGGTAACCCCCAAAGTGGGTTTCTGTTGCAGAAACCCCCCAACTTTTTGCCACACTACTGATGCACTTTTTCTTGGTGTGCCCTCGGCCCCTGCCAATCAGGTTCCCAGGGCCTCTGATCTTTCACCAAAACTAACCCAATTGGCATCTCTGGCCACAGGTCACCCCCTGGTAAATGGTACCACAGGTACCCAGGGCACTGTGACCAGGGAAGCCCTCTAAGGGCTGCAGCACTTATTGCGCCAACCTCAGAGGCCCTGTACCCTGACACTCACACACTGCCTTTGCAGGCTGTGTGTCTTGGTGCAGAAAAAAGTGAAGAGTCGACATGGCACACATCCCTGTGTGCCATGCCCACAAATCACTGCCCTGGCATACATACATCAGTCACCCCTCTAGCTGGGTGCCCTATGCCAGTGGTGAGGGTGCAGGTGCATGAGCCCTGTACCCCTACAGTGCCCAAGTCCATTCATGGGCACTGTAAATCCAGTGCTGCCATTAAGAATATAAGGTGCTGGGAGTGTGTCATTACGAACTCCAGAGCACCATAATGGTTACACTGAAGTCTGGGAAGTTTGGTATCAAACTTCTCAGCACATTAAACCCACACCAATGCCAGTGTGGGATTTAATGTAAAATGCACAACAGAGAGCATCTTAGAGATGCCCCCTGAAACTCGACCAACTCCTAGTGACCTGACTGAGTGGCTGCTTAGGCTGCCACCACCGGAGATGTTTCTGGACCCCTGGGTTGAGAGGTTGCTGCTCTTGGGGGCCTGAAACAATGCACATCCTGGGACGAGGTGCCAAGCCTCCTCCCCCAGAATGAGCAGGGTTCACGAAGGAGAAGTTTCAAAGGCATACCGCCTTTGTGAGCCTCTCCAGACCATTTGTTGCTTTCAGCATCTGATAGAGACTACTAGCCACAGATTCCTTAACGTAGAATTATCCCCAGGCGTAAGACAGGATCCGGAAACTTTTTTACCCAGAATCCCTGCACGCCGGGGGGACAGCATCACGCGACTCCACCCAGGCGTTGTCCGCATATGGGACGTCAGCGAGGTCACATAAGTCCCAACCCGGCATGCCTACGTCAGTTTTTTCCTTTTCCACGTGCAACGCGGATCCAGTTTGTGCTCCGGGCCTGTTTAGGCCTTTTCCTTCACTGTTGCAGTGTGTTTGTGGGATCAGTGTGTGGCTGCCTTCGGGCTTTAAGACGTGCTCATTGTGTGGGCGCCTTATGTCGGCGACGGACCCTCACCT